>NC_140992.1:58281150-60681150 GCF_052327205.1 Somniosus microcephalus | reverse complement strand
GCTGCATTTATTGCCCTGAGAAGAAGGTGATGGTGGATCTTCTCTTTGAACGGCTGCAGTCCTTGTAGTGACGGTGCTCCTGCAATGGTGTTAGGTAGGGAATTCCAACATTCTGACCCAGTTATGATGCAGGAGCAGTGATATATGTCCAGGTCAGGGTGGTATATGAGTTGGTGCCATTGAAGGCCAGGTGAGGTGGCTGAGCTTCTCTTCAAGATGGTCATTACCAGGCACTTGTGTGGCATGAATGTTACCGCCACTTATCAGCCCTTAATGTCTTATTGTTATCCAGATTCCGCAGTAGTTTGGCAATGAGCTGCTTCATCATCAGAGTAGCTGTAAATGGAGCTGAACACTATGGAATCAACTCTCTTGACCTTATGATGGAGGGAAGGTCATTAACGATGCAGCTGAAGATGGTTGAAACGAGGACCTCCTGGGGCTGTGATGACTGGCCTCCAATAACTACGACCATCTTCCTTTGCATCAGGTACGACTCTAGTCATTGGAAGGTTAATTAATAAACCTACAGACAAATAGTGGAAAGTATTCAAAGAAGTATTTAAGAAGTGCAATATAAAATCAATATACCCTAAAGGGCAAAAGCTCCACTTGTGCAGTTAAGCAACTATGGTCAACAAATGAGGTAAAAGACGGTATCAAGCTAAAGGAAAAGACTTACACAAATGCAAGGAAAAGTGGAAATCCAGCCAACTGGGGAAGCTATAAAAAGCAATATAGGTATACAAATAAAGTAATAAGATGTGCAAAAGGAATATGAAAAAAAAGACTTGCAAGCGATATCCAAGCTAACAGTGAAGTTTTTATAAATGAAGTAATAGAAAGCAAGTGATATGGGTGAATGTGGGCCCATTAAAGACAGATGCAAGTAAGACTATAATAAACAATAAGGAAATGGCAGACTTGTTAAATAAATACTTTGTACGCATTTTCACAGGACAGGAAGAGGACAAAATACCAGTGATATAAAAAAAAACTAAAAATAAGGGGAGGAACTTATTGGATTTAATATAAGTAGTAAAATGATAATGAATAAAATAATGGGACTCAAGATAGATAAGTCACCAGGAGCTGATGGTTTCCACCCCAAGTCATTAAAAGAAATAAGTAAAGAAATTGCAGATACATTAATTGTAACTTTCTAATCTCTAGATTCAAGAATTGTGCCTTTGGATTAGAAGATTGCAAATGACACTCCATTATTTAAGAAGGGAGGGAGAATCCAGGAAACTACAGATCTGTCAGTTTAACATCAGTTGTGAGGAAGCTTTTGGAATCTATCATCAGGGACAGAGTGACTGAGCACTCAGGCAAGTATGAGCTGATCAAAGAGAGTCAGCATGGATTTGTGAAAGGTAAGTCATGTCTGACTAATCTAGTTGAATTTTATGAGGAGGTCACTAATATAGGGGAGTGTCTATGGATGTTGTCTATATGGACTTCCAGAAGTTATTTAATAACGTTTCACCTAAAAAATCATTAGCAAGAATAAGAGTGCATGGAATCCATGCCTGCATGTAGCAAGACCTGGATAACATCCAGGCTTGGGCTGATAAGCGGCAATTAACATTCACGCCACATAAGTGGCAGTCAATGACCATATCCAACAAAAGAGAGTCCAACCATCTCCCCATGAAATTCAATGGCATCACCATCACCAAATCCACCACTATCAACATTCTGGGGGTTGCCATTGACCAGAAACTTAACTGGTCCAGCTAAATGCTATGGCTCCTAGAGCAGATCAGAGGCTGGGTATTCTGTGGCAAGTGACTCACCTCCTGACTCCCCAAAGTTTCTCCACCACCTACAAGGCACAAGCCAGGAGTGTGATGGAACACTTGCCACTTGCCTGGATGGGTGCAGCTACAACAACACTCAAGATGCCTGACACCATCCAGGATAAAGCAGTTCGCTTGAGCACAGCCCAACCACAAGCTCAAAAATCCACTCCCTCCACCGTGGCTGCACTGTGTGCTACCAATAGGATGCACTGCAGTAACTCGCCAAGGCTTCTTCAACAAAACCTCCCAAACCCGCGACCTCCACCTGCAAGAAGGACAAGGGCAGCAAGTGCATGGGAACACTATCACCTCCAGGTTCTCCTTCAAGTCATATACCATCCCGACTTGGACATATATCACCATTCCTTCATTATTGTTAGGTCAAAATCCTGGAAGTCCCTACCTAACAGCATTGTAGGAGTACCTTAACCACACAAATTGTAACAGTTCAAGAAGGCAGCTCACCACCGCCTTCTCAAGGGCAACTAGAAATGGGCAATAAATGTTGGCTTGCTCATGTATGAGAATTTTTTTTAAAGCCCTGGTCAAACCCCACCTGGAATACTGTGCAGTTTTGGGCACCACACCTCAGGAAGGATACATTGGTCTTGGAGGGGGTACAGCACAGATTCACCAGAATGATACCAGGGCTTCAAGAGTTACATTGTGAGGACAGGTCACATAACCTTAACTTGTATTCCCTTACGTTTAGAATCTTGAGGGGTGATATAACTGAGGTGTTTAAAATGATAAAGGGATTCCATAGGGTAGACGCAGAGTAACTATTTCCTCTGGTGGGGAAATCGAGAACAAGGGGCACAATCTTAAAATTAGAGCTCGGCCATTTAGGAGAGAAATCAGGAAGCACTTTTACACACAATGGGTAGTGGAAATATGGAATTGTCTCTGCAAAAATGCTGTGGATGTTGGTCAACTAAAATGATCAAGATTGAGATTAACAGATTTTTGTTGGTAAGGCTATCAATGGATATGGTTCAAAGGCAGGCAAATGGAGTTGAGGTACAGATCGGTCATGATCTAATACAATGGCAGAACAGGTTTGAGGGGCTGAATGGCCTACTCCTGTTCCTATGTTCCATTTTCTCAAGGTGGGAGGTGGGAGGTGGGGGTGGGTGGAGTGGCAGTGGTGAGGTGGTGGTGTGGCTCTTATCACCAAATCACACCTTGGTATGTCCCCCTACTCCTCTGGCACTTTCTCCTCCTGTGAGCATCTTACCATGTTCCACCCATCTCACCTCTCATTTAAAATCCTTGTTCTCTACCACCCACCCAAGAACAATAAACATTTTCTCACTGAGATATCTTCACTGCTTTCCTCCTTCAGCCTCTGCACCGAGTGACTTCGCATCCTTGGTGATTTCAACCTCCATCTCAATCATCACACTCTCTCTCCTCTGAGGTCACTGCCCTCCTATCCTCCCTTAATCTCTCCCTACATGTAAACTCCCCAACCCATATTCACGGCCACCCCCTCGACCTTGCCATCTCACATGGCCATTTGTTACTCCCATCGTGACAATCACAGATAATGCCATCTCTGATCACTTCCATGTATTGCTCTCCAGCCACATCCTCCTTCCCCCTCCCAAACCTACTTCCTTCTGTGTCCTCTCCTGGAAATACTCTCTCCCAATTCACTTACAACTGCACTTTCAAAATCCCAACTGTCTACCTTTGGCCATCCATTCACCACAGCATTTCTGCAGCTACCGATCTGCTCAACCACACCTCACCACCACCTTTGATGCCCTAGTCCCCATTAAAACCATTATTCTCTCTCACTCTGGCCATTCCCCATATACGGCCCTCATCTCCGCTCCCTTAAGTCCAAGGGACGCTGACTTGAATGGATATGGCGGACAACTGGTTTATCCATTCACTGCCAAATCTGGCTGGACCGCATAAAGCACTATTGGGCCCTGCTCTCGTCTGCCAAAACTTTTCACTATTCCAGGATCATCCTGGAATGCAAAGATAACCCCCATCTTCTTTTCTCTATTGCAAACTGTCTTCTTAACCCCCTCTCCCCTGTCAACTCCACCCTCACCTCTAACAACATGTGTGAGGAGCTCATGGACTTCTTTATCACTAAGATTCAGACCATCCCATTAGCTGCCTCTGCCACTCTTCCCTCCCTTCTCCTAACCCACTGGGCCAAATTTCCTCTAAGGTTCCCCCCTGCCCTAGTCCTGAACTCACATCTTTCTCTAGTTTCTCTCCTATCTCCCCTCATGCCCTCTCTGAGCTCATCTTGTCCATGAGACCCACCTCCTGCTCTCTCAACCCTATTCCCACTAAACTGCTGACCACCCAACTCCCCTTCCTGGCTCCCATGTTAGCTGATATTGATAATGGTTTTCTCTCCTCAGCTATTGTCCCCCTCCCCTTCAAATCTGCCTTCATTACCACTCTCCTCAAAAAAACAATTCTTAACCCCCTCCATCCTTGCAAATTACCACCCCATCTCCAACCTCCCTTTCTTCTCCAAAGTCTTTGAAGGTGTTGTCGCCTCCCAAATCCATGCTCATCTTTCCCTGAACTCCATGTTTGAATCCCTCCAATCAGGTATCTGCCCCTGCTACAGTACCGAAACAGCTCTTATCAAAGTCACAAATGACACCCTATGTGACTATGACAAAGGTAAACTATCCCTCCTCATCCTTCTCGACCTGTCTGCAGCTTTTGACATAGTTGACCACACTATCCTCCTCCAACACCTGTCCACCGTCATCCAGCTGGGTGGGACTGCACTCGCCTGGTTCCATTCTTATCTATCTAATTGTAGCCAGAGAATCACCTGCAATGGCTTCTCTTCCCACTCCCACACCATTACCTCTGGTGTCCCCCAAGGATCTATCCTTGGCCCCCTCCGATTTCTCATCTGCATGCTGCCCATTGGCAATATCGTCTGAAAACACAGCATCAGTTTCCACATGTACGCTGACGACACCCAGCTCTACCTCACCACCACCTCACTCGACCCCGCCACTGCCTCTAAATTGACAGACTGCTTGTCCGACATCCAATACTGGATGAGCAGAAATTTCCTCCAACTAAATATTGGGAAGACCGAAGTCATTGACTTCTGTCCCCGCCACAAACTCCATTCCCTAGCCACCGACTCCATCCCTCACCCTGGCAACTATTTGAGGCTGAACAAGATGGTTCGCAACCTTGGTGCCATATTTGAACCCGAGATGAGCTTCTGACCACATATCCACACCATCACTAAGACCGCCTACTTCCACCTCCGTAACATCGCCCAACTCCGTCCCTGCCTCAGCTAATCTGCTGCTGAAACCGTTATCTATGCCTTTGTTAGCTCTAGACTTGACTATTTCAACACACTCTTGGCTGGCCTCTCATGTTCTACCCTCCATAAACTTGAGGTCATTCAAAACACGGCTGCCCATGTCCTAACTCGCACCAAGTCCGGTTCATCCATCACCCCTGTGCTCACTGACATACATTGGCTCCTGGTTGAGCAACACCTGGATTTTAAAATTCTCATCCTTGTTTTCAAATCCCTCCATGGCCTCGCTCCCCCCTATCTCTGTAATCTCCTCCAGCCCCACAACCCTCCAAGATATCTGCGCTCCTCTAATTCTGGCCTCTTGAACATCCCCAATTTTAATTGCTCCACCATTGGTGGCTGTGCCTTCAGCTGCCAATGCCCTAAGCTCTGGAATTCCCTCCGAAACCTTTCCACCTCTCTACCTCGCTTTCCTCCTTTAAGACACTCCTTAAAACATACCCATCTGCTCTAATATCTCCTTATATGACTTGGTGTCAAATTTTATTTGATAACACACCTGTGAAATGCCGTGGGACCTTTTACTATGTTAAAGGTGCTATATAAATACAAGTTGTTGTTGTTGCTGAATCATGTTCCCTCCTCATCTTCTGCCATTCTTCCCTGCAGATGCACCACCGCCACAGTGGCCTCCAATGCGAGAAGAACACTTGAGGAAGAGGAGGAGGTGAACTGGAGCCCACCCTCACCAATGGAGTAGGAAATGGTTCTGGAGGAGGAGGAAGAGGAGAGCAGAGAGCAAGCCAGACCACAGAGCCAGCATATTGATTTCACCCATCTACCTCATTGTCAACCTCTGCCTCCAGTTATCACCTGTGAAATTTGCTTCCTCTCTCCTAGGCACCAGCTCGGGGAGGTCGACCGAGGGCAATGTAGATAGTGAAGTTGAGGCAGTGCCACCGCTGGAATCGTCCAGCATGGGGAACCAGAGTTGGGGAGGTGGGCAAGGATCTGTCTTCTTCCCAGCGGTGGTGATGGTTTCACAATCATGGGATCCATAACTCATGGACACTCACCTCAAAAAAATGTTTTGAGGAACATGATATGTACATGCAGGCTTTGAGGGCAATCATCCAGGATGTGCAGCAATTGGCAAGTGTGACTGTTGAGTCCACATCTCTCATTTGCGTCAACATCTCGGAAGCCTTGTGTTCCTTGCAGGTATCAATGCAGAATGTGGCATCTGCACTGACATCTGCAGAAGATCCCTAGGTGAGAAGCAAACAGGGACCAGTTGGAGTCTCCACCTCCATGGAAGCACAAACTGCAGCTCTGCAGGCCATGGGGAAAGACTGGAGTACAGCATGGATCGTGCCTTCCACACTGTTACGTCTGTGTAATAATAAGAAAGGACTGCAGAGAACAGTACAACAGGTGTTTACTCAACGTGGCTCAAACTGCAACTAACTGTACAGATCACTACTCAAGGTTTATATACAGGTGTGGTCACTGCCGGTACTACAGGATACAGGAGCTGTAAAAAGTAGTTCTCCCCCTTAAAGGTATATACATTACAATTCCTCCCCTTTTAGATTAACAGTACCATAACACTCATTTAACAATTAAATATCAAACTAATTACAATTAACACATTTAACATGCAACATTAACTGAAAATAGTCTATTTATAAATTCAGTCTTTGGGGAGGCTTCCTGATTCTTTCTGGAAAACGCCTTTCCCGAGTGTCTCGCTCTTGGTGCGGAGGCGATTCTAACACCCTGTCGTCAGTTGATTCATCAGTTTCCAATGCTATTGTTTCTGAGGTAGATGCGACCTGTACGTCGGGTTCCTCACCAGGTACGTATGGCCGAGACATGAGGTTGACTCGTTCCTGTGACTCTAGGATCTGGTCAGCATGGCGTCTCACAATGTTCTCCCCAACATCCACTGTGTACATTAGTGGCCCCTGCTGTGTGCATATCGTTCCTGGTTGCCATTTCTCTGTTCGGTAGTCGCGGGCCAAGACCGGTTGCCCTACATTGAAGCTCCTTGTCGGCTTCTCATTGATGTGCTGGAATTGCTTACTCTCAACATCTCTTCGTACATTTGGTCTGAGCAAATCCAGACGAGATCTCAACCTTCGGTTAAAGAACATCATGGCCGGGGCCTGGGTGGTGACTGCATGTGTCGCATTTCTGTAGGCTAACAGGAAATTGTCCACCTTATGCTGCAGTGGAATGTCGTCATCGCACATGGCCTTTACTGCTTTTTTAAAGGTTTGTACGAACCTCTCAGCCAGTCCATTTGTGGCTGGATGATACGGGGCGGATGTGTAATGCCTTACCCCATTCTTTTTCATAAATCTTCGAAACTCTTCGGACACAAACTGTGGTCGGTTATCAGAGCAAATCTGCTCTGGCAAGCTGTTTCTGGCAAAAATGGTCCGTAGGACTGCAATAGTTTTCTCCGTGGTGGTGGAGGACATTTTGATCACCTCAGGTCATTTCGAGTGCGCATCCATGGCTATTAAAAACATTGAGTCTATGAATGGACCAGCAAAATCAATATGCACCCGTTGCCATGGAGATGAGGGCCACTCCCATGGGTGTAGAGGGGCATGTGGTGGTGCATTTTGGACCTTCTGGCATCCTGAGCAGCTCTTTGTCAGGTCCTCGATTTGCTGATCGATCCCCGGCCACCACACATAAGCCCTAGCAAGGCTTTTCATTTTCACCCCTCCCAGATGACCTTCGTGAAGCTCATTGAGCACTCTCTCCCTTAACTTGGGTGGAATTACCACTCGGGATCCACACATCAAGGTCCCCTGGCATACTGACAGCTGTTCTCTTCTGGATGAGAATGCTGGCAGCAGTGAGTCGCCATGTGCTGGCCATCCCTTCACCGTCAAATCATATACCCGAGACAGTGTCGGGTCATTTCGGGTCTCCTTCTCTATACCAGCGTTAGTTACTGGCAAGCATTCAATTATAGTCGAATGAAATATTTCGACAGGATCCACTGCTGGTGCTTCCTCCGCAGTAGGCAGTGGCAGGCGTGATAGCCCATCAGTATTTCCATGCTGTTTCGTGCCCTTATACTCGATTTCATATTGGTGCGCCCCTAGAAAAAGGGACCATCTTTGTAGCCGTTGCGCAGTCATCACCGGAATGCCCTTCTTTGGATTAAAGATGGAGACAAGTGGTTGGTGGTCAGTCAGCAAGGTGAACTTCTGCCCGTGCAGATAGTGATTGAACTTTTTCACTCCCCACACTAGGCTGAGGGCCTCCCTGACAATCTGGGCGTAGTTACGCTCGGCTGAGGTTAGTGACCGAGACGCAAAGGCTACTGGCCTCTCCGAGCCATCCGGGAATTTGTGCGACAGCACCGCTCCAGTGCCATAGGGTGATGCATCACACGCCAACCGAATTGGTAGTGCTGGGTTGAAATGAGCCAACACCTCTTTTGATGTGATCAATGCTTTGCTCTTCTGGAAAGCTCGTTTACATTCATCACTCCACTTCCATGGTACCCCCGTTTGCAGTAGGGTGTTCAGTGGGTGTAGTACGGTAGACAAATTCGGCAAGAACTTATGGTAGTAGTTCACCAGCCCGAGGAACGACCTCAGTTGTGACACATTTTCCGGTGCTGGAGCCTTGACTATTGCCTCAATCTTTTCAGGGGATTTATGTAACCCCTCTTTATCAATAACGTGGCCACAATACGAGATCTGCTTCTGGAAAAACTCACATTTGTGGCGATTAGCTCGGAGCCCATATTCCTTCAATCGAGTGAGCACCTGCTCCAGGTTGGCGAGGTGATCACTGTCATTTTCACCCGTGACCAGGATGTCGTCCAAATAACACTGGGTCCCTGGAATCCCTTGCAGGACTTGTTCCATTGCCCTTTGCCAAATAGCCGGAGCTGATGCTACCCCGAACACCAGCCGGTTGTATTGGTAGAGACCTTTATGAGTGTTGATCGTGAGGAACTGTTTCGAGGCTTCTTCTACCTCCATTTGCAGGTACGCCTGGGCCAGATCAATCTTAGTGAAGTGTTTCCCTCCAGATAGCGAGGCAAAAATATCTTCAATCCGCGGAAGCGGATATTGTACAGTGTGAAGGACTGGGTTCACTGTCACCTTAAAGTCCCCATAGATGCAAACCTTCTTTGGTTCCCCAGGCGTATTACTCAACGACCTCTTCATTACACGAACGATGGGTGTAGCCCACTCGCTCCAGTCCATTTTGGACAGTACTCCTGAACGTTCTAAACCTTCCAGCTCTGCTTCGACGGCTGGGCGGATCGCATAAGGTCTGGCCGTAAAAAACTTTGGGCTTGCATTTTCCTCTATTTTGATCATCGCTGTTATGCCTTTTAGTGTTCCGAGTCCCTGCTGGAACACTTCTTGTGCGTCAGTTAGCATTTTTGACAGTCGTCCAGGTGTGACGTCGTCATCCTTTTTCGCATCTACAGTCAGTGCTTGTCGGGAATGCCAATCTAGCTGTATCTTCCGGATCCATTCATGTCCTAGTAGTGGTGGTCCTCCATCTGGCAATACATATAGGTCCATTTTTGGTGTTTCCTTGCCGTTATATATAACGTTCACCCTTATTTTTCCTTTGGGGTAGACTTTTTGCCCCGTGTACGTCTTCAAGACAATCTTTGTATCTCTCAAGGGTATATGTGAGAATAGCCGCTTGCAGTCCCTTCGGTTTATGACTGTTAGGGCTGATCCTGTGTCCAATTCCATTTTCACTTGGACTCCTGCTATCTTGAGCGTGACCCAGATAGTTTGGTGATCCTCCGTTTTGATCACATTATGTAGTTTCAGACAACCCAGCTCCTTGCTTCCGGAGTCTGTATCACTCTTATGTTCGTCTGAACTACGTTCCGTCACCTTATGTACCTTCTTGTACTTCTCCTGTGGAGATTTCTTGCTGCTGGTTTTCTTTCCCGACCTGCAGACTCTTGCTATGTGTCCTACTTTTCCACACTGTCTGCACACTTTGTCCTTGAACCAGCAATCATTATGGTCGTGTGTTGTTCTGCCGCAGCGATAGCACTTCACTGTTCCGTATGACATTTCATTTGTGCCATATTCTTGCGGTCTCCATTGTACCTCTGCAGCGCCCCGTGCTGCTGCTTCATGTGATACTGCAATGCTGAAAGCCTGGTCCAGCGTAAGATCCTTTTCTGATAGAAGCCGTTTCTGGGTTCCTTCACTTTGAAGCCCACGCACAAACTTGTCCCTTAAAGTATCTGCTAGTCCCGTTCCAAACTGGCAGTGTTTCGATAGCTTGCACAGTTCCGTTAAATACTCAGCATTACTTTCATCTTTATGCTGGTTCCTTTTGTGAAACTTAAATCTTTCTGCTATCAGCAGCGGTGTGGGGTTTAAGTGGTCCTGTAGGATTGACACTATGTTTTCAAAATCCTTTTCTACTGGCTTCTCTGGGGTTACTAGGTTTTGTAGTAAGCCATACGTTTTTGCACCCATTGAATTCAACAATACCAGCGCTTTCTTGTCATCTGGCACTTCATTCGCCTTGCAGTATACTTCTATGCGTTCGACATATGTCGTCCAATCTTCGACTTCATTGTCGAACGCTGTGATACTGCCACTCTTCGGCATTTTTGGGTGTGGTTAGACTGGCTTAAAATGGCGTCTCCCGCGCTTTCCTTTCTTCCCCGCTGCGACTTAAAATGGCGTCTCCTGCGCTGCTGCCAACGCCGCTCTCGGCGGTCCTTGTGGCAAATGGCGACACCCTGTGTGTTTCGTGCGCTGCTCCTGCACTGCTGCCAATGCCGCTCTCTGCGGTCCTCGTGGCAATGGCAGCGCCTCGCGTTTTCCTGCGCGCCTCTCTCCCCCGTTGACGCTACTCGGCCCTTGAACACCGGCTGTGCTCTGCTCTCTCTCGTCTCTCTCCCCCGTTGATGCCGCTCGGTCCTGAACACCGGCTGCGCCCTGTGCGCTCTGCCCTCTCTCTCTCCCCCGTCGATGCTGCTCGGCCTTTTTCTGTGCCGCTCGGTCGGGCTCTAGCCCGCCGCTGTCCGGGAAAGGTCTGCGCAGTACCTGTTGCTAGCCCGTTTCGCTGGACCACCGTTACTGGAAAGCCAAGCCTGGCTCTCGACAGCCTCCCCTGCGATGCTCAAATCTCCGCTGGATGACTGGGCGGTTGCGCGTGGTCGACGCCCGTGCTTCTGGACTCGACCTTCTTCCACTGTTCTCCAGGAGCGAATCCCTGGGAGGTGATGCAGAGTTGCAGGTAGGTTCGAATCTGCTCGTCGCCACTGTTACGTCCGTGTAATAATAAGAAAGGACTGCAGAGAACGGTACAACAGGTGTTTACTCAACGTGATTCAAACTGCAACTAACTGTACAGATCACTACTCAGGGTTTATATACAGGTGTGGTCACTGCCGGTACTACAGGATACAGGAGCTGTAAAAAGTAGTTCTCCCCCTTAAAGGTACATACATTACACACACCATTGCCACTGCTGTGTTTCAGGGTTACAAGGATCTCATTGCTGTCATAAGACCAGTCAACACACTGATCAGTGGGGCTGCAAAATCAGGGCCCAGTGGAATGGAAGAGTGACTGAAGTCCATGTGCCTGACAATGCTGTCTCTCAGGATGGCAGCACATACCAAGACACCAGCAGGCACCCCTCATAACACAATGCCTGTGGATGGTGGCAGGCGAGACCAGGCTGCCTAGGAGATCGGCCCAGGGATGCAGCCAGCAGTAGCTCCCTGCCAGGAGGCAGCTTCCATGGGACACGGGAAACTCGAGCGGCAGAGCAGGGCTATAAAAGGCCCCAGAGACCAGGTAAGGCCTCACAGCGTCGGCGGGAATCTCGAGCGGCAGAGCGGGGCTATAAAAGGCCCCAGAGACCAGGTAAGGCCTGACAGCGTCGGCGGGAATCTCGAGCGGCAGAGCTGGGCTATAAAAGGCTCCAGAGACCCAGGTAAGGCCTACCAGTCTCTGAACTCGGAACTCGGAGGGAAGGAGAGAGGTCAAAAGTAATCCAAGTGTGACGTCACCAGAAAGCGGGTAAGTGATTGGTTGGTAAGTATTTCTCTCTTTTTTAAGCTTAAACTCTGTGGTTTATAGTTTCTAAGGTGCGATATTCATCATCTAGAATCGGGGCAGAGGGTATTTAAAAATAATATTAATAAATTTAATTAATTACATAGATTGGGAGATCAGGTGATGTGTTTCTGCTGCAATATGTGGGAGCTGGTGGACACCATTGATGCTCACGGTGATCACATTTGCAGTAAGTGTTGGCTGCTCGAGGAATTCCGGCTCCGTGTTGAAGAGCTGGAGTCCGAGCTTCAAACATTGAGACACATCAGGGAGGGGGAGAGTTACCTGGACTCTGTGTATCAGGAGGTAGTCACACCAATTAGATTAATTAATTCAGATGTAGTCCGTGGCCAGGGTCAGGATGGTGTGACTAGAAGTGAGGCAGGTACGGGGATCCAGGAGGTAGTGTTGGAGGAGCCGCAGCCCTTGCTCTTGTCCAACAGGTTTGAGGCTCTTACTCCCTGTGAGGATGGGAACAGGGACTGCGGGGAGGATGAGCAACCTGGCCACAGCAGCGTGGAGCGGGGGGCCATTCAAGTGGGGGGAGTTAAAAGAAATGTTGTAGTGGTAGGGGATAGTATCGTCAGGGGGATAGATAGAGTTCTTTGCAGCCGAGAGCGAGAGTCCTGAAGGCTGTGTTGCCTGCCCGGTGCCAGGGTTAAGGACATCTCCTCTGGGCTGGAGAGAAACTTGGAGTGGGAGGGGGAGGATCCAGTTGTCGTGGTCCATGTTGGTACCAACGACATAGATAGGACAAGGAAGGAGGTTCTGCTGAGGGAGTTTGAGCAGCTAGGGGCCAAATTAAAAAGCAAAACCACAAGGGTAATAATCTCTGGATTACTACCTGAGCCACGTGCAAATTTGGCTAGGGTAAATAAAATTAGCAAGTTAAATGCGTGGTTCAAAGACTGGTGTGGGAGAAATGGGTTTTGCTTCCTGTGACACTGGCATCAGTACTGGGACGGGAGAGAGCTGTTCCATTGGGACGGACTTCACTTGGCCAGTGCTGGGACTAGAATCCTGGCGAATCGAATAACTAGGGCTGTAGAGAGGGCTTTAAACTAATTAGTGGGGGGGAGGTTTTAAGAGAGCGAAAAATAAAAATGACAGCAGAGAAGGCAATAGAGCAAGGTAGCAGTGGGGGAATTAAAAACCACAGCGTGTCAGGAAGGGACAGAATGTATTATGATAAAGGTAAAATAGTAAAAGGGGTAAAAGCAGGAATAAATTTTCAGAAAACATATTTGAAAGTTCTTTATCTGAATGCACGCTGCATTTGTAACAAAATTGACGAGTTGACGGTGCAAATAACTACACATGGGTATGATCTGGTGGCCATTATGAAAACATGGCTGCAAGATAATCATGAATGGAAACTAAACATACAAGGGTATTTGACAATTAGGAAGGACAGGCAGGAAGGAAAGGGAGGTGGGGTTGCTATGTTAATCAAGGATGGAATCACTGCAATAGTCAGAAATGATATTGGGTCAAAGGATCAGGATAGTGAAACAGTTTGGGTGGAGATAAGGAATAATAAGGGGAAAAAGTCACTAGTGGGCGTAGTCTATAGGCCTCCTAACAGTTGCAACTCTGTTGGTCGGAGTATAATTCGGGAAATAGTTGGGGCTTGTAATAAGGGAACAGCTTTAATCATGGGGGATTTTAACTTTCATATTGACTGGACTAATCAAATTGGGCATGGCAGCATTGAGGAAGAGTTCATAGAGTGTATTAGGGACGGGTTCCTTGAGCAGTATGTAACTGAACCAACCAGGGGGCAGGCAATCTTAGATCTGGTCCTGTGTAATGAAACAGGATTAATAAAAAATGTCCTAGTAAAGGATCCCCTTGGAATGAGTGACCATAATATGGTTGAATTCCAAATTCAGTTTGAGGGTGAGAGAGTTGGATCTCAAACCAGTGTACTAAGCTTAAATAAAGGAGACTATGAAGGTATGAGAGTAGAATTGACTAAAGTGGACTGGGAAAACAGATTAAAGTGTAACACGGTACAAGAGCAGTGGTCTACTTTCAAGGAGATATTTCACATCTTTCAAGATAAATATATTCCACTGAGGAAAAAGGGGAGTAAAAGAAAAGACAGCCATCCGTGGCTTAGTAAAGTAATAAAGGATAGTATTCGACTGAAAACAAGGGCATATAAATTAGCCAAATCTAGTGGGAGGATAGAAGATTGGGAAGCATTTAAAAGCCAGCAAACAATAACTAAAAGATGAATTAAGAAAGGGAAGATAGATTATGAAAGTAAACTAGCAAAAAATATAAAAACAGATAGCAAGAGTTTCTACAGCTATATAAAAAGAAAAAGGGTGGCTAAAGTGAATGTTGGTCCCTTAGAGGATGGGACCGGGAAACTAGTGGTGGGGAACAAGGAGATGGCAAAGACGCTGAACAAATATTTTGTATCAGTCTTTACAGTAGAGGACACTAAAAATATCCCAACACTGGACAAACAGGGGGCAATGGGGGGGGGGGAGGAGCTAAACACGATTAAAATCACTAAGGAGATGGTACTGTTAAATAATGGGACTTAAGGCGGATAAATCCCCCGGACCTGATGGCCTACATCCTAGGGTCCTGGGAGAAGTGGCGGTAGGGATTGTGGATGCATTGGTGATTATTTTCCAGAACTCCCTGGACTCAGGAAAGGTCCCGGCAGATTGGAAAACTGCTAATGTAACACCCTTATTTAAGAAGGGAAGTAGACAAAAAGCTGGAAACTATAGACCAGTTAGCCTAAAATCTGTGGTTGGCAAAATGTTGGAGTCCATTATTAAGGAAACAGTAACAGGGCATTTGGATAAACATAATTTAATAGGACAGAGTCAGCATGGTTTTACGAAGGGGAAGTCATGTTTGACAAATTTGCTCGAATTCTTTGAGGATGTAACATACAGGGTGGATAAAGGGGAACCAGTGGATGTAGTGTATTTGGACTTCCAAAAGGCATTTGACAAGGTTCCACACAAAAGATTACTGATCAAGATAAAAAATCACGGGATTGGGGGTAATATGGGTGGAAGATTGGCTATCTAACAGAAAACAAAGAGTTGGGATAAATGGTTCGTTCTCGGGCTGGCAATCAGTAACTAGTGGTGTTCCGCAGGGGTCAGTGCTGGGACCCCAACTCTTTACAATCTATATTAACGATTTGGAGGAAGGGACCGAGTGTAACATATCCAAGTTTGCCGATGATACAAAGATGGGAAGGAAAGCAGTGAGTGAGGAGGACAGAAAAAACCTGCAAAAGGACATAGACAGGCTAAGTGAGTGGGCAGAGATTTGGCAGATGTAATATAATGTTGGAAAGTGTGAGGTTATGCACTTTGGCAGAAAAAATCAAAGAGCAAGTTATTATCTAAATGGAGAGAAACTGCAAAGTGCTACAGTACAAAGGGATCTGGGGGTCCTGGTGCATGAAACACAAAAAGTTAGTATGCAGGTGCAACAGGTGATCAGGAAGGCCAATGGAATCTTGGCTTTTATTGCAAGGGGGATGGAGTATAAAAACAGGGAAGTCTTGCTGCAGTTATACAGGGTATTGGTGAGGCCACACCTGGAATACTGCGTGCAGTTTTGGTTTCCATATTTAAGAAAAGATATACTTGCTCTCGAGGCGGTTCAGAGAAGGTTCACTCGGTTGATTCCGGAGATGAGGGGGTTGACGTATGAGGAAAGGTTGAGTAGGTTAGGACTCTACTCATTGAAGTTCAGAAGAATGAGAGGCGATCTTATCGAAACATATAAGATTGTGAGGGGGCTTGATCGGGTGGCTGCGGTGAGGATGTTTCCACTGATGGGTGAGACTAGAACTAGGGGGCATAATCTTAGAATAAGGGGCTGCCCTTTCAAAACTGAGATGAGGAGAAACTTCTTCACTCAGAGGGTAGTAAATCTATGGAATTTGCTACCCCAGAGAGCTGTGGAAGCTGCAACATTAAATAAATTTAAAATGGAGATAGACATTTTCCTAGCAGATAAGGGAATTAGGGGTTACGGGGAGAGGGCAGGGAAGTGGACGTGAGTCTAGATTCAGATCAGCCATGATCCTATTGAATGACGGAGCAGGCCCGAGGGGCCGTATGGCCTACTCCTGCTCCTATTTCTTATGTTCTTATGTGTCACCTCAGTCTCATGAACCTACTGTACAGCATGTAGAGATCACCCATCTCCTGTCAACCTGGTCCTCAGGAAGTGATGCTTAGTCATCATGTACATTTTGCACTTGTTCTTTGTTATTCATGGATATTAAAGTCATTCAGGGAAGGGAGCATTCAGCTGGTATCTATTATGTCCATGTGTAATTGAGACACGGACTGCAGGAGTTGGTTACAACAGGTGTTTAGTGAGTGGAGACAAAACTGGAACTACTATGCAAAGTTACTACACAGGCTTATATACAGGGGTGGTCACTACTGGTACTGCAGTATACAGGGGCTGCAGAATATAGTTCCTTCTGCAAAGTCATACACTACAATTCCTCCCCTTTTAGCTAAACAGTACATAACATTCGATTAATAATTGAATAACATATTTACAATTACAGTTGCTATATACATTAGCTGAAGTTAAGCAATTATAAGTTCAGTCTTTGAGGAGGCTTCCTGATTCTTTCTGGATAACGCTTCTTTGGGGTATCAGGTTCTTCTGGCAAAGTTGATTCGGGATCAACGTCGTTGTTTGGTTCGTCTGCTTCCAATATCACCGATTCTGAGGTAGATGCAATTGGTACTTCGGTTTCATCACCAGGTGTATCGGATCGTGGTGTGGATTTGACGTTTTCCAGTGACTCTAGAATCTGGTCAGCATGGCGTCTTACAATGCTCTCTCCAATGTCCACGGTATACATTAGAGGTCCTTGCCGTGTGCAGATCGTTCCTGGCTGCCATTTCTCTGTGCGGTAGTCCCGGGCCAAAACTGGTTGACCTATCTTAAAACTCCTGGTCGGCCTTTCATTCATATTCTGAAACTGCCTGTTCTCCACATCTCTTCTGATGTTTGGCTTAACCAAATCCAAGCGGCATCGTAGTCTTCAATTGAAGAACATCATGGCTGGAGTTTGGTTGGTAACCGCATGTGTCGCATTCCGGTAGGCAAACAAGAAGTTATCCACCTTGTGTTGTAGGGGTATGTCTTCATTACACATTGCCTTGATAGCCTTCTTGAATGTTTGAACGAACCTCTCAGCCAATCCATTGGTGGCTGGATGATATGGGGCGGATGTGTAATGCTTAACACCATTGTTCTTTAAGAACCTCCGGAACTCTTCAGATACAAACTGTGGTCCATTGTCGGAGCAAATCTGTTCAGGCAGCCCATTTCTGGCGAATATGGTTCGTAAGACTGTGATAGTTTTTTCTGTGGTGGTTGAGGACATTTTTATTACCTCTGGCCACTTTGAATGTGCATCCACCGCAATTAAAAACATCGAGTCCATAAATGGACCAGCAAAATCAATGTGCACCCTTTGCCATGGAGATGAGGGCCACTCCCATGGATGTAGAGGGGCTTGTGGTGGGGCGTTTTGGACCTTCTGGCATCCTGTACAGCTCTTGGTCATCTCTTCGATTTCTCTATTGATTCCCGGCCACCACACAAACGCTCTGGCTAAGTTCTTCATTTTTACCCCTCCCAGATGACCCTCATGAAGCTCATTGAGCACTCTATCCTTCAATTTAGGTGGAATTAATACTCTGGATCCACACATCAAGGTTCCTCTGCACACTGACAGCTGTTCTCTTCTCGGCGAGAATGCTGGCAACAGTGGTTCACCATGTGCTGGCCATCCCTTCACCATTAAATCATAGACCCTGGAGAGTGTCGGGTCATTTCTTGTTTCCTTTTCTATGTTTGCATTCGTCACAGGTAGACATTTGACTATGGTCGAGTGGAATATCTCCACAGGATCCACTGCAGGTGCTTCTTCCACCATCGGCAACGGGAGGCGCGACAATCCATCAGCATTCCCATGCTGTTTAGTTCCTTTGTACTTGATGTCATATTGGTGTGCCCCTAGGAAAAGGGACCACCTCTGTAGCCGTTGTGCTGTCATTATCGGGACGCCCTTCTGAGGGTTGAAAATGGAGACAAGAGGTTGATGATCAGTTAGTAGAGTAAATTTCTGACCGTGCAGGTAGTGATTGAACTTCTTCACCCCCCACACCAGGCTGAGGGCCTCTCTGTCAATCTGGGCGTAGTTACGCTCGGCTGAAGTTAACGAGCGTGACACAAAAGCTATCGGCCTCTCTGAACCATCAAGGAATTTATGTGACAGTACCGCTCCAATGCCGTAGGGAGACGCATCACACGCCAGTCTTATCAGTAGTGATGGGTTGTAGTGAGCCAACACTATTCTTGAAGTGATTAGGTCTTTACTCTTCTGAAAGGCCCGCTTACATTCATCGCTCCATTTCCATGCTACTCCAGTTTGTAGTAGGGCGTTCAGTGGGTGCAGAATTGTCGACAAATTCGGCAAAAACTTATGGTAATAATTCACCAATCTGAGGAATGACCTCAGTTGCGACACATTTTCAGGCGCTGGAGCCTTAACTACCGCTTCAATTTTGTCAGGGGACTTATGTAACCCCTCTTCATCAATCACGTGGCCACAATACGATATCTGTTTCTTAAAAAACTCGTACTTGGGGCGATTTGCTCGTAACCCATGTTCTCTTAGTCTAGTGAGCACCTGCTCTAGGTTGGCAAGGTGTTCACTGTCATCTTCACCTGTCACTAGGATGTCGTCCAAGTAACACTGAGTCCCCGGAATCCCTTGCAGGACTTGTTCCATCGCTCTTTGCCATATCGCCGGAGCGGATGCTGCTCCGAATACCAGTCGATTATACTGGTAAAGACCTTTGTGAGTGTTTATCGTGAGATACTTCCTAGAGGATTCTTCAACCTCCATCTGCAAATATGCTTGTGCTAGGTCAATTTTTGTAAAAAGCTTCCCTCCAGATAGTGAGGCGAAAATATCTTCTATCCTCGGGAGGGGATACTGTACTGTGTGAAGGACTGGGTTCACCGTCACCTTGAAGTCCCCACAGATGCGAACCTTCCTTGGCTCCTCAGACTTATTGTTTAACGTTTTTTTCATGACAGGAACAATGGGTGTCGCCCACTCGCTCCAGTCTACCTTAGATAACACGCCTGCATTCTCCAGATTCTCCAGCTCTGTCTCGACGGCTGGGCGAATTGCATACGGTACCGGTCTTGCTTTGAAAAACTTGGGAATTGCATTCTCTTCTATTTTTATCGAGGCGGTTACACCTTTAAGAGTTCCCAGTTCTTGTTGAAATACCTCTTTGGCGTTAGCTAAGATTTTTGACAATCGTCCAGGTGTGACGTCGTCATCCTTTTTACCAGCCACAGTCAGTGCCTGAATGGAGTGCCAGTCTAAACTTATCTTTCTGATCCATTCACATCCCAATAACGGTGGTCCACCATCTTGCAGTATGTACAGATACAATTTCTGTATTTCCTTGCCGTTGTATTCGACAGGCACCCTTATTTTCCCTCTGGGGTATACTTTCTGCCCAGTATACGTCTTCAAGACAATGGATGTCTCTTTCAAGGGTATGTGTGAGAATAGCCGCTCGTAGTCTCGTCGATTCATGACGGTCAGGGCTGATCCTGTATCCAATTCCATTTTGACTTTGGACCCTGCTATCGTGAGGGTGACCCAAATGGTTCGGTGATCCTCTTTTGCGATTACGTTGTGTAGTTTGAGACAGCTTAGTCTCTTGTTCCCGGATTCACTATCGCTCTTCTGGTCTTCGGAACTACTGTCCGTCATCTTTTGTACTTTCCTGTACTGTTCCTTAGTAGCCTTTTTGTTGTCGTTAGTCTTCTTCCCAGACCTGCAAACTCGTGCAATGTGTCCCATCTTTCCGCATTGCCTGCATATTTTGTCCTTGGACCAGCAGTCCTTCTGGTCATGGGTTGTTCTGCCACAGCGATAACATTTTTCAAATCCCCGTGTCATTTCATGGGTGCCGTATTCCTGTGGCTTTTGCTGTATTTCCGCAGCTCCCCTTGCTGCTGCTTCGTACGATACTGCCACGCTGAAAGCCTTATCTAGCGTCAGCTCTTTCTCTGAGAGTAACCTCTTCTGGGTTCCTTCACTCAGGAGTCCACAGACAAATTTGTCCCCAGGGTATCTGCCAGTCCTGCTCCGAACTGGCAGTGCTTTGATAGCTTGCTTAGTTCCATAAGGTAATCAGCATTGCTCTCATCTTTATGTTGATTTCTCTTGTGGAATTTAAATCTTTCTGCTATCAGCAGCGGTGTAGGATTTAGGTGTTCCTGTAGGATACCAACAATTTCGTTAAAACTCTTCGCCATCGGTTTGGCTGGAGTGATCAGGTTCCACAATAGGCCGTACGTTCTTGCGCCCATTAAGTTTAGTAGTACCGATGCCTTTTTCTCATCGGCTACTTCGTTTGCCTTGCAATATACTTCGACTCTTTCCACATACGTGGTCCAGTCTTCTATTGCATTATCGAAGGCCGTGATACTGCCAGTCTTCGGCATCTTGGAAATCTAAGATGGCGCCTCTCGCGCTTTGCCTTCTTCCCTGATTGAACAAAATAGCGCCTCCCGCGCTTTGCCTTCTTCCCCGCTGGATTAAGATGGCGCCTCCCGCGCTTTCTGTCTTCTCCGCTGCTGCTAGCGCTGTTGCTGGTGTTTTTATGCCTTGATGGCAACGCCCTATGGTCTTTGCGCACTTCCCCCCCGCGCTGCTGCTACCGCCGCTCTCCGCGGTCCCCGTGGCAAACTGCAGCTCCTCGCAGCTTTCTGCGCTTCTAATTTCTTTTATTTTCCTGTCGTCAGAGCAAACCCTATGTGACACTTCCCTCCCTCTTCTCGGGTCTGTATGCTGCCCGGCTTCGTAGCACCGGCCGTGCCCTATGTGCTCCACCCTCTCTCTCTCTCTCCTCTTCCCGACAATGCTGCTTGGCCCCGTTGAAAAGCCACCCGATCGAGCTCTAGCCCGCCGCAGCCCAGGAAGGATCAGTGTACTACCTGCCACCAGCCCGATTAGCTGGAACACCATAGACAGGATAACCAAACCCCGCTCTCGACAGCCTCTCCTGCAAATCTTCAACTCCGATGAATCAGAGGCGGTTGCCCACGGTCGACGCCCGTTTCTTCTGTTTGTTTTTTTTCTTTCTTCCTTCTGGCCTCGACCTCTAACAACTTCGCTTCAGGGATGGATCCCCATGAGGTGGTGCAGAACTGTAGGTAAGTTCGGATCTGCTCGTCGCCAGTATTATGTCCGTGTGTAATTGAGACACGGACTGCAGGAGTTGGTTACAACAGGTGTTTACTGAGTGGAGAGAAAACTGGAACTACTATGCAAAGTTACTGCATAGGCTTATACACAGGGGTGGTCACTACTGGTGCTGCAGTATACAGGGGCTGCAGAATATAGTTCCTTCTGCAAAGTACATACACTACAGTATCAACACTTTTTATCAGTTGATGAATATTGGCACAGTCCTGTTAGCACATGAATAATTAGCAGCCCTCGATGCCCTAAGATTGATAGTGGGTTTAAGGAAGTTCACTTTCTTGACAACTAGCACAGAAGAAGGTGAGGGTGCGGTATGCCACTGTAGCTGATCAGTAGTTATCATAGAATTATATAATCGTTACAGCACAGTAGGAGGCCATTCAGCCCGTTGAGCCTGTGCCGGCTCTCTGCAAGAGCACTTCAGCTCGTCCCACTCCCCCTGCTCTTTCCCCATAGCCCTGTGATTTTTTTTCCTTCAGGTACTTATCTAATTCCCTTTTGAAAGCTATGATTGAATCTGCCTCCACCACCCTTTCAGACAGTGCATTCCAAATCATAACCACTCGCTATTTTAAAAAGTTTTTCCTCATGTCGCCTTTGGATCTTCTGCCAATCAAATTGAATTACCTCCTGCACAATCTGCTTTTGGATGCACCTTGCAGCATGATCCCTCTGACTGTTTACACTTCTGAATTGTTGGAGCTTGCAGCTTCCTTTCCTCGCGCAGCATTGGCTCTTTGTCATTGAAACTGAATTAATAGCCTTCCTGCAGAGCAAAATTGTGCAGAATGCAGCAGGCTATATTGATCTTCCTGACCCTTTGGGATGTGTACCATAGGACTGCACAGGATCTGTCCAGGCAGGGAAATCTGCTCTTCAACAGTCCTGTGGTCCTCTGCACCACACTCTTGCTGGTGTGGGCCTGGTTGTATGCATCTGCTGTCTGCATTCTCGGTTGCCTCTGGAGACATGAGCCACGGCTGTATGCCTTGTCTTGAAGGAGCCATCCTTGGACATGGTTGCTCGCATGTATTAGGGTAGAAAGTTCTGAGTGGTGTAGAATTAAAGCATTGTAGCTACTTCCTCATGCCTGGCATTAACATGCAGGATCTTCTGGTTGGCATCACAGACAATCTTAACATGTAGTATATGATTCCCCTTCCTGTTCATGAATGATAATGGCTGTTCTGCTGGCACCTTCAATGTAACTTGTTCCATCTCCAGCACCCTGCACTCTGGGGAATCCAGCAATTTGGTAGGACTCCCTGGCTGGCTCCCTCTGCTGCCTGGATGTGAAGCTAAAGTGGATGAATTCTGCAGCTCTGCTGAAGAGCAGATCCGTGACCTGTCAAATGCTGCCAATGACCACTCCCTGACTGCTACTGCACAGATCCCCTGTGGCAGCTTCAAAGGATCCAGTGCCAAAGAAATTCAGGCAAGAAGGTACATAAGATAACGGAGAATAGTTCAGATGAACAAAAGAGTGATAATGACTCCGAAAGCAGGGAACTGAGTTGTCTGAAACTACATAATGTGATCACAACAGAGGATCACCGAACCATTTGGGTCACTCTCAAGATAGCAGGAGTCCAGGTAAAGATGGAATTGGACACAGGATCAGCCCTAACAGTCATAAACCGACGGGGCTACGAATGGCTCTTCTCACACATACCCTTGAGAGACACAAAAATTATTTTGAAGACGTACACGGGGCAAAAAGGAAAAATAAGGGTGACCGTTATATATAACGGTAAGGAAACACCAAAACTAGACATGTATGTATTGCAAGATGGAGGACCACCATTACTGGGACGTGAATGGATCCGGAAAATACAACTGGATTGGCATTCCATACAGGCATTGACTGTGGCTGACAAAAAGGATGACGACGTCACACCTGGGCGACTGTCAAAGATCCTAACTGACGCGAAAGAAGTGTTCCAGCAAGGACTCGGAACACTAAAAGGCATGACAGCGACGATTAAAATTGAAGAAAACGCAAGTCCAAATTTTTTTAAGGCCAGACCAGTACCTTATACGATCCGCCCAGCCGTCGAAGCAGAGCTGGAGAGTCTGGAACATTCAGGTGTACTGTCCAAAGTAGACTGGAGCGAGTGGGCTACACCCATCATCCCTGTGCTGAAAAAGTCGTTGAGCAGCACGCCTGGGGAACCAAGGAAGGTTCGCATCTGTGGGGACTTTAAGGTAACAGTGAACCCGGTCCTTCACACCGTACAATATCCACTTCCGCGGATTGAAGATATTTTCGCCTCACTATCTGGAGGGAAACGCTTCACGAAGATTGATCTGGCCCAGGCGTATCTGCAAATGGAGGTAGAAGAAGCATCAAAAAAATACCTCACAAACACCCATAAAGGTCTCTACCAATACAATCGGCTGGTATTCGGGGTAGCATCAGCTCCGGCTATTTGGCAGAGGGCAATGGAACAAGTCCTGCAAGGGATCCCAGGGACCCAGTGTTATTTGGACGACATCCTGGTCACAGGCGAAAATGACAGTGATCACCTTGCCAACCTGCAGCAGGTGCTCACTAGATTGCAGGAATATGGGCTCCGAGCTAACCGCCCCAAATGCGAGTTTTTTAGAAAACAGATCTCGTATTGTGGCCACGTTATCGATAAAAAGGGGTTACATAAGTCCCCAGAGAAGATTGAGGCTGTAGTCAAGGCTCCAGCACCGGAAAATGTGTCACAACTGCGGTCGTTCCTCAGGCTGGTAAACTACTACCATAAGTTCTTGCCGAATTTGTCTACAATACTACACCCACTGAACACCCTACTGCAAACTGGGGTGCCATGGAAGTGGAATGACGAATGTAGATGAGCTTTCCAGAAGAGCAAAACACTAATCACGTCGAAAGAGGTATTGGCCCATTACAACCCAGCATTACCAATTTGGTTGGCATGTGATGCGTCACCCTACGACATTGGGGCAGCACGGTGGCATAGTGGTTAGCACTGTTGCCTCACAGCGCCAGGGACCCGGGTTCGAATCCGGCCTCGGGCGACTGTCTGTGTGGAGTTTGCACATTCTCCCCGTGTTTGCGTGGGTTTCCTCCGGGTGCTCCGGTTTCCTCCCACAGTCCAAAGATGTGCAGGTTAGGATGATTGGCTATGATAAATTGACCCTTAGTGTTAGGGGGATTAAATACGTGGGGTTACGGGGATAGGGTGGGATATGTGTTGGTGTAGGGGTTACAGGGATCGGGTGGGATATGTGTCGGTGCAGGCTCGATGGGCCGAAATGGCCTCTATCTGCACTGTGGGGTTTCTGTGATTTCTGTGATTGGAGCAGTGCTGTCGCACAAATTCTCGGACGGCTCAGAGAGGCCAATAGCCTTTGCGTCATGATCACTAACCTCAGCCGAGCATAACTACGCCCAGATTGACAGGGAGGCCCTCAGCCTAGTGTGGGGAGTGAAAAAGTTCAATCATTTTTGCACGGACAGACATTCACCTTGCTGACTGATCACCAGCCTCTTGTCTCCATTTTTAATCCAAAGAAGGGCGTTCCGGTGATGACTGCGCAACGACTACAAAGATGGTCACTTTTTCTAGGGGCGCACCACTATGAGATTGAATATAAGGGCACGAAACAGCATGGAAATGCTGATGGGCTATCACGCCTGCCACTGCCTACTGCGGAGGAAGCACCAGCAGTGGATCCTGTCGAAATATTCCATTCGACTATAGTTGAATACCTACCGGTAACTAATGCTTGTATCTAAAAGGAAACCCGAAATGACCCGACACTGTCTCGGGTATATGATTTGACGGTGAAGGGATGGCCAGCATATGGCGACTCACTGTTGCCAGCATTCTCGACAAGGAGAGAACAGCTGTCAGTGTGCCGGGGGACCTTGATGTGTGGATCCCGAGTGGTAATTCCACCCAAGTTAAGGGATAGAGTGCTCAATGAGCTTCATGAGGGTCATCTGGGAGGGGTAAAAATGAAAAGCCTAGCCAGGGCTTATGTGTGATGGCTGGGAATCGATAAACAAACCGAGGACCTGACCAAGAGCTGCTCAGGATGCCAGAAAGTCTAAAATGCACCACCACAGGCCCCTCTACACCCATAGGAGTGGCCCTCATCTCCATGGCAATGGGTGCATATTGATTTTGCTGGTCCATTCATGGACTCGATGTTTTTAATAGCCGTGGATGCGCACTCGAAATGGCCTGAGGTGATCAAAATGTCCTCCACCACCACGGAGAAAACTATTGCAGTCCTACGGACCATTTTTGCCAGGAATGGCTTGCCAGAACAGATTTGCTCCGACAACGGACCACAGTTTGTGTCCGAAGTGTTCTGGAGGTTCTTGAAAAAGAATGGGGTAAGGCATTACACATTCGCCCCATATCATCCAGCCACAAATGGATTGGCTGAGAGGTTCGTACAAACCTTTAAGAAGGCAATAAAGGCTATGTACAATGACAACATTCCGCTGCAGCACAAGGTGGACAATTTCCTGTTCGCCTACCGGAATATCCCACATGCAGTCACCAACCAGGCCCCAGCCATGATGTTCTTTAACTGAAGGTTAAGATCTCGCCTGGATTTGCTCAGACCAAACGTACGAAGAGATGTTGAGAGTAAGCAATTCCAGCACATCCATGAGAAGCCAACAAGGAGCTTCAATGTAGGGCAACCAGTCTTGGCCCGCGACTACCGAACAGAAAAATGGCAGCCAGGAACGATATGCACACGGCAGGGCCCACTAATGTACACAGTGGACATTGGGGAGAGCATCGTGAGATGCCATGCTGACCAGATCCTAGAGTCACAGGAACAAGTCAACCCCATGCCTCGCCCATACGTTCCTGGTGATGAACCCGACGTACAGGTAGCATCTACCCCAGAAACAGTAGCATCGGAAGCTGATGAACCAACCGACGACAGGGGGCCAGAATCGCCTCCGCACCAAGAGCAAGACACTCGGGAAAGGCGCTATCCAGAAAGGATCAGGAAGCCTCCCCAAAGACTGAATTTATAAATAGACTATTTTCAGCTAATGTTGCATGTTAAAAGTGTTAATTGTAATTAGCTTGATATTTAATTGTTAAATGAGTGTTATGGTATTGTTAATCTAAAAGGGGAGGAATTGTAATGTACGTACCTTTAAGGGGGAGAACTACTTTTTACAGCTCATGTATACTGTAGTACCGGCAGTGACCACACCTGTATATAACATTGAGTAGTAATCTGTACAGTTCAGTTGCAGTCTGAGCCACGTTGAGTAAACACCGTTTGTACCGTTCTCCGCAGCCTGTGTCTGATTATACACGGACATAACAATATGCCTTCATAAAAATGATATCAAATGAAACACAGGAGACACGATTCTGTGTTGCAACCAGCTGAGGTAAATAAGAATTGCATAGATCACCCTGGTTGAGGAGTTTTAATTTACACATCGTAAAAAGACACAAACAGAAGACCTTGGTAAGAATGACATCAAATAGATGCTGGTTATACCGTTTTTTATGATAAGCTTCGAACACCTAGGGTAGAGACTTAATTCTTAATGCTACCAGCTGATCTAACTGTAAAAATAGCAGGGGTCAGCAGAAAAATGACTAGTGATAATTAGCTTACATCAGCAGAAAACTTCGAAGGAAATACCACTGCAAAAGGGTATAAAAATTGAACTTTCAAATGGGATGATAGACTCGCTTGAAGGGGCAAAGCGATTCTCGGCTTCAGAGGCAAGCTCTGTAAGTCTACAACTCTTTGTGTGTCGGGGATCAACGGTATTGTATTTGATTTTGGTGGATATTCTGAATAAGACTAAGAACTGTAAAAATGTAGCAAAGTTAAGATTTGAGAATAAGGATCTCGGATAATAGAATTGTAAGCTTTCTGTATTTGGAACTGTTAATGTTGCGATTGAAACACCTACTGTAATTACATGTCGGTTCTTTAATAAATCTATTGCCCAGAAATTCGGGTCCCAACACGTGAATACGCATGGGGTACTCACGCGTGGACCCGATGGAAGTGCCGGTTTCTTGCATGCACTACGCATGCGCGGGAAACCAGCACTTCTGATCCTCTGAACGAAGGGGTTCAAAGGTCGAACGCGTGCGCGCGGGAGTCTGCGCATGCACTTTGAACTTATGTTTTTTTTACAGGTTTTTCCGTGAGGGTAAGTCTTTAGATTTTAGAAATGTAAAAACCAGGCGTAAGGACTGTATTTTAAAAGGTAAGTGGTCAATTAATTAAAATTAAAACATTTTTTCCACAGGTTTATTATTTTTAAATACTTTAAAGCAAGGTAAGTTTATTTTTAGCCCCGTTTTTTTATTAAAATTTTTTTTTCAAAAATTTAAATTATTGTTTAAAATAGTTATTTAATGTAATTTATAGTTTATTTAAAAAGTGTGATTTTAAAAAAAATTATTTGAAGGTTAACTACTGTTTTGGGCCCTCAGCATTCATACGTTTTGACAGGTCTTTCTGTCAATCTTATGAATGGGCTTTTCCCTCCTCCGATTGGCTGCCCATGGCTCACGTGATCCCAGGGGACGCATCGCACTAACTACGCCCCTGGGACATGCCAGCACAGCGTGCCGGCCTCTGGGCCAGGCCCCAGAGAGGAATTCCACACAGGCCCAGAGCTCAACTGCCGGCGCGCTAGGTAAGTGTAGGTCGGGGGCTTGCACCCGCGGGAAACCCCCGACCCGAATTTCTGGGCCTATATATTTTTAGAATTGTCTCACATAATACTTCTGTATCAAACTCGCAAACTCAATCTCTGAACACTCTTTGGTGAGGGGTTGCAGAATTCTGGGGGAGTTTTCCGGACCCTCATAATATCCGGAAGGTTACAGTCTAGCTAAACTTATTAAAAGTGCTATCTGGAGGACAGTAACATCTTCAGGTTGTTCCTTTCCTTTAGGGAGAGATAGTCTGGACCTTTAGACCCAATTAAGCGTCTTTAGGATTCGGCTACCTCAAACTTTAGTTGAAAGTGAACGTCTGGGGAATACGCCTGATCTGGGGTAGCCCTAAAGGGGCTAGGACTAGTAATAATCCTTTCATGGGAACCATCAGGAACAGGTCAGAGTTAGCTTAGCATGGAGTCAAATATTCCCAGCGGATGAGTAGAAAACTGATCCAAGAGCAGACCAAGTCCAGCAGAAAATAGTCTCCCTTGAAAGTGGCAGCGACAGTGGAGGTCATTAAAGTTCAGAAGCAAACAGGGAAAACAACTTTGGTCCAGGAAAAGAGGATTTCTGTACATGGGAACAAAAGTAGGCTATTAAATGTCAGCCTTGGCTCAGTGATAGCGCTCTCACCTGAGTCAGAATGTTATGATTCACGCACCACCTCCCACCTACCCCCCGCCACCACCCCCGCCCCGCCACCCCCAACAAGCTCAGAGGCTTGAACACATAATCTAGACTGGCACTTAACTGTCGTACAGAGGGAGTGGTGCACTGTCAGAGATGCCGTTATTCAGATGAGACATTAAACCGAGGCCCTGTCTGCCCTCTCAGGTGGATGTAAAAGATCCCACAGCACTATTCAAAGAGGAACATAGGAGTTCTCCATATGTCCTGACCAACTTTCAGCCCTCAATCAACACCTAAACAGATGATCTGGTCATTTATTTCATCATGGAACCTTGCTGTGCTCAAATTGGCTGCCCCGTTTCCAACATTACAACAGTGACTACAGTTGCAAAGTACTTAATTAGCTCTAAAGTGCTTTGGGATGTCCTGAGGTCATGAAAGGCACTATATAAATGCAAGTTCTTTCTTTCAGCCCCTCAAGCTTGTTCTGCCATTCAATTAGATCATGGCTGATCTGTACCTCAACTCCATTTACCCGCCTTTGCTCCATATCCCTTGATACCCTTACACAACAAAACTTTATCAATCTCAGTCTTGAAAATTTCAATTTACCCAGAATCCACAGCCTTTGCGGGGGGGGTGGGGCGGTGGGGGATGAGAGTTCCAAATTTCCACTAGTATTTGTGAAAAAAGTGCTTCCTGATTTCACTCCTAAATTGCCGATCGCTACAGAAGCTACAGCAGCAGAGTAAAACTGAAATGTCAGCAGTGCACTGGAAATGCTGTACAACTCAGCAGGTCACAGCAGAAGGTGGGGGATGGGCACTATAGGCTCATACAGGTTACCTTAAAACTAGAAGCGACTTGAGTAGCAGAGCAGAGTCATGGCAGCCAAGGCATACAGTGCAGGCCATCGTGATTTGCTGTGGAGTAACAATCAATCATTTTGGTTTAAATATTGTTACATGCTACTCTTAAAAATAAACACAAGCTCCATCACTTAAAGTTTTAATTTTCAAGAGTTTACATTCAGATGCATTTTGTTAGACCATTTTTGAGTAATCAATGCTTAAGGGTGCACTTACATTACAAGTTGGTGTGAAGCGCTTTTTATCAACACTGAACAACTTCCATTTGTATAATGCCTTTTATGACCTCAGTACATTCCAAAATGCTTCACATCCAGTAAAATATTATTGAATTGTAGTCACTGTTGTAATGTAGGGAAATGCACCAGCCAATTGGCACACAGCAAAGTCCTACAAACAGCAAAGTGATATATGACCAGATACATTGTTTTAATGAAAAGCAAAATACTGCAGATGCTGGAAATCTGAAATAAAACAGAAAATCCTGGAAATAGTTAACAGGTCAGGCGTCTGTGGTGGAGAAACTTGGTGGAGTGGTAAATAGCGAGGAGGGAAACCTCAGGCTACAGGACGGTATAGACGGGTTGGTTAGATGGGCAGAACAGTGGCAAATGGAATTTAACCCTGAAAAGTGTGAGGTGATGTACTTTGGGAGGACTAACAAGGCAAGGGAATACACAATGAATGGTAGGACCCTAGGAAGGACAGAGGATCAGATGGACCTTGGTGTGCATGTACGTAGATCCCTGAAGGCAGCAGGACAGGTAGATAAGGTGGTTAAAAAGGCATATGGGATACTTGCCTTCATTAGCCAAGGCATAGAATATAAGAGCAGGGAGGTTATGATGGAGCTGTACAAAACGTTAGATAGGCCACAGCTGGAATACTGTGTGCACTTCTGGTTGCCACACTATAGGAGGGATGTGATTGCATTGGAGAGGATGCAGAGGAGATTCACCAGGATGTTACCTGGGCTGGAGCGCCTCAGCTATGAAGAGAGACTGGACAGGCTGGTGTTGTTTTCCTTAGAGCAGAGAAGGCTGAGGGGGGACCTGATTGAGGTGTACAAAATTATGAGAGGCATAGACAGGGTAGATAGAAAAGAACTTTTCCTCTTAGTAGAGGGGTCAATAACCAAGGGGCATAGTTTCAAGGTAAGGGGCAGGAGGTTTAGAGGGGATTTGAGGAAAAACTTTTTCACCCAGTGGGTGGTTGGAATCTGGAACTCACTGCCTGAAAGGGTGGTAGAGGCAGGAACCCTCACAACATTCAAGGAGCATTTAGATGAGCACTTGAAACGCCAAAGCATACAAGGCTATGGACAAAGTGCTGGAAAATGGGATTAGAATAGACAGGGCTTGATGGCCGGCAGGGACACGATGGGCCGAAGGGCCTCTTTCTGTGCTGTATAACTCTATGACTCTATGGGCAGGATTTTAACTCAGGTGCGTGATGGTGTTGTGTTACCCGCATTTCGTGTTATCCACCCGAATCTAAATGGATGTGGGAGATTGATGCAATTTTAACTTAATTGTCCAATTGATTTCCAACATGTGGGAACCCTTGGCAAATGAGTTTTTCATGACTGAAAGTCGCCTCTGATGACGTCATACTTACTGCTGCATTTAAGGTCTACAGCAAGCCTTGCTTCTTCTGCAAGCTTCCAAGCATTCTCCATTTGGTGTGAGAGGGACCTGCAGGAAACATGACAAGCGGAAGGCCCAGATCAGCTCCTCGTTTTGACGAGGTGGCCCTGCAGGCATTGGTGGATGGGGCTAGGGCCAACAGGGAGGTGCTCTTCCCTTCCTCAGGGAGGAAGAGGCCTCCCAAGCAGACTAAGGCAGTGTGGTTGCAGGTTGTTAAGTCCGTGAATGATTGAGACACGGACTAGCAGGAGAGAAACAAACAGATCTTTACTGGTGAAAGGCATAAACGAAACTAACCAACAGAGGCTCTCTAGCGTCTTTTATACAGGGGTGGTCACTGCCAGTACTGCAGTCTGAGACCAGTTATTCTCTTAAAAGTACATACACAACAATTCTTCCCCTTTTAGATAAACAGTACATAACATTCATTTAACAACTAATGATAACGAATTACAATCACAATTACTGTTGCTAGATACATTGGTTAAGTTTAAGCAATTATAAGTTCAGTCTTTGAGGAGGCTTCCTGATTCTGTCTGGATAACGCCTCTTTGGAGTATCAGGTTCTTCTGGCAATGTTGAGTCGGAATCAATGTCGTTGTTTGGTTCATCTGCTTCCAATATTACCGGTTCTGCGGTAGCTGCAATTGGAACGTCGATTTCATTACCAGGTGTATCAGATCGTGGTGTGGAGTTGACGTTTTCCAGTGACTCTAGAATCTGGTCAGCATGGTGTCTTACAATGCTCTCCCCAACGTCCACGGTATACATGAGAGGTCCTTGTCGTGTACAAATCATTCCTGGCTGCCATTTCTCAGTGCGGTAGTCCCGGGCCAAAACTGGTTGACCTATCTTAAAACTCCTGGTCGGCCTTTCATTCATATTCTGAAACTGCCTGTTCTCCACATCTCTTCGGACGTTTGGCTTAACCAAATCCAAGCGGCATCATAGTCTTCGATTGAAGAACATCATGGCTGGAGTTTGGTTGGTAACCGCATGTGTCGCATTCCGGTAGGCAAACAAGAAGTTGTCCACCTTGTGTTGTAGGGGTATATCTTCATTACACATTGCCTTGATAGCCTTCTTGAATGTTTGGACAAACCTCTCGGCCAATCCATTAGTGGCTGGATGATATGGGGCAGATGTGTAATGCTTAACACCATTGTTCTTTAAGAACCTCCGGAACTCTTCAGACACAAACTGTGGTCCATTGTCAGAGCAAATCTGTTCAGGCAGCCCATTCCTGGCGAATATGGTTCATAAAACTGCGATAGTTTTTTCCGTGGTGGTTGAGGACATTTTTATTACCTCTGGCCACTTTGAATGTGCATCCACCGCAATTAAAAACATCGAGTCTATGAAGGGACCAGCAAAATCAATGTGCACCCTTTGCCATGGAGATGAGGGCCACTCCCATGGATGCAGAGGAGCTTGTGGTGGGGCGTTTTGGACCTTCTGGCATCCTGCACAGCTCTTGGTCATCTCTTCGATTTCTCTATCGATTCCTGGCCACCACACAAACGCTCTGGCTAAGCTCTTCATTTTTACCCCACCCAGATGACCCTCATGAAGCTCATTGAGCACTCTATCCGTCAACTTAGGGGGAATTACTACTCTGGATCCACACATCAAGGTTCCTCTGCACACTGACAGCTGTTCTCTTCTTGACGAAAATGCTGGCAGCAGTGGTTCGCCATGTGCTGGCCATCCCTTCACCATTAAATCATAGACCCGTGATAGTGTCGGGTCATTCCGTGTTTCCTTTTCTATGTTTGCATTCGTCACAGGGAGACATTCGACTATGGTCGAGTGGAATAACTCCATTGGATCCACTGCAAGGTCTTCTTCTTCCACCGTCGGCAACGGTAGACGTGACAATCCATCAGCATTTCCATGCTGTTTAGTTCCCCTGTACTCGATGTCATATTGGTGTGCCCCTAGGAAAAGGGACCATCTCTGCAGCCGTGGTGCTGTCATTATCGGTACGCCCTTCTGAGGGTTGAAAATGGAGACAAGAGGTTGATGATCGGTTAGTAGAGTAAATTTTTGACTGTGCAGATAGTGATTGAACTTCTTCACCCCCCACACTAGGCTGAGGGCCTCTCTGTCAATCTGGGTGTAGTTACGCTCGGCAGAAGTTAACGAGCGTGACGCAAAAGCTATCGGCCTCTCCAAACCATCAAGGAATTTATGTGACAGTACCGCCCTAATGCCGTAGGGAGACGCATCACACGCCAGCCTGATTGGCAGTGCTGGGTTGTAGTGAGCCAATACTTCCTTCGAAGTGATTAAGCCCTTACTCTTCTGAAAAGCACATTTACAATCATCGCTCCATTTCCATGCTACCCCCGTTCGTAGCAGGGCGTTCAGTGGATGCAGAATTGTCGACAAATTCGGCAAAAACTTATGATAGTAATTCACCAACCCGAGGAATGACCTCAGTTGCAACACATTTTCAGGCGCTGGGGCCTTAACAACCGCTTCAATTTTGTCAGGGGACTTATGTAACCCCTCTTCATCAATCACGTGGCCACAATACGGTATCTGTTTCTTAAAAAATTCGCACTTGGGGCGGTTGGCTCGCAGCCCATGTTCCCGTAGTCTAGTGAGCACCTGTTCTAGGTTGTTAAGGTGTTCACTGTCATCGTCACCTGTTACAAGGATGTCGTCCAAGTAACACTGAGTCCCCGGAATCCCTTGCAGGACTTGTTCCATCGCTCTTTGCCATATCGCCGGAGCCAATGCTACTCCGAATACCAATCGATGATACTGGTAAAGACCTTTGTGAGTGTTTATCGTGAGATACTTCCTAGAGGACTCTTCAACCTCCATCTGCAAATATGCTTGTGCTAGGTCAATTTTTGTAAAACGCTTCCCTCCAGACAGTGAGGCGAAGATGTCTTCTATCCTTGGAAGAGGATATTGTACTGTGTGAAGGACAGGGTTCACCGTCACCTTGAAATCCCCACAGATGCGAATCTTCCTTGGCTCTCCGGACTTATTGCTTAACGTTTTCTTCATGACAGGAACGATGGGTGTCGCCCACTCGCTCCAGTCGACCTTAGACAACACGCCCACCTTCTCCAGATTCTGCAGCTCTGCCTCGACGGCTGGACGAATTGCATATGGTACCGGTCTCGCTTTGAAAAACTTGGGAACTGCATTCTCTTCTATTTTTAACGAGGCGGTTACGCCTTTAACCGTGCCCAGTTCTTGTTGAAATACCTCTTTGGCGTTAGCTAAGATTGTTGACAATCGTCCAGGAGTGACGTCTTCATCTTTTTTACCGTCCACCGTCATTGCATGAAAGGAATGCCAATCTAAGTTTATCTTCCTGATCCATTCCCGTCCCAATAACGGTGGTCCACCATTTGGCAGTATGTAGAGATACAATTTCCATATTTTCTTGCCATTGTATTCGACAGGCACCCTTATTTTTCCTCTGGGGTATACTTTTTGCCCCGTATACGTCGTCAAGACGATGGATGTCTCTCTCAAGGGTATGTGTGAAAATAGCCGCTCATAGTCTCGTCGATTCATGGCGGTTAGCGCTGATCCTGTATCGAATTCCATTTTAACTTGGGACCCTGCTATCGTGAGGGTGACCCAAATGGTTCGGTGATCCTCTTTTGCGATTACATTGTGAAGTTTGAGACAGCTTAATCTCCTGTTCTCGGATTCACTATCGCTCATCTGGTCTTCGGAACTACTGTCCATCATCTTTTGTACTTTCTTGTACGGTTCCTTAGTAGCCTTTTTGTTGTTGCTGGTCTTCTTCCCAGACCTACATACTCGTGCAATGTGTCCAATCTTCCCGCATTGTCTGCATATTTTGTCTTTGGACCAGCAGTCCTTCTGGTCATGGTTAGTTCTGCCGCAACGATATCATTTTGCAAATCCCCGTGTCATTTCGTGGGTGCCGTATTCCTGTGGTTTTTGTTGAATTTCTGCAGCTCCCCTGGCTGCTGCTTCATACGATACTGCCACGCTGAAAGCCTTATCTAGCGTCAGCTCTTTTTCTGCAAGTAACTTCTTCTGTGTTCCTTCACTCAGGAGTCCACAGACAAATTTGTCCCGTAGGGTATCTGCCAGTCCTGCTCCGAACTGGCAGTGCTTTGATAGCTTGCGTAGTTCCGTAAGATACTCAGCATTGCTCTCATCTTTGTGTTGAGTTCTCCTGTGGAATTTAAATCTTTCTGCTATCAACAGCGGTGCAGGGTTTAAGTGCTCCTGTAGAACAGCAACAATTTCGTTAAAACTCTTCGCCTTCGGTTTGGCTGGAGTAATCAGATCCCGCAATAGGCCGTACGTTCTAGCGCCCATTACGTTTAGCAATATTGATGCCTTTTTCCCCTCCGCTATTTCATTTGCCTAGAAATATACCTCGACTCTTTCCACATCCTAAGATGTTTTATAAGTATATTAAGGGTAAGAGGATAACTAGGGAAAAAATAGGGCCCATTAGGGACAAAAGTGGCAATCTGTGTGTGGAGCCGGAAGATGTAGGAGGGGTTCTAAATGAATTTTTTGCATCTGTTTTCACTATGGAGAGGGACGATGTAGACATAGAAATAGGGCGGGGGGACTGTGATATGCTCGAACATATTAACATCGAGAGGGAGGAGGTATTGGCGGTTTTAGCTGGCCTAAAAATGGATAAATCCCCAGGCCCGGACGAAATGTATCCCAGGCTGCTGTGTGAGGTAAAGGAAGAGATTGTGGGGGCTCTAACACATATATTCAGAACCTCTCTGGCCACAGGGGATGTGCCAGAGGACTGGAAAACCGCTAATGTAGTACCATTATTCAAGAAGGGGAGTAGGGAAAAACCGGGGAACTATAGGCCAGTGAGCCTAACATCAGTGGTAGGAAAATTATTGGAAAAAATTCTGAGGGACAAAATTAGTCTCCACTTGGAGAGGCAAGGATTAATCAGGGATAGTCAACATGGCTTTGTCAAGGGAAGATCATGTCTGACTAATTTGATTGAATTTTTTGAGGGGGTGACTAGGTGTGTGGATGAGGGTAACGCAGTGGATGTGGTATACATGGATTTCAGTAAGGCCTTCGATAAAGTCCCGCACAGGAGACTGGTCAAGAAGGTAAGAGCCCATGGAATCCAGGGTGCCTTGGCACATTGGATCCAAAACTGGCTTAGTGGCAGAAGGCAGAGGGTGATGGTCGAAGGTTGTTTTTGTGACTGGAAGCCTGTGGCCAGTGGGGTACCACAGGGATCGGTGCTGGGTCCCTTGCTGTTTGTGGTCTACATTAATGACTTGGATATGAATGTAAAAGGTATGATCAGTAAGTTCGCGGATGATACAAAAATTGGTAGGGTGGTAAATAGCGAGGAGGGTAGTCTCAGTCTGCAGGATGATATAGATGGGTTGGTCAGATGGGCGGAACAGTGGCAAATGGAATTTAACCCGGAAAAGTGCGAGGTGATGCACTTTGGGGGGACTAACAAGGCAAGGGAATACACAATGAATGGTAAGACCCTAGGCAAGACGGAGGGTCAGAGGGATCTGGGTGTGCAAGTACACAGATCCCTGAAGGCGGCGGAACAGGTGGATAAGGAGGTAAAAAAGGCATATGGGATACTTGCCTTCATTAGCCGAGGCATAGAATATAAGAGCAAGGAGGTTATGATGGAGCTGTATAAAACACTGGTTAGGCCACAGCTGGAATACTGTGTGCAGTTCTGGTCGCCACACTACAGCAAGGATGTGATAGCTTTGGAGAGGGTGCAGAGGCGATTCACCAGGATGTTACCAGGGCTGGAGCGCTTCAGCTATGAAGAGAGACTGGGCAGATTGGGTTTGTTTTCCTTGGAGCAGAGGAGGCTGAGGGGGGACATGATTGAGGTGTACAAAATTATGAGGGGCATAGATAGGATGGATACTAAGGAGCTTTTTCCCTTAGTAGAAGGGTCAATAACTAGGGGGCATAGATTCAAGGTAAAGGGCGGGAGGTTTAGAGGGGATTTGAGAAAGAACTTTTTCACCCAGAGGGTGGTTGGAGTCTGGAACTCACTGCCTGAAAGGGTTGTGGAGGCTGGAACCCTCACAACATTCAAGAAGCATTTGGATGAGCACTTGAAATGCCATAGCATACAAGGCTACGGATCAAATGCTGGAATATGGGATTAGATTAGACAGGGCTTGATGGCCGGCGCGGACACGATGGGCCGAAGGGCCTCTATCCGTGCTGTATAACTCTATGACTCTATGACTCTATACGTGGTCCAGTCCTCTAATGTATTATCAAAAGCAGTGATACAGCCAGTCTTTGGCATCTTGCAAATCTAAAATGGCGCCTCCCGCACTTCGCCTTCTTCTCCGATTTAACAAAATGGCGCCTCCCGCGCTTTTCCTTCTTCCCCGCTGTTGTTAGCGCTGCTTTCCACGGTTTCTTGCGCGTATTCTTTTTCTTTTATTATTTTCCCGTCGTGGAGCGGACCCTCTGGAACACTTCCCACCCTCTTCTGAGGTCCGAACGCTGCCCAGCTTCGAAACACCGGCCGCGCCCTGTATGCTCCACCCTCTCTCTCTCTCCTTGCTTCCCGACTCACTGCCCGGCCCTGTTGCAGCCCAGGAAGGATCAGAGCACTACCTGCCACCAGCCCGATTAGCTAGGAAACCACGGACCGAGGAACCCAGCCTGGCTCTGGACAGTCTCTCCTGCAAGTTTTGAAATCGATGATTGACGGTCGACGCCCGTTTCTCGAGTTTCAATGGCCTATTTTTTTTTTCTTTCTTCTGGCTCCGACCTTCAACACGTCGTCGGAGCTGCTGCTGAGTTACAGGTAAATTCGTTTCTAACTCGTCGCCAGTGTTAAGTCCGTGAATGATTGAGACACGGACTAGCAGGAGAGAAACAAACAAGTCTTTACTGGCGAAAGGCATAAACGAAACTAACCAACAGAGGCTCTCTAGCGCCTTTTATACAGGGGTGGTCACTGCCGGTACTGCAGTCTGAGACCAGTTATTCTCTTAAAGGTACATACACAACACAGGTGGCTGAGGAGGTCAACTCCTTGGGAGTCACACGACGAACCTGGATTCAGTGCCGGAAAAGATTTCATGACCTTCAGCGCACTGGAAAAGTGAGTATGAATTTCCCATCACCCTCAATCTGACCCCCATTGCCTTTCCTCACCAGCACTTAGCTTTAGCAATCTCTTCCTCCACATCCCACTTGACACTGATATCCATGCACCCTTACCCATTCCCTCTCTCTCTATGCTCACATTCACATAACTATTCGACTATGCAGCCCTCACACTCCCTATCACTGCGATGCTATGAAAACAACTGACAACACACAGGGAGGGCCCTTGGTCTTGCCACCTCACTCCATCTTTGTCTCCTTCTAAGTATCTATGCTGTGCAATCTCTACACTCACTCCTTCATTCTCACTCAACCTCCACTTGTCTCCCTCATTGCAGGAAAAGAGAGCTCACAACAAAAGAGAGCGAGCGAGGACAGGAGGAGGGACAGCCTCAATAGTCCACCTGACCACCTGGGAGGAGGCGGTACTCAAAATAGTGGGACTCGAGAATGATGCGCATGTGTTGGACGGACAGACGGATGCAACACAGCAAGCTGGTGACAGAAAAGTTTCCCATCTCTCTCTTTGACATTGCATGAGTCGCTGATAATGATTGTGAAGCTCTAACAGATGGACTTATGAGCATCTGCAAAAAGCAATGTGCATGTAGCCTTGGCATCACATCTCTGACTCTTTCCTTTACTCCCCCACAGGACCATCACAAGCATCCGTCCTGCCTAGCCAGGAAGAAGAGGCTGAGCAGCCAGACTCCTCAGAGGAAGCTGCAACCTCTGAGGGCGTAGCGTCACCAGAAATCTGCGCACCCAGCACCAGCTCACACACTCACACCTCGGTGGGACCTTCGGGACATAGAGTAGTGTTGTCACCTTGGGTATCACAGCTCACAAGTGAGCATCAGCAGATTGTGGAGACAGGGACAGCAGTGGAGAGTCCTAGTCAGAGGTCGCAGGACTCTGCCGGCTCGGCTCAGCAGCATGTTGACCCTCTGCCTTTGGGTCCATCTTGAGATCAGCGGTGATGGAACTCCAGGCACAGATGCAGGAGTCTCTGGCAGGTTTTGTCTCTAAGGTTGCTGCGAGTGTGGAGCGAATGGAGGAGTCCATAGCGACCATGACCAGAGCCTTTGTGGAGTCAATGGCGCATGAACGCATCACCATGGGAAGGATGGCAACCTCCGTGGAAAGGATGGCTACCGTAGAGGAGAGGACGGCTAGGGTAGAGGAGAGGATGGCTACGGCCATGGAGGAGCTTAGTCGCCAGGGTATGGAAAACATGGTCATTGTTCAGAATAGAATGACATCTCTTGAGGAGCGATGGGCATCTATTGAACAGAGAAACCAGACCTTCATGGAAGTCCTTCTGAGTAGGACTGCCATTGCAGATACGTGTCCCCATGGCCCCCCTGATGTGCAGCAAGGTGCTCTCCAGCCACTTGCAGGGGCTGAGGGGGACCTGACCCATGAGAGGGAGGTTGGTGGCAGACCTCAAGGAAGTGAGGGCTCCTCTCCAAGCGCTCACACTTCCGTGCCACTGCAGAGCCCTCGGTCAGAGCCCCACCGGAGTACACACCCAAGTGAGATAGGCGTCTCAACCCCTGCACAGCCACAGGAGCAGCAGACTGTTGATGAGCCCTCACAGGCTCGCCACCCCAGAGGACGCCCGCCAAAGGTGTCGAGACAGGGGCAGCAGCAAAGTGAGCAAGGGACCTCCACATCTGCTGAAGCCACAGGGGAGGCACCATGTAGGAGCACACGTAAGAGGAAAATTCTGCACAAATAGTCACAAGGGTAGTCACTTGGGTGCAATTTTGTGTTTACTGTAAAAATGCCATCACTTCGTTATTGTACATAAAGATTCTGATGGCAAATGTTGCAGTTGTGGCATCTGTCATTTCGCTATTGGGACTTCCACATTGAGGGCTTAGGAATACTTGCAACTGTCAGTATGGTGGTCAGAGTGCTAGGAATCCTCTGGTTCTTGGCCATTGTCAATGCTCTGGTAAGAAGCTGCGAGGCAAAAGTGTTTGATTGACTAGGCTAAGCAAATCTGGCCAGGATGAGTGTGTTCCTTGCATCCCAGGCAGCAATGTACTCGCGTAATGCTGCCACTGGTTGATGGGCCTCTGCAGATTGTTCGTTTTCGCACTCCTCCTCCTCCTCTTCCTCTTCCTCATCTGAGGAGGATATATGAGGAGCCACTTGGTCCTCAGGAATCTGCAAGCCACGACGCTGTGCTATGTTGTGAAGTGCGCAGCAAACCACGACAATTCTGGAGACCCTGGCTGCTGAGTACTGCAGGGCTCCACCTGATCTATCCAGGCATCTGAAGTGCATCTTCAGCAAATCGATGGTTTGCTTGATTATGGCTCTGGTGTACATGTGGCTGGAGTTGTAGCTCTCCTCAGCTTCGTTGGATGGTCTCCTCAACGGCATCATTAACCACGTCTTCAGGGGATAGCCCTTGTCTCCAAGTAGCCATCCGTTAAGTTGGAATAGCGGAGGCACACTAGGCTGGCGCAGTATGAAGGAGTCATGGCAACTGCCAGGGTACTTGGCACAAACATGCAAAATTTCCTTCTTGTGGTCACACACCAGCTGAATGTTAAGGGGGTGGAAGCCCTTGCGGTTGACAAAAATACCTGGATTGCGATGGGGTGCCTTAAGGGCCACATGTGTGCAGTCAACGATGCCCTGCACCCTTGGCAAGCCTACCAGATGAGCTAATCCAACCGCTTGCGCCATGACACTTGCTCGATCCTTGGTGAAATGGATGTGATTGTGCGCGAGGGCAAAGAGGGCATTGGTTACCTGCATGATGTGTGCGGCCGCCTGGGAGATGCCGCTGATGTCTGCTACTGATACCTGGAATGAGCCTGAGGCAAAAAAGTTGAGTGCGGTGGTGACTTTGGCGGCCACTGGTAACGCTTGTCCATCTGGTCCTCTGGGCAGCAGGTCTTGCTGTAGCATTGCGCAGATGTCACCCACTACCTCTCGCGAAAGTCGGAGCCGCCTTTGGCACTGCTGCTCAGACATGTTGAGATAGCTGACCCTGTGTCTGTAGACACTGTTTGGGGGGTATCTCCTGCGCCAACGGGCTTCCAGGCGCTGGCCCCTTCTGGCCTGTGCTGCCTCAGGTGGGTGAGCAGCAGCCTGGCGCTCCTGCTGCTGCTGCTGTTGCTGGTGCTGCTGTTGTTCCTGGTTCTGCTGGTGCCGCGGCTGGTGCTCGAGCTCTTCTAATGCCCAGATGGGAAGGAAATAAATGGCTCCCATGCTTCTGGTATATGCCTTAGTTGAGGAAGCGCTGAGGGAAGGTGGCGAGAGGGTTTCCCAGGAGGTCACACTGGAGATGGGTGTCAGGCTCCAACCTTCCACAGGTGTGGTTAAGCCTTCTAAAAGTTGCCCCAGACCTAAGACCACTTAAGTCCTGCCACCTGCAAATGATGGCTGATCAAATCTCCTCTTTAATGTTTGACCTGCAGTTGATAGTCAGCAATCCAATAGTGCTCCCGCCAGGTTTCACCGTCGTGTTTCCCACCAGGCGTGTTTCACGTGGGGAAAGGGTTAAAATCGCAAGGGCCTTTTAAAATAGGATTATAGAGGCAATTTAGTGCTTGCTAAGTGTAGTGTATGTAACTGTTCTACCTTTAAGAGAACTATTGTATGTAACCGTCCACCTTTAAGAGAACTATTTTAGGTGTGGCACTACTTTATCCTGGCTGCTGTATACTGTAATACCGACGGTGACCACACCGGTATATAAGTGCTGTGGCAGAATTTATTGGGCAGATTCGCCCTGACCTTCGAATAGTAAAGTCCTGTTTAAGTTACTCTTGTAGTCTGTATATTACTTCGCTATACAACCCACAGACTTTACAGTGGCGACGAGTTCGATCTTACCCTGCGGCAACAATACTTCTGAAGAAGTAAACGAGCGTCGAGAAGAGGCACCCGCCCTCGTCGTTTTGCTGAGAGAAAACTCGAGTCTGCAGACCAAGAAAGGAGGAAGAGTTCAAACACGAAGTCTTCCGTCAGCAACAGGCACGGATTGTCCCTTCTGCCACAGTGGTGAGTGAGCCGATCAACACGAGAAGCAAGTCGGCCACGGTGACTGTGAGTAAAGGGAAAATAGAAACAAATAAACGGAGGATAAGGGCGGTGCACTCGACCACGGTCGAGGGGGAAAGGAGCCGGACAGAAGTCGGGCCCAGAGGCGCTGAGACTGGGGCAGCGTGGAGCAGAAGCCACGGTACAAGCGGGCTGGGGAGCGTCGTGAGACGACTAGACCGCGACGGCGAAAAAGGCCGGACATATACCGCGACCACGAGGCGCTGCGACCGGGATCGTAAGGCGCGGGAAGATATAAACATAAATAAGCCACGGAGAACTCAGCCACAGCCGGGGAGGAAAGCACCGGACTGCGAGAAGCTGGGAGGCGCGATTGGGGTGAAAAAGGCCAGACAGTGACTGAGGCCACGAAGCGCTGCGACCGGATCGTAAGGCGCGGGAAGAGATAAAAATAAATAAACCGCGGAGAACGCAGCCGCAGCCGGGGAGGAAGCACCAGACTGCGAGAGGCTGGGAGGAGCGATTGGGTGAAAAAGGTTGGACAGTGACCGAGGCCACGAAGCGCTGCGACCGGGATCGTAAGGTGCGGGAAGAGATAAAATAAATAAATCGCGGAGAACTCAGCCGCAGCCGGGGAGGGAAGCACCGTACTGCGAGAGGGCTGGGAGGCGCGATTGAGAGCCGCGCGAGCGGGAGAGACAGAGCCCGAGCGAGAGCCGCACGAACGGGAGAGACAGAGCCCGAGAGAGAGCGAGCGAGAGCCGTGCGAGCGGGAGAGACAGAGCCCGAGGAAGACTGAGCGAGATCCAGCCCAGCGGCTGAGACTGTTCACCGTCAACGGGTTGTACCCAGAGCCGGTTGCCCAGCCGAGAGAAGGGAACGCGCTGAAGCCGAAGCGCAGGCTGCGAACCCCGAAAGCCAGCGGCCGTTGCCCGAGGGAAAAGCTTACCCCTCCCGCCAGGGGAAGAAAAGCGGGAACCGCCATCTTGAAAGTGGGCGGGGAAAGAAGAGAAGCGCGGGAAACCGCGGGAAGCCGCCAGTAGGCAGAGAAAAAGACAGAAGCGGGAACCGCCATTTTGAAAGGGGCGGGGGAAAGAAGATAAGCGCGGGGAAACCGCCATCTTGAAAAAAAAGATTTAAAAAAAAGAGTTAAAGAAATATTTCGTTGTTGTTTATCAGGGAGGTGAAGATGCCTAAGCGTGGTAACATCAACGATTTCGATTCCGAGGTAGAAGATTGGGCCACGTATGTAGAACGCATTGAGATATATTGTGAGGCCAATAAAATAGAGGATGATGATAAAGCTATAACCTTGCTAAACTCGATGGGGGCGAAGACATACGGGCTATTGAAGCATCTTCTAGCACCAGTTAAACCGGCGGATCAAACCTTCGATAATATTGTTGCTGTTCTGAAGGATCACTTGAACCCCACACCGCTGATGTTGGCGGAACGATTCAAATTTTATGCGAGAACGCAACGGAAAGAGGAAAGCAACGCGGAATACTTGGTCGAACTGCGTAGGCTAGCGAAATACTGCCAGTTTGGAGGAAATCTGACAGAGGCATTGCGAGACAAGTTCGTGTGTGGGTTGTCGAAGGAAGGAACGCAAAAGCGACTGCTCGAAGAGAACGACCTTACACTGGATAGGGCTGTCCTTATTGCAGCATCACACGAAGCCGCAGTGAAAGGAACTGCGGAAATGCAGCTGAAGGCAGCGGTCCTCAGTGTGGATCAAATTACTTCGGGTGCAACAAAATGTTATCGTTGTGGGAAGACAACACACGACCAGAACCAATGCTGGTTTAAAAACCAGGACTGTAGGAAATGTGGCAAACTGGGTCACATAGCCAAAGTATGCCGGTCAGGGAAGAAGACCAACAACCAAAAAAAAAAGCCATCACAGGAAAAGTACAACAAAGTACACAAGGTGGTTGAGAAGAGTTCAGATGAACAGAATTCGGATTCAGACCCAAGCGGCCAGGAACTGGGTAGTCTGAGAATTCATAATGTGAGTAAGGAAGCTGACCTACAAACTATCTGGGTCATGCTAAAAATAGCCGGAGTCCAAGTGAGAATGGAATTGGACACTGGATCAGCCCTATCAGTCATAAATCGAAGGGATTACAACCGGCTATTCTCACATATACCCTTGAGAGATACCAGGTTCGTGTTGCAGACATACACGGGGCATAAAGTATACCCCATGGGAAAGATAAGAGTCAAGGTGAGAGACAGGGGCAAAGAACACCCCGGAATGGACTTATACGTACTACCTGAGGGAGGACCACCACTTCTAGGACGGGAGTGGATCAAGAAAATAGACATGGAATGGCACTATCTCAAAGCAATAATGAGTGAGGACTCGGGGCAGACAATCAGCTCAGACTCTGAAACGGATGACGATAAGACCAGCCCAAGCATGAAAGACAAGTCTAAAAAGAACTTGCTGACTAAGGTTGGTAGAACGAATGTGGGCCTAAAGGCTTATGCTCCAGAGGAGAACAAAGTTTCAGAACAGAATTCCTCTGAACAACAACAACATAGCTTGACAGAGAATTCTGAGTCTGTTCAAGTTACAGACATATATATTACTGAGGAACATCGAGCTCGAACGCAAACTTATTTCAGATTACGACAGCAATTAGAACAATTGAATTGCCGTCTCGAGCAAGAGATGAAAGCAATGAAAAAGTTCTATGATACCGAATGGGAGAATCTGGAAAGACAACAGAAGCAGCTGGGGAAGAAAAGGGAGCAGGAGCACACAAACCGTCTGCACGAGGAGGCCAAACGAATCAAAGCTGATTCAACTTCTGAAGGGGCGTGCTCCAATCCGGTGGAACAAGATGTGCCGCAACTGAAGGCGCTGGTTAGCAGGTTGCAGGCAGAAAAAGCTGAGTTGGTCGACATGACTTCCGAGCTCCTACTGAAGTTGGGTGCAGCATCACCGGACGATTCATTTGTGGAAATTCGAATGATGGGGGCTGCGGATGATGGCGAAGTAGAAGCAGCAAAGGAGCCCCAGGACAAGGTTCTAAACAGCCCTGCAGCTAATGGAAAAGGGATGAGGACAGAAGGGTTAACAGTCAGCCAACTCCTCCAGGGCAAGGTTACAAACAGCCCTGTAGTTAATGGAAAAGGGATGATGGCAGAAGAGTTAACAGTCAGCCAACTCATTCATATGCTGAGGGATAAAACTCTAAAATGGGAAAAACTTAAATACGAGCCTCAATCTTCAAAGGGAAGGGAGCTCTCAAAAGTCATTGGAAGAGCTGAGGTGGCAACCCAGACTGAGAAGTCTGCAGCAGAACAGCCCTTGGATGCCAAAAGTACGCTGACGCACGGCAATGTAGAACAACAGAATGCTGAAACAGCTACTTCAGTAGAGGGATTGAATAGTCCGATCAATCAATCTCCGAATGAAGTTGAAGTATTGAAATCACAAATGAGGTCATTAGTAAAAGACTTGCAGGAAGCCCAGAAAAAGCGGGATGAATCTGAACGCATGATGAAGTCTCTTCAGGACAGATGTCGGGATTTGGAACAAAAGTCGGCTAACGTCCAGCTGGGTAAGGAGGAAATAGAAGACCCTCTCGCGGGCCTAGCTCAGGACGACACCGAATATTACCATGATCTGTTGAGTGACACTGAATATTACGAGGACCTGGTCTGCCCAGCTTGTGCCGAGAACTCCCAAAGTGCCGAAATCAGGATGAATCACTTAAAGTCTAAGGAATATAGGGAGATGGTGGCGTTACAGCTGGCAGCTGACAATGGAGCCCCGAGAGTCTCCAAGAAGCAAAAAAGGAAAAGACGAAGCAGAAGATGATAACCATCTGAACCATTATTACCTCTACCCGATCACACACGTGGTCCCCCGAACGGAGCCAAATCAGTTGGAAAGTAGGAAAATTTCCCAAGGCAATCCAACTGTTTTTTGTTTGTTTTAAAAAGTCAGCAATGCTGGTTCAGAAGTGATGGAAGTAAAGCTGTTAAGTCTAGGGAAGGACTATGGGATGAGTCCCTCTAGCAAGGTGACCCGACTACACCACGGAGGCGTGGTCCGGACCGAGTCAAGAAGATCAGAGACTGAATCTGTGACCTGTTTCCCGCAGAGACTGAATCTGTGAACTGTTTCCGCAGAGACTACCTCTGTGAACTGTTGTAACATGAAGTTGGATATGTTATGATGTTATGTTAATGGGGAATAAGTATGTTGTAAGCTAAAAAGGGAGGATTGTAGTGTATGTAACTGTTCTACCTTTAAGAGAACTATTGTATGTAACCGTCCACCTTTAAGAGAACTATTTTAGGTGTGGCACTACTTTATCCTGGCTGCTGTATACTGTAATACCGACGGTGACCACACCGGTATATAAGTGCTGTGGCAGAATTTATTGGGCAGATTCGCCCTGACCTTCGAATAGTAAAGTCCTGTTTAAGTTACTCTTGTAGTCTGTGTATTACTTCGCTATACAACCCACAGACTTTACACTAAGGGCATTAACGACCAGTCCCGCCTGCTGGAGACGGGATGGAGTCGGGACCATCAGACACGCCTGAGTTAAAATTGCTCAGAGTCGGGAACCAGGCGGGTGGGGGGTCCCGCACGCCAGTTTTTGCGATTTTACCCCCCACGCACCTCCAATCCTGCCTCCATGGCTCAATGAAAATCCTGCCCTATGACTCTAAACATAGAGTTAACATTTCAGATCAACGACCTTTCATCAGGTTCCAGCATTTTATGTTTTTACCTCTGTTTTAGTGATGTTGGTTGATGGATAAACGTTGGCCAGGATACCAGCAGAAGTCCCCTACTCTACTTTGAATAGTGCCATGGAATCTTTTACTTCAACCTGTGAGGGGCTCAGTTTAATGTCTCATCTGAAAGACGGTACCTCTGCCAGTGCAGTACTCCCTTAGTACTGCACTGACGTGTCAGTCTACATTATGTGCTCAAGGCCTGCAGTGAGGATTGAACCCGCAACCTTATGACTCAGAGGCAAAAGCTACCATGGAGCCAAAGCTGACACAGAGACTTGTGTACCGTATGTGTACTTAGATGTTTGAGAGGCTGATTCCCCTGACTGGAGAGTCTAGAATCAGGGGTCATCGTCTCAGGATAAGGGGTTGGCCATTTAGGACTGAGATGAGGAGGAATTTATTCACTCAGAGGGTTGAGAATCTTTGGAAATCTCTACCCCAGAGTATAATCAAGACTGTGATTGATAGATTTTTGGGTAAACATAGAAACATAGAAGATAGGAGCAGGAGTAGGCCATTCGGCCCTTCGAGCCTGCTCCGCCATTCAATGAGATCATGGCTGATCATCCAAATTCAGTACCCTGTCCCTGCCTTCTCCCCATATCCCTTGATCCCTTTAGCCTCAAGAAATATATCCAACTCTTTCTTGAATATATTTAATGAACTGGCCTCCACCGCCTTCTGTGGCAGAGAATTCCACAGGTTCACCACTCTCTGGGTGAAGAAATTCCTCCTCATTTCAGTCCTAAATGGCTTACCCCTTATCCTTAGACTATAACCCCTGGTTCTGGACTCCCCGGCCATCAGAAACATCCTTCCTGCATCTAGTCTGTCCAGACCTGACAGAATTTTATAGGTTTCGATGAGATCCCCTCTCAATCTTCTAAACTCCAGTGAGTATAAGCCCAATCGACACAATCTCTCCTCATACATCATTCCTGCCATCCCAGGTATCAGCCTGGTGAATCTTCGCTGCACTCCCTCCATGGCAAGAACGTCCTTCCTCAGGTAAGGTGACCAAAACTGCACACAATACTCAAGGTGCGGTCTCACCAAGGCCCTGTACAACTGTAGCAAGACATCCTTGTTCCTGTACTCGAACCCTCTTGCTACAAAGGCCAACATACCAACGTACTAAGGTAATCAAGGGATATGGGGATAGGGCGGGAAAGTGGAGTAGATGTAGAAGATCAGCCATTATCTTATTGAATGGTGGAGCAGGCTTGAGGGGCCATATGGCCTAACCCTGCTCCTATTTCTTATGTTCCTATGTCTAGAGTTAGGGCCCAATCTGACTCCAGAGCAAAGTGAGATGACATTCTCTCCTCTAGATTTAGGTTGCATTTACACTCTAACTGTAGTGTCATTACAAAGCGAAACCACTTTGTACCAAGAATGCAGTTATGTAAATATACTCTAAGAGTTAAGCCTTAAAACATTTGGCCTTGTTCTTCAGGATTCAGCTAACTAGATGCCCTGTTGGGAATGGCCTTGCAGCTTTGTCATCACATAAATCTTATCTGGCTCCTAATTATTCCATCAACAATGAAAGCACTATTTGTCCAGACTGGCTCACCGGTGCCTGGCTGCTGGCTGCGATCCTGGTGACACCTTTTCTAACCTCCGGAAGCAGCCAAACTGAACCAGAGTGTCTATTGACACCACTGTGACAATTAATGAGTTGCACTGTGTCAGTCAATGAGTTGGAGGCGGGGCAGTAAAGTCTATTTATTCAGCACAGAGTCTATTTAAATAGTGCATTACAGCATACAGTCCACAGAGTCTATTTAAAAAGAGTCTCTAGGAACTACAGCAAACAGAAATCATGACCAAAGCAAGGTGATTTTGTCTCCTGGTAAAAGCAGGGTGATTGCTCCAGCAAACTGCAGTGAGTGGAAGATAGTTACATAGTACAAACTGATTATTGCTTTAGCAAAATGCAAATGAGTGGAGAATGGTTACATACAAATTATGTGTGTAAAATCAATCCCAGTCATTTACAGCAGTGCGGGCTCCAGGCGTGATTGACGGGGGAATTATCCAATCATCTCCATTCTGGTGTCACCGAGTGCAGCCAAACTTCGCAGCTGCAGCTCCCGCCTACATTAGCGAAGTTGCGCCGCCAATTGGCTGCTTCAAAGGAGTGCCCGTGTTTCATTGGTCAACTGGTCTGTCAGTCTGGCTGTGACCGTCACTGCCCCTCCCCATTGGCTGTTGGAGGATGAGGTTGGGTTGGCCGCGATGAGCGGAGCGTTGCTGTGGCGATAATCAGCTTGTTGCTGGATTTTAAATTTATTGACATTACAGTTTTTTTTCTCATCGCTTTAATCCCTTTGTTCCGATTTATCAGAGAAAGAGTGGAAGAACTGCAATGTCTTCAAAGGAAGACAGGGCTATGGAGATTCTGAAGGGCTTTAAGCTGTATCCTTTACCGTGCGAATATTTCATCCCATTTGCCCGCTCTGCCAGCTCCGTGTTCCCAGGGTAAGTGCGGCCCTACAGTCAAGGCCTGGGCCTGCAATATATGTTCGGGTAAAAGCATCTAAACTCGCACAGCAACCGATCGAGTGGCATGGGGATAAAACGCGGAATTTACAGCGGCCGAGGGCGCTGAAGGTGACTCCGCAGGACAGGGCCGAGGAGTATTTCCCAAATCCCGCCCTGTGCTGCAAGGACAGGGATTTAGTGCAGTGGCAGCGTCAGTATAGGAAGCCGGCAGGGCTGTTCGTTATATTGCTCTGTTTGGCCAAATAATCATTCTTTGGGGAAAATATCTAATGCTTAACTAAAGTCGTAATATGAGTAGATTTGTGACAAACATCTGAATCGTAGCGCAATTCAAAATTATTAATTTGTACTTTTCCCATCGTCGTTATGATGTGTTAGACATAAGGGCAGACATCTATATCATTCTACATATGTTTTGTTTTAAGTTGCTATTTCAGAGCTGTCAAGATCGACCCATGTGTTAGGGCTGACATTTATGATTAGAAATGATGCAGATTGCAAACTAATGTATATTACATCCAAATATGTTGCATTTTTAAACTTATGATTGCCACTCCTGATTAATGACAAATGGTCAAGTTTACTGTCGTAATTCAAGGAACAAGATATTGGCATAAGTAGTTTGGTTCTGATAGTTTTCTGATGTAATTATTAAAAGGTTTTATATGATTTAACAATACTGTGGAATTAATATTCTCCAGTTTGGTACATTATTTTAACTTTGCTCTAACCAGGTTAGAATTGTGTTCTAATGTGGTTAAATCTCTTGAAAGATAAAAGACTTTCACATGTTTGAAACTTATGTCTAAAGACATGTTGTATTGGCCCGGATTTTTTGGTCAGCGGCGAACAAATGGTGCTAGTCGTTCATTACACTTGCCCAAAGACTTTCTATGGGCTTTTGCACTGGCGCTTGCTATGATAAGAAAGCCATTTTGGCACGGCACCCTCTACAGGGGATTTGGGACCTGTGTCAACAGGGCAAGCAACTGTATCTTCTTAAATAATCAGATTGAAGAGCAGTCTGAACCAGGAAGTGTCAGTTAGAATAGTTAATTCAATGCTAACTCATGTACAGAAAGCAAAATAAAGAGAGGGAAAGAAAGATGGGATTAAGAGAGACAGAAAGAAAAAGTTAAAAAAATTTATTTAATTTTTTTTTAATCTCCAACAATTATTATCTGAAGGAATGAGACTTCACATTTGTAAAAGTTAATTTTCAGTGCCACAGAGGTTGTTTGGCAGTAATTAAGACTTATCACACCATTAAAAATTGACTTGCACTGGAATGGACAAGCCCTAACTTTTTCTGGTGCGTTCGGTGGATATTTTTCACGTGAGTACCGCAACTTCATGTCCTTCCATGTGTTTCAATGTCGAGTTTCAGCGAGATATTGTTATAGCAAAGTTTCTGGAGGAGCAGGGTAACTTGGACAGCAACTTCCTGATTTTCGTGTTTAACCGCGCACGTACGGTCGGTGGAAGTTGTTGTCCGATTTATACTTTTATTAAAGGTGAGAGCTGATAGCCTATTTGTACCACAAATTACGGGCCAATGTGAATTGCCTTTCAGAGGATGTTCTGATTAATTGATACAGTCACAGAGTTATCATTCTTGCAAGGGTCTTGAATGTGATGCATAGCTTTACATTTGCTGCAACAAAAATTGCATGGGTATATGACTTAAATAAAATACAAATGATATACAAGTGGAACTAGCAACAGTTGTTAGGCTATACTAGGTAATCAAAGATACCTCTGCTAAATATTCCCAAAGGCACAATACTGGAAGGTAATGGGCATCTGGGAAACTGTATTCCACTAAGTTTAACACTTTTAGGAGAGGAGGAGGAGATAGAGAAAATTGGTGGAAAAAGGAAAGCTGAAAAACACAAAATGTAAATATAAAAAATACAGAATACACAAATCAGTTCACTGGTGTGTCTAATAAGTGGCAATCCCCCTGTAAACAATTTTATATAATTTGAACTATACCATCATTGGGGACTGTTGTTTTCCATTCACTCCCTTCATACAGCACATTGCCAGTTCTCACCAATACTTTCTGATTTTTTAATTGCTAAATAAAAGTTATAGTGGTAGAGTGCCTTCCCCATTCTTAAAATGACAACATAAAAAATAATACTGTAAATTATACTTTGTTTCCAAGATGTAAAGCAGCTCCACTAAACATATCTTTGCAAACTTGTAGTCATTCCAATCTACCTAGCAAATTTATTGGGTGTACAGAAGTGCAGAATAATTTTAATAATCCTCTATTACAGTAGGGTCGCTAATAAAATAAGAGATTTCCTAGAAACATTAGATATAAGCCAATTTTAATGACATGAGAAATATTATTTAAAATTTTGAACTTTTAAATATAAGTCAATGGGCCGTATTTCCGATCGGAGGCTTCCCGCTTGCGGAAGCCTCCGATCGGAAAAAATCTATGCATTTACCTGAGTGCTCCCGAGGTGTGTATAGTTCCGATGCTGGGCCTCTCCAACTCCACGTGTGCAGGGCCTGCATATCCCAGGGGCACATGCGGTTCGCAAGCGTCCCTGGGATCACGTGGGCCATGGGGAGCCAATCAAAGAAGGGAATCTCCCTTCAGACACTTGACAGATAGACCTGTCAAATATATGAATGGAGATCACCCCAACGCAGATTGGGTGACCGCTTTGCGGAACACCTCCGTTCAGTCCGTAAGGGTGACCCCGAGCTTCCGGTCGCCTGTCACTTTAATTCTCCGCTCCACTCCCACTCAGACCTCTCTGTCCTCGGCCTCTTGCACTGTTCCAATGAAGCTCAACGTAAGCTCGAGGAACAGCACCTCATCTTTCGATTAGGCACTTTATAGCCTTCTGGACTCAACATAGAGTTCAACAATTTCAGACCATAACCTCTGCCCCTGTCCTTTTTTTTCCATTTATTTTATTTTATATTATTTTTTTCTCTCTCCTACATGGCAGCTATCTTTCATTCTGCCAGTGCCATTTACACTTCATCTAGAGCCATCTTTGGTTTCTTAACTTGTCCCATTACCATCTCCTTTTGCCTTGCACCATCTCTTAATGTCTCTTAATCTCTCCTGCCTTCCATCCTGTCACAGACCTTCCCTTTTGTTGTTTCCTCCCCTCCCCCTTTCCCTGCCCAACACTTGCTTAAAATCTGTTACATCTCCAGCTTTTTCCAGTTCTGACGAAGGGTCATCGACCTGAAACGTTAACTCTGTTTCTCTCTCCACAGATGCTGCCTGACCTGCTGAGTATTTCCAGCGTTTTCTGTTTTTATTTCAGATTTCCAGCATCCGCAGTATTTTGCTTTTGTGTATCTGGGAGAGTGCTGTGGGAAAGTGGTAGTAGGGAAATGTATAGGAGAGTTGGGCTGCAAGTCCTGTAATTTATATCACTAGGTGTTCAGCAGCACAGCGAGTCCTACCTTTGATGAAGTGTTTTGTTACATAGTGCTTGTATTTTTTATTCTTACTAATGGATTAAAAAATGTAAGAAAAAGCTAATTATGGTGAGACTCTATGGTGAAACGAGGACTGTAAAAATAATAAAAAGAGTAATTAGAAATTAAAATTAAAATTACAGATAGGATGAAAAGTGTAAATTAGGAAAAATAAATCAAAGGAGATCATAAGGATAATACAATTTGTTTTGGGGGTATGGTGATCTGAAATTTTTTAAAGATAAACCTTGCGGGGTAAATTTTCAGTGTTTTCTTATTATTGAAACCAGTCGGGTGTCATTTCTGGTATTTGAAGTAGTAGGCAATGCATCAGGGTACATGGGGGAAAAAATAAGAGATTTGTAGTGAAATGGTGTTCAATATTGGAGCACTTGAATATTTATAAGGCAACTAAACCAAATGGAATGCTTCCAAGAATTCTTAAAGGGGAAGGAAAGTCTAGCAGGAACTAGTCTTCCAATTTTATAGAAGAACATATGGACTCGGGCAAAATTTGTGTGACTTCTTAAAATAAACCTCCCTCCTAGACAGCTCTGGGGACATCATCAACAGGGAGCATCTTAGAGCAGCTCCATAGAAAATATGGGGGCCTATAACTTTAGATTGGCCTTAAAGCTGCTTCCGTGAGACCACAGCAAACCATGCTGGGAAAGTTGCATTTCCAGATGTTAATGGTTTCCTAGGGTCCTGTGGCTCTGGAGTGACTGTTGGGTCATTTGACTTTGTAGCCCTGTTGTTTCCAATGGATACCTTGTGAGATGCACAGGGGATGGTAGCCATTGGTGATATCATTGCATTAGCCAGCAGGGAGAGAGATCTGACTCTAGGACCTGAGCACGTAATCTAGGTTGATACTTCAGTGCATTACTGAGGGAATGCCATTCTTAGAGATAGTAAACCAAAGTTGCATCTGCCTATTCAGATGGTTCAAGTGAAATTAAAGATTCCTCTGTCACTGTTCATAACAAATCAGGAGGTTCTCCCAGTGCCTTGACCAACGTTCCACTCTCAACCACTGCCACCAAAAAAAACCAGATAACTGGTTAGTCATTTCAGTGCTGTTTGTGGGACATTGCTGTTGCAGAATGGCCACTACCTACATAACAGTTACTGTGTGAAGTGCTTTGTAAGTAGGGCCTCTGGTTTGAGGTGGCTTGAAGATGACATGTCTTGTCATTGGAATTTCAGAACCAGGTCAGTTATTTGCAGTACGCTCAGTTATCTGATATTTAAACCAGTTAGTTCTGCAGTGCTCCAGAATGCTGTTGAAGATTGACCAGGCAGCATGGCTCACTAATGGAACCAGATAACCCTGCAAACCAAATCCCCAACTGGTAGGATGAAACTGGCTGGACAAACAAGAGGAAGTACTGGTAAGCTGTACAGTTTTTGCTGTTTAAAAACACCAACAGTATATCTGTACACACTTGGGAGCGGGAGGGCAGTCACAAAGCCTTGGCTTTGTCAACCCACACCTCAATTCTCTGGTCTTGGGTAAGTGGGTTGCCTCTCTATGGGGAGAGGGTGTGTACTTGTTGGTACATGTGTAGATTGCTCATTAGTTTGATTTGGAGACTTTCGGGAGGTATTTGATAAGCCTCACAAGAAACTTGTGACTGGAATGGAAGGTGGAAACAATACGTTGTCTATAAATTATATAAATAATGGAATCAAAGGGTGGTAATCATTGTAATAGTTTTATTTGATCAACTGTACCAGGATAGTACCCCAGGAATCACTTCTAAAATTTCTGCTGTTCACAATGGTTATGTGGGAAAGTAGAATGTTTAAAGGAAAAGGATGAAATTCAAAGCTATCTACGAAGATTTGGGCACAAGGTAAATTCATCAAAAATGGAATAGAGCCTGCATAGATGGCTTAGAGGATAAGTGCATGGCACTGAAAATAATGTTCCAAGTTTGATCCTTTGTTTTGGCTGTGTTTGTCAATCTTTGGTGGGGCACTGTAATTCGTTTTGGTATTTATAGACCGTGGAGGGTAAAATTGGTCAGCGTTCCTCCAGGTAGCTCTCCAATGACCCCAGCTAGAAAGTGTGCATGTGTGGAAGACATGGTCAGGCGTAGCAGTGCTTGCACTCGTCCCCTCCCAAAATTGATAACTCGATTTCTAGGTTCATGCAAAGACTAGCCACTTCATGACATACTGCTCCTGTGAAATAAGCTCAACAGAACAGTCACCTTTATCAGAGGGATAATAAGGAAATTAGGGAGTGGGAGGCCAGATCAGCTTTGGAATGGGGCCAGGAAGCTGAAACAAGTTATCTAGAGTCCCTTTAGCACTCCAGTGCAGTACTGAGGGAGTGCTGCACTGTCAGAGGTGCCGTCTTTCGGATGAGACGTTAAACCGAGGCCCATCTACTCTCTCGGGTAGACATAAAAGATCCCATGGCACTATATCGAAGAAGAGCAGGGGAGTTTTCCCTGGTGTCCAGGCCAATATTTATCCCTCAATTAACATTACTAATTCAGATTATCTGGTCATTATCACATTGCTATTTGTGGGAGCTTGTTGTGTGCAAATTGGCTGCTGCATTTCTTACATTACAACAGTGACTACACTTCAGAAGTACTTCATTGGCTGTAAGGCGCTTTGGGACGGCCAGGGGTCGTAAAAGGCAGGATATAAATTCAAGTCTTTTGTTTTTTTTTAAACACTTAATAAAAATGATTGAGTTTTTTAAATAGTTACTTAACACAAAAACATGATAATGATGAACAAAAATGAGCTGAAAATGATTACCTTTAGTAAAATAATAGCTTGGAAGATGAATTAAGATCCATCTTACAGAGATGACATCAAAGTAGGACAGTTCTCTGCTGTCTACTGTGGGATTGAACAGGATTTCAATCCTAGAAAAAGAAAGAACAAACTTGCATTTATATAGCACATTTCACGTCCACAAGATGCTCCAAAGCACTTCACAACCAATTAATTACATTAAAACTATAGTCACTGTTATGGAGACACATGTGGTACCTAATTTGGGATAAATGTTGGCTTGAATAATGAGGAAAACTCCCCTGCTTTTAGAATAGTGTTGTGGATCCTTTACGCTCACCTGAACAGGCAGACAGGACCTCGGTTTAACATCTCATCTCAAAGACAGCAACTCCGATAGTACTGCACTGAAGTGTTGGCCTAGGTTGTATATGGGGGCTGAATCTACGGCCTTCTGACTCTCATGAGAGTGCTAGCACTGAACCAAACTGACATATAAGCATTGGTAGAAGTTGGCATACAGCAGGGTTGTACAACCTGCAGCTCAAGGGCTTGGGCTCTGGCAATTCAACCTTCGAAGCCTAGATAACTCTACCTATTTGCACTTAAATCTTATTTTGCAACTCTTGAAGACTAAAGCTTGGACTCCCCTGTGCACTATCATTCTATTGTCTCTTTTATGCAGATGTATTTCAGAAGAAATTTCAGCTTTTGCCATTAAAGCCTTTGTGTAAAAGGGAGGGATTTAGTTATTCCACTGAAAACAAGCTATATTATCAGGTAGAAAGTCTCATATTGGGAGGCTTCTTCCTGTTTCTGTAGGCACACTCTTCTGTAATACTGGCACAAGAAAGTCAAGTATGAAACAGTGAATGGAGTCTGTACTTCCTGTGTGAAGCCAAATGTGAACAGGGTTTGGAATTGTTTGGCTGTTCTATTGTCCTACATGATTTAACTTCTAATACGGCAGTGAAAAAAGGTGTCTGTAGTCCTTGAGTATTGATGTGCCTATAGACTGTAACTTTTCAAACTTCTAAATTTAGACTAATCACAGACCATTCTGAATCGAGTAAAGTACAGCAAAATTTCAAATTTAACACTTGTTTCTCCTGTACTGTTAGTTAATGGTGTCCCCCCGCCCCGCCCAACCCCACCCTCCCTCCATACCCAGTTAAACAGCAGAACCTTGGGTGGCTGGAGGGAAATGAGAGAAGCGTTCGGTTATTTGGTTTCCTGGAGCAGGATGTTGCTGTTGGCATAGCTATAAAAGTGCCCATGAGGTTTCAGTGTGGTTTATATTAGGAAAGCATATGTTGCAATCTGAATTAAAGCTATAATATCTCTGAGAAGAGCTTCCAGTCGGTTACACCAGATCTAAAACTGAACAGCTATTTTCTGGTCTAGAGAGTTTTACTTAAAAAAAAGTGCAACTCTCAGTGATTAGCTTTTGGTAGTGGTGTCTAAATCTGACACTGGCAAGAATTTGAACATTTCCCAAAATTGTGCCGATGATTACCAGTCTTGAACAAAACTACATACAGGAAACTTTCGTTTAACCGGAGGTTAAATGTCCGGAAAGCTCTATCTACTGGCAAAATTCAGGAGCCGTTTCCTATAAGTTTTTTTTACTACTCGTTGCTTTTTTTTTCCAGTCGTGGCTCCCAAGCGTCTAGCTGAAGCTGTTGCTTAGCTACAGAGACGCTTTTAAACTGCGGCTGACTGTTTTGAAGCTGTTGCTAAGCAACAGGGTTTGTTGTTTCATGCGGAGCTGAGAAGTTCCGTATGTTTTAACATTAGCGCTGGTTTATACGGCAGTTTTGATGGGATGGCACCAGCTCGGTCCCGTCAGTGCCGGATACCAGAAAGTTTCCTGTATTGTATATTGGTGCTACTGTAGGTTCTGTTGCATTAATCATTTCTTCTTTTCTCTTTATCCCCTCCTCGGCCCCTCACTCCTGTCGTCATGCCTCCTTTCATTTCTCCCCACTTGAGTACTCTGTCCCTCCAAATCCCTACCCTAACCCTTCAGCACTCCTTGACCTTCCTACTCTCCTGCCACCGTCCTAGACTTGATTGCCTCTTAGATAAGCCTGCAGCTTTCCTCTGTGCCACTCTTGGCATCCTGCGAAAGGCCCATCGAGGCACTCGTTGCTGCCTCCTTATGAGCAGCAACCCCAACTGCCCCATCCTACTCTCTCCCCGACCTTCCCGCTCAGCGTGCTCGCTGGGGGATAATCTTGCCAGTCCCTTTCCCATCTCACTCACCCCTCCCAGTGCTGACCTTGTGGGCTCTGCCAGCGTATCAGCTATCACCACCGCTCTCCGCATTTCCCGCCAGAATGTCCGATCGCTTGCCATCCAAGAGCCTATTGTGGATCAACATCATGGCCTGGACGGAAGCTTGGCTGACTGGTGACGATACCTTCGCTCTTAATGAAGCTTTCCCGCCTGACTATACCTTCCACCACTTGCCATGTCCAGACCACCGTGGTGGCGGTGTGGCCCTTTTCACCAAATCACACCTTGGTCTATCCCCCTATTCCCTTGGCACCTTCTCCTTTTGAGCATCTCGCCTTGTTCCACCGCTCTCGTCTCCTTTAAAATCCTCATTCTCTACTGCCCACCCAACTACTTCACCAAGTTTCCCACCAAGATATCTTCACTGCTTTCTTCCCTCAGCCTCTGCACCTAGCGACTTCTCATCCTTGGTGATTTCAACCTTCATCTCAATTCATCATGCCCTCTCTCCTCTTTGAGTTCACTGCCCTCCTATCCTCTCTTAATCTTTCTCTCCATATATATTCCCATACCCATATTTACAGTCACCCCCTTGACCTCGCCATCTCACACGGCCCCTCTGCTCCCATCATGTCATTAACAGTTAAGGCCATCTCTGATCACTTACTAGTATCCCTTGCCACTCACATCCCCCTTCCTCCTCCCAACTCTACTTCTGTGTCCTCTCCTGGAAAAACTCTTCCCCCAGGTCACTTACAATAGCACTTTTAAATTCCCAGCTGCTTAGCCTTTGGCCCTCCATTCACCATGACATTTCTGCAGCTACCTATCTGCTCAATCACACCCGCACCTCCACCTTTGATTCCCTTGTCCCCGTTAAAACTATTACTCTCTCTCACCCTGGTTGTTTCTCCTGGTACAGTCCTCATCTCTGCTCCCTTGTCCAAGGGATGTAGACTTGAATGTTTGTGATGGACAGCTGGTTTAGCCATTCTTAGCCAGATCTGGCTGGAGCTCATAAAGCACTATCAGGTCCTGCCCTCCTCTGACAAAACTGCTCACTATTCCAGGATCATCCTGGCGTGCAAAGATAACCCCTGGCTTCTCTTCACTACAAACTGTCTTCCTAAATCCCTCTCCCCGTCTCTGCCACCCTCCCCTCCAACAACAAGTGCGAGGAGCTCATGGGCTTCTTTGTCATTAAGATTGTAAACATCCATTCAGTTGCCTCTGCCGCTTCCCTCCCTAGCCCAGCAAGCCAAACTACCCCTAAGGTTCTCTCCTGCCCTAGCCCTGAACTTGCATCTTTCTCTAGTTTCTCTCCTATCTCCCCTCATGACCTCTCCGAGCTCACCTTGTCTACGAGACCTACCTCCTGCTCCCTTGACCCTATTCCCACCAAACTGCTGACCACCCAACTTCCCTTCTGTTAACAGTTCCCTCTGCTTGGGTACTGTCTCCCTCCCTTTCAAATCTGCTGTCACCACTCCTCTCCTCAAAAAGCCCACCCTTGACCCCTATGTCCTTGGAAGCTACCAGCCCATATCCAACCACCTTTTTCTCTCAAGTCCTTGCACATGTTGCCGCCTCCCAAATCCATACCCATCTTTCCCGGAACTCCATGTTTGAACCCTTCTGATCAGGTTTCTGCCCCTGCCACAGCACTGAAACGGCCCTTACACAAATTACATTCTATGTGACTATGACCGTGGTAAATTATCCCTCCTCATCCTTCTCGACCTGTCTGCAGCATTTGATACAATTAACCACACCATCCTTCTCCAATGCCTCTCCTGTCATCTAGCTGGGTGGGACGGCCTTCGCCTGGTTCCATTCTTATCGATCCAGTCATAGCCAGAGAATCACCTGCAATGGCTTCTCTCCCCGCTCCCGCAGCATTGCCTCTGGAGTCCCCAAAGGATCTATCCTTGGCCTCTTCCTATTTCTCATCTACATGCTGCCCCTTGGCGACATCATCAGAATACACATCAGGTTCCACATGTACGCCGACGACACCCAGCTCTACCACTCCACCACCTCTCTCAACCTCTCCACTGTCTCTGATTTGTCACGCTGCTTGTCCAACATCCAGTACTTGATGAGCAGAAATATCCTTCAACTAAATATTAGGAATACCGAAGCCATTGTCTTCAGTCCCCGCCATAAACTCCGTTCCCTAGTTACTGACTCCATCCCTCTCCCTGACCACTGTCTGAGGCTGAACCAGACCGTTCACAACCTTGGCATCCTATTTGATGAGCTTCCAACCACATTGATCCTGATATGAGCTTCCGACCACACATCCGCTCCATCAGCAAGGCCTCCTACTTCTACCTCTGTAAAACTGCCTGCTTCCACCCCTGCCTCAGCTCATCTGCTGCTAAAACCCTCATCCATGCCTTTGTTACCTCTAATCTTGACTATTCCAGTACTCTCCTGGCAGGTCCCCATCTTCCACCCTCCATAAACTTGATCTTATCCAAAACTCTGCTGCCCATATCCTAACTCGCACCAAGTCCTGTTCATCCATCACCCCTGTGCTCGCTGACCTACATTGGCTCGTGGTCTGGCAATGCCTCAGTTTTAAAATTCTCAAACTTATTTTCAGATCCCTCAATTGCCTTTCTCCTCCCCATCTCTGAAACCTCCTACAACCCTCTGAGATCTCTGCGCTCCTCCAATTCTGGCCTTTTTGCTCATCCCCAATTTTAATCACTCAGCCACTGGCGGCTGTGCCTTTAGCTGCCTAGGCCCTAATCTCTGGAATTCCCTCCCTAAACCTCTCTGCCTCTCTACCTCTCTCCTTTTAAGACGCTCCTTAAAACCTATCTCTTTGACCAAGCTTTTAGTCACCTGTGCAACTATCTCCTTATGTGGACAAATTTTGTTTAATAACGCTCCTGTGAAGAGCCTCGGGACATTTTACTATGTTAAAGACGGTATATAAATGCAAGTTGTTTTTATTGTTGTCAAGCAACTTTAGGTGTACTGCTAAATAACTCCACATTGGTAGTTACATTTCCTACCAGCGCTAGCAACCATAAATAAAAGGCTCATTGCTTCTGACTGTGGATGTATTTCTACTTAAAGTTTTGTTGCAGAGGTTGGAAAAATGCAGTCAAGAACTGATTAAGCAGCTAATTGCACTTCCTTCGCAAATCTCAATCTGAACTTCAGATTTACATGCACCTTTTTAGCCTGAATATGGCTATTGATACAAAATGGGCTACATATGCTTCATTGGTTGGTTTGAAATTCTAACACTGGAAGATGCTGACAGTGGCTTGCAATATGTGCACATGACACTCCAGTAATGGACTCCAGGTTTCCTCGTTGGATTTATATGATAGGCATGAAAGAAATGTAAAAGTAAACATTTTGTAGATGTTTAGCCAAGTTTTAGGTTAGAAAATTGTGATCTTAATGTAGAAAAGAAAGAACTTGCAATTATATACTGCCTTTATGGGACATCCCCAAATGCCTTACAGCCAATCACTTATTTTTAGAATGTAGTCACTGTTATGCAGTCAAACAGCCATTCTTTGTGCACAGCAAGTTTCCACAAACATCAAATGAAATTAAATGAATGACCACTTGATCTGTTCTTGGTGGTTTTCGTTAAGAAAGGAATGTTGGCCAAGAGACCAGAAGAACCCTCTGCTCTTCAAATATTGCCCCGGATCTTTTACATCCACTTTAATGCTCAGACAGGGCCTTGGTTTAACATCCCATCTGAAAGAAAGAATTTCTGGCAGTGCAGCACACCCTCGGTACTTCATTGAAATATCAGCTTAGATTGTGCTCGGGTCCTGAAGTGAAGTTTCTGACTTGGATGAGAATACTTCCAATTGAGCCAATATATATTAAATACACATACACCCATTCATGTCTGTGATATTGCTCATGGGAAGTCTCCTGTCTAGACAAGGCTTTTCTCAGGTATCCCCTGAAGTGGTCTAAATAGGTTCTGGGAGCACTGGGGAGAGGTACCAGGATCAGCAGTGTGAATGAAGGGTCCCAGTGTTCGATAGCACTGGGAAGTTTGCCAGGGTGTGGAGCATTGAGGGAGTCCAAGAATATATCAGAACTGGAGCAGGGGTTCTGGCATCTGGTAACACTTAAGGGGGGGGCATGGTCTAATATTGCTAAGGAAGACCAGGGTCTGAGAATGCCAGAGTGGGGTATCCCAGGGGTTGGGAGAACTGGATTGGAGTCCTGGAATCCACGGGTACTGAAGGTTTCCGAGATATCACATCAGTGAAGATGAACGTCCAAGGTATGGTAGCACTGTGTGGGATAAAGATCCTGAGTTCTGTGAGCACTTAGACGAGCTATGGGCCAGCACTGTGGTGCTGATGGGGTCTGGCACCACTGGGGTGATGGGGGAATGTGTGGTCTGAGCGCATTAGGCAAAGGGCTCTTGAGGTCTGGGAGGACTGAAAGGGAGGTCCCAGGGTCACTGATTACTGGGAGGGGCAAATATAGAAAAAGCATTTTGTGTGTGAAAGCCCAACTCTGCTCAAAAGACGTTTGAGAAGTCCGGAATAGGTTGGAGGTGGGCTGGGAACACCTCAGAAGTAAGACCACAGCAGCAGGTGGGCCGCCTGCAAAGACTCAAGTGGGTAGTACAGTCAAATAGCAGCAGCGCAGGAGTCAGGTGGGTGAGCACAGGCTTGCTTTTCAAATCATAGTGGACTTTCCCTGTGTTGCTTGGAGCCGAAATGTGACTGTAAAGTGGTCTCACCAAGAGCATAGACACCACTGTTAGAATGATTCTTGAACTCTAGGTGCCTGACAGAGATTTGGCCTCAGGGGAAAGTTTAACAGATGATTTCTGACAGAAGTTGGGTGACTTTATGGATTTTTGTTCCTTTTGCAAATATTTTTATGTTATTGTGATATGAATTGTATTTCTTTCCTGAGATTGGCTAACGGGAAAAAAATAGCAGATGTAAAAAGTTTAAGCAATTTGCTGGACTTAGGTTCTGCTGTGCTTTATTTATTGATTTTTGTTTGCATTTCATAGTTACCTAGTTGTGATTTATTGAATATGAGATTTGAATTAATTAAAAAGCATAATTCCAAAGTGCATTGGTGGGGCAAAGGGAGTGGAGGATGTGTAGAGGCCATAGTTGGAGGAATGTAATCTTGGAGGAAGATTGAGATAGGGCAGTGCAAAGGCCATGAAAGGATTTGAACACAAGGATAACATTTTTTAAATGAAAGTGTTGGTGGACCAGGTGCCAATGTAGATCAGTGAGCACAGGGATGAAGGGTCAGCAGGACTTCGTGCAGGTTAGGATATCGGCAGCAGATTTTTGGATGAGCTTAAGTTTATGCAGGATTGATGATGAGAGGGTGCCCAGGAGAACATTGGAATAATTAAGTCTGGATGTGAAAGAAGTATGAATGACAAAATCAGGCTGAGGTGAGGTGGAGACGGGCAATGTTACTGAGGTGAAAGTAGGCAATCTTTGTGAAGGAGCGGATATAGGGTCAGTAGGTCAGCTCGGAGTCAGATAGGATGATGAGGTTGGTTCTGCCTGGGACAGATGGAATCAGTGGCAAGGGAATGGAGGTTGTAAGGGTGGGAGGGGGGAGCAAAAATGGCTTCAGTCTTTCCAATGCTTAACTGATGGAACTTGTGGCTCACCCAAGTTTAAATGACAAGCAGGGTGACAATACGAAGGCAGTGCAGGGGTCAAGAGAAATGGTGGAGAGGTGGAGCTGGGTGTCGTCAGCTGCTGCTGAGAGGCAGCATATAGTTCCGGAATAGAAGTGGGCCAAGGATATATCCTGGGAGACTCCAGAGGTAAAGGTGTGGGAAGAGAAGCCATTGACGGAGATTCTCTGCCACAATTGAATAGATAAAAGTGGAACCAAGCGAGGCAGTCCCACTAAGCTGGACAGCAGAAGCGAGGCATTGAAGGAGGATGGTGTGATCAACCATTTTGAAGGCTGCATAGAGGTCTAGCAGGATAAGGAGGGATATTGCATCATGGTCACAGTCACAGAGAATTACGTTTGTGTTTCAGTCATGTGGTGGGGCACAAGCCTGACTTTAGAGGTTTAGACATGGAGTTGCAGGAAAGATGGGCATAGATTTGGGAGACGATGACAACATGTTCGAGGACTTTGTAGAGGAAAGGGAGGTTAGAGATGAAGCGGTAGTTTGCAAGGACAGAGGGGTTGAGGGTGGGTTTTTTGAGCAGAGCGATTACGGCAGTTTTGAAAGGGAAGGCGACAGTACTTGAAAACAAACTGTTTACAATGTCAACTAGCATGGGGGCCAGGAAGAGAAGTTGGGTGGTCAGCAGTTCAGTGGGAACAGGGGCAAGAGAGCAGGAGGTGGGTTTCATGGCCAAGATGAGCTCAGAGAAGGCATGAATGAAGATAGAGAAATTTGGAAGATGCAGGTTCAGGGAAAGAGCAGGGGGAACCTTGAGGGGAATATATCATAATATTACTAGCAAAGTGTCCTTATATTTGATGTTCCATTTGAAACCTACATCTTCTGCAAGTATTTAATAATTTAATTTACTTGCGTTCTTTTGGAAACTGGAATATACACCTTCTCGATTCTCTGTAAATCAATTCATTCAAGTATTCCAATATTTTAAGGAACTTAAAAAGAAATGGTCAGTGATTTGTTCAATCAGTGTTACCTGATCAGAATTAATAAATTATAAAAAGATAGGAAATGGTTAACTAAGAGTTCTGTTTTATGTTTAAATCAGGTCATTAGTTTATAGAAGAGATACAATCAGTTATCTTAATTTGAGCTTGTGTGATAATGGAAACTTTCTGACAGGATCTGCTGGTACTGCATGTCCAGATGGTGCACGGAATTGCCAGCAGCTGCTGGAGATGGTGAGTACCAGAGAATGTCGGAAACTAATGTTTTGTGAAATCAAAAAAGTGCTTGCACTACATTTCCTTTGTTGTATGCAGCTGCAGTTTAAAACTGGAGATTGCTGGTAGTTAGTCTAGAGTTGATATGTATATATTGTGGAATATATCTTTAGCACAAATAACTTTGAAGCATTTAACATTTTCATGGATGGTGATTTCATTTTAGTCTACACTTTAAAAAAAATAGAAACTCATTGTCTTGGGATGGAGAAGGAGGTTATTGTAAGTAATCTCAAAATCCTTGTCTCCTTTACATGTTCCTCCATGGTCTTGTACCTCCCTATCTCTTCAATCTCATTCATCTCTACTTTCACCTACGTGAAACATTTTGGGACACTTTATTAAGTTAAAGCTTGATCTCCTGTGACGTTGCACATGAGGAGTCCAGACTGCAGTCTTGAGGTGAAGCAGGGTTACAAGGCAAGATTAATTAGACCAGGATGGAGGAGAGAAGGCAGGTTATGTAGTTTTGGGTGTGTACCCTTCATTAGAACTAAAGACTGAAAGATGTTCAGTGTTCTTTCAGTTCTGATGAAGGGTACATGCCTGAAACATCATAATCTGCCTGGTTCTTTACAGATCCTAGGTGACCTGCTGTGTATTTACAGCATTTTCTGTTTTTATGTCATATTTAACATTTGCAGCTTCTCTTTTCTACTTTACTCTAAAATATGATCCCTACGTGGAATATTTCTATCTTCATGACTTGTGAGTTATTGTTTCCTCTTAATCCTGAAAATAAATGTAGTAGTTAATAGATTAAAATTCAATATCCCCTAGCATTCTATTTTAGGCAAATTCTGTTTTAAATCTGCTGTTCAATTTCCTCATTATCTTCTCACTGGAATCCTAGGCCGTGCTGAACAGATAAAGAAAGTCTATTAATAGAAGCAATGTCTGTTATGCAAGGTAAAAGAAATCCAGTCACTTGAGCTCATTTCACTTGAAAAGTGTTTTTCCCTGTCTCTGTCTCGTGCTGTTACCAATGGGGACATGGGGTGGGTGGGCTATTTTCCCCTGAAGTGGCCAAGATGAGGTCTTGAGCTGCAAAGCCGGTTTAGCACAGGACCCCATCTTGGTAAAGGAGTTGAAGCACACGCTAGGAATGGCCGCCTGGAGGATCGTTAAGGGGCTGAGTGACAATGAAATTGTCTGCTAGTTCTCATTAAAGAGGCTGCACGACATTTTGGTGGGTAGCGCTTCAATTAACGACCTCTTCTAACCAATGTTCCCTTTAATTTTTTTTGCGTACGCGTCCCCTTTAAGGGGCTGCGTGGCCCATTCGAAATACCACGCGTGTGTAGTTTTTCCTATTTAAAAGCCAGTGGGCCGGCTGCATGGGAGCTGCAGAGCGTTGCGCGGCCACATGGCTGCGCAGCTTAAAGGGAACGCTGCTCCTAACAGTGACCAGCTGAACAGGAGTGAACAAGTCGTTACTGAGGATTCACTTACTGCTGGAGATCGACTGACTACGCTACGTTTGAAGAGGACTTTTGCGACACATCGGGAGACTTTCTAGGACACTTTGTCAAGAATAGCCAACACTCTATCAATATTTTTCCTGGAAATTCTCTCAGGACTTCACCTAAAAAGAGTGCTGTGCTACTCTACCTTACTGCACTCCTTATAGGAGTTACCAGGCAAAAAGGAGTGCTTGATCATGAGCATCTTGCTAAGGGTCCCCCTTGGTCTGCTCGAGGAATAGGAGGAGATGAGACCAGGCAGAGGTGCACCAGCTAATGCAGAAGAGAGGGAGAGGAGGGCTCTCAGCAGGTGGCCCTATCCACCCAGGGTTTTCAGAGAGCACCACTCCTACATTCACATGAACCAAGACAAGTGCATGAGGAGGCTGCACTTTACCAAGGAGGTCGTCACAGAGATCTGTGGTCTCGTGGAACAAAGACTCGGACCTCGCAGCACAGCCAGGAACGCATTGTCTGTGGCAGTCAGGGTCACAGTAGCACTTAATTTTTATGCTACTGATACCTTCCAAGCTGCCGCAGGTGATATAATTCACATATCACAATCCTCTGTGCACTTCTTCCTAAGGGAGATTGTTGGGGCTCTGAGGAGTGACTATACCCTATTGCCAGAGAAGACCAGAGGCAGAGAGCTATAGGATTCGGCAGGATTGCGGGATTCCCCATGGTCCAGAGAGACATTGACTGTACACATGTGGCCATGCGAGCCCCTCTTTTAAACCCCGAGGTGTTCAGGAACAAGAAGGGATTCCATTCCCTCAATGTGCAGCTTGTGTGTGACCACCGGCAGCGCATCATGCAGGTGAATGCCTGCTATCCAGGGAGCTGCTATGATGTCTTTATAATGAGACAGTCATCCATCCTGCAGATCTTTGCGCCGCAACGCAATGTGCATGGCTGACCACTAGGTGACAAAGGATACCCTCTGATGCCATGGCTCATGACTCCCGTGAGACACCCCCAGACACCAGCTTAGCACTTATACAATGAGAGCCAATCAACCACCAGGAATATAATTGAGCAAACCATTGGGGTCCTCAAGCAGAGGTTTACATGCTCTGAGTGCACCTGGGATGCACGCTCGCCGCCATCTAATTGAAGTGTGCTTTTGAGAGACGTCCTCCACCATCAGACTCTGGAGCACTGTTGCCACATGCTTTACCTTCCACGACTGAGGATCCATCACAAAATCCATCATCTGCACTCAATCTTTCCAAGCTCTTCCCCATAAATAAAGACCACAATAAAAAAGACCACCAATTCCACTACTACCCAATTACCATATTCAATCTTTATCTACAGCAAAAGCAAACAGTGGAAACATGACACAACTAACATATTAAACTGCAAAAGTTTCTCTCTCCACAGATGCTGCCTGACCTGCTGAGTATTTCCAGCATTTTCTGTTTTTATAACATTGAACTATTCACCCTGGTACTTACCCTTAGTAGCTATCCTAAAAATGCGCTTGCCTACTCTGGTGCTTCTATGAAGTGCAGCCCCAGTGGCAGCAACATGTGAGGTGCATGGCTGCTGAGATTCTGAAGAGGGCAGCATGTTCTCCTGCGACACTGTTGAGAGGCTGTGGGCTGTGATGGCCCCGCCTCGGACTGCAACATCTCAGCACAGGCTTGAGCAGTCTGGGCTGCCTGACTGACAGGCAACTGCAAGGGCAATGGTGGAGTGGCGGGGGAGGGAGCAGTAATGTTGGCATCCGGAGAGAGGCCAGTAGGTTGCTGCTCCATGATTCCCATGCCACTACCTCGGGGGCCTTTGTTCAGCCAGCCCAGTGATCTGCTGGAGGGCATCGGAGACACTCTGCAAAACCTTTTCAACTGAGGAGCCCAGAGCTAGCATGGCAGCTGCCTGCGCTTCCATTGCAGCACTTTGCCGTTCCATGGAATATGCAATGCCTGCAGTGGAAACTGCGACCTCGGTCATCAGACACTGCATGATGTCGGACTCCACACGTTGGTGGCTGGAATTGGCTAGCCTCTCCACGCTGGAGAGGATGGGTTCCAGGCTCTGCGTCAAGCCACGGACCATGGTGGATGCGGACTCCTCCATCCCCCTAGCCACGACCCGTAAGCTTTCAGGTAGGCTCTTCATTGCACCAAGCATTTGGTATGTCAGACCCATCTGAAGCTTGCCCCTGTGAGATCCTCATTTGACTCCTCTACAGCAGAACTATTATGCGAACTTAGCCCCCACCCCCCGTAAGGTGGAACCTGTGGTGCCCCTTCCACCCGGCGTGGCTGCTACCCACTAGTGCCTGATGCCTGCCACTGTGACAATCCCTCTTCTAACCTGGCCTCTAAGTTACGTGTGGTGCCGGTCTCTGAGCTGGTGCTTGCAACAGCAGTGCATTCTTCCTCGCACTCCTCCTCTTCATCCAGGGGACGAGGTGGCTTTTGCTTCTCTTCACTACCGCAGCGGGGCGAGCTGGATCTTGCTCCTGGGAGCCTGCAATTATAGCTATAATAATGGTTAGGGTGCAGCGCGTCTGGCCACTATAGGAGGATGTGGAGTTTGAGAGTGAGGATAGGTTTGGGGGATTAGGGATCAGGAATAGTTGTGGATCTGTAGGGAAGCTGGAATGGCCACATACCTCTAGGCGATATGCCCCCTGCTCTACCTCTGGACACGGCGTCTCCCACTCCCCTCCCGATTACGGCCAGCGCTGCCTCCTCAAGTGGAGTGATCTCATGCAAGCATGCTTCCCCTCCCCGGTCAGGTCCTGCTGCCGCCTGTTATGTATTATCTTGACCTGGAATAGAAAGAGTGGTGATTGTGAAGGAGTGTATTGACAGGTGTGTTTGTGTGTGTGTGATGCCTCACATGGTTGAAAAGCTGTGAGATGTGTCTGAGGTGTGAGTAGTGCTTGTGAAGGATGCATTAGTGTGGGGTGTGTGCAGGTCACTAGGATGCATTAGTGTGGGGTGTGTGCAGGTCACTGTAGTTAGATGGTGGATGAAGTGTGTTGAGGTTGTGATGCTGGTGGTGGTACAGTTATTGAGCAGCGTGTTTGTGAGATAGGATCTTACCTTGACCTGTTGTGTCAAGTCGTCAAATTTCTTGTCCTGGGGCCAGGGCTCCTGGCTGTCACCTCCCGGGCGATCTCCCACGTGCGCCACATTAGCTGCCTCTGTGGCCTCCTTTCTCCTCCTGTGTGTACAGGACATCCCCCCCCCCCCATCCTCCACCAGGACTTCCAGGACCTGTGCGTCCTCTTTCTGGGTCCCTGAGACATCCTGCAATGGTCACTTGTCTGCCAGCCAGCACACTCCACACCTTCAGTGAAAGTGGGTGTGTGGGGGCTACATATACCGTTCCAGGAAAATTGCTTCTCATCAGCGCTCGAGTGCTAAATGTGCAGGTGTCTGTTTTAGCGCCTGCAGGTACGTTTTAAATCCTGGTAATCATCATTTAGCCCCAAAATTAAGTGCTAAATCCAGACTTTCAAACAGGCGTTTCTTGTTAGCGCAGTACCCATTTAGCACCTGTTCTCACCCTTCCACCAAAATACCCCTCAGGACCTTTTTTAAGTTGGTTTTGATGGTGCTATCATAACAGGGATAATGCCTTCATGATTCCTCCTTCCAAGGGCACATAAACGTGACCTTTTGATTATGTTTTGAGACTGCACTAAATATTTTGTTTTGTTTTTAAGTAGTTATTTTTAATGTTGCTGAGTCATGTTAAAAATATGAAAAATGGCTTTTCCAAAGAAATATTACAATTTGTGAACTTTAAAGAACCAGAAGTGATTCAAAAAACATTGAAATAGTCTATCTTTCAAAAGTTAGAATACAACTCCACCTCCCTCAACCAACACTGCCAAAAACAGAACATCTAGTTATTCATCTCATGACCATTCATAGGATCTTGCTGTGTGCAGTTGGGCTGCTGTGCTTTCCTACATAACAGCAGTTGCTGCACTTGAAAGTAGTTCATTGTATGTGAAGTGAACATGCTAAATAAACACGTCTTTTTCTTTTCATTTGAACCAATTTTAACTACTGAAGTTCTCTGTGATATTTTGTTTCACTAGACACTTCGGTGAGGTGCATTAATATTCAAACTTTTTTGTGCAAAAATAATTAGAGTAAAACTTGTAAACCTGTGAGTACAAATGTGTACTTGTGTTGAAGTGGTGATGTGTGGATAAATAGTGGTTTTTGTTTTGATGTGCCTTTTTGGGATTAGACTTTAGTTCTTAAACTATTATGTTAATAACAATTTGAAACACCTTGGAAAATGCTGCTACTGTACCATAAGTAGTTTGCTACAAGAACAGTGCTAATGATTTTTTTCAAAGAAAAATCATATGCTTGATATACCCAATTATTATTATTTACTTAACAAATCCATTCTTCAGTAACTGGATGAATCTGCGCGATGCAGAGACAGGAAAAGTTTTGTGGCAGGGCACGGAAGATCTCTCATTACCAGGAGTGGAACATGAAGGTACTGTAATCATATGTTTCGTAAACAGGCCAATGGGTTACTGTTGGTGTTGCAATTGGAAAATCTAGGCCATGATAGAAATCAGAAATGTGGTGGGTTCCCATTGGATTTAATTTTAGACTACTTAAGACAACATCTTAAACAAGTTAAGATGTGTGTTACTCAATCTTAATTACTCATGTAAAAATCAGATTCAACAAGCTCTCTGTGTATACCCTCCATGTGTTTAAGTTTGGCTCATATTTGTGGTAGAAACAGGTTTTTAAACTAGTGCTGCTTTTGCCATCTTTTACATTCTGCTTCTCACATTTTTCACAAGTTGTTTCTCATTTTCCATCTATTATCCTCCAAACGCTCTAGAAAAGGTGAGCATGCAAATAAATAGTTGATTTTTTAATTCCTTCACGGGATGTGAACGTTGCCAGCAAGGCCAGTATTTATTTCCTATCCCTAATTGCCCTTGAGAGGATGGTGGTGAGTCGCCTTCTTGAATAAGTGGCTTGCTAGGCCATTTCAGAGGGCAGTTAATAGTCAACCACATTGCTGTAGGTCTGGAGTCACATATAGGCCAGACCAAGTAAGGACAGCAGGCTTCCTTCCCTAAAGGACATTAGTGAACCAGATAGTTTTTTTGATGTTATGACTGCTCTTTCTCTCGCATTAACCTTCCCCGTATTACTAACTTTTGTTGTCTTTCTCTTGTTGAAGTCACTTGAGTGAGAGACTATGGGGGTAATTTTAACCCTCAAAACCAGGTGGGTTTGGGTTGGATGGGAAGTTAAAATCTTAAAAATCTGAAACAGGAACCCAACTCGCCTCGAACCTGCCCACGTCCAGTTTTAACGGAGGCGGGACGAGGGGCTGGTGACCAACCCGCTTTCGGCAGGCGGGTCGGTCATTGAAACCTTTTTAAAGAGGCTGTGTGCCATCATTTTAATAGGGTTTCTGTTTTTAAACCATGTTGGCTGGGCCTCGGGAAACCCGGCAGGTAAAAGGAGGCGAGAAGGGCTGGATCCATCAGGTAAGTCCCATCACAGCACTGCTTGTGGGCCAGGAGGACAGTTTCTTCCAGACCAAACAAGCTGACCTGTAATTACTTGTCTGCTCTTGGGCTGCGGCCTTTCCTGGAGCGTTCCCTGCCCAACAGGCAGCCAAGCCTGTCAATCAGGCTGGCTTCCGGGCAGGGAATCTTTTTTTTAAAAAAACATGCAGCTGTGGAGTTAAAACTCCATGACGTTTGGGGAAACTGGCGACTTCCAGATTTCCCTACCAAAACCCCATCCCAGTAAATATCAGAGCCCATATTCCGCAAACAGCCTGCAAACGGCTTTAAATATTGTGCAGAAATCGCTGACTCTCAATCGTTGCATAAAATGCTGGTTGCCTAAACATAATACTGCAGCTTGCCAGATTTGCCTCAGGTTTATAAAATTAATCCATAAAGAACGTCTCTACTTCGTTTCCCACATTATTCAATTCAATTCAATTTTATTTGTCATATATGCAGCAGACGTGTGTACTGCACAATGAAATGTTGATTTTTACGAGTCCTCCCAACATTGGAATAAATATGGCATAACAATGATAAAAATAATAGAAATACAGTAATAATAAATAAAACAACAGTAATAAATAATAATAAATTATACGTTCATGAGCCTTATGGCCTGGGGGTAGAAGCTATTTCGAAACCTGCTGGTACGAGACCATATGCTTTGGTATCTCTTACCGGACGGGAGCAGGGCGAAGAGGTTGTGGCTGGGGTGGCTCGCGTCTTTAATGATTCTCAGGGCCTTCCCCCAGCACCTCTCGGGGTAGATATCCTGGACAGCAGGTAGTTTAATTCCTATAGTATGTTGTGCAGCTTTCACCACCATCTGTAGAGCCTTGCGGTCTGTGGCGGTGCAGTTGCCATACCAGGTAGTGATGCAGCCCCACAGGATACTCTCGATGGTGCACCGGTAGAAGTTGGTGAGAATCTGGGGGGCCATTCCAAATTTCTTCAGTCTCCTGAGGAAGAACAGGCGTTGGCATGCCTTCTTCGTTACGACGTCGATGTGATGTGGCCACGTTAAGTCCTCCGTAATGAATACACCCAGGAATTTGAAGCTGCTGACCCTCTCCACCTCATTATTTAAAGAAAGACAGGCAAGCACAGTAAGCCTTCGAAATCTGGTCATACACAGTCAGGCATGCTGAACACACAGTATCACTGATTGATACCATGGACTTGATAACTTCAGTCAATGCTGGGATTCACTGACTTTGAATGGCACTGAGTTAGTGCTGAAACTAAAAAATGATCTGTAACAGCTATTGATGAATGCTATATAAATCAAGGGCAAATTACAGCCTATCCCTCCAAGGAGATAACTATCAGTCCAGTAACATGGAACTTCCATCCAGCAGATTGCCCCTATGCTTAGAGGTCCAAGCACCATATAACCTTCTCTGGAGCAATGAATAAGTAATGTCTACTTTCATACATATGGTCAATATTTGCACCATCTTCACTGGGAACATTTCCTTGTATGACACCCACAGGTTCCTTTTGGGGAGGAGAATATGAGGATACAGGAGAATATCACAATATTTCCCAGATAAAATGCTCAGGAAGCACAGAGCTCGCTGTATGGTAAATTCATGATTGATGATCATTGATTTACTGTAATGAGAGCCATGATGCGAGCTGTAATGCTACAGGCTGAAACCGCACAACCAGGACAGCCAAGGGTCCACTCTGATCATCTCTATTTACCTACAGATGATTTGGAACAGGACTCCTTTCTCTTCACCTCCACCACCCGGTGACAAATTCCTAAACCAAGTTCTGAATGCACACAAACATTTAATGCAGGAATTGCTCAGCTTCCAAATCTGCACCATCCAGAACTTTTAACTCATCCAAAACTCCACTGTCCGTATCCTATCCTGCACCAAGTCTCACTCAACCATTATTCCTATGCTCGCTGATCTATATACGAATACAGACAGGTAAAGACCCTCTGGTCCATCGAGCATCCCCACACAATTATGATACCTTGTGTATCACAATATATACTTTCCACCCCACCCGAAACCATGTGATCTGGGAGAGGCGAAAAAAAGATTAAAACTCGGGCCAATTTGAGGGGAAAATCTGGGAAATTCCTCTCCGACCCACCTAGGCGATCAAAACTAGTCCAAGAGCTCACTCTGTCCCTGAATTCCCTGCAGTACCTACCTCCTGTTAGGGGTGATCTCTGCCCCAGCCAGAAACAGGTCCAGCTCTCGCTTGAAGGAATTCAGCAAATCAGCATCCACCGCACGAGATGGCAGCCTGTTCCAGAGGCCCACTATTCTCTGGGAAAAGAACCACCTCCTGACATCTAACCTAGATCTGGCCTTGTACAACTGAGATTTGTGACCCCTGGTCCTCCCTAACCCATTTAATTGGAACAAACTTGTCAACTGGAACACAATCTATTCCCTTCATTATCTTATAAACCGCAATCAGATCACCCCTAAGTCTACATTTCTCTAAAGTGTAAAGTCCCAACTCTTTTTGCCTATATCTTGATAACTAAGGTACTTTAAACTAGTAATTAGTCTAGTGGCCCTCCTCTGCACCCTTTCCAAAGCCTCAATATCACCCAACCTGTGAGGAGACCAAAACTGCATCAGAGTTAGGGTTACATCAGCTCCGGGTGCCTCAATACCTTAGATTTAAAATTCTCATCCTTGTGTTCAAAATCCTTCATGGCTTTACCCCTCCATATCTCCGTTACCTTCTCCAGCCCTATAATCCTCTCAGAACTCTGCATTCCTCCAACTCTGGCCTCTTGTGCATCCCAAAATCCCTTCTCCCACCATTGGTGACTGTACCTTCTGCTGTCTAGGCCCTAAGCTCTAAAATTTCATACACCTCTATGCTTCTCTACCTTCTTTTCCTTTAAGGCCTTTCTTAAAACCCACCTCTTTCTCCCAAGCTTTTAGTCATCCTTCCTAATACTCCTTCTTTGGCTCATTGTTGATTTTAACTGATTATGCTTCTGTGAAGAGCCTTGGGACTTTTTTCTGTGTTAAAGACACTTGGGCTGGATTTTTATTCAGAAGTCGGGGAGGAGGCGGGACTACAACTTTCGGGTTGTAGTCCCGCCTCCATCGAGATGCGGCCAATCCACACGATTTTCACTTGATTGACCTTGTTGAGCCTGCCCAGCGGGCTCGGCAGGCCAATTAAGGGCCACCCGGCAACAGGTGACGTCACAGACTGAAATTTCATCTGTCAAGACGTGTTGACAGATGAAATATCAGTGTTTCACAGCTGTTTGAAGCTGTCAAACACTGACAGTCTTACTTCTAACCTGAGTCCTTCTACGCAGACTCGGTTAGAAATCTCACTGGCACTGAAAGCTGCAGGCTGTCACTTTTGACAGATCGCAGCCATTCTGCTTTCTGTGCCGGCTGAATGATGGACTCCCGAAGCCTAGAGGAAGGAAGGCTGTAAAGGTAAGTACAGGTAATTTAAACATCGTTACACACTTTAGACACACCAAACACACTTACCTTTGCACTCATGCACCCATCACTCACCTGAGCACCAACATCTCGACCCCTCCAAGTCCTTCAACCCGACGGCCCGTCGCTCCAACCTGGCGTGGTTTGGATCCGTCGGGAATCCCACACGACACCCTTCAAAATAGGGATTAGGCTAAAAACTGCCTGTTAACTGCCTGTTAACAGGCAGTTAATTGGCACTAATCCCCGCCTCGGGTCAGCGGGTCCCAGTGTGGGGCGGGTACCCACCTCCTTTGAAACTTACATGGAGGCGGGTTTTGGGCGGGATGGTGTCGGGACCCGAATTCGGGATTTTAGCCCCTCGCACGTCTAAAAGCCCACCTCACGGCACACTGAAAATCGACCCCACTATAGAAATGCAAGTTGCTGTTGTATTGGGTAGAGGTCACTGACTCCAGAGAGGACTGTTTTCCTCTAGATCTTGTGTAGAACATAACAGGCAGTTTTTATGAGAGTCCTCATAGCCCCATCCCTATGGACCAGAGTCACAAGTCTTGGGCATTATAGCAATGCAGTTAACTCTTAACTGCCCTCTGAAATGGCCGAGCAAGCCACTCGGTTGTAACAAACTGGTACAAGAAACAATAATGAGAATTAAACCGGAGGGACCACCCAGCATCAACCTCTGCACCGGCTTCGGACACGACAACGGCACACCCAGTCCAGTCGACCCTGCAAAGTCCTCCTCACCAACATCTGGGGGCTTGTGCCAAAATTGGGAGAGCTGTCCCACAGACTAGTCAAGCAGCAGCCTGATATAGTCATACTAACAGAATCATACTTTTCAGCCAGTGTCCCAGACTCTTCCATCAACATCCCTGGGTATGTACTGTCCCACTGGCAGGAAAGACCCACCAGAGGTGGCGGCACAGTGGTATACAGTCTGGAGGGAGTGGCCCTGGGAGTCCTCAACATTGACTCCGGACCCCATGAAGTCTCATGGCATCAGGACAAACATGGGCAAGGAAACCTCTTGCTGATTACCACCTATTGCCCTCCCTCAGCTGATGAATCAGTACTCCTCCTTTTGAATGCCACTTGGAAGAAGCACTGTGGGTAGCAAGGGCACAGAATATACTTTGGGTGGGGGACTTCAATGTCCAGCACCAAGAATGGCTCGGTAGCACCACTACTGACCGAGCTGGCCGAGTTCTGAAGGACATACCTGCTAGCCTGGGCCTGCAGCAGGTGGTGAGAGAACCAGCACGAGTGGAAAAACCTACTTGACCTCGTCCTTACCAATCTACCTGTCGCAGATGCATCTGTCCATGACAGCGTTGGTAGCAGTGATCACCACACAGTTCTTGTAGAGACGAAGTCTCGTCTTCACACTGAGGACACTCTCCATCGTGTGTTGTGGCACTACCACCATGCTAAGTGGGATGGATTCAGAACAGATCTAGCTTCTCAAAACTGGGCATCCATGAGGCGTTGTGGGCCATCAGCAGCAGCAGAATTGTATTCCACCACAATCTGCAACCTCATGGCCTAGCATATCCCCCACTCTACCATTAGCATCAAGCCAGGTGACCAACCCTGGTTCAAAGAGGAGTGTAGCAGAGCATGCCAAGAGCAGCACCAGGCGTACCTAAAAATGAAGTGCCAACCTGGGGAAGCTGAAACACAGGACTACATGCATGCTAAACAACAGAACTACATGCATGATCTAGACAGAGCTAAGTGATCCCACAACCAAAGGATCAGATCAAAGCTCTGCAGTCCTGCCACATCCAGTTGTGAATGGTGGTGGACAATTAAACAACTGTCAGGAGGAGGCTCCATGAATATCCCCATCCTCAACGATGGCAGAGCCCAGATGCGAATGCAAAAGACAAGGTTGAAGCATTTGCAACCATCTTCAGCCAGAAGTGCCGAGTGGATGATTCATCCTGGCCTTCTCCCGAGGTCCCCACCATCACAGAAGCCAGTCTTCAGCCAATTCGATTCACTCCACGTGATATCAAGAAACGGCTGAGTGCACTGGATACAGCAAAGGTTATGGGCCCCGACAACATCTTGGCTGTCTTGCTGAAGACTTCTGCTCCAGAACTAGCCGCGCCTCTAGCCAAGCTGTTCCAGTACAGCTACAACACTCGCATCTACCCGACAATGTGGAAAACCGCCGAGGTATGTCCTGTCCACAAAAAGCTGGACAAATCCAATCTAGCCAATTACCGCCCCATCAGTCTACTCTCAAGCATCAGCAAAGTGATGGAAGGCGCCGTCGACAGTGCCATCAAGCGGCACTTACTCACCAATAACCTGCTCACCGATGCTCAGTTTGGGTTCTGCCAAGACCACTCGGCTCCAGACCTCATTACAGCTTTGGTCCAAACATGGACAAAAGAGCTGAATTTCAGAGGTGAGAGTGCCCATGACATCAAGGCAACATTTGACCGAGTGTGGCATCAAGGAGCCCTAGTAAAATTGAAGTCAATGGGAATCTGGGGAACGACTCTCCACTGGCTGGAGTCATACCTAGCACAAAGGAAGATGGTCGTTGGAGGTCAATCATCTCAGCACCAAGGACGTTGCTGCAGGAGTTCCTCAGGGCAGTGTCCTAGGCCCAACCATCTTCAGCTGCTTCATCAATGACCTTCCCTCCATCATTACGGCCCTGATTTTCCGGGCCTATGACCGCGTACGCGTGGCCATAAGTGCGTCGCAAGTTCCGGGTCTACGCATGCGCGAAAACCTGGAACTTGGTATCTGTCAAGAATCTTCTTGACAGATCCTCCGCATCCCCCAGAAATGGACAATTGCTGGCGGAGAGTTAGGCTATTTGCCATGCGAATACCCATGAAACTCTTACTCCTGGTAAAAGCAGGCATAACGATTTCTTTTACCCCCATAGGGTGAAAATAAATTTTAAAATACAATTTTTAAAATTATTTTAACATTCAAAACCTGTAAAATAAATTTGTGTTATTTTTGGCCTGTTGAAAAATGTTTAAATTTATTTTTCAAAAAATTAAATTTGTTTTAAGTGTTTAATTAAATTGTATTTTAATTAATTTTAAACATGTAATAATTTTTTTTTATTTCAGTGCTGTAAAAATGTATTTTTTGGGTGATTCCCATTAGGCTTATGGGGATTTCGTATGTAAATGGATCCCCATAAGCATAATGGGAATCTCGTTTCTGATTGGTTGGGCCGGTCCACGTGATCCCAGGGACACTTGCGAACTGCATGCGCCCCGGGATACGTCGGCCTCTGCGCATGCCTACACATAGAGGACCAGGAGCGCAAGTCTCCGTGGATTCAGGACTATCAGGTAGGTGGGTAGTTTCATTGCGGTTCGGAGGCATCCGCCTGCGAGAAGCCTCCGACCGCAAATTCAGGCCCATGGTCAGAATGGGGATGTTTGCTGATGATTGTAGTGTTCAGTTCCATTAGCAACTCCTCAGATAATGAAGCAGTCTATGCTCGCATACAGCAAGACCTGGACGACATTCAGGCTTGAGCTGATAAGTGGCAAGTAACATTCGCGCCACATAAGTGCCAGGCAGTGACTATCTCCAACGGGAACGTCTAACCACCGCCCCATGACATTTAACGGCATTACCATTGTCGAATCCCCCAACATCAACATCCTGGGGTCACCATTGATCAGAAACTTAACTGGACCAGCCACATAAATACTGTAGCTACAAGAGCAGGTCAGAGGCTAGGTATTCTGTGGCAAGTGTCTCACCTCCTGACTCCCCAAAGCCTTTCTACCATCTACAAGGCACAAGTCAGGAGTGTGAAGGAATACTCTCCACTTGCCTGGATGAGTGCAGCTCCAACGACCTCAAGAAGCTCGACACCATCCAGGACAAAACAGCCCGCTTGTTTGGCACCCCATCCACCGCCTTAAACATTCACTCCCTCCACCACCGGCGTACCATGGCTGCAGTGTGTACCATCTACAAGATGCACTGCAGTAACTCGCCAAGGTTTCTTCAACAGCACCTCCCAAACCCGCGACATCTTCCACCTAGAAGGACCGGGGCAAGTTTCTCCTGAATTCCGTATTGGATTTATTAGTGACTATCTTATATTTATGACCCTTAGTTTTGAACTCCCCCACAAGTGGAAACATTTTCTCTGCCTATCAAATCCCCTCATAATTTTATGACCTCTATTAGGTTATCTATTATTATCTATTAGGTGATCCCTCAGCCTTCTCTTTTCTAGAGAAAAGAGCTTCAGCCTATTCAGTCTTTCCTGATAGTTATAGCCTCTCAGTTCTGGTATCATTCTTGTAAATCTTTTTTGCACCTTCTCCAGTGTCTTTATATCCTTTTTGTAATATGGAGAGCTGAACTGTGCACAGTATTCTTAAGTGTGATCTACTCAAGGTTCTATTCAAGTTTGACATAACATCTCTGCTTTTCAATTTTATTCCTCTAGAAATGAACCACAGTTCTTTGTTTGCACTTTTTATGGTCTTGTTAACCTGTGTTGCAATTTTTAATGATTTTGTGAATCCGTACCCCTCAATCCCGTTGTATCTCAAATGAAAGAATTTAGAATTGTTTAAGAATTTTGCCCCCGAGACACTAAAATAAGTGTTTTTGATTAGTTCCTGGAAAAGTGTTTTCTAAAAAAAAAAAAAAATAAACCCCACAGTTGTATTAATAAATCTGTTTATATGAAACATCAGCATAAACACAAAAAAAAGGTGCTATGAACCATTTAGAATACATTATAAACTGAAAGCTTTCACTTTTAAATTTGGCAGTTTTTCAGGAAAATTAGCTTAGAAAAAGTTGAAGAGTTTGTCCTTTATCTTGAGGAGATTGCCTAGGGAGTAGCAGTAAATACATATATGGGCACTTTAATAAACATATAAATTGCATATATAGACAACCCCAGTATATACTATTTTCTTGTCAAAATCGCCTAAACATTCAAAAGATAATACTTTCATATTTTATATCAAATATCAAAAAAAAGTATTTGTATCCTCACACAAATATGGTTTACTGTCTTTCAACATGGTATTTAACAGCATCAGAGAGGAAGGGGGAGAGGAGTTGTAGGTTTTAGCAGCATTGCTGTGTGGGTTGGTAATAGTTTACTTATGAACCATTTTCGCTCAAAAAAGCTTTCTAAATTCATCATTCATCTTTCCTTCCGTTCCTTTGTTTTCCTTTAACCACTGCAATTAGATAAATAGCTGGCACAGTTATATAATTAAATGTTTCTGTTTTCAATTCTATTCTATTCTACGGTGGTGTACCCAAAGTCAGTCAGTCAGTCTCTCTCTGCCACCTAAAAAATGTTCTCTACCTGGAAGAACTTCTAAAATGTTAGATGTGAGAATAGCATCAACCGCAATTCCAGGTACGTGATACATTCCAATAGTCAGTGTATGGAGTAAGAGTTCTCAGTTATGATCCCTGGGTTAACCAATGGTTAGCTGGATATTGGGAAGAAAAAGGTACACTTCAGATGGCAGGGGCTGTGAGCAACGTTCCCACTAAGCTGTGCAACTGTCTGCCGGTTACGCGTCGCCCGGGACTGGCTTTTCCAATGCGAAACTTTGGGCCACGCAGCCCGTTAAAGGGACCACGCACCCAAAAAAATTTAGGGGAAACGTTGGATGCAAGGTCCGCTTGCAGGAATGACTGGTGATATTAAACCAAGAAAACATCTAGCATAAAAACCTGAAAATGGGGAATGCCTTATTACCAATGATCCCTTCATTCAGACACTCCTGTGGTACTCTCCTTTTTGCTTATCCAAGTGGCTTTGGCACTAGATTGAAATGGAGAGAATTAAAACAGACTTTGTGCAGTCACTGCTGCAAGCTGCGAGTGAGCCATTGATATGTTAGGAACTAGGTGGGAACTTGGATCCACGCTCTTCCTAATGCAGAAACTGGACTGAAACAGAACATAAGAATCTGGATACACAATCCTCCCTGGTGCATGTAATGTTCACACACCCACTGGCTTACACTTTGCATATTTATTTATAACAAGTTATTCAAGAACGGAGTAATGGGGGCAGAGGAGTCAGTGGTGGCTGAGAATGGGCCAGTGACTAAACGGCACAAGCGGGGAGCAGTGGCAGCCGACAACGGGATGGAAAAGGAAAGTTGTCTTTTCCGGGAGGCAAACAGTAGGAACAGGAGTTCCACAGTGCATCTCTGGGGAAGAGTTGGGGCAGGTGCGAAGGGTAAAGGGGGCGTGCAGCATGAGGCCCAATGTCAGGAAACATTAGGAACTGTAGTAGAATTGGAAGTGGAGCTGGAGGCAAAAAAAAACTCATCTGTGAAACAGCAGGGCAGGAGTTACACGAAGAGGCATTTTTTAATAATAGAGTGAGAGATGAGGCCAGAGTGTGACCTGCTCGCAGTTCTCACAAACCCTTTAGACTGCATTCTCAGTGCTCGCAGATCCCAAGAGTCCTCTTCCAATTATCCCAGATCTCTGGCCCTGCCCTAGTGTTCTATGATCTCCTTCAGCAGTGTTTCCTGTGCCGGCCTTGGAGTGCACCCAAACCTAGGGACCCATTGTCAAAAATACTTCTAGATCGTAAAACATTAAACCAAGAAAGCATATCCACATAAAATGGTGACGCCCTATTGCCAAAGATTCCTTCATTGAGTTGTTGTAGCACTAGATTGAAACCCCACGCCAGTGCTGGCAAGCCTTTTTCCCCCTTCCAGGATCTCGGCTCCCCCACCTCCATCATCATCCTGATAAATCAGAGTTTCTGATGATATTGGCATAACACCCCTGTTCTTATAAAACATCTGACTCATCCTGAACAATGCCATGGGAGATCTTTTAGTGATGCCAGAAACTTCAGTCTACACAGAAAGGAACAATAAAAGTTCGCAATCCCTCATGGTTTTTCTTGTCAGTCTTGCAGTCAGGGAAATGCACCAAGTGAGAGCTGGAAGAGATTGATAATACACAAGAGCTTGTTGCCCCAAGATTATGAGTCCAGGTCTCTGGATTACTAGAACTGTAACACAACCATACATTACTGTACCCCGTGCCTTACTGATGCATCCTGACAAATTAGTTGCACTATATGTGCTTAGACTGCACAATCTGAATTTAGCTAATATAGTTACAGCTCTGGGCAAAAGTATCAAGTCCAAGCTCATGCTTTTGAGAGCAGCTCTGGCTCTCTAATGTCTTCTAAAACATAAAAAAACAACTAAATGAATTAATTTAATCATGTTATTGTGAAACATGTTTTTTGATCATTTTGGGGATTTTTTAGAAACCTTTGGACATTAGAATTTCAGTTATTGAAGAAAAGTGGCAATTATTTTTCTAGAAAGCATTTTGTGTGATTTGTGAGAACAGATAATACTGACACAGCTAGCCTGTTTAGATACTTGACTTAGCATGTTTTTTTTTAGTTTGGTTCCCATTATAATTACTTTTCTGTGCTTGCTTCCCTCCTTCCTCTCTCCACCAAGTATGAAAGTATTGGATTCCTCCTGGGTCACCTGATGATGCCTCTTATATAGCTGAATATGGCTGTTAAATAGTTTAGAATGGGAAATCATGTGGTTGAAAACCAAATTCTCTTTGTTTTGATTTCCTTGTAGCTCGAGTTCCTAAAAAGATCCTGAAATGTAAAGCTGTTTCCAGAGAACTAAACTTTTCCTCATCTGAACAGATGGAAAAATTCAGACTAGAACAAAAAGTTTTCTTCAAAGGACAGTGCTTAGAAGGTGATTATCTTGTATTTAATTGTGTCACTGTAGCATTATGTTAATAGTGGTCTGCATAAAAAATTATACAAATACTCAGTAATTCAAGCAATAAAGCATTATCTGACCCAGGCATAATTTATCGAATAACAATGTGAAATAAATGTTAGTATTTAGTCATTTTTCATATACATAAGCAAATAGTTCACAATGAATAATTTTTTTATTTTTTCTTACTTAATCATGCATAGTATTGAAGGATCAGAAAGTGGCAGTGGCAGTGTAAATGTTTATCTACTTGCATTAATAACTTTAGGCCTCCCTTGGGAACTTTGGAGATGGTCGTATTTTTGCTAATGGGTATTAATGAACTGGGTAAATTAAGCAAATTCAAATGGGACTTTCCACTAGAACTGAAAACCTTTATATGCTTTTGTTTTGGAATGTAAATATACTTGGATATTGCTTCTTCACTAATCCATTATTTTTCCTATAGGTGGCTTCACTTCAGGGTTAGAAGATCAGAGGCAGTGCACAAATATTCAGGAAGTTAATTTATTAAGATGAATGTTGTACAGGGCAATTTTTGTTGCAGAGACTGATAATACTCTCAATATCCTACAACTTCAGGGGAATAGCACTGAAAACATGCTATGCATGAGGGACTTTTTATGTTCTAACTATGCGGAACTAGTATTACACTGGTTTGATCTTGCTTTGTTCTGCATTTCATGGCTTTAGATGGCCATTCACATTAGGACATTAGAGAGACAAAAAAAATAAAGAAATTCAATGATCTTTACTTATTATGCCTTGGAATTTTCTCTTTACCATTGGTTCTTAGCATTTGTCAGTTTAGACTGAGTCACTAACAGTCTAAAGAAGGTGCCAAAATAAATATAGAAATACACAGCAAGTCATTTGTAAATAGGAAAGATAAATTATGAAGTTTCAGAAATGGTGTAGCTACGTACACCATTGACCCATCCACTAATCACATAATGTCCCTGGAGGGGTAAAATGTAGGAAAAAAACTCTTAAACTTCCTCTCCCAACTCCCTAAAGAAATCAAGCAAAGACACAAGAAACTGGTAACTGATAAATTCTACATCCAGCTGAATTATAGTTTACCCTCTACAACAGGAAATGTCTTTCTTTCTGAAGAACTCGTCTTGATCCCTTTCAAAGGATTGTAGGCATTCCGTGCATACTTTGGTCAGCGTTTGCAACCATCTTCAGTCAGAAGTGCCAAGTGGATAATCCATAGCGGCCTACTCCCGAGGTCCCCACTATCACAGAAGCCAATCTTCAGCCAATTCGATTCACTCCACGTGATATCAAGAAACGGCTGAGTGCACTGGATACAGCAAAGGCTATGGGCCCCGACAACATCCCGGCTATTGTGTTCAAGAACTAGCCGCGCCTCTAGCCAAGCTGTTCCAGTACAGCTACAACACTGGCATCTATCCGACAATGTGGAAAACGGCCCAGGTATGTCCTGTCCACAAAAAGCAGGGCAAATCCAATCCGGCCAATTACCGCCCCCATCAGTCTACTCTCAATCATCAGCAAAGTGATGGAAGGTGTCATCGACAGTGCTATCAAGCGGCACTTACCAATAACCTGCTCACTGATGCCCAGTTTGGGTTCCGCCAAGACCACTCGGCTCCTGACCTCATTACAGCCTTGGTCCAAACATGGACAAAGGAGCTGAATTCCAGAGGTGAGGTGAGAGTGATTGTCCTTGACATCAAGGCAGCATTTGACCGAATGTGGCATCAAGGTGCCCGAATAAAACTGAAGTCAATGGGAATCAGGGGGAAAACGCTCCACTGGCTGGAGTCATACCTAGCACAAAGGAAGATGGTTGTGGTGATAGAAACATAGAAGATAGGAGCAGGAGTAGGCCATTCGGCCCCTCGAGCCTGCGCCGCCATTTAATGAGATCATGGCTGATCATCCAAATTCAGTACCCTGTCCCTGCTTTCTCCCTATATCCCTTGATAGAAACATAGAAGTGATAGAAGTGAAGGTCAATCATCACAGCCCCTGGACATCACTGCAGAAGTTCTTCAGGGCAGTGTCCCAGGCCCAACCATCTTCAGCGCTTCATCAATGACCTTCCCTCCGACATAAGGTCAGAAATGGGGATGTTTGCTGATGACTGCACAATGTTCAGTGCCATTCGCAACTCCTCAGATAATGAAGCAGTCCATGCCCGCATGCAACAAGACCTGGACACGACGTTCAGGCTTGGGCTGATAAGTGGCAGGTAACATTCGCGCCACAGAAGTGCCAGACAATGACTATCTCCAACAAGCGAGAGTCTAACCACCTCCCCATGACATTCAACGGCATTACCATCGCCAAATCCCCCACCAGCAACATCCTGGGGGGTCACCATTGACCAGAAACTTAACTGGACCAGCCACATGAATACTGTGGCAACAAGAGCAGGTCAGAGGCTAGGTATTCTGTGGCGAGTGTCTCACCTCCTGACTCCCCAAAGCCTTTCCACCATCTACAAGGCACAAGTAAGGAGTGTGATGGAATACTCTCCACTTGCCTGGATGAGTGCAGCTGCAACAACACTCAAGAAGCTCAACACCAAAGTAATGACCAAAGCAGCCCGCTTGATTGGCACCCCATCCACCACCTTAAACATTCACTCCCTCCAGCACCAGCGTACCATGGCTGCAGTGTGTTCCCTCTACAAGATGCACTTGAGCAACTCGCCAAGGCTTCTTCGGCAGCACCTCCTAAACCCGCGACCTCTTCCATCTAGAAGGACAAGGGCACCAGGCGCATGGGAACACCACCACCTCCAAGTCACACACCATCCTGACTTAGAAGTATATCGCCGATCCTTCATCGTCGCTGGGTCAAAATCCTGGAACTCCCTATCTAACAGCACTGTGGGAGTACCTTCACCACACGGACTGCAGCGGTTCAAGAAGGCGGCTCACCACCACCTTCTCAAGGGCAACTAGGGATGGGCAATAAATGCTGGCCTTGCCAGCGACGCCCAGATCCCATGAACGAATTTAAAAAAAAGTTGTTCCAGAGAGTGAGGACTCTCTGTAAAAAGAAATAATTTCTAACATGCACTCTATAACTCTTTCTCCTATTCTTACCAAATCTATCCATCTCGGACAGAATCTTTTTATAAACCTCAATCATTTCCTCTCTAAGCCTGCGCTTCTCTAATGAAAATAGCTCTAACTCCTTGAGCCTATCCTGATAAATAATACCCAAAAACATTTTGGTTGCCCTCCTCTGTACCTTCTCCAGGACCTCAGTATCCCTGCCACGTATGGAGTTCATAACTGAACACAATCCTCCTAAGTGCACCTGTACTAAAGCTTTGTACTGTTTTTAGTTTTATATTTATTGTATTGTGCTAGCAATACAACCAGGATCCCTCTTGCTTTGTAACATGTAACTGGTACCCCTGCATTGTATACATGTGCCTGGAATTTTCCAACTCAATGCAAAATACTGCACTTATCCATGTTGAAGGAAATCTGTCACACATTGGTACAGTTCCCTAAATCACCCTGAAACATATTGATTTGGTTCAAGTCCCCAACTCCTGTACACATCTCTATGCCATCTGCTAACTTGGGAATGGTTCCATTTAATGCCCTCATCCAAAATATCAATGAAGATGATGAATATTATTGGTTTCAACACAGAGCCTTGCAGGACTCTACCTGAGCCCTGACCCCATACAAATTTACACCAACATACCATTTCTATCAGAATGCTCTTTGGTTCTTTTTACCAATTTTGTATTCTCTCCATGGATGTGTGCAAGGATATCTCTCAGTCTGGGTCTTGGGATAATCCTCTGCGCTTTCAATGAGTCTGCTCTCAAAGCTAATTGCACAAATGTTCTCAATTCTTCAAGTTCATGTACATGAACAAATGGGATATCCCGAGTAGCCCCTTGCTTTTTCAAGAATGTCTTCTTCATAAAACCAAGCTAAGCAGATAATTATTTCTGGAGAATGGAATTGATGTGCCAGAAGTTCTTATGGTTTGCACTTGATCTGGGTTATCCACATCTGGATTTTAATGCAGCTGGTGACACCAAACTCCTTTATTCCATCACCACCATCTTCAACCTAGAGATTTTCCAGTAGGTACCTTTTCATTCATTTTAGTGTTTGTAAGAAAATCCACAAAGTTAAAGCCTGGGTGGTACTTGTAGATTCACTGGCTTGTCAATCTTGCTTGGTGAGTCTTGATCTTAATATTTTATTCTAGGAAGTGTTGCTTTCCACAATCGCCAGCATTTGTGTCTCACATTTGGAGTTTTGAGAGGGAAAATTAAACAACCACAGGTGGTTCTGATATTGTTATATCAAAGACCGAGGAAGCCTCAACAGTAGTTTATGAATGTGCATGAACATCTTCAAGTATTAGTCACCTTCCACAACAAAAATATTCTTGACAGCTGAAGTTTCATATGTACTGTGCTTTTTTCACCCGAGTTTTCAAAAGGGACTTTCCCGTAGACTTGAATAGTGCTGGATGGCAACACTTGCTGTTTTCCAGAGAATTAACTGAGGCTTATCCATCATCCCACTGTTAACTGGATTCTTTAGCACAGCATTATTTGTCGTCAGGTGTATACTGCCAAAGATTTGATGTCATAGTGAAAGAGGAGGTAGTTGAGATATTGGATGGGTTAAAAATTGGTAAAGAGGATTTACTAGAAAGGTTGCCTGTCCGTAAAGTAGATTGCCTGTACGTAAAGTAGATAAGTCACCAGGACCGGATGGAATGCATCCTAGGATGCGGAGGGAAGTAAAGGTGGAAATTGCGGAGGTACTGGCCATAATCTTCCAATCCTCCTTGGATATGGGGGTGGTGCCAGGGGACTGGAAAATTGCAAATGTTACACCCTTGTTCAAAAAAGGGTGTAAGGATAAACCCAGCAACTACAGGCCAGTAAGTTTAACCTCGGTGGTGGGGAAGCTTTTAGAAATGATAATCCAGGACAAAATTAAACAGTCACTTGGACAAGTGTGGATTAATTAAGGGAAGCCAGCATGGATTTGTTAAAGGCAAATCTCGTGTTTAACTAACTTTTTGCTGAGGTAACAGAGAGGGTTGATGAGGGCAATGCGGTTGATGTGGTGTACATGGACTTCCAAAAGACATTTGATAAAGTGCCACATAATAGGCTTGCCAGCAAAGTTGAAGCCCATGGAATAAGAGGAAGAGGGACAGTGGCAGCATGGATACGAAATTGGCTAAGTGACAGGAAACAGAGTAGTGGTGAACGGTTGTTTTTCGGACTGGAGGAAGTTATACAGTGGTGTTCCCCAGGGGTCGGTACTAGGACCACTGCTTTTCTTGATACATATTAATGATTTGGACTTGGGCACTATTTCAAAATTTGCAGATGACACAAAACTTGGAAGTATAGTGAACAGTGAGAAGGATAGGGATAGACTTCAAGAGAACATAGACAGGCTGGTGGAATGGGCGGACACGTGGCAGATGAAGTTTAACGCAGAAAAGTGTGAAGTGATACATTTTGGTAGGAAGAACAAGCAGAGGCAATATAAACTAAAGGGTACAATTCTAAAGGGGTTGCATGAACAGAGAGACCTGGGGGTAATGGGCACAAATCGTTGAAGGTGGCAGGGAAGGTTGAGAAAGCGGTTAAAAAAGCATACGGGATCCTGGGCTTTATAAATAGAGGCATAGAGTACAAAAGCAAGGAAGTTATGATGAACCTTTATAAAACATTAGTTCAGCCACAACTGGGCACTGCACTTTAGGAAGGATGTGAAGGCTATAGAGAGGGTGCAGAAAAGATTTAAAGAAAGAAAGACTTGCATTTATATAGCACCTTTCACGACCACTGTACATCTCAATGAAGTACTTTTGAAGTGGAGTCACTGTTGTAATGTGGGAAACGCGGCAGCCAATTTGCGCACAGCAAGGTCCCAAAACAGCAATGTGACAATTGTTGTGTCCGTGTGTTGATAGAGACACTGAAGACAGGAGTTGGTTTCACAGGTGTTTACTAAACAAAGTCTGGAGGGGAACTAACTGATACAACACAATATACAGGCTTATATAGCCCGAGTGGCCATTACCAGCATTACAGTACACATGGGGCTCTTAAAGGCACATACACTACAATTCCTCCCCTTTTAGCCAACCAGCACATAATATTTTAAGTAATCATTAATTACATGTTACAAGAAAAATAATCTGCACATTGCGGCAGTTAATTAATTATAAGTCAGTCTCTCTGGAGGCTTCCTGGCTCGGTCCGGATAACGCCTCGGTGGTGTAGTAGTTTCTGGTGGTATAGTAGGTTCTTTTGGCAAGGCTGATTCGGCTTGAATGCCAGTATCGGGTTCCAGTATCACCGGATCGGAGGTAGATATGGGTATCTCTACTTCACCATTAGGCGTATAGAGTTGTGGTGTAGGTTGTCCCTTTTCGGATGACTGTATGATTTGGTCAGCATAGCGCCATATTATGCTTTCTCCGATGTCTACGGTATACATCAGCGGTCCTAGTCGTGTGCAGATAGTTCCAGGCTGCCATTTCTCGGTACGGTAGTCCCGGGCCAAAACTTGTTGACCTATCTGGAAGGTTCTAGTTGGCCTTTCATTCATGCCTTGAAATTGCCGGTTCTCCACGTCCCTTCTGATGTTTGGCTTGATCAAATCCAGCCCACATCTTAGGTTTCTATTGAAGAACATCATGGCGGGAGTTTGGTTTGTAACCATATGTGTTGCATTCCTGTATGCGAACAAGAAGTTATCCACCTTGTGCTGAAGTTTTATGTCTTCATTACCCATGGCCTTTATGGCCTTCTTGAAGGTCTGGACAAACCTTTCAGCCAATCCATTGGTGGCAGGATGGTATGGAGCGGACGTGTAGTGCTTAACCCCATTGTTTTTTAAGAACTTCCTGAATTCTTAGGACACAAATTGCGGTCCATTATCAGAACAGATCTGTTCCGGCAGCCCATTCCTGGCAAATATGGTCCTGAATACTGTGATGGTTTTTTCCGTGGTGGTGGAGGACATCTTTATTACCTCCGGCCACTTGGAGTGTGCATCAACCGCGATTAAGAACATTGAGTCCATAAATGGACCAGCAAAGTCGATGTGTACCCTTTGCCAGGGGGATGAGGGCCACTCCCATGGATGTAGAGTCGATTGTACTGGTATAGGCCTTTGTGTGTATTTATCGTGAGATACTTTTTAGAGGCCTCTTCAACTTCCATCTGTAGATATGCCTGTGCCAAGTCAATTTTGGTGGAACGTTTCCCTCCGGATAGTGAGGCGAAAATATCTTCTATCCTCGGAAGAGGATACTGTACCGTGTGAAGGACCGAGTTTACAGTCACCTTGAAGTCTCCACAGATGCGAATTTTTCTCTGTTCTTCAGATTTATCATTATTCAACGTTTCCTTCATGACCGGGACGATGGGTGTTGCCCACTCGCTCCAATCTATTTTGGATAATACGCCTGCCTTTTCCAAATTCTCCAGCTCTGCCTCGACTACTGGACGAATTGCGTATGGCACCGGCCTTGCCTTAAAAAACTTGGGAATTGCCGCATCTTCCACTTTTATTGAGGCGGTGATGCCTTTCAAGGTTCCTAGTTTCTCTTGAAACACTTCCTTGGCGTTGGCCAAGATGTCTTTTAATCGTTCAGGTATGACGTCGTCATCATTTTTTTCCTTGTCACCGTCAGTGCCTGAATGGAGTGCCAGTCTAAACGTATTTTCCTGATCCATTCACGTCCCAACAGCGGTGGACCACCATCTTGTAGAACGTATAAATACAACTTCTGTATTTCCTTGCCGTTGTATACAACAGGCACCCTTATTTTTCCTTTGGGGTATACTTTCTGCCCCGTATATGTTTTCAAGATAATGGATGTGTCTTTTAAGGATATATGCGGAAATAGCCGCTCGTAATCCCGTCGATTTATGATGGTCAGAGCTGATCCTGTATCTAGCTCCATTTTAACTGGGGACCCTGCTATTGTGAGGGTAGCCCAAATGGTCTGGTAATCTTCTTTGGCAATTACATTATGTAATTTGAGAGAGCTTAGTCTCTTGTTTCCGGAGTCGCTATCGCTCTTCTGGTCTTCGGAGCTACTGTCCGTCATCATTTGTATCTTTCTGTGCTTTTCCTTATTGATTTTTTTTTTTGTTAGTGGATTTTTTTGTTTCCAGATCGGCATACACGTGTCATGTGTCCCATCTTTCCGCATTGCCTGCATGCTTTGTCCTTGAACCAGCAGTCCCTCTGGTCATGGGTGGATCTGCCGCAGCGATAACATCTCTCGAAACCCCGTGTCATTTCATGGGTGCCGAAGTCCTGTGGCTTTTGCTGTATTTCTGCAGCTCCTCTTGCACTGAAAGCCTTGTCCAGTGTCAAATCTTTCTCAGAAAGTAGCCTTTTTTGTGTTCCTTCACTTTGGAGACCGCAGGCGAATTTGTCTCGTAGAGAATCTGCCAGTCCTGCCCCGAATTGGCAGTGTAGGGTATCAACAATCTCCTTTAAATTCTTGTCCATCGGTTCGGCTGGAGTGATTAAGTTTCGTAACAGCTTATATGTCTTTGCGCCCATTAGATTTAGAAGTACTAAAGCTTTTTTTTCACCTTCTATTCCATTTGCAGTGCAATATACCTCCACTCTTTCTACATATGTGGTCCAATCCTCTATCTTGTTATCAAAAGCATCAATACTGCCAGACTTAGGCATCCTAGAAAAAAAATGGCGCTTCCCCGCCGCTGCTGCCGATGACAACGCTGTTTCCCGCGGTTTCCGTTCTTTTTATTTATTTATTTACAGTTGGAGACTCATTCCCGCCGGACCCGCTCTCTAGGTCTGAACGCCGACCTGCTTGCAGCGCCGGCCGTCTCCCGAGTGCTCCCTCCCCGTCTGTTACTGCTTGCCTCCGCTTTTGCTGCTTGGCCTAGCTGCAGAGCCAGCCGCTGGAGCCCCAGCCCGACGCCCAGGAAGGATTATTGCAGTACCTGCCACCAGCTTGGCTAGCTGGTGAAACCACAGCTTTTTCTTTTTCTTGATTTCTTTTCAACTTTGGACGCCAGAGGAATCAATGTCCTTGAGGTGCTGCCGAATTGCAGGTAAGTCCGTTTCCAATTCGTCGCCACTGTTGTGTCCGTGTGTTGATAGAGACACTGAAGACAGGAGTTGGTTTCACAGGTGTTTACTAAACAAAGTCTGGAGGGGAACTAACTGATACAACACAATATACAGGCTTATATAGCCCGAGTGGCCATTACCGGCATTACAGTACACATGGGGCTCTTAAAGGCACATACACTACAACAATGACCAGATAATCTGTTTTTATTATGTTGGTAGAGGGATAAATATTGGCCAGGACACCGGGGATAACTCCCCTGCTCTTTTTCGAAAAAGTGCCATGGGATCTTTTACGTCCACCTGAGAGAGCAGACGGGGCCTCGGTTTAACGTCTCATCCAAAAGACGGCACCTCCAACAGTGCAGCACTCCCTCAGCACTGCACTGGAGTGTCAGCCTAGCTTTATGTGCTCAAGTTCCTGGAGTGCGACTTGAACCCACAACCTTCTGACTCAGAGGCAAGTGTGCTACCAACTGAGCCACAGCTGACACTTTACAAGAATGGTTCCAGGGATGAGGGACTTGAGTTACGTGGATCGACTGGATAAACTAGGGTTGTTCTCCTTAGAGCAGAGAAGATTGAGAGGAGATTTGATAGAGTTGTTCAAAACCATGAGAGTTCCAGACAGAGTAGATGGAGAGAAACCTCCCACTGGCGGAAGGGTCGAGATCCAGAGGACACAGATTTAAGGTGATTGGCAGAAGATCCAAAGGTGACCTGAGGAAAAACTTTTTTACGCAGCGAGTGGTTATGATCTGGAATGCACTGCCTGAAAGGGTGGTGGAGGCAGATTCAATCATGGCTTTCAAAAGAGAATTAGATAAGTACCTGAAGGAAAAATAATTGCAGGGCTACGGGGAAAGGGCGGGGGATTGGGACTAGTTGAAGTGCTCTTGCAGAGAGCTGGCACGGGTTTGACGGGCCAAATGACCACCTGTGCTGTAACGATTCTATATAATTTTAAACCACTCTGTGCCTTTCCCTTTGATGTGCTTCTGCTGTACACACAAATTTCCAAGCTTGAATAGCTTTCCATTGAGCCTCATATCTTTATTTTTTCTGGGAGAAGTGGTCTCTATCTGGTTCTCCAGAGCTAATATCTTTTCATCTTAGCATTGTGCCATGTACTTTAATTGCTTTCATACTCTGGAGCAACATCACTACCATTTCCATCATCTTCCGAAAAAATCAGTGACTTGCATTTATATAGGGCAAGGAGATGACTGATTCGTTAACCTGTTTTTGATGGTCTTGGCTGAGGGGGGACTGTTGGCCAAGACACTGAGAGAACACCCTATTGTTCGAATACAGGAAACTTTGGTTTAACCGGAGGTTGTATGTCCGGAAAACTCGCTCTACCGGCAGAATTCACCCCCCGAAAACAGCGCCTGAGTAACCGGCAATGTTGCCGGTTCCGAGTCCGAGTCTCCAACGGTTGCCGAGTTCGTCAGTGGGGGTAGTTCTACAAACTGCCACTACTCGGCCTCTTGGCGCCAGCGGAACTCGGAACACCTCAGAAACCCTGCATCAGGAGTCTCACCCTCCCACGCTGCCGGTAGCCTCTTCTGATCCGCCATTTTTTGGGGTTCCAGTACAGTACTGTGTGTCTCCAACGCTGTTGCAACTCATTGGACTGCATTATGGAAATCCCAAAAGTTGATCCAACCAAATGGAAGAGAGTGGTGTTAACTTTAAAGCAGAAAATTGATATATGCAAACGACTAGAAATGGGAGCGAAGCGTATGCACATTATGAAAGAATTCAAAATCGGTTCGTCAACAATGTACGACATCAAAGCGCAGAAGGATAAGCTGCTCAAGTTTTATGCAAGCTCGGAGACATCTAAGAGTGTAGAGAAACGGCGCACGCTTCGTAAGCCTAAGCTTGAAGAGCTGGATACCATGCTTTATGAGTGGTTTGCTCTGAAGCGTTCAGAGGGTGTTCCGATTTCCGGACCCATGCTAATATCAAAAGCGAAGGATTTTTATGCAAAGATGGAGCTCACTGACAAGTGTGCTTTCTCTGATGGATGGCTATCGTGCTTCAAGGCACGGCATGGGATATGACGACTCGATGTTTGCGGGGAGAAGAAATCAGCTGATCACGACGCCGCAGAAGAATACTGCGATTATTTCAATCGGATTGTGCAGCAACATGATTTGTCGCCAGCACAGCTATACAATGCCGATGAAATGGGCTTATTTTGGAGGTGTTTGCCAGAATCAACACTTGCTGGGGCTAGTGAGGCTAATGCTTCAGGTTACAAGAAAAATAAAGATCGTGTAACCGTGTTAACATGTGCGAACGCTGCTGGATCACACCGGGTTAAACTTCTCGTCATTGGGAAGTATAAAAATCCCCGTGCATTTAAAAATGTGAGGCACTTACCTGTTGAGTACAAAGCTCAAGCAAATGCTTGGATGGATAAGGAAATCTTTTCAAATTGGTTCCATCATACTTTTGCTCCATCTGTGAGGGAACATTTCCGTAGAATAAGGAAACCTGAAGATAGCAAATGCATTTTATTGCTGGATAATTGTAGAGCCCATCCGCATGAATCCGAGTTGGTTTCTGGAAATATTTTCACCATTTATTTGCCACCAAATGTAACTTCTCTCATACAACCCATGGACCAGGGCGTTATCCAAAATCTCAAGTGTCATTACAAGACTTCCTACGTAGACTGATAAGCCAAGATGACAATACAGGTATTCAGGCATTTCAGAAGGAATACAATCTTAAAGATGCCATCTTTAATGTTGCATGTTCCTGGAAATTGGTGAAAGGTCACACTTTGAGACAAGCCTGGTGCAAATTGTGGCCTTCTGTAATGTTTGCTGAAGGTTCTTCTTCAGAGGAGGAATTTCGTGGGTTCAATGTTCGTCCGTGGAAGACTGCAGTAATAGCAATGACTGACATGGTGAAAGATGTAGGCCCAGCAAACCCTCTACATCACCTCAGTGAAAGTGATATTGAGCAGTGGGTTGATGCCGATAGAGAAGTTGCTGTTGTGCATTTGCTAAGTGACGATGAAATAATGGAGAATGTTTTGAATCCAAGGAAAGAAAAGGAAAGTGTGATGGAAAATGAAGACGATGAGATTTCTGAAGTGAACAAGATTTCTTGGGCTAAAGCTGCAGCAGATCTTGCTTCATTCATCAAATTTGCTGAAAGCCGTTCTTGCTATTCTGCCCAAGAAGTTATGCAGCTCCATATTCTGCAGTCTACCTTTCTGCAAAGAAGGCAAGAGTCCACTAAGCAAGCAGACATCCGGGACATGTTTAAGAAAGCTTCCAAAAGAGTTGGAGCACTGGAAGTGCCTGAAGAATCTGTTGAAGTGCATGATCCTGATGAACCAGTTGGCTTGGAATAAGTGTACAGTCAACCACCGTACAGTACTTTATACTGTACTGTACAGTCGTTTTAAGTTTTGGTGCACTGCACAGTCGTTTATAAGTTTTGTTTTACTGTTAAGTTATTAAAGAGTTATGGATTACCATCAACTGGCAGTACTGTACTTAATCAAGCATCTTTCGCCATCCATTTAACACAACATTCTGTAGGTGAGTACCCAATTACTGTATATTGCACATTTCTTGATTTTTAAATTTCTCTTAGTTAAAAACAGCCTGGGTAGATAATCCGCTCACCACTCCGGAACTTTTGATAGATTGGCATCACGCCGGTCCCGTCGGTGCCGGATATCAGAACTTTTTCTGTAATGTGATGGGATCTTTAACATCTATCTGAATTACTAGAATAGAGGTCTTAGCTTAACATCTCGTGCAAAGGATGGCATCTCTGACAATTTGCCTTCCCTCCGTACTGCATTGTAGTCTCAACCTAGATTATGTACTCGTGCTGAAGTGGTGCTTACCCAAAGGCTGGGAGTGCCATCAACTGAATTAAGCTGTCATCAGCATGCGGGAAGCCTCCGATCGGAAAATACGGCCCATTATATTCAGTAATTATTTCCATGTATTCACTAGTGACGACATGTGTATCATGGCCTACACAATCATAGATAATCTACATAGGATTGATGACACAACAGGACCTGGAAGTGCTAGATGGACAAAAGGAATCACTTTCACAAAGTTGATAAAACAGACCCAGGCAATTACACATCTTTTACTGTTGCATTAATACTGGGTAAGATAATAGAATTGACTATTTGAGGATAACCTAATAATTGACATCCAGCCCAGACTCTGAATGGGAAGATTCTGCTTAATAAAATTTCTAGACATTTTGAGAGAGTGACATCCTAAGCAGACTATGAAAACCCTTACTACATGGTATATCTACATTTCCAGAAAGCATTTGATAGTGTTCTGCATGAAAAGCAGCTACTTAAGCTTAATGTGGTGAGGATTGAAGTTAGAATCTGGGAATGGATCAGAAATTGGCTGAAAGGTAGACTATAGCTTTAAGGGAGTGATGTTGGTATAATGTGGAGAGAGTGCTGAGTGAAGCGCCTAAAGGATTGGTTTGGGGATATCTACTGTTTCTAACTTACATTAATAACTTGGGCTTCAGAAGTTTAATGCAAATTTGTCAGATTTACAGACAATACCAAACTGGGAGGAAAGGTGGGTATGGGGAACCACAACTCTGAAGAGGCAGCAAAGGACCTACAAAATTAATTAGATCAAATATATGTGGATGGATTGGTGACAAATAAAATTCAATATGCACACATGATGAAAAATTGGACAACATCCTTTATGAATAATGTTGAAATAGCTACAGCTAAAGTTGAAAGAGATCCAGTGGTATTGGACTCGCCACTTAACATGTTCAGTCATTGCAGAGCAGCAATTAATAGAACAAACAGAATGATGACCCATGTAGCTAAAATGGCACTGTACAATTTGGAGTATGTCATTGCTAAAACTGTACAATGCTGGTCAGACTGCATCTTAAATACTCTTGTCAGTTTTGGTAGCAAACCCAAGGGAAATATTCCAACCCAGGAGTTGGTACAGATAAGAACCATAAAGATGAGAAAGCCACACAGACAGAATAGCTTGCTGAAAGAGAAAAGTAGGTAGATCAATTAGATTAGTGAAGAAAACCAGGGATCAGCTTTACTGTCAATATGGCTGTACACTCGCCTGTTGACTCATTACTGTAGTTACCGAATGGTTGAGACTACAATTATCAACTTGCACTGTACCAGTTCAATACTTGATTCTTTGAAGCAGTACGAGATCTTCCATTTCGTAAGTCATAAGGCAGGCAAAAAGTGTCCATTCAGAATTTCATAGGTGAGGCCACATAAACATCAGGAATTGTACTTCAGATCCTGTACTACCCACGAGAAATGCCAGAAGAGAGCTAGTAAAATTAAATAATTTTACATATTGTAATGAGAGATGTTACTTGTTATATTTAATCTTTATGAAACCTTTTTTCTATATTTTTTTTTTCTAGAATGGTTTTTTGAATTTGGCTTTGTCATCCCCAACTCCACAAACACTTGGCAATCATTAATAGAAGCAGCACCAGAATCACAGATGATGCCAGCTAATGTGTTAACGTAAGTGACCAGTGATGTGACATCTTATTAGTGTGCTATTACATTTGTGTTGTAAACAGTTGAGTTGATCATGAAAAATGAAGTCGACCACCTATGATGGAACATACACTGTTACCTGCTGCTCGCCTACTTTCATCTCATTTTATTTTCCTTTAATTCTTTTTTCTTAAGTTTCTGGTTTCTTTATCAAATTCTTGATATCTCTCTATCCTTTTGCTTACCACATGTAATCCCTAAATTATCAAAGGGAGATTTCATTGGGTAGCTGCCCCTTCTAAGAGCAAGTAATATGAATCTATTGTATGATTTACACTTTTCCGTGCTTCTGTGAGTCAGTCTTGCAGAGTTCTTCAGCTGCTGTTCATAGCATCATAGAACGATACAGCACAGAGGAGGCTGTTTGGCCCTTTGTATCTATGCCAGCTCTTTGAAAGAGCTGTCCAGTTAGTCCCACTCCTGCAAATTTTTCCACTTCAAGTATTTATCCAATTCCCTTTTAAAAGTTGATTCCAATCCACCTGGACCTGATCCCTGTTCAACTCACTAAAATTAGCCCTCCTCCAGTTGAGTATTTTTACATTTTATTTTTTCTTATCTTTTTCCATAACTACTCTAAACCTACTATTGTGATCAATTGAAGTAACTGCAATTTCATACAGCTCCAATGTGTGCAAGGCAGTTTCTCAAGTATTAATTAGTAACAATATTGTCTTTTTTACTTGATTCATCAGTGTCCTGTGTAAGTTTCTGATTTGAAGGTAGGCATATATTTGCTTTTGGAAGCCATTCTTTGTGTTACTTGGAAGAAAGTGTTAAGGAATGGTCGCAGAAGCAGCATAATTGGAGTTGCTGCTGTAAGGCCAGAGTGGTCATCTCATTCTGTGCTTTTTGTATTAATCTGCATGGTGACATTAGGGAATCTGTGTCACCTCTTAATGTAGAGGTCTTCACCTTCCACACCTGGATAATGTAAATAAAAAAATAAAACCAAAGACATGGCAAATTGCCCTCCCATATACAAAAGGTAAGATTGTATCTAAACAGGTAAATGGGAAAGGGTGTTCTTTTAAAAACAAAATGCAACCTTTCCTATTGGCGACTATTAAGAATTTTTTTTCTGTCATCAGCATTGGTTGCACAGCTTTAAAATGCTATTTCAGGAAGCTGTTTTCTGGCATCGCCCGTCATAATTGTGTCTTTTATAAAGTATCCTCAGTTATACTTTTGTCTCACGTGTGCATTTTTTTCTTAGGGCTTTTTTTTAAGACAAGTCTCACTTTTTCTCCTGCTTTCCCTTCACCACCCAACAACTGGATGACTGATCTGGTCCCACATCAGTGCTTGAAACTGGATGAGTGATCTGGTCCCACACCAGTGCTTGAAACTGGATGAGTGATCTGGTCCCACATCAGTGCTTGAAACTGGATGAGTGATCTGGTCTCAAGCCAGTGCTTGAAACTGGATGAGTGATCTGGTCCCACACCAGTGCTTGAAACTGGATGAGTGATCTGGTCTCAAGCCAGTGCTTGAAACAGGATGAGTGATCTGGTCTCAAGCCAGTGCTTGAAACTGGATGAGTGATCTGGTCTCAAGCCAGTGCTTGAAACTGGATGAGTGATCTGGTCTCAAGCCAGTGCTTGAAACTGGATGAGTGATCTGGTCTCAAGCCAGTGCTTGAAACTGGATGAGTGATCTGGTCTCAAGCCAGTGCTTGAAACTGGATGAGTGATCTGGTCTCAAGCCAGTGCTTGAAACTGGATGAGTGATCTGGTCTCAAGCCAGTGCTTGAAACTGGATGAGTGATCTGGTCCCACATCAGTGCTTGAAACTGGATGAGTGATCTGGTCTCACATCAGTGCTTGAAACTGGATGAGTGATCTGGTCTCACGCCAGTGCTTGAAACTGGATGAGTGATCTGGTCTCACGCCAGTGCTTGAAACAGGATGAGTGATCTGGTCCCACGCCAGTGCTTGAAACAGGATGAGTGATCTGGTCTCACGCCAGTGCTTGAAACTGGATGAGTGATCTGGTCCCACACCAGTGCTTGAAACTGGATGAGTGATCTGGTCTCACGCCAGTGCTTGAAACTGGATGAGTGATCTGGTCTCAAGCCAGTGCTTGAAACTGGATGAGTGATCTGGTCTCAAGCCAGTGCTTGAAACTGGATGAGTGATCTGGTCTCAAGCCAGTGCTTGAAACTGGATGAGTGATCTGGTCTCAAGCCAGTGCTTGAAACTGGATGAGTGATCTGGTCTCAAGCCAGTGCTTGAAACTGGATGAGTGATCTGGTCCCACATCAGTGCTTGAAACTGGATGAGTGATCTGGTCTCACGCCAGTGCTTGAAACTGGATGAGTGATCTGGTCTCACGCCAGTGCTTGAAACTGGATGAGTGATCTGGTCTCACGCCAGTGCTTGAAACAGGATGAGTGATCTGGTCCCACACCAGTGCTTGAAACTGGATGAGTGATCTGGTCCCACGCCAGTGCTTGAAACTGGATGAGTGATCTGGTCTCACGCCAGTGCTTGAAACAGGATGAGTGATCTGGTCTCACGCCAGTGCTTGAAACAGGATGAGTGATCTGGTCCCACACCAGTGCTTGAAACTGGATGAGTGATCTGGTCCCACACCAGTGCTTGAAACTGGATGAGTGATCTGGTCCCACACCAGTGCTTGAAACTGGATGAGTGATCTGGTCTCACGCCAGTGCTTGAAACTGGATGAGTGATCTGGTCTCACGCCAGTGCTTGAAACAGGATGAGTGATCTGGTCCCACACCAGTGCTTGAAACTGGATGAGTGATCTGGTCTCACGCCAGTGCTTGAAACTGGATGAGTGATCTGGTCTCACGCCAGTGCTTGAAACTGGATGAGTGATCTGGTCTCACGCCAGTGCTTGAAACAGGATGAGTGATCTGGTCCCACACCAGTGCTTGAAACTGGATGAGTGATCTGGTCCCACACCAGTGCTTGAAACTGGATGAGTGATCTGGTCTCACGCCAGTGCTTGAAACAGGATGAGTGATCTGGTCTCACGCCAGTGCTTGAAACAGGATGAGTGATCTGGTCCCACACCAGTGCTTGAAACTGGATGAGTGATCTGGTCCCACACCAGTGCTTGAAACTGGATGAGTGATCTGGTCCCACACCAGTGCTTGAAACTGGATGAGTGATCTGGTCTCACGCCAGTGCTTGAAACTGGATGAGTGATCTGGTCTCACGCCAGTGCTTGAAACAGGATGAGTGATCTGGTCCCACACCAGTGCTTGAAACTGGATGAGTGATCTGGTCTCACGCCAGTGCTTGAAACAGGATGAGTGATCTGGTCTCACGCCAGTGCTTGAAACAGGATGAGTGATCTGGTCTCACGCCAGTGCTTGAAACAGGATGAGTGATCTGGTCTCACACCAGTGCTTGAAACTGGATGAGTGATCTGGTCTCACGCCAGTGCTTGAAACAGGATGAGTGATCTGGTCTCACACCAGTGCTTGAAACAGGATGAGTGATCTGGTCCCACACCAGTGCTTGAAACAGGATGAGTGATCTGGTCTCACGCCAGTGCTTGAAACTGGATGACTGATCTGGTCTCACATCAGTGCTTGAAACTGGATGAGTGATCTGGTCTCACGCCAGTGCTTGAAACTGGATGAGTGATCTGGTCTCACGCCAGTGCTTGAAACAGGATGAGTGATCTGGTCCCACACCAGTGCTTGAAACTGGATGAGTGATCTGGTCTCAAGCCAGTGCTTGAAACTGGATGAGTGATCTGGTCTCACGCCAGTGCTTGAAACTGGATGAGTGATCTGGTCTCACGCCAGTGCTTGAAACTGGATGAGTGATCTGGTCTCACGCCAGTGCTTGAAACAGGATGAGTGATCTGGTCCCACACCAGTGCTTGAAACTGGATGAGTGATCTGGTCTCACACCAGTGCTTGAAACTGGATGAGTGATCTGGTCTCACGCCAGTGCTTGAAACTGGATGAGTGATCTGGTCTCACGCCAGTGCTTGAAACTGGATGAGTGATCTGGTCTCACGCCAGTGCTTGAAACTGGATGAGTGATCTGGTCTCACGCCAGTGCTTGAAACAGGATGACTGATCTGGTCCCACACCAGTGCTTGAAACTGGATGAGTGATCTGGTCTCAAGCCAGTGCTTGAAACAGGATGAGTGATCTGGTCTCACGCCAGTGCTTGAAACTGGATGACTGATCTGGTCCCACACCAGTGCTTGAAACTGGATGAGTGATCTGGTCTGTCTCACGCCAGTGCTTGAAACTGGATGAGTGATCTGGTCTCAAGCCAGTGCTTGAAACTGGATGAGTGATCTGGTCTCACGCCAGTGCTTGAAACTGGATGACTGATCTGGTCCCACACCAGTGCTTGAAACTGGATGAGTGATCTGGTCTCACGCCAGTGCTTGAAACAGGATGAGTGATCTGGTCTCACGCCAGTGCTTGAAACTGGATGAGTGATCTGGTCTCACGCCAGTGCTTGAAACAGGATGAGTGATCTGGTCTCAAGCCAGTGCTTGAAACTGGATGAGTGATCTGGTCTCACGCCAGTGCTTGAAACTGGATGAGTGATCTGGTCTCACGCCAGTGCTTGAAACAGGATGAGTGATCTGGTCCCACATCAGTGCTTGAAACTGGATGAGTGATCTGGTCTCACGCCAGTGCTTGAAACTGGATGAGTGATCTGGTCTCACATCAGTGCTTGAAACTGGATGAGTGATCTGGTCTCACGCCAGTGCTTGAAACAGGATGAGTGATCTGGTCTCACGCCAGTGCTTGAAACTGGATGAGTGATCTGGTCTCAAGCCAGTGCTTGAAACTGGATGAGTGATCTGGTCTCAAGCCAGTGCTTGAAACTGGATGAGTGATCTGGTCTCAAGCCAGTGCTTGAAACTGGATGAGTGATCTGGTCTCACGCCAGTGCTTGAAACTGGATGAGTGATCTGGTCTCAAGCCAGTGCTTGAAACTGGATGAGTGATCTGGTCTCAAGCCAGTGCTTGAAACTGGATGAGTGATCTGGTCTCAAGCCAGTGCTTGAAACTGGATGAGTGATCTGGTCTCACGCCAGTGCTTGAAACTGGATGAGTGATCTGGTCTCACACCAGTGCTTGAAACTGGATGAGTGATCTGGTCTCACGCCAGTGCTTGAAACTGGATGACTGATCTGGTCCCACACCAGTGCTTGAAACTGGATGAGTGATCTGGTCTCACGCCAGTGCTTGAAACTGGATGAGTGATCTGGTCTCACGCCAGTGCTTGAAACTGGATGAGTGATCTGGTCTCAAGCCAGTGCTTGAAACTGGATGAGTGATCTGGTCTCACGCCAGTGCTTGAAACTGGATGAGTGATCTGGTCCCACGCCAGTGCTTGAAACTGGATGAGTGATCTGGTCCCACATCAGTGCTTGAAACAGGATGAGTGATCTGGTCCCACACCAGTGCTTGAAACTGGATGAGTGATCTGGTCTCACGCCAGTGCTTGAAACTGGATGAGTGATCTGGTCTCAAGCCAGTGCTTGAAACTGGATGAGTGATCTGGTCTCACGCCAGTGCTTGAAACTGGATGAGTGATCTGGTCTCACGCCAGTGCTTGAAACAGGATGAGTGATCTGGTCCCACATCAGTGCTTGAAACTGGATGAGTGATCTGGTCTCACGCCAGTGCTTGAAACTGGATGAGTGATCTGGTCCCACACCAGTGCTTGAAACTGGATGAGTGATCTGGTCCCACACCAGTGCTTGAAACTGGATGAGTGATCTGGTCTCACACCAGTGCTTGAAACTGGATGAGTGATCTGGTCTCACGCCAGTGCTTGAAACTGGATGAGTGATCTGGTCTCACGCCAGTGCTTGAAACTGGATGAGTGATCTGGTCCCACATCAGTGCTTGAAACAGGATGAGTGATCTGGTCCCACGCCAGTGCTTGAAACTGGATGAGTGATCTGGTCCCACATCAGTGCTTGAAACAGGATGAGTGATCTGGTCTCAAGCCAGTGCTTGAAACTGGATGAGTGATCTGGTCTCACGCCAGTGCTTGAAACTGGATGAGTGATCTGGTCTCACGCCAGTGCTTGAAACTGGATGAGTGATCTGGTCTCACGCCAGTGCTTGAAACTGGATGAGTGATCTGGTCCCACATCAGTGCTTGAAACAGGATGAGTGATCTGGTCTCACGCCAGTGCTTGAAACTGGATGAGTGATCTGGTCTCACGCCAGTGCTTGAAACTGGATGAGTGATCTGGTCTCACGCCAGTGCTTGAAACTGGATGAGTGATCTGGTCTCACGCCAGTGCTTGAAACTGGATGAGTGATCTGGTCTCACGCCAGTGCTTGAAACTGGATGAGTGATCTGGTCTCACGCCAGTGCTTGAAACAGGATGAGTGATCTGGTCTCACGCCAGTGCTTGAAACTGGATGAGTGATCTGGTCCCACGCCAGTGCTTGAAACTGGATGAGTGATCTGGTCTCACGCCAGTGCTTGAAACTGGATGAGTGATCTGGTCTCACGCCAGTGCTTGAACTGGATGAGTGATCTGGTCTCACGCCAGTGCTTGAAACTGGATGAGTGATCTGGTCTCACGCCAGTGCTTGAAACTGGATGAGTGATCTGGTCTCAAGCAGTGCTTGAAACTGGCCACTAGAAGATGTGCAAAAATGGGCTGGTTATGGCTGTAACTATTTATTTTTCCTCTCCAGTGATACAGCTGAGATTAGGAACTCTATGACAGATGAACATGGGACTATGCCACTGCACACAACTTTGTTTTTAATGAATCCTGTTGCCTGTTTCAGCAAGCATCAAACATCAAAGATTGCAATGCCTTATCAAAACCATCCAGGCTGAGATGGTGAATATGGAATAATCCCTCAAAAAGCAGCACTATTTCAGGCACAAAGAATGGTCAGAATGAAAGGCTAAGGCCGACTTTAACCGCGGACAGTTGGGGGGGGGGGAGGGGGGGGGGGGGCGGGTGTTTAAAATGGGGGGTTTGCACTGTGATCCCGACGCACCATTTTTACTTGATGTGAATTCAGGCACAGGAGGGTTGCCTAATTTAAATGGCTGTGTCGTGTAATAGACTTGCAGAATGGGCATATAATTGGCAAATGATTTTCAACACTAATAAATGAGAGGTGTTAAATTTTGGTGACAAAAATAAGGTCACATTATTTGGAAAATAAGAATCTAAATGGGGTAGAGGAGCAAAGGGATCTGGGAGTACAGAAACACAAATCACTAAAAGAAGTGACGCAGGTTAATAAGGCCATTTAAAAAAAAAAAGTAAACCAAGCACTAGGATTTATTTCTAGAGGGATAGAATTGAAAAGTAGAGAAGTTATGCTAAACTTGTATTGAACCTTGGTTAGACCACACTTGGAGTACTGTGTACAGTTGTGGTCGCCATATTATAAAAAGGATATAGAGGCACTGGAGAGGGTGCAAAAAATATTTAGAACATAAGAAATAGAAGCAGGAGTAGACCATTTGGCCCTTCAAGCCTGCTCCGCCATTCAATAAGATCATGGCTGATGTTCTACCTCATCTCCACTTTCCTGCATTTTCCCCATATCCCTTGATTCCCTTAATGTTCAAAAATCTATCGATCTCTGTCTTGAATATACTCAATGACTGAGCCTCCACAGCCCTCTGCGGTAGAGAATTCCAAAGATTCACCACCCTCTGAGTGAAAAAGTTTCTCCTCATCTCAGTCCTAAATGGCTGACCTCTTATTCTGAGACTGTAACCCCTGGTTCTAGACTCCCCAGCCAGGGAAAACATCCTCCCTGCATCTACCCTGTCAAGCCTTGTAAAAATGTTGTATGTTTCAATGAGATCACCACTGATTCTTATAAACTCTAGAGAATATAGGCCTAGTCTACACAATCTCTCCTCATAGGACAATCCCCCCCATTCCAGGAACCAGTCTGGTGAACCTTTTTGCACTCCCTCTGTGGCAAGTATATCCTTCCTTAGGTAAGGAGACCAAAACTGTACACAATACTCCAGGTGTGGTCTCACCAGGGCCCTATATAATTCCAGTAAGATGTCTTTACTCTTATACTCAAATCCTCTTCTTGTAATAAAGGCCAACATACCGTTTGCTTTCCTAATTGCTTGCTGTACCTGCATGTTAACATTCAGTGATTTGTGTACAAGGACACCCAGGTCCCTCTGAACACCAACATTTCCCAATCTCTCACCATTTAAAAAATACTCTGCTTTTCTATTTTTCCTTCCAAAGTGGATAACTTCATATTTCTCCACATTATATTCCATTTGCCATGTTCTTGTCCACTCACTTAGCCTGTCTACTTCCCCTTGAAGCCTCCTTGCATCCTCCTCACAACTTACATTCCCACCCAGCTTTGTATCATCAGCAAACGTGGGATATTTTACATTTGGTCGACTCATCCAAATCATTGATATAGATTGTGAATAGCTGAGGCCCAAGCACTGATCCTTGTGGTACCCCACTGGTTACAGCCTGCCAACCCGAAAATGACCCGTTTATTCCTACTCTTTGTTTTCTGTCCGTTAACCAATCCTCAATCCATGCTAGTATATTAACCCCAATCCCATGAGCCCTAATTTTGTTTAATAACCTTTGTGTGGCACCTTATCGAATGCCTTCTGAAAATCCAAATACACCACATCCACTGGTTCCCCTTATCTATTCTGCTAGTTACAACCTCAAAAAATTCTAACAGATTTGTTTTACACAATTTCCCTTTCATACATCCATGTTGACTGTGCCTAATCCTATTATTATTTTTATATGTGCTCTCTTACTATGTTCTTAATAATAGATTCTAGCATTTTCCCTACTACTGATGTCAGGCTAACTGGTCTGTAGTTCCCCGTTTTCTCTCTCCCTCCTTTCTTAAATAGTGGGGTTACATTTTCTACCTTCCAATCCGCGGGAATCGTTCTAGAATCTATGGAAGTTTGGAAAATGACAACCACTGCATCCACTATCACTATAGCCACCTCTTTCAAAACCCTAGGATGTAGGCCATCAGGTCCAGGGGATTTATCGGCTTTCAGTCCCATTAATTTCTCCAGTACTTTTTTTTTTTACTATTACTAATTCCTTTCAGTTCCTCATTCTCGCTAGACCCTTGGTTCTCCTCTATTTCCGGGAAGTTTTTTGCGTCTCCTTCCATGAAGACAGACACCAAGGGCTGGATTTTACTCACCGAGACGCGTTTGGGGCGGGACTGCTGCCTTCCGGGTTCTAGTCCCGCCGTCCGACACACAGATGCTATTTTCCCGATTGGCCTTGTTAAGCCCGCCCAGCCGGCTTGCTGGCCAATTAAAGGAAAGCCGGTGCCAGATGATGTCAATTGATGACACTTCATCTGCCGGTTTTCTTAAAGGCACATGAACCATAAATTTTTGACAGATGACTTGACCATGTTTGACAGCATTGAGGTGCTGTCAAACACTGACAATCACTGTACACAGGTTCTCCAGTGACTCTCTCCTTAGGATGAAACAGATGGCAGCTGCAGGTGAGGGTACAGAAGTGATTTATCACTTCTCCCATTGAGGTGAGGCTATACAAACACTTCAAAGCTTGTCACCTACAGAAAAATCTAAACACATTAAAAATGAATTTCCCAACATTTCCTTACCTCTGATACTCACCAGTGTCCCATTGCATCCTTCACACCATTTCTGCAACTGTCATCTATACACCAACATAACAACAGACCCACAGCATGCCTCACTTACCCTGGCGGGGTTTCCCGATGTTGGGGAGCCCGCAGCAGAAGTCTCAAAATGGGAAAAAGCCTCTTAACTGCCTGTTAACTACCTGTTAACGGGCAGTTAAGTGGCTATAATCTTCTTCCCGCTGCTAGGAGTCGAGGCCCTGCGCAAATCGGGGACCCGACTTCTGGGAAGATTGGTTGGAGGCGGGTTCGGGACCCGCTCCAATTCTTTTTGATTTTCCCAGCAGCCCTGCCTCCTCAGGGCTGATAAAATCCAGCCCGAAGTATTTCTTTAATTTCTCTGCCATTTCCTTATTGCCCATTATAATTTCTCCTGTCTCAGCCTGTAAGGGACCCATATTTACTTTCACTAATCTTTTCCTTTTTACATATCTAAGCATCCTGGAATATTTTGTTCCCAACCTTGGTCACTTTGCAATGACGTCTCCGTTATGGCTATTAGGTCAAACCTGTTCATTTCTATCTGTGCTATTAATTCATCTATTTTGTTGCGAATGCTTTGCGCATTCAGATATAGTGCCTTTAGCTTTGACTTATTTCTATTTTTCTCTGATGTCACCTTCGTCACTGATGCCTTATTACCTTTGTTACTCTCTCTGTCCCTCCCTGACCCACTCTGCTTATTTTTACCCAAAACTCTACTCTGTTCTAGAACCTTGACATTTCTCTCGCTGCTTTTAAATTTATTCTTTCCTGAATCCTCCCACCCCACCTTCATTAGTTTAAAGCCCTGTCTACTGCCCTAGATATTCGGTTTGCCAAAACACTGGTCCCAGCCAGGTTTTAGTGGAGCCTGTCCCAACGGAACAGCTCCCTCTTTCCCCAGTACTGGTGCCAGTGCCCCATGAACTGAAACTCCTTCCTCCCACACCACTCTTTGAGCCATGCATTTAAACCTTCTAATCTGTTTGTCCCCATGCCAATTTGCACGCGGCTCAGGTAACAATGCAGAGATTATTACCTTTGAGGTTCTGCATTTGAATTTGGATCCTAGCTCCTCAAACTCCCTCAGCAGAACCTCATTCCTAGTTCTACCTATGTCGTTGGTTCCTACGTGGACCACGACAACGGGACTCTCCCCCTTCCACCCCAAGTTCTTCTCCAGCCGCGAGGAGATGTCTTTAACCCTGGCACCGGGCAGCAACACAACCGTCGGAGCTCTCGGTCGCGGCTGTAGAGAACAGTATCTATCCCGCTGACTATACTGTTCCCTACCCCAACTACATTCCCTTTCATTCCCCCCACTTGAATGACCTCCTGCACCATGGTGCCATGGTCAGCTTGCTCATCCGTCCTGCAGGCTTTTCCCTCATCCACACAGGCAGAAGAACCTCCTACCTGTTGGACAAGGGCAAAGGCTGAGGCTCCTCCAACACTGCACCTGGGGTTGCCTTACCTGCCTGAGTTGCAGTCACACTCTCCTGTACCTGACCACTAACCAGACCTGTACCACTACCTAACCTAAGGGGTGTGACTGCCTCCTGGATCAAAGTGTCCAGGTAACTCTCCCCATTCCTGATGCCCCGCAATGTCTGCACCTCAGACTCCAGCTCAAAAACTCTAAGCTGAAGTTCTTCAAGATGCAGACATGGTTGTCCGGGATCACACTGCTTGCCACACATTCTCACATGCTGTAGTTGCGGCACACCACCTGCACTGCCATCCCTATATGACCTTGTTTTATTTAATTAAATTTAATTACATTTGTAATTAGGTAACTTAGTTTACAGTGTAGTTTCTTAACTACTTGATCTAGATTAGGTTAAGGGTACTGAAATTAAATATCTACCTATAACACAAAGCACTACAAGTAGTGTAGGCAAAAAGCAGCAACTCCTTTCCCCACTTCTCCGAAATTCCCACTCTTTCCAAATTCCCAAATAAAACACTCTGTTTAAGTCCACTCCGTTTAATCCCGCTCTGTGTGCAGACTGCACATTTACAAGGATGATACCAGAAATGAGAGGTTATAACCATCACAAAAGGATGAACAGGCTGGGTTTCTTTTCCCTTGAAAAGAGTAGGCTGAGAGGTGACCTAATAGAGGTCTTTAAAATTATGAAAGGTTTTTGATAGATTGGATGCAGAGAGACTGTTTCCACTTGTGGGGAAGAGCAAAACTAGAGGCCATCAATATAAGATAGTCACCAAGAAATCAAATAGGGAATTCAGAAGAAACTTCTTTACCCAGAGTGGTGAGAATGTGGAACTCGCTGCTACAGAGAGTGGTTGATGCAAATATTATAGATTAATTTAAGGGAGGCTAGATAAGCATATGAGGGAGAAGGGAATAGAGGGTTTTGCTGATGAGTTAGATGATGAAGGATGAGAGAAGGCTCAAGTGGAGCATACACGTTAGCATTGGGCTGAATGGTCTGTTTCTGTGCTATATATTCTATGTAATTCTGTGTTCCGATGACCACGGGCCCAACTAAGGGCCGCACTGTATTAAACCCACCAGAAAAAACGGCAACAAGGATCATGGCCACAGGAGGCCCAGTTAAGTATTTTTTCTATAAAGGTTCCTGTAGGCCAGGAGGAGCAGGAGTGACACACAAGGATACCTTGGGTCTCCCCTGCCCAAGGCTTCCTCCCCCCTCCCCAATTGTGGACTTGCCAACATCCCCCCACCTTGCCGAGGACCATTTATGTGGGTCCCTGGCGGTGGCCTGACCTCGCGCCAATTTTGACTTCCATCTGCTGGCGGTTAAGTAATTCCTGCCGGCTTCGGGTGGGAGTCAGAGTCGGGACATGTTAAAATCGCCGCCGGCTTCAGCTTCCACAGTCCCCGGTGCCAGCCCCGAATTGAAGGGAAGAATTACACTCGGAAGGTATTGACCATCCTTGAGGGAAAGACAAAAGTAATCAACGTTATATGGAGTAACTCTGATTGCTCTAGTTGGATCCAGGATGCATAAATCCAGAATGGTAGTTTTTTGTATTCACTATCGATGCCAAACCAGGTAAAACTGGTCTTGATGTTGGTACAAGCATAATTGTGGGTGCATCTCTCATGGGGAGAACATTTGAGCTGTGATCTCTAATGGCATGTGCTAAATAGGTCTCCAGTACACCTTTCTATCCTTGGACATAGCTCTAAGACTTGGGTGGACTGGCCTTCATGTCTAAATAGGGTTTAAATCCTGACACTGGCTAGTCCAGGGTCTTTGGGTCAGACTTCCGAGACACATCCTTCTGTTGACTGGTTCCAGTTGGATAAAACTGGCCTCAGCAGTGGGATCAGTTCCTCCAAATTGATTTTCTCTTTCTCTAATGCAGCCTTCCAGGGTGAATTCCTTTCAAGTCCTTGTGCTTTGAGGATGAGGAAAGTTTTGCTGTATCTCTTTCCTTACCTGAAAAGAGGAAAGACTGCTTTGAATCGCAATCAATGATGCTGTTATAGTTTCCACAGAAAAATGGACAATCATAAAATGTTATTCCAAAGACATGAATAAAAGTCCTGGAATTCTATGCACCAAAAACACAATTTGATGAATCAGTCACTATAAGCCAGTGGCCTTGATCATTGGGCATATCAAGATTCTGCTCTGAAGAAAGTATTAATCTATGTCTTCATTTACGAGTAGCATCTCTTCTAAATATGTAAAACCTTGTTCCATCTGAGTAAAAGAGGAAGGTATGCTAAATCTACAGGGTACATTGTCTGGGTAAGACTTTGCTGGACTCTTGTTATACTCTAGTTTTCATAAATGCTTTGGTGGGGTTGACAGTGACTGATCTAGTACATCCTTCAATCCTGCATTGATGAGTCCTCACAATTAGGCTTTTGTGACCTAGTATCCGCAGACAAACAAATCCAGAAAGTTGGATACTATGGGTTACATGCTTTTTCAAGAGCATGATACAATCCCCCCAGTGCCCGTAGACATAGTCATCATTAATTGACAATTAATCCATTCCTAATGACGCAGCTTCACATTGTAATGTGAGACTGAAAGCCTGGACCAGTACTGACACAGTTACACCAGTTGAGAATACCCTCCAAAGTGACCTATTTTAAGCTGCAGGTGTGTTGGCACCACTCTCATCTTATTTACAGCATTTCCGTGCTTAACCCAGCTCTATTGCTACCTTCAGACTATCAAACCTTTGTATTATATCTAATACCTGTACTTCGATTATCCAATAATTACTGGCATTGTCACTTTGGTTCTCCAGTGTCAGTCCTGTATTTCTCTTCTTCCACCGCCTCCCAAAAAAGCAGATCTATCAAAATGTGAAGACTTTACTGTGCCACTAGGCTGTGTACAAGTGCTGAGACTCTACCTAAGAGCATTACTCTCCGTATCATAAAGACCATAGCTTTGGATATTGTCCTTGAAGAATTGATTAACCCACCTTAAAATAAGATCAAGGTTTCAGACTGGATTGAATAGCCTTCCTACCTGAATAATTTTATGATGTCTAGAAGCAACTGGTGCCTTTTGTCATAATAGGGTCAGAGTTAGGGTGTTCTATCTGGGTCCAGCTGATGACCAGTGGTTGTCCATACAATGTGCTATTGCTACAAATACATTGATGAATGAATGATGAAACTCGGATAGGTGGGCTTCTGGGTACTCGGCCCTAAATAGCTAAGTGGTACATTAACAGTTAAAGGTGCAAACCAGGTTTGCTAGCTCCTTGTCATTTTTCCCCCTTTTATTTGTAGTTAAGTTAATCCTATTCTGAACTACCGTATGAATATTGCAATGCTTATTAAGTTTTGTGAGGGAGGAAAGAAGAGGACAAAGATAAACTAGGTTAGCAGTGGAATTACATTGAGCATCAGTTGCTACTGCACAATTTGACAGTGAAGATAGTCTAGGTAGAAATGTTCAGCAGCAATATGATGAACCCATCCCACTTCACCCAAAGATGGCTGATAGAGCATTTCAAAAGATAAAAGTGTCCTATTACAGACCAAGTTATCAAAGCAAACACACACAAATTCTACAGCTCAAGGTGAAGTGACAACACAAAAATAACCTTATTATGTCTTTGAAGGTTGAATCCTGCATTGAGCCAGTTAGCCTGCTGGCTGTATCTAGAATTTGTGGAGCACCGGGGTTCTATGATTATTGTTAATCTTTCCAAACCAATTTGCCCCAGCATTGGAGTTGGTCATTCATTCATTTCTATGTTCTCAATTTAAGCAAATATTGCCTTTTGATCTTAAGCTCTTGACCTGAATTACTGTTACGTTGGTAACGCAGGTTTCTGTTAGGAGAATCAAGTAATTACAGTAACTTGTGATGGGTTCCCCTATCTCACCAGCAATATGGGGCTAGATTTTCGGGGAGCCGTCAGGCGGGGTTTCAGGCGTGGGGGGGGGGGGGGAAATCCCGAATTTGGGGGTCCCGACACCATCCTGCCCAAAAGCCCACCCCACGTAAGTTTCAGGGGCGGCGGGTACCCGCCCCGCACTGGGACCTGCCGAAACCAGGCGGGAAGGGATTAGTGCCAATTAACTGCCTGTTAATAGGTAGTTAACAGGCAATTTTTAGCCTAATCCCTATTTTGAGGGGTTTCGTGTGGGTTTCCCGACGGCTCCAAACCACGCCAGGTTGGAGCGGCGGGCCGTCAGGTTGAAGGAGTTGGAGGGGTCGCGATGTCGGTGTTCAGGTGAGTGATGGGTGCATGAGTGTAAAGGTAAGTGTGTTTGGTGTGTCTAAAGTGTGCAAAGAACTTTTACTTACCTGTACTTACCTTAACAGCCTTTCTTCCTGTAGCCATCGGGAGCCCATCACTCAGCCGGAACTTAAAGCTGAACGGCTGCAATCTGTCAATAGTGACAACCTTCAGCTTTGAGTGCCAGTGACAGTTCTGAGTCTGTGCAGAATGACTTATGTTAGAAATCAGACTGTCAGTGTTTCACAGCTTCAAACAGCTGTGAAACGCTGATATTTCATCTGTCAAGAACTCTTGACAGATGAAATTGCAGTCTGTGACGTCGCCTGTTGCCGGGTGGCCCTTAATTGGCCTGCTGAGCCCGCTGGGTGGGCTCAACAAGGTCAATCAAGGGAAAATCGCGCGGATTGGCCGGACGTCTAAGTAGGCGGGTCAAAAACCTGAAAGGGGAAGTCCCGCCTTCTTCCCGACAGGTTCGGCAAAGTCTACCCCATGGTATCCGACAAAATTTCTTCCTTAGAGATATCAGAAAATTACTTCAACACAAAAGCAAAATAATCTGAATGATGGAAATCTGAAATAAAAGCAGAAAATGCTGGAAACACTTAGCAGGTCAGACAGCATCTGTGGAGAGAGAAACAGAGTTAACATTCAGGTCGACTGAAACATTGGGCTGGATTTTCCAAGCCCCGAGGGGGTGGGCATGGAGGCGGGACAGCCGGTAAAATCGGAGAAAGTGGGGGCGGATGGTAAACCCGCCCCATCCCGCCTCCGTGCCCTTTTGCCAGGTGGCGGGAGGATGTGCAGCTTCGGGTCCCCTCTCCTGGAGGCAGGAAAGGCATTTAATTCTTTTAACTGCTTGTTAACAGGCAGAAAAAAAGGATTAGTGTCATTTTACCTTCACAGGTGAAGGCTTCCCAACCTCGGAGAACCTTGCTGGGTTGGAGGAGATCTGCGGTGGTCGGAGGCACCTGGAAGTAAGGTGTAGAGGTGAGTGATGGGTGCAAGTGTGGAGTGGTAAGTATGGAAGGTGAGTGATGAGTTTTAAAAAGTGTGCACTTACCTTGTTTTCTTTCAACCTTTAGCCGCGCTGGATAGAGAGAGCCGACATTCTCCTTGTCAATTTCACATAATGGCTGTAGGATCCCCGATCCTACAGACATGTGAAATTTACAAAGTTGAAAGGTTTGATGAGTCCTCACCACAAAGGCTCATCAAACTAAAGAGAATGTCAGTGTTTGACAGCTTCACAGAGCTGTCAAATGCTGTCATTCTTTCAAGAAGTCTTGACAGATAGCTCGTCTGACATTGACGTAATCTGTCAGTGACGTCCTCCCTAATTGGCTTGCTGAGCCCGCAGGGCGGGCTTAACAAGCTCAATCAGGGGGAAATCCCTCTGATTGGTCAGGCAAGGATGGAGGCGGTCAGGCGAGGATGGAGGCGGGACATTGACATGACAAGCAGCAGTCCTGCCTCCAACTCTCTATTCACAAAATCCAGCCCAATAACTCTGTTTCTCTCTCCACAGATGCTGTCTGACCTGCTATTTCCAGCATTTTCTGTTTTTATTTAAGAAAATTACTTTCCTGCTTTCTAGTCTCTTGTAAATTCCATAGTGTTAGATGCATGATCATTGTTTTTATATCAGGAGTGCCATGGATTCATTGTCACCAACTGGTAGGGAAAAATCTGCAGTAGATGTAATGTATCTGGATTTTCAAAAGGCCTTCAATAAGGTACCCCATAAGAGACTGATGAACAAGGTCAGAGAATGCGGAATCAGGGGACAAGTAGCAGAATGGATTGCCGGCTGGCTTCATGACAGAAAGCGGAGAGTAAGAGTAAAGGATAGCTATTCACAGTGGTAGAAAGTGGGTAGTGGTGTTCCACAAGGATCAGTGCTGGGACCACTGCTACTCACAATTTACATTAACGATTTAGACTTAGGAATCAAAAATACAATTTCTAAATTTGCGGATGACACCAAATTGGGGGGATAATCAATACTGAGGAGGACTGCAACAAGTTACAGGAGGACATTAATAAACTTGCAGAATGGGCATATAATTGGTAAATGAAGTTCAACACAGATAAAGGCGAGGTAGTACATTTTGTTAGGAAGAATAGGGAGGCCACTTATCACTTGGAAGGTGCGAGTCTAAGTGGGGTAGAGGAGCAAAGGGATCTAGGCGTACAAATACATAAATCACTAAAAGTTGCGACAAGGCCATAAAAAAAAGCAAACCAAGCACTCGGGTTTATTTCTAGAGGGATAGAATTGAAAAGTAGGGAAGTTATGCTAAACCTGTATCGGACCTTGGTTAGACCACACTTGGAGTACTGCGTACAGTTTTGGTCGCCATATTATAAAAAGGATATAGAGGCACTGGAGAGGGTGCAGAGAAGATTTACAAGGATGATACCAGAAATGTGAGGATATACATATCCGGAAAGGATGAACAGGCTGGGTCTCTTTTCTCTTGAAAAAAGGCTGAGGGGTAACCAAATTTTGATAGAGTGGATACAGAGAGAACGTTTCCACTTGTGGGGAAGAGCATAACTAGAGGACATCAATATAAGATAGTCACTAAGAAATCCAATAGGGAATTCAGAAGATACTTCTTTACCCAAAGAGTGGTGAGAATGTGGAACTCGCTACCACAGGGAGTGGTTGAAGCGAATAGTATAGATGCATTTAAGGGGAGGCTAGCAAGCATATGAGGGAAAATGGAATAGAGGCGGCGCTGGAGCTGCGAATGGACTCACTCTGGAGCATACGCGATGCTGAGGATGTTGTGGATAGCACATTCAGTGAGTTGGTCACACCGCAGGTAAAGGCTAGCTCAGACAGTAAATGGGTGACCAAAAGGCAGGGTAAAGGCAGGAAGGTAGTGCAGGAGTCACCTGCGGTCATCTCCCTCCAAAACAGGTTTACCGTTTTGGGTACTGTTGGGGGAGATGACTTATCAGGGGAAGGCACCAGCAGCCAGGTTCAGGGCACCATGACTGGCTCTGCTGCACAGAAGGGTGGGAAAAAAAGGGATAGGGCTATAGTGATAGGGGATTCAATTGTAAGGGGGATAGATAGGAGTTTCTGTGGCCGAGACCGAGACTCCAAGATGGTATGTTGCCTCCCTGGTGCAAGGGTCAAGGATGTCTCGGAGCGGGTGCAGAGCATTCTGAAGGGGGAGGGGGATCAGCCAGTTGTCGTGGTACATGTAGGTACCAACGATGTAGGTAAAAAGAGGGAGGAGGTCCTACAAGCTGAATTTAGGGAGTTAGGAGCTAAATTGAAAAGTAGGACCTCAAAGGTAGTAATCTCTGGATTGCTACCAGTGCCACGAGCTAATAAGTTTAGAGAGAGTAAGATAGATAAGCTAAATACGTGGCTTGAGCAGTGGTGCAAGGGAGAGGGATTTAAATTCTTGAGGCATTGGAACCAGTTCTTGGGGAGGAGTGACCTGTACCAAGGGGACGGTCTACACCTGAGCTGTGAGGGAGCCGATGTCCTCGGGGTAATATTTTCTAGGGCGGTTCGGGAGGATTTAAACTAATTTGGCAGGGGGATGGGAACCTAGATAGTGGAAAAGAGGGAAGTCATATGAAGTCAGAAATAGATGGTAGAAAGGTGAGAAGCAATAAGCAAAGGAGAGAAACACAAAGGGCCAAACTAATTCATAATGAGAGTGTGAAAAAAGCAAGCCTGAAGGCTTTGTATCTTAATGCTAGAAGCATTAGGAACAAGGTGGATGAATTAGTTGTGGAAATAGAGGTAAACAAGTATGATTTGATTGGGATTACAGAAACGTGGCTGCAGGGTGGGCAAGGCTGGGAACTTAACATCCAGGGATATACAATATTTAGGAAGGATCGGCAAAAAGGTAGGGGAGGTGGGGTAGCATTGCTGGTAAAGGAGGGGATTAATGCAATGGAAAGGAAGGATATTAACTCGGATGAAACGGAATCTGTATGGGTAGAAATGAGAAATAGCAAGGGGAGGAAAACGTTAGTGGGTGTGATATATAGGCCTCCAAATAGTAATATGGAGGTGAGGGAAGGCATAAAAAGGGAAATTAGAGAAGCGTGCGATAAGAGCACAGCTGTCATCATGGGTGACTTTAATTTACATATTGATTGGACTACCCAAATTAGTAAAAATTCTGAGGAGGAGGAATTCCTGGAATGTTTTCGGGACGGTTATCTGGACCAATATGTCGAGGAGCCGACTCGAGATCAGGCCATTTTAGACTGGGTATTGTGCAATGAGAAGGGACTTATCAACAATCTTCTTGTACGAGGCCCCTTGGGTCAGAGCGATCATAATATGATCGAGCTCTCAGTCGAGATGGAGAGTGAGGAAATTGAATCAGAGACTAAGGTCCAGAACTTAAATAAAGGGAATTACGAGGGTATGAGACGGGAATTGGGTAAGATTGATTGGGTGGTGTTTCTGGGGGGATTGACAGTGGATAGACAATGGCAAGCATTCAAAGATAGAATGGAAGAATTCCAGAACATGTTTATACCGGTTTGGCATAAAAATAAACCTAAAAAGGTGGCTCAACCGTGGATAACGAGGGAAATTAGGGACAGCATAAAATCAAAAAAAAGGGCATATCAACTGGCAAAAAAAAGCACCAGACCGGAAGATTGGGGGCAGTACAGGATACAGCAAAAGAGGACAAAGGGATTAATCAGGAAGGGGAAAATAGAATACGAAAGTAAACTTGCAGCAAACATAAAGACAGACTGCAAAAGCTTTTATCGGTATATCAGGAGGAAAAGACTGGTAAAATCCCAAGTCGGTCCCTTGCAGTCCGATTCGGGAGAATATATAATGGAGAATAAGGAAATGGCAGACCAATTAAACTCATACTTTGGTTCTGTATTCACAAAGGAGGACACAAATAACCTCCCAGGAATATCGGCAAACATAGGGACTAATGAGAGGGAGGAGCTGACAGAAATTAGTATCTCTAGGGATATGGTGTTGGGTAAGTTGAGGGGACTGAAGGCCGACAAATCCCCGGGGCCTGATAAACTACATCCTAGGGTACTTAAGGAGGTGGCCCTGGAGATAGCAGATGCTCTAAGGATCATCTTCCGGAACTCCATTGACTCTGGAACAGTACCCGTGGATTGGAGGGTAGCTAATGTTACCCCAATATTTAAAAAGGGGGGTAGAGAGAAAGCAGGGAATTATAGACCAGTAAGCCTTACATCGGTTGTGGGCAAAATGCTAGAGTCCATTATTAAGGATAAAATAGCGGAGCACTTGACAAATGGGGAAAGGATCGGACAGAGTCAACATGGATTTACAAAGGGTAAATCGTGTTTGACTAATCTGCTGGAATTTTTTGAGGAAGTAACTGGTAAAATAGATGGGGGAGAGCCAGTGGATGTGGTGTACCTTGACTTCCAGAAAGCCTTCGATAAGGTTCCACACAAAAGATTATCATGCAAAATTAAGGCTCATGGGATTGGGGGCAAAGTATTAACGTGGATAGAGAACTGGCTGGCGGATAGAAAACAGAGAGTTGGAATAAACGGCTCGTTTTCGGAGTGGCAGGCAGTGACCAGCGGGGTGCCGCAAGGATCTGTCCTGGGACCCCAGCTGTTCACAATATATATAAATGATCTGGATCAGGGAATTGGATGCAATATTTCCAAATTCGCTGACGACACTAAACTAGGAGGAGGGGTGGGCTCTGATGAGGATGTCAGGAGGCTACAGTGCGATTTGGACAGGTTGGGGGAATGGGCGGATACGTGGCAGATGCACTATAATGTGGATAAATGCGAGGTTATCCACTTTGGGGGTAAAAACAGGAGGGTGGATTATTATCTAAATGGCAATAGATTGGGAGATGGGGAAGTGCAGAGGGACCTGGGTGTTCTTGTGCACCAGTCACTGAAGGAGAGCATGCAGGTGCAACAGGCGATTAAGAAGGCAAATGGTATGTTGGCCTTCATATCAAGGGGGTTCGAGTATAGGAATAGGGATACCTTACTACAGCTGTACAAGGTGCTGGTGAGACCGCATCTGGAGTATTGTGTACAGTTTTGGTCGCCCCATCTGCGGAAGGATGTTCTTGCCATGGAAAGAGTGCAGCGGCGATTCACCAGGCTGATACCTGGAATGGCGGGAATGACCTACGAGGAGAGATTGAATAGTTTGGGCTTGTATTCACTGGAGTTTAGAAGATTGAGAGGGGATCTCATCGAAACATATAAAATTATGGCAGGCCTGGACAGGCTGAATTCAGAGAGAATGTTTCCAATGGCAGGGGAGCACAGAACCAGGGGCCACAGTCTAAAAATAGCGGGCAAATCATTTAAAACAGAGATGAGGAAGAATTTCTTCACTCAAAGAGTGGTGAGCCTGTGGAATTCCCTGCCACAGAGGGCTGTGAAGGCTAATTCAATAAATATTTTCAAGAGAGAATTGGATATATTTCTGAAGGCTAAGGGGATTAAGGGTTACGGAGAAAAGGCGGGGACGGGGTACTGAACTGGTAAGATCAGCTAAGATCTCAGATGAAGATCAGCCATGATCTCATTGAATGGCGGAGCAGGCTCGAAGGGCCGAATGGCCTACTCCTGTTCCTATCTCTATGTTTCTATGTTTCTATGTTATGCTGATGGATTTAGATGAGGAAAGACAGGAGGAGGCTCGTGTGGAGCATAAACACCAGCATGGACTGGCTGGGCCGAATGGCCTGTTTCTGTGCCGTATATCCTATGTAAGCTCAAAGACCATTCTGTTAGATCTGTAGCTATAAGTTTTAACCTGGTGGCTTTAGATATCTGCAAGATTGCAACACTGGAGCAGTTCAGAAACATTTATCAAGCACTATTGTTTAGATATAGCTCTAGTGCAGTTTATCATAGGCATATTGGCTTCCATGCATACAGATTACCTTTCATCTTCAGGACATTATTTAGACTACCTTTCTGCAGGAAATGAATTTTTTTTCAGACTATTAGATAGCCTAGTGGTATAACACTAACAAACAGCACTCCAGACAGAGGTCTCCATTAAACTGGAACATTCTGTAGTGCTTTTGTATTAGTGTTTAATTCACTGCCACTGCTGTTCCAGGAATGCCCATCTTGAAGAAGTTCTGCCCTTCTCTCTGACGGGATTTCCGTTTGTCTCTTTTACTTTGTTCATCTTCATTGCTTTCTGTTTCCCTTCTTGTGTTTGATCAGGTATCTACCAAAACTCGCTTTCACAGCCACATCTCTTTTCTCAGCAACCGTCTCTGGCTCCAACTTATTCTACGTGGATTCCAACTGAAATTACACCCTTCATTTTTCGGATCCACCAGGATTATAGATATCTCCAAGATATTCATCATTCCTTGAACCACTGCTGTCGCCGCATCCTGAGAACCATGCTCAATGCCTTACGCCACCATATGCACGCTCTCAACCTCTCTCTTCAACAGCACCGACTCTATCTCAAAGCAGTCCTGGCCCGCAGTTCCATTTCATCTTTCACCTCATCCGGCGTTTTAACAATAAACCTTTTTTCTTCCTTTCGGGTGTCAAGGATCGCAAGCTTCAACAACTCTTGGATACCAACGCCCCTCCGGAACCTTCATCCCATGCACTTTCCTCTGACCCCCCCATCCCTTCTTCCAATCTCACCCCTTGTCGTGTTTTCACTATCCCCGCTGACCTTCCCCTCTCTGACCCCGAACGATCAGTCCTCAGCAAAAAGACCTGAGCTTCATCCCCTTACACCCCCACCTCAATGAATTTTGAACTCGGAACGACGCTGAGCTCTTTTTCTGTCACCTTCATCTCAGTGCCCACTTCTTTGGCCAGGAGACTTCACCCCGCACAGTGGACCCTTTCTCCCACTTTCAGAATTCTCGTTCTACCTGGACCCTTCCCTCTGGCATCTTACCCTCTCTAGATTTTGTCATTTGCAAACTGCCGGCGCGACATAGCCATTTCAATTTCTCTGCTCCCCTCACTCACTCCAAACTACCTCCCTGTGAAGCTGCAACACTCCGTTCTCTCAGATCCAACCCCAACATTGTCATTAAACTTGCTGATAAGGGTGGTGTTGTTTGGCGAACCAACCTCTACCTTGCAGAGGCTGAACACCAACTCTCTTGACACCTACTAATATCTCCCCCTTGACTATAACTCCACTACCGAACATCAAGCCATCATTTCCAAGACTGTCACTGACCTCATCTCCTCTGGAGATCTTCCCTCCACAGCCGCCAATCTCATTGTCCTCCAACCCCGCACAGCCCACTTCTACCTCGTTCCCAAGATCCACAAACAGGACTGCCCTGGTAGACCCATCGTTTCAGCCTGTTCTTGCCCCATGGAGCTGATTTCTTCCTATTTCAACTCTTTTTTTTTTCTCCCCTTGTCCAGTCTTTTCCCACCTACATCCGCGACTCTTCCGACGCCCTCCGCCACTTGAACAGTTTCCAGGCCCCAACTGTCTCCTTTTCACCATGGACATCCAATCCCTCTACACCTCCATCCCCTACCAGGACAGCCTGAGGTCACTCGCTTCTTCCTTGAATAGAGACCCTACTAGTCCCCATCCACCACCACCCCCCACTTACACCTGGCTGAACTTCGCATTGAACAACTTCTCCTTTGACTCCACTCACTTCCTCCAAATAAAAGGTGGTACTATGGGAACCTGCATGGGTCCTAGCTATGCCTGCCTTTTCGTGGGATATATGGACCATTCTTTGTTCCAGTCCTACTCTGGTCCCCTCCGTCGCCTCTTTTTCCAGTACATTGCTAACTCTGTCAGTGCCCTTTCCTGCTCTCGCTCTGAACTGGAAAATTTCATTCACTTTGCTTCCAATTTCCACTCTTTCCTCACCTTCACATGGTCCATTTCCGACTCTTCCCTTCCTCGACTTCTCTGTCTCCAATTCTGGGGATAGACTATCGACCAACATCCACTATAAGCCCACTGACTCCCACAGCTACCTGGACTACACTTCCTCCCACCCCGCTTCCTGTAAGGACTCTATTCCATTCTCCCAGTTTCTCCATCTCCATTGCATCTGTTCTGACGATGTTACCTTCCATACTAGTGCTTCTGATACATCTTCCTTTTCCCTCAACCGAGGATTCCCCTCTACTGCTCACGATGCAGTCTCCTCTACATTAGAGAGACCAAACGCAGATTGGGTGACCACTTTGCGGAACAACTCCGCTCAGTCCGCAAGCATAACCCCAAGCTTCCGGTCACCTTTCACTTTAATTCTCCGCTCCACACCCATTCTGACCTGTCTGCCCTCGGCCTCTTGCACTGTTCCAACGAAGCTCAATGTAAGCTCGAGGAACAACACCTCAGCTTTACAGCCTTCTGGACTCAACATTAAGTTCAACAATTTCAGACCATAACCTCTGTCCCTATTTTTTTCAGATGGCAGCTGTTGATGTTTCTGCTATTCCCATTTACACCTCTTCTAGACCCATCTTTTGTTTCTTTACTTGTCCCATGCCATCTCCTTTTGTTTTCTACAATTATACCTTCAATTATTTATCTCTCCTGCCTTTCACCCTATCACAGACCTTCCCTTTTGTTCTCCCCTCCCCCTTTCCCTGCCCCTGCACTTACTTAAAATCTGCTATCTCTAACTTTTTCCAGTTCTGACGAAAGGTCATTGACCTGAAACGTTAACTCTGTTTCTCTCTCCACAGATGCTGCCTGACCTGCTGAGTATTTCCAGCATTTTCTGTTTTTGTTGATATTGTAATTGTATTCCATGAAGTTTACCAAGTTGTTTAAGCTTACTGTTTTTTCTCTTTCTTTAACCAACAGTGGTAATGTAGTCATAGAAACCAAATTCTATGATGATGACCTCCTCGTAAGTACTTCCAAAGTCAGACTCTTCTACGTCTGAAATGAATTGTCTACAGTTTAGTACGAAATGTCTTGCTGATGGCAGATGGATGAGACACTTTTCAGCGTCATGTGACCAATGGACCAGCTCTATCTGGATGGCATCTGGCAAATTAGGTTCTTCAGAATTGATTTAGAAGATTGAAGTGAGCAAGACTCTCAGTGCAAAAAGAACAAGACTCTTGTAAAAGAAATATGGGCAGTGACACTTAATACTGTATTTTCTTGAGACCAATGTTGTACATTATTTTAAATGCTATTTGTTTTGCTTTGAATCTGTATACACTGGTTTGCTTCCTTAGTTTGTATCATACATAGTTGCACTTCAAGTTACTTTAGAATTATGTCCATGTTAATTATCTAGTCCCTTTTTATTGACTGTGGTAATTCGTGACACATTCCTCAGTTGTAACAAAGTGTAAAATACTCCTTGTATGTTATATATAGTTATAATCCACAATGAAGTAAATGATAGGGCTGAGCAACATTGCAGCCTCGTTGAAATAAAAGCTGTTGCTTCTGTATTTTAAAGTCAAATGTAGTTCATTTGTACTGTGCATATTGGTGCAGCATCATTTTATAAGATGTTTTGTGTTTACAATTTGTTTGCTAAGGTAGAGTATTGAATGGGTTAGCTTTAGATAACTATTTTAAGTAGAGAATCTCAATCCTTTTTTTAACTAAAGGATTTTTAATAACACAAATGTTGCTGTACCATCAGAGATGCAATACAAAATATGTAGAGTATGTCAGTGGAGAGCGGGAGAGGTCACTCATCCAGCAGCAAGTTGATTGCTGCCAGCCACTGCATCCCATAAGTAACCTACCCTTTTGTACTCTTTTTTTCCCCCCCAGCAATTTTGCATGCATAAGTCGTACAATTTTCAATTGGGAAGACCGAACATAATAAAACATTGTACATTTTTTTCCAGAAATGTTGTTCTCAGCAGGAAATCATTAGTTGGACTGTAGTTGTATTTGTCAGCAAATTTTGCCTGAACCTATTTTTCTTTACTTGTTATCCTCACACTCCTTCATAGTCTGGCCAAATGTGATTTTCCATTCCTTTGAGACATACCTAGCCTTTGCCTAGTACTTCCTCGCAGCAACACAACTGATATTAGCAACTAACTGAGTTGGTGATCCAAAGCTCCGAGAAATTTTCATGCAATATCTTTTAAATTGATGCCATTATTATGCTTCAGGCATTATTCCAACATACTTTCCTCTCCTCTCTTTCCCCTCCCTTCACCCACCAGAATGGTAGTCACATATTATGTGGTGCTTGCGAGCACCTGTCAGGTGCCTTACTTGGGCAAATAATGTTGATGGGTCTTTACAGTTAAAGCGTTCAAAGGAACATGTATAGACATTTTTGATGTGTTCTCTCTGAAACTATCTCCTACTTAACATAAGAACATGAGAAATAGGAGCAGGAGTAGGCCATTTGGCCCCTTGAGCCTGCTCCGCCATTCAATAAGATCATGGCTGATCCATCTCAACTCCACTTTCCTGTACTATCCCCATATACCTTGATTCCCTTAATATCCAAAAATCTATTGATCTCAGTCTTGAATATACTCAACGACTGAGCCTCCACAGCCCTTGGGTAGAGAATTTCAAAGGTTCACCACCCTCTGAGTGAAGACATTTCTAATCATCTCAATCCTAAATGGCCAACCTCTTATTCGGAGACTGTGACCCCTGGTTCTAGACTCCCCAGCCAGTGGAAACATCCTCCCTGCATCTACCCTGTCAAGCCCTGTAAGAATTTTGCATGTTTCAATGAGATCACCTCTCATTCTCCTAAACTCTAGAGAATATAGGCCTAGTAAACTCAATCTCTCCTGATAGGACAATCCCCCCATCCCAGGAACCAGTCTGGTGAACCTTTGTTGCATTTACTCTATGGCAAGTATATACTTCCTTAGGTAAGGAGACCAAAACTGTACACAATACTCCAGGTGTGGTATCACCAGGGCCCTATATAATTGTAGTTGTCTTTACTCTTATACTCAAATCCTTTTGCAATAAAGGCCAACATACCATTTGCTTTCCTAATTGCTTGCTGTACCTGCATGTTAACTTTCAGTGATTCGTGTACAAGGACACCCAGGTCCCTCTGAACACCAACATTTCCCAATCTCTCACCATTTAAAAGATACTCTGCTTTTCTATTTTTCTTACCACATTTCTCCACATTATATTCCATTTGCCATGTTCTAGCCCACTCACTTGGCCTGTCTATATCCCCTTGAAGCCTCCTTGCATTCTCCTCACAACTTACATTCCCAATCAGCTTTGTATCATCAGCAAACTTGGATATATTTGGTCCCCTCATCCAAATCATTGATGTAGATTGTGAATAGCTGAGGCCCAAGCACTGATCCTTGTGGTACCCTACTAGTTACAGCCTGCCGACCCAAAAACGACCCATTTATTCCTACTCTGTTTTCTCCTTTCTTAAATAGAGGGGTTACATTTGCTACATTCCAATCCGTGGGAACCGTTCTAGAATCAATGGAATTTTGGAAGATGACAACCAATGCATCCACTATCTCTATAGCCACCTCTTTCAAAACCCTAGATGTAGGCCATCAGGTCCAGGGGATTTATCGGCTATCCCATTAATTTCTCCAGTACTATATTTTTACTAATACTAATTTCTTTCAGTTCCTCATTCCCTTGGTTCTCCACTATTTCTGAGAGATTTTTTGCGTCATCTTCCGTGAAGACAGACACAAAGTATTTGTTTAATTTCTCTGTCATTTCCTTATTCCCCTTTATAATTTCTCCTGTCTCAGCCTGTAAGTGACCCACATTTACTTAAACTAATCTTTTCCTTTTAACATAACTATAGAAGCTTTTACAGTCTGTTTTTATGTCTCTCGCTAGTTTACTCCCATATTCTATTTTCCCTTTATCAATTTCTAGTCCTCCTTTGCTGAATCCTAAAATCCTCCCAATCCTCAAGCTTACTGCTCTTTTTGGCAATATTATAAGCCTATTCCTTTGATCTAATACTATCTTTAATTTCTCTTGTTAGTCACGGTTGAACCACTTTTCCTGTGGAGTTTTTGTGCCCTAAAGGAATGTATATTTGTTGTAAATTATGTATTCTTTAAATGCTAGCCATTACTTGTCTACCATCATACCTTTTAATGTAGTTTCCCAATCTACCTTAGCCAACTCGCCCCTCGTACCTATATAGTTTACTTTGTTTAGATTTAAGACCCTAGTTTCGGATTTAACTAAATCACTTTCAAACTTAATATAAAATTCCATCATATTATAGTCACTCTTCCAAAAGGGCCCCTTTATTACAAGGTTATTAATTAACCCTTTCTCATTGCACAATACTAGATCTAAAATAACCTGTTCCCTAGTTGGTTCCTCAACATACTGATCTAGAAAACTATCTTGTATACATTCCATGAATCTGTCCTCCACACTATTACTGCAAATTTGGTTTATCCAGTCTATATGTAGATTAAAGTCCCCCATGATTACTATATTACCCTTGTTACATGCGCCTCTAATTTCCTGATTTATACTCTGCCCTACATTACAACTACTGTTTGGGTGCCTATAAACAACTCCCACCAATGTTTTCTGCCCTTTGCTGTTTCTTAGCTCCACCCAAACTGATTCTACTTCTTGATTTTCCGAGCTAAGATCCTTTCTACTGTCTTTATCGCATCCTTTATTATCAGGGCTACCCCGACTCCTTTTCCATTTTGCCTATCTCTTCTAAAAGTTAAGTATCCTGGAATATTTAGTTCCCAACCTTGGTCACTTTGCAACCACGTCTCCATAATATTAATTTCTATCTGCGCTATTCATCTATTTTGTTGTGAATGCTTCGTGCATCGCTTTGACTTTTTTCTATTTTTCCCTGATGTCACCTTAGTCACTGATGCCTTATTACCGTTGTTACTCTCTCTGTTCCTTTCTGACCCACTCAGCTTAGTCTTACCCAAAACTCTGCTCTGCTCTAGAGCCTTGACATTTCTCTTGCTGCTTTTAAATTTACTCTTTCTTGAATCCTCTGCCCTCCCCCTTCATTAGTTTAAAGCCCTGTCTACTGCCCTAGTTATTCGATTCACCAGGACACTGGTTCCAGGCCAATGGAACAGCACCCTCTTTCCCCAGTCCTGGTGCCAGTGCTCCATGAACTGAAACCCCTGCCTCCCACACCACTCTTTCAGCCATGCATTTAACCTTCTAATCTGCTTATCCCTCTGCCAACTGGCATGTGGCTCAGGTAACAATCCAGAGATTATTACCTTTGAGGTTCTGTTTTTTAATTTGGACCCCAACTCCTCAAACTCTCAGCAGAACCTCATTCCTAGTTCTATCTATTTCGTTGGTTCCTACGTGGACCACGACAACTGGATCCTCCCCTTCCCACTCCCAAGTTCTTGTCCAGCCATGAGGAGATGTCTTTAACCCTGGCACCGGGCAGGCAACACAACCTTCAGAACTCCCAGGCACAGCTGCAGAGAACAGTATCCCTCGGACTATATTGTCCCCTACCACAACTACATTCCCTTTCACTCCCCCACTTGAATGGCCTCCTGCACCATAGTGCATGGTTAGCTTGCTTATCCATCCTGCAGGCTTTTCCCTCATCCACACAGGCAGCAAGAGCCTCAGACTTGTTAGATAAGGACAAATGCTGAGGCTTCTCCAGCATTTCACCTGGGGTCCTCTTACCTGCCTGAGTTACAGTCACACGGTGGCATAGTGGTTAGCACTGTTGCCTCACAGCGCCAGGGACCCGGGTTCAAATCCGGCCTCGGGTGACTGTCTGTGTGGAGTTTGCACATTCTCCCCGTGTTTGCTTGGGTTTCCTCCGGGTGCTCCGGTTTCCTCCCACAGTCCAAAGATGTGCGGGTTAGGTTGATTGGCCATGATAAAAATTGGCCCTTAGTGTTGGGGGGGATTAAATACGTGGGGTTACGGGGATAGGGCTTGGGTGGGATGGCTGTCGGTGTAGGGACCGGGTGCTAGGGTTTGGATGATCAGCCATGATCTCGTTGAATGGCGGAGCAGGCTCAAAGGGCCGCATGGCCTACTCCTGCTCCTATCTTCTATGTTTCTACACCCTCCTGTCCCTGACCACTAACCAGACCTGTACAACTACCTAACCTAAGGGGGTGTGACTGCCTCCTGGATCAAAGTAAATCTCCCCCTCCCTGATGCCCTGCAATATCTGCACCTCAGACTCCAGCTCAACAACTCTAAGCTGAAGTTCCTCAAGATGTAGGCACTTACCGCAAACGTGGTTGTCCGAGATCACAATGCTCTCCACAAACTCCCACATGCTGCAGTTACGGCACACCACCTGCACTGCCATCCCTATATGACCTTGTTCTATTTAATTAAATTTGTATTTAAGTAACTTAGTTTACAGTTTAGTTTCTTGACTACTTAAATGATCTAGATTAAGTTATGGGTAATGAAATTAAATATCTACCTGTAACACAGAGCACTACAGGTAGTGTAGGCAAAAAGCAGCAACTCCTTTCCCCTCTTCTCCGAATTCCCACTCTTTCCAAATTCCTAAATGGAACACTGTTTAAGTGCACTCCGTTTAATTCTGCTCTGTGCAGACCGCCAAACTGCTTGTTGTGGTTTTGTTCACTATATAACATAGAATGTGAGTGTTATTGGCTGGTTGTTTTTGGACAAACTTTCTTGCATAGATTGTTCTGCCTGTTGATAGTGGATGAAAGATCTGTAAGGCCTCTGCCGTCTGCTGTGTCTATCTACAGCAGATGTCTAGCTAGAGAAACTCTTTCTCTCCGCAACAAGAAATTAATTGTATTCTCAGCAAATGCACCAATTATCGGATTCCTTTTATTCGCTCCTTAAGCAGGTGGGACACAAAGATAACTTGCCACATATGTGTGTTTGACATATTACTGTGTTGCACTGGGGTCCCCTGACGATGAAGTGTTGGTATTCTCAGGATGGAGAACACCCTGTGAACTCAGAAGACCCTGCTGACCGCATACCTCCGCACAAAAATTGAGAGGACAGTGGAGCTAAAAGGCAGGACAGTCAGTAGGGGAGGGTGGCCTGAACTGGAGTGAGTGGTTGAGTACTAAACTATATTGGCCCGAATTTTGCGGTCAGTGGTGAACCAACAGCACTAGCCGTTCATTAAACTTATACTTGCCCACAGACTTTGTGGGCTTTTGCTCTGGAAGTTGTGGTTATTACAAATCCAAATCAGCGTGACACCCTCTACGGGGGATCTGGGACTTGTGTGAACAGGGCAAGCAATGGTGTGTCTCCTTAACCAATCAGATTGATTACTGAGACACGCAAAGTCTAAACCAGGAAATGGAAGTCAGAATAGTTAATTCAATGTCAAATCATGTACAGAAAGTGAAATAGAGAGGGAAAGAAAGATAGGATTAAGAGAGAGAAATAAAAGAGACAAAAAGTTCCAAAAAATTTAAATCTGAAGGAATGAGAATCCACACTTGTAAAAATTAATTTTTAGTGCCAGAGAGGTTGTTTGGCAGTAATTTAGACTTAGCATGTCGTTAAAAATTCACTTACACTTGAATGGACAAGTCCTAACTTTACTGTGTGTCTATCATGCATGTACTGCAACTTCACACCATTCCATGTGTCAATGCAGAGTGACTTGGCAAGATACTGTTACAGTGAAGCTTCTGGAGGAACATGGCGACTCGAACAGCAACTTCCTGATTTCCACATTTCACTGCGCATGTGTGGTCGGCGGAAGTTGCTGTCAGATTTACTCTTTTAATAACGCTGAACGCTAATAGCCTCACCGTTATTTCTACAGCAAAATCCGGCCATTGTCTAGTTCACTGTTAAATTACTGGTAGTTGTTTAATTGGAGGTTTATTGTAACTATTCATTTTACTGGTTTGACTGACACTAGTTATTAATTGGGTGTGAAATTACTGGTGGCTGGGTATGATTTGGATTGGCTATTTTGAAAATGTTATCTGTTTGAATTGGCTGAATGTACTATTTTGAATGGTTTAAGTAGATTGTACAAGCTAGAAGCAGTCGAGGTGAGATGACAGCTGAGTGAGTAGAGCGAGTTTGGACTTGAAGTATAGTTGGCATGAACAAGTTCAATACGGAGGTGTAGTTGACATGAGATTATTTAATTTCTGAATCAATTTAGTGCGGCTAGACAATAGAAACCAGTGTTTTGTGGAACTTGCATGATGTGGGAGTTTCTGGAAACCATGTATGTCCAGGGCAACCGCATGTGCAAGAAGTGTTTCCATTGGATTTGCTCGAGTTCATGTTACTTGGCTTGAGAAACAGAGGCCATAATTTTGCCTACCTGGGTGGGTCTGGTCCTGGTGATATCCGTGGCGGGTCGTGACCCCACTGCTGGCTCCATCCCGCTGTTGAAAATGAACTTACCTTAATAGAGCCTATTAATCCCGCCCAGCGCGTTACCCGGCCCAATCAGATGAAGCAGGTCTGGTGACGTCATTCATGACGCGTTTTCAACCGGGATCTTTAAAGGGACCATGGCCACATTACATTTGAAGTTTAATCTAACACAGTGCTGTCAGTGAACTACAGCATTGGAGTGCTGCAAACACTGACAATGACTGCACAGAGGCAGAGGGCTGCACCCAGGTTCTCCCATGACTCCCTCCATATGTTTATGGAGGGAGTCAGAGCATGCAGGGAAGTCCTCTTCCCTTCCGATGGGCAGAAGAGACCTCCCCAGGAGACCAAGACAGCCTGGTTGCAGATTGCAGAGGAGGTCACAGGCAGTGCTGCAAATGTTTCAATGATCTCATTAGATCAGGAAATGTTAGTACAAAGCCACACTCAACCTCATCCTGCTGTGACTCTCATCACATCCCCATCACTCTGCCTTCCCTACCCTACTCCTGCACACCCTTATTCACACCAACATACCTTGCACCTCCACCCACCCCTCTCCAACTACATTATCATATCCCCATCTCACTAGCCACCCCTCACACACCCTCATCCTAGTGCAATCATACCAACTAACAACACACAAGGGTAGCCACTTGGGTGTTTTATCCAATGTTTGTGTAAAGTTTCTGTTAATCTGGTGTCAAACATAAAAAGCTTTATTTTCAACACTTTCCGGTCTTGGACAGATTTGTGTGCACTTTTAGAAGTGGCTTAGTGAGTTGCAGTGAATGGTGAGACATAATGGTACCCCCGCAATGATAATGAGTGTGAAAGGAATGGCTTGGTCATTGTAGGGATGCTTTATGGTGTTGGTGTGGTGCCAACCTGGCGCATCATGTGGCAGCCATATGGGTGTACAGTATAAAGTTAACTAAGTCTGGCCATGATGAAGCCATCCCTGGCCTCCCGGGCAGCAATGTGCTTGGGTGCTGATGCCCTGTGTAGCATCAGATGATTGCGGAGAAGGTTGGTGGTGGTGTTGGTGCTGCTGGTGTGCCTGGTACTGCTGGTGTTGGGGCTCATCATGGTCCGATTCTGAGTACAAAGATGAGACAGTATAAATGGCACCCATGTTGATGGAATAGATGGCAGGCGAGGTACAGATGACAGAAGCATTCTGTCAATGGTGAGAGAGTTCTTCCAATGAGGTGACACTGGATGGAGACTTGCAGCCTGCAGAATCTGTGCTAGAAATGGACTGAGCAACATCAAATTTGTGAAACCCAACCCCAACCCGCCATGCATGTGCCGGTTTCCATTTTACCCTCAGTGGGTATCGAGGCATCTGAGTAACCCACTCTGGAGAGGGGGGTCTGTAATTATAATGTTTAAATGATGCTCCATTTCTGATACGTTTTTTATTTGTTCCTGGGATGTGGGCGTAGCTGGCAAGGCGAGCATTTATTGCCTATCCCTAATTGCCCTCGAGAAGGTGGTGGTGAGCCACCTTCTTGAACCGCTGCAGTCGGTGTGGTGAAGGTACTCCCACAGTGCTGTTAGGTAGGGAGTTCCAGGATTTTGACCCAGTTACAATGAAGAATCAGCGATATACTTCTAAGTCAGGATGGTGTGTGACTTGGAGGGGAACTTGGAGGTGGTGCTGTTCCCATGTGCCTTCTGCCCTTGTCCTAGGTGGAAGAGGTTGCGAGTTTGGGAGGTGCTGCCGAAGAAGCCTTGGCAAGTTGCTGCAGTGCATCTTGTAGATGGTACACACTGCAGCCACGGTACGCCAATGGTGAAGGAGTGAATGATTAAGGTGGTGGATGGGGTGCCAATCAAGCGGGCTGTGTTGTCCTGGATGGTGTCGAGCTTCTTGAGGTTGTTGGAGCAGCACTCATCCAGGCAAGTGGAGAGTATTCCATCACACTCCTTACTTGTGCCTTATAGATGTTGGAAAAGCTTTGGGGAGTCAGGAGGTGAGACACTTGCCACAGAATACCTAGCCTCTGACCTGCTCTTGTTACCACAGTATTTATGTGGCTGGTCCAGTTTATTTCTGGTCAATGGTGACCCCCAGGATGTTGATGGTGGGGGATTCGGTGATGTTAATGCTGTTGAATGTCAAGGGGAGGTGGTTAGGCTCATACTTGTTGGAGATATTCATTGCCTGGCACTTCTGTGATGCGACTGTTACCTGCCACTTATCAGCCCAAGCCTGAACGTCATCCAGGTCTTGTTGCATGTGGGCATGGACTGCTTCATTATCTGAGGAGTTGTGAATGGCACTGAACACTGTGCAGTCATCAGCGAACATCCCCATTTCTGACCTTATATTGGAGGGAAGGTCATTGATGAAGTAGCTGAAGATGGTTGGCCCTAGGACGCTGCCCTGAGGAACTCCTGCAGCGATGTCCTGGGGCTGTGATGATTGACCTTCAACCACCACAACCATCTTCCTTTGTGCTAGGTATGACTCCAGCCAGTAGAGCATTTTCACCCCGATTCCCAATGATTGCAAACGCTTCAGCCTTGACTTTTGCACTTACATGCTGGGCTCCGTCATCATTGAGGATGGGTATATTCCTGGAGCCTTCTCCTCTCGTTAGTTTTTTTAATTGTCTACCACCATTCACAACTGGATGTGCCAGGACTGCAGAGCTTTGATCTGATCCGTTGAGTGTGGGATCGCTTAGCTCTGTCTATAGCATGCTGCTTCCGCAGTTTAGCATCCATTTAGTCCTGTGTTGCAGCTTCCCCAGGTTGGCACCTCATTTTTAGGTACGCCTGGTGCTGCTCCTGGCATGCTCTTCTGCACTCCTCATTGAACCAGGGTTGGTCCCCTGGCTTGATGGTAATGGCAGAGTGAGGAATATGCTGGGCCGTGAGGTTACAGATTGTGGTGGAATACAATTCTGCTGCTGCTGATGGCACACAACGCCTCATGGATGCCCAGTTTTGAACTTCTAGATCTGTTCTGAATCTATCCCATTTAACACGGTGGTAGTGCCACACAACACGATGGAGGGTGTCCTCAGTGAGAAGACGAGATTTCGTCTCCACAAGGACTGTGCGCTGGTCACTGCTACCAATGCTGTCATGGAGAGATGCATCTGTGACAGGCAGATTGGTGAAGACAGTGATTTGAAATTTAAGCCTCCTGCATGGGTTTCCCGAACCCGGGAAACCTGGCATCTAAAGGGAGGTGGGAACAGCCGGATCCAGCAGGTAAGTGTTTTTTATGTGGGCCAGGGGGAGCAGGAGTGCTTCCAATTTCAGAATTGAAACTGATAAATTTTTGTTAGGCATCGTTATTAAGGGTTACAAAACCAAGGCAGGTAGATAGAGTTAAGGTACAGATCAGCCATGATGTAATTTAATGACGGAACAGGCTCGAGGGGCTGACTGACCTACTGCTGTTCCTATGTTACCTCAGCCCCTCAAGCAAATCTTCTGCCCCTGCCACCACCCCACCGCCAAACCAGCGACCTCCCACCGTCCCCCCTTCCTCCTGATAGTCAGTCCGATCCCCCCCCCACCAACACCCAATCTTTCCTGGTTACCAGGAATTGCCAATCATCTGCTATTGTCTAGTCTTTGTATGCCATGCTGACCCTCACACACACTCAGGACAACCTGGTAGTGCATTGCACTGCTCTTCATCTGCTACTGCCTACCCTTGCCACTATGTACCAAATTTTGTCCCTCTCCCCTTTATTAGGTCCTTCTCAATGCCTGGTGCTTGCTGATGAGGACTCCGAGGAGGAGGATAATCTATCACTCCATCCCAACCAAGCACCAGCACAGAAATCGGTACCGCAGGTGGGGATAGATAGTGAGATAGAGGGATCTGCACTTGGTGAATCACACAGCACAAGCGAGCAAGAGCAGGAGCTACTAGAAGGAACAACTCAGGAGATTGCTTGCAGAAGGGCAAGCTTGACTCCTGGTTCTGCTAAGGAGGGCAGATATGGTGCTATCAGGGGTTCAGCCTTTAAAAGAAAGTAGCTTTCTGCATGTAGGTGGTTGTATGAGGTATTGGAAAGCCTGCTTAGAAGCTGTTGCAACAGGTATGAGAGTGCTTCCAGCTTGTGTGGCGTTATGTTGTAGGGCATCAGCACTCTGCGGTCTACATGGAGCGTGTGGTCACCTGTATGGAGGTTCAGCCGGTGCCTCACACCAGCAGTCTGTTTCACCAGCTGTTGGAAGTCTTATAGAAGCTCAAACTGATGCTGTTCAGGTTCTGGGCTCCAACGCCTGCACCACCTTGGAAAGGCTGTTGGATCACATGAATAGGGGCCTCAATCGCATAACTGATTTCCTGGAGTCTGTTCTCCTGCAGCTAGGTGAGAGTAATGAGCTACAGCCCCATGGAAGGGCAGTGGCACAACAGGAAGGGCAGTGGCACAACAGGAGTGGCACATGTTGCCCTCTTTCAGGATGACATCACATCTGCTCTCACCTGCTCCTCAGCCAGTACCTGCTATGGTACCGGAAAGCTAGCTGGGCAAGACAACCGAGGTGCTGCAATCTGCAGCTGGGCCCTCAGGCTCGAGGTCCTAGATGTTGCCAATCAATTTTAAGAATTTAAGTGGCACTATGAGCCATTGTTGTCTCACTTCTAAAAAAAAGTGTGTGTTTCATACTTCATTAACGATTAAATACTTTGTGTTGCAAAATTATCCTGTGGACTTTGGCCTAAATTCAATACAGAGTTCCATCTTGGACATGAAAAGCTAAGCTTGCATTAACAATCCCAGTTTAGCTTTATATAAAAATTACAACTCAGACAGTTTGGCCCAACCAGTCTGTGTTGGTATTTATTCTCCACACAGGCAGTGCAAAGCATTTTGGATTTTGCATCAACACTAAACTGGGAGTGTGAACTTGAAGATGAAGTGAAGTGAGACTCCTTGGATGGAATAGCTTCAAACTGATTTCGTTTGACACCACATCGAGCATAAATTCAATGTCGTGTCAAACCTGGTTTACAAAGTGCTTAAGGAGTTCTTTGGACACTTGAGCTATTTGTAAACCCACCTAACATTAATTTAAATGTTTATAGAGCGGTGATTCTCCCCTCCCCACTTTCTACACATTTAAATTTTAAACTTTTGGGAGAGAGCTCAGCCCACACCTATATCCAAACTGTAGTGTATGTACTTTGCAGAAGGAACTATATTCTGCAGCCCCTGTATACTGCAGTACCAGTAGTGACCACCCCTGTATATAAGCCTGTGTAGTAACTTTTGCATGGTAGTTCCAGTTTGTCTCCACTCAGTAAAGACCTATTATAACCAACTCCTGCAGTCCGTGTCTCAATTACACACGGACATAATACTGGCGACGAGCAGATCCGAACTTACCTACAGTCTGCACCACCTCATGGGGATCCATCCCTGAAGCAAAGTTGTCAGAGGTCGAGGCCAGAAGGAAGAAAGAAAAAAACCAAACAAACAGAAGAAACGGGCGTCGACTGTGGGCAACCGCCTCTGATTCATCGGAGTTGAAGATTTGCAGGAGAGGCTGTCAAGAGCGGGGCTTGGTTATCCTGTCGATGGTGTTCCAGCTAATCGGGCTGGTGGCAGGTAGTACACTGATCCTTCCTGGGCTGCGGCGGGCTAGAGCTCGATCGGGTGGCTTTTCAACGGGGCCGAGCAGCGTTGTCGGGAAGAGGAGAGAGAGAGAGAGAGGGTGGAGCACACAGGGCGCGCCCGGTGCTACGAAGCCGGGCAGCGTACAGACCCGAGAAGAGGGAGGAAAGTGTCCCGTAGGGTTGCTCCGACGATGAGGAAATAAAAGAAATTAGAAGCGCAGAAAGCCGCGAGGAGCTGCAGTTGCCACAGGAACCGCGGAGAGCGGCGTTAGCAGCAGCGCGGGGGGAAGTGCGCGAAGACCATAGGGCGTCGCCATCAAGGCATAAAATGCCAGCAACAGCGCTAGCAGCAGCGGAGAAGACGGAAAGCACGGGAGGCGCCATTTTGTTAAATCGGGGAAGAAGGCAAAGCGCGGGAGGCGCCATCTTAGATTTCCAAGATGCCGAAGACTGGCAATATCACTGCCTTCGATAATGCAATAGAAGACTGGACCACGTATGTGGAAAGAGTCGAAGTATATTGCGAGGCAAATGAAGTAGCCGATGAGAAAAAGGCATCGGTACTACTAAACTTAATGGGCGCAAGAATGTACAGCCTATTGCGGAACCTGATTACTCCAGCCAAACCGATGGTGAAGAGTTTTAACGAAATTGTTGATATCCTACAGGAACACCTAAATCCTACACCGCTGCTGATAGCAGAAAGATTTAAATTCCACAGGAGAAATCAGCATAAAGATGAGAGCAATGCTGATTACCTTACGGAACTATGCAAGCTATCAAAGCACTGCCAGTTCGGAGCAGGACTGACAGATACTCTACGGGACAAATTTGTCTGTGGACTCCTGAGTGAAGGAACCCAGAAGAGGTTACTCTCAGAGAAAGAGCTGACGCTAGATAAGGCTTTCAGCGTGGCAGTATCATACGAAGCAGCAGCAAGGGGAGCTGTGGAAATACAGCAAAAGACACAGGAATACGGCACCCACAAAATGACACGGGGATTTGAAAAATGTTATCGCTGCGGCAGAACAACCCATGACCAGAAGGACTGCTGGTCCAAGGACAAAATATGCAGGCAATGCGGAATGATGGGACACATTGCACGAGTTTGCAGGTCTGGGAAGAAGACTAACGACAACAAAAAGGCTACTAAGGAACAGTACAGGAAAGTACAAAAGATGACGGACAGTAGTTCCGAAGACCAGAAGAGTGATAGTGAATCCAGGAACAAGAGACTAAGCTGTCTCAAACTTCACAACGTAATCGCAAAAGAGGATCACCGAACCATGTGGGTCACCCTCACGATAGCAGGGTCCCAAGTCAAAATGGAATTGGATACAGGATCAGCCCTGACCATCATGAATCGATGAGACTACGAGTGGCTATTCTCACACATACCCTTGAAAGAGACATCCATTGTCTTGAAGACGTATATGGGGCAAAAAGTATACCCCAGAGGGAAAATAAGGGTGCCTGTCGAATACAACGGCAAGGAAATACAGAAATTGTATCTGTACATACTGCAAGATGGTGGACCACCGTTATTGGGACGTGAATGGATCAGAAAGATAAGTTTAGACTGGCACTCCATTCAGGCACTGACGGTGGCTGGTAAAAAGGATGACGACGTCACACCTGGTCGATTGTCAAAAATCTTAGCTAACGCCAAAGAGGTATTTCAACAAGAACTGGGAACTCTTAAAGGCGTAACCGCCTTGATAAAAAAAGAGAATGCAATTCCCAAGTTTTTCAAAGCAAGACCGGTACCGTATGCAATTCACCCAGCCGTCGAGGCAGAGCTGGAGAATCTGGAGAATGCAGGCGTGTTATCTAAGGTAGACTGGAGCGAGTGGGCGACACCCATCATTCCTGTCATGAAGAAAACGTTAAACAATAAGTCGGAGGAGCCAAGGAAGGTTTGCATCTGTGGGAACTTCAAGGTGATAGTGAACCCAGTCCTTCACACAGTACAATATCCTCTCCCGAGGATAAAAGATATATTCGCCTCACTATCTGGAGGGAAGCGTTTTACAAAAATTGACCTAGCACAAGCATATTTGCAGATGGAGGTTGAAGAATCCTCTAGGAAGTATCTCACGATAAACACTCACAAAGGTCTTTGCCAGTATAATCGACTGGTATTCGGAGTAGCACCAGCTCCGGCGATATGGCAAAGAGCGATGGAACAAGTCCTGCAAGGGATTCCAGGGACTCAGTGTTACTTGGACGACATCCTAGTGACAGGTGAAGATGACAGTGAACACCTTGCCAACCTAGAGCAGGTGCTCACTAGACTAAGAGAACATGGGCTACGAGCCAATCGCCCCAAGTGCGAGTTTTTTAAGAAACAGATATCGTATTGTGGCCACGTGATTGATGAAGAGGGGTTACATAAGTCCCCTGACAAAATTGAAGCGGTAGTTAAGGCTCCAGTGCCTGAAAATGTGTCGCAACTGAGGTCATTCCTCGGATTGGTGAATTATTACCATAAGTTTTTGCCGAATTTGTCCACAATTCTGCACCCACTGAACGCCCTACTACAAACTGGAGTAGCATGGAAATGGAGCGATGAATGTAAGCGGGCCTTTCAGAAGAGTAAAGACCTAATCACTTCAAGAGAAGTATTGGCTCACTACAACCCATCACTACTGATAAGACTGGCATGTGATGCGTCTCCCTACGGCATTGGAGCGGTACTGTCACATAAATTCCTTGATGGTTCAGAGAGGCCGATAGCTTTTGCGTCACGCTCGTTAACTTCAGCCGAGCGTAACTACGCCCAGATTGACAGAGAGGCCCTCAGCCTGGTGTGGGGGGTGAAGAAGTTCAATCACTACCTGCACGGTCAGAAATTTACTCTACTAACTGATCATCAACCTCTTGTCTCCATTTTCAACCCTCAGAAGGGCGTCCCGATAATGACAGCACAACGGCTACAGAGGTGGTCCCTTTTCCTAGGGGCACACCAATATGACATCGAGTACAAAGGAACTAAACAGCATGGGAATGCTGATGGATTGTCGCGCCTACCGTTGCCGACGGTGGAAGAAGCACCTGCAGTGGATCCTGTGGAGATATTCCACTCGACCATAGTCGAATGTCTACCTGTGACGAATGCAAACATAGAAAAGGAAACACGAAATGACCCGACACTCTCCTGGGTCTATGATTTAACGGTGAAGGGATGGCCAGCACATGGCGAACCACTGTTGCCAACATTCTCGCCAAGAAGAGAACAGCTGTCAGTGTGCAGAGGAACCTTGATGTGTGGATCCAGAGTAGTAATTCCACCCACATTGAAGGATAGAGTGCTCAATGAGCTTCATGAGGGTCATCTGGGAGGGGTAAAAATGAAGAGCTTAGCCAGAGCGTTTGTGTGGTGGCCGGGAATCAATAGAGAAATCGAAGAGATGACCAAGAGCTGTACAGGATGCCAGAAGGTCCAAAACGCCCCACCACAAGCCCCTCTGCATCCATGGGAGTGGCCCTCATCTCCATGGCAAAGGGTGCACATTGATTTTGCTGGTCCATTTATGGACTTGATGTTTTTAATTGCGGTGGATGCACAAAGTGGCCAGAGGTAATAAAAATGTCCTCAACCACCACAGAAAAAACTATCACAGTCTTACGAACCATATTCGCCAGAAATGGGCTGCCTGAACAGATTTGCTCCGACAATGGACCACAGTTTGTGTCTGAAGAGTTCCGGAGGTTCTTAAAGAACAATGGTGTTAAGCATTACACATCCGCCCCATATCATCCAGCCACCAATGGATTGGCTGAGAGGTTCGTTCAAACATTCAAGAAGGCTATCAAGGCAATGTGTAATGAAGACATACCCCTACAACACAAGGTGGATAACTTCTTGTTTGCCTACCGGAATGCGACACATGCGGTTACCAACCAAACTCCAGCCATGATGTTCTTCAATCGAAGACTACGATGCCGCTTGGATTTGGTTAAGCCAAACATCAGAAGAGATGTGGAGAACAGGCAGTTTCAGAATATGAATGAAAGGCTGACCAGGAGTTTTAAGATAGGTCAACCAGTTTTGGCCCGGGACTACCGCACAGAGAAATGGCAGCCAGGAACGATCTGCACACGGCAAGGACCCCTAATGTATACCGTGGATGTTGGAGAGAGCATTGTAAGACGCCATGCTGACCAGATTCTAGAGTCACTGGAAAACGTCAATTCCACACCACGATCCGATACACCTGGTGATGAAACCGAAGTACCAATTGCATCTACCTCAGAATCAGTGATATTGGAAGCAGACGAACCAAACAACGACGTTGATCCCGAATCAACTTTGCCAGAAGAACCTGATACCCCAAAGAGGCGTTATCCAGACAGAATCAGGAAGCCTCCTCAAAGACTGAACTTATAATTGCTTAACTTCAGCTAATGTATCTAGCAACTGTAATTGTAAATATGTTATTTAATTATTAATCGAATGTTATGTACTGTTTAGCTAAAAGGGGAGGAATTGTAGTGTATGTACTTTGGAGAAGGAACTATATTCTGCAGCCCCTGTATACTGCAGTACCAGTAGTGACCACCCCTGTATATAAGCCTGTGTAGTAACTTTTGCATAGTAGTTCCAGTTTGTCGCCACTCAGTAAAGACCTGTTATAACCAACTCCTGCAGTCCGTGTCTCAATTACACACGGACATAATACAAACATGCACACAACTCTCTCCCTGCCAAGACTTACAGTTCCAGTCAGGCAATGTAAACATTTTTCTGTCTGGATGGAACCCAAACTGCAGCTACCAGTCTAAGAATGCAGATTAATAGTGCAGGGAGCTCTGTGCGATTAGAAATAGGTTCCTGTTAAAAACATCATCCCCGTACTATGCCTGTTATATTATGGAATACTGCAAGGTGTGAGTGAATTTAAAAGAAAGAATATTCTGCTGAATCGCCATCTATCTAAATGTTACAAGGGGAGATAACCTAAACACGGGGTGGTTTTTCTTGGGATTTCTCCCCCTCTACTGCTGGAAGTTCAGTGGAAACTCTGTTTATGGGTGTAAATGGGGTTTCCACCAATTACAGCAGCAGAGCAGGAGAAGCCCTGAGGAAATTCACCCCAGTTGTTTCAATCGCTTCCTTTATGCTTCAGGATTGCTGGTTACAGAGAGTCTGCAGGGAAAGCTGTAACATCATGAATGGGGTATTCTACTTTAATCCACCATCTCCATTGTTGCATAGATGTTTATTTATCCTACTTAAAAATGACATGTAATGTGTCTGATCTTGCAGTAGCACTATTGAATAGATAGCATTGGAACTTTTGTATTCGCATTTTAGAACCTTTTTCAGATTTTGAAGGACTTGGCTGGTCAGATGTTCGCTAGCTTAAAGGATGTTCTCTGTCAAGCGCCTGACCCTGAGTTTCATTCTGGTTCCTTGGCATGTCCATGAGCAGAAGCACCACAAGAGGTCACTATTATTTTAAAAATAAGCTTGACTCAAGCCCTGGTGCAGCCCAATTCCATTGCCTGCCTGCATCTTTCCATGCCTGGCCCGACTCACGCTGATACATTCCTTCCTTGTTGGGCCCACTCCCAATCCTGTCAAGGCATAACCTTTGTCTTGGGCCTGGGCAGGGGTTTACGGTCCACCCTGAACTGTTGTACCACACTCCTGTCAGACCGTACTGTCAGTTCTTTGCCCATCAGCAAATACAACGGACAAACACAGTAGAAGTGTGATCAGCACTGAAAACTGGCTTTAAGTAAGCAACATGCCCTAAGGGCTGAGAAATGGTATGGGGAGATAGGGAAAATGTGGAAACAGTCATGGGTGGGGGCTACAGGCGTGGGTAGGAGCAGAGTTCTTGGCCCAACTCCGTTGGTATCAAACTCTGTTGCCTACCCCAGGGTTTCAGATTCTTCATGCGGACACAACCCCATCCACCTTCATAGCTGATGCCAGATCGTGGGACCTCTCTACCATTCTGCCGGATGCCAGGACCCTCCCTATTGTTGTCATAATGCTGCACCACCTTCTGTACTGACACCAGACCCCATGGACACACTCTTCTGTACCACTAGATGCTGGAACCTACCCTCGATGTTTAAGAACATAATGACATAAGAAATAGGAGGAGGAGTAGGTCATATGAGCCCTTGAGCCTGCTCCACCATTCAATAAGATCATGGCTGATCTTTGACCTCAACTCTACTTTCCCGCTTGATCCCCATTTCCCTTGATTCCCTAAGAGTCCAAAAATCTAGATCGCAGGTCTCACCCCCAGTCCTGGTAGACTCCAGGATTCTCCCCATACCCCTGCACTGTGCCTCCTATCAGTGCTATCACACCCCAGGAACCTTCCCCATTGACTTCACACTCCTAGACCTCCCCTCTCCATTGCTGTCAGATCTTTGGGACCACTTTCACCCACTGCTTTCAGACCCCAGTGTCGCTAGACCCCAGGCACCCCCTCCTAGTGCTTTCAGACCCCAGGATCTTCCCCAGCCACCAGACACGGTGATCCACTTCTGCAGTACGGTTGGAGAAAATAATTATTTTCTCCCAGTACCACCAGCCACCGTGATCTGTTCAGAAATGTCAGGAACAGACAGTTCATTCCTTACATCAAGTAGGAAAGCTGACCAATCTTGCCTTACTCTTCCTTCAAGAGGAACAGGTCCAGTGAGTCTTTCATTCACCCTTACACAGATCATGGAGCTGGACTACACATCCCAGAAAAAATCCAAGATTTGACCATATACTTTTATAGTTTCCAGATTTTCCTGGAGTTGCATGAGGCTCTAATTTTGAAACTTCACAGAAATTGCTGAAAGCCATGTAATTGGGTTTCTCCTGTGTTTTACTACATTCTTCAATCTGAAATAAAGTGACAACATGTGCTAGTCATTCCTAATGAGAGCAAAATACAGGCTGTTCCTTTTGAATACTCCTTGGGCCTCCAGAGTGTTACATTTTTGAATCGTTTCCACATTTTTTGACTATGATTTTCAGCTCTTGTATCTAATCTAACTTTCATTGGTGAGTCTCAATTTCCTAGACCTTTGAGAATGTCATCATAAGCCTTACAGTCTAGGTGCCGGAATTATCCTATGCCTCCACACTATTTCCAGTCCTGGAAAAGCAATAGAGCATCACATTACACCTGATTCTAGATTTAAACTATTAAGAAATTGGGTTAATTAATATTATTTATTATTAAAAAATGAACAAGCCAAAAAGTAATAGAGAATTGATATTTATATTAGAAATTCCATTAACTCCTTAAAAGGAAAAACAAAAGGGTGTGATCTACAGGCTAAGCTATTCTTCTCTAAGTTACATTTTTCCAACCTCCATGCAAATGATGACCCTCCACAATGCTGTCAAATCCCAGCCGGATCCTCCAGTGCTACCAAATCCCAGATTCCTCCAGGGCTGCTACGCTCTATTCCCTCCCAATCAGTGCTGCTAAATACCTGGAAGCCACCCCAAACCTGGTACATTTTGCCAACAATGTTCTTTTATATCCTGGGCTTTCAAAAAATGGTAAGAGATAAAAACTGAGTACATAGGTAAAAGAAAATGGGACTGAATGGACTGCTCTAGAGAGCCGGCCTGGACTCGATGGGCCGAATGGCCTCCTTCTGTGCCGTTGTGACTCTATGACCTAACATAATAATTAAGGCCACTAATTTATGGTTTTCATGGAAAACTACACAGAATTACAGAAATTAATTCATAAAACATCGGTAAAAGCCCCAGAATACCATGTAATAAAAATGCAATTTGATTTATTTAGTCACCATAAATCAAGGGTATTGTTGGAGGAAACTACCTTACCTTGACCTATTGTAGATGTTTATTTTTGTTGTGTTGAGCTTCATGTATACATGGACACAAACCAGAGTCACATTCTACTGACCCATTCTCACTGGCATTGTTCTATTGCTCCTGATCCAAAGAGTCAATGTTCAATTTGAGTCTTGCTTTAATAAGAAGTTCTGCAAAGTACCTGTAGTTCTTTAACAAGTCAGCAGGGGGCTCTAGGATCTAACTACAACTGTTTTAGAAACTCGAGTAGACCAGTGTCATGCAGCCCTGTGCAATGTCAATTTACAACCAAAGAGAAAGTTGATGTTAGCTTATGACTTCATTGGGGAAGAATTAGTAGTAAAGTTAACATTGAAAAATAAACATTCCCTTTTAAAAATGTGCATACTTTATAGGTTTGGTCAATTAAAGTGTTTTTTTGTTGACTAGTAATAAGTAAATATATATTATATTTTACTGGCCAACAAAAACACACTGGCCTAGAAATTGAGTTTTGGCGCAGCCAGGGCTTTAGCGCCGGAAGTTAGTGCTGGAGCTAAGTCGCGCTGGTCGGGCCCAAAATTCACTACTTCTGCGCCCAAACGGCTGCCGGCGCTGCTGAAAGATGTTAGCGCCTGAAAACTGGCGCTATGCGCTGAATTTCGGCGCTATTCCGGCGCTGCGGCGCCCGCTGCGGTGCGGCAGGTTCGGGAAGTGCAGGCCTCCTCCTTCCCTTAAGGAGGAGCTGCCTGCACCCGGCCGCGGCCCGTGATAATCGTTTTAAAAATGAGCCCGGCACCTCGGACAAGTGCCGGGCTTGCTTCTGTTCCGGGGGGGGGAAGTCCGGGGAGTGAGCTGCGGCCAGGCGGCCGGCGGGAAAGCGGCCGGCCGCCGCGGGGCCTTTAATGCGCCGGCGCAAAGTCATGTAAGACTCTGTTGCCAGAGTCTTAGTTGCGGCTGCCACGGGCGAGGCGGCCGCAACTGAATTTCGGCGCTGGGGCCCGTCGGCATGGCAACCGGGACGCTGCGCACACCGATGACGTCATCGGTGCCGGCGCAGCGCTACCGGTCTACCGCGGCGGAAGGGCCCCAGGCAATTTCGGCGCCGGCGCCAATTGCAGCGCTAGGCCCTCTAGCGCCGCAAAATCGGCGCTAAGGGCACTGAATTTCTAGGCCACAATATATAATATAATATAGTAGCCAGCATTTGTGTGAAATGTTCTTGTGCCCCAAAGATAACAGAATGTTCTGTTGCAGATTTGCAGATAGTAAGGATTACTCTCTCCGTGCTTTCCCAGACCAATTGCTGCACAGTTGTCAATATTATACCAGTGTCTAGACCTAAACTATGAAGAGTGTGTCCTATCCTCAATTGTTGCTGAAGAGTGTAGTAGCCAAATTTAAAGCTTTGTATGTGATAACCCAATAAGATCAAGTGCAAAAAAAAATGACATGTAATTTTTGCTTTCAGAAGCTCGCACATGAAAAATATTGAAGAATGATAATCAACATTTTTGAGGGACTTTGTCATGTGAATGAATGTTTTTGTTCTCTCTCCTTGTGAACAATTAGAATGAAAGGGGGACTACTTGTGTTGAATCTACTGATGATTTAAAACAAGTGTTTTCACTTACCATTTAATTATTGTGCAGGGTACTCATTAACTATGCTATTTTAGTAAATGTAAAAATCCATTTAAGTGTCTTTATTTAAATATACTTTAAATAAAACAGTAGTAAGTTAGAAAAAAATTAGGGAGGAGAGCCTTCAAAGATTGTTAACCAGCTATTACTTTTGTTCAAAAAAAATTGCATTTAGTTTTGTAACGGTGTAACTATTGCTATTGAATTGTCTGGAACTGAAAGAGAGAGCATATGATTTCAACATTATCCTGGATGATACTGCTATTACAGATCTCAGTTTTGACAGGGATTACACAGCAGTTGTACAAAACAAAACAAATGCATAATAAAGCCTGCAAATTGTGCTTAAATGTTATTTTATCTATCTATGTTCTAGAAAGCATATAGTGAACAACTGTGTAATCCATTTACAATAGTAGAAAATTGGTAGCATACTGCTGTGGTTATGGTTCCAGTCTTATTCTTTTGAAAGACTATTATATGAAGTCGCAGTGGGTTGGATGATACTGTAGCCCATCACTCCAACTCAACTGTTTACTTGACCTTTAGTCATTAAATTAGCATTGTACTTGTATTCAGACACCACTCCATAAGACATAATCTTGTTAATTAGCGTGAATATAGAGAATAGTCTCGCAGTACTATAATACTGCAGCTAAATGCATCAGATATGTCAAAGTACTGTTTCATCATAGGTAGACCTATAGTGCAACTAGCAGTGGATGTATGTTTTACTAGAATATTGTTATTGTCTGCATATTCTTTGTAAACCAGAAGTCACATGTTGCTGTCTATATGACAGAACACAAGGCGACATGTGCTAGACAGCATGCAATTCTTGGTGAATTTTATGCACCATAAAGGGTTGTAGGGGGTGGTGTGTGGAGTCAGCTTTGCCTCTGACTGTTTTGAGTGGTTCGAATCGCTCCCACACCCCTGGGTTCTAGACTCCGGACTTGGGTACAAGCTGCGATACAAAATTGGAGTAGACAACTGGTTTGGTACAAGAAAACTGTGTTTATTAGAGTCACGATAAAATTACACACTTAGATACTGGAGTAGTTACAGACATTCAAGAGTACACTTAATTAAGAATGGGGAACACACGGCACAACGAGGGAAAATCACATTAATAATCCCCCTACCCTTGTCCCACCCCCAATACCTAACTAAATTGTACTAAAAGGGGCCAGGGATTATGCTCACCAATAGGGGTTTCTTGACAGTTTGAATCCTGTCAGTTAAGCCGGTTGCGTTTTTGGGGTTCGCTCTTTGTGTCCTTTGGGGCCTGCCATCGCCACGTGGTCCCAGTCTTAGAATCTGCAAAGTTGGGTGGAGTCCGCAGATGCGGTAAGGGCGCGGTTGTGGATTTGTCTGGGTAAGTACCTTCTTTCCCTCGTTAGAAATAGGGAATAAAGGTTTTGTTGGGTACTTTAGCTTGTAGAGTGAAAAACTTCGGGTTTTGTTCTTCTGGTGGTGGTCTGGTCGTCGAATTTTGTTGCGGCTGGGGTTTGGTTGGCGGTCTTCCGTGTCGGCTCGGTCACGGTGGCCTAGATCATTACCTGTGTAGTGGTAATGATCTGAAGGTATGGTTTACCTGGCCCTTTGTTACCGCGGTGCTCGTGGTCGGTCCTCGTGTCGGGCTGCGGTTGCAGCCTTGTTGTCTTCAGTCGAGCCTGCCCCAACGTGTCCCCTTGCCGTGATGTTCCGCAAGCCTTCCAGTTGAATGCCCCGTGTCCTGCAAGCTTCTGCCTCTGTGTAATGCCTTTTCTTTCTTTTGGTTACTGGTGGGCCTACAATTATACTGGTTTTGAGTTTGTTATCTGCGCGCCAAATCAGGGCTAGTTCTTTGTCTGATTTTTGGCAGGCTCGTTAAGGTGATTATAGCCGTTCACCTTAACTGATTTTTGGGCGGTTGTCCCGTTGCTAAATGGTTTTTAATCTCTCAGCGTTTGTTATGCATAATGTAAATCTGTATCTTCCTGGCTTGGTAGCTAGTTCAAACTGTAAGCAATTATATATGCATAGTCTTGATGGGCTTTAGGTTTATGCAAGACTAAGTCATTTCCTGAGTTGATTTGTTTTAAAGGGAAGAATGCGTGTTCTGTCTCCTTTAGCTGTCTGGTTTGAAATAACAAATCAAAGCTGTCTCCCACAGGCCCAGGCATATCAGGTTTTAAGGTTTTGAACTTGACATGCTGTTTGCCGGGTCCTGCTTTAACCTTGCAGGTTTTCCATGAAGTCCAAAAGCCATTCCCTTTAGGGTACCCTTACTAATAACTTGTCCTTCAGGGTCCCTTATTAATAACTTGGGAGATGTGGGAATTTTGAGAATCCTACACACCCCCCTGTGATACTGAAACTCACTTCAAGTATCATACATACAAGGTGAGCAAAATTCCTGACCCTCCATAGCCAACCTTCCCTGTAATTACCTATCTAAAATCCCATGACACATGCATTTCCCATTCTTTAAAAATGTAGTGTACATAAGCATACATAGGCAAAATACAGTTATTTACTCACATCCAAGCATGGAGGGGGTCCAATACCCCTGCGCCACTTGGTACACATACATCTTTATTTTAAAAAAAGCGTCAAAGTCTTTATTAAAATAACAAAACACAAAAAAAAACAATATTCAGAAACACAAAATAAAAAAGATTCAAACAGGTGTATCTCTCTCCACCTTAACATAATGCTTCTCCCAAGTCCTTTGGTTTCGGAATTCTAGTGTTTTGCCTTTTCCCTTGTACTGAGTGCACAACAGATACAATACTATTCCCAGCTGGCAAACCACAAGTATGTGGGAAGCCATTCTAACCCATGAAGGGACCTCTATGTTTTCAAAAATGTCCCACCAGTGTGGAACTACAATGTCCAGTATCTTGGCCCCTATCTCTATGGTCTTCTGCTCCACGTGTAGAAATGTTTTTGTGAGACGATTACTGCCTTTAGTAACTTGGTCAGATGTTCTGGTAAAGGGGGGATTTCATAGCCGAAATGTGCTACATATTTTTGCAGGTTGGTGAAATTTTCTGTTGCAGTGAGGTGAACAGTGGAGGGTTCAGGAATGGGGACAATCCGTTCCTGGGCCACTTGAACTTTTGCCTCGGGTTTAAAGCAGAAACTGCTGTCACTTACCGGACACCAGCTATGCTGTCCATGCTGGTAGTGGGGCGCACTGGTGGTGACACAAAGGGCTAGATTTTCGGGGAGCTGTCAGGCGGGGTTTCAGGCGTGTGGGGGGGGGGAAATCCCGACTTTGGGGGTCCAGCCACCATCCCACCCAAAACCCCGCCCCACGTAAGTTTCAGGGGCGGTGGGTACCCGCCCCGCACTGGGACCCGCCGAAACCAGGAGGGAAGGGATTAGTGCCAATTAACTGCCTGTTAACAGGTAGCCTAATTTTTAGCCTAATACCCATTTTGAGGGGTTTCGTGTGGGTTTCCCGACGGCTCCAAATCACGCCAGGTTGGAGTGGCGGGCCGTCGGGTTGAATGAGTTGGAGGGGTTGCGATGTCGGCACTCAGGTGAGTGATGGGTGCATGAGTGTAAAGGTAAGTGTGTTTGGTGTGTCTAAAGTGTGTAAAGAACTTTTACTTACCTGTAGTTACCTTCACAGCCTTTCTTCCTATAGCCGTCGGGAGCCCATCAGTCAGCCGGAACTTAAAGCTGAACGGCTGTGATCTGTCAAAAGTGACAGCCTGCAGCTTTTAGTGCCGGTGACAGTTCTAACTGAGTCTGCGCAGAATGACTCATGTCAGAACTCGGACTGTCAGTGTTTGACAGCTTCAAACAGCTGTGAAACACTGATATTTCATCTGCCAAGATCTCTTGACAGATGAAATTGCAGTCTGTGACGTCACCTGTTGCCAGGTGGCCCTTAATTGGCCTGCTGAGCCCGCTGGGCAGGCTCAACAAGGTCAATCAAGGGAAAATCACGCGAATTGGCCGGACGTCGAAGTAGGCGGGTCAAAAACCCGAAAGCAGAAGTCCCGCCTTCTTCCCGACAGGTTCGACAAAATCGACCCCAAAATGTCCCACCTGTGGGGGAACATGGTCTTGTGCCATTACCTCCATGGTACAATTTATAGGTCATGCACCAGCAGCTTTAAACCGCACTGTGGTTTAGAATAGGCGTTCAAGTGCTGGGGACACAGTATTATGTGTGCTCCCGGTCTCCGGCACCCCGAGAGGTCAGTACCTGTCATAGCGTGCTCCCACTTTATGACATAAGGTGGGACTGCTGTAAAACAGATGTGTGCACCCCCTTGAATGACTCCAATGTTCTCTACCCTGTATACCGGCGCAGGTCGGGCTGTCCCACCCATGACCGGCATCCTCACTACTATCCCCATGATAGTGTGGTTAGAGCACCCACAATCTACTGGGACAGGGTAGGCCTCAGGAGCTAGCCAGAGTCGACACGGGCTCAAGGAATTCTCAAATGGGTGGAGGGCTGCGAGGTGCTTGTTGCTGATCCAGGAGGGGACTAAACCCTGTTTTAAATCCTCCAGGTTACTCCGGCCCTCGCCTAGCAACCATGCCCCATACAGTATGCACACCTCGTTCTGTGCAGCCTGATCTGAGGCATTCCTGTCCTCTTGAAAGAGGGCATTTACAGTTTTTGCGTGCTTCTCCAGCTCAGCAATGATCTCTTTTAAATGTGTAATGATCAGTAACATGTCATTCTAGAATGGTACACTAGGTGGAGCTGTATGTATATAAGAGTGGGCTACCCACGATGCACTAGGCTACCCACAAGGCAGTAGTCAAGAGGGATGCCTGCACACGAAGTCCACATGGCTGAATAAAGTGACTAGCTCAAGCTAGCTGTTCATAATGATAATGTCTATTTATTTATGAACATAACATGCTACCAGGATTGGTAAAATCTGCTGAATATTGTGAAACGTGACATGGAGAATTTAAAGCCACCAGAGGGTTTGAAACTCACGGGGAATGTCGACTGCAATTGGTGGACTTTCAAACAACAATTTAAACTCTACATTGCTGCCATCGGGTTTGGTACGAAGCCAGACGCAAGGAAAATAGTGTTGCTGCTCACGGTTGCAGGCCCACAGGCGATAGAAGTATTTAATACATTTGTATTTGATCAAGAGGAGAACAGAGAAAAATTGGAAGATGTACTAAAGAAATTTGATACACATTGTTCTCCCAAAAAGAACGAACCCTATGAGAGGTACGTGTTCCATTCACGGACACAGCAGCAAAATGAGACTTTTGATAGCTTTATGACCGATCTGAAACTGAAAGCACAGACATGTAATTTCTCTGAACTGAAATCATCCATGATTCGTGACCAGATTGTGTTTGGTATTCATGATAAAAAGGTCAGGGAACGTTTGTTGAGAGAAACCGAACTAACATTGGAAAATGCTGTGAAAATATGCCAAGCCAGTGAGCTAGCTCAAAAGCACGCGAAGACTTTCAGTGAAATTAATCATAATGCGATTGTAGTGAGTGACTGTGCTGCTGTCGGTGCTGTGTCCTACAAAGGAAAGAAACGGGGGCAGAACAGAAATGAAAGCAATTGGAGGAAGGAATTTTTAATTGTAAACGCTGTGGTTACAAACACCAGTCACAACAATGCCCAGCGTTTGGAAAAATGTGCACAAAATGTTATGGAAAGAATCACTTTGCCAAACAATGCTTTTCAAAAGTAAAAACAAAGAAAGGGCAACAAGTCAATGTGATTGAGGACACTGATTTAAGTGAGACATTTTTTGTACGAATGGTGTCATGTGACAATATAGAAAAGGATACAGAAAATGTGCAGCCCTCAGGAATGGACAATGCTGAACATAAAGTTAATGCAGTAAAAGAGGACAAATGGATGATCCCACTGCAAGTAAATGGAGCATTAGTCACATTGAAACTAGACACTGGGGCAAAAGCAAACTTAATCAGTATGAGTGACATTAAAAATATGAAAGAAAAGCCCAAAATACAGAAAAAGTCAGTACTACTGAAGAACTATAATGGACAGAAAATAGATAGCTCAGGTGTATGCAGACTTAAAGTGACAGTCAAAGACAAAGTGCATCATCTCATGTTTTCTGTTGTGGCTGAAGGACTTGATTCACTACTAGGTGACAAAGCTTGTGAGGACTTAGAACTGGTCAAGAGAGTCTACCGTATAAACTGTGCTATAAGCAGACCAGATGAATCAGTGGATTCTGTAGTGAGTAATTTCCAGGATGTGTTCAAAGGATTTGGAGTTCTACCATTCACTTACAAGATCCAGCTAATGAAGGATGCTCAGCCAATGGTACATGCTCCACGGAGAGTTCCAGCACGCCTGCGTGACCGGCTCAAGAAAGAACTGGACAGAATGAACACACTAGGAGTCATCAGGAAAGTCGAAGAGCCAACAGACTGGGTTAACTCCATGGTATGTGTAAAGAAAAAAAACAATGATCTAAGAATATGCATGGATCCAAAGGACTTAAATGCAAACATAAAACGCGAACACTACCAGATTCCCAAGCGAGAAGAAATCACCAGTGAAATGTCAGGTGCCAGATACTTCACAAAGCTCGATGCCTCACAAGGATTTTGGCAACTAAAACTGGATGAAACGAGCACCAAATACTGTACCGTCAACATACCATTTGGCAGGTATTGTTTCCTCAGAATGCCTTTCGGGATAATATCTGCATCTGAAATCTTTCATGGAGCGATGGAACACATAATTGAAGGTCTGGAAGGAGTTCGGGTCTATGTTGATGACATCATCATCTGGGGCTCCACACTGAAAGAACACAATGAGAGACTGACTAAAGTGCTACAGAGCATACACCGGAATGGACTGAAGCTTCCAAAAAAAAAAATTCCACTGAGAAGAAAAGGGTGTAAAAGAAAAGACAGCCATCCGTGGCTAAGTAAAGAAATTAAGGATAGTATTCGACTAAAAACAAGGGCATATAAGGTAGCCAAATCTAGTGGGAGGATAGAGGATTGGGAAAACTTTAAAAGACAGCAAAAAATAACAAAAAAGATTGATTAAGAAAGGGAAGATAGATTATGAAAGTAAATTAGCAAAAAATATAAAAACAGTAAGAGTTTTTATAGTTATATAAAAAGAAAAAGGGTGGCTAAAGTAAATGTTGGTCCCTTAGTGGATGAGACCAGAAAATTAATGGTGGGAAATATGGAGATGGCAAAAACACTGAATGAATATTTTGTATCAGTCTTTACAGTAGAGGACACTAAGAATATCCCAACACTGGACAAACAGGGGGCTATAGGGGGGGAGGAGCTAAACACGATCAAAATCACTAAGGAAGTGGTACTCGGTAAAATAATGGGACTCAAGGCGGATAAATCACCTGGACCTGATGGCTTACATCCTAGAGTCTTGAGGGAAGTGGCAGTAGGGATTGTGGATGCATTAGTAATAATTTTCCAAAACTCCCTGGACTCAGCAAAGGTCCCGGCAGACTGGAAAACTGCTAATGTAACACCCTTATTTAAAAAGGGCAGTAGACAGAAGGCTGGAAACTATAGACCGGTTAGCCTAACATCTGTGGTAGGTAGAATTTTGGAGTCCATTATTAAGGAGACAGTAACAGGACATTTGGATAATCATAATTTAATAGGACAAAGTCAGCATGGTTTTATGAAGGGGAAGTCATGTTTGACAAATTTGCTGGAGTTCTTTGAGGAAGTAACATATAGGGTGGATAAAGGGGAACCAGTGGACGTAGTGTATTTAGACTTCCAAAAGGCATTTGACAAGGTGCCACACAAAAGATTATTGCTTAAGATAAAAAATCACGGGATTGGGGGTAATATTCTGGCATGGATAGTGGATTGGCTATCTAACAGAAGGCAGAGAGTTGGGATAAATGGTTCATTCTCAGACTGGCAATCAGTAACTAGTGGTGTTCCGCAGGGGTCAGTGCTGGGTCCCCAACTCTTTACAATCTATATTAGCGATTTGGAGGAGGGGACCGAGTGTAACATATCAAAGTTTGCAGGTGATAATAAGATGGGAGGGAAAGTAGTGAGTGAGGAGGACATAAAAAACCTGCAAGGGGACATAGACAGGCTAAGTAAGTGGGCAGAGATTTGGCAGATGGAATACAATACTGGAAAGTGTGAGGTTATGCACTTTGGCAGGAAAAATCGTACAGCAAGTTATTGGCCCAGAACTTGGTGTCGGGGGCTTGCCGCGCGTGCAAGCCCCCGATGTGCACTCACCCTGCGCGCCGACATCTGAAACCTGGCCCGCAGTGGATTTCCTGTCAGTGGCCCGGTTCTGATGTCGGCGCGCTGTGCTAACCTGACCCAACGGCGTAGTTAGTGCGATGTGCCGGCTGGGATCAGGTGAGCACTGTTCAGCCAATCAGGGGAGGGGAAACTTCATTCATAAGTTTGAGAGTAAGAACTGTCAAACTCATGAGAAGTACTGCACCCCAAAACACTACTTAAACTTTAAATAAAATTTTAAAAAACATCCCAATCATTAAATTAAGTATAACTAAGTTAAAAAAAATAATTTAAACAATAATTTTTTTTTTTGAAAAAAATAAATTTTGAATAAAAATGGTCTAAAACTAAACTTACCTTATTGTAGATTCTTTAAAATAATAAACCTGTGGAAATTTTTTTTCTAAATTGCACTAAAACACCACTTACCTGTAAAAATAAATACTTACGTGTGCTTTTTACAAGCGTAAAGACCGGAGGCCTTTACACATGCGCAAATCCCCCAAAACAGAGGAAATCTAAGACGCACGTGCTGCCCCCTACAGCGCACGCGCTAGCCTCTTCACCTCTTGGGTTAGAGGAGAGGAAATGCCGGTTTTCAGCGCATGCGCTGTGCATGCTGAAAACCGGCATTTCCTCTGGCCAGACGCGTGAGTACCCCTTCCGTACTCACGCATTTGGGGAGGAATTACTGCCCCATTATCTTAATGGCAAGAAAGGTGAAAGTACTGAAGTACAAAGGGATCTGGGGTCCTGGTGCACGAAACTCAAAAGGTTAGTATGCAGGTGCAGCAAGTGATTAAGAAGGCCAATGGAATGTTGGCTTTCATTGCTAGGGGTTAGAATATAAAAATAGGGAGGTATTGCTTCAGTTGTACAAGGTATTGGTGAGACCGCACCTGGAATACTGCATACAGTTTTGGTGTCCATACTTAAGAAAAGACATACTTGCTCTCGAGTCAGTACAAAGAAGGTTCACTCAGTTAATCCCGGGGATGAGGGGATGGACATATGAGGAGAGGTTGAGTAGATTGGGACTCTACTCATTGGAGTTCAGAAGAATGAGAGGCGATCTTATTGAAACATATAAGATTGTGAAGGGGTTGGATTGGGTGGATGCGGGGAGGATGTTCCCGATGATGGGTGAAACTAGAACTAGGGGGCATAGTCTTAGAATAAGGGGCTGCTCTTTCAAAACTGAGATGAGGAGGAACTACTTCACTCAGAGGGTGGTAAGTCCATGAAATATGCTGCCCCAAAAAGCTGTAGAAGCTACATCATTACATAAATTTAAAACAGAAATAGACAGTTTCCTAGAAGTAAAGGGAATTAAGGGTTACAGGGAGCGGGCAGGAATTTAGACATGAGTCATAGAGTCATAGAGTTATACAGCACAGAAAGAGGCCCTTCGGCCCATCGTGTCTGCGCCGACCATCAATCCCTGTCCAGTCTAATCCCATTTTCCAGCATTTGGTCCATAGCCTTGTATGCAATGGCATTTCAAGTGCTCATCCAAATGCTTCTTGAATGTTATGAGGGCTCCTGCCTCTACCACCCTTTCAGGCAGTGAATTCCAGATTCCAACCACCCTCTGGGTGAAAAAGTTCCTCCTCAAATCCCCTCCAAACCTCCTGCCCCTTACCTTGAATCTATGCCCCCTTGTTATTGACCCCCCTACTAAGGGGAAAAGTTCCTCTTTATCTACCCTATCTATGCCCCTCATCATTTTGTACACCTCAATCAGGTCCCCCCTCAGCCTTCTTTGCTCCAAGGAAAACAACCCCAGCCTGCTTAGTCTTTCTTCATAGCTGAGGCGCTCCATCCCAGGTAACATCCTGGTGAATCTTCTCTGCACCCTCTCCAAAGCAATCACATCCTTCCTATAGTGAGGCGACCAGAACTGCACACAGTACTCCAGCTGTGGCCTCACCAGCGTTTTGTACAGCTCCATCATAACCTCCCTGCTCTTATATTCTATGCCTCGGCTAATGAAGGCAAGTATCCCATATGCCTTCTTAACCACCTTATCTACCTGTTCCGCTGCCTTCAGGGATCTATGTACATGTACACCAAGGTCCCTCTGACCCGCTGTACTTCCTAGGGTCCTACCACTCATTGTGTATTCCCTTGCCTTATTTGTCCGTCCAAAATGCATCACCTCGCACTTTTCAGGGTTAAATTCCATTTGCCACTTTTCCGCCCATCTGACCAACCCGTTTATATCGTCCTGTAGCCTGAGGCTTTCCTCCTCGCAATTTACCACCCCACCAATTTTCGTGTCATCTGCAAACTTACTGATCATACCTTTTACATTCTCATCCAAATCATTTATGTAGATCACAAACAGCAAGGGTCCCAGCACCGATCCCTGAGGTACCCCACTGGACACAGGCTTCCAGTCACAAAAGCAACCTTCGACCATCACCCTCTGCCTCCTGCCACTCAGCCAGTTTAGGATCCAACGCGCCAAGGCACCCTGGATCCCATGGGCTCTTACCTTCTTGACCAGTCTCCTATGCGGGACTTTGTCAAAAGCTTTACTGAAATCCATGTAAACCACATCCACAGCATTTCCCTCATCCACACACCTAGTCACCCCCTCGAAAAATTCAATCAGATTGGTCAGACATGATCTTCCCTTGACAAAGCCATGCTGACTATCCCCGATTAATCCTTGCCTCTCCAAGTGGAGACTAATTTTGTCCCTCAGAATTTTTTCCAATAATTTCCCTACCACAGATGTTAGGCTCACTGGCCTGTAATTCCCTGGTTTATCCCTGCTACCCTTCTTGAATAATGGTACTACGTTAGCTGTTCTCCAGTCCTCTGGTACATCCCCTGTGGCCAGAGAGGTTCTGAAAATTTGTGTCAGAGCCCCTGCAATCTCCTCCTTTGCCTCATGCAACAGCCTGGGATACATCTCGTCCGGGCCTGGGGATTTATCCACTTTTTGGCCTGCTAAAACCGCTAGTACCTCCTCCCTCTCGATGCTAATATGTTCAAGTATGTCACAGTCCCCTTGCCCGATTTCTATGTCTGCATCGTCTTTCTCCATAGTGAGCAAAGATGCAAAAAATTCATTTAAAACCCCGCCTACATCATCTGGCTAGGTTCGGATCGGACATGGCCCTGTGGGTAGCGGAGCGGGCCCAGGGGCCGTGTAGCCTGATCCTGCTCCTATTTCGTGTGTCTAATTCTGTTAGATTCAGGAGATGGTTCTGTGATAGTAGATTGGCGGTTAGGATCAGATCAGCCATGATCTTATTGAATGACGGAGCAGGCTCGAGGGGCCGATTGGCCTACTCCTGCTCCTATTTCTTATGTTCTTATGTTCTTATGTTCTAAGCTCAACAAAGCCAAGTGTCAGTTTGGCGTCCAGGAAGTCACTTTCCTAGGAGATAATCTATCTGGTAAAGGAATAGAGCCAGATATGGAAAAAGTAAACGCCATACTCAACATGCCCCGACCCACTGACAAAAAAGGAGTGCGACGCATCATGGGGATGATAAACTTCATTGGAAAGTTCATTCCTAACTTGTCAGCCAGGACAGCCTGTCTGCGAGACCTGCTACGTAAAACAAATGAGTTCACATGGACAGAAAGACATGAACAAGAGTGGATGAACCTCAAAACAGTGCTGACAACCACACCTGTACTCACCTTCTTTGACCCAACAAAGAGAATCAAAGTGTCAATGGATGCATCAAAAGATGGCCTAGGCGCGGTCTTGCTACAAGCAGAGGGTGAAGATTGGAAGCCTGTTGCCTATGCCTCTAGGTCCATGACTGACTCTGAGTGTCGATACACCCAGATTGAAAAGGAATGTCTAGGCTTGGTAGTTGGACTAGAAAAGTTCCATGGCTACATATTTGGACTTCCCACCTTCACAGTTGAGACAGACCACTGCCCACTGGTTGCCATCATAAAAAAAAACCTGAATGAGATGTCTCCAAGGATTCAACGACTCATGATGAAGCTGCAAAGATATGACTTTGAACTGATCTACACACCAGGCAAACACATAGTGTTAGCAGATGCACTATCCCGAGCACCCACAATGAGTCATGTGAGCTCTACTGAAGAAGACGTGGATGTTCATGTGAGTATGGTCACTGCTGCGCTGCTCGTGTCAGACACAAAATCAAAGCAAATAACAGAAGAAACAGTCAAAGATACAGTGTTACAAACAGTAATAGAGAACATTCATCATGGTTGGCCAAAAGGTTCCAGTCCAAAGTACTATCACATAAGGTCAGAATTGAGTGTCGCAAGTGGACTATTACTAAAACAGAACAGAATAGTCATTCCACAGGCTCTACGTCAAGACATGCTCAAAAGAATTCATGAGGGACACCTCGGAATTGAAAAATGCAAAAGGAGAGCAAGAGACACTGTTTATTGGCCTGGCATAAATAAGGACATTGAGAACATGATAGGCAAATGTGAGACATGTCAGAAACACCAAAACAAACAAGCAAAGGAACCAATGATAGTAGCTGACTTACCAACAGCTCCATGGCAAAAGGTTGGTATGGACCTTTTTCATTTGAATGGTAAAGAATATCTATTAGTGATTGACTACTATTCTAACTATCCTGAGATGGCGCTGCTCTCAAGCACCACAGCAAGCAGTGTCATAATGCATGTGAAATCCATCTTCGCCAGACATGGAATCCCCAGGATTGCCGTTAGCGACAATGGTCCGTGCTTCAACTGTAAGGAGTGGCAACAGTTTGCAGCACAGTATGACTTTCAGCACATCACATCCAGTCCTTTGTATGCTCAGTCGAATGGTAAGGCAGAAAAAGGTGTTCAAGTTCTCAAACAGCTACTGAAGAAAGCGACAGAAAGCAAGTCTGATCCTTATCTCGCCCTGCTGAGCTACTGAGCCTCACCTTTAGACTCTGGTTCTTCACCTGCTGAACTCCTAATGGGTCGCAAGTTGTGTACCACGCTACCCTGCTGTGCAAAAGAAAAGCAGAGTAAGGAACAGACAGAGACTTCAACAGTTAAAGCTGAAACAGAAATCAAACTATGACAAGTCTTCCAAAACTCTGAAACCATTGACAAGGGATGATGTTGTCAGGATTGAGGATCCAGATGGATGGAACAGGAAAGCTACAGTTCTTGAGGAAGTAGGACCAAGGTCATACACAGTTAGAACTGAGGAAGGACAGATTCTCAGGAGGAACCGCCGTTCCCTCCTAAAAACACAAGAGACTATCCAAGAGCAAATCGATGACAATGCCGCAACTGAATCTTGTCACTCACCACCAGAACAATCTAACACAAACACACATACAGGCTCTCATGAAAACACATCAGACTTACCCGTGCTGAGAAGATCCACACGTGAAGTAAAAAAGCCTGATAGACTTAATCTTTGAATACAAAGAAAACTATATTGAAAATGTATTGACTGTTGTGAAGATGTTTATGTCATTATGATTGATTGATATTGATTGATACTGATTTTGTTTAACCTCAAAGAAAGGGGGATGTAATGATCAGTAACATTTCATTCTAGAATGGTACACTAGGTGGAGCTGTATGTATATAAGAGTGGGCTACCCACAGTGCACTAGGCTACCCACAAGGCAGTAGTCAAGTTGGATGCCTGTACACAAAGTCCACATGGCTGAATAAAGTGACGAGCTCAAGCTAGCTGTTCATAATGATAATGTCTATTTATTTATGAACATAACAAAATGGACCTCATACCTTGGTCCTCGTGTAACTCTGAGCCTACTACTGTATTTTCATCCATTAAGATTTTTCATAATTGTGTTTTTAAACCGTTAATCTGTGTCTGCAATTCTATGTCATCCAGGCTGTTTATAACAGAGGATCCTGTATTATATGCCGTGAAAACATAATTCCAGGTTCCCCTTCTTTGTCTCCCCGCATTGCTAAAGTACTCAGTGTGTGTAGTGTACAGTTCTGTTGTGTCTGCATCGGCAAAATCGAACTCGTAGAATTTCCTGAACATTTCTCTTAACAGGGCCTGGTATAGCTGTTCTGTCTCTTTGGGGCACCACTCAGGTAAGTGTACCTCGGTAAGGTTTAGAATCACGGAACCTACCGCATAGTGTACCCCCTGGTATAGCACCTTTTCTGTCGGCACTAGTACCAGCCCATTCCCTGGTCCCTTGGTGGTGGCAGGGCACCCCTCTATGTGTGTCTTTTCTGTCTGAGTCGTGAGCAGGGGCTTTCGGGCGCGTGCCACGAGTTCAGTGGCTTTAACTGGGGCTGGGGAGCGTGGGACTATGCAGGTGTGTAGGTGGGAATCCCATTCCACCCCCTTCCCCTTATCCTGCAATGATGCGGAGAAGATGATGAATATGCCCGTGGGGCAGGCCATTTGCGACCCCCACATGCAGACATAAATTCCCTGTTCCGACTCCCACCACTTATCCCAGCACACACTAGCTCCCCCTTGGGTCCCTGTGATCGTCCGGTAGGTGTCGTTCCCTAGCCATTCCCAGTCAGCTGTACGGTCCCCCATGTCTCTGCTCAGCTTCCTGAGCCACCACCACCTTCCCAGGGGAATCTGTCCTCTGCAGGTCAGGCATACGCGTTTCCCCTCAGTGACCCCGATCCGTGTGGCCACAACCTGTATGCTGGGGCAGGGGAGGGAGGCCTCCCCGTAGATGAACCCGGTCTGGCTGGAGTACCGGGTGGAGTTCGATCCCAGCCACCTTGGCCATCTTCCCTCATGGGAATAGATGGCGAGCTCCTCCACGCCTCGTTCGCCGCCCCCAGCAGTCACAACCGGTGCTCTCTCTCCTCAGCACCCATAGATGTGGGAGTCCTCCACGTCACCTCGCTTCCCAGTGCTCATTCCTATCAGGGCAAGTAGGAGTATGCCCCCCTTCATTTCGAAATCCCTTCTGTAAAGAGACACAAGAGCATATAGCCAGGTCCTGAGGAGATTCTCTGGCTTGGGTAAAACATAGTCGAGTCTTGCGACCTCGACTCAATACAAACACTCTTAAAACAATAACACTTAAACTACCAATCACCTTGTTTAAAATTAAACTAAAACACCCAAACTTAACAATCCCAAAATTACATTACAGAAGCTATGTACATCCGCCGCCCGTCTCCGGGCAGCCAGGCTAATCCCTGTTCGGGCTGCAGCACACTACTCCCTTCGGTGTGGCTGTCTTGTCCTGTCCCTTTGGTCCCTCGCAGCCTGCAGCTGCTGGCTGGGAATCTCTGTCCTCAGACTGATTCCTGACTCGAGAGGCTGCCCTTTTAAACTGGGGAACCGGTGATCACGGTTTCTTTGGCCGTGGCGTTTGTGGGGACCTTCTAGGGACTTTGGCTGGTGGGGGTTTTCTGGCTGGTGGTTCTTTAACACAAGCCACTGCCCCCTCCTGTGTGGTCCGTGAACTTTCCACTACCGCTGGCTGGGGATTTTTATCCTCAGGTTTTTCCTCTCCTAAACCTGTGCTAGGGGCAGACAACTCTACGGCGCCTCATGCTGCCGGCTGCGGGTCCTCGCCCTCACATCCCACCTCTCCTAAACCTGGGTTAGGGGCAGGTAACTTTCTGCAGCCTAATGCTGCAGGCTGAGGGTCCTCGCCCCCAGGTCCCACCTCGTCTAAGTCCCAGATGAGTGGGGGAGGGTCCGAAATGGTGGGTGGGATGGCCCCTCCCTTAAAACAAGCCACTGCACCTGCCTGTGCAGTCTGTGAGTTTGCTCCTGCTGCAGACTGAGGATTTCTATCCTCAGACCTTGCCCTAACTGGCTGTTCCCTTCTCTCGGGCTTAAACAATTGGTTAATGTGGAACCATTTGATGTGCCGAGGCATCTTTATGGTGTATACCATGGGGCTTGCCTTGTCTACAATGCTGTAGGGCCCCATGTATAACGGTTCTAGACTTCCTACCCGAGCAAAATTCCTAACTGCAAAGTGCTACAGTACAAAGGGATCTGGGGGTCCTGGTGCATGAAACACAAAAAGTTAGTATGCAGGTGCAGCAGGTGATCAGGAAGGCCAATGGAATCTTGGCTTTTATTGCAAGGGGGATGGAGTATAAAAACAGGGAAGTCTTGCTGCAGTTATACAGGGTATTGGTGAGGCCACACCTGGAATACTGCATGCAGTTTTGGTTTCCATATTTAAGAAAAGATATACTTGCTCTCGAGGTGGTTCAGAGAAGGTTCACTCGGTTGATTCCGGAGATGAGGGGGTTGACGTATGAGGAAAGGTTGAGTAGGTTGGGACTCTGACGTGCCTCAATAACTTCAAGACTCGAAGTTAGCAGAATAAAGCAAGGCTTTTATTAGCAAAGAAAAGATGCCGGTGGCTGCACCTAGCTTCACCTGGCGTGCTGCTGTTCTACTGCAGGACAAGCCTGGACTTGTCTTAAGTAGGGCCAGGTATGGGCGGAGCCGACACACAAAGGGGGCGGTGCCCTATACACAATACAAGGTACAAACACCGGAGCAGGCAATACAATATATACAGTTAACTACAGAGTCTGATGAATGACATATTTCATCACATTCACCCCTTCTACAGATTTAGTCTGTCCGGGGGTGTGATAGTCCTCTGTGACCGACGTAATGGTTGCGGTGCCGCGGGTGCTGGCTGGGTGTCCCGGGTGGTCTCCTGGGCCTCTGCCGGGGGCGCCACCGGGGTTGTTGACGGAGTAGGTGGTGGGGGAGTAGGTGGTGTGTGTACCGTTGGCTGGTGTTCTTCCGGGGGTGATGAAAAATTAGTGGGTGGAGTGGGTGGGTAATAGTTGTTGTGGTTGTTGTTGTTGTTGTTGTAGTCATTGTCATTGTTGCTGTTGTTACCGGCTGGGGGCGAGGTCTTTTATGGACACAGTGTCCTCCCGTCCGTCGGCGTGCCGGACATACGCATATTGTGGGTTGGCATGGAGCAGGTGCACTGGCTCCACGAGAGGGTCCGTCTTGTGACCCCTCACATGCTTTCGCAGAAGTACCGGACCTGGGGTGGAGAGCCATGACGGTATGGATACGCCTGAGGTGGATTTCCGGCGAAACACAAACATTAGCTCATGAGGCGTGGCATTAGTGGCGGTGCACAATAGTGACCGTATTGAGTGGAGCACATCTGGGAGGACTTCCTGCCAGCGGGAGATAGGGAGGCCCTTGGTCCTTAGAGTTAGGGTGACTGCCCTCCATACTGTCCCGTTCTCTCGCTCCACCTGACCGTTACCCTGGGGGTTGTAGCTGGTGATACGGCTCGTGTCAATCCCCTTGGACAGCATGTACTGGCGTAGCTCTTCACTCATGAAGGCCGCCCCCCTATCCGTGTGGATATAGCTTGGCATACCGAACAGGCAGAACAGGCTGTTGAGGCATTTAATGACCGTGGCGCTGGTCATGTCTGGGCAGGGGAAGGCGAATGGGAAACGGGAGTATTCGTCCACAATGTTCAGGAAGTAAACATTGCGGTCGACGGACGGGAGGGGGCCCTTGAAACCTAAGCTAAGCCGCTCAAAGGGCCGTGTAGCTTTGATTAGGTGGGCTCTATCCGGGCGGTAGAACCAAGGCTTGCACTCAGCGCAAGTGCGGCAGTTCCTGGTCAGAGACCGAACTTCCTCAATCGAGTAGGGTAAGTTGCGGGACTTTATGAAGTGGAACAGCCGTGTGACCCCTGGGTGGCAGAGGTCGTTGTGGAGGGTCTGTAGCCGATCCCCGGTGGCGTTGGCACACATCCCTCGTGAGAGGGCGTCGGGGGATTCGTTAAGGGCCCCCGGCCGGTATATGATGTCGTACTCGAAGGTGGAGAGCTCGATCCGCCACCTAAGAATCTTATCATTTTTAATCTTCCCCCTCTGTTTATTATTGAACATAAACGCTACCGACCGCTGGTCGGTAAGTAGGTTGAAGCGTTTGCCGGCTAGGTAGTGCCGCCAGTGGCGCACTGCGTCCACGATGGCTTGGGCCTCCTTTTCCACGGAGGAGTGTCTGATCTCGGGCCCCTGGAGGGTCCTCGAGAAGAAAGCTACGGGCCGCCCTGCCTGGTTGAGGGTGGCCGCCAAGGCAAAGTCAGACGCATCACTTTCCACTTGAAAGGGAGTGTTCTCGTCCACTGCCTGTAGCGTGGCCCGCTCAATATCCTGCTTAATGCTTTTGAAGGCAGCATGGGCCTCAGCAGAGAGCGGGAAAGAGGATGCTTTCAAGAGGGGACCGGCTTTATCGGAGTAGTTAGGGACCCATTGGGCATAATACGAGAATAACCCCAGGCACCTTTTCAGGGCTTTGGGAGTGTTGGGCAGGGGCAGCTCCCGTAGGGGGCGCAATCGGTCGGGTCTGGTCCGATTTCCCCATTCTCCACCACGCTGCCTAGTATGCAGAGGCGCGTGGTGTTGAAAACGCACTTGTCCTCGTTGTAGGTGAGGTTGAGTTTTTGTGCGGTTTTCAGAAACCTCGCGAGGTTTGAGTCGTGGTCCTGTTGGTTGTGGCCGCAGATGGTGACGTTGTCGAGAAAGGGAAAGGTTGCCTGCAAGTGGTGGTCATCGACCATGCGGTCCATCTCCCTCTGAAAGACCGAGACCCCATTCGTCACCCCAAAGGGGACTCTGAGGAACTGGTAGAGGCGTCCGTTTGCCTCGAAGGCGGTGTACGAACGGTCCTCTTGTCTGATAGGGAGCTGGTGGTACGCTGACTTGAGGTCGATGGTGGAGAACACCCGGTATTGGGCGATTTGGTTCACCATCTTGGATATGCGGGGTAGCGGGTAGGCGTCTAGTTGGGTATAGATGTTGACTGTTTGACTATAGTCAATCACCATCCGCTTCTTCTCGCTACCCCTCACCACCACCACTTGGGCGCGCCACGGGCTGTTGCTGCGTTCAATAATGCGCTCCTTCAGGAGCCTGTCTACCTCGGTCGCGATAAACCGCCTGTCCTCCCAGCTGTACCTCCTGCTTTTGGTCGCTATTGGCCGGCAGTTAGGGGTAAGGTTCGCGAATAGCGAAGGCGGCTTTACCTTCAGGGTAGCCAGGCCGCACATTGTGAGGGGCGGCTGGGTCCCACCGAAATTGAGCGTGATGCTTTGGTGGTGGCACTGAAAATCCAGGCCCAAGATCAAGCTCACACATAAATCCTTCATAATTAACAGTTTAAAATTATTATATACAGTGTCTTTAACGGACAATCGTACCGCGCAGTAACCCGCAATAGCCGATATCTGGGTTTTGTCGGCCATAGAGATCCTGCCCTGAGTAGGGACTATAGTTAGAGAGAGTCGTTGTACCAGATCAGGGTGAATGAAGCTCTCTGTGCTCCCGCTGTCAATTAAACATTTAACCTTGCACCCGTTTACCTCAATGTCCACCATCGATTTGGATAGTGGGTGTGGTCTGGACTGGTCCACTGTGATCGAGGCCACTGTAGGGCCCTGATCGGGACAAGATGGTGGGCCACACGAGGCCGGGTAAGATGGCGTCCACGCTGTCTGCTCGCGAGATGGCGGACCCCACGAGGTCGGACAAGATGGCGTCCAAGATGGCCGCTCCCACGACGCGCACGCGGCGGTGGCGGTTTTGCCTGCGGGGTTCCCTCTGCACACCTTCCCGAAGTGCCCCTTCTTACCGCACTTAAAGCAGGTGGTGCCTTTCGCCGGGCACAGGTTCCTGGTGTGCTTCGGCTGCCCGCAGAAGTAGCATTTGGGGCCCCGATGCGTCGCAGCGGTCGTAGGGCTTCTGGGGGGAGAGCAGGGCCCCGACGGTGTTGGGCTACCGGGCTGGGAAACAGAGGCGGCGTGGGCCACGCGGCCTGCCGAGTAGGAGTCAGAGTTCTTCTGAGCCACATCCAACGATCGCGCTGTGTCCACAGCCTGTGTCAGATCTAGGCCCGCTTTCTCTAGCAGTCTCTGCCGGATGTAATTAGAGCTAAGTCCTGCGATAAAGGCATCCCGAATCAGCTCGTCTGTGTATACCGTGGCTTTCACGTCTTTGCATTTGCAGTCTTTGCCAAGCACTTTTAGGGTGACTAGAAAGTCCTCTAGCGACTCTCCGGGTCGCTGTGTGCAGGTAGCAAGCAGGTGCCTGGCGTACACTTCGTTGGTAGGCCGCTGATAGTGGGCCTTTAGAATGTTGCAGGCATCCAGGTAGCTGGCGGCGTCTTGTATGAGTGGGAAAACCCGGTGGCTTACCCGATTCTGTAGGATCCCGAGTTTCACATCTCTGGTGGCTGTAGAGGCTGTGACGGCTTCGGAGTTGGCCATAAAGAATTCCAAGCACTGGAACCAGTGTCCAAACCGTGCCGATGCATCCGAAGCATGCGGGTCCAAATCCAAGCGCTCCGGTTTCAAATGTTGATCCATCGTTAAAAGTTTGCTAATAAAATTGACGTGCCTCAATAACTTCAAGACTCGAAGTTAGCAGAATAAAGCAAGGCTTTTATTAGCAAAGAAAAGATGCCGGTGGCTGCACCTAGCTTCACCTGGCGTGCTGCTGTTCTACTGCAGGACAAGCCTGGACTTGTCTTAAGTAGGGCCAGGTATGGGCGGAGCCGACACACAAAGGGGGCGGTGCCCTATACACAATACAAGGTACAAACACCGGAGCAGGCAATACAATATATACAGTTAACTACAGAGTCTGATGAATGACATATTTCATCACAGACTCTACTCATTGGAGTTCAGAAGAATGAGAGGCGATCTTATAGAAACATATAAGATTGTGAGGGGGCTTGATCGGGTGGATGCGGTGAGGATGTTTCCACTGATGGGTGAGACTAGAACTAGGGGGCATAATCTAAGAATAAGGGGCTGCCCTTTCAAAACTGAGATGAGGAGAAACTTCTTCACTCAGAGGGTAGTAAATCTATGGAATTTGCTACCCCAGAGAGCTGCGGAAGCTGCAACATTAAATAAATTTAAAATGGAGATAGACAGTTTCCAAGCAGATAAGGGAATTAGGGGTTACAGGGAGAGGGCAGGGAAGTGGACGTGAGTCTAGATTCGGATCAGCCATGATCCTATTGAATGGCGGAGCAGGCCCGAGGGGCCGTATGGCCTACTCCTGCTCCTACTTCTTATGTTCTTATGTTATGTTCATAACCTGATCCCCTATCTCCCACTCGTGGTGTGTTCGGGGTTCTAACAGCAATCGGTTACTCCGATGCTGCTTTCCCATGTTCCCAGCCGTCTGCCCATGGACCTGTTTAAGGTGCTCAAATAGGTTCCTGGCGAACCTGTCCCGGTTCACCTCCCTGAGCTGACCTTCTGTAAGCACCGGGGCTAGTACATGGGTGGGGGTCCGCATAACTCTGCCAGTCATCAGCTCGTGTGGGGAATACCCCGTGCTTTTTTACTGGCTGGCTCGGATCCCCATCAGGACCAACGGTAGGACCTCCACTCACTTTCTTGGTGAGTCTACCGTCTCTTTCCTCAGTCTTTCTTTCAAGGTCCTGTTCATCCTCTCCACAATCCCTGAGGACTGTGGGTTGTGTGCAACGTGCCACTTCCCCTCAATGCCGAGTACCATAAGGGCATTCTGCATGACCTGCCCGGTAAAGTGGCTCCCTTGGTCGGACTCCACCTACTGTGGTAGCCCCCATCGCGAGAACACCTCCCTGACCAGGATCCTGGCTGTACCCAGAGCTGTGGCTGTTCGGCAGGGGAAGGCTTCTACCCACTTTGTGAACACATCTACCAGGACTAGGCAGTACTTATAGCCTCCCTGGGCGGTGGGTAGGGGCCCGATGTAGTCGACCTGGTTCGACTGCCATGGTCCCTCTACCCTCCTGATGTGTCCCATAGGTACCTTCCTTTTGTGGGGGTCAGGGTTGTTAGCAGCACACACCAGACAGCTGGCATAGAACTCGCGGACATCTTCCCTGAGTCCTGGCCACCATCCCGCCTGTTCCACCCGCTGCCAGGTGTTCTGAGGCCCGGGATGCCCCGCTCCTGGACCCTCATGGGCCAGTTGAAGGAATTCCCTCCTGTGCTGCGGTGGTACTACCCATTGTTCGCCCCTAAACAGCATGCCTTCCTTCACAGAGAGGGCTGCTGTGCCGTAAGGGCCCTCTACCCTTTTCCCCTCAGCCACTGCATTGAGGACTGCCTTGAGGACGGGGTCTTGGGTTTGGACTGTCTTAAGGTCCAGGGTTAAAGCTACCCCTGCACTCCCTTGTGTCCCATTCCGACCCCTGACTGCTGCTATAGGACTGGACCCATATGGGTCCCAGAAAGTGCCTGTGCGGGCACCCTCCTTAGCTAGCATGTCAGCCTGCTGGTTGCCCTTACTTCGGGGTTCTGTGGAGGAATGGGCTTTCACCTTATGGATGAAAACCTCCCCTTCCTCCCCCACTGCTGCTAAGATTTTCTCCAGCAGGGGTTTCACTATGAGGGGTCTCCCGTCAGCGGAGGTGTATCCGCGGCGGGACCAGATGGCCAGGTACTCCGTACACGAATTGCATGTGAACATGCTGTCCGAGCAAATCATGTATGGGGTGGGGAAGATTTTGGTGTGTGTAACAACATACACTACTGCGGACAGTTCAGCCTGCTGGGCACTCATGGTGCTGGGGAGCTTAATTGCCAGGGCAATGTTTGCCGCTGGGTCATAAACTTCACATTCTGTGAGTCGCTCACCAGCAGATACCGTGCTAGAGCCAGCCACATAGATTTCGCGGCCTGTGGGGTGTATCCCGGCCCGCAAACCTATGTCCACTTCCCAAACCCCTTCTATGGAACACCTGGGCTGTTCCAGGATATACCAAGTTAGCTGCGAGCTTTGTCTCGCAGAGCCCTTTTACTTTCAGGTCCATCTGTGAGAGAAGCAGGGTCCAGCGAGTAATGCGGGTACTGCTCACTGTCCCATCCTTGATTCTCCCATCCAGGAGCATCTGGGTGGGCCAAGAGGTGCCTCTCACAATTGGAGTAGCTCTTCTCCACATCCTTGAGTATCCTGGAGAAGTAGACCACCGGTCTCAGCCTGCCATGCCGCTCTTGGAGCAGCACAGCACTCAGGCTGTCCCCGCTGGCTGCTACCTCCAGGAAGAACTCTTTCCCCCCATCTATGGCCCCTAGAGCTGGTGCGGTCTGCAGATCTTTCTTGAGCCTGACAAATGCTGCCTGGCAACCCTCATCCCAAACCCACTCCACTCCCTTATGTAGGAGTCGGAGCAGGGGGGTTGCTGTGGCTGCATAGTCCTCAATAAAGTCTCTGCAGTACCCAGTTAGCCCTAGAAAAGATCTCACTCCCGTGACTGTGTTGGGGACTGGTAACTCCTGCTTCCCTTCTAGCTTTATCTATGGCCCTTTCCCCAGCGCTTACGGTCAGGCCCAGGAATTTCACCTCCTGCTGGCCGATCTGCGCTTTCTTTGGGTTCACTTTAAAGCCTTCCTGCCTGAGCAGTTCCAACAGTTCAGCCAGTAGCGGGCCATGCTCCTCTCTCGAATCAGTGAATAGGAGCAGGTCATCCACATACTGTACCAGCTGCCTGGGCTGGCTGAAGCCCTTTAAACTGTTTGCCATGCATTGGTGGAAAATGCTAGGGCTATTGTGGAAACCCTGAGGCAAACAGTTCCAGGTGTACTGTTGCCCTTTAAAAGTAAAGACAAACTTGTATTGATCCTCTCTCCTTAAAGGGATGGACCAAAACCCGTTGGAAATATCCAGCACCGTGAAAGTGGTTGCAGATGCTGGGATACTTCCTATCAGGTCGGCAACTGCTGCTACCGTGGGTGCACAGGCTGGGATGTTACTGTTGAGCACCCGATAGTCCACTGTGGCCCTCCAGGAGTTGTCCGGTGGAGAGTTCACGTGAGTGGCTATCGGTCTCAGGACCCCCTGTTGCACTAAGGAGGACATGGCTGCTTCCATGTCTGGCTCCGCTTCCCTGGGGAAGTTATACTGCTTTTGTGGTCGGGCCATAGGGTCCCCATCTACACTGACCTTGAACCCATTGACCCTCCCACAATCGTGCTTGTGTGTGGCAAATGTGGCTAGGTGGGCTCGCACAAATGCCTGGAACTCCCTTGGGGTATTACTGACCATGAGCTCAAGGTTATACCCCTCTTTAGGCTTCATGGTGCACAGGGTCCCCTTCCCCTGTTTCCCTGGGATGACTACTACACCGCCATCCTTTCCTGTGTTTGCCCCTCATAGGCAGTGATTCCTTAAATCCACCAGGATCCCGTGGCCTACAATAAAGTCGGCTCCCAGGATCCCCTTTCCACCCTCCACTTCCCACTTCATTAGGATACAGGTCCACTTAGAGCGTGCAGGGGGTTTTGGTTTGGGGTTTGTGTCTGGTCAGTCAGTCGTGTGTCTGAGCTGTTCCAGCCCCGTGCGGTTCGAATCGCTTCCCCTTTGGTTCTGACCACCGGACTTATTTACAAATAGCGATATAGACAAACGAGACCAGTGGTTCGGTGCAAAGAAAATCAATGTTTATTAAAATAGAGAACAATTACTATACAGAGAAAATCACTATGGATGCAGCACAATTACACTTAATAGGGGAGGAGAAACGGACACATCGAGGGAAAATGACTAAAATGACACTTTAGCAATTCCCCTTAACTCCCATCCTTTACACCTATCTAGATTATCTTGTGATGGGCCAGAAAATTGATGCTCACCAGTTTCGGATGTTGAAACGCCTGCTCCGTGCCCTGTTGCCTGCCGATGTCTTAGGTTTTCACCGCCCACAGCAGAGATACCCCAGTAATTTAAACGTAACTGCGGGTATTCTACTTCCCTGGACGGGCTCTTCGTCGACAATCCTCTTGCTGGGTTGATGGTAAGGCAGGGCACCGGAGGCGAGGCGGGAGAGAGAGAGAGAAATGGCCTCCCGAGGGACTAGTTATACCCTTCCCGGCAGCCCTTATCTCCCGCCAGATCAGCTCATTTCTTTTGTCTAATCTGGATGTATTGAAACTCATACAAAAGATACCGATCTGGGCCCATCGACCTGGATGGCTGGTAATCAGTTTTACTGGTCTCATCAGTGTTCCCCTTTGTCCAACTGGTTTCGTGATGGGGCCATTCCAGTCTGAATGCCCCGTTGATCGTTTTGAAGTACTTAGGTAAACAATGTTGACGTTCTCTAAATGAAGGCCTGAATGCAGCTGAGCTTGTTCCACTACATATTCAATAGGCCCTGTCTGCTTTTGATTGTTTGTGCAAACAACCTTGATGGCTTTTAATCAGAGGCCCGAATGCCACTGGGTTTGCTTCTAATGCATAAATGCAGAAGGTCTGTCTGCATTCAAGTTCTGGAAAGTTCCTTCTCACAGTCATCAGAATACAAGCTGTCAGTCCAAACTGAAACTTACAGGCGTTGGCCATGAGGCTGACCGCAGCCATCTTGTTGTGCCCTGGATTTTAAACTCAGTCCAACCAGGGTTTCTTTAATAAACCAAAAGTAAATCCTCGGGGGAGACATGAAATTTGCGAATCCTTTCAAGCGGAGTGTTCCTAAGTGAATGGACAGCGGGATGGAAAATGAGCCTGCCTGTTCCTTACCTGTGAATCCCGACAGACTGTATGGGACCCCGTTAGATAGAGGTGAGGTGGTGGGGTTAGCTGAATGGATCACGGTGCATGATGCCCCCGTGTCCAACAGATAGGTCCCTTTCACCTCTTTTACCTCCATCTCAACGAGGGGTCTCTTCCATAAGTCGTACTTAAGGGAACACTGGTAAACAGGCTGCGCTGGCTCTAGTCAGGGCTGTGGGTTGGATGGGGCGGATGGGGTCAGAGCACCAGTAGTGGCTGCTACCTTCCCTGGGCCAGTCAATAGGGTTCTCATTGCATCCAAAAAGGACACAAACTTTAATAAAATTAACATCAGGCCAAAACCATATTTATTAAAAATAACAAACGGAAGGAACGAGCTTTATTAAAAATAAGAAACGAATCTGCCATCACTCGGTAGTGATACGACACAAAGCTCACACGGGTGTTTCTTCTTCCAACCGGGCATCCCGGTCCTTCCACAACCTTTTCGCTTTAAATTCTACCCCGGGACCCTTTCTCCTACACTGGACACAAACCAGGTAGAGGACGATCCCTAGCTGACAGACTACTAAGATGTGGGATGCCATTCGAATCCAGGAGGGGACCTCTATACTTTCAAAAACGTTCCACCAGGGCGGGGTCATAATATCTAAAATGTCGGCCCCTATCTGTACAGTCTTCTGTTCCAAAGTGTAGAAGTGCTTTTGTGATACTAGAACGGCTTTTAATAATTTGGTAAGGTGCTCTGGGAGAGGGGGACTCGGGTAACCGAAGTGGGCAACATATTTCTGGAGGTGGGTAAAACTCTCCTCCACAGTGAGGTGAACAGTGGACGGTTCAGGAATGGGGACAATTCGTATCTGTGCCACTTGAACTTCTGCCTCGGGTTTGAAGCAGAAACTGCTGTCACTCACCGCGCACCAGCTGTGCTGTCCGTGCTGGTAGTGAGACGCTCCTGTGGTGACGCAATATGTCCCACCTCCTATATATGCTACCTGTGGGGGAGCATGGCCTTGTGCCATGGCTTCCATGGTACAATTTATAGGTTTCGCGTCAGCAGCTCTGAACCCGCATTATGGTTTCGAATAGGCATTCAAGTGCTGGGGACACAGGATGATGTGTGCTCCCCGGCTACGGCACCCCGAGAGGTCAGTACCCATCATAGCGTGCTCCCACTTTATGACATAGGGCGGGACCGCTGTAAAATGAATGTGTGCACCCCCTTGAATGACTCCAATGTTCTTCACCCTGTATACCGGTGCGGGTCGGGCCGTCCCGCCCATGACCGGCATTCTTACAACTATCCCCATGACGGTGTGGTTGGACCACCCACAGTCCACTGGGACTGGGTAGGCCTCAGAAGCTAGCCGGAGCTGGCATGGGCTTAATGCATTCTCAAAAGGGTGGAGGGCTGCGAGGTGTTTGTTGCTGATCCAGGAGGGGACTAAACCTTGTTTTAAATCCTCCAGATTACTGCGGCCCTCGCCCAGCAACCATGCCCCGTACAGCACGCACACCTCGTTCTGCACAGCCTGGTCAGAAGCGTTTCTGTCCTCCCTGATGAGAGCATTTACCGTCTTTGCATGTTTTTCCAGCTCTGCGATGATCTCCTTCAAATGGAGTCATGGCCTGGTCTTCATGCAACTCAGAACTTACTACCTTATTCTCATCAGTTAAAATACCCTTTAATTGAGTTTTTAGACCATTAATCTGGGTCTGCAGCTCGATGTCATCTAAACTGTTGATGACCGAGGACCCCGTGTTAAAACCAGTTAAAACATCATTAAAAACACCCCTTCTTTGCCTCCCAATCCTGTCCCAAATCTCGTGGTGAGTATACAATTCGGTCTTATCGACCTCCGAAAAGTCAAATTCACGGAATTTTCTAAACATCTCTGTTAATAGGGCTTGATACAATTTGGCAGTCTCTGCGGGGCACCACGTGGGTAAGTGTACCTCAGTGAGGTTTAAAATCACCGAGGCCACCGCGTAATGCACCCCTTGATACAGCATCTGGTCTGTGGGTACTAGCACCTGGCCGTTCCCTGGTCCCTTGGTGGTGGCGGGGCATCCCTCTGCTACTGTCCGTGACGTCAGGGTCGTGGGATGGGGCCGTCGGGGGTGGGTCACTAGTTCAGTGGCATTAACCGAGATTGGGGAGTACGGGATCGCGCATGCATCCAGGCAGGACTCCCAGTCCATCCCCCTCCCGTTATTTTGCCACTGGCTGTGGAAAATGATGGAAATGCCTGTGGGGCAGACTTTCTCTGATCCCCACATACAGACGTAGATCCCCTGATCCGGTTCCCACCATTTATCCCAGCACACACTTAACCCTCCCTGGGTCCCTGTAATGGTCCTGTGAGTGTCATTCCCTAACCTTTCCCACTCTACCCTGGGGTTCCCCATGTCTTTGTTTAACTTTCTGAGCGACCACCACCTATCCAGGGGAACGTTCCCTTTATACGTCAAACATATTCTTTTGCCCACGGTGACGCTAATCCTTGGGGTGACGATTCGTATCCTCGGGCACTGGAGGGAGGCCTCCACATACGTGAAGCCGGTCTCATTCGAATACTGGGTCGAATTGGATCCCAGCCATCCTGGCCAGCTCCCCTCGTGGACATACGAGGTGATTTCATCCGCCTCCCATAGACCACTTCCGTCGTGTGCTAGGGGCGCTCTCTTCCCCGAGCATCCGAAGATATGATGGTCCTCGACATCGCCCCTTCTCGCGAGGCTCAGCCCGAACAGGGCGAGCAGGATTATGCCTCCGCACATTTTGAAATTCTGAAAAAGACATAAAAGCATCTAGCCAGGTTCCCTGGAGGCTCCCTGGCTCGGGGGAAGTGTGATCGGGTCCCGCGACCTCGGCTCACGTAGACAGCACTCTGGAACGGTTCCATACTTAAAGACTACCGGTTCCTTACATAGAATTAAATTAAAACACCCTAACTTAACCTTATACACATTACTAAACTTAAACAAAGCTATGTACATCTGCCGCCCGTCTCCGAGCGGCCAGCCTAATCACTGTTAGGACTATTGCAGGCTACTACCTGCGGCGAAGCTGGACTGATCTCCACTTCTGGTCCCTTGCAGCTTATGGCTGCTGGCTGGGGACCTCTGTCTTTCAGCTTCTCCCTGACTCGGGAGGCCGCCCTTTTGAACTGAAGAGCCGGTGACCATACTTTTCTGGGCTGGGGTAGCCGAGGAGACCTCCTAGGGAGGGCTACTGGTGGGGCTACCCTGGTGAGCGGGCCCTTGGCTCGGGTCACAGTCCTCGCTGGCTGGGGGCCTTCTCCCTCGGGTCCCTCCCCTCCCAAACCTGAACTGGGGACGGGCAATCCCTCGCCACCGGCTGCCGGTGGCTGAGGGTCTTCCCCTCCAGGTTCAAAACCTGGTTCGGGGGCGGGGCCATCTGGTTCGGGCTCCTCCTCGTCGGAATCCCATAAGAGAGGGGGAGTGGTCTGGACAAAATGCTGGGGAACTTTTCCCTTGACGCACGCGACTGCGCCTGCGTGTGCAGCCTGCGTGCGCGTACCTGCTGCGGGCTGAGGATTTCTAACCTCGGGTTGAATCCCAGCTGCCTGTTTCCCTGCCTCCGGCTTAAACACTTACATTGATTCACATGGAACCATTTTGTGCGCCGGGGCATTTTTACTGCATAAACCATGGGGCTGGCTTTATCGACTATGCTACAGGGTCCCATGTACAGTGGCTCTAAACTCCCCACTCGGGCGTAGTTCCTAACCATCACTTGGTCCCCTATCTCCCACTGGTGACTCTCGCTAGGCTCGAACAGCAACCGGTTATTCCGATGCTGCTTCCCCATGCTACCTGCTGCCTGTTCATAAATCTGTTTCAGGCGCTCGAGGAGTGTTCGGGCGAACTTATCCCGATTTACCTCCCGAAGCTGCCCTTCAGTAAGAACTAGGGCTAGGACATGGGTGAGGGTCCTCATAACCCTACCGGCCATGAGTTTGTGCAGGGAATACCCTGTACTCTTAGACTGGCTGGCCCGGATCCCCATGAGGACTAGAGGGAGGACCTCCGCCCATTTTTGGGGCGAGCCCACTGTCTCCTTCCTCAACCTTTCTTTAACAGTGCGGTTCATGCGCTCCACAATCCCTGAGGACTGTGGTTTGTGGGCTACGTGCCACTTCCCCTTGATGCCGAGCATCATAAGGGTGTTCTGCATGACCTGGCCGGTGAAGTGGCTTCCCTGGTCGGACTCCACAAACTGGGGTAGTCCCCACCGCAAGAACACCTCTCGCACCAAGATCCTTGCAGTCCCCAATGCTGTGGCCATTTTGCAGGGGAAGGCTTCCACCCATTTGGAAAACACGTCTACCAGGACGAGGCAGTATTTGTAGCCTCCCTGGGCGGTGGGCAGGGGCCCGATGTAGTCGATCTGGATCGACTGCCATGGTCCCTCTACCCTCCTAACGTGTCCCATGGGCACCTTCCTTCTGTGGGGGTCGGGGTTGTTTGCAGCGCACACAAGACAGCTAGCACAGAACTCGCGGACGCCTTCCCGGAGTCCTGGCCACCATCTCGCCTGTTCCACCCGTTGCCAGGTGGTCTCAGGCCCGGGGTGTCCCGCTCCCAAACCCTCATGGGCCAGTTGAAGGAACTCCCTCCGGTGTTGCTGGGGTACTACCCACTGTTCTCCTTTGAACAGCATGCCTTCCCTTATGGAGAGGGCCATTGCGCCGTAAGGGCCTTCTACCTTCCTGCCCTCCACTACTGCGCTAATGATGGTTTTCAGTACAGGATCCTGGGCTTGGAACGTTTTAAGGTCTGGGGCTAACACTACTCCTAAGCTCCCTTGGGTCCCATCCCTGCCTCTAACTGCCGCCACGGGCCCGGACTCATACGGGTCCCAGAAAGTGCCTGCGCGTGCACCCTCCTTGGCCAGCATGTCGGCTGGCTGGTAACCCTGGCTGTGGGATTCTGTGGAGGAATGGGCCTTCACTTTGTGAATGAAGACCTCGCCTTCCTCCCCCACGACTGCCAGGATTTTCTCCAGCAGGGGCTTTACTGTTAAGGGCCTCCCATCGGCGGAGGTATACCCACGACGGGACCAGATGGCCAGGTATTCCATACACGAGTTGCAAGTGAACATGCTGTCCGAGCAAATCGTGTATGGGGTGGGGAAGATTTTGGGGTGGGTAATCACATACACCACCGCGGACAGTTCAGCCTGTTGGGCACTCATGGTGCTGGGGAGCTTGATCGCCAGGGCAATGTTTGCCGTTGGGCCATAAACTCCACAACCCGTGAGTCGTTCGCCAGCAGATACCATGCTGGAACCGTCTACATAGATTTCGCGGCCTGAGGGATGTATCCCGGCCCGTAAACCTACGTTCACCTCCCATACCCCTTCTATGGAACACCGATGGGCTGTTCCAGGATATACCATATTGGCCGCGAGCTTTGGCTCGCAAAGGCCCCTCACCTTCAGGTCCATCTGCGAGAGGAGGAGGGTCCAGCGTGCAATGCGTGCACTGCTGACTGTCCCATCTTTAATCCTCCCATCCAGAAGCATCTGGGTGGGTGTGTGGTGTGTGAGGAGGGCGATGGGAGAGGTGCCTGTGAAGATCAAGGATCTTTTCACAGCCCAATACGTGGCTAAAAGGTGCCATTCGCAAATTGAGTAGCTCCTCTCCACATCAGTGAGTACTCTGGAGGAGCTCTTGGAGCAGCACAGCACTCAGGCTATCCCTGCTAGCCGCTGCCTCCAGAAAGAACTCTTTCCCCCCATCTATAGCTCCTAGGGCTGGTGCGGTCTGCAAGTCTCCCTTGAGCTTGACAAATGCTGCCTGGCAACCCTCATCCCAAGACCACTCCACTCCTCTGTGTAGGAGTCGGAGCAAAGAGGCTGCTGTGGCTGCATAGTCTTCAATGAAGTCCCTGCAGTACCCCGTTAACCCTAGGAACGACCTCACACCTCTCACTGTGTTGGGGACCAGCAACTCTTGGACCGCTTCCCTCCTAGCATTGTCTATGGCTCTCTCTCCTGCGCGGACGGTTAGGCCCAGGAATTTAACTTCCCACTGGCCGATCTGCACCTTTTTCGGGTTGACGTTGAACCCCTTACTCTGTAGCAGCTCCAGCAGTTCGGCCAGTAGCGGGCCATGCTCCCCGATTGAGTCGGTAAACAAGAGCAGGTCATCCACATACTGCAGCAACTGGGTGGGCTGACTAAATTCCTTTAAGCTATCCGCCATACACTGGTGGAAGATGCTGGGGCTGTTATGGAAGCCTTGTGGCAAGCAGTTCCAAGTATACTGTTGCCCTTTAAAAGTAAAAGCGAACTTATACTGGTCCTCCCTCCTCAAGGGGATGGACCAAAACCCATTTGAAATATCCAGCACCGTGAACGTGGTCGCGGATGCTGGAATACTCCCGAAGAGGTTGCCCACTGCTGCCACTGTGGGGGCGCACGTGGGGATATTGCTGTTGAGCACCCGATAGTCCACCGTGACTCTCCATGAATTGTCCGGTTTTCTGACCAGCCAAAGCGGAGAGTTAACATGGGTGGCTATGGGCCTCAACACTCCCTGCTGTACTAAAGAGGACATGGCTGCCTCCATGTCGGGCTCTGCTTCTCTGGGGAAGTTATACTGCTTCTGGGGCCGGGCCATGGGGTCCCCGTCCACTCTGACCTCAAACCCGGTGACCCTCCCGCAGTCGTGTTTGTGCGTGGCAAATGCAGCTAGGTTAGCCTGCACGAATGCCTGAAATTCCCCTGGACACCGTCGACCATGAGCCCGAGGTTGTAACCCTCTTCCGGCTTCACAGTACACAGGGTCCCCTTCCCTTCCTTGCTCGGGATGACTACTACACCTCCCTCTTTACCCGTGTTGGTTCCCCAAAGGCAATGACTGCGGAGATCCACGAGGATCCCGTGGCCCACGATGAAGTTGGCCCCTAGGATCCCCTTTCCTCCCTCCGCTTCCCACCTCACCAGAATGCACGTCCACTTGGTCCGGAGCGTGCCCAGGTGGATTGAGAGCAGCTTGGAGAATGCTCCCGCCTGTTCCTTACTGGTGAACCCGCATGGTCTCTAAAAATGACTCGATCGCCGCGGGAGCAATTTCCGTCTCTGCCTTCTGGGCTGGGGCTGTGGAGTTCTTTACTTTATTGTCTTTCCATGGATTTTTACAATCCTTGCGCCAGTGGCCGTCTTTCCCGCACCCGTAACAGTTTAACTTAGTCTGGGAGGGACGGTTCCCCTACTGGTGCCACTCTTTCTTATTCTGGCCCCCAGGTTTAACCTCATGGACTTTTCCCTTGGGTTGGGGCGTCTCGATACCCCTCATATTCCTAAATGCTACCGTGAGCTGGTGGATCACCATTTCTTCGGTGGTCTGGGGGCTTCGGGGGTCAAACCAGGCCGCAGCCTGGGCTCGGATTTGGGGCAGGCAGTTTGTCATTAGACAACAGAGCCAGTGGGTCAATTGGACTTGGTTCAGTAATGTCCGCGCTGGCATTCCCGGGCATGCGCTCCGGTAGACTGGCCACAGCCTGTCTGCGAACGCCTGCGGGGACTCCCCTGGGAGCTGTACCGTTTTTTCCGCCCGGGCGAACGGACTACCATCATTGAGTCCCATGGCCTCCAATATCTCGTTCCTCAAATCCTCATAATCTTTCTGCCCCTTTTTACATTCATCAGATAGGGTCTGGAAGAGATCACTCCCCAGAGGAAACAGCAGCATCTTAGCTTGCTCTGCGTCATCGCAGTCATTAATGCACGCTGCCTGTTCTATCTCCCTGAAGTGCAGAGAGGGGTCTCCCTTTTTGGTGAGCTTGGGGGTGTGACTAACCATGGCCCTGAGCTGTTGGGTGCCATGCGGCACCACAAACTGATTTTGGATGGGCCCTGGGTCCTCGTCATCAACGGGCGGGCCGTACCTCCGTTGTCGGAGGGTGTACACTGGTCCTGGTCCCGGCCTATCTAGCGGGGCCCGCTGTGCTTCCCCTACCACTTCATCCTCCAACCCCCTTGCTGCCAGAACTCCTGAAAACTCGGAGATATGGGTGGCGGCCATGGGACCTCTGATTCCCTAGCCAACTTTGTTCTGGGTGCTGCCTGTGGGACGGTTCTGTTTGGGTTGCCGGTAAAGTTCGACTGGCCCGCCTTCGGGCTGATGAGGCATACCATGCCCTTCGCCCTCGATAAGGCCATGCCCAAGCTTTCTATCTCCTCCCTACAGGGCCCGTGATCTGCCTCCTCGAACCCCCGGTCGCAGGCTAGCTTGTATGCTGCCTTTACCTCCCTTACTTTCTCCTCCTGCTCTTTTAATTCTTGGGTGAGGTCGCAAATCGTGTCCTGCAGCCTTATCTCGCTGCCCCTCGCCTCTCTGACCTGGTATTCCAAGAGCTCCATCTTGCGCCTAGCGCTGGCTTTAATTTCAGCGGTCTGGTATTCCAGGCGCTCTACCCTTGCCTGATGTTCCCGTTGCATTTCGACGGCTCGGGCCTCCAGGCGCTCTACCTTTGCCTGGTGTTCCTTTGCCATCTGCGCTCTTTCTTGGCTTAACGCCTGAAGCGCCACTAGCACTTTCTCTTCCGCTAAAACCTTATCCTGCATTTCTAGGGCCAATTTCTTGAGCCTGGCAGCCTGTGCTGCTACAACACTGTCCAGCACTAGGACTTGTTTCTTGTAACACATTAACCAGACTGCCTTTTCAATTGCCCTCTTATGCTGTTTACTCGCCGTCCACTGGGCGGCGGCGTCTATGGGACGCTCGGCCTTTAACATAGCGCCCACCCATTTCTTGGCGATATTGACCTTTCTGCACACGTAAGTGGACAACCTCTCTTCCATTGCGGTTTCTCCCTCTGCACCACTGTCTGTCGTATAGCATACTGTCGCCGATGGTCCTGCCGCAGTCGCCATTTCTGTAGGGGGTTTTGGTTTGGGGTTTGTGTCTGGTCAGTCAGTCGTGTGTCTGAGCTGTTCCAGCCCCGTGCGGTTTGAATCACTTCCCCTTTGGTTCTGACCACCGGACTTATTTACAAGTAGCGATATAGACAAACAAGACCAGTGGTTCGGTGCAAAGAAAACCAATGTTTATTAAAATAGAGAACAATTACTATACAGAGAAAATCACTATCGATGCAGCACAATTACACTTAATGGGGGGAGGAGAAACGGACACATCGAGGGAAAATGACTAAAATGACACTTTAGCAATTCCCCTTAACTCCCACCCTTTACACCTATCTAGATTATCTTGTGATAGGCCAGAAAATTGATGCTCACCAGTCTAGGATGTTGATACGCCTGCTCCGTGCCCTGTTGCCTGCCAATGTCTTAGGTTTTCACCGCCCACAGCAGAGATACCCCAGTAATTTAAACGTAACTGCGGGTATTCTACTTCCCTGGACGGGCTCTTCGTCAACAATCCTCTTGCTGGGTTGATGGTAAGGCAGGGCACCAGAGGTGAGGCGGGAGAGAGAGAGAGAAATGGCCTCCCGAGGGACTAGTTATACCCTTCCCAGTAGCCCTTATCTCTCACCAGATCAGCTAATTTCTTTTGTCTAATCTGGAAGTATTGAAACTCATACAAAAGGTACCGATCTGGGCCCATCGACCTGGATGGCCGGTAATCGGTTTTACTGGTCTCATCAGTGTTCCCCTTTGTCTAACTGGTTTCGTGATGGGGCTATTCCAGTCTGAATGCCCCGTTGATCGTTTTGAAGTACTTAGGTAAACAATGTTGACGTTCTCTAAATGAAGGCCTGAATGCAGCTGAGCTTGTCCCACTACATATTCAATAGACCCTGTCTGCTTTTGATTGTTTGTGCAAACAACCTTGATGGCTTTTAATCAGAGGCCCGAATGCCACTGGGTTTGCTTCTAATGCATAAATGCAGAAGGTCTGTCTGCATTCAAGTTCTGGAAAGTTCCTTCTCACAGTCATCAGAATACAAGCTGTCAGTCCAAACTGAAACTTACAGGCTTTGGCCATGAGGCTGACTGCAGCCATCTTGTTGTGCCCTGGATTTTAAACTCAGTCCAACCAGGGTTCCTTTAATAAACCAAAAGTAAATCCTCGGGGGAGACATGAAATTTGCGAATCCTTTCAAGCGGAGTGTTCCCAAGCGAATGGACAGCGGGATGGAAAAGGAGCCTGCCTGTTCCTTACCTGTGAATCCCGACAGACTGTATGGGACCCCGTTAGATAGAGGTGAGGTGGTGGGGTTAGCTGAATGGATCACGGTGCATGATGCCCCCATGTCCAACAGATAGGTCCCTTTCACCTCTTCTACCTTCATCTCAATGAGGGGTCTCTTCCATAAGTCGTACTTAAGGGAACACAGGTAAACAGGATGCACTGGCTCTAGTCAGGGCTGTGGGTTGGATGGGGCGGATGGGGTCAGAGCACCAGTAGTGGCTGCTACCTTCCCTGGGCCAGTCAATAGGGTCCTCATTGCGTCCAAAAAGGACTCGACCGTGGCGGCAGGGATTCCTGTCTCTGTCTTTTGGGCTGGGGCTGAGGAATTCTTTCCCTTGTTATCCTTCCAGGGATTTCTACTCTCCTTCCTCCAGTGTCCATCCTTCCCACACCCATAACAGTTAAGCTTTGTGTTGGAGGGGTTATTCCCTTCCTGATGCCACTCCTTCCTACCCTGGCCAGGTTTCATTTCATGCACCTTCCCCTTGGGTGGGTGTGCATCGGTTCCCTTACCATTCCAGTAAGCTAGGGTCAATTGTCTGATCACCATCAGTTCGGTAGTCAGGGGATGCTTTGGGTTAAACCACATTCCTGCCTTGGCCCTGACCTGTGGCAAGCTGTTTGCCACCAGGCAACGAAGCCAGTGGGCCAGCTGATCCTGTCCAGGTTAGCCCGGTTAGGTGCCCCAGTACAGGCACTCCTATACACCGGCCACAACCTGTCTGCGAAAGCCTGCGGGGTTTCCCCTGCAAGCTGCACTGTCTTCACCACTCGGGAGAAAGGACTTCCCTCATTCATCCCCATGGCCTCAAGAACTTCCTCCCTGAGCTCCCCATACTCGCACTGTCCCCTCTTATACTGGTCAGAGAGGGACTGGAGGAGCTTACTCTCCAGGGAGAATAGCAGCATTTTGGCCTGTTCGGCATCATCGCACTTGTTGATGCTGGCTGCCTGTTCCACTTCCCTGAAGTGGACCAAGGGGTCCCCATTCTCTGTGAGTTTTGGTATATGGCTTACCATGGCCCTAGGCTGTTGGGTGCCGTAGGGAACTACGAACTGGTTTTGGAGGGGTCCCTCCTCTCCTTCATCAGCGGGTGGGCCAAACCTTCGCTGCCGGGCCGGGCACATTGGCCCCGGTCCCAGCTTCTCTTGCGGGGGTTTTTCCACCTCAGCTTCTACCCCTAACTCCACCCCCCCCCCTTGCTGCCAAATCTCGCTGAAACCTGGCGCTATGGGTGGTGGTCGTGGGTCCTCCTACTGCTCAACCGGGTCGTCCCTTGGCACTACCCGTGGTGTCTGAACCATTCTCTTCTCGTTCCCTGTAAAGTCGACCTGGGCTGCACTCGGGCTTATGAGGCCTTTTTGCCTTCCTTAGAGCAAGGCTCAGATTCTCTATCTGTTCCTGACAGGGGCCATGATCTGCATCTTCAAACCCCTGTGCGCTCGCTATCTTACAGGCTGCCTTTATGTCTCTTACTTTCTCCTCCTGCTCTCTTACTTGTCTTGCTAGGCGGGCATTCTTTTCCCGCAACCTCAGCTCATTGTTCTTGGCCTCAGTGACCTGACACTGTAAATATTCCTGCCTGGCCTTATGCTCCCCCATTAACTGCACCCTTTCCTGGTTCAGAGCCTGCAATCCTGCCGGTACCTTCTCCCCTGCTAGAGTTCTTGTTTGGACTTCCAGGGCTGACTCCCGTATCTCGGCTGCCTGTGTTTCAACGAGCCTGTCCAAAAGCTGGATCTGTTTCTTGAAGCACATCAGCCAGACTGCCTTTTCTATGGATTTCTTATGATCCTTCCCTTCTATCCATTTAGCTGCAGCATCTACTGGACGCCCAGCTTTTAACAGATTAGTGATCCACTTCTTAGTGATATTCACCTTACTGAAGACATAATTTGAAATCCTATCTTCCATTACAGTTTGCTCTTCCGAATCAGTGTCTACTGTATCGCACCCCTGATGCCGGAGTCCTGCCGCGGTCACCATTCTGTAGGGGGTGGTGTGTGGAGTCAGCTTTTCCCCTGACTGTTTTGAGCGGTTCGAATTGCTCCCACACCCCTGGGTTCTAGACTCCGGACTTAGGTACAGGCTGCGATACAAAATTGGAGTAGACAACTGGTTTGGTACAAGAACACTGTGTTTATTAGAGTCACAATAAAATTACACACTTAGATTATTGGAGTAGTTACAGACATTCAAGAGTACACTTAATTAAGAATGGGGAACACACGGCACAATGAGGGAAAATCACATTAATAATCCCCCTACCCTTGTCCCACCCCCAATACCTAACTAAATTGTACTAAAAGGGGCCAGGGATTATGCTCACCAATAGGGGTTTCTTGACAGTTCGAATCCTGTCAGTTAAGCCGGTTGCGTTTTTGGGGTTTGCTCTTTGTGTCCTTTGGGGCCTGCCGTCGCCACATGGTCCCAGTCTTAGAATCTGCAAAGGTTCTTCAGTTGGGTGGAGTCCGCAGATGCGGTAAGGGCGCGGTTGTGGATTTGTCTGGGTAAGTACCTTCTTTCCTTCATTAGTGTACTGGCCGCGCTAGACGTGCTCCTATCTAGTTATCCAGCAAGTTAAACACTTATTCAAACTAATTCTTTGTGAAGCCGTTTGCTGTTTGAAGCTTTACTTGAACAAATTTGTGAAACTGTAAACAAAGAAAAAGTATGTTTTGCACATAAACTGAGTACTATACATTCGATATTACATAAGATATAAACATATTTACAACAGTAGAATAGACTAATTGTATAACTAACTAACATTTGGACTCACTTCTGTAACTATCAAATATTAACCTTTTATAAACATAGTGTTATCAAAATACTACTCTGACAACGTTGCTATTATGCTAACAAACAAAGATACTCACAGATATTGCGCTTGGCCTAACATATGAAATCAGATTACATTGGATTGTGAAACCCTCATGGAATTCTCCATTACTCAGTTCAGGTTCTTCCTGGAATTCCACTTCCTGGGATTTCACTTCCTGGGTCACACAGGAAGAAAGGTAGAGAGGTCAAATGACCTCTCACAGGAAGAAAGGTAGAAAGGTCAAATGACCTCTGCTTCATACAAACTGCAAACATGATAACCACCACCAGAGGGTGCTATCTGCATATAAAATGGTTCATCAGTCCAGAACATCACTGCTATACAATAGCTACCACCAGAGGGTGCTATCTGCATGTAAAATGTCCAGAACAGTTAGAAATAGGGAATAAAGTTTTTATTGGGTACTTTAGCTTGTAGAGTGGAAAACTTCGGGTTTTGTTCTTCTGGTGGTGGTCTGGTCGTCGAGTTTTGTTGTGGCTGGGGTTCGGTTGGCGGTCTTCAGTGTCGGCTCGGTCGCGGTGGCCTAGATCATTACCTGTGTAGTGGTAATGATCTGAAGGTATGGTTTACATGGCCCTTTGTTACCGCGGTGCTCGTGGTCGGTCCTCGTGTCGGGCTGCGGCTGCGGCCTTGTTGTTTTCAGTTGAGCCTGCCCCACCATATCCCCTCGCTGTGATGTTCCACGAGCCTTCCAGTTGAATGCCCCTGTGTCCTGCAAGCTTCTGCCTCTGTGTGATGCCTTTTCTTTCTTTTGGTTACTGGTGGGCCTACAATTATACTGGTTTTGAGTTTGTTATCTGCGCGCCAAATCAGGGCTAGTTCTTTGTTGTTAAGGTGATTATAGTCGTTCACCATAACTGATTTTTGGGCGGTTGTCCCGTTGCTTAATGGTTTTTAATGTCTCGGTGTTTGTTATGCATAATGTAAATCTGTATCTTCCTGGCTTGGTAGCTAGTTCAAACTGTAAGCGATTATATATGCATAGTCTTGATGGGCTTTAGGTTTGTGCAAGATTAAGTCATTTCCTGAGTTGATTTGTTTTAAAGGGGAGAATGCATGTTCTGTCTCCTTTAGCTGTCTGGTTTGAAATAACAAATCAAAGCTGTCTCCCACAGGCCCAGGCATGTCAGGTTTTAAGGTTTTGAACTTGACATGCTGTTTGCAGGGTCCTGCTTTAACCTTGCAGGTTTTTCCATGAAGACCAAAAGCCATTCCCTTTAGGGTACCCTTACTAATAACTTGTCCTTCAGGGTCCCTTATTAATAACTTGGGAGGTGTGGGAAATTTGAGAATCCTACAGGGTAGAGGCTCAATTTTAATTCAGGGTAGGAATTGAGCAGGCGGAGAGCGGGAAGAGTGGCAAGCTCCCATGATGTTGCCAGTGTGAGTCCTGGGTTATTTTAATTCCCAATTGTCATTGTGATAGGATTTATAGGCTGCCTCCTTGCTCACAAGACAGGCAGCCCGCTCATTGTCACGGTGCAATTGCTGGTGGATCACCCAACGCCTATTTAAAGCGGGAATCATAGACATTTAAAGCAGAGAAGTAGGCCATTTGGCCCATCTTGTCTGCACCGTTCAAAAGAGCTATCCCGCCTAATCCCACTTTCCTGCTCTTGGTTCGTAGCCTTGCAGTTTATGGCACTTCAAGTGCATATCCAAGTACTTTTTAAATGTGATGAGGGTTTCTGCCTCTACCATTCTTTCAGGCAGTGAGTTCCAGATCCCCATCACCCTCTGGGTGAAAAAGGTTCTCTTCAACTCCCCTCTAATCCTTCTTCCAATTACTTTAAATCTATGCCCCCTGGTTATTGACCTCTCTGCTAAGGGAAATACATCCTTTCTATCTAGGCCCCTCAATTTTATACACCTCAATTAAGTCTCCACTCGGCCTCCTCTGTTCCAAAGAAAACAACCCCAGCCTATCCAATCTTTCCTCATAGCTAAAATTCTCCAGTCCTGTCAACATCCTCGTAAATCTCCTCTGTGCCCTCTCTAGTGCAATCACATCTTTCCTGTAATGTGGTGACCAGAACTGTACACAGTACTCTAGCTGTGGCCTAACAAATATTTTATACAGTTCTAGCATAACTTCTCTGCTCTTATATTCTATGCCTCAGCTAATAAAGGAAAGTATCCCGTATGCTTTCTTAACCACCTGTCCTGCTACCTTCAGGGATCTGTGGACATGCACTCCAAGGTCCCTCTGTTCCTCTACATTTCTCAGTATCCTACCATTTATTGTGTATTTCCTTGCCTTGTTAGCCCTCCCCAAATGCATTACCTCACACTTCTCCAGATTGAATTCCAGTTGCAGTTTTCTGCCTACCTGACCTGTCCATTGATATCTTCAATCTTGAAAAGGAATGCACCTCTTAAGGTGAGATTTCATTTCCTGATGCAGATTTCTGTTTTCAACAATGTGGACAGAATTGTTGTTGCTGTAACAATTCACAGAGCTGGCCCCAGGTTTTCCAATGTCTGCTCAGAGATCCTCATGGAGGAGGTCAGGTCAAGAAGAAAGGTACTGTTTCCCAGCACCTGCAGGAGCATCCCCAGGGCAACTATCTAGCAGGACTGGACAGAGCTGGCTGAGTGGATTAGTGCCAGCAGCATCACCCCCAGGACGGAAGAGGTTCAACAACCTCACAAAAGCAGCAAGTGTGAGTATAGTTCTTCTCAACATTCCTTTCACTTTACTCAGCCCATAGGTTGTACAGGCTCAAAGATTGCCTTAGCATGGCACTGAGAGGCTGTACAGTAGGAGTTGAGAGACTTCACTATGCAGCATAATGTTGTGAAGCTGGTTGAACAATCTCCAGGCTATCTGCTCCATTTCGCTTAGGGCCTGGATGTTCAATGGTCCTCCCTCACTCTTGCTCCTCTCCCTAGTGTGAGCCATTTTTTTCCTGCAGAAAGAGAGGGAGAGTGTTGCTGAGTGCTATTGAAGAGGAATATGTACTTGTGGGACTTCTTCATGTAGTGCATATGCTGAGAGTGAGAAGTTACAAGTTGCAAGCAGGACAAGGCAGTGTTCAATGGAAAGCAAGTGGTTGAAGTGTGAAGTAAGAAAGGAATTATCAGAGGACTTCCTTGTTTTGCAATTGCTACCATGAGAACAGAATGCTGTTGGTACCTGCTGTGAAGGCAGCAAACAAAAGCTGACTGTGTTTGGAATAAAAAGGAGAGGTGTTAGAGAGTTCCCTTGTGATTTGGTGGCGAAGAATGTGTTCCACTAAAAAAAGAGCAAACTAGCCAAGAATGAAATGCTATGGATAAACAGAAGTAGGATAAAATTGAATCTGAAGAAAAAGGCATACGCAAAGTATATAATCAATAAAGGAAAGGATGACAAAAGAGAATATGATGATATTAGGAAAGAGGTTAAAAACACAATTAGCAAGGCAAAGAGGGAATATGAAATAAAAATATCAACAAATATAAAAAGAAATAGTAAAGTATTCTATGGGCATCTAAGTAACAAAATGAGAGTTAAAATGGGGATAGGGCCACTAAGAGATGAGCAGGCTCAGCTGCGCTATAAACAGCGTGAGGGGAGGAGCGGTGAGCAGAGCAGAGGCAGCGGCACTATAAACATCACGAGAGGAGCAGAGAGAGGAGCGGAGGCAGCAGCGTTATAAACAGCACGAGAGGAGCGGGCTCAGCAGCGCTATAAACAGCGTGAGAGGAGCGGAGGCAGTGGACCTGAGCGGGAGCGACTCAGCAAAGGCAGAATTGGAAAGAGTGTGGTCAGAATTAAAAAGTGACTTCGACACAAGGGAAGGAGCTGATTGGTAAGTAGTTGGTAAGTGTTTCTAGTTAATAGTTAATCTATATATATATATAAAACAGTCTTTCTTTCTGTCTGTCTTTCTGTCTGTCTTTCTGTCTGTCCGGCTATACAATCAAAAGTTATAGAGCGTACCAACACATGTGTTATATCAAAAGAAAGCTTATGATTATCGAAACCTCATAAGCATATTTACTTTTTGCTCAGACAAAAATTGTTCAGGCAGTATACAAAAACCCTTCAAAAACCTTCAAAATTCCACTCATTATCCACTCATTAGCATTCAGTGACGTGAAGGTTGACCAATCCTGTGACATCATGATTGACCAATCCTACAGTTCAGTCACCTGATGGTTGACCAATCGGTGCATGTGTGGGCACGACTAATCATTCTCAGCTCAGGGATCTGGCAGCCATTACACACCAGCTGGGCATGAAGCTAAAAATATGGTAATCGAGGTCAGTATCTTTTTCAAAAAAAATAAGATTTACCAAAAATGTTTTATAAGTACTTTAACTTTCATCTTTGAAGTTATTAAAAGCTAGAAATGTTTAGGTTAAAAAACAGTGGAAAATACCCGAGGCCCCGGGGCCTAGGCTTCTCCAACTGCCGACAGGCCAAATGCAGTCCCAGGCTCCCGGCCCAGACATCGACCAGGCCCAAAAAAGCCCTGGCAACGCCGGGCACCCCCAGCTAGTAGTCTATAAAGTAAAGGCATGGCAGGGCAGCTCAGTCCCATGGAATGCACATCCTGTGCCATGTGGGAAGTCCTGGACACATCTTGTGGCCTGGATGACCATGTGTGTGGGAAGTGTCGTCAGCTACAGCAGCTCGAGCTCCGGGTTTTGGAGCTTGAGCGGTGGCTGGAGTCTCTGCAGTGCATCCACGAGGCTGGGAGTTACGTGGATAGCATGTTTCTGGAAGTGGTCACCCCACAGCTTAAGAGTGTGCAGGCAGAGAGAGAATGGGTGACTGCCAGACAGAAGAGGAGGGCCGGGCAGGTAGTGCAGGAGTCCCCTGAGTGCATCTCGCTCGCTAACCAGTATTCAGTTCTGGATACTGGTGAGGGCAATGGTTCCTCTGGGGAGTGCAGCCAGAGCCAAGTCCACGGCACCATGGGTGGCTCAGCTGCACAGGTGGGGAGGAAGAAGAGTGGAAGAGCAATAGTGGTAGGGGATTCGATAGTTAGGGGAATAGACAGGCATTTCTGCAGCCGCAGACGTGACTTCAGTATGGTATGTTGACTCCATGGTGCCAGGGTCAAGGATGTCACTGAACGGCTGCAGGACATTCTGAGGGGGGAGGGTGAACAGCCAGAGGTCATGGTTCACATCGGTACCAACGACATAGGTAGAAAGAGGGATGAGGTCCTGCAGGCAGATTTTAGGGAGCTAGGAAAGAGATTAAAAAGCAGGACCTCAAAGGTAGTAATCTCAGGATTACTCCCAGTGCCACGTGCTAGTGAGTACAGAAACAGGAGGATAGAGCAGATGAATGAGTGGCTGGAGAGATGGTGCAGGAGGGAGGGCTTTAGATTCCTGAGGCATTGAGACTGTTTCTGGGGGAGGTGGGACCTGTACAAGCTGGACAAGTTGCACCTCAACAGGATTGGGACCAATATCCTCATGGCGGGGTTTGCTAGTGCTGTTGGGGAGGGTTTAACATAGCCTGGCAGGGGGATGGGAACCTGAGAGTGGATTCAGAAGAGAGAAAAGTAAAGCTGGAAATGGTAGGCAGAAAATTAGTAAGCGAGTTTGGAAGACAGAGGAAACAAAGGCTAGAAAATAGACAACAAGGGAGTTTGGCAGTGCTAAATGGTATATACTTCAACACAAGGGCCTAGAAATTCAGTATAGCCACTTTTGGGGCGCTAAAGTCGGGCGGCCGCTAAAGTTTGCGCCCGGCGCAAAGTCGCGCCCCCTTCGCCGATATTCAGTCGCATCGCCCCAAGAGGTTGCTGCTGCGCTAAAACAGGCGATGCACGACTATCTTTAGGTGCTAAGCCGGCGTTGCTGAGCGATACCCCCGAGGCTGGCGCAGCGCCGGTGCGGCGAGTTCTTGATTGACGGCAGACACTCTGGCGCCGGTCAGCTCTTAAAGGGGGAGGGTCGATTTGTTTGCCTGCCACGCCCTGCACACTGCAGCCCTCAACCTAGGCCTGACCACTTCAGCTTCACCTGCACAATGCCCAGGGCTATGGAGAAGGCCAGGGAGAGAGCGCAGCGCTTCAGCGATGGTGACCTGAGGCTGCTGGTTGGCGGAGTGGAGCGCAGGCGCCATGTTCTGTTCCCAGAAGGTGGCAAGAGGCCGCTGCCCAGCGCCTACCGGAAAGCCTGGAGGGAGGTCTCCAACAGGGTGTCTTCCAACAGCGTGGTTGCCAGGACTCCTGTGCAATGCCGGAAGAAGTTCAACGACCTCACTCGGGTTGTCAGGGTGAGTACCCTTTCCAGTGTCCTCCTCATCCTTGCATGTGCACCTCACTTTATGGGCAAAGGGACATGAAAGCCCTAATGGCCAGCCCTCATCCAGCAGCTATGGGACTGGCATGAAAATCACTTGCACATTCAGCACTTTACACACTGTACAAGCTATTCGACCATGGGAGGCATTGCAGACAAGATCAGGGCTACACACTGTACAAGCTATTCGACCATGGGAGGCAGTGCAGACAAGATCAGGGCTTCACACTGTACTTAGAGGCCGTCCTTTCTCTTGCAGGCCAAGGTGGCGCACAACCAGCGCAACCGAACTGAGACCGGGGGAGGCCGTCCTGACCTCAAAGAGCTCTCCGACCTCGACCAGCATGTGGAGCGCATTATGGCAGGCCGGCTGATTGGCCCCGTCGCCAGTGGAGATGCCGACCCTGTTCTGGGCACCAATGGTAAGGGCATCACCTTTTGGACCTCTCTCGTTCCACTTGCGCATGAGATCAGCATCCTTTGCCACTGTCCGACCAATGCGGTGAATGGCAGCACTCATGCCTCCCTCGCTGCCGCCCTGTCCTCACTCTAAAGCTACTCTTGTGCCTTCCTGCTTTCAGATGGTAAATCGTCAGGTGAGGAGGCAGGCCCTCAAGCTGCCACTGTCAGCCCTTCGGAAGACGAGGAGGAGGAAGAGGAAGCCGGCCCATCAGTGCCACCCTCAGCCGCGCCAGCCCATGGTGATGTAGGGGACACGTCTTCCCTGGAGGGGAGCCGGGGGGAAGGGTCGGAGGAGAGTGAAGCTCCGGGGCCCAGCGGCCTGCAGCAACGGCGGAGGGGTGGGGAAGCTCGGCGGACTTCTCCCCAGAGGGTGAGTGCGGCCTCCAGTCCTGCGACGGTGAGCGCAGAGGAGGTGCGGCTCCTGGAGGAAATGGCCGTCCAGGCTGAGCGCAGGCACAATGAGCTCATGGCTGCAGTGGCAAGGATGCCTGACTCCATTGAGTCTTTGTCAAGGAGTGTGCAGCAATTTGGAGCAGCACAGGCCAGGAGTCTGCAGGACTTCGCGGCAGCACAGGCGGCTTCGAGCCAAGTGCTCAGTCGTGCCGTCCATTCACTGGCTGCTGTCATGCGGACACAGACCAGGGCCACACGGGCACTAACTGCTGCCACCCTCGCTGGATCAGCCAGGCATCGCCACGGCACCCGCCGCGCAGCAGCAGCCCAGCAGTCTGTCCTTCAGCTGTTTGCTGCACATGCTGCAGTGCTGGCCCGTGCGAGTGCCACTGTATCAGGCGACCAGCGAGCACCTGCGATCTGCCAGGTTGGCACCATTCCTGCAGCCGACACCGCCACTCCGCCATTGCAGCTGCCACGAGCCGCTGGGCAGACTGCTGCCGCCCAGCCAGAGTTGGAGCAGTCAGCAGCCAGCCACTCCAAGGCCAGAGCTGGTGCAGGCCGACCCCCAAGGGCATCTGCCGTCACGCCATCTGCCCCTCAGCAGCCTTCCCCCAGCCTTGCTGCAGCCACTGGGCTCCCATTGAGGAGGAGCTGCAGGGCGGGCAGGGGCCAGGCAAGGATGCGAAAGGCATCGCCCTTGCAGGGCAAAAAGTAGAAGGTATGCTCAAATGCCTGTTGTGTTTTTGTAAGGCCGAGACTGGTGTCTTTCTTTCTTTTTGTAAGGCCGAGACTGGTAGTTTTGTGTTTTTGGAGGGGGCTTCTCCACATGAGGATGTAATGTGGGAAGGGCAGAGGTTTGCAATAAATTATTGTTGTTAAATTGCACTGTGCATGGTTTTTTGGTTAAGTCCTGGTTGGCCTGCTCGGCTGAGGGCTTGTGGAGCGGCTACATTCATCTGCTGACATTGGCACAAGCCATTCCCTGAGAGGGGGCCTAGAACTGACGTTCAATAAGCCGGCGACGGGCGGCCCTTGCACTTTCTGCCTCCCTCCTGTGCTGGTCCTCCTCCTCCTCCTGAGGTGGTCCTCCAATCTCTGGTGGCAGTGGCTGAGTCCTGCGGATAGCCAGGTTGTGCAGCATGCAGCAAACGACCACGAAATGGGAGACTCGCTCCGGCGAATATTGTAGGGCTCCACCGGAACGATCCAGACAGCGGAACCGTTGCTTCAGGACGCCGATTGTTTGTTCGATGATGTTCCTGGTCGCTTGATGGCTATCGTTGTATCCCTCTTCAGCAGGGGTGCTGGGCGCACAGAGCGGGGTCATCAGCCAGGTACACAAAGGATAGCCTTTGTCCCCGATAAGCCATCCTCGTGGGTGAGGCTGTGCCTGGAACATGTCTGCCACAGAAGTCTGTCGCAGGATGAAGGCATCGTGGCTGCTGCCTGGAAAGCGGGCATTGACAGCTAGGTTGAGCTGCCTGTGGTCACACACCAGCTGGACGTTCAGCGAATGGTAGCCCTTCCGGTTGCGGTAATCCTCGGCATTCTCCAGAGGTGCCCGCAAAGCCACATGCGTGCAGTCAATGGCGCCCTGCACCATGGGGAAGCCCGCGAATGCTGCAAAGCCCATTGCACGCTGTTGCTGCTTGGCAAGGGCCATGGAGAAGGAGATGAACTGACGTCTCCTTTGGAAAAGGGCATTGGTGACCTGGCGGATGCAGCAATGCACGGCGAACTGGGAGATGTTGGCAATGTCCCCAGCAGTGGATTGGAAGGAGCCGGTGGCATAGAAGTTGAGAGCCACCGTCACCTTCACTGCCACCGACAGAGACGTCCTGCACCTCAGCTGTGGCTGCAGATCACCGCCAAGCAGGTGGCAGATCTCTGTGACCACCTCCCTTCGGAATTGCAGCCTCCGAACACACTGCTCTTCAGACATGTTGAGATAGGAGAACTGCTGGCGGTATACCCTGGGTGGGTAAGGCCTCCTTTGCCGACGCCTGTTGCCCCCTCTCCATCTAGCCAGGGCTGCCACTCTCTCATGACGTCTGTGAGCCCTTTGGATGTAATTGAGAAAGCCAGCGTTTACACCCATTGCAGCCCTCATAATATGCTGGCAAACAATGAGATGTCAATGAAGGCAAAGACAAGTGGAAAGCTGTGGCTTGAAGCCACAAGTACCGGTCCGAGTGATGAGCCAAAGCAGAAAGCTCTCTACCTTGGTCTCTCTGCAAAGATCCGTCTCTCAAGAAGGAGTGCTGCGAAATGGCAGCCTTTTATAGTTCAGGAGGAGTGCCCTTTAATTTGCGCCCCCCGTGCCCCGCATCGACTGAGCACCATTCCACTGTAACAGACGCTAGGGGCGCCAAGCGTACAATGGGGCGAAGCGACTGAATTTCCGGTTTGGGGCGCACAAAGGGCGTTGCACGAGGAAATGACGTCAGGATCTGCGCGCGCAGCTGAGCGCGCGCAAAGACTTTGCGCCGCCGCTAAATCTTGAGTGAAGTTGGGGCGAGGCGCAGATCACGCTGCGGCCGGCCGCTAGCCGCCTAGTGCCCGACATCTACTCCTCCTAAGGCGCTACCGGCTGGCGCAACCAACTGAATTTCTAGGCCAAGGTGTCCAGGGAATAAAGCAGATGAGCTGAGGGCACAGATAGACACGTGGGAGTATGACATAACTATTACTAAGACATGGCTAAAGAAGGGCAGGAATGGCAGCTCAATATTCCTGGTTACAGGGTTTTCAGACAAGATAGAGAGGGGGATAAAAAAGGAGGGGGTTGCAATATTGATTAAAGAATCAATTACAGCTGTGAGGAAGGAGGATATCTTAGAAGGATCATCAAATGAGGCCCTATGGGTTGAACTGAAAAACAAAAAAGGGACAATCACACTGCTGGGAGTGTCCTAATATGTATGTTCGTATGTACTATAGACCTCTGAACAGTCAGAGGGAGATAGAAGAGCAAATATGTAGGCAAATTTCTGAGACGTGCAAAAATAGGGCAGTAATAGTAGGGGATTTCAACTTCCCTAATATTGGGCCGTATTTTCCGATCGGAGGCTTCCTGCGTGCGGAGGCCTCCGATCTGGAAAGAATCTACGTACTTACCTGAGGGCTCTCGAGGTCCGGACACTTCCGCTCCTGGGCCTCTCCAACTCGAAATGTGCAGGATCCACGTATCCCAGAGGCGCATGCGGTTCGCAAACGTCCCTGGGATCACGTGGGCCATGGGGAGCCAATAGGAGAAGGGAATCTCCCTTCATACACTTGACAGATAGACCTGTCAAATATATGAATGGAGATCACCCCAAAAACACTTTAAAACATTAAATAACATTTAAAAAACATCACATTTTTAAAATTAGTTGAAATTACAATAAGTTAAATATTTTAAACAAAAATTTTATTTTTTGAAAAAAATTATTAAAGTTTTTTACGGGGCTAAAAATAAACTTACTTTTTTGAAAGTATTTTTAAATGAGTGAAAACATTTTTTTTTACTTTTTTCAAATCTTATGCTGGTAAAAGCAGGCCTTATGCTTGCTTTTACCAGGCATAAGAATTCTAAGGGTTTTCTGCGGGCGGAGGTGCTCCAGAAAGCGGAACCAACCGCCTGCAGAGGCCCTTTTCTAGGGCAGGCGTTCAATCTGTCAAGAGCTTTCTTGACAGATCAGAAATGCCGGTTTTAAGCACATGCGCTTCGCATGCCTGAAACCGGCATTTCCGATGTTCCTACGGGTGTGTACACAGCGTGTACACACCCGTAGAGATCGGAATATCTGGCCAATTAACTGGGATAAAATTATTGTGAAAGGTATAGAGGGAGTAGAATTCTTAAAATGCATTCAGGAGAATATTTTTAGCTAGTACATAGCAAGCCCAACAAGAGAGGGAGCGGTTCTGGACCTAATTTTAGGGAATGAAGCTGGGCAGCTGGAAAGGGTATCAGTGGGAGAGCGTATTGGTGGTAGTGATCATAATTCAGTTAGATTTAGTTATGGAAGAGGACAAGGACAGACCAGGAATAAAAGTTCTCAATTGGGGAAAAGTTAATCTTACTAAGCTGAGAGGTGATTTAGCCAAATTGGACTGGAAACAGAAACTTGAAGGTAAATCAGTGTCGGAGCAGTGAGAGGCATTCAAGCAGGAGATAGTGAGGGTTCAGAGCAAGTATGTTCCCTTAAAGAAAAGGGGTGGGACTAACAAATCTAGAGCTCCCTGGATGTCAAGGGGCATACAGGGTAGGATAAAGGAAAAAACGGAAGCTTATGACAGATACTGAAGACTCAATACTGCAGAAAGCTGAGAGTATAGAAAGTGCAGGGGTGAAATTAAAAAGGAAATTAGGAAAGCAAAGCGAGGGCATGAAAAATATTGGCAAGTAAAATCAAGGAAAACCCAAAGATGTTTTATAAATACATTAAGAGCAAGAGGATAACTAAAGTAAGAGTAGGGCCTATTAGGAACCACAAAGGTAACCTGTGTGTGGAGGCGGAAGACATGGGCATGGTTCTTAATGAATACTTTGCGTCTGTTTTCACAAAAGAGAGGGACGATGCAGACATTGCAATCAGGGAGGAGGAGTGTGAAATATTGGATGAAATAAACATAGTGGAAGAGGAAGTATTAAGGGGTTTATCATCTTTGAAAGTGGATAAATCCCTAGGCCCAGATGAAATGTATCCCAGACTGTTAAGGGAAGTAAGAGAGGAAATAGCAGCGGCTCTGACCATCATTTTCCAATCCTCTCTGGCTACAGGTGTGGTGCCAGAGGACTGGAGGACTGCTAACATGGTACCATTGTTTAAAAAGGGAGAAAGGGATAGACCGAGTAATTATAGGCCAGTCAGCCTAACCTCGGTGGTGGGAAAGTTATTGGAAAAAATTCTGAGGGACAGGATAAATCTTCATTTAGAAAGACACGAATTAATCAGGGACAGTCAGCATGGATTTGTCAAGGGAAGGTCATGTCTGACGAACTTGATTGAATTTTTTGAGGAGGCAACAAGGAGGGTCGATGAGGGTAGTGTATTTGATGTAGTCTATATGGATTTTAGCAAGGCTTTTGATAAGGTCCCGCATGGCAAACTGGTCACGAAAGTAAAAGCCCATGGGATCCAAGACAAAGTGGCAAGTTGGATCCAAAATTGGCTCAGAGGCAGGAAACAAAGGGTAATGGTCGAATGGTGTTTTTTGACTGGAAGGCTGTTTCCAGTGGGGTTCTGCAAGGCTCAGTAGTGGGCCCTCTGCTTTTTGTAGTATATATCAATGATTTGGACTTGAATGTAGGAAGTATGATTAAGAAGTTTGCAGATGATACAAAAATTGGCTGTGTGGTTGATAACGAAGAAGAAGGCTGCAGACTGCAGGAAGATATCAATGGACTGGTCAGGTGGGCAGAACAGTGTCAAATGGAATTCAATCTGGAGAAGTGTGAGGTAATGCATTTGGGGAGGGCTAACAAGGCAAGGGAATACACTATAAATGGTCGGACACTGAGAAATGCAGAAGATCAGAGGTACCTTGGAGTGCATGTCCACAGATCCCTGAAGGTAGCAGGACAGTTAGATAAGGTGGTTAAGAAGACATATGGGATACTTGCCTTTATTAGCCAAGGCATAGTATATAAGAACAGGGAGGTTATGCTTTAACTATATAAAACACTAGTTAGGCCGCAGCTAGATTACTGCGTGCAGTTCTGGTCACCATATTACAGGAAGGACGTGACTGCACTAAAGTGGGTGCAGAGGAGATTTACGAGGATTTTGCCTGGGCTGGGGAATTTTAGCTATGAGGAAAGATTGGATAGGCTGGAGTTGTTTTCATTGGAATGGAGGAGGCTGACTGGAGACCTAATTGAGGTGTATAAAATTATGAGGGGCCTAGATAGAGTGGATAGGAAGGACCTATTTCCCTTAGCAGGAGGGTCAATAGCCAGGGGGTGTAGATTTAAAGTAATTGGTAGAAGGATTAGAGGGGAGTTGAGGAGAAATGTTTTCACCCAGAGAGTCGTGGGGGTCTGGAACTCACTGCCTGAAAGGATGGTAGAGGCAGAAACCCTCATCACATTTAAAAAGTACTTGGATATGCACTTGAAGTGCCATAACCTACAAGGCTACGGACCAAGTGCTGGAAAGTGGGATTAGGGTGGATAGTTCTTTGTCGGCCGGCGCTTTACTGTGCTGTAAATTTCTATGATTCTATGAAGATAAACTCACAGAAGATGATACTGAAATAGCAGGGATACTGAATAGATAATTTGTCTCCACTGAAGAGGCTATCAAAGAGGACATGACAACAGTACAAGTTAAGAGGGATATTATAACAGTTAAGATAGAAAAAAGGAAACAAACTCGTCAAACTTAATGAGGATAAATCCCCGGGTCCAGATGGATTGCACTTGCAAATACTAAAATAAACTATGGAAGAGATATCATAGAAACATAGAAACATAGAAACATAGAAGATAGGAGCAGGAGTAGGCCATTCGGCCCTTCGAGCCTGCTCCGCCATTCAACGAGATCATGGCTGATCATCCAAACCCTAGCACCCGGTCCCTACACCGACAGCCATCCCACCCAAGCCCTATCCCCGTAACCCCACGTATTTAATCCCCCCTAACACTAAGGGCCAATTTTTATCATGGCCAATCAACCTAACCCGCACATCTTTGGACTGTGGGAGGAAACCGGAGCACCCGGAGGAAACCCACGCAAACACGGGGAGAATGTGCAAACTCCACACAGACAGTCACCCGAGGCCGGATTTGAACCATATCCATATATAAAAATTCAATAGAAAAAGGAATAGTGTCAGAGAACTGGTGAAAAGAAAATGTAATCTCTATCTTCAAAAAGGGAGATAGAACTAATCCAGGGAACTATGGACCCGTTAGCTAAATGTCAGTGGTAGGAAAGATACTGGAACCTTTGCTAAAAGATCAATAACAAAACATCTAGAACTGAGAATATAATAAAAAATAGTCAGTATGGATTTCTAAACCAATGTTATTGAATTATTTGAATAAATAACAGAAAAAGTAGACAAGGGCAATGCTGTGGATGTGGTTTGCAGGGGCCTTCAGAAGATCTTTGATAATGTGCCACATAAGAGAGTCGTGACAAAAGTCAGGGCATGTGGAGTATGGGATTTAAAGAGTAGCACCAGCATAGGGGTGATGTCACAAATTGCTACCTGTTTTGTAATTTCTAAGATTCTGTTACAGTTACTGAAGCACTGAAGACTGCAGTTTCTTCTGGGATGGATGAACTAAGATAGGCTGAATAGACTTCCTTGGCTCTATATTTCATGCAAAAACCACTTGACATGATTGCTTCTGCTGAGTTTGAAGGGTGTCTGATTTTCTCCACTACTTGTGTCAGCTTAGATCAGATTTTGCCTGAGTGAGAAGGTCTAGGGTTCAGGTCCCACTCCCACTCTATTATGACACTTCAGTGCAGTACTGAGGGAGTGCTGCATTTTCAGAGGTGCCACCTTTTGGACAAGACAATTAATCGAGACCCCTTCTGTCTGTTCATGTGAAAATAAAAGACCCATGGCAGTATTCAGCAAAGAGCAGGGGAGTTCTCCTGCTGTCCTGCTCAACATTTATCTGTCAACCAACAGCATCAAAACAGTTTAACTGGTTAGCTCAGTTGGTTTGACTGTGGTGCTCATAATGGTAAGAGCATGGTCACACAATGCCAGTGCTGGCCAGCTACCCTGCCTAATGCCACTTTACCTCATTTAAACAGCAACTACAAGCCAGTCAGCCTAATATCGGTGGTGGGGGATCTTTTAGAGACAATAATCTGAGACAAAATTAATTGTCACTTGGAAAAATATGGGTTAATAAATGACAGCCAGCATGGATTTGTTAACGGCAAATCGTCTCTGACTAACTTGAGTTCTTTGCTGAAGTAATGGAGAGGGTTGATGGAGGTGGTGTGGTTGATGTTGTGCATAAGGACTTTCAAAAGGCGTTTGATAAAGTACCACATAAGACTTGTTAGCAAAACTGAAGCCCATGGGATTAAAAGGGCTGTGGAAGCTTGGATTTGACAAGGTGCCACACAAAAGATTACTGCACAAGATAAAAAATCACAGGATTGGGGGTAATATACTGGCATGGGTGGAAGATTGGCTATCTAACAGAAAACAGAGAGTTGGGATAAATGGTTCATTCTCGGGTTGGCAATCAGTAACTAGTGGTGTTCCGCAGGGGTCAGTGCTGGGACCCCAACTCTTTACAATCTATATTAACGATTTGGAGGAGGGGACCAAGTGCAACGTATCCAAGTTTGCCGACGATGCAAAGATGGGAGGGAAAGCAGTGAGTGAGGAGGACATAAAAAACCTGCAAAAGGACATAGACAGGCTAAGTGAGTGGGCAGAAATTTGGCAGATGGAATATAATGTTGGAAAGTGTGAGGCTATGCACTTTGGCAGAAAAAATCAAAGAGCAAGTTATTATCTAAATGGAAAGAAACTACAAAGTGCTACAGTACAAAGGGATCTGGGGGTCTTGGTGCATGAAACACAGAAGGTTAGTATGCAGGTACAGCAGGTGATCAGGAAGGCCAATGGAATCTTAGCTTTTATTGCAAGGGGGATGGAGTATAAAAGCAGGGAAGTCTTGCTTCATAAGAACATAAGAACATAAGAAATAGGAGCAGGAGTAGGCCAATCGGCCCCTCGAGCCTGCTCCACCATTCAATAAGATCATGGCTGATCTGATCCTAACCTCAAATCTTCTATCACTCTGCATCCACCCGAACCCATGTGATCTCCCGGGAGAGGCGAAAAACCAGATAAAGACCCAATGGCCAATTTGGGAGAAAAAAATCTGGGAAATTCCTCTCCGACCCATCTAGGCGATCGAAATTCTTCCAGGAGATCACTCTGTCCCTATATTTTCTACAGTACTTACCTTCTGTAAAGGCGATCTCCACCCCAGCCAGGAACAGGAATAAAACCATCTCCTGAAATCTAACAGAATTAGAACACAGTAGGAGCAGAACAAGGCTACACGGCCCCTGGGCCCGCTCCACTACCCACAGGGCCATGACCATTCCGAACCCAGGTCAGTTATACAGGGTACCGGTGAGGCCACACCTGGAATACTGCGTACAGTTTTGGTTTCCATATTTAAGAAAAGATATACTTGCTCTCGAGGCAGTTCAGAGAAGGTTCACTTGGTTGATTCCGGAGATGATGGGGTTGACTTATGAGGAAAGGTTGAGTAGGTTGGGCCTCTACTTATTGGAATTAAGAAGAATGAGAGGCGATCTTATCGAAACATATAAGATTGTGAGGGGGCTTGATCGGGTGGATGCGGGGAGGATGTTTCCACTGATGGGTGAGACTAGAACTAGGGGGCATAATCTTAGAATAAGGGGCTGCCCTTTCAAAACTGAGATGAGGAGAAACTTCTTCACTCAGAGGGTAGTAAATCTATGGAATTTGCTACCTCAGAGAGCTGTGGAAGCTGCAACATTAAATAAATTTAAAACGGACAGTTTCCTAGCTGATAAGGGAATTAAGGGTTATGGGGAGAGGGCAGGGAAGTGGACGTGAGTCTAGGTTCGGATCAGCCATGATCCTATTGAATGGCGGAGCAGGCCCGAGGGGCTGTATGGCCTACTCCTGCTCCTACTTCTTATGTTCTTATGTTCTTATGGATACGAAATTGGCTAAGGGACAGAAAGCAGAGAATAGTGGTGAACGGTTGTTTTTCAGACTGGCAGGAAGTATACAGTGGTGTCCCCCAGGGACATTGGTATTGGGACCACTGCTCTTTTTGCTATATATTAATGACAAGGACTTGAGTATACAGGGCATAATTTCAAAGTTTGCAGATGACACGAAACTCGGAAATGTAGTAAACAGTGAGGAGGATAGTAACAGACTTCAGGAGGACATAGACAGACTGGTGAAATGGGCAGACACATGGCAGATGCAATTTAACGCAGAGAAATGTGAAGTGATGCATTTTGGTAGGAAGAATGATGAGAGGCAAAATAAACTAAATGGTACAATTTTAAAGGGAGTGCAGGGTGTACTTACACAAATCTTTGAAGGTGGCAGGACAAGTTCAGAAGGCTGTTAAAAAAGCAGACGGGATCCTTGGCCTTATAAACAGAGGCATAGAGTACAAAAGCAAGGAAGTTACACTAAACCTTTATAAATCATTGGTTAGGCCTCAGCTGGAGTATAGCACCACACTTTAAGGAAGGATGTCGAGGCCTTAGAGAGGGTACAGAGAAGATTTACTAGAATGGTACCAGGGATGTGGGACTTCAGTGGAGAGACTAGAGAAGCTGGGATTGTTCTCCTTAGAGCAGAGAAGGTTAAGGGTAGATTTAATAGAGGTGTTCAAAATCAAGAAGAGTTTTAATAGAGTAAGGAGAAACTGTTTCCAGTGGCAGAAGGGTCGGTAACCAGAGGACACAGATTTATGGTAATTGACAAAAGAACGGGATCAGCAAGTTGTTATGATCTAGGATGCACTGCCTGATAGGGTGTTGGAAGCAGATACAATAATAATTTTCAAAAGGGAATTAGATAAATATTTGAAGGAGAAAAATTTGCAGGGCTACGGTGAAAGGGCAGGGGAATGGGACTTATTGGATAGCTCTTTCAAAGAGCAGGCACAGCCACAATAGCCCAAATGGTCTCTTTATATGCTGTATCGGGTACGGTAGCACTGATCGAGCTGTCTGCGTCCTGAAGTACATAGCTGCCAGACTGGGCTTGCGGCAGGTCGAACACAAGGGAAAACCTGCTTGACCTCATCCTCACTAATTTACCTGTTGCAGATGCATCTGTCCATGACAGTATTGGTAAGAGTGACCACTGCACAGTCCTTGCGGAGACAAAGTTCGGTCTTCACACTGAGGACACCCTCCATCATGTTGTGTAGGCAATAAGACCGTGCTAAATTGAGAACAGATTTAGCAGCTCAAAACTGGGTATCCATGAGATGCTTGCGCTATCAGCAGCAGCGGAATTGTATTCCACCGCAATCTGTAACCTCATATCCTGGCATAGCTCTCATTCTACCTTTACTATCAAGTCAAGCGACCAACCCTGGTTCAATGAGTGTAAAAGAGAATGCCAGCAGCACCAGGCATGCGAAATAGCGGAAGCAGCATGCTATAGATAGAACTAAGCGATGCCACAACCAATGGATCTAATCAAAGCTCTGCAGTCCTATCACATCCAGTCATGAATGATGGTGGACAATTAAACAACTAACAGGAGGAGGAGGCTCCATGGACATCCCCATCCTCAATGATGGCAGAGCCCAGCACCTAAGTGCAAAAGACAAGGCTGAAGTGTTCGCAACCATCCTCAGCCAGAAGTGCTGAGTGGATGATCCACCTTGGCCTTCTCCTGAGGTTCCCACCATCACAGGTGCAAATCTTCAGCCAATTCGATTCACTCCACATGATATGAAGAAATGGCTGAGTGCAAAGGATACAGCAAAGGTGATGGGCCCTGACAACATCCCAGCTGTAGTGGTGAAGACTTATGCTCCAGAACTAGCCATGTCTCTAGCCAAGCTGTTCCAGTGCATCTACAATACTGGCACCTACCCGACAAAGTGGAAAATTGTCCAGGTATGTCCTGTCCAGAAAAAACAGGACAAATCCAATCCGGCCAATTACTGTCCCATCAGCCTACTCTCAATCATCAGCAAAGTGATGGAAGGTGTCATCAACGGTGTTATCAAGCAGCACTTACTTACCAATAACCTGGCCACTGATGCTCAGTTTGTTGTCCACCAGGACCACTCGGCTCCAGATCTCATTACAGCCTTGGTCCAAATATGGACAAAAGAGCTGAATTCCAGAGGTGAGGTGAGGGTGACTGCCCTTGACATCAAGGCAGCATTTGACCAAGTGTGGCACCAAGGAGCCCTAGTAAAATTGAAGTAAATGGGGATCAGGGGAAAACTCTCCAATGGCTGGAGTCATACCTAGCACAAAGGAAGATAGTGTGGTTGTTGGAAGCCAATCATCCTAAGATGACATCCCAGGACATCGCTGAAGGCATTCTTCAGGGCAGTGTCCTAGGCCCAACCATCTTCAGCATTTACCCTCCCTCCATCATAAGGTCAGAAGTGAGGATGTCTGGTGATTGCAGTGCTCAGTTCCATTCACAACTCCTCAGATAATAAAGCAGTCCGTGCCCGCATGCAGCAAGACCTGGACAACATCCAGGCTTGGGCTGATAAGTGGGAAGTAACATTCACACCACACAAATGCCAGGAAATGACTATCTCCAACTAGAGTCTAACCACCGCCCCTTGACTTTCAACGGCATTACCATCATCGAATCCCCCACCATCAACATCTTGCGGGGGGACAGGTTACCATTGACCACAAACTTAACTGGACCAGCCACATAAATACCGTGGCTACAAGAGCAGGTCAGAGGCTGGATATTTTGCAGCGAGTGTCTCACCTCCTGACTCCCCAAAGCTATTACACCATCTACAAGGCACAAGTCAGGAGTGTGATGGAATACGCTCCACTTGCCTGGATGAGTGCAGCTCCAACAACACTCAAGTAGTTCAACACGATCCAGGACAAAGCAGCCCATTTGATCAGCACTCCATCCACCACCTTAAACATTCACTCCCTACACCACCGGCGCAAGTGGCTACAGTGTGTACCATCTACAACAGGGGTTCTCAAGCTTTTTGCTTCTGAGGCCCCCCCACACCACCACCCCACCCCCCACCACCACCCCAACCATGTTTTAAAAATTCCACAGACCCTCTGTCACACAACACAAGTATTTTTTCTGTATAAAAATTCTCTCAGCGTCACTCCCACTTACCATGTTACTGCTGCTGCTATCCTGGCACTGCAGAAAATACTGGCCCCCACGCCCATCCTACTCCCTCTTTCCCTCCACGAGCCCCAATCACCTGACTCCCAGTCTCCCTCTTTCCCCCGCAACCCCCAATTCGCTTACCGACTGTTCCCGGCATATCAGCCGGTCCCGGTTCTCTACTTGATTGTCAGTCAGCACAAGATAAGCGCTTACAGGGTTGGAGGTAATATATTAGCATGGATAGAGAAATGGCTAACTAACAGAAAACAGAGAGTCGAGATAAATGGATCATTTTCAGGTTGGCAAACTGTAACTAGTGGGGTGCCACAGGGATCAGTGCTGGGGCCTCAACTATTTACAATCTATATTAATGACTTGGATTAAGGGACCGGGTGTAATGTAACCAAATTTGCTGATGATACAAAGATAGGTGGGAAAGCAAGTTGTGAAGAGAACACAAAGAATCTGCAAAGGGATATAGAGAGGCTCAGTGAATGGGCAAAAATTTGGCAGATGGAGTAATGTGGAAAAATGTGAGGTTATCCACTTTGGTAGGAAAAACGAAAAAGCAAATTATTATTTAAATGGCGAGAGATTACAAAATGCTGCAATACAGAGGGATCTGAGGGTCCTTGTACATGAAACACAAAAAGTTAGCATGCAGGTACAGCAAGTAATTAGGAAGGCAAATGGAATGTTGGCCTTTATTGCAAGGGGGATGGAGAATAAAAGTAGGGAAGTCCTGCTACAACTGTACAGGGTATTGGTGAGACCACACCTGGAGTACTGCGAAGGGGTTGTCTTATGAAGAAAGGTTGAGCCTATACTCATTGGAGTTTAGAAGAATGAGAGGTGATCTTATTGAAACATATAAGATGCTGAGGGGGCTTGACAAGGTAGATACACAGAGGATGTTTCCCCTTGTGGGGGAATTTAGAACTAGGGGGCATAGTTTCAGAATAAGGGGTCGCCCATTTAAAATGATGAGGAGGAATTTCTTCTCTCAGAGGGTCGTGAATCTGTGGAATTCTCTACCCGAGAGCTGAGGAGGCTGGGTCATTGAATATATTTAAGGTGGAGATAGACAGATTTTTGAACGATAAGGGAATCAAGGGTTGTGGGGAGCGGGCAGGGAAGTGGAGGTGAGGCCAAGATCAGATCAGCCATAACCTTATTGAATGGCGGAGCAGGCTCGAGGTGCCAAATGGCCTACTCCTGCTCCTAATTCTTTTGTTCTTATGTCCAAAATTTTTATCTATATATATAAAAGGATAGATCTGTCTGTCTGTCTGTCCTTCGGTGTGTCTGTCCGGCTATACACTCTAAAGTTATAGAGCGTACCTACACGTGCGTTACATCAAAAGAAAGCTTATGATTCCGGAATGGTCATAAGCGTATTTACGTTTCGGCGAGACAAAAATTGCGGCCGCGGTATCCAAAAAACGTTCAAAATTCTGCTCATTATCCGCTTATTAGCATAGAGTGACATTAAGGTCGACCAATCGTACGGTCGAGCGACCCGACGGTCGACCAATTGCTGCGTCGCGGGGGCGGGTTCGTCACGCGTGCGGGCCCTCCTAGAGTCAAGTGACAGGACGGTTGACCAATCCTACGCTGCAGTGACATGACGGTTGACCGTCGGTTGCATGTGTGGGCGGGCCTTATCGTTCTGAACCGAGGCGAGTGGCCGCCATCTTGATTCCAAACTGTTCATTTCTTTTTCCCCACTTTCTGCGTGTTTCTTTTCAAATCTACATTTCCAGCAAAAAAAAAGTTGCTTTTAAAACACAAATTGTTTTTTAAAAAAGTTAATTAATTTGTAAATCTTCTCTAACCTCTATAATTTTCCTACCTTTCACCGTTTTTCCAGGCCCGGGACCTAGGCTTCTCCAACTGCCAGTAGCGCAACTCTAGTCCCAGGCTCCCGGCCTAGACAGAGACAAACACTGGCAGAGGGGAGAGGGTGTGCTGCCTCAGCTCCATTCCTGGGGTCAGTAGGTGGGGAGGCTTCATAAACAACTGGGGTAGGTCGTAAGCCCCGAATAATAATCTGAAGATCCTGTGTTTGCAGCTGAGGAAATTTCTTCTGCTGACAGCCCCAGGTTAACGGCAGCCATCTTTGTCAAGGAGGGCGAAAAGTTTCAGTGCGACGCCATTTTGATTCAGTGTGTAACAGAGTGCATACGCGGCCATCTTAGTACAGGAACATAGAGTGGGTGGGGCTTCAGTGCTCCCAATCGGGTCCTGGTGACCAAGACAGACAATCGACTGTGTGGGCGGGGCCTAATCTTTCCAACTGAAAAGCAAGCAGCGGCCATTGTTTGTGATACAACACACTGACAGGTGAGGACCCCTTTTTTAATAAAAAGATTGGTGAGGTTGTAAAGTGTATGTTATAGAAAGATTTACCAAAAATGTTTTATAAGTACTTTAAGCTTCATGTTTCCCCACCCCTTGCTCCCCCACCCCTTGCTCCCCCACCCCTTGCCATGTCAGTGCAGGGGCCCGAGGCCTAGGCTTCTCCAATGGCCAGCAGTGCAACTCCAGTCCCAGGCTTCCGGCCCAGAAAGGGACCAACACTGGGAGAGGGTCTGCTGGCTCCCCCCTCCCTTTCCCCCTCCTTCCCCCACACCCCCTTCCCCGCCCTTTCCCCCCTCCCTTTGCCCCCTCCCCTCCCTCTACACCCCTCTCCCCCCTCCCTTTCCACCCTTCCCCCCACACCCCCCTTCCCCCCCACAGCCCCTTCCCCCCCACCCCCTTCCCCCACACCCCCTTTCCCCCCACCCCCCTTCCCCCCCACCCACCCCTTTCTCCCCCACCCACCCACCCACCCCTTTCTCCCACCCCACCCTCCCATCCCACCCCACCCACCCCTTTCTCTCCCACCCACCCCACCCTCCTCCCCCACCCACCCCACCCACCCGTTTCTCCCCCACCCACCCCACCCACCCGTTTCTCCCCCACCCACCCTACCCACCCGTTTCTCCCCCACCCCTTGCTCCCCCACCCCTTTCTCTCCTTCCCTCTGTCTCTCTCTCCCTCCCTGTCTCTGTCTCCCTCTCTCATTCCCTCTCCCTCCTTTGCTTTCCATCTCTCTCCTTCCGTCTCTCTCTCCTTCCCTCTCTCTCCTTCCCTCTCTCTCTCCTTCCCTCTCTCTCCTTCCCTCTCTCTCCTTCCCTCTCGCTCTCCTTCACTCTCTCTCCTTCCCTCTCTCTCTCCTTCCCTCTCTCTTTCCTTCCCTCTCTCTCTCTCTTCTCCCCCATCTCTCACTTCCCCCCCGTCTCTCTCTTCCCCGTCTCTCTCTTCTCCCCCCGTCTCTCTCTTCCCCCCAGTTGCTCTCTCTCTTCCCCCCAGTCGCTCTCTCTCTTCCCCCCCGTTGCTCTCTCTCTTCCCCCCCAGTCGCTCTCTCTTCCTCCCCAGTCGCTCTCTCTCTTCCCCCCCAGTCACTCTCTCTCTTCCCCCCCAGTCGCTCTCTCTTCTCCCCGTCGCTCTCTCACTTCCCGCCCAGTCACTCTCTCTCTTCCCCCCCAGTCGCTCTCTCTCTTCCCCCCAGTCGCTCTCTCTCTTCCCCCCCAGTCGCTCTCTCTCTTCCCCCCCAGTCGCTCTCTCTCTTCCAACAACAACATGCCCTCGAAAAAGCCTCGGCACCGCCGGGCACTCCAGCTAGTCTATATATATAAAAGGATCGATCTGTCTGTCTGTCCTGCGGTGTGTCTGTCCGGCTATACACTCTAAAGTTATAGAGCGTACCTACACGTGCGTTACATCAAAAGAAAGCTTACGATTCCAGAACGGTTATAAGCATATTTACGTTTCGGCCGGACAAATATTGCACCCGCGGTATCCAAAAAACGTTCAAAATTCCGCTCATTAGCATCGAGTGACGTCGAGGTCGACCAATCGTACGGTCGAGCGACCCGACGGTCGACCAATCGCTGTGTCGCGGGGGCGGGTTCGTCACGCGTGCGGGCGGGCCCTCCCAGAGTCGAGTGACAGGACGATTGACCAATCCTACGCTGCGGTGACATGACGGTTGACCAATTGGTGCATGTGTGGGCGGGCCTTATCGTTCTGAACCGAGGTGAGTGGCCGCCATCTTGATTACAAACTGTTCATTTCTTTTTCCCCACTTTCTGCGTGTTTCTTTTCAAATCTACATTTCCAGCAAAAAAAAAAGTTGCTTTTAAAACACAAATTGTTTTTAAAAAAAGTTAATTAATTTGTAAATCTTTTCTCTAACCTCTATAATTTTCCTACCTTTCACCATTTTTCCAGGCCCGGGGCCTAGGCTTCTCCAACTGCCAGCAGCGCAACTCTAGTCCCAGGCTCCCGGCCTAGACAGAGACAAACACTGGCAGAGGGGAGAGGGTGTGCTGCCTCAGCTCCATTCCCGGGGTCAGTAGGTGGGGAGGCTTCATAAGCAACTGGGGTAGGTCGTAAGCCCCGAATAATAATCTGAAGATCCTGTGTTTGCAGCTGAGGAAATTTCTTCTGCTGACAGCCCCAGGTTAACGGCAGCCATCTTTGTCAAGGAGGGCAAAAAGTTTCAGTGCGACGCCATTTTGATTCAGTGTGTAACAGAGTGCATGCGTGGCCATCTTAGTACAGGAACATAGAGTGGGTGGGGCTTCAGTGCTCCCAATCGGGTCCTGGTGACCGAGACAGACAATCGACTGTGTGGGCGGGGCCTAATCTTTCCAACTGAAAAGCAAGCGGCGGCCATTGTTTGTGATACAACACACTGACAGGTGAGGACCCCTTTTTAAATAAAAAGATTGGTGAGGTTGTAAAGTGTATGTTATAGAAAGGTTTACCAAAAATGTTTTATAAGTACTTTAAGTTTCATGTTTCCCCACCCCTTGCCATGTCAGTGCAGGGGCCCGAGGCCTAGGCTTCTCCAACGGCCAGCAGCGCAACTCCAGTCCCAGGCTTCCGGCCCAGAAAGGGATCAACACTGGGAGAGGGTCTGCTGGCTCCCCCCCCTCCCTTTCCCCCCCACCTCCCTTTCCCCCCTCCTTCCCCCACACCCCCTTCCCCCCTCCCCTCCACCTTCCCCCCCCACACCCCCTTCCCCCCCCACACCCCCTTCCCCCCCCACACCCCTCCCTCCCCCACACCCCCTTTTACCCCCACCCCCCTTCCCCCCCACCCACCCCTTTCTCCCCCACCCCCCCCACCCACCCCTTGCTCCCACCCCACCCACCCCTTTCTCCCCCACCCACCCTACCCTTCTCCCCTCCCCCACCCCTCCCTTCTCCCCTCCCCCACCCCTCCCTTCTCCCCTCCCCCACCCATTTCTCCCCCACCCCTTTCTCTCCTTCCCACTCTGTCTCTCTCTCCCTCCGTCTCTGTCTCCCTCTCTCATTCCCTCTCTCCCTCCTTTGCTTTCCATCTCTCTCCTTCCGTCTCTCCCTCCTTCCCTCTCTCTCCTTCCCTCTCTCTCTCCTTCCCTCTCTCTCTCTCCTTCCCTCTCTCTCTCCTTCCCTCTCTCTCTCTCCTTCCCTCTCTCTCTCTCCTTCCCTCTCTCGCTCTCCTTCCCTCTTTCTCCTTCCCTCTCTCTCTCCTTCCCTCTCTCTCTCCTTCCCTCTCTCTCTCCTTCCCTCTCTCTTCCCCCCGTCTCTCTCTTCCCCATCGCTCTCTCTTCACCCCGCGTCGCTCTCTCTTCCCCCCGTTGCTCTCTCTCTTCCCCCCCAGTCGCGCGCTCTCTCTTCCCCCCCAGTCGCTCGCTCTCTCTTACCCCCCAGTCGCTCGCTCTCTCTCTTCCCCCCCAGTCGCTCGCTCTCTCTCTTCCCCCCCAGTCGCTCGCTCTCTCTTCCCCGCCAGTCGCTCGCTCTCTTCCCCCCCAGTCGCTCGCTCTCTTCCCCCCAGTCGCTCGCTCTCTCTCTTCCCCCCCAGTCGCTCGCGCTCTCTTCCCCCCAGTCGCTCTCTCTCTTCCCCCCCAGTCGCTCGCTCTCTCTTCCCCCCGTCGCTCGCTCTCTCTTCCCCCCCAGTTGCTCGCTCTCTCTTTCCCCCCAGTCGCTCGCTCTCTTCCCCCCAGTCGCGCTCTCTTCCTCCCGTCGCTCTCTTCCCCCCAGTCGCTCTCTCTCTTCCCCCCCAGTCGCTCTCTCTCTTCCCCCCAGTCGCTCTCTCTTCCCCCCGTCGCTCTCTCTTCCCCCCCAGTCGCTCTCTCTTCTCCCCAGTCGCTCTCTTCTCCCCAGTCGCTCTCTCTTCTCCCCAGTCGCTCTCTCTTCCCCCCCAGTCGCTCTCTCTTCCCCCCCGTCGCTCTCTCTCTTCCCCCCCGTCGCTCTCTGTTCCCCCCGTCGCTCTCTCTCTTCCCCCCCAGTCGCTCTCTTCTCCCCAGTCGCTCTCTCTCTTCCCCCCCAGTCGCTCTCTCTCTTCCCCCCCAGTCGCTCTCTCTTCCCCCCCAGTCGCTCTCTCTTCCCCCCCAGTCGCTCTCTCTCTTCCCCCCGTCGCTCTCTTCCCCCCAGTCGCTCTCTCTTCCCCCCAGTTGCTCTCTCTCTTCCCCCCCAGTCGCTCTCTCTTCCCCCCAGTTGCTCTCTCTCTTTCCCCCCCAGTCACTCTCTCTCTTCCCCCCCGTCGCTCTCTCTCTTCCCCCCGTCGCTCTCTCTCTTCCCCCCCAGTCGCTCTCTCTCTTCCCCCCGTCGCTCTCTCTCTTCCCCCCCCAGTCGCTCTCTCTTCCCCCCGTCGCTCTCTCTTCCCCCCCCCCCAGTCGCTCTCTCTCTTCCCCCCCCCGTCGCTCTCTCTCTTCCCCTCCCAGTCGCTCTCTCTCTTCCCCCCCAGTCGCTCTCTCTCTTCCCCCCCAGTCGCTCTCTCTCTTCCAACAACAACATGCCCTTGAAAAAGCCTCGGCACCGCCGGGCACTCCAGCTAGTAACTAATAAAAGTGTACAATGAAAATTAAAAAAACACAATTGTTTTCAGGCCTGTATGATTTTTCTCCCAAATTGCTGGCAGCAATGTCCAGATTAATGTTTTATTCCTGGCAACTCCAGGACAATCCTGGCAGGTTCAAATCCTAGCTGGAGGCCAACATTGGGAGTGAACAATCCGGTCTGTCTGTGATGCCCTCCTTAGTAGAATAAGACTGCTAACACTCAAGGTATAGGCTTGCAGGTGAAGTATGAATGAGGTTATGCACCAAAGGGCAGCCAGCACCCTTGTAACTATACTACAATGTGAGTCAACACTTTGAAGACAGCAGGAGAAAAATTGGGGGAAAAATTTGACAGAGCAGAATATTTAAATGAGTTTGCAAACTGTTTCAGTTTTGCTGGTAATAAGTGTCAATCCTAATAGTTTCCTCCAGGAAGACAGCGACTCACTGTTTGACCTCAGCAGCTCAAAATCCTCCTTGCAGTTGCTGCCTATTTCAATTCAATTCAATTCAATTTTTATTTGTCATATATGCAGCAGACGTGTGTACTGCACAATGAAATGTTGATTTTTACAAGTCCTCCCAACATTGGAATAAATATGGCATAACAATAATAAAATACTAATAGAAATAAAGTAATAATAAATAAAACAACAGTAATAAATAATAATAAATTATACATTCATGAGTCTTATGGCCTGGGGGTAGAAGCTGTTTCGAAACCTGCTGGTACGAGACCGTATGCTTCGGTGTCTCTTACCGGACAGGAGCAGGGCGAAGAGGTTGTGGCTGGGGTGGCTCGCGTCTTTAATGATTCTCAGGGCCTTCCCCCGGCACCTCTCGGGGTAGATATCCTGGACAGCAGGTAGTTTAATTCCTATAGTATGTTGTGCAGCTTTCACCACCATCTGTAGAACCTTGCGGTCTGTGTCTATTTCCTTGCCCCTTCTTCATTTGATTGACAATCATGACCATGCGAATAACAAAAGTAGGACCAAAACAATTTCAAATCTGAAAGAACAGAACCGATGTACGCGTGTGCCATGAGCTGCCATTGGCTGATTTCAATAGTCGCGGGTACTTGAACTGAATGGGTTACAGTTGCTGCTGGTGACGGATGGCAATGAGAGGATTCAAGGAACGAGGGGTGAAAGTAGAAGAGCAACTGCCCCAATTAGCCCGAGGGGAGGGGGTCAACAACCTGCGCAGCGTGGCATTAAGACAAATGTGGGGGTGCTGAAATATACAGCGGGATCTGGCGAGGGAAGAGCGGAGGGCAGAGAGTTTGAGCCGCGGTGGGGGAGCTGCGCTCAGTGACCAGCCACCGCCGCCTCTCTCCCTTCTCAGCAAGCAGGGGCCTGGGCTCAGCGGCAGCTGCCGCTGTCCTCGCACAGGCATTTGGGAGGGATGAAACAGAGGTCTGAGTTGGAGCCAGAGCTGCCAGTTTGCTCGGCTCGACCCACCTTTACGTGACGGTTTATTTTTCTTTTTTTAATCTGTTTTTGTTAATGCCGAACCCCTTAAAATCTTTTTGCAGACCACTAGGGGGGCTCGGACCCCCAGTTGCGAACCCCAATCTACAAGATGCACTGCAGCAACTCGCCAAGGTTTCTTCGGCAGCACCTCCTAAACCCACAACCTCTACCACCTCGAAGGACAAAGGCAGCAGGTGCATGGGAACACCACCACCTCCAAGTTCCCCTCCAAGTCATACACCATCTTGACATGGAAATATATCGCTGTTCCTTCATTGTCGCTGAGTCAAAATCCTGGAACTCTCTCCCTAACAGCACTGTGGGAGTACCATCACCACACAGACTGCAGCGGTTCAAGAAGGCAGCTCACCACCACTTTCTGAAGGGCAATTAGGGATGGGCAATAAATGCTGACCTTGCCAGTGATGGTCACATCCCTTGAATTAATAAATTTAAGAAAATAATTCTATGATTCTATTTATCTTGTTGCTGTGTGCAAATTTCTGTGTTTGCCTAGAAATTACTACACTTCAAAAGTAATTAATTGACTGTAATGCCCTTTGGGATGTCCTGAGAACATTAAAGGCACAATATAAATGCAAATTATTTCTTCGTAAAAGCCCATTCAAAATGGCAATTAATGTAATGCATGTCGCATGTAATGCATGTAAGTGTCTAAGACACCAGGTGGCAGCAGACACAGGCAATTTCGAACATACTCGAAGCTTCCATCAGCACAACAAAGAACCACACTTCTTCTGTATGTTTTCCTGGTGTTGTTTTCAGTGAGATTAAATTGTCTAAATCTAACAGATTAAATTTAGAATCAAAGAAAAGAAAGTTGAAAGCCAAGAGACACTGCGATTTGAGTGCATGGGCAGCAGCCAAATTGGTGGCATCAAGCCAACTGAGGCTCTCATGGCACTTTCAGAATCACCCACTGAAACACCCGCTCCTCGCTGCCTCAGTATATCTTGTGTACGCACATTTCTAATAAGACCTCATTGCTAAAAACATTTTTTCATGTAAATTATGTTATTTGAACAGTAAGCCCTCAGATGTGAGAACAATCGGCGCTGCGCTGAAGGAAATGCTCGGCGAGCTTTGTTGTTTGCGGATGGGGAGCCCGGCATCTTGCGTCTGTTTGGCGAACCTTTAGTTCGTTTTGCAAACCCCTATTTCTTCACTAAAATGTGGCTCTTCCGCACAGTGCAAAGAATGGCGCAGTTCAGTTCTCCTTCCAAAACAAGCTAAATTCACACACACAAAAAATAGGCATCTGGTTTTTACAAAAATAAATATTAATGATGCATCCTTCTCCCTCCTCACCTCCCCCCCGTACAAAATGCACACAATACATAAAGGGTCGGATCAGCGCACACCCAGCACATCGCCATGGAAACACTGACCTCATGCTGTGACATGAAATCCAGGCTCATTGCTATGGAAACTATCGGTTACATCAAACCTGAAACCCGTTGCCATGGCAGCCCACCTCCTGACTTTGCGGCTCTTTATGTTGCCGCGTTCCGCGCCAGAGTCAGGATCTTTCTGTGTTGTGGCACAGCAAGTCTGCCAACTGGAATGAAGGCTAATGATTAAACCAGAAATATGCTGAACATGGGGCACGCGAGTCCTTTTCGTGTGCTGCACAATGTCTCCAGCACTGACCCGTCTGCAAAAACGCTGCAGCTTAGCTGACTTTAGAAAAGCTCCCAGAACAAAGGAGTGACTTGCTGTCCTTGTTTAGTTTTCACAGTACAGTCTTGACATACCAGGGCGTGAACCGGGTGCAGTGCCAGTTCAAGAGCGAATATTACTCTTACATCAGCAGTCAGTCAGTGCTGAAATGCCTCTATTACAGCCTTTGCACTTAATGAATTATCTGCACATAGCTACATGGATTGTTGAACTTGATTGTATCATCTTACATGGGAGAGAGGGGAGCGGGCTGTACGAGAGCTCTCTTCCAGTTGCTGCTTTTGTTTTCGCGGGTGGGGTGAATTAGCACTTGTCCCCGAGAAGGAGTTGAGTGGGCGACAGAAAAGTCTCTTCAAAAATTAAAGCTTGCATTTCGCATGTATTAATTGAATTTTGTTTAGAGGGTTGCGATGTAAATTCGCAGTCATATCAGACTTTTAAGTGCACGGGGCACCGTAAGGAATCAATTATTGTTGAGCTGTTTCTCGCGAGATTATATACTAAATGCGTTGTTTTTGCAGATAGGCAAACAGTGCCAAGAAAATTGACCGGGAACAGAAAATGTCGACATGTTATGGGTGGGGAAATTGCAACTTGGTTAATCAGAAATAAGGGTTTAAGTTTGAAACCATTTTATTCATTGTTTTCCTAGTTATAAATCGCTTTAAAATGGCCCTCTTCATACAAGGTGACTGCAGTGACTATTCCTTCAATATGACCTTCAAACATAAATACACATAACTGCGTTGTTATACCTTTTTGATAATCCCACTTTACTCAGCGAGGGTGCGCAGCAGCCTTTCAGTGTCTCTTATTGTTAATGCCTAAGTATCGAATTTCAGCAAATGATCTTATTCCATTACATTGATTAAAGATGAAACTGCAGATTTCGGCGCGCAATAGATGCACCAAAATGGCTTCTGCTGCTGCTGCTTTAGATAATGCGGATTATCTTCATGGGTGGTTTCTCTCTGTAGCAGCTGTACTGTAGGCGATTTGGGGAGGGTGGGGGTGAAAGCTTTTTGTTTGCGTATAAAACAGGGAGAGCCTCTTGCACAATGTCACCAGCTGCAAATGTGGAGATTGTTGCAGTTATCAATAAATAATCGTGGAAATTAGCACCGAGAAAAATCCAGTTTTCTCGCGCGTTTTAAAGCTTTTTTTTCTCGCTTCCCCCCCCCCCGCGCGCCACACTCTCGTCATTCCTAGCCACAAAAACGGTCGAGTGTACTGTCTGCTATTTTGGTTTATTTTTGAGGCGACTGGCTAATGATTAACGTGATAATCTGTCTCTTTCCCTTCAGCGCCCCTTTCCAGTGGAATAGTCCAAGCTGCTGCGAAGAGCTGGTTATGCAAATTTTCTAGAGAAGCCTTTCTCTGTGCAAATAGCAACCAGACGTGAACAGTTACTGGCTATTTATTTCCTGCCTGTGTGAGCTGGCAGTTTGAGAGAACATTCTAGAAGGTCTAAGCATATGATTATAATTTTGTCACACAAATTGCGAAACATAACCATACAACCCTGTTTTTAAGACACATCTGCAGCCAAAAGTAAAAGGAACTAAACGCTCTTCTGAAATACATCAGCTGAGGAGTATATGTGTGAATTAGGGGAAAAAAAACTTGTTTCTCCAGGTCTCCATAAATCAGTTTGAAATAGAATTAATAGCGACTGGGTTTTTTTGAGAGCTGAAATGGCTGCTGCTCATTTTTGAAAATCTAGGTAAATTGCAGAGTAACGCATATGTCCGTCAACAGATCGCTTCTCGGGTGATTATATGTTTTCAAAACAACTTGCTGCTTTTGCTAGTAGATTCAAAGCAATTTGTTAAAATGTGATACTTTTACATGTTTTCGAAGCTAGCCATTTTAGTATGTGCTATAATAATTGGTAAAAGATACTAGTACCAGAGCTTCATAAATTGTTGGTTTTATAGTGATGGGATGAGAACACTTTTTTATAAATCTGTTGTAAGATTAAAGAATTGTTATATTTTGAAAATTGCAGCGTGTTTTAATAAACTCTTGATAATTTCCCCAGCAATCGCACCCACCCACGATTAATAATGTAAAACCTTCCGGTTATTTCATCCTTATGTCTCTTGTGTATCTCTACATATTGCAGCCAGACAGCAAACACCATTAAAGAAAACCACAGCAGTAATTTAATCTTTCTTAACGTCAAGCGAGGCAAGAAATTCACCAATGCTGCAGGACATGAAGGCGACCACTTGAATGCACAATGTCAATCTAGTATTAACACTGAATATAACATGTCCGTTATAGACTCCCCTTGCTCTCTTTAAACCTTTCAAATGTAAAATTTGCAGTACTGAAATGATATGGTTGAATGAACAAGCAGCGATATCTATAGCATGTAGTTTTTCAAGCCCTTTTTTATTTTGTCTCGTCTCCAATGTCATGTTAGCAACCACTTCACCTCTTGTTACCACTTGAGAGATAACTAGATACTGAGGCTCTGCCGATGCTACATTGTAAATTGCTGCTGGGAGCACAATGGTATGCATGAATAGTTTGCGACCTGCACCCTGCACCCCGCCTCCCCTTTTTGGGGAACTTAGCTTGCACCTCGCCAAGATCAAATGTAGGAGATGATGAACGCTGAATTTGTTTCAGAATACTACACGCCAGGGCTCAGTTATATCTTCCTCCTACAGCCAGCCTTGTCAGATGAACGAAAGTTGGCCTCTATATTTCATTCAGTCAAAGGGACCTTTGGGAATCACCTCCCTGCGCCAGGAGTTTGAATTCGTTTTTTCTAGTGCAACTTAATGTTCTTTTTCAATGCGTTGGTACACAATCTGTCCAAGACTTTGGTCTCGTCGTGAACATTTGTCTCAGATGAACCCAACACTTGGAAAAGTGGGTTCTTCTGTGTCTTTGTGCTTGGGACTTGCAAGGGCCTACTATTGCTCATTAATGGTGTCGCAAGGTCTTGCTGCAGCTGACAATTGTCAGCAATTGCTTTAAAGGGATGAAGACAAGAGAGAGCACCATTGACCAGTGATTGAGTCACAGGATTTAGCAGCTATAGTCCAGATACTACTCTTTGTAATATTTGCATACAAAGATTAACCTGTTCTTATGTGCACTATTTCAAAATAAACAGATTTTACAATATCACTCTCATCTCTGGGCTTATGATTAAACGGTTTGAAACCATTGACATAGATCTGAGAGTTTATGGTTTAAATTCCAAAGATGCTTTTAATTGGCTGACTTCCCTGAAAGAGGACTCTTGTCTTACAAGCAATAAAGTGGAAACTCCTGCAGACATTCTTGTGAGGCTAAGTGGGCATAATTGATACCAATTCTGCTATCAAGGAAGTCAGCCAATTAAAAGTGCCTTTGGAATTTAAACCATAAACTCTCAGATCAAGTGTGGTCTAACCAGGCTTCTATACAAGTTTAACATAACTTCTCCGCTTTTCAATTCTATCCCTCTAGTAGTGAACCTGTGTTTTGTTTGCACTTTTTATGGCCTTGTTAACCTGTGTAATTACTTTTATTGATTTGTGTATCTGTACCCCTAGATCCCCTTGCTCCTTTACCCCACTTAGATAACTTATTTTCCAACCAAAATGCACCTTGCACTTACCTATATTGAAATTCATTTGCCAATTTCAAACCCATTCTGCAAGTTTATTAATGTTGTCTTGTATTTTGTCAGTCTTCCTCAATATTAACTATACCCCCTCAGTTTGGTGTTTGCAAATTTTGAAATTGTACTTCCGATTCCCGAGTCCAAATCATTTATGTAAATGGTGAACAGCAGTGGCCCCAGCACCGATCCTTGGGGAGCACCATTTCCTACCCTTTCCCAGTTTCAGTAACTACCTTTACTCACTACTCTTGGTTTTCGGTTTTGTAGACAGTTGACAATTATCATTTTGCTACTTGTCCCCTGACTCCACATGCTCTGACATTAGTATTTACAAATAGTATTCTTTATTAGATTTGGAGGCCCTGAAATTCCACAGACAACGATCCCTGCGTTGCGCTAGGATTGTGCCCTCCAACATGACCCCTAGTGGAGTTTGTGGTGTCAGTGGGAAGGCTGCCTTATTTGGATCGACAGAAGTACCACTTTGGGCATTCCTTTGGCACCTGCCTGCTCCATGCTAATGGAAGGGGGCGGGTGGGAGGTTGTCCAACCCCCTGAGCTAGAAGGCCAATCCAGGATTTTTTTTAAATTTCCTCCTTTGGGGATTCAGGCTGCTTGCCTGGTCTGGACCCCACTAGTTTGTGGGGTCATTTGTTTTGTAAGGGGTGAATGGAAGTTCTGCTTCCAAGTCAAATGGAGCAGAAATGGCAGAGACCTGACATAAAATATGTTTTCACTTTTTCATTTTTCCTTGGTGGGATTGGGGGGTGGGTGGTGGGTTGATTGTTCCCTATACTGCCTGGAGTTTAGAAGAATGAGAGGTGACCTCATTAAAACATATAAGATTCTGAGGGGGATTGACAGGGTAGATGCTAAGGGGCTGTTTCCCCTGGCTGGAGAGTTTAGAACTAGGAGGCATAGTCTCAGGTTAAGAGGTCGGCCATTTTGGACTGAGATGAGAATGCAAGAGATGAGGAGAAATTTCTTCTCTCAGAGGATTGTGAATCTTTGGAATTCTCTACCCTGGAGGGCTGTGGATGCTCAGTTGTCGATTATATTCAAGGCTGAGATCGATAGATTTTTGGACTCTAATCAAAGGATATGGAGATCGGACGGGAAAGTAGATTGAGGTTGAAGATCAGCCATGATCTTATTGAATGGTGGTGCTGGCTGAAGGGCTGTGTGGCCTACTCCTGCTCCCATTTCTTATGTTTCCCCCAACAAAGTTGCGGCAGGAGATTAGCAGAAGCCTCATGGAATTTTGGGCCCAGATATTCCAAACTGAATTGAACAAAGGACCTTAGTTTATTAATTTTCCCCCCAAAATTATTGCTCTGCCCCCTTAATTGTTTTGTCAAGGTTATGTACCAGCTGCACCCAAAGAGCCTGAACTTTACCTGGTCCCTCACCAAGTCAGTACAACTGACATTGCCAAACTGTCAGTGTGGAGGATTACTAGCTTAGTTAGCTTAAACTCATGTTTCTCCATTCTATAGCCACACTGCACATACACATTTTTGACCCTCATGCTTTAATTTTATAAAATGTTGGGGGAAACTTCTGGTTAGGAGTACAATCTGGTTCCTCTCAGACAAAGAGCTCAGGTAGTTGAACGCATTGTGATAGATTGCCACAATACAACTATGTTGGTGGTTTTGCTTCAACAGAAGTTGTTGTGTGATCTCTGGAATTACAATGGGACATTTGAGGCAATCTCTCTGCTAACATGGCTGGTTCTGGATACCTTCAACATCAAGAAATGGTATTCAATTTGCCCTTTGATCACAAGCACCTATTTGCCAACAAGATTAGGAAACCCCTCTAAGTGCCTTTTTAACAATTTTATTTATTTACTTTATTTTAAAAGCAAAAATCCTTCTCTATGGCCTACTTAATGTTACAAGGCAGTCTGCTCCAAGGCCTCTGGCAATGTCTTTGCTAAGTCAGCTGCTAGGTGGTACAAGAGACTGCGTAGGATCAAGTTTGCCCTCCACTCATCTGTCAAACTTCGATATGTAAACCATCAGGTAAGTGACTTAAACGTATTTAAAAACCAGAGAGAAATACCACACTCCTTTCCTATATGAAATGTCTTACCTCCATTCTGTATTTTCTCTGGCAGTCTGAGTGAGATTGCAAACTCACAGGGGTTAATTTTGACTTTAGACATTAGTTGAAGTCAAAACTGGGTGAGATGTTTAATGGGTGGCTGAGCTGATATTGCATGTTTTATTCTATCGTCTAAAGTCAAAATTATCCCCACCTTATGAGGAAATTTGGACACAGGGTGATTATCATGTAGAGCGTATATTGGGCGGGCGGTGGGCAGCGTGCGCACTCTGCCCATCTGAAGGAGTTGGCGAGGGCAATTTTCATGGCTGAGCCTAATTCACATTAATTTGATGAGCTGCCACTACTCCCTATTGACAGCTTACTGATGAGGGCAGGAAATTAGGCAGGGCAGCCACTACTTAAAGACCTGCAGCAGAGCCTTAATGGGGAGGTGCTTTTTATTGTGGTGGACAGCAACTAGCGAGATCGCGCAGAAGCAGGCAAAATGGGGTTGAACAAGTGAGCAGCAAGAAGGAGGTCCTGCAAAGGGTGATAATGCTGAGACAGATCAGTCAACATGCATGCCATCAGCGTTGTTCCCAGGACCTGGCTGCAGTACAGGAAAAAATGTAATGATCTGACCAGGACTGCAGAGATTCTCTTTCACATCTCTCCTACTCTCTGCACTGCCCTACAGGACCCTACTTTAGCCTCAGCACTATGAATCCTACTCTTCCCCATTTCCCATGGGTTTCCTCAAGTCAGCAGGGAACACTTCATTGAACCTCCTTTCTGCTTGCACTCACACCCGCAAAACTACTCTGTCTTGGCCTCACTTGCTGCTGCTTCATCTCATGATGCACAGTATACTAAGGTGCCTCATACATATTGAAAACTCTTAAACAGGTCACATATTAACCCACTTCCACTTTTCATGAGGAGAAGCTGGAACACAGCAGTAGGGAGATAACCAGAACAGGAGGAAATCCTGCCACTCTAGACACTGACACCAATGGACGATGCCGCCATCGACATTCTTGGCAGAGGGCATACAACATTGGAGATGGCCATACTGGAGGCCAGACACAATAGGGTGTTTGGGCATCTTCCCTTCCTTTTCTCTTTCTACTTAACTCTCTCACTCATGCATTCTCACAGTCACACATTCAGCATGACAAACTGGTGGTGCATTGCGCTACCACTCATCTGCTACTGCTTACCCTTGCTATTACATGTTAATCTTTGTCCCTCTCTCCTTTTTCTAGGTTCATCAGATGACTCAGGCATTGCAGTTACACAGACTGAGGAGAACTCTTCACAAGATGTACCATCACTTGTTCTCACCATTGCAAGCACCAGCACAGAAATAGGTACCTCATTTGGTATAGATAATGAGATAGATGCATTGGGTGATTCACTGAGCACAAATGAGAAGGAGCAGTTGTAGGTAGAAAGGACGGCCCAGAAAACAGCTCACTGGATGGCCAGCTCACATGCTAGCTCTGCTGAAGAGGACAGAGATACCAGTTCAGGGGCCCAGCCCTTAAAGGACAGATGCTTTGTGTGCACCAGCAATTACTGATTGCATTTTACTGCTGTCAGGATGCTTCGGTTGCATGTCAAAGAGTGTGGAGTAGTCCACTACCTACCTGTCTGGGGTTCTGGAGCATTGCATTGACAATCTACAGTCAGCCATGGAGCACGAGGTCACTTCAATAGATGCTGCATCTGAGCCCTTCCTGCAGGAGTCTGTGACATGAGTAATAGTATCTTTCAGGGATGCTCCTACTAGGGCTATACAGGCTCTGGGCTCAACCACCTCCTCAGTCTTGGACAGGCTGGGAGACTGAATGGGTTTAGGGCTTGAGTTGGATTGCAGATGTCCTACAATCTACTCTCTCACAGATCAATGGGAGTGCTGAGCTGCAGCCTCATAGCAGGAGCAGTCATACAATAAGCATGGAACATGTTGCCATCTCTCATGATGACAGCACGTCTGGATGCTCAGGGTCCCCTGAACCAATGCCCATCCTGGTGCCAGAAAGTTAACTGGGCCAGACTGCCCTGCTAGACAGGGCCTCAAGCCCGAGCTCCTAGAGGCTGCTGACCACAGACATCTCATGTGTCCTAGACTGAGCTACAGCAGCCTTCCAGCTCCCATGCTGCAGACATTGGGAGAGCATCTCATAGATGCAGTAGAATAGGTAAGAGACCACTTAAGACAGGGTGATAATTTCTGTAAGCTAGTCAAATGATAGTCCTTTTTGAAATCTTTGTGTTCCTATAGTAGCTGATGACCCTGCAATGTTAGTTGACATGAATATCAATGTTGGTCTCTGGGCAGATGCAGTTCATTTGTGGAACATAGGAACAGGAGTTCCATATCCCTTGATACTCCTACCCAACAAAAATCGATCAATCTCAATGTTGAAAATTTCAATTAACTCTGTACAACTGAACCATCACTGCCTCGTTTTTGAATTTAACCCCCTTGAGATAAGAACTAACATTCCAATAGCCTTTTTGATTACTATTTGTATCTGAGCACCAGCTTTTAGTGATTGTGTACGTGGATCTAAAACCCTTTGGGGGAGAAATTCAGTTGGTTAGCCCCTCCCGTTAGCACCTGGCGGGGGCGCTAACGGGGCGCTAATGAAGTAGGGCCGGGGTGAGGTGAATCCAGCGCAGCACATCAAACCCAGTCACCCCTTAGCGCCACCACTAACAATTAGCGTCAGGCAGATTGTGACGTCAGTGAGTGTGCAGCACTCACTGAGTGCCCGATCTGCCAAATTGATTATCGCCTCTTGCCTTAGCGTCTCGTCCCAACAACGACAGGAAGAGGAGGTGTGAAGCAGGAGGATGGCGGCTTCAGGTGCGCTATTTAAAGGAATGAGTCACAGCTGTCAGGTTAGTGCTGTTTCACTGCTTTCTTGTCAGTTTGAGATTGTGCAAGAGTTTAATTCAGTCATTTAAAGGTTCTATAATATCAGGAGTGTTGTGGCTACTAAAAATTTGATACATTTATTCTGACAAAATTTCCAAGTGCTACACATTGTTACATTAATGGGGGCTGTACTGGCAGTCGACCTTGCCCTCCAGGATCTACTGCGGAGTGAGCAGAGGCAGCGAGAAAGATTGGAACATGTGGCCAGAGGGAGGAGGAGTGCCATCAGGGCTCTCAACAGGAGGCTTTACCCTCCGAGGGTATTCCGACAGCACTTCTACCTTCAATTAAGTGAGGAGCAGTGTATTAGAAGGCACTGCTTCAGCAAGGAGCTGGTCACTAAACTCTGCCACCTCCTGCAACCAGACCTCCAGCCTCAGATCAGGTCGACCATGCTCTCTCAGTGGCAATCAAGGTCACCGTTGCCCTCAATTTCTTCGCCAGTGGTTCCATCCAGTCTGCAACAGGAGATGTAGCGAACATCTCGCAGGTCGCCGTCCATCGCTGCATCCGGGAGGTCACAGAGGCTCTCTACAATAGGAGAAGGGACTACATTTCCTTCCCCATCACGAGAGAGAAGCAGGACGAACGTGCATGTGGCTTTGCCAGGATAGCGGGCTTCCCCATGATGCAGGGCGCCATTGACTGCACCCACGTGGCTTTGCGGGCACCACATAACAATCCTGACAATACGGTAACTGCAAAAGCTACCACTCACTTAATGTGCAGTTGGTGTGTGACCACAGACAACGAATCCTCAATGTGAATGCCCGCTATCATGGCAGCAGCCACGATGCTTTCATCCTGTGCCAGATCCGTGTGCCAGCAGTCTTCCAGCCACCACATTAAGCTCGCAGCTGGCTGGTCGGAGACAAGGACTATTCGCTCTCCACCTGGCTCATGACTCGCCTCCGCAACCCCAACACGCCTGCCCAGCACTCATATAATGAGAGACATGCCACCACCAGGAACATCATCGAGTAGACCATCGGGGTGCTCAAGCAACGGTTCCGCTGCCTTGACTACTCGGGAGGAGCCCTCCAGTACTCGGCTGAGTGGGTGTCCCATTTTGTGGTGGTCTGCTGCATGCTCCACAACTTGGCCATCATGAGGGCCCAGCCCTTGCCACCAGGCATTGCAGGACCACCTGAGAAGGAGGAGGAGGAAGAGGGAGAGGAGGAGCAGGAATAGGGGCGAAGGAGGAGGCAGCCACTCAATCGGCCTTCTGGAAGGGCGGTCCGTGACCGTCTCATCAGACTGTGGTTCCAATAAATTAAACCCCAGATCCCCATTGCTCACCACATCCCCATCATTCCATCCCTGTTGCAGGCCATATCACAGCGCAAAGCTGAAATAAGAGACACCACAAAATCATCCAAAGCCAATTAATTATTTTATCAATAATCAGTGAACGCATATTTACAATAACAGTATTAACTATTCACACTTGTGCAATCACTTAATGCCCCTCGTTACAGTGCCTTTGCCTATTCTAGTGCTCCTATGAAGTGTTGGCCCAGTGGCTGCAGCATGGCGGGTGGAAAGCTGCTGAATGTCCCTGAGGGAGACTTCAGATGGCCTAGTAGGATGCTCTTGACCAGCTCTGGGCCTGGAAGGCCCGGCTGTACACTGCACCACCTCAGCATGGGCGTAAGCAGTCTGGGCTGGCTGGATGACAGGCAGCAACAAGGGCAATGGCGGAGTGCCAGTGGTGGGAGCAGGAATGCTGTCATCCTAAGAGAGGACAGCAGCTTCCTGCTCCACTGACCCACTGCCACTCCCCAGAGGCAGCACCTCAGCATTACTACCAATCTGCTGGAGCACAGATTGCTGGTGGTCGACCCAGCCATGATGGCAGCAGTCAGAGCTTGCATGGCATCAAGCTGAGACTGCATGAGAGCAGTCTGAGAATCGATGGCACCAAGCATCGACTGCATTACAGCACTAAGACATTGCATGGCTTCCGCCTGTGCTGCAATTGAAGCTGCGACATCGCCCATCAATCGCGGCATCAGGTCTGGGTCGCCACGGTCTCTCTGGGAGTCCACCATCCTTTGCAGACTGGAAATGATGGGCTCCATGGTGTGCGCAGAGCTTTGTGCAATGCTGGAAGCGGACTCCTCCATGCTCCTTACCATTGCCGAGAGGCTCTCAGGCACCCTTGCCATTGCACCTATCATCTCCATGTGCGTGCCCATCACTCTTCTTCTAAATGCCTCCCCATTGAGGTCCTCATTTGAGTCCTGTGCAGCAGAACTCGCACGCGAACTCACCCTCCGGGGAGCTGGCCCCTGAGCTACCCTTTCTCTCTGGCCTTGCTGCAGCCCGCTCATTCCTGGTGCATCACCCTGTGCAGATCCTGGTACTCTAATGATTGCATAATGCCAGTATCTGAGCTGGTGTCTGCGGGTGAGAGATGCAGTGACGCAGTGTGTTCTTCCTCCTCCTCTTCTCCCGCCTCACTCTCTACCGTGCCCTCAGGGACAGGCTGCTCAGCTGCTTGCTGATTATCTGAAAGTATAAAGGCACAAGAGTCGGGTTAAGGTGAGGGGAGCGGGGCAGGAAGGGAGAAAAGCATGCATACAGCATGATTAGCTGGAAAGTGGGAAAGGCTTGTGGGGTGAGGGGGGGAAGTGTGATGTGAGAAGAAGCAGTAGGGATGAACATACCGTTGTTGTCCCCAAGGGGGTCATCATCACCAGTAGCCACGGCGCCCACCACCTGGTGCCCAATGATTTGCAGCACTCTTTCCTCCAACTCAGAAAGTGGTTGGGTGTCAGATTGTCCCCCGCCTGTGCGCTCCTGCTCCTTCCTGTTGTGAGTGAACTTGGCCTGCAAGAGAAAGGAAAGTGTGTGAGTGAGTGTGGAGCAATGTGTTTGGGTGATGTGCCTGCCATAGTTGAATAGCTGTCATTGTGTGCAAGGCGTAAGATGTGGGTGTGAGTGTTGGTAGGTGGAGATTGTTGGTGGGTGAGTGCTGGGGGCGTGGTGCTTTGGGCAGTGTGTGCAGATTGAGGTTCAGATGGTGGTATGTAGCATTTGTTGAAGCATTCACTCACCCTGACCACCTGAGTGAGGTTGTTAAATTTCTCCCTACATTGTGTGTGGGTCCTGGGGATCACAGTGCTGCCCGAGACCTGCTGGGCAACCTCACTCCACATGGCGTGGAAGAATTGCAGTGAGGGCCTCCTGTCACTTGTCGGGTACAGCACCGCCCTCCGTCTCTCTAAAGCGAGGACCAAGGCCTCCAACGCTTGGTCGCAGAATCTGTTAGCTCTCTACCTGGGCCGTTGATCTGCCATAATGACACCTCCTTCAATGGTCCAGTTCCTTCTCCTTGGCCTTCTGCTGCTTGCTGAGACAGCTGCAGAACCAGCAGTGCTGAGAATGTGGTTCTGCAGCATGATTGAACCTCCCCTTTAAGAACTGGAAAGAGCCTGTGGCAATGATGACTAGCGATTAAACTGCACCTGAAATAGCTTAGCGCTTTGAGTCTAACGCCACTGAGCTAGGTCATTAGTGCTTGATTTCGCGCTCCAGTCCTTTCTTTGCGCACCAACACTTAATTTAGCATGCGAGATTCATTAGCGCCTGCCGCTAAATCTCAAACTTTTCAGAAGTTAGCGCCCATTCCTGGGCTATAATGAATTTCTCCCCCTTTGTTCCTTCGCAGCTCCTAATCGCTTACCATTAAGAAAATACTCCGATTTGACTTTCTCAGATCCAAAGAGGATGACCTCACACTTCCCCAGATTGAACAGATAGTTTTGCCCACTCACTTTGTCTATGTCCCTTTGTTACTTCCTGCTCCTATCCACAGTACTTACTGTGCCTCCTAATTTAGTGTCATCCATGTCAACCATGGCTCCTAACTTAGTGTCATTGGTGTTAGCCGTGGCTCAGTCGGTAGTACTCTTGCCTCAGAGCCAGAAGGTTATGGGTTCAAGCCCCACTCCAGAGACTTGAGCACTTAATCTAGGTTGACGCATCAGTGCAGTACTGAGGGAGTGCTGCACTGCAGGAGGAGACGTTAAACCGAGGACCCGTCTGACCTTTCAGGGTGGACAGAAAAGATCCCATGGCATTATTTCGAAGAAGAGCAAGGGAGGTTTCGCTGGTGTCCTAGCCAATATTTATCCTTCAACCAACATCACTGAAACAGTTTCTCATTGCTGTTTGTGGGACTTTGCTGTGCGCATTGGCTATCGCGTCTCCCTACATTACAGCAGTTTAAAAGTTCTTCATTTGTGTAAAGTGTAAAGCACTTTGGGACATCCTGAGGTCATAAAAGGCACTATATAAATACAAGTTCTTTCTTTCTATCTGCCAACATGGATATACAACTCTATTCCTTCATCCAAGTCATTAATATATATGTTGAAAGCTGAGGGCCCAGTACAGGAATAAATTGGTTGAAATGTGTAAATTAAAGATTTGCATTTTTATAGCACCTTTCACGACCACCGGACGTCCCAAGGCACTTTACAGCGAATGAGGTACTTTTTGAAGTGTAATCACTGTTGTAATATAGGAAACATGGCAGCCAATTTGCGCACAGCAAGCTCCCACAAACAGCAATGTGATAATGACCAGATAATCTGTTTTTTTTTAGTGATGTTGATTGAGGGATAAATATTGGCCAGGATACTGGGTACAACTCCCCTGCTCTTCTTCGAAATAGTGCCATAGGATCTTTTACATCCACCCGAGGGGGCAGACGGGGCCTCGGTTTAACGTCTAATCCAAAAGACGGCACCTCTGACAGTGCAGCACTCCCTCAGCACTGCACTGGAGTGTCAGCCCAGATTTTTGTGCTCAAGTCCCTGGAGTGGGACTTCAACCCACAAACTTTTGACTCAGAGGTTGACAGTTGACAGGAAGATGAGAATTCTGATGGAAAGAAATCTTATAATATTGACTGTCATGGTTTTTTTTTGGCTGGATTTTTTTTTTTATACATGGGTGATCTTAAAGACATGGTACATACCCATACTATAAAATAGTTGTTTCTACCCACTATGTGTTATGGTTCCCAATTAGATATGAACCCTCTGTCCCATTCTTAATTCAGAAAACTGGATCCAAGGAAATTTATTTTACATTCCAAGGAAATTTATTTGACTGAAATTAGATTCTTGGCATTGCTGTGCCCTGTGTCCTGGATATCCAAGACCAGCTAAAAGTCTTCTCATCATCATTTTCATGTCTTCTCACTTTGGGGAACAGTGTGAAGATTCGCAGGCTGATTCACAGTCTGACTGGCTACGTTAATGCTCCTTCCATGGCCGTAACCATCTTTATACCAGCCAATATGGTGGATAGTCCTATACGGCGGAAGGTTTTTTTGGGCTCCCACAACCCATACGATGAGGGGGGGGGGCACCCACACCCACCGGACATGAGCATCCCGCTGGATGTTAACCCAGAATTCAAAGCCGGAGCTCCGACTCCACTTGCCGGGACTGTCTGGAGTTGAATTTGAACCCTGCACCTTCTGGCCCAGAGGCAGGGATGCTACCACTGCACCAAAAACTCACTCCCCAAAGTCTTCTAAGACAGAATAAATTAAAATATGAATTATCTTAGAACAAAGAAACTGATACTCCAGGTGGTCGAGATGCTGGAAAGGATTGTGGAAATATGTGAATTCTCAGGAATTTGTGCCCTACAATCATGGAACATCATTTTTCTACAAAGTGTATATTTGCTCAGTGATAGAATGCTGCAATTCTATTTGGTACATAGGAACAGGAGTAGGCCATTCAGCCCCCTTGAGACTGTTCCACCATTTAATTAATTCATGGCTGACCTGTACCTCAAGCTCCATTACCTGCCTTTGCTCCATATCCTTAGGTAGCTGCAGAGAAACCCCATTCTTTGCTTTTGGCAGAATTTTCTGAAGATATTAGGACCATTAGAGTGGTGAATCAGATTTACTTCATAGCAGAGCCCATCATCTATAATGGGCCAGAAATTTGGGTCGGAGGCTTCCCGCAGGCGCAAGCCCCCGACCTGCACTTACATAGCGCACCTGCCGTTGTGCTGTGGGGCCGCGTGGGATTCCGATCCTGGGCCTCCTCCAGCTGCCGGTGTGCAGTACTTGTGTATCCCAGCGGCAAAGTTAGTTCGCAGCGTCCCCTGTGATCACGTGGGCCATGGGGAGCCAATCGGAGCAGGGAATCTCCATTCATAGATTTGACAGGAAGACCTGTCAAATCTATGAATAGAGATCGGCCCCAAAACCTAAGTAAAACTTCAAATACATTTTTTTTAAATCACATTTTTAAGATAACTATAAATTACATAAATTAACTATTTTAAACAAAAATTTAAATTTTTGAAAAAATTAATTAAAGTTTTTAACGGGGCTAAAAATAAACTTACGTTTCTTTAAAGTATTTTAAAATGTTAAACCTATGGAAACAATGTTTAAATTTTACTTAATTAACCTCTTACCTTGTTAAAAGCAGGCCTTGCGACTGCTTTTTTCACGCACAGCTGCTAGGGACTTAACCGCACGGAGAAACCTGTAAAAAAATCGGAAGTTCCAGGTCTACGCGTTGCCTCTCTGGCGCACGCGTTTGACCTGTGAACCCCTTCCTTCAAGGGAACGGAAGTTCCGGTTTCCAGCGCATGCGCAGTGCATGCACAAAACCGGCACTTTCGTTGGCCCTACGCGTGAGTACACAACTCGTACTCACCCGTGGGGACCTGAATTTCTGGCCCAATATCATTGAACCGTGGCTGCGGTACCAGTCCTCCATAAAATCAAGATCAGAATAGCACCATAACAGTAGCAGATACTTAAGCCAAGCCATTATGTTTATGCCTAAAACACATAAGCTATTGTAGCTACACATGCATTTTGTATCAATCCAAAATGCCTGTATGGAAAAGTTTAACAGACAACTTCAGCTGCCAATGGAACATTCTTGCAGATAATGTAATTAGCTATTCTTTCAAATGTACAATAAACCATGATTCATGGAGCCAGTATTGTTGGAGGATGCATTAAGATGTGGGAAAGCTCTTGGCTTCCTTTGACTGCCAAAATTCTCTGGAGCTTTTATGCTCTCAGTAACCAATGAAATAAAAATCAGGCGGGCTTTATAACAGGCAGGAGCTTAGCTGTCAGAGAGTTATCATCAGCCAGGGCTGCAGACGGCATTCTGATGAAAGGTCATCGACCTGAAATGTTAACTCTGATTCTATCTCCACAAAAGCTGCCTGACCTGCTGAGTGTTTCCAGCATTTTCTGTTTTTACTGCAGAGGGCATTCCTGGTCTCTAATCAACCAACTCAGTACAATGTTCTGGATCAACAATGAAGGTATAGTTGATTGTCGAAGAACAGAAGAGTCATGGCAGCTTTCTGGGTAGCATGCATTCACATGCAAGGTCATATACTTGGCATCACATACTAGTTAATGGAATGATACCCCTTTCTGTTGATGAAATTGGGATGTTTTGATACAGGCCTTTCAATGCAACCTGAGTTCCACTGAATAGTCTTGCTATTCAATGAAAGCTCACTGCTCATTTGCATTGTTTGGCAGGATCCGTAGAAAAGTTTATGTTGAAAGGCCTGCCCTTAGAGAACACCTGTCATCTGTTTAATGTAGTAGTGCACTGCAGGTTGACTTACATGACTGAGGTCACCTGAGGCTGTCTGGAAGGACCTGGTGGCGTAAACATTTGGCAGCCTTTTGGGTACTGCCTCGTCTGTTCAGATGCTGCCAAAGCCAGGAATTTAACTCATTGGGAATAATTGAGAAGTACCTGCATTCTAACATGGGTTTATATTTTGCATATTATATTTTAATAATATTTTATTAATAATAATAGTATATATATTTCATCCTCCCTATCTGAGAGACAATGAGGCTTATCCTACTGCCCAGCTGAGATCTGCTAATAGCACAGACAAAGGATTGACCATGGGTGCTTCCTGGTCTGTACGGCTCAGTACCACACTACATGGTGCTTTTAAAAATTGAGTTATTCCCCTATTCACTTTCAAATATATTTTCTTTCTGCTTTTGTTTGATTCCAAATATTTTCTATGATATTTTCAGTGTACATATATGCAGCAATTCATGATTCGATCAAACTAACCGATTGATAACATAAACTGAACTGGCCATTTTATGATAAAGTTAACCGTTACTGCTTTCAACAACAACTTGTATTTATATAATGCCTTTAACATAGTAAAACGTCCCAAGGCGCTGCACAGGACTATTGTAAGACAAAAAATTTGACATTTAAAATGTCAGTAAATATTAGTGAACAAATAAGTTGGCTCATTCAATTATGTATTCAGTTATGGTTCCATTTAAACAAGTTAAGGAAATATATTCATATGCACAATATAGTTGTAGTAATATACATCCTTGCAACTATAAAATTTCAAAAAGACCATCTTGAGTATTTTCCCCACTAAGTGGTGGTGATCCTATTGTTCAAGGGAAATTTGCATAGAGGGATAATCACACAGTCCATATGAGTTTAATATGAGTTTAATAGCAGAAAACTAAAACGCTGTTGAAACTGAATATAGAAAATTATTTCAGTAACTAGCGTTCATGTAATTCAATGCAATCTTAGAAGCTATAGCTTATCCAACAGCACATCAATAACCGCACATTTACTAAAACATAATTTACATTATATACTCAGTAAGAGGTTAGTTACTGTAATGTTAAAGTAAGAGCTAGCCTTGTTTATACTACATTCACAGGAGGGCAGCTCTCTTGACAGATAAATTTATACATAGGAGCAAAAGTTTCAGGATCATGAATTCACATGATGATGTGCTGCATATCCTGCTGAAAATACTTCTGCCATATTAATATTGCCTTCACACTGCCCAAACATTTACACCAGGGTGATGCAGCGTGAAAGTTTTGCAAAGCCCACATCAAACCAGTGTTGTGGTTCCAACAGGGTTTACACCATAGTGACCTCCCAATATTTTATCTTTGCATAGAAAATGCAATCCTTCTGATCCGATGATGCAACTGAATTATGCTATTAACTTAATACTTTGTGCCTGAGAACTTTCTATTGGCACAACTGTCAAGAAAAACAACAGCATCATTACCCATTCAGGAACTTGAATATTGAATACAATATATATACAATGTTGAATGTTATAGAATGTTTATGTCAATAGTTCTAAGACAAGCATTCAGGATACACTAGAAAAACAATGATTTTCCCACTTAATACTCAGAGCAAAACATCTGCTGTGACATATACAACTCTTGGTTAATCTTATTGTTGGGAAATGAGATGACTGCCATCCAATTATTACAAGAATTAACTGTACTCCCTAACTTTTTAATATGGTTCTTATATTCTGCCTATATGTGAACACACAATATTGAGTCTCCTTTTATACACTTCTGGAACTGCACTCTTGAACAACCTGGTAAATCATCTGTCACTGTTTTGGACATCTCCAAAGCCTCTGATACTGTGTTTTTTTTTTAATTCATTGATGGGATGTGGGCGTCGCTGGCTAGGCCTGCATTTAGTGCCCATCCCTAATTGCCCTTGAGAAGATGGTGGTGAGCCACCTTCTTGAACCGCTGCAGTCCATATGGTGTAGGTACACCCACAATGCTGTTAGGAAGGGAGTCCCAGGATTTTGGCCCAGCGACAGTGAAGGAACGGCGATACAGGTCCAAGTCAGGATGGTGTGTGGCTTGGAGGGGAACTTGTCGGTGGTGATGTTCCTATGCGTCTGCTGCCCTTGTCCTTCTAAGTGGTAGAGGTCGCAGGTTTGGAAGGTGCTGTTGAAGGAGCTTTGGCGAGTTGCTGCAGTGCATCTTGTAGATGGTACACACTGCAGCCACAGTGCACCGGTGGTGGAGGGAGTGAATGTTGAAGGTGGTGGATGGAGTGCCAATCAAGCGGGCTGCTTTATCCTGAATGGTGTCGAGCTTCTTGAGTGTTGTTGGAGCTGCACTCATCCAGGCAAGTGGAGAGTATTCCATCACACTCCTGACTTGTGCCTTGTAGATGGTGGAAAGGCTTTGGGGAGTCAGGAGGTGAGACACTCGCCGCAGAATTCCCAGCCTCTGGCCTACTCTTGTAGCCACAGTATTTATATGGCTGGTCCAGTTCAGTTTCGGATCAATGGTAACCCCCAGGATGTTGATAGTGGGAGATTCAGCGATGGTAATGCCATTGAATGTCAAGGGGAGATGGTTAGAGTCTCGCTTGTTGGAGATGGCCATTGCCTGGCACTTATGCGGTGCGAATGTTACTTGCCACTTGTCAGCCCAAGTCTGAATGTTGTCCAGGTCTTGCTGCATATGGACACGGACTGCGTCAGTATCTGACGAGCCTCGAATGGTGCTGAACAGTGTGCAATCATCAGCGAACATCCCCACTTCTGACCTTATGATGGAGGGAAGGTCATTGATGAAACAGCTGAAGATGGTTGGGCCTAGGACATTGCCCTGAGGAACTCCTGCAGTGGTGTCATGTGATTGAGATGAATGACCTCCAACAACCACAGCCAACTACTTCCTTTGTGCTAGGTATGATTCCAACCAATGGAGAGTTTTCCCCTTGATTCCCATTGACTTCAGTTTTGCTAGGGCTCCTCGATGCCACACTCGATCAAATGCTGCCTTGATGTCAAGGGCAGTCACTCTCACCTCACCTCTTGAGTTCAACTCTTTTGTCCATGTTTGGACCAAGGCTGTAATGAGGTCAGGAGCTGAGTGGCCCTGGCGGAACCCAAACTGGGCGTCAGTTAGCAGGTTATTGCTGAGTAAGTGCCGCTTGATAGCACTGTCGACGACACCTTCCATTACTTTGCTGATGATTGAGAGTAGACTGATGGGACGGTAATTGGCCGGGTCGGATTTGTCCTGCTTTTTGTAGACAGGACATACTTGGGCAATTTTCCACATTGCCGGGTAGATGCCAGTGTTGTAGCTGTACTGGAACAGCTTGGCTAGGGGCGCAGCTAGTTCTGGAGCACAAGTCTTCAGTACTATTGCCGGAATGTTGTCAGGGCCCATAGCCTTTGCAGTATCCAGTGTCTTCAGCCATTTCTTTACATCACGTGGAGTGAATTGAATGGGCTGAAGACTGGCATCTGTGATGCTGGGGACCTCAGGAGGAGGCCGAGATGGATCATCCACTCGGCACTTCTGGCTGAAGATAGTTGCAAATGCTTCAGCCTTGTCTTTTGCACTCACGTGCTGGGCTCCACCATCATTGAGGATGGGGATATTTTTGGAGCCTCCTCCTCCTGTTAACTGTTTAATTGTCCACCACCACTCACGACTGGATGTGGCAGGACTGCAGAGCTTTGATTTGATCCGATGGTTGTGAGATTGCTTAGCTCTGTCTATCGCATGTTGCTTCCGTTGTTTGGCATGCAAGTAGTCCTGTGTTGTAGCCTCACCAGGTTGACACCTCATTTTTCGGTATGCCTGGTGCTGTTCCCGGCATGCTCTCCTGCACTCTTCGTTAAACCAGGGTTGATCTCCCGGCTTGATGGTAATGGTAGAGTGAGGGATATGCCGGGCCATGAGGTTACAGATTGTGGTTGAATACAATTCTGCTGCTGCTGATGGCCCACAGCGCCTCATGGATGCCCAGTTTTGAGTTGCCAGATCTGTTCGAAATCTGTCCCATTTAGCACGGTGGTAGTGCCACACAACACGGTGGAGGGTATCCTCAACATGAAGACGGGACTTCGTCTCCACAAGGACTGTGCGGTGGTCACTTCCACCAATGCTGTCATGGACAGATGCATCTGCAACAGGTAGATTGGTGAGGACGAGATCAAGTAGGTTTTTCCCTCTTGTTGGTTCCCTCACCACCTGTCGCAGACCCAGTCTGGCAGCTATGTCCTTTAGGACTCGGCCAGCTCGGTCAGTTGTGGTGCTACCGAGCCACTCTTGGTGATGGACACTGAAGTCCCCCACCCAGAGGACATTTTGTGCCCTTGCTACTCTCAGTGCTTCTTCCAATTGGTGTTCAACATGAAGGAGTACTGATTCATCAGCTGAGGGAGGGCGGTAGGTGGTAATTAGCAGGAGGTTTCCTTGCCCATGTTTGACTTGATGCCATGAGAATCTCTATAAGCAAATTACCATCAAATAGACTCATACCAAAACTATTTCTCTTAAATCACTTTTAACTCTGCTGCAGTTGATGGCTTATCGTCTGACTCTTTTTCCATTGACATGCAGATTTCCCAATCTGTTTCTTCTTTAGATCAATATCCAACTCGGTCTACTTTTTAGCTGATAATTGCATTATACATTCATCAATTTCCTTCAGATTTTATACCCTCTGTGCTCACATCCTTTAGTTCTGACACAGTGTATTGGGTGAATCATTAGACCTTGAACTCCTTCATGGCTTCCAATGGGATAACGAAAATCTTGGCTGGATTTTCCTCTGCAATCACACCCAAAATTGGATAGTGACAGAAACCAAGGGGAAATCAGGCAGTGAGGCCCATGTTCCTGCCCCAACCTCTATTTCCCTTCTGCTGCCCATGTCAAGACAGTTGGAGGCTGCCCCTTCCCTGCCTGCTCCCTGTAAATACTGACAGAGCGGTTGGGCTCAGCAACCTGGATTTTCCTCCTTATCAACACTGTCTCCACCAACCGCCAGATGAAGGGTGGTGGTAGTTCCTGAGGGTGGTGGCAGTAAGCCCCTTAAATTGCTGGGTGGAGGGAGAGGGTCTAGTAGTAACATCCTCTCCCTCCATATAGATCCTTTTTAGGCCTTGAACTTGGTCAAGGCTTAAAATAAAATTTCATTCCTTCTCTGCAGGGCCCTTCAGATGCTGCAGCAGTGGTTTCGCTGCAGCACTGCCAGAATGATCCAGCCTTACAGTGGTGGACTCTCCCTTGGTGGTGGGGATCATGCTGGAAGCCCACCTTACATACCTAATAACCCTGATCCAGGAGTATGGTTTGGGGTTGAGGGTCAAAGTCGTGGGTGGAAGTCCCATCCCACCAGTAACCCACCACAAATTCTTCAAAGACAAAATTTCTTCATGTCTCTCACAAATCTAAGCAACAGATATAACCTTTGATAACTGCATCCTTATCCTTTATCTATTTAAATTCTTGGACACAGTATTTCCTGTGGCCTAAAATGGAACTCCCGTATATCCTCCATCGCTAAAGCTGCCCCAAGTTACTTGGCTTTCTCTCTCATGTCAAATATATTTTCCCCTCAACAACTCTTAAGTTTTCCATGAGGTCCAAATATGTCAAAGACATGAATATAGAAACATAGAAACATAGAAGATAGGAGCAGGAGTAGGCCATTCGGCCCTTCGAGCCTGCTCCGCCATTCAATGAGATCATGGCTGATCATGCAAATTCAGTACCCTGTCCCTGCCTTCTCCCCATATCCCTTGATCCCTTTAGCCTTAAGAAATATATCCAACTCTTTCTTGAATATATTTAATGAACTGGCCTCCACCGCCCTCTGTGGCAGAGAATTCCACAGGTTCACCATTCTCTGGGTGAAGAAATTCCTCCTCATTTCAGTCCTAAATGGCTTACCCCTTATCCTTAAACTATGACCCCTGGTTCTGGACTCCCCGGCCATCGGAAACATCCTTCCTGCATCTAGTCTGTCCAGGCCTGACAGAATTTTATAGGTTTCGATGAGATCCCCTCTCAATCTTCTAAACTCCAGTGAGTATAAGCCCAATCGACACAATCTCTCCTCATACGTCATTCCTGCCACCCCAGGTATCAGCCTGGTGAATCTTCGCTGCACTCCTTCCATGGCAAGAACGTCCTTCCTCAGGTAAGGCGACCAAAACTGCACACAATACTCAAGGTGCGGTCTCACCAAGGCCCTGTACAACTGTAACAAGACATCCTTGTTCCTGTACTCGAACCCTCTTGCTACGAAGGCCAACATACCATTTGCCTTCTTAACCGCCTGCTGCACCTGCATGCTTACCTTCAGCGGCTGGTGCACAAGGACACCCAGGTCTCTTTGCACTTCCCCTTCTCCCAATCTATTGCCATTCAAATAATAATCTGCCTTCCTGTTTTTGCCACCAAAGTGGATAACCTCACATTTATCCACATTATAGTGCATTTGCCATGTTTCTGCCCAATCACCCAACCTGTCCAAATCGTACTGGAGTTTCACGACATCCTCCTCACAGCATACCCTCCCACCCAGCTTTGTGTCGTCTGCAAACTTGGAGATATTACATCCAATTCCCTCGTCCAGATCATTAATATATATTGTGAACAGTTGGGGTCCTAGGACCGATCCTTGCGGTACCCCACTAGTCACTGCCTGCCACTCGGAAAACGACCCGTTTATTCCAACTCTTTGCTTTCTGTCCGCCAACCAGTTCTCTATCCAAGTCAATACCTTGCCCCCAATCCCATGTGCCTTAATTTTGCACGCTAATCTCTTATGTGGGACCTTATCGAAAGCCTTCTGAAAGTCCAAATACACCACATCCACTGGTTCTCCCTTATCTATTTTACCAGTTACATCCTCAAAAAATTCCAGTAGGTTAGTCAAGCATGATTTACCTTTTGTAAATCCATGTTGACTTTGTCTGATCCTGTCACTGCTTTCCAAGTGCTCTGCTATTACATCTTTTATAATGGACTCTAGCATTTTCCCCACTACCGATGTCAGGCTTACCGGTCTATAATTCCCCGCTTTTTCTCTACCACCTTTTTTGAATAGTGGGGTAACATTAGCTACCCTCCAATCCATGGGTACTGTTCCAGAGTCTATCGAGTTCTGGAAGATGACCAGCAATGCATCTACTATTTCTAGGGCCACTTCCTTAAGCACCCTGGGATGTAGATTATCAGGCCCTGGGGATTTATCGGCCTTCAGTCCCATCAATTTTCCTAACACCATTTCCCTACAAATACTGATTTCTTTCAGTTCCACCCTTTCATCAGACCCTATGTTCCCCGGCATCTCTGGGAGGTTATTTGTGTTCTCCTTTGTGAAGACAGAACCAAAATATGTATTTAGTTGGTCTGCCATTTCTTTGTTCCCCATTATAAATTCCCTTGATTCTGACTGCAAGGGACCTACGCTTGACTTCACCAATCTTTTTCTCTTCACATATGTATAAAAGCTTTTACAGTCAGTTTTTATGTTCCCTGAAAGCTTACTCTCATATTCTATTTTCTCTTTCTTAATTAATCCCTTTGTCCTCCTTTGATGAATCCGAAACTGCTCCCAATCGTCAGGAGTCTTAAGTCTATTCTTACAGCATTTATCTTGCTTTCTAGGACAGGATGCAAGAATAAGATGATCAGTTGTTAAGGCTAGTATTACTAAATACAGTGTAATCTTAATAATCCATCACAATGGAGGGTAATCTGTCTGGCACATGATAGACATTGGTGGATATTCAAGAAAATCTAAATTACACAGTCACTAGATGTTCTGAATTTTGAATGTGCTACCTTTTTCTACTTGCCTTTATCAGTCCTTTCCAGAAGACCTTCCCCCCGTTACCCTCTGTTGCTGCTATCAAGATCACCTGGCAATGGAAAACTGATTTACTGGCTAATCTTCCAGCTCAAAACTCCCTCATGCATCCACTTGCAACCTCACAACTCTACCCACTGGACCTGCCGCAGACCCATGACAACTGATCAAAAATTGCCCCCCTGATGCCATTGCTGAGGAGCTGGCAACTTTAAAATTGTTACAAAGCTTGCCTGCTTAAATACACTGCTGTGGAAATGAGCGGTGCATGTTTTGAATAACACCAGCTGAGGCTACCATCCTTCAGCAATAATATCTGTCGTGGGTCTGTGGTTAGAGGAGCATTTTTAGCCAGCTGCTTTGGGTCAGTGGCCACTAGACATAAAAAACTACGTAGAAGAGTTTTGAGACAACAGATCTGCTGTTCCAGCACCAGCTGATCTTGCCACTAGGAGCAGAACAACAGAGATGGAAGAAGAAAAAAGTGCTAACAACCTTGACTCCTGTTGGCCTTCCATTATCTTGGATATTCAAGACAGTGGATGGTGGCAGTGTAGATAATTGAGGTTCTGTTATGGGAATAAATGATTTACAAGGATCAAAGTGCAAATTAGTGTTAACTTATTTATAGGTATTGATTTTTCTTCTCCAATTTTCTCCTATTATCTCTCCTGACTCATGCTGGGTATGGTTCCACAGGCAGCACTGGCTCTTTGTAATCTCTCTCTCTAAAGTGAATATTTTTCATGTGAGCTGGACAATGAGTATCCTTCCCTACCATCCGCACATGTGAACTGCTAGAATCTTACATGGGTGGATGGTGGGAGAGAGTAGGGCTGCTGACTGCTGATCAGAAGCAGTCAGATTTGACAGCTGTAAACACTGCCCAACAGATGGAGATGAAGCAGCCTCTCTCCCCTGACCAGGGAGAACCTTCAAACACTAGTCCTTTTCCTAATTTTCATTATTGCACATCACTAAGAATCCAACAGCATTTGCCATTTTCCATTGTGCAACATAAATCATTAGTTCAAGCTAATACTTGACATATCTATGCCTGGCTCACTTCTATACAGGCTGCTAAGAAAGAAATGTAAGGAATGTATGGCCTAGTGGTGAGCATGTTGATACATATGTGCTGTGCCGTTGAACCACTTGTTCCTAATATTCCTTTCTCTCCTAAAGTAGTTTATGAAGTTTTTGATCTCATTCTCATAGTGATCAGGAGTTTTTTGCTCGTTTTTTTCCCTCCTTAGCCCAGGTTGTTGAGGTTATTTATCACATCCCTACTGCTGCCCTGGATGATATTCACTAACTCAAAACAAAACAGGATTAAGCCTGTGATCTTGGTCTGTACAGCTGTGCACCATACATCATACATATGAGAAACTGAACCATTTGCAGGAGATGGCACAAATAAAATAAAATCTATGTGACTGCTGGCAACCTAAATACTTTCACTCTGAGGAGTTATGAAACAGATATTGGGAAGGGTCATTTTAACCTAACTCTCAAGGTGGGGAACCCACAGGATTGGGTGCAGCGTCAGTTTTACACCCCACCCAATATTACTCTCCATTGTCTTCAGTAGAGTAAAATCGGGTGGGGTGCAAAACCAGCGTCGCACCCGATCCCGTCAGGTTCCCGAGGGGCGGGTTAGGTTAAAATTTGGATGTTTGAATTTGGAGAAGGTTGAGGAGTAACACTATGACCTTTACACTGGGAAGACTATTGTTAGTGAACAGATGGACAATTAACAGATTAGTATTTGCAAAATTGATGGGTCTTTTAATCTACAGAGCAGTGTGCATCAGCTGTGAAACTATTTATCTAAAGGGAATGCTCTCTTTTTGTTATACATTTACCAGAAAGGCCAATAGAATTGAATGGAGGGGAGGGACATGGCTTTAAAAAAAACATTTAATAAACAGGATAGGTACTGAAAGGAGTATATTGCATATGAACGGTTTTTCTGAAAGTATAGTATTCTGATTCAAAATGTGTGCCCTCTTGATCAAAAATGTACTTTACATGAATAAACCATTACAAGATCAATGTCAGGCTTTATAAGAAACTATGTATAATTTTCAGCCTGCCGGTTTAAAAAAAATTGTTGCTTTCATTTTTTACTGAGCAGACAGTACTTGTAAGGACGTGTGTACTTATTACTTACCACACAAATTCCACCACAACCTACTCACATGGTTCACTGCCCAGAAATGTGTTTATCCAAACTCTGGCTTGTTACTGTAAAACAAATTTTTTTTGAAAGAGCCTGGACCCTCCAAATCTGCAGATATTTGGATAAATAAACTTTACAGTGGCAATGGTGCACTGAGAACTTCCTTACACAACAATAATGTTTTAATCACGTAGCACAACAAGTCAGCATACTGTGAAAAGAAACATATCCTTACATTTCTAGCCACACCCCCTTTATTGAAACAACTTCAGGGAGTGAGTAGGAGTGACCTTATTAAGAATTTGTTATTGTGAGGAATTTCTTTCTGAAAACAGCTGTTTTTGTTGATGAAATGCATCCCTGGGGCCTAGGAGTACTTACTGCAGATACAAATGATTTTATTTCTCTGAGTAAACAAAAATGCATCAAACAGGGTGCAGAGGGAGTTGACTAATGCTATAGGATGGGTGGAGCATTTCATGAAGTAATACATCGCCGTCAACCACAAAATACTGACATGCTCCGGAAACAGGTATCTTTGAACTAGGTTTCCCCAGTAACTAATAAAGTAAATGAAGTAGTGAGAAGTTACACGTTGAATTTAGATTCCAAGCGTAAGATTGTGGTGCCTAATCAACTAGATCAGGAACAATTGGCAAATCAGTTTGCTGATACTGTGCAATTCACTTATGAAAGACTAATTGGTGCAGCACTGTTTTGTCTGCAATAAACAGCTGTCCATTGTAAATCAAGGAACAATGCTGTAAATGTGGATTCAGGGGGGAGGGGGAGTTTAGAATGGGAAGGATCAGCTGTGGAGATGGGGAACTGAGAGTCAGGAAGAGTCTTTGCCATATGTTGAGCAAATTAATGCACGTAATTGATATGGCTGGACAGACTAATCCTGTCTGTAGAAACCAACAAAAGGTACATTACTTTTAATACACTGGGTTAGAACAGGCATAGCTTCTCTGTTTTACCTGATTGTTTGGCAAACTGTGTGCAGTACCACATATGAATAATGGTGTCCTATACTGAATTTTTGGCTCTGGTGTAATGTCAAGATTTTCAGTGTTTTGTTACCAAAACTATAAAGCTAGTTGGTATCATGCAAGTTGATATCAGCAACAATGAGACAACCTTCAAGTGTTGGTCCTATGTCATTTGAGCTTGTTCCTGGTAGTAGTATAAATGCCACCAATGTAAATCATGCTTTTCATTCAGGTTTAAAATTAAACTAAGACTCCTGTACCTTGAGCTTTGTTTTACCTGTGGAAAAGAGTTCATTGTCACTGGTGTCAGTGAAAATCTCAGTGGCAGCTGGAGGCAGGTAAGGAAAGCTCCTTGTCTGCATCTGAGTGCATGTGCGTGGAACTCTGCAATCCTCTTTGCAGCAACATAAGTAGACCGTGTACCTGCAGCTCCTTACATGGACCACTGTTAAAATACTTACGAGTATTACACCAGTACAAAGGCAGCATAAGAAAAATATATAAATTTGGTGTATTTCATATGAAAATAAACTCCTTGATGTGAGGTATGTTTCATAAGTTAATATCCCCCATTTTAATTCTGGGCAGGCAGGTAGTAAGGCGAGTTGGAAGCTCACCTGCTGCTGCAGAAATGAGGTCCACGCTATTTTAACTCCCTGGCCTTATTTAAATCCCACTGCCCGACTTCCTGCCCGGAACGATGGATAGGTGGCAGGATCGGGTTTTGGAGGCATATCATGGAGGTCTCGTGTTTGGAAAGGAGGGAGTATCTGGGGCAAGAAGCCTAATCTTTCCTTAGAGAAGAGAAAAAAATGTACCTTTTTCAACTGCTTCTGGGACTGATCCCTTTCCGGCTTGGTTCAACCTGGTGGGAAAACTGCAGTGGCTTCTCTGCTCGTACCTGATTTAAAATTGCAGTTGGGTCCCAATGATATAATTGGGACCCGAAATGCATATATAAAGAAGGACCCCACTGGCTTTGTGCAGGTCCCGAGCGGGTTAAAATCACGGATAGCGGGATCCTGCCGGTTTTCCGACAGGTAAGTAATCTGTGCAATTTTTACTGCCCACCCACTTAGTTTTTGCCAAGCAGGTAGAGTTAAAAACGTCTCAAATGTGTACGTATGTGTTTTGTTGTGGAAAGGATTTGTTCTAAGTACAGGTTATAATGATACACATATTTGGTTGGGCTTTGAAAATCCATTTGACATAGCAGTAAAAATCTAGGCACAGACTTTCTTGTAGTTAAAGTGTCTCTTATGGAAAACTCAAGAGCCCAAGCCTATCTCAGTTTATTTGGACATTGACTGTGTTCCCACGACATTGCTCTCGTCCTTCTCAGTAGGAGAGGTAACAGGGGAGGGAAGGTGCTCTCGAATTAACCGTGATGAGTTGCTGCAGAGCATCTGTTGATAGTACCCCGGTAATAGAAGGAGTGGATATTGAGTTGTCTGGCAGGGATGTCAATCAAGTGAACTGCTCTGTCCTGGATGGTTTTGAGCTTCTTGAGTATTGTTGTGGCTGCATCTATCCAGGCAAGTGGTGAGTATTCCAATATCCTCCTGAATGTGAATCAGTTATCACAGAGTACCCAGCCTTTGCCATTCTCTTGTAGCCACAGTGTTCATATGGCTGGTTCAGTTCAGCTTCTGTTCACTGGTGACCCACATGATGTTGATGGTGGGGAACTTGGTGATGGTGTGCCATTCAAAGTTATGTGGGATGAATGGGCCTTTTCTTGTTGGAGAATATCATTGCTTGCCATTTATGGGGCGCTAATGTTACCTGCCAATTGTCAGCCCAAACCTGAATCTTGTTCAGGTTCTGCTGTAGGCTGGTATGGACTGCTTCATTATTGGAGGAGTTGTGAATGGAGCAGAACACTATAGAATTGTCAGCGAACAACCCCACTCCTGACCTTATGATGGAGGGAAGGTCATGGAAGCAGTTGAAGATATTTGGTGCGAGGGGACACTTCCCTGAGGAACTACTGTAGCGTTGTCTTGAGGCTGTGATAACTGGCCTTTGACAACCACAGTCCTCTTCCTTTGTGTCAGGTGTGACTCCAGCCACAGGACAGTTTTCCCATTATTCCTCATTGACCTCAGTTTTGCTAGGGCTCCTTTGTGCCATATTTTACTTTGATGTCCATGGCTGGAACTCTCACATCTCCTCTGGCATTTAGCTCTTGCATTCACGTCCAGATCAAAGCTGTGATGAGGTGTTGGGCCAAGTGTTTTTGGCGACACATAAACTGAACCTTGATGAGCAGATTATTGGTAGATAGGAATTGCTTGATGGCGCTATTGATGACTCCTTTCTTGACTTTATGATGATGGGGAGAAGGCTGATAGACCAGAGCATTGGAAGTATGTAGAGTGGGCAGATTGTGACATTAGTCAGCGTGCAACGTTGATTTGACGCCAGCGCTGCCATTTTCATTCTCAACGCTGGGGCTAATGCCCTGTCTTAACATCGCACAGCTGAACATGCGTTTAGCAGCAGCAAGGACCCTCCATCAATGATAATTAAAGGGATCAGCAACCACTCTCAGGTTAGTTGCTGATTAATTTCTACTGGCTCTGTGTAAGTTTGTAGAAATGTTTGGTGCTTTCCAGAGTTGTTTAAAGTTGGTGAGGTGACAGGGAGTGGTGCTGCAAGTGGAGAAGGCCTTGGTTCTGACTTCAAGGGTTCTGCTCAGACCACTTGCTCCCAGTCATGGGTGCTGTAGTTGCCCTCCCCCTTGGTCTGCAGCATGACAGGGAGATGGAGCAGGGGCAGCAAAGAAGAGGATAAGCTGCTCGCAGAGGGAGAAGGAGGAGGAATAAGAGAAGGAGCAGGAGGAAGGGAGGAGGCAACCAGCACATCCCGTCTCCGGCTGAGCTGTCCGTAATCGCCTTATGCGACTACGGTTCCACTGAACACAACCCCAAATACCCATTGTACAACAGTCACACATCTTACCATCCCTCTGTTCTGGACCATCACAGCATCCTCTTGGCCACAGTGCTGAAATAAAAGCCACCACAAACGAAACATTTCAAACCAACTCCATACATCAATCCATCCAATATTACATAACAAAGTCAACTAATCATCCTTGTGCATTCCCTTAGTGCTTGTCTTCCGTGTGCCTTTGCCTGTCCCAGTGCTCCTATGCAGTGCTACCCCAATGCCTGCAGCATGGCTGGTGGAATGCTGCTGACTTTCAGTGGGGGAGACTGCAAATGGCTATGCAGGATGACCTCAAGCAGCTCTGAGCCTAGAAAGCCTGGCTTTGGACTACATCTTCTTGGCATGGGCGGTTGCAGCCCAGGATGGCTGGCTTACAGACAGTGCAAGGGCACTGGCAGAGTGGCATTGTTGGGAAGACGAATGCTGTCATCCTGAGAGAGGACAGCAGCTTCATGCTCCATAGAGCCTCTGCCACTCCCACGGAGCGGCACTTCAGAAATCCTAGTAATCTATTGGAGGACAGATTGCTGGACTGCTGTGACACTCTGCAAGCCCCTTTCCACACTGGTAAATGCAGTAACAATGGCAGCAGTCTTAGCTTGTGTGGCAGCAAGCTAAGCCTGCATGACAGAAGTCTGAGCTTCCACTGTCGCTCTGAGATGTTGGTTGGCTTCTGCTTGTGCTACAATGGAAGCTGGGACTGGGACCTCGGCCATCAGATGCTGCATGATGATTGGTTCCACAAGTGCGCTAATGGAGTTGCCCATCACTTCCATGTTGCAAATCATGGGCTCCAAGCTTTGTGCAAAGCCCTGTGAAAGGTTGGTGCTGGACTCCTCCATGCTCCTTGACATTGTACTCAGGTTTTCTGGCAGGCCTGCCAATGCACCAAGCATTTCATTGTGCATACCCATCAGACTTCTTCTGTAGACCGCCCCATCGAAGTCCTCATCTGAGCCCTCTGCAGCAAAACATGTGTGTGACCTCGCCCTCTGGGAAGCTGGCACCTGTGCTACCCTTCCCTCCTGCCATGGTTTCAGGCCACTTGTACCCGGTGTCTCACCACATGCAGATCCCGCTTCTAACCTATCCTCTAAAGTGCGCGGAGTGTCAGTATCTGAGCTGGTAGCTGTGAGTGTGAAATCGAGTGATGGTACTGTGTCTTCATCATCAGTGTCTTGGTACTCTTCAATTTCCTGCTCCTCCACTAGTGCCTGGGCAGGTGGCAGTTCTTGGCTATCTAAAAGCAGAAAGGCACAGGGTAAGGTAGTGATGATGGGAGGGGGGAAAGCAAGAGGTGCATGCTTACACCATGTGCAGCTTGTAAATTAGAAGAGATTCTGGGATAAGGGACAAGTGGGATGTGAGAAGGAGGATTATGTACGAGGATACCGTCATATTCAATTGATTCAGCCCTGCTGCTCCCATGGACTCAGCAATGTCCCTCCCAAGAATGGCCAGCACCTTCTCCTCCATCAGGGTAAGGTTATGCAAACCTTGGGCCCCCTGCTGAGCATTCAGCCACTCAGCAGGGCGTTCAGTGCTGGGAAGAACATCGCAATCATGTTAATCAGCAGGCAACATGATGTTAGCCTACATTACTTTGAACGGGCGCGGGTTGATCCCGCATTGCGATCCCCACGCCCGTTTTCAGGGGCAAACAAATTTCTAGCTGATTAACTTAAATTAAACTCTCTTTTTATTGTGCATTATCAGATGTTGTGTAGTTCAACTTAGTTTGTAGCACTCTCCTCGATTAGGAAAAAGGTTCAAGCTCCAATTCATGCTGACTCAAATGCAGTCGTGAGGGAGTGCTACATTGTCAGAGATACATTCTTTCAGATGTGAAATTTTAAACTGAGGTCCTGTCTGTCTGTTCATGCAGATGTCAACAATGCCATGGCAGTATTGAAAGAAAAGCAGGGAACCCGGCCAGTGTCCTGACCAACATTACTCTCTCAACTAACACCGCTAAAAAAACAGATTAACTGATCATTCATCTTATAACTGTCTGTGGGACATTGTCAGCATAAAGTGACTACAGTGTTTGCCTACATAGAATAAGTCAGTGCACTTCATTGTTTATAAATGGGGACAAAATGTCTTTAAGAAATTCTATATGTGTCAGACAGATTTGTTACATACGTGAGTAGATTTTAAAAGTTTTGTTTATTGGACACAGCATTATTATGATTCCAAAACTGCTTTCGTTTGTTATGGGGAGGAGTAGAAGAGTTTGGGTGATAGCTACAACAACAACAACAACAGCATGCATTTATATAGCGCCTTTAATGTAGTAAAATGTCCCAAGGTGCTTCACAGGAGTGTTATCAAACAAAATTTGACACCGAGCCACATAAGGAGATATTAGGGCAGATGGCCAAAAGCTTGGTCAAAGAGGTAAGTTTTAAGGAGCATCTTAAAGGAGGATAGAGAGGTGGAGAGGTTTAGGGAGGGAATTCCAGAGATTAGGGCCTAGGCCACTGAAGGCACAACCGCTAATGGTGGAGCGATTAAAATCAGGGATGCACAAGAGGCCAGAATTAGAGGAGCACATATATCTTGGAGAGTTGTAGGGCTGGAGGAGGTTACAGAGATAGGGAGGGGCGAGGCCATGGAAGGATTTGAAAACAAGGATGAGAATTTTAAAGTTGAGGTGTTGCTCAACCAGGAGCCAATGTAGGTCAATGAGCATAGGGGTGATGGGTGAATGGAATTTGGTGCGAGATAGGATACGGGCAGCAGAGTTTTGGTTTGCAGCTTATAAACTGTTGGTGAAATTTGGAATTTTACAGGGGATGGTTTCACCAATGGGATGGCAAAATTGCAAATGTTTGAAGCTGCTTCAAGATAGGTTTTACATAATACTCTTATTTTTATATAAGCATAGATTCAGTAAAGTTGAACTTCCGAACAGAGCCTTGCTAAACAAGGGCATTAGTCAAACATCGGGCTGTAACACTTTAGGGCCATTTCAGCAGCCCTTGCTCCTGTCAGATGAGGTTCCATGCCAGGAGTGCAGTCTTGCTGAATTTACCCTACACAACATTGTTGTGCATCACAAAACTGCATTTAAATCACCATTAGAATTTTTTTCTCATCTCCCCTCCTCTGTCTTTTTAAAAGTTGCAATACTGTGCAGTATTGACAGGCTTGTTTTAAAAAGCTATTTCTTTGAACAACATTCTCGCTAGTACGGTTATTCATACTTATCCAGAAAATATGGTCTGTTTCCTATAACAAAATCTACAGTACAGGAAGAAAAGTTGTAGATTTGTTCCAAAATAAGTAAAGATTTCACGACACAATGTAGGTATGTAGAGAATTTTCTTTCCACTATTCTACATACAGATCAATACTTACAATATATTTAAACAATCAAAACATAATAATAACTTTAACTTATTTTGATCCTGAAGCTTAAATATATTTGTATTTTATTATCCAAATCATCGCAGTTGTTCCCATTTTTTCTGATCTATTCTATTTTTTCACAGAATATAGTGCACTATAAGCAAATGCAATTATCTTATTTTTTCAGCCATAAGATGCCATATGCAGAATAACATGGTCAATACTGCATGACTCCATTCCAAGTTAGTTTAATTCCGGCAGACTTCCATAAAATCCATGTTTTATGTCTAACCTTTCAACTGCACTGGCTCAGGTTTCATTTCCTGATTTTTCAGCACCATCCGCCATTTCATAACCTTTTGAGAGCTTTTGCTACAGCGTATCATGGAGGCCCAGCAACACCAGTATAGATGAAGAAACAATCACTGCCTCCACACCGGCTTATACTGTGTTCAGTATCTGTGAGGATAACATTGGTGACAGAAATATTTTTTTAAAAACGCGTTTGTGATGCTTGACAAAGGGAACAGTATGGTAAATTAGGCCATTTTAATTTGTGTCACTGCTTTATGCTGATTTTTTTCATGACAGAATTTGAAACATCCCCTGAGTACTGTCGTGCATACAATGAAAATGCACTACTTAATATTCACAAGTTACTTAAAGCATTTGTTGCTTCTTAAAATTTCTGGAATTACTGTTATGAAAAACAGATTCATACTTTGTTATTTTTGCACTATTATTATCGTCCTTGTGTTAGTTTTGCACTATATCAGTATTTCAATCATAATTTGTTGAAAGCCTGATGCACCCAAAAGCTTCTTGTAAACTTAAGGTGTTGCCCTAGTTAAATAAACAAGTAAATACAATGCCTATTTTTTTGGCCAAAGATATCAGTAACTTCTTAATACCTGTATTACAAAAACATATAAACGTTGAAAATTGCTAACATTTTCTCCTAGTCTAGCCTTTGTTTCATAAAAGTCCCTTTGTGTTTAGCAGCACACAGCGAACAAAAATAACATTGAGCTTTTAAGCACAGGATTTCCTTTGTACAGTTGACAAGCATCATCGTATTTTCCATCATTCATTTCCAGTTTAATTTTGCTGCTACGAGAACTATAGTTTGAAAACTTTCATCAGGGTATGTTTTTCCGTATTCCAAAAGGGTCAGGAGCACTTGGGATTCAGCACAGTATCATTTTGCCCACCATTGACAGTTCCTGGTATGCCCTTCCCACCTTTAAACATTAGCAAGTGCCCTCCACTGTAGTTGTGTGAAAACACACGTACAAAATGGACCTGATCTTCATTGTCCAAGACAAATAAAGGATGACATCCTCCCCAAACAATGCCTTGTGTGTTTTTAGCATGAGTCTCCAGGCATAAGCCAGTTATTAATTATTGAACTGAATATAATGAAAATTGCATTACATTCATGATACAGTATTTCAATTAGCACATAGAATTGTGCAGTAATGATCCTGCTAAATTGGACAGCACAATGCAAATTAGGGATGTGCATAAAACTATGATTTAGAACTGATATATGAATGAGTCCCAAAATTAGTAGAGCAAATAAACTAGACTGATTTATAAAAATATCAATTTTCTCCCCTCAGCACTGACTTTTGGTGGGCTCCAATTGCATAGTTGCTGTCAGCACTCTAGTGAGCATTCTTCATATCTGAGCCTTTCCTAGACAATGAGTTACTTGACCATAGGGATTATTGAAGCAATGTTCAATTTTATCCTCATCCAAGGTCCTTAAATGTGCACTTTCCAGAGGAGGTCACTAGGTAATAGCCAAGAGCAGGATTCCTGGCCTATTTTTCTTTTGGGTAGCCTAGCCTAGAGCCACAACGGCAGTTTGGAGCACCCCAACTGCTGCTCACTTGAGATCGTCTGAGCACCATTTATGCCAACCTAGAAAACTAGCAAAAGTTAACCAACAGTTTCAAAATATCTGACACGTCTACTAAAAAGCTGACAACTTTAGGATGTCCCTAATATTATAAGCCTAAGACATGTGAAAACAAGTAGTTACATGGGCTTTGTAACTTAAGCTGTAGGTACATGCAACATTCCTTCACTTGTATTAGACAAAATAAACATAAGTTCATAAAAATCGTAAGTGGGAAATTCAAATACTGGTGGGCTAAATTTGGTTGTATATCCTTGGGGGCAGTGGGGGGGGGGGGGGGGAGTGGTGGGGTGGTGCTGAGGAATGCTTCTCCAGAAAATTTTGATTTTTACATTAAAGTGATGCATTCTGGTCAATTTTAAACACTTTCAGAGTCATAGGGGGAAAAATTGAGTTGCGCCCCCTTTGGGGCGCTAACTTCACCGGGGCGTTACCTTTAGTGCCTCAAAAAAACTAGCGCCCCTGCGGCCGATTTTCCCAGGTAGCGCCCCAAGAGGGAGGCGGGGGTGCTACTGGAAGCGTCCCCCGTCCCTTTTGAGGTGCTGTGAGCCAATATTGCGGTGCTATGTGCCACGTTGCACCACGGTACTGTAGGCCTTCCTCCCCTTATTAAAGGGGAGAGGCCTGGCGCAGCGGGTCCTGGCGCCCAGCTGGGCTATCAGGGGTCGGGAGTGCCGGCAAACGAGCCTGGCACTCAAGAGGGTGCCGGGCTCACAGAGAGCAGTCAGCACCCTGCAGGGAGGCTTCACGGGGGGTGGGCACAGCAACGGGGGCAGGTGCTGGCAGGTGGCCAGCAACAAAAATGGCCGCCTGCCACCTCCCCTTTAACTAGCGCCACCTCGGCCGCAGGTAGGCCCTCCTGACCCCGGCGGACATAGCGTCTGGCGGTAAGTCGGGAGGGGGTCGTCACCCGATATTACAGTCAGGGTGCAAGGGGGCACTGCGCACAGTGATGATGTAATTGCTGGCGGCGCAGCGCCGCGTGGCGCTAATGGTTAGCGCCGCCGCTAACCTCTCGCTGAATTTTGCTGGAGGTGTTAGCGGCACCGCGCCCGGGCGCTAGTTGATTTGCGCCCCGTTAGCTAACAAGTGGTGCAAATCAACCAAATTTAGCCCCCATAGAGTCATAACGGCACAGAAGGAGGCAGTTCGGCCTATCAAGTCCGTGCTGGCTCTCTGTACAGCAATCCAGTCAGACCCATTCCCCCGCTCTATCCCCGTAGCCCTGCAAGTTTATTTCCCTCAAGTGCCTATCCAGTCTCCCCTTGAAACCATTGCGTGTCTCCGCTTCCACCACTTCCATTGGCAGTGAATTCCAGGTCATCACCACTCGCTGCGTAAAAAAGTTTTTCCTCACGTCCCCCCTGTATCTCTTGCCCAAAACCTTATATCTGTGTCCCCTAGTCCTTGTACCATCAACTAGTGGGAACAGCCTTTCCCCGTCTAGCCTATCCAAACCTGTCATAATCTTGTACGCCTCTATCAAATCACCCCTCAACCCCCTTTGCTCTAATGAAAACAAATCCAGCTTCTTCAATCTGTCCTTGTAGCTAAGATCCCCTATCCCCAGAACCATTCTGCTAAATCTCCTCTGCACCCTCTCAAGGGCCTTCACATCCTTCCTAAATTGTGGTGACCAGAACTGGATGCAATACTCCAGTTGTGGCCTAACCAGCGCTTTACAAAGATTCAGCATAACTTCTCTACTTTTGTACTCAATACCTCTATTTATGAAGCCCAAGATCCCATATGCTTTGTCAACCACTCTCTCAATATGTCCTGCCACCTTCAGGGACCTATGCACATTAACTCCCAGGTCCCACTGTCCCTGCACACTCTTTAAAACTGTGCCATTAAGTGTATATTGCCTCTCCCTGTTCCTTCTGCCAAAATGCATCACCTCACACTTCCCTGTATTAAATTCCATGTGCCACTTGTCTGCCCATTCTGCTAGCCTTTCTATGTCCTGTTGCAGTCGATTGATATCACCATTACTATTTGCCACACCCTAAGTTTGATGTCATCGGCAAATTTAGAAATTCTACTCTGTATTCCAATATCCAGGTCATTTATATGTATCAACAAAAGCAGTGGCCCCAGCACTGACCCTTGGGGAACACCACTGTCTACCAACTCGCTGCTTTCTGTCCTTAAAGCCAATTCCTTATCCAAGCTGCCACTGACCCACCTATTCCATGAGCCACAATTTCATTAACCAGCCTTCTATATGGTACTTCATCAAACGCCTTCCGAAAATCCATGTAGACAACATCCATTGCATTCCCTTCATCAATCCTCTCTGTTACTTCATCAAAAAATTCAATTAGATTAGTCAAACATGATCTGCCTTTTACAAATCCATGTTGGCTCTCCTTAATTAGATTTAACCTCTCTAAATGCCTGTTAATTTTTTCCTTGATTATTGTTTCTAAAACTTTATCCACCACTGATGCTAAACTGACCGGCCTGTAGTTACTAGGATTGTCCTTGCACCCTTTCTTGAACAACGGTGTCACATTTGCCACTTTCCAATCCTCAGGCACCTCCCCCGCATCTAGGGAAGATTGGAAAATTATGGCAAGCCCTTCCGCTATCTCCTCCCCCAATTCCTTTACAATACTTAACAATTGATTTTTGATATAAAAAGGAAACATTTGGATTCTCAACAGACTAAAGCTACCTCAACACTCATTCTCCTACATCCCCACCCTAGTTTGCAGGAACACTGTCCCTACCAAGCACTCCACCTTTTTACAGTCTTTTCCTCCAAACCTCCCAGTTTATAACTGGCACTTTTTTCCCTCTTCCCTCTTCCCTCAACTTGGCAATCTTCTCTCTGTCCAACCTTTTTGAATGACATACTTGACATAAGAAAACTACTAGGCACTTGGTCTGAGTATTAAACAAGACTTTAATCAACTGTTTTTCAACATGGAGATCTAGTTGTGTCCTTCACTAGTTCCTGTTAAGGAATGTCCTGCACAAGCTGGGACCATGTCCAAGTATTTATACTCTTCCTGGACAGCGCCACCAGCAGGCCACCCTGTATTATTACATAAGTCATTTTCACATGAATGACAAGATTCATGTCAATACTCTTCTTCCATCTCCCTCCAGATTCAAGCTGGCACTCTTTTCAAGCACCCCCTTATTCAAGCTAGCACTGTTCTTCCCTCCCTCCCCCATAGGATAGTAGCAGAGATCAGGAGGACATAGACAGACTGGTGAAAATGGGAAAACACATGGCAGATAATGCAGAGAAGTGTAAAATGATGCATTTTTTGGAGGAAGAATGAGGAGAGGCAATATAAACTAAATGGTACAATTTTAAAGGAGGGGCAGGAACAGAGAGACCTGGAGGTGTATGTACACAAATCTTTGAATGTGGCAGGACAAGTTGATAAGGCTGTTAAAAATAAATGTACGAGAGCCTTGGCTTTATAAATAGAGATATAGGGCTCGATTTTCCAAGCCCCGAGGAGGCGGGCATGGAGGCGGGACAGCACGTAAAATTGGAGCAATTGGGGGCGGGTGGCAAACCCGCCCCCATCCCGCCTCCGTGCCCTTTTGCCAGGAGGCGGGAAGATGTGCAGCTTCGGGTCCCATCTCCTGGAGGCGGGAAAGGCTTTTAATCCTTTTAACTGCCTGTTAACAGGTAGTTAACAGGCAGAAAAAAGGGATTAGTGCCATTTTACCTTCACAGGTGAAGGCTTCCTGACCTTGGAGAACCCCTCCGGGTTGGAGGAGACATGGAGGAGGTCTGTGGCGGTCGGAGGCACCTGGAAGTAAGGTGTAGAGGTGAGTGATGGGTGCAAGTGTTTAGTGGTAAGTATGCAAGGTGAGTGATAAGTTTAAAAAAGTGTTCACTTGCCTTGTTTTACTTCTATAGCCTTTAGCCGTGCTGGATCGGGAGAGCGGACATCCACCTTGTCAATTTCAGGTAATGGCTGATGGACCCTCTGATCCATCAGACATCTGAAATTTACTTTTTTACAATGTTTTTTCAGTCCTCACCACAAAAACTAATCAAACTCAAGAGAATGTCAGTGTTTGACAGCTTCACAGAGCTGTCAAACGCTGTCATTTCTTCTTTCAAGAAATCTTGACAGATGGCACGTCTGACGTTGACGTGATCTGTCAGTGACTTCTTCCCTAATTGGCTTGCTGAGCCCGCAGGGCAGGCTTAACAAGCTCAATCAGGGGAAAATCCCTCTGAATGGTCAGGCGAGGATGAAGGCGGGACATTGACACGACAAGCAGCAGTCCTGCCTCCAAGTCGCCTCCATTGACAAAATTCAGCCCATAGAGTACGAAACCAAGGAAGTTATGCTAAGCCTTTATAAATCACTTGTTAGGCCTCAGCTGGAGTATTGTGTCCAATTCTGGGCACCACAATTTCGAAAGAATGTCAAGGCCGTGGAGAAGGTCGAGAGCAGATTTACCAGAATGATACCAGGGATGAGAGACTTCACTTATGTGGAGAGACTGGAGAAGCTGGGATTGCTCTCCTTAGAGCAGAGAAGGTTAAGGGAAGATTTAATAGAGGTGCTCAAAATTATGAGGGGTTTTGATAGAGTAAATAAGGAGAAACTGTTTCCACTGGCGGGTGTCTTAGTAACTAGAGGACACAGATTTAAGATCATTGTCAAAAGAACCAGAGGGGAGAAGAAGAACATTTTTTTTACACAGCGAGTTTTTATTTTCTGGAATGCATTGCCTGAAAGGGTGGTGGCAGCAGAATCAATAGTATCTTTCAAAAGGGAATTGGATATATACTTTAAAAGGAAAAATTTGCAGGGCTATGGGGAAAGAGCGGGGGAGCCGAAGACTAATTGGATAGCTCTTTCAAGAAGCCAGCACAGACACAATGGTCCAAATAGGTTACTTTTTGCTGTAAGATTCTATGGCCCTGATATTTACTGGGGTGGGATTTTCAAGCGGTCGGGGGGAGGAGTTCTGGTTGGCAATGCCATGGAATTTTAACTCCATAGTATGTGTGTTTTTGTTTAACAGGTTCCCTGCCTGGAAGCCAGCCTGATTGAAAGGCTTGGCTCCCTATCGGACGAGGAACATTGCAGAAGAGGGCACGGCCCAGCAGGAGATAAGTTTGTGCTACTCGGGGTAGAGATCACGAGGGGGGGTTGGTACAACGTAGTTTGGATGGTCAGGGGGTGATTGCGGGCAGTCAGAGAGACATCGGGGGCAGCGATGGGGAGGTCGCAGAAGGATTGAAGGGAGAGATGGGTGGGAGATCGGAGGGAGAGATGGAGGTGTCGGGGAGAGATCGGAGGGTGGTCAGAGACAGATCGGACGGAGAGATGGAGGGTCAAGAAGAGTCGGTGATCGCAGGGGGCCAACAATTGCATGTGGTTGTCTTGGTGATTGTGGTGGGGTGTCTGATCGGTGGGGAGGTTAACCATACCCTAACCACCAGCTTTGATGCCCTAGTCACTATTAAAACCATTACTCTCTCTCACCCTGGCCATTCCCCCCAGTACGGCCCACATCTTCGCTCCCTCAAGTTCAAGGATCGCAGACTTGAACGGATATGGTGGACAACTGGTTTAGCCATTCACCACCAGATCTGGCTGGACCACATAAAGCATTATTGGGTCCTACTCTTTGTCTGCCAAAACTGCTCACTATTCCAGGATCATTCTGGAATGCAAAGATAACCCCCGGCTACTATTTTCTACTGCTAACCGTCTTCTTAAACCCCTCTCCCCTGTCTCCTCCACGCTCACCTCCAACAACAAGTGCAAGGAGCTCCTGGACTTCTTTGTCTCTAAGATTGAGACCATCCGATCAGCTGCCTCTGCCACTTCTCTTCCTTCCCCTAGCCCACTGGGCCAAACTTCCTCTAAGGTTCACCCCTGCCCTAGCCCTGAACTCACATCTTTGTCCAGTTTCTCTCCGATCTCCACTCTTGACCTCTCCATGTTCAATCCATGAGACCCACTTCCTGCTCCCTCGACCCTATTTCCACTAAACTGCTGACCACCCAACTTCCCTTTCTGGCGCCCATTTTAGCTGACATTGTTAACAGTTCTCTCTCCTCAGGTACTGTCCCCATCTCCTTCAAATCTGCCACCTTCACCCCTCTTCTCAAAAAACAACCCTTGATCCCGCCATCCTTGCAAACTACCGCCCCATCTCCAACCTCCCTTTCCTCTCCAAAGTCCTTGAACGTGTTGTCGCCTCCCATATCCGTGCCCATCTTTCCCGTGTTTACCCATGTTTGAACCCCTCCAATCCGGTTTCCACCCTTGCCAGATGTAGGGGGTGGCGTGTGCCCAGTCAACTCTGCCCCTGACTGTCTCTGAGTGGTTCGATCGCTCCCACACCCCTGGGTTCTAGACACCGGCGGTGATACAGAAAATAGAGTAGACAACTGGTTTGGTACAAGAAAACCGTAATTTTTATTAAAGGTACAACAATATTACAACACTGGAAGAATTACTAGAATAATTACAGGCATATAAAATTACACTTATTTGGGAATGGGGAACACACAGCACATCGAGGGAACAAACACATTAAAAATCCCCCTACCCTTATCCCACCCCCAATACCTAACTAGATTATGCTATGAAGGGCCAGGGACTTATGCTCACCAATGGGGTTTCCTTGACAGTTCGAAACCTGTCGATTAAGCCGGTTGTGGTTTTGGGGTTCGCTCTTGTTGTCCTTTGGGGCCTGCCGTCGTCATGTGGTTCCAGGGCGCGGCGGTGGGGTCGTCTGTGTAAAGTACCCTCCTTTTCCTCCATTAGAGATAAGGTGTAAAGTCTTTGTTGGGTACATTACTTTGCAGAAATGGTTGTTCTTCTGGTGGTGGTTTGGTTGCCAGCGGTTTTGCTGTGGTTGGGGTTCGGTTGGCGGTTTATATTGTTAGCTGATTTTCCTACCCATGCTTCAAACGCCAGCTTATAACTAGGCCAAGGTGTGTGCCCGCTCATCCCCAACGCTCCTTTTTCGCTGCCCTTCTCTGCTTTGTTGGTTTTGTCGTTCGTCTCATCTCGTCTGCCCATTTGCGGCCCTGTGTGTCCTGTGTGTGTTCGAATTTGGGTCCCGTTCTCCTCCCACGTTTGGCCGCCGGTGTTGTAATGGGCGTCCTCGGTGTCGAGCAGCGCGGGGAGGGAGGAGAGGAAGAAGAGAGCCAGCGAAGAGGCACGGGGCAAGAGAGAGAGACCTTGGCTACCGGTGGGCCTACAATTATACCCGGTTCTTCACCCCTTATCTGCGCGCCAAATCAGGTCAGTTCTTTGTCTAATTTTTGGCGGGATCGTCTAAAGTGATTACAGCCATTCACTTTAACAGCTATTGGGACGGTTGTCTCCTTGTTTAATGGCTTCGATATCCTGGCTGTTTGTTATTTATGAAATTTAATCATCTTTTCCTGGCTTGGCAGCTACTGTGAGCTGTTACCGATTATTTATGCAAAAAGTTAATGGCCTCAAGATTAGGTCCATCCTGACTTAATCTGTTCCAAGATGAAGAATGCATATTCTGTCTTTACCTAGCTGACTGGCTTTAGAAAAGGACAAAGTCTTTCACAGATTCATGCATGTTAGGTTTTGTTTCAGGATTTGAATGGGCCTGCCTTTTGCAGGGCCTTGCTTTTAAAATCCTGTAGGCATTGGTCATGAGGTTTCAGAAGCCATTTTGGGAACCCTTTTTAATAACTTGTCCATACAGGGTCCCTTTATCCATAACTTTCGGGGAATGTGGGAATTTTGAGAACCCTACACTTCCCCCTGTTGATACTAACCTCGCTTTAAGTATCATCCTGACAAGGTGAGCAAAATTCCCGACCCTCCATAGTCAATCTTTCCCTGTAATTACCTATCTATGATCCCATGACACATGCATTTCCCATTCTGTAAAAATGTAGTGTACATAGGCATACATAGACAGAATACAGGCGTTTACACACATCCAAGCATGGAGGGGGTCCAACACCCCTGCACCACTTGGAACACACGCATCTTTATTAAAAATAACAAATCGAAACTCTTTATTCAAAATAACAAAAAACACAAAAAAAAACCCTCTTTATTCAGAAAACACACGAAAAACTCAAACAGGTGTATCTCCCTCCACCTTAACATAATGTTCCTTCCAGGTCCTTTGGTTTTGGAATTCTAGTATTTGGCCTTTTCCCTTGCACTGAGTGCACACTAGGTACAACACTATTCCCAGCTGGCAAACCACGAGGATGTGGGAAGCCAGTCTACTCCATGAAGGGAACTCTATATTTTCAAGATGTCTCACCAAGGTGGAACCACAATATCCAATATTTTGGCCCCTATCTCTACCGTCTTCTGCTCCAGAGTGTAGAAATGTTTCTGTGAGACTATTACTGCTTTGAGTATTTTGGTAAGATGCTCTGGGAGAGGGGGAATTTCGTAGCCGAAATGTGCCACATACTTTTGCAGGTTGGTGAAATTCTCTTTTACAGTGAGGTGAACAGTGGAGGGTTCAGGAATGGGGACAATTCATTCCTTGGCCACTTGAACTTCTGCCTCGGATTTAAAGCAGAAACTGCTGTCACTTACTGGACACCAGCTATGCTGTCCATGCTGGTAGTGGGGCGCACCTGTGGTGACACAATATGTCCCACCTCCTATATATGCTACCTGTGGGGGAACATGATCTTGTGGCATTACCTCCATGGTACAGTTTATAGGTTTTGCGCCAGCAGCTTTAAACCCGCACTGTGGTTTTGAATAGGCGTTCAAGTGCTGGGGACACAGTATTATGTGTGCTCCCCAGCTCCGGCACCCCGAGAGGTCAGTACCTGTCATAGCGTGCTCCCACTTTATGACATAAGGTGGGACCGCTGTGAAACGGATGTGTGCACCCCCTTGAATGACTCCAATGTTCTCTACCCTGTATACCGGTGCAGGTCGGGCTGTCCCACCCATGACCGGCATCCTTACTACTATACCCATGATAGTATGATTTGAACATCCACAATCTACTGGGACTGGGTAGGCCTCAGAAGCTAGCCGGAGTTGACACGGGCTTAATGCATTCTCAAACAGATGGAGGGCTGTGAGGTGCTTGTTGCTGATCCAGGAGGGGACTAAACCCTGTTTTAAATCCTCCAGGTTACTGCGGCCCTCACCCAGCAACCATGCCCCGTACAGCATGCACACCTCGTTCTGTGCAGCCTGTTCTGAAGCATTTCTGTCCTCTCTTATGAGGGCATTTACATACTTTGCATGCTTCTCCAGCTCAGCTATCATCTCCTTTAAATGGACCGTCATGGCCTGGTCCTCGTGTAACTCTGAGCCTACTACCTTATTCTCATCCATTAAGATTTTTCTCAATTGTGTTTTTAGACCGTTTATCTGTGTCTGCAATTCTATGTCATCCCGGCTGTTGATGACAGAGGATCCTGTGTTAAATGCTGTTAAAACAATTCCAGGCTCCACTTCTTTGTCTCCCCGCATTACCAAGATACTCATTGTGTGTGGTGTACAGTTCTGTTTTGTCTACATTGGCAAAATTGAACTTGTAGAATTTCCTAAACATCTCTTTTAACAGGGCCTGGTATAGCTGTTCTGTCTCTTTGGGGCACCACTCCGGTAAGTGTACCTTGGTGAGGTTTAAAATCACGGAGGCTACCGCGTAGTGTACCCCCTGGTATAGCACCTGATCCGCCGGCACTAGTACCAGCCCATTCCCTGGTCCCTTGGTGGTGGCGGGGCACCCCTCCCTGTGTGTCCTTGCTGCCTGGGTCATGGGCAGGGGCTTTTGGGGGTGGGTCACAAGTTCAGTGGCATTCACTGGGATCGGGGAGTATGGGACTGCGCACGCCTGCAGGCTGGAATCCCACTCCACCCCCTCCCCGACATCTTGCCATTGCCGGTGGAAAATGATGGATATGCCTGTGGGGCAGACCTTCTCTGACCCCCACATACAGACATAAATCCCCTGATCCGGTTCCCACCACTTATCCCAGCACACACTCAATCCCCCGTGAGTCCCTGTAATTGTCCGATGTGTATTGTTCCCCAATCGTTCCCACTCGACTGCGGGGTTTCCCATATCCTTGCTCAGTTTTCTGAGCCACCACCACCTATCCAAAGGAATCTGTCCCTTGCATGTTAGACATACACGTTTCCCTACAGTGACGCTGACCCTTGTGGCAACGACCTGTACCCTGGGGCACAGGAGGGAAGCCTCCCCATACGTGAACCCGGTCTGGCTGGAGTACTGAGCCAAATTGGACCCCAGCCACCCTGGCCACCTTCCCTCATGGAAGTAAATGGCGAGCTCCTCCACACCCTGTTCGCCACCTCCATCGGTAACGATCGGTGCTCTCTCTCCTGAGCACCCATAGATGTGGGAGTCCTCCACGTCACCTCGCTTTCCAATGCTCATTCCTATCAGGGCGAGTAGGAGTACGCCCCCCTTCATCTTGAAATCCTCTCCTGCAAAGAGACACAAGAGCATATAGCCAGGTCCCGAGGAGATTCTCTGGCTTGGGTGAAGCATAGTCGAGTCTCGCGACCTCGACTCAATACAAACACTCTTAACAATACTACTACTATTTAAACTACCAGTCACCTTGTTTAAACTTAAACTAAACACCCAAACTTAACAATATCACACTTAAATTACCTAACTATGTACATCCGCCGCCCGTCTCCGGGCGGCCAGCCTAATCCCTGTTCGGGCTGCGGCACACCACTCCCTTCGGTGTGGCCGCACTGTCCTGTACTTTCGGTCCCTCACAGCCTGTGGCTGCTGGCTGGGGACCTCTGCCCTCAGACCGATTCCTCACTCGAGAGGCTGCCCTTTTTAAACAGGGAGCCGGTGGCTACAGTTTCCTTGGCTGGGGCGTCCATGGGGACCTTCTGGGGACTTTGGCGGGTGGGGATTTTCTGGCTGGTGGTTCTTTAACCCGAGCCATTGCCCCCTCCGGTGCGGTCTGTGGGCTCTCCACTGCCGCTGGCTGGGGATTTTCCTCCTCAGGCTTTACCTCTCCTGAACCTGGGCTAGGGGCAGGTAGCTCTTCGCAGCCTGATGCTGCGGGCTGAGGGTCCTCGCCCTCAGGTCCCACCTCCTCTAAACCTGGGTCAGGGGTGGGGTCTTCGCCCTCGGGTCCCAACTCCTCTAAACCTGAGTCAGTGGGGTCTTCGCCCTCGGGTCCCACCTCCTCTAAACCTGGGTCAGGGGCGGGGTCTTCGCCCTCGGGTCCCACCTCATCCGAATCCCAGAAGAGTGGGGGAGTGTCCCAATCGGTGGGTGGGATGGCCCCTCCCCTTAAACAAGCCACTGCACCTGCCTGTGCAGTCTGTGAGTTCTCCCCTGCTGCAGGCTGAGGATTTCTATCCTCAGACCTTGCCCTAACTGGCTTTTCCATTCTCTCGGGCTTAAACAATTTGCATTGGTTAATGTAACTAGCAGCCTGCCTTAAAGTCTCGTCCGCTGCCCTAAACGGGCCTTCTATGGACTCCCCATTCTTTCTCTTTACCGGGACGGCCTTAAGGACGGGATCTTAGGCTTGGACCTGCCTTAGATCCGGGGCCAAAGCTACCCCCTGTGTGCCTCCCTTGTCCCGGATTGCGGCTACCGAACCTGTCCGATAGGGGTCCCAAGACTCTCCTTCCCTAGCCCTCTGCTTGGCAACCTCGTTGGTCTTTTGGTTACCCTCCCACGTGGTAGGGAGGGATCCCAAATCTATGACCAAAGGCTTGGCCATTCTCCCAGCCTGCTTGTTCCCTGTAAATCCCATTAGACTAAATGGGACCTTGTTAGACCTGGGTGGATTGGTCGGGTCTCCCGAATGGACCACCGTGCTGGAAGCTCCAGTGTCCACCGAATATCTCCCCTGCACCGTCTCCACCCGCATCTTAACACAGGGCCTGCTCCCCTCATCGTTTTCAAGGGGACACAGGTCGACAGGCTGCGCTGGTTCTAGTCAGGGCTGTGGGTTGGGTGGGGTGAATGGGGTCAGAGCACCGGTAGCGCCTGCTACCCTCCCGTGGCCAGTCAATAGGGACCTCATGGTGTCCAAAAATGACTCGACCGCGGCGGGAGGGATTCCTGTCTCTGTCTTTTGGGCTGGGGCTGGGGAATTCTTTCCCTTGTTATCTTTCCAAGGGTTTTTGCACTCCTTCCTCCAGTGTCCGTCCTTCCCACACCCGTAACAATTGAGCTTAGTGCTAGAAGGGTTATTCCCTTCCTGATACCACTCCTTCCTACCCTGTCCGGGTTTTACCTCATGCACCTTCCCCTTAGGTGGGTGTGCATCGGTTCCCCTACCGTTCTTATAGGCTAGGGTCAACTGTCTGATCACCGTAAGTTCGGTGGTCAGGGGATTCCTAGGGTCGAACCAGACTTCTGCCTTGTCCCGGACCTGTGGCAAGCTGTTTGCCACTAGGCAACGGAGCCAGTGGGCCAGCTGATCCCGGTTCAGGAATGCCCAGTTAGGTGCCCCAGGACAGGCACTCCTGTACACCGGCCATAACCTGTCCGCGAAAGCCTGCGGGGTTTCCCCTGCGAGCTGCACTGTCTTCGCCACATGGGAGAAAGGACTTCCCTCATTCATCCCCATGGCCTCCAGAACTTCATCCCTGAGCTCCTCATACCCGCTCTACCCCCTCTTACATTCATCAGAGAGGGACTGGAGGAGCCTACTCTCCAAAGAGAACAGCAGCATTTTGGCCTGCTCAACATCATCGCACTCGTTGACGCTGGCTGCCTGTTCCACTTCCCTGAAGTGGACCGAGGGGTCCCCTTTTTCGGTGAGCCTTGGGATATGGCTCACCATAGCCCTAAGCTGTTGGGTGCTATAGGGTAATACAAACTGGTTTTGGAGGGGTCCCACGTCCTCGCCATTAACGGGTGGGCCGAACCTCCGGTGCTTGGCTGGGCACATCGGTCCCGGTTCCAGCCTCTCTTGCGGGGGTTGTTCCACCTCCGCATCTACCCCTGACTCCACCCCCCCTTGCCGCCAGACCTCGCTAAAACCTGGCGCTACGGGTGGTGGTCGCGGGACCTCCTGTTCCTCAACCGGGTCGTCCCTTGGCACTACCTGTGGTGTCTGAACTGTTCTCCCCTCGTTCCCTGTGAAATCCGCCTGGCCTGCCTTCGGGCTTATGAGGCATACCATGCCCTTTGCCTTTCTTAGGGCCAGACTCAGATTCTCTATTTGTTCTTTGCAGGGGCCATGATCTGCATCTTTGTAATGAAATCTGTTTGTTCTTGCCTGTATTCGTTCTTGCCTGTATTCGTTTTGCACTCATGTATATTACCCTCCCCCACACGGTGTATAGTTTCACTTCCTCTTTCCTGACTAACCTGTATGACTCATTCCTGCGAGCCAGTCAGTGTGTTGAGATGTTAGCTCTGATCTTAGTGATTAAAAGCCAACTTGTTAAAGTCTATAACTTCTAGTTTTGTGGTTATTGAAGGCACATCAATCTTCAAACCCCTGTTCGCTTGCTAACTTGTAAGCTGCCTTTACTTCTTTACTTTCTCCTCCTGTTCTCTTACTTGTCTCGCTAGGTGGGCGTTCTTTTCCCGCAACCTCAGCTCATTACCCTTGGCTTCGGTGACCTGGCACTGTAGGTATTCCAACCTGGCCTTATGTTCTCCCATTAATTGCACCCTTTCCTGATTCAGGGCCTGCAATGCTACCAGTAACTTCTCCCCTGCTAGAGCCTTGTCCTGGACCTCTAGGGCTGACTCCCTTATCTCGGCTGCCTGTGCTGCAACAAGCCTGTCCAAAAGCTGGACCTGCTTCTTGAAGCACATCAGCCAGACTGCCTTCTCTAGGGATTTCTTGTACTCCTTCCCTTCTGTCCACTTAGCTGCGGCATCTACCGGATGCCCAGCCTTTAAGAGATTGGTGATCCACTTCTTCGTGATATTCACCTTGCTGAACACATAATCAGAAATCCTTTCCTCCATCTTGGTTTGCTCTTCCAAACCATTGTCTACTGTATCGCACCCCTGTTGCCGGTGTCCTGCAGCGGTCGCCATTTCTGTAGGGGGTGGCGTGTGCCCAGTCAGCTCTGCCCCTGACTGTCTCTGAGCGGTTCGAATCGATCCCACACCCCTGGGTTCTAGACACCGGACGTAGGTACAGGCGGCGATACAGAAAATAGAGTAGACAACTGGTTTGGTACAAGAAAACCTTAATTTTTATTAAAGGCACAACAATATTACAACACTGGAAGAATTACTAGAATAATTACAGGCATATAAAATTACACTTATTTGGGAATGGGGAACATACGGCACATCGAGGGAACAAACACATTAAAAATCGCCCTACCCTTATCCCGCCCCCAATACCTAACTAGATTATGCTATGAAGGGCCAGGGACTTATGCTCACCAATGGGGTTTCCTTGACAGTTCGAAACCTGTCGATTAAGCCGGTTGTGGTTTTGGGGTTCGCTCTTGTTGTCCTTTGGGGCCTGCGTCATCACGTGGTTCTAGGGCGCGGCGGTGGGGTCGTCTGTGTAAAGTACCCTCCTTTTCCTCCGTTAGAGATAAGGTGTAAAGTCTTTGTTGGGTACTTTACTTTGCAGAAATGGTTGTTCTTCTGGTGGTGATTTGGTCGCCGGCGGTTTTGCTGCGGTTGGGGTTCAGTTGACGGTTTGTATTGTTAGCTGATTTTCCTACCCATGCTTCAAACGCCAGCTTATAACTAGGCCAAGGTGTGTGCCCGCTCGTCCCCAACGCTCCTTTTTTGCTGCCCTTCTCTGCTTTATCGGTTTTGCCGTTCGTCTCGTCTGCCCGTTTGCTGCCCTGTGTGTCCTGTGTGTGTTCGAATTCGGGTCCCGTTCTCCTCCCGCGTTTGGCCCCCGGTGTTGTAATGGGCGTCCTCAGTGTCGAGCAGCGCGGGGAGGGAGGAGAGGAAGAAGAGAGCCAGCGAAGAGGCACGGGGCAAGAGAGAGAGACCTTGGCTACCGGTGGGCCTACAATTATACTCGGTTCTTCACCCCTTATCTGTGCGCCAAATCAGGTCAGTTCTTTGTCTAATTTTTGGTGGGCTTGTCTAAAGTGATTACAGTCATTCACTTTAATGACTTTTGGGGCCGTTGTCTCCTTGTTTAATGGCTTCGATATCCTGGCTGTTTGTTATTTATGAAATTTAATCGTCTTTTCCTGGCTTGGCAGCTACTGTGAGCTGTTACCGATTATTTATGCAAAAAGTTAATGGCCTCAAGATTAGGTCCATCCTGACTTGATCTGTTCCAAGATGAAGAATGCATATTCTGTGTTACCTAGCTGTCTGGCTTTAGAAAAGGACAAAGTCTTTCACAGATTCATGCATGTTAGTTTTCGTTTCAGGATTTGAATAGGCCTGCCTTTTGCAGGGCCTTGCTTTTATAATCCTGTAGGCATTGGTCATAAGGTTTCAGAAGCCATTTTGGGTACACTTTTTAATAACTTGTCCATACAGGGTCCCTTTTTCCATAACTTTCGGGGCATGTGGGAATTTTGAGAACCCTACACAGAGTGTCGAAACGACACTCATCAAAGTCACAAATGACATCCTTTGTGACTGTGACAAAGGTAAACTATCCCTTCTCATCCTTCTCAACCTGTCTGCAGCCTTTGACACGGTTGACCATTCCATCCTCCTCCAACGCCTCTTGACCGTCGTCCAGCTGGGAGGGACTGCATCGCCTGGTTCCATTCTTATCTATCTAATCATAGCCAGAAAATCACCTGCAATGGCTTCTCTTCCCACTCCTGCATCATTACCTCTGGGGTCCCCCAAGGATCTATCCTTGGACCCTCCTATTTCTCAACTACATGCTGCTCCTCGGCGACATCATCCGAAAACACGGCGTCAGTTTCCACTTGTATGCTGACGACACCCAGCTTTACCTCACTACCTCTTCTCTCGACCCCTCCACGGTCTCGAAATTGACACACTGCTTGTCTGACAGACAGTACTGGATGAGCAGAACTTTTCTCCAATTAAATACTGGGAAGACTGAAGCCATTATCTTTGGGCCCCGCCACAAATTCCGTTCCCTAGCCACCGACTCCATCCCTCTCCTTAGTATCTGTCTGAGGCTCAACCAGACTGTTCGCAACCTTGGTGTCATATTTAAACATAGAAACATAGAAACATAGAAGATAGGAGCAGGAGTAGGCCATTCGGCCCCTTGAGCCTGCGCCGCCATTCAATGAGATCATGGCTGATCATCCAAATTCAGTACCCTGTCCCTGCCTTCTCCCCATATCCCTTGATCCCTTTAGCCTTAAGAAATATATCCAACTCCTTCTTGAATATATTTAATGAATTGGCCTCTACTGCCTTCTGTGGTAGAGAATTCCACAGGTTCACCACTCTCTGGGTGAAGAAATTCCTCCTTATTTCTGTCCTAAATGGCTTACCCCTTATCCTTAGACTGTGACCCCTGGTTCTGGACTCCCTGACCATCGGGAACATCTTCCTGCATCTAGTCTGTCCAGTCCTGTCAGAATTTTATAAGTTTCAATGAGATCCCCTCTCATTCTTCTAAACTCCAGCGAGTATAAGCCCAATTGACCCAATCTCTCCTCATACGTCATTCCTGCCATTCCAGGTATTAGTCTGGTGAATCTTCACTGAACTCCCTCCATGGCAAGAACATCCTTCCTCAGATAAGGCGACCAAAACTGCACACAATACTCAAGATGTGGTCTCACCAAGGCCCTGTACAACTGCAGTGAGACATCCTTGTTCCTGTACTCAGACCCTCTCGCTACGAAGGCCAACATACCATTTGCCTTCTTAACCGCCTGCTGCACCTGCATGCTTACCTTCAGCGACTGGTGCACAAGGACACCCAGGTCTCGTTGCACTTCCCCTTCTCCCAATCTATTGCCATTCAGATAATGATCTGCCTTCCTGTTTTTGCCACCAAAGTGGATAACCTCGCATTTATCCACGTTATATTGCATCTGCCATGCTTCTGCCCAATCACCCAACCTGTCCAAATCGTACTGGAGTTTCTCGGCATCCTCCTCACAGCACACACGCCCACCCAGCTTTGTGTTGTCTGCAAACTTGGAGATATTACATCTAGTTCCCTCGTCTTGATCATTAACATATATTGTGAATAGCTGGGGTCCAAGGGCCAATCTCTGCAGTACCCCACTAGTCACTGCCTGCCACTCGGAAAAAGACCTGTTTATTCCAACTCTTTGCTTTCTGTCTGCCAACCAGTTCTCTATCCAAGTCAATACCTTGCCCCCAATCCCATGTGCTTTAACTATACACGCTAATCTCTTATGCGGGACCTTATCGAAAGCCTTTTGAAAGTCCAAATACACCACATCCACTGGTTCTCCCTTATCTATTTTACTAGTTACATCCTCAAAAAATTCCAGTAGATTAGTCAAGCACGATTTACCTTTTGTAAATCCATGTTGACTTTGTCCGATCCTGTCACTGTTTTCCAAGTGCTCTGCTGTTACATCTTTTATAATGGACTCGAGCATTTCCCCCACTACCGATGTCAGGCTTACCAGTCTGTAATTCCCTGTTTTCTCTCTACCACCTTTTTTGAATAGTGGGGTAACATTAGCTACCCTCCAATCCATGGGTACTGTTCCAGATTCCATCGAATGTTGGAAGATGATCAGCAATGCATCTACTATTTCTAGGGCCACTTCCTTAAGTACCCTAGGATGTAGATTATCAGGCCCTGGGGATTTATCGGCCTTCAATCCCATCAATTTCCCTAACACCATTTCCCTACAAATACTGATTTCTTTCAGTTCCTCCCTTTCATCAGACCCTATGTTCCCCGACATCTCTGGGAGGTTATTTGTGTCCTCCTTTATGAAGACAGAGCCAAAATATGTATTTAATTGGTCACCCATTTCTTTGTTCCCCATTATAAATTCCCCTGATTCTGACTGCAAGGGACCTACGCTTGACTTCACCAATCTTTTTCTCTTCACATATCTATAACAGCTTTTACAGTCAATTTTTATGTTCCCTGAAAGCTTACTCTCATACTCTATTTTCCCCTTCTTAATTAATCCCTTTGTCCTCCTTTGTTGAATCCTAAACTGCTCCCAATCCTCAGGTTTACTGCTTTTTCTGGCCAATTTATATGTCCTCTCCTTGGATCTTATGCTATCCCTAATTTCCCTTGTTAGCCACGGTTGAGTCACCTTCTTTGTTTTATTTTTATGCCAAACTGGGATGAACAAATTCTGTAGTTCATCCATGCGGCCCTGAAATGGGCTGCCCATCACATATCCGCGGCATAACTAAGATCGCCTGTTTCTACCTCCGTATCTTTGCCCGTCTCTGCCCCTGCCTCAGCTCATCTGCTGCTGAAACCCTCATCCATAAGAACATAAGAACATAAGAAATAGGAGCAGGAGTAGGCCAATCGGCCCCTCGAGCCTGCTCCGCCATTCAATAAGATCATGGCTGATCTGATCCTAACCGCCAATCCACTATCACAGAACCATCTCCTGAATGTAACAGAATTAGACACACGAAATAGGAGCAGGATCAGGCTACACGGCCCCTGGGCCCGCTCCGCTACCCATAGGGCCATGACCGATCCGAACCTAGACTCATGTCCAAATTCCTGCCCGCTTCCCGTAACCCTTAATTCCCTTCTAGGAAACTGTCTATTTCTGTTTTAAATTTATGTAATGATGTAGCTTCTACAGCTTTTTGGGGCAGCATATTCCATGGACCTACCACCCTCTGAGTGAAGTAGTTCCTCCTCATCTCAGTTTTGAAAGAGCAGCCCCTTATTCTAAGACTATGCCCCGTAGTTCTAGTTTCACTCATCATCGGGAACATCTTCCCCGCATCCACCTGATCCAACCCCTTCACAATCTTATATGTTTCAATAAGATCGCCTCTCATTCTTCTGAACTCCAATGAGTAGAGTCCCAATCTACTCAACCTCTCCTCATATGTCCATCCCCTCATCTCCGGGATTAACCGAGTGAACCTTCTTTGTACTGAAGCGAGAGCAAGTATGTCCTTTCTTATGTATGGACACCAAAACTGTACGCAGTATTCCAGGTGCGGTCTCACCAATACCTTGTACAACTGAAGCAATACCTCCCTATTTTTATATTCTATCCCCCTAGCAATGAAAGCCAACATTCCATTGGCCTTCTTAATCACTTGCTGCACCTGCATACTAACCTTTTGAGTTTCGTGCACCAGGACCCCCAGATCCCTTTGTACTTCAGTACTTTCCAGTTTCTTGCCATTAAGATAATAACTTGCTCTATGATTTTTCCTGCCAAAGTGCATAACCTCACACTTTCCAGTATTGTATTCCATCTGCCAAATCTCTGCCCACTTACTTAGCCTGTCTATGTCCCCTTGCAGGTTTTTTATGTCCTCCTCACTCACTACTTTCCCTCCCATCTTAGTATCATCTGCAAACTTTGATATGTTACACTCGGTCCCCTCCTCCAAATCGTTAATATAGATTGTAAAGAGTTGGGGACCCAGCACTGACCCCTGCGGAACACAACTAGTTACTGATTGCCAGTCTGAGAATGAACCATTTATCCCAACTCTCTGCCTTCTGTTAGATAGCCAATCCTCTATCCATGCCAGAATATTACCCCCAATCCCGTGATTTTTTATCTTAAGCAATAATCTTTTGTGTGGCACCTTGTCAAATGCCTTTTGGAAGTCTAAATACACTATGTCCACTGGTTCCCCTTTATCCACCCTATATGTTACTTCCTCAAAGAACTCCAGCAAATTTGTCAAACATGACTTCCCCTTCATAAAACCATGCTGACTTTGTCCTATTAAATTATGATTATCCAAATGTCCTGTTACTGTCTCCTTAATAATGGACTCCAAAATTTTACCTACCACAGATGTTAGGCTAACTGGTCTATCGTTTCCAGCCTTCTGTCTGCTGCCCTTTTTAAATAAGGGTGTTACATTAGCAGTTTTCCAGTCTGCCGGGACCTTTGCTGAGTCCAGGGAGTTTTGGAAAATTATTACCAATGCATCCACAATCCCTACCGCCACTTCCCTCAAGACCCTAGGATGTAAGCCATCAGGTCCAGGTGATTTATCCGCCTTGAGTCCCATTATTTTACCGAGTACCACTTCCTTAGTGATTTTGATTGTGTTTAGCTCCTCCCCCCCTTTAGCCCCCTGTTTGTCCAGTGTTGGGATATTCTTAGGCCTAGAAATTCACTATGGCCCCGCCAGCTGGCTAGTGCCCAAAAGTTAGCGCTGGGTGGGAAGCCTATAGCGATCGTCAGATATTCATTGTTAGCGCCCCAATTCGGAACCGGGCGCTATACCAGGGTGTGCCCGCCTCCGCTTGGGGCGCTGACACTGAATATCAGCGCTCTTGGCGCCGCTGCGCCAGCCGCTGCGGAGCGGCAGGCTGCGGTACTGCAGGCCTCCTCCTTCTCTTAAGGGGGAGCTGCCTGCAACGGGGAGATCGCCGCTGGATAGTGCCGGCAAATGAGCCCGGCACCACGGAGAAGTGCCGGGCTCGCGGAAAGCAGCCGGCAATGCCATGGGGGGGGGGTGGAGGAGGCCGGGGAAGGAGGTGCGGGCAGGCGGCCGCCGAAAAAGCGGCCGGCCGCACCTTCCGCTTTAAAGCGCCCCACTAAGGCAGCAGGACGGCCCCGTTTTCTGGTCGCTGTTTGCGGCCGCTTCGGAGGAGGCGGCCGCAACTAAATATGGGGATCGGGCCGGTTTCGGGGCGGAACCGGGGCACTGCGCACACCGATGACGTCATCGGCGCCGGCGCAGCGCTAACGGCTACCGCCGCCAATACCGCTGCGCTGAATATCTGCGCAAACTCATTTCTGGCGCAAAATCACTCTTTAGGCGTTAACTGGGCGCAAAGCTGGCAGCGCCTTAATGAATTTCTAGGCCTTAGTGTTTTCTACTGTAAAGACTGATATAAAATATTCATTCAGTGTTTTTGCCATCTCCATATTTCCCACCATTAATTTCCCGGTCTCATCCTCTAAGGGACCAACATTTACTTTAGCCACCCTTTTTCTTTTTATCTATATATATAAATCGGTACTTCTGTCTGTCATTCTGTCTGTCATTCTGTCTGTCATCGCCTGTGCGTCTGTCGGGCTATGCGCTCGAAAGTTACAGGGCGTACCTACGCGCGCGTTACCTCCAAAGAAAGCTTACGCTTCCGAGACGGTTTTAAGCATATTTACGTTTCGGCCGGGCTAAAACCGCGCCCGCGGTATCCCAAAAACCTTCAACATTCCGCTCATTAGCATCTCATTATCCGCTCATTAGCGACAGAGTGACCTCGAGCTCGACCAATCGTACGCCGGGTTGCTGGCGTGTGCCGTCGGGCCAATCGGTGCGTGTGTGGCCGGGCCTTATCGTTCTGAACCGAGGTGAGTCGCCGCCATCTTGCTTCCATTCTTTTTCCTGCTTTCTGTGTCTTTCTTTTCAAATATACATTTCCACCAAAATAAAATTGAATTTATTAAATTGTTTTTAAAAAAATCACTCATTTGTAAACCTAACCTGAACATTCTTTTTCCTACCTTTCCCCGTTTTTTTCTTAGGCCTGAAAGCCTGCGCCTTTCTTGCCCAGCCAGGCCCGATCTCGGTGATTGCGCTTCTGCTAAGCTCCTCACCCCCCCCCCGCCGTGTCACGTTACCCAGGGCAACGGCGTCAGCCACGAGGGTCAGGGTGCGCGCGCAGCAGGAGCAGGTGAGACGCGGCGTCTCTGTTCCGCGCTCGGCGGGGGGGGGGGGCGGGGCTCGGCCGCCGGCCGTCTCTCAGAGCCGCAATCGGGCTCGGCGGGGGGGGCGGGGGCTCGGCCGCCGGCCGTCTCTCAGAGCCGCAACTGGCCTCAGCCGGGGGGGGGGCGGGGGCTCGGCCGCCGGCCGTCTCTCAGAGCCGCAACCGGCCTCGGCCGGGGGGGGGCGTGGCTCGGCCGCCGGCCGTCTCTCAGAACCGCAATCGGGCTCGGCCGGGGGTGGGGGGCGGGGCTCGGCCGCCGGCCGTCGGCCGTCTCTCAGAGCCGCAATTGGGCTCGGCCGGGGGGGGGGGGCGGGGCTCGGCCGCCGGCCGTCTCTCAGAGTCGCAATCGGGCTCGGCCGGGGGGGGGGGTGGTGGGGCTCGGAGAGCGGGGCTCTCGGCTGGGGGGGCGGGGCTCGGAGAGCAGGGCTCTCGGCCTGGGCCCACCCCGCCCCTTCCCCCCCGCCCCCCCCTTCCACCCCCCCTTCCCCCCCGCCCTCCCTTCCCCCCCGCTCCCTTCCCCTTCCCCTTCCCGCCTCCCCCCCGCCCCCCCCTTCTCCCCCCCCGCCCCCCCTCCCTTCCCCCCGCCCCTTCCCCCCCTCCCTTCCCCCCGCCCCTTTCCCCCCCTCCCTTTCCCCCCTGCCTTCCCTTCCCTCCCCTCCCTTCCCCCCCGCCCTCTCTTCCCCCCCTGCCCTCCCTTCCCCCCCGCTCTCTTCCCCCCACCCGCTCTCTCTCTTCCCCCCACCCGCTCTCTCTCTTCCCCCAGTCGCTCTCTCTCTTTCCCCCAGTCGCTCTCTCTCTTTCCCCCAGTCGCTCTCTCTCTACCCCCCAGTCGCTCTCTCTCTTCCTCCCCAGTCGCGCTCTCTCTCTCTCTTCTCCCCCCCCCCCCCAGTCGCTCTCTCTCTCTCTCTTCCAACAACAACATGCCCTCGAAAAAGCCTCGGCACTGCCGGGCACTTCAGCTAGTATAATTATAAAAACTCTTACTATCTGTTTTTATATTTTTTGCTAATTTACTTTCATAATCTATCTTCCCTTTCTTAATCAATCTTTTTGTTATTTTTTGCTGTCTTTTAAAGTTTTCCCAATCCTCTATCCTCCCACTAGATTTGGCTACCTTATATGCCCTTGTTTTTAGTCGAATACTATCCTTAATTTCTTTACTTAGCCATGGATGGTTGTCTTTTCTTTTACACCCTTTTCTTCTCAGTGGAATATATATTTTTTGGAAGTGTTACCATACCTTTGTTACCTCTAGACTTGATTATTCCAATGCGCTCCTGGCTGGCCTCCCACATTCTACCCAACGTAAACTTGAGGTTATCCAAAACTCGGCTGCCCGTGCCCTAACTCGCACCAAGTCCCATTCACCCATCACCTCATGTGCTTGCTGACCTACATTGGCTCCCAGTTAAGCAGCGCCTTGGTTCAAAATTGTCATCCTTGTTTTTAAATCCCTCCATGGCCTCGCCCCTCCCTATCGCTGTAATCTCCTTGAGCCCCACAACCACCCCCCTCCCGAGATATCTGCGCTCCTCTAATTCTGCCCTCTTGAGCATCCCTGATTATAATCGCTCAACCATTGGTGGCCATGCCTTCAGCTGCCTAGGTCCTAAGCTCTCGAATTCCCTGCCTAAACCTCTCCGCCTTGCTACCTCGTTTCTTCCTTTAAAACGCTCCTTAAAACCTACCTCTTTGACCAAGCTTTTGGTCACCTGCCCTAATTTCTTATGTGGCTCAGTGTCAAGTTTTTGTCTTTTAACACTTGGGATGTTTTACTATGTTAAAGGCGCAATATAAATGCAAGTTGTTGTTGTTGTTTGCTTCGTGGGCTGGTGGGGGTGGGGGAGATACTCCTGCTACTCCTGGCCCACAAGCAGTGCTGGCCAGCGTTAAGCCTGAAGCACAGGAAAAATCTTAGGCACGCAGTCTTATTAAAATATTTAAATGAGTGACCCGCCTCCCCTTCCTGTCTCCATTAAAAGCAGAAGTAGACGAGTTAGGTTCAGGTTTGTGATTTTTTTGCATTTTTACTTCCCACCCGACCAACCCCCTCCCCCTATGATTCTATGATTTCCACACTTGCTTCTTTCTGTCATTGCTATCCATTTCCTGCCTTCCCTTTCCCCTTCATTGCTCCCATTTGCCCCCTTCCCTCTACACTCAGCACACCTAAGTGCCATTGCTAATGAAATGGATTCCAGCATACTGTAGGTAAGAATTGCTGTTCTCATAAGAATTCCCATCTGTAGTATACAATGGTTGGAATCACTTCCATCAGGAAGGAAAAGTGTTGAGGTCCTGCAGTCAGAGTTTCAGGAGCTAGGGAGGAAGTTAAAAAGCAGGCACTCAAAGGTAGTAATCTCTAGATTACTCCCAGTGCCATGCGCTAGTGAGTATAGGAACAGTAGGATAAAACAGATTAACATGTGGCTGGAGAAATGGTGCAAGAGGGAGGGCTTCAGATTCCCGGGGCATTGGGTCCTGTTCAAGGTGGACGGGTTGCACCTCAACAGAGCTGGGACCAATGTCCTTGTGGGAAGGTTAACTGCTACTGTGGGAGAGGGTTTAAACTAATTTGGCAGGGGGATGGGCACCAGGATGAAACATTAGAGAGGAGAAACAAGCTGCATAGGGACTCGGAGAGACAAACAACACTAGATTAAAGAATAGTTCATAAATAGGAGGGATCAGACAGGGTGAAAATGCGAGGCAGTCTAAGATGGGTTTGGAGTGCATGTACATAAATGCACGTAGTGTGGTAAATAAGGTTGGTGAGCTGCAGGCACAAGTTGCCGCATGGTACTATGATATAGTGACAATAACAGAGAACTGGCTCAAAGAAGGGGAGGATTGGAAACTTAATATTCCTGGCTACAAGGTATTCAGGAAAGAAAGGGACTGCAGGGACAGGGAGACCATACGGCCCCCCGAGCCTGCTCCGCCATTCAATAAGATCATGGCTAAACTTCTATATCAACTCCACTTTCCTGCCCTATCTTCATATCCCTTGATTCCCTTAGTGTCCAAAAATCTATCGATCTCAGTCTTGAATCTACTCATCAACAGCCCTCTAGGGTAGAGAATTTCAAAGATTCACAACTCTCTGAGTGAAAAAATTTCTCCTCATCTCAGACCTAAATGGCTGACCCCTTATTATTCTATGATTCTATGATTAGCAGCAGTGTTCACACAAGAGCAGCATTGAGGAGAAAGTTTCCTGATTTACATTGATTTTTCTCACCAAATGCAGACTGAGATCCCAAATGCTGATGTTAAAATAAAATGCTGATGGTTGGCATGTATGAAACACATACCAGGGACAAACTTGGACTCTTCGGTCTATATGGCTTAGTACTGCAGCAGTCTATGCTTCGAATCATGAGACCTTGAGGGGAGCTAACCAATGTTCTCCCTAAGCTGCGCAGCCGCACAGTAATGAGAAAGGTCCTGTGCAGGCCGGTCACCGGCTTTTACATTTTAAATAGCGCACATGTGCGGAAATTTAAAGGGACTGCGCACTAAAAGAAATAGGCCGCGCATAACAAAGTGTAGCATACAGGGAACATTGGAGCGAATCACTTTTTTTTCTTTTAATTATTGGAATATGGTTTAATTTTTTTCTCCTTTTTCTGCCATTTTCTTCCCCCTTAGTCTCTCATTATGGTGTTGTTGGAGTAGGGTTCTACAGGGGCCTTCCAATTGACTCTTATTCATAGGTGAAACATAGAAACATAGGCCTAGAAATTCAGTTGCTTGCGCCACCAGTTTGCACCCAAAGAGGCCACTCAGAGGCTTTAGCGCCACTGGCCACAACCACCGCGATATTTAGCGGGGCGCTAATGGCGGCGTTAGCCTGTAGCGCTGCGCCGCCACCGATGACGTCATTGGTGTGCGCAGCGCCCCGCTACCGCCCCGAGCGCCATATTAGGTCGCGGCCGCCTCTTCCGCGCCGGCCGCAAATAGCGACCGGTACACAGGGGCCTACCTGTGGCGGTAGTGGGGCGAGTTAAGGTGGAGGTGCGGCCGGCCGCTTTTTCGGCGGCCGCCTGCCCGCACCTCCGTCCCCGGCCTCCTACACGCCCCCCCCCCGTGGCATTGCCGGCTGTTTCCCGAGAGTCCGGCACTTCTCCTTGGTGCCGGGCTCATTTGCCGGCACTCGCGAGCGGGGATCACGCTGTTGCAGGCACCTCCCCCTTAACAGTGGGAGGAAGGCCTGCAGTACCGCAGCCTGCCGTGCCACAGCGGGTGGCGCTGCGGCACTTTGCACACCGAAATTCAGTTTCAGCGCCCCAAGTGGGGCGCCGAAAGCCTTGTTTAGCGGCCGGCTTCCATTTGGGGCGCTGAAACTGAATATCCCGATGGTGCAAGTGGCTCCGCGCGCAGCGGTAATTCCGGCGCCCAGGCGAGCTTGGCGCCCCAAACTGAATTTTTAGCCCATAGAAGATAGGAGCAGGAGTAGGCCATACAGCCCCTTGAGCCTGCTCCGCCATTCAATGAGATCATGGCTGATCATCCAAATTCAGTACCCTGTCCCTGCCTTCTCCCCATATCCCTTGATCCCTTTAGCCTTAAGAAATATATCCAACTCCTTCTTGAATATATTTAATGACTTGGCCTCCACTACCTTCTGTGGTAGAGAATTCCACAGGTTCACCACTCTCTGGGTGAAGAAATTCCTCATCATCTCTGTCCTAAATGGCTTACCCCTTATCCTTAGACTGTGACCCCTGGTTCTGGACTCCCCAGCCATCGGGAATATCCCTCCTGCATCCAGTCTGTCCAGTCCTGTTAGTATTTTAGAAGTTTCAATGAGATCCCCTCTCATTCTTCTAAACTCCAGCGAGTATAAGCCCAATCGACCCAATCTCTCCTCATACATCATTCCTGCCATCCCAGGAATCAGCCTGGTGAATCTTCGCTGCACTCCCTCCATGGCAAGAACATCCTTCCTCAGATAAAGCGACCAAAACTGCACACAATACTCAAAGTGTGGTCTCACCAAGGCCCTGTACAACTGCAGCAAGACATCCTTGTTCTTGTACTCGAACCCTCTCGCTACGAAGGCCAACATACCATTTGCCTTCTTAACCGCCTGCTGCACCTGCATGCTTACCTTCAGCGACTGGTGCACAAGGACACCCAGGTCTCGTTGCACTTCCCCTTCTCCCAATCTATTGCCGTTCAGATAATGATCTGCCATCCTGTTTTTGCCACCAAAGTGGATAACCTCGCATTTATCCACATTATATTGCATCTGCCATGCTTCTGCCCAATCACCCGACCTGTCCAAATCATACTGGAGTTTCTCGGGATCCTCCTCACAGCACACACGCCCACCCAGCTTTGTGTCGTCTGCAAATTTGGAGATATTACATCTAGTTCCCTCGTCTAGTTCATTTATATTTATTGTGAATAACTGGTGTCCTAGGTCCAATCCCTGCGGTACCACACTAGTCACTGCCTACCACTCAGAAAAAGAGCTGTTTATTCCAACTCTTTGCTTCCTGTCTGCCAACCAGTTCTTTATCCAAGTCAGTACCTTGCCCCCAATCCCATGTGCCTTAACTTTACATGCTAATCTCTTAGGCGGGACCTTATCAAAAGCCTTCTGAAAGTCCAAATACACCACATCCACTGGTTCTTCCTTATCTATTCTACCAGTTACATCCTCAAAAAATTCCAGTAGATTAGTCAAACACGATTTACCTTTTGTAAATCCATGTTGACTTTGTCTGATCCTATCACTGTTTTCCAAGTGCTCTGCTATTACATCTTTTATAATGGATTCTAGCATTTTCCCCACTACCGATGTCAGGCTTACCGGTCTATAATTCCCCATTTTCTCTCTACCACCTTTTTTGAATAGTGGGGTTACATTAGCTACCCTCCAATCCATGGGTACTGTTCCAGAGTCTATAGAATTTTGGAAGATGACCAGCAATGCATCTACTATTTCTAGGGCCACTTCCTCAAGTACCCTAGGATGTAGATTATCAGGCCCTGGGGATTTATCGGCCTTCAATCCCGTCAATTTCCCTAACACCATTTCCCTACAAATACTGATTTCTTTCAGTTCCTCCCTCTCATTAGACCCTATGTTCCACGACATCTCTGGGAGGTTATTTGTGTCCTCCTTTTTGAAGACAGAACCAAAGTATGTATGAACCAAAGTATCTCTTGCCCTGCCAGTACACTTTACACCTAATCTCAGCCTATTACCATCTCGTCTAGCTCTTTTGATTCTTTCACTTCTTTTGTCCGATCGCAGCCCTGCCTTGGATCTATTTTCTTTTCTTTCCAGTTTTGAAGAAGGGTTCGACCCAAAACGTCAACTCAAATTTCTCTCCACGGATGTTGCCTGACCTGCTGAGTTTTTCCAGCATTTTCTGTTGTTATTATGTATTTTATTGGTCTGCCATTTCTTTGTTCCCCATTATAAATTCCCCTGATTCTGACTGCAAGGGACCTACGTTTGACTTCACCAATCTTTTTCTCTTCACATATCTATAAAAGCTTTTACAGTCAGTTTTTATTTTCCCTGCAAGCTTACTCTCATACTCTATTTTCCCCTTCTTAATTAATCCCTTTGTCCTCCTTTGCTGAATCCTAAACTGCTCCCAATCCTCAGGTTTACTGCTTTTTCTGGCCAATTTATATGTCTTCTCCTTGGATCTTATGCTATCCCTAATTTCCCTTGTTAGCCACGGTTGAGTCACCTTTTTTGATTTATTTTTATGCCAAACAGGGATGAACAAATTCTGTAGTTCATCCATGCGATCTTTGAATGTTTGCCATTGCCTATCCACCGTCAACCCTTTGAGTAACATTCCCCAATCAATCCTACCCAACTCGCGCCTCATACCATCGTAGTTTCCTTTATTTAAATTCAGGACCCTAGTCTCTGAGTCAACTACTTCACTCTCCATCTTAATGAAGAATTCTATCATATTATGAACTTAATGAGTATCATCGTCAGGCATTATAGCTAAGCCTGAACCTATTCTCACCCAACAGCCATACACATGCCCTTCCAGAAGGGTTATTGGATAGCAATGAGGAGCAGAAACCTTCCATAACATGGGAATGTGAGGCCAATAACAGCGCTCCTACTACCACCCCAGCTGAAATCAGCTAACTCAGAGCAGATCAGAAATCAAACCTGAAACCTTTTTTTTGTCTGTATGGCTCAGTTACTCAATGCCTTAACCAGCTGAGCCTTTACAGGAGCCTAATTGTTTGACTGTAATAATCATGAATGTCCCACTTTTCAGTATATATACTAGCCCACTATAATTGGCTTGATGTACCTCCATTGAACACAGAAGGCATAGTGGAAACAGTTAAGCCGAAATAAAACACATACTGAATAGTTTTTGTTCCCTTTCAAATACTAGTTAATTAGTACTTGTCAAGTTGAGGGATATCATATTCCAATTGATGCAAAAAATACATGAACAAGTTCATGCTTATTTGAGACTAACATTGGATGTGATCCTTGTAACTAGTTATTGTATGTTACAAGAATGACATCTATTTCAAACCAGGTAGTCATTGTTACATTTAATGATAGATCTGATAATCAACAAAACATACAGATCACTTTCAAAAGAACATGATGTTTTAACCCCTTCACAAAACTATAATTTATGATTAGTTTTAATAGAACATGAAATTGTTCCAAATATATCATTGTTTATACTGAACCATTCAATTTCTGAGTGAGAACCAGATTCAAATTAAATTACCTTTTACCTCTTGTAGTGATGTCAGATGGTTATTTCGGAATGATCTGACATAACCTTATGAAGTGGCTTTACTTCATATTTGATGGACTTAATTTTTTACCTCTCTCAAAAGCAGATGCGCTGTAAACCTGCTGTACTGTACGTAATGATGCTTTTGTATCATGAAACCAATTAAAATAAAACTACTTCCATCCATATACTACTCCAGTCTTGCACTTAAAGTTTTCCTACTGATTTGATGCATATGGACTGTCTAAATAAAGCTCAAATATTAAATAATTAATTTATTAATTTTCTTATTTTTGGCTTCTCCTCTTTCTCTGTAAATGTTTGCTGTCATTATAGCCTTCACTAGATGCAAGGCTGCTTTGTATATTTTTCTTCTACTCTACAACTTTGAAACTGTTGCCAGTCTGGCTGTTTCTAGCACTGCATTGCACTACTGCTATAGACTGGCTTATTTGTGCTCTTTCGGTGTAGTCTTAAAAGGAGAATCTGAGTGCTGGGAATCTACAATATGGTGCCAACAATGATAAATAATGAAAATGTTACAGCTGTTCGAGAAGTTCAAGTCAGTGAATGTAGAGGGTGCTGTTGGCCTGTGTTATGGAGCAGAATTTGTTGTCACATTAGCACAAAAATAACCAGAACAATTTGTAGCAATTGAGGAAAACATATCGGAAAAATTATCCAATGATGGAGTATCCCTTTCTTGGATTTATGCATTCTTACTTTTCAAACTACATTAAATGAAAGATATATTTCTCCATGTTTTAAATTGTATATAGTTACATAATTATTATTAGACCACTATATATATTTATTTCTAATTATTATTCATTACTCTTTGTAATTCATTACACAGAGGTGACATTAGTTGATTCTGAACAGGCCTAGTCCAGTAAAAAAAAGTCACCAATGGTAGCATAGTGGTAATGTCACTGGGCCAGTAATCCAGAGGCCTGGACTATTGATCTGGGAGATGTGAGTTCAAATCCCACCACGGCAGTTGGGGAATTTAAATTCAGTTAATTAAATAAATCTAGCATTAAAAAGCTGGTATCAGTAATGGTGACCATGAAACTATCAGATTGTTGGGAATAATCCATCTGGTTCACTAATGTCCTTTAGGGAAGGAAATGTGCTGTCCTTACCTGGTCTGGCCTATATGTGACTCCAGCGCTCACAGCAATGTGATTGACTCTTAACTGCCCGCTGAAATTGCTTAGCAAGCCACTCAGTTGTAACAAACTGCTACGAAAAGCAATCATAAGAATAAAACCGGGCGGACCACTCGGCATCGATCTCTAGGCACTGGCTTTGGACACGAAAATGGCACAGCAGCCCAGTCGACCCTGCAGAGTCCTCCTCACTAACATCTGGGGACTTGTACCAAAATTGGCAGAACTGTCCCATAGTCTAGTCAAGCAACAGCCGACAGAATCATACCTTTCAGCCAATATCCAAGACTCCTCCATCACCATCCCTGGGTATGTTCTGTCACACCGGCAGGTCGGACCCACCAGAGGTGGCGGTATAGTTGGAAGGGAGTGGCCCTAGGAGTCCTCAAAATTGACGCCAGACCTCAAAGTCTCATAGCATAAGGTCAAACTTGGGCAAGGAAACGTGTTGCTGATTACCACCTACCGCTCTTCCTCAGCTGGTGAATCAGTACTCCTCCATGTCGAACACCACTTGGAAGAAGCACTGAGGGTAGCAAGGGCACAGAATGTACTCTGGGTGGGAGACTTCAATGTCCATCACCAAGAGTGGCTCGGTAGCACCACTGTTGGCTGAGTCCTGAAGGACATAGCTGCCAAACTGGGCCTGCGGCAGGTGGTGAGAGAACCAACACAAGAGAAAAACTTACCTCGTCCTCACTAATCTACCTGTCACAGATGCATCTGTCCATGACAGCATTGGTAGCAGTGACCACCGCACAGTTCTTGTGGAGACGAAGTCCTGTCTTCACACTGAGACTACCACCGTGCTAAATGGGATAGATTCAGAACAGATCTAGCAGCTCAAAACTGGGCATCCATAAGGCACTGTGGGCCATCGGCAGCAGCAAAATTGTATTCCACCACAATCTGTAACCTCATGGCCCGGCATATCCCACACTCTACCATTACCATCAAGCCAGGGGACCAAACCTGGTTCAATGAGGAGTGCAGAAGAGCATGCCAGGAGCAGCACCAGGCGCACCTAAAAATAAGGTGCTGTGGCGTAACCGATCACAGAAAGGACACAATCCGCTTTCCGGTCCGTAGACTATAAATCAGGTGTCATACCTTTAAGAGGGATCACACCTTTAAGAAACTCGATCTGCAACATAGTTAAGCCCAGAGCGGGGGAGGAGCAGTCGAAGCTGTGCACTGATGAAAGGCAGTCGTACTTTGTGTAGTCTCTGACTCCATTTTGTGTTCAGCATGCAGCCTCAACAATTAAACCTTTTCTGTTGAACCTCTCCGAGTTCAGTATTTTTTGCTAGGAGTACGTAGACTCCTACATTGGTGACCCTGACACTCAGGACGACTCCTAAGCGTAACCATGGCTGACACAAACGCAGTTTCTGTGAAGCTGCCGGAGTTCTGGGAGAACCTGGCCACCACCTGGTTCCTTCAAGCCGAATCGCAATTCCGACTCCGCGGCATCACCGCCGACGCAACGATGTACGACTACCTCCTCGCCTCCCTGGGCAGCTCCACAATCACAAAAGTCTGGACAACACTACAAAACCCTCCGGAGGAAGGCAAGTACGCCCATCTCAAGGCCGCGCTCATTAAAAAATTCACAGCCTCCCAATTCTTGCGCAATTGCCACCTCCTCGACCTCCCGGGCCTCGGTGACTCCACGCCGTCAGACTTGCTCTCACACATGCTTGCTCTGACCGACGAGAAACCGCCCGGCTCCCTCTTCCACACGCTCTTTATCCGCCAACTACCTCCCAGCATCCGCCCGGCGATCGTGGCATCCAGCCTCACGGACCTCGAGGTCCTGGCCGATGAAGCCGATAAGCTCCTGTCCGCCAGCTCCAACCACGCCGCCACCCCCGACCTGGCCTCCGCAGCGTCGGCGCGCACTCCACCCTCTATCGCGCGGCCACACAGCTCGGCCACGAGGCCCCCCAGGCCCCCATGTCCCCCAAGCCCTCCGACCCAGGGCTACTGCTACTTCCATACCCGGTTTGGCGCACGGGCACGCTGCTGCAGCCATCCCTGCAAGTTTCCAACCGCCCCCACACCGGCCTACATGATGGCCGTGGGGCAAGCAGGCGAGCTGCTGTACGTTACGGACAGCGCCTCCGGACGCCGTTTCCTATGCGACACGGGCGCGCAGCGCAGCATCATCCCCGCGTCCGCCCTCGAGATCCAGCGAGGTGGCCGCGGCCCTGCGCCGGCTGCCGCCAACGGCACCGACATCCGGACGTACGGCACCCGCACCGTCACCATCGACCTTGCAGGCCGCCGATACCACTGGGAGTTTATCACCGCCAAGGTGCTCTCCCCGCTCCTCGGTGCGGATTTCCTGTGCGCCCACGGCCTGTTGGTCGACATGCCTCGGCGCCGCCTCGTGGACATGAACACCATGTCACCTATCCCGGGCGCCATGGCCCCCCCCCAACCCGCCGAAATGGCGTGGCAGTGCCGTGCCCGCTCAACGGACGACTACTCAGCACTCCTGGCTGAGTTCCCAGCCCTCACCAACCCGACCTTCTCCGCGAAGGTTGCTAAGCACGGGGTAGAACACTTCATCCCCACCACAGGCCCACCGGTGTATGCCCACGCCCGCAGGCTGGACCCGGCCAAGCTGGAGATCGCGCGGGCCGAGTTCGCCACAATGGAACAGCTCGGCATCATCCGCCGCTCCAACAGCCCCTGGGCCTCCCCACTCCACATCGTCACCAAACCCGATGGGGGATGGCGCCCCTGCGGGGACTACCGGCGCCTAAACGACGCCACCACGCCGGATCGGTACCCCATACCGCACATTCAAGACTTCTCGGCTAGACTGGCCGGCCGCTCAGTCTTCTCCAAAGTCGACCTGGTGCGCGGTTACCATCAGGTGCCAGTCCACCCCACGGACGTTCCCAAGATGGCCATAATCACCCCTTTTGGGCTATTCGAGTTCCTCCGAATGCCCGTCGGCCTCAAAAACGCGGCCCAGGCCTTCCAGCGGCTCATGGACTCGGTCCTCCGGGACCTGAAGTTCCTCTTTGTCTACCTGGATGACATCCTGGTAGCTAGTTCCTCCAAGCAGGAACACATCGAGCACCTCCGCACCCTGTTCCAGCGGCTCAGTGAGCACGGGCTCATCATCAGCCCAGCCAAGTGCCAATTCGGCCTCAGCAGGATCGAATTCCTCGGCCACCACATCACGCAGGATGGAGCCATTCCCCTGCCCACCAAGGTACAAGCCATCCAGCAGTTCCCCCGGCCTACCACCATCAAAGACCTCCAGGAGTTCTTGGGGATGATCAACTTTTACAACCGCTTCATTCCCGGAGCGGCCTCCCTCATGCGGCCCCTATACGAAGCCCTCCGGGGTAAGAAAGACAGAATGGCGATCGAGTGGTCGGCGGACATGTTGACCGCTTTCGACTCGACCAAAAAGGTGCTCGCCGATGTCACCATGCTCGCTCACCCACAGCCCAATGCCAGGGTGGCCCTCACCACGTACGCTTCCGACCACACGGTCGGCGCCATGTACGAACAGTGGGTCGACGGGGCCTGGCAACCGCTGGCCTTTTTCAGCCGCCAACTGCGCCCCCCGGAGGCCAAATACAGCGCCTTTGGCCGCGAGCTCCTCGTACTGTACCTGGCAGTCCGCCATTTTAGATTTCTTCTGGAGGGCTGCCCCTTCACCGTGTTTGTCGACCACAAACCCCTGACATTCGCGATGGCGAAATCTGCAGACCCGTGGTCAGCCAGGCAACAACGCCAGCTCGCCGCGGTGTCCGAATTCACCACAGACATCCGGCACGTCTCCGGTCGAGACAACGTGGTGGCCGTCCACGGCGCCCACCTGGCAGTGGACTATGCTCAACTGGCAGCGGAGCAACGCACCGACCCCGATCTGCTCTCCGCGCCCACAACCCTCCCAGGGCTGCGACTGACCGACGTCGCCTGCAGCCCGTCCGCCGTCACAGTCAAATGCGACACCTCCTTGGCGCAACCCCGCCCCGCAGTCCCGGTGTCCTGGCGAAAACGGGTGTTCGACATCGTCCACGGCCTCTCACACCCGGCACCCGCGCGTCCATTAGACTGGTGGCCAACCAACTTGTCTGGCGCGGCCTGCGCAAAGATGTGCACGTCTGGTCCAGATCCTGCATAGCTTGCCAGCGTGCCAAAATCCACCAGCACGTCAAAGCCCCACTCGAGGAGTTCACCGTGCCAGAAAGAAGGTTTGACCACATCCACATCGACCTCGTCGGCCCCCTGCTGTCATCACAAGGTCACACGCACCTACTGACAATCGTGGACCGTACCACCCGCTGGCCCGAGGCCATTCCACTGACGTCCACCACCACCGCCGACATCGCGAGAGCGTTCATCGGTACCTGGGTCGCTTGGTTCGGCGTCCCCTCCGACATGACGTCGGATAGAGGCCCGCAGTTCACCTCTGATCTGTGGGCCGCCATCGCCCGAAACCTCGGGGTGGCCGTTCACCGCACCACGGCTTACCACCCCCAAGCCAACGGACTGTGCGAGCGATTCCACAGGTCCATGAAGGCGTCCCTCCGTGCCAGCCTCGAGGACGAGGCTTGGATCGACCGCCTCCCATGGGTGCTACTCGGCCTACGCTCCGCGGTCAAGGAAGACCTGCAAGCCTCGGCGGCGGAACTCGTGTACGGCCAGCCGCTGCGTGTACCCGGAGAGTTCCTGCCCACCGCCACGACCCCCTGGTCGGCTGACCAGCAACGCCGCCCTTTCGCCAACCGAGCACAACAGTTCTCTCTGGTGCCCACTGGCCGGCACGGCGAACCAGCAACCGCGTACCACCTAGCCTGCACATGGCCAAATTTGTTTTCGTGCGCCATGACGCCCACCGAGGACCTCTACGGCCCCCCATACGATGGACCCTACAAGGTACTCCAGACGGGGAACAAGTTCTTCCGCCTCGAAGTGGGCGGCAGAACTGACAAGGTGTCGGTCGACCAGCTCAAGCTGGCGCACCTAGAGCCCGACGAACCCGTTCAAGTGGGCCAACCCCCACCGCGGGGCAGACCGCCTAAGAGCCCGACGCGTCCGACCGCCCCGCTCAAGACACCAACCGCCAAGAGCCGTTCCGGCCGTGCCATCAAGCCGCCACACCAGTTCATACACTCCCTACTAGCGGATTCTGGGGGGAGCTGTGTGGCGTACCGATCACAGAAAGGACACAATCCGCTTTCCGGTCCGTAGACTATAAATCAGGCGTCATGCCTTTAAGAGGGATCACTCCTTTAAGAAACTTGATCTGCAACATAGTTAAGCCCAGAGCGGGGGAGGAGCAGTCGAAGCTGTGCACTGATGAAAGGCAGTCGTACTTTGTGTAGTCTCTGACTCCATTTTGTGTTCAGCATGCAGCCTCAACAATTAAACCTTTTCTGTTGAACCTCTCCGAGTTCAGTATTTTTTGCTAGGAGTACGTAGACTCCTACAGTGCCAAGCTGGGGAGGCTGTAACACAGGACTACATGCATGCTAAACAGCAGAAGCGGCATGCTAGAGACAGAGCTAAGCGATCCCACAAACAATAGATCAGATCAAAGCTATCCAGTCGTGAATGGTGGTGGACAATTAAACAACTAACAGGAGGAGAAGGCTCCATGAATATCCCCATCCTCAATGATGGCGGAGCTCAGCATGCGAGTACAAAAGACAAGGCTGAAGTGTTTTCAACCATCTTCAACCAGAAGTGTCAAGTGGATGATTCATCCTGGCCTTCTCCTCAGGTCTCCACCATCACAGAAGCCAGTCTTCAGCCAATTCGATTCACTGCACATGATATCAAGAAACAATTGAGCGCACTGTATACAGCAGACTTGTGCTCCAGAACTAGCCGCGCCTCTAGTCAAGCTGTTCCAATACAGCTACAACACTGGCCTCTACCCAACAATGTGGAAAAGCAGGAGAAATCCAATCTGCTCAATTTTCTTCCCATCAGTCTACTCTCAATCATGAGCAAAGTGATGGAAGGTGTTGTCAACAATGCTATCAAGCAGCACTTACTCAGCAACAAGCTTCTCACCGATGCTCAGTTTGGGTTCTGCCAAGACCACTCGGTTCCAGACCTCATTACAGCCTTCGTCCAAACATGGACAAAAGAGCTGAATTCCAGAGGTGAGGCGAGAGAGACTGCCCTTGACATCAAGGCAGCATTTGACCAAATGTGGCATCAAGGAGCCCTAGTAAAATTGAAGTCAATGGGAATCGGGGGAAAACTCTCCACTGGTTGGAGTCAAACCTAGCACAAAGGAAGATGGTTGTAGTTGTTGGAGGTCAATCATCTCAGCCCCAGGACATCGCTGCAGGAGTTCCACTTGCCTGGTTGAGTGCAGCTCCAAACACACTCATGAAGCTCGACACCATCCAGGACAAAGCAGCCTGCTTGATTGGCACCCCATATACCACCTTAAATATTCACTCCCTCCACCACCGTGTACCATCTACAAGATGCACTGCAGCAACTCGCCAAGGCTTCTTCAGCAGCACTTCCCTAACCCACGACCTCTACCACCTAGAAGGACAAGGGCAGCAGGCACATGGGAGCACCATCACCTGCAGGTTCCCCTCCAAGTTACACACCATCCTGAGTTAGACATATATCGCCGTTCCTTCATCGCTGCTGGGTCAAATTCCTGGAATCCCTCCCTAACAGCACTGTGGGAGTACCTTCCCCACACGGACTGCAGCAGTTCAAGAAGGCGGCTCACCACCACTTCTCAAGGGCAATTAGGGATGGGCAATAAATGCTGGCCTTGCCAGCGACGCCCAGATCCCTTGAACTAATAAAAAATATAGTTTCACAGAGAGATACTGGATGTGATGTTATTGATGTACCCTAACTTCCCTCTGCATTCTCAACATAATTGTAGTTTTAGAGTTCTCTTTGTTTCTCATCCTCTTTCTCTGAGTGCTCTGTAAATGTTTGCTGTCACCACACCCTTTATTTGATGCAAGGCTGCTTCGTATATTTTTCTTCTACTCTGAAACTTTGCAAACATTTCCATTCTAGCTGTTTCTAGCACTGCATTGCACTACTGCTTTAGGCTAACCTATTTGTACCCTTTCCGTGTTGGAGTATCATTGGTGGGCATTTTAACCCCCAAAAACAAATGGGTTTGGGTCGGGACCAATGTTAAAATGTGAAAAATCTCGAACTCAAACCCAGCGGGCCTCAAACCTGCCCACTTCTGATTTTAACGGAGGCAGGATGGAGGTGGGCAACCAACCTGCTCCCAGGAGGCTGGTCGCTCATTTAAATATTTTAATGAGGCTGCGTGCCTCAGATTTTATCTCTGTTTAAACTTTTACGCTGGCTGGCCGGGTTTCCTGGGCCTTGAGAAGCCTGGCACCTAAAGGGGGGCGAGGACTGCTGGATCCAGCAAGTAAGTGCCTTTCCAGCACTGCTTGTGGGCCAGGAGGAGCAGGAGTGCTATCCCTCAGCCCACTATGCTTACCTATAAACCACTCCCATGATCAGCCGTCCCCCCACTGCCCAATCGGAATCTCTCCCCACCCCCGCGCCACAATGTCCCCCGATACCCCAGTGACGTGGTCTTTCTGATCCCTCCCTCCCTCCTCTGGGCTCCCCGGATGCGGCCTCCGATTCCCCCCTTGATCCTTCCAATCTCCCCCGGACCCTTCCAATCTCCCCCCGACCCTTCCGATCTCCCCCCGACCCTTCCGATCTCCTCCCCCGACCCATCCGATCTCCCCCCGACCCTTCCAATCTCCTCCCGACCCTTCCGATCTCCCCCCGACCCTTCCGATCTCCCCCGACCCTTCCGATCTCCACCCGACCCTTCCGATCTCCCCCCGACCCTTCCGATCTCCCCCGACCCTTCCGATCTCTCCCCGACCCTTCCGATCTCCCCCCGACCCTTCCAATCTCCCCCCGACCCTTCCGATCTCCCCCGACCCTTCCGATCTCCCCCCGACCCTTCCGATCTCCCCCCGACCCTTCCGATCTCCTCCCCCGACCCATCCGATCTCCCCCCGACCCTTCCGATCTCCCCCCGACCCTTCCGATCTCCTCCCCCGACCCTTCCAATCTCCCCCGGACCCTTCCGATCTCTCCCCGACCCTTCCGATCTCCCCCCGACCCTTCCGATCTCCTCCCCCGACCCATCCGATCTCCCCCCGACCCTTCCGATCTCCCCCCGACCCTTCCGATCTCCCCCCGACCCTTCCGATCTCCCCCCGACCCTTCCGATCTCCTCCCCCGACCCTTCCAATCTCCCCCGGACCCTTCCGATCTCTCCCCGACCCTTCCGATCTCCCCCCGACCCTTCCGATCTCCTCCCCCGACCCTTCCGATCTCCCCCCGACCCTTCCGATCTCCCCCCGACCCTTCCGATCTCCCCCGACCCTTCCGATCTCCTCCCCCGACCCTTCCGATCTCCCCCCGACCCTTCCGATCTCCCCCGACCCTTCCGATCTCTCCCCGACCCTTCCGATCTCCCCCCGACCCTTCCGATCTCCCCCCGACCCTTCCGATCTCCCCCGACCCTTCCGATCTCCTCCCCCGACCCTTCCGATCTCCCCCCGACCCTTCCGATCTCCCCCGGACCCTTCCGATCTCCACCCGACCCTTCCGATCTCCCCCCCAACCCTTCCGATCTCCCCCGACCCTTCCGATCTCTCCCCGACCCTTCCGATCTCCCCCCGACCCTTCCGATCTCCTCCCCCGACCCTTCCGATCTCCCCCCGACCCTTCCGATCTCCCCCCGACCCTTCCGATCTCCCCCGACCCTTCCGATCTCCTCCCCCGACCCTTCCGATCTCCCCCGTACCCTTCCGATCTCTCCCCGACCCTTCCGATCTCCCCCCGACCCTTCCGATCTCCTCCCCCGACCCTTCCGATCTCCCCCCGACCCTTCCGATCTCCCCCGACCCTTCCGATCTCCTCCCCCGACCCTTCCGATCTCCCCCCGACCCTTCCGATCTCCCCCGGACCCTTCCGATCTCCACCCGACCCTTCCGATCTCCCCCCCAACCCTTCCGATCTCCCCCGACCCTTCCGATCTCCCCCCGACCCTTCCGATCTCCCTCGACCCTTCCGATCTCCTCCCCCGACCCTTCCGATCTCCCCCCGACCCTTCCGATCTCCCCCGGACCCTTCCGATCTCCACCCGACCCTTCCGATCTCCCCCCCAACCCTTCCGATCTCCCCCGACCCTTCCGATCTCTCCCCGACTCTTCCGATCTCCCCCCGACCCTTCCGACCTCCCCCCGACCCTTCAGATCTCCCCCCGACCCTTCCGATTTTCCCCCGACCCTTCCAATGTCCTCCCAACTCCTGCAATCTTTCCGGCTCCCCAAACCTGCCAATCTCCCCCACCTCCTGGCCTTTCCGATCTCCCCCCCGCCTCCGCCCCCCCCCCCCCACTGGCCTCCAATCTCCCCGTCCTTCAGCCTCTGATCTCCCCCCACCCAGCCTGGCCGATCCCTCCCTCCCTCCTCTCTGCTCCCCGGCTGCAGCCTGATTCCACATGCCTACCCGCTGACAGCCAGCCAGCCTCTCAATCTGTCTGGTTGTGGCCGGGAAATGGAGGCAAAAAATGTTAATCAGGTCCTGCTGTTAAATTCGGCAGGACTTGAAGGAAACCCGCAAAACTGCCCCCCCTCTGTTGTGTATGTACCTTTAAGAGAAGAACTGATTCTATACTGCAGTACCGGCAGTGACCACCCCTGTATATAAAGCCATAGCAGGCTTCTGTACTTCAGTCGTAAGTTACCCTCTGTTCAGCTGCAAGCACGAGCAGAGGGAGCAGCCAGACTTTGGAGAGTGGATTAAAGTGGTGGTCCCCTGACCAGGAAGAGGAGGAGAACGTTGGACCACCACCACCAACTCCACCATCATTACATCAACTGAGGTGCCTGGAGAGAGAGGACAGAGGAGGAGAAGGAGAAAGGAGGCCTACATCAACATCAACCAGGGGAGAGGCCTTTCTATCACTGCCTCCCCAATTTGGCCTCCACTTCAGGAGAGGGAGAGAGGGGAGAGAAACCAACTGCTTGAAAGGAGGGAAGAAAACTTCATCCGGAACATCTACAGGTGGGTGTTATTTGGGGCACTCTCCCAAGACTTTGTATTTTAGGTGGGGGGAGAAAAGAAGAAGCAAGGCCGGATCATCAAGGGGTGTAGTGTGTGTGTGTGTGTGCTCTTGTTAAAAGCTAGGCCACACACACCACTAATTAGCATCCCTTCTATTGCCTGCCCTGGGAGAGCTTGGAGCTGCCCAAGGTGAAGTCCTTAATTTAATTTAATTACATCGTTAAGACCTGTTGCAGGACTAAGCCTGGGCTTCTCCAGCTTTTCCAGGTGAAGACGTCTTCTCCCCCTGCCAGAAAACCACCATCACCAAAGACATTTTCCATCGGAGAGTGCAACCCTGCCTACACCCACCCACCATCCTGAGTGGCAACACTGCCCTTTGCGGCCTCCCTCCTTCCCACCCCCCCACCTCTCTCTCTCTCTTTGTCTCTCTCTGCCTGTCTTTCTAAGGCACCTTAGTTTCATCTATTTTATTAATTGCCAATTGAGCAGAGGGGCGAGGGCTCCTCTCCCAATTTAAATCAATAAGGAGAGAGGTGTGTCCTCATTTTAATCAGCTCCCTCTGCTCAATAGAGGACAAAAAACTTTATATATACACCGAGGCCATTAACACCTTCAGGCCTGTGACTTGGGGTGAGTGTAGCCCTTAAAAAAAGCACCCCAGAATGGCGACTGCATCTTCGCCGGTGGCGGGGCCAGCCGGGACCTATGCGAGAGTGGTAGCCACAGCCACAGCTGCTCCCGCTGTTCCTGCTGCCCCGTCACCTTTTCGATTAATAACAAAAAAGCTTGGGGTGAAGAGCTACACTCACCCCACTATGACCATCGAGGCCTGCGTCAAGGCCATGGCTGGGGTTGTCGGCCCCTCAGCCATCGTCGCGGCCTCGAAAATGTATGGGAAGGCTGTGTTCTTCCTGGGGTCGGAGCGGGCGGTGTCCCTGGCTGTCGCCAAGGGGCTCACCGTGGGCGGGACCTTCCTGCCGGTGGATCCTCTCGAGGCCACCGCGCAGAGGATCATTATTTCCAACGTCCCGCCCTATGTTCCTGGTGAGCTCCTCCTTCCCCATTTGCGACAACTTGGGGAGGTGAGGTCGGGGATCACGCCCATCCCGCTCGGCTTCCGGGAGGCCAGCCTTCGCCACGTCTTCTCCTTCCGGCGCCAGCTGTTTATCCAGCTGGCGCGGGAGGAGGACACTGAAGGGGCGTTCGTCGTCCTCCACGAGGGGACCGCCTACCGCGCCTTTTGGACGTCGGACGGTGTGAGGTGCCATGCCTGCAGGGAGGTGGGGCACATCAGGAGGAACTGCCCTGCCTCCAAGGCCGCCGGATCATCTCGTGCGGCCGAGGCTGGCGCCGCCGCCGCCGCCCTTCCCCCCGGATCTGCCCGCGCGTCAAGTACGTCTGATGCGCGGTTGACGTCGGGGGCCGATGCCACCAAGGCCTCCGGCGGGGGGGAGGGAGCGTGTCCGGCCGGAAAGAAGGCGCGGGGAAAAAAGAAGCACCTTGGGGCAGGTCCCCCCGTGGATGGTGAGCCCTTGCCCCTTGAGCCCCTTACACCCGCGCTCCTCGCGGAGTTGATCAGGGCAGATGTGAGCGGGAGGGGCCCCGTGCCCGAGCCTGTGGCCGCAACCGCCGCAGCGGTAATGCCAATACCTGCGGCCGGGCTCGGGCCCGAGGAACCCGACAAACCTGCTCCGCCGGAGGGAGTCGAGGAGGAGGCCTTTGCAGACATGGAGGTCTCCCTCGCTCCCTCCGTGCTAAAAAGAAGGCGCGACCCCCTGGATGAGGAGGAGGACCGGGAGGAGGAAGGTCCCTCCGAGCAGGGGGAGTCGTCGCCCGCCGCGGGTACTGCGCCCCCCCGCCCCCCCAGCGCTGTCGTCATCACCAGCGATCGGCAGGGGTCGCCTGTCCCTCGGGAGGCTGAGGCAGATGTGTCTGTCCAGCACGTGCCTCCCGGGGATAGGGATGGGACCCTGCCCGTGGGGGGGGTTGCGGAACAACCCGCGGCAGTAATTGAAGTTGACCTTTTATCGGTGTCGTTACCCCTCGCCGGGTCGGGCAGCCTGGGGGCTGGGTCGGGCGAGCTCGAGGATAATGAGCTCGCCCAATGCGACCCGGATGTCTCCCAGGGGATGCTCGTCCTGGTAGAGCTTTTAATTCAAAACCCCCCGTCCGCTGGGTCGGAGGTTGGTGGCGGGGAGGAGGATGGCCCCCTGGCTGCGTCTCTGGTGCCGGACGTACTGGAGGAGCTGGAAATTGTTCTCTTCCCCGGTTTCTCCGGTCGTTCCGGCGTCTGAGGCGGAGGGGAGCTCTGAACCGCCGCCGTCTTCTGGCCCGGCACCCCTAGAGGAGCCCAGGGAGAAATCCTCTGCCGCCGATCCTGGGGGTGGGATCCGGGCGGAGGCGGGGCTGGCTGGCGCGGCTGAGTCGTTCGCTTCGCACTGCGCGGCGGACGGGTCGGCCGCTGGTGACGACCCCCTGGAGGAGGATGGGGACTCGGTGATGGGCACGGAGGATGATTCGGACTCCAGCGCCGACGTGGCGATGGATGACCTCGTGCCCCTTGCCAAGTCTCCCCTCATTTCCGTAAGGGAACTCCGGGATTTTATGGCCACGTGCCTGGGTCAGCGCAATAAGGTCCGGCTGGCCCTCGACAGGTGGTTGGAGCTGGCGCTGCTCATCGATTCCGTCCACGCCGCCGTTAAGATCTTGGGCGCGGACGAGGGTGTGAACCCGCTCGAGCTGCGTCGGCTCACAACGTTTCTCACTGGGCTGCTGAGGAAGTGGCGGCGGACCAGCGGCTGCGCTTCCTCGCCCCGTTAGGTGTAGGTAGAGGTTGCACTATGCTTCTGACATGAAAAAACCATAGCCAGCCTCAACATCAACGGCAGCAGGGAGGCGCGCCGCAGATTCAATAACTTCTCGGTCCTTCGGGACGGGAAGTATGCGGTGTGCTTCCTGCAAGAAACCCACACCGTTCCGGGAGACGAAGCCACGTGGCTCCTGGAGTGGCAAGGAGGGGTCAGCATGAGTCACCTCTCCAACAATTCCAGCGGGGTGGCTATCTTGCTGGCCCCGCATTTTCAGCCGGAGATCTTGGGGGTCAAGGAGCACGTGCCGGGCCGCTTGCTCCATGTCACTGTTCGCCTGGGGGGCGTGCCGCTCCATCTAGTGAACGTGTACGCCCCTCAGACCAGTGTGCAGCAAGTGCGCTTCTTCGAAGAAGTGTCCGCTCTCTTGGGCTCCATCGACGTGGGCGAGTGCGTCATCCTCGGGGGGGATTTTAACTGCACCCTCGAGGCGAGGGACCGTTCGGGTCCCCCGCGAAGCCCGGCGGCGATGGAGAAGTTGAGGGACCTGGTTGGGTCCTTCGACTTGGTGGACGTCTGGCGAAATCTCCACCCCGACTCCAGCGCCTTCACTAGCGTGAGGTCTGGGGGAGGAAGGTCCAGAATCGACCGCCTCTACATTTCCCGGGCGTTCATCTCCTGCGTTCTGGCAGCTTCCATGCGGCCGGTGCCGTGCACGGACCACCACCTGGTGTGGGCGGAGCTCGCTCCGCTGCGCGCGCGGGGGGGGTCCGTGTACTGGCATTTTAACAACCTGCTGCTGGAGGACGCACGGTTCCGGGATTCGTTTCGTCGATTCTGGGCCGACTGGAGAAGGAAGCAGGGGGGCTTCCCCTCCTTGAGGCTATGGTGGGATGTGGGCAAGGCTCACATCCGTCTCTTCTGTCAGGAGTACGCGAAGGGGTCGACCAAGAGGCGGGAGGCCCGGGTCGGGCGGTTGGAGAAGGAGGTGCTCGACCTGGAGTCCCGTCTCGGTCAGGTCGTCGAGGACCCGGCCCTGCGGAAGGTGTACGAAGAGAAGAAGGGCGCGCTGAAGGACCTGCAGCTCGTCTGGTCCCGAGGCGCGTACGTGAGGTCGCGGATCCAGCTCCTGCGGGACCTGGACCGCGGCTCCCCCTTCTTCTACTCGCTGGAAAAAAGACGGGGGGTCCGTAAGCAGCTCTTGGGGCTGCTGGCCGACGACGGATCTCTGGTCTCGGATCCGGAGGGAATCCGCGCGGAGACCCGCGCCTATTACGGGGCTCTGTTCTCTCCGGATCCGTCCAGCGAGGATGCGCGCAGAGTTTTGTGGGAGGACCTGACGAAGGTTGGCCCGGAGGGCGCCGAAAAATTGGACGCTCCGCTAAGTCTGGCGGAGCTGACCGGCGCCCTCCGCCAGCTCTCTAGGGGAAAGTCCCCGGGGCTGGACGGGCTGACCGTGGAGTTCCACAGGGCGTTCTGGGACGTCTTGGGGGGCGACTACGCGCGGGTCCTGGGGGAAAGTTTGGCGACCTGGGAGATGCCCCTCTCTTGGCGCAGGGCGGTCATTGTCCTGCTGCCTAAGAAGGGCGATCTCCGCCTCCTTAAGAACTGGCGCCCGGTCTCCCTCCTCAGCACGGACTATAAAATCTTTGCCAGGGCCATGTCTGCTCGCCTTGGCACCGTGCTGGCCCACATGATCCACCCCGACCAGTCCTACACGGTCCCGGGCCGGACCATCCACGATAACATCCATCTGGTCCGGGACCTGGTCCACCACTCCCAGAGGGCTGGTCTGTCGGTCGCCTTCCTTTCCCTGGATCAGGAGAAGGCGTTCGACAGGGTGGATCACGAGTATCTCTTCGGGACTCTGCGCGCATTCGGGTTCGGGACGCATTTCGTCGCCCGGATCCGACTTCTGTACGCCGCCGCGGAGTGTCTGATTAAAGTTAACGGGTCCTTGGCGGCGCCCCTTCGCTTCGGGAGGGGGGTGCGTCAGGGATGCCCCATGTCCGGTCAGTTATATGCCATTTGCGTGGAGCCTTTCCTGCGCCTCTTGCGGAAGAGGTTGACGGGACTGGCTCTGCAAGGGCCGGGCGTGGAGGTGGTCCTCTCGGCTTACGCCGATGACGTGCTCCTCACAGTCACGGATCCCACTGACTTGCGGAGGATGCGGGAATGCCAGCAGATTTACTCGGACGCATCCTCCGCCAAGATCAACTGGGAGAAATGTTCCGGACTCCTGGTGGGTCAGTGGCGGGTGGACCCCCTGCCGGAGGAGTTCAGGCCTTTCGCCTGGAGCACCACGCACCTCCTCTATTTGGGAGTCTACCTTAGCCCTGCCGAGGACGCTTGGCCGGCGAACTGGCAAGAGCTGGAGGCCAAAGTCACCGCTCGCCTAGGACGCTGGACAGGACTGCTCCGAGTGTTGTCCTACAGGGGTCGAGCGCTGGTCATAAACCAGCTGGTGGCCGCCATGTTGTGGTACCGGTTGGTCACTTTGATCCCTCCCCCTGCGTTTGTCGCCAAGATTCAGAAGAAGCTCATCGACTTCTTCTGGGACAAAAGGAAGCACTGGGTCTCTGCCGCGGTTCTGTGTCTCCCGCTTAGGGAGGGCGGTCAGGCGCTGGTGTGCCTTCGCACCCAGGCTGCGACTTTCTGTCTTCAGACGCTGCAGAGATACCTGTACGTCGAGAATCCTCCGAGATGGTGTGCGCTGGCGACGTTTTTCTTCCGCCAGCTGCATGGCCTCAATTACGACACGCAGCTCCTGTTTGCGAAAGTGGGCAGCAGGCGTGCCGGCCTGCGGGAGCTGCCTGTCTTCTACCAGGAACTACTATGGGTTTGGAACTACGTCGCTTCCAGGCGGAGCTCTCCCCCGTCAGGAGCGGCGGCTCTCCTTCGGGAGCCGCTGCTCAGGAATCCGCACCTCCACGAACACGGGTTCGGGCGGCTGGCGGAGGGTAGGGCTGTGGCTGGCAAGGTGACCAGAGTCGGGGACCTGCTCGATGGCGGAGGAGCGGGCTGGATGGCGCCGGAGGAGCTGGCGCGGCGCCTGTCCTGGGCCAACGTCCAGCTCGCGGTCGAAACCATCGAATCGGTAAAAGCGGCACTGGGCCCCGACTCCACTAGGTGTATCGAGGCGGCTCAAGCACGTGGGGCGATCCCGTCCGAGCTTACCCCCGTTCGGACGGAATTCCTCATCGGCGCCCGGCCCCGAAACTCCCCTCGGGAACCGGCGCCTCACAACTTGAGCCGTCTCGAGGAAATACCCTCCGTGCCTTTTCATTCCGCGCGGAGGGGTTTCCTGTACGGGCTGCTCCTGCACACTCTCCACTTTGCCATCTTCGTCTACCGTCCGGACACGCCTTGGCGTGGCGTTTTGCCGACCGGCGGTAGCGGAGGTCCCCAATGGAGGGCTCTCTATGCGGGAGTCCTCCCTTGTTCCATCGGGGACTTGGCCTGGAGGGTGTTGCACGGAGCGGTCCCGTGCAATAAGGTTTTAAGTAGGTTCACGGACTCCCAGGCCGCCTGCATTTTTTGCGGCCTGGAGGAGTCCGTGTTTCACGTTTATATGGATTGTGAGAGGTTGCAGCCCCTCTTTCACTACTTGAAGGGGCTGCTCCTCGATTTTTGGTTGCACTTCAGTCCCACGCTCTTGATCTACGGTCACCCGGTGCGGAGGGGAGCGGACAGGTTGGAGGACCTCCTTGTGGGCCTGCTCCTGGGCCTGGCTAAAAGAGCCATCAATTGGTCCAGGCAGCGGGCGGTCGAGGGGGTCGTCCAGCCGGATTGCCTGCATCTCTTCCGCGGCCATGTTCGCGCCCGGGTGGCCCTGGAGATGGAGCACGCGGTGTCCGCTGGTGCGCTTGAGTATTTCCGTGACCGGTGGGCGCCGCGGGGACTGGAGTGCATCATCAACACGGAAAACCAAATTTTAATTTGATTTGTTAAGCTTTAGTTGAACTTTTGTTTATTTACAGTCGAATTGTTTTTTTTTTTTTTTTGGGTCCAAATAAGAGAGTACCCTCTGTTCAGTAAATACCTGTTATTATTGTTCTCCTGCAGTCCGTGTATTATTTATACTCGGACACTACATTGGCGACGAACAGGTTCGAACTCACCTGCTGTACTGCATCCCCTCACGGGGATCTTTCCCTGAGAAGAAGCTTCTTGGAGGTCGAAGTCAGAACAACGGGCGTCAACCGCGGGCAACCGCCCAAGGATCCATCGGACTTCGGAGAGTTGCAGGAGAGGCTGTGGAGAGCTGGGCTTGGCTCCCCAGTCAAGGTGTTCCAGCAAATCGTGCTGGTAGCAGGTAGTGCGCTGATCCTTCCGGACTGCGGCGGGCTCGAGCTCGATCGAGCGGCTCTGCAAAGGGGCCGTGCAGCGTCGTCGGGAGGAAAAGAAAGAGAGAGAGAGGGTGGAGCGCACAGGGCGCGGTCGGTGCTCAAGAACCGGCCAGCGTAGCGAAAATAAAACAAGGGGAAGGAAAAGTGAGACGCGCCGAAGCCGCGGGTTGCTGCCATTACCCTGCAGAATGCTAGGTGCAGCGTGGCAGCAAGGGGAAGAAGGAAAAGTGCGGGAGGCCCCATTTTATTCCATTGGGGAAGAAGGAAAAGCGCGGGAGGCGCCATTTTAATCCATTGGTGAAGAAGAAAAAGCGCGGGAGGCGCCATTTTAAATCACCCAAGATGCCGAAAAGTGGCAGTATCACTGCTTTCGACAACGAGGTAGAAGACTGGACCACGTATGTGGAAAGAATTGAAGTGTACTGCAAGGCAAATGAGGTAGCCGATGGAAGGAAGGCGTCGGTATTATTAAATTTGATGGGCGCGAGAACGTACAGCCTATTGCGGAATTTAATTACCCCAGCTAAACCAATGGAGAAAAGTTTTGAGGAGATTGTTAATAGCTTACAGGAACACCTAAACCCTACACCGCTGCTGATAGCAGAAAGATTCAAGTTCCATAAAAGAAACCAGCACAAAGATGAGAGCAATGCTGACGATCTTACGGAACTACGCAAGTTATCGAAGCACTGCCAGTTCGGAGCAGGACTGGCAGACACCTTACGGGATAAGTTTGTCTGCGGGCTCCAGAGTGAAGGAACCCAGAAACGACTACTTTCGGAAAAGGACCTGACGCTAGAACAGGCTGTCAGCGTGGCAGTATCCTACAAAGCAGCAGCACGGGGAGCTGCGGAAATACAACAGAAACCACAGGAATACAGCGCTAACGAAATGGTGTATGGAGCAGAAAAGTGCTATCGCTGCGGCAGAACAACCCATGATCAGAAGGACTGCTGGTTTAAGGACAAAGTATGCAGGCAATGTGGGAAAATGGGACACATAGCAAGAGTCTGCAGGTCGGGAAAGAAAACCAACACTACAAGAACTACTAAGGAAAAGTACAAGAAAGTAAAGAAATTGACAGACAGTCGTTCGGAAGATCAGGAGAGTGATAAGGACTCCGGGAGCAGGAGACTAAGTTGTCTAAAGTTACACAACGTGATCGCAAAGGAGGATCACCGAACCATTTGGGTCACCCTCATGATAGCAGGGTCCCCAGTAAAGATGGAATTGGACACAGGATCAGCCCTAACTGTCATGAATCGACGAGACTATGAGCGGCTATTCTCACACATACCCTTGAAGGACACGTCCATTGTATTGAAGACATACACGGGGCAAAAAGTCTACCCCAGAGGAAAAATAAGGGTGCCAGTTGAATACAATGGCAAGGAAACACAGAAACTGTATCTATATATACTACCAGATGGAGGACCACCATTATTGGGACATGAATGGATCTGAAAAATACAATTGGATTGGCATTCCATTCAGGCGCTAACTGTGACTGATAAAAAGGATGATGACGTCACACCTGGACGACTGTCAAAAATTCTAACTGATGCGAAAGAGGTGTTCCAACAAGGACTTGGGACTCTAAAAGGAGTAACAGCAACGATAAAAATCGAAGATAACGCAAACCCAAAATTTTTTAAGGCCAGACCGGTACCTTACGCGATCCGCCCAGCCGTTGAAGCAGAGCTGGAGAGTCTGGAGCGTTCGGATGTGCTGTCCAAGGTGGACTGGAGTGAGTGGGCCACACCCATCGTTCCTGTAATGAAGAAATCATTGAGCAGCATGCCTGGGGAACCGAAGAAGGTTCGCATCTGTGGGGACTTCAAGGTAACTGTGAACCCAGTCCTGCACACAGTACAATATCCACTTCCACGAATAGAAGATATTTTCACCTCACTATCTGGAGGGAAACGCTTTACAAAGGTTGATCTGGCCCAAGCGTATCTACAAATGGAGGTGGAAGAAGCATCTAGGAAATACCTCACGATAAACACTCACAAAGGCCTTTACCAGTACAATCGACTGGTATTCGGGGTAGCATCAGCCCCGGCTATTTGGCAGAGGGCGATGGAACAAGTCCTGCAAGGGATCCCGGGGACCCAGTGTTATTTGGACGACATCCTGGTTACGGGCGAAAATGACAGTGAACACCTTGCCAACCTGGAGCAGGTGCTCATGAGATTACAGGAATATGGGCTACGAGCCAATCGCCCCAAATGCGAGTTCTTCAGGAGACAAATCTCGTATTGTGGCCACATGATTGATGAGGAAGGGTTGCATAAGTCGCCGGACAAGATTGAGGCTGTAGTCAAGGCTCCAGCACCGGAAAATGTGTCGCAACTGAGGTCGTTCCTCGGGTTGGTGAACTACTAGCATAAGTTCTTGCCGAATTTATCTACAATTCTGCACCCACTGAACGCCCTGCTGCAAACTGGAGTAACATGGAAATGGAGTGATGAGTGTAAGCGTGCCTTTCAGAAATGTAAATGCCTAATCACTTCAAAAGAAGTATTGGCCCACTACAATCCAACACTACCGATTCGGTTAGCATGTGATACGTCTCCCTACGGCATCGGAGCGGTGCTATCACACAAATTCCTTGACGGTTCAGAGAGGCCAATAGCCTTTGCGTTGCGCTCGTTAACCTCAGCCGAGCGTAACTACGCCCAGATTGACAGGGAGGCCCTCAGCCTGGTGTGGGGGGTGAAGAAGTTCAATCACTATCTGCATGGGCAGAAATTTACCCTACTGACTGATCATCAGCCCCTGGTCTCCATTTTTAACCCAAAGAAGGGCGTTCCGGTGATGACGGCGCAACGGCTGCAAAGATGGTCACTTTTTCTAGGGGCACATCAGTACGACATAGAGTACAAGGGTACGAAACAGAATGGAAACGCTGATGGGCTGGCGCACCTACCATTGCCTACGGTAGAGGAAGCACCTGCAGTGGATCCTGTTGAGATATTCCATGCCACCATAGTCGAATGTCTACCTGTTACAAACTCAAGTATAGAGAAGGAAACCCGAAATGATCCGACACTCTCTCGGGTCTATGATTTAATGGTGAAGGGATGGCCAGCACATGGCGACTCACTGTTGCCAGCATTCTCGCCAAGGAGAGAACAGCTGTCAGTGTGCCGGGGGACCTTGATGTGTGGATCCCGACTGGTAATTCCACCCAAGTTGAGAGATAGAGTGCTCAATGAGCTTCATGAGGGTCATCTGGGAGGGGTAAAAATGAAGAGCCTAGCCAGGGCGTTTGTGTGGTGGCCGGGAATCGATAAAGAAATCGAGGATATGACCAAGAGATGCACAGGATGCCAGAAGGTCCAAAACGCTCCACCACAGGCCCCGCTACATCCATGGGCGTGGCCCTCATCTCCATGGCAACGGGTACACATTGATTTTGCTGGTCCATTTATGGACTCAATGGCCTAGAAATTCAGTTGGCTGCGCCAGCCATTAGCGCCTTAGGAGGAGCAGATCTCGAGCGCTAGGCGCTTAGCGCCCGGGCGCTGCGCGATCTGCGCCTCGCCCCAACTTCAGTAGACTTTTAGCGCCGGCGCAAAGTCTTTGCGCGCGCTCAGCTGCGCGCGCAGATCATGACGTCATTTTGTCGTGCAACGCCCTTTGTGCGCCCGGAACCGGAACTTCACTCGCGCCGCCCCATTGTGCGCCGGGCGGCCCTAACGACTGTGAAGTGGAATGGTACACAGCCGAGGCGGGCCGTGGGGAGCGCAAATTAAAGGGCACTTACCCTGCACTATAAAGGGCAGCCATTTTGCAGCATTCACTCTTGTGCAACGGATTTTGGGAGAGAGACAAAGGAAGAGAGCTTACTGCTTTGGCCCAACACTAGGACAGGTCTTTTTGGCTTCAGGCCAGAGCTTTGCAATTATCTTTGCCTTCATTGAGATCTCAGTGTTTGCCAGCATATTATGGGGGCTGCATTGGGTGCCAACGCTGAGTTTCAGCCTTATGTCGGAAGGGCTTACAGACGCCGTGAGAGAGTGGCAACCCTGGCTCGATGCAGAGGGGGCAACAGGCATCGCCAAGTGAGGCCTTACCCACCCAGGGTCTACCGCCAGCAGTTCTCCTATCTCAACATGTCTGCTGCGCAGTGTGTTAGGAGGCTGCGATTCAGAAGGGAGGTGGTTGCAGACATCTGCCAGCTGCTTCACAGAGATCTGCGTCCACAGCTGATGCGCAGGACGTCTCTCTCGGTGGCAGTGAAGGTGACGGTGGCTCTCAACTTCTATGCCACCGGCTCCTTCCAATCCGCTGCTGGGGACATCGCTAACATCTCCCAGTTCGCTGTGCATTGCTGCATCCGCCAGGTGACCAATGCCCTTTTCAGAAGGAGACGTCAATTCATCTCCTTCCCCATGACCCTGGACAAGCAGCAGCAGCGTGCAGTGGGATTTGCAAGAATAGCGGGCTTCCCCATGGTGCAGGGCGCCATTGACTGCACGCATGTGGCTTTGCGGGCACCTCTGGAGCATGCCGAGGATTACCGCAACCGGAAGGGCTACCATTCCCTCAACGTACAGCTGGTATGTGACCACAGGCAGCGCATCCTAGCTGTCAATGCCCGCTTTCCAGGCAGCAGCCACGATGCCTTTATCCTGCGACAGACAACTGTGGCTGACATGTTTCAAGCACAGCCTCACCCAAGAGGATGGCTTATTGGGGACAAAGGCTATCCTTTGTGTACCTGGCTCATGACCCCGCTCCGCGTGCCCACGACCCCTGCTGAAGAGGCATACAACGAGAGCCATCAAGCGACCAGGAACCTCATCGAACAAACAATCGGCGTCCTGAAGCAACGGTTCCGATGTCTGGATCGCTCTGGGGGAGCCCTCCAGTATTCGCAGGAGCGAGTCTCCCAATTCGTCGTCGTTTGCTGCATGCTGCACAACCTGGCTATCCACAGGACTCAGGCACTGCCACCTCACGTTGGACCACCACCTCAGGAGGAGGAGCAGGAGGAGCATGAGGAGGAGGAGGACGAGGAGTACCAGCCCAGGAGGGAGGCAGAAGGTCCAAGGGCCGCCCGTCGGCGGCTTATTGAACGTCACTTCTAGGCCCCCTGTCAGGGAATGGCTTGTGCCAATGAAAGAACACGACTGCAGCCGCTGCGCAAGCCCTCAGCCGGTTAAGGCAACAAACACTTCAAAGATCAAACATGGACAATGTGAATAAATAAAATGGTTTATTGTACAAACTCAGGGCCCTCCCCACATGAAAACCAAGAACACACGAAACCCCCAAAAAACACTCACACACATGACTCACTCCCACAACCTGGGGAGGATTAACAAAAGATGTAAACAAAAATGGCCTCATCCTCGGCCTTCAAAAAACAACCATTCCAAAAAAAACAACATTTGGACACACCCTCTACTTTGTGTCCCGCGAGGGCGATGCCTTCGGCAAACTTTGCCAGCCCCTGGACGCCCTGCTGCTCCTCCTCAAAGTGAGGCCAGTGGCTGCTGCAAGGCTGGGGGAAGGCTCCTGAGGGGCACATGTCGTGACGGCAGATGCCCTTGGGGGTCGGCCTAGACGAGGTCTGGCCCTCGAGGGGCCGGCTGGTGAATGCTGCAGCTGTGGCTGGCCAGCATCAGTCGCTGCAGCAGCTCGTGGCAGCTCCACTGGGGGAGTGGCAGTGGCGGCTGGAGGAATGGGGGCAAGCTGGCGGATGGCAGGCGGTCGCTGGTCACCTGAGACACTGGCACTCGCCCGGGCCAGCGCTGCAGCATGCGCAGCAATCTGCCGAGGGACAGACCGCTGTGCTGCTGCAGCGCGCCGGGTGCCCTGGCGATGCCGGGCTGACACAGCGAGTGTGGCAGCAGTGAGTGCCCGTGTTGCCCTGTTCTGTGACCGCATCAGAGCAGCCAGTGACTGGACGGCACCACTGATCACCTGGCCAGTCGCTGCCAGAGAGGCCCCGAATTCGGTGACACTCCGAGACAGGGACTGGATGGCCTCAGGCATCCGTCCCACTACCCCCATGAGCTCCATGTGCCGGCGCTCCGAGTCCGCGGACATGTCCTCGAGGCGGCGCATCTCCTCGGCGTTGACCGTCTCCGGATTGGAGGCCGGACTCTCCCTCTGGGGAGAAGGCCGCCGAACTGGCCGACCCTTCCTGCGTTGCTGGACGCCGCTGGGCCCAGCAATTGGACTCCCCTCCGACCCTTCCCCCCTCTGGGGAGAAGGCCGCTGAGCTTCCACCCCCCTCCCGCGCTTCTGCAGGCCGCTGGTCCCAGGAGCTACACTCCCCTCCGACACTTCCCTCACGCTCCCCTCCAGGGAAGACGTCTCCCCTACAGTGGCATGGCTTGCCGTGGTTGAGGGTTCCCCTGATGGGCCGCCTTCCTCTTGCTCCTCCTCCTCTTCTGAGGGGCTGTCACTGGCAACTTCAGGGACCTCCTCCTCACCATCTGAAAGCAGGAAGGCACAACAGTAGCTTTAGAGTGAGGAGAGGGCGTCAGCGAGGGATGCATGAGTGGTGGCATTCAGCGCATTGGTCGGACAGTGGCAAAGGATGTAGATCTGATGCGCTAGTGGGGCGAGAGAGGTCCAAAAGGTGATGTCCTTACCATTGGTGCCCAGAACAGGGTCGGCATCTCCAGATGCAACGGGGCCAATCACCCGGGCACCCATGATGCGCTCCATGCGCTGTTGCAGCTCGGTGAGCGGTTGGATCTGGGGTCCGCCTCCCCCGGTCACAGTCCGGCTCCTCTTATTATTGGCCAGCTTGGCCTGCAAGAGAAAGGACGGCCTCTAAGTACAGTGTGTAGCCCTGATCTTGTGTGCACTGCCTCCCATGGTGGAATAGCCTGGCCAGTGTGTAGCCCTGATCTTGTGTGCACTGCCTCCCATGGTCGAATAGCCTGGCCAGTGTGTTAAGTGCACAATGTGCAATTGATGTTCATGACTGTCCCATAGCTGCTGCATGAGGGCTGGCCATTAGGGCTTTCAGGTCCCTTTGCCCATAATGTGAGGTGCACATGCAAGGATGAGGAGGACACTGGAAAGGGTACTCACCTTGACAATCCTGGCGAGGTCATTCAGCTTTTTCCGGCATTGTACAGCACTCCTGGGGACCTCACTGTTGGATGTCACCCTGGTGGCGACATGCCTCCAGGCTCTCCGGTAGACGCGGGACGGCGGCTTCCTCCCATTGTCTGGGAACAAAATATGGCGTCTCTTCTCCACAGCGCTAACCAGCACCCTCAGATCATGCTCTGAGAAGTGCTGTGCTCGTTCACGGGCCTTCTCCATACTTTGAGGCGCTATTTGGGTCCAGCAGCAGTGTTCAGGCCTAGCTGGAGGGCTCCAGTATCCAGGGCGTGGCAGCAGATCAATTCGACCCTTCCCCCTTAAGAGCTGGCCGGTGCCAGGGTGTCTGCTGTCAATCAAGAAATGGCCGCACCTGCGCTGCGCCCGGCCTCGGCGGTATCGCTCAGCACCTCCGGCTTAGCGCCTAAAGAGAGCCGTGCATCGCCAGTTTTAGCGCTCGAGCAAACTCTTTAGGCGAAGCTAATGAATATCGGCGATGTGGCCTCGAATTTGCGCCATGCGCAAACTTTAGCGGCCGCCCGACTTTACCGCCCCAAAAGTGGCTATAATGAATTTCTAGGCCAATGTTCCTAATCGCTGTGGACGCCCATTCAAAATGGCCAGAGGTCATCAAAATGTCCTCCACCACCACGGAGAAAACTATTGCAGTCCTACGGACCATCTTCGCCAGGAATGGCTTGCCAGAACAGATTTGCTCCGACAATGGTCCACAGTTTGTGTCCGAGGATTTCCGGAGGTTTCTGAGGGATAATGGGGTAAAACATTACACATCCGCCCCATATCATCCAGCCACAAATGGATTGGCTGAGAGGCTTTTTCAGACCTTTAAAAAGGCAATAAAGGCAATGTATAATGACGACATGCCACTACAACACAAGGTGGATAATTTCTTGTTTGCTTACTGGAATGCGACACATGCAGTCACCAACCAAGCTCCAGCCATAATGTTCTTCAACCGAAGGCTAAGATGTCGCCTGGATTTGCTCAAACCAAACATAAGACGAGATGTTGAGGATAAGCAATTCCAGCACATAAATGAGAAGCTTCAAGATAGGGCAACCAGTCTTGGCCCGCGACTACCGAACAGAAAAATGGCAGCCAGGAACGATATGCACACAGCAGGGACCACTAATGTACACAGTGGACGTTGGAGAGAGCATCTTGAGACGCCATGCTGACCAGATTCTAGAGTCACAGGAACAAGCCAAACCCATACCACGAGCAGGTGCACCTGGTAATCAACCCGAAGTACAGATTGCGTCTACCTCAGAAGCAGTGGTAGTGGAAGCTGATGAACCAACCAATGACAATGAGCCAGAATCAACTCCGCCACAAGAACAGGATACTCGAGAAAGGCGCTATCCAGTCAGGATCAGGAAGCCTCCTCAAAGACTGAACTTATAAATGATTATTTCATTTGATGTATATAGTACAGAGAAAATTGTAATTGTAATTAGTTATTATTTAGTTGTTAAATGAATGTTATGTACTGTTTATCTAAAAGGGGAGGAATTGTTGTGTATGTACCTTTAAGAGAAGAACTGATTCTATACTGCAGTACCAGCAGTGACCACCCCTGTATATAAAGCCATAGCAGGCTTCTGTACTTCAGTCTTAAGTTACCCTCTGTTCAGTTTGCACAGCATTGCTGGCTGTGCAGCTGCAAGCACGAGCAGAGGGAGCAGCCAGACTTTGGAGAGTGGACTAAAGTGGTGGTCCCCTGACCAGGCAGAGGAGGAGAATGCTGGACCACCACCACCACCTCCACCTCCACCATCATCAAAGCAGCTGGGGTGCCTGGAGAGAGAGGACAGAGGAGGAGAAGGAGAAAGGAGGCCTGCAATAACATCAACCGGGGAGAGGCCTTTCCTATCACTGCCTCCCCAAATTGGCCTCCACTTCAGGAGAAGGAGAGAGGGGAGAGAAACCACTATCAACCAACACCAACTGTTCAGAAGGAGGGAGGAATATCATCTTCAAAATATCTACAGGTGGGTGTTATTTGGGGCACTCTCCCAAAGACTTTGTATTTTAGGTGGGGGGAGAAAAGAAGAAACAAGGCCAGAACATCAAGGGGTGGCTGTGTGTGTGTGTGTGTGTGGTTCTTGTTAAAAACTAGGCCACACACACCACTAATTAAGCATCCCTTCTATTGCCTGACCTGGGCCAGCTGGAGCTGCCTAGGTTAAGTGGTTAATTCCATTAATTACATCATTAAGACCTGGTGCAGGACTGAGCCTGGGCATCTCCAGCTTCCCAGGTGAAGACATCTTCTCCCCCTGCCAGAAGACCACCACTGTCAGAGACTTTAAATTTCCATCAGGAGAGTGCACCCCTGCCAACACCCACCCACCCGCCATCCTGAGTGGCGACCCTGCCTTTGCGGCTTCCCTCCTTCTCACCCCGCCTCTTTGTCTCTCTCTGCCTCTTTTTCTGAGGCACCTCAGTTTACTTTATTAATTAATTGCCTATTGAGCAGAGGGGAGAAGGCCCCTCTCCCAATCTCAGGCAATAAGGGGAGAGGTGTGCCTTCATTTTAAACAGCTCCCTCTGCTCGGTAGAGAACCAAAAAAATACCTGAGGCCATTTCCATCTTCAGGCCTGTGACTTGGGGTGAGTGTAGCCCTTTATAATACCGCCCCAGAATGGCGACTGCATCTTCGCCGGTGACGGGGCCAGCCAAGACGTATGTGGGAGTGGCAGCCACAGCCACAGCTGCTCCCGCTGCTTCTGCTGCCCTGTCACCTTTTAGGTTGATGACAAAAAAGCTTGGGGTGAAGAGCTACACTCACCCCACTATGACTATTGAGGCCTGTGTTAAAGCCATGGCTGCGGTTGTCGGCCCCTCAGCCATTGTAGCGGCCTCAAAAATGTATGGGAAGGCTGTGTTCTTCCTGGGGTCGGAGCGGGCGGTGTCCCTGGCTGTCACCAAGGGGCTCACCGTGGGTGGGACCTTCCTGCCGGTGGACCCCCTCGAGGCCACCGCGCAGAGGGTGGTTATTTCGAACGTCCCGCCCAATGTTCCTGGTGAGCTCCTCCTTCCCCATCTACGTCAACTTGGGGAGGTGAGGTCGGGGATCACACCCATCCCGCTCGGCTTCCGGGAGGCCAGCCTTCGCCACGTCTTCTCCTTCCGGCGCCAGCTGTTCATCCAGCTGGCGCGGGAGGAGGACACTGACGGGGCATTCGTCGTCCACCACGAGGGGACCGCCTATCGCGTCTTCTGGACGTCGGACGGTGTGCGGTGCCACGCCTGCAAGGAGGTGGGGCACATCCGGAAAAACTGCCCCGCCTCCAAGGCCGCCGGATCATCTCGTGTGGCCGAGGCTGGCGCCGCCGACGCTCCTCCCACTGGATCTGCCCGCGCGTCGGGAACGTCTGATGCGCGGTCGACGTCGGGGGCCGATGCCACCAAGGCCTCCGGCGGGGGGGAGGGAGCGTGTCCGGCCGGAAAGAAGGCGCGGCGGAAAAATAAACACCTTAGGGCTGGTCCCCCCGTGGATGGCCAGCCCTTGCCCCTTACACCCGCGCTCCTCGCGGAGTTAATCGAGGCAGACGCGAGCGGGAGGGGCCTCGTGCCCGAGCCTGTGGCCGCAACCGCCGCAGCGGTAACGCCGATACCTGCGGCCGGGTTTGGGCCCGAGGAACCCGACGAACCTGCTCCGCCGGAGGGAGCTGAGGAGGAGGCCTTTGCAGACATGGAGGTCTCCCTCGCTCCCTCTGTGCTAAAAAGAAGGCGCGACCCCCTGGAAGAGGAGGAGGACCGGGAGGAGGAAGGTCCCTCCGAGCAGGGGGAGTCGTCGCCCGCCGCGGGTGCTGCGCCCCACCCCCCCCCCGGCTGTCGTCATCACTAGCGATCGGCAGGGGCCGCCTGTCCCTCGGGAGGCTGAGGCAGATGTGTCTGTCCGGCGCGTGCCTCCCGGGGATGGGGACGAGACCCTGCCCGTGGGGGGGGTCGCGGAACCACCCGCGGCGATAATTGAAATTGACCTTCTATCGGTGCCATTACCCCTCGCTGGGTCGGGCGGCCTGGGGTCTGGGTCGGGCGAGCTCGAGGATAATGAGCTTGCCCATTGCGACCCGGACATCTCCCAGGGGATGCTCGTCCTGGTAGAGCTTTTAATTCAAAAACCCCCATCCGCTGGGTTGGAGGTTGGTGGCGGGGAGGAGGATGGCCTCCTGGCTGCGTCTCTGGTGCCGGACGTACTGGAGGAGCTGGGAATTGTTCTCTCCCCGGTTTCTCCGGTCGTTCCGGCATCTGAGGCGGAGGGGAGCTCTGAACCGCCGCCGTCTTCTGGCCCAGCACCCCTAGAGGAGCCCAGGGAGAAATCATCTGCCGCCGATCCTGGGGGTGGGATCCGGGCGGAGGCGGGGCTGGCTGGCGCGGCTGAGCCGTTCGCTTCGCACTGCGCGGTGGACGGGTCGGCCGCTGGTGATGACCCCCTGGAGGAGGATGGGGACTCGGTGATGGGCACGGAGGACGATTCGGACTCCAGCGCCGACGAGGCGATGGATGACCTCGTGCCCCTTGCCGAGTCTCCCCTCATTCCCGTAAGGGAACTCCGGGATTTTATGGCCACGTGCCTGGGTCGGCGCAATAAGGTCCGGCTGGCACTCGACAGGTGGTCGGAGCTGGCGCTGCTCATCGATTCCGTCCGCGCCGCCGTTAAGATCATGGGCGCGGATGAGGGTGTGAACCCGCTCGAGCTGCGTCGGCTCACAACGTTTCTCACTGGGCTGCTGAGGAAGTGGCGGCTGACCAGCGGCTGCGCTTCCTCCCCCCGTTAGGTGTAGGTAGGGGTTGCACTATGCTTCTGACATGAAGATAACCATAGCCAGCCTCCACATCAACGGCAGCAGGGAGGCGCGCCGCAGATTCAATAACTTCTCGGTCCTTCGGGACGGGAAGTATGCGGTGTGCTTCCTGCAAGAAACCCACACCGTTCCGGGAGACGAAGCCACGTGGCTCCTGGAGTGGCAAGGAGGGGTTGGCATGAGTCACCTCTCCAACAATTCCAGCGGGGTGGCTATCTTGCTGGCCCCGCATTTTCAGCCGGAGATCTTGGAGGTCAAGGAGCACGTGCCGGGCCGCTTGCTCCAGGTCACTCTTCGCTTGAGGGGCGAGCCGCTCCATCTAGTGAACGTGTACGCCCCTCAGACCAGTGCGCAGCAAGTGCGCTTCTTCGAAGAAGTGTCCGCTCTCTTGGGCTCCATCGACGTGGGCGAGTGCGTCATCCTCGGGGGGGATTTTAACTGCACCCTCGAGGCGAGGGACCGTTCGGGTCCCCCGCGAAGCCCGGCGGCGATGGAGAAGTTGAGGGACCTGGTTGGGTCCTTCGACTTGGTGGCGTCTGGTGAAATCTCCACCCCGACTCCAGCGCCTTCACTAGCATGAGGTCTGGGGGAGGAAGGTCCAGAATCGACCGCCTCTATATTTCCCGGGCGTACGTCTCCTGCATTCCGGCATCTTCCATGCGGCCGGTGCCGTGCACGGACCACCACCTGGTGTGGGTGGAGCTCGCTCCGCTGCGCGCACGGGGGGGGGTCCGTGTACTGGCATTTTAACAACCTGCTGCTGGAGGACGCACGGTTCCGGGATTCGTTTCGTCGATTCTGGGCCGACTGGAGAAGGAAGCAGGGGGGCTTCCCCTCCTTGAGGCTATGGTGGGATGTGGGCAAGGCTCACATCCGTCTCTTTTGTCTGGAGTACGCGAAGGGGTCGACCAAGAGGCGGGAGGCCCGGGTCGGGCGGCTGGAGAAGGAGGTGCTCGACCTGGAGTCCCGTCTCGGTCAGGTCGTCGAGGACCCGGCCCTGCGGAAGGTGTACGAAGAGAAGAAGGGCGCGCTGAAGGACCTGCAGCTCGTCGGGTCCCGAGGCGCGTACGTGAGGTCGCGGATCCAGCTCCTGCGGGACCTGGACCGCGGCTCCCCCTTCTTCTGCTCGCTGGAAAAAAGACGGGGGGTCCATAAGCAGCTCTTGGGGCTGCTGGCCGACGACGGATCTCTGGTCTCGGATCCGGAGGGAATCAGCGCGGAGACCCGCGCCTATTACGGAGCTCTGATCTCTCCGGATCCGTCCAGCGAGGATGCGCGCAGAGTTTTGTGGGAGGACCTGCCGAAGGTCGGCCCGGAGGACGCCAAAAAATTGGATGCTACGCTAAGCCTGGCGGAGCTGACCGGCGCCCTCCGCCAGCTCTCTAGGGGGAAGTCCCCGGGGCTGGACGGGCTGACCGTGGAGTTCCACAGGGCGTTCTGGGACGTCTTGGGGGGCGACTACGCGCAGGTCCTGGGGGAAAGTTTGGCGACCGGGGAGATGCCCCTCTCTTGGCGCAGGGTGGTCATTGTCCTGCTGCCTAAGAAGGGCGATCTCCGCCTCCTTAATAACTGGCGCCTGGTCTCCCTCCTCAGCACGGACTATAAAATCTTTGCCAGGGCCATGTCTGCTCGCCTTGGCACCGTGCTGGCCCATATGATCCACCTCGACCAGTCCTATACGGTCCCGGGCCGGACCATCCACGATAACATCCATCTGGTCCGGGACCTGGTCCACCACTCCCAGAGGGCTGGTCTGTCGGTCGCCTTCCTTTCCCTGGATCAGGAGAAGGCGTTCGACAGGGTGGATCACGAGTATCTCTTCGGGACTCTGCGCGCATTCGGGTTCGGGACGCATTTTGTCGCCCGGATCCGACTTCTGTACGCCGCCGCGGAGTGTCTGATTAAAGTTAACGGGTCCTTGATGGCGCCCCTTCGCTTCGGGAGGGGGGTGCGTCAGGGATGCCCCATGTCCGGTCAGTTATATGCCATTTGCGTGGAGCCTTTCCTGCGCCTCTTGCGGAAGAGGTTGACGGGACTGGCTCTGCAAGGGCCGGGCGTGGAGGTGGTCCTCTCGGCTTACGCCGATGACGTGCTCCTCACGGTCACGGATCCCGCTGACTTGCGGAGGATGCGGGAATGCCAGCAGATTTACTCGGACGCATCCTCCGCCAAGATCAACTGGGAGAAATGTTCCGGACTCCTGGTGGGTCAGTGGCAGGTGGACTCCCTGCCGGAGGAGTTCAGGCCTTTCGCCTGGAGCACCACGCACCTCCTCTATTTGGGAGTCTACCTTAGCCCTGCCGAGGACGCCTGGCCAGCGAACTGGCAAGAGCTGGAGGCCAAAGTCACCGCTCGCCTAGGACGCTGGACAGGACTGCTCCGAGTGTTGTCCTACAGGGGTCGAGCGCTGGTCATAAACCAGCTGGTAGCCGCCATGTTGTGGTACCGGTTGGTCACTTTGATCCCTCCCCCTGCGTTTGTCGCCAAGATTCAGAAGAAGCTCATCGACTTCTTCTGGGACAAAAGGAAGCACTGGGTCTCTGCCGCGGTTCTGTGTCTCCCGCTTAGGGAGGGCGGTCAGGCGCTGGTGTGCCTTCGCACTCAGGCTGCGACTTTCCGTCTTCAGACGCTGCAGAGATACCTGTACGTCGAGAATCCTCCGAGATGGTGTGCGCTGACGACGTTTTTCTTCCGCCAGCTGCACGGCCTCAATTACGACACGCAGCTCCTGTTTGCGAAAGTGGGCAGCAGGCGTGCCGGCCTGCGGGAGCTGCCTGTCTTCTACCAGGAACTACTATGGGTTTGGAACTACGTCGCTTCCAGGCGGAACTCTCCCCCGTCAGGAGCGGCGGCTCTCCTTCGGGAGCCGCTGCTCAGGAATCCGCACCTCCACGAACACGTGTTCGGGTGGCTGGCGGAGGGTAGGGCTGTGGCTGGCAAGGTGACCAGAGTCGGGGACCTGCTCGATGGCGGAGGAGCGGGCTGGATGGCGCCGGAGGAGCTGGCGCGGCGCCTGTCCTGGGCCACCGTCCGGCTCGCGGTCGAAACCATCGAATCGGTAAAAGCGGCACTGGGCCCCGACTCCACTAGGTGTATCGAGGCGGCTCAAGCACGTGGGGCGATCCCGTCCGAGCTTACCCCCGTTCGGACGGAATTCCTCATCGGCGCCCGGCCCCGAAACTTCCCTCGGGAACCGGCGCCTCACAACTTGAGCCGTCTCGAGGAAATACCCTCCGTGCCTTTTCATTCCGCGCGGAGGGGTTTCCTGTACGGGCTGCTCCTGCACCCTCTCCACTTTGCCATCTTCGTCTACCGTCCGGACACGCCTTGGCGTGGCGTCTTGCCAACTGGCGGTGGCGGAGGTCCCCAATGGAGGGCTCTCTGTGCGGGAGTCCTCCCTTGTTCCATCGGGGACTTGGCCTGGAGGGTGTTGCACGGAGCGGTCCCGTGCAATAAGGTTTTAAGTAGGTTCACGGACTCCCAGGCCGCCTGCATTTTTTGCGGCCTGGAGGAGTCCGTGTTTCACATTTATATAGAGTGTGAGAGGTTGCAGCCCCTCTTTCATTACTTGAAGGGGCTGCTCCTCGATTTTTGGTTGCACTTCAGTCCCACGCTCTTGATCTACGGTCACCCGGTGCGGAGGGGAGCGGATAGGTTGGAGGACCTCCTTGTGGGCCTCCTCCTTGGCCTGTCTCAAACAGCCATCAATTGGTCCAGGCAGCGGGCGGTTGAGGGGGTCGTCCAGCCGGATTGCCTGCCTCTCTTCCGCGGCCATGTTCGCGCCCGGGTGGCCCTGGAGATGGAGCACGCGGTGTCCGCTGGTGCGCTTGAGTATTTCCGCGACCGGTGGGCGCCGCGGGGACTGGAGTGCATCATCAACCCGGATAATCACATTTTAATTTGATTTGTTAAGTTTTAGTTGAACTTTTGTTTACAGTCAATTTGTTTTTTTTTGGTACAAACAAAAGAGTACCCTGTGTTACAGCATTGCTGGCTGTGCAGCTGCAAGCACAAGCAGAGGGAGCAGCCAGACTAGGAGAGTGGACTAAAATGGTGGTCCCCTGACCAGGCGGAGGAGGAGAACGCTGGACCACCACTACCTCCACCTCCACCATCATCACAGCAACTGAGGTGCCTGGAGGGAGAGGACAGAGGAGGAGAAGGAGAAGGGAGGCCAGCAACAACACCAACCAGGGGAGAGGCCTTTCCCATTACTGCCTCCCCAAATTGGCCTCCACTTCAGGAGAAGGAGAGAGGGGAGAGAAACCACTATCAACCAACACCAACTGTTCGGAAGGAGGGAGGAATATCATCTTTCAAAATATCTACAGGTGGGTGTTATTTGGGGCACTCTCCCAAAGACTTTGTATTTTAGGTGGGGGGAGAAAAGAAGAAACAAGGCCGGAACATCAAGGGGTGGCTGTGTGTGTGTGTGGCTTTTGCCAAAACTAGGCCACACGCACCACAAATAAGCATCCCTTCTATTGCCTGACCTGGGCCAGCTGGAGCTGCCTAGGTGAAGTGGTTAATTGCATTAATTACATCATTAAGACCTGGTGCAGGACTGAGCCTGGGCTGCTCCAGCTTTCCCAGGTGAAGACATCTTCTCCCCCTGCCAGAAGACCACCACTATCAGAGACTTTAAATTTCCATCAGGAGAGTGCACCCCTGCCAACACCCACCCACCCGCCATCCTGAGTGGCGACCCTGCCTTTGCGGCCTCCCTCCTTCCCACTCCCCCTCTCTCTCTCTCTTTGTCTCACTCTGCCTCTTTCTCTAAGGCACCTCAATTGACTCTATTAATTAATTGCCTATTGAGCAGAGGAGAGAAGGCCCCTCCCCCAATCTCAGTCAATAGGGGGAGAGGTGTGCCTTCATTTTAAACAGCTCCCTCTGCTCAATAGAGGACCAAAAAATACCTGAGGCCATTTCCACCTTCAGGCCTGTGACTTGGGGTGCGTGTAGCCCTCTATAATACCACCCCAGAATGGTGACTGCATCTTCGCCGGTGACGGGGCCAGCCAAGACGTATGCGGGAGTGGCAGCCACAGCCACAGCGGCTCCCGCTGCTTCTGCTGCCCCGTCACCATTCAGACTGATGACAAAAAAGCTTGGGGTGAAGAGCTACACTCACCCCACTATGACCATTGAGGCCTGCGTTAAAGCCATGGCTGGGGTTGTCGGCCCCTCAGCCATCGTCGCGGCCTCAAAAATGTATGGGAAGGCTGTGTTCTTCCTGGGGTCGGAGCGGGCGGTGTCCCTGGCCGTCGCCAAGGGGCTCACCGCGGGTGGGACCTTCCTGCCGGTGGATCCTCTCGAGGCCACCACGCGGAGATTCGTCATTTCCAATGTCCCGCCCTATGTTCCTGGTGAGCTCCTCCTTCCCCATTTACGCCAACTTGGGGAGGTGAGGTCGGGGATCACGCCCATCCCGCTCGGCTTCCGGGAGGCCAGCCTTCGCCACGTTTTCTCCTTCCGGCGCCAGCTGTTTATCCAGCTGACGCGGGAGGAGGACACCGACGGGGCGTTCGTCATCCTCCGCGAGGGGACCGCCTATCGCGTCTTTTGGATATCGGACGGTGTGCGTGCCACGCCTGCAAGGAGGTGGGGCAAATCAGGAAAAACTGCCCCGCCTCCAAGGCCGCCGGATCATCTCGTGTGGCCGAGGCTGGCGTCGCCGCCGCTCCTCCCCCCGGATCGGCCCGCGCGTCGAGAACATCTGATGCGCGGTTGACGTCGGGGGCCGATGCCACCAAGGCCTCCGGTGGGGGGGAGGGAGCGCGTCCGGCTGGAAAGAAGGCGCGGATAAAATCAAAACACCTTGGGGCGGGTCCCCCCGTGGAGGGCCAGCCCTTGCCCCTTGAGCCCCTTACTCCCGCACTCCTAGCGGAGTTAATCGTGGCGGATGTGAGTGGGAGGGGCCTCGTGCCCGAGCCTGTGGTCGCAACCGCCGTTGCGGAAATGCCGATACCTGCGGCCGGGCTCGGGCCTGAGGAACCCGACAAACCTGCTCCGCCGGAGGGAGCTGAGGAGGAGGCCTCTGCAGACATGGAGGCCTCCCTCGCTCCCTCCATGCTAAAAAGAAGGCGCGACCCCCTGGAAGAGGAGGAGGACCGGGAGGAGGAAGGTCCCTCCGAGCAGGGGGAGTCGTCGCCCGCCGCGGGTACTGCGCCCCCCCCCCCCGCTGTCGTCATCACCAGCGATCGGCAGGGGTCGCCTGTCCCTCGGGTGGCTGAGGCAGATGTGTCTGTCCAGCGCGTGCCTCCCGGGGATGGGGACGAGACCCTGCCCGTGGGGGGGGGTCGCGGAACAACCCGCGGCGGAAATTGACGTTCAATCGATGCCGCTACCCCTTGCCGGGTCGGGCAGCCTGGGGTCTGGGTCGGGCGAGCTCGAGGATAATGAGCTCGCCCAATGCAACCCGGACATCTCCCAGGGGCTGCTCATCCTGGTAGAGCTTTTAATTCAAAACACCCCATCCGCTGGGTCGGAGGTTGGTGGTGGGGAGGAGGATGGCCCCCTGGCTGCGTCTCTGGTGCCGGACGTGCTGGAGGAGCTGGGAATTGTTCTCTCCCCAGTTTCTCCGGTCGTTCCGGCGTCTGGGGCGGAGGGGAGCTTTGAATCGCCGTCGTCTTCTGGCCCAGCACCCCTAGAGGAGCCCAGGGAGGAATCCTCTGCCGCCGATCCTGGGGGTGGGATCCGGGCGGAGGCGGGGCTGGCTGGTGCGGCCGAGCCGTTCGCTGCGCACTGCGTGGCGGACGGGTCAGCCGCTGGTGACGACCCCCTGGAGGAGGATGGGGACTCGGTGATGGGCACGGAGGACGATTCGGACTCCAGCGCCGACGAGGCAATGGATGACCTCGTGCCCCTTGCCGAGTCTCCCCTCATTCCCGTAAGGGAACTCTGGGATATTATGGCCACGTGCCTGGGTCGGCGCAATAAGGTCCGGCTGGCCCTCGACAGGTGGTCGGAGCTGGCGCTGCTCATCGTATCCGTCCGCGCCGCCATTAAGATCATGGGCGCGGACGAGGGTGTGAACCCGCTCGAGCTGCGTCGGCTCACAACGTTTCTCACTGGGCTGCTGAGGAAGTGGCGGCTGACCAGCGGCTGCGCTTCCTCCCCCCGTTAGGTGTAGGTAGAGGTTGCACTATGCTTCTGACATGAAGTTAACCATAGCCAGCCTCAACATCAATGGCAGCAGGGAGGCGCGCCGCAGATTCAATAACTTCTCGGTCCTTCGGGACGGGAAGTATGCGGTGTGCTTCCTGCAAGAAACCCACACCGTTCCGGGAGACGAAGCCACGTGGCTCCTGGAGTGGCAAGGAGGGGTCAGCATGAGTCACCTCTCCAACAATTCCAGCGGGGTGGCTATCTTGCTGGCCCCGCATTTTCAGCCGGAGATCTTGGGGGTCAAGGAGCACGTGCCGGGCCGCTTGCTCCAGGTCACTGTTCGCCTGGGGGGCATGCCGCTCCATCTAGTGAATGTGTACGCCCCTCAGACCAGTGCGCAGCAAGTGCGATTCTTTGAAGAAGTGTTCGCTCTTTTGGGCTCCGTCGACGTGGGCGAGTACGTCATCCTCGGGGGGGATTTTAACTGCACCCTCGAGGCGAGGGACCGTTCGGGTCCCCCGCGAAGCCCGGCGGCGATGGAGAAGTTGAGGGACCTGGTCGGGTCCTTCGACTTGGTGGACGTCTGGCGAAATCTCCACCCCGACTCCAGCGCCTTCACTAACGTGAGGTCTGGGGGAGGAAGGTCCAGAATTGACCGCCTTTACATTTCCCGGGCGTACGTCTCCTGTGTTCCGGCGGCTTCCATGCGGCCGGTGCCGTCCACGGACCACCACCTGGTGTGGGCGGAGCTTGCTCTGCTGCGCGTGCGGGGGGGGTCCGCGCACTGACATTTTAACAACCTGCTGCTGGAGGACGCGCGGTTCCGGGATTCGTTTTGTCGGTTCTGGGCCGACTGGAGAAGGAAGCGGGGGGGCCTCCCCTCCTTGAGGCTATGGTGGGATGTGGGCAAGGCTCACATCCATCTCTTCTGTCAGGAGTACGCGAAGGGGTCGACCAAGAGGCGGGTGGCCCGGGTCGGGCGGTTGGAGAAGGAGGTGCTCGACCTGGAGTCCCGTCTCGGTCAGGTCGTCGAGGACCCAGCCCTGCGGAAGGTGTACGAAGAGAAGAAGGGCGCGCTGAAGGACCTGCAGCTCGTCGGGTCCCGAGGCGCGTATGTGAGGTCGCGGATCCAGCTCCTGCGGGACCTGGACCGCGGCTCCCCCTTCTACTCGCTGGAAAAAAGACGGGGGATCCATAAGCAGCTCTTGGGGCTGCTGGCCGACGACGGATCTCTGGTCTCGGATCCGGAGGGAATCAGCGCGGAGACCCGCGCCTACTACGGGGCTCTTTTCTCTCTGGATCCGTCCAGTGAGGATGCGCGCAGAGTTTTGTGGGAGGACCTGCCGAAGGTCAGCCCGGAGGGCGCCGAAAAATTGGACGCTCCGCTAAGCCTGGCGGAGCTGACTGGCGCCCTCCGCCAGCTCTCTAGTGGAAAGTCCCCAGGGCTGGACGGGCTGACCGTGGAGTTCCACAGGACGTTCTGGGACGTCTTGGGAGGTGACTACGTGCGGGTCCTGGGGGAAAGTTTGGCGACCGGGGAGATGCCCCTCTCTTGGCGCAGGGCGGTCATTGTCCTGCTGCCTAAGAAGGGCGATCTCCGCCTCCTTAAGAACTGGCGCCCGGTCTCCCTCCTCAGCACGGACTATAAAATCTTTGCCAGGGCCATGTCTGCTCGCCTTGGCACCGTGCTGGCCCACATGATCCACCCCGACCAGTCCTACACGGTCCCGGGCCGGACCATCCACGATAACATCCATCTGGTCCGGGACCTGGTCCACCACTCCCAGAGGGCTGGTCTGTCGGTCGCCTTCCTTTCCCTGGATCAGGAGAAGGCGTTCGACAGGGCGGATCACGAGTATCTCTTCGGGACTCTGCGCTCATTCGGGTTCGGGACGCATTTCGTCGCCCGGATCCGACTTCTGTACGCCGCCGCGGAGTGTCTGATTAAAGTTAACGGGTCCTTGATGGCGCCCCTTCGCTTCGGGAGGGGGGTGCGTCAGGGATGCCCCATGTCCGGTCAGTTATACGCCGTTTGCGTGGAGCCATTCCTGCGCCTCTTGCGTAAGAGGTTGATGGGACTGGCTCTGCAAGGGCCGGGCGTGGAGGTGGTCCTCTCGGCTTACGCCGATGACGTGCTCCTCACGGTCACGGATCCTGCTGACTTGCGGAGGATGCGGGAATGCCAGCAGATTTACTCGGACGCATCCTCCGCCAAGATCAACTGGGAGAGATGTTCCGGACTCCTGGTGGGTCAGTGGCGGGTGGACTCCCTGCCGGAGGAGTTCAGGCCTTTCGCCTGGAGCACCACGCACCTCCTCTATTTGGTAGTCTACCTTAGCCCTGCCGAGGACGCCTGGCCGGCGAACTGGCAAGAGCTGGAGGCCAAAGTCACCGTTCGCCTAGGACGCTGGACAGGACTGCTCCGAGTGTTGTCCTACAGGGGTTGAGCGCTGGTCATAAACCAGCTGGTGGCCGCCATGTTGTGGTACCAGTTGGTCACTTTGATCCCTCCCCCTGTGTTTGTCGCGAAGATGCAGAAGAAACTCATCGACATCTTCTGGGACGAAAGGAAGCACTGGGTCTCTGCCGCGGTTCTGTGTCTCCCGCTTAGGGAGGGCGGCCAGGCGCTGGTGTGCCTTCGCACCCAGGCTGCGACTTTCCGTCTTCAGACGCTGCAGAGATACCTGTACGTCGAGAATCCTCCGAGATGGTGTGCGCTGGCGACGTTTTTCTTCCGCCAGCTGCACGGCCTCAATTACGACACGCAGCTCCTGTTCACGAAAGTGGGTGGCAGGCATGCCGGCCTGCGGGAGCTGCCTGTCTTCTACCAGGAACTGCTATGGGTTTGGAACTACGTCGCTTCCAGGCGGAGCTCTCCCCCGTCAGGAGCGGCGGCTCTCCTTCGGGAGCCGCTGCTCAGGAATCCGTACCTCCACGAACGCGGGTTCGGGCGGCTGGTGGAGGGCAGGGCTGTACTTGGCAAGGTGACCAGAGTCGGGGACCTGCTCGATGGCGGAGGAGCGGGCTGGATGGCGCCGGAGGAGCTGGCACGGCGCCTGTCCTGGGCCAACGTCCGGCTCACGGTCGAAGCCATCGAATCGTTGAAAGCGGCACTGGGCCCCGACTCCACTAGGTGTATCGAGGTGACTCAAGCACGTGGGGCGATCCCATCCGAGCTTACCCCCGTTCGGACGGAATTCCTCATCGGCGCCCGGCCCCGAAACTCCCCTCGGGAACCGGCGCCTCACAACTTGAGCCGTCTCGAGGAAATACCCTCCATGCCTTTTCATTCCGCGCGGAGGAGTTTCCTGTACGGGCTGCTCCTGCACACTCTCCACTTTGCCATCTTCGTCTACCGTCCGGACACGCCTTGGCGTGGCGTCTTGCCGACTGGCGGTGGCGGAGGTCCCCAATGGAGGGCTCTCTACGCGGGAATCCTGCCTTGTTCCATCGGGGACTTGGCCTGGAGGGTGTTGCACGGAGCGGTCCCGTGCATTAAGGTTTTAAGTAGATTCACGGACTCCCAGGCCGCCTGCATTTTTTGCAGCCTGGAGGAGTCCGTGTTTCACATTTATATAGAATGTGAGAGGTTGCAGCCCCTCTTTCACTACTTGAAGGGGCTGCTCCTCGATTTTTGGTTGCACTTCAGTCCCACACTCTTGATCTACGGTCACCCGGTGCGGAGGGGAGCGGGCAGGTTGGAGGACCTCCTTGTGGGCCTGGTCCTGGGCCTGGCTAAAAGAGCCATCAATTGGTCCAGGCAGCGGGCGGTCGAGGGGGTCATCCAGCCGGATTGCCTGCCTCTCTTCCGTGGCCATGTTCGCGCCCGGGTGGCCCTGGAGATGGAGCACGCGGTGTCCGCCGGTGCGCTTGGGTATTTCCGCGACCGGTGGGCGCCGCGGGGACTGGAGTGCATCATCAACCCGGAAAACCAAATTTTAATTTGATTTGTTAAGTTTTAGTTGAACTTTTGTTTACAGTCCAATTTGGGTTTTTTGTGTACAAACAAAAGAGTTACCCTCTGTTTAGTAAATACCTGTTATTATTGTTCTCCTGCAGTCCGTGTATTATTTATACTCGGACACTACACCCTCCCCCCGCTCCCTCCCCTCCCCCCGCTCCCTCCCCTCCCTCCGCCCCTCTCCCTCCCCTCCCCCCGCTCCCTCCCCTCCTCCCTGTAAATATTGGGGCCATTCTCTTTGTCAGGAGCAAGAGCAGCATAATCAACCTCTCTATATTGAGCCATAGCTCTGCTGGCAAGGTTACTATTAATACAGAATTATTTTCTTCATTTTGTTTATTATTCTTTCCTAAAAAAATCATATTTTCTGCTGTATCCTCCTCACATTGCCAAAATTGTAAATGTTTCTTGCCGCCTTTAACTACCTGATTGTCACCTAGCCTAATACTGTACCTTCATCTTACTGAATCTCAGCTGTGTGCTCAAGCAGATTGAATGTGCCTGCGTCATATCTGCTTCCACAATGCCTCACCTGTGTCTGTATACCTACTTCACCTGTGTCATGTTCAGCTAACTGATTTAAGCATGGCATACATTGCAGTCACTGATTCAGAGGTCTTCCAGCTAGTTAATGCAGCCTGTCACTCAAACCTTTTATCCTGTGAATGACTTATATGCACACCCGTGACTGCACCTGTCAGTATGGATAACATTAGCCCTGTGATAAGGCTGCTTAGTTTTGAGATTTAAACTTTTTATTCCTGTATTGTTTAACAGTAACCAAACTCCACTAACTTCACAACTTTTTAAGCCTGTGGTTCTTTTATATTTTAAGGTTTCCTTATTTTCTTTTGTGACCAGTTATAAGAACAGAAAACTCTTGCATATGTTTGTTTTGTAATTTCTGGATTATTACCAATACAGTCACTCTTATCCAGCCAAAACACAAAGCTCTCTTGTCTTTCTGTGCAGGCTGCTGATTTCAATTTTTTGGTATAATGTTCTCCCCTCCTCCCCTAAAGGTGCAGATTCATATTGCAGTATAATTGCATGTCTGAACCATGTCAGCTGTGGCTCAGTTGGTAGCACACTCGCTTCTGAGTCAGAAGATTGTGGGTTCAAGTCCCACTCCAGGGACTTGAGCACATAAAGCTAGGCTGACACTCCAGTGCAGTGCTGAGGGAGTGCTGCACTGTTGGAGGTGCTGTCTTTCGGATGAGATGTTAAACTGAGGCTCCCGTCTGCTCTCTCAGGTGGACAGAAAAGATCCCATGGCACTATTTCAAAGAAGAGCAGGGGAGTTATCCCTGGTGTCCTGGCCAATCATTATCCCTCAACCAACGTAACAAAAACGTAATGGTCATTATCACATTGCTGTTTGTGGGAGCTTGCTGTGCGCAAATTGGCTACCGCGTTTCCCACATTACAACAGTGACTACTGTGGTAAACCACTGTATTGTATATTGCCACCTCTGGGTGGCGCTGTGTATGGAGGCATGCCTCAGCTGACTCCACCCACCACTGTGTGGGTTTCGTTCAGACTTGTTCAGTCACTCACGAAGAAGCATGGTCTCTTCTTAGCTAATAAAAGCCTTATTCATCTCTTCTTTCGACTCATCATCTCTTCTTCGACTCATCACCTTTTATGAAGTAATTGATAAGCGTATCAATTTTATTAGCTAAAAGTTAAATGGCGACACCTGAGGAGCAACAACAGCAACGGATACAGCAGACATTGCTGAGAGCCCTCAGACCACCACGCCTGGACCTCGACCCTCAAGATGTGGGTGCATCAGCCAAGTTTGAACACTGGCTGAGCTGCTTTGAATCCTTCCTCGCAATCTCACAGGTTACAGAGGAGGATCACAAACTGAAAATTTTGACCGCCCAGGTGAGCCATCAAGTATATATGCTAATCCGGGACTCTAATACGTACGTGGCGGCCCTCGAGCTACTAAAAGGGCAATATACGCGCCCAGTGAACACAATTTACGCCCGACACCTCTTGGGATCCCGCAAGCAGCAACCGGGAGAATCGGTAGGGGCATTTGCACGGGCGCTACTGGCACTCTGCAGAGACTGCGATTGTAAAGCGGTAACGGCTGTGGAGCACGCGCAGGGACTCGCCTGTGATGCCTTCGTCAGGGGCCTCCAGTCAGACCACACCCGGCAGAGACTGCTAGAAAGCAAGGAACCCGACCTGAAGACGGCCATTGCCCTTGCGCTCTCGTTAGAGGAGGCCCACCGAAACCTCGAGGCATACCCCCGTAACGGCGCCGAGACATGGCAATCGAAACCGTGGGACACGGGACCGCCGCCCCCGGCACCAACCGCTGCAGCGACCCAACCGAGACAGCAGCCTCCGGTAAGAACTGCTTCGATGCCCAGTAACCAGGCCCAAAAATGCTATTTCTGTGGCCAGTTAAAACATCCCAGAGCGCACTGCCCAGCTAAGACAGCTACCTGCTCGGGCTGCGGGAAGAAAGGCCATTACGCTAACGCCTGCAAGGGGAAGCCAACCAGCAGCGCAGCGTGCGGGCCGTGGGAGCAGCCATCTTATCCGCCATTTTGTGTACCCCCGGCCGCATGGCATCCGCCGCCATCGTATCCAACGCACTCAACCGCCATTTCGTCACCGGAACCGACCACCGTCTCGGCGGATGACTATAGTGACTCACTAAGCCACATACTGGCCTCCGTGACGCTGGATCAAGGCCACCCTCACCATCTATCCAGCTCCATGATGGATATCGCGGTAAACGGCCGCGCCACCAGTTGCCTGATCGACAGCGGGAGCACAGAGAGTTTCGTCCACCCCGACACGGTACGTAGCCACTCCCTCACGATTCTGCCAACGCACCATCGCATTTCTATGGCGTCCAAGTCCCAGTCAATGGACATCAGTGGCTACTGTGTGGTGACCCTGTCAGTAGGGGGCACTGAATATCAAAAATTTAAACTGCTAGTCCTGCCCCGTCTTTGCGCTGCCGTCCTGCTAGGGTTGGATTTTCAGTGCCACCTTAAGAGTGTCACACTAGCATACGGTGGACCCCTCCCCCCACTCACAGTCTGCAACCAACAACTTTTAAATCGCCCGCTGCAAACCACCTGCAGCCTTTCCACATTAAAAGTCCCCCCCCCTCCCCTGTTCGCTAACCTCACCCGCGACTGTAAACCCATCGCTACCAAAAGCAGGCGGTACAGTGCCGGGGACAGAGCTTTTATCAGCTCTGAGGTGGAGCGGCTCTTGAAGGAGGGCATTATCGAAGGTAGCACTAGCCCCTGGCGAGCCCAGGTTGTAGTCGTTAAAACCACTGCAAAACGCCGCATGGTAATCGACTACAGCCAAACCATAAACCGGTACACCCAGCTGGACGCGTACCCCCTCCCTCGCATATCTGATATGGTCAATCAGATTGCGCAATACAAAGTATTCTCCACCATCGACCTTAAGTCAGCGTACCACCAGCTGCCCATCCGCCATGAGGACCGCCAGTATACTGCCTTCGAGGCAAACGGCCGCCTCTACCACTTCCTTAGGGTCCCCTTCGGCGTCACCAACGGGGTTTCGGTCTTCCAAAGGGAGATGGACCGAATGGTTGACCAGAACGCGCTGCGGGCAACCTTCCCCTATTTGGATAACGTCACCATCTGCGGCCACGACCAGCAGGACCACGACGTTAATCTAGCAAATTTCCTCCGTACGGCCCAACGGCTGAACCTAACGTACAATAAGGAAAAATGTATGTTTCACACCAAGCGCCTGGCCATCCTCGGCTGCGTGGTGGAGAACGGAGTCATCGGGCCCGACCCCGACAGAATGCGCCCCCTAATGGAGCTACCCCTTCCCCACTGCCAAAAAGCACTGAAGAGATGCCTGGGGTTTTTCTCCTACTACGCCCAGTGGGTGCCCCTCTATGCAGACAAAGCCAGGCCCCTCATCAAAGCCACCTCCTTCCCCCTGACACCAGAGGCGTGTGCAGCCTTCACTCTTATCAAGAACGATATCGCGAAGGCCGCAATGCACGCGGTGGATGAGTCCATCCCCTTCCAAGTGGAGAGCGATGCCTCCGACTTCGCCCTAGCCGTGACCCTTAACCAGGCGGGCAGACCCGTGGCCTTTTTCTCAAGGACCCTCCAGGGCCCCGAGACGAGACACTCCTCCGTCGAAAAGGAGGCCCAGGCTATTGTAGAAGCGGTGCGTCACTGGAGGCATTACCTGGCTGGGAAACGATTTACCCTGCTCACTGACCAGCGTTCAGTAGCTTTTATGTTTAATAATAAGCAGAGGGGTAAAATCAAGAACGACAAGATCTTGAGGTGGAGAATCGAACTCTCCACCTACAATTATGATATCTTGTATCGGCCAGGGAAACTCAATGAGCCCCCAGATGCCCTATCACGTGGTACATGTGCCAACGCGCAGAGTGATAGGCTGCAGTCCCTCCACAATGACCTCTGCCACCCGGGGGTCACCAGGTTTTTCCATTTTATCAAATCCCGTAACCTGCCCTACTCCATCGAGGAGGTCAGGACCATGACCAAGAGCTGCCAAATCTGCGCCGAGTGCAAACCGCACTTCTATAGGCCGGACAGAGCAAGCCTGATCAAGGCCACCCGCCCCTTCGAACGCCTGAGCGTCGATTTTAAAGGTCCCCTCCCCTCCGCTGACCGCAATGTGTACTTCCTCAACATAGTTGATGAGTACTCCCGTTTCCCCTTTGCCATCCCTTGCCCAGACATGACCAGTACCACGGTCATCAAGTGTCTGAATGACATCTTCGCTCTGTTCGGGTTCCCCAGCTATATACATAGCGACAGGGGCTCATCGTTCATGAGCGACGAACTTCGGCAGTACCTGCTAACAAGAGGTATCGCCACGAGCAGGACCACCAGTTACAACCCCCGGGGGAACGGCCAGGTGGAAAGGGAGAACGCGACGGTTTGGAAGGCAGTCCTCTTAGCACTAAAATCTAAGGGCCTTCCGACCTCCCGCTGGCAGGAGGTCCTCCCTGCAGCGCTTCACTCCATTCGGTCACTGCTTTGTACTGCCACTAATGCGACCCCTCATGAGAAAATGTTCGTTTTCCCCCGGAAGTCTACATCGGGAACCTCGCTACCGGCATGGTTGACTTCTCCTGGGCCCGTCCTACTGCGGAGGCACGTGAGGACGCATAAAACGGACCCCCTGGTCGAGCGGGTGCACCTCCTACACGCCAACCCCCAGTATGCCTGGGTGACATACCCAGACGGGCGGGAGGACACGGTCTCCATACGAGATCTCGCACCCTCGGGTACCCCTGAATTACCACCGTTATCCCCCTTACCACCGTTATCCCCCTTACCACTGTTATCCCCCACCACCCCTCCCAACCCAACCCCTGCAGACGGCATGCCAAAGCCCCAGGAATCTTCGCCAACCACCCAGACACCAGACCCGACGTCGGATGCTGCAACACCACCGCCGCCACCACGACGATCAGGACGTCAGACAAGGCCTCCTGATAGACTTAACTTGTAGTACCCTTCACCCCGCCGGACTTCACATTAAACAAGGGGTGAATGTGGTAAACCACTGTATTGTATATTGCCACCTCTGGGTGGCGCTGTGTATGGAGGCATGCCTCAGCTGACTCCACCCACCACTGTGTGGGTTTCGTTCAGACTTGTTCAGTCACTCACGAAGAAGCATGGTCTCTTCTTAGCTAATAAAAGCCTTATTCATCTCTTCTTTCGACTCATCATCTCTTCTTCGACTCATCACCTTTTATGAAGTAATTGATAAGCGTATCAACTACACTTCAAAAGTACTTCAGTGGCTGTAAAGCACTTTGAGACGTCCGGTGGTTGTGAAAGGCGCTATATAAATGCAAGTCTTTCTTAACAGTCAGTGTTAATAGGCTCTTCATACAAATGGAAATACCATAGCCAATCCTAATCCTGTTATTTTTTGATATCCAGAATTATGGATGGTAATTTTCTGACCTTGCGCTCCTGGCAGAGAGTCTCACCTGCTGGAATATGTGCATATGGGAAATTCAGGTGCATGTCCCCTTGGCGGGTCACTTCCTCAAAAACGTAAAGAAGTTTGGCAGGCAGGATCTTCTCCCTCTAAAATGTTAGCTACTCTCATACAGCTACTCCTCAAACTTGCACGTGATACTTGATTCCATTATTTTAATAGGTACTGTTGTTAGACTGAAGAGACTGCAGGTGCCTGGATTAGGTTTTTTAGCTTTCTTGACTATGGGCACTGTATTAGCTTGTTTCTAATCTAGTGCTACCTCCTCAACAATCATTCACTCTCATAATTGTTAGCATTTCATAAATTTCCTCTTTGTGTCTTTTAATACCCTGTGGTAGATAACATCTGTCCCTGGGAATTGGTTCATTTTGAGGTTTTTAGGCTTGCCTAGAATCTCCACCTTATTAATATCAAAGTGCTAAAGTTTGCTTGGATCATTTTTGTTGCAGTAGGACATGTTGCTGTAGTCTGCTCTAATGAATACTTCAAGGAAATAGCTCAGCACAGATCAGAGATTGGATCTGGGACCTTCTGTTAGAAATTAGGGTATCCAAAATATATGGGATTATGCGAATGAAACTGTGACGTGAATAAGACTGTTTACATGACTGTATGCGAACTTGAGACAAAACGTCTCTTCAGACTAGTATTAGAGTAACTAGATAGGTGCTTAGAATCTGTATGTGTTTTGGTTCTTTGCGGATGTTATAGTATTTCGCACTGTGACAGATATATCTATAATCTTGTTTCCAAGCTAGCTATCTACTGTTTGTAAGTTAGGATTTGGACTTTGTTTGACAAAACTGCTTTAAAATGCATAAGTTAACCGGTATGTGAGAATAGAATAGAAGATATCTTTGGGAATTTAATGATTCATTCCATGGTACAATAGTTTGATAATGAAATAGTTGGTTTCGCACAGCTAAAGCTACATGAATAGTTTGAACATAAATAACTGATAACAAGCAGCTACGAACATCTGACGGCCAAGAATGGCATGTTCTGACTCCAAACATGGGAGGATTTCAACTTTGTTTTGTGCATCTTTAATTTGACCAGCTAGAGCTCAACACCTGTTTCTTCCATTTTTGCTAATAATCATTTTATAACGCTAAGTTAGAATTTGGAGTTCGTTTAACAAAACAGCCTGCAAACATAATTAATATAAAAGATTTAGAATAGAAGGAATTTATGGGAGTTAAGGTATCATCTCAGGATGCAGCAGTCTGTTGGATCAATGGGAGATAGTTGGATAACGACAGGCTGAGCAGACAGCTCTAACATGGCCCCTGATTAAGAGGGTACAAGGCCAGGGTTTGCACTGGTTGTACCAGGGAGGATAGGGACAAGAGAGATAAGATAAATTACAATGGAAGAGCCTTCAGAATGGATAAACAGGAAAGACAAATTGGCAAAAAGAACATGAGACCCCTTTTGGGGAAGATTTTCATCCAAAAGTTGAGACAAAGAACTCAACGTGCCATTGGGCGCCTTGGGTTAGGAGGAACCCTTACAGGTCAGATAACCCTGTCCATATTGTACATCAGGCCCACCCCTAAAAAGAGAATAAAAGAAAGATCTAGGGAGCTCTTTCACAGAGATAGTGAAGAGGAGAGCTTCCAGGACTCATGCTGACCTAAGTAATTCTCTTGGAGGTTCCAGACGAGAGAAGGAAAGACCGTAAGCCGGAGAACTGTTCGTGCACGGCAGCCGTTTGTCCGATCGGGTCCGGTACCAGCTGCTTGTCATGGTCGTATGTTTTTGCTGTATAACTAGTGTGCTATATTCCGTCTTAAACTCTGATTAAACACATTGGCCCAGAAATTCGGGTCGGGGGCTTCCCGCGGGTGCAAGCCCCTGACCTGCACTTACCTAGCGCGCCGGCCGTTGAGCTGTGGGCCCGCATGGGATTCCGATCCTGGGCCTCCTCCAACTGCCGGCGCGCAGTGCTTGCATATCCCAGGGGCGCAGTTAGTTCGATGCGTCCCCTGGGATCACGTGGGCCCTGGAGAGCCAATGGTAGCAGGGAATGCTTCATTCATAAGTTTGACAGGAAGAGCTGTCAAACCTATAAATACTATAAGCCCCAAAACATCACTAAAACTTCAAATAATTTTTGTTTTTAAATCACATTTTTAAAATAACTATAAATTACATGAAATAACTATTTTAAACAATAATTTAAATTTTTGAAAGAATTAATTACATTTTCTAATGGGGCTAAAAATAAACTTACCTTTCTTTAAAGTATTTAAAAATAATAAACCTGTGGAAAAAATGTTTTAAGTTTAATTAATTCTCCACTTACCTTGTTAAAAGCAGGCCTTGCGTTTGCTTTTTAAAAGTGTAACTGCTGGAGACTTACTCTCCCGGAGAAACCTGCAAAAAAAACTAAGTTCGATGCGCACGCACTGCCTCTCCAGCGCACGCGTTCCACCTGTCAACCCCTTCTTTCAGGGGAACGGAAGTGCCGGTTTCCCACGCATGCGCAGTGCATGCACGAAACCGGCACTTTCGTTGGGCCTACGCGTGAGTACCCCGTCCGTACTCACGCGTTGGGACCCGAATTTCAATATTCCCACCATATTGGTTTGCACTCGATCCTGATTATTTGAAAGACTAGAGATAAGCTAATATCAACAAATTGGCTAATCTCAACATTCTGGTCTGTATAATTTAGTAATGCAACAGGGAGTGCAGCTTCTAATTTTTAACAGCAGTTTCTCTTTCTAAAACCTTACAGAATATTATTGTTAGCATTATGTGAACTGATAGTGAACTTCAAACTGTTAAGTGTTTCATATTTACCTTAAAAACCCAACTTTACTTGCACCACAACTAATTCAAGTTCACATTGTTGTTTTTATTATGATCTGGTTTATACACATTTGATGATTAATTGCTACCTTACATATGTGAATTTTGGAGCTTATTCCACATATGAGTTAATAAACTGATTGGAACTTTTTTCATTGAGTCACTGGCAGTTGAAAACACAGATATGTACTGGCACCCAGAGCGGTATGTGCCAGCTGTAACCTTAGTAACTCACACCTAATGACTGCCACTTAACTTTGTGTTGTGCCAGTACTGGAACAGAAGGCTCGATTTTGCCACTGTGGGCGGGCTGGGGCGTGTCAGGTGTTTTTAGAGTCCTGAACCCGACTCCAGTGTGATGTGGGGAGAAAGAGCGATTTTCCCCTAATTGGGCAATTGATTTCCAGCGTGTGGGAACCCCTGGCCCAATTAGTCTTTCCATCCTGAAAGTCACCTCCGATGACGTCATCAGTGCTGCTGGATTTAAGGCCTGCAAGCAGCCTTGCTTCTTCTGGAGACTGGAAACGCTTTGGACATTGTATGAAAGACTTCATTTACCGACCATGTCCACCAGCAAGCAAAAGTGTGCACCTCAATTTGATGAGCCCTCCCTCCAAGCTCTGGTGGAGGGAGCAAGATCTAATAAGGAGGTGCTCTTCCCTTCCTCAGGGAGAAAAAAGCCACCACAACAAACTAAAGCTGTGCGGCTGCAAGTGGCCAGGGAGGTCAATGCCATCTCTATGTTCCGCAGAACCTGGCTGCAGTGCAGGAACATGTTTCATGACCTTCTCCGCACAGGAAAAGTAAGTATGACTTTCCCTTCACCCTCAATCTGATCTCCATCGCCTCTCCTCACCAGCACTCTGCTTTGCCAACCTCTTCCTCCACATCCCACTTGACACTTACATCCCTGCACCCTTATCCATTCCCTCTCTCTCTATGGTCACATTCACTTAACTATTCGACCATGCAGCCCTCACACTCTCTATCACTGTGATGCAATGACAACTTACAACACACAGGGAGGGCCCTTTGTCTCCTTCTAAGCATCTATGCTACGGAATCTCTACACTCACTCCTTCATTCTCACTCAAACTCCACTTGTGTCCCTCATTGCAGGAAAAGAGAACCCACAATAAGAAAGAAAGAGCAAGGACAGGAGGAGGGCCACCCTCAGTAGCCCAGCTCACCACCTCAGAGGAGGCGGCCCTGGAAATTGCTGGGATCGAGGACGATTCCCAAGTGGGGGACGGACAGGCAGGTGCATCACAGCAAGCTGGTGACAGAATAGTTTGGCATCTCTCTCATTGACATTGCATGAGTCACTGATAATGAATCTGATGCTCTAACAGATTGACTTATGATCATCTGCACTATTCAATGTGCATGTAACCTTGACCTCACATCTCTAACTCTTTCCTTTACTCCCCCACAGGACCATCAGCAGCCCCCATCCCCACTGTCCAGGAGGAAGAGCCTGAGCTTCCAGACTCCTCAGAGGAAGCTGCAACCACTGAGGGTGCTGCGTCAGCAGAATTAAGCGGACCCAGCACCAGCGCAGACACTGGCACCTTGGTGGGACCTTCGGGACATAGAGTAGAGTTGTCACCTGGTGTATCACAGCTCACAAGTGAGCATCAGCAGATGGTGGAGACAGGGACAGCAGTGGAGAGTCCTCGTCGGAGGGCGCAGGATGCTCCCATCTCGGCTCCGCTGCATGTCGACCCTGTACCTCCGGGTCCATCCAGAAGGACAGCGGTGCTGGAACTCTAGGAATAGGTGCAGGAGTCTCTGGCAGGTTTTTGTCTCCAGGGTCGCTGCGAGTGTGGAGTGAATGGAGGAGTCCATCGCTAACACGAGCAGAGCCTTTGTAGAGGTGTTGGCGCATGAACACATCACCACAGAAAGGATGGCTACCGTAGAGGAGAGGATGGCTACGGCCATGGAGGAGCTTAGTCGCCAGGGTCGTGAAAACATGGTCATTGTTCACAATAGACTGACATCTCTTTAGCATACAAACCAGACATTCATGCAAGTCCTCGGGAGTAGGACTTCCAGTACAGAAACGGGTCCTCATGGCCCCCATGAAGTGCAGCAAGGTGCTGTCAAGTCACTTGCTAGCTCTGAAGTGGGGCTGACCCATGAAAGGGATGTTGGTGGCAGACAGCAAGGAAGTGGGGGCTCCTCTCCAAGCGCCCACACGACCATGCCACTGCAAAGCCCTCGGTCAGAGCCCCACCAGAGTCCACACCCAACTGAGATCGGCGCCTCAACCCCTGCACAGCCGCAGGAGCAGCAGACTGTTGCCGAGCCCTCACAGGTTTGTAACCCCAGAGGATGCCCGCCAAAGGCGTCGAGACAGGAGCAGCAGGAAAGTGAGCAAGGGGCCTCCACATCTGCTGAAGCCACAGGGGAAGCACTAGGTAGGAGCACGCGTGAGAGGAAGCTAATGCACAAGTAGTCACAAGGGTAGTCACTTGGGTGTAATGTTATGTTTAATGTTGAAAAGCCATCAGATGTTTATTGTCATTAAAAATTCTGATGGCAAATTGTTGCAGTTGTGGCATGTGTCATGTCGCTAATGGGACTTCCACATCGAGGGCTTAGGATTACTTGCAATTGTCAGTATGGTGGTCAGAGTGATAGGAATCCGCAGGTTCCTGGCCATTGTCGAGGGTCTGATAAGAAGGTGCGAGGCAAAAGTGTTTGATTGTGCTGTCTAAGCAAATCTGGCCAAGATGAGTGCGTGCCTTGCATCCCGGGCCGCAATGTGCTCGTATGCTGCTGCCGCTGGTTGATGCGCCTCTGCAAGCTGTTCATTGTTGCTCTCCTCCTCCTCCTCCTCATCTGAGGAGGCTATGTGATGAGCCACTTGTTCCTCAGGCATCTGCAAGCCACGATGCTGTGCCATGTTGTGAAGTGCACAGCAAACCAAGACCATTCTGGAGATCCTGACTGCTGAGTACTGCAGGGCTCCACCTGATCTATCAAGACCTCTGAAGCGCATCTTCAGCAAGCTGATGGTTTGCTCGATTATGGATCTGGTGGACATGTGGCTACAGATGTAGCACTCCTCTGCTTCGTTGGAAGGGCTCCTCAATGGCATCATTAGCCACGTCTTCAGGGGATAGCCCTTGTCTCCAAGTAGCCATCCGCAAAGTTGGCCTGGCGGACTGAAGAGCGGAGGCACACTAGTCTGGTGCAGGATGAAGGAGTCATGGCAACTGCCAGGGTAATTGGCACAAACATGCAAAATTTACTCCTTATGGTCACACACCAGCTATACGTTGAGGGAGTGGAATCCCTTGCGGCTGACAAAAATAACAGGATTGTGATAGGGTGCTTTTAGGGCCATATGTGTGCAGTCAATGATGCCCTGCACCCTTGGAAAGCCTGCCAGATTGTCAAACCCAACCACACGCGCATTTACACTGGCTTGATCCTTGGAGAAATTGATGTGATTGTGCGCGATGGCAGAAAGGGCATCGGTTACCTGCATGATGCAAGTGTGTGCGGCCGCCTGGGAGACGCCGCTGATGTCTGCTGCTGATCCTTGGAATGAGCCTGAAGCTAAAAAGTTGAGTGCGGTGGTGACTTTGACGGCCACTGGTAAGGTGTGTCCACCTGCTCCTCTGGGCTCCAGGTGATGCTGCAGCATTGTGCAGATATCACCCACTACCTCTTGCGAAAGTCTGAGCCTCCTTTGGCACTGCTGCTCAGTCATGTTGAGGTAGCTGATCCTCTCTCTGTAGACCCTGTTTGGGGGGTATCTCTTGCTCTGACGTGCTTCCATGCACTGGCGCATTCTGGCCTGTGCAGCTTCAGGTGGGTGAGCAGCAGTTTGGAGCTCCTGCTGTTGCTCCTGCAGTTGGTGCTGCTGTTGGCCAGGGTTCTGCTGCTGCCGCGGCTGGTCTTCATCCGAATCTGATGTCCAGGAGGAAAGGAAATAAATAGTTCCCATTCTTCTGGTAAATACCTCAGTTGAGGAAGTGCTCAGTTAAGGTGGGGGTTGGGGTTTTCCAGGAGGTCACACTGGAGATGGGTGTCAGGCTCCAAATTTCCAGAACAATGAGCATGCCTGCTAAAAGTTCCCCCAGACATGAGACAACAAAGTTCTGCCACCTGCAAATGATGATTGCTGAAAACTCCTTTATAATGGTGGAGCTGCTGCTATTAGTAAGCAGTCCACTTGTGAAGCTGCCAGGATTCACTGGTGTGTTCCAGAGGAGGTGGCAGAACGTGGGAAAAGGGTTAAAATTGGAAAGGCCTCTCAAAATGGGATTATAGAGGCAATTAAGTGGTTGTTAAGGGCCTTAAGGGCCTATCCTGCCTCTTGGAGGCGGGATGGAAACAGGGTCAGAAAACTCACGTGTGGGAAAATTGCTCGGAGGCAGGATGGAGGCGGGATCAGGCCCACCAGCCATTTTTTTGCAATTTTAACAACTCACACGCCTCCAATCTCGCCTCTTCGGGATTGGTAAAATCAAGCCCAGAGACTCTGGAACTATGCACTAATACCTGATGAGCAAACCTGATCAAGACAGTGAGTATAAGAATGAGGTTAGAACAACGACAAGCCTGCTGATTGCAGCATTGGGAAAGTTTGCTAGAATTTGGAATCCAAATAATATTGGCATCAAGTTGAAATTGAGTTTTTCTGATCTTAGTGCCCTTAGTAAGTGAATACAATAGGTGATAGCAGGATGACATTGGCCTGTGATGTTCGCCATGGTTAAAAAATTTGGCAACACTCACTGTCCAGACTCACATATAAAAAATGCCTTTTGGATGGGGTACCTGAGAGTTGCTGGGCCTTTGGAGCATTAATGCAGTAACAGCATTTTCAGGAAATGAGGGGGAAAATTAGGAAAATAAAAGGCTTTTATGTGTACTTGTCTTATTTTGTATTTGTGTGAAACATGATCATTAAAAGCCACAGAGGGTAAATGATGCTGGTGTTCAAAAGACTGGGCATTCTGGAAAGTCTTACAGATTTAATATAGAGTGCCGATCACAAGTGAAATAATAAGGCTACTCACTGAGGACAAGGAAGACAACTGCATGTAGAGAATACATCTGTGAAAGTTACACTAGTCTGGGCACATCATTCATATGTCTGGTCATAGACTTCCAAGACTGCTGCTTAATGTCAGAATGGGTGGGCTCAAAAGAGAGAACAAAGAATGGGAGATGGGGGCACATAGACTGGAATGATGATGGACAAGTATCACTGAAAGAAAAGCAATCAGGCTGAATGGTGCCAAGCCATTAAGAAACTATAATTAATGGAGCCCCATGACTAGTCAACAGTGAGGGATAAGAGGAAGCAATGTGTGTTCAAGCTATAGGGTGACATAATGTAACAATCCTATTCCCAGTGATTCAGTAGGTACATGCTCCATATAGTGTAACACTGAACAGTACAGATCAGGATGATTCAAATCTTGTTCTGTACCGAGTGTAGGAATTAAACAAGCGGGGTTGGGGTTATGGTTATTGTCTCTGGCCAGTCAGAAGCCTGTGAGCTGCTCCAGGGACCCCCGTGCGGTTTCGAAGCGCTCCCCTATTCCTGGTTCTGACTGCCGGACTTATTCGGTAGCGATGTAGACAGAAAAACGTGACTCGTGGTTTGGGTGCAAAACAGACCAGCATTTATTGAAACAAAAAGGAAACAAATTGAAAATAAACGATACAACACACCTATGCCTGGTACAGCACTTTTGCTTAACACAGTTCACTTATCGTTTACTGCAGCGCTCTTTTGCTTAGTGGCTTTACTTAAATACAGCACCTTTAACTAGTGCAACACACCTTTAATACAGTACACTTTGCTCACTACAGCACCTCTGCTTAGTGGCTTTTACTTAAATACAGCACTTTAATGCAGCTGCTTAGTGTCCACTGAAGCACCTTTCTGCTTAGCGCAACACTGTTACTCAAATACAGCACTTTACTTCTTACAAGTCACTTAATGTTCACTACAGCACTTCCCTGCTTAGTGCAACACTTTTATTTAAATACAGCACTTTACTTCTTACAAATCACTTAATGTTCACTACAGCACTTCCCTGCTTAGTGCAACACTTTTATTTAAATACAGCACTTTTAATATAGAACTCAGTGTTCACTACAGCACTTCTCTGCTAGTGCAACACTGTTACTTAAATAGGGGAGGAGAGAACGGACACAATGAGGGAAAATCGACTAAAATTACAGTTCTAACAAAATTCCCCTTAATTCCCACCCCTATACCTATTCTAAGTTGCCTTGTAATGGGCCAGAAAATTATATGCTCACCAATGAACGCCTGCGCCGTGTCCCCTGTGGTCTATGATCTTCACTGCCCCAAAGTAGACTGCTGGTAGTCCACTCCTTTAGGCAGGCTTCTGAGCTGTTCTTCTGTAGGCAGAGCAGAGAGAGAGATGGCTTCTTGAGAAGCTATCTTATACCCCATTTGGGGCCGAAACCTTCCCGCCCAAATCCAGGTGCATCTGGGCTGAACAAAAGGGGTCCAAACTGTCCCCATTGTCTGTGATGTGTTTGGATGAATTACCCATTTATCATGATGGGTTTGTGAATGTATTCCCATTCATCGTACTGAGTTTGAATGGAGCTGTCTTGGTTTGGAAAAAAAGCATGTCTTTCTATAATTGCTGAGTAAACAGCTTTGAAAGTTAGTGTAAACAAAAGTCATTGTCCTGTGGTCAAACTGAAACAGCAGTCTCAAGTGGTCAATCCTTTGTGTAAACATAGTAGCAGTTTCTGTCGATTGTCTCAGCAGGGAGGGGAACTCCCTGAACTGCCTTGATTGGCAGTTTAACTGCTTCATTGCTTCAGGGCTGGGATTTTTTCTAAATCCTTTGTCAGCCATCTTTGATCTTCCCTTTTCATATGTCCACAGTCTGTGTCCTGACACAAGGTCAGGCAGCCATCTTTGATTACCCCTTTTTCACAGACTCACACAAGCTGCCTTTTCAATGTCTTTTGTCTTCTGCCACAAGGTCTGACGGCCTTTTTGATCCCTGGATTTTTAAAGGTATATTACCCAGGTATTCTTTAATCAAAATTCAATCTTCGGAACTGTAGGAAATTTCAAAATTATTGCGAAATCCTTACACGAGTTAGCCAATCTCATCTCAGAGGTAATAAAACTGATCAGTGATCTTGGAGTACGGAAGAGCAACATTTTCCAGGGTTCCTAGCCATGGTCACTATTCAGTGAGCCCTCAATGTATGTGTCTTTGTGTGTGTTGATGATGAGTGAAGACAATATCTAGCTTGGCTGTGGTGGTGCCTATTTTGGTGAGATGAGGCTGCTACCTTTGAATTCATACCTTAGCATGAATCACTGTTTTCTGGAGGGGAGAATAACAAGAGAAAAACAGAGGGAAGGTTGCAAGAATTTACATGCCCTCTGGTGTCTAAAGCAGCTGAGCTGACAAACAAAATCATAATGATGATTAGCCCTTCAGTATTGGAAAGAACTGTTCAAATCAATCCGAAGCATGGATATTTGCCTAACTCAGTGGAGGCACTGTAAGATATGTTTAGGCAGACTTGTATCATATGTCATAAGAGCAGCATCAGGTGTGAGTAGAGACACAAAATGACAAGAAGCAATCAAAGAACACTTAGTTCACTGACTCTGGGGAGATGTCTTCAAAATTTCTTTCCTAGCCCTTTCAATGGAGGTTTGCATCTCTCATCCCACCATTTTCACATTTCAATCCTCTCCCCTACCTTATAACAGCATAACCTCTGACTCATCGTGGGCAATGCCACAAGAGATTAGCTTGTCACCTTTGATTCATCAGATGTTCAATATTAAACATATTCTTAATGCAACTTATTCAGTCAATGCCAAATGTGAAACTATTGTCAACTATCTAATCTTAAAAGAGTAATAAGAGAAAGAATGTAAGAAGAATTTTTTTCTGCTTGTGGAATAGTAGAAGTGAATACATCTAGATATTTTTATTATAAATGGAAATAACAATGGTATATCATGACTTGAAGTATGTACTGGACTATCATAATCAAGCAACACACTTTAACATATGAATATAACCACAATCCTAAACTAGTTTTGACCTCTGCTCCTCCATACCCTGGAAGTGCCTTGGGACACTTTACCACATTAAAGGTGCTATATAAATGCAAGTTGTTGTTGTTAAACTTCTCAGAGCGATCGGAGTCTGGGGAGGGGTCGGAAGCCAGGGAGCATGGCTGTGGTGGCCCTTTCAATGTTAGATCCCTCCTGCCATAGTAATGATGGATGCCAGGACTCTACTTGCATTCCTAGTGCCTAGCATTGCTAGGACACAAATGAATGGAAATACCTCAGATGAAGTATACTGTAAAGTCTGTGGGTTGTGCAGTAAATAAATACACAGACTTTTGAAGTACAAACAAACAGGTCTTTACTATTCAGAGGTCAGGGCGAATCTGCCCTAGTTATCCTGTAACATCACTTATATACTGGTGTGGTCACTGTCGGTATTACCGTATACAGAAGCCAATCAAATAGTGCCACACCTAAAGTAGTTCTCTTAAAGGTGAACGGTTACACTCAATCGTTCCCTTAAAGGTAGACGGGTACATACACTACAATCCTCCCTTTTCAGCTTATTACTTACAGGGTCCCCGTTAAACATACATATCTTCAACTTCACATAACAATTTACAGATATACTCTCGGTGGAGAACAAACAATTTACAGAGATAATTCCGGTGGAGTCAACGTCATATAAAACAGTTTACAGATATACTTTTGGTGGGAACAGTTCACAGGTTCAGTCTCTGCGGAAACAGTTCATAGATTCAGTCTCTGATCTTGACTCATTCCGAACAGCATCTCTTTGGTGTAGCCGGTTCACATGGCTAGTGTGACTCCTCCATAGCCTTTTTCTTAACGTAACAGCTTGACCTTCCGTCCTGTTGAACCAGCAGTGCGGACTTTTACAACCAACTGGCTGTCTTGATAATTTTCGGGTTTTCAACTAATTTAGCTCCTTTCATGGTGTCCCGCCTGAGATGATAGTATTTTAGACAGTTATTATCTCCTGCTTCTTCTTTTTCTTTTCTGCCTTTTTGAAACTCTCGGAGCTCCTTTCTCTGCGGCCATCTGTAGCGCCACCAACTCTCTATGTTCATTAGACCTTAAGTGCTTCATGCGGATTTCTGTACTTTGGGAGTTTTCATCACAAACTGGGCAGACCAGATCCTCGTAATATTCAGTGTCACTCAATAGGTCATGATAGTACTCGGGGTCGTCCTGAGTTAGGCCAGTGAGGGGCCCTTCTACTTCCTTCTTATCCAACTGGACGTTAGCCGACGGTGGTTCCTTCTCTGACCATCTTTCTTGAAAAGACTTCTTCAAGCATTCATATTCATCCCGCTCTTCCTGGGATGTCTGCCATTCCTTCACGCCTGGCCTCATTTGTGAGTTCAATACCTTCCCTTCCATCGGGGATTCCGTTATCAGGCTATTTAATCCTTCTACTGAAGTAGCTGTTTCCGCATTCTTCTGTTCCCCTTGACGTAATTCAGCATACTTTTGACATCCATGTGCAAGCTGTGTTGCCCCCTCAGCTCTCTCCGTGACTTTTGGAAGCTCCGAATTCTTTCCCTTTGAAACCTGAAACTCGTGTTCCCATTTTGGAGTCTTGTCCCTCAGCGTGTATAAGAGTTGGCTGGCCGTTAACTCTTCTACGGGGACACTGTGGATTAGCACCTTCTCCATTTCATCCACCTTTCCCTCCAATGTTTTCACCTTCCTTTCCTCCGGTCCTTTGGTTTTAAGCGCTCGAAGAAATTGCGCCTTGGTGTTCTCTAACTCCTGATCAGGGGCCATTCCTACAGTCTCTGTGTTCCTTCCATTGGCCTTTCCTTCCACTGCCCGGATTCCTAGTTGAATATGTTCTTCAAGTTGTTGGACCTCTGCCATTGCCGCCTCATATTTGTCTTGGGTTTCCTTCAATAATTTAACGAGTTCTTGGACATCTAGAATTTCACGTTCTGCTATGTCTTCCACCTCTAATTTTCCATCTACGGATGGAATCTCTACCGATGAGTCTGTCTTGGCCTGGAGCTCGTCAAACATTTCCTGCAGCCTTTGTAATTCTCGCTCATGTTCAAACTTTAGTTGTTCATATGCTTTCACTAAAACTAGCTTTTCGGAGGTTGCCGAGTTAACCCCTTCCAGGATTATAGTCTGGGCCCGTTCATACTGTTCCTTCAACTTGTTACACTCTGCTTGCAACGAGTCGTAGAGATGAACTGGGATAAAATCCTGGCTTCCTGAAGATTCCTCTTCCTTTAGGTCGTTCTGTAAATAGTCTAGTTCCTGAACAGTTTCAGGGAGATGTGATCGGTACTTGGCCACGATGGCTCTATGGTCGCTCTTTTCTCGAGCTAGCTGTCTCTGTTGTCTTTCCAGGTTCTCCCATTCAGTGTCCCAGAACTTTTCCATATTTTTCATCTCTTGTACGAGACGGTCACTCCACTGTTCTAATTGTTGTCGTACTTTGACATAAGTTTGAGTCCGAGCTCGGTGTTCTTCCGTCGTGGATGAATCCTTAGCTTGAACAGGCTCAGAATTCTCTGTCAACCTGGAGTTCTGCTCTGTAACTTTATTCTTCTTGGTGACATAAGTCTTTCTGCATGTCTTTGTTTCCTTCCCCATCGTCGGCAAGTCCCCTTTAGCCTTGTCATGCATATTTGAATTGGTCTTATCGTCATCCATCTCAGAATCTGAGCTGATAGCTTGCACCGAATCCTCCTTCATTATGGCTTTTAGGTAGTGCCATTCCATGTCTATTTTCTTAATCCACTCCCGTCCTAGAAGTCGTGGTCCTCCCTCAGGTAATACGTACAAATTCATTCTTGGGTGTTCTTTCCCTCTATCTCTCACCTTGACTCTTATTTTCCCCATGGGGTATACATTATGCCCCGTGTATGTCTGTAATACGAACTTGGTATTTCTCAAAGGTATGTGAGAGAACAGCCGGTGGTAGTCCCTTCGGTTGATGACTGATAGAGCTGATCCAGTGTCCAGCTCCATTCGTACTTGGACTCCAGCTATTTTTAGTACGACCCAAATCGTTTGTAGATCAGTTTCTTTCCCCACATTGTGGATCTTCAGACTACCCAGCTCCTGGTTGTTTGGGTCTGAGTCTGAATTCTGTTCGTCTGAACTCTTTTCAGCCACCTTGTGTACCTTGTTGTACTTTTCTTGTGGTGGCTTCCGTTGATTGTTGGTCTTTTTCCCAGACCTGCATACCTTCGCGATGTGACCCAGTTTGCCACATTTCCGACACTCTTGGTTCTTAAACCAGCAGTGATTCTGGTCGTGCGTGGTCTTCCCACAACGGTAGCATTTTGTTGTGCTCGAAGTAATTTGGTCCACCCCGAGTGCCGCCGCCTTTAGCTGCATTTCGGCCGTTCCTTTCGCTGTGGCTTCGTGTGATGCAGCTATGAGGACAGCCCTGTCCAGTGTGAGGTCGTTTTCTTCCAGTAGTCGCTTCTGCGTTCCTTCTTTGGACAATCCGCATACGAACTTGTCCCGCAGTGCCTCTGTCAGATTCCCTCCGAACTGGCAGTATTTCGCTAGCCTACGCAGTTCGACCAAGTATTCCGCATTGCTTTCGTCTTTCCTCTGCGTTCTTGCGTAGAATTTGAATCGCTCAGCCAGCATCAACGGTGTGGGGTTCAAGTGGTCCTTCAGCACAGCCACAATTTCTTCGAAGGTCTGATCCGCTGGTTTAGCTGGTGCTATTAGATGCTTCAAGAGCCCATATGTTTTTGCCCCCATCGAGTTTAGCAATGTTATCGCCTTGTCGTCTTCCTCTATTTTGTTGGCTTCGCAATAGATCTCTATGCGTTCCACGTACGTGGCCCAGTCTTCTATTTCAGAATTAAAATCGTTAATATTCCCTCGCTTAGGCATCTTTCTTTCTTTGAAGCAGCACAGTATTTCTTTAAGTATTATTTATTATCTTTTTTTTTCTAAAATGGCGGTTTTCCTGCGAAAATGGCGGTTTCCCGCTCTTCCCTTCTCTCTCTCTCTCTCTCTCTGCCCACTTCAATGGCAGTTAAGATGGCGGTTCTTTTCCCGTGAAAATGGCGGTTTCCCGCTCTTCCTTTCTCTCCCCGCCCACTTCAATGGCGGTTTCCCGCCTCTGTTGTCTTCTCCGCCTAATGGCGGCTTTCTGCATTTCTCCCTGGTGTAAGGGGTACGCTTTCCCCACAGCGGACAGGTTCAGCCGCTGGGCTGGCTCTCGCACAGCTCCCCTTACTCGGCTCTGTCTTTTCCTCCCGCCCGCACGGCTCTACCGGCGCTGGGTACACCCCGTTAACGGAGGACAGTTCAGCCGCTGGACTGGCTCTCGCGCAGTCTCTCTCTCCCCGTGCTCGGCTCTGTCTCTCCCTCTCCCGCACGTTCGGTTCTACCGGCTCTGGGTACTCCGTAGGTGGAGAACAGTTCAGCCGCTGGACTGGCTCTCGCGCAGTCTCTCTCCCCGTTCTCGGCTCCTGTTCGCTCTCCCACTCCCGCACGTTCGGTTTTGCTGGCTCTGAGTACCCCGTTGGTGGAGAACAGCTCAGCCGCTGGACTGGCTCCTCGCAGTCTCTCACTCCGCACCCGGCTCTCACCCGCACGGTTCCCGTTCGCCTCCCCAGCCCTCTCGCAGACCGGTGTTTCCCTCCCCGGCTGCGGCTGGGTTTCTCCTCCCGCGCCTACTCGCACGTTCAATGCTTCGTGGCTGCGGTCGCTGCCCGGATTTTTCCCGCCGATCGCGGTCCGGCTGTCACCCGACGCCGTTGGACCCGACTTTTGGCCGGTACAGCTCCCCCTCGACCGAGGTCGAGTGCTCTGCCCTTCTCCTCTGGATACTTCTACCCCTTCCCCTACTCACAGTCTCTTCGGCCACCTTGTTTCTTGCTGGTCGGCTCACTCCACACCGTGGTAGCAGGGTAATCAGTGCCTGTTGCTGATGAAGCTTTTGTTGCTAGTCTTCCAGCTTCTGTAAAGTACCACACTTTCTGTTGTTGTAGCCTTGTGTCTTCTTTTGGTAGCACGACGAGGGTGGTTGCCTCTCTTCGACGCTCTTTGTTACTTTGCTATTCTTGCCGCAGGGTACGATCGGACTCGTCGCCACTGTAAAGTCTGTGGGTTGTGCAGTAAATAAATACACAGACTTTTGAAGTACAAACAAACAGGTCTTTACTATTCAGAGGTCAGGGCGAATCTGCCCTAGTTATCCTGTAACATCACTTATATACTGGTGTGGTCACTGTCGGTATTACCGTATACAGAAGCCAATCAAATAGTGCCACACCTAAAGTAGTTCTCTTAAAGGTGAACGGTTACACTCAATCGTTCCCTTAAAGGTAGACGGGTACATACACTACATATACAATTTGCATGCCATTACATTATGCCCGCCCATAGTTGTGTGCTCCCCAGCATTTGGATATGGTGGAGCAGCTGTTGAAGAAATTCCTTATGCATTCCTCTATAGTAACACTGGGTAGCTGGTGTAACACCAGAGGAAAATTCTGCCCCGGATGTCACAGTTGTCATTTAGAAAAACTTTGGAGGATTTCATGGAACATTTTGAATCATCTGGATCAATATATAATCACTCCAGAACATCAGAACTGTAAACAATGTAAACCATTTTGAAATTATAAAGAAGGCAGGAATTCATTTTGTACCAAAATTTAATGATAAATTTTATTAATCAAAAGTTTACAGAATCGAAGAAGCTCCAAGCTTTTGATTCAACCCATAAGCTACAGCTTGGATTTTCTATGCAGACATTTCCCATGAATTTCCCAAATGAATTTTTCATAGGCCTTTAACATATCAAATGGTTTTCCACAGCTCATGTCCACAGATCTGCTTTTAATCAATTATAACTTTTGTGTGACTCCGTTAACAATCCCTAAAAAAAACTTGCTTCAAACTTTTGGTAGGAATAATGTTGACTTTTAAAAACGTATAAAACTTTAACATTATAAAACTTAACCTTAAGGGAGAGGGGCACAACAGCAATTGTATTCTATATAGAAATAAATTGCTAGATCAATTGAAACATTGACAAAAATAATTACCAAGAAAATATACATTTTGGAAGCTATGTTAAGATCAGTAATAATTTACAATTGCCTTGAAAATTGTTCCAGGAAAAAGGTATGGTGTCAGCTTTCAAACTTTAAAATTGCATTTCTTATTAATTGATAGCTTTTGAACATATTGAGCTGAATTTTAGAATATTATTAGCAACAGTACTTGTGTAATGCTAGGATTATTTGTTTCTGCCCCTGTGCAAAAACTCTATTCTGTACATAATAAAGATCACTGATATTTTAATATTTAATGGTAAGTTAGATCAGTTTCCGAGGCCTACTCCTATGTTCAGTTGTTAGTGCCTAGATCGAATAGTTTAATTCAGCAAAATCCAAGGCTTTCTACTCAGGTCAATCATTACAGCCCCAGGACATCGCTGCAGGAGTTCCTCAGGGCAGTGACCTAGGCCCGAACATCTTCAGCTGCTTCATCAGTGACCTTTCCTCCGACATAAGGTCAGAAATGGGGATGTTCGCTGATGACTGCACAATGTTCAGCACCATTCGCAACTCCTCAGATAATGAAGCAGTCCATGCCCACATTCAACAAGACCTGGACGACGTTCAGGCTTGGGCTGATAAGTGGCAGGTAACATTCGCACCACAGAAGTGCCAGGCAATGACTATCTCCAACAAGTGTGAGTCTAACCACCTCCCCTTGACATTCAACGGCATTACCTTTGCCGAACCCCCCACCATCAACATCCTGGGGGTCACCATTAACCAGAAACTTAACTGAACCAGCCACATAAATACTGTGGCAATAAGAGCAGGTCAAAGGCTAGGTATTCTGTGTGAGTGTCTCACCTCCTGACTCCCCAAAACCTTTCCATCATCTACAAGGCACAATAAGGAGTGTGATGGAATACTCTCCACTGAGCATCCCTGGACGAGTATTCAAGGAATGTGCTGATCAGCTGGCTGATGTCTTCACCGCCATCTTCAATCTGTCATTGGCCCAGGCAGTAGTCCCTACATGCTTCAAGACTGCTACCATTATTCCTGTGCCAAAACAAACGGCTGTGACGTGCCTGAATGACTATCGACCTGCCGCACTCACACCCATCGTAATGAAGTGTTTCGAGAGACTGGTCCTGGCTCACATCAAAGCCAGTGTTCCCGCCTCGCTTGACCAACACCAGTTTGCCTATCGTGCAAACAGATCAACGGAGGATGCAATCACAACTGCTCTACACTCGGCACTGAATCACTTAGATGGTAAAGAGACCTACATCAGAATACTGTTCATAGACTAGAGCTCAGCATTCAACACTATCGACCCCAACAAGCTGGCCACCAAACTCCAAACTCTTGGCCTGAACACTTCCCTCTGCAACTGGACCCTGGACTTCCTAACAAACAGACCCCAGTCTGTCAAATTAGGTAACCACACCTCCCCCCCCCTGACCCTGAACATGGGGGCCCCACAAGGATGTGTGCTGAGCCCCCTCCTCTACTCCCTCTTCACCCACGACTGTGTGGCTGTTCATGGTTCCAACACCATCATCAAGTTTGCGGATGATACCACGGTAGTAGGCCAGATCACCAACAATGATGAGTCAGCCTACAGGGAGGAGGTCCAGCATCTCGTGAAGTGGTGCGCCGATAACAACCTGGCCCTGAACATCAAGAAAACCAAAGAAATCATTGTGGACTTCAGGAAGTCTAAAGGCGGAAGTCACACCCCCATCCACATCAATGGGGCTGTGGTGGAAAGGGTGGACAGCTTTAAGTTCCTCGGAGTCCACATCACGGAAGACCTCTCCTGGTCCCTCAATACCTCCTCTCTGGTGAAGAAGGCCCAGCAGCGCCTATATTTCCTAAGGAGGCTGAAGGGATGTAACCTGTCACCCCTGATCCTCTCTAACTTTTACCGCTGCACAATAGAGAGCATCCTGACAAACTGTATCACAGTATGGTATGGCAGCTGTAGCTACTATGACCGGAAAGCCCTGCAGCGGGTAGTCAAAACTGCCCAACGCATTACCGGCACCCGGCTACCGACCATGGAGCACATATACCAGAAACGCTGTTTACGGAGGTCACGGTCCATCATCAAAGACCCTACCCACCCCAGCCACAGTCTGTTCGCCCTCCTGCCATCTGGGAGACGCTACAGATGCATTCGCACCCGTACGACCAGATTTAGGAACAGCTTCTTTCCCAGGGCTGTCATCCTACTGAACTCCACAAATAAACTCTAAAGCCTGCACATCTGCCAATGCACTTTATTATGGTTATGCTTATGTTAATGTATTACAAGCCAAAAGTATGTTGAATGTTTAAATGTCTTAATCTAAATGTACACTCTCGGGAGCCGCAAGCCTACATTTCGTTGTACTGCACTTGTGCACTAACAATGACAATAAAAGTTGATTTGATTTGATTTGATTTGATTGACTTGTCTGGATGAGTGCAGCTGCAACAACACTCAAGAAGCTCGACACCATCCAGGACAAAGCAGCCCGCTTGATTATCACCCCATCCACCACATTAAACATTCACTCCCTCCACCACCGGCGTACTGTGTTTGCAGTGTGTACCATCTACAAGATGCGCTGCAGCAACTCACCAAGGCTTCTTCGGCAGCACCTCCCAAACCCACAACATCTTCCATCTGGAAGGACAAGGGCAGCAGACACATGGGAACACCATAACCTCCAAGTTCCACTCCAAGTCACACACCATCCTGACTTAGAAGTATATCGCCGATCCTTCATCGTCACTGGGTCAAAATCCTGGAACTCCCTACCTAACAGCATTGTGGGAGTACCTTCACCACATGGACTGCAGCGGTTCAAGAAGGCGGCTCACCACCACCTTCTCAAGGGTAACTAGGGATGGGCAATAAATGCTGGCCTTGCCAGCGATGCTCAGATCCCATGAACGAATAAAAAAATTTTAAAAAATTCTCCCCTCCCTGTAGTGCGTTTTTGGAAAAATTGCTTCATAAATTCAAACTCCATAGCTGGCTATTATTGTTATCTTGCATCACAGGTTGCAAAGAAAAAGCAATCTGTTGCCCCTATACAGTACAATTCAAAGACATGTAGCACAATGGAATGATTTCCATTGCCAGAATCCATCCTTTATAATGTCCAAGAGATATGTTTGGGCTGTCAGTTGACCTTCCATGTAGATCAGCAGCTCAAAGAAGTGTTTAAATACACCTCTCTGTTTACGCCAGGAACAGATCTGCTGCACTTGCACCAGAATATTCTATATGAAGCCACCTATATAGCTACGCTTCATACACAAGACTTGACCTACTGAGGAAATCTTTCCCAGTACTGTCTCCTGGAGCTCGGTTTTTCCTATCCAAAAGTTAAGATGCAGAGTTAACCATCACCCTTTACAGAGAGTGATGAGAATGTGGAACTTGCTGCCACAAGGAGTGGCTGAAGTTGACAGCATTGATGCATTTAAGGAGAGGCTTGATGCATACATGAGGGAGAAGGGAATAGAGGGATATGGGGGCAGGGTGCGGAAGTAATTACAGTGGGAGGAGGCTCGTGTAAAGCATAAACACCAGTTGGGTCAAATGGCCTGTTCTTGTGCTGTAGATTCTATGTAATTATGTGTAACTTGGTGAACCAGGATGTTGGAGCCTGTATTCATCCCTAACAGATCTGTGCCTGTCACCAACAATTTCAACAATTATCCACATTTGCTATAATTGCTATAGCTGCACCTTTTTGTTGTGTTATCTAATGTAAGTGATCTTTATCTAGAATCTTGTTCAATTCAAAATAAGTATCTTTCCTTATTGGTTGTGCTTTTATTTAACTCTGAGATATGGTGAAATAGTACCTTTATGATGCTATCATCGTGGTGCTTTTTCCTCAATAGAATGAGTCAAAGTCCACTTATGCTGATTTCTCTTTTACCAGTTTTCTCCCCTCCTCTCCAGAAGACAGTGATTCATGCTGGTGTAAGCAGCCTTTCAATATCTTGCCCAGTTGGTTTTTCTTCATGTGTGAGTGTCTGGGCTTTGGAGTGCATCATTGCCTAGCCCAGTGCTGTCGTTACTTAGTATCCACACAAGTATACTCTCCATTTTTATGTCACATTGCAGAAACAATAAGTTCTACCTGTAGCAAACAAAATCAAAAGAGCAACATACCACCCATTGGAGGTAATTTTAATGTTGTGCGATAGTGTAACATGGGTTATAGTGAATCGGCAGGCCGTTTTATATCTTTCCCAATGTTTATTTCCATTGAAGTCAAACACTATTGCACAAAGTCAAAATTACACCCATTTTTACTTTATAATGTGATTGAGGCCCAGTTACAACATGCAAATGAGGACTGGATGTAAATAATTTATTGTTTTAAGCCAAATGTTGGTCCAAACAACATGCACAAATTGGGTTGTAAGACAGCAGAAAAATTAGTAGAGAATACAAATTGTCATAAAAATGATAAACATCAGCCCTGATAGATGACATAAAAAGCAAAATAGAGAAAACATTTCAGCCCCTCGATAATAATACTGATTAAAATAACCAGGTCTTTAAAAAGCTTGCAAAAGAGTTAGTTTAATCATTTTTCAGTTTTGATTAAGATTCAAGACCGACAAACCCTTTTACCATCACCTAAGCTGTACTAATACAAAATTGAATACACCTTTGATCATATTACACAACAAAATAACAGAATTGCAATCATTTCTATCTAACTGGAGTGTACTTGACACAAACCAACATAAGGGTTTTTTATTGCCTTGTAAGGTCTGACAGTTCGAAGTTAGCACTTACAAGGTAAATTCAGTACTCTCGTATGCCATGGGAAGTCATATTCATAGAGAACACAGGTCAGAAATGGGACTACAACATTGTTCAGTGAGTAAAGGCACCATATATTGAACCATATAGAACAGAAAGGACCCAGGATTGATCCCTGGACTATTCTTGATTAGTTGGGATGGTGGTGGTCGGCATTAAAATTGGACTTACCATCCCTGACTATGAGGGAAAACTGGTCATAATTTCTATCCCTGATCGTTATCCAGTGCCCCACCAGGAAGTGTATGTATAAATATCAGGTGCAGACGGAGTTGGGCTTGGCTGTGATGACAAACAGCCCACTGGCACTCACATTACGCCACAAATGAATAATGGCAACTTGTGTGAAGTGCTGGAAGGTACTCATGGAACATACTCCAGCATGAATTACCACCTTCAGGAGAGGAGGGGTAAAGGGAGAATCTTGCAGGAAAAGATCCTTGGAACAAAAATGGTTTATTTGTTTAGCAATAAGAATATTGAAATACAACTGTGGCATGACATGATTATGATGAGTGAATACAAAAAGTCTGTCTTCATTTCTAAAGAGTACTTGTTTCACCACTAGAGGATGATAGAGTGTAGGAAACAAAAAATAAATCCTACATATTCTCACTGTTAACAGTCCTCATGTATACAGAGGAAACCAGAAGCTAACACATCAATCTGAGTGTTGAAATAGATAAGTAATCTATTGTGGCTTTGCTTTTCCTATTGCCAAATCTAGCTACCTAGGTCTTTTTAAAAAACAAATTATGAGCAATTTGTCTAATCAGTTATTCCTTTATTTTTTAAATAGGTAAGATAAACGTGACCAGCAATAACCATTGGCATACCTGTGCTCTTATCAGAACCCAACTCCTGCTGACAGCCCTCCTCCTGAACCTCCTCCTGATGTAAATTCACACACTCAGGTGGATGAATTTAAAGTTGACAACTCTGCCACTGTAGGGCAGGCTGGGCTAAGAAGGATGGCTAAATATGAAGAATTATGTTACAAGAGTCAGCTTTTTAAAATAGGAATGAAATAACTTAAATTTGAATACAGTCCAATGAATGATTGAGTATTCGAGCTGACATTGGAAATTGTTTCGAGGGAGGAAGGCTGAAACTGGGAGTTGGGAGGGTTACAGAGTTGCAAAATTGAACATGGCTTGATTCAAGGCATTTTGGTCAGATTTTCCAGGCAAATGGAAATTTATTAGCTTGAAAAGCAGCATTATCTCCAATGAACTGGTCAGTTTATTGGTGTTTTCCGAATGAATTTATGTTTCACAAATTCAAAGGGAGGAAACGTTGGCAGTCACCATTTCGATTGGTAGGTGTTAAAATATCTAAATAGTACTCATGCAAGAGCATTTTTCTTGCTAATAGGAAAATATGCACTGATACATTTATAAGTTATACTACTGAATTCATTTGTTTAGCTACCCAAAGTGACCATTTTGTAACTAAATGGGCATGCAGAAATCTATATGGGACAAGAATATATAACAAAGTCACTGCATATGTGCAAGCAATATTTGAAATATATTCATGGTTGATTTAGGAACTACCAAGAATATTTGAAGATAGGCTGTTTGAAATTTTGAGATACATACGTCCTCTCATTCAGCCTATTCCCATTATTTTCTCACACCAGAGATAGCTACTGTACAAGGTTTACACCACCTACTAAGACTGTAAATTGTAGGAACTTAAATTTTTTTTTTCACTTAGTATATGTAGATAAGGTCTGTCACAATTCTAGGCCTCTAGGTGGGGGTCTTAGCATAGGGAAAATCTAAATCTGTGCAGCTCACTATGGAGAAGGACGATGTAGGCATAGAAATCATGCAGGGGGATTGTGATATACTTGAACAAATTAGTATTGAGAGGGAGGAGGTACTAGCGGTTTTAGCAGGCTTAAAAGTAGATAAATCCCCAGGCCCTGACGGGATGTATCCCAGGCTGCTCTGTGAGGCAAGGGAGGAGATTGCAGGGGCTCTGACACACATTTTCAGAACCTCTCTGGCCACAGGGGAGGTGCCAGAGGATTGGAGAACAGCTAACATAGTACCATTGTTCAAGAAGGGTAGTAGGGATAAACCAGGGAATTACAGGTCAGTGAGCCTAACATCAGTGGTAGGGAAATTATTGGAAAGAATTCTGAGGGACAGAATTAGTCTCCACTTGGAGAGGCAGGGATTAATCAGGGATAGTCAGCATGGTTTTTTCAGGGGGAGATCATGTCTGACCAATTTGATTGAATTTTTCAAGGGGGTGACTAGGTGTGTGGATGAGGGTAGTGCAGTTGATGTAGTCTACATGGACTTCAGTAAGGCTTTTGACAAAGTCCTGCATGGGAGACTGGTCAAGAAGGTAAGAGCCCATGGGATCCAGGACAATTTGGCACATTGGATCCAAAATTGGCTTAGTGACAGGAGGCAGAGGGTGATGCTCGAAGGTTATTTTTGTGACTGGAAGCCTGTGTCCAGTGGTGTACTGCAGGGATCGGTGCAGGGTCCTTTGCTGTTTGTAGTGTACATTAATGATTTAGATATGAATGTAGGAGGTATGATCAGTAAGTTCGCAGATGACACGAAAATTGGTGGAGCGGTAAATAGCGAGGAGGGAAGCCTCAGGCAACAGGACGATATAGACAGGATGGTTAGATGGGCAGAACAGTGGCAAATGGAATTTAACCCTGAAAAGTGTGAGGTGATGCATTTTGGGAGGACTAACAAGGCAAGGGAATACACAATGAATGGTAGGACCCTAGGAAGGGCAGAGGATCAGAGGGACCTTGGTGTGCATGTACATAGATCCCCGAAGGCAGCAGGACAGGTAGATAAGGTGGTTAAAAAGGCATATGGGATACTTGCCTTCATTAGCCGAGGCATAGAATATAAGAGCAGGGAGGTTATGATGGAGCTGTACAAAATGCTAGTTAGGCCACAGCTGGAATACTGTGTGCAGTTCTGGTCGACACACTATAGGAGGGATGTGATTGCATTGGAGAGGGTGCAGTGGAGATTCACCAGGATGTTACCTAGGCTGGAGCGCTTCAGCTATGAAGAGAGACTGGACAGGCTGGGGTTGTTTTCCTTAGAGCAGAGAAGGCTGAGGGGGGACCTGATTGAGGTGTACAAAATTATGAGGGGTATAGACAGGGTAGATAGAAAGGAACTTTTCCCCTTAGTAGAGAGGTCAATAACCAGGGGGCATAGTTTCAAGGTAAGGAGCAGGAGGATTAGAGGGGATTTGAGGAAAAACTTTTTCACCCAGAGGGTGGTTAGAATCTGGAACTCACTGCCTGAAATGATGGTAGAGGCAGGAACCCTCACAACATTCAAGAAGCATTTAGATGAGCACTTGAAATGCCATAGCATACAAGGCTACGGACCAAGTGCTGGAAAATAGGATTAGAATAGTCAGGGCTTGATGGCTGGCGTGAACACGATGGGCCGAATGGCCTCTTTCTGCGCTGTATGACTCTATCATAGGGGGAAAAATTCAGTTGGTTTGCACCTCCTGTTAGCGCCTTAAGAGGGCGCTAATGGGGCACAAAGCAACTAGCGCCCGGGCGTGGCGATATCTGCGCCTCTCGTGAAATTGACCAGACATTTTGCGGCGGCGCTAAACAATACCACTCCGATCTCGTGCGCACGCAGATCTTGACATCATTTTAGCAAGAAACGCCCTTTTGGCGCCCTGGAATGGATATTGAGTGGCGCCCCCCTCCTTTCCGCCTGGTGCAAGAAATGACAGGTAGACTGGAACGTTTCCCAGTCGCTGTGGGGCTGGAGGAGCGCTATTTCAATGCGGCCTCTTCCTGGCTTTTTCTGTGGTAGACATTTTTGCACCACTCGTTCTGACAGAGAGAGAGATTCTGAGAGAGAGAAGGAGCGACTTCTGCATAGAGTCAACGTTGTGTGAAGTAGTTTTGGCTACTGAGCATCACTTTGCAGGTACTTTTGTTTTTGACCTTCATTACTTTGATTGCCAAGAGACTATGGGGGCTGCACTGATTCAAGGCGTCGTCCTGCACCTGCAGATTCGGAGGCCACAGAGACGCAGAGAGAGAGTGGCAATCATGGCCAGACGGAGGAGGGCCAACAGGCCTCTGTACAGGAGACCTTACCCTCCCAGGGTATTTCGCCAACAATTCTCCTACATTAATTTGTCTGAGGAGCAGTGTTTGCGAAGGCTGCGCTTCAGCAAGGAGGTGGTCACTGAGCTCTGCCACCTGCTGCAGCCAGATCTGCAGCCTCTACTGAGGACCAGGACGTTTCTGTCGGTGGCAGTGAAGATCACAGTGGTTCTGAGCTTTTATGCCACTGGCTCCTTTCAAGCAGCTACTGGGGACACCGCCAATATCTCCCAGTTCGCGGTCCATTGCTGCATCTGTCAGGTCACAAATGCCCTCTATGAAAGGAGACAAGAGTACATCTCTTTCCCGATGACCCGGACCAAACAGCATGAACACGCATTGGGTTTTGCGAGGATAGCGGGCTTCCCCATGGTGCAGGGTGCCATTGACTGCACGCATGTGGCATTGCGTGCACCGCATGAGAATGCAGAGGAGTTCCGCAACCAAAAGGGATTCCACTCCTTAAACGCCCAGTTGGTCTGTGACCACAGACAGCTGATACTCGCTGTCAATGCCCATTATCCTGGCAGCAGCCACGATGCATTCATCCTGTGCCAGACTGCTGTGGCAGAACTTTTCCAAGCACCGCATCACCCAAGTGGTTGGCTTCTCGGGGACAAGGGTTATCCACTGTGCACCTGGCTGATGACACCGCTCCGTACCCCCAACACCCCCGCTGAGCTGCGGTACAACAAGAGCCATTCGCCACCAGGAACATCGTTGAGCACCCAATCGGCGTGCTCAAGCAACGGTTCCGCTGTCTGGACCACTCAGGAGGAGCCCTGCAGTACTCGCCTGAGTGAGTCTCCCTCTTCATAGTTGTGTGCTGCATGCTGCATAACCTGGCAATCCTCAGGACCCAGCCAATGCCACCAGGCCTTGGAGCACCACCGGAGGAGAAGGAGGAAGAGGAGGAGGAAGAGGAGAAGGATGATCATCAGCAGCACCAAGGCGGGAGGGAGGCCCACAATGTTGAATCTGGAAGGGCCCTCCGTCAACAGCTGATAGCAAGCCGCTTCTAGGCCCCTGCTGAGGAAATGGCTTCTGCCATTGAGAACAACATGAATGAAACCAACCCGCAACCCCTAAGCCGGCCAAGGCAGCAATGATTCCAAAGACCAAACCGGTACATTTTGAATACAAAAACTTATTTATTTTACAAACTCTGTGTGTGTCATTTCCTCATGACAAACTAATAGAAAGAAATACAAAAAAACAGTCATTAACATAACTGGTTCTCACAACCTGGAGATAATGTCCAAAACACTAAACAAAAGTTTGACCTCAAACCTCGGCCTTTAATAAAAAATTGACCAACATTTTGTCCCACCTCCTACTTCTTGCCCTTCGAGGGTGATCTCCTTCCGTTGCGCACTTCCCCCCTTCCCACCCTACTGCTCCTCCGTAATGGGGGCCCAGTGGCTGCAGCAAGGCTGCTGGAAGGCTGCTGATTGTCAGAACCTGAGACTGCAGATGCCCTTGAAGGACGGCCTTGACCAGCTCTGGGCCTGGAGGGCCCAGCTGCAGACTGCACCAACTCTGCATGAGCGGCAGCAGTCTGGCCTACAGGTGGTGGCAAGTGCAATGGAGAAGTGACAGTGGTGGCAGCAGGAATGCTGTCATCTTGAGAGAGGACAGCAACTCCCTGCTTGACCGACACACTGGCACTCCCACGGGGCAGCATTTCAGCATCCAGAGCAATCTGCTGGAGCACAGATTGCTGGCCTGCTGCGGTGTGGTGAGAGCCCCGGGGAAATGTGTCCGAACCAGTGAGGATGGCAGCAGTCAGTGCTTGCGTGGCCTCAATCTGAGTCTGCATGAGAGCAGTCTGAGATGGGGTCATGGCAGCCAGTGAGTGAATTGCAGCACTAAGCATTAGCGTGGCATCCGCCTGTGCTACAGCAAAGTGCTCCACACTCCTTGCCAGTGATTCAATGCATTCGGGCACCCTTCCCACTGCACCCATGAGCTCAGTGTGCATGTCCACCGCCTGGGTGTTCATTTCAGCGATGAGCTGCTCCTCCTCTGCGCCCCGAGCAGCAGGACTTGCTGGCCTACTCTCCCTCCTGGGAGAACGCCCCCAAGCTTCCCTACCCCCATCGCATTGCTGCATCCCACTGGGTCCTGGAGCTTTCTGGAGGAAAAAGAGCGGGAGAGCTATAGTGATAGGGGATTCCATTGTAAGGGGAATAGATAGGCGTTTCTGCGGCCGCAAACGAGACTCCAGGATGGTATGTTGCCTCCCTGGTGCAAGGGTCAAGGATGTCTCGGAGCAGCTGCAGGGCATTCTGGAGGGGGAGGGTGAACAGCCAGTTGTCGTGGTGCATATAGGTACCAACTGTCATAAATCTCATCATCGAGAAACTACCTATGAAATAACATTGGACGGCCAGCTGGTGGTGCCGTCCAAGGAGTATAAATACTCGGGCTTTGGCCCCAGCTTTACAGAGACATTTTGTAAGACAAGGAACTAGTGAAGTACAACTAGACCTCCATGTTCTGAAACAAGTTGATTAAAGCCTTGCTTTATGCTCAAACCAAGTGCGTAGTGAGTTTATTACGTCAATTGAATCAACTTGATATCGACTCCACGCTTTGGGTGATTTCGGGAACAGCCAGCTACGACTCGAACCGTAGAAGGGAACTCAGACAAGTAATCGATCCATCATGGAGAAACTACTCAGCCCCGCCCGTCTTGACCTGGACCCGAATTCACTTACAGCTGCTAAGGCATGGAAACACTGGTATCGTACTTTCAGCAACTTCCTCAGGGTGTGTGGTGAAAATATTCCTGATAAATCAGAAATACTTGCTAATTACGTATCCCCTCATGTGTTTGATTATATCGAAGACTGTGTAGACTATGATGCCGCTATCCAAATACTACAGCAGCTATATGTCAAGTCCCCAAATGAAGTTTTTTCTCGGCATCTACTGGCCACAACTCGACAACAACCCGGGGAACCACTTGACGAATTCCTTCAGAAACTCCACAGGCTCCACAAGGATTGTAATCTTAAAGCTGTTACAGCTGAGCAGTACCAGGAGGAGTTAATTCGTGATTCCTTTATTAATGGGATTGCGTCTCCCTTCATACGTCAGCGTCTATTGGAGAATAAAACCCTCAAGTTACAGGCTACCTATGACCAGGCATGTTCTCTGGACTTAGCAAAGAGGAATGCAGACACATATCTTTTACCACATGCATGGGCTGCTGCTATCTCTTTTAGTGACTTTTTCAATAGGCCTCGGGCGGAAGCCCTCACGGATGATGACTCCAACCCGGCTGATGACAACCCTACCCTAGAAACCTACACTGATGACGACCCCGCCCTAGTGGCATCTTGGCAATCTGGAAGGAGGTGTTTCTTCTGTGGAGGAGCATTCCATTGTAGGAAATTTTGTCCTGCTCGTAATGTGACCTGCAATCATTGCAGCAAGAAAGGTCACATTTCTAAGGTATGCCAGTCAAGAGCCGCTGTTAGTAAGGAAGGCCACTTTTCTAAGGTATACCGGTCGAGAGCTCCTGTTAATTTTGCAGCTACAATCTATAAAACTGCTCCTCCCCCAAGAACCACTACTAAGGTTACAGCTGTCAAGGGTAAAACTGCCCCTACTCCCATCACAGCTGTTTTTCCCCAAAGTTTGTCCCATGCAGCCACGAAGGTTTCGATAAATGGACAAATTTTGAGTGCACTAATCGACTCATGCAGCTCTGACAGCTTCATTAGTGAGCGGGCTGTCAGTACGATTTGGATAAGTTGGGTGATTGGGCAGAAACATGGCAAATGCACTATAATGTGGATAAATGTGAGGTTATCCACTTTGGTGGCAAAAACAGGAAGGCAGATTATTATTTGAATGGCAATAGATTGGGAGAAGGGGAAGTGCAAAGAGACCTGGGTGTTATTGTGCACCAGTCGCTGAAGGTAAGCATGCAGGTGCAGCAGGCGGTTAAGAAGGCAACTGGTATGTTGGCCTTCGTAGCAAGAGGGTTCGAGTACAAGAACAATGATGTCTTGCTGCAGTTGTACAGCGCCTTGGTGAGACCGCACCTTGAGTATTGTGTGCAGTTTTGGTCACCTTACCTGAGGAAGGACGTTCTTGCCATGGAGGGAGTGCAGCGAAGATTCACCAGGCTGATACCTGGGATGGCAGGAATGACGTACGAGGAGAGATTGTGTCGATTGGGCTTATACTCACTGGAGTTTAGAAGATTGAGAGGGGATCTCATCAAAACCTATAAAATTCTGTCAGGTCTGGACAGACTAGATGCAGAAAGGATGTTTCTGATGGCCGGGGATTCCAGAACCAGGGGTCATAGTCTAAGGATAAGGGGTAAGCCATTTAGGACTGAAATGAGGAGGAATTTCTTCACCCAGAGAGTGATGAACCTGTGGAATTCTCTGCCACAGAGGGCGGTGGAGGCCAGTTCATTAAATATATTCAAGAAAGAGTTGGATATATTTCTTGAGGCTAAAGGGATCAAGGGATATGGGGAGAAGGCAGGGACAGGGTACTGAATTTTGATGATCAGCCATGATCTCATTGAATGGCGGAGCAGGCTCGAAGGGCCGAATGGCCTACTCCTGCTCCTATCTTCTATGTTTCTATGTAAGTTAAAACTGCTTATTTACCCCTCGGACAGGGAAATTGCAATGGCTCCGGCGACACTGACCACCAATTCTTCCGGCTTTTGCCTTGTCGACCTTACTCTCAATGGCCGCACTTATTCCTCCACCCGGCTCGGGTGCTCAAGAACCTATGCAGTGATGTGCTGTTGGGACAGGATTTCCAGAAATAACACAAAAGACTCACTTTCGAGTTTGGAGGGTCAAAGCCGGAGCTTACTATTTCCAAAGTACCGTTTTGTGCGCTTTCGGCGGCTTCGCTCGACGAGCCCTCCTTGTTTGCCAATCTTTCCCCCGATGTAAGCCCATAGTCACTAAATCACGACGTTTCAGCTGAGATGATCAAGCCTTTATCGAGGCAGAAATCTCTTGCCTTCGAGCTGACGGTATCATTGAGCCATGTTCATCTTCCTGGCAGGCTCAAGTCGTCACTGTTAAAAATCCTCTGAAGCAACACAAGAAACGTCTTTGCATCGATTACTCGCAAACTATTAACCAGTATACTGGCCTGGATGCCTACCCACTACCACGCATCGATGACATGGTTAATAACCTTGCCAACTACAAGGTATTTGCAACTTTTGATTTAAAGAGCGCATATCATCAAGTACCGTTAAAGGACTCTGACAAAAAGTATACGGCCTTTGAGGCCAATGGTCGGCTTTACCAGTTTTGTTGCCTTCCATTTGGGGTCACCAATGGGGTGGCCGTCTTTCAATGGGCAATGGATAGCCTAGTCAAACAGGAGAACTTAACGGACACTTTTTCATATCTAGATAATATCACCATTGCTGGTCATAACCAGAAGGAGCATGATGCCAATCTCCAGAAATTTTTTGACGTTCTCCGTCGTCGCAACTTAACCTTAAATGAGTCCAAATCTGTGAAATCAGTACCATCAGTCAACATCCTTGGCTACTGGGTGGGCAACGATCCAGAGCGACTTCGTCCACTTCAGGAGCTCCCTCCCACTACGAATCTCGGCTCTCTTCGTCGGGCACTCGGCATGTTCGCCTATTATGCGAAATGGATACCCCACTTCTCCGACAAGATCCAGCCCCTGCTTAACGCAAAGTCATTTCCATTGGAGGCAATGGCTACTTCAGCTTTCAACCTCCTCAAGCGACAACTGGAAAAAGCCACGCTTCGTTCCATTGATGAATATCTTCCTTTCGTGGTCGAGTGCGATGCATCGGAGGTGGCGATCTTGGCTACCTTGAATCAAGGTGGTTGACCCGTTGCATTTCTGTCCAGAACTTTGCAGGGTAGCGAGCTCCATTATCCTCCTGTCGAGAAGGAGGCTACGGCCATCATCGAAGCGGTACGTAAATGGAGTCATTTTCTCGCTCGTCGCCATTTCACACTTATAACCGATCAGCGCTCCGTGGCCTTTATGCTGGATAACCGGAAACGCACTAAAATCAAGAATAACAAAATACAACACTGGAGGATGGAATTGGCTGCCTTTGGATACACCATACATTATGGACCCGGCAAAGAGAATGTGGCCCCGGATACCCTCACGCGGGCATTCTGCTCTTCTATGTTAACTTCGACTCTGGCGGATCTTCATACTGACTTATGCCATCCTGGCGTTACCCGTATGTTGCACTTTGTGTGATCTAAAAATCTCCCATTTTCTACAGAAGATGTGAAAAGAACGTGCTCCTCCTGTAAAATTTGTGCGGAGTTAAAACCGCAATTCTTCCGCTCATACACGCTATGCAGCCTATGCAGCGACTCAGCATTGACTTAAAGGGCCATTGCCTTCCTGAATGCGGAACACCTACTTACTGACTATGGTGGACAAATATTCACGCTTTTCCTTTGCGTTCCCCTGTCCCAATATGCTTACTTCCACAGTGATCAAATGCTTTGATCAAGTCTTTTCCCTTTGCGGTACGACCAATTTCATCCACTCTGATCCGGGTCCCTCCTTCATATCAAGCGAACTCAAAAGTTATCTCTCCCAACGGGGAATCACCACAAGTAAAACGACACCGTACCATCCCATCGGTTGAGACAGGTTGAGAGATACAACGCTATCATTTGGAACACTGTTCGTCTTGCGCTGAGGTCGCGCAATCTACCAGACCAGCAGTGGGAAACTATGCTCCCTGACGCGGTGCATTCCATCAGGTCTCTCCTTTCTACTTGTACCAATGTCACACCTCACGAGCGATTCTTCAGCTTCCAGCGTCGCTCCACCTATGGGACGTCTCTACCGCCATGGTTGGCAGCTCCTGGCCCTGTGCTGCTCTGAAGATTCGTCCGATCATCAAAAACCGATCCTCTAGTCGATGAGGTAGAGCTTACAGACGTCAACCACACGTACGCCCACGTGCGGTACCCGGATGGCTGGGAGTCCACCGTTTCGCTCCGGGACCTGGCTCCCTGTCTGGCCGGTTCCGCGGACCCGGCTGATGGAGGGACCCGCGGGGATGAGGCCAACACTCTGCGCTCCCCCGAGGATGATGCCCTACCTGGGACATCGAGGGATCTGCTGGCTGCCTGCCGGATCCGCTCGTGGAGCCGAGCGCTCTCCGTGGGATGGCCACCCCGGGCTAGGTCGCCGGTCAATCTCCAGCTAACCAATGGGATGAAGCCAGTTCTGCGCCTGTGGGGACCCGCACCCGGAGTCATGATCTCCCCAGCCTCCCTCGGGTTGAGCAGAGCAACATGGGCCCTGTCGATCCACCGGCACGGATCAAGCAGCCCAGGGACCAAGACACGGTCCGGGGAGACGTGCCTTCTAGCCATAAACAAAAATCTGAAAGACTGTGGCTATTTGTGGTCCGCCTAATTCATTAAGAGGAAGTCGTTGGACTTCCAAATCTTTTAGGCAGGAAGAATGTCATAAATCTCATCATCGAGAAACTACCTATGAAATAACACTGGATGGCCAGCTGGTGGTGCCGTCCAAGGTGTATAAATACCAGCTTCCCAGGGACATTTTGTAAAGACAAGGAGCTAGTGGATCCAACTAGACTTCCATGTTCTTAAACAAGTTGATTAAAGCCTTGCTTTATGCTCAAACCAAGTGCGTAGTGAGTTTATTACGTCACCAACGATATAGGTAAAAAACGGGATAAGGTCCTAAAAGCTAAATATAGGGAGTTAGGAGGTAAATTAAAAAAATAGGACGTTAAAGGTAGTAATCTCAGGATTGCTACCAGTGCAACGTGCTAGTCAGAGTTGAAATAGGAGGATATTTCAGATGAATACATGGCTGGACGAATGGTGCAAGGGGGAGGGATTCAAATTCCTGGGACATTGGAACTGGTTCTGGGGGAGGTGGGACCAGTACAAACTGGACGGTTTGCACCTAGGCAGGACCGGGACCAATGTCCTAGGGGAAGTGTTTGCTGGTGCTGTTGGGGAGGGTTTAAACTAAAATGTCAGGGGGTTGGGAACCTGTGCAGGGAGACAGAGGAAAGGGAAGCAAGGATAGAAGCAAAAGACAGGAAGGAGAAAAGCAAAAGTGGAAGTCAGAGAAATCAAGTGCGTAAATCAAGCATGCCTGCAGTAAACAATAATTCTAAAAGGTCTAAGAGTGTTAAAAAAACAAGCCTGAAGGCTTTGTGTCTTAATGCGAGGAGCATTCGTAATAAGGTGGATGAATTAGCTGCACAAATAGATGTAATCGGATATGATATAATTGGGATTACGGAGACATGGCTCCAGGGTGACCAAGGCTGGGAATTCAACATCCAGGGGTATTCAATATTCAGGAAGGACAGGCAAAAAGGAAAAGGCGGTGGGGTAGCATTGCTGGTTAAAGAGGAGATTAACACAATATTAAGGAAGGATATTAGCTCTGATGATGTGGAATCTGTATGGGTAGAGCTGAGAAATACCAAAGGGCAGAAAACGTTAGTGGGAGTTGTATACAGACCCCCAAACAGTAATGCTGAGGTTGGGGATGGCATTAAACAGGAAATTAGAGATGCGTGCAATAAAGGCACAGCAGTTATCATGGGTGACTTTAATTTACATATAGATTGGTCTAACCAAATTAGTAACAATACTGTGGAAGAAGAATTCCTAGAGTGTATATGGGATGGTTTCCTGGACCAATATGTCGAGGAACCAACTCGAGATCAGGCCATCTTAGACTGGGTATTATGTAATGAGAAAGGATTAATTAGCAATCTTGTTGTGCGAGGTCCCTTGGGAAGGAGTGATCATAATATGATAGAATTCTTCATTAAGATGGAGAGTGAAGTAATTGATTCAGAGACTTGTGTACTGAATTTAAATAAAGGAAATTATGATGGTATGAGGCGCAAGTTGGCTAGGATGGATTGGGGAATGTTACTTAAAGGGTTGATGGTGAATAGGCAATGGCAAACATTTAAAGATTGCACGGATGAACTACAGAATTTGTTCATCCCTGTTTGGCATAAAAATAAAACAAAAAAGGTGACTCAACATTGGCTAACTGCTAATGTAACACCCTTATTTAAAAAGGGTAGTAGGCAGAAGGCTGGAAACTATAGACCTGTTAGCCTAACATCTGTGGTTGGTAAAATTTTAGAGTCCATTATTAAGGAGACAGTAACGGGACATTTGGATAAACATAATTTAATAGGACAAAGTTAGCATGGTTTTATGAAGGGGAAGTCATGTTTGACAAATTTGCTTGAGTTCTTTGAGGAAGTAACATACAGGGTGGATAAAGGGGAACCAGTGGACGTAGTGTATTTAGACTTCCAAAAGGCATTTGACAAGGTGCCACACAAAAGATTATTGCTCAAGATAAAAAATCATGGGATTGGGGGTAATGTTCTGGCATGGGTGGAGGATTGGCTATCTAACAGAAAGCAGAGAGTTGGGATAAATGGTTCGTTCTCAGACTGGCAATCAGTAACTAGTGGTGTTCTGCAGGGGTCAGTGCTGGGTCCCCAACTCTTTACAATCTATATTAATGATTTGGAGGAGGGGACCGAGTGTAACATATCAAAGTTTGCAGATGATACAAAGATGGGAAGGATAGTAGTGAATGAGGAGGACATAAAAAACCTGCAAAGGGACATAGACAGGCTAAGTAAGTGGGCAGAGATTTGGCAGATGGAATACAATACTGGAAAGTGTGAGGTTATGCACTTTGGCAGGAAAAATCAAAGAGCAAGTTATTATCTTAATGGCAAGAAACTGGAAAGTACTGTAGTACAAAGGGATCTGGGGGTCCTGGTGCACAAAACTCAAAAAGTTAGTATGCAGGTGCAGCAAGTGATCAAGAAGGCCAATGGAATGTTGACTTTTATTGCTAGGGGGATAGAATATAAAAACAGGGAGGTATTGTTGCAGTTGTACAAGGTATTGGTGAGACCGCACCTGGAATACTGCATACAGTTTTGGTGTCCATACTTAAGAAAAGACATACTTGCTCTCGAGTCAGTACAAAGAAGGTTCACTCGGTTAATCCCGGGGATGAGGGGGTGGACATATGAGGGGAGGTTGAGTAGATTGGGACTCTACTCATTGGAGTTCAGGAGAATGAGAGGCGATCTTATTGAAACATATAAGATTGTGAAGGGGCTTGATCGGGTGGGTGTGGTGAGGATGTTCCCAATGATGGGTGAAACTAGAACTAGGGGGCATAATCTTAGAATAAGGGGCTGCTCTTTCAAAACTGAGATGAGGAGAAACTTCTTCACTCAGAGGGTAGTAGGTCTGTGGAATTTGCTGCCCCAGAAAGCTGTGGAAGCTACATCATTAAATAAATTTAAAACAGAAGTAGACAGTTTCTTAGAAGTAAAGGGAATTAGGGGTTACGGGGAGCGGGCAGGAAATTGGACATGAGTCTATGTTCGGAACAGTCATGGCCCTGTAGGTAACGGAGCGGGCCCAGGGGCCATGTAGCCTGGTTCTGCTCCTACTTCTTGTGTTCTAATTATGTGTTAGATTTCAGGAGATGGTTCTATTCCTGTTCCTGGCTGGGGTGGAGGTCACCTTTTACAGAAGGTAAGTACTGTAGAAAATATAGGGACAGTGATCTCCTGGACGAGTTTCGATCGCCTAGATGGGTCGGAGAGGAATTTCCCAGATTTTTTTCTCCCAAATTGGCCATTGGGTTTTTTAGCTGGTTTTTTGCCTCTCCCAGGAGATCACATGGGTTCGGGAGGGATGTAGAGTGATAGTAGATTTGAGGTTAGGATCAGATCAGCCATGATCTTATTGAATGGTGGAGCAGGCTCGAGGGGCCGATTGGCCTACTCCTGCTCCTATTTCTTATGTTCTTATGTAAATTAGGGATAGCATAAGATCCAAGGAGAGGACATATAAATTGGCCAGAAAAAGCAGCAAATCTGAGGATTGGGAGCAGTTTAGGATTCAGCAAAGGAGGCCAAAGGGATTAATTAAGAGGGGGAAAATAGATTATGAAAGTAAGCTTTTAGGGAACATAAAAACTGACTGTAAAAGCTTTTATAAATATGTGAAGAGAAAAAGGTTGGTAAAGTCAAGCGTAGGTCCCTTGCAGTCAGAATCAGGGGAATTTATAATGGGAAACAAAGACATGGCAGACCAATTAAATACATACTTTGGTTCTGTCTTCACAAAGGAGGACACAAATAACCTCCCAGAGATGTCGGGGAACATAGGGTCTAATGAGAGGGAGGAACTGAATTAAATCAGTATTTGTAGGGAAATGATGTTAGCGAAATTGATGGGATTGAAGGCCGATAAATCCCCAGGGCCTGATAATCTACATCCTAGGGTACTTAAGGAAGTGGCCCTAGAAATAGTAGATGCATTGCTGGTCATCTTCCAAATTTCTATAGACTCTGGAACAGTTCCCATGGATTGGAGGGTAGCTAATGTAACCCCACTACTTAGAAAAGGTGGTAGAGAAAAAACGTGGAATTATAGACTGGTAAGCCTGACATCGGTAGTGGGGAAAATGCTAGAGTCCGTTATAAAAGATGTAATAGCAGAGCACTTGGAAAACAGTGACAGGATCGGACAAAGTCAACATGGATTTACAAGAGGTAATCTACTGGAATTTTTTGAGGATGTAACTGGTAGAACCAGTGGATGTGGTGTGCTTGGACTTTCAGAAGGCTTTTGATAAGGTCCCGCATAAGAGCCTAGCGTGCAAAGTTAAAGCACATGGGATTGGGGGTAAGGTACTGACTTGGATAGAAAACTGGTTGGCAGACAGGAAGCAAAGAGTTGGAATAAACGGGTCTTTTTCCAAGTGGCAGGCAGTGACTAGCTGGGTACCGCAGGGATCGGGCTAGGACCCCAGTTATTCACAATATATATTAAAGATCTAGACGAGGGTACTAGATGTAATATCTCCAAGTTTGCAGATGACACAAAGCTGGGTGGAAGTGTGTGCTGTGAGGAGGATGCAGAGAAACTCCAGTACGATTTGGACAGGTTGGGCGATTGGGCAGATGCATGGCAGATGCAGTATAATGTGGATAAATGCAAGGTTATCCACTTTGGTGGCAAAAACAGGAAGGCAGATTATTATCTGAATGGCAATAGATTGGGAAAAGGGGAAGTGCAACAAGACCTGGGTGTCCTTGTGCACCAGTCGCTGAAGGTAAGCATGCAGGTGCAGCAGGCGGTTAAGAAGGCAAATGGTATGCTGGCCTTCATAGCCAGAGGGTTCGAGTACGGGAGCAAGGATGTCTTGCTGCAGTTGTACAGGGCTTTCGTGAGACCACACCTTGAGTATTGTGTGCAGTTTTGATCGCCTTATCTGAGGAAGGATGTTCTTGACATGGAGGGAGTGCAGCGAGATTCACCAGGCTGATTCCTGGAATGGCAGGAATGACGTATGAAGAGAGAGTGGGTCAATTGGGCTTATATTCGCTAGAGTTTAGAAGAATGAGAGGGGATCTCATTGAAACTTATAAAATTCTAACAGGACTAGACAGACTAGATGCAGGAAGCATGTTCCCGATGGCGGGTGAGTCCAGAACCAGGGGTCACAGTCTAAAGATTAGGGGTAAGCCATTTAGGACTGAGATGAGGAGGAATTTCTTCACCCAGAGAGTGGTGAACCTGTGGAATTATCTACCATAGATGGCAATTGAGGCCAATTCATTAAATATCTTCAAGAAGGAGTTAGATATATTTCTTAAGGCTAAAGGGATCAAGGGATATGGAGTGAAAGCAGGGACAGGGTACTGAATTTGGATGATCAGCCATGATCTCATTAAATGGTGGAACAGGCTCGAGGGGCCGAATGGCCTACTCCTGCTCCTATCTTCTATGTTTCTATGTTTATATCATATTATTCAGTGGAGGATTCTAAAACTTATTTTTCCAAGATTACGTTCTTATGGCTGGTGAATGGGACTTTAGTCCCCTCATTACTTAAGAAACTGCTGAATTATGAAACATGTATATGTATCAAAAATGAGGTGATATATGTGTAACTCAGTAATATTTTTAATGCTATACAAACTACTAAATATGCTGGTAATACAGTTTAAAAAACACACACACATAAGCCCAAGACACCACCTGGCAAAAATGATCTACAACTTTATATTTTTTACAGGATGTGCTTATAAAAAGAAAGAAAGACTTGCATTTATATAATGCCTTTCATGATCGCCGGATGTCCCAAAGTGCTTTACAGCCAGTGAAGGACTTTTGAAGTGTAGTCACTGTTATAATGTAGGAAATGCAGCAGCCAATTTGCACACAAGAAGGTCCCACAAACAGCAATGTGATAATGACCAGATAATCTGTTTTTGTTATGCTGATTGAGGGATAAATATTGGGCAGAACAGTGGCAAATGGAATCCAATCCAGAGGAGTGTGAGGTAATGCATTTGGGGAGGGCTAACAAGGAAAGGGAATACACATTAAATGGTAGGACACTGAGTAGTGTAGAGGAACAAAGGGACCTTGGAGTGCAAGTCCATAGTTCCCTGAAGGTAGCAGGCCAAGTAGATAAGGTGGTTAAGAAGGCATATGGAATGCTTGCCTTTAATAGCCGTGGCACAGAATACAAGATCAGGGGGGTTATGCTTCAACTGTATAAAACACTAGTTAGGCCTCAGCTAGAGTACTGCATTCAGTTCTGGTCACCACATTACAGGAAAGATGTGATTGCACTAGAGAGGGTACAGATGTTGCCGGGAATAGAGAATCTTAGAAACATAGAAACATAGAAACATAGAAGATAGGAGCAGGAGTAGGGCATTCGGCCCTTCGAGCCTGCTCCGCCATTCAATGCGATCATGGCTGATCATCCAATTTCAGTACCCGGTCCCTGCTTTCTCCCCATATCCCTGGATCTATGAGGAAAGACTGGATAGGCTGGGTCTGTTTTCCTTGGAATAGAGGAGGCTGGGGGGGAAGACCTTATTGAGATGTATAAAATTATGAGGGACCTAGATAAAGTGGATAGAAAGGGCCTATTTCCCTTAGCAGAGGGGTCAAAAACCAGGGGGCACAGGTTTAAAGTAATTGATGGAAGGTTTAGAGGGGATTTGAGGGGAAATTTCTTCACCCAGAGGGTTGTGGGGGTCTGGAACTCACTGCCTGAAAGGGTGGTAGAGGCAGGAACCCTAACCACATTTAAAAAGTACTTGGATATGCACTTGGGATGCTGTAACCTGCAGGGCTACGGACCAAGAGCTGGGAAGTGGGATTAGGCTGGATAGCTCTTTGTTGGCCGGCGCAGATACGATAGGCCGAAATGACCTCCTTCCATGCTGTAACTTTCTATGATTCTATGATTCTATGAACCCACAACCTTCTGACTCAAAGGCAGGAGTGCTACCACTGGGCCACAGCTGACACTGCAACATTTAGGGGGCTAAATTCGGTTGTAATATTGGGTGGCACCCCCCTGACTTACCACCAGGCGTTATATCCGATGAGGTCAGGGAGGCTTACCTGCGGCCGGGATGGCGCTAGTTAAAGGGCAGGTGGCAGGCGGCCATTTTTGTTGCTGGCCTCTTGCCGGCACCTGCCCCCGTTGCTGTCCCTGGCCCCCCTGAAGCCCCCCTGCGGGGTGCTGGTTGCTCTCCATGAGCCTGGCACTCCTCTTGAGTGCCAGGCTCGTTTGCTGGCACTCCCGATCCCTAGTGGCCCAGCTGGGCGCCGGGACGCGCTGTGCCAGGCCCCTCCCCTTTAAGAAGGGGAGGAAGGCCTGCAGTACCATGGCGTGATGTGCCGCAGCGCATGGCGTTGCGGCACGTAGCACCGCAGTTTTGGCTCGCAGCGCCCCAAGACGGACACGGGGTGCTTCCAGTAGCACCCCTCCTCTCTCTCGGGGCGCTACTTGGGAAAATCGGTATCAACCATTTTGGGGCACTAACATCGCCTGAATGCTAACTTTAGTGCCTGGCGCTAATTAGCGCCGGCGACTACAAAATTTAGTTTTAGCACCCCAAGAGGGAAGTGGAGCGCTAAATCAAGTGCTCCACTTCCTTCTTAGGGCGCTAACGTCGGAGAGCAGGGCGGAGACTTCAGCAGCACTGCACACTGGGCCATGCAGTGCTGCCGCATTCAAAGGCTCCTTCCCTTCCTTAAAGGGAAGGGCCATCGCTGCAGGCTCTGCAATTTAGAAAGTACCTACCTGGACCACCAAGGCAGCTGCGATCCTGCGCGATACTCAAACAGAGAGCTGGGCTGATCGATCGCGGGCAGGAACCCGCAAAAAAAAACTAGAACAGAAAAGGTAACTTTTTTTCCACTTACCTCGACCACCTTGCCTTTAGTCATCACCCCCGAAGTGGCCGTCCGCCCGATGCACACCTCCTGCAGCTGTCGGTGTTTTTGACCGGCACTGCTGCAGGGGGTGGAAGTCAATTTCGGGTTTGGGGCGCTACCAGGGCGATGCGCATACCGATGACATCACGATCTCCGGGCGAAGGAGATCTGGGCGCAACCCCTTAGTGGTGCTGCAACACTCCCGCTGAATATGGCGGGAGTCGATGTCAGCACCGCGCCCGGTCGCAAAATCATTTGTGCCCCTTTAGCGCCCCTCCCGGGGCTGCTAATGGGAGGTGCAAAGGCACCCAATTTCACCCCCTAAAAATACTAATCTCTCTTTGTGTAGCTCAGCAACTTTTCCATAAGTGAAGTGTCTTGGAACTTTTTTATGTTAAAGGCGGAATATAAGTGTAAGTATATGTGTTGTTACATGGGTATACATGCATTTCCTTGTGCATACATGAATGTGTGAATTTACTTTTAGTAAATGACAACTTTTGTATCAAATATAATCAGTGTAGCATAATATGAAATGATATTGTAGAGAGCTGAAATGAGTCAAAATCTCTGTGTACAAGCTCAGATTCTAAAGTAATTATCAAAAATATTTACTAGTGGGGGACTGGGTGAGAGATTGAGTTAGAGTACAACTTTTTCAACTTTAGTTGACTGGCATGGGAAATAGAAAAGTCACAATGATGCAGTAAGTGCTGCTTTTTTGAGGCTGGGACTGAGTAACTATCGCTAGGAATGTTTGATTGTAATATTGGATGTCTGAATTTTAAAAATTGTTCCATTCTTCAGCACATCCTCAACTTGATAACCACACACACAAAAAAAATCTGAAAAAGAGAAATTGCTCTTGAACACGAGTCGTTACTTCCTTAATTAACAGTACATATGACCTAACTGTTGTGGTATAATTCTGTCTTCAGCTGCAATCAAAAGGAAACAGATGCAGTTCTGTTTATTCATACCCCATGTCTATATATGAACGGTCACGAACAAAAGACTGCCACTGTTCCGATATCAAAACAGGATCATTTGAGATTATTTTTTTCTCACAATCTAAAATTCTGATCGCTTCCTTCAGTTTAGCATTACATTAAGTCATAGTGGACTACGCCTTTATGAAAACTCAAATGAGTAGTAGCGTTTTACTTTTACCGCAAAAAAAATGTGATTTCTTTCATCTGAGGTAATTAAGTGTTTTGCACATTATAACACTGCAGGTGGCAGGCATTTCTGGCCAACATTTAAATCTTATGGGTAATTGCTCAATAGTAAAGGCTTGTACTGCAGACCTGATCAGAAGTGCTTTCTGAACTCCATTCTTATACCATTTCTAGTCTGATTATTATGTAGGTAATTTGTTAGTGCTGTCAGCTATTCTTCTTTTATGGCCTTTATATTCCTCAGTTGCAATTGGACGTTAGCAGCAGGGCTTTTGGGTCTGTGCCACAATTTACATTTTTAAAATTTGTTCCTGGGATGTGGGCATTGCTGGCAAGGCCAGCATTTATTATCTATCCGTAATTGCCCTTGAGAAGGGGGTGGTGAGCGGCCTTCTTGAACCGCTGTAGTCTGTGTGGTGAAGGTACTCCCACAGTGTTGTTAGGGAGGGAGTTCCAGGATTTTGACCCAGCGATTATGAAGGAACGGCGATATATTTCCAAGTCAGGATGCTGTGTGACTTGGATGCGAACTTGGAGGTGATGGTGTTCCCATGCGCCTGCTGCCCTTGTCCTTCTAGTTGGTAGAGGTCGTGGGTTTAGGAGGTGCTGCTGAAGAAACCTTGGCAAGTTGCTGCAGTGCATCTTGTAGATGGTACGCACTGCAGCCACGGTACGCCGGTGGTGGAGGGAGCGAATGTTTAAGGCGGTGGATGGGGTGCCAATCAAGCGGGCTGCTTTGTCCTGGATGGTGTCGAGCTTCTTCAGTGTTGTTGGAGCTGCACTCATCCAGGCAAGTGGAGAGTATTCCATCACATTCCTTACTATAGATGGTGAAAAGGCTTTGAGGAGTCAGGAGGTGAGACACTCGCCACAGAATACCCAGCCTCTGACTTGCTCTTGTAGCCAAGGTATTTATGTGGCTGGTCCAGTAAAGTTTCTGGTTAATGGGGACCCCCCAGAATGTTGATGTTGGAGGATTCAGCGATGGTAATGCCATTGAATGTCAAGGGGCGGTGGTTAGATGCTCTTTTGTTGGAGATAGTCATTGCCTGGCACTTGTGTGGTGCGAATGTTACTTGCCACTTATCAGCCCAAGCCTGAATGTCGTCCAGGTCTTGCTGCATGCGGGCATGAACTGCTTCATTATCTGAGGAGTTGTGAATGGAACTGCAGTCATCAATGAACATCCCCACTTCTGACATGATGGAGGAAAGGTCATTGATGAAGCAGCTGAAGATGGTTGGGCCTAGGACACTGCCCTGAGTAACTCCTGCAGCGATATCCTGGGGCTGAGATGATTGGCCTCCAACAACGACAACCATCTTCCTTTGTGCTAGGTATGACTCCAACCAGTGAAGAGTCTTTCCCCTGATTCCCATTTACTTCAGTTTTACTAGGGAGTTACTTAAAGGTAAAAAATATTACTCCCTTGTGCCAACTGCACAGTTACATGCTGCGCTCCATTAAGCAGGTCACTAATGCCTTGTTTGCCAGAACTAAGCAGTACATCACCTTTCCCATTGTTCTCCACAGTCAACCCAAGAGTTCAGGGATTTGCAAAAGTGGTTAGCTTCCCTCATGTCCAGGGCGTCATTGACTGCACACACATTGCCAACGGGGCACCAGCCAGCAACATTCATAAATAGAAAGTGCTGCCACTCCATTAATGTGTAGCTAATGGCTGATCATAGAAACAGGATCATGCAGGTTTCTGCAACGTACCCTGGCAGCTGTCATGACGCAATTATCCGGCACCAGTCTACCATCCCCACAATATTTGACCCTCCCAGAAACGTGTACAGATTGGCAGCTGGAGGACAAAGCATACCCCCCACAGACATGGCTCATGACACACCTCCACAACACCACCACTCCTGAGGAACATAGATTTAATCGAAACCAGGGAACCACCAGAATCATTATTGAAGCAGAGGTTCGGGTGTCTCAATTGATCTGGGGGCTCCCTACAATATGCCCCACAAAGACTCCTGCATTCAAATCATTCAGGTAACTTCTATATCAATGACGTACAGAGCAAACTCAGAGCTGCTATGAAACTACACTGTAGATCAAAGTGCCAAATGTGATAAAGGTGATTCATTTAATGCCAAACATTGTAATTGCTTTCCATTCATTTTTCACCCAAGTGATCAACCCATAGTATTTTCTTTAAAGATGATTTCCTAACTCAACTGCTCCTCCTAAGAGGTGTTCCCCTATTTCGCTCCACCAAGCTGGTGGAAGGATGATGCACCTAATGTTGGGACCCTTGAGATGCTCGTAGCCAGTGACTTCTGGGTGCTCAAGCTCTGTGACTGCGGCACCTTGACTGCTGCAGGGGTAGCCTGGCCCAGCGGACTTGCTAGCCCCATAGCAGGTATTGTTTGAGGGGGTGGCGAAGGAGCAGACATGCTGACATCTTGAGAGAGGGCAACACGTACTGCTTGCATCGTGCCACTGCCACTCCTGTAGGGCTGGGGCTCATCACTTCTACTCATCTGCAGAAGAGCAGACTGCAGAAGATGAATGAATTCTTGAAAGCCCTTATCCATGTGATCCACCAATATATCCAAGGTGGACACCTGTCTCTCCAAACTGGAGCCCAGAGCCTGCATTGGCAGCCATTTGAGCTTCCACCAAAGCTGCAAAGTGAACATTGGCTCCTGGCTTGTGGGCTCGGCTGCAACATCCCTGGAGGTGACCACGGTCTCCAGGATCGACTTCAGAGTGTTGATATCATGTGAGATGCTACCATGCAGACTGAAAGCAGACTCCTCCATACTTTCAGCCATAGTGATGAAACTCTTTGGCAGGCCTTCCAAAACCTTGTATGATGCCAGTTTTCTTTTCATGGCTGCGCCCCTGACGTTTTGCTAATGTAAGCCACCAGGCTTGCCTTTCCCGATGCTAATGGCTCTGTCTGGGCCACTGATCTCCATGGTGTCCTACTTTGCTTGGGTGAGGGTGACTTCTCCCCCCATCCTGTTCCTCTCCATCACATTGTGAGCTGTCTTCTCCTGCAGAAAGAGAGGGTGAGAGTTAGTGAGTGGCTGTTGAAAAGATAAGAGGAAATGTGTAGGGCTTGTGCATATACTGAATGTGTTGAGAGGTAGAGAAGAAGCAAGATAGAATAAGAATGGGGAGGTGATGACTGTAAAGGCAAGTGGTGAAGAAGCGCTGGGAGGAGTTGATTGTTATGCAAGTGGTAGTATGTGAGAAGGGAATGGTGTTGGTGTGTAGTTTGAATTGAGCAGAGGAAGAGGTGAGTGTGTTTGCAATGAGAAAGTCTGTGTGTGTGCATACCCTTCCAACCTTCCTGGATTAGCTGCTCTACCACATCCTCCTATGCAGCCCCAGTTGATGTTTTCTGAGAAGAGTGCCCCTCACAGTCAAAAAAAGGCAAGACTCCATTGTAACACTTCCCTAAGTTTGCTTCTGATGTTCTATCCAAAAAGGGTGCTGTCCTTCTCCTTTCTGGGCACTTGTAGTCTTCTGGATCATCCTGAGAGCTATGCAGCTACAAAAGGAAGCAACAAAAAAATTCTCCATTGATAGCAGCCCACATTGGTGTACTAATGTGATGTGAGTTTCAAATCACAGCTTGACAATGGAGACACTCAGTAGAGGGTCAGCACTTCTGAACCGGGGGGGAGGGTAAACACAGAGGAAGAGTGTTCTTGTGGAACTATTGGAAGGTAATCAGATGTCTAAAAATGTATCACATGCCTGCCAATCTCATGGATAGGGAACAGGCATTCCTCCTGGAAGCTCCAGCAGTGATCTATTGACAACATTGTGACGTGCACCAGGGGCACATTTAATAAAATAGCAGAAACACTGCTTTACACGGTGGCAAGAAATGAAGATTTGTCATCATGGTGCTACTGACTGGCTTTTTTGTGAATGTGATTATGTAAATTAACATTTAGTGCAATATACCTTTCACTAAACAAGTAAGTAATTTTGTGAATAGAATGATAATGTAAGGATGCAATTGCACATTCAATTTTCTACACCTAACAAGAACAGTTAATTTATAGGCTGCTGAGATAATAAAATACTTTGTGTGGCACATTAAACTTAATTTTCCTTTACTCTATTGTGGCTTTGTTTTGCTGTTGCTATGGATGAAGTGATCCAAGCACCTCTGGCACTATGTAACACAAGTGAATAATTGATATATTAGATTTCTGTGGTATTGAAAGCCGTTGCAGGTTCCATTCGTTTTTATTGGCATACTCAGTGTGTAAAAACTGTGGGGATGAATCTCCTTGGGTCTTCTACCACTTGTCTGCTGTAAATGCTGTTTATGCAATTTTCCGGAGTTTCTGCAGCTCTTCCACACAGGTACAGGAAAAAGGCAAAGGGAAATTTGTCACATTTTGTCACACAGAGGGACATTGAACCTGGAATGCTTTGTCAGAAATGACTAATGAGCCAAAGACTAGAACATAATTTAGATAAGTTTTGGATAAGTATTTGAAGAAAGAATATTAAAAGAAAAGGCAAGGAAATGGAAGCAGTGTAGTTGAGGACTAAGCACCAGCATAGACTATGACCCAAATTGCTACCTTCTGCACACAAGGAGATAAAATTCAACTTCAGCGGAGACACAAAACAAGCAGTAGTGAATCGGCTGCTCGTTATGCACCATGCTCGATGTTCATCTTCATTGACTTCAATGGAAAGTAAAATCAGGCAGGGTGTAAAACAGACAGCCAATCCTGTTAGTTATCTGCCTGGCGGGTTGGATTAAAATTACCCCCCTAGACAGGTTAATAGATGGGGCAGATAGATGAAATTTAGGAATGATGAATAAGGAGACGACATATGCACTAAATGGTAAAACTTTAAACAGAGAAGAGAAGCAGAGAGACTTTGGGAGGACAAGTTGATAAAGTTATTAAAATAGGGTATGAGATCTTAGATTTTCTAAATAGAGGAATTGAGAACAAAAGCAAAAAGGTCATGCTGAATTTATCCAAATAATTGCTTAAACTCCAAGTAAAATATTGGCCTAGAAATTGGTCTCGGTTGGTAGCGCAAAACGAGCGGTATCGGATTAGCCACCCGTTATACACAGCACTGATATTCAGTTCCATTGCAGTCAGAGGCAGCTGATCCTATACCGCCCATTTTGCGCCACTGCCTGAGACGGATTTCTAGGCCATTATGTCTAGTTTTGGCCACTTTACTTTAGGAAAGATGTCAAGGCCGTGGAGAGTGTACAGAAGAGATTGACTGAGATGATTCTAGTGATGATAAGCATTAGTAATGAGGAGAGACTAGAGATACTAGAGAACATAGAAGGCTAAGAGGAGAACCAATAGTGGCGTTTTATCGAAACATATAAGATTGTGAGGGGGGTTGATCGGGTGGATGCGGTGAGGATGTTTCCACTGATGGGTGAGACTAGAACTAGGGGGCATAATCTTAGAATAAGGGGCTGCCCTTTAGAACTGAGATGAGGAGAAACTTCTTCACTCAGAGGGTAGTAAATCTATGGAATTTGCTACCCCAGAGAGCTGTGGAAGCTGCAACATTAAATAAATTTAAAATGGAGATAGACAGTTTCCTAGCAGATAAGGGAATTAGGGGTTACGGGGAGAGGGCAGGGAAGTGGACGTGAGTCTAGATTCGGATCAGCCATGATCCTATTGAATGGCGGAGCAGGCCCGAGGGGCCGTATGGCCTACTCCTGCTCCTACTTCTTATGTTCTTATGTTGAATGAGAGGCTTTAAGATGGTAAAGTGGGAAAAACTATTTGCACTGGTTTGTTATTCGGTAATCATCTAAAGAACGAAGAGAGAGGTGAGGGGATTTTTTTTACACAGAGGATTGTTAGGACATGGAATGTCCAACCAGAAAGAGTGGTATGTTGCTCTTGCTCTTCCTCTAACAGAAGCTCCTGCTCCTGTAACTCAAAATCTCTCTTTTTCTTTTTCTTTCCTCACTAATCAAGCAGTTTCAATTTCTGTTTGGTTTGATCTCCCTATCTCTGTAACCTCTTCCAGCCCTACAACCCTCCAAGAATTCTACATTCCTCCAATTCTGACCTCTTGTGCATCCCCGGTTTCCTTTACCCCTCCATTGGCAGCCATGCCTTCAGCTGTCTAGGCTTTAAGCTCTGGAATTCTCTCCCTAAACCTTTTTGCCTCTCTACCTCTCTCTCCTCCTTTATCATGCTCCTTAAAACCTACTGTCCTAATATCTCCTTATGTGGCCTGGTGTTAAATTTTGTCTGATAACACTCGTATGAAGCGCCTCGGAGCGTTTTATCACTTTAAAGGTATTATATGAATACAAGTTTTTGTTGCATTACTGTTTACTTACTGTTAAATTAACGTTTGGAATCACCTTTATTACCTCGGGGTTCTGCCAGTTTCCCACCAGCGTTATGGTGGGAGCTCTATGGAACACCCCCAGAATTTCTGCCCCAGCATTTAAAATCACTCTTTAATTTTTCAATTTTTTAAAATTTTCTGTGGAAAAATGGTCAAAAGATCCCAAACTGTGACAACATGTATACAAATGATTTGAAGCTTGGGACAGAACCAAATCTGTTTACGTTTGCAGATGCTACCAAATTGGGAGAGATTTCAATAGGCAAACCAAATACAAAGGGATTTGCTTAGGTTGAGAATGTAGGCTGTGCTGCGGCAAGGATATCCGAGCACTGGAGGAAGAGCAAAAAGGGCACCCAAACTGATATCCACTTAAGGCATCAGACCTTTGAGGAGATGTTGAAGAGCCTGCGATTGTGTATTCTGCAGAAATCATTCCGGCATTCAGTATTCAACATTACTGAGTCTTGATAATGTGTTTGGCTTTGACAGAAACTCCAGAAGGCGGGTCATGGATTCAAGCTTTGAAGAGGGAAGGTGCACAGACAGTTTAGATTTAATTACTTGATGCAAAGGGTGGTGAATGTGTTGAATGGATTGGCAGGGAGGCAGTGAAGGCAGACAGTGTGAAAATATTTAAGGGATAATTGGATAGATATTTGAGGGAATAAATGATTAGAATATATTATTTTTTGGGACTGGCCAGATATACGGCAGGGTCTTTTTGCATCCTGTACTCTCCTATTGTCTCCAAAATCCTTGAGATGGCAATCAAGTACTTTAACAATCTTTACAATAAACTAATAAAGTACAATCATGGCACAGATAAGCCTAGCTTCTAGTTAATCTTTACTCTGCTGGAGTTGACAGCCAATTTAAATTGAGATATGAATTATTCTCCTTGTCATCCAAACCTTTCTGGACTGGACTGGCATACCACATGCTCTGAACCTGTCACTAGGCCAAAGGACAAGAGATTGACAAGTGCAGCAGTAGAAACACGTTTCTGTTACCGTCAGAGGGAAACTACCTGATACGCTTATCAATTACTTCATAAAAGGTGATGAGTCGAAGAAGAGATGACGAGTCGAAAGAAGAGATGAATAAGGCTTTTATTAGCTAAGAAGAGACCATGCTTCTTCGTGAGTGACTGAACAAGTCTGAACGAAACCCACACAGTGGTGGGTGGAGTCAGCTGAGGCATGCCTCCATACACAGCGCCACCCAGAGGTGGCAATATACAATACAGTGGTTTACCACATTCACCCCTTGTTTAATGTGAAGTCCGGCGGGGTGAAGGGTACTACAAGTTAAGTCTATCAGGAGGCCTTGTCTGACGTCCTGATCGTCGTGGTGGCGGCGGTGGTGTTGCAGCATCCGACGTCGGGTCTGGTGTCTGGGTGGTTGGTGAAGATTCCTGGGGCTTTGGCATGCCGTCTGCAGGGGTTGGGTTGGGAGGGGTGGTGGGGGATAACAGTGGTAAGGGGGATAACGGTGGTAAGGGGGATAACGGTGGTAATTCAGGGGTACCCGAGGGTGCGAGATCTCGTATGGAGACCGTGTCCTCCCGCCCGTCTGGGTATGTCACCCAGGCATACTGGGGGTTGGCGTGTAGGAGGTGCACCCGCTCGACCAGGGGGTCCGTTTTATGCGTCCTCACGTGCCTCCGCAGTAGGACGGGCCCAGGAGAAGTCAACCATGCCGGTAGCGAGGTTCCCGATGTAGACTTCCGGGGGAAAACGAACATTTTCTCATGAGGGGTCGCATTAGTGGCAGTACAAAGCAGTGACCGAATGGAGTGGAGCGCTGCAGGGAGGACCTCCTGCCAGCGGGAGGTCGGAAGGCCCTTAGATTTTAGTGCTAAGAGGACTGCCTTCCAAACCGTCGCGTTCTCCCTTTCCACCTGGCTGTTCCCCCGGGGGTTGTAACTGGTGGTCCTGCTCGTGGCGATACCTCTTGTTAGCAGGTACTGCCGAAGTTCGTCGCTCATGAACGATGAGCCCCTGTCGCTATGTATATAGCTGGGGAACCCAAACAGAGCGAAGATGTCATTCAGACACTTGATGACCGTGGTACTGGTCATGTCTGGGCAAGGGATGGCAAAGGGGAAACGGGAGTACTCATCAACTATGTTGAGGAAGTACACATTGCGGTCAGCGGAGGGGAGGGGCCCTTTAAAATCGACGCTCAGGCGTTCGAAGGGGCGGGTGGCCTTGATCAGGCTTGCTCTGTCCGGCCTATAGAAGTGCGGTTTGCACTCGGCGCAGATTTGGCAGCTCTTGGTCATGGTCCTGACCTCCTCGATGGAGTAGGGCAGGTTACGGGATTTGATAAAATGGAAAAACCTGGTGACCCCCGGGTGGCAGAGGTCATTGTGGAGGGACTGCAGCCTATCACTCTGCGCGTTGGCGCATGTACCACGTGATAGGGCATCTGGGGGCTCATTGAGTTTCCCTGGCCGATACAAGATATCATAATTGTAGGTGGAGAGTTCGATTCTCCACCTCAAGATCTTGTCATTCTTGATTTTACCCCTCTGCTTATTATTAAACATAAAAGCTACTGAACGCTGGTCAGTGAGCAGGGTAAATCGTTTCCCGGCCAGGTAATGCCTCCAGTGACGCACCGCTTCTACAATAGCCTGGGCCTCCTTTTCGACGGAGGAGTGTCTCGTCTCGGGGCCCTGGAGGGTCCTTGAGAAAAAGGCCACGGGTCTGCCCGCCTGGTTAAGGGTCGCGGCTAGGGCGAAGTCGGAGGCATCGCTCTCCACTTGGAAGGGGATGGACTCATCCACCGCGTGCATTGCGGCCTTCGCGATATCGTTCTTGATAAGAGTGAAGGCTGCACACGCCTCTGGTGTCAGGGGGAAGGAGGTGGCTTTGATGAGGGGCCTGGCTTTGTCTGCATAGAGGGGCACCCACTGGGCGTAGTAGGAGAAAAACCCCAGGCATCTCTTCAGTGCTTTTTGGCAGTGGGGAAGGGGTAGCTCCATTAGGGGGCGCATTCTGTCGGGGTCGGGCCCGATGACTCCGTTCTCCACCACGCAGCCGAGGATGGCCAGGCGCTTGGTGTGAAACATACATTTTTCCTTATTGTACGTTAGGTTCAGCCGTTGGGCCGTACGGAGGAAATTTGCTAGATTAACGTCGTGGTCCTGCTGGTCGTGGCCGCAGATGGTGACGTTATCCAAATAGGGGAAGGTTGCCCGCAGCGCGTTCTGGTCAACCATTCGGTCCATCTCCCTTTGGAAGACCGAAACCCCGTTGGTGACGCCGAAGGGGACCCTAAGGAAGTGGTAGAGGCGGCCGTTTGCCTCGAAGGCAGTATACTGGCGGTCCTCATGGCGGATGGGCAGCTGGTGGTACGCTGACTTAAGGTCGATGGTGGAGAATACTTTGTATTGCGCAATCTGATTGACCATATCAGATATGCGAGGGAGGGGGTACGCGTCCAGCTGGGTGTACCGGTTTATGGTTTGGCTGTAGTCGATTACCATGCGGCGTTTTGCAGTGGTTTTAACGACTACAACCTGGGCTCGCCAGGGGCTAGTGCTACCTTCGATAATGCCCTCCTTCAATAGCCGCTCCACCTCAGAGCTGATAAAAGCTCTGTCCCCGGCACTGTACCGCCTGCTTTTGGTAGCGATGGGTTTACAGTCGCGGGTGAGGTTAGCGAACAGGGGAGGGGGGGGGACTTTTAATGTGGAAAGGCTGCAGGTGGTTTGCAGCGGGCGATTTAAAAGTTGTTGGTTGCAGACTGTGAGTGGGGGGAGGGGTCCACCGTATGCTAGTGTGACACTCTTAAGGTGGCACTGAAAATCCAACCCTAGCAGGACGGCAGCGCAAAGACGGGGCAGGACTAGCAGTTTAAATTTTTTATATTCAGTGCCCCCTACTGACAGGGTCACCACACAGTAGCCGCTGATGTCCATTGACTGGGACTTGGACGCCATAGAAATGCGATGGTGCGTTGGCAGAATCGTGAGGGAGTGGCTACGTACCGTGTCGGGGTGGACGAAACTCTCTGTGCTCCCGCTGTCGATCAGGCAACTGGTGGCGCGGCCGTTTACCGCGATATCCATCATGGAGCTGGATAGATGGTGAGGGAGGGCTTGATCCAGCGTCACGGAGGCCAGTATGTGGCTTAGTGAGTCACTATAGTCATCCGCCGAGACGGTGGTCGGTTCCGGTGACGAAATGGCGGTTGAGTGCGTTGGATACGATGGCGGCGGATGCCATGCGGCCGGGGGTACACAAAATGGCGGATAAGATGGCTGCTCCCACGGCCCGCACGCTGCGCTGCTGGCTGGCTTCCCCTTGCAGGCGTTAGCGTAATGGCCTTTCTTCCCGCAGCCCGAGCAGGTAGCTGTCTTAGCTGGGCAGTGCGCTCTGGGATGTTTTAACTGGCCACAGAAATAGCATTTTTGGGCCTGGTTACTGGGCATCGAAGCAGTTCTTACCGGAGGCTGCTGTCTCGGTTGGGTCGCTGCAGCGGTTGGTGCCGGGGGCGGCGGTCCCGTGTCCCACGGTTTCGATTGCCATGTCTCGGCGCCGTTACGGGGGTATGCCTCGAGGTTTCGGTGGGCCTCCTCTAACGAGAGCGCAAGGGCAATGGCCGTCTTCAGGTCGGGTTCCTTGCTTTCTAGCAGTCTCTGCCGGGTGTGGTCTGACTGGAGGCCCCTGACGAAGGCATCACAGGCGAGTCCCTGCGCGTGCTCCACAGCCGTTACCGCTTTACAATCGCAGTCTCTGCAGAGTGCCAGTAGCGCCCGTGCAAATGCCCCTACCGATTCTCCCGGTTGCTGCCTGCGGGATCCCAAGAGGTGTCGGGCGTAAATTGTGTTCACTGGGCGCGTATATTGCCCTTTTAGTAGCTCGAGGGCCGCCACGTACGTATTAGAGTCCCGGATTAGCATATATACTTGATGGCTCACCTGGGCGGTCAAAATTTTCAGTTTGTGATCCTCCTCTGTAACCTGTGAGATTGCGAGGAAGGATTCAAAGCAGCTCAGCCAGTGTTCAAACTTGGCTGATGCACCCACCTCTTGAGGGTCGAGGTCCAGGCGTGGTGGTCTGAGGGCTCTCAGCAATGTCTGCTGTATCCGTTGCTGTTGTTGCTCCTCAGGTGTCGCCATTTAACTTTTAGCTAATAAAATTGATACGCTTATCAATTACTTCATAAAAGGTGATGAGTCGAAGAAGAGATGACGAGTCGAAAGAAGAGATGAATAAGGCTTTTATTAGCTAAGAAGAGACCATGCTTCTTCGTGAGTGACTGAACAAGTCTGAACGAAACCCACACAGTGGTGGGTGGAGTCAGCTGAGGCATGCCTCCATACACAGTGCCACCCAGAGGTGGCAATATACAATACAGTGGTTTACCACACTACCCTTTTGCTGGTTGAAACAATGCCCAGTTGAAAACAGCACTTGTATTTCAACGTTGCACATATACTGAAACAATTATTGGTTGCTTTAAGCCAAGACATAGGGCTGGATTCCCTTCTTCATGGCGATGTTCCAAGAAATGACTACAGTGTATTCTTCTCTTAATGGCACATAAGCCAACTAATTTCTTCCAATACTTTTTACATCCAGCAGATCATGCTCTAGGTTTTTTTTAACAAAGAAGGTTGTTAGCAGTAAGGGCGAGAAAGGAAGTCTTATTTCCCAGTAATGGGAAAAAACCTGCTGCTATAACGAAGACGGCATGGCTGGAGGTGGCCGAAGAGGTGAGCAGCAGGAGCATTGTGCTCAGGATGTGGATTCAGTGCAGGAAGCATTTTAATGACCTAACCAGGAAAGGTGAGCACAGTACGATAGCAAAATACTGTAGATGCTGGAAATCCAAAATAACAACAGAAAATGCTGGAAAAACTCAGCAGGCCAGGCAACATCTGTGGAGAGAAATTAGAGTCAACGTTTCGGGTCAAAACCCTTTGTCAAGACTAAAGAGGCACAGGGAATGAAATAGATTAAGAGGCCAGGCTGGGAGAGAACAAAAGAGAAGAGACATTAAGAGGTCAAACACGAGAAGGGAAACTGAAAGTAATGAAGATGAACAAGGTTGAAGAGCCAAACGGAGATCCCGTCGAAGAGAAGAGCAGAACTTCTTCAAGGTAGGTATTCCTAGAAGGCACAGTTGCAGACTCATCTAAATCCTGTAGTGCACCTCGCCCCGACTCTGTTTTGTCAAACGTATTCCATCGCCTCACTCCTCGCACCCACTTTAGTTTCAGCTGCACCCATCGTTCCATGTCAATGCACTTCCTCACCTCCCCCTTCCTCCATCCACCACTGCTACACACCCCAATCCTTATGTAATGTGATACCACCTCAGTCAGCTCACCCAATTTTCTGACTTCTCCGCTGCATGGTGACAGCATTAAATATCTCCAACCCACATCTCATACAAGACTAAGTCACATTGACTTGATTTCAGCACTGAATGAAATATAAACACCTTAATCATGTGAATTTCAGAATTTTTACATTCGTGAGACTAAATCATATCCGTCTCTTCTCTCCTTCAGGGCTATCACATGAAGAAGAGCAGCTCCTGCCCTTTGCAGATGACAATTCCTGAAAGGAACTGATTCCTTCTGAGGCTGAACCATCACAGGACACGTGCTTACCAGGCACCAGCCGCAGATACGAGCACTTCGGTGGGTCCTCTTAGACAGAGAAGTGGGATGACACCTGGTGATTTGTATGCCACATTGAGCACAAGCAGAGGGTGGTGGCAGGGACAACTGTGGAGAGTTTGTGTTGGAGGGTGCACTCCTCTCCGAGCTCCGCTCAGCTGGTCAGAGCTGCTGTACCCTGGGGGCCATCAATGAAAGGGAGAATGTTAGAGGGCCAGCAGCAAATGTACAACATACTGGCAGTCCTGCTAGGCACACTCACTACGATGTCCCAGAGGATGGAGGAGTCTAGTTCAAACATTTGCAGATTGCTGTCGCAGGCCATTGCGAGGATGTCTTCCATGGAGAGAGTGGCCTCCTCTGTGGAACTTGAATCGTGGCACACAAAGCAGCCCCTGAAGGTCCTGACAATGGCCGTGTAAACTATGCATGCCGACATTTCTGCTGCTTTAAACAGGATGACAGATACATTACCATGGTCTTACAAGGCGTCAGTGAACTGCTCCAAGCTGCTTGCCCCTAGAGAGGCAGGAATGATGTGCCTCTGGCCCAGGAGAGGAATGATAGCGAAAGGGGACATGTGTGGTAACTCCTCCAAAGCATTTCCACCTCTCACCCGTTGCTCCCCCCTTCAACCAGTACCCAACATGCTGCCTCCTCTCCCGCTGGCCCAGTCTGCCCCTAAACAGGTGCAGGTAGAGCAGTCTTCGGTCATCAGCCATGAGTATCTCAAAAATCAGAGTAGGAATCAGAGCAGCCTGCCTCTACCTCTGCTAAAACCACAGGGGTTGCACCATGTAGGAGGGCTAGGGAAAGAAAAAGAAAAGTTTTGTAGTTCACCGAGGGTAGGCACATGGTGTTTATAAAAATGTCTTGTTGGTATCTTTAATTTCTTAATTTACATAAACTTTATTAATTTGCCCCACTTTCCTGCATTCACCATTCTTGCATGGTGAGTGCCAGCTTGGGGTTTCAGTTGCTTGGTGACGAATGTGAAGACATGAATTGACTGAGACCAATTGGTGCATGTGCAATGGATGGATGGTTGGTTACAAGACAGCTTTGTGTAAGTGGGGGTGGGCGGGAGAAAGATGGCTGGTTATGTGATAGTTACTTTGGTCCAGTGTGAATGACTAACTGAACTTTTGGGCTATTAGGGCACCCCTGGCATTCTGAGCAGCAATGTGATCGGTTGGTCTGGTGTTGGGGGCTCCATCTTCCTTCCTCCTCCACCTTGTCCTCCTCTCCATTAGATTTCCCAGCAGATGAATAGTGCTGAGCGGCTTGTTCCTCCTGCACCCCTAGTCCTTGCTGTTGTACTATGTTGTGTAGAACACAGCATACCATGATTATCCTGGAGACCCTTGCTGATGAGTACTGAAGGGCGCCTCCAGACCTGTCCAGGTACCTGAAGCGCATCTTGAGCATGCCGATCGCTTGTTGGATGCCACATCTGGTTGTCATATGAATCACGTTGTAGTGCTCTTGGTGTTCATTGGTGGGGTACCTCAGAGGTGCATCAGCCAGGTTTAAAGGGGGTATCCTTTGCCACCTAGTGTGAATGTCTTGTAACCACCTCTTAAGGCTGGTTTCAGGTATGAACAGGTCGGGGATGTTGGGCTGCCACAGTATGGAAGCATCATGGCAGCTCCCAGGGAATCTGACGCAGACCTGTATGACCCTTTTCTTGTGACTGTACATCAGCTGAACATTGATGGAATGAAATCCCGTGCGGTTGATCTGGTGATGCTCGGATTCCTCCGTGTGTGCACTCGATGGCACCCTGGACCTGTGGGAAGCCAGAAGGAGACACATATTCAAGTGCTTGCTCATTCTGGCTATTCTCATCACAGGGACGTTTACATAACTCCTAGCCGTATGCATTTATGCGCAGCCGACTGTGAGACCCTCAATACGTCCCTGGTAGCACCTGGAAGGAACCAGAGACAAAAAAATTGAGGGTGGTTCTGACTTTCAGCCACTGGTAATGCGTGAGCACCAGGTCCAGCAGGTAGCTTGTCTTCTTCAGGGAGGCTACAGATGTCTGCGACCATTCGACAAGACAATCTCAGCCTATGGAACCACTGCTCTTCCGAGAGGTCAAGGAAGCTGAGCCGCTGTCTGTAGACCCTGTTAGGTGGGTAGTGCCTCCTGCAAACTCAACCCCTTTGTTGCTCCCCTCTCTGTCGTCCACCTGCAGGTCCCTCCACAGCATGCCCTCGCTGCTGCTGTGGATGTTGATTGTCTTCCTTATCCAAAGTCCAATCAAAAGCAGCCATGGCACCACCCATCCTGATGTTCTCTGTGTCAACACCTCCAAACTGTACAAATAAGTCTCTCACAACAAGTCATCTCACCAAACCGTTTCCCAGAGGGAACTGAGAAAGCAGTTGTGAGCACTGAGCCTTTATTCATATCGGGACTCTTGACCTTTAACCATCCACATGAAGTGGCACTCAATCTCGCCTCCATTTCACTGAGAAGTTTCCCGAACCTGGGGAACCTGCGCAAGAGGCATGAATTTCAAATCACTGCCAAAATCTCATGAAAGGAGCCTCATTTAAGTATTACAATTACGGACCCGCCTCTCCAGAGCCGGTTACTCGAATGCTCCGAAACCTGCCGCGGTTAAAATGGAAACAGGCGCATGTGCACCAGGGTAGGGTTGGGTTTTGCAAATTTGATGATTTAACCCCCCCCACCCCCACCCTCTCCCACTCGTTGTGGGGTGGGGGGGAGAGGGTTAGTATCGACCCCCTGGTCTTTTGCTCACCGGGACTATGATGGGGGGAGGGGGCAATCCGCTCTTATTGACACGAGTACACCACTGGATGTCAACCCAGTATTCAGATACTGGTACTCTCGATTCCACTTGCCAGGCTTTTGGAACGGGGCTCAAACCTATGGCCTTCCGACTCAGAGACAGGAATACTGTCACTGAGCCAAGGCTCACTCCACTACATTGTAGCAGTAAATTAGAAATAAATGAATATTAAAACTTACCAGCAAACATCTGTCTTTTTATTTGCTTTCCTCACATCAAATAGCTGTATCTGTTACGTCTATGATGTAATAAGCAGGTTGTTTCCTTAAGCCCAACATTTCACTATAAATCCTTTATTCTGCTGAATTATTTCTACATAAACCCGCAGTAATGATGTTGCAAATAAATATGATGCTTTTCTGTGAACTACCTTTGGCTGTCAAATCATCTCACAAATCCAGAGCAGAATTAAAAAGTGGTGTGTCAGCCCAAGACAATAAGAACAACCAACTATTAATAAAATATCACCTGGTATATTTTACAAAAGTAACTAGCAGCAGAGAGAGATATTCCAGGCTGCAGTCTCATCTCAGGATCCAGATACTGTTCATAAATCTCTCAAACCTGACTCTCATGTTTCTGATATCCAACCCCTGAGTCAGATTACAGGATGTTGTGGAGGAGCCACAAGAGACTCAGTGTACTTTAGTATAATCCCCTTAATTGTATTATAGTGCAGCCAGGGACTGCACCTTTAAACTGATTGTTACCTTTACAGTGTGTGTTTGCCTTTATCCTGCGTGGTGACGTCATGACGCTGATCACGTGACCGCCAGTGGCGCAAAGAACGTGGGGACGTCATGACGTCAGCTTAGAGAACTTTCCAGCAGTCTTTGACTACCTGGCATCTTGAACGAACGTGTTTTGATTTCCTCCTTGTAACATCCAGCAAACTTCGCTGTTATTAAATTCCAGTCTTTTAATCCATCGAGTTGAGCTGAATTATTTAGTTAGGAACCTCCGTTCCTACATTGGTGACCTCGATCTCATCGAACAAACTTCGAAGAGAATTCAACATGAGCACAAATGCCGTCGCCCTCAAATTGCCTCAGTTCTGGGAGCAGCAACCAGAAGCTTGGTTCCTACAGACGGAAGCACAGTTTCACCTGCGGGAGATCGTAGCGGGTTCGACCCATTATTTTTATGTGGTCTCCGCTCTCGACAGCGCCACGGCCTTGAGGGTCATCAGCCTACTGAGCAGTCCACCAGACGAGGGCAAGTATGAGGCTCTCAAAGCTCGTTTACTGCAAATATTTGGCCTTAACAAATCAGAGCGCGCACGCAGGCTCATTGCCATGCCAGGCATCGGGGACTGAAAGCCTTCGGAATTAATGAGCCAAATGCTCACCCTACTTGGTTCGGAAGACCAATGTTTTTTATTCTGAGAACTTTTCCTCTGCCAGCTACCTGACGCGGTGCAGACAGCCTTGGCCAGCTCTGAGATCACCGACTGTGTTAAGCTCGCGGCAGAGGCAGACAACATTTTTGCAGTCTCACAGCAGTGCTGTGCAGCCATGAGGCGCCCTTCTCCTGCGCGTGCAAAGCCCAGCCCTCCTCCAGCAGGCTGGTGCATGTACCACGTCCGTTTTGGCGCCAAAGCTCGATGCTGCAAGCCTCCCTGCAGTTTCTCCCCCCCAAAAAATCCTTCAGCAAGCCATCGCCCTTCGAAAAGGACGACAAGCCCTGAAAAGCGCGTTCGATTTACCATGGCGGTCGGTTCAACGGGGAAATTACTTTATGTTACGGATTCCACAATGGGGAGGTGATTCCTCTGCGACACTGGGTCCCAGTGCTGCATTTTGCCAGCTTCCAGGCTGGATCTACAATCCGGCGGCCGCGGTCCTGCACTCGAGGCAGCCAATGGCGCGGCGATTCGCACTTTTGGGAAACAGACAATTACCGTTACTTTCGGCGGTCAGCAGTTCCTCTGGCAATTTATCACTGCCACAGCGTCACAGGCCATACTAGGAGCTGACTTCTTTTGTGCAAATGGTTTTCTAGTCGACGTCAAAAACTGCTGCCTTATTCACGCGTCCACTTACCACGCGGTGCCCTGCCACCACAGCACCGCCGTGTCCTGGTCGGTCGCCTGTGCGGTACCAGTTCAAGACGGGTTTACACGCCTACTCAGCGAGTTTCCAGAGCTCACCCGGCCTACCTTCTTGGCAGCAGTCACAAAACATGGTGTGGCACACCATATCACCACGAATGGATCACCGGTTTACGCCTGGCCGCGCAGGTTAGAACCCAGCAAACTCGCGGCGGCTAAAGCCGAATTCCAAACAATGGAGCGCCTCGGGATCGTCTGACGCTCCGACAGTCCTTGGTCCTCTCCACTGCATATCGTCCCCAAACCAGGTGGAGGGTGGCGGCCTTGCGGTGACTACAGACGACTAAACGATGCCACGACTCCTGATAGGTATCCCATACCTCATATCCAGGATTTCTCAGCACATTTGGCTGGAAACTCAATATTTTCAAAGGTGGATCTCGTCCGCGGGTATCACCAGGTTCCGGTGCACCCCCAAGATGTTCCCAAGACGGCGGTCATCACACCTTTTGGCCTTTTCGAATTTCTCAGAATGCCTTTCGGGTTAAAAATTGCAGCGCAGGCTTTCCAGCGGCTCATGGACTCTGTTTCACGGGATTTGCCTTTCCTTTTCGTATATCTGGAAGATATACTCGTCGCTAGCAAGAACCCCAAGGAACACTTGTTACATCTACGCCAGCTCTTCACTCGGTTAAGCCAGCATGGCCTCATTGTCAACCCGGCCAAATGCCAATTCGGTCTCACCAGCATCGATTTCCTGGGGCACAGGATAACATTGGACGGCGCCGTTCCACTAGCCACCAAGGTCGAGGCTGTTAACAGCGAGGGGATGTGGAAAAGCTGTAAGTCCTTGCAGGAATTCCTGGGGATGGTTAATTTTTACCATCGTTTTGTCCCCAAGGCAGCGCAGTTGATGCAACCGCTGTATGAAGCACTGAAAGGGAAATCTGGCAAAGACCTCCTCAACTGGACTCCCCAGATGGACCAGGCTTTCCTAGATACCAAAGCAGCACTGGCAGATGCAACCATGCTGGCACACCCTATTCCAGGTGCAACAGCGCTCTCACGACGGATGCTTCGGACTACGCCATTGGAGCGGTGCAGGAGCAGTGGGTAGACGGGACTTGGCAGCCGCTGGCCTTTTTCAGCCGCCAACTACGCAAGAACAAACGCAAGTACAGCACGTTCGATAGGGAGTTGCCCGCCCTGTTTTTGGCTATTCGACAGTCTCGCTTTCTGCTAGAAGGACGCCCGTTCACCATGTTTGTGGACCATAAACCACTCACGTTTGCCATGGCCAAAACGTCTGAACCTTGGTCAGCGCGGCAACAGCGCCACCTCACCTTAATTTCGGAATTCACCACCGATCTACGACACGTCTCGGGCAAGGACAATCTCGTGGCCGATTGCCTCTCCCGCGCTCCTGTCCTGGCAGTTAACCTGGGCGTCGATTTCGCTGGCTTAGCGGAAGAGCAGTTGGCTAACCCCGAAGTTCAAGCGTACCGGACCACGCCTTCCAGTTGGCAAGTCACTGACGTTCAGTTCCACTCAGCAGGAACCACCCTTTTGTGTGACACGTCCATGGGAGTGCCTCGTCCCATAGTGCCGGTCGAGTGGCGCAAGAAAGTCTTTCAGGCGATACACGGGTTGTCGCACCCAGGGATGCGAGCTTCGCAACGTCTCATGTCCCGCAAGTTCATGTGGAAGGGCATGCATTTAGATGTCCGAGATTGGACAAACAATTGTATTGATTGTCAAAAAGCGAAAGTCAACCGGCATGTTAAAGCCCCTTTGGCTGAGTTTCCAGTGCCAGAGCGACGGTTTGACCACATGCACGTGGATCTAGTGGGCCCTCCCCCTGGTTCACGGGGTTTCACGCATCTCCTCACAATAGTGGACCACACCACCAGGTGGCCAGAGGCGATTCCGTTGGTCGCTACCACTACAGCTGATATTGCCAGGGCATTCCTGTTGTCGTGGCTGGCTCGCTTCAGCGTCCCATCCGACATATCATCGGACCGAGGTCCACAGTTCACTTCCGAATTATGGAACGCCGTTGCACATGGCTTAGGTACCAAGCTACACCATACCACCGCCTACCATCTGCAGGCAAATGGCCTGTGCGAAAGGGTCCATCGGTCGCTGAAGGCATCCCTTTGTGCCAGCCTGCGCGGATCCAACTGGGTAGACAGATTGCCTTGGGTGATGCTAGGGCTACGGACGGCTCCCAAAGAAGATCTTCAGTCTTCATCAGCTGAGTTAGTTTACGGGCAAACCTTGAGGGTCCCTGGTGACTTCCTGCCTCCGCATACAGAACCGTGGTCTGCAACTCAGCAGCTTATCCAGCATCGCGAGGCGGCCAAGAACTTCCTGCCCATTCCGACCTTGCATCATGGCTTACAGAGGCCTCACGTTCCTGCGGACCTCATGTCCGCCAATTATGTCTTCATCAGGCACGACGCGCACAGAGACCCACTTAAACCACCATACGCCGGCCCATTTCGTGTCATATCTGTCGGTGGGAAATATTTCACCGTCGACGTAGGTGGCAGACCGGACACCGTCTCCATCGACCATCTGAAGGCCACTCACCTCGATCGCACTGAAACAATAGTGCCTGCCCAGCCACCTCACCGAGGGCGACCACCGTTGCACGCCGATTCATCATTACAACAGCCAGCCGTTGAACCGCCTACAGATGCTTCACCGTCGTTTTCGCAGTCAGACACTGCATTCGCCACACCTGACATGCCACAACAACCACAGCCAGGCTCCATGCTTTCTCCCGACGTTCCACTTCTGCCGCCTGAGGGTCGTCGACGCTCGGAGAGAACCATCAAGCCCCCTGTTCGTTTGACACTGGCCATTAATGGGGATTCTGGGGGGGCGCCTGTGGAGGAGCCACAAGAGACTCAGTGTACTTTAGTATAATCCCCTTAATTGTATTATAGTGCAACCGGGGACTGCACCTTTAAACTGATTGTTACCTTTACAGTGTGTGTTTGCCTTTATCCTGCGTGGTGACGTCATGACGCTGATCACGTGACCGCCAGTGGCGCGAAGAACGTGGGGACGTCATGACGTCAGCTTAGAGAACTTTCCAGCAGTCTTCGACTACCTGGCATCTTGAACGGACGTGTTTTGATTTCCTTCTTGTAACATCCAGCAAACTTCGTTGTTATTAAATTCCAGTCTTTTAATCCATCGAGTTGAGCTGAATTATTTAGTTAGGAACCTCCGTTCCTACAATGTGTACAAAAAGAAAATACTGCAGATGCTGGAAATCTGAAATAAAAACAGAAAATGCTGGAGATACTCAGCGGATCAAGCAGCATCTGTGAAGAGAGAAACAGAGTTAACGTTTCAGTTCTGATGAAAGGTCATCGACCTGAAACGTTAACTCTGCTTCTCTCTTCACAGATGCTGCCTGACCGGTTGAGTATCTCCATCATTTTCTGTTTTTATTACAGGATGTGTAGTTCACTCCCTACTATCCGTTTCTGTATCTCTTGTGGCTCTGCACCTACTGAGTGTTTACAAGTTGTGATGTTAAGTTTTCTAATTTTATCATTGAGACAAGTGATGTATTTCATCTTTTGCTGAAACTAGACAAGTTGAATAAAGGCACCTTGTGCCATGGCTCTTTTTGCACATTTCTGAAGAGGGGGGAGGAAAGGAACTCTGGCTCATCAAAGGACCTTTAGTGTAGGTTGTGCATTGGAGAAGCAAAGAGCGCTGCTATTAAGTCAGGAGTTGAGTGAGAACAGCAGACCAAGTTTAATAAGCTGCTGACAATGCTGCTCAAATTTTCTCAATTATAACTACCATATGTGGCAAAATAAATATCAGGCAGAGCAGCTACATTATACATTCTCTTTAATCCAGCTGTACCTTAGAAGTAATGTAAAGCAGCTATGAAATCACGGATGATTGACAGTTTAAAGGTACTCATCTACTTAAATGTAACTTCATAGAACAACATTGTGCCTTAAACTTAAATGGGTTTCCACTAGCAGGGAAATACTTTCACAAACTTTAATCTGATTTATGAATAAACTCATTTTTATTCACACTCACAAAACTGGATCTTTCTTCAGCTTTAAATGTCCTTTCCCCAAAGTCCTTTGTAATTACTAGAAACTGACATTTATTTCCAACTAACTGCCCATTGGTACTGAATAACCATCACTCTCTGAACCAGGGACCATTGCTACTTTATTGTTATTTATTATACATTTGATTCAGTTTTATTCTGTATTAGCTCGGCGATTATATTTAGCTCCATTTTCCTCTGAGAGTTTCTTAAATTTTCTGCTGAGGTGCACTTGGAGCCATTTGAAGACAAGTGCAGAGAAATGGATTTGTAGCCCTTTGCCCCTCCTTTCACCTCACCTTGGGTGGCCGTGCCTTCAGCCTTCTAGGCCAACACTCTGGAATTCCTCCCTAAACCCCTCCACCTCACCTCTCTCTCCTCCTTTAAGGCTCTCCTTAAAAACTACCTCTTTAGCCAAGCTTTTAGTCACCCTTCCTAATATCTCCTTCTTTGACTCGACATCCGTCTTTATCTGATTACATCTCTGTGAAGGACCTTGTGATGTTTTACTACATTATAGGCGCTATATAAATGCAAATTGTTGTTGTTACCATAGAGAGAGGCAGAGGAGAGACTAGTTGCTTCTTCATGTGGAGATTGAAAGGCTGGCCTCATGTAAAGAACGAAAGGCTGAATCATACTATTTGTAAATGTAAATGCTCTTTTGACAGTAGATAATGTGTAGAACATGCATAATTACCTCCAAATGACAATTTCGGACATGATGGCAACTCCAACCAACATGTTCTTTGAAATAATAATGGAAGCAATTTTTTCACCAGCAAGCTTTAGGAGAAAATTTTTTGTTTGCCAGCAAAGTTGCCGGTATCACCGACAACTGCAGTTAGCAGCTGCTGGAAATGGCCGCAATGCTAACCGAGTGAAATTGGTCTGGGGGGGCATGGAGATAGGTGGTGCAGCGCTCACCTTTTGTGCAACACCGTCCTGGTGGCATTGCTGGAGGGATCCGGAACAAAGTTTCTGTCCAGGTGCGGCATTGCAGCTTTCCACAGCCTCTGTGAGCGAAGCTGTGGAGCTCACAGGGAATTGTGGGCAATGAAGAGGTCTGAGAATTAAAGGGGCTATGCACACTGAAGTAATACAAAATAAAATGCAGTAAATCAATATATTTTTCAGCCGTTTCTGCCTTTTAAGAAATATTAAATATTTAAAAGAAGTTCCAAATGTGAATATTCAGCTGTTTACCTTCCTAACCTCAACAAATGGGAAAACTACCTCAGCACTAACACAAATGGCTCAGCAAGTCAGGGAAGGGGCACCAAGGGTCTTACATGCAGCACTCCAGCTTTGTGCAGGGGGTCAACACTGCAAGAACGGCCCTCTACCCACAGGGGCCAGGAGGCCCTCCAGAAAGAATGATGTGGGAGTGCATCACTAAGACTATCACTGCCAGCAGTGTCGCCCAGACCACCTGGTTCCAGTGCCCAAAGAAGCTTCATGACCTCAGATCACTGGTCAAGGTCAGTGAATGCATCTTCAAAAGCCGTCTCCTACCAATTGCACCATTTGCCTCACACACTGCTCAATGTACAACCCCCAATCACTCACCTACCAACAATCTGCACCTACCACGAGGCACAACTCCCATTCCTAGCCTCACCTCACCCCCTTGGAGGAGATGGTGCAGGTCATTCTTGGCAGGGGCATGGTTGAGCCCTTGGCCAGTGCCTGGGCTGAAAGGATACAAGATGCGGGTATCCTCGTACGTTATCTCCTTCTGGCATGCATCTCTTGCTTTCCTGCCCTCCCTTCAGCACAACTCCACCCTTGTACCTTCCTCATTTCATACACCCAAGAAATGCAGCCTGCCCAGCCAATGGGACCGCAGGCGGATGATTCCATCCCAGATATCCCGGCCACAAAGGAGCTGTCTGGGATGCATCCTTCTATCTGATTCCTCCTCTTTGGCTTCCTCCCCTTCTGTGTCTTCCTCTTCCCTCTACAAATGGATACGGTAAATGTGAAATGACAACATAAAATGCTGGAAATACTCAGTTGGTCAGGCAGCATTGAACCTGAGACGTGAACTCTGCTTTTCTCTCCACAGATGTTGTGTGACCTGCTGAATATTTGCAGCATGTTCTGTCTTCTCAACGGCCTTCATTTACCATCTGAGCCCTTGCAAACATCCAGCAGCACTCCCTACACACATAAAAAACTTTTCACATCTATTGCAGTGAGCCAACACTTCAATAAAATCAAAAAATCCTATTCCAAACCCTTAAATTCAAACTTACCTGAATGGTGTGTGTCCACTGTCAGCCACTGCCAGCCTGCTTGCATGCCAGGTTAACCTGCTGTGCTTAGGACCCAGCGCTGAGTTCAGCGCTAGGGTTGAAGTTCACGTTGGTGACGTTAAGTTGGCATTGCACACTGATTGCGGTCACCACACCACCATTTCTTTTTACAGGGCGCTGCCAGTTACCGGCAGCACAAAGGGGTAGATGAAAATGATGGACTCCGCGGGACCCCCCACCAGCTGGCGAAAGAGTGGTGGTTGCCATTTTATTGCCATTTCATGGCGCTACGGAGTGATGGTGAGTGCATGAATTTCTAGCCCACAGTGTTTTGACAAAGAATCAAGACCTGAAATGTTAATCTTTTTCCTTTCTCCACAGATGCTGCCTGACCTGCTCAGTATTTACAACATGTTCTGTTTTTATTTCAGATACCCAGTGACGTAAGAAAACTACTAGGCACTTGGTCTAAGCGTTAAACAAAGCTTTAATCAACTATTTTACAACATGGAGGTCTAGTTGTGTCCTTCACTAGTTCCTGTTAAGAATGTCCTGCGCAAGCTGGGCCTGTGCCCGAGTATTTATACTCTCCCTGGACAGTGCCACCCGCAGGCCGCTCAGTATATTTCATAAGTCTTTCTTTCATGAATGACTGATTCATGTCACCCAGCATCTGCAGAATTTTGCTTTTGTGAATGAGCAGATGTTGCATTTCCTGTGCTTGCATGGGTAGATGCCAGGGAAATGAAGGAGGTAGATGGGGTGATGGAACAATGAACCGAGGTGTCACAGAGGGAACAGTCCCTACAGAATGCTGAGAGGGGAGGAGAAGAGAAAATGGCCTAGAAATTCGATTACGCCGCATCCGTTTTTCAGGCGCTGAAAATGTGCATAAGCATCCAGTATGGCGGGCAGGAAACACACACTCATTACAAGCCAGGAGAGCGACGCCCACCATATTGGATCGGGTTTCTTCATAGGCATCCACAGCGCACACCCAAACTATTTAAAGCACTGAATAACTTATGTCAGTAAGGCCCGTATGCTTGTTGGGCTATTCCAGCGCCTGACTCGCCGCGTGTTAAACTCACCCAGCAATTCATGGCACTAATAGGCAGAAAGGACCCCTCACCAGCGGTATTTAAAGGGATCATGCAGTACATACAGGTTATTTATGGTGACTCACCCCTGCCCCCCGCTCCCGGAACCACGACAGAGTTCCCCTTGTCCTCACCTTTCACCCCACCAGCCTCCACATTCAACGGATCATCCTCCGCCATTTCCGCCACCACCAGCGTGATCCCACCACCAAACACATCTTCCCCTCACCTCCCATTTCAGCATTCCGTAGGGACCGCTCCCTTCGCGACACTCTTGTCCACTCCGCTATTACCCCCAACACCCCTTCCCCTTCGCCCGGCACCTTCGCGTGCAAGCACAGGAGATGCAATACATGCCCTTATACCCCCCCCGCCTTCCCACTGTCCAGGGCCCCAGACACCCCTTCCAGGTGAAACAGTGATTTACTTGTACTTCTCGCAATTTAATATACTGTATTCGCTGTTCACGATGTGGTCTCCTCTACATTGGGGAAACCAAATGCAGATTGGGCGACCGCTTTGCTGAACTCCTCCATTCAGTCCGTAAGGGGGACCCCGAGCTTCCGATCACCTGTCGTTTTAATTCACCGCTCCACTCCTACTCAGACTTCACCATCCTCGGCCTCTTGCATTGTTCCACGGAAGCTCAGCGTAAGCTCGAGGAACAGCACCTCATCTTTCGATTAGGTACTTTACAGCCTTCTGGACTCAACATAGAGTTCAACAATTTCAGATCATAACCTCGGCCCCTATCATCATATATATATATTTTTTATCCACACTTTTTGTCTGTGTATTTTTTTCTTCTCCCCACATGGCAGCTGTCTTTCATTCTGCCAGCACAATTTACACTTCATCTAGAGCCATCCTTTGTTTCTTAACCTGTCCCATTACCATCTCCTTTTGCCTTGAATATCTCTTAATGTCTCTTAATCTCTTCCGCCTTCCATCCTATCACAGACCTTCCCTTTTGTTCTTTCATCTCCTTCCCCCTTTCCCAGCCTCTTCACTTGCTTAAAAATCTGTTCCATTTCCTGCTTTTTTCCAGTTCTGACGAAAGGTCATCGACCTGAAACGTTAACTCTGTTTCTCTCTTCACAGATGCTGCCTGACCTGCTGAGTTTCTCCAGCATTTTCTGTTTTTATTACAGGTTATTTGACTTGTTTGTCATTTCAGGCTGCCGGTTAACTTGTGAGTGATTTTTGTTTGTTATCTGACTGTGGAAAGTTAATTTTGATGGTGAAAATAAGCTTTTGCTGCTGTTACATTGTTATTGGCTGCTTTATAAATAGTTTGTCTGCAGTCATGGGTGGTCTGCAGGACTGCCTTTGGGGCTGGAGGAGGAGGGGGAGCAGCGAGGAAGACAGCAGAAAGCAGGAGCAGTTGTGACAAGAGGGAGGAGGAGGTGGAGGGCACTGTGCAGGAGGCAACAGCCACAGCAGGTATTCAGGGATCACTCCTCCTACATGAACTTCTCCGAGGAGCCATGTCTCAAATGCCTTCACTTCACGAAGGAGGCTGTCACCGAACTATGACACCTGCTGCAGCCACAACTCGAGCATCGCACCATGGACACCACTTCCTGTGGCTGTCAATGTCACGATGGCCCGGAACTTTTATGCCACGGGCTCTTTTCAGGCTGCAGCAGGTGACATCGGTGAAATATCATAGTTCTCAGTCCACCGCTGCCTCAGGGAAGTCACCGAGGCTCTCTATATCAGAAGGAATACCGATATCTCGTCTCCATGGTCAGAGTGAAGCAGGACGAGAGAGCACTAGGCTTCACCCACATTGACAGGCTTCCCCAGGGTGTCGAGTGCCGTAGTCTGTACCCACATTTCCTTGCATGCTTCCCATCACCAGCCTTGCATCTTTATCAATCAAAAGAAATTCCACTCCCTCAATCTACTGTGCTTTGCTGAAGTAATTAAAATTTATAATTAATATCATTAAGTGTTAGACATAGGACCTTGTTAAGGACGAATATGTATTCAAAGGCCTAGAAATTCAGTTGGGCGCGCCAGCCGTTATCGCCTTAGGAGGAGTAGATCTCGAGCGCTAGGCGCTTAGTGCCCGGGCGCAGCGCGATCTGCGCCTCGCCCCAACTTCAGTACACATTTAGCGCCGGCGCAAAGTCTTAGCGCGCGCCCTGCTGCGCGCGCAGATCATGACGTCATTTACTAGTGCAACGCCCTTTGTGCGCCCCGAACCGGAACTTCACTCGCGCCGGCCCATTGTGCGCCGGGCGGCCCTAGCGACTGTGAAGTGGAACGGTACACAGCCGAGGCGGACCGCGGGGAGCGCTAATTAAAGGGCACTTACCCTGCACTATAAAGGGCAGCCATTTTGCAGCATTCACTCTTGTGCAACGGTTTTTTGGAGAACCAAGGAGGAGAGCTTACTGGTTTGGACCAACACTAGGACAGGTATTTTTGGCTCAGGCCAGAGCTTAGCAATTATCTTTGCCTTCATTGAGAGCTCATTGTTTGCCAGCATATAATGGGGGCTGCATTGGGTGCCAACGCTGGCTTTCAGCCTTATGCCAGAAGGGCTTACAGACGCCGTGAGAGAGTGGCAGCCCTGGCTAGATGCAGAGGGGGCAACAGGCGTCGCCAACTGAGGCCTTACCCATCCAGGGTATACCGCCAGCAGTCCTCCTATCTGACCATGTCTGCCGCGATGTGTGTAAGGAGGCTGCGATTCAGAAGGGAGGTGGTTGCAGACATCTGCCAGCTGCTTCAGAGAGATCTGCAGCCACAGCTGATGCGCAGGACGTCTCTGTCGGTGGCAGTGAAGGTGACGGTGGCTCTCAACTTCTATGCCACCGGCTCCTTCCAATCCGCTGCTGGGGACATCGCTAACATCTCCCAGTTCGCCGTGCATTGCTGCATCCGCCAGGTGACAGAAGCCCTTTTCAGAAGGAGACATCAATTCATCTCCTTCCCCATGACCCTGGACAAGCAGCAGCAGCGTGCAGTGGGATTTGCAAGAATAGCGGGCTTCCCCATGGTGCAGGGCGCCATTGACTGCACGCATGTGGCTTTGCGGGCACCTCTGGAGCTTGCCGAGGATTACTGCAACCGGAAGGGCTACCATTCCCTCAACGTAGAGCTGGTGTGTGACCACAGGCAGCGCATCCTAGGTGTCAATGCCCGCTTTCCAGGCAGCAGCCACGATGCCTTTATCCTGCGACAGACAACTGTGGCTGACATGTTCCAGGCACAGCCTCCCCCAAGAGGATGGCTTATCGGGGACAAAGGCTATCCTTTGTGTACCTGGCTCATGACCCCGCTCCGTGCGCCCATGACCCCTGCTGAAGAGGCATACAACGAGAGCCATCAAGCGACTAGGAACATCATAGAACAAACAATCGGCGTCCTCAAGCAACGGTTCCGCTGTCTCGATCGCTCCGGGGGAGCCCTCCAGTATTCGCAGGACCGAGTCTCCCAATTCGTCATCGTTTGCTGCATGCTGCACAACCTGGCTATCCGCAGGACTCAGGCACTGCCACCTCACATTGGACCCCCACCTCAGGAGGAAGAGCAGGAGGAGCATGAGGAGGAGGAGGACGAGGAGTACCAGCCCAGGAGGGAGGCACAAGGCCCAAGGGCCGCCCGTCGGCGGCTTATTGAACGTCACTTCTAGGCCCCCTGTCAGGGAATGGCTTGTGCCAATGAAAGAACATGATTGCAGCCGCTCCGCAAGCCCTCAGCCGGTTAAGGCAACAAACACTTCAAAGATCAAACATGGACAATGTTAATAAATAAAATGCTTTATTGTACAAACTCAGGGCCCTTCCCACATGAAAACCAAAAACAGACGAAACCCCCAAAAAACACTCAAACACATTACTCGCTCCCACAACCTGGAGAGGATTAACAAAACAGTGCAACTAAAATGGCCATCATCCTCGGTCTTCGTAAAATACAAACATCACATCCTCGGCCTTCAAAAAACAAACATCCAATTCTCAGCCTCAAAAAACAAACATCCAATTCTCGGCCTCAAAAAACAAACACAACTGGCCACACATTCGACTTTTTGGCCCGCTAGGGCGATGCCTTGGCCATCTTTGTGTGGCCCCTGCCCGCCCTGCTGCTCCTCCTCAAAGTAAGGCCATTGGCTGCTGCAAGGCTGGGGGCAGGCTCCAGAGGGGCACATGTCGTGACGGCAGATGGCATTGTGGGTCGGCCTAGTCGAGGTCTGGCCGTCGAGCGGGCGGCTGTTGAATGCTGCAGCTGTGGCTGGCCAGCATCAGTCGCTGCAGCAGCTCCACTGGGGGAGTGGCAGTGGCGGCTGGAGGAATGGGGGCAAGCTGGCGGATGGCAGGCGCTCGCTGGTCGCCTGAGACACTGGCACTCGCCCGGGCCAGCACTGCAGCATGCGCACCAATCTGCCGAGGGACAGACCGCTGTGCTGCTGCAGCGCGCCGGGTGCCCTGGCGATGCCTGGCTGACACAGCGAGTGTGGCAGCAGTGAGTGCCCGTGTTGACCTGTTCAGTGACCTCATCAGAGCATCCAGTGACTGCACGGCACCACTGATCAGCTGCCCACTCGTTGCCTGAGCTGCCCCGAATGCCGCACGACTCGCTGCCTGATCTGCCCCGAATGCCGCCCGACTCGCTGCCTGCTCTGCCCCGAATTCCGCCAAACTGATGGCCTGTGAGGCCCCGACGTCGGTGACTTTCTGAGAGAGGGACTCGATGGCCTCAGGCAACCGTGCCACTACCCCCATGAGCTCCGTGTGCCGGCGCTCCGAGTCCGCGGACAAGTCCTCGAGGCGTTCCATCTCCTCGGCGAAGACCATCTCCTGACTGGAGGCCGGACTCTCCCTCTGGGGAGAAGGCCGCCGAGCTGGCTGACCCTTCCTGCATTGCTGGAGGCCGCTGGGCCCAGCAATTGGACTCCCCTCCGACCCTTCCCCCCTCTGGGGAGAAGGCCGCCGAGCTGGCACCCCCCTCCCGCATTTCTGCAGGCCGCAGGTCCCATGAGCTCCCCTCCCCTCCGACACTTCCGCGACGCTCCCCTCCAGGGAAGACGTGTCCCCTACATTGGCATGGGTTGCCACGGCTGAGGGTTCCCCTGATGGGCCGCCTTCCTCTTGCTCCTCCTCCTCCTCCTCCTCTGAGGGGCTGTCACTGGCAAGTTCAGGGACCTCCTCCCCACCATCTGAAAGCAGGAAGGCACAAGAGTAGCTTTAGAGTGAGGAGAGGGCGTCAGCGAGGGATGCATGAGTGGTGGCATTCAGCGCATTGGTCGGACAGTGGCAAAGGATGTAGATCTGATGCGCAAGTGGGACGAGAGGGGTCCAAACATTGATGTCCGTACCATTGGTGCCCAGATCAGGGTCGGCATCTCCACATGCAACGGGGCCAATCACCCGGGCACCCATGATGTGCTCCATGCGATGTTGCAGCTCGGTGAGCGGCTGGATCTGGGGTCGGCCTCCCCCGGTCGCAGTGCGGCTCTTCTTGTTATTGGCCAGCTTGGCATGCAAGAGAAAGGACGGCCTCTAAGTACAGTGTGTCGCCCTGATCTTGTGTGCACTGCCTCCCATGGTGGAATAGCCTGGCCAGTGTGTCGCCCTGATCTTGTGTGCACTGCCTCCCATGGTGGAATAGCCTGGCCAGTGTGTCGCCCTGATCTTGTGTGCACTGCCTCCCATGGTGGAATAGCCTGGCCAGTGTGTCGCCCTGATCTTGTGTGCACTGCCTCCCATGGTGGAATAGCTTGGCCAGTGTGTTAAGTGCAGAATGTGCAATTGATGTTCATGCCTGTCCCATAGCTGCTGGATGAGGGCTGGCCATTAGGGCTTTCAGGTCCCTTTGCCCATAATGTGAGGTGCACATGCAAGGATGAGGAGGTCACTGGAAAGGGTACTCACCCTGACAATCCGCGTGGGGTCATTAAACTTTTTGCGGCATTGGACACCGGTCCTGGGGACCTCGCTGTTGGCTGACACTTTGCTGGCGACATGCCTCCAGGCTCTCCGGTAGGCGTGGACCGGCGCCTTCCTGCCATTGTCCGGGTACAAAATATGGCGCCTCTTCTCCACACCACCAACCAGCACACTCAGATCACGCTCTGAGAAGCGCTGCGCTCGTTCACGGGCCCTCTGCATGGCTTCAGGCGCTATTTGGGTCCAGCAGCAGTGTTCAGGCCTAGCTGGAGGGCTCCACTATCCAGGGCATGGCAGCAGACAAAGTCGACCCTTCCCCCTTAAGAGCTGGCCGGCGCCAGGGTGTCTGCTGTCAATCACGAGATGGCCGCACCTGCGCTGCACCCGGCCTGGGCGCTCTCGCTCAGCACCTCCGGCTTAGCGCCTAAAGAGAGGCGTCCAGCACCAGTTTTAGCGCTCGAGCAAACTCTTAGGGCGAAGCTAATGAATATCGCAGAAGTGGCCTCAATTTGGCGGCGGGCGCAAACTTTAGCGGCCGCCCGACTTTAACGCCCCAAAAGTGGCTACAATTAATTTCTAGGCCAAAGTAACTTGAGCTTGTTACGAAAACAGGAACTGTTATCTTAAGAAAACATGTTACTGAACAAATCATCTGGCCAGAGACAAAGGGCGGTTGTTGCAACAATAAAGGCTGCACAGAAGGTCGCGGAACCAACTGATAACAGAAATGTGATAAATAGGGAATGTAAATGTCATGCTTTATATTTGCCATTCAGACGTTGATAGCTTTGCACCCGCCCCTAGGGCAGGGTATGATTTTTGTGTATAATTGTGAACGTCGCTCGGGTATTGGTGGAGTCGAATCTGAGAACGGTCTCAGAAGGTTCTCCCAGGCCTGTGAAAATTAAAGGATCGTTTTGAACCATCACTCAAAGTCTGTCATCTGTACCCAACTAAGCGTCGACCTTGTATATCACTTGGTCCGCTTTGGCTTACATCAATTGGCGTAGTCGGCAGGATCACAGACCCTTGCCGGTCCACAGGAATTTTGAGCTAGAGAGTGTAAGAAATTAACAGCGGGGTTGGGGTTATTGTCTCTGGCCAAACAGAAGCATCTGAGCTGCTCCAGGGACCCCTGTGCAGTTTCGAAGTGCTCCCCTATTCCTAGTTCTGACCGCCGGACTTATTCGGTAGTGATGTGGACAGAAAACGTGACTCGTGGTTTGGGTGCAAAACAGACCAGCATTTATTGAAACAAAAAGAAAGAAACAACTTAAAATAATCGTTACAGCACACCTGTGCCTGGTACAGCACTTTTGCTTAACGCAGTACACTTAGTGTCCACTAGAGCGCTCTTTGCTCAGTGCAACACTCCTTTATTTAAATACAGCACTTTTAAATACAGCTACTTAGTGTCCACTGAAGCTCGTCTCTGCTTAGTGCAACACCCTTTTAATAGCACTTTCAATATAGAAACACCTTGCTCACTACAGCACCTTGGCTTAGTGGCTTTTACTTAAAAAAACAGCACTTTAAAATACAGCTACTTAGTGTCCACTGAAGCACCTTTCTGCTTAGTGCAACACCCTTTTAATAGCACTTACAATATAGAACTCTTAGCGTTCACTACAGCACTTATCTGCTAGTGCAACACTGTTACTTAGATAGGGGCGGAGAAAACGGATACAATGAGGGAAAATCGACTAAAATCACAGTTCTAACAAAATTCCCACTTCATTCCCACCCCTATACCTATTCTAAGTTGCCTTGTAATGGGCCAGTAAAACATATGCTCACCAATGAAAACCGCCTGCTCCGCACCCTGCGATCTTTGATCTTCACTGCCCCGAAGTAAAAACACCCCAGTATTTTAAAAGTAAACTGCTGGTGTTCCACTCCTTTAGGCAGGCTCCCAAGTTGTAGAGGACATGGAGGCGAGGCCACAGAGTGAGCGAGGCTTCTGAGAAGCTATCTTTTATATCCCATTTGGGGTCGAAACCTTCCCGCCCAAATCCAGATGTATCTGGGCTAAACAAAAGGGATCCAAACTGTCCCCATTGTCTGTAATGGGTTTGGATGAATTACCCATTCATTTAAACTGCTTTTTTTCCAGTTTAAATGTGTCCTCATTGTCTGTGATGGGCTTTGAATAAAGCTGCAGTTTAAATGTGTCCTCATTGTCTGTGATGGGCTTTGAATAAAGCTGCCGTGGTTTGAAAAAAAGCATGTCTATTTCCTTGATTGCTTGAGTAAACAGCCTTGGAGGTTAGTCATTGTCCTGTGGTCAGACTGAAACCGCAGTCTCAAGTGGTTAATCCTTTGGGTAAACATTGTAGCAGTTTCTGTAAACACATCGATTGTCTGCTGCAGAGAGGGGAACTCCCTGAACTGCTGTTGATTGGCAGTTTGACTGCCCCATTGAACCTTTTTTTCACAGACACAGCAGGCTTCCTTTTCAAGTCCTTTTTGTATTCTGCCACGTGGTCTGGCGGCCATTTTGCTCCCTGGATTTTTAAAGGTATATTACCCAGGTATTCTTTAATCAAAATTCAATCTTTGGAACTGTAGGAAATCTCAAAATTATGGCGAAATCCCTACAAGAGGGTGAGTACGTTTTAATTTACCACCCATAAATTAGAAAGCTCAGAACATACTGTGAGATCGGGTAAGGCTGTGATTATAAGAACTCAAAAGAGACAGACTCGAGGAAGTGGTGCAGTCCGGGTAGCCGGGAAGGCGGCAAAATCCTCGAAGCCGGGAAGGTGACAAAATCCTCGAAGCCGGGAAGGTGGCAAAATCCTCTAAGCCGGGAAGGTGGCAAAATCCTCTAAGCCGGGAAGGTGGCAAAATCCTCTAAGCCGGATAGGCAGCAAAATCCTCCAAGCCGGGAAGGCGGCAAAATCCTCGAAGCCGGATAGGTGGCAAAACCCTATAAATACGCGCAAAGTAAAAAGAAGAATTCTTAGAAGAACGGACAGAAGGGAAACTACCCATGGAAGGTAGAAACCCAAAATGTCAAAGAAAGGCTCAAACACAAAGGAGGAGGGACCATCCCCTTGGGGAGATCCCGACTCCGTCACCCGCTATTTAGCGGACAAAAATCAGAAACTCATTGAAACTATGAAAAAGAAAGGATGGGATCCTGAAGACAGTGCAGAGAACCAAAGGGCTTTGTGGAGGGGACAAACCAAAGATTAAGAGAGAAAAGAGGGAATGGTAATCTTAGCTTGTTACCAGAAACAATGTAAGGAGTTGAAACAGAAGGAAGAGGAAGAAAGGGAAGATAAAGAAGTAACAACTCCCAAACAAAGAGGGAAGGGATACCCGGTGACGGCAGCCAATGCCAGCAGTACGCCCTTATATCCAAAATTATCAGGAGATTGTAATATAGATGGGGGTGGTTTAGAAAAGGAAACAGCAAAATACACTGGAGAGAGGGACTGGCCGGAGCCACCGCCCTGGCCAAAAGAAAATAATCTCCCACCACCTTACAATCCGGCACACCGCAAAGTGAAAGCAGCCCTAATAAAGACTGAAGCTACCCCCGGAACACCCGCAGTCCCGGCAGTTTCAGGGGTCCCAGCAGGGCTTGGCAGACAACCAGTGACAGTTCCGGCAGTTCCAATGATTCCGCAAGGGCCCCAAGTAATTCGAACTACGTATCAACCTGTTAAACCCTTAGAGAGACAAATGTTGGTGGATAAATTACCCCAATTACAGGTACGAGAAAATAACTACCCGTTTTGGCAAAAAATGAGGGAATTAAAAATAAGTCCCAATCTGCACAATAAAGATGTGGATCAGTTGGTATGAGCAAAAATTCCGGACGATCACTGGGAACAATTAGGTCAGAATTTTAAAGATGGAACCTGGTGTCGAACATTGAATATTACACACAACCAGTCGCAAATTGACTATGACGCCTTTAAACTTGCAGTGGAGGGAGTGATGGGACAAGCTCTAGTAAATTGGGCAGCTATAACCAATATAACTCAAGACAAGGGAGAATCTGCTGTAGACTATGGCAAACGGAAATGGGGAAGATTTGTGGGATGCTCCGGCATTATTAACCCCACAAGGGATAATCAGTGTTTTCTACAATCATTTAAGGCCGGATTAGGTCCCGCACATCAGGCAGCTATATGATTAGGAATCGTTACAATGAACACCTATGATGATTTAATTAGGTGGGCGACCAAAGTAGATAACATGCAAAAGGCTAAGATAGCTGCAGCCGAAAAGTTGGAAGGACAGGAGGAAGCAGTAGGGATTGCAAGCTGCTATGCTTGCGGTGGAGAGGGACGTTTCGCTAAAGAAGGCAAACAGAAGCAGAGAGGGGATGTCCGAACAGCATCGGATCCAAGACCAACCTGCCACAATTGTAACAAGCCAGGACATAAGAAAGCGGACTGTTGGAATAAAGGAGGAGGGAGAGAAGGTCAGGGGCCGAGACAAAAGGGGGGTCCCTAAAAAGGACAGCCGGGAGGAAATGGGGGGAAGGAGAATTTCAAAAGATGGATGAGGGATGAGAAAGAAGAGCAGGAGGATAGAGATAGAGAGATGTAATGCCAGAGGGAGTGTAGGGAATATAAGAACTGGAAAAATACCAGAGATGAGAAACATAGAAACATAGAAGATAGGAGCAGGAGTAGGCCATTTGGCCCTTCGAGCCTGCTCCGCCATTCAATGAGATCATGGCTAATCATCCAAATTCAGTACCCTGTCCCTACCTTCTCCCCATATCCCTTGATCCCTTTAGCCTTAAGAAATATATCCAACTCTTTCTTGAATATATTTAATGAACTGGCCTCCACCGCCCTCTGTAGCAGAGAATTCCACAGGTTCACCACTCTCTGGGTGAAGAAATTCCTCCTCATTTCAGTCCTAAATGGCTTACCCCTTATCCTTAGACTATGACCCCTGGTTCTGGACTCCCCGGCCATCAGAAACATCCTTCCTGCATCTAGTCTGTCCAGGCCTGACAGAATTTTATAGGTTTCGATGAGATCCCCTCTCAATCTTCTAACTCCAGTGAGTATAAGCCCAATCGACACAATCTCTCCTCATAAGTCATTCCTGCCATCCCAGGTAGCAGCCTGGTGAATCTTCACTGCACTCCTTCCATGGCAAGAATGTCCTTCCTCAGGTAAGGCGACTAAAACTGCACACAATACTCAAGGTGCAGTCTCACCAAGGCCCTGTACAACTGTAGCAAGACATCCTTGTTCCTGTACTCGAACCCTCTTGCTACGAAGGCCAACATACCATTTGCCTTCTTAACCGCCTGCTGCACCTGCATGCTTACCTTCAGCGACTGGTGCAAAAGAACACCCAGGTCTCTTTGCACTTCCCCTTCTCCCAATCTATTGCCATTCAAATAATAATCTGCCTTCCTGTTTTTGCCACCAAAGTGGATAACCTCACATTTATCCACATTATAGTGCATTTGCCATGTTTCTGCCAATCACCCAGCCTGTCCAAATCATACTGGAGTTTCACGACATCCTCCTCACAGCTTACCCTCCCACGCAGCTTTGTGTCATCTGCAAATTTGGAGATATTACATCCAATTCCCTCGTCCAGATCATTAATATATATTGTGAACAGCTGGGGTCCTAGGACCGATCCTTGCGGTACCCCACTAGTCACTGCCTGCCACTCGGAAAACGACCCGTTTATTCCAACTCTTTGCTTTCTGTCCACCAACCAGTTCTCTATCCAAGGCAATACCTTGCCCCCAATCCCATGTGCCTTAATTTTGCACGCTAATCTCTTATGTGGGACCTTATCGAAAGCCTTCTTAAAGTCCAAATACATCACATCCACTGGTTCTCGCTTATCTATTTTACCAGTTACATCCTCAAAAAATTCCAGTAGATTAGTCAAGCATGATTTACCTTTTGTAAATCCATGTTGACTTTGTCCGATCCTATCACTGCTTTCCAAGTGCTCTGCTATTACATCTTTTATAATGGACTCTAGCATTTTCCCCACTACCGATGTCAGGCTTACCGGTCTATAATTCCCCGCTTTTTCTCTACCACCTTTTTTGAATAGTGGGGTAACATTAGCTACCCTCCAATCCATGGGTACTGTTCCAGAGTCTATCGAGTTCTGGAAGATGACCAGCAATGCATCTACTATTTCTAGGGCCACTTCCTTAAGTACCCTGGGATGTAGATTATCAGGCCCTGGGGATTTATCGGCCTTCAGTCCCATCAATTTTCCTAACAACATTTCCCTACAAATACTGATTTCTTTCAGTTCCACCCTTTCATCAGACCCTATGTTCCCCGGCATCTCTGGGAGGTTATTTGTGTCCTCCTTTGTGAAGACAGAACCAAAGTATGAATTTAGTTGGTCTGCCATTTCTTTGTTTCCCATTATAAATTCCCCTGATTCTGACTGCAAGGGACCTATGCTTGACTTCACCAACCTTTTTCTCTTCACATATCTATAAAAGCTTTTACAGTCAGTTTTTATGTTCCGTGCTAGCTTACTCTCATATTCTATTTTCCCTTTCTTAATTAATCCCTTTGTCCTCCTTTATTGAATCCTAAACTGCTCCCAATCCTCAGGATTATTGCTTTTTTCTGGCCAATTCATATGTCCTCTCCTTGGATCTTATGCTATCCCTAATTTCCCTTGTTAGCCACGGTTGAGTCACCTTTTTGTTTTATTTTTATGCCAAACTGGGATGAACAAATTCTGTAGCTCATCCATTCAGTCTTTGAATGTTTGCCATTGCCTATCCACCATCAACCCTTTGAGTGCCACTCCCCAATCAATCCTACCCAATTTGCTCCTCAGACCATCGTAGTTTCCTTTATTTAAATTGAGGACTCTAGTCTCTGAGTCAACTACTTCATTCTCCATCTTAATGACGAATTCGATCATATTATGATCGCTCCGACCCAAGGGGCCCCGTACAACAAGATTGCTAATTAATCCTTTCTCGTTACATCATACCCAGTCTAAGATGGCCTGATCTCTGGTTGGTTCCTCAACATATTGGTCCAGGAAACCATCCCGTAAACACACCAGGAATTCCTCCTCCAGAGTATTGTTACTAATTTGGTTGGCCCAATCTATATGTAGATTAAAGTCACCCATGATGACTGCTGTGCCCTTATTGCACGCTTCTTTAATTTCCCTTTTAATGCCATCCCCAACCTCCGCCTTACTGTTGGGAGGTCTATATACCACTCCCACTAATGTTTTTTTCCCCTTAGTATTTCTCAATTCTACCCATACAGATTCCACATCATCAGAGCTAATATCCTTCATTACAATTGTATTAATCCCTTCTTTAACCAGTAATGCTACCCCACCTCCCTTTCCTTTTTGCCTATCTTTCCTGAATATCGAATACCCCTGGATGTTGAGTTCCCAGTCTTGGCCATCCTTGAGCCACGTTTCCGTAATCCCAACCAAATCATATTCGTTTACCTCTATTTGTGCAGCCAATTCGTCCACCTTATTACAAATGCTCCTCACATTAAGACACAAAGCCTTCAGGTTTGTTTTTTTAACGCACTTAGACCTATTAGAATTATTATTTACTGTGGCCACGTTTGATTTAAACCATTGATTTCTCTGATGCCACTTTTGTTTTTCTCCTTCCTATCTTTTGCTTTTATCCCTGTTTCCCTTTCCAACCCCCTGCCATTTTAGTTTAAACCCCCCCGAACAGTGCTAGCAAACCTACCCGCAAGGATATTTGTCCCGTTCTGTTTCAGGTGCAACTCGTCCGACTTGTACAAGTCCCACCTTCCCCAGAAGCAGGCCCAGTGATCCAGGAAACTAAAGCCCTCCCTCCTGCACCAACTCTTTAGCCACGCATTCATCTGCTTTATCCTCCTATTCCTATAATCACTAGCACGTGGCACCAGGAGTAATCCAGAGATTACAACCTTTGAAGTCCTGCTCTTTAATCTGCTACCTAGCTCCCTAAATTCTTGCTGCAGGACCTCATCCCTCTTCCTACCCATGTCATTGGTCCCAATGTGAACTACGACCTCTGACTGTTCACCCTCCCCCTTCAGAATGCCCTGCAGCCGTTCAGTGACATCCTTGACCCCGGCACCAGGGAGGCAACAAACCATCCTGGAGTCACGTCTACGGCCACAGAAACGCCTATCTGTTCCCCTTACGATAGAATCCCCTACCACTATTGCTCTCCCACTCTTTTTCCTCCCTTCCTGAGCAGCAGAAGCACCCCTAGATGAGAGGCGATATGGGTATGACTCAGATGACGGAGAAGGAGACGATGTATGCACCATGAGACAAATGAGAGACATGATGAAGAAGTTGAATACTAAATGAAAGACAGTGGCCCTCAGGGAAAATGGTGAGGAAGACCCAAGAATGTTTGTTGACTCATTGGTAGGGGGCCGGCAGTGCAAAATGCTGATAGACACAGGAGCCTCAATCTCACTGACAGATTTGCCCTTGCCCTGAACTAAACTTTCGATTAATGTGGCAGGAATAGGTGGAAGAAGACTTAAGGCTTATAAGAGCAAAACAATTCTATTAGAAATTGGATGTATAATAATACCTACACATTTGTGGGTATGCAAGAATACTGAAGGAACAATCCTAGGAATAGACTTACTGCGGGAAGTAGGAGCTTTAATTGAACCTAAAGTGAATAAAGTGATATGGCCACCGGATCATAAGTCGAACAAACAAACGGCCCCGGGAAACAAAACAAAGCGGGTAGGAGCAATTAAGATTATAGACCCGGAATGGGATAAGAAGGGATTATGGGTGATCCCATGCAGAAAGTATATTGGGGTGTGGGCAATGCATAAACAAGATTGTGGATTAGTCCAAACCCCCCGGTAAAAATACTGGGACCAATGCATCGTCCACATAAACAATATCCTTTAAAGGGGGAAGACAAAGCAGCAGTATGGGACATAGTGTTGGAATTAACCAAGCAGGGAATCTTACGAGAAACTATATCCGAAACTAATTCCCCGGTATGGCCAGTAAAGAAGCCAGATGCATCATATCAACTGACAATTGATTATACGGCACTAAATAAGGTGACCCCAAAGGAATACCCGATAGCAGCAAGCCCTGCTACAATTTTTAATGGGCTAAAATCAGAACACAAAAGGTAGCAAGGTGATGGCAAAAATAATACCAGCTAAACCAGGGTTAGCACTCAGATGGTCAGGACTGTAGTGTATGTACCCGTCTACCTTTAAGAGAACTATTGTATGTAACCGTCCACCTTTAAGAGAACTACTTTAGGTGTTGCACTACTTTGTTGGCTTCTGTATACTGTAATACCGACGGTGACCACACCGGTATATAAGTGCTGTGTCAGGATTTATTGGGCAGATTCGCCCTGACCTTCGAATAGTAAAGTCCTGTTTTAAGTTACTCTGGTAGTCTGTGTATTAATTAACTAAACAACCCACAGACTTTACAGTGGCGACGAGTCCGATCGTACCCTGCGGCAACAATACTTCCGAAGCAGTTAACGAGCGTCGAGAAGAGGCAACCGCCCTCGTCGTTCTGCTGGGAGAAAACTCGAGGCTGCAGAACTAGAAAGGAGGAAGGATTTAGAGACAAAGACTTCCATCAGCAACAGGCACTGACTGTCCCTTCTGCCACGGTGAGGAGTGAGCCGATCAGCACGAGAAGCAAGGCGGCCATGGTGACTGTGAGTAAGGGAAAGTAAAAAGAATAACCGGAGGATAAGGGCGGTGCACTCGACCACGGTCGAGGGGGAAAGGAGCCGGACAGAAGTCGGGTCCAGAGGCGCTGAGACTGGGGCAGCGTGGAGCAAGGAAGCCGCGGTACAGACAGGCTGGGGGACGCAACGGCGTCGTGAGACAGCTAGACCGCGACCGGTGAAAAAGGCCGGGCAGCGACCGAAGCCACGAAGCGCTGCGACCGGGAACGTAGGCGCGGGAAGAGATAAACTCAGCCGCTGCCGGGGAGGGAAGCACCGGACTGCGAGAGGGCTGGGAGGCGCGATTGGGAGCCGAGCGAGTGGGAGAGGCAGAGCCGACCAAGGGAGACTGAGCGAGAGCCAGTCCAGCGGCTGAAACTGTTCTCCGTCAACGGGGTGTACCCAGCGCCGGTAGAGCCGAGCGAGCGGGAGAGAGACAGAGCCCGAGCAAGGGGAACTGAGCGAGAGCCAGCCCAGCGGCTGAAACTGTTCGCCGTCAACGGGGTGTACCCAGCGCCGGTTGCCCTGCTGAGAAAAGGGAAAGCACTGAAGCCGACGCGCAGGCTGTGAACCTGAAAGCCAGCGGCCGTCGCCCGTGGGGAAAGTGTACCCCTCCCGCCAGGGGAAGAAATGCGGGAAGCCGCCATTAGGCGGAGAAGAAGACAGAAGCGGGGAACCGCCATTGAAGTGGGCGGGGAGAGAAGATAAGCGCGGGAAACCGCCATTTTCGCGGGAACCGCCATCTGGAAAAAAAAAGAAAATTTAAAGAAATAATCCGTGGTGTTATCAGGAAGAGAGGAAGATGCCTAAGCGTGGTAACATCAACGATTTTAATTCCGAGGTAGAAGACTGGGCCACGTATGTGGAACGCATTGAGATCTATGGTAAGGCCAATAAAATAGAAGAAGATGACAAAGCTATAACCTTGCTAAACTCGATGGGCGCGAAGACATACGGGCTCTTGAAGCATCTACTAGCACCAGCTAAACCGGCGGATCAGACTTTCGATGATATTGTTGCTGTCCTGAAGGATCATTTTAACCCTGCACCACTGATGTTAGTGGAACGATCCAAATTTTACGCGAGAACGCAACGGAAAGAGGAAAGCAACGCGGAGTACCTGATTGAACTGCGTAGGCTAGCGAAACACTGTCAGTTTAGGGAAAATCTGGCAGAGGCACTCAGAGACAAATTCGTGTACGGAATGTCGAAGGAAGAAACACAAAAACGACTGCTCGAAGAGAACGATCTTACACTTGATAAGGCTGTCCTTATTGCTGCATCGAACGAAGCCGCAGCGAAAGGAACGGCGGAAATGCAGCTAAAGGCAGCGGCACTCAGTGTGCAGCAAATTACTTCGGGTACAACGAAATGCTATCGTGGGAAGACAACACACGACCAGAACCAATGCTGGTTTAAAAACCAGGAATGTAGGAAATGTGGCAAGCTCGGTCACATAGCTAAGGTATGCCGGTCAAGAAAGAAGACCAACAATAATGAGTCACCACAAAAGAGGTACAGAAAGGTACATGAGGTGACTAGGAAGAGTCCGGAAGAACAGAATTCGGACTCACACTCCAACTGCAAGGAACTGGATAGTCTGAGAATTCACAATGTGAGTAATGAAGCTGACCGACAAGCTATCTGGATCACACTACAGATTGCAAAAGTCCAAGTGAAAATGGAAGTGGCATTGACGGTCATGAATAAGCATGATTATAAAAAGTTATTCAAGCATATTCCCCTACGGGGTACGGAACTAGTATTGCAGACATACACGGGGCACAAAGTATACCCCATCGGAAAGATAGAAGTCAAGGTGAGATACAAGGACAAAGATCACCAAAGGATGGACCTGTATGTGTTGCCTGAGGGAGGTCCACCACTTCTGGGATGGGAGTGGATCAGGAAAATAAAGATAGACTGGCATTCACTAAACACCATGACGGTAGATTCCGGAATGGAAGATGTCAAACCTGAACGGCTGTCCAGAATATTGGACAAAGCTAAAGAGGTATTCCAGCAAGGACTGGGAACACTGCGAGGAATTAAAGCAAAGGTTAAGATTGCAGAACATGCAAGCCCAAAATTTTTCAAAGCCAGATCAGTACCTTACGCGATACGACCTGCTGTGGAGGCAGAACTGGAAGAACTTGAACGATCAGGGGTACTGTCAAAAGTGAACTGGAGTGAGTGGGCCACGCCCATTGTTCCCGTCATGAAGTCTTCACCAAGTAACAAGCCAGGGGGACCGGGGAAGGTCCGCATCTGCGGAGACTTCAAGATCACAGTGAATCCGGTGCTTCACACAGTACAATACCCGCTTCCGCGGATTGAAGATATCTTTGCTTCGTTGGCTGGAGGGAAACACTTCGCCAAGATAGACCTGGCACAGGCATACTTACAAATGGAAGTCGAGGAAGAGTCGCGTCAGTACCTCACCATCAACACACACAGAGGCTTGTATCGTTATAATAGACTGGTTTTTGGGGTAGCTTCGGCTCCAGCAATTTGGCAGAGGGCCATGGAGCAGGTATTACAAGGAATTCCAAGCACGCAGTGTTACTTAGACGATATCCTGATTACGGGAGAAGACAAGGAAGAACACCTCACAAATTTGAAACTGGTGCTCACTAGGTTGAAGGAATATGGCCTTCGAGTTAATCGCAAGAAATGTGAGTTCTTCCAAAAACGGATCTCGTACTGCGGTCATGTCATTGACCGAGAGGGGCTGCACAAGTCACCTGACAAGATAGAAGCTGTCGTGAAGGCCCCGCTCCGGAAAACGTATCACAGTTAAGATCATTCTTGGGGTTGATTAATTATTATCACAAGTTTCTGCCGAATCTATCCACGGTGCTGCATCCGCTGAATGCTCTGTTGCGGAAAGAAGTACCATGGAAGTGGAGTGAGGAATGTAAAAAGGCCTTTCGCAGAAGCAAGGCGTTGATTACCTCTGAAGAAGTGTTGGCTCATTTCAACCCAACGTTACCTCTTCGTCTAGCTTGTGATGCTTCCCCCTATGGAATTGGAGCAGTACTTTCACACAAGTTACCAAATGGCTCGGAAAGGCCAGTGGCATTCGCGTCCCGATCATTGACCTCCGCGGAGCGAAATTATGCTCAAATAGATAGGGAGGCCCTCAGCCTTGTGTGGGGCGTAAAGAAATTCAATCATTACCTGCAGGGCAAGAAGTTCACATTACTGACAGACCACCAGCCGTTGGTGTCCATATTCAACCCTAACAAGGCCGTTTCCACCATGACAGCGCAAAGGTTACAGAGGTGGTCCGTGTTACTTGGGGCACACCAATATGACATCGAATACAAAAGGTCCAAACAGCGTGGAAATGCTGATGGGTTATCGCGTTTGCCATTGCCGATAGTAGAAGAAGCGACTACAGTGGACCCGGTAGAGATGTTCCACTCATCCATAGTGGAATGCCTACCAGTAACAAATTCGATGATCGAAAACGAAACAAGAAATGACCCGACTCTCTCACGAGTCTATGATTTAACGGTGGAGGGATGGCCAGCACAGGGCGAACCAACGCTGCCAGCATTTTCGCAGAGAAAAGAACAGCTGTCAGTGTGTCGAGGAACCCTGATGTGTGGATCTAGAGTGGTGATTCCACCCAAACTTCAACAGAAGGTGTTAAAGGAGCTGCACGAGGGACATCTGGGTGGAGTGAAAATGAAGAACCTAGCAAGAGCGTTCGTGTGGTGGCCAGGCATTGATGGGGACATCGAAGAAATCACTAAGAGCTGTCTAGGATGCCAGAAGGTCCAAAACGCGCCACCACAGGCTCCTCTGCATCCATGGGAGTGGCCCTCATCTCCTTGGCAAAGGGTACACATCGACTTTGCTGGTCCATTTATGGACTCAATGTTTCTAATAGCGGTGGATGCACACTCCAAGTGGCCGGAGGTAATAAAGATGTCCACCACCACCACGGAAAAAACCATCACAGTGTTAAGGACCATGTTTGCTAGGAATGGGCTGCCGGAACAGATCTGTTCTGATAATGGACTGCAATTTGTGTCCGAAGAATTCAAGAAATTCTTAAAGAGCAATGGGGTTAAGCACTACACGTCAGCCCCATACCATCCCGCCTCCAATGGATTGGCTGAAAGGTTTGTCCAGACCTTCAAGAAGGCCATAAAGGCCATGGGTAATGAAGCCATTAACTTACAACATAAGGTGGATAGCTTCTTGTTGGCGTACAGGAATGCAACACATGCGGTCACAAATCAAACTCCCGCCATGATGTTTTTTAATAGACGACTAAGATGCCGGCTGGATTTGCTTAAGCCAAACGTCAGAAGGGATGTAGAGAACCGGCAATTCCAGGGCATGAATGAAAGGCCAACTAGATCTTTTCAGATAGGTCAACAAGTTTTGGCCCGGGACTACCGTACCAAGAAATGGCAGCCTGGAACTATTGGAAAAAGGCTAGGGCCGTTGATGTATACGGTGGACATTGGGGACAGTATAATAAGGCGCCATGTTGACCAGATCATAGGGTCAGCCACAAATGGCCAATCTACTCCACCACCTTACACGGTTAATGTTGAGACAGAGATACCCAGAACACCTACCTCCGATCTGGTAATACTGGAATCAGATGAACCGGACACTGTCCTTCAAGCCGAATCGACCTTGCCAGAAGCACCTGCTACCCCGCCGGGAGTTACGACACCACCGAGGCGTTATCCGGACAGAGTCCGGAAACCTCCAGAGAGACTGAATCTGTGAACTGTCTTGCATAAAGTTGTATATATGTTATAATGTATGTTTAATGGGGAATCAGTATGTTGTAAGCTAAAAAGGGAGGATTGTAGTGTATGTACCCGTCTACCTTTAAGAGAACTATTGTATGTAACCGTCCACCTTTAAGAGAACTACTTTAGGTGTTGCACCACTTTGTTGGCTTCTGTATACTGTAATACCGACGGTGACCACACCGGTATATAAGTGCTGTGTCAGGATTTATTGGGCAGATTCGCCCTGACCTTCGAATAGTAAAGTCCTGTTTTAAGTTACTCTGGTAGTCTGTGTATTAATTAACTAAGCAACCCACAGACTTTACAAGGACCCTACGAGGTATTAATGAAGAGTGCCACATGCGCTTGTATTGATGAGTCCGGAACAGGTAAAGGAAGGTGGAAACACTGGACTCAGTTAAAGGTATACAAAAAGGCCAATGAGTAGACCACAGATAGTGCCTCTTGAAGAAAGTGAGGAATACGCTCAAAGATATCAGGAATGGGAGAAGGATTTTATACATATATCAATGATAGAGCTGTGCGTAATGGTAATGTTATACACCGTGGTTTGCATCTTCAAGTGTGTCTGGAGACGGAGCCACAGACCAAGAAACGAACCAGATGTACAGCATTTTGAACCGATAGAACCGATAAGAGTAGAGTAATCCTAATCCACTGTAGTAATGACTAATGATACATGTATTTGTTTGCAAAAACCAACAGGTAGTCGAGGGGAGCACCAGCAACAGGTAAAACCTTTTATTACTAAAACCACACATATCTGTTCCAACCAACAGAGAAGGTGCACCTAACAAGAAAATGAAGATCCCAATAATCACCCTTCTCGGGTGCTTATGCCTGACGTCTTTCAGTGGCATCCTCACAGACGCCACTGATACTGCTTCGGATGGAACACGTCCGGAGAACAGTACTAAGCAACGATGCATAACTGATCGTTGCCCCCGACAGTATGGGTGTAAAGAGTACTCTTGTGGATGGACATGTAGTGATACTAATATAGACAGTGGAAACTGTACTGATAACGTCACAGGAAGCGGTGACAACAAAGCGTCCGCATTATACTGCAAACAAGAACAGACGACGTTGTGCACCTGTACTCAGACAATTCCCGCTGTGCGCCTGACGGTATGTGCCAGCACACCAACTATAACCAACCCACAACTGACTACAACCCCATTAACTTGCTCGCCAATGAAGAAGGGAGCAAAAGAGGGATTAGTAATAAGGAAAACACAGGATGAGGTGTATTTTAGCGTAGCACATAGAATGATTAAACTTGCTATCAATATGAGTACTTTTACTATGCCCACGATGTGTAATGATTGTACCAAATAATTATGGGACTCCCTGTGGATGAAACAATTAGAGGGTCCACAAGGGAAATCTATCTTACAGAGACGTAAGAAACGGGGAGTGTTGGAAATGGCTGGAGCAGGGTATGCGGCCGGGTTAGCAACAGTTAATAGTTTTGACATAAAAGGAGTAAGTGAAGGAGTAGAAGAGCTACAAGCAAAAATAAAGAAGTTACTAAAACAAGCCACTGAAAATAGCCAACAAATGGCACTGGCAGGAGGACAAATGGCAAAACAATTGTTGGGGGTGGAAGAGATAGTAGCCCCCATGCAAAAACAATTAATACAATTATTGATCAGATCAGCAATGCATCACGCCAAACCCATAAGGAATTGGTATGTGCTATGTATGGCTCATGGCTGTTGTCAAATGCTCAGCATAACATGAAGCAAATAAATAATGGACAGATTCCTGATTGGATTACTAATGAGGATCTGGAACCTTGGATTTACACAAATAAAAGCCTATGCAAAGGGAGTAAAATGGGACAAGTATACAGGGCAGACAATTGTCTGACCCCATGGACTAAGGTGATTGGCTTTGTACTGGCCAGCCCACAACTCCCAGAAGAGGGACAGCCCCTATATGATGTGATTAATATAGGAGAGGTACAAAGGGAGAGTTGGGTTAGATATCATGATGTCCCTACCAAGGCAATTTGGGAAAGGGATGAAGATAATAACCAGGAGAATGGAACCTTAAGTGGGGTGGTAATGGACGGGGGCCACCACAAGGGAAGGACATGGGTGTGCACACACACCCCCACCGAGGGAGACACAGCCGAGTGCGGATTTATGAAAACCACCAATTGCACCCTTAAGGTTCACTCAAGGGGGATACACCGAACAAGGGTAGCACCAGAGAACAACGGAACATTTTGTGTCACCACAGCTGAACAGAAATATGAATATCAAGATCTAACTTGTCCCATTCCCCAGCTAAACTTTTGTTTTTACCCAAAGATGCCTACACAGATAGGACACCAATATATACACCCACCAAGACCACATGAAGAGAAAACTTGGTCACTTAATAATACGGGGCTTAATAGAATGATTAAAACATATGTCATACCGGAGCCCAAGGCAATTCCTAAGTTAGAGGAACAAGAAGCTTGGAAGAAATTACAGCAGGAAACGAAGGAAATTATAAAGCATTATTATAGAATAGAAGAAGACTTAAAGCAACAAAGTAAAGACATTAGTAAAACCTTAGCGGAAACCCCTTGGTACAATAAGGTCTGGGACTGGGGACTCAATGTGAATGTACATCCATGGATCAGGACCATGTCACACGTGCTAGTGGTAGTTCAAATATTACTATAATTATACCTTCTGATAGATTGCTGTAGCAAGTGTCGCGGATGAAAAATGAAAACCTTAGCGAAGACAATAGCCAAAGGAGTAAAAAAGGAGGAAGAGAAAGAAAAACTGTTGCTAACCATCATTGAACTTGGGAGAGAACGTAAGGGGACTGTCTATGTAGACGGTGTTTAGGATTGTCAGATTATGTGTACCAGACACCCTGGGTTGGTGCCACCAGGGCGACGGGAGCTTATATGAAACAATCTTAAGCTATAGAATACTGGCCTTATTGGGTCAATATGACCAATGGGCCATAAAGGGGGACTGAAGTAATTAAAATTTATAATTAATATCTTTAAGTGTTAGACATAGGACCTTGTTAAGGAAGAATATGTATTCAAAGTAACCTGAACTTGTTACGAAAACAGGAACTGTTATCTTAAGAAAACATGTTACTGAACAAATCATCTGGCCAGAGACAAAGGGTGGTTGTTGCAGCAATAAGACTAAGCCAAGGCCACAGTCACAGAAGGTCCCAGAACCAACTGATAACAGAAATGTGATTAATCGGGAATGTAAATGTCATGCTTTATATTTGCCATTCAGACGTTGATAGCTTTGCACCCGCCCCTAGGGCAGGGTATGATTTTTGTGTATAATTGTGAATGTCGCTAGGGTATTGGTGGAGTCGAATCTGAGAAGGGTCTCAGAAGGTTCTCCCCAGGCCCTCGCCAGGCCTGTGAAAATTAAAGGATCGTTTTGAACCATCACTCGAAGTCTGTCATCTGTACCCAACTAAGCGTCGACCTTGTATATCACTTGGTCCGCTTTGGCTTACATCATTTGCCATCACAGGCAACGCATCATGCAAGTCTGTGCCCAGTATCCAGGCAGCAGTCATGACATTACTCCTGCAGCAGTCCTCAGTGACGCCTTTATTCCAGCCCGGCTGTCAAGAGTGCACCTTCCTTTTAAAAGGTACTGGCTGCCTTTAAGTGACGTCAGAGTCACATGATAGGTAGCCCCCCAAACAGGTGTACAGCCAATGAATAGTGCAGGTAGCACTGGCTGCACATCTGATTCATGATAATGAGCAGGCAGCAAGAATATTACGTGCTGCTTGGGACAACATCAACAGGCGCTTGCAATGTGCACCAGCTTTTGGGCGTAGTCAAATATCGAAGCCGATGTTTTTGGTGGTGAAATTACCTTGGAGTTGGCAGAAATGGTGAAAGATGATTTGTCAAGTGTGGAGGTTGGTGAAGTGAAAGGTGAGGACAAGGGGGACCCGATAATGAGTTAGAGGGGAAGGGAGGGGAAAGGGCAGAAGTATGGGAAATGCAATGGACTCCGTAAAGGTGAAGGAAAAAGGAGGGCATTTCAGAAGCACTTGTGTGGAAGATGGATCATCAGAGCAGATGCGATGGAGATGGGGAAACTGGGAGTAGGGAATAAAGTGCTTACAGGAAGCAGGGTGGGAAGAAGTCAAATTAATTAAATTCTCTAGACCAAGGCAAGAGCAAAAAACAACACCATCAAGTTTTACTTCTAATTTTGCACCCCTCTCTTATCTTTATGTGCTCCATCTCCTACTCTTACCTTCCCTTCCCGGACGTCTCTCTTTCCGTCTCAGGGGATGGGCTCTCCACTGACATCTAATATAAGCCCACAGATTCCCTCAACTGCCTGGATTATACTTCTTAGCAGTCCATCCCATTTGCCATTTATACGAGTAAATTGCTTATTCTCTGACATATGCTCTAAACTCAGGTTACAGGTATTCACATTTTAAGTTGTGCATCTTCTAAAACCCATCCTTTAAAATGTAGTTCCTGGATCCATTACATAACCTCAGTGTTGCATTGAATCACATTTCCCTTCATCTCACCTCAGATTACCTAGTTTTTATGCATCATTACACTTCTCTGTGAGAGGAAAGCTGTGTGAGATTCACAACATTAGCTACTGCCACAGATGTTTTAGTACAAGGCCCCTGTTTGCACAGTTGACAAAAGGCCTTTTCATAAATATTAACTGCATGAAATTGCAAAATCCCACTAAGTCTGGAACTTGTGCCAACCATTCACTGTTATCGTACTTAAGTATTTTCTTTTTTCTAATTTATTATTCAGGGTTTGAGCTCATACTCCAGTACAGTACTGAAGAAGTGATGCATTGTTAGAGATGTAGTTCTTTGGATGAATTGTTAAACCAAGGTCCCATCTGCGTAGTCTGGTGTTTTAGTTGGAAGTTAAAGATCAAATTACACTATTTGAAGAAGTGCAGGGAGTTCTCCTGGGGATTCCTTCCTCAACCAATAACACCAAAAATACCCACATTATTTTGTCATTCATAGAATCTTATAGCACAGAAGGAGGCCATTCAGCCCATCATGCCTGTGCCGGCTCTTCGGAAGAGCTGTCCAATTTAGTCCCACAGCCTGCCTTTTTCCCAGAACCCTGCAAATTAGTCCTCTTTAAGTACATGCCCAATTGCCTTTTGAAAGTTCCGATGGAATCTGATTCCTCCACCATTTCAGGTAATGCATTCCAGATCTTAACAACCCTCTGTGTGTAAACATTTCTCCTTATTTCCCCTCTAGTTCTTTTGCCAATTATTTTAAATCTATGACCTCTGCTTACCGACCCAGCTGCCAGAGGAAACAGTTTCTCGCTACTTGCTCTTGCAAAACTCCTCCTAATTTTGAATACCTCTATTAGGTCTTCCCTTAACCTTCTCTGCTCTAAGGAGAACAATGCTAGCTTCTCCAATCTCTCCATGTAACTGAAGTCCCTCATCCCTGGTATCATCCTGGTAAACCTCATCTGTACCCTCTCCAGGGCCTTGACATCCTCCCTAAAGTGTGGTGCCCAGAATTGTACACAATACTCCAGCTGAAGCCTAACTAGAGATTTGTAAAGGTTTAGTATGACTTCCTTGTTTTCTATTCAATGTCCCTATTTACAAACCCAAGTATCCCATGTGCTTTCTTAATGTCCTTATCAATTTGTCCTGCCACCCTCAAAGATTTGTGAATATGCACCCCCAGGTTGCTCTGCTCTTGCACCCGACTCAAAATAGTACCTAGACTTGTCATTGCTGTTTGTAGGTCATTGTAGGTCATTTCTAGCTGTCACAAAACAACTACAAAATGGCTGCCACACTTGCCTACAAAACAACAATCACTATTTTAAAAGTAAATCTTCAGTACTACATTGAAGTATCAGCCTAGATTATGGGCTGGATTTTGTCATGGGGGTGGGCTGGGGGCGTGTCAGGTGGTCGGCGTGTCAGGACTCCGCCTCCGATGCGATTTTGCCCTAATTGGGCACTTGATTACCATCGTGTGGGAACCCCTGGCCCAATGAGTCTTTTGGTACTGAAACTTGCCTCCAATGACGTCATCTATGCAGCTGGATTTAAGGCCTGCAAGCAGCCTTACTTCTTTTTCAGCCTTTCAACTTACTCATCATACTTCTGAGGGATTCCTACTGCTACTATGTCCAGCACCAGACCAAAGTGTGCACCCACATTTGATGAGGCCTCCCTCCAAGCTCTGGTGGAGGGAGCAAGAACAAATAAGGAAGTGCTCTTTCCTTCCTTAGGGAGGAAAAAGCCACCACAACAGACTAAAGCTGTGTGGCTGCAAGTGGCATAGGAGGTGAATGCAATTTCAATGTGCAGCAGAACCTGGCTGCAGCGCCGAAAGAGGTTTCATGACCTTCTCCGCACAGGAAAAGTGAGTATTCCATCCCATGAACCTCAATCTGATCTCCATCGCCTCTCATCACCAGCACTCTGCTTTGTCAACCTCCTCCTCCACATCCCACTTCACCCTTACATCCCTGCACCCTTACCCATTCCCTCTCTCTGTATGTTCACATTCACTTAACTATTCAACTATGCAGCCCTTGCACTCCCTATCACTGATGCTATGACAACAACTTACAACACACAGGGAGGGCCCTTGCTCTTTGCACCTCACTCCATCTTTGTGTCCTTCTAAGCATCTATGCTATGGATTCTCTACACTCATTCCTTCATTCTCACTCAAACTCCACTTGCTCCCTCATTGCAGGAAAAGAGAGCTCACAATAAGAGGGAGAGGGGGAGGACAGGAGGAGGGCCACCCTGAATAGCCCAGCTCACCACTGCGGAGGAGGCGGCCCTGGAGATCATGGGAGTGGAGGAGGATGCGCAAGTGGGGGATGGACAAACGGGCGCATCAGAGCAAGCTGGTGACAGAATAGTTTTTCATCTCTCTCGCTGACATTGCATGAGTGACTGATAATTATTCTGATGCTCTAACAGATTGACTTATGATCATCTACACAATTCAATGTGCATACAACGTTTATCTCACATGTCTAACTCTTTCCTTTACTCCCCCACAGGACCAGCGACAGCCCCCCTCCCCACTGTCCAGGGGGAACAGCCTGAGCCTCCAGACTCCCCAGAGGAAGCTGCAGCTCTGAGGGCGCAGCATCAGCAGAATTGAGCGCACCCAGCACCAGCGCAGACACTCACACCTCGGTGGGACCTTCGGGACATAGAGTAGAGTTGTCACCTGGTGTATCACAACTCACAAGTGAGCATCAGCAGATGGTGGAGACAGGGACAGCAGTGGAGAGTCCTCGTCGGAAGGCGCAGGACTCTCCCAGCTCGGCTTAGCTGCATGTCGACCCTGTGCCTCCGGGTCCATCCAGAAGGAGAGCGGTGCTGGAACTTCAGGAACAGGTGCAGGAGTCTCTGGCAGGTTTTGGCTCCAGGGTTGCTGCGAGTGTGGAGCTAACATGAGCAGGGCCTTTGTGGAGGCATTGGCGCATGAACGCATCACCACGGAAAGGATGGCAACCTCCGTGGAAAGGATGGCTACCTCCATGGTAAGGCTGGCTACGATAGAGGAGAGGATGGCCATGGAGGAGCTTAGTCACCAGGGTCTTGGAAACATGGTCATTGTTCAGAATAGAATGACGTCTCTTGAGGAGTGATGGTCAGCTATTGAGCAGAGAAACCAGACCTTCATGGAAGTCCACTGGAGCAAGACTTCCAGTGCAGAAACGGGAACTCATGGCCCCCCTGCAGTGCAGCAAGGTGCTGTCAAGCCACTTGCTAGCTCTGAAATGGGGCTGACCCATGAGAGGGATGTTGGTGGCAGAGAACCAGGAAGTGGGGGCCCCTCTCCAAGCGCTCATATGACCATGCCACTGCAGAGCCCCACCAGAGTCCTCACCCAACTGAGATCGGCATCTCAGCTCCTGCACAGCCGCAGGTGCAGCAGACTGTTGCCGAGCCCTCACAGGCTCACAGCCCCAGAGGACGCCCGCCAAAGGTGTCGAGGCAGGAGCAGCAAGAAAGTGAGCCAGGGACCTCCACATCTGCTGAAGCCACAGGGGAAGCACCACGTAGGAGCATGCGTAAGAGGAAGATAAAGCACAACTAGTCACAAGGGTAGTCACTTGGGTGTTATGTTGTGTTTATTTTTTGAATGCCACCTGTTGATTATTGTGATAAAAAATTCTGATGGCAAACTGTTGAAGTAGTGGCCTGTGTCATTTTGCAAATGGGGCTTTCACATTGAGGGCTTAGGGTGACTTGCAATTGTCAGTATAGTGGTCAGAGTGATAGGAATCCGTAGGTTCTTGGCCATTGTCGATACTCTGGTAAGAAGGTGCGAGGCAAAAAAGTGTTTGAATTGCCAGGCTAAGCAAATCTGGCCAAGATAAGTGCGTCCCTTGCATCCCAGCCAGCAATGTGCTCGCATGCTGCTGGCACTGGTTGATGCACCTCCGCAAGCTGTTCATTGTTACTATCCTCCTCCTCCTCCTCATCTGAAGAGGCTATGCGATGAGCCACTTGTTCCTCAGGCATCTGCAAGCCACAATGCTGTGCCATGTTGTGAAGTGCACAGCAGATCACGATGGTTCTGGAGACCCTGGCTCCACCTGATCTATCAAGGCATCTGAAGTGCATCTTCAGCAAGCTGATGGTTTGCTTGATTATGGATCTGGTGGAAATGTGACTGCAGTTGTAGCGCTCCCCAGCTTCGTTGGATGGGCTCCTCAATGGCTTCATTAGCCACGTCTTCAGGGGATAGCCCTTGCCTCCAAGTAGCCATCCAAAAAGTTGGTCTGGCAGACTGAAGAGCGGAGGCACACTAGACTGGCGCAAGATGAAGGAGTCATGGCAACTGCCAGGGTCTTTGGCGCAAACATGCAAAATGTCCTTCTTGTGGTCACACACCAGCTGCACGTTGAGGGAGTGGAATCCCTTGCGGTTGACAAAAATACCTGGATTGTGATGGGGTGCCTTAAGGGCCACATGTGTGCAGTCAACGACGCCCTGCACCCTTGGAAAGCCTGCCAGATTAGTGAATCCAACCGAACGCGCGCTTACACTTGCTTGATCCTTGGAAAAGTTGATGTAATTGTGCGCGATGGCAAAGAGGGCATAGGTTACCTGCGTGATGCAAGTGTGTGCGGCCGTCTGGGAGATGCTGCTGATGTCTGCTGCTGATCCCTGGAATGAGCCTGAAGCTAAAAAGTTGAGTGCGGTGGTGACTTTGACGGCCGCTGGTAAGGGGTGTCCACCCGTTCCTCTGGGCTCCAGGTGTTGTTGCAGCATTGTGCAGATGTCACCCACTACCTCCCGCGAAAGTCTGAGCCTCCTTTGGCACTGCTGCTTAGTCATGTTGAGGTAGCTCATCCTCTGTCTGTAAACTCTATTTCTGGGGGGTATCTCCTGCAGCGATGTGCTTCCATGCGCTGGCGCCTTCTGGCCTGTGCAGCTTCAGGTGGGTGAGCAGCAGCTTGGCGCTCCTGCTGTTGCTCCTGCTGTTGGTGCTGCTATTGTTCAGGGTTCTGCTGCTGCCACGGGTGGTCTTCATCCGAATCTGATGTCCAGGAGGAAAGGAAATAAATGGTTCCCATTCTTCTGGTATATACCTCAGTTGAGGAAGCGCTCAGTCAAGCTGGGGAGAGGGGTTTCCCAGGAGGTCACACTGGAGATGGGTCTCAGGCTCCAAACTTCCACAACAATGAGTAGGCCGCTAAAAGTTCCCTCAGACCTGAGACAACAAAGTTCTGCCACCTGCAAATGATGATTGGTGAAAACTCCTTTTTAATGGTAGAGCTGCAGCTGTTAGTAAGCAATCCACTTGTGAGGCCGCCAGGATTACCTGGCATGTTCCAGAAGAGATGTGCAGCATGGGGGAAAAGTGTTATATTCAGAAAGGCCTCTCAAGATGGGATCATAGAGGCACTTAACTGGTTGTTAAGGGCCTTAAGGGATCTGAAACCCCGATTCTGGGAAAATTGCTCGGAGTCGGGCTGGAGGCAGGATTTGAGCGCCCGCCATTTTTTGCGATTTGAACACCTCACACGCCTCCAATCCTGCCTCCTCGGGCCTGGTAAAATCATAGAAACATAGAAACATAGAAGATAGGAGCAGGAGAAGGCCATTTGGCCCCTCGAGCCTGCTCCGCCATTCAATGAGATCATGGCTGATCATCCAAACTCAGTACCCTGTCCCTGCCTTCTCCCCATATCCCTTGATCCCTTTAGCCTTAAGAAATATATCTAACTCTTTCTTGAATATACTTAATGAACTGGCTTCCACCGCCCTCTGTGGCAGAGAATTCCACAGGTTCACCACTCTCTGGGTGAAGAAATTCCTCCTCATTTCAGTCCTAAATGGCTCACCCCTTATCCTTAGACTATGACCCCTGGTTCTGGACTCCCCGGCCATCAGAAACATCCTTCCTGCATCTAGTCTGTCCAGGCCTGACAGAATTTTATAGGTTTCGATGAGGTCCCCTCTCAATCTTCTAAACTCCAGTGAGTATAAGCCCAATCGACACAATCTCTCCTCATACGTCATTCCTGCCATCCCAGGTATCAGCCTGGTGAATCTTCGCTGCACTCCTTCCATGGCAAGAACGTCCTTCCTCAGGTAAGGTGACGAAAACTGCACACAATACTCAAGGTGTGGTCTCACCAAGGCCCTGTACAACTGCAGCAAGACATCCTTGTTCTTGTACTCGAATCCTCTTGCTACGAAGGCCAACATACCATTTGCCTTCTTAATTGCCTGCTGCACCTGCATGCTTACCTTCAGAGACTTCTCCCAATCTATTGCCATTCAAATAATAATCTGCCTTCCTGTTTTTGCCACCAAAGTGGATAACCTCACATTTATCCACATTATAGTGCATTTGCCATGTTTCTGCCAATCACCCAACCTGTCCAAATCATACTGGAGTTTCACGACATCCTCCTCACAGCTTACCCTCCCACCCAGCTTTGTGTCGTCTGCAAATTTGGAGATATTACATCCAATTCCCTCGTCCAGATCATTAATGTATATTGTGAACAGTTGGGGTCCTAGGACCGATCCTTGCGGTACCCCACTAGTCACTGCCTGCCACTCGGAAAACGACCCGTTTATTCCAACTCTTTGCTTTCTGTCCGCCAACCAGTTCTCTATCCAAGTCAATACCTTGCCCCCAATCCCATGTGCCTTAATTTTGCACGCTAACCTCTTATGCGGGACCTTATCGAAAGCCTTCTGAAAGTCCAAATACACCACATCCACTGGTTCTCCCTTATCTATTTTACCAGTTACATCCTCAAAAAATTCCAGTATATTAGTCAAGCATGATTTACCTTTTGTAAATCCATGTTGACTTTGTCTGATCCAGTCACTGCTTTCCAAGTGCTCTGCTATTACATCTTTTATAATGGACTCTAGCATTTTCCCCACTACCGATGTCAAGCTTACCGGTCTATAATTCCCCGCCTTTTCTCTACCACCTTTTTTGAATAGTGGGGTAACATTAGCTACCCGCCAATCCATGGGTACCGTTCCAGTCTATCGAGTTCTGGAAGATGACCAGCAATGCATCTACTATTTCTAGGGACACTTCCTTAAGTACCCTGGGATGTAGATTATCAGGCCCTGGGGATTTATCGGCCTTCAGTCCCATCAATTTTCCTAACACCATTTCCCTACAAATACTGATATCTTTCAGTTCCACCCTTTCATCAGACCCAATGTTCCCCGGCATCTCTGGGAGGTTATTTGTGTTCTCCTTTGTGAAGGCAGAACCAAAGTATGAATTTAGTTGGTCCGCCATTTCTTTGTTCCCCATTATAAATTCCCCCGCTTCTGACTGCAAGGGACCTACGCTTGACTTCACCAATCTTTTTCTCTTCACATATCTATAAAAGCTTTTACAGTCAGTTTTTATGTTCCCTGAAAGCTTACTCTCATATTCTATTTTCCCTTTCTTAATTAATCCCTTTGTCCTCCTTTGTTGAATCCTAAACTGCTCCCAATCCTCAGGATTATTGCTTTTTCTGTCCAATTGATATGCCCTCTCCTTGGACCTTATGCTATCCCTAATTTCCCTTGTTAGCCACGGTTGGGTCACCTTTTTTGTTTTATTTTCATGCCAAACTGGGATGAACAAATTCTGTAGTTCATCCATTCGGTCTTTGAATGTTTGCCATTGCCTATCCACCGTCAACCCTTTGAGTGCCATTCCCCAATCAATCCTACCCAACTCACTCCTCAGACCATCGTAGTTTCCTTTATTTAAATTGAGGACCCTAGTCTCCGAGTCAACTACTTCATTTTCCATCTTAATGAAGAATTCGATCATATTATGATCGCTCCAGCCCAAGGGGCCTCGTACAACAAGATTGCTAATTAATCCTTCCTCGCTACACAATACCCAGTCTAAGATGGCCTGATCTCTGGTTGGTTCCTCGGCATATTGGTCCAGGAAACCATCCCGTAAACACTCCAGGAATTCCTCCTCCACAGTATTGTTACTAATTTGGTTGGCCCAATCTATATGTAGATTAAAGTCACCCATGATGACTGCTGTGCCCTTATTGCATGCTTCTTTAATTTCCCTTTTAATGCCATCCCCAACCTCCGCCTTACTGTTTGGAGGTCTATAAACCACTCCCACCAACATTTTTTTCCCCTTAGTATTTCTCAATTCTACCCATACAGATTCCACCTCATCAGAGCTAATATCCTTCATTACAATTGTGTTAATCCCTTCTTTAACCAGTAATGCTACCCCACCTCCCTTTCCTTTTTGCCTATCTTTCCTGAATATCGAATACCCCTGGATGTTGAGTTCCCAGTCCTGGCCTTCCTTGAGCCATGTTTCCGTAATCCCAACCAAATCGTATTTGTTTACTTCTATTTGCGCAGCCAATTCATCCACCTTATTACAAATGCTCCTCGCATTAAGACACAAAGGCCTAGAAATTCAGTATAGCCACTTTTGGGGCGGTAAAGTCGGGCGGCCGCTAAAGTTTGCGCCCGCCGGAAAGTGGAGGGCAGTTCGCCGAAATTCAGTAGCTTTGGCCAAGGAGTTTGCTCGAGCGCTAAAACTGGCGATGCACGGCTATCCTTAGGCGCTAAGCCGGCGGTGCAGACTGATACCGCCGAGGCCGGGCGCAGCGCAGGTGCGATCATGTTTTGATTGACAGCAGACACCCTGGCGCCGGCCAGCTCTTAAAGGGGGAAGGGTCGACTTGGTCTGCTGCCACGCCCTGGATACTGCAGCCCTCCAGTTAGGCCTAAACACTGCTGCTGGAGAGAAATAGCGCCAGGAAGGATGCAGAGGGCCCGTGAGCGAGCGCAGCGCTTCCCTGGCCATGATTTAAAGGTGCTGGTTAGGGCTTTGGAGAAGAGAAGCCATATCTTGTTCCCGGACAGTGGCAAGAAGCCTCCCAACAGGGTGTACAGGAGAGCCTGGAGGGATATCGCCCAGAGGGTCACAGCCACCTGCGATGTCCCCCGGATTGTTGTCCAATGCCGGAAAAAGTTTAACGACCTCACTCGGATTGTCAGGGTGAGTACCCTTTCCAGTGTCCTCCTCATCCTTGCATGTGCACCTCACATTATGGGCAAAGGGACCTCAAAGGCCTAATGGCCAGCCCTCATCCAGCAGCTATGGCACGGGCATGAACATCAATTGCACTTTCTGCACTTTACACACTGGCCAAGCTATTCGACCATGGGAGGCAGTGCACACAACAACAGGGCACCACACTGGCCAAGCTATTCGACCATGGGAGGCAGTGCACACAACAACAGGGCACCACACTGTACTTAGAGGCCGTCCTTTCTCTTGCAGGCCAAGCTGGCCCAGAATCTGAAGAGCCGGACTGTCACCGGGGGAGGCCGTCCCCAGTTCCAGCAGCTCAGTGACCTGGAGGAGCGCGTGGGTCGACTCATGGGTGCCCGGGTGATTGGCCCCGTTGCAATTGGAGATGCCGACCCTGTGCTGGGCCCCAATGGTAAGGACATGACCTTTTGGACCTCTCTCGTTCCCTTTGCGCTTCAGATCTACATCCTTTGCCACTGTCCGACCAATGCGCAGAATGCCACCACTCATGACTCCCTCGCTGACGCCCTGTCCTCACTCTAAAGCTACTCTTGTGCCTTCCTGCTTTCAGCTGGTGAGGAGGAGGTCCCTGAAGCTGTGAGTGTCAGTCCCTCGGGAGAGGAGGACGAGGAGGAGCAAGAGGAAGGCGGCCCATCGGGGGAACCCTCATCCGCGCCAGGGGATGGCAATGGAGGGGACACTTCTTCCCTGGAGGAGAGCCAGGGGGAAGTGTTGCAGGGGGGTGTAGCTCCTGTGCCCAGTGGCGTCCAGCCACGCGGGAAGGGTCGGGCAGCACGGCTGCCTTCTCCCCAGAGGGGGGAAGTGTTGCAGGGGAGTGTAGCTCCTGTGCCCAGTGGCGTCCAGCCACGCGGGAAGGGTCGGGCAGCTCGGCTGCCTTCTCCCCAGAGGGGGGAAGTGTTGCAGGGGAGTGTAGTTGCTGGGCCCAGTGGCGTGCAGCCACGCGGGAAGGGTCGGGCAGCTCGGCTGCCTTCTCCCCAGAGGGAGAGTCCGGCCTCCAGTCCGGAGACGGTCCTCGCCCAGGAGGTGCGCCTCCTTGATCAAATGTCCGCGGACTCGGATCGTCGGCACACCAAGTTCATGGGGGTTGTGGCACGGTTGCCTGAGGCCATTGAGTCCCTGGCTCATAATGTGTCCGATTTCGGGGCCTCACAGGCCAGGGGTTTCGAACAACTCGCGGCAGCACAGGCCAGGGGTCTCGAACAATTCGGGGCATCACAGGACGCGAGTCGGGCCGAATTCGGGGCATCACAGGACGCGAGTCGGGACGAATTCAGGGCAGCACAGGACGTGAGTCGGGACGAATTCAGGGCAGCACAGGCAGCGAGTGGACAGTTGATCAGTGGTGCCGTGCAGTCACTGGCTGGTCTGATGCGGGCACAGACCAGGGCAGTACAGGCACTCACTGCTGCCACACTCGCTGTGTCAGGCAGGTATCGCCAGGGCACCCGCCGCGCTGCAGCAGCACAGCGGTCTGGCCTTCACCAGATTGCTGCGCTTGCTGCAGTGCCAGCCCGGCCGAGTGCTAGTGTCTCAGGCGAGCAGCGAGCGCCTGGCATCAGCCAGCTTGCCCCCATTGCTGCAGCCGCCACTGCCACTCCCCCAGCGAAGCTGCGACGAGCTGCTGGAGGGGCTGATGCTGCCCAGCCACAGCTGCAGCAGTCAGCAGCCGGCCCCTCGAGGGCCAGAGCTCGTCTAGGCCGACCCCCAAGGGCATCTGCCGTCACGCAATGTGCCCCTCAGGAGCCTTCCCCCAGCCTTGCAGCACCCACAGGGCCCAGGTTGAGGCGGAGCAGCAGGTCGGCCAGGGGCCGGAAAAGCCTGGACAAGGACTCGCCCTCTCGGCACACAAAGTAGAGTGTGTTGGCAAATGTTTTTTTATATGGGGGTGGTTGTGTTGTCTATGGGGGGGGGTTCTTTTGGTAAGGCCGAGGATGAAGGCCATTTGGATGGACAAGTTTTGTTATTCCTCCCCAGGTTGTGGGAGTGAGATATGTTTTTGACTGTTTTTTGGGGGTGTTGTCTGTTTTTGGGTTTCATGTGGGAAGGGCCCTGAGTTTGTTCAATAAAGCTTTTTCTTTATTCAGCTTGTCCATGTGTGATGTTTCAAGTGGTTGTTGCGTTAACCAGCTGAGGGCTTGCGGAGCGGCTGCATTCATGTGCCTTCATTGCCACAAGCCATTCCCTGACAGGGGGCCTAGAAGTGTCGTTCAATAAGCCGCCGACGGACGGCCCTTGGACCTTGTGGCTCCCTCCTGGGCTGGTACTCCTCCTCCTCCTCCTCCTCCTCCTCATGGTCCTCCTGCTCGTCCTCCTGAGGTGGTGGTCCAACGTGAGGTGGCAGTGCCTGAGTCCTGCGGATAGCCAGGTTGTGCAGCATGCAGCAAACGACGACGAACTGGGAGACTCTATCTGGCGAATACTGCAGAGATCCGCCGGAGCGAGCCAGGCAGCGGAACCGTTGCTTGAGGACGCCAATCGTTTGCTCTATGATGTTCCTTGTGGCTTGATGGCTTTCGTTGTATGCCTCCTCAGCAGGGGTCCTGGGCGCGCGGAGCGGGGTCATGAGCCATGTACACAAAGGATAGCCTCTGTCCCCGATAAGCCATCCTCTTTGGGGAGGCTGTGCCTGGAACATGTCAGCCACAGTAGTCTGGCGCAGGATAAATGCATCGTGGCTGCTGCCTGGAAAGCGGGCATTGACAGCTAGGATGCGCTGCCTGTGGTCACACACCAGCTGTACATTGAGGGAATGGTAGCCCTTCCGGTTGCGGTAATCCTCGGCATTGTCGATAGGTGCCCGCAAAGCCACATGCGTGCAGTCAATGGCGCCCTGCACCATGGGGAAGTCGGTGATCCTCGCAAATCCGACTGCACGCTGCTCCTGCCTCTCTAGGGTCATGGGGAAGGAGATGAATTTGTGTCTCCTTGTGAAAAGGGCATCGGTGACCTGCCGGATGCAGCGATGCACGGCGAACTGGGAGATGTTAGCTATGTCCCCAGCAGCGGCTTGGAAGGAGCCGCTTGCATAAAAGTTCAGAGCCACTGTGACCTTCACTTCCACTGACAGAGACGTCCTGCACATCAGCTGTGGACGCAGATCTCTGTGAAGCAGCTGGCAGATCTCTGCAACCACCTCCCTTCTGAAGCGCAGCCTCTTAACACACTGTGCGGCAGTCATGGTGAGATAGGACACCTGCTGGCGGTATTCCCTGAGTGGGTAAGGCCTACGTTGCCGACGCCTGATGCCCCCTCTGCGTCTAGGCATGGCTGCCCCTCTCACACAGCGTCTGCGAGCCCTTCGCACATAATGCTGGAACTGAGGTTTGGAACCCCATGCAGCCCCCATAATATACTTGCAAACAATGAAATCACAATGAGGCAAATTTCCAAGCTCTGGCCAGAAGCCAAAAATACCTCTCCTATGTTGGGCCAAATCAGTAAGGTCTCTTCCTTGGTCTCTGTCCAGAAATCCGTTGCAGAAAAGTCATTGCAGCAAAATGGCTGGCCTTTATAGTTCAGTGTAAGTGCCCTTTAATTAGCGCTCCCCGAGGCCCGCAGGGCCTCTGCTGCGTTCCACTTCACAGTTCTTAACACCGCCACACCCACATTGGGCGGGCGCGACTGAAGTTCCGGTTTGGGGCGCACAAAGGGCGTTGCACGACGAAATGACGTCATAAGTTGCGTGCGCAGCTGAGCGTGCGCAAACACTTTGCGCCGGCGCTAAATGTCTACTGAAGTTGGGCGTAGGCGCAGATCGTCCTGCGCCCGGGCGCTAAGTGCCTAGCGCTCGAGATCTACCCCTCCTAAGGCGCTAACGGCTGGCGAACGCAACTGAATTTCTAGGCCAAAGCCTTCAGGCTTGTTTTTTTAACGCCCTTAGACCTATTAGAATTATTATTTACTGTGGCCATGTTTGATTTAAACCGTTGATTTCTCTGACTGCCACTTTTGTTTTTCTCCTTCCTATCTTTTGCTTTTATCGTCATTTCCCTTTCCTCTGTCTCCCTGCTCAGGTTCCCAACCCCCTGCCATTTTAGTTTAAACCCTCCCCCACAGCACTAGCAAACACTCCCCCTAGGACATCGGTTCCAGCCCTGCCCAGGTGCAAACCGTCCGGTTTGAACTGGTCCCACCTCCCCCAGAACCGGTTCCAATGTCCCAGGAACTTGAATCCCTCCCCCTGGCACCATTCCTCTAGCCACGTATTCATCTGAAGTATCCTTCTATTTCTACCCTGACTAGCACGTGGCACTGGTAGCAATCCTGAGATTACTACCTTTGAGGTCCTGTTTTTTAATTTATCTCCTAACTCCCTATATTCCGCTTTTAGGACCTCATCTCGCTTTTTACCTATATCGTTGGTGCCTATATGCACCACGACAACTGGCTGTTCACCCTCCCCTTCCAAGATGTTCTGCAGCCGCTCGGAGACATCCTTGACCCTTGCACCAGGGAGGCAACACACCATCCTGGAGTCTCGTTTGCGGCTGCAGAAACGCCTATCTATTCCCCTTACAATTGAATCCCCTATTACTATAGCTCTACCCCTCTTTTTCCTCCCATTCTGTGCAGCAGAACCACCCCTGGTGCCAGGAAGTTGGCTGCTGCTGCCTTCCTCTGATAAGCCATCCCCCCCAACAGTACTCAAAGTGGTGTATCTGTTGGAGAGGGGGATGGCCACAGGGGACCCCTGCACTACCTGCCTGCGCCTAGTACTCTGCCTGTTGGTCACCCGTTCCCTTTCTTCCTGTCCAACCTCTACCTGTGGTGTGTCCAACTCCGTAAATGTGCTATTCACGATGTCCTGAGCATCGTGAACGCTCCAGTATGTATCCAATCGCAGCTCCAGTGCTGCAATGCGGTCTGTCAGTAGCTGCAGCTGGATGCACTTCCTGAACATGTAGTAATCGAGCCCTAAGTGTTCAACACTCTGGAGTGGGGCAGTCGAGAGTACTACCACTGAGCCACGGCTGATATCTAAGCTATTCCTAAGACACGTAAGATGTTTAGGTTAACATATACTTTGCTTAGAGTTAATAATTAATATTATCGTACTCACAACAAAAATGTTTTAAGGAAAAGTAGAGCATTTTTCTTAAGATTACACATCCCGTGACCTGAAATTACTGTTGAGTTAAAATAAAGGTTATTCTAATACATAAAAGGTACATCACTTGAATATTATAAATCCATTTAACCTGTGCTGAAAATATTTAGTGGGGAAATCACAAACCAATGCACAAAAACAAAATAAAGCTTTCCAGTTTAAGTCAACATTATGAGTTTCTCAGAACCACTATAAATCCTATTCACAAAGAAAATTGAGAAATAACCTTTGGCTAATAATACAGGAGTTCCTACTCATGAATTATCCTCTTTATTAGATAGGAAGTGGCATTGCTGTTAATCAGAGCCAAATTTGCATTTCCTACTAGAATATATTTGTATTGGTGCTTAACAGACTTCCTTTTAGATCTATTTGCCTAAGGCATTTTATTATTATTATACATGAATCCATCCTTAATGGACCACTGAGCACCAATTGCCAGCAGCTAGGACCCCATTAAAAATCACCCTAAGCCTCCAAGCAACTAACCACAAACTGCATTCAGTAACACTGCACTTTCATAACCACTGTTTAGAATAGAATATATACTGCAGGGTTTTTCTGAATACTGATTGTAAAATTGATTTTTTTTTTTAAATGGACACCATGCCCAAATTAAAAACTGACATCTTTCTCTGCCTCCTTCCTAGACACAAACACAATGATTCCCTAATGGTTACAATTAAGCACAACAGCAGAAACCTAATTACTGTAATGTGACAAGGGAATGTCCTTTAGATTTTGTATGATGTGTGACAGAAATGTAATCATATGCATTAGTTTAACTATCCTATAAGTAAAATGACTCTCCAGTCTTAGCAGAAAAGGTATCCTCAACTTAATATTAAAAAATTAGTGGGGTAGAAATTTGTCTGGGCCCATTTTTGTAATGAAAGGTTTCATGACATGAAACCTAGTTCAGCTTTCCTCTGATGCATCAACAGCCATCCAAGCAACAACAACTCACACAACAGTAACAACCAACAAGCATCCAGCCAACAAGCTTTGCAACAAACTTTGTAGCACCGTTATAGCTTGAATCACTTGAAGGCTCTTCTCCTACATCACTCTCCACCTTCCAGGGTGCAGAGGTGATATGGCTGAATGCTCTGTCACTGGTGGTGAAGCAGAAAGAGGAGGGGACATAAAGGAGATCTGCGTCAAATAAGCAGAGAATATAAATGAAGACATAAAGTTGCGGGAGGTGGTAGAGATCAAATGAACCAAGGCTGTAGAGAGATTTGTAGATGAGGATCAGGATTTTGAAATGAATGTGCTGGAGACTGGGAGCCAGGGGAGGTCAGCAGGCTGCAGCTACATCAAACTGCAAGCATACCAAATAACAACACACAAGTGTAGGCACTTGAGAGGTTTAGCCAATGTCCATGTGGAGTTTCTGATAATGTGTTGTCATACAGTGAAATCTATATGTTCAACACTGCCCCTTATTGGACAGATTTGTGCGCACCTTGAGAAGTGTCTTACGGAGTTCCAGTTTTTATATTGAGACATAACTTCCCCTCCACTATAGTGATGAGTGTGCTTGGACATTACAGGGATGCTTTACGGTGCTGGTGTGGGATGGTGTCAACCTGGTGCATCATGTGGCAGCCAGGGTAAGTAAATCTGGCTGTGGTGATGCCATCGCTGGCCTCCCGGGCAGCAATGTTGTCAGGGGCTGATGTCCTGTGTCCTGTGCAGCATCAGGTGATGGCAGAGAAGGTTGGTGATGTTGGTGTGCCTGGTGATGTTGGTGTTGGAGCTGATCGTGGAAGGATTCAGAGGACCAAGGTCTGATTGTTTCAAGGGCACTGAAGTTGCTGCAATAGATGGCAGCTGCAGGTGAGATGACAGAAGCGATCTGTCAATGGTGAGAGAGGTTGTTTCAATGAGGTGGCAATGGACATACAGTTGCCTCTAAACTCTTGCAAGCTAAAGAAATTTCTATATGTCTTATAAATGCAGTAACCAACAGTTTCTGTGCTCTGAAACTGACCATCTGCAACATGGCATCCTTACACCACTTCTGCAGCTATCAGCTTATCAGAAACATCAGAGCAGACACAAAACACGCCAGGTTGAGCTGGCATGTTCCCCGAGCAGTGGGTAACCCATGGGGGAGCACGTAAAATTGGAAGGAAGCCTCAAAGTACCATTAAATTGGCTCTTAACAAGCCATTTAATGAGCTCAATGGTCTCCCCCGTGCTTGATGTCGGGTCAGTTCTCCGCTGACAGACTTGACACCTGGGAGACTCGCATGGAGGTGGGTTGACAGTGGGTTTCCTACCCGCTGTCAATCTTTGCTATTTTGACAGCAGACCCACCTCCAAACCTGCCCTCTGAGCGCTGGCAAAATTCCAGCCTAATTGTCTTGTGTCTGTTTTGTCACCCTTTATGAAAATAGGCACCACATTAGCCTGTGTCCAATGACACCCTCATAATGATTGTCAGTGCTTCACTAATCTGGATCCCACTGGAGCTCCCCAGGGATCTATCCTTGACCCTCTCCTATTTCTCATCTACATGTTACTCCTCTGCGACATAATTTGAAAACACAACATCAGATTCCACATGTACACTGACGACATCCAGTTCTACCTCACCACCACCTCTATCGACCCCTCCACTGCCTCTGATTTGTCATGGTGCTTGTCCGACATCCAGTATTGGATAAGCAGAAATTTCCTCCAATTAAATGATGGGAAGACCAAAGTCATTGCCTTTGGTCCCCGCCACAAACTCTGTTGTTCTTGAAGCAACACTCCTAGCATTGACCTCTGCTGCCTCCTGAGCTTATGTCTGGAGGGCCTCCTGCCCCCCTGCGGATACAGGATGTCTCTCCTACTCTCCACTTCTTGTACCAAGACCTCCAGTACATAGTTAGAAAACCTTGGAGCATGCTCTCTTGCATGTTCAGCCATTTCTCAAAGTATCACCACCCAGATTTACTTTTGAAAAAAACTCCCATCAGTTCTTGCAGCCACAATGCACCTCCCCTTTAGAAGGTGCAGGCTGCCTTTAAGTAGCGCTAGCCACTCGCAATATAGGGTTCCCTGCTGATGTGTGCAGCCAATGAACAGCGCTGATAGTGCTGGCTGCACGCAGAAATCATTTAAAACAGGAGGCAGCACCAATTTAACGTCCTGCCTGCAACACAATGAATAGGCACAGGTTAATGGTGTACCGTGATCCGCACACCCGTTTTCGGGGGTTAGCCAATTTAACCCACTACATTTACCACCTCTAACTCTAAACAACAGTTTATGTTTGGTTGATTGAAGTCTTCCATTAAAATTACTTTCCTTTTCTCACATACTCTCCTTATATCTTCAAAGAGCTAATTGTTCTTCTTATACTCACCTGGTGGTCTATAACATACCACGGTGTTAACTTTCAAGTGTATGACGCCAATTACTTTACCAGATGTGCCCAGTTAAAAAGGATTAGGCTGCGGGGGGGGGGGGGGGGGGAGAAGAAAAATTAATCTGCATTGCTCTGAGCTAGCATGGACACACTTGCTGTGATTTAAAAAGAAATAAGCTAGTAGGTTGTATATAGAAATAAAAGCAACAGTTTATTTTTCAGGCCATTAATGGCAGATTCACACAGATACAGCATATTTGTCTTGGCACAAAGGGATATAGTAGCGTGATTTGTTGAAGACTGAAATATTATGTGAATAATCACATTGCATCTGTCAGTGTAGCTATATTAATGACTTGACAATCTGATCATAGCTGATGGATTGACAAAGCTGGTGAACTAAAAGACAATTTAAAAACAAATCAAAATTTCTGTTCTTTAATTCATATTTATGGTGTGCTTTGTGTTCATAAAGGCACAGGCTGGTGAGTAAACCCATTTTTGGTACCGTAGAGCTGATTTTATAAATATGCGCAACTGGTGGGCGAGGCTCTTCGTCAGTAGTGTGCACTTGTTCAATAGCCCTCTGAGATCAAGCCTGATGGTGAGTGCAACTCCCTCTACTCTGTACCAGCTGTGGGGAAGGGGAATCATCTTGCAGACAACACAGATCGTTTGGCAGCACAAATACATGAATTGTGCACATTCACCAGCAAGCAGTGAAAACAATTGGGTCAGAAAATATATAGCTGTTCTGGTAGACTGAATCATTGGGGGCAATTTACCTTAAAATAAAGGAATCGTGACTGCTGCCTGGGAAGTGGGCATTCACCTACATGATGTTGTGCAGTTGCTCAAAGACCAGCTACAGGTTGGCGGAGTGATTGTCTTTGTGGTTCATGATTGCGCAATAATTGTGTGCAGGAGTACATGAGTGCTATCTAAATTTTGGGGAATCCTCAACTGCCAATACCAATTGTCCACTCACCAGAAGAGACAATTGCAGTATATTTGGATGGTCTCAGCGTCTAGGAAATACCATTTCCCTCAGTACTTGTCATAGCACTCGACCAATTTTTTTCTTCAAGGTACTTATCAACTCTCTCGTGAATTTGCCAATATAATCAGCCTCACTGCCTCCCTTGGCAGTTCACTCCATACATTCACCACCTTCCGCATAAAGCACTTGCATCTAAACTGTCTTTTCACCGCCCTTCTTCCAATTTTAAGGCTATCCCTCTTGTTATAGAATCCGGGGCCAAAAATCCATGGCCCTTCCGGAGCACTCCCACCATAACTGTGGCAGGAGTGCATTAGCGTGCACCAGAGAGCATAAATAAGGTCTGGACTTGGATGTGGTGGGTCTCCGCTTTATGTTGGGGATTCCATAGGCCTTCGAAGGGGCAGAGCCACCTTTCACCCCTTACAAGGTCATAGTATAATAACTGTACAAGTGTTCTAGCTGGGGCTGGACTAGGCTGTGCCTAGGTATAATGCATCGCCAGAGTTGGTATAATGCATCGCCAGAGTGTAGCACAAAGAAAATTGTGCTGAGAGAATTGCATGCCTGCAGTGAATCCCATCTGATTTTCCTTCCATTATTTTAAATAGATATGCAATCCTTCCTGCCCGACTTTTCCCTCTATGCTGTGTTCAGACGTTGTCTTATGCCCAAGCGTGAAAGAAAACATTGCCTGGTGCTGCTCCTCAGACAATCCGGCTACGTCATTTCTCTGGGGTTTCCACAACTCTTCTACTGATGCTACAATGGAGGAGTGAGAAAACCCATGCAGAAATTCACGCCCTTAACATTTTTATGTCAAGGTCTGATTTTTCACTTATACACTTGAACCTTCCTCAAAAATATAATTATTGCAGTTCACAAAACATTTATAAAATTATAAACAAAACAAATATGAAATGCCCTCTGGTGTGGTATCGATATAGGGCAGGATCTGCTGATTACACCCAGCAAGAAATATCTCCTGTTCTGCCGTAAGCGATGAGGCCTCTTGACCACTCTGATGGAAAGTACATGAGTAAAAGAATCCCTGTAATTCCACCAGAGTTGTGTAATGCTTTTAAGGTGTGTACACACAGACATACATATCTGCCTACAAACAAAACTTAATTGTGAGTGCCTTTCAGGCTGAGGAATAAGCCACACATCATTAACTTGTTACTTCTGATTTTTACTGTTTCATTTCTTTTACTTTTCTGTCAAGGTTTCCATCTCAAAACATCAATTTTAAAATAAGATGACTCCCTTCCCCCATAGGACTCTTGTCTTGCACAATTCCCGAGTAATGCTGATGGAGTGTACCATGAGCAACTGTATTTGGGGTGGAAGATGGGTGGATCTCTAAGTAATCCAACTGTAGTGTTACTCTTTTAAGATTTGAAAACAGAGAAATGCCACTGAATCCTAGCCATCTTGTGATTTAATGTAAATGCTAAACAATTTGTAATCTGGAATAATTTGCTCTCACTGTTTATTATTTTATAATGCAAATGTGCTTTGATGAGTCGGCAAGCTATTTCTATTAAACAAAATGCACTTTAGCTTTTGGTACAGTCCTTGAATAAAGTTGCAGTCTTGAAAGCTATTTGGCAAATGTTCAGCGCCTTCAGACTGAGAGACGACAGCCAACAGTGCAAAAAGTAAGCTGATGGGAAAATTCTGAGCTCACAGCACAGAAGAACTAAACCCACAGAATGGGAAAGGCATTTCTTTGAAAATCTGGAGGTAGAAATTACTGATGTCATTTGGAACACTTATTTTTGTTTAAACTGATAAAATGTGGATTGGTGGTAAGTACACAAAGACAAACAGAATAGTCAAAAATAAAATGAAAAGATTTTTACTTTTCTAAAATGAATGATCTGAAAGTAACGGATGCAATCTTTCTGGTTACTGTCCTACATTTTTGAGTTTGTGCAACAGCAGGAGATGTCTGGCACCATCTGCTGACCTGTCAGTGCTTGTATGCTAATTATTGTATAATATATTTCAATAAAATGAGTGAAATATTAAGTTATGAACAGTACTGATTTGACCAGCAGGATGTAGCAATTACAAGAAACTAAAACATCATAATTTAAAGACAACAAAATGAAAAAGGGAGGATTTTTATATTTTGTATTATATTTAAAAGATTCTGTATCAAAATATATATTTGGAAATTAATGGTGTAGTGAATAACTGATCATTTAACTATAAGCAATGGCCTTGTTGATTTATATAATAAACTCCATATAGTTTGTGTGAACTGATGTCACAAACTGAACCCATTTTAAATCTCAGCCTCGAGAGAAGCAGTTTATTAAAGTAAATCAATGTGTATTTGTCTCGTACAAATCTTGTAGTCCTTGTCTGTATTATGAAAAAAAGCACTACATATGTAGAAAATAAGTTAAAAGAGTTACAGCACCACAAATCCCCCAACATAATTGTTTTTGCTTGTATAATGTTGTGCAAAGCACAAAATTAAGACAGTTTTGTAACTGGCTCTCACTATTCTAGACGTGTATAATTTAATGTCAGGAAATGCAGTAAGTAGTTCTAGGTAGCAAAACAGTTTAGCACTTGCTTCATGCCTTTATCTGTTTGTAGCTTCATTGCTGCCTGATGCACAAAGCTAAATCCAGATGTATGCTGAGTGTCACCGCTGTTGTCCCGCACACCAGGTGGATAGCCTCGGGCAAATGCTTTACTTTGAGAGAAAAAGCTGTTACTGCCCATCTTGAACAACAGCAAGGGGGAACCAATAGGCTGACAAAAGGCATCCTGCTCTCCTAACTGAAAAACCTTGTGTGGGGTCAAAGACTGACATGGGGCTGAGGATTGGGAAAGAGAGATCAAGTGATGTGTAAATAACAATAAAGAATTTATCGCTGAAATTAAAATTCAAGAGTCAGACCAAAAAGTCACCATAACACTTGTAAGCATGGTGTTATATAGAATTATATAGAGTTTACAGTGCAGAAACAGGACATCCGGTGTTAATGCTCCACACGAGCCTCCTCCCACTTTATTTACTTCATCTCTCCCTATCAACATCTCCTGCTATTTCTTTCTCCATCATGCACTTATCTAGCTTCCCCTTAACTGCATCTATGCCATTCGCGTCAACCACTCCCTGTGGCAGCGAGTTCCACATTCTAACCATTCTCGGTGAGTAAAGAAGTTTCTCCTGAATTCCTTATTGGATTGATTAGTGACTATCTTATCTTTATGGCTCCTAGTTTTGGACTCTGGAAAAATCTTCTCTACATCTACCCTATCGAACGCCTTCATAATTTTAAAGACCTCTATCAGGTCACCTCTCAGTCTTCTCTTTTCTAGAGAAAAGAGCCCCAGCCTGTTCAATCTGCCCTGATAGTTATACTCTCTCAGTTCTGGTATCAACCTTGTAAACCTTTTTTGTACCTTCTCCAGTGCTTCTATATCCTTTTTGTAATATGGAGACCAGAACTGTGCACAGTTCTAACCAAGGTTCTGTATAAGCTTAACATAACTTCTCTTTTGAATTCTATTCCTCTAGAAATGAATCCCAGTGCTGTTTGCATTTTGTGCAGCTTTGTTAACCTGTGTTGCTACTTTTAATGGTGTGTGTATCTCTACACCTAGATCGCTCTGCTCCTCTACTCCATTTAGACTTATTTCCCAAGGAGTAGGTGCCCTTCTTATGCCTCCTAACAAAATGCACCACCTCACACTTATCTATAATGAAATTAAGTTTAAATACACGCCCGTTCGGCAAGTTTGTTAACGTCTTCTTGTATTTTGTCGGAGTCCTCCTCAGTATTAACTATACCCCCCAATTTGGTGTCATCCGCAAATTTTGATATTGTACTTCCGATTCCCAAGTCCAAATCATTTATGTAAATGGTGAACATCAGTGGAGTAACTACCGTCAACCCCATATCTCTGTTTTCTGTCCATTCTGCTACTGACTCCACATACTTTGACCTTAGTGCTGAGGAATCAGTCAGTCCCACCTCCTTTCAACCTGTATCCAGGTCAGTTGCACCAATATGTGATAATGTCATCTGGACTGTACCACATACTGCTTAGAATGAGCTCAAGCTGCAGATGGATGTGAAGATTTGACATGGCAACCCTAGTAGAGTGATATGAGTGCTACATGAAATTCATTTTTATAAACTTTTAAATATACTTTTGTATTCAACAGATTGTTGACATTAGAATCACAAAATCCAAAATAATGAAGGCCGGGGTGGGCAGAGAAGGTTGATTACCCAGCAAGGAAGTGGGGGCGGAATTTAGAGTGGAATCTGGATCTACTGGGTTTCCGCTCCTTGTAAATCCAGGCCCAAATTCTGGTCGGGAGTAGAGAGCGAGTCTTCCATTCTTATGTCTTGTAGGCATGTCTGGGGAGTTTCTAGACTACCTGAAGAATTCCACACATTGGCCTGGAATTTGCAGTCGAGATGACGGCAAACTGGCAGAGTTTGAAACTGACTGCAACTTTAGGATTTGGCGCATGCGCAGGCAGAAATCCTAAAGTTGCGATCAATCATTGACAGCTCCGAAACAGTCTGCGCTGTGCCCCCCCCCGCCCCACCCCCCATAGGGCCGGCAATCGATGTAATCAGCCAAATCATTGAAACTGACGAAAACGTCGGCTCTTCCACAGTAAGTACGCTGTTAAATTCTCCATTAAAAGTTAGACCCAAAGGGATTCGGTGTAACTGGGGTTTTAACAGTGTATTGACTGCTAAACAAATGTTAAGGGCCTGGAAAACTAATTTTAATTTTGTGCAGTGTCACATTTGTTCCTTTTAATACAAATTAAAATTTAAGAAACTTTTCAAAATTAAATTTTTTTTTTTAAAGTTTGTCCATCTTTATTTCAGGTTTGCCTTTTCCCCATGTGAGAGCCCCAATCTTTCTTCGGCTCTCTGTAACTATTTTAAAAAGTTAGAATTTTAAGGGCTTACTCACTTCCTTGTTTGCTGTCTATGAGAATTCTGCCTTTTGATTGATTGCTCAGACAACCTGTTGACATCACAGCAGTTCGAACAAGTGGATCCCCACTACAGTTTGTTGATTTGAATTAAACGTCAGGAAACCCGAAGTTCTCGACACAGGGATCGCGAGATCCTTGTGCGAAGAGTACTTTGGGCCAGCAGCGAATGCCTTCGCTTCGTTGTTGACCGCAAATTATGGGCCATTATGTTCTTGTTAGGCCCAAAGGAACTATTGGGAACTGAAAGCGAGCATGTGTTTTGTGAAGGCTTAGTAAAGGCCCTAGCACTGCATTAGAGGAAGATAATTGATCCCAGAGAGGGTCAATTACATTCTCCGCTCTTCCCATTTAATCCCTGCTGGGATAGTAATAATTTAAACAACTTTGATTCAAGGACTTCTTTCAGCATCATCAGAGCAGCATTCACTGGTCTGATTTTCTGGAATACAGGTGTAGGCTGCCCACTTTCATGATGGTAATGACTCTTTCACTGAAACTTGGGACAAGGTCTACATTGCTGGTCACGGGCAGATAGTTCCTCTCTGTCCTGTTCCCACCGGAAGAGTAGAACTTCCGGAATTCGAGTTCACAACGATTGCTAAGTAAATGATGGCAACTTAAGGAATATTGTTATTGATCATTTAATTACTAAGTTGCATTAATGAAAGATGATAGCTGACAATAATATAAACATTGTACTTATGGAACAATAATATCAGCTAAAGACCTTTTGCTGACAGCAGTGACAGTGCATCAGTCCATCAGTAAACGACTACAATACAGAAAGCTTTGCTGTTCCTGTATGAGTTACCTGAGCAACTTAAACTTCAGTAGGAAGCTATCTCCACCTGAATTATTCAGTTATGCAGAGGGGATAAATGACCAGCAGGATGCCTACCCAATTAAAATGTACCTTTAGACAGTGTTCAGATAGGGCACTGTGTCATGGCATTTAGATATGCAGCTTCCTTCCTGTATATGATTAAAACCTTTTTTTTTTAATGTTACATTTCAATAGTTCACTTACAGGCAAAGTCATCCGCCAGTTGTTTTGAATCATATGCTGCTGTGTTGTGAAAAATATTCAGTGTGCGACACTGCAGTTTTTCACCACAAGAGGGATTCCAACACCTCTCTTTCCACTGTTTTAACCTGGCAGCAGTCAGCAGCTATATACTATTATGTAGTGTATATAGTTATATTTTGTAGCTTTCCACAAGAAAGAACTAAGAAAAAAACTAAGAAAATACAGTACAATAAACGTAAAGGAGACAAAATGTAAAAGTCACACTAAATGTTACCTGTCAAAAAGTAATTTTTCCTTTCACTGTCTTTAAAAAGTTATATTCACCTTTGTTTCCCCCCCCTGGTAATTCGACATATTTGTCAGATTTTCTCCAATCGTCTGGTTTGTTTAGAATCAGACCCATTAAGAAAGGTTTTTTTTAGAAACTTGGTCCAATTTAACTATTAACCAACAAAAGCTGAATGTGTAAAATTATGATAATATAAAAATAACAAAATATACTGAATAATGAAGTGGGATAACCTATGTAGTGTTTATTGTTTGCAGAAAGCCTTCGTGGAGTCTGTACACTGCAGACTCAAATTCCACATCATTCATGCATGGATAAAAGTTCACACAGCCCTGATAAATATTGGAATGAGCCAGGGCAGCTGTCTTGGTTGATCATATCAATCAAGCAATCAGTGGAATATGAGCACTTGTTATCCAGAACTTACTCAACTCCGTGAGATGTCTCTCCTGTGATGAGGTTTCAAATATTTGCACATTAAGGTGCAAGTTGCAGAAGAGCAGGTTGATGAGCAATACTTTCTGTTGGGAGAGGAAGACATGTTTCAGCAGATCTTGGTGGACCACAAGGAGATCAGAGAGCAAAAAACTTTAGTAGGTGGGTATTATAGCCAAAACTGCACAATTGTCAGAAATATGATATAATGCATACGATTGTTTCTAGATAGTTTCAGGAAGCAAGTCACTATCAGGATGTGGATAGAAACCAGTCACAAGCAGCTCTCTCTGGGAACCCTAATGCTTCAATGTCCAGAAGTCCAGCTAATTCCTCTGTAGTTTATTGACTCAGTGGCAGGCTCACAGTGATGAACACGTGACAGAACATGGACACCAGTAAATTTTTGATCAGCTGGGCCCTGTTCCTTGGCAGATTGGAGCACTTCTGGCTTTGAGCAGTAAGCCAGGTACATACAGATATTTATCAAATTTATGGTCAAGTCAAAAGGTCAAGGCTGAATCTGGCACTCAGTCCTCCTGCCAGCGCTGCTCCCAAAGCCACAGCATTTGCCACAAAATACACCTGTTCAGATTTCTGAATCCTCTGCACATAAACCAGACTACCACTGTCCAGTTTATGCAAAACCTTTCCAATCAATCTTTTACATAAGCAGTAGTTAAAGCAAAATTTGCATAACCTTTAACCCTGCCTCCTAACCTTTAGTACAGTATTGGTTCACTCGCTCATTCTCTTTGCATGAATACATACGTACAAAATTGTACTTCACTCCCCCTGTAAAGTGCTTTAGGGAAATCTATTAGGTGAAAGGTGCTATCTCATTATACTGTCTTTTATGCTGCCTAACATACTAAATATTATATTATAGAAATTATTATTGATAACTCTCCACAATTGCTTCTTATGCTTAGACCTAATTCCTCGCTCCCCTATTTTAACGGAGGTGTCAACCCATTTAAAATAAACAGATTGATGCCTTCACTAAAATTGTGGGAGTGGAATTTGTCATGAGCAATTTAAGCATTTATAAGATAAAATTGCCAACAGTAATTTTATCCTTTCTATCCTTTTTTACATATCTGAATAATCCATGGCCAGTGTTCAAATTTGTGAAACTACTATATGCAAAGGAAATACAAATTTTACAAATAAAACACTGGGACAGAATTGACTGTTGATTAAAACTTCACATCAACCACACACATGTGAGTGGCAATGAGGACCTCAAGGAACCTGCATCTAAATGTTTGCTGAAGTTAGGGCCAGGTGTATATTAATCTATTTTACAGATTATGATAATTTACCTGCCCTATCAGTAAAGTTAAGGAACAATGAAGTATAAATTTGACTTGGGCGGTAGTACAAAATGGGTGAGAGCGAACCGGCAGCCCTTTACACTCTGCCCAATTTTATTTTTCCCAATGGAACAAATCAAAAAGTAAACTTTCACAAATACACACAGCATTTCACTGTTGCTCAAAAACAATTCCATATAAAAAGGAATCAATCGCATCCCTGATTTCTTTTCCAATTCCTTTCAGCGACTATGTAAGCTTCTTACCCATCCTATTACATACCCTTCAACATAATATTTAATTTTAACAATCGCAAAACTTACCCATAAACTTACCTATCCCATCGCCCAATATTTTCAACAACAACCCCTGTATAGGCCTCTCCTCTCTCCCTTTATCTCGACCCTGCAACTCAATGGCCCGTAATCTGTGGTCAATGGTGAACAAAGGCACTCATCCCTGAAGAAAGCTGCCCACACAGATCTCACGATCTCTACGGTGAGTAGTTTGGCTTTTTCAACGTTCAATTGATTGCAGCGCTCTGTCATGGGGATTCCCAGTGAAGAGCTGCTGTGATGTCAACAAGCTTTCTAAGCAGCCAATCACATTGAGGAATTCTCACAGACAGCAAAGCAGGAAATGAGAAGCTGCTTTTATCCAAACTTTTTAAAAAACGTTACAGAAAGTGAAATAAAGATTGGGACTTTCACATGGGGATAAAACAGAAGCTGACATATTATGAACAAACTTTAAAAATGTTTTTTTTAATCGTAATTTTTATCATAATGGAGAAATTTGACACGCCATAAATATAAAAATTAGTTTTTCAGGGCCAGAACATTTGCTTAGCAGTCAATTCGCTGTTAAAACCCCAGTTACACCTAATCCAACAAGGCTTAACATTTATTGAAGCATTTAACAGTGATATTAGCATGGAAAAGCCCAAGTTTTCATCAGTTTCACTTATTTAACGGATTGCACTGATTGCCGGCTATGGGGAGGCGAGGGATTGAGGGGAATCCACAGTGCAGCCAGTGTCGGAGCGGGAATGACTGACCGCAACTTTAGGATTTCTGCGTTTAGGTGCACACGCGCTAAATCCTGAAGTTACGGTCAGATTCAGAGGGGTAATGAACGCTGACAGCTCGTCATCATTACCCATCGCAAATTTCGGGGCAATATTTTTCAGACCGTTACGTATTCACCCCTCAGTGTTAGTTGTCTATGCTTGTGCAGTTCAGTCTCAGAAGTGCTACGTTCAACCTCTCTCCCATCCTACACAATGACAAAAGACCAATAGTTCCACATTTAAGATCAATTCATTCCAACACAAAAAGACAACAGGAAAAGAAAGTGAGGAGAAAATGTGGAACAAAACAGTGAGAATGTGGAACTTGCTACCACATGGAGTGGTTGAGGCGAATAGCATAGATGCATTTAAGGGGCAACTAGGTAAGTACATGAGGACATGAGGGAGAAAGAAATAGAAGGAAAGGTTGACAGGGTGAGCTGAAGCAGGAGGCTCGTGTGGAGCACAAAACACCGGCATTGACCTGTTGGGCCGAATGGCCTGTTCCTGTGCTGTACATTCTATATAATTCTATGAAAACAAAATAAACCAAAGTAGCAAAAATGAAAGCATCAAAGGTTGCATAAAGCCAAAGAGGAATAAAGTGTAGCCATAAAAGATTAAAAGAAAACACAATGGAAGCAAAAGGAAGGAAAGATAGGAATAAAACAAGGGAAGTAGTAAATAATAAATAACAAAGGAAGAGACCAAAAAAAGGCTTGATTTTATACATGACCTTATCGCATCTCTCAGAAACATCTTGAAGCTCTCGTCAATGGAAAGGAAAATTGGGTGGGGTATATAACGGGTGGCCAATCTGATATCGCCCGCTTTATGCCCCCAACTGAAGTTGAAAGTTCCGGCCAATGCCTTTCCAGATAGAGGCTAAACTAACTTAAAAATATTCAGCATGACCTGGTTCAAAGTGCAGTTGCAGCATTAATAGCAAGTTTTGGGGGTTAATGTCATATCTGTGAAGTGCAGTATTGTCTTCAGTCTCTTCTGAAATAAATCTGCACATTGTTAGGAGTGTGGATAAAATAATGTGGTTCTTTTAGGAACACCAACAGTTACATCAACCGTTAACCTTTCTGAGATTCTGCACATTAACATTATGTGAAAAGTTTGAGGGAAAGGGAAAAACTGGACTGTTCAGTCCACTACTGTAAAAGTGGGTGCAGTTTAGCCATAAAACTACATCTGGCAACACGGCTGAGGAAGCACTATTTTCCATCCATTAAAATTACTGATCTCTGCACCTGAATTCCCAATATGTAACATCCACATGTGAAGTTCCATGCTGGAATAGAAAATTCCTGAAGTCTGCCCAATGTGTCAGTAGGCAATTTTATCATGGGAGGCATCATAGCAGAGCCTGATCTACTCCTCAATCAATGGCCTCGCATTAGCTCTTCCAGCAGGGGTTGTTGGATAGCGATAAGCTATGGGACCCTGGTTAACTTTCCCCATCCTAATCTAAGGCTGCCTAGGGTGTTTGTCGCACCTCTATGAGATCAGCTAACTTAGCACAGACCGGGAATCAAAACTGGAACATTCCTAGTCTGTATTGTTCAGTTAATCACCGCATAAAGTAATATATTTTTTAAACTGTGATCACAAAACTAAAGGACACTAGTTCTGAACTGTGAGGCCTTAAGTGAGTTGACATGCCCTACCTTACTCTTGGCAAGCATCTAGTCTCCATTTGGCTCTTTGCCTGACAGTACAGAGTGGAAAACGTTGATGCAAATCCACGTCCTACCTTTCTGTGGAGCAGCACATTAATTCTTCAATGTATTGCACTTCTACACACGTTCTCCCTTGGACTGTTCCGTTTACTACTGCTGTATAAATCATCAGTAACTATTATATATATATATAAAGAAATATATAAGTAGCAAATCAGTCAGGACACTTTAATTAGTCAAGTTGCATATCAGGATATAAGATTATTTTTGGAACAGGAAATTGCCATTTGGCCCAAACAATCCTTCCCCTTTAAACCTATGCTTTCAGTGCATTTCTGTTAAAGTACAGAATGCTGCCATGCATAAGTAAACACTCCCTTTTTTAGAACAGGCTAGTGGCAGGAAGGAGAAAATGCTGTTGATGAATTACAGCAACAAAAAGCTTTTTAAATTCATGTTTATAATAATTGAAACAGAGAATCAAAATACCAGTTCTCACAGTGACGATGTGCAACAGAACCGTTCATCTAGTGGCCTTGTAGTCCTAACATAAACTTTCAACTTGTGCTTCAGGTGCTAAAGAGGTAAAGAGGTGGTCAAAATACAGTCTTAAGCTGAAACGCTGGTTTAGCCCGCGATTAGCGCATTACGCCATCTTGATAAAGGAGACGAAGCCACCGCTAGGAACGGCCGCCCGGAGGCTTGTTAAACAGTTGATTGCCACTTAAAATGCCTGCTAGCACTCGTTAAAGAGGCTATTTTGGTTACTAAAACTTCAATTAACACGCTCTCCTAACAGCGACCAGCTGCTTAGGAGTAAACACGGCGTTGATGTCGATTTCAAGCACTACTTAAAGGGATACTCACCACTTAAAGGGCTACTCACCATTTCCTGTTCGCTTGCTGCTGGAGCTGTGAAGAAGACCTCTGAAATACATCCGGAGACTTTCTGGGACACTGTCAAGACTTCACCAACACTCAGGCAACATTTATTCCTGAAATTCTCTCAGGACTTTACCTAAGAAGAGTAAGTGCTGTGCTACTCCACCTTACTGGACACCTTGTAGTGCTTGGTCATGGGCATCTTACTAGGAGTCCCCCTTGGTCCGGATGAGGAATGGGAGGAGGATATGAGGCCAGGCAGAGCAGCACCAGCTGCTGCAGGAGAGAGGGACAGGAGGGTGAGGTGGCGTCCTTCCCCCCCGTGGGTACAGGACATCCCTCCTCCTCTGGACCTCCACCACCAGGAGTTCCAAATTCACATCTGAGAATCTGTGCGCCCTCTCCCTCGGTCCCTGAGCCATCCTGCAGTGTGACAGCCAGAGCACTTCACACTTTCAGTGGAAGTGGGTGTGAGGAGCCTATGTATACTGGTCCATGAAAATTGTATCCAATCAGCACTTGAGTGCTAACCTTGCAGGTTTCTAGTTCGCACCTCCAGGCAAGTTCAAATTATGGTAATCAGCAATTAGGACCAAAATTGTGTGCTAGATCCGAACTTTCAAACAGGCGTGCCTTATTAGCACTGCACCCATTTAGCGCCTGTTTTCACTTTGGCCAAAATAACCCCCCTAGGGTTCTGATTCAAAGCATTCTGAACATACAGTGGACTGTGAATGCCTTTGTTCTCTGGTACTCCAATGAGCCTGGATCACTGGCTTAATCTTTATTTCAATCACTGCAGCTATTCAAGAGAGCAGAAAGCCATGGAGACCAGTGGCCCAAGTAGAGCCATCAGTATTGGGGAAGGCAAGGCCTGATGGATTACCTCAGCAGGGTGTCTGCATATTGCTTGTAATCTTTCATTCATCTCTGCAAATATGTAGCAAGCTGCCCAACTTCAAGCTGTATTCTCCAGGTTATCACCTGCAAATGTCCAGCTTCTATCTTCCACCCTAACTCTTGTCACTTTTCTCTTTCTTCTAGGTCCTTCTTGGCAGCAAGAGGCTCCTGCACAAGAAAACACCTCGGAGGAGGACAATCCTCCTGACAATGCACCATAATGGGCTCATCCCTCCCAGGCACCAGCTTAGACATTAGCATCGATTAGATAGTGAGCCAGAGGGGTTTGCACATGGTGAATCACGCAGCATGAATGAGCAGCTGCAAGTTCTGGTGGCCAGGACAGCACAGGAGACAGCTAATCACATGGCGAGGTCCTCTCCAAGCTCTACTGAGGACAGAGATGAGGACTTCAGGGGTCCAGTTATGAAAATAAAACTTCTGGGGTCACACAAACAGCTGTAGTAGGTATTGGAAGACCTGCCGAGGTGTTTCAGCACCACGGCTGAAAATGTGGAGGAGTCCGCTTCCAGCCTGTGTGACATCATCTCACATGGTCTCAGCACTCTGCAGTGTGGGCACCTCCAGGCACGCTGCAGCTGGGCCGCACAACAGGAGTTCATGTTCACAGGATTTTCAGTTTTGGTGGAAGCTCAAACAGCTGCCAAACAGATTTTGGGCACAAACTTGTGCTGTCTTGGAGAGGCAGAGATCCACCTTGGAGAGATTAGTGGAGAAAATAGATAGGGGCTTTCAAGGAGTCACTCATCTTCCTCAACCTGCTCTCCTGTAGATCAGTGGAAGTGATCAGCCCCACAGGAGCGGCAGGGTGTTATGGGAACAGTACCGATGTGCTGGGCTCTATCAAGATGTCAGCACATCTGCTCCTTTGCCATACCCTCAACCAGTACCCACCACGGTGCCAGCAAGTCGGCTGGGCCAGACTGCCCTTGCAGAAGCTGAGGTGCAGCAGTCTGCAGCCAGGCCCTCACAGGCATGAGCACCCAGAAGTCACCAGCCATGAGCATCTCAAGGTTCCCAACATCAGCAACAACAGCCTTCCACCTTCTTTGCTGAGGCCACTAGGGGAGCACATTGTAGGAGTAGTAGAGTTAATTAACTACTTGCCTGTGGTGGGCACCTCTCTCTTGACAAAAAATGGTGCGGTTAAAATGATGGCCATAGGAAGCGCCAGATCGCCATTTTTACTACCAGCCCACCCTGTTCCCATCGGGTTGGCAGGTTTAAAATTGGCCCTTATATAACATACTTTTTGATGGTGTGGAGATGCCGGTGTTGGACTGAGGTGGACAAATGTAAGAAGTCACACAACACCAGGTTATAGTCCAACAGCTTTATTTGAAGTCACAAGCTTTCGGAGCACTGCTCCTTCATCAGGTGAAGTGGAGAGATGCATTCTACACAGATGCGGCCGGACCTGCTGTGATTTCCAGCAAAAAAAAAAATGTTTTTTGTCTGTTTTTTTGTTTTTCACACAGACCCCAGCATCTGCAACATTTGACCCCTTGTGACCCCACCTCATTGTTCTTTGATGTAATGTTTTCCTGACTGACCTGTTTGGACACCATTCACACCTTTGATTGCTGTGATTATCTCTCTGCCGAGGTGTGATAAATGGCAGTTAGAAAGATTACCTGTAAACATCTGACATTATTCTCTGACTATATAAGCTGTTTCTTTATGTATCTCTCCACTTCACCTGATGAAGGAGCAGCGCTCCGAAAGCTTGTGACTTCAAATAAAGCTGTTGGACTATAACCTGGTGTTGTGTGACTTCTTACTGTTTGATAATCAACTGCAAATTATTTTTGATAAATATTATGTTCATCACATAACAATCAATAATTTTGCATTGTGAATTTTATCACATACTGATGACAGGCAAACCACTAATAGATGATGTCAGCACAGACAGTCACCCCTGACTCACAAATGAACCCTAAGCTGAATAAACGCCCACAGCCCTGATGAGCGGTCCACTTCTGGGATCACACAAACAGCTGTCCTCTCCATAGATGCTGACTGACCTGATGAGTGTTTCCAGGATTTAATGTTCGTGTATTAGATTTCCAGCATCTGTAGTTTTATGTGCTTTTTGTTTATAGAATATAATCTAATCTTGCTTTATGACATCATTTGAATTTATTGCTAAGAATGCTGCCTTGTAATCATTTTGAAGTGTTCTCTATATAAGATAATGTAAATTGCTGTCCTATTTAATCTGTCAGTGTATTTTAGTTTGTTGTCAGTCAGTCAATGAATTACAGCTATTTGTTGCTATCTGCTGACTAATGTTTGTTTTTATATAATGATTTATTTTAGGTGTATCTCAATATGTGATTACTGAGTGTCAGTGAAACTAGGCCAATTCAAACTATGTGAAGGTTTGGAACATTAACTCAAACGATTGCACTTCAATATATATTTCAATCTTAGACTCGGAAAAATTCTCAATGTAACACAAATAATGTTCCCTGAAGCTCAGGGACTATTGTGTAAATTTTATGAAGTCCCACACTGCATGCAGTGCCCTGGGTCAGAAAATCTAGTGTCTGAGCTCATGCCTGATTTGTAGGCCACTTGATTTTCTAGTGGGCGCTGAGGGCGGATATAATGAGCTGCTGTGCCTAGGGTTACCAACCTTCCCAGATTGCCCCAGAGTCTCCCGGAATTGAAGATTAATCTCCTGGACACAGATGGGAGAAAAATCAGTGGGAAGCTGTGACTCACTCCCATCCTGACTCTGCCTATCCCCTGTCTCTGATTGACAGCTGCATCCCCCAATCACACCACCCACCACCCCCCCTCCGGTCTGCCTCCACTCTCATTGACCAATCAGACGTCACAAAGGCAATATTATCTGACAAGAGAATTTAAAAAAATTAATTACATTTTTTTATCTTCCTCTGTCAAATAAATTAATCGAAAATAAACATTAAAAAAAAACTGTAGTCAAACTGTTCTAATATTGCATTAAATCAGGATATGCCCCTATATTGATTGACAATAATATCCAATCAGGGCACAGCCTCAGTTTGATTGGCAGTGGGTTTACCCAATCAGTTAGAACTCTTACGATTGTTAACCAATCAAGCAGGAACATGGGGGACAGGAAGTCATGTGATTGAACCTCCCAGAATATGTCCAACCAGAGTTGGCATCCCTAGCTGTGCCGACATGTGCAACACCATTAAAATATTTAAACCCCACTGTAAATTTTGAGACAACTAATATTACATCTTTGGGTGATTCTCCTCACACAGTCAGAGCCCTGTCCATAATAAATTAGGCGCAACTTATCTCAGGGGGGTTAGAAGTGATGCTTCAGTTGTACAGAGCCTTGATCAGTCCCTATCTGGAGTCGTGCATTCAGTTTTGGGCACCAAACCTCAGGAAAGATATATTGGCCTTGAGGGGGAACAGTGCAGATTCACCAGAGTTATGCAAGGGTTTAAAGGGTTAATTTATGAGGACAGGTTGCATAAACTTGGCTTGTGCTCCCGTGAGTTTAGAAGGTTGAGGGGTGGTCTAATTGAGGTGTTTAAAATGATAAAGGGATTCGATAGGGTAAAGACAGAGAAACTATTTCCTCTGGTCTTTATGAAAGGATGTTCAGATGATTCATGACTACAGAAACATCATCATACATGTCAATGGCTGTTTTCCATGAAGTAGCCATGATGGCACTGTGCGGCAGTCTAAGGTTCACATACTAATTGAAGGGGAAGAAGCACTGGGTGGAAGGCTTTTAGGAGAACAGGGCTATTCTCGGTGTCCATGGCTACCGAGCTCCCTGAGAAACCCCCCTAACAACAAAAAAGCACCTTGTCTTGAACAGTTCAGCGACTGTTTTCTGTTCCTCAGCACCCACCTCCACCGTCAAGAAAGGTGTGCCATGCAGTTCAGACACAATGAAAGTGCATGTACAAAAGTACAATGGCTGTGTAAATGTTTGAAATGGTTCCTCGCAGCGGGCGCTGGAGTTCCCAACTTAGCTTTAAACCATGCTTGAAGGGCCCCATAAGAAATGTGTCCAAAATAAACAGTGCACTCATCTTCCCCATGCTGCTGATACAAGTGCATTTCTTCCTCATTTTCAGCCATGTGAAAGGGAATTGGGTGACTGTATTGACCTGATCAGCCACCCCTTTTCATGCAGCTGGTGCAAAATAGGGGCAACTTCTGCTGTTGTACCACCTTCAGCATCAAAGAACATAAAAACATAAGAAATAGGAGCAGGAGTAGGCCATTTGGCCCTTCGAGCCTGCTGTGCCATTCAATAATATCATGGCTGATCTTCTACCTCATCTCCACTTTCCTGAACTATCCCCATATCCCTTGATTCCCTTAATATTCAAAAATCCATCAATCTCTGTCTTGAATATTCTCAATGACTGAGTCTCCACAGCCCTCGGATAGAGAATTCCAAAGATTCACCAACCTCTGAGTGAAGAAATTTTTCCTCATCTCAGTCCTAAATGGTCGACCCCTTATTCTGAGACTGTGACCCCTGGTTCTAGACTCCCCAGCCAGGGGAAACATCCTCCCTGCATCTACCCTGTCAAGCCCTGTAAGAATTTTGTATGTTTCAATGAGATCACCTCTCATTCTTCTAAACTCCAGAGAATATATGCTTAGTCTACTCAATCTCTCCTCATAGGACAATCCCCCCATCCCAGGAACCAGTCTGGTGAACCTTCGTTGCACTCCCTCTATGGCAAGTATATCCTTCCTTAGGTAAGGAGACCAAAACTGTACACAATTCTCCAGGTGTGGTCTCACCAGGGTCCTATATAATTGCAGTAAGACATCTTTACTCTTATAACATTAATCCTCTTGTAATAAAAGCCAACATACCATTTGCTTTCCTAATTGCTTGCTGTACCTGCATGTTAACTTTCAGTGATTCGTGTACAAGGACACCCAGGTCCCTCTGAACACCAACATTTCCCAATCTCTCACCATTTCAAAAATACTCTGCTTTTCTATTTTTCCTACCAAAGTGGATAACTTCACATTTCTCCACGTTACAGGAAACTTTGTGCTATCCGGAGGTTGAATGTCCGGCAGCTTCGATCTAACGGCAGATATCAGCAGCCGTTTTGGTTCGTTTTTTTTTCTTCTCCTAGCATTCTTTTCACAGGCAGGCTCTGGAAAGCGTCTTTGTAGCTTAGCAACAGCTTCAGAGACGCTTCCAAGCTACTGGGCCAAGTGTTTACAAGCTGTTGCTGAGCAACAGTGTTTGTGGTCAGATACTGGAAGGTGTCTCTGTATCTTAGCAACAGCTTCAGAGACACTTCCAAGCCACGGGCCGAGTGTTGACAAGCTGTTGCTAAGCAACAGTCTTTGTTGTCAGATACGGAGATGAAAAGCTCCTATCTGATAACATTGACGCTGGTCTATCCGGAAGTTTTGAGGCAATGGCAGCAGCTCGGTCCCGTGGGTGCCGGATAGCACAAAGTTTCCTGTATATTCCATTTGCCATGTTCTTGCCCATTCACTTACCCTATCTATATCCCCTTGAAGCCTCTTGCATCCTCCTCACAACTTACATTCCCACCCAGCTTTGTATCATCAGCAAACTTGGATATATTACATTTGGTCCCCTCATCCAAATCATTGATTTAGATTGTGAATAGCTGAGGCCCAAGAAATGATCCTTGTGGTACCCCACTAGTTACAGCCTGCTAACCCGAAAATGACCCGTTTATTCCTATTCTCTGTTTTCTGTCTGTTAATCAATCCATGCTAGTATATTACCCTCAATCCCATGAGCCCTAATTTTGTTTAATAACCTCTTGTGTGGCACCTTATCGAATGCCTTCTGAAAATCCAAATACACCCCACCCACTGGTTCCCCCTTATCTATTCTGCTAGTTACAGCCTCAAAAAACTCTAATAGATTTGTCAAACACTATTTCCCTTTCATAAATCTATGTTGACTCTGCCCAATCCTATTATTATTTTCTAAGTGCCCTGTTACCATGTCCTTAATAATAGATTCTAGCATTTTCCCTACTACTGATGTCAGGCTAACTGGTCTGTAGTTCCCCGTTTTCTCTCTCCCTCCTTTCTTAAATAGTGGGGTTACATTTGCTACCTTCCAATCTGCGGGAACCGTTCTAGAATCTATGGAATTTTGGAAAATGACAACCAATGCATCCACTATCTCTATAACCAACTCTTTCAAAACCCTAGGATGTAGGCCATCAGGTAGCAATGTTGTAAACAATTAGTCCATTTTATGTCATCACCAAAAGTTCCCTTTTTATGGTGAGCTGCAGTCTTTTAAGAGCTGCTCCCTCATTGGATTTTGCACTCACCTAGTCGAGTGTGCTAGAAGTTAAGCCCTTTGAGAAAGCCTTTCCTCTGCCTATAAACTATCAGGCCATAGAGTGGGCGTTATATCTCAAAATTCAGCACGGCCTGCCCCCTGCACTATGGGTACAGGTATGCCGGTGCATTTGGCCAACACAACCCCATTTTTGCCTGTACTTATAAGCATGAAACATATTGCAACTGAAAAATGAGTAATACACAAAACTTGAATTTAACATTCCACTATCTATACAATACCACATTAGTAAAAGTAATGGAATATTCCCATGAGATTAAGTTGTAGGGTAAATTCTAGAAATGCTTTCTAATGTGCATCATTTATATAATTTGTAAGTCATACAAAAGTGGCGTGTTGAAACATTTGATTTTCTTCAAGTATAATTACAGCATGTACATCAACACTATCAGTGAATCATTGTCATGGCATCTATACACATGGTTACCGCTAAGTCATGTGTGACATCCATAACACTTAAAAAGCTATCAATACACGCATTACTTTTTACATGATATTGATCCAAAGGATTTGCTGTAGAATTCCAGTCACTAAGCAGGTTAATCACAAATCCTTTGAAAACTCTGCAATATCCATAGGGTCAAATATGTCCAGTCTTAAGAGATTACTGTTGCTGTAATTCACCTGTCACTCCCTCAATAATGCACCTTAAGTGTGCAGCTTTTATAAACTCGCCAATAATACTTATAGAGAAACAACTGTTCCACCAATTGGGTGTACTGGCAGCAGAAACAACTTTAACATTTTCCACAACATATACCCAACTTCTTTTCCATCTTGCCGTCCGGCAGAGTTGGGGGGCCCCATTGGAAGGCTCGCTATGCAGAAGTCCTTCCTTGCACGATTGGGGATCTGGGGTGGAGTGTGTTGCACGGAGCAGTTCCGTCAAACAGGTTATAAGGTTATTTCACGGACTCCCCAGGCGCCGCTGGTTACGTTTGTGGCTTGGATGAGTTCATGTTCCACAGTTTTGTTCAGTGTGAGAGATTGCAGCCCCTTTTCGATTATTTGAAGGGGCTACTCCTCAATTTCTGGCTCCACTTCAGTCCGACGCTCCTGAGCTTTGAAGGCCCGGTACGGAGTGGGGCACAACTACCCATGCACCTGCCAGAATTATTACTCATCTATCTCACAGTGCATCTCACCGCCATAATCAGAAATCAAAATAATTAAACCATTGCAAAAGAGTCATGGTCAACTTAAATTTGTATCTATCCATAGGCTTATTAAAGATTTTACATATGCACACACTTCCTGTCCAAAAACCCTACTGTCATCAGTATTTGTGCCCACACTTTTATGTCAACATTTAACATTGAAACTGCCTATAAATATTTACGTTGGAATTATCCAATAGAAACAGATGGCTGTAACACTTTTTTAGATGAACCCATGCTTTTTCAAAAAAATGTCATCCATTTTTTTTCCTCAATAACCTTTTCCCTTCAACTCCTGTAGATCCACAGATTGCCTACTGGGAAATTCTGCAAAATGCATAGGATTAGATTGCACAGTTGTGACTGAAAGCTCTCCCGAACTGTGGGGTGAGGTAAAAATTTAGAGTCAAAGCCAAGTCCTTTGAGAAAGGCAGAGACTGTGGGCAGGATTTTCATTGGGCCGTGGAGTCGGGATTGGAGGCGTGGGGGGTTAAAATCCCGAAATCAGGGGTCCCGACCCCATCCCGCACCCAAACCCGCCTCCATGCCGGTTTCAAAGGAGGCGGGTACCCGCCCCGCACTGGAACCCGCCTACCCGAGGTGGGAAGGGATTAGTGCCAATTAACTGTCTGTTAACAGGTAGTTAACAGGCAGTCTTTAGCCTAATCCTTATTTTTAAGGTTGAAGTGTGGGATTCCCAATGGCTGCAAACCACGCCAAGTTAGAGGAGGCGGGCCGTTGGGTTGAAGAACTTGGAGGGGTTGAGATGTCGATGTTCAGGTGAGTGATGTGTGCATGAGTGCAAAGGTATGTGTGTTTGGTGTGTCTAAAGTGATTAAATAAGTTTTACATACCTTTTCTTACCTTTTCAGCCTTCCTTCCTTTAGGTCTCGGGAGTCCCTCATCTCACCGGCATAGAAAGCAGAATGGCTGCGAACTGTCAAAAGTGACAGCCTACAGCTTTCTGTGATGGAGAGATTTCTAACTGAGTCTGTGGAGAAGGACTCATGTTAGAAGTAAGACTGTCAGTGTTTGACAGCTTCAAACAGCTGTGAAGCACTGATATTTCATCTGTCAAAACCTCTTGATCAAGTCAATCAAGTTAAAATCGTGTGGATTGGCTACATCTCAATGGAGGCGGGACTCTAACCCTGAAAGTTGTAGTCTTGCCTCCCACCCGACTCCTGAATGAAAATCCTGCCCTGTGGGTTGATTTTAATCTACTAATCTACTGGAATTTTTTAAGGATGTAACTGGTAGAATAGATAAGGGAGAACCAGTGGATGTGGTGTATTTGGACTTTCAGAAGGCTTTCGATAAGGTCCCGCATAAGAGATTAGCGTGCAAAGTTAAAGCACATGGGATTGGGGGTAAGGTACTGTCTTGGATAGAGAACTGGTTGGCAGACAGGAAGCAAAGAGTTGGAATAAACGGGTCTTTTTCTGAGTGGCAGGCAGTGACTAGTGGGGCACCGCAGGGATCGGTGCTAGGACCCCAGCTATTCACAATATATAAATGATCTAGACGAGGGAACTAGATGTAATATCTCCAAGTTTGCAGATGTCACAAAGCTGGGTGGGCGTGTGTGCTGTGAGGAGGATGCAGCAAAACTCCAGTATGATTTGGACAGGTTGGGTGATTGGGCAGATGCATGGCAAATGCAGTATAATGTGGATAAATGTGAGGTTATCCACTTTGGTGGCTAAAACAGGAAGACAGATTATTATCTGAACGGCAATAGATTGGGAAAAGGGGAAGTGCAATGAGACCTAGGTGTCCTTGAGCACCAGTCGCTGAAGGTAAGCATGCAGGTGCAGCAGGCGGTTAAGAAGGCAAATGGTATGTTGGCGTTCATAGCAAGAGGATTCGAGTACAGGAGCAAGGATGTCTTGCTGCAGTTGTACAGGGCCTTGGTGAGACCACACCTTGAGTATTGTGTGCAGTTTTGGTCGCCTTATCTGAGGAAGGATGTTCTTGCCATGGAGAGAGTGCAGCGAAGATTCACCAGTCTGATACCTGGAATGGCAGGAATGACGTATGAGGAGAAATTGGGTCGATTAGGCTTATATTTGCTAGAGTTTAGAAGAATGAGAGGGGATCTTATTGAAACTTATAAAATTCTAACAGGACTAGACAGACTAGATGCAGGAAGGATGTTCCCGATGGTCGGGGAGTCCAGAACCAGGGGTCACAGTCTAAGGATAAGGGGTAAGCCATTTAGGACTGAGATGAGGAGGAATTTCTTCACCCAGAGAGTGGTGAACCTGTGGAATTCTCTAACACACAAGGCAGTTGAGGCCAATTCATTAAATATATTCAAGAAGGAGTTAGATATATTTCTTAAGGCTAAAGGGATCAAGGGATATGGGGAGAAAGCAGGGACAGGGTACTGAATTTGGATGATCAGCCATGATCTCATTAAATGGCGGAGCAGGCTCGAGGGGCCAAATGGCCTACTCCTGCTCCTATCTTCTATGTTTCTATGTTTCTATATTTTACCGTACCCACCCAGCAGACACCAAGAAGTTGGGCAGTTAAAATCGCCTAGATTACTTACCCGCCTAGGAGCCACCGGGATTTGCCCATTCCCAATTCTAACCCGCTCTATGGAGCAGGCGGCAAGGACACCTGCTCAAATTTGGCAGGCTCCTTCTTTACATGTGCATGTCAGGTCCCGATGACGTCAGTGGGATTTGACTGCAATTTTATTTCAGGCCTGAGTGAGGAAGCTGAAGTGGCTTTCCCGCCAGATCAACCCGGGACAGAAGAGGATCAGCCCCAGAAGAGGCCGAAAGTATTTTTCTTTCCTTTGTGATGCCAGGAGGAGCAGGCGTGTTCCTCTGAGCTCCACAAGGAAAACATAGGCCTCCTCTGCCCCACACTCCCCTCCCACATCCCGAATGTGAACCCCCCCCCCCCCCGAAACGACCCTGGAACCCGATCCTGTCATGTACCTTGTGACAGCAGGTGGCCTCCGGGCCGCACAAGTTTCTGCTATTTCCTGCCATCTTTCCGCCTCTTCCAAGTGGGAAGCCAGCTGACAGGATTTAAATGAGGCCAGTGGGAAATTAACTCGCCAGTGGGGTTTCCTGCTGGCAGGTCCAATCTAAGCCAAGGTTACAAATAAAATGAAAACATTCGAAAAATGAGTTATTTCACAATAACATTGAATTGTCATTTGTTTCCTTTAATAGTTTCATTTTAAGTCATTTTACTTCAAGGCCTCATTCTACCATTAATGTAGCAAGTGGGGGAATATCATAAAAACATATTTGACATCAATCGACTAACATCACCAATAGTAATATCTGGCCTCATATTTCTAATATGTTAGTTCAGCTCCCTCATACAGTCATGCTCAATAATTACTCCAAGCCAATATTCACAATGATGTCATCAATATCCTTGATTGAACAAAAGTATATAATTGACTTTTCCAAATGGGCCCTGATAGTAATGGTCCCTCGTTTATAGGATTACTTCCATTTTGGATAGAGTGAGCCTTTGGATTAGTGATAGCATTGCCAGCACTGAGTTAGAAGGTGAAAGGTTCAAGCCCCACTGCAAACAGCCTTGGTGATTGGAGACTAGAACATGTCTTTAAATGTTGTGTTAACATCGATCAGGGTAGTCACAGCCAGACAGAGTGACTACTGGCTCAGTGGTAGTATTCATGCCTTGGAGTCAGAACGGTTGGGTTCAGCCTCCACTCCAGACAGCCCCAGTGAGTGGAGACCAGTGCTCGGTCTCTGGATACTTAGTGGATGCAAGTGGCCCCCTTTCATATAGGGTAGGTGGGGCTCTTTAGCCTTGGTTGAAGTCCACCTAGGAGAAGGTATTCCAAAGCTAAAAATCATGAGGAAAACAACGGGAAACCACCTCAGTTACTTTTCCCTAGTAAGTGGCTCAAGAATCTCATGTGTGAGACATGAGTTAGGACTTGCCCTAGGGCATAACACAATGTATGGACTGACTTCCATTCTGCTATTGTGAAGGAGGTATGCAGTGCCAAGAACATCATCGTGGATATGTGTGAATTATCCTGCAGTATCTTCACCTCCTAATTCTGGGCTTGGCAGCGAGATTGGTGAAGGAAAATTAGTTGCTTGAAAATCTATTGCTAGGAAAGACATAACCTACATAACTATAATCATTCTACTTTTTAAAAATTAGCATAATTCTTTTTTTGTCAGGTGACAAAGCTGTCATCTGAAGCCTGCATGACTACCGTACAGAATTCCCCAAATTGTGCACAATAGAGGTTTACTGGAATACACATTATCAGGATAGTGATGGATTACACAGGTCCTAGTTGCTTGCGTTTGAGTGATGCTGGACAAAGTACTTTAAATCAGCTTTACATTCAGATAGGAGTCCAGCTTGAATGGAGGATCTGATTCTTTTTTTAAGAAAAAGGCATGCAAGTAGAATGGTGACTTAGCAGAGAAACTTTCCATGTATGCATTAATTTATTCAAGTATTCTGTGGACCCTGGATGGAGCATGTTTCTGTGGCAATGACAATTTTGGCCTTCTCTCAGGAAATTGTGTATTTATTAATGAATAAATAACATGAAAATACATAATTCATGACAGTACATGATTTAAAATTAACTCCATGTTGAAGTTAACCACAAATGGCCCTTCCCCCTATCTCTGCACAGAAAAACAGTTCCAGGCCTCATACATTATTATTCTATTATATCTACAGAGAGCTTAACAAATGTAAGTTAGACAGCTGTCTTGTATGGACATGGCTAATTGAGAAAATATGCTTTGATTTCAATAAGGTTTTTGGCTCAAGGGTGCCACTGTGGAAGTAACATTTATAGCATTACAGATATCGGATAAAATGACATAATTTTAAATTAAATGATCCATTTCTTTCTTTGTTCGGTTACTGTGCCCTAATTTCCAGAAGGTTTTGTAAGCGACTGGCAGCTGACTTTTCTAATGAATACATAATGTCCATTCTATAGATTTTCATTGCTGTAAATTATTTGATGCACTAATCATTACATTTTGAAGTAGAATCCAAAACATGGAATCACACAGTGAAATAGCCATATGGGAATATGATGTTGTGGCAATAACAGAGATCTGGCTCAAAAAATGTACAAAGTCACACAACACCAGGTTATAGTCCAACAGTTTTATTTGAAATCACAAGCTTTCGGAGCGCTGCTCCTTCATCAGGTGAAGTGGAGAGATGCATAAAGACACAGCTTATATAGTCAGAGAATAATGCCAGATGATTACAGGTAATCTTTCTAACTGCCATTTATCACACCTCGGCAGAGAGATAATCACAGCGATCAAAGGTGTGAATGTGTCCAAACAGGTCAGTCAGGAAAACATTACATCAAAGAACAATGAGGTGGGGTCACAAGGGGTCAAATGTTGCAGGTGCTGGGGTCTGTATGAAAAACAAAAAACAGACAAAAAAACATTTTTTTTGCTGGAAATCACAGCAGGTCCGGCCGCATCTGTGTAGAGAGAACAAGCCAATGACGACTTGAGTCTGGATGACCCTACGTTAGGTGGGGTTACATGTAACGTGACATGAACCCAAGATCCCGGTTGAGGCCGTCCTCATGAATGCGGAACTTGGCTATCAGTTTCTGCTCTACGATTTTGCGTTGTCGTGTGTCTCGAAGGCCGCCTTGGAGAATGCTTACCCGAAGATCGGAGGCTGAATGTCCTTGACTGCTGAAGTGTTCCCCGGCTGGGAGGGAACACTCCTGCCTGGCGATTGTTGCGTGGTGTCCGTTCATCCGTTGTCGCAGTGTCTGCATGGTCTCGCCGATGTACCATGCTCCGGGGCATCCTTTCCTGCACCGTATGAGGTAGACAACGTTGGCCGAGTCACATGAGTATGTACCATGTACCTGGTGGGTGGTGTCCTCATGTGTGATGATGGTATCTGTGTTGATGATCTAGCATGTCTTGCAGAGGTTGCCGTGGCAGGGTTGTGTGGTGTCGTGGTTGCTGTTCTCCTGAAAGTTGGGTAATTTGCTGCGAACGATGGTCTGTTTGAGGTTAGGCGGCTGTTTGAAGGTGAGTAGTGGAGGCGTGGGGATGGCCTTAGCGAGGTGTTCATCGTCATCGATGACATGTTGAAGGCTGCGAAGAACATGGCGTAGTTTCTCCGCTCCGGGGAAGTACTGGACGATGAAGGGTACTCTGTTGGTTGTGTCCCGTGTTTGTCTTCTGAGGAGGTCTATGCGATTTTTTGCTGTGGCCCGTCGGAACTGTCGATCGATGAGTTGAGCGTCATATCCCATTCTTACGAGGGCGTCTTTCAGTGTCTGTAGGTGTCCATCGCGTTCCTCCTCGTCTGAGCAGATCCTGTGTATTCGCAGGGCTTGTCCATAGGGGATGGCTTCTTTAACATGGTTAGGGTGGAAGCTGGAGAAGTGGAGCATCCTGAGGTTGTCCGTGGGTTTGCGGTAGAGTGAAGTGCTGAGTTGTCCGTCTTTGATGGAGATTCGTGTGTCCAAGAATGAAACCGATTCTGAGGCGTAGTCCATGGTGAGTTTGATGGTGGGATGGAACTTGTTGATGTTATCGTGTAGTCTTTTCAGTGATTCTTCACCGTGGGTCCATAGGAAGAAAATGTCGTCGATGTATCTGGTGTATAGCGTTGGTTGGAGGTCCTGTGCAGTGAAGAAGTCTTGCTCGAACTTGTGCATGAAGATGTTGGCGTATTGGGGTGCGAATTTGGTCCCCATGGCTGTTCCGTGTGTTTGGTTAAAGAACTGGTTGTCGAAGGTGAAGACATTGTGGTCAAGGATTCACACCTTTGATTGCTGTGATTATCTCTCTGTCGAGGTGTGATAAATGGCAGTTAGAAAGGTTACCTGTAATCATCTGGCATTATCCTCTGACTATATAAGCTGTGTCTTTATGCATCTCTCCACTTCACCTGACGAAGGAGCAGCGCTCCGAAAGCTTGTGATTTCAAATAAAACTGTTGGACTATAACCTGGTGTTGTGTGACTTCGTACATTTGTGCACCCCAGTCCAACACCGGCACCTCCACACCATGGCTCAAAAAAGGGCAGGATTGGATATTAAATATTCCTAGATATAGGGTGTTCAGGAAAGATAGGGAAGGAAAGATAGGTGGTGTGGCAGTATTGGTTAAGGAGAATGTTACAATGCTAGAGAGAGAGGATGTCCTGGAGGGGTCAAGAACAGAATCTATTTGGCTAGAGTTAAGAAATAATAGGGGTGCCATTACATTACTAGGTGTATTCTATAGGCCACCAACTAGTGGGAAAAATACGGAGGAGCAAATTTGCAGGGAAATTACAGAGAGATGCAAGAACTATAGAGTAGTGATAATGAGGGACTTCAACTATCCTAATATAGACTGGGATAGTAATAGTGTAAAGGGCAGAGAGGGGGAAGAATTTCTGAAGTGTGTTCAGGAGAACTTTCTTGATCAGTATGTTTCTGACCCAACGAGGAAGGAGGCATTGCTGGATCTGGTTCTGGGGAATGAGGTAGGTCAAGTGAAGCAAGTGTCAGTAAGTGAACATTTCGGGAAGAGTGATTACAGTATCATAAGGTTTAGCTAAGCTATGGAAAAGGACAGGGGGCAATCTAGAGTAAAAATACTTAATTGGAGGAGGGCAAAATTCAGTGGGATGAGAATGGATCTGGCCCAGGTAAATTGGAATCAAAGATTGGCAGGCAACACTGTAGTGGAACAATGGGCTACCTTTAAAGAGGAAATAGTTCAGGTACAGTTGAGGTACATTCCCACTAGGGGGAAAGGTAGGGCAACTAAAGTCAGAGCACCTGAAACGTTAACTCTGTTTCTCTCTCCACGGATGCTGCCTGGCCTGCTGAGTTTTTCCAGCGTTTTCTGTTGTTATTTCAGATTTCCAGCATCCGCAGTATTTTGCTATTGTAAAGTCAGAGCTCCCTAATTGACAAAAGAGATAGAGAGTAATATGAAGCAGAAAAAGGCGCGTATGACAGATGTCAGGTCGAGAATACATCTGAGAATCAGGTTGAATATAGAAAGTTCAGAGGAGAAGTGAAAAAGAAAATAAGAGGGGCAAAGAGAGGGTATGAGAATAGAATGACAGCTAACATAAAAAGTAATCCAAAAGTCTCCTATATGCATATAAATAGTAAATGGTTAGTAAGGGGGAGGTAGGGTGAGGCTGATTAGGGACCAAAAAGGAGACCTCCGCATGGAGGCAGAGGGTATGGCTGAGGTACTAAACGAGTACTTTGCATCTGTCTTCACCAAGGAAGAGGATGCTGACATAGACATAGTAAAGGAGGAGGTAGAAGAGATACTAGATGGGATAAGGATTGATAAAGATGAGATGCTAGAAAGGCTGGCTGTACTTAAAGGAGATAAGTCACCAGGACCGGATGGGATGCATCCTATGATGCTGAGGGAATTGAGGGAGGAAATCACAGAGGTACTGGCCATAATCTTTCAATCCTCCTTAGAAATGGAGGTGGTGCCAAAGGACTGGAGAATTGCAAATGTTACACCATTGTTCAAGAAAAGGTGTAAAGATAAACTCAGCAACTACAGGCCAGTCAGTTTAACCTCGGTAGTGGGGAAGCTTTTAGAAATGATAATCAGGGACAAAATTAACAGTCACTTGGACAAGTGTGGATTAATTAAGGAAAGCCAGCACGGATTTGTTAAAGGCAAATCGTGTTTATCAAACTTGCTCGAGTTTAGTGATCGAATTTTTTGATGAGGTAGCTGAGAGGGTTGATGAGGGCAATGCGGCAGACGTGGTGTACATGGATTTCCAAAAGGCGTTTACAAAGTGCCACATAATAGGCTTGCCAGCAAAGTTGAAGCCCATGGAATACCGCTTCTTCTTCTTAGGCAGTCCCTCGGAACCGAAGATGACTTGCTTCCACATTAAAAATGAGTTCTCAGGTGACTGATGAGTCCAATGCGGGACCTACAGTCTCTGTCACAGGTGAGGCAGACGGTGGTTGAAGGGGCGGGTGGGTGGGGTGCTTGGGTTGACATGCGCTCCTTCTGCTGTTTGCGATTGGCTTCCGCTTGCTCCCGGCGAAGAGACTCGAGGTATTCGGCGCCTTCCCGGATGCTTCTCCTCCACTTTATATGGGCTTGAGCCAGGATTTCCAGGTGTCAGTGGGGATGTTGTACTTTTTCAAGGAGGCTTTGAGGGTGTCCTTGAAGCATTTCCTCTGCCCACTTGGGGCTCTCTTGCCATGGCGGAGCTCCGAGTACAGCGCTTGTTTTGAGAGTCTCGTTTCGGGCATGCGGACGATGTGACCTGTCCATCGGAGCTGATCAAGTGTGGTCAAAGCTTCGATGCTGGGGATGTTGGCCTGAGCGAGAACACTGACGTTGGTGCGCCTATCTTGCCAATGGATTTGCAGGATCTTGAGGAGGCAGCGTTGGTACCTGTAGTGTATGTAACCTGTACCACCTTAAGAGGATACCTTAAGGTGATGGACTACTTTTTGATGGCTCCTGTACATTGTAGTACCGGTGGTGACCACACCGGTATATAAACCCTGCGGAGCAAAGTGTATCCCAGTTCAGCCCTGACCCTCAATCACTAAAGACCTGTTTACTTACTTCTGTAGTCTGTGTCCTGTTATTCAGTATAACTGCAATTGAAACCACAAACTCAACAGTGGCGACGAGTCTGATCTTACCTTGCGGCAGTTTTGCATCAAAGGAAGCTTCGTCCTCAGGAACGGGCGTCGAAAAAGGGCATCCGGCCTCAACATCCTGCATCGCATGGGAGGCCATCGGAAACCCGGGTTGGTTTGCTGACCACGAAGTCAAGCATCAGTGAGCATCCCTTCTACGACAGCGGCGGGTAAGCCCGATCGAGCGGCACGGGGGGGAAGCCAGCTGAGTTGTCAGTGGGAGAAGGGGAGGGAAAATGACAAAAAGGGCGGAGAACACGACCGCAGCCGGTGTCAGGGGCCGGACTGCAATCGGGCAGAGATGCGCAGCAGCCAGAAAAGCGTTTATGGCCACACGGACCGCGGGAGCGGCGGGGGAACAAGAGCAGCAACGCAGGGGAAAATAAAGGACCGCTGGGAGGCGTGGACGGCAACAGCGTGGGAATCACCATTTTGAGTCAGCGGGGGAAGAAGACAAGCGCGGGAAAAGCCGCCAAGCACGGGAAAAGCCGCCATCTTGGAAAAAATAAAAAATAAAATAAAATAATAATATCCAAAGGGGAAGGAGAAACTCAGCAAGGATGCCAAAAACGGGTAACATCACTGCTTTTGATAACGATGTGGAAGATTGGGCCACTTATGTGGAACGCATCAAAGTTTATTGTACAACGAATGAGGTACCGGATGATAAGAAAGCACTAACCCTATTAAACTCAATGGGTACGAAGACGTATGGGTTATTAAGGAACCTTGTAACACCAGACAAACCGGTAGGGAAGAGTTTCGCGGATATTGTTACTATCCTGCAGGAGCATTTAAACCCCACGCCGCTGCCGATAGCGGAACGATTTAAATTCTACAAAAGAATTCAACTTAAAGAAGAAAGCAACGCTGAATTCCTAACAGAACTGCGCAAGTTATCAAAGTACTGCCAGTTCGGAACAGGACTAGCAGACGCACTGAGAGATAAGTTTGTGTGTGGGCTCCTAAGGGAAGGAACCCAGGAGCGACTGCTAGAGGAAAAGGACCTTACGCTGGACAAAGCTTTCAGCATTGCAGCATCCCACGAGGCAGCAGCACGGGGCACTGCAGAGATACAGCAAAGGCCATTGGAATTCAGCACCAATGAAATGGCATTGGGCACAGTAAAGTGCTATCGTTGTGGAAGGACAACGCATGACCAGAACCAGTGCTGGTTCAAAGATAAAGAATGCAGGCAATGTGGCAAACTTGGTCATATAGCGAGAGTATGCCGGTCCGGAAAGAAGACCAGCAGCAAAAAGTCACCGCAGGAGAAGTACAAAAAAGTACACAAGGTGACAGAGAACAGTTCGGATGAACAGAAGACGGATTCAGACTCCAGCAGTAAGCAACTGGGTTGTCTGAAAATACATAATGTGGGTAACACAGCAGACCATCAAACTGTCTGGGTCATGCTTCGGATAGCAGGAGTCCAAGTGAAGATGGAATTGGACATTGGGTCGGCATTAATGGTCATGAATAAGCAAGATTACAAAAGGTTATTCTCGCACATTCCCCTGAGGGATACGGAGATTGTATTGAAAACATACATGGGGCAAATAGTATACCCCAAAGGAAAGATAAAAGTAAACGTGGTCTACAATGGTAAAGAAAGTTGGAAAATGGACTTGTATGTGTTACCTGATGGAGGTCCGCCACTACTGGGACAGGAGTGGATCCGGAGAATAAATGTGGACTGGCATTTCATACAAGCACTGACTGTAGATGCCTGTAAGGAGGACGACGTCAAACCTAAATGGCTGTCCAAAACCTTAGGCGATGCTAAGGAGGTGTTCCAACAGGGACTTGGAACAGTGAAAGGAATTACGGCAACCATCAAGGTTGAAGAACATGCAAACCCAAAATTTTTCAAAGCCAGACTGGCCTTATGCGATACGACCTGCTGTGGAAGCAGAGCTGGAAGGGCTAGAATGTTCAGGGGTACTGTCCAAGGTGGACTGGAGCGAATGGGCTACACCCATTGTTCCTGTCATGAAGCGTTCGTTGAGCAACAAGCCAGGGGAACCTGGGAAGGTTCGCATCTGTGGCGATTTCAAGATCACTGTTAATCCGGTTCTTCACACGGTGCAATATCCGCTTCCGCAGATTGAAGATATCTTCGCTTCGCTGTCTGGCGGGAAACACTTCACTAAGATAGACCTGGCGCAGGCGTACCTACAGATGGAAGTTGATGAAGCGTCACGTCAGTATCTCACGATCAACACGCATAAGGGCTTATATCGGTATAATAGACTGGTTTTTGGAGTGGCATCGGCTCCAGCGATTTGGCAAAGGGCCATGGAGCAGGTATTGCAGGGAATTCCAGGCACACAATGCTACCTGGATGACATCCTGATTACAGGAGATAACGATAAGGATCACCTCGCGAATTTGGAGCAGGTGCTCATCAGATTGAAAGAATATGGGCTCAGAGTTAATCGCCAGAAATGCGAGTTCTTTCAAAAGCGAATCTCGTACTGCGGCCACGTCATTGACCGGGAGGGGCTCCATAAGTCACCTGACAAGATCAAAGCTGTTGTAAATGCTCCTGCACCAGAAAATGTATCCCAGTTGAGGTCGTTCCTCGGGTTGGTTAACTATTACCACAAGTTTCTTCCAAATTTATCCACGGTGTTACACCCGCTAAACACTCTTTTGCAAATGGGAATACCATGGAAGTGGAGCGATGATTGTAAGCGGGCTTTTTAAAAGAGCAAGGCACTGATCACCTCTAAGGAAGTGTTGGCTCACTTTAACCCAACGCTGCCTATTCGCTTAGCTTGTGATGCTTCTCCATATGGTATCGGGGCAGTGCTCTCACATAAGTTTCCAGATGGCTCGGAAAGGCCAGTCACTTTCGCATCCAGATCATTGACCTCCGCTGAGCGCAACTATGCTCAGATAGATAGGGAGGCTCTCAGCCTCGTGTGGGGAGTTAAGAAATTTAAACATTACCTGCAAGGCCAAAGGTTTACGCTGCTGACAGATCACCAGCCATTGGTTTCCATTTTCAACCCTAAGAAGGGTGTTCCGGTAATGACGGCGCAGAGGCATCAGAGATGGTCCCTTTTCCTAGGGGCACATCAATATGATATTGAATTCAAAGGTACAAAGCAACATGGTAATGCTGATGGGCTGTCGCGCTTGCCACTACCTACAGCGGAAGAGGCACCGGCAGTTGACCCTGTCGAGATATTTCACTCGACCATCATCGAATGCTTACCAGTCACCAATGCGGGTATTGAGAGAGAGACCCGAAATGACCCGACACTGTCTCGGGTCTACGACTTGACAGTGAAGGGATGGCCAGCACATGGCGAACCACTGTTACCAGCATTCTCAGCCAGACGAGAACAGCTGTCCATATGTCAAGGAACATTGATGTATGGAATAAGGGTGATTATTCCTCCAAAATTAAGAGAGAGAGTTCTGAAAGAATTGCACGAAGGTCATCTGGGGGGAGTCAAGATGAAAAGCCTTGCTAGGGCTTATGTGTGGTGGCCAGGTATCGACAAACAAATAGAGGATCTGACTAAAAGCTGCTCAGGGTGCCAAAAAGTTCAAAACGCACCTCCAACTGCACCGCTGCATCCGTGGGAATGGCCTTCAGCCCCATGGCAACGTGTGCATATCGACTTTGCAGGTCCATTCGTGGATTCCATGTTTTTGGTAGCAGTAGACGCACATTCTAAATGGCCAGAAGTGATGAAGATGTCAACCACTACCTCTGAGAAGACGATCGCAGTTCTAAGAACCATATTTGCAAGGAATGGGTTGCCGGAGCAAATATGTTCAGACAACAGACCACAGTTCGTGTCAGAAGAATTCCAGAAATTCATGAAAAAGAATGGGGTGAAACACTATACATCTGCCCCACATCATCCGGCTACAAATGGGTTGGCCGAGAGATTTGTACAAACGTTCAAAAAGGCGATAAAGGCCATGAGTGAAGACCATATTCCACTACAACACAAGGCGGACAATTTCCTGATGGCGTATCGAAATGCCACGCATGCAGTGACAAATCAAAGCCCTGCCATAATGTTCTATAACAGAAGGTTGCGGTCCCGGTTGGATTTGTTAAAACCCAATGTGCGAAGGGAAGTCGAAAACAAGCAATTCCAGCATGTAAATAACAAGGCCACTCGTAGTTTCGAAATAGGACAACCAGTGTTGGCCAGGGACTATAGGGATGATAAATGGCAACCTGGAACAATTCGTGCACGACAAGGACCTTTGATGTACACGGTAGACGTTGGAGAGAACGTAATACGACGTCATGCTGACCAACTTGTGGAATCGAGTACAAGGGTCGACCCCATGTCTATGGCAGAGACACCAGTTGAAGAACTTATTGAGCCTGTAGCATCTACCTCAGACTCGAACGTACCTGATGATGTTCAATCCATAGGAGATCAAGTGGATGAGTCACCCCAGCAACGAGAACCAGAGACCCCTGAAAGGCGTTATCCGGCCCGGATCAGGAGGCCTCCTCAGAGACTGAATCTTTGAACAGTTGTGTGTACATTGTATATATGTTATCCATGTAATGTTTAATTTGGGGTGTACACTGTTAAGCTAAAAGGGGAGGAATTGTAGTGTATGTAACCTGTACCACCTTAAGAGCCATTCAACGAGATCATGGCTGATCATCCAAATTCAGTACCCTGTCCCTGCCTTCTCCCCATATCCCTTGATCCCTTTAGCCTTAAGAAATATATCCAACTTCTTCTTGAATATATTTAATGAATTGGTCTCCACTGCCTTCTGTGGTAGAGAATTCCACAGGTTCACCACTCTCTGGGTGAAGAAATTCCTCCTCATCTCTGTCCTAAATGGCTTACCCCTTATCCTTAGACTGTGACCCCTGGTTCTGGACGCCCCGACCATTGGGAACATCCTTCCTGCATCTACTCTGTCTAGTCCTGTTAGATTTTTATAAGTTTCAATGAGATCCCCTCTCATTCTTCTAAACTCCAGCGAATATAAGCCCAATCGACCCAATCTCTCCTCATACGTCATTCCTGCCACCCCAGGTATCAGCCTGGTGAATCTTCGCTGCACTCCCTCCATGGAAATAACATCCTTCCTCAGATAAGGCAACCAAAACTGCACACAATACTCAAGGTGTGGTCTCATCAAAGCCCTGTACAACTGCAGCAAGACATCCTTGTTCCTGTACTCGAACCCTCTTGCTATGAAGGCCAACATACCATTTGCCTTCTTAAGCACCTGCTGCACCTGCATGCTTACCTTCAGCGACTGGTGCACAAGGACACCCAGGTCTCGTTGCACTTCCCCTTCTCCCAATCTATTGCCATTCAGATAATAATCTGCCTTCCTGTTTTTGCCACCAAAGTGGATAACCTTGCATTTATCCACGTTATATTGCATCTGCCATGCTTCTGCCCAATCACCCAACCTGTCGAAATCATACTGGAGTTTCTCAGCATGCTCCTCACAGCACACACACCCACCCAGCTTTGTGTCATCTGCAAACTTGGAGATATTACATATAGTTCCCTCGTCTAGATCATTAATATATATTGTGAATAGCTGGGGTCCTAGGACCGATCCCTGCGGTACCCCACTAGTCACTGCCTGCCACTCGGAAAAAGACCCGTTTATTCCAACTCTTTGCTTTCTGTCTGCCAACCAGTTCTCTATCCAAGTCAATACCTTGCCCCCAATCCCATGTGTCTTAACTTTACACGCTAATCTCTTATGCGGGACCTTATCGAAAGCCTTCTGATAGTCCAAATACACCACATCCAATGGTTCTCCCTTATCTATTTTACCAGTTACATCCTCAAAAAATTCCAGTAGATTAGTCAAGCACGATTTACCTTTTGTAAATCCATGTTGACTTTGTCCGATCCTGTCACTGTTTTCCAAGTGCTCTGCTATTACATCTTTTATAATGGACTCTAGCATTTTCCCCACTACCGATGTCAGGCTTACCGGTCTATAATTCCCCATTTTCTCTCTACCACCTTTTTTGAATAGTGGGGTAACATTTGCTACCCTCCAATCCATGGGTACTGTTCCAGAGTCTATCGAATTTTGGAAGATGACCAGCAATACATTTACTATTTCTAGGGCCACTTCCTTAAGTACCCTAGGATGTAGGTTATCAGGCCCTGGGGATTTATCGGCCTTCAATCCCATTAATTTCCCCAACACCATTTCTCTACAAATACTGATTTCTTTCAGTTCCTCCCTCTCATTAGACCCTATGTTCCCCGACATCTCTGGGAGGTTATTTGTGTCCTCCTTTGTGAAGACAGAACCAAAGTATGTGTTTAATTGGTCTGCCATTTCTTTGTTCCCCATTATAAATTCCCCTGATTCCGACTGATGATGAACCTGGAAAACACTGTTTCGGCTTCAACTGGAGAATTGTTTCCAATTCTGGGCACTGCATTTTAGGAAGGATGTGAAGGCCTTAGAGAGGGTGCAGAAAAGATATACAAGAATGATTCCAGGGACGAGGGACTTCAGTTATGTGGATAAACTGGATAAGCTGGGGTTCTTCTCCTTAGAGCAGAGAAGATTGAGAGGAGATTTGATATTGGTGTTCAACATCATGAGGGGTCTGGACAGAATAGATAGGGAGAAACTGTTCCCATTGACGGAATGGTCAAGAACCAGAGGACACACATTCAAAGTGAGTGGCAAAAGAACCAAACGCGACGTGAGAACAAACTTTTTACTCAGCGAGTGGTTAGGATCGGGAATGCACTGCCTGAAAGGGTGCTGGAGGCAGACTCAACTTTATCTTTCAAAAGGGAGTTGGATAAGTATCTGAAGGAAAAATATTTGCAGGACTACGAGGAAAGGCAGGGGACAAGCTGAGGTGCCCTTGCAGAGAGCCGGCATGGGCTGGACGGGCCGAATGGCCTTCTCCATGCTGTAACCATTCTATGATTCTATACATTTACAAAACTGATGCAGCCAAAATCTGAATTTGAATAAGATCTTATTGAAGCCCCAGCTTGTTTCTGATAAATATTCATAGCCAGTCTTATTTGGAGTTAATTTATACATAATTTTCTGTATGACCTCTTACATATAACAACATTCCACTGTACATCTTTTCCTATAATGATAGAGGCATACATGTTGCACAGTGCCTATTTCTGTGATCTGATCTTATCGTGTGTGTCCTGTGCAGGCCTCCCTGTAGAATTCAACATTTGGCTGCAACCTGACCTTATTTGCCTTACCCAAATACAATAACACATTTGAGATCTTCCAGACAACAGAAGGATAACTATGTTGAAATTTCTTCTTTAAATTATTATTGTTATATTGCTAACTGCAATGCAGAAAAGTATTCCTTTTTGCTGTATATTCTTGTGTACTGAAAGCTTGTGCTTTCTTCTCTCCCTCCCCTTCTCCTTCTCACAAGCAAAAATAATAATCAATAGAATCAACTTGCTAACTTGTTTACTTTAGAAAGATTAACAAAAAAATCTATGTAAACAGCAGCCAGAGTATAAAACAGTTCAGCCTGTTAATACAGAATTTATTACAAGCATTATATATTTTAAAGCTCCATAAACCCCATTCTTGCCACCTCTGGAACAACTGTCGTATGTTCTGATCTAGGTAAGTGTCTGAGCTGTCCATTTGGAGCTTGAATGTCAGGATAATAGTAGCTTTCTTTTGCTGAATGATAAAGCAATTGAAACTTTGTCAACTAATGAAGATAATAAACAATAAGGTCCAGTACTGCCCATCAGGGAACGAGGACCTTGAATCCAATAGAGCTCCTTACGAACAGCAATCTCAACTGCCCCACCTCCTTTCTCGCTGACTTTCCACCCGGCACGCCTGCTGGGAAATATCTCAGCAACCCCCTTCTTATCCCGCTCAACCCACACAGTACTGCCTTCCCAGACTCTGCTAACAGATCAACAATCACCGTCTCGCTCTGCATTTCCTTCCAGAATGTCTGTTCACGCATGAACCAGGCCCTTGCCATCCAGAACCCTATTAAAATTTACTGAAGTTCTCCTGTTCTGAACTAAAATGAAATCATTGACATAATGGCCCGGAATTTGCTGGAGCAGGGCATCTCATGGAATGCCTGGTTAGTTAGACTTTTTCCTGCACCCTTCAGCTCAAAATTTTGTTGCCCTGTTATTTGCTGGAAGTGTGAGCTTATAATGGTGCAGCGAGGGCAACAGGGCATCTGGGACCTGAGTGAACGTTGGGACCAACAGGGTATCTCCTTAAGCGATGAGATTTAGGGATTGAGAAATAAACAGTGGAAGTACTGAGAAGCAGGATGAATTAGAGTGGGTGAATTCAATGTCAAATCAGGTACAGAAAGAGAAATAAGGAGAGTGAAAGAAAGATTGGATTAAGAGAGAGAGGAAAAAGAGATAGAAAGGAAAAGTAATAAAAACAATTAAAATTTAAAATTTGACATTTACAAAGTCTCCAACAACAATTACCTTAAGGAATGAGACTCCACACTTTTAATTGTTCACTTTCTGGGCTAGAGAGGTTGATTGGCAGCCATTAACAATTATCACACCATTAAAAGAGTACTTACACTTTTAATTACTAGTCTTAACTTTCTGTGGCACATTTAATGGGCAATTAATGTACAAATGTAGCAACATCATGAAACTCACACTGAGGTTAAGTGAGATGCCCTTTTCGCACAGCTAACGGCGGAGCTGTGCGAATTGTCCAGCAACTTGTGGTGATCTGCAATTTATGGGGTTTCTCTTCCTCACCACAAGTTGCTGGCCGATTTTCACACTAATAACCATGTGCGTTGTTTATGCCGTTATTTTTTTCAGCAAATTCCGGCCCTACGTATTTTTCCTTACAAGAGTATGGCGGAACTTTCAACTTTGGCGGGGGGAGTATAACCGTCCATTATACACCCCGCCCCATTTCCATTAACTTCCTGAACGACAAAGACATTAATATCTCCAAGGAGGATACGTTTATCCTCCCTTTGAACTAATACAGATCTTTGTAGAACTTCTTTTTGGTGTAATCACTACTGGTCATGTTAGGTGCGTAGATTCTAACAACGGTATCTTGATACGTAAGCGTTAATGGGAGTCCCATCACCATTGCCTGTGAACTTAGAGTGCGGCTGTCATCAGCACAGATACTGGGAGTCACAAATGAAAAGTAAGTCCCAAGTGAGGACCAATGCCTGTAACCATCAAAGATGAGGTTGCAATGTGGACAAAGGTGCTACCATTACTTTAAGCACCCCATACATCCCAATCGGTGTGGCAATAGTAGGACAAAGTAGATGGCGGTGCAGATGCAGAGGTAGACACTTTATTGCACAACACATGTGAACCCCAATTATATTTCTATCCAAAGTTTCTGTCTTTTTTAATAGATCTGACATGGTTTGGGTCAGGCTTGGGCCACTGCTACATGCAAATTGCAATTGTCAGAAACACAATGAATAAGCCCAGTCGTGCAATTCAGAAGTTACAAGAATTATTATTGGTGAATTTGAGTAAATAGAGAAAGATAAACAGACGGATAAGCAGACAGAGACGGACCCTGTTTCCACAGATGCAAAAATTAACCATCAGTACCAGCACAAATCAACTCTTTTCCGACTGAATAAGTCACCTATCATTAATGGGAAATAATAGACAGTCAGAGTCAAGTTAAAGTGCACAATGGAAATGATCTCATGCAACAATAAAACCCTATTAATTTCAGAGTAGGACGCTAGTATTTTCAGTTTGCACTGCAAATGGCTGTGAAGCACTTTGGGACATCACGATGTCATGAAAGGGGCCATGTAAATGCAAGTTCTTCCTTTCTATTGAAACAAGGAATGCAAGACAAAATTTCCTAAATGTACAAACCATTGTACTGTGCTTCAGTAAAATTTATAGATAAGAATATGCATAATACGCCTGGGTGCTGTACACTGCATGCATGCTGTTAAATGTTGCAATTTGAACTTGATACATTCCAATCTCCCATGCTGTTTGCAGTACAAAAAAAGGAAGAAGCTAAGTTGTGGCTAAAAACAGCAGATCCAGAGCTTAGCCACAGGCTGCCAATGATGTCATTTCACTAATGGTTTGCATGTCAAAAAGGAAGTCAACTCTCATTAAAATTGTGAGCCTGCGGAAAGATCACTTATTGCTAGGGTCAGATTATGTGCCTAGTTGTGGCTGGCAGACAGGAATTCCATATAAATCCAGCAGGTTTGTTTTTATAGAGCAGAACATGCCAATATCTAATTTTTAAACGATTTTAGATGTAGGGATGTGACTGTGCGTAGAAGGATTATTGCACAGTTTTCAAAGTATTACAAAATATTACAAAGTATTTACAGCACAGAAACAGGCCATTTGACCCAACAGGTCCATGCCAGTGTTTATACTCCACGCGAGCCTCCTCCCACCCTACTTCACCTAACCCCATTAACATATCCTTCTATTCCTTTCTGACTCATATACTTATCTAGCTTCTCCTTAAATGCATCTATGCTATTCCCCTCAATTATTCCTTGTGGTGGCAAGTTCCACATTCTAACCACTCTCTGGGTAAAGAAGTTTGTACTGAATTCCCTACTGGATTGATTAGTGACTCTTATATTTATGGCCCCTAGTTCTGGTCTCACGTGCAAGTGGAAACATCTTCTCTATGTCTACCCTATAAAACTCTTTCATAATTTTAAAGACCTCTATCAGATCACCCCTCAGTCTTCTGTTTTCTAAAGAAAAGAGCCCCAGCCTGTTCAATCTTTCCTGATTGGTATAACCTCTCTGTTCTGGTATCATTCTAGTAAATATTTTGCACACCTTCTCCAGTGTCTCTATATCCTTTTTTGTTAACTTTCTCCTGTAAAGGATATCATATCAAGGAAAAAAAACAACCGTTTCTCATGCCTATTTGGAGAAGACAGGAAAATACCAGACTTATAAAAATAGAGGTCTGTGAAAAACTTACGATGTAAACAATCAGATACATCGAGATACTCAACATACAATACGTGCCTTTTTACTATACTGACAATCTTGATTGGGTAAATTCCCCTTTTTATTTATAACCTTGTTACATGCTATTACAAGCCTCATTTCAGGACTTGAGCACAGCAAGATAAATTACTGTACATGATAATCTGTTTTAGTGATATTGATCGAGTAATAAATATTGGCCAGGATACCATGAGAATTCCCCTGTTCTTCTTCGAGTAGTGCCATGAGATCCTTTGGGCTGGATTTTGACAATGGGGACGTGATGGAGGCGGGACTCCCACCTTTTGGGTTGTAGTCCCGCCTCCATCGGTTTGTGGCCAACCCACGCGATTTTCCCTTGATTGACCTTGTTGAGCCCGCCCAGCGGGCTCAGCAGGCCAATTAAGGGACACTTGGTTACAGGTGACGTCAGGGATTGACATTTCATCTGTCAAGAGCTTTTGACAGATGAAATATCAGTGTTTGACAGCTCTGTGAAGCTGTCAAACACTGACAATCTGACTTCTAACTTGAGTCCTTTTCCACAGACTCAGTTAGAAATCTCTCCAGAACAGAAAGCAGAGGTTGCAGCTTTTGACAGCTCGCAGCCATTCTGCTTTCTGTGCCGGTGAGATGAGGGACTCCCGAGGCCTGAAGGAAGGAAGCCTGCATTAGTAAGTAAAGGTAAGTAAAACTTATTTAAACACTTTACACACACCAGCACACTTACCTCTGCACTCATGCACCCATCACTCACCTGAACACCGGACCTCTCGAACCCTCCAAGCCCTTCAGCCCGATGGTCCGCCTCGCTAACTTGGCGTGGTTTGGAGCCGTTGGGCAGCCCACACTTCAGGGCTAAAAATAGGGATTAGGCCAAAAACTGCCTGTTAACTACCTGTTAACAGGCAGTTAATTGGCACTAATCCCCTTCCCGCCTCGGGGAGGTGGCTCCCAGCACAGGTCGGGTACCCGCCTCCTGGGGAACGGGCATGGAGGTGGGTTGGGGGCGGGAAGGGTTCGTGCTCCCCGATTCTACAATTTTCCCCCCACTCCTGCCTCCAAACCCGCCTCCACGGGGCTTGGAAATTCGAGCCCTTTGTGTCCACCCAAGATGGCAAATGGGGCCTTTGTTTAACATTTATCCAAAAGACAACACCACCAACAGTACAGCACTCCTCAATAGTGCACTGAATGTCAGCCTAGAGTATGTGCTGAAGTCTCTGGAGTAGGGCTTGAACCCACAACCTTCTGACTCAGAGGCATGAGTGCTACCACTCAACCAAGGCTGACACATAGAAATGCTACTTTTTTCTTCCATTCTATAAACACATAATAATAGATGTTTACAAATAACCAATCAGGCAATTACACAATTGAGAGGCCAGGACGTGACCGGCTGTGAGTCCATTCGTGACAAAAACAGAGTCCAATTGACATTGATAAATGATTTGCATTTCTTTCTTGCAGTTTGTGACACCATCTTAACCCCTTGTTGTTATGTGTGTGAAATACACTCTAGACTTTGTTATATCTTGCATATGCAACATACATCTCACTATGCATTACCCTAAATGTAATACATTCTAATCTTTAAAGATATTTTTCTGATCAATTTATTAAATATTTATACATTTTGATGGAAATTCTAACTTCTAATTTGATGATGTCTTCTTCCTGCAATAGAAACTCCTCAGATGTTACCCTGGAATTCCAAAAGCCAGGAAGAAAACTTGAAAACATACTATCATGTTCAAGTGACAGACCTCCTTTGGTTGTACAGACAAAGGGGGAAAAATTCGATAGTGACCATTTCAGGGCGCTAACATCGCCTGGGCACTAAATTTAGCGCCCGGCAGTAATTGGTGCCGGCGACCACGAAATTGAGTTTTAGCGCACCAAGAGGGAAGTGGAGCGCTAAATCAAGTGCTCCACTTCTATCTTAGGGCGCTAACGTCGGAGAGTGGGGCGGAGACTTCAGCAGCCGCGTTCAAAGACTCCTTCCCTCCCTTAAGGGAAGGGTCATCGCTGCAGGCTCTGAAATTTAAAAAGTACCTACCTGGACCACCAAGGCAGCTGCGATCCTGCGCATTCAGCCCAGCACTCAAGCAGAGTGCCGGGCTGATCGATCACGGACAGGAGCCCGTGAAAAAAACTAGAACAGCAAAGGTAAGTTATTTTTCACTTACCTCGGCCACCTCGCCTTTAATCATTGCCCCCGAAGTGGCCGCCCGCCCGATGCACGCCTCCTGCAGCTGTTGGTGTTTTCGGGTCCGGGGCGCAACCGGGGCGATGCGCACGGCGATGACGTCACAATCTCCGGGTGAAGGAGATCAGGGCGCAACGCCATAGCACCGCCGCAAAACTCCTGCTGAATATGGCAGGAGTCGATGTCAGCGCCGCGTCCAGTCGTAAAGCCATTTGCTGGGGCACTAGCGGGAGGCGCAAAGGCACCCAATTTCGCCCCCAAATACTTTAACACTGCATGCTTACCAAGATACATTTGTGAGCACATTGTTTTTTTAGGATAACAATTATCAATGGGGGCAAATGGCTAAAAGTAAAGTGAAATCATTTCTGGCTTTGTCTTCACTAAACCATGAAGATTTTAATTTTTGCGTATCAGGTTGTATATCCATCTATAACAATAACCAACTTACATAGAGCTGTATATTGAAACTTGAACTTGAAATATTGAAAAATGAAATGGGGTAAACTGCAAATATTTATCTTTACATGCAGCACCTAATCTAAGTCGTCAATTTCAACTGATTCACAAGTTATTTAAAACATTTTAACAGCCTTATTGCTCTAAACAAATCTGAAGTATATCAGTAAACGTTAACTTAGTCTGTTTCTAAAAAGTCTTTCAATTGGTTAATAATAATTTCCATTTTACTATAAAAAAGATTTCACACAGTGCAACTTCAGTGAATTGTTACTGTATTTCACCAATCCTGCTGCTTCTATGTTATGTGGTCTTAGGTCATTTATTATTACATTCAAGATAATTACCATATTTAAAACTAGATCAAGAATTTAGGCCCAAAGCTCATGATTTAATTTGTCCAGATGCAGTTTTTCCAAATTACCTGTAGGTAGCACTCTTTGACTCAACATAGTCTTGTTTATAATCTGAAAATGTTAGCTTGCTCATATAACACTATGATTTCAGCAATGTAATTTTTTTCTCTGCTATAAATTACAATTGAATAAACATTATAGTATATGTATAAACAACATTTTTGATTCATAGACTGTTGTATTGATAAATTACTGAACTGAAATATATCTTTAATACAAGTAATAGTCTTAGGGGGAAAAATTCAGTTGGTTTGCGCCTCCCGTTAGCGCCTTAAAAGGGCGCTAATGGGGCACAAAGCAATTAGCGCCCGGGCGCGGCGATGTTTGCGCCGCTCACAAAATTAACTAGACATTTTGCGCTGGCGCTAAACACTACCGTCACAATCTCCTGCGCCGGCAGATCGTGACATCAGTCGAGTGTGCAACGCCCCGGTAGCGCCCCGGACCGGATATTGAGTGGCGCCCCCTGCCTTACCGCCTGCCGCTAGCAACGACAGGTTGAGGGGAGCGTTTTGCAGTCAGGAAGGGACTGGGGGAGCGCTATTTAAAGGCAACCGCTTCCTGCCTTTTTTTGTTGGTGAAATGTTTGCACCACGCATTCTGAGAGAGAGAGAGAGACTTCTGGAGAGATTCAATGCTGTGTGAAGGAGTTTTGGGTACTGAGCAGCACTTTGCAGGTTCATTTTGATTTGCCCTTCCTTGTATCGATTTAGTGGGGGCTGCACTCTGAGCTCTTTCCCTGGGCCTCTCCATTGTTCTTTCCAGCAGATTTGATGTACAGGTCTCTCCAGGCCAAGATTCAAGGCTGCAATGAGCAGGATGTGGATGGAGAGCAAGATGAACCCTCCTCTTTAAGAACTGGCCGGCGCCAGTGTGTCTGTGTTCCATTGCTGACTGACATCACATGGGCTTCGCCAGCACTCTGAGGTAGCGCCTCGCTCCTCGGCCTTTGCGCCTTAAGACAGGTGCGAAGCGCCTGATTTAGCGCTCCAATCACCTCCAGGGGCAATAAAAGCCAAATTTGCAGTCGGAGGCGATAATTAGCGCCAGGCGCTAATCTTTGCGCCCGGCCGATAAGCGCGCCCCAAATGAGGCGATACTGAATTTTTCCCCCTTCATTTTTGTTTCATTTTGGTACCTACAAATTGTCAGCTACTTGATTGAAACATCAATAAGACAAGCCTTTCCTTAAGTGGCAAGTCTGCTTGCATTCTGTTGACCCCTGACCCAAGGACAGAAGGATTATAGGCAATTATCATCTATCGCTGCAGAACTATGACTAAGGCAACAGAACTAATGGGGGATTGCAGCTCTTGTTATGCGTTATGTATTCTTTTTTATTATGCAGCAAGTTTTCTTGTTACTTTGATATAATAAATATTTCAAACATTCAACTGTCTTTCTGGTTATAATCTCTTCCATAAGCTAAACAGCGTCTTTAAAAGTTTTAGAGCTGTTCTGTTATCATGTTCCTCTTTAGGGGCTGATAAAGAATCCTGCTGTAGGGATTTACTTTCATTTCCACATACATTGTTGCAGTGAGAGGAACTAGAGAAACTCTTAGAGAAAGTGCTTACTTCTACTTTGTTGTCTAAACAATGGCCCAGAAATTCGGGTCGGGGGCTTCCCGCGGGTACAAGCCCCCGACCTGCACTTAACTTGCGCGCCGGCCGTTGAGCTCTGGGCTCCCGTGGGATTCCGATCCTGGGCCTCCTCCAACTGCCGGCGCGCAGTGCTTGCGTATCCCAGGGGCGCAGTTAGTTCAATGCGTCCCCTGGGATCACATGGGCCATGGAGAGCCAATGGGAGCAGGGAATGCGTCATTCATAAGTTTGACAGGAAGGGCTGTCAAACTTATAAATACTATAAGCCCCAAAACATCACTAAATCTTCAAAAAAAAAATTTTTTAATCACATTTTTAAATAAACTATAAATTACATAAAATAACTATTTTAAACAATTTAAATTTTTGAAAAAAATAATTTTATTTTCTAACGGGGCTAAAAATAAACTTACCTTTCTTTAAAGTATTTAAAAATAATAAACCTGTGGAAAAAATGTTTTAATTTTAATTAATTCACTTACCTTGTAAAAAGCAGGCATTGCGACTGCTTTTTAAAAGTGTAACTCCTGGAGACTTACCCTCCCGGGAAAACCTGCAAAAAAAACTAAGTTCGATGTGCACGCGCAGCCTCTCCTGCGCACGTGTTCGACTTCTGAACCCCTTCTTTCAGGGAAACAGAAGTGCCGGTTTCCCGCGCATGCGCAGTTCATGCAGGAAACCGGCACTTCCATTGGGCCTACGGGTGAGTACCCCGTGCGTACTCACCCGTGGAGACCCGAATTTCTGGGCCAATACTTTTTTTATTTGACATAGATATAGAAATTAGCCGAAATAAATGAAAGTATAACATTAAAGTTAACTCAAACTAACTTTTAGTGCAGTTTCACTTCTTAACCAATTGGAGGTGCCAGATATATTTTACTACTTGTGACCACTAGCTCACAAGACACTGGAAAAAATGTTTTTATAAACAAACTATAATGAATTCTTGGGATAAGTGTTCTGTTTAGATCCATAACCTTCTGAATATTATTTTCAAATGGGAGAAATTATTTTTTGCATTGCATATCCTAAGGTCCATGGTATAACAACAATGACAACTTGTATTTATATAGCACCTTTAACATAGTAAAACATCCCAAGGCGCTGCACAGAAGTATTTTAAGACAAATAGACACCGATCCACATAAGGATAAATTAGGGCAGGTGACCAAAAGCTTGGTCAAAGAGGTAGGTTTTAAGGAGCGTCTTAAAGGAGGAAAGACGCAATGGGGGCAAATGGCTAAAAGTAAAGTGAAATCATTTCTGGCTTTGTCTTCACTAAACCATGAAGATTTTAATTTTTGCGTATCAGGTTGTATATCCATCTATAACAATAACCAACTTACATAGAGCTGTATATTGAAACTTGAACTTGAAATATTGAAAAATGAAATGGGGTAAACTGCAAATATTTATCTTTACATGCAGCACCTAATCTAAGTCGTCAATTTCAACTGATTCACAAGTTATTTAAAACATTTTAACAGCCTTATTGCTCTAAACAAATCTGAAGTATATCAGTAAACGTTAACTTAGTCTGTTTCTAAAAAGTCTTTCAATTGGTTAATAATAATTTCCATTTTACTATAAAAAAGATTTCACACAGTGCAACTTCAGTGAATTGTTACTGTATTTCACCAATCCTGCTGCTTCTATGTTATGTGGTCTTAGGTCATTTATTATTACATTCAAGATAATTACCATATTTAAAACTAGATCAAGAATTTAGGCCCAAAGCTCATGATTTAATTTGTCCAGATGCAGTTTTTCCAAATTACCTGTAGGTAGCACTCTTTGACTCAACATAGTCTTGTTTATAATCTGAAAATGTTAGCTTGCTCATATAACACTATGATTTCAGCAATGTAATTTTTTTCTCTGCTATAAATTACAATTGAATAAACATTATAGTATATGTATAAACAACATTTTTGATTCATAGACTGTTGTATTGATAAATTACTGAACTGAAATATATCTTTAATACAAGTAATAGTCTTAGGGGGAAAAATTCAGTTGGTTTGCGCCTCCCGTTAGCGCCTTAAAAGGGCGCTAATGGGGCACAAAGCAATTAGCGCCCGGGCGCGGCGATGTTTGCGCCACTCACAAAATTAACTAGACATTTTGCGCTGGCGCTAAACACTACCGTCACAATCTCCTGCGCCGGCAGATCGTGACATCAGTCGAGTGTGCAACGCCCCGGTAGCGCCCCGGACCGGATATTGAGTGGCGCCCCCTGCCTTACCGCCTGCCGCTAGCAACGACAGGTTGAGGGGAGCGTTTTGCAGTCAGGAAGGGACTGGGGGAGCGCTATTTAAAGGCAACCGCTTCCTGCCTTTTTTTGTTGGTGAAATGTTTGCACCACGCATTCTGAGAGAGAGAGAGAGACTTCTGGAGAGATTCAATGCTGTGTGAAGGAGTTTTGGGTACTGAGCAGCACTTTGCAGGTTCATTTTGATTTGCCCTTCCTTGTATCGATTTAGTGGGGGCTGCACTCTGAGCTCTTTCCCTGGGCCTCTCCATTGTTCTTTCCAGCAGATTTGATGTACAGGTCTCTCCAGGCCAAGATTCAAGGCTGCAATGAGCAGGATGTGGATGGAGAGCAAGATGAACCCTCCTCTTTAAGAACTGGCCGGCGCCAGTGTGTCTGTGTTCCATTGCTGACTGACATCACATGGGCTTCGCCAGCACTCTGAGGTAGCGCCTCGCTCCTCGGCCTTTGCGCCTTAAGACAGGTGCGAAGCGCCTGATTTAGCGCTCCAATCACCTCCAGGGGCAATAAAAGCCAAATTTGCAGTCGGAGGCGATAATTAGCGCCAGGCGCTAATCTTTGCGCCCGGCCGATAAGCGCGCCCCAAATGAGGCGATACTGAATTTTTCCCCCTTCATTTTTGTTTCATTTTGGTACCTACAAATTGTCAGCTACTTGATTGAAACATCAATAAGACAAGCCTTTCCTTAAGTGGCAAGTCTGCTTGCATTCTGTTGACCCCTGACCCAAGGACAGAAGGATTATAGGCAATTATCATCTATCGCTGCAGAACTATGACTAAGGCAACAGAACTAATGGGGGATTGCAGCTCTTGTTATGCGTTATGTATTCTTTTTTATTATGCAGCAAGTTTTCTTGTTACTTTGATATAATAAATATTTCAAACATTCAACTGTCTTTCTGGTTATAATCTCTTCCATAAGCTAAACAGCGTCTTTAAAAGTTTTAGAGCTGTTCTGTTATCATGTTCCTCTTTAGGGGCTGATAAAGAATCCTGCTGTAGGGATTTACTTTCATTTCCACATACATTGTTGCAGTGAGAGGAACTAGAGAAACTCTTAGAGAAAGTGCTTACTTCTACTTTGTTGTCTAAACAATGGCCCAGAAATTCGGGTCGGGGGCTTCCCGCGGGTACAAGCCCCCGACCTGCACTTAACTTGCGCGCCGGCCGTTGAGCTCTGGGCTCCCGTGGGATTCCGATCCTGGGCCTCCTCCAACTGCCGGCGCGCAGTGCTTGCGTATCCCAGGGGCGCAGTTAGTTCAATGCGTCCCCTGGGATCACATGGGCCATGGAGAGCCAATGGGAGCAGGGAATGCGTCATTCATAAGTTTGACAGGAAGGGCTGTCAAACTTATAAATACTATAAGCCCCAAAACATCACTAAATCTTCAAAAAAAAAATTTTTTAATCACATTTTTAAATAAACTATAAATTACATGAAATAACTATTTTAAACAATTTAAATTTTTGAAAAAAATAATTTTATTTTCTAACGGGGCTAAAAATAAACTTACCTTTCTTTAAAGTATTTAAAAATAATAAACCTGTGGAAAAAATGTTTTAATTTTAATTAATTCACTTACCTTGTAAAAAGCAGGCATTGCGACTGCTTTTTAAAAGTGTAACTCCTGGAGACTTACCCTCCCGGGAAAACCTGCAAAAAAAACTAAGTTCGATGTGCACGCGCAGCCTCTCCTGCGCACGTGTTCGACTTCTGAACCCCTTCTTTCAGGGAAACAGAAGTGCCGGTTTCCCGCGCATGCGCAGTTCATGCAGGAAACCGGCACTTCCATTGGGCCTACGGGTGAGTACCCCGTGCGTACTCACCCGTGGAGACCCGAATTTCTGGGCCAATACTTTTTTTATTTGACATAGATATAGAAATTAGCCGAAATAAATGAAAGTATAACATTAAAGTTAACTCAAACTAACTTTTAGTGCAGTTTCACTTCTTAACCAATTGGAGGTGCCAGATATATTTTACTACTTGTGACCACTAGCTCACAAGACACTGGAAAAAATGTTTTTATAAACAAACTATAATGAATTCTTGGGATAAGTGTTCTGTTTAGATCCATAACCTTCTGAATATTATTTTCAAATGGGAGAAATTATTTTTTGCATTGCATATCCTAAGGTCCATGGTATAACAACAATGACAACTTGTATTTATATAGCACCTTTAACATAGTAAAACATCCCAAGGCGCTGCACAGAAGTATTTTAAGACAAATAGACACCGATCCACATAAGGATAAATTAGGGCAGGTGACCAAAAGCTTGGTCAAAGAGGTAGGTTTTAAGGAGCGTCTTAAAGGAGGAAAGAGAGGTAGCGAGGTGGAGAGGTTTAGGGAGGGAATTCCAGAGTTTAGGGCCTAGGCAACAGAAGGCTCGGCCACCAAAGGTTGAGCGATTATAATCAGGGATCCTCAAGAGGGCAGAATTAGAGGAGTGCAGATATCTCGGGGGGTTGTGGGGCTGGAGGAGATTACGGGGATAGGAAGGGGTGAGGACATGGAGAGATTTGAAAACAAGGATGAGAATTTTGAGATCGAGGCGCTGCTTAACCGGCAGCCAATGTAGGTGAGCGAGCACTGGTGTGATGGGCGAACGGGACCTGGTGCGAGTTAGGACACGGGGAGCCGAGTTTTGGATGACCTCAAGTTTACGTAGGGTGGAATGTGGGAGACCAGCCAGGAGTGCATTGGAGATTAGTTAAATAACTTTACTAGCATTATATTATTATTTGACACCAATGCATGCAAAACAAGGACCATAGGCCCTGATTTTTACTCCAGGTGGATTCCCTGCTCAGGCCTGAATTAAAAGTACAGTTGGGTCTCAATTATGTCATTGGGCCACAACATGCATATGTAAAGAAGGACCCCGTTGGCTCCGGGCATGTGTCCTAGCTGCCTGCTCAGGAGAGTAATTTTATGGCAGCTTTCAGACAGGTAAGAGCCAGGGCGATTTTAACTGCCCACCTGCCAGGTTTCTGCTGAGTGAGTAGGGTTAAAATCGCCCTCTTACGTCCGATTAGCTTTAACTAAAATGTTAACTGAGGTGCTGGAAGCATAGCAGACATATGCAATTGTGTATGTTTATTTTGCTTAGACAAAATGATGTGCCAGTTGTATCCAAAAGTTGAGTCCAAGAGGTGTAGATGTGTAACTATGTCTGTTGATGTCTTTGTGTCATTGGGGATGTGACTGACCAATTCAGTTTTTACTGCGTGTAGTTGTGGATGTGCATCAAACTTAGGGCTGGATTTTCATTCAGGAGTCGGGTAGGAGGTGGAACTACAACTTTCGGGGTTGTAGTCCCGCCTCCATCGAGATGTGGCCAATCCACACGATTTTAACTTGATTGACCTTGTTGAGCCAGCCCAGCGGGCTCAGCAGGCCAATTAAGGGCTACCCAGCAACAGGTGACATCACAGACTGAAATTTCATCTGTCAAGAGGTTTTGACAGATGAAATATCAGCGTTTCACAGCTGTTTGAAGCTGTCAAACACTGACAGTCTTACTTCTAACCTGAGTCCTTCTCCACAGACTCAGTTAGAAACCTCTCCTGCACAGAAAGCTGAAGGCTGTCACTTTTGACAGTTCGCAGCCATTCTGCTTTCTGTGCCGGTGAGATGATGGACTCCCGAGACCTAAAGGAAGGAAGGCTGAAAAGGTAAGAAAAGGTATGTAAAACTTATTTAATCACTTTAGACACACCAGACACACTTACCTTTGCACTCATGCACCCATCACTCACCTGAACACCGACATCTCGACCCCTTCAAGTCCTTCAACCCGGCGGCCCACCTCGCAAACTTGGCGTGGTTTGGAGCCGTCGGGAATCCCACACTTCAGCATTAAAAATAGGGATTAGGCTAAAAACTGCCTGTTAACTACCTGTTAACAGGCAGTTAATTGGCACTAATCCCTTCCCGCCTCGTGTAGGCGGGTCCCAGTGTGGGGCGGGTACCCGCCTCCTTTGAAACTGGCATGGAGGCGGTTTTGGGTGCGGGATGGGGTCGGGACCCCTGATTTCGTGATTTTAACCCCCCACACGCCTCCAAACCCGACTCCACGGCCAAATGAAAATCCTGCCCAGAAATTTCAAAATTGAAAAACTTGCCCCAAATGATGCACAGAACCGTCAACACATGCAGTCTCTCTCTGTTTTTCACCCCCACATTAAAAAAAAAGCCTGTGTGGTCAGAAAATGACAGTGTAGTCCCTGAATGTGTGGAACAAGTAACAATTTGAAAAAAGTGACGGAACTCTTGATGGATTTGTGGAATTACCTGACTTCCTGAATTTGATTAAATGGTGTGAAGTTAGACTGAAAGTGCTGTAACTGTACAATCCTGTACCCTGTATTGTGTTGAAGTTGTACATTATTCAATAGTTCTGCTTTTAATGCTTTTTTGGGGGTTCTGGTGGGTTCCAATAAAAGTTACTCTAATTGCATTATGGATTGGACTTCTAAGAACATAAGAAATAGGAGCAGGAGTAGGTCATTCGGCCCCTCGAGCCTGCTCTGCCATTCAATAAGATCATGGCTGATCTGATCTTGGCCTCAACTCCACTTTCCTGCCTGTTCCTCATAACCCTAGACTCCCCTGTAGCTCAAATATCTGTCTATCGCCACCTTGAATATATTCACGGACTCAGTCTCCACAGCTCTCTGGGGTAGAGAATTCCAAAGATTCACGACCCTCTGAGAGAAGAAATTCCTCCTCATCTCCATCTTAAATGAATGACCCCTTATTCTGAAACTATGCCCCCTTGTTCTAGATCCCCCCATGAGGGGAAACATCCTCTCTGCATCTACCCTGTCAAGCTCCCTCAGAATCTTATGTTTCAATAAGATCACCTCACATTCTTCTAAACTCCAATGAGTATAGGCCCAACCTGCTCAACCTTTCCTCATAAGACAACCCTTTCATCTCAGGAATCAACCTAGTGAACCTTCTCTGAACACCCTCCAATGCAAGTACATCCCTCCTTAAATAAGGTGACCAAAACTGCATGCAGTACTCCAGGCATGGTCTCACCAATGCCCTGTACAGTTGTAGCAAGACTTCCTTACTTTTATACTCCATCCCCCTTGAAATAAAGGTCAACTATCCATTTGCCTTCCTAATTACTTGCTGCACCTGCATGCTAACTTTTTGTGTTTCATGTATGAGGACACCCAGATTCTTCTGTACCGCAGCATTCTGTAGTCTCTCTCCATTTAAATAATATTTTGCTTTTCTATTCGTCCTACCTAAGTTAATAGAGATACCACGGTGACAAAAGGCTTGGACATTCCCACAGCGGAGAATGCTTGTCCGAGGCTGGGTTTGAGGTTTTTGAAGCAAAGGAGAGGGAGCTTTTCATCTGTCTGTGCGTCACTTGAGGAGGGCATGCTTAACGGAAGAGTTTCCGATTCCCCTGCATAGACACCCTTCACCTTGAATGATGAGTACATCACCAAAAGAAAATACTTGCATTCCTACAGCGCCTTTCATGACCTCAGGACGCCCCAAAGCGCTTTACAGCCAATGAACCACTCCTTGAAGTGCAGTCACCACTGCAATGCAGGAAACGCGGCAGCCAACCTGCGCACAGCAAACTCCCACAAACAGCAATGTGACAATGACCAGATCATCTGGGTCTTTTTTAAAGTGATGTTGACAAGTTTAAAGGAAACGCACCTATTTCACATTTAAATCCGTGGTTTATTTATGGGGCAACTGAACACACTTCTCCAACATTGTAAAAAACACGGGTAACTTGGTAAGGACTGATCAAGTAAAGAACGTGCGCTGTAAAGCAATCCTTCAACATTTCTGTTTCATCGACCAACTCCACTGGCAAGTTCTACTGCAAAACGAGGCTCAGTCGCTGGTCTGTGCTAAAGGCAGATGATCTGTAGCATAGATGATCAAACAGTAATGTTGTGACTGGAATTATTGCTATTTGCACCTACGCTCATGTTCAACTGCTCTGAGAGATGCTAATTAATGATTTTAAAGTATAGTATACGTATTTAAAAAGGCACCGAGATAATAGGTTATAATGCTAATGAGATTAACTTTGATTTTGTTTCGCTGTAGATGTGAATAAAATACAATTTGCTGGCCTGTCTCGGCAGCTGATAACCACCTTGTACTCATTGTGCTGGGACGGCTGCTCCAGTTTGGCTGTCAACAGAGGGAGATTTGAGAAAAAGGCAGACACAAGCATTGGGGTAGAGTCCACTTTGGGCACAGCCGGCGACTCCGGTGTAAATCGCGCCCAATATTGCGCCCATTTTGAAAAATGCTTTATTCCCCCTGAGCTTCTGCTCAAACTTATTTGCGCAGCACGGTGGCATAGTGGTTAGCACTGCTGCCTCACAGCGCCAGGGACCCGGGTTCGAATCCGGCCTCGGGCGACTGTCTGTGTGGAGTTTGCACATTCTCCCCGTGTTTGCGTGGGTTTCCTCCGGGTGCTCCGGTTTCCTCCCACAGTCCAAAGATGTGCGGGTTAGGTTGATTGGCTATGATAAATTGACCCTTAGTGTTAGGGGGATTAAATACGTGGGGTTACGGGGATCGGGTGGAATATGTGTCGGTGCAGGCTCGATGGGCCGAAATGCCCTCTATCTGCACTGTGGGGTTTCTGTGATTCTGTGATCACTGAACGCAAAATCTGCCATGAACCAGCACAATTGGGCAATGTTTTAAAATGTATTTTTAAAAAAAATTTTGCTTTAAAAAATATTCCTTGATATATTTAAGAGTGGTAACTTGGTAAAGTTTGATCAATACAGCTAAAAATGTGTTTATTACAAAAAATAAGCATTTTAAATCACTGTGCCAATCCACGACCTCTGAATAACCCAATTTTAAATTACTGAAAATGACTTCTAAAAAATATACAAAACTATTTTCTAGTTAGATTGGGGTAGGGTAGTCAGTTCCTTAGTAAATTCAAAACCTTTCATATTAGTGTCCTTGTGCCCAAAAGTTCCAGCTTAATTTTTGGAGCCTCCTCGAAGGCCTGCAAATGAATGGAATTAGCGGAAACTCCCAATGGTGATTAATTCGCCCTGGGGACGTGGCCAGTTTTGTGGGCGGGGCCGGCTTCTAGCGCGATGTTTTTAAAACTAGCACAAAAGATCACGGAAACTCAAGTTGTGCTGAATGCAATTTGCGCTTAAAATTCCGCGATCTTTCGCGCTGGTTATGCTTATCTCGGGGGAATTGCACTGAAAAAACCAGCACAATGGTGTGGAAACTCTAGGCCAAGCAGTCAGACCCAGCAAAGTTTGCAAGAAGGTTAAAGTGCAGGAAAGTAGTTACGATTCTTGAATCAAACAAGATGACCCACTGGTGTAGGTAAGAGCAGCAGGTTCATTATTACGTAAAGACAAGTTGTATTGATTGAGCTAAGTGAATCTGTTCATAGTTCTTGCTCTCCATATTCACGTGCTGTGAAATAACACAGCTTAATGATTTGTAGCCAACATCATTCACCAAATGTTTGCTTGGTCCACCTTCAGAGAAATTATAGAAGCAGACAAGCAAATGACATGAATATCCAATTCAGATCATAAGGGGATACTATTGTACACCCCTGGGGTATGCTATTGTTAGTTAGATATTGGGCAGTAAGGGAACACCGTTAACCGTAAGAAACTCAGACCACTTATGGGAGTGACTAGCACCACTGTACCTCAGAGAATATCTAAAGCAAGACCCTCAACTTGTAACAAGAACCCATGGTATACACTAGTAAATGAAGCACTTCTCATCCAAAGATTGTTAATCTCTGGAATGATTTTTCGGGGAGAGTAATGGTGGAATAACACTGGAATTATTGATGGGGAATTAACAATACCTGGTCTGTAACCTCTCAGCCATCTTTTCCCGTGACCTACCACATCCTATTGAGCATTCCAGGCACTCCTACCTTTTTATAATTCCTTTAGTGTTTCAGACAAGATACTCATTTCAGGAGTGCCCAGAAAAAGCAAGCCTTAGGCACTATTGATGGGAGAATTATAGAGGAGCCAGCAGTAAACAGAGCTCAAATGTAAGTTTTTATGTAATCTAGCAGTTATGTGGCTTGAATGTTACCTGCCACTTGTTGGCTCAAAGCAGTTCCTGCTGTAGGCTGGCAATGGGCTGCTTCATTATCAGAGGAGTTGTGATTGGAGCTGAACACTGTGGAATCATCAGCGAACACCCCACTCTTGATCTTATGATAGAGGGAAGGTCATCGATGAAGCAACTGTAGATGTTTGGGCCGAGAATGCTTTCTTGAGGAACTTTTGCAGCGATGTCCTGAGGCTGTGGTGATTGGCCTAAAACAACCACAGTCAAGACCTGCTCACTAATAGCCTGTTCACCACTCAGTTTGGGTTCTATCAGCATCGCTCCAGACCTCATTGCTGCCTTGACCCAGACATGGAAGCAAGTGTTGAAAGCTAAAGGAGCCGATGTGAGCAGCTGCTCTTAATGTCAAGGCAGAGTTTAGCTGAGTATGGCACCGAGGAGCCCTAGCCCTGAGATCTATGAGGTGCAAAAGGAAAACCCTACAGAGACTGGAGTCATACCTGACACAAAGGAAGATGGTTGGTGTTTATCCTCCAGAAGCAGTAGCCCTAATCCCAGGTGCTCACTCTGTTCCCATATCCCTTTATCCCCCTTTCCTTCAATCACTTGTTGAACCCATTCTTAAATTCTGACATAATCACTGCTTCAACATTTAAGAATATGTTAGATAGATGGTTGAAGGAAAGTGAGAACATTTTGAAGACAATAGTACTGTAATTACAAATTAATTGACAGAAAAGTTTATGATCTGCACACACTGGGGCACTTGAGGAAATGGTGAACAATGGACTTGCAATATTCCAATCGGAGGCTGCAGGGATTCCAAACGAAAAGACCAAGGTTGGAATTTTCCTTACCGAGTTGGGGTGGGTGTGTGCGGGCCGCGTGGCGGGTCGGTACCGTGATGTATTGATCAGCTCGCTCCTCAGAGCGACATTCCGTTAATGGCCCCTATTAAGGCAGACATGCGCGTTTCCCGGCCCTATTAAATGGTGCGGGCCTGATGATGTCATCAATGGCTCATTTACAGCGGGAATATTTAAAGCAGCCTTGGCCACATCACATTTGAAGGTTCATCTAGGAGCATGGAGGGAGTATATTGCTGACATTTTGAAACATGACTTCCCAAAGTCAGAGGAATGCACCCAGGTTTTTCGATAACTCCTTACGTACTCTCGTGGAGGGAGTCAGAGCACGCAGGGAGGTCCTCGTTCCTGCAGATGGGCGGAAGAGACCTCCCCAGGAGTCAAAAAGAGCCTGGCTCCAAATAGCTGAGGAGATGAACAGCAGGGATGTGGTGAGGTGGACCTGGGTGCAGTGCCGGAAGCGCTTTAATGATCTGTTGGGATCAGAAAAGGTGAGTGCAAAGTCACACTCACCTTCATCCTGTTGTGCATATCACCACATCCCCATCACTCTGCCTTCCCAAGCCTACTGCAGCACATCATTCCTCACACCAACATACCTTGCACATCCACCCAGCCCTCTCTCTCTATGTACATACTCATATCCCTCACACTCACCCTCATCCTCAAGCAACGTACCAACTAACACCACAGAAGGAGGCCATTTGGCATTGCCACCCCACTCCATCATAGTCACCCTCTACAGATGTAACCCACACATTCCTTACACTCATGCCATCACTCTCACTCAAATGTCTCTTCTTTCCCTGCTTGCAGGAGAAGAGAGCGCACAACAACAGGGAGAGAGGGGGAACCGGAGGTGGCCTTCCATCCTTCAGCACTTTAACTCCAGCAGAAGAGGTGGCCCTGGAGGTCTCAAGAGTTGCAGAGCTGCTGGCAGTGAGAGATGGAGAGAGGGGGACCTCTCAGCAACCTGGTGACAGAATTACATCTCATACAGCTACATGGAATACAGCAGTCACTCATATGGTGGCTGATGTCAGCAGCCAGTGAATGTTCAGCATGTGCATTATGGTATCGTTACCCATTCTTATTATAACATTTCTAAATCACCTCTTTACTCTTCCACAGGTCCATCAAGAGTGCCCTCCCATTGCCCAGCTGGAGGAGGAAGTCGACTCCTCAGAGGAGCCTCCAGCCTCTGAGGGAGCACCGTCACCAGACATAAGTGCACCCAGCACCAGCGCAGATATGCACACCTCGGTGGGTCCTGTGCGACATAGAGTAGTGTTGTCACCTGGTGTCTCACAAGTCACAAGTGAGCAAGAGCAGATGGTGTTGACAGGGTGCAGGATGCTCCCAGCTCTGCTCAGCTGCCTGCAGACATTGAGCCTCAGGGGCTATTGAGAAAGAGGGTGATCCTGGAGGGTCAGCAAGAAATGCAGGAGGCTCTGGCAGGTTTTGGAACCGCGATGTGTGCAAATGTGCAGAGAATGGAGGAGTCCATCTTCAACATGTGCACCATCATGTCACAGACGATGGCAACGATACGCTCTTCCATGGAAAGGATGGCCACCTGCATGAAGCAGCTAATGCGCCACTCGCATAAGCACATGCTAGCTATCGAGAATAGATGGCAGAGGCTCATAGAACTTGGGCTGGATTTTCTCAATGGAGATGAGCTGGAGGCGGGACTGCTGCTTGTCATGTCAATGTCCCGCCTCCATCCTTGTCTGACCAACCAGAGGGATTTTCCCCTGATTGACCTTGTTAAGTCCGCCCTGCGGGCTCAGCAGGCCAATTAGGGGGGAAGTCACTGACAGAGCATGTCAACGTCAGACGTGCTATCTGTCAAGACTTCTTGGAAGAAGAAATGTCAGCGTTTGACAGCTCTGTGAAGCTGTCAAACACTGACATTCTCTGTAGTTTGATGAGTCCTTGTGTTCAGGACTCATCAAACCTTTCAACTTTGTCGATTTCAGATGGCTGTTGGTTCGGAGGATCCAACAGCCAGTCTGTGAAATCGACAACGAGGATGCCGGGTCTCCCGATCCAGAGAGGATGAAGGCTGTAGCTCACCTTACATACTTACCACTCCACACTTGCACCCATCACTCACCTCTACATCTTACTTCCAGGTGCCTCCGACCCCCGCAGACCTCCTTCACGTCTTCTTCAACCTGACAGGGTTCTCCAAGGTCGGGAAGCCTTCACCTGCGAAGGTAAAATAGCGCTAATCTTTAATGCCTTTCCCGCCTCCAGGAGACGGGACCTGAAGCAGCACATCTTCCCGTCTCCTGGCAAAAGGGCACGGAGGCAGGATGGGGATGGTTTTGCCATCCGCCCCCACTTTCTGCTACTTCACCAGCAGTCCCGCCTCCATGCCCGCCTCCTTGGGGCTTGGTAAATCCAGCCCCTCATCTCTTGGAGGGATCTAAACGTTGACTTGGGCCTCCATCACCCCACTGCTGTGCATCAAGGTGCTCACCAGCTCCTTGCTAGCAGGGAAGTGTGGGTGGCCCATGAGAGGGATGATGGTGAGAGGGGACATGGAAGTGGGGGCTCCTCTCAAAGCCCTCACACTTCTCCCCCATTGCCCCACCCTCAGTCAGAGCCCCAGATGCTTCCTCGGTCCACAATGGCCGAGTCTGCCCCTGCACAGTCGCAGGAGGAGCAGAGTTTGGTGGGGCCCTTACATGCTCCAAAACCCAGAGGACGTCCGCTAAAAGTGTCTACACAGTCGCAGCAGGGAAGTAAGCAGCCTGCCTCTACCTCTGCTGAAGCCACAGGGGGTGCACCTTGTAGAAGCACGCGTAAAAGAAAAATGACACAGAAATAGATGCACAAGGGTAAGCACATGGGTGTTTAAAGAAGTGTTACTGTTAAGGTTCCATTACTGTTAACACACTTATAAATCTATTTAATTTCACCTCTTTCTGGTCATGCCCATTTTTGTCTGCTAATTTGGAAGTGGCTTTGTGAGTTGGAGTGAATGGTGAGACATAAAGTTACCTCCAGCAATGGGGGTCAGTGTGAAAGGAATGGCTTGTTCATTGTAGGGATGCTTTATGGTGTTGTTGAGGAGTGGGGGTGGGAACTTGGCAAAGCATGTGGCAGCCACATGGGTGCTGTAGTGTCTGAGTATCAATAATACACGGACTGCAGGAGAACAATAATAACAGGTATTTACTGAACAGATGGTAACTTAAGACTGAAGTACAGAAGCCTGCTATGGCTTTATATACAGGGGTGGTCACTGCCAGTACTGCAGTATAGAATCAGTTCTTCTCTTAAAGGTACATACACAACAATTCCTCCCCTTTTAGATAAACAGTACATAACATTCATTTAGCAACTAAATAATAACTAATTACAATTACAATTTTCTCTGTAATATATACATCAACTGAAATAATCATTTATAAGTTCAGTCTTTGAGGAGGCTTCCTGATCCTGACTGGATAGCGCCTTTCTCGAGTATCCTGTTCTTGCGGCGGAGTTGATTCTGGCTCATTGTCATTGGTTGGTTCGTCAGCTTCCAATACCACTGCTTCTGAGGTAGACGCAATCTGTACTTCGGGTTTATTACCAGGTGCACCTGCTCGTGGTATGGGTTTGGCTTGTTCCTGTGACTCTAGAATCTGGTCAGCATGGCGTCTCATGATGCTCTCTCCAACGTCCACTGTGTACATTAGTGGTCCCTGCTGTGTGCATATCGTTCCTGGCTGCCATTTTTCTGTTCGGTAGTCGCGGGCCAAGACTGGTTGCCCTATCTTGAAGCTCCTGGTTGGCTTCTCATTTATGTGCTGGAATTGCTTATCCTCAACATCTCGTCTTATGTTTGGTTTGAGCAAATCCAGGCGACATCTTAGCCTTCGGTTGAAGAACATTATGGCTGGAGCTTGGTTGGTGACTGCATGTGTCGCATTCCGGTAAGCAAACAAGAAATTATCCACCTTGTGTTGTAGTGGTATGTCGTCGTTATACATCGCCTTTATTGCCTTTTTAAAGGTCTGAACAAACCTCTCAGCCAACCCATTTGTGGCTGGGTGATATGGGGCAGATGTGTAATGTTTCACCCCATTATTCCTCAGAAACCTCCGGAAATCCTCGGACACAAACTGTGGTCCATTGTCGGAGCAAATCTGTTCTGGCAAGCCATTCCTGGTGAAGATGGTCCGTAGGACTGCAATAGTTTTCTCCGTGGTGGTGGAGGACATTTTGATGACCTCTGGCCATTTCGAATGGGCGTCCACAGCGATTAGGAACATTGAGTCCATAAATGGACCAGCAAAATCAATGTGTACCCATTGCCATGGAGATAAGGGCCACTCCCATGGATGTAGCGGGGCCTGTGGTGGAGCGTTTTGGACCTTCTGGCATCCTGTGCATCTCTTGGTCATATCCTCGATTTCTTTATCGATTCCCGGCCACCACACAAACGCCCTGGCTAGGCTCTTCATTTTTACCCCTCCCAGATGACCCTCATGAAGCTCATTGAACACTCTATCTCTCAACTTGGGTGGAATTACCACTCGGGATCCACACATCAAGGTCCCCCGGCACACTGACAGCTGTTTTCTCCTTGGCGAGAATGCTGGCAACAGTGAGTCGCCATGTGCTGGCCATCCCTTCACCGTCAAATCATAGACCCGAGAGAGTGTCGGGTCATTTCGGGTTTCCTTCTCTATACTTGAGTTTGTAACAGGTAGACATTCGACTATGGTCGCGTGGAATATCTCAACAGGGTCCACTGCAGGTGCTTCCTCTACCGTAGGCAACGGTAGGCGCGACAGCCCATCAGCGTTTCCATACTGTTTTGTACCCTTGTACTCTATGTCGTACTGATGTGCCCCTAGAAAAAGTGACCATCTTTGCAGCCGTTGCGCCGTCATCACCGGAACGCCCTTCTTTGGGTTAAAAATGGAGACCAGGGGCTGATGATCAGTCAGTAAGGTGAATTTCTGCCCGTGCAGATAGTGATTGAACTTCTTCACCCCCCACACCAGGCTGAGGGCCTCCCTGTCAATCTGGGCGTAGTTACGCTCGGCTGAGGTTAACGAGCGCGACACAAAGGCTATTGGCCTCTCTGAACCGTCAAGGAATTTGTGTGACAGCACCGCTCCGATGCCGTAGGGAGACGCATCACATGCTAACCGAATCGGTAGTGTTGGATTGTAGTGGGCCAATACTTCTTTTGAAGTGATTAGGCATTTACATTTCTGAAAGGCACGCTTACACTCATCACTCCATTTCCATGTTACTCCAGTTTGCAGTAGGGTGTTCAGTGGGTGCAGAATTGTGGATAAATTCGGCAAGAACTTATGCTAGTAGTTCACCAACCCGAGGAACGACCTCAGTTGCGACACATTTTCCGGTGCTGGAGCCTTGACTACAGCCTCAGTCTTGTCCGGCGACTTATGCAACCCTTCCTCATCAATCATGTGGCCACAATACGAGATTTGTCTCCTGAAGAACTCGCATTTGGGGCGGTTGGCTCGTAGCCCATATTCCTGTAATCTAGTGAGCACCTGCTCCAGGTTGGCAAGGTGTTCACTCTCATTTTCGCCCGTAACCAGGATTTCGTCCAAGTAACACTGGGTCCCCGGGATCCCTTGCAGGACTTGTTCCATTGCCCTCTGCCAAATAGCCGGGGCTGATGTTACCCTGAATACCAGTCGATTGTACTGGTAAAGGCCTTTGTGAGTGTTTATCGTGAGGTATTTCCTAGATGCTTCTTCCACCTCCATTTGTAGATACGCTTGGGCCAGATCAATCTTTGTAAAGCGTTTCCCGCCAGATAGTGAGGCGAAAATATCTTCTATCCGTGGAAGTGGATATTGTACTGTGTGCAAGACTGGGTTCGCAGTTACCTTGAAGTCCCCACAGATGCGAACCTTCTTCGGCTCCCCAGGCGTGCTGCTCAATGATTTCTTCATTACAGGAATGATGGGTGTGGCCCACTCGCTCCAGTCCACCTTGGACAGCACACCCGAACGCTCCAGACTCTCCAGCTCTGCTTCAACGGCTGGGCGGATCGTGTAAGGTACCGGTCTGGCCTTAAAAAATTTTGGGTTTGCGTTATCTTCGATTTTTATCGTTGCCGTTACTCCTTTTAGAGTCCCAAGTCCTTGTTGGAACACCTCTTTTGCGTCAGTTAGGATTTTTGACAGTCGTCCAGGTGTGACGTCATCATCCTTTTTGTTAGTCACAGTTAGCGCCTGAATGGAATGCCAATCCAATTGTATTTTTCGGATCCATTCACATCCCAATAATGGTGGTCCTCCATCTTATAGTATATATAGATACAGTTTCTGTGTTTCCTTGCCGTTGTATTTAACTGGCACCCTTATTTTTCCTCTGGGGTAGACTTTTTGCCCCGTGTATGTCTTCAATACAATGGACGTGTCCTTCAAGGGTACGTGTGAGAATAGCCGCTCATAGTCTCGTCGATTCATGACAGTTAGGGCTGATCCTGTGTCCAATTCCATCTTTACTGGGGACCCTGCTATCATGAGGGTGACCCAAATGGTTCGGTGATCCTCCTTTGCGATCACGTTGTGTAACTTTAGACAACTTAGTCTCCTGCTCCCGGAGTCATTATCACTCTCCTGATCTTCCGAACTACTGTCTGTCAATTTCTTTACTTTCTTGTACTTTTCCTTAGTAGTTCTTGTAGTGTTGGTTTTCTTTCCCGACCTGCAGACTCTTGCTATGTGTCCCATTTTCCCACATTGCCTGCATACTTTGTCCTTAAACCAGCAGTCCTTCTGATCATGGGTTGTACTGCCGCAGCGATAGCACTTTTCTGTTCCATACGCCATTTCGTTAGCGCTGTATTCTTGTGGTTTCTGTTGTAATTCCGCAGCTCCCCGTGCTGCTGCTTCGTAGGATACTGCCACGCTGAAAGCCTGTTCTAGCGTCAGGTCCTTTTCCGAAAGTAGTCGTTTCTGGGTTCCTTCACTCTGGAGCCCGCAGACAAACTTATCCCGTAAGGTGTCTGCCAGTCCTGCTCCAAACTGGCAGTGCTTCGATAACTTGCGTAGTTCCGTAAGATAGTCAGCATTGCTCTCATCTTTGTGCTGGTTTCTTTTATGGAATTTGAATCTTTCTGCTATCAGCAGCGGTGTAGGGTTTAGATGTTCCTGTAAGATATTAACAATCTCTTCAAAACTTTTCTCCATTGGTTTAGCTGGGGTAATTAAATTCCGCAATAGGCCGTACGTTCTCACGCCCATCAAATTTAATAATACCGACGCCTTCTTTCCATCGGCCACCTCATTTGCCTTGCAGTACACTTCAATTCTTTCCACATACGTGGTCCAGTCTTCTACCTCGTTGTCGAAAGCAATGATACTGCCACTTTTCGGCATCTCGGGTGATTTAAAATGGCGCCTCCCATGCTTTTTCTTCTTCCCCAATGGATTAAAATGGCGCCTCCCGTGTTTTTCCTTCTTCCCCAATGGAATAAAATGGCACCTCCCGCGCTTTTCCTTCTTCCCTTGCTGCCACGCTGCTCCTAGCGTTCTGCAGGGTAATGGCGGCGACCCGCGGCTTCGGTGCGTCTCACTTTTCCTTCCCCTTGTTTTTTTTTCGCTACGCTGCCCGGTTCTTGAGCACCGACCGCGCCCTGTGCGCTCCACCCTCTCCCTCTCTCTTTTCCTCCCGACGACGCTGCACGGCCCCTTTGCAGAGCCGTTCGATCGAGCTCGAGCCCGCCGCAGTCCGGAAGGGTCAGCGCACTACCTGCTACCAGCACGATTTGCTGGAACACCTTGACTGGGGAGCCAAGCCCAGCTCTCCACAGCCTCTCCTGCAACTCTCCGAACTCCGATGGATCCTTGGGCGGTTGCCCGCAGTCGACGCCCGTTGTTCTGACTTCGACCTCCAAGAAGCTTCTTCTCAGGGAAAGATCCCCGTGAGGTGATGCAGTACTGCAGGTGAGTTCGAACCTGTTCGTCGCCAATGTAGTGTCCGAGTATCAATAATACACGGACTGCAGGAGAACAATAATAACAGGTATTTACTGAACAGAGGGTACTCTTTTATTTGGACCCAAAAAAACCCAATTCGACTGTAAATAAACAAAAGTTCAACTAAAGCTTAACAAATCAAATTAAAATTTGGTTTTCCGTGTTGATGATGCACTCCAGTCCCCGCGGCACCCACCGGTCGCGGAAATACTCAAGCGCAGCGGCGGACACCGCGTGCTCCATCTCCAGGGCCACCCGGGCGCGAACATGGCCGCGGAAGAGATGCAGGCAATCCGGCTGGACGACCCCCTCGACCGCCCGCTGCCTGGACCAATTGATGGCTCTTTTAGCCAGGCCCAGGAGCAGGCCCACAAGGAGGTCCTCCAACCTGTCCGCTCCCCTCCGCACCGGGTGACCGTAGATCAAGAGCGTGGGACTGAAGTGCAACCAAAAATCGAGGAGCAGCCCCTTCAAGTAGTGAAAGAGGGGCTGCAACCTTTCACAATCCATATAAACGTGAAACACGGACTCCTCCAGGCCGCAAAAAATGCAGGCGGCCTGGGAGTCCGTGAACCTACTTAAAACCTTATTGCACGGGACCGCTCCATGCAACACCCTCCAGGCCAAGTCCCCGATGGAACAAGGGAGGACTCCCGCATAGAGAGCCCTCCATTGGGGACCTCCGCTACCGCCGGTCGGCAAAACGCCACGCCAAGGCGTGTCCGGACGGTAGACGAAGATGGCAAAGTGGAGAGTGTGCAGGAGCAGCCCGTACAGGAAACCCCTCCGCGCGGAATGAAAAGGCACGGAGGGTATTTCCTCGAGACGGCTCAAGTTGTGAGGCGCCGGTTCCCGAGGGGAGTTTCGGGGCCGGGCGCCGATGAGGAATTCCGTCCGAACGGGGGTAAGCTCGGACGGGATCGCCCCACGTGCTTGAGCCGCCTTGATACACCTAGTGGAGTCGGGGCCCAGTGCCGCTTTTACCGATTCGATGGTTTCGACCGCGAGCTGGACGTTGGCCCAGGACAGGCGCCGCGCCAGCTCATCCGGCGCCATCCAGCCCGCTCCTCCGCCATCGAGCAGGTCCCCGACTCTGGTCACCTTGCCAGCCACAGCCCTACCCTCCGCCAGCCGCCCGAACCCGTGTTCATGGAGGTGCGGATTCCTGAGCAGCGGCTCCCGAAGGAGAGCCGCCGCTCCTGACGGGGGAGAGCTCCGCCTGGAAGCGACGTAGTTCCAAACCCATAGTAGTTCCTGGTAGAAGACAGGCAGCTCCCGCAGGCCGGCACGCCTGCTGCCCACTTTCGCAAACAGGAGCTGCGTGTCGTAATTGAGGCCATGCAGCTGGCGGAAGAAAAACGTCGCCAGCGCACACCATCTCGGAGGATTCTCGACGTACAGGTATCTCTGCAGCGTCCGAAGACGGAAAGTCGCAGCCTGGGTGCGAAGGCACACCAGCGCCTGACCGCCCTCCCTAAGCGGGAGACACAGAACCGCGGCAGAGACCCAGTGCTTCCTTTTGTCCCAGAAGAAGTCGATGAGCTTCTTCTGAATCTTGGCGACAAACGCAGGGGGAGGGATCAAAGTGACCAACCGGTACCACAACATGGCGGCCACCAGCTGGTTTATGACCAGCGCTCGACCCCTGTAGGACAACACTCGGAGCAGTCCTGTCCAGCGTCCTAGGCGAGCGGTGACTTTGGCCTCCAGCTCTTGCCAGTTCGCCGGCCAAGCATCCTCGGCAGGGCTAAGGTAGACTCCCAAATAGAGGAGGTGCGTGGTGCTCCAGGCGAAAGGCCTGAACTCCTCCGGCAGGGAGTCCACCCGCCACTGACCCACCAGGAGTCCGGAACATTTCTCCCAGTTGATCTTGGCGGAGGATGCGTCCGAGTAAATCTGCTGGCATTCCCGCATCCTCCGCAAGTCAGCGGGATCCGTGACCGTGAGGAGCACGTCATCGGCGTAAGCCGAGAGGACCACCTCCACGCCCGGCCCTTGCAGAGCCAGTCCCGTCAACCTCTTCCGCAAGAGGCGCAGGAAAGGCTCCACGCAAATGGCATATAACTGACCGGACATGGGGCATCCCTGACGCACCCCCCTCCCGAAGCGAAGGGGCGCCGTCAAGGACCCGTTAACTTTAATCAGACACTCCGCGGCGGCGTACAGAAGTCGGATCCGGGCGACGAAATGCGTCCCGAACCCGAATGCGCGCAGAGTCCCGAAGAGATACTCGTGATCCACCCTGTCGAACGCCTTCTCCTGATCCAGGGAAAGGAAGGCGACCGACAGACCAGCCCTCTGGGAGTGGTGGACCAGGTCCCGGACCAGATGGATGTTATCGTGGATGGTCCGGCCCGGGACCGTGTAGGACTGGTCGGGGTGGATCATGTGGGCCAGCACGGTGCCAAGGCGAGCAGACATGGCCCTGGCAAAGATTTTATAGTCCGTGCTGAGGAGGGAGACCGGGCGCCAGTTCTTAAGGAGGCGGAGATCGCCCTTCTTAGGCAGCAGGACAATGACCGCCCTGCGCCAAGAGAGGGGCATCTCCCCGGTCGCCAAACTTTCCACCAGGAACCGCGCGTAGTCGCCCCCCAAGACGTCCCAGAACGCCCTGTGGAACTCCACGGTCAGCCCGTCCAGCCCCAGGGACTTTCCCCTAGAGAGCTGGCGGAGGGCGCCGGTCAGCTCCGCCAGACTTAGCGGAGCGTCCAATTTTTCGGCGCCCTCCGGGCCAACCTTCGTCAGGTCCTCCCACAAAACTCTGCGCGCATCCTCGCTGGACGGATCCGGAGAGAACAGAGCCCCGTAATAGGCGCGGGTCTCCGCGCTGATTCCCTCCGGATCCGAGACCAGAGATCCGTCGTCGGCCAGCAGCCCCAAGAGCTGCTTACGGACCCCCCGTCTTTTTTCCAGCGAGTAGAAGAAGGGGGAGCCGCGGTCCAGGTCCCGCAGGAGCTGGATCCGCGACCTCACGTACGCGCCTCGGGACCCGACGAGCTGCAGGTCCTTCAGCGCGCCCTTCTTCTCTTCGTACACCTTCCGCAGGGCCGGGTCCTCGACGACCTGACCGAGACGGGACTCCAGGTCGAGCACCTCCTTCTCCAACCGCCCGACCCGGGCCTCCCGCCTCTTGGTCGACCCCTTCGCGTACTCCTGACAGAAGAGACGGATGTGAGCCTTGCCCACATCCCACCATAGCCTCAAGGAGGGGAAGCCCCCCTGCTTCCTTCTCCAGTCGGCCCAGAATCGACGAAACGAATCCCGGAACCGTGCGTCCTCCAGCAGCAGGTTGTTAAAATGCCAGTACACGGACCCCCCCCGCGCGCGCAGCGGAGCGAGCTCCGCCCACACCAGGTGGTGGTCCGTGCACGGCACCGGCCGCATGGAAGCTGCCGGAACGCAGGAGACGAACGCCCGGGAAATGTAGAGGCGATCGATTCTGGACCTTCCTCCCCCAGACCTCACGCTAGTGAAGGCGCTGGAGTCGGGGTGGAGATTTCGCCAGACGTCCACCAAGTCGAAGGACCCAACCAGGTCCCTCAACTTCTCCATCGCCGCCGGGCTTCGCGGGGGACCCGAACGGTCCCTCGCCTCGAGGGTGCAGTTAAAATCCCCCCCGAGGATGACGCACTCGCCCACGTCGATGGAGCCCAAGAGAGCGGACACTTCTTCGAAGAAGCGCACTTGCTGCGCACTGGTCTGAGGGGCGTACACGTTCACTAGATGGAGCGGCACGCCCCCCAGGCGAACAGTGACATGGAGCAAGCGGCCCGGCACGTGCTCCTTGACCCCCAAGATCTCCGGCTGAAAATGCGGGGCCAGCAAGATAGCCACCCCGCTGGAATTGTTGGAGAGGTGACTCATGCTGACCCCTCCTTGCCACTCCAGGAGCCACGTGGCTTCGTCTCCCGGAACGGTGTGGGTTTCTTGCAGGAAGCACACCGCATACTTCCCGTCCCGAAGGACCGAGAAGTTATTGAATCTGCGGCGCGCCTCCCTGCTGCCGTTGATGTTGAGGCTGGCTATGGTTATCTTCATGTCAGAAGCATAGTGCAACCTCTACCTACACCTAACGGGGCGAGGAAGCGCAGCCGCTGGTCCGCCGCCACTTCCTCAGCAGCCCAGTGAGAAACGTTGTGAGCCGACGCAGCTCGAGCGGGTTCACACCCTCGTCCGCGCCCAAGATCTTAACGGCGGCGCGGACGGAATCGATGAGCAGCGCCAGCTCCGACCACCTGTCGAGGGCCAGCCGGACCTTATTGCGCTGACCCAGGCACGTGGCCATAAAATCCCGGAGTTCCCTTACGGAAATGAGGGGAGACTCGGCAAGGGGCACGAGGTCATCCATCGCCACGTCGGCGCTGGAGTCCGAATCGTCCTCCGTGCCCATCACCGAGTCCCCATCCTCCTCCAGGGGGTCGTCACCAGCGGCCGACCCGTCCGCCGTGCAGTGCGAAGCGAACGACTCGGCCGCGCCAGCCAGCCCCGCCTCCGCCCGGATCCCACCCCCAGGATCGGCGGCAGAGGATTTCTCCCTGGGCTCCTCTAGGGGTGCCGGGCCAGAAGACGGCGGCGGTTCAGAGCTCCCCTCCGCCTCAGACGCCGGAACGACCGGAGAAACCGGGGAGAGAACAATTTCCAGCTCCTCCAGTATGTCCGGCACCAGAGACGCAGCCAGGGGGCCATCCTCCTCCCCGCCACCAACCTCCGACCCAGCGGACGGGGGGTTTTGAATTAAAAGCTCTACCAGGACGAGCATCCCCTGGGAGACGTCCGGGTCGCATTGGGCGAGCTCATTATCCTCGAGCTCGCCCGACCCAGCCCCCAGGCTGCCCGACCCGGCGAGGGGTAACGACACCGATAAAAGGTCAACTTCAATTACTGCCGCGGGTTGTTCCGCAACCCCCCCCACGGGCAGGGCCTCATCCCCATCCCCGGGAGGCACGTGCTGGACAGACACATCTGCCTCAGCCTCCCGAGGGACAGGCGACCCCTGCCGATCGCTGGTGATGACGACAGCGCTGGGGGGGCGGGGGGGCGCAGTACCCGCGGCGGGCGACGACTCCCCCTGCTCGGAGGGACCTTCCTCCTCCCGGTCCTCCTCCTCATCCAGGGGGTCGCGCCTTCTTTTTAGCACGGAGGGAGCGAGGGAGACCTCCATGTCTGCAAAGGCCTCCTCCTCGACTCCCTCCGGCGGAGCAGGTTTGTCGGGTTCCTCGGGCCCGAGCCCGGCCGCAGGTATTGGCATTACCGCTGCGGCGGTTGCGGCCACAGGCTCGGGCACGGGGCCCCTCCCGCTCACATCTGCCCTGATCAACTCCGCGAGGAGCGCGGGTGTAAGGGGCTCAAGGGGCAAGGGCTCACCATCCACGGGGGGGCCTGCCCCAAGGTGCTTCTTTTTTCCCCGCGCCTTCTTTCCGGCCGGACACGCTCCCTCCCCCCCGCCGGAGGCCTTGGTGGCATCGGTCCCCGACGTCAACCGCGCATCAGACGTACTTGACGCGCGGGCAGATCCGGGGGGAAGGGCGGCGGCGGCGGCGCCAGCCTCGGCCGCACGAGATGATCCGGCGGCCTTGGAGGCAGGGCAGTTCCTCCTGATGTGCCCCACCTCCCTGCAGGCATGGCACCTCACACCGTCCGACGTCCAAAAGGCGCGGTAGGCGGTCCCCTCGTGGAGGACGACGAACGCCCCTTCAGTGTCCTCCTCCCGCGCCAGCTGGATAAACAGCTGGCGCCGGAAGGAGAAGACGTGGCGAAGGCTGGCCTCCCGGAAGCCGAGCGGGATGGGCGTGATCCCCGACCTCGCCTCCCCAAGTTGTCGCAAATGGGGAAGGAGGAGCTCACCAGGAACATAGGGCGGGACGTTGGAAATAATGATCCTCTGCGCGGTGGCCTCGAGAGGATCCACCGGCAGGAAGGTCCCGCCCACGGTGAGCCCCTTGGCGACAGCCAGGGACACCGCCCGCTCCGACCCCAGGAAGAACACAGCCTTCCCATACATTTTCGAGGCCGCGACGATGGCTGAGGGGCCGACAACCCCAGCCATGGCCTTGACGCAGGCCTCGATGGTCATAGTGGGGTGAGTGTAGCTCTTCACCCCAAGCTTTTTTGTTATTAATCGAAAAGGTGACGGGGCAGCAGGAACAGCGGGAGCAGCTGTGGCTGTGGCTACCACTCTCGCATAGGTCCCGGCTGGCCCCGCCACCGGCGAAGATGCAGTCGCCATTCTGGGGTGCTTTTTTTAAGGGCTACACTCACCCCAAGTCACAGGCCTGAAGGTGTTAATGGCCTCGGTGTATATATATATTTTTTTGTCCTCTATTGAGCAGAGGGAGCTGATTAAAATGAGGACACACCTCTCTCCTTATTGATTTAAATTGGGAGAGGAGCCCACGCCCCTCTGCTCAATTGGCAATTAATAAAATAGATGAAACTAAGGTGCCTTAGAAAGACAGGCAGAGAGAGACAAAGAGAGAGAGAGAGAGAGAGGTGGGGGGGTGGGAAGGAGGGAGGCCGCAAAGGGCAGTGTTGCCACTCAGGATGGTGGGTGGGTGTAGGCAGGGTTGCACTCTCCGATGGAAAAAGTCTTTGGTGATGGTGGTCTTCTGGCAGGGGGAGAAGACGTCTTCACCTGGAAAAGCTGGAGAAGCCCAGGCTTAGTCCTGCAACAGGTCTTAACGATGTAATTAAATTAAATTAAGGACTTCACCTTGGGCAGCTCCAAGCTCTCCCAGGGCAGACAATAGAAGGGATGCTAATTAGTGATGTGTGTGGCCTAGCTTTTAACAAGAGCACACACACTACACCCCTTGATGATCCGGCCTTGCTTCTTCTTTTCTCCCCCCACCTAAAATACAAAGTCTTGGGAGAGTGCCCCAAATAACACCCACCTGTAGATGTTCCGGATGAAGTTTTCTTCCCTCCTTTCAAGCAGTTGGTTTCTCTCCCCTCTCTCCCTCTCCTGAAGTGGAGGCCAAATTGGGGAGGCAGTGATAGAAAGGCCTCTCCCCTGGTTGATGTTGATGTAGGCCTCCTTTCTCCTTCTCCTCCTCTGTCCTCTCTCTCCAGGCACCTCAGTTGATGTAATGATGGTGGAGTTGGTGGTGGTGGTCCAACGTTCTCCTCCTCTTCCTGGTCAGGGGACCACCACTTTAATCCACTCTCCAAAGTCTGGCTGCTCCCTCTGCTCGTGCTTGCAGCTGCACAGCCAACAATGCTGTGCAAACTGAACAGAGGGTACTCTTTTATTTGGACCCAAAAAAAACCAATTCGACTGTAAATAAACAAAAGTTCAACGAAAGCTTAACAAATCAAATTAAAATTTGGTTATCCGTGTTGATGATGCACTCCAGTCCCCGCGGCGCCCACCGGTCGCGGAAATACTCAAGCGCACCGGCGGACACCGCGTGCTCCATCTCCAGGGCCACCCGGGCGCGAACATGGCCGCGGAAGAGATGCAGGCAATCCGGCTGGACGACCCCCTCGACCGCCCGCTGCCTGGACCAATTGATGGCTCTTTTAGCCAGGCCCAGGAGCAGGCCCACAAGGAGGTCCTCCAACCTGTCCGCTCCCCTCCGCACCGGGTGACCGTAGATCAAGAGCGTGGGACTGAAGTGCAACCAAAAATCGAGGAGCAGCCCCTTCAAGTAGTGAAAGAGGGGCTGCAACCTCTCACAATCCATATAAACGTGAAACACGGACTCCTCCAGGCCGCAAAAAATGCAGGCGGCCTGGGAGTCCGTGAACCTACTTAAAACCTTATTGCATGGGACCGCTCCGTGCAACACCCTCCAGGCCAAGTCCCCGATGGAACAAGGGAGGACTCCCGCATAGAGAGCCCTCCATTGGGGACCTCCGCTACCGCCGGTCGGCAAAACGCCACGCCAAGGCGTGTCCGGACGGTAGACGAAGATGGCAAAGTGGAGAGTGTGCAGGAGCAGCCCGTACAGGAAACCCCTCCGCGCGGAATGAAAAGGCACGGAGGGTATTTCCTCGAGATGGCTCAAGTTGTGAGGCGCCGGTTCCCGAGGGGAGTTTCGGGGCCGGGCGCCGATGAGGAATTCCGTCCGAACGGGGGTAAGCTCGGACGGGATCGCCCCACGTGCTTGAGCCGCCTCGATACACCTAGTGGAGTCGGGGCCCAGTGCCGCTTTTACCGATTCGATGGTTTCGACCGCGAGCCGGACGTTGGCCCAGGACAGGCGCCGCGCCAGCTCCTCCGGCGCCATCCAGCCCGCTCCTCCGCCATCGAGCAGGTCCCCGACTCTGGTCACCTTGCCAGCCACAGCCCTACCCTCCGCCAGCCGCCCGAACCCGTGTTCGTGGAGGTGCGGATTCCTGAGCAGCGGCTCCCGAAGGAGAGCCGCCGCTCCTGACGGGGGAGAGCTCCGCCTGGAAGCGACGTAGTTCCAAACCCATAGTAGTTCCTGGTAGAAGACAGGCAGCTCCCGCAGGCCGGCACGCCTGCTGCCCACTTTCGCAAACAGGAGCTGCGTGTCGTAATTGAGGCCATGCAGCTGGCGGAAGAAAAACGTCGCCAGCGCACACCATCTCGGAGGATTCTCGACGTACAGGTATCTCTGCAGCGTCTGAAGACGGAAAGTCGCAGCCTGGGTGCGAAGGCACACCAGCGCCTGACCGCCCTCCCTAAGCGGGAGACACAGAACCGCGGCAGAGACCCAGTGCTTCCTTTTGTCCCAGAAGAAGTCGATGAGCTTCTTCTGAATCTTGGCGACAAACGCAGGGGGAGGGATCAAAGTGACCAACCGGTACCACAACATGGCGGCCACCAGCTGGTTTATGACCAGCGCTCGACCCCTGTAGGACAACACTCGGAGCAGTCCTGTCCAGCGTCCTAGGCGAGCGGTGACTTTGGCCTCCAGCTCTTGCCAGTTCGCCGGCCAAGCGTCCTCGGCAGGGCTAAGGTAGACTCCCAAATAGAGGAGGTGCGTGGTGCTCCAGGCGAAAGGCCTGAACTCCTCCGGCAGGGAGTCCACCCGCCACTGACCCACCAGGAGTCCGGAACATTTCTCCCAGTTGATCTTGGCGGAGGATGCGTCCGAGTAAATCTGCTGGCATTCCCGCATCCTCCGCAAGTCAGCGGGATCCGTGACCGTGAGGAGCACGTCATCGGCGTAAGCCGAGAGGACCACCTCCACGCCCGGCCCTTGCAGAGCCAGTCCCGTCAACCTCTTCCGCAAGAGGCGCAGGAAAGGCTCCACGCAAATGGCATATAACTGGCCGGACATGGGGCATCCCTGACGCACCCCCCTCCCGAAGCGAAGGGGCGCCGTCAAGGACCCGTTAACTTTAATCAGACACTCCGCGGCGGCGTACAGAAGTCGGATCCGGGCGACGAAATGCGTCCCGAACCCGAATGCGCGCAGAGTCCCGAAGAGATACTCGTGATCCACCCTGTCGAACGCCTTCTCCTGATCCAGGGAAAGGAAGGCGACCGACAGACCAGCCCTCTGGGAGTGGTGGACCAGGTCCCGGACCAGATGGATGTTATCGTGGATGGTCCGGCCCGGGACCGTGTAGGACTGGTCGGGGTGGATCATGTGGGCCAGCACGGTGCCAAGGCGAGCAGACATGGCCCTGGCAAAGATTTTATAGTCCGTGCTGAGGAGGGAGACCGGGCGCCAGTTCTTAAGGAGGCGGAGATCGCCCTTCTTAGGCAGCAGGACAATGACCGCCCTGCGCCAAGAGAGGGGCATCTCCCCGGTCGCCAAACTTTCCCCCAGGACCCGCGCGTAGTCGCCCCCCAAGACGTCCCAGAACGCCCTGTGGAACTCCACGGTCAGCCCGTCCAGCCCCGGGGACTTTCCCCTAGAGAGCTGGCGGAGGGCGCCGGTCAGCTCCGCCAGACTTAGCGGAGCGTCCAATTTTTCGGCGCCCTCCGGGCCAACCTTCGGCAGGTCCTCCCACAAAACTCTGCGCGCATCCTCGCTGGACGGATCCGGAGAGAACAGAGCCCCGTAATAGGCGCGGGTCTCCGCGCTGATTCCCTCCGGATCCGAGACCAGAGATCCGTCGTCGGCCAGCAGCCCCAAGAGCTGCTTACGGACCCCCCGTCTTTTTTCCAGCGAGTAGAAGAAGGGGGAGCCGCGGTCCAGGTCCCGCAGGAGCTGGATCCGCGACCTCACGTACGCGCCTCGGGACCCGACGAGCTGCAGGTCCTTCAGCGCGCCCTTCTTCTCTTCGTACACCTTCCGCAGGGCCGGGTCCTCGACGACCTGACCGAGACGGGACTCCAGGTCGAGCACCTCCTTCTCCAACCGCCCGACCCGGGCCTCCCGCCTCTTGGTCGACCCCTTCGCGTACTCCTGACAGAAGAGACGGATGTGAGCCTTGCCCACATCCCACCATAGCCTCAAGGAGGGGAAGCCCCCCTGCTTCCTTCTCCAGTCGGCCCAGAATCGACGAAACGAATCCCGGAACCGTGCGTCCTCCAGCAGCAGGTTGTTAAAATGCCAGTACACGGACCCCCCCCGCGCGCGCAGCGGAGCGAGCTCCGCCCACACCAGGTGGTGGTCCGTGCACGGCACCGGCCGCATGGAAGCTGCCGGAACGCAGGAGACGAACGCCCGGGAAATGTAGAGGCGGTCGATTCTGGACCTTCCTCCCCCAGACCTCACGCTAGTGAAGGCGCTGGAGTCGGGGTGGAGATTTCGCCAGACGTCCACCAAGTCGAAGGACCCAACCAGGTCCCTCAACTTCTCCATCGCCGCCGGGCTTCGCGGGGGACCCGAACGGTCCCTCGCCTCGAGGGTGCAGTTAAAATCCCCCCCGAGGATGACGCACTCGCCCACGTCGATGGAGCCCAAGAGAGCGGACACTTCTTCGAAGAAGCGCACTTGCTGCGCACTGGTCTGAGGGGCGTACACGTTCACTAGATGGAGCGGCACGCCCCCCAGGCGAACAGTGACATGGAGCAAGCGGCCCGGCACGTGCTCCTTGACCCCCAAGATCTCCGGCTGAAAATGCGGGGCCAGCAAGATAGCCACCCCGCTGGAATTGTTGGAGAGGTGACTCATGCTGACCCCTCCTTGCCACTCCAGGAGCCACGTGGCTTCGTCTCCCGGAACGGTGTGGGTTTCTTGCAGGAAGCACACCGCATACTTCCCGTCCCGAAGGACCGAGAAGTTATTGAATCTGCGGCGCGCCTCCCTGCTGCCGTTGATGTTGAGGCTGGCTATGGTTATCTTCATGTCAGAAGCATAGTGCAACCTCTACCTACACCTAACGGGGCGAGGAAGCGCAGCCGCTGGTCCGCCGCCACTTCCTCAGCAGCCCAGTGAGAAACGTTGTGAGCCGACGCAGCTCGAGCGGGTTCGCACCCTCGTCCGCGCCCAAGATCTTAACGGCGGCGCGGACGGAATCGATGAGCAGCGCCAGCTCCGACCACCTGTCGAGGGCCAGCCGGACCTTATTGCGCTGACCCAGGCACGTGGCCATAAAATCCCGGAGTTCCCTTACGGAAATGAGGGGAGACTTGGCAAGGGGCACGAGGTCATCCATCGCCACGTCGGCGCTGGAGTCCGAATCGTCCTCCGTGCCCATCACCGAGTCCCCATCCTCCTCCAGGGGGTCGTCACCAGCGGCCGACCCGTCCGCCGCGCAGTGCGAAGCGAACGACTCGGCCGCGCCAGCCAGCCCCGCCTCCGCCCGGATCCCACCCCCAGGATCGGCGGCAGAGGATTTCTCCCTGGGCTCCTCTAGGGGTGCCGGGCCAGAAGACGGCGGCGGTTCAGAGCTCCCCTCCGCCTCAGACGCCGGAACGACCGGAGAAACCGGGGAGAGAACAATTTCCAGCTCCTCCAGTACGTCCGGCACCAGAGACGCAGCCAGGGGGCCATCCTCCTCCCCGCCACCAACCTCCGACCCAGCGGACGGGGGGTTTTGAATTAAAAGCTCTACCAGGACGAGCATCCCCTGGGAGACGTCCGGGTCGCATTGGGCGAGCTCATTGTCCTCGAGCTCGCCCGACCCAGCCCCCAGGCTGCCCGACCCGGCGAGTGGTAACGACACCGATAAAAGGTCAACTTCAATTACTGCCGCGGGTTGTTCTGCAACCCCCCCCACGGGCAGGGTCTCATCCCCATCCCCGGGAGGCACGTGCTGGACAGACACATCTGCCTCAGCCTCCCGAGGGACAGGCGACCCCTGCCGATCGCTGGTGATGACGACAGCGCTGGGGGGGCGGGGGGGCGCAGTACCCGCGGCGGGCGACGACTCCCCCTGCTCGGAGGGACCTTCCTCCTCCCGGTCCTCCTCCTCATCCAGGGGGTCGCGCCTTCTTTTTAGCACGGAGGGAGCGAGGGAGACCTCCATGTCTGCAAAGGCCTCCTCCTCGACTCCCTCCGGCGGAGCAGGTTTGTCGGGTTCCTCGGGCCCGAGCCCGGCCGCAGGTATTGGCATTACCGCTGCGGCGGTTGCGGCCACAGGCTCGGGCACGGGGCCCCTCCCGCTCACATCTGCCCTGATCAACTCCGCGAGGAGCGCGGGTGTAAGGGGCTCAAGGGGCAAGGGCTCACCATCCACGGGGGGGCCTGCCCCAAGGTGCTTCTTTTTTCCCCGCGCCTTCTTTCCGGCCGGACACGCTCCCTCCCCCCCGCCGGAGGCCTTGGTGGCATCGGCCCCCGACGTCAACCGCGCATCAGACGTACTTGACGCGCGGGCAGATCCGGGGGGAAGGGCGGCGGCAGCGGCGCCAGCCTCGGCCGCACGAGATGATCCGGTGGCCTTGGAGGCAGGGCAGTTCCTCCTGATGTGCCCCACCTCCCTGCAGGCATGGCACCTCACACCGTCCGACGTCCAAAAGGCGCGGTAGGCGGTCCCCTCGTGGAGGACGACGAACGCCCCTTCAGTGTCCTCCTCCCGCGCCAGCTGGATAAACAGCTGGCGCCGGAAGGAGAAGACGTGGCGAAGGCTGGCCTCCCGGAAGCCGAGCGGGATGGGCGTGATCCCCGACCTCACCTCCCCAAGTTGTCGCAAATGGGGAAGGAGGAGCTCACCAGGAACATAGGGCGGGACGTTGGAAATAATGATCCTCTGCGCGGTGGCCTCGAGAGGATCCACCGGCAGGAAGGTCCCGCCCACGGTGAGCCCCTTGGCGACAGCCAGGGACACCGCCCGCTCCGACCCCAGGAAGAACACAGCCTTCCCATACATTTTCGAGGCCGCGACGATGGCTGAGGGGCCGACAACCCCAGCCATGGCCTTGACGCAGGCCTCGATGGTCATAGTGGGGTGAGTGTAGCTCTTCACCCCAAGCTTTTTCGTTATTAATCGAAAAGGTGACGGGGCAGCAGGAACAGCGGGAGCAGCTGTGGCTGTGGCTACCACTCTCGCATAGGTCCCGGCTGGCCCCGCCACCGGCGAAGATGCAGTCGCCATTCTGGGGTGCTTTTTTTTAAGGGCTACACTCACCCCAAGTCACAGGCCTGAAGGTGTTAATGGCCTCGGTGTATATATATATATATTTTTTTTGTCCTCTATTGAGCAGAGGGAGCTGATTAAAATGAGGACACACCTCTCTCCTTATTGATTTAAATTGGGAGAGTGGCCTCTCCCCTCTGCTCAATTGGCAATTAATAAAATAGATGAAACTAAGGTGCCTTAGAAAGACAGGCAGAGAGAGACAAAGAGAGAGAGAGAGAGGTGGGGGGGGTGGGAAGGAGGGAGGCCGCAAAGGGCAGTGTTGCCACTCAGGATGGTGGGTGGGTGTAGGCAGGGTTGCACTCTCCGATGGAAAAAGTCTTTGGTGATGGTGGTCTTCTGGCAGGGGGAGAAGACGTCTTCACCTGGAAAAGCTGGAGAAGCCCAGGCTTAGTCCTGCAACAGGTCTTAACGATGTAATTAAATTAAATTAAAGACTTCACCTTGGGCAGCTCCAAGCTCTCCCAGGGCAGGCAATAGAAGGGATGCTAATTAGTGGTGTGTGTGGCCTAGCTTTTAACAAGAGCACACACACACACACACTACACCCCTTGATGATCCGGCCTTGCTTCTTCTTTTCTCCCCCCACCTAAAATACAAAGTCTTGGGAGAGTGCCCCAAATAACACCCACCTGTAGATGTTCCGGATGAAGTTTCCTTCCCTCCTTTCAAGCAGTTGGTTTCTCTCCCCTCTCTCCCTCTCCTGAAGTGGAGGCCAAATTGGGGAGGCAGTGATAGAAAGGCCTCTCCCCTGGTTGATGTTGATGTAGGCCTCCTTTCTCCTTCTCCTCCTCTGTCCTCTCTCTCCAGGCACCTCAGTTGATGTAATGATGGTGGAGTTGGTGGTGGTGGTCCAACGTTCTCCTCCTCTTCCTGGTCAGGGGACCACCACTTTAATCCACTCTCCAAAGTCTGGCTGCTCCCTCTGCTCGTGCTTGCAGCTGAACAGAGGGTAACTTAAGACTGAAGTACAGAAGACTGCTATGGCTTTATATACAGGGGTGGTCACTGCCGGTACTGCAGTATAGAATTAGTTTTTCTCTTAAAGGTACATACACAACAGGTGCAATGCAGGAAGTCAAGTAAATCTTGCCATGATGAAGTTATCCCTGGCCTCCTGGGCTGCAATGTGCCCGATGCTGGTGCCATCTCCACCACAGGTTCCTCCTGCTCCTCCTCCTCATCTTCGAGTTGATGCTCCTCCTCCTCCTCTGAAGAGGCTGTGTGCTCTGCTCGATGCTCTTCATGCAGCTTGAATCCTCACTACAGAACTATGTTGTGCAGTGTGCAGCACACAATGACCATTCTGGAGACCCTGGCTGGTGTGTACTGAAGGGCTCCTCCAGATCTGTTAAGGTATCTGAAGCGTATCTTCAGCATGCCTATTGTTTGCTCAATCACACATCTGGTGGACATGTGGCTTTTATTATAACGCTCCTCAGCCTCATCGATGGCCACATGTGTGCTGTCGATGATGCCCTGTACCCATGGGAAGCCAGCCAGAGCGGCAAAGCCGAGCGCCCGCTCAGTAACACTAGTTTCATCAGTGGCAAAGTTCACATAATTGGCTGACTTGTTAAACATGGCATCGGTGACCTGTGTGATGCATCTGTGGGCGACTGACTGCGAGATGCCGCAAATGTCAGCACAGATCCCTGGAAGGAGCTTGAGGCGAAGAAGTTGAGGGCGGTGGTGACTTTGACAGTCACTGGTAAGGTGCGTCCACCAGGTCCTCTGGACTGCAGGTCTTGTTCCAGCAAGCTACAAATGTCTGTGATGACCTGGACTGATAACTGGAGCCTCCTGAAGCACTGCTGCTCAGTCATGTCCAGGAAGGTCTGTCTGCTTGTATACCCTGTGTTAGGGGTATTGCCTCCGGCGCGGTGCAGCCCTGCGCTGACCCCCTCTCTCCTGTGGAGCATCAGGTTGTTGAGGAGAAGGTTGTTGGTGTTGTTGTTGGTGCTACTGGTGTGCCTGCTGCTGCTGGTGTTGGGGCTCATCCTGGTCTGATTGTGAGGACCAAGGTGAGACAGTATAAGCGGTTTCAGCAATGTGCCCATAAACTCTATTCACCAAACTTCGCTGACAAATCTGCAGACCTACAAAATGAGCAGAATCACATAATAGTCACTTAAATGCAATAAAAATTAAAGTTCTGTAAAGATTGAAAGCCACTGCATTGCAGAACAACCACAATAAATTAACTAGAAAGTAACTGGAAAACTATGTTGGTAAAGTGAACCGTCAATTTTAACTCCTAGACAGGAATGTGCCAAATAACCCCCTCCCCCTGCAGATAATTGGGCTGCTCCAGCACATTAGTTGGAGGGGGCGGCATTGCTGGATTTTGCACTGCTGTCCTGCGCTTGCCTGCACTAGCAGCAGAACAACCAATCTTTGAGTTTTGTTTTCAGGTGTTTCTATGTTCTGTTTGCTCACTTTGAATAATGACAACATGGAAATAGTACTTTTTAATAGACTTGACTCTGCTATGGATTTGGCCTGATTTGCCTCGCCTCATCAGAAATCGGTTTGCACTGGAAGATCCACCCTGTCCTTATTCTGGCACTATCCTTGTGTTTTACATTTGTTCTTACAGCTAAAATTCAAGCTTAATGGGTGAAAAATATTATGTATTTCATAGTTAAACAATAGTCTTACAGGACATCATTGCAGACTTGCTTTATTTCTCTTCTACCACTCCCCAACTCCATGGATTGATAGTCACCCAAACATGTCTTTAAAATTCCAAACATCTGTGTTATGATTGAATAGAAGCATATACTTCATGGAAACCTTTCCTCTCTCTGAGAAATTGCAGTCGCCAGAAGTATTATTAAGCGTGGCTTTTGATTGTACCCTTGGGAAGAAAAATAACATGACAACAAAACCAACCAAGAGGGTAACACTTCTCTGATGTTCTCCTTTTTAGTATGTTGAACTCTAGTGGCAAGATCAAAATGTCAGAATGTATGAAACATGAAAAATTAATAACCACAATTATTGGTGATTTATACTTGGCTTTACACATCACTTGAATGTATGTTTGTGTACTTTTTGTTCGATAACGCTCCTGTGAAGCACCTTGGTACATTTTACTATGTTAAAGGTGCTATATAAATGCAAGTTGTTATTATGAAAGTGTAAGATCCGTGTATCTTGATGTTGTGTGTACTTCAATAATTAAACAAGAGACTGCAGGGAACAATCAACAGGTGTTTACTGGATGAGGGTTACTCTAAAACTAATTATACAGATCCCTACTCAGGGTTTATATACAGGTGTGGTCACTGCCGGTACTACAGTATACAGGAGCTGTAAAAAGTAGTTCTCCCCTTAAAGGTACATACGCTACAGAAAGCACTCTCAGGCCATTTCGAGTGCGCATCCACGGCTATTAAAAACATTGAGTCCATGAATGGACCAGCAAAATCAATATGCACCCATTGCCATGGAGATGAGGGCCACTCCCATGGGTGTAGAGGGGCATGTGGTGGTGCATTTTGGACCTTCTGGCATCCTGAGCAGCTCTTTGTCAGGTCCTCAATTTGCTGATCGATCCCCAGCCACCACACATAAGCCCTAGCAAGGCTTTTCATTTTCACCCCTCCCAGATGGCCTTCGTGAAGCTCATTGAGCACTCTCTCCCTTAACTTGGGTGGAATTACCACTCGGGATCCACACATCAAGGTCCCCTGGCATACTGACAGCTGTTCTCTTCTGGATGAGAATGCTGGCAACAGTGAGTCGCCATGTGTTGGCCATCCCTTCACCGTCAAGTCATATACCCAAGACAGTGTCGGGTCATTTCAGGTCTCCTTCTCTATATCCGCGTTAGTTATTGGCAAGCGTTCAATTATAGTCGAATAAAATATTTCGACAGGGTCCACTGCTGGTGCTTCCTCCGCAGTAGGCAGTGGCAGGTGTGATAGCCCATCAGCGTTTCCATGCTGTTTCATGCCCTTATACTCGATTTCATATTGGTTCGCCCCTAGAAAAAGGGACCATCTTTGTAGCCGTTGCGCAGTCATCACCGGAACGCCCTTCTTTGGATTAAAGATGGAGACAAGTGGTTGGTGGTCAGTCAGCAAGGTGAACTTCACAGAATCACAGAATCACAGAAACCCCACAGTGCAGATAGAGGCCATTTCGGCCCATCGAGCCTGCACCGACACATATCCCACCCGATCCCCGTAACCCCACGTATTTAATCCCCCTAACACTAAGGGTCAATTTATCATAGCCAATCAACCTAACCTGCACATCTTTGCCCGTGCAGATAATGGTTGAACTTTTTCACTCCCCACACTAGGCTGAGGGCCTCCCTGTCAATCTGGGCGTAGTTACGCTCGGCTGAGGTTAGTGACCGAGACGCAAAGGCTACTGGCCTCTCCGAGCCGTCCGGGAATTTGTGCGACAGCACCGCTCCAATGCCATAGGGTGATGCGTCACACGCCAACCGAATTGGTAGAGCTGGGTTGAAATGAGCCAACACCTCTTTTGATGTGATCAATTCTTTGCACTTCTGGAAAGCTCGTTTACATTCGTCATTCCACTTCCATGGTACCCCCGTTTGCAGTAGGGTTTTCAGTGGGTGTAGTACTGTAGACAAATTCGGCAAGAACTTATGGTAGTAGTTCACCAGCCCGAGGAACGACCTCAGTTGTGACACATTTTCCGGTGCTGGAGCCTTGACTACTGCCTCAATCTTTTCAGGGGACTTATGTAACCCCTCTTCATCAATAACGTGGTCACAATACGAGATCTGCTTCTGGAAAAACTCGCATTTGTGGCGATTAGCTCGGAGCCCATATTCCTTCAATCTAGTGAGCACCTGCTCCAGGTTGGCGAGGTGATCACTGTCATTTTCGCCCGTGACCAGGATGTCGTCCAAATAACACTGGGTCCCTGGAATCCCTTGCAGGACTTGATCCATTGCCCTTTGCCAAATAGCCGGAGCTGATGCTACCCTGAACACCAGCCGGTTGTATTGGTAGAGACCTTTATGAGTGTTGATCGTGAGGTACTGTTTCGAGGCTTCTTATAAGAACATAAGAACATAAGAAATAGGAGCAGGAGGAGGCCAATCGGCCCCTCGAGCCTGCTCCGCCATTCAATAAGATCATGGCTGATCTGATCCTAACCGCCAATCTACTATCACAGAACCATCTCCTCAATCTAACAGAATTAGACACACGAAATAGGAGCAGGTTCAGGCTACACGGCCCCTGGGCCCGCTCCGCTACCCACAGGGCCATGACCGATCCGAACCTAGACTCATGTCCAAATTCCTGCCCGCTCCCCGTAACCCTTAATTCCCTTTACTTCTAGGAAACTGTCTATTTCTGTTTTAAATTTATGTAATGATGTAGCTTCTACAGCTTTTTGGGGCAGCATATTCCATGGACCTACCACCCTCTGAGTGAAGTAATTCCTCCTCATCTCAGTTTTGAAAGAGCAGCTCCTTATTCTAAGACTATGCCCCCTAGTTCCACTTTCACCCATCATCGGGAACATCCTCCCCGCATCCACCCGATCCAACCCCTTCACAATCTTATATGTTTCAATAAGATCGCCTCTCATTCTTCTGAACTCCAATGAGTAGAGTCCCAATCTACTCAACCTCTCCTCATATGTCCATCCCCTCATTCCCGGGATTAACCGAGTGAACGTTCTTTGTACTGACTCGAGAGCAAGTATGTCTTTTCTTAAGTATGGACACCAAAACTGTATGCAATATTCCAGGTGCGGTCTCACCAATACCTTGTACAACTGAAGCAATACCTCCCTATTTTTATATTCTATCCCCCTAGCAATGAAAGCCAACATTCCATTGGCCTTCTTAATCACTTGCTGCACCTGCATACTAACCTTTTGAGTTTCGTGCACCAGGACCCCCAGATCCCTTTGTACTTCAGTACTTTCCAGTTTCTTGCCATTAAGATAATAACTTGCTCTACGATTTTTCCTGCCAAAGTGCATAACCTCACACTTTCCAGTATTGTATTCCATCTGCCAAATCTCTGCCCACTTACTTAGCCTGTCTATGTCCTCTTGCAGGTTTTTTATGTCCTCCTCACTCACTACTTTCCCTCCCATCTTAGTATCATCTGCAAACTTTGATATGTTACACTCGGTCCCCTCCTCCAAATCGTTAATATAGATTGTAAAGAGTTGGGGACCCAGCACTGACCCCTGCGGAACACCACTAGTTACTGATTGCCAGTCTGAGAATGAACCATTTATCCCAACTCTCTGCCTTCTGTTAGATAGCCAATCCTCTATCCATGCCAGAACATTACCCCCAATCCCGTGATTTTTTATCTTAAGCAATAATCTTTTGTGTGGCACCTTGTCAAATGCCTTTTGGAAGTCTAAATACACCACGTCCACTGGTTCCCCTTTATCCACCCTATATGTTACTTCCTCAAAGAACTCCAGCAAATTTGTCAAACATGACTTCCCCTTCATAAAACCATGCTGACTTTGTCCTATTAAATTATGATTATCCAAATGTCCTGTTACTGTCTCCTTAATAATGGACTCCAAAATTTTACCTACCACAGATGTTAGTTTCTAGCCTTCTGTCTACTGCCCTTTTTAAATAAGGGTGTTACATTAGCAGTTTTCCAGTCTGCCGGGACCTTTGCTGAGTCCAGGGAGTTTTGGAAAATTATTACCAATGCATCCACAATCCCTACCGCCATTTCCCTCAAGACCCTAGGATGTAAGCCATCAGGTCCAGGTGATTTATCCGCCTTGAGTTCCATTATTTTACCGAGTACCACTTCCTTAGTGATTTTGATCATGTTTAGCTCCTCCCCCCCTATAGTCCCCTGTTTGTCCAGTGTTGGGATATTCTTAGTGTCCTCTACTGTAAAGACTGATACAAAATATTCATTCAGTGTTTTTACCATCTCCATATTTCCCACCATTAATTTCCCGGTCTCATCCTCTAAGGGACCAACATTTACTTTAGCCTCCCTTTTTCTTTTTATATAACTATAAAAACTCTTACTATCTGTTTTTATATTTTTTGCTAATTTACTTTCATAATCTATCTTCCCTTTCTTAATCAATCTTTTTGTTATGTTTTGCTGTCTTTTAAAGTTTTCCCAATCCTCTATCCTCCCACTAGATTTGGCTACCTTATATGCCCTTGTTTTTAGTCGAATACTATCCTTAATTTCTTTACTTAGCCACGGATGGCTTCATTGGGGTTACTAGGTTTCGCAGTAAGCCATACGTTTTTGCACCCATTGAATTCAACAATACCAGCGCTTTCCTGTCATCTGGCACTTCATTCGCCTTGCAGTACACTTCTATGCGTTCGACATATGTCGTCCAATCTTCGACTTCATTGTCGAACGCTGTGACATTGCCACTCTTCGGCATCCCTGAGTGTGGTTAGACTGGCTCAAAATGGCGTCTCCCGCGCTCTCCCTTCTTCTCCGCTGCGGCTCAAAATGGCGTCTCCCACGCTCTCCCTTCTTCTACGCTGCGGCTCAAAATGGCGTCTCCCGCGCTTTCCTTTCTTCCCCGCTGACGCTGCTCGGCCCTTGAACACCGGCTGTGCTCTGCGCGTTTTCCTGCACACCTCTCTCTCTCGTTGATGCTGCTCGGCCCTTGAACACCGGCTACGCTCTGCTGTCTCTCGTTGACGCCGCTCGGTCCTGAACACTGGCTGCGCCCTGTGCGCTCTACCCTCTCTCTTCTCCCATCGACGGTGCTCGGCCTTTTTCTGTGCCGTCGGTCAGCTCTAGCCGCCAGTGTCTGGGAAGGGTCTGCGCCGTACTTGTTGCCAACCCGTTTCGCTGGACCACCGTGACTGGAGAACCAAGCCCAGCTCTCAACAGCCTCCCCTGCGATGCTCAAGTCTCCGCTGGATGGTCGACGCCCGTGCTCTGGACTCGGCCTTCTTCTTTCACTGTTCCCCAGGAGCGAATCCCTGGGAGGTGATGCAGAGTTGCAGGTAGGTTTGAATCTTCTCGTCGCCAATGTTAGATCCGTGTATCTTGATGTTGTGTGTCCTTCAATAATTAGACAAGAGACATAGAAACATAGAAACATAGAAGATAGGAGCAGGAGTAGGCCATTCGGCCCTTCGAGCCTGCTCCGCCATTCAATGAGATCATGGCTGATCATCTAAATTCAGTACCCTGCCTTCTCCCCATATCCCTTGATCCATTTAGCCTTAAGAAATGTATCCAACTCTTTCTTGAATATACTTAATGATCTGGCCTCCACCGCCCTCTGTGGCAGAGAATTCCACAGGTTCACCACTCTCTGGGTGAAGAAATTCCTCCTCATTTCAGTCCTAAATGGCTTACCCCTTATCCTTAGACTATGACCCCTGGTTCTGAACTCCCCGGCCATCAGAAACATCCTTCCTGCATCTAGTCTGTCCAGGCCTGACAGAATTTTATAGGTTTCGATGAGATCCCCTCTCAATCTTCTAAACTTCAGTGAGTATAAGCCCAATCGACACAATCTCTCCTCATACGTCATTCCTGCCATCCCAGGTATCAGCCTGGTGAATCTTCGCTGCACTCCTTCCATGGCAAGAACGTCCTTCCTCAGGTAAGGCAACCAAAACTGCACACAATACTCAAGGTGTGGTCTCACCAAGGCCCTGTACAACTGCAGCAAGACATCCTTGTTCTTCTACTCAAACCCTCTTGCTACGAAGGCCAACATACCATTTGCCTTCTTAACCGCCTGCTGCACCTGCATGCTTACCTTCAGCGACTGGTGTACAAGAACTCCCAGGTCTCTTTGCACTTCCCCTTCTCCCAATCGGTTGCCATTCAAATTATAATCTGCCTTTCTGTTTTTGCCACCAAAGTGGATAACCTCACATTTATCCACATTATAGTGCATTTGCCATGTTTCTGCCCATCACCCAATCTGTCCAAATCGTGCTGGAGTTTCACGACATCCTCCTCACAGCATACCCTCCCACCCAGCTTTGTGTCGTCTGCAAATTTGGAGATATTACATCCAATTCCCTCGTCCAGATCATTAATATATATTGTGAACAGCTGGGGTCCTAGGACCGATCCTTGCGGTACCCCACTAGTTACTGCCTGCCACTCGGAAAATGACCCGTTTATTCCAACTCTTTGCTTTCTGTCCGCCAACCAGTTCTTTATCCAAGTCAATACCTTGCCCCCAATCCCATGTGCCTTAATTTTGCACACTAATCTCTTATGCGGGACCTTATTGAAAGCCTTCTGAAAGTCCAAATACACCACATCCACTGGTTCTCCCTTATCTATTTTACCAGTTACATCCTCAAAAAATTCCAGTATATTAGTCAAGCATGATTTACCTTTTGTAAATCCATGTTGACTTTGTCCGATCCAATCATTGCTTTCCAAGTGCTCTGCTATTACATCTTTTATAATGGACTCCAGCATTTTCCCCACCACCGATGTCAAGCTTACCGGTCTATAATTCCCCGCCTTTGCTCTACCACCTTTTTTGAATAGTGGGGTAACATTAGCTACCCGCCAATCCATGGGTACCATTCCAGAGTCTATCGAGTTCTGGAAGATGACCAGCAATGCATCTACTATTTCTAGGGCCACTTCCTTAAGTACCCTGGGATGTAGATTATCAGGCCCTGGGGATGTATCGCCCTTCAGTCCCATCAATTTTCCTAACACCATTTCCCTACAAATACTGATTTCTTTCAGTTCCACCCTTTCATCAGACCCTATGTTCCCCGGCATCTCAGGGAGGTTATTTGTGTCCTCTTTTGTGAAGACAGAACCAAAATATGTATTTAGTTGGTCAGCCATTTCTTTGTTCCCCATTATAAATTCCCCCGATTCTGACTGCAAGGGACCTACGCTTGACTTCACCAATCTAATTCTCTTCACATATCTATAAAAGCTTTTACAGTCAGTTTTTATGTTCTCTGCAAACTTACTCTCATATTCTATTTTCCCTTTCTTAATTAATCCCTTTGTCCTCCTTTGTTGAATCCTAAACTGCTCCCAATCCTCAGGATTATTGCTTTTTCTGGCCAATTCATATGCCCTCTCCTTGGACCTTATGCTGTCCCTAATTTCCCTTGTTAGCCACGGTTGGGTCACCTTTTTTGTTTTATTTTTATGCCAAACTGGGATGAACAAATTCTGGAGTTCATCCATTCGGTCTTTGAATGTTTGCCATTGCCTATCCACCATCAACCCTTTGAGTGCCATTCCCCAATCAATCCTACCCAACTCGCTCCTCAGACCATCGTAATTTCCTTTATTTAAATTGAGGACCCCAGTCTCCGAGTCAACTACTTCATTCTCCATCTTAATGAAGAATTCAATCATATTATGATCGCTCCGACCCAAGGGGCCTCGTACAACAAGATTGCTAATTAATCCTTTCTCGTTACATAATACCCAGTCTAAGATGGCCTGATCTCTGGTTGGTTCCTCGACATATTGGTCCAGGAAACCATCCCGTAAACACTCCAGGAATTCCTCCTCCACAGTATTGTTTCTCATTTGGTTGGCCCAATCTATATGTAGATTAAAGTCACCCATGATGACTGCTGTGCCCTTATTGCACGCTTCTTTAATTTCTCTTTTAATGCCACCCCCAACCTCCGCCTTACTGTTTGGAGGTCTATATACCACTCCCACTAACGATTTTTTCCCCTTAGTATTTCTCAATTCTACCCATACAGATTCCACCTCATCAGAGCTAATATCCTTCATTACAATTGTGTTAATCCCTTCTTTAACCAGTAATGCTACCCCACCTCCCTTTCCTTTTTGCCTATCTTTCCTGAATATTGAAAACCCCTGGATGTTGAGTTCCCAGTCCTGGCCTTCCTTGAGCCACGTTTCCGTAATCCCAACCAAATCGTATTTGTTTACTTCTATTTGCGCAGCCAATTCATCCACCTTATTACAAATGCTCCTCGCATTAAGACACAAAGCCTTCAGGCTTATTTTTTTAACGCTCTTAGACCTATTAGAATTATTATTTACTGTGGCCATGTTTGATTTAAACCGTTGATTTCTCTGACTGCCACTTTTGATTTTCTCCTTCCTATCTTTTGCTTGTATCCTTGTTTCCCTTTCCTCTGTCTCCCTGCTCAGGTTCCCAACCCCCTGCCATTTTAGTTTAAACCCTCCCCCACAGCACTAGCAAACACTCCCCCTCGGACATTGGTTCCAGCCCTGCCCAGGTGCAAACCGTCCGGTTTGAACTGGTCCCACCTCCCCCAGAACCGGTTCCAATGTCCCAGGAACTTGCATCCCTCCCCCTGGCACTATTCCTCTAGCCACGTATTCCTCTGAAGTATCCTTCTATTTCTACTCTGACTAGCACGTGGCACTGGTAGCAATCCTGAGATTACTACCTTTGAGGTCCTGTTTTTTAATTTATCTAACTCCCTATATTCCGCTTTTAGGACCTCATCCCGCTTTTTACCTATATCGTTGGTGCCTATATGCACCACGACAACTGGCTGTTCACCCTTCCCTTCCAAGATGTTCTGCAGCCACTCGGAGACATCCTTGACCCTTGCACCAGGGAGGCAACGCACCATCCTGGAGTCTCGTTTGCGGCCGCAGAAATGCCTATCTATTCCCCTTACAATTGAATCCCCTATTACTATAGCTCTATCCCTCTTTTTCCTCCCATTCTGTGCAGCAGAGCCACCCCTGGTGCCAGGAAGTTGGCTGCTGCTGCCTTCCTCTGATAAGCCATCCCCCCCAACAGTACTCAAAGTGGTGTATCTGTTGGAGAGGGGTTGGCCACAGGGGACCCCTGCACTACCTGCCTGCGCCTAGTACTCTGCCTGTTGGTCACCCGTTCCCTTTCTTCCTGTCCAACCTCTACCTGCGGTGTGTCCAACTCCGTAATTGTGCTATTCACGATGTCCTGAGCATCGTGAACGCTCCAGTATACATCCAATCGCAGCTCCAGCGCCGCAATGCAGTCTGTCAGTAGCTGCAGCTGGATGCACTTCCTGCACATGTAGTTGTCAGGGACACAGGAAGTGTCCCTGATTTCCCACATATCGCAGGAGGAGCAGATCACGGGGCCCGGCTGTCGTGCCATGACTTACCCTTTAATTAATTGAATTTAAATTCAATCAATCAATCCCACTAATTACACTACAGTTAACTGGTTCACCAACAGTCCCTGCTACACCAGAGAGAACTTAGAAACTATAAACCAGAGTTAAAGTTTAAAAAAAGAGAGAAATACTCACCAGCCAATCACTTACCTGCTTCCTGGTGACGTCACACTTTGATTACTTTTTACCTCTCTCCCCTACTGTTGAACTGGTACGCTGCTCCTGACTCACTGCCGTCGGTTTGAACTGCCGCCGATGCTCAGTGTTCCCACGCAGGCCCGCTCTGGTCGGGCTGCTCCTGACTCACTGCCGCTGGTTTGAACTGCCGCCGATGCTCAGTGTTCCCACGCAGGCCCGCTCTGGTCGGGCTGCTCCTGACTCACTGCCGCCGGTTTGAACTGCCGCCGATGCTCAGTGTTCCCACGCAGGCCCGCTCTGGTCGGGCTGCTCCTGACTCACTGCCGCCGGTTTGAACTGCCGCCGATGCTCAGTGTTCCCACGCAGGCCCGCTCTGGTCGGGCTGCTCCTGACTCACTGCCGCCGGTTTGAACTGCCGCCGATGCTCAGTGTTCCCACGCAGGCCCGCTCTGGTCGGGCTGCTCCTGACTCACTGCCGCCGGTTTGAACTGCCGCCGATGCTCAGTGTTCCCACGCAGGCCCGCTCTGGTCGGGCTGCTCCTGACTCACTGCCGCCGGTTTGAACTGCCGCCGATGCTCAGTGTTCCCACGCAGGCCCGCTCTGGTCGGGCTGCTCCTGACTCACTGCCGCCGGTTTGAACTGCCGCCGATGCTCAGTGTTCCCACGCAGGCCCGCTCTGGTCGGGCTGCTCCTGACTCACTGCCGCCGGTTTGAACTGCTGCCGATGCTCAGTGTTCCCACGCAGGCCCGCTCTGGTCGGGCTGCTCCTGACTCACTGCCGCCGGTTTGAACTGCCGCCGATGCTCAGTGTTCCCACGCAGGCCCGCTCTGGTCGGGCTGCTCCTGACTCACTGCCGCCGGTTTGAACTGCCGCCGATGCTCAGTGTTCCCACGCAGGCCCGCTCTGGTCGGGCTGCTCCTGACTCACTGCCGCCGGTTTGAACTGCCGCCGATGCTCAGTGTTCCCACGCAGGCCCGCTCTGGTCGGGCTGCTCCTGACTCACTGCCGCCGGTTTGAACTGCCGCCGATGCTCAGTGTTCCCACGCAGGCCTGCTCTGGTCGGGCTGCTCCTGACTCACTGCCGCCGGTTTGAACTGCCGCCGATGCTCAGTGTTCCCACGCAGGCCCGCTCTGGTCGGGCTGCTCCTGACTCACTGCCGCCGGTTTGAACTGCCGCTGATGCTCAGTGTTCCCACGCAGGCCCGCTCTGGTCGGGCTGCTCCTGACTCACTGCCGCCGGTTTGAACTGCCGCCGATGCTCAGTGTTCCCACGCAGGCCCGCTCTGGTCGGGCTGCTCCTGACTCACTGCCGCCGGATGGAACTGCTGCCGATGCTCAGTGTTCCCACGCAGGCCCGCTCTGGTCGGGCTGCTCCTGACTCACTGCCGCCGGTTTGAACTGCCGCCGATGCTCAGTGTTCCCACGCAGGCCCGCTCTGGTCGGGCTGCTCCTGACTCACTGCCGCCGGTTTGAACTGCCGCCGATGCTCAGTGTTCCCACGCAGGCCCGCTCTGGTCGGGCTGCTCCTGACTCACTGCCGCCGGATGGAACTGCTGCCGATGCTCAGTGTTCCCACGCAGGCCCGCTCTGGTCGGGCTGCTCCTGACTCACTGCTGCCGGTTTGAACTGCTGCCGATGCTCAGTGTTCCCACGCAGGGAACTGCAGGGAACAATCAACAGGTGTTTACTGGATGAGGGTTACTCTAAAACTAACTATACAGATCCCTACTCAGGGTTTATATACAGGTGTGGTCACTGCCGGTACTACAGTATACAGGAGCTGTAAAAAGTAGTTCTCCCCTTAAAGGTACATACACTACAGAAAGCACTTTTGATTCCCTAGTGTGAGTATTTGATCTTAAAGCAATATGTTTACAATCAATTGGCACCAGAACATGTAGAAACCTACAAATTTGGAAATTTGGACATAGTGATGCTACCTGTGGCACTATTTGTGCTCGTAAAAGCAATGGTTCCATGTGGCACATGGATGACTCACTAATCTGTGCAATATTATTTGCAAGGCCTTGGAATCGGAGACATAATACCCCGTGCTGCATGTAGTGACACTGAACTGCATTGGTAGTGACAATTATGGTCATTATTGGCTTCACGACTGACACGTTTTTCAAGAAGTCCCACATAATCTGCTTGTTTTGCACATTTTATATATAATTTCTGGCATTTAGACTGTTTTGTGAAGCTTAATCTTGGCCTGAAGTGCTTCCCTTTTGAGGGTATTGCCTGTATCTACCAACTTGCTGCTGTCTTTGTAGATAGGCATGATCTGTCTCTTGTCAGGAAGCAAGCCACTGGCAATACATTGTGGCAATGTACTGTTTGCATGGAATTGACAATAATAGGTACATCCAGCAACTTGATTCTTTGCTCAGTGATCACTATAATTGTCAACAAATGTTTAGTGACTAGCATGTGAATACTAATTTGCAGTGGCGTGCATCCAATTCAATGTTTAAAAGTAGCATTCAGCAAATGTAATTTAATTAATTATTTAAATGTCATTTATTTCAAATTACTATCATGATGACACCTATCATCTAAGAACTAACCCATTGTCAATGTATACTTTTTAGGCCCACATCACATCCTCCTTATACTCCCTGTTAGGGATGGTGTGATATTCTAGCAATGGACATCAAAGGGGTGCAGTGTCATTCCTTAATTGACCAGTTAGTTCTTTTGTTAAATTGATCAATAAGGGTGAGACTGGGTGCCGCAGTTTCATGAACAAAAAAACAAATTTGCAGGAGCCCGCTTGTAAGGAGGCGCAACTAATTCAATAATTTAAACATAAAATCTAATTTGAACAAAAAACAAAAAGAACTTGTGCTCGAAATTATCGGCGCCTACTCTGGCTGTGAAATTCGGCTGTGTAGAGCCTATTGTTTGGGCGCTACAGGTGCTGTTTTGTGTCCAAAATGGCGTCTGCACCACGCGTAAACATACGACTGGTGCAGGCCGCGCCGGATGCCATTTTGATGAAGTCGTTAGCGCGGGCGCTGGGAGCGTGCGCCAGAAGTATGCAGAGTAGGCAGATTGTGATGTCAGTCAGTGTGTAATGCTGATTTGACATCAGAGCTGCCATTTTCGACTTCAGCGCTCCAGCTAACGCCCTCTCTTAAAGACACACAGCTGAACACACGTACAGCAGCAGGAAGACCAATATGGCGTCCAGCACGGCCCGCACCAGAAGTGTGTGCGCGTTGCTCAGATGCTATTTTGGACCCAATTCGGTACCCATAGCGCCCAAACAGCAGGCGCTACGCAACCAAATTTTTAGCCCACTCTTCCTCCTTTGAGCACCCTAATTCAAAGAGGCATTGTTCACCCTCTAACAACCCTGTTCTCTCCCCCACCCCCACTAACACAGGTTGTTGTGGCACCCTCCTTTCCTGATAGTTCTCAGCTACAGCCCCTCACTGCTGTTTTACTCCAGATTCTGTGCTGTATTCCACTTGCAGCCCAAAACAGAGCAGCAACATCAGATACAAGCTCCAGTTGGGGTCAGTAATGAGAGGAGCATCAGCAGTGGAGTAGCAATAGTTTGCTGGCCAGAATGCTTGGCACCACCAGGAATAGAGGGGGTTAAATTCCATAGCCCCCGAAAATGGGCTCGGGTATCATGATGCACAATTAGCCCTCACCCATTGAGTCCAATGCAGGCAGCACGTAAACTTTGTGCTGCCTGCTTCTTTAAATGATAGTAGCAGGCAGCCCAGCGCTGAACTCGCTGTTGAGTGGCTACACGCCTCAGCAGAGGGCCCTGGTTCGTGTGAGGCTAGCACCACTTAAAGCTAGTCTACACTTCTTAAAGGCAGCCTACACTTCTTCAAGGGGAGGTGCATTCTGGCTGCAGCAGGTGCTGGAAGTGGCTGGGGAAAACATTCTGAGCAGGAAGAAAATGTACTAATGGCACAACAGGAGAGAGCGAGGGCTCCAACATTTTCCTACGCAGCAGTGGAGGCCTTGGTGCAGGAGGTGTACAGGAGGAGAGAGGTCCTCTATCCACAGGTGGCCAGAAGGCTCTCCAGACGAACTGTGAGAAGGCAATGCGAACAGATAGCTGTCACAGTCAATGCCAGCAGTGTAGCCCCAACGACCTAGGTGCATTCCGCAAGAAGTTTAATGACCTCACACAAGTGGTCAAGATCAGTGAATTCATATCCTTAAAACTGAATCAGTAAGCTCAGACCAATGCTCCCTTTAAGCTGAGTGGCCGTGCAGCTGTCTGGACCTCCTGCGCAGTCGGCTCACTGGCTTTTAAATGCAAAAACCGCGCATGCGCGGATTTTTGAATGGGCCGCGCAGCCCCTTAAAGGGGCCACACGGCCCCAAAAAAATTAGAGGGACTATTGGCTCTGACACTGTTCAATTCACCACTCCCCCTTCGCTCACCTACCAACAATCTCTATTAATTACATCTCATACCTTACATTCATAGCTTCACCTCACCATCAAAAAAACTGTGCACTGCTGCAAGCCTCACACCCACATCTCACAGCTTGCACACACTGCCAGTTATTCAACCATGAGAGGCACATCACCCCAGCACATTGACCCACACTCACTGACACACGTCACTCTCTCTTGCAGGACAAGGTGGCTCATAACTGGAGGCAGCAGGGGCTACCCGCAGGGAGACAGACGCAACTGCATGACCTAACCCCCCATGGAGGAGACAGTGCTGGAGATTATTGGAGCGGCCATTACTGAGTCCGTGACCAGCGGCGGGTCTGAAACAATCCAAGATGACGGTATCCTAATACCTAATCCTCCTTCTCGCATCCCACTTCCCCCTCATCCCACAATCTCTTCAGATTTACAAGCTGCAGATGGTGTAAGCATGCACCTCTTGCTTTCCCCACCTCCCCTCACCGTAACCCTACCCTTGTCCCTTTCTCAGATAGCCAAGAACTGCAACCTGGCCAGGCAGTAGTGGAGGAGCAGGAACTGCAAGAGGAAGAAAGAAGTGATGCTGAAGACACAATACACTCACACGATTTCACACTCACAGCCACCAGCTCAGATATCTTAGATGTGGGATCTGCACATGATAAGACGCCGGGCATGAGTGCCCTGCAACCAGGGCAGGGAGAAAGAGTAGTGCAGGTGCCAGCTCCCCGGAGGGCGAGGTCACACACGTGTTCTCCTGCAGAAGACTCAGGTAAGGACTTCGATGGGGCGGCCTACAGAAGAACGCTGATGAATATGCACAATTAAATGCTTGGTGCATTGTCAGGCCTGCCAGAAAGCCTGAATGCAATGTCAAGGAGCATAGAGGAGTCCGGCACCAACCTTGCGCAGGTCTCTGCGCAGAACTTGAAGTTGCCCATCAGCTCCATTAGCGGACTTGTGGACCCATCATGCAGCATCTGATGGCTGATGTCTCAGCTTCCATTGCAGCACCAGAACATCTGGGTGCTACAGTGGAAGCTCAGACTTCTGTCATGCAAGCTCACCTTGCTGCCACGCAAGTTCAGACTTCTGCCATTGCGGTTGTGGTTACCAGTGTTGAAAGGGGCTTGCAGGGTGTCACAGCAGTCCAGCAATCTGTCCTCCAACAGTTTACTAGGATTGCTGAGGCACTGCCTGGGGAAGTGCAGTGGCTCCATGGAGCACGAGCCTGCTGCCCTCTCCCAGGATGACAGCATTTGTCCTCCCACCACTGCCACTCCTCCAGTGCCCTTGATTTTGCCTGTCAGCCAGCCATCCCGGACTGCAACCACCCATGCCAAGGTGGTGCAGTCCGAAGCTGGGCCTTCTAGGCCCAGAGCTGCTCAAGGTTGTCCTCCAAGGACATCTGCAGTCTCCCTCACTGAAAGTCAGCAGCCTTCCACCAGCCATGCCGCAGCCACTGGGGTAGCACTGCGTAGGAGCACTAGGACAGACAAAGGCACACGGAAGATAGGCACTAAGGGAATGCACAAGGATGATTAGTTGACTTTGGTATGTAGCATTGGATGATTTAATTTATAAATTTGTTTGGAATGTTTGTTTTGTGGTGGCTTTTATTGTAGCATTGTGGCCAAGAGGACACTGTGCTGGTCAGTAACAGAGGGAAGGGAAGGTATGGGACTGTTGGTCTTCTTCTTCTTTCGTATGGTAGTAGCAAAGCAAGTCAAATGTCAATATCTAAGTCAGATATCCAGGCCAAAGCTTCCGGTGTAACAGCATGGCTATCTGGTAGGCTGCCTGCAAATTTCCTCTGAGGGCAGTGCTCAGTGATGTGCTCCAGGATCTGATCAGGAGCTCCACAGTTGCATGATGAGGACGCTTTAATCTTCCATCATTGGAGAAGGTGGCAGCATCTACCATGACTGGTTCTGAGGTGATTGATGGTTGTCCACTGTTTGCGAGGAAGGTTTGATCCTTCAGGTTGTACTGTGGGGTCCTTTATAAGGAGTCCATTCTGTGTGTTGCAGTTCTTTCAAGCATTTTGCCATCAATCATAAGGCTGAGGGAAGATCGCTGAAGGGCTTCGGCAACGGTCCAAAGTGGCTTTCTTGATTCGAGACGGGTTGGTGGTAGGTTGTTCAAGTCGGCCTGGATCGGCATGTCTTTGCTGGTGTAGCGGTTGTATTCTCTGGAGACTGCATATTCACAGTGTCGGTGTGGTGGGGCGATGTTTGCAAGCACAGGCAGCTAAGGTGTTGGTATCGATAAAAGCATACCAGTGAAAATTCTCATAGTAGAATTCAGCTGGACATCAATGGATTTGACATGCGGACTCGATAGCCATGCCGGAGAGCAGTACTCCGCTGTAGTGTACACCAGGGCGAGTGCTGCCGTATGGAGGGTTTGAGCGTCTGCTCCCCATGTGGATCCGGCGAGTTTCTGGATCATATTGACCCTACTCTTTAGTTTCTTCCCAAGGTTCTGGAGATGCTGTCTATACGACAGGGTGCGATCAAGTGTGACTCCTAAATAGGAGGGTTTTTTGGCATGGTTTACCTCTGCGCCACAAAAGGAGGCTTTCAAAGCTTGGTTTGCTTGATGGGTATTGAGGTGGAATGTTGAGGTGACAGTCTTTTGTGGGTGTTGTGGGATTTCTCTCTGCCCCAAAGCAGATGGAGACGAGCGTGTACTGGTTCCAAGCGATCGTTATTCAAGCACGTGCAGGGAGAGGCCCTCTCAGTCGGAGTCTAATTTTTACATTCGAGCAGTTGGCTTACATACAATCTTACATCTTGTTTCCTTCACGTCTTCGGGACTTGGCCAATTAATTGTCCAAGTCACGTACACTTAATCACATCTCCACAAAACACAACTTGTTTATCTCATTTGCCCTCTTTCCACATCTGCTATTGTTCTATCCAATTTACGTACGCTTAACCTCATCTTCGCAAATCACACCTTGGCAACCCATTGTTCAATGTATGGCCTACTTGCCTTCTTTTAGTCCCCCAATCATCATGTAATATGCTTTTTCCAACTGTCTTTGTTCTGCCAGACTTCTCCTTTATTACATCAGCCAGCTAGTCAGTGAAGCCGCTAATCTAACTTTTAACCTCTTCAGCGGGTTTGGCCGAAGTCGCCATCAGACTGTGGTGAATGAGGAATTGGGGTTGCATTTACTGATACCGCAGTCAGATGAGTCGTTCACGGACCGTCCGTCCAGAAAGGAGCTGTGTTGGTTGCCTTCTCCCTTCCTCCTCCTCCTCAGCTCTTCACCGTATACCTCGTGGCATGGGCTGTGCCCTCATGATGGCGAGGTTGTGGAGCATGCAGCAGACCATGACGAATCTTGAGACATGCTCTGGCGAGCACTGCAGGGCTCCTCCAGAGCGGTCCAGGCAGGGGATCGTTGTTTAAGCACCCCAGTGGTCTGCTCGATCACATTCCATGTGGAAGAATGGCTTTCATTTTATGCATGCTGCCTACATGAGCTTGGGCTGCACATTAAAGTCAATGGCCAGGTGGTCAGCGGATAGCCCCTGTTGCCCAGTAACCACTCTCTGGTTTGTCGTGGTGGTTCAAATGTGGATGGCACAGCGAACTGCCACAGAATGAAGGCATCATGATTGCTGCCAACATACCAGGCATTGACCAGCATGATGTATTGTGTATGAACACACGCCAGCTGGACATTGAGGGAGTGGAATCCAATCCGGTTGCGATACATCTCCAATATCACATGCAGTGCCTGCAAAGCGCCGTGTGTGCAGTCAATGGCACCCTGCACCATGGGGAAGCCTGCTATCTTGGCAAAGCCACGTGCTAGCTCCGCCTGCTTCTCTCTGGCAAGATTGAAATGTATTCACTTCTCTTTACATACAGAGCCTCAGTGACCTCCCTTATGCAACAGTGCACAGCAAACTGGGAGATGTTGGAAATATAGCCTGCTCCAGCCTTGAAGGAGCCCATGCATAAAAATTCATGGCCACGCTCACCTTCACAGCCACTGGAAATGCTGTCCTCACCCTGCTCTGAGGCTGCAGTTCTGCCTACAACAGGTGGCAGATTTCAGTGAGAACCTCCTTAGTGAAGCAGAGATGTTGCATACTGTCCCTTACTGAGGTTGAGGTAGGAGAATTGCTCCTTGAAGACCTGGGTGGATATGGTCTCCTGCTGAGATCCCTTCTCCTCCTCCTACTCCTCCTGCCTCTTTGAGCAGCTTGTCCTCCTCTGTGTTACCTCTGCTCATTCTCCCTGTCGTGCTGCAGGCTAAGGGGGACACAAACTCCTGCACTCATGCCTGGGAGCAACTGGTCTGAGCAAAAGCCTTGAAGTAACCTGCCACACCACTCCCTGGACACTTCAGCAACTTCAAGCCACCAAACACTTCTACAAACTCACCAAGAACTGGTAAAAATCAATCAGCAACTAACCTGAAAGCAATTAATGATCCCTTTAAATAGCGCCGGTGGGGTGGTAAGGCAGCCGTTAGGAGTGTGTGCTGGAAGTATAGTAAGTAGGCCGATTGTGACGTCAATCAGCGTACAATGCTGATTTGATGCCAGCGCTGCCATTATCATCGTCATCGCTGGAGCTAACGCCCTGTGTTAACCTTGCACAGTTGAACATGCATTCAGCAGCAGGAAGGACCCCCACACCAGCACTATTTAAAGGACTCATCAACAACTTTCAGGTAGCTTTTTGATTTCTACTGGCTCTGTGTAAGTTTGTAGAAATCTTTGGTGCTTTCCACAGTTGTTTGAAGTTGGTGAGGTAACAGGGAGTGGTGCTGCAAATGGAGAACGCCTTGGTTCTGACTTCAAGGTTCCTGGTCAAACCACTTGCTCCCAGTCATAGGTGCTCTAGTTGTCATCACTCTTGGACTGCAGCATGACAGGGAGTTGGAGCAGAGGCAGCAAAGAAGAGGACAAGCTGCTCGGAGAGGGAGGAGGAGGTGAAGGGCACTCAGCAGGAGGCCTTAACCACCTTGGGTCTTCCGAGAGCAATTCTCTTACCTCAGCCTGAGCCAGGAGCAGTGTGTGAGGCATCTGTGCTTTATGAAGTAGCTGCTCACAGAACTCTGCCACCTCTTGCAACCAGACCTGCAGCCTCACTCCAGGGCAAGGCCAGCGCTGTCAGTGGCTGCGAAGGTGACCGTGGCCCTGAATTTATTCACGTTGGGATCCTTCCAGGCTGGAGCAGGCGACATCTGTAACATCCCCCAGTTCACCATCCATTGCTGCATAAGTGAGGTGACAGAAGCTCTGAACAGAGAGAAGCAGGCGGAGCATGCACGTGGCTTTGCCAGGATAGCAGTCTTCCCCATGGTTCAGGGCGCCATCGACTGCACATATGTGGCTTTGCGGGCGTCGCTTCTAAATGCTGAGATGTACCGCAACCGCAAAGGTTTTCACTCACTGAATGTGCAGTTGGTGTGCAACCGTGCTCAGCACATCATGATGGTGAATGGCCAGTATCCTGGCAGCAGTCATGATGCTTTTATTCTGCACTAGTCCGCTGTTCCCTCAGTCTTTGAGCCACCAAGACAAACTGGTGCTGCAGGGTGTCAAGGGCTATCCCTTGGCCACCTGGCTCATGATTCCGCTCCGCAACCCATCCACACGTAGCCAGCATGCAAACAACGAGAACCATGCTGCCACAGAAAACATCATAGATTAGACCACTGGGGTGCTGAAGCAACGGTTCCGCTGCCTGGACCACTCTGGAGAAGTCCTACAGTACTCACTACAGTACAGCGTGTGTCCTGATTTGTGGTGGTCTGCTGTATCCTCCACAACCTTGCCATCGTAAGGGCACAGCCCTTGGCACCAGGGATACAGCCACAAGCTCAGGAGCAGGAGGAAGCGGAAGAGGAAGCAGAAGGGAAGGAGGAAGAGGAAGCAGAAGGAAGGAAGCTACCCAGACAGCCCCCTTCTGGATCCAAGCAGGATCAAATCATCTGCCTGCGGTACCAGTGAACACATCCCCAATTCCCCATTCAACAATAGCCCCACACCTTACCTTCCATGTATTACTGACCATTATAGCATTCTCTTGGCCACAATGCTGAAATAAAAACCACCACAAAACAAACATTCCAATCCAACTTTATACATCTATCCATCCAATATTACATCAAAAAATTAACTAATCACCCTTGTTCATTCCCTTAGTGCCTGTCTTGAGTGTGCCTTTGCCTATCCTAGTGCTCCTACACAATGCTACCCCAGTGGCTGCAGCATGGCTGGTGGAAGGCTGCTGACTTTCACGAACGACTTGCATTTATATAGCACCTTTCACGACTACCAGAAGTCCCAAAGCATTTTACAGCCAATGAAGTACATTTTTTGAAGTGTAGTCACTATTGTAATGTAGGAAACGCAGCAGCCAATTTGCTCCCACAAACAGCAACGTGACAATGACCAGATAATCTGTTTTAGTGATGTTGATTGAGGGATAAATATTGGCCAGGACACTGGGGATAACTCCCCTGCTCTTCTTTGAAATAGTGCCATGGGATCTTTTATGTCCACCTGAGAGAGCATGTGAAGGAATAAGCCATATAACCTGTGGCGTATGTAACCTGTACCACCTTAAGAGACTACCTTAAGAGATGGACTACTTTCTCTTGGCTACTGTGTATTGTAGTACCGGTGGTGACCACACCGGTATATAAACTCTGTGTAGTAATTTGCTAAGCAGTTCAGCCCTGACCTTCGATTAGTAAAGACCTGTTTAAGTTATTCTTGTTGTCTGTGTCCAGTGATTTAGAATAAGCACATCTGGGACACTCAGACTCAACAGTGGCGACGAGTCCGATCTTACCCTGCGGCAGTTTTGCATCCAAGGCAGCTTCGTCCTCAGAACGGGCGTCGAGAAGAGGCATCCGCCCTCATCAGCCTGCTGAGCACCGCATCGCACGGGAGGCATCGAGAACCCGGGTTGAAGGGCATTCTGGAGGGGGAGGGTGAACAGGCAATGGTCGTGGTCCACATTGGTACCAACGACATAGGTAAAAAGAGGGATGAGGTCCTGCATCAAGAATTTAGGGAGCTAGGTAACAGATTAAAGAGCAGGACCTCAAAGGTTGTAATCTCTGGATTACTCCCAGTGCCACGTGCTAGTAAGTATAGGAATGGGAGGATAGAGCAGATGAATGCGTGGCTAAAGAGTTGGTGTAGGGGGGAGGGTTTTACTTTCCTGGATCACTGGGCCTGCTTCTGGGAAAGGTGGGACTTGTACAAGTCGGACGGGTTGCACCTGAACCAGAGCGGGACAAATATCCTTGCGGGGAGGTTTGCTAGCACTGTTGGGGGGGGTTTAAACTAACTTGGCAGGGGGATGGGATACAGAGGGGAGCTGAAATAGGGGGGGATGTGCTGCCAATTATAGAGAAAAAAACAAGTCAGCTTGGTAGACAGGGCAAATATATAAGGGCAAGGCTGGATGGCATCTATTTTAATGCAAGGAGTCTTGCGAATAAGGTGGATGAACTGAAGGTGTTGATAAACACATGGGAGTATGATATTGTTGCTATCACGGAGACATGGTTGAGGGAAGGGCAAGACTGGCAGCTCAATATTCCGGGGTACAGAATCTTCAGGCGAGACAGAGGGGGAGGTATAAGAGGAGGGGGTGTCGCAATATTAATTAAGGAGTCAATTACTGCAGTAAGGAGGGATGATATATTAGCAGGGTCCTCTAATGAGGCCATATGGGTGGAGCTTAAAAACAAAAAGGGGGCAAGCACTTTGCTGGGAGTGTACTATAGGCCTCCAAACAGTCAGGGGGAGATAGAGGAACAGATATGTAGGCAAATCTCAGAGAAATGTGCAAATAATAGGGTAATAATAATGGGGGATTTCAACTTCCCCAATATTAACTGGGATAGTCAGAGTGTGAAAGGCTCAGAGGGTGTAGAATTCTTAAAGTGCATCCAGGAGAGCTTTTTGAGCCAGCATGTAGAAAGTCCTACAAGAGAGGGGGCGGTACTGGACCTAATTCTCGGGAATGTGGCCGGCCAAGTGGAAAAAGTGCTAGTAGGTGAGCACTTTGGTGATAGTGACCATAATATGGTAAGATTTAAGGTGGCCATGGAAAAGGACAGGGATGGGCCGGAAATAAAGGTTCTAAATTGGGGGAAGGCCGATTTTAATAGGATAAGGCAGGATCTGGCCAAAATGGACTGGGATCAGCTACTTGTAGGAAAATCCGCATCGGAGCAATGGGAGGCTTTCAGAAGGGAGATTGAGAACATACAATGGCAACATGTTCCCGTAAAGGTCAAGGGTGGTTCCAAAAACCACAGGGAACCTTGGATGTCAGGGGATATACGGGAATGGATTAGGAAAAAAAGGAGGGCTTTTGGTAGATACAAAAGGCTAAAGACGGAGGAAGCCCTAGAGGAGTACAAAAAGTGCAGGGGGATACTTAAAAAAGAAATTAGGAGATCAAGGAGGGGCCATGAAATAACACTGGCAAGCAAAATAAAGGAAAATCCGAAGATGTTTTATAAGTATATTAAGGGTAAGAGGATAACTAGGGAAAAAATAGGGCCCATTAGGGACAAAAGTGGCAATCTGTGTGTGGAGCCGGAAGATGTAGGAGGGGTTCTGAATGAATTTTTTGCGTCTGTTTTCACTATGGAGAAGGACGATGTAGACATAGAAATAGGGCGGGGGGACTGTGATATGCTCGAACATATTAACATCGAGCGGGGGGAAGTATTGGCGGTTTTAGCTGGCCTAAAAATGGATAAATCCCCAGGCCCGGATGAAATGTATCCCAGGCTGCTGTGTGAGGCAAAGAAGGAGATTGCGGGGGCTCTAACACATATATTCAGGACCTCTCTGGCCACAGGGGATGTGCCAGAGGACTGGAGAACCGCTAATGTAGTACCATTATTCAAGAAGGGTAGTAGGGAAAAACCGGGGAACTACAGGCCAGTGAGCCTAACATCAGTGGTAGGAAAATTATTGGAAAAAATCCTGAGGGACAAAATGTGTCTCCACTTGGAGAGGCAAGGATTAATCAGGGATAGTCAACATGGCTTTGTCAAGGGAAGATCATGTCTGACTAATTTGATTGAATTTTTTGAGGGGGTGACTAGGTGTGTGGATGAGGGTAACGCAGTGGATGTGGTATACATGGATTTCAGTAAGGCCTTCGATAAAGTCCCGCACAGGAGACTGGTCAAGAAGGTAAGAGCCCATGGAATCCAGGGTGCCTTGGCACATTGGATACAAAACTGGCTTAGTGGCAGAAGGCAGAGGGTGATGGTCGAAGGTTGTTTTTGTGACTGGAAGCCTGTGGCCAGTGGGGTACCACAGGGATCGGTGCTGGGTCCCTTGCTGTTTGTGGTCTACATTAATGACTTGGATATGAATGTAAAGGGTATGATCAGTAAGTTCGCGGATGATACAAAAATTGGTAGGGTGGTAAATAGCGAGGAGGGTAGCCTCAGTCTGCAGGACGATATAGATGGGTTGGTCAGATGGGCGGAACAGTGGCAAATGGAATTTAACCCGGAAAAGTGCGAGGTGATGCACTTTGGGGGGACTAACAAGGCAAAGGAATACACAATGAATGGAAAGACCCTAGGCAAGACGGAGGGTCAGAGGGATCTGGGTGTGCAAGTACACAGATCCCTGAAGGCGGCGGAACAGGTGGATAAGGTGGTAAAAAAGGCATATGGGATACTTGCCTTCATTAGCCGAGGCATTGAATATAAGAGCAAGGAGGTTATGATGGAGCTGTATAAAACACTGGTTAGGCCACAGCTGGAATATTGTGTGCAGTTCTGGTCGCCACACTACAGGAAGGATGTGATCGCGTTAGAGAGGGTGCAGAGGAGGTTCACCAGGATGTTACCAGGGCTGGAGCGCTTCAGCTATGAAGAGAGACTGGGCAGGTTGGGTTTGTTTTCCTTGGAGCAGAGGAGGCTGAGGGGGGACATGATTGAGGTGTACAAAATTATGAGGGGCATAGATAGGATGGATGCTGAGGAGCTTTTTCCCTTAGTAGAGGGGTCGATAACTAGGGGGCATAGATTCAAGGTAAAGGGCGGGAGGTTTAGAGGGGATTTGAGAAAGAACTTTTTCACCCAGAGGGTGGTTGGAGTCTGGAACTCACTGCCTGAAAGGGTTGTGGAGGCAGAAACCCTCACAACATTTAAGAAGCATTTGGATGTGCACTTGAAATGCCATAGCATACAAGGCTACGGGCCAAATGCTGGAATATGGGATTAGATTAGACAGGGCTTGATGGCCGGCGCGGACACGATGGGCCGAAGGGCCTCTATCCGTGCTGTATTACTCTATGACTCTATGACTAAATTACTGACCACGAAGTCCTCCATCAGCGACAGGCAGTGATCATCCTTCTACCACGGTGGTGGGGAAGCCGATCTAGCGACATGGGCAGAAAGTCGGCCGCGTTGTCAGTGGAGAAGGGGAGGGAAACCGGAGGAAAAAGGGTGGAGAACTCGACCGCAGCCGGTGTAAAGGGCTGGGCTGCAATCGGGGCCGAGAGGCGCAGCGACAAGGGCAGCGTTAATGCCACGAGAACCGCGGAGAACTCGACCGCAGCCGGTGTAAAGGGCCGGGCTGCAATCGGGGCTGAGAGGCGCAGCAACAAGGGAAGCGTTAATGCCCACGAGAACCGCGGGGGAACAAAAGCAGCGTCGGGGAAATTAAGAACCGCTGGGAGGCAAGAACAGCAACAGAGCGGTAATCGCCATTGTAGCCAGCGGGGGAAGAAGACCAGCGCGGGAAGCTGCCATTGTAGTTGGCGGGGGAAGAAGACAAGCGCGGGAAAAGCCGCCAAGCGCGGGAAGCCGCCATTTTAGTAGGCGGGGGAAGAAGACAAGCGCGGGAAGCTGCCATTTTGGGAAAATAAAATATTTAAAGAAACTCTCAAGGATGCCTAAACACGGTAACATCACTGCTTTTGATAGCGATGTTGAAGATTGGGCCACGTATGTAGAACGCATTGGAGTTTATTGTACAGCAAATGAGGTACCAGATGATAAGAAAGCAATAACCTTATTAAACTCAATGGGTGCGAAGGCGTACGGGTTATTGAGGCACCTTGTAACACTAGATAAACCGGCGGATCAGACTTTCGCGAATATTGTTACTATCCTGCAAGAACATTTAAACCCCACGCCGTTGCTGATAGCGGAACGATTTAAATTTTACAGAAGAACGCAGCTGAAAGAGGAAAGCAACGCTGAATTCTTAATTGAACTGCACAAGCTATCAAAGTACTGTCAGTTTGGTACAGGACTAGCAGACGCTCTGAGAGATAAATTCGTGTGTGGATTACTAAAAGAAGGAACTCAAAAGCGACTGCTAGAGGAAAAGGACCTTACGCTTGATAAAGCTGTCACCATTGCAGCATCGCACGAGGCCGCAGCAAGAGGCACCGCGGAAATGCAGCTAAGGTCATCGGAACTCAGCACCAATCGAATGGCATTGGGTGCAGTAAAGTGTTATCGTTGCGGAAGGACAACGCACGATCAGAACCAGTGCTGGTTTAAAAATCAGGAATGCAGAAAATGTGGCAGGCTAGGTCACATAGCTAAAGTGTGCCGGTCAGGAAAGAAGACCAGCAACAAAAAGTCACCACAGGAAAGGTGCAAAAAGGTACACAAGGTGACAGAGAACAGTTCGGATGAACAGAAGACGGATTCAGATTCCAGCAGTAAGGAACTGGGTTGTCTAAGAATACATAATGTGGGTAACACAGCAGACCACCAAACTATCTGGGTCACACTTCAGATAGCAGGAGTCCAAGTGAAGATGGAATTGGACACTGGATCGGCATTGACGGTCATGAATAAGCAAGATTACAAAAGGTTATTTCCACACATTCCCTTAAGGGATACGGAGATTATATTGAAAACATACATGGGGCAAAGAGTATACCCCATTGGAAAGATAAAGGTAAAGGTGGTCCACAAGGGTAAAGAAAGCCGAGGAATGGACTTATATGTGTTACCTGAGGGAGGTCCACCACTACTGGGACGGGAATGGATCAGGAGAATAAATATGGACTGGCATTCCTTAAAAGCACTAACTGTAGATTCTGGTAAAAAGGACGATGTCAAACCTAAACGATTGTCCAGAATATTGGACGATGCTAAAGAGGTGTTCCAGCAGGGACTGGGAACACTGAAAGGAATTACGGCAAACATCAAGGTTGAAGAACATGCAACCCCGAAATTTTTCAAAGCTAGACCGGTACCTTATGCGATACGACCTGCTGTGGAAGCTGAGCTGGAAGGACTAGAACGTTCCAGAGTACTGTCAAAGGTGGACTGGAGTGAATGGGCCACGCCCATTGTTCCCGTCATGAAGCGTTCATTGAGTAACAAGCCGGGGGAACCGGGGAAGGTTCGCATCTGTGGCGATTTCAAGATCACTGTTAATCCGATGCTTCACACGGTGCAATATCCACTTCCACGGATTGAGGATATCTTCGCTTCGTTGTCTGGTGGGAAACACTTCACCAAGATAGACCTGGCGCAGGCGTACTTACAGATGGAAGTTGATGAAGCGTCACGCCAGTATCTCACGATCAACACGCATAAGGGCTTATATCGGTATAATAGACCGGTTTTTGGAGTGGCATCAGCTCCAGCGATTTGGCAAAGGGCCATGGAGCAGGTATTACAGGGAATTCCAGGCACACAATGCTACCTGGACGACATTCTGATTACAGGAGATGATGATGAGGAACACCTTGCAAATTTGGAACAGGTGCTCACCAGATTGAAAGAATATGGACTTCGAGTTAATCGCCAGAATTGTGAGTTCTTTCAGAAGCAAATCTCATACTGTGGTCACGTCATTGACCAGGAGAGGCTTCACAAGTCACCTGACAAGATCGAAGCTGTTGTGAAGGCTCCCGCTCCGGAAAATGTATCCCAGTTGAGGTCGTTCCTAGGGTTGATTAACTATTACCATAAGTTTCTGCCAAATTTATCCACGGTGCTACACCCGCTGAACGCTCTTTTGCAGAAGGGAGTGCCATGGAAGTGGAGCGAGGACTGTAAGCGGGCCTTTCACAAAAGCAAGGCATTGATCACCTCTAAGGAAGTGTTGGCTCACTTTAACCCAACGCTGCCTATTCGTTTAGCTTGTGATGCTTCTCCATATGGTATTGGGGCAGTGCTCTCACATAAGTTGCCAAATGGCTTGGAAAGACCAGTCGCATTCGCATCCAGATCATTGACCTCCGCTGAGCGCAACTATGCTCAGATAGATAGGTAGGCTCTCAGCCTTGTGTGGGGAGTAAAAAAATTTAATCATTACCTGCAAGGGCAAAAGTTTACGCTGCTGACAGACCACCAGCCGTTGGTTTCCATTTTTAACCCTAAGAAGGGTGTTTCGGTGATGACAGCGCAGAGGCTCCAGAGATGGTCCCTTTTCCTAGGGGCACATCAATATCAGATCGAATTCAAAGGTACAAAGCAACATGGTAATGCTGATGGGCTGTCGCGCCTGCCACTACCTACAGCGGAAGAGGCACCGACAGTTGACCCTGTTGAGTTATTTCACTCGACCATCATCGAATGTTTACCAGTCACCAATGCAAGTATTGAGAGAGAAACCAGGAACGACCCGACACTGTCTCAGGTCTACGAATTGACAGTGAAGGGATGGCCAGCTCATGGTGAACCACTGTTACCGGCATTCTCAGCCAGATGAGAACAGCTGTCCGTCTGTCAAGGAACATTGATGTATGGAACAAGGGTGATTATTCCTCCTAAATTAAGGGAGAGAGTTCTAAAGGAACTGCATGAAGGTCATCTGGGGGGAGTCAAGATGAAAAGCCTTGCTAGGGCTTATGTGTGGTGGCCAGGTATTGACCAACAAATAGAGGATCTGACTAAAAGCTGCTCAGGGTGCCAAAAAGTTCAAAACGCACCTCCAATTGCACCGCTGCATCCATGGGAATGGCCTTCAACCCCATGGCAACGTGTACATATTGACTTCGCAGGTCCATTCATGGACTCCATGTTTTTAATTGCGGTAGACGCACATTCTAAATGGCCAGAAGTGATTAAGATGGTGACCACTACCTCGGAAAAGACGATCGCAGTTCTAAGAACGATATTCGCAAGAAATGGATTGCCAGAACAAATATGTTCAGACAACGGACCGCAGTTCGTGTCAGAAGAATTCCAGAAATTCATGAAAAAGAATGGGGTGAAACATTATACCTCTGCCCCATATCATCCGGCTACAAATGGGTTGGCCGAGAGATTTGTACAAACGTTCAAAAAGGCGATAAAAGCCATGAGCGAAGACCAGATTCCACTACAACACAAGGTGGACAATTTCCTAATGGCATATCGAAACGCCACTCATGCAGTGACAAATCAAAGCCCTGCCATGATGTTCTATAACAGGAGGTTGCGGTCCAGGTTGGACTTGTTAAAACCAAATGTGCGGAGGGAAGTCGAAAACAAACAGTTCCAGCATATAAATAACAAGACCACTCAGAGTTTCGAAATAGGACAACCAGTGTTAGCCCGGGACTATAAGAATGAGAAATGGCAATCTGGAACAATTCGTGCCAGACAAGGACCCCTGATGTACACGGTAGATATTGGTGAAAACGTAATACGACGTCATGCTGACCAACTTGTAGAATCGAGAACAAGGGTCGAACCCATGACTACGACAGAGACACCAGTGGAAGAAGTTAGTGAACCTGAAGCATCTACCTCAGACGCCAATGTATCTGATGATGTCCAATCCATAAGAGATCAACTAGATGAGTCACCCCAGCAACGAGAATCAGAGACCCCTGAAAGGCGTTATCCAACTCGGATCAGGAGGCCTCCTCAGAGACTGAATCTTTGAACAGTTTTGCATGAAGTTGTATATATGTTATCCATGTTATGTTTAAATTGGGATGTACACTGTTAAGCTAAAAAGGGAGGAATTGTGGCGTATGTAACCTGTACCGCCTTAAGAGACTACCTTAAGAGATGGACTACTTTCTCTTGGCTACTGTGTATTGTAGTACCGGTGGTGACCACACCGGTATATAAACTCTGTGTAGTAATTTGCTAAGCAGTTCAGCCCTGACCTTCGATTAGTAAAGACCTGTTTAAGTTATTCTTGTTGTCTGTGTCCAGTGATTTAGAATAAGCATATCTGGGACACTCAGACTCAACATAACCTATTTAGAAAAATACACTATCTTATGAAATAATTCTGGCCTTATTAAAACATGACAAACTGGGTTTGGAAATTTAGAAACCGAACTATGAAACAGCTATGAAAGAATTCTGGCTATTGAGATAAAACAGTTGTTGACCCTGAATAAATTACCTTATTGAAGCAGAAGGTGCATGGCTCCGACAGGCTGACTTTTGGGAACAAACACAATGGTGAACCCTGGATAAGGTGTTTTAATTTAAACTTCTTAAAGATGGCACAAAAGATAAGGAACATCTGCCCTCGTAAAGATGACATAAAATAAGGGACACCTGCCCTTCACACTGTTTTATATGGTTAACCCAGAAAGACAAGCTTCTGGAATATTACAAGCTGATGTAACAGTAAAGAATTGCAGAGGTCAGCAGAAAGATGAATAGGGATAATTAACTTGCATCAGCAGAAACTTTAAAGGAAATGCCACTGAAAAAGGGTATAAATATTGAACTCTCAAATGGATATCAGATTCGTTTTAATTGGGCAAAGTGATTCTCGACCACAGAGGCGGCTCTGTGGTCTACCACTCTTTGTGCCTCGGGGATCAAAGGTATTTGATATTGATGGATATCCTGTGTAGAAAATCTTAAGAACTGTAATACTGTAGCAAAGTTAAGATTTAAAAGTAAGATTCTCTGTTAAAAAGATTGTATTTTTTCTCTTTTTAGAACTGTTAACGTTGCAATTGACTGATTCACGAACTGTAAATTGCATGTTGGTTCTTTAATTAATCTGATACCTGGGATGGCAGGAATGACGTATGAGGAGAGATTGGGTCGATTGGGCTTGTACTCGCTGGAATTTAGAAGAATGAGAGGGGATCTCATTGAAACTTATACAATTCTGACAGGACTGGACAGACTAGATGCAGGAAGGATGTTCCCGATGGTTGGGGAGTCCAGAACCAGGGATCACAGTCTAAGGATAAGGGGTAGGTCATTTAGGACAGAAATGAGGAGGAATTTCTTCACCCAGAGAGTGGTGAACCTGTGGAATTCTCTACCACAGAAGGCAGTAGAGGCCAATTCATTAAATATATTCAAGAAGGAGTTGGATATATTTCTTAAGGCTAAAGGGATCAAGGGATATGGGGAGAAAGCAGGGACTGGGTACTGAATTTGGATGATCAGCCATGATTGCATTGAATGGTGGAGCAGGCTCGAGGGGCCGAATGGCCTACTCCTGCTCCTATCTTCTATGTTTCTATGTTTCTAATCTCTATACATTTATAGAATTGTCTCACATAAGTCTTCTGTATCAATAACTCAATCTCTGTACACTCTTTGGTGAAGAGTTACAGGAGAAAGGAGTTCTCCGGACCCTCATAATATCCGGGACGTTACTGTCTAGCTAAACTTATTAAAAGCGCTATCTGGAGGATGGTAACATTCTCGGGTTGTTCCTTTCCTTTAGGGAGAGATACCCCGGACCTTTAGACCCAGTTAAGCGTCTTTAGGATTCGGCTACCTCAAACTTTAGTTGAAAGTGAACGTCTGAGAAATATGCCAGATCTGGGATATCCCGAAAGGTGCTAGGACTAGTAAATATCCCTTCAAGCAGATGGAGCCTTGGTTTAAAGGCTCATCCAAAAGACAGTGGCCTAGAAATTCAGTATCGCCATGTTTGGGGTGCTACAGCCGGGCGTTCGCTAAATTTAGTGACCGGCGCAACTTAGCACCACCTTCGCTGAAATTGAGTTGCATCACCCCAAGAGGTTGCTGCTGCGCTAAAGCAGGCGGTGCACGACTATCATAAGGCGCTAAGCCGGCGAGCCGAGGCGCTACCACCGAGGGCGGGCACAGCGCAGGTGCGGCGAGTTGCTGCTTGAAGGCAGACACGCTGGCGCCGGTCAGCTCTTAAAGGGGGAGGCTCGATTTGTTTTGCAGCCACGCCCTGCACACTGCAGCCCTGAATCAAGGCCTGAACATAGCTGCTTCAACACTTCAATGCCCAGGACTATGGAGAAGGCTAGGGAGCGAGTGCAGCACTTCAGCGAGGGTGCCCTGAAGCTACTGGTCGGCGCAGTGGAGTGCAGGCGACCTGTCCTCTTCCCTGATAGTGGCAGGAGGCCGCTGCCCAGCGAGTATCGAAAAGCCTGGAGAGAGGTGGCAAACAGGGTGACCTCCAACAGCATGGTTGCCAGGACTCCAGTGCAATGCAGAAAAAAGTTCAATGATCTCACTCGGGTTGTCAGGGTGAGTACCCTTTCCAGTATCCTCTTCATCTCTGCATGTGCACCTCACTTTATGGCCAAAGGGACCTGAAAGCCCCAATGCCCAGCCCTCATCCAACAGCTATGGGGCTCTCATGAAAATCACTTGCACATTCAGCACTTTACACACAGTCAGGGCTATTCCACCATGGGAGGCAGTGCAGGCAAGATCAGGGCTTGACAGTGTACTTAGAGGGTAAGCTGGCCCACAATCGCAGGCAGCAGTGATGGACCGGGGGAGGCCGTCCTGACCTGAAAGAGCTCACCGCCCTGGAGCAGCGACTGGAGCAGTTTATGGGAGGCCGGCTGATTTGCCCCATCGCCAGTGGAGATGCCAACCCCGTTCTGGACAGCAATGGTAAGGTCATCACCTTTTTGACCTCTCTCTTTCCACTTGTGCCTCACACCAGCATCCTTTGCCACTCTCGAACCAATGCAGTGCATAGTAGCATTCATGCCTCCCTCGCTGCCGCCCTGTCCTCACTCTAAAGCACTGTTGTGCCTCCCTGCTTTCAGATGCTGATTCGCCAGGTGAGGAGGCGGGCCCTCAAGCTGGCACTGTGTCTGATTCAGATTTCGAGGAGGAGGAAGAGGAAGCCGGCCCATCAGTGCCACCCTCAGCCGAGGCAGCCCATGGCCATGATGGGGACATGTCTTCCCTGGAGGGAAGCAGGGGGGAAGGGCCTGATGAGGGTAAAGCTCTGGGGCCCAGCGGGCTGCAGCAACGCGGGAGGGGTGGGGAAGCTCGGCGGCCTTCTCCCCGGAGGGTGAGTGCGGCCTTCAGTCCTGCTACGGTAAGCGCAGGGGAGGTGCGGCTCCTTGGTGAAATGGACGCCCAGGCTAAGCGCAGGCACACTGAGCTCATGGCTGCAGTGGCAAGGATGCCTGACTCCATAGAGTCACTGACAAGGAGTGTTCAGGAATTCGGGGCAGCACAGGCCAGGAGTCTGCAGGACTTCGCGGCATCACAGGCGGCTTCCAGCCAAGTGCTCAGTCGTGCCGTGCATTCGCTGGCTGGTCTGATGCAGACACAGATCAGAGCCACACGGGCACTAACTGCTGCCACCCTCACTGGATCGGCCAGGCATCGCCGGGGCCCTCGCCACACCACAGCAGCCCAGCAGCCTGTGCTTCAGCAGATTGCTGCGCATGCTTCAGTGCTGGCCCGTGCGAGTGCCAGTGTATCAGCAGACCAGGGAATGCCTGTGCTCTTTCAGGTTGGCAGCATTCCTGCTGCCAACACTGTCACTCCTCCACTGCAACTGCCACCACCCGTAGGACAGACTGCTGCCGCCCAAGTAGAGTTGGAGCAGTCAGCAGCTGGGCCCTCCAGGCCCAGAGGTGGTCCAGGCCGTCCCCCAAGGGCATCTGCCGTCTCATCATCTGACCCTCAGCAGCCTTCCCCCAGCCTTGCTGTAGTCACTGGGGTCCCATTGAGGAGGAGCTGCAGGGCGGGAAGGGGCCACTCACGGAAGCGAGGCGGATCATCCTCGCAGGCGAAAAAGTAGAAGGTGTGACAAAATGTTTTTTTTATATATAAAGGCCGACAATGTTGTGTTTGTTTTTTATATGAGGGCCGACAATGTTGTGTTTGTTTTTTATATGAGGGCCGACAATGTTGTGTTTGTTTTTTATATGAGGGCCGACAATGTTGTGTTTGTTTTTTAAATGAAGGCTGAGGATCATGGTCATTTTTGTTTAACTGTTTTTTTCATTTTCTCAAGGTTGTGAGAGCCACTTACGTGTCTGACTGTTTTTTGGGGGGTTTCTCAGAATTTGTTTGTCATGCGGGAAGGGTACAGAGTTTGTAAAATAAAAAATTTTCTTTATTCAGATTGTCCATGTTTGCACTTTGAACTATTTGTTGCCTTGACCGGCTGAGGGTTTACGGAGCGGCTCCATTCATGTTCTTTCATTGGCACAAGCCATTCCCTGAGAGGGGGCCTAGAACCGAGTTGCAATAATCTGCCGACGGACGGCCCTTGCACATTGTGCCTCCCTCCCATCTTGGTGCTCCTCCTCCTCCTCCTCCTCTGGTGGTCCTCCAATGTTTGCTGGCAGTGGCTGAGCCCTGAGGATAGCCAGGCTGTGCAGCATGCAGCACACTACTACGAAATGGGAGACTCGCTCAGGCGAGTACTGTAGAGCTCCTCCGGAATGGTCCAGACAACGGAACCGTTGCTTGAGCACGCCGATTGTGTGCTCAATGATGTTCCTGGTAGCTTGATGGCTGTCATTGTACCGTTCTTCAGCAGGGGTGCTGGGCGCACGGAGCGGGGTCATCAGCCAGGTGCACAAAGGATAGTCCTTGTCCCCGAGAAGCCAGCCTCCTGTGTGAGCCGGGGCTTCGAAAATGTTTGTCACAGAAGTCTGGCGCAGGATGAAGGCATCGTGGCTGCTGCCTGGAAAGCGGGCATTGACAGCTAGTATGAGCTGCCTGTGGTCACACACCAACTGGACATTGAGCGAATGGTAGCCCTTCCGGTTGCGGTAATCCTCTGCATTCTGTAGGGGTGCCCGCAAAGCCACATGCATGCAGTCAATGGCGCCCTGGACCATGAGGAAGCCTGCTATTCTTGCAAATCCCATTGCACGCTCTTGCTGCTTGTCCAGGGTCATGGGGAAGGAGATGTACTGACATCTCCTTCTGAAGAGGGCATTCATCACCTGGTGGATGCAGCAATGTACCGCAAACTGGGAGATGTTGGCAATGTCCCCAGTAGCGGATTGGAAGGAGCCGGTGGCATAGAGGTTGAGAGCCACCGTCACCTTCACTGCCACCGACAGAGACGTCCTGCTCCTCAGCTGTGGCTCCAGATCTCTCTGAAGCAGGTGGCAGATCTCAGTGACCACCTCCCTTCTGAATCGCAGCCTCCGAACACACTGCTCCTCAGGCATGTTGAGATATGAGAACTGCTGGTGGTATACCCTGGCTGGGTAAGGCCTCCTGTGCCGACGCCTGTTGGCCCTTCTCCATCTGGCCATGACTGGCACTCTCTCTCGGCATCTCTGAGCCCTTTGAATGCAATGCAGAAAGCCAATGTTTCCACCCATTGCAGCCCCCATTATATGTCGCGACTCAAGGCTATGGCGCTGAAAGTTAAATCCAACTGCAAAGCTCTGGCCTGAAGCCAGAAGTACCTGTGCAAGCGCTGAGTCAAAGCAGGAAGCTCTCTCCCTTTGTCTCTCTCCAAATATCTCTCTCACACAGAAGGAGTGGAACAAAATGGCTGCCACAAATAATGCAGGAAGAGTCCCCTTTAAATAGCGCCCCCCGCGCCCCGCAGCGACTGGGAACTGTTCCCCTGAACTAGTCGCTGGGGGCGCCAGGCGCACAGAAGGGGGGCGCCACTGAAGTTCCGGTTCAGGGCGCACCAAGGGCGTTGCACCATGAAATGACGTCAGGATCTGCGTGCGCAGCTGAGCGGGCGCTGTGGTTTTGCGCCACCACTAAATCTTGACTGAATTTCGCAAGAGGCGCAGATCGCGCCACGCCCGGGCGCTAGCCGCTTCGCGCCCCACTTCTCCTCCTCCTAAGGCACTAGCGGCTGGCGCTAACAACTGAATTTCTAGGCCAGCATCTCTGACAGTGCAGCACTCCCTCAGTACTGCACTGGAGTGTCAGCCTAGATTTTTGTGCTCAACTGACTTGTACCTACAATCTTCTGACTCAGAGGTGAGGGTGCTACCAACTGAGCCACAGCTGCCACTGGGGTAGACAGCAGATGGCCTAGCAGGACGACATCGAGGAGTTTTGGGCCTAGTAGGCCCAGCTTCGGACTGCACCACCTCGGCATGGGTGGCAGCAGTCTGGGCTGGCTGGCTGACAGGCAGCAGCAAGGGCACTGGCAGAGTGGCAATGGTGGGAATACGAATGCTGTCATTCTGAGAGAGGAATGCAGGTTCGGCCTCCATGGATCCATTGCCACTCCCCTGGAGCAGTACCTCAGCAATCCTATTAATCTGCTGGAGTACAGACTGCTGGATGGCTGTGACACCCTGCAAGCCCCTTTCAACACTGGTAAACCCAGGCATGATTGCAGCAGTCTGTGCTTTCATGGTGGCAAGCTGAGCCTGCATGACAGAGGTCTGAGCTACCATTTCAGCACTCAGACGTTGGGTGGCTTCTGTTTGTGCTGCAATGGAAGCTGAGACTTCAGTCATCAGACACGACATGATGGCTGGGTCCACAAGTGCGTTAATGGATCTGACCACCCCTTCCACGCTGGAAAAGATGGGCTCCAAGATGTACCCAAAGCCCTGTGCAAAGCTGAAGCTGGACTACTCCATGCTCCTTGGCATTACATTCAGGCTTTCTGGCAGGCCTGCCAATGCACCAAGCCATTCATTGCGCATACCCATCAGTGTTTTTCTGTAGGCCGCCCCATCAAAGTCCTCATCTGAGTCCTGTGCAGCAGAACTCGTGTGCGACCTCGCCGTCCAGGGAGCTGGCACCTATGCTACCCTTTCCCCCTAACCTGGCTACAGCCCACTCGTGCCCAGTGCCTCACCACATGAAGATTCCACATCCACCTTACCCTCTAAAGTACGCAGAGTGTTAGTATCTGAGCTGGTGGCTGCAAGTGTGAAATCGAGTGACAGTGTTTCTTCTTCTTCTTCACTCTCCTCTCCCTCTTCTTGTTGAAGCACCGTCTGGGCAGGCTGGATTTCTTGGGTGTCTGAAATGAGAAAGGCACAAGATTAGGGTTGTGGTGAGGGGAGTGGGGTGGAAAGCAAGAGGTGTATGCTTACACCATGTGCAGCTTGTAAGTCAGAAGAGATTGTGAGATGAGGGGTAAGTGGGATGTGAGAAGGAGGATAAATTATGAGAATATCGGCATCATCTATTCTTTTAGACCATTTGTGCACATTCTCTCCCCTGTTGTGCCATCATTATTGTAGTGTATGTACCTTTAAGACAGAACTACTTTTACAGCTCCTGTATACTGTAGTACCGGGAGTGACCACACCTGTATATAAGCCTTGCGCATGCCTCTGTACCCCCAGTCTTGAGACTACCCTCCTCCAGTAAATACCTGTTTATTGTTAAGTTACAGCATCCGTGTGGTTATTGAAAAACCTCATACTCTCAGAATCACGGATCTAACAGTGGCAACGAGTGTCGATTCGAATCTACCTGCAACTCTGCATTTCCCTTCGAGGATTCGCTCCGGGAGGGCGGTGTAAGAAAGTCGAGGCCAGGAACACGGGCGTCGACCACGAGCAACCGCCCAGTCGTCCGGCAGAGAGTGAACATCGCAGGGGAGGCTGTGGAGAGCTAGGCTTGGTTCCCCAGCCACGACGATCAGCAAGAGACTGACGACAGGTCCAGCGCAGACCCTTCCCGGACAGCGGCGGCTGGAGCCGACCGACGGCAGAGAGAAAGTCGAGCAGCGTCGACGGGGTAAGACTGAGGGTGAAGCGCACAGGGCGCAGCTGGGGCTTGAAAATCGAGCGGCGTCGAAAAAAAAAAAAAAAAACGGAGAGAGAGACGGTAAAGCAACAGCCGGGTTCAGGATTGAGCGGCGTCGAAGAAAAAAAAAAAAAGAACGCGCAGAGCACAGCCAGGGCTCAAGGGCTGAACAGTGTCCGCGGGGAGAAGAAGGGAGAGTGCGGGAGACGCCATTTTTAGAAGCCGCAGCGGAGAAGAAGGGCGAGCGCGGGAAGGAAGGAAAGCGTGGGAGACGCCATTTTGTGCCAGCGGAGAAGAAGGGGAAGCGCGGGAGACGCCATTTTTGACAGTTAAATCACACCCAGGGATGCCGAAGAGTGGCAGTATCTCTACATTCAACAATGAAGTCGATGATTGGGTGACATATGTGGAACGTATTGAGGTGTACTGCAGGGTGAATGAAGTGCCAGATGCTAGGAAAGCACTGGTTTTGTTAAATTCCATGGGTACAAAAACTTATGGGTTACTGCGAAATCTAATAACCCCAGAGAAGCCGGTGAACAAGAATTTCAAGAGCATAGTAGAAATCCTACAGGACCACTTAAACCCCACACCGCTGCTGATAGCAGAACAATTTAAGTTCCATAAAAGGAACCAACACAAAGACGAAAGCAATGCTGAGTACCTAACGGAACTGCGCAAGCTATCGAAACACTGCCAGTTTGGAGCAGGACTAGCAGATACGTTAAGGGACAAGTTTGTGTGTGGGCTACAAAGTGAAGGAACCCAGAAACGGCTTCCATCAGAAAAGGATCTTACGCTGGACAAGGCTTTCAGTATGGCAGTATCACACGAAGCAGCCGCAAGGGGCGCTGCAGAGATACAACGGAGACCGCAAGAATATGGCACCAATGAAATGTCCTATGGAACAGGGAAGTGCTATCGCTGTGGCAGAACAACACATGACCAGAAGGATTGTTGGTTCAAGGACCAAGTGTGCAGACAGTGTGGAAAAGCAGGACACATAGCAAGAGTCTGCAGGTCTGGGAAGGAAACCAACAGTAAGAAATCTCCACAGGAGAAGTACAAAAAGGTACACCAGGTGATGGACAGTGGTTCAGACGAACAGAAAAGTGACACAGACTCCGGAAGCAAGGAGCTGGGTTGTCTGAAACTACATAAGGTAACCAAAACGGAGGATCACCAGACTATCTGGGTTACACTCAAGATAGACGGAGTCCAAGTGAAAATGGAATTGGACACAGGATCAGCCCTAACAGTCATAAACCAAAGGGACTACAAGCGGCTATTTTCACATATACCCTTGAAAGCTACAGAGATTGTCTTGAATACGTACACGGGGCAAAAAGTCTACTCCAAAGGAAAAATAAGGGTGAAAGTGATATATAAAGGCCAAGAAATACCTAAAATGGATATATATGTATTGCCAGATGGAGGACCACCACTGCTAGGACGTGAATGGATCCGGAAGATACAATTAGATTGGCATTCCATACAGGCACTGAAGGTTGAGGCATAAAAGGATGACGACGTCACACCTGGACGACTGTCAAAAATGTTAACTGACGCAAAAGAAGTGTTCCAGGGGGGACTCGGAACACTAAAAGGCATAACAGCAACGATTAAAATAGAGGAAAATGCAAGCCCAAAGTTTCTTAAGGCCAGACCAGTGCCTTATGCAATCAGACCAGCTGTCGAAGCAGAGCTGGAAGGGTTGGAACGTTCAGGAGTACTGTCCAAAGTGGACTGGAGCGAGTGGGCTACACCCATCGTTCCTGTAATGAAGAGGTCGTTGAGTAATACGCCTGGGGAACCAAAGAAGGTCCGCATCTGTGGGGATTTTAAGGTGACAGTGAACCCAGTCCTTCACACGGTACAATATCCGCTTCCACGAATTGAGGATATTTTTGCCTTGCTATCTGGAGGTAAACGCTTCACCAAAATTGATCTAGCCCAGGCGTACTTACAAATGGAGGTAGAAGAAGCTTCAAAACAATACCTTACGATTAACACTCATAAAGGTCTCTATCAATACAACCGGCTGGTGTTCGGGGTAGCCTCGGCTCCGGCTATCTGGCAAAGGGCAATGGATCAAGTCCTGCAAGGGATTCCAGGGACCCAGTGTTATTTGGACGACACCCTGGTCACGGGCGAAAATGACAGTGATCACCTCGCCAACTTGGAGAAGGTGCTCACCAGATTAAAGGAGTATGGGCTACGAGCTAATCGCCACAAGTGCGAGTTTTTCCAGAAACAGATCTCGTATTGTGGCCACGTCATCGATGAAGAGGGGTTACATAAGTCCCCTGAAAAGATTGAGGCAGTAGTCAAGGCTCCAGCACCGGAAAATGTGTCACAACTGAGGTCGTTCCTCGGGCTGGTAAACCACTACCACAACTTCTTACCAAATTTGTCCACGGTATTACACCCACTGAACACCATACTGCAAACAGGGGTACCATGGAAGTGGAATGACGAATGTAGACCACACCTGTATATAAGCCTTGCACATGCCTCTGTACCCCCAGTCTTGAGACTACCCTCCTCCAGTAAATACCTGTTTATTGTTGTTACAGCATCCGTATGGTTATTGAAAAACCTCATACTCTCAGAATCACGGATCTAACAATTATAACTTTTCTGTCCACTGTCTTCCCTGCCACTTCAATCACCTGTTGCAGGCAGAAGGCACCTCCCCTTTTAAGAGGTGCAGACTGCCTTTAATTTGTGCAGACTAGCTTTCATTGGCGCGAGCCTCGCACGAACTTTGCCCCCCTGCTGAGTGTTTAGCATTGGGCTGAATGCTACAATCATTCAAATGAGCAGGCAGCATGAATGTCACATGCTGCCTGCAGTCCTCTGAATGGGCACTGTCGCATTGTGATCCCTGCGCCCATTTCGGGGGCTACCAAATTTCTAGGCCAGTGTCTCTGAGCAAGCGTACCTATGTCAGCTGGAGTTACAGAATGAGAATGTCGCTAGGGGAAGGGATGGGAGGAACAGCCAAAATTGGAAGAGGCAACTTACAATCTTTCTTGAACCCTGAAAACTTCTTTTTCGTCATTGAATTACTGATGCTTTTAAAAGTTTTAGTATTGAAACTTTTATCTCAAGGGTCAGCACAAGTCCTCCAAACTACATATGTCCCAGTTGTACTGTTTAAGACTGTATGAAAGATTTTTTTTTGATGCTTCGATGTAAAGCTTTGTATGGATGGAAATTTGTGTGTGTTGTGTTATACGCATAGGATTCTCCCCACCCAATTTCTCTATATGCACTCCACCCATGTGATGCTTTGTGCCCAAGTGCTAAAAAGGAAAATGTGCCTCATATGTAATTGCATATGCATCCATCAGAGGGAGCTTAGTCGCAGAAGTAACGCATTCAGTCATTTGGTAAGATCCTGGTTGAGAAGTAGATGATTGACAATTAACAGTACTCCTGATGGCAACTTCAATTTTTTAAAATCCAGTTTCAATTATCCAATACGGCTAAATGGTCTTGCATGTTATTTATAATGTTTCTTTTTAACATTTGCTAGAATTTCCCAGGTCCATTTAAAACTTGTGGGAATTGCTTAAAATCTGTCATTGCTGGAGTTCCACCGAATGTGCTTGCAAAACATAATCATTTACATCCTGGAACAGGAGAGCAAGTCCTCACATTGGAACACATTTTGAATTGCTGGGATTGTGGATGAGTCACTTCTGGATTTCACATACTTAGTTATAAATAAAGTTGGATATATATTCTTTGGGGCCATGGAAAAAAGAAATCACAGAACGTTGCCTTGTAATAGATATTCTCCCTCAGGAGATTCAGTGGGTTGGCTTAGAGTTCACAATGTTGCTAATTTTACATCTGAATTGGCTTGATGGAACAAGTAGCCTTTCCTTCTGCCCTGCATTATGTTTAATGTAATAATATCTTCAGAGATTGTTGGGGATTAATAATAAGGGATGCTGAGGTCTTTGCTGAGCTAAATTGTTGAGTGATATTACTTCCTGTTTGACACTTGGAAATTGACTTGGGTCGTGTCTGTGTTAGCACAAAACCATTATTTAAATTCTTGACCCTGAAGTAACTTAAAAAATACAGTTGAAGCCAGTTACAGGCACAGAATAATTTTCAATACAGGTGTCCCACTCCAAAATGAGCATTGGGATCCAAGTGGCTCAGGAAAACCGGTAAGTAAATTGTTTATACATATATATCTGTTTAAGATCCGCCCCCTGTTGCCACCGGCACTGTGTCACACCTGCCATGCTCCCATTTTCCCTAGGTCTCTGGTGCTCCTGTGAGCTTCTGTCTGTGGCTGATACTCATTCCTAGGCCCCTGCTGTTCAGTGAGCGTTACTGCTTGCCTGCCACTTGCTTCTTGTTTTTTTGATCACCTATACTCATTATTCCTGGGCCTCTGATTTTGTGGCATGGGTGAAAACATGCCATTAGAAATCAAGTAAAGTTAAAATAATAGAGAATGGTAGAATAAAGAAGATGGATACGCAGATGTGAAGCACTTAACAATTTTTACTTCCTTTTATTAAAAAAAGTTACCCTCTTTTTCAGTTCTCCCCTCTTCTCACTTGAGGTATTGATTTCCTGCTGGGATATCGCCCTCTAGGCCTGTGTACATGAAGCATAGTTACTTGAATGAGTCTAGACCAGAGATGTCCAAAAAGTGACTCCAGAGCTCAGGCTATCTAGCTTTATAAACCCAAGTGGCTCAGTCCTATTATGCTTATAAGGGTAGATTTTTCCAAGTCCTCACTCGTAGTAATGTAACTGGCTTGCCATGAGCAATGTGCTGATGAATTTTCCAATCTGCACTCTCAGTGGGCTTCATTCTTTGATAAATCCTAGAATAGAGCACCAAGATCTCTTTGTATGAGCAACATGCGATGTTTGCCATTTAATTGAAACATGGATTTAAACTTTATTTGTAGCACCTGAGGCTCCATGCTATGCATCTATGTGGCCACAAAGACAAAAGTTTGGACTCTCCTGATCTCGACAGTGAGCGCAGGCAGGCTATTTAACATCACAATGGCCTGGATTTTGCGGTCGGTGGTGTACCTATGGAATACGCTGTCGGCTTCTGAATAGAATGCGCACTTACCTGATGGGGACCCTCCTTCGTGAACGTGCTGTTTGACGTTGCATACTAGAAGGCAACATAATGGCCCATGGATTCCAGGGGCACAGCATGTGCAGAAGCGTACCTGGGATCAAGTGCCTGGTGCTCCAATCAGTGGAAGTGCCGAGTTTCCTCTTAAACTATTGACAGATATGCGGGAACCATTGCATCAGGCTTATAGGAGAAAGGAGGGTGCAGACTAGCACCTGACACGCTGAATGTTGCATAGTCCACTCATAGAATGGGCACAGTCAGTGACAACAGCACCGTACGGTGACTTTAAAAACTTTAATTTCAGGAAATAAGATATAAATATATAGTTAGGTTTAACATTTCATTCTTTATTTTGGATTTAGTATCGGTTGAATTGAGTCTGTCACAACCACATGAGGTACAGAGAACTGAACAGTGGCACTCAGATTGCCCCACACAAAAAAACGGCGAAATTACAGCACAAAGCTTCAACATCAGGATTTCCATAATATAGAGATTAAATGTGAAGACACTAAAACAAACTAACAAAAAAAGCTCTTCGCAAACTGAGCTCAGATGCTTTCATCCGTTGTAATGTTCCAATTTTACTTTTATGTGAGGTAATAATGTTAAAACATGCTGAACGATACTTTGGATCTTTTGAGGTCTCCCCTTACGTTGATGCAAACGGGCCCTGCCCCTGTTTGTACCAGCCGTAAAATTTTTGTACTTAATTGCTGGGCAGTTGGTGGGCAATTAGCCCAACTCTGTGCCAGCAATGAGGATTTCCCCATCGGTGTGGATCATCTGTCAAGTCAGAACTTGACAGATCGCAAGTTCGGGAAATCCCAAACTTGCAGTCCATTTCAAAGGTGGTATGACAGCACACTCTGAGAGTACGCCATCATATCCACTGCAAATTCTGGCCCAATGTATTTTAACTGAGTCTGTTCCTGTCCTCACCTGATGGCCAATCTTCCAGCAGGGGTCAATGGATAGCCATCAGGAACCCTGGCAGCTTTTTCCTTTCCTGAGCCCAGGGCTACTGAGGCTAATTGTAGTACCCTTACTGCTGTAACAGATGAGATCAGCTTACTCTGCACTGACTGGGAACTGAACTTGGACCTTGGTCAGTGTAGCTCAGCTGGTCCCTGCCTTAACCAGTTGAACAACAGTTTCTTTACATTCATTTAAAATTTGTTTTTAGTGTTTTATCTTAATATTATTGTGTTCATATTGCAGTAATAATATTACCTCTAACTCGAGTAATTTTCTGTAATATTAGTAATTGATTCAAAAACCATAGTGTGCGAGCTAAAAATGTTAATTAAAAAAAATGCCTAGCCAAGGAAGCCAGGAATTTCTTGAAGCCAGCAGTCTAACTTTAGCTAAAGATTTTGCTTCTACAGACGATGGACACAGTTGCCCAAGTACAGGATATAAACAAAATACCTGTGCTATTTGTTTCTAACACAATGGCAACTTCTTTTTCACTGACTAATCATCACTCCCAATTGTATATTCTTGACATTGTGACCTTTAGCTTCCTTTGGCCTTGAAAATCAAATCTGATTCAAAAATTATAGGAACTTAGCTAAACATCTACTTAATTCCATTTCCAAGATACTATCTGAAGTATTTCTGGACTGCCTCCATGTTTGTTGTCTTACCCGAAGCTGGACTCTGACCAGTACGTCTTACTTGTTTAGACATCGTATTAAATACTTACTATAACTTATAAGCTATGCTTTGATAATTTGTTGTTCATTTAAAAAAAAATGAACATTCTTTGAAATATGCATGAAAACCTTCCAGAACAAATTTTAAATGTACCCAAAGCTAACAATGTAAGTAAACCCCAAAATATTGCCTGGCTCCTTAAACAGTCCACACAAAATCACTATTTCTTTGTACCAGAATTATGTACTAGATATTTATAGCTTTGGTGTTGTTTTAGATAATTTTTTAAAGAAATGTATAATCATTAAATAAAAAACCCAGATAGCATTTATAGGCCAGAAACATCCCAGGTTCAGTCCCTTTTTCATGCTGAGTTAGTTGATTTGAGGCAGGGCAGTAGTAGGGATGCTGCAATTGATCTCATGCCCTTTGGTTAGGGAGGGTAATCCACCAAGGTTCCACTCTTGACTACTGATTACTATATACCAATGGATGATGGAAGTGCCGGTAGATGGATGACTAAATTAGGCTTGGTTGTAATGCTTCCTGCAATTGAATAGCCCCATGGCACTTGCTGCCAAGGATCATACAGAAATAAAAGGCACCTAGACAGCGTACTGAGAATGGGGGAGAGAGGGAGAGAAATGAACAAATAAACTGTTTACCATGGGTTTATTATAATAATAAAATAAATCCATGTATACAGAAGAACACCAAATTGTAGGTTTGTAACAGAAATAATTGCAACTTGATGGAAGTTAGATTCTTTGAAAATCCTAAGAGTGCCTGGAATATGCTCATAGGGAAAAGGCCACTAGCCTAGCAAATCAACAATTACTTAAAAAGCAATCCTCTTCAGAAATGGCCTTCCATAAATCCTAGATGATGCAGTAGAGGTCATTTATTCTTCCTGCCCTCCTGCTCATTTATTTTACTAGTTAAGCCCTAAAAGCATTACTTGAAATTGCTAACCGGTTAGTTTACTTCCATAGAAGCTTGTGTGGCAACATGTATAGTGTGGAGGCATTAAATATTCACTCCGAACTTTGGAACAGGAATTATTTAGTTTGGAGAAAAAGCATTGAAATTTGTCAGTCATGAATTTTAAATCCTAAGATTTATTAGAAAGTAAACCTTTTAGTAAATTTATGAGAAATTGTAAATGATTAGTTGGCAGGGGGAGCTGTGACTACCATGCATGCATTCGTAAATAGTATTCAATTGATCAACATTCAGGTTATAGCAAATAAAAGCTTTCTGCGCTAGTTTGTCTATAATAAACATTAGTACTTCAAGCAGACCATCTATTCAGGCCTCTGTTTAACAACAATCATGTTTATTTTGCATTACGTATTCAACCTGTAAATGCAGCAGCCATTAACGGAGTTTAATGCAAGGTACAATGACTACAGTGAAATTAAATCAGCAAATTACAGCACAAAAAGAGGCCATTGGGCCTATTGTATCTGTGCTCAGTGATGCCCAAGTGCTCAGATATACTTGCACTCTCTATCCTTGAAATCTGCTACTGTTGTTGTGATGATGGAAGAAGCAATTGAGTTTAGCAATACTCAAGTTGGCTGGAACACTGACAAGCTTGGGTGGGACAGAAATCAGCCAGCCAGCAACAGTGTAACTCATTAAAGAAAAAAATGTTGGGATGTACAGGCCACATTTAATTCTTTGAACATTTTTTTAATGGGTTTTAAAATACAATTTAGGTATTTTGCATCACACTATCATCAGGCACGATGGTCCAAACTGCCTCCTTCTGTGCTGTAAGATTCTACGATCACAATTGACTTGTTGATAGTTGAATTCATATGTTACTTTTCTCTTCCATTTTTGTGGACAGTTACTTAATGATGTAAAATCATGTCCAGTATGTTGTTGTGTTCACACTTTCAGTAAATATGTATCATTAAAAAATGGAAATTCTAAGCCTGTTATTTTGTTAATCCTATTCATTTAACAATGTGAAGCAAAGGATATTTTTACATTGTTCACTGCTTTTATTGTAATTTAAGTTCACATTAGTCTGCTTTTTATGAACAGAAGGGGAAGTATTTAAGTTCACATTGTACATAATCCTCAAATATTATAAAAGGAGGTACTGGTATGCTGACTGTAATCTTTCACAGACTCCCTTCTTACTATATATGTGTAGCCTGGCGAAATGGAGCAGCACAGGACACAGAACTTTCTTTTTTCTGGGGTTTTTTATTCTGAATTGATAACTTGGGTTCTAGGCTTAGGATGTAGTTGTAAATACATAAAACCACATTTAATTGTATAAAATACGGAAAAGACGGAAATACGGCAAATACAAGAAAACACAGTCGATAAAATACGGCAGTGGCTTGCTGTAGAACAGAACACGAGGCAAACCACAGGTGCAGTTAGTTAGTTAGCTAACAATCATTATACAAAACAAAACCAATAGTACAATACATTCTTATGTCCCGTTATCACTTGTTACATCTTACAAGAAAACACAGAATATTAAACTCGTTCGCAACGTAGCCCCCAAGGACTCAACAACAATTTTAGCAAGTGTTAACACCAGCACATGGTGGGACAATCTGCAAGCATCCCCGTGGTATCGAGTGATTTGGGAAACAATATCACTTTAAAACTATGTCTGGGTTGCACTTAATACTGTTTTAGTTGTACTTTACACAGAATAAGTTCATTTCAAAAGTCATATTCACCCCAGCTCTCTCAGAGCAATCTCTCACGCTGGATGTAGAAAATGGAAGCTGTGAAGAAAGGGGAGGCTCCTTTGGCATCACATGGTCCTACCCATAACCCTTTTCTCCTTGTTCAAATTACTAAAGGGGAAAATGAACCGTGCCATCTAGTGGACTTAAATATTCACTGCATTTTCCCCACTTGGCTACATTCTCCCCTGATTTAAAGTCAACGTCCTCGGTGACTTAGCACCAGTTTTTAACTTCTTTTACAGCTTCTCGAAAAAATGCAGCACCCAGACTAGATAAAACATGAGAGAACACCTCAGGACTGAGTGAGATTGCATTACAGGCTGACTGAGGCAAATGGTACGGGTTAGGGTTTACCCCAGCATTGGCTCTTTTAGTTCTGCGAGGAGCCGGAATGGGTACCTCAACCTCAGTCCCACACTCAGAAGGATCTGAATGCTCTGGCTCAGAAACAGCCTCTGATTCCTGTACATCTTGGGCGTTACCAACAGGAACATTGTTTACTTTTTCCTCCTGAGTTAACTCTGGATAGGTGACTTCCTCTACCACAACAAACTCAGTATCAGAGGGCTCTGGCAACGATTCTGTCAAAAGAGTGACAGGGGGTACGGTGACAGGGGACTTGGTTCTCATCCGCCTAGGCTCAGGGACAGGGGTAACACGTGGCCTAAGATTAACTCTATGGACCCTTTTTAAAGGACCGCCCTCTAAAGGCTCAACTGCATGTGTAGTGCCCTGTACCTCCACCACTCTGTACACAGTAGGACCCCAAGCATCCTGAATTTTGTTCCTACCCAAAGGCCTGTGTCGTAAGTATACCAGCTGACCCACCTCAATGGTTGGACAGTACACTTTGTCTTTGTTAAGTTCAATTCTTTGAGCTGATTTCTTTTCAGTGTACTCTCTTGCCCTTGCATGTGCCTCATTCAAACGCTCTTGGTGGACAACCAACCACTCATGTTTCTTGTCTAACACTTTCTCCTGACCTAATAAAGCATCTACAGGAAGGTGTGGATGAACCCTGAAAAGCAGATAGTACGGTGAGTAGCCAGTCGTAGCATGGGGTGTTACATTGTAGGCATACACCAACTCAGATAAGTGCTCAGGCCAGCGGCGTTTCTTTTCTGAAGGCAGTGTACGCAAAAGATCATGTAAAGATCTGTTGAATCTCTCACATTGAGCATTTCCTTCTGGGTGGTGTGGGGTAGTGCGGGTTTTCTTTACACCATAAAGCTTACACAGCTCGGCAATGATTTCACTCTCAAAATTTCGACCTCTGTCTGAATGCAATCTTTCTGGGACCCCATACTTCATGAACCACTCTTTGAGAAGGACTTTTGCCGTGGTATCAGCCTTTTGGTCCCGAGTAGGGAAGGCTTGTGTGAATTTAGTGAAAACATCTGTCACCACTAACACATTCTCACGACCATCAGAGGCCGGTTCCAGCATGGTGAAATCTACAGCAACTACTTCAAGGGGCCGGGAGGCTAGAAATGATTTCATAGGGGCATGTATCTTGGGGTGGGGCATTTTTGTCAAAACACACCTCTCGCATTTCTTGACCCACTGTTCCACATCCTCATACATCCCAACCCAAAAACATCTCTGTCTCAAAAGGTTCTGTGTGCGCTCTATTCCCTGATGGCCCATACGATCATGCACACCTTCAAGCACGACTTCTTTCAAACAAGAGGGCAGTAGTAGCTGGTGACATTCACCAACATGGACATCCTCGATTACACGGTACAACAAGCCATCTTGCTCACAAATACGGTGCCACTGCTTTAACGTGGATAATACTAGCTTGGATAACTGCGACCTCTCCTTGTAAGTTGGCTTTCGCTGCTCACCCCAAAACTTCCTAAACACGCTGAGGGTGGGGTCTGTGTCCTGAAACTTACGTAGTTCCTCTTTAGAGTAACCGGGAAGTGTTGGTGTGTTACCCTGCGACTCACTACGCTCAGTACTTTCTTCTGCATCCGAAACACGGATCTGTCTGACTTTACAGCACTTGACTCCTGCTGTCACTAAGTCTGGTCCTAGAGCTGTTCCCTTGTGAATGACGTTACATATGGCCACACAATCATCATAGTCTGCATCCCCACTGTCTGACTCGGGCTCCCCTGCTAACGGCTGCCTAGAGAGGGCATCTGCTGCTGCATTACAGCGGCCTGGGCGGTACTTGACGTCAAAGTCAAAAACAGCTAACTGAGCCACCCATCTTTGCTCAACAGCACCTAACTTAGCTGTAGAAAGGTGTCATTTCTTTCAGCATTACGGAGCCTCCTACTGGCATATGCTATCACTCTCTTCCTATCTCCCTGCTGCTGGTGGAGGATGGCACCTAATCCTAGGTTACTGGCATCCGTCTCTACAATGAAAGGCTGAGTGAAATCTGTGTAGCCTAACACTGGAGCACTGATCAGCTTTTCTTTCAACTGTTCGAAAGCAGCTTGGCACTCAGCTGTCCATGAACCTTCAAACAACCGTTTTGCTTTTGCTGGGCTGTCTTCCCTAAGGCATGCATTGACTACGTCATGGAGAGGGCCAGCTCGTTTAGAAAAATCCTCAATGAACCTCCTGTAAAAACTACAGAAGCCAAGAAATGACCTCAGATCTTTGACTGTACTGGGGACCTGCCACTTCTTTACGGCGGCAATTTTCTCTGGATCTGTCCCTATACCCTCCCCTGAAATTTGATGCACAAGGAACCTGACTTCCTGCTGCAGGAAGTGACACTTTTCAAGCTTTACTTTCAAGCCTGTCTCTTTCAGTCGTCTTAGAGCTGTCTCAAGCCTCTCTAAATGGTCCGGGAAGGTCTGAGAGAACACAAGGATGTCATCTAAATACACCAATAGGATGTGGAACACTAAGTCGCTCATAGTCGCTTGCATAAGTCGTTGGAAAGTCGCAGGTCCATTACAGACACCAAAAGGCATTCTGAGGTACTCAAAAAGGCCAAAAGGAGTTGTAAAAGCAGTCTTAGGCCTGTCACTTTCACGAACAGCAACCTGGTGGTACCCACTTGCAAGATCAATGGTCGAGAAGAACTTTGCACCATGAAGGGCATCAAAACTCTCGTCAATGCGGGGCAAAGGAAATGCGTCACGTCTGGTTTTTGAGTTTAGTTTCCTAAAGTCAACACATAGTCGTATGTCTCCATCAGTCTTACGAACTACCACTATGGGTGAAGCGTATGAACTATTGCTCTCGTGGATGACACGCTTTCTTAGAAGCTTAGTGATGTGGTCCCTCACCTCTTGGTACAGTGTAGGTGGGACACGACGGTATGGCTCTGTAACTGGTGCGTCATCTACCAAGTTAATCTCATGCTCAACTTTATCAGTGTAGCCTAGGTCCTCATCCTTAAAAGCAAATACTTCCGAATACCTGGCTAAAAGTGCACCTAACTCTGCTTGTTGGCCCTGTGTGCCACCTATGTGTAGTTTGTCCAAAAGCAACTGAATGTCTTGGTCTGTCATCTGTCCTTCTTTTCTGCCAACAGTTACTTCCTCTGTGTCAGCGGAGATGCGTTGAAATCGCACCTCACAGGAGTCCTTGTCTACACACTCTGCCTGAGTCGGAATACCAAGCCTGGTCCTGGGGCTTAACCACACATCCTCCTCAGAGAAATTTACCACCTGCACTGGAAATAAATGTCCCTTTGATTCAACTAGAGTGGGGACAACTACCAGGCCACCTGGCAATGGTGTGTTACCTGGCTCCAACAGCATTTTAGTGCTGTCACCTGACTGAGTTTTAAGTCCCTTTACATAGACTGTAGCTATGGAAGACGCAGGCACATGTACAGAACCCCTACCAGCTACACGGACAGAAGATGACTTTGGAGTGATGTTACACTGTTGTACTTGCTGAAATGCTTCCCTCCAATCTGAATCTAACTTTCCCCCTAGAGTAGTGTCAAACTCAGCATGAACTAGTTGTCTGCATCGGCTGATGATGTTCATACCAATAAGACCTGGTGCTGCAGGCTGTGACTGCTGATGCTCTTTAACTACCAGGAAACCACACTCGGGTAAGGTTATGCCCATAGTTTCAATGTCTAACTCAAGGTAGCCCAAGTAGGGAATGTCCAACCCGTTGGCGGCAGTGATCTTAAGCCACCCGGTTGTAGACAGCATATCCTCATCCCTCCCAAGTAGGTGCTCTCTGAAAAAACCTTCAGTAATAGTGCTGACTTGGCTCCCGGTATCCAGTAAACAGTTAGCAGTAACCCCCCCAATCTTGAGATCTACTACTGGACATTTACCTATTGCACGGTCAAGAAATCTGTCACGAATACAAGTACTGTTCTGAGAGCCTGCAGGTTTTCCTCGCATTGCCCGGCTCATGGCAATCGAGGGAGCTAGTTTTCCTGCACCCCAGCCGGTATCGGTGGATGTGTTTGCTACCTTGTGCTTCTGAGGACACTGTTTGGCAATGTGTCCCGCCCCGTTACACTTAAAGCAAATAGGCTGACCTTCATCAGTGAACTTTGGCTTGGCTCTAGGTTTCCCAACCTTGTCATGACCAGTGTTTTCCTTCTGTAGAGCAAGACCCCGTACTGCCTCTGTTAGTTCCCCGATAGCTTTACCCTGCTCCGCCACCACTTTAAGAACATCCTGTAAAGTGACAGCCTGGCTGCCTGGTACCCCAATGGCAGAACACTGAAGATCCCTCCCCGTACTGTCACACACTGCATTCTTGCTCTTTGCAACTTTAGTGCTACAGGGCTGGTCTTCTAAGGACCATAAGACAGCTTCCTCACGTACATCAAACAGGGTAGACTGGGGGTTGCCTCATACAAACTTGCGCAACTCTCTCCGGAGTGAGGGATCTCTAACACCATCAACAAATCTGTTTCTGACAACCCGTTTGGTGTTCGGCACAGCATCTGGTGATTGCTTTACTACAGCTCTAATAATCTGAGAGAGTGCATGTGAGTATTCTTGGAAATCTTCACCCTCTTCTTGCTTGCGTCCATAGAAAGTTTCTAACAGCTGAGACTCACTGCGTTTTTCGGTGAAAGCCCCCTTTAGGTAACTGAATAGGTCACTGGGCTGCTTAGACTCTCCACCCAACCGTAACCTAATTTCCTGTAGGGCTGCCCCCCTCAACAAAGATCGAATGAAATCTACCTGCTCTGCAGGAGTCTGATCTCTAGCTCGTAGTACACTTTCAACCTCTTCAATGAACTCATCAACTGAACGACTATCTTTAGATACCTCACCACTGAATGGTTGGATCTGACGCTCTCTAGGTACATACACATATGACTTGGTTGCCCCATTACCTAGAGTGGCAATAATTGCCATTGCTTGGTCATGGTTTTTTCTCAACTCTGAAATCTGTGACTTGAGTTCATCTATCCGTTTGCCCTCACCCACACTAGAGGTATTGTCCTCAACATCCGAAGTGTGAGCTCCAACCTCCTCATCAGGAGACTCTAACATTTTGACTCAGTTCACAAGTCCCTGACAGCCACTGAATGGGATGGCAGCTGCGACGATTCTTCTCCAATGGTGTCCCTCCTCGGTGCCTTGATGGGTCCTCTCCCAGATTGGTCCTGGCACCCTCTGGATCCCGTCTGTCTGGTCTGGTCCTCCTTAGCAACCCCAGGCAGCACTCTCTGTCCGTCTCCAGGTCCACTTGGCACCACACCGTTCTTCCCCCACTGCCGTATTTTATGTATTTTTTTTTTTTACCGAGCCTGAGAAACTCCAAGCTAACAGACCCCACTCCTGGTACCAAAATGTGTAGCCTGGCGAAATGGAGCAGCACAGGACACAGAACTTTCTTTTTTCTGGGTTTTTTTATTCTGAATTGATAACTTGGGTTCTAGGCTTAGGATGTAGTTGTAAATACATAAAACCACATTTAATTGTATAAAATACGGAAAAGATGGAAATACGGCAAATACAAGAAAACACAGTCGATAAAATACGGCAGTGGCTTGCTGTAGAACACAACACGAGGCAAACCACAGGTGCAGTTAGTTAGTTAGCTAACAATCATTATACAAAACAAAACCAATAGTACAATACATTCTTATGTCCCGTTATCACTTGTTACGTCTTACAAGAAAACACAGAATATTAAACTCGTTCGCAACGTAGCCCCCAAGGACTCAACAACAATTTTAGCAAGTGTTAACACCAGCACATGGTGGGACAATCTGCAAGCATCCCCGTGGTATCGAGTGATTTGGGAAACAATATCACTTTAAAACTATGCCTGGGTTGCACTTAATACTGTTTTAGTTGTACTTTACACAGAATAAGTTCATTTCAAAAGTCATATTCACCCCAGCTCCCTCAGAGCAATCTCTCACGCTGGATGTAGAAAATGGAAGCTGTGAAGAAAGGGGAGGCTCCTTTGGCATCACATGGTCCTACCCATAACCCTTTTCTCCTTGTTCAAATTACTAAAGCGGAAAATGAACCGTGCCATCTAGTGGACTTAAATATTCACTGCATTTTCCCCACTTGGCTACATATGTTTTATATATTAGAACTTAACGTTGAAGACAGCATAGGAGCAGATGTGTGTAAAACTTCTCTTAGCACAACATCACAAAACTCTGTTTCACTAGCATTATATAGTGGGACAGCTGCCCACCCTGTGTTGCTCCTATTCATGATGTCACTAGACAGAATGTCACAATATTACATAGGATAACGAGAAGTGTTTGATCATTGCTAGCAAGACTATGGATATCTCCATTTATGCCTCTATTATACAGCACTAAGTGGTGCAGGTAAGACTTGCATGCCAACTTAGAAAACCAGCAAGAGGTGACCAACGACCATGAATATTGGCCTATGACGAAGTTACACTGGAAGTGTAGTGGAGCACGACTATTTCATAACTTGCTGATTTACCCAATATTCTATCACTTGTATAGCAGGCACTCTCTCCTCTCACTTCATGCTGCCACTCTTCTGCCTTCACTGCCACAGTTCATGCTTCATTTATTACCACTACCCCTCAGAGAGGCCACAAGAGGTGTGTCTCTGTGTAAGAAATGGAACAAAATGTCACGCTGATGCAGTAGCGGATTCTCTTCCGAGGTTGAGGCTGAGAAATGTTGGGGCACATTACAGGGAGCTTTATGCTGCATCTGGATGTCCTATATTTCACCTGAGAGTACCTGATTCTGTCACTAGTGCTGAGAAATTCGTCTCGGGCAGTGGTGCAAAATGAGTGGTATTGGATTGACAATCAATGGAACTGAATGTTAGGCACTGCGTATAACAAATGGATGATCCAATACCGCCTGTTTTTGCCACGCCCGAGACAAATTTCATGGCCTAGGTACCTGAAACGATAATAGCACTAATATCCCTCACATTGCACTAAAAAAATTTTTAGGCCTTTTACAAAAACAAAAACACTATCTGAAATTGCTCTGTCCTACAATAAAGTAAGTTTTATTCTATGAACAAAATCTTCAACAGAGAATGTGACTTTGATTATGTTTCAATTCATACTTTTTACAAAGAAACTTAACAAATTAAGTCACATTTGATCAGTCCCTTATAAACATTGTTGCCAATAACTACATGTGCGCAGGGGTCCAAGACTAGCTGAACGTGATAACAAACTTTCGGTCCATAAATACTGCTGTTCTGAGTTTTGTTCCCACCCTAAACTGACTTAATGGAAATTAGCAGTGGGGAGAAGTTTAATGCTTGTTGAGGCAAACTTCTTTTTTAATCTTGTGGAAAACAGCATGACACAATTTGAGAACCTACTCAACAAACCTATAGCTGCTGCAACATTCTGCTAGAAGCATGGCCATGAAAGTGAAATATTACATTTCATCAGGGAAGAAAGGGACTCTTAATGGACTATCTGTGTGCTGTAAATTGTACACTGTAGTAACATTTAGATTTTAAAAAATCACTCTTGTTTTCTCAGGGGTTGAGAATATATAAAGGCCTAGCAATATTGATTTGAGAAGTTATTTGAGCATCATTAAGCGTATTGTTAAAATTCCCATTATTCTCTAATATATTACTGCAAGAGCAGTTGAATACAAGTGGGACTATATAGTCAACCACTGCATTACTAATAACATTTGAAGCGCAGTTTAAACATTGCTCTTTAGTATGTGTCTTTGATACATAAATTATACAATCATAAATCTAGATTTGTTGTGCACAGAATAAACTGCATTTTCATTTTGTATTGAACTGTAAAAAATATATATGGGGATAAATTCGATAAGGGCCGAAAACGGGCAAGGGGATTGCGATGCGCAATCTGCCCGCACCCGTTGAAATTCATTCCAGGCAGCAAACAAAATTCATGCTGTCTGCTCATTAACATGATGGAAGTGCTGAACCCAGCATTGAACATGCTGTTGGTTGGCTCAGTGCTCAGCAGGGGGGCCAATATCTTGGGAAGTCTGATTTGTATTTAAAGGTTGCCTGCAGAGTGAAACATTGTCTGCACTTCTTAAAGGGGAGGTGCTTTGTGAAAGAAGTACCTCATTTTGAGTGGAGCTAAGCAAAGGGGAAGTTAGCAATGTCGCACCAGGGCAGAGAAAGAGCACCGTGGTTTTTGGATACAGCACTGGAGGCCTTGTTGCTGAGGGTCCAGAGGAGGAGACAGGTTCTCTACCTGCAGGGGGCCTTTCAGACAAACTGTACGAAGGAAGTGGGAACAGATTGCTGAAGCGGTCAGTGCCACCAGTCTTTTCCCCCAGGACCTGCATCCAGTGCCAGAAGAAGTTGAATGATCTCACACGAGTGGTCAAGATCAGTGAATGCATCTTCAAATGCCATATGCCACTAACTGCACCACTAGCCTCACACATTGCTCAATGCATCACGCCGCCATCACTCACCTGCCAACAATCTCTATCAATCACGACTCATACCTCACAATCATAGCTTCACCTCACCCTCATACACTTACCACTGTTGCAAGCCTCACACCTACATCTCACACCGTGCACACAATGCCAGCTATACAACCATGACAGGCACATTATCCAAACACATTGCACCACACTCACTGACACACTTCCCTTTCTCTTGCAGGCCAAGGTGGTGCACAACCAGCGCCAGCAGGAGCTAACAGGCAGCGGGTGGGCACAGCTACCCAGCTGGAGGAGACAGTTCTGGATATAATTGGAGGGACCATCACTGAGCCCGTGGTGATCGGTGAAGCTGAAAGCATTGATGATGACAGTATGCTCATACCTAATCCTTCTTCTCACATCCCACTTCTCATCCCACAATTTCTTCTCACTTACAAGCTGCTGATAGTGTAAGCCTGCACATCTTGCTTCCCCACCCTCTCCTCACCACAACCCAACCCTTTTGCCTTTCTCCTTTCAGATACCCAAGAACTGCCATCAGCCCAGACTGCAGGAAGAAGTAGAGGAGGAGAGTGATAGAAAAGAAGAGACACCGTCACTCGATCTGACACTCCCAAGCGCCAGCACAGAAAATTGCACTGCACAAACTTTAGAGGGTCATATAGAGGCGGGATCTGCACATGGTGAGTCACCGGGCATGAATGGGCTGCAGCCAGGGCAAGGAGAAAGGGTAGTGCAGGTGCCAGATCACCGGAGGGTGAAGTTGCACATGAGTTCTGAGCAGAGAACTCAGATGAGGACTTTGATGGGGCGAACACACTGCTCCTGGCTTAGCTGTAAGTAGGAGAAGTGCTCCCTGAAGACCCTAGGTGGCAAAGGCCTCCTGCTGAGAGCCCTCCTCCCTCTCCTCCTCCACCCTCTGTGAGCAGATTGCCTTCTTTGCTGCCTCTGCTCCATCTCCCTGTCATGCTGCAGCGCGAGGGGGACTGCAACTGGAGCCCCCATGACTGGGAGCAAGTGGTGTTCTCAGAAGCCTTCCTTTAAGTTTTTGATGTAAATTGGAAGGATTTTCTGATGCTTACTACTTACCCTTAGACTGCCAGCAGATCCAGGGAAATACTATCTCCCCAAAACATCAGTTTTGTAAGTTTCAGCTCATGCAATACACTCCATATACCTGCCTGTGAAATCAATCAGAATCCAGTGCTTTGTAAGTGGATATTTTTTGTTCACTGAAACCTTATTAACTGTTTAAGTGGGTATGTGAGAGAGTCTTGCACTGTCAGATAAACAAATGGATCAGTTGTTGCAACATAAGCTGATTTGGCCAGCAGGAATCCTGACTAGCTGAAATTAGAGCTGCTATCTGTGAAATTGACCAGAATGGTTCTTGGATGATAGCACAGTATATTAAAATAAATACAAATTTCAAAGCACCTTATTAAAATCTGTCAAAGAACACTTATATATTGCTGTTTGGTTCAACTGAAAAACTGTTCGGATCATACAACTGATCAGTTGATGTAATTACAAAAAAAGACACCTTTATCTTCTAATTTGGATTGTGGGCCAGCAATGCCCAAACTCCCCATATTTATATTACTAAAAATGGCTATTTTAGTTGATGGCAAAATCATAGACCCATATTTTCATGATCTAAAATTCTGCTGTTGAAATAGGAGAGCTAGTTTTAGCAATAGATGTAGAGCCAGAACCACACCATAGAAGTTTACAGCACAGAAGGACGCCATCTCTTTGTTAGAGCAATCTAAGACTAATCCCAGTGCCCTTCTCGCTTTCCCCCATAGCTCTGCGTCAAATACTTATCCACTTTTCCCTTAACCACGGAAACAAAGCATTCCATGCTCCACAAACTGTGTAAAGAAGCATACCTCTCCTCACTATCTTAGGGATAACTTTAAATTGATAACCCTTGTCATTGGCTCCCCAACCAGGTCTTTCTTCATTCACTATCAAAAACCTTCATAATTTTAAAAAGCCTCTATCAAATGTCTTCAGTCTTCTCTGCTCCAATGGAAATATTCCCAGTATCATGAACATAAAAACTGACTGTAAAAGCTTTTATAGATATGTGAAGAGAAAAAGATTGGTGAAGTCAAGCGTAGGTCTCTTTCAGTCAGAATCAGGGGAATTTATAATGGGGAACAAAGAAATGGCAGACCAATACATACTTTGGTTCTATAATCACAAAGGAGGACACAAATAACCTCCCAGAGATGTCAGGGAACATAGGGTCTAATGAGAGGGAGGAACTGAAAGAAATCAGTATTTGTAGGGAAATGGTGTTAGGGAAATTGACGGGATTGAAGGCCGATAAACCCCCAGGGCCTGATAATCTACATCCTAGGGTACTTAAGGAAGTGGCCCTAGAAATAGTAGATGCATTGCTGGTCATCTTCCAAAATTCGATAGACTCTGGAACAGTACCCATGGATTGGAGGGTAGCTAATGTTACCCCACTATTCAAAAAAGGTGGTAGAGAGAAAACGGGGAATTATAGACCAGTAAGCCTGACATCGGTAGTGGGGAAAATGCTAGAGTCCATTATAAAAGATGTAATAGCAGAGCACTTGGAAAACAGTGACAGGATCGGACAAAGTCAACATGGATTTACAAAAGGTAAATCATGCTTGACTAATCTACTGAAATTTTTTGAGGATGTAACTGGTAAAATAAATAAGGGAGAACCAGTGGATGTGGTGTATTTGGACTTTCAGAATGCTTTTGATAAGGTCCCGCATAAGAGATTAGCATGTAAAGTTAAGGCACATGGGATTGGGGGCAAGGTATTGACTTGGATAGAGAACTGGTTGGCAGACAGAAATCAAAGAGTTGGAATAAACGGGTCTTTTTCCGAGTGGCAGGCAGTGACTAGTGGGGTACCGCAGGGATTGGTCCTAGGACCCCAGCTATTCACAATATATATTAATGATCTAGACGAGGGAACTAGATGTAATATCTCCAAGTTTGGAGACGACACAAAGCTGGGTGGGCGTGTGTGCTGTGAGGAGGATGCCGAGAAACTCCAGTATGATTTGAACAGGTTGGGTGATTGGGCAGAAGCATGGCAGATGCAATATAATGTGGATAAATGCGAGGTTATCCACTTTGGTGTCAAAAACAGGAAGGCAGATTATTATCTGAATGGCAATAGATTGGGAGAAGGGGAAGTGCAATGAGACCTGGGTGTCCTTATGCACCAGTCGCTGAAGGTAAGCATGCAGGTGCAGCAGGCGGTTAAGAAGGCATGTTATGTTGGTATGTTGGCCTTCGTAGCCAGAGGATTCGAGTACAGGAACAAGGATGTCTTGCTGCAGTTGTACAGGGCCTTGGTGAGACCATATCTTGAGTATTGTGTGCAGTTTTCGTCGCCTTATCTGAGGAAGGATGTTCTTGCCATGGAGGGAGTGCAGCAAAGATTCACCAGGCTGTATGACGTATGAGGAGAGATTGGGTCGATTGGGCTTATACTCGCTGGAGTTTAGAAGAATGAGAGGGGATCTCATTGAAACTTATAAAATTCTAACAGGACTAGACAGACTAGATGCAGGAAGGATGTTCCCGATGGCCGGGGAGTCCAGAACCAGGGGCCACAGTCTAAGGATAAGGGGTAAGCCATTTACGACAGAGATGAGGAGGAATTTCTTCACCCAGAGAGTGGTGAACCTGTGGAACTCTCTACCACAGGAGGCAGTAGAGGCCAATTCATTAAATATATTCAAGAAGGAGTTAGATACATTTCTTAAGGCTAAAGGGATCAAGGGATATGGAGAGAAGGCAGGGATAGGGTACTGAATTTGGATGATCAGCCATGATCTCATTGAATGGTGGAGCAGGCTCGAGGGGCCGAATGGCCTACTCCTGCTCCTATCTTCTATGTTTCTATGTTTCTCAGCCCTCTCCTAATAACTATAGTTTCCCATTTCTGGCATCATCCATGTGTATGGATGTCTCTTTCCTGTCATCTGAACTATAGAAGCCCCAAAGTACAAACAGCTCTAGGTATATGAGTTAGAAATTGAGTTCTCAAATTACTTGTTCAATAGAAAGGGCTTCCATTCTCTGAGGGTACAGATTGTGTGTTCCAGTGTGCAAAGGATCCTTCACATCAACACAAGATTTGCTGGAGGTTGTCAAGATGCATTCATCCACTGAAATTCAGCCCTCCATGAGCTCTTTAAAAAAGAAAATCATGTCAATAGATGACTTGTAGGTGATGAAGCATAGTCCGCATGGGTAACGACCTCATTAAGAATTGCCCGAACAGCACAAGAAGAGCACTATAATGAGGCCAGACTGGTCATCCTGAGGACTATCAGGGTCTTAAAGGGGTGTTTGCACTCCATAGATTGGTCTCGAGGAACTCTGCAGTATGCCCCAGCTTATATATTCCTAAATAAATTGGCTGGCTGTGCCTTTCACAACTTTGTTATATAAAAGGGCTGGAGTTGGACATACCTAGGGAGGTGGCCCTAGCAGCTAAAGGCAGACCTACATGGGGAAAGCATCATGATGACCATCACTCAGAGGATTGCTCAATGACTGCTGCAAGTCAGTGCGCAACTGATCACTCAAGTCCTCTTTTCTGTTTAACACAGTCTACCTTTGTCACCACTGCCTTAACTGTTTTTTCCCCACCTTCAAATAAAGGACCAATCTCTCAATCCAGTACCCATTTGGATCATGACAACAAATCAGATTTATTTTTCCCTACTTGACAACAGCAGTAACAACCACCTGATTAAATAAGCCAGCACAAAATATTTGCACCCTTTCTTGTCTGACTCTAATCACCATGGGCACCAAAGCACAGCGTAAGTGCACTTTCTATTTTAGTGCAACACAGTCCAAAGTGAAAATAAGTCCTGACACTGTGCTTCCCCTAGGTGGCTTATTTGGAAGGAGGAGAGCATGCCAGGAGATCTCAGAGACGCAGTAATTGTGACCATCTTCGAGAAAGGTGACAAGTCCGATTGCGGTAATTACAGAGGAGTTTCCCTGCTGTCTGCCACAGGGAAAGTCATTGCACGAATCCTCCTCAATCGCCTTCTCCCAGTAGCTGAAGAGCTCCTCCCAGAGTCGCAATGTGGATTCCGCCCACTAAGGGACACAATGGACATGATCTTCACCGCGCGTCAATTACAAGAGAAATGCTGGGAACAGCACCAACCGCTGTACATGGCCTTCTTTGACCTCACAAAGGCCTTCTACACTGTCATCTATGAGGGATTATGGAGTGTCCTCCTCAAATTCAGCTACCCTCAAAAGTTTGTCACCATCCTCCGCCTGCTTCACGACGACATGCAAGCCGTGATCCTGACCAACGGATCCACCACAGACCCAATTCATGTACAGACCGGGGTCAAGCAAGGCTGTGTCATCACACCAACGCTCTTCTCGATCTTCCTGGCTGCAATGCTCCATCTCACCCTCAGTAAGCTCCCCGCTGGAGTGGAGCTAATCTACAGAACAAACGGGTAACTGTGCAATCTCCGTCACCTCCAGTCCAGATCCAAGGTCATCCCATCCTCTGTCATCGAATTACAGTATGCAGACAATGTTTGCGTCTGCGCACACTCGGAGATCGAACTCCAAACCATCGTCAACACCTTCACCGACGCATGGGCCTTACACTAAACATCCATAAGACAAAGGTCCTCTACCAACCTGCCCCCACCACACAGTATTGCCCCCTGATTATCAAAATCCACGACGAGGCATTGGACAACGTGGACCACTTTCCATACCTCGGGAGCCTACTGTCAACAAGGGCAGACATCGATGACGAAGTCCAACATCGCCATCAGTGTGCCAGTGCAGCCTTTGGTTGCCTGAGGAAGAGAATGTTTGAAAACAAGGACCTCAAACCCGGCACTAAGCTCATGGTCTACAGAGCAGTAGCGATACCCGCCCTCCTGTATGCTTCAAAGACATGGACCATGTACAGCAGGCACCTCAAAGCACTGGCGAGGTACCACCAACGCTGCCTCTGCAAGATTCTGCAAATCCATTGACAGGATAGGTGCACCAACGTCAGTGTTCTCGCTCAGGCCAACATCCCCAGCATCGAAGCTTTGACCACGCTCGATCAGCTCCGATGGACGGACCACATCGTCCGCATTCCCAATACGAGACTCCCAAAACAAGCACTCTACTCGGAGCTCCGACATGGCAAGAAAGCCCCAGGTGGGCAGAGGAAACGCTTCAAGGACACCCTCAAAGCCTCCTTGAAAAAGTGCAACATCCCCACCGACAACTGGAAATCCCTGTCCCAAGACCGCACAAAGTGGAGGAGAAGCATCCGGGAAGGCGCTGAACACCTCGAGTCTCTTTGCCGGGAGCAAGCGGAAGGTAAGCACAAACAGCGGAAGGAATGCACGTCAACCCAAGCACCCCACCCACCCGCCCCTTCAACCACCGTCTGCCCCACCTATGACAGAGACTGTAGGTCCCGCATTGGACTCATCAGTCGCCTGAGAACTCATTTTTAGTGTGGAAGCAAGTTATCCTCGGTTCTGAGGGACTGCCTAAGAGAGAAAGAGACATGCGCCTTAATTTCTCCTACGCTAGCAATTTCTAGTGCTTCATCTAGGTGCAACCTGAAGGCCAGTATTACAAGAGGTGTTTGGCTGCCTGTGTCCTAACTCGCACCAAGTCCCATTCACCCATCGCACCTGTGCTCACTGACCTACATTGGCTCCCGGTTAAGCAACACCTTGATTTCAAAATTCTCATCCTTGTTTTCAAATCCCTCCATGGCCTCTCCCCTCCCTATCTCGGTAATCTCCTCCAGCCCCACAACCACGCACCCCACCACCCCCGAGATATCTGCGCTCCTCTAATTCTGCCCTCTTGAGCATCCCTGATTATAATCGTTCAACCATTGGTGGGGGTGCCTTCTGTTGCCTAGGCCCTAAGCTCTGGAATTCCCTGCGTAAACCTCTCTGCCTCTCTACCTCTCTTTCCTTCTTTAAGACGCTCCTTAAAACCTACCTCTTTGACCAAGCTTTTGGTCAGCTACCCTAATTTTCTCCTTATGTGGCTCAGTGTCAAATTTTTTTGTCTATACTTCTCCTGTGAAGCGCCTTTGAACTTATTACTACGTTAAAGGCTCTATATAAATAAAAGTTGTTGTGGTTGTTGTTGTATTCTACAAAAGGGTTATGGACTGACGTGACTCTCCGCTCAGGGCAGCTTGCTCCTGAGAGGGAGTCACTGCTGGCTGCATCTCTGGACCTTGTGCCTGGGCAGCCTGATGTTGTCTTCTATTTGCCACTGACATGGTGCTTTGAGGAGGTAAGCCAGATGCCTGACATCTGCTGCTGTTCTGAGAGACAGCAGCTTCTTCCAGGTCGACTCCAGCCATTCCTATTCCACTGGGCCCTGGAACTGTGTCCTCACTGATCAGTAAGAAGACTGTCCTAATGGCAGCTATTGGATCCTGAAAGACAGCAGCCTGCATCTAGGCCCCCAAGGAATTAAAGACGATATTCAGGGTCCTGTTTATTCTATCCCCTAATGCCATTAGAGCTGGAGTCAATGCATCAGTAGAGAAGGAGTTATCCCATGGCCACTGGCTACTTTTTAGATGGGGGTCTGCTGCAGATTCCAATGAAGCTGCCAAATTCTCCACTGATGTCTGTAATGAAGGAAACGTATCCATATCTTGTCATAAATGAGGACTGTAGACTCAAATCACATGTCAGTTCTTCCCATCCTCTGAGATTGACCAAAGCCTGCACCTATTTCTCAAATATCCTTATCTTTAGGCAGGTAACGGAATTAGAATCTCAAAACTCTGAAGCAAAGGACAGCCTTCTCCTGAGCTTCTGCTGGGAAGGAGGAATACCCTCACTCACTTCCCACTCTTTCAGCTGCCTTGTGCTCTCCAAATCACTTGGTACTACATCCTCAGTAACACTATTTAATTTCCTTCCCCATCACTGAGCTGGCACATGGGAGTGAAAAAGAACATTACACAGGGGTGAGATTGAGGGCGTAGTGATATGGAACATGAGGCAAGATCTTGGCCCAGGGTTTCATGAGTAGGCTTGACATTCACATGCTCTCCCTCTTTATCATCATCTTCCTCGGAATTTTCATCCTCATAGTCTATGAAGAAGAGGCTTTATACTTCCTTGTCTTCTTCCTCATCCTCCTCCTTATCCTCATCCTCTTCCTCCTTGTCTATCCCCAGTCACCCCTCTATAAGCTAAGAAAGATGAGCATAACCCTTATGAAATTAAGGAAACAGAGATGGGTGTTTAAGCTTGTGGCTATTTGCTGTTTCACTTGAATGTCACCGTGACTGTGTAGGTGTTCAGTACTAACCTGGCATCTCCCGTGACTACAGCAGAGTACTTCCTCAGCAGCTCTATGGCCTGCTTTGCATGGGATGGATGTATGAGCTCCTTAATGGCAGGCATTCTCACTCCAGTCCCCTGCCTCTCATGGATATTGTACACAAATTTCACCTCTAACAAGATTGAGTGAATTAGATGAAGGCTAGCAATTGAACCAAGTGACATCAGATGGCTGCCACAAGAGATCTGGGAGTATCACCCAATTAAAGTGGAGGAAGGGGTTTTAATACAAAAGCAAAATACTGCGGATGCTGGACATCTGAACTAAAAACAGAAAATGCTGGAAATACTCAGCAGGTCAGGCAGCATCTGTGGAGAGAGAAACAGAGTTAACGTTTCAGGTCGATGACCCTTCGTCAGAAGGGGATTTAATGTTCTGCACGAATATAAGTGCTGTTAGGGAGATAGCATACTGCAAAATGCCAAGTTAGTGCTCCTCCTTAACCATAGTGCACTGTGAAGGGTTAGTTGTACAGCTCTTAATTTTAGAGGGTGAAGTGTGCACTGGTGCCCAAGGAAGAATAAAGGAGAGTGGCCGGTGTGTTACCCTGCCTACCCTGGTCAGCTTATTGAATTTCTTGTGGAACTGGCCTGCTGTATGCTGGGTGAGAGAGCTATCTCCACATGGCACAAGACTTTTTTTTTTGCAGCTTCTTCCCATGGAGACCCATTAGGCTCTTTGGGATAAAAATTCGATACGGTGCAGGGATTGCGATGCGCAATCGGCCCTCGCCCGTTGAAAGGAGAGCAGGTAGCATGTAAACTTTGTGCTACCTCCTACTTTGCATGAAAGCAGCGCACAACCCAGAGCTGCGCTCAGCAGGGGCCGAACTTTGAGATGTTCATGTGAGGCTAGCTTCATTTAAAGCTAGCCTGCGCCTCTTAAAGGCAGTCTGCACCTCTTGAAGGTGAGCTGCCTTCTGCTTATCAAAAATATTAAAATTGCTTCAACACAAACCAAAATGGCTCAAATGGGCAGGGAAAGGGCACCTAGCATCTCGGACGCAGCACTCGAGGCCTTTGTGAAGGGGGTGAACACTTGAAGAGAGGTCTTCTACCCACAGGGGGCCAGGCGGCCCTCCAGAAACACTGTAAGAAGGATGTGTGACCAGATCGCCGAGGCGGTCACTGCCAGCAGTGTCGCCCTCCAGACATGGCTCCAGTGCCAAAAGAATTTTAATGACCTCACACGAGTGGTCAAGGTCAGTGAATGCATCTTCAAAAGCCATCTCCTACCAACTGCACCGCTAGCCTCACACACTGCTCAATGCACCACACTCCCATCACTCACCTACCAACAATCTTTACCAAACACAAGATAAACCTTACATTCCTGGCTCCACCTCACCGTCACATACTTATCACTGCTGCAAGCCTTACACTTTCATCTCAAACCATGCACGCACTGTCAGCTATGCAACCATGACCGGCACATCACCCAAACACATTGCACGACATTCACTCACACACTTCCCTTTCTCTTGCAGGCCAAGGTGGATCATAACAGGAAAGAGCAGCAGTGAAATGGCAGGGAATGGGCAAGGCTGCATGTCCTCACCCCAATGGTGGAGACGGTGCTGCAGATAATTGGAGGGGCTGTCATTGAGGCCGTGGCGAGCACCAATGTTGAAAACATTCTAGATGACGGTATGCTCATAGTTAATCCTCCTTCTCACATTCAAGTTCCCCCTCAACCCTGCTGAGGGTGTAAGCGTGCACATCTTGCTTCCCCCCCCCTCACCTCACCATAGCCTGACCCTTGTGCATTTCTCTTTTCAGATACCCAAGACCTCCAAGTTGTCCAGCCAGTGGTGGAAGAGGAGATTGTTGAAGAAGAAGAGCTACCGTCATTCGATATGACACTTGCACGCACCAGCTCAGATACTGACACTGCATGGATTTTAGAGGGTAGTATAGAGGCGGGATCTGCATGTGGTGACTCACTGGGCACAAGTGGGCTGCAGCCAGGTCAAGCGAAAGGGTAGTGCAGGTGCCAGCTCCCCAGAGGGTGAGGTCACACATGAGCTCTGCTGCAGCGGAGACTCCGATGAGGACTTCGATGGGTGGCCTACAGAAGATCGCTGATCGGCCTCCACAATGAGCTGTTTAATGCATTGGCAGACCTGCCAGAAAATCTGCTGTCATTGTTGAGAAGCATGCAGGAGTCCAGCACCAATTTTGCACAGGCCTTTGCGCCAACATTGGAGAGCATGATTTCCAGGACAGAAGTGATGGGCAACTGCCTTAGCGCACTTGTGGACCCAACCAGGATGCAGCGTGTGATGGCTGATGTCTCAGCTTCCATTGCAGCACAAGCAGAAGTGACCCAACATCAGAGCGCTGCAGTGGAAGCTCAGCTTGCTGCCATGCAAGCACAGACTGCTGCCATCGTGGCTGGGTTTACCAGTGTTGAAGGAGGCTTGCAGGGTGTCATAGCAGTCCAACACCTGTCTTCCAACAAATGACTCGGATTGCTGAGGAGCCACCCGAGGGAGAGGCAGTGGCTCTGTGAGGGACGGACTTGCTGTCCTCTCTCAGTATGACAGCATTAGACCTCCCACCAATGCCGCTCTGCCATTGCCCTTGCTGTTACCTGTCAGGCAGCCAGCCCAGACTGCTGCCGCCCATGCTGTGGTGGTGCAGTCTGCTGCTGGCCTTTTAGAGCCAGAGCTGCTCCAGGTCATCCTGCAAGGCCATCTACAGTCTCACCCAGTGAAGACAGCAGTCTTCCATCAGACATGCAGCAGCCACTGGGGTAGCACTTCATAGGAGAACTAGAACAGGCAAAGGAATATGCAAGACAGGCACTAAGGGAATGCACAAGAATCATAGAATCCTAGAATGGTTACAGCACAGAAGGAGGCCATTCGGCCCGTCGAGCCCATCTCGACTCTCTGCAAAAGCACCTCAGCTAGTTCCACTCCCCCGCCCTTTCCCCGTAACCCTGCAAATGTTTTTTTCTTTCAGGTACTTATCCAACACCCTTTTGAAAGCCGTGATTGAGTCTTCCCACCGTCCTTTCAGGCAGTGCATTCTAGATCCTAATCACTCGCTGAGTGAAAAAGTTTTTTCTTACATCACCTTTGGTTCTTTTGCCAATCACCTTAAATCTGTGTCCTCTGGTTCTCGATCCTTCCGCCAATGGGAACAGTTTCTCTCTATCTACTCTGTCCAGACCCCTCATGATTTTGAACACCTCTATCAATTCTCCTCTCAATCTTCTCTGCTCTAAGGAGAACAACCCCAGCTTCTCCAGTCTATCAACATAACTGAAGTCCCTCATCCCTGGAATCATTCTCATAAATCTTTTCTGCACCCTCTCTAAGGCTTTCACATCCTTCCTAAAGTGCGGTGCCCAGTTGAGGCCAAACCAGTGTGTTATACAGGTTCATTATAATTTCCATGCTTTTGTACTCTATACCTCTATTCATGAAGCCCAGGATCCCGTAAGCCTTTTTAACTGCTTTCTCAACCTGCCCTGCCACCTTCAATGATTTGTGCACATACACCCCCAGGTCTCTTTGTTCATGCACCCCCTTTAGGATTGTACCCTATAGTTTATATTGCCTCTCCTCATTCTTTCTACCAAAATGTATCTCTTCACAGTTTTCTGCATTAAATTTCATCTGCCACGCATCCGCCCATTCCAGCAGCCTGTCTATGTCCTCTTGAAGTCTATCACTATCCTCCTCACTTTCCACTATACTTCCAAGTTTTGTGTCATCTGCAAATTTCGAAATTGTGCCCTGTACACCCACATCTAAGTCATTAATATATATCAAGAAAAGCAGTGGTCCTAGTACCGACCCCTGGGGAACACCACTGTGTACCTTCCTCCAGTCCGAAAAACAACCGTTCACCACTACTCTCTGTTTCCTGTCACTTAGCCAATTTCCAATCCATGCTGCTGCCTCTGTTCCCTTTATTTCATGGGCTTCAACTTTGCTGGCAAGCCTATTATGTGGCACTTTGTCGAACGCCTTTTGGAAATCCATGTACACCACGCCAACCGCATTGCCCTCATCAGCCCTCTCTGTTACCTCATCAAAAAACTAGAACAAGTTGGTTAAACACGATTTGCCTTTAACAAATCCATGCTGGCTTTCCTTAATTAATCCACACTTGTCCAAGTGACTGTTAATTTTGTCCCTGATTATTGTTTCTAAAAGCTTCCCCACTACCAAGGTTAAACTGACTGGCCTGTAGTTGCTGGGCTTATCTTTACACCCTTTTTTGAACAAGGGTGTAACATTTGCAATTCTCCAGTCCTCTGGCACCACTCCCGTTTCTAAGGAGGATTGGAAGATTATGGCCAGTACCTTCGCGATTTCTTCCTTCACTTCCCTTAGCATCCTAGGATGCAACCCATCCGGTCCTGGAGACTTATCTACTTTAAATACAGCCAGCCTTTGTAGTACCTCATCGTTATCAATTCTTATCCCATCCAGTATCTCCTCTACCTCCTCCTTTACTATGTCTATGGCAGCATTCACTTCCTTGGTGAAGACAGATGCAAAGTACTCATTTAGTACCTCAGCCATACCCTCTGCCTCCATGCGTAGGTCTCCTTTTTGGTCCCTAATCGACCCCACCCCCTTCTTACTACCTGTTTACTATTTATATGCCTATAGAAGAATTTTGGAATACCTTTTATGTCAGCTGCCATTCTATTGCCTCTTATTTACTTTTTCACTCCTCCTCTGAACTTTCTATATTTAGCCTGGGGTGATTAGTTGACTTTGATATGTACCCTTTGATTGACTGATAAATTTTGTTTGGAATGCTTGTTTTGTGTTGGATTCCATTTCAGGATTATGGTGAAGAGAACGCTGTGATGGTCCGTGACAGAGGGATGGTAAGCTGGATGTTGAACAACGGAGATCTGGGTTTAATGTCAGGGGAACCGGAGTCTGATGATGCATTCATGGACTGAGCAGTCATCCTCGGATTTGACGCGGTGGCTGGAATCTTCCTGGCGCAGGTTGAAGGCATCATGCCTGCTGCCAGGATAGCGGGCATTCACCAGAAATGATGTGCTGGGCGTGGTCACACACCAACTGCACATTAAGTGAGTGGTAGCCTTTGCGGTTGCGGTACATCTCAGCATTGAGATGAGGAGCCCGCAAAGTCACGTGTGTGCAGTCGACGGTGCCCTGCACCATGGGGTAGCCCGATATCCTGGCAAAACCACGTGCACGCTCCTCCTGCTTCTCTCTGTTTAGAGAGAAGACAATGAAGTTCCCTCTCCTAGCGTACAAAGCCTGGATGCAGCGATGGATGGCGAACTGCGAGATGTTACCTATGTCACCTGTTCCAGCCTGGAAGGATCTGCTGGTGAAGAAAATGAGGGCCACGGTCAGCTTGAGGGTCACTGGCAGTCTGTCCTCAGCCTGCTTTCAGACTCCAGGTCTGGTTGCAAGAAGTGGCAGAATTCTGTGACCACCTCCTTGGTGAAGCAGAGCTAATGAACACACTGCTCCTGGTTTAGGTGCAGGTAGAAGAAGTCCTCCCTAAAGACCTTAGGTGGGTAAGGCCTCCTGCTGAGAGCCCTCCTCCTCCTCCCCCTCTGTGCAGCTTGTCCCCTTTGCTGCCTCTGCTCCATCTCCATGTCATGCTGCAGCCCAAGAGGGACTACAACTAGAGGCCTTCCTTTAAGAGTCAATGCCTTGCAAAGGTCCAGCAGCACTCCCTCCACTTCCTGCACACCTTAACAACTTTTTTAAATGCCTGAGGTCACTACTCAAATAAACTGTACATGAACCAGTACAAAAGCAAAAAGCAACTTACCTCAAAGTTGCGTGTTCCCCTTTAAGCTGCGCTGGGGGACTGGGCCGTCATGCAGCTGTACAGTGGAGTGACGACGTCCAAAAAAGCAGGCCGTGCGTCAAATCAGCGTTACATGTTGATTGACGTCACAACCTGCCTCATTTGAATTCTTCCAGCGCACGCAGACAATGGCCGCGCTATCGCCCTTTCCAATATGGCGACCAAGGCGGCCCGCGCCAGAAGTCGCCGGAAGCATGGTGAGCAATGTTCCCTCTAATAGGAAAGGTCCCATGCAGGCTGCTCGCCGCCTTCTCCATTGTAAATACCACGCAGGCACCGAAATTTAAAGGGGCCGCGCACGAAAAGAAACAGACCATGTAGAACAAAGCGCAGCTTACAGGGAACATTGCTGGCGAGCGCCATTTTTTTCTCCAAACCAGCCATAACAGCCAGCGCTAAGCAAAGGAAGTTCACAGCCTTTGTTTTTGGTTCCCTCCTCAGATGACAGTTTGGCGGTCGGTGTCACTGAAATTGGGAGCGCTTCTTCTGTTTCTCCTTGCATTGTCCTCATCCCTTCTTTGCATGTCTGTCTTAGATCCTTCAGTGGAAGACTTTCATGAAAGGTGTGACAAAATCACACATGAGCTGCTACCTGACAGTGAACTCAGACAATCAGATACTTTCCTACTTATCTACAGCTGTAATCTTCAACTAGCAATTGCTTTTTAAAAGCTGCACCCCCATCACATTAATTCCATTTTACTTGGAATTTCTGCTGGCGGTCAGCTAATGGATACACAAATGAGCTGACTCATGAAATTCTGATTAATTTCTGTAGAGCATTGGTGGGCGTAACTCTTAATTTATTTGAGCAAATCCATTGCAACTCACCACATGGAATTTGGGGGTTACAGGGATTAATTTATGGCTGATCAACATGAAAGAATAGGCAATATAAAAGAATTTTAATCTCAGGCCTGATATGAGGAAAGATTGAATAAAGTTAATACATACACCCATAAAATAACAGAGTGACCTGGCAACTTTGGAGCATCGTAAGAACATAAGAAATAACAGTAGGAGTCGGCCATACAGCCCCTTGAGCCTGTTCCACCATTCAATGGCTGATCTTCTACCTCAACTCCACTTTCCCACCCTATCTCCATATCCCTTGATTTCCTTATCAAGTTGACTCCCTAACAGAGGGCCAGAGATCAAATGTCGTACAAACTTGATTACCCTTATTGTATGAGTAATACCAGTTTGCAGCACTTAGAGAAATGGAAGACTTAATGGCATCATTTCACATCCAATTATGTCCTTAAAACTTACACCTTGTGTGAAATGCTTGTGTATTTCAGTTGCCTCTACTTTCACTGACACATCTGTATGATTCAATCAGATTCAGAACAGGTTCACCAACTTTGTGGTTAGATGTATAGATTTCAGTCATTAGCAGAGTTCACTATTAATGTAATGGGATTCTAAGTTTAATTACTATCTGAAAATTATTTTCTTAGCTAATAACAAGCTTGTACTTTCATTATATAAAAAAAACCTGTTACTTGTTCATGACTAGGTTCTACTGTATAGGAAATTATTTTTTGCTATCTCCTGATAGTAGTCAGAGCATCATTTTGAGTCCTGGGTAAACAAACAGCAAATGGAATGTTATCACAAAATATTACATTTTATACTTGTGCTAACATGAATGACCATAAAATAACATCTCCTGTTACACTGTGTAATGAGTGTACTGTTTTACAACCTGATTCTTGCATGTTGTTTTCTTGACAATCAATATTGAAGATGTCTGAACGAAGCAACCACAAATATTAAATACATGTAATTAATATTACAAAAGTTGGAAGAAAAATATCAGCTTAATTTTTTGTGTAAAAACATGAAATGCTGGAGATAGCTTATAAATGTTAATCTATTGTTCCTCTTTCCAGGTGCTTTGGTTGAGATCATTCATCAAAATTGGAAAAATAAGGCAGGAGAGTTCCTTATGGGATTGAATTAAGAGAGAGCAGAATGACAGGTTTGATCATTGTTATTATAAAGGTGCTAGCTAATGAGTTTAAAGGAATAATATTAAAAAAATAAGCTGGAAGGAGGTGAAAACCACTGGATGATATACAAAAATCATTCAGACATCCTGTAAAAAATAATAATGGTGAGAAAATAGCTCCAAAACTGAAGGCAACAAAATGGAATATGAATTTGAGAAATCTGTAGAAGGAAACAGATGTTTGGGGCAGTATAAGAAGCCTATAAAAGTGAGGGTGAGGAAAGTTGAGATGGCGAGTCACAGGGAGGTCAAGATCATGTTTGTGGACAAACCAGAGATATTTGGCAAAGTGGTCACTCAATCTATACTTTCTTCCCAGATGTTCGAGACCAAACAAACTGGGTGACCACTTTGCTGTCCCAGTACATTTTTATATATATTCATCACCGTGAGGTAGAATTCATTGAGTAGTAAAGCAGTACATTTACTGTTCAAATACTGTTCTCCACTATATCTCTTTGGCATGTGAGCCATGCAATTATAAATTTAGAATCCTGAGTACAATATAGTCAGCAGTTTGTTTTTGCAATAAATGTATTTTTTTAAAAATATACCTCTGCAAAGGATCCTACTGCACAGGAAATTGGAGCAGTAATTTTACTTCTGTGATCTGTGACCTATGTATGAATGGTAGTCTGTGTGGTGAATGCAGAAAACCTTTGGCCAGAATTTTTACCTTGGAGTCGGGTTGAGTGCGTGTGGGCCGGGAACCTGATGTTGTGAGCAGCGCGTTCTTCAGTGGGACTTTAACTTAATGGCCCCAATTAAACCAGTCATGCATGTTTCTCGGCCCAATTTAAAGGAGCGGGTCTAATCACATCATCGATGACTTGTTTCCAGCGCTGATATTTAATGCAGCCTTGCACACTTCTCATTTGAAGGTTGATGAAGGAGTGAGCAAGGTGATTTCCAGAGGTCTGAGTAGTGCTATAAAGCTGATAAAAGTGTGGGTCATGGATACACAAAGGCAGAGGGCTGCACCAAGATTTAATTATGCCTCCCTCGATGCTCTGGTGCAGGCAGTAAGAGTATGCAGGGAGATCCTTTTCCCTGGCGATATATGCAAAAGGCCACCCAAGGACACAAAAAGGACCTGGTTGGAGATGGTGGAGGAGGTCAGCAGCAAGGGTGTGGTCAGGAGGACATGGATCCAGTGCAGGAAAAGATTCAATGATCTCATGAGGTCAGGAAAGGTGAGTGCAATGCCACACTCACCTACATCCTGTCACCACACCCCCATCACTTTGCCTTCCCAAGCCTACTCCTGCACATCATTCCTCACACCAACATACCTTCTAGGTCCACCCATCCCTCTCTGGCTATGTGCACATTCACATCCCCATCTGACCAACCACCCCTGGCACTCACCCTCATCCTAATGCAATCATAGCAAGTGACACCACAGATACGCACACCTCAGTTAGTCCTGTGCAAGATAGAGTAGTGTTGTCACCTGGTGTCTCTCACATCACAAGTGAGCAAGAGCAGATAGTGTTGACAGGGGCAGCAGTGGAGACTCCTCGCCGGAGGGCGCAGGACCATCCAAGCTCTACTGAGCTGTATGCAGACGCTGAGCCATGGGAGCCATCGAGAAAGAGGGTAATCTTGGAGGAGCAGCAACAATTGCATAAGGTTCTGGCAGCTTTTGCAGCCACGAAGTCTGCACATGTGCAGAGAATGGAGGAGTCCATCTCCAACATGAGCACCACCATGTCGCAGGCGATGGCGATAATGTGATGTTCCATGGAAAGGATGGTCACCTGCATGGAGCAGCAAATGCGCTAGTCACGAGCACATGTTTGCTGTGGACAACAGATGGCAGATGCTCATAGACCTCAACTCTAGGAGGGTTAGAAACGTAGACTTGGGCGTTCATCATCTCACTGCTGTGCAGCAAGGTGCTCTCCAGCTCCTTGCTAGCAGGGAAGTGTGGGTGGCCCATGAGAGGGATGATGGTGAGAGGGGACATGGAACTGGGGGCTCCTCTCAAAGTACTCACACTTCTCCTCCATTGCCTCCACCTCAGTCAGAGCCCCACATGCGTCCTCGGATCCCGATGGCCGAGTCTGCCCCTGCACAATTGCAGTCCACCAAAAGCGTCTAAGCAGCCGCAGCAGGAAAGTGAGCAGCCTGCCTCTACCTCTGCTAAAGCCACAGGGGTTGCACCTCATAAAAGCACTCGGAAAAGAAAAGAGACACAATCCTAGATGCACAAGGTTATGCACATGGGTGTATGAACAAACGTTAGTGTTAAGTTTCAGTTATTTTAATGACACAGATAAATGTATTTCTTTGCTCCACGTTCCGGTCTTGTCCATTTTTGCCTGCTATCTGGGAAGTGGCTTTGTTACTTGGAGTGAATGGTAAGACATTACTTAACCTCAAGCAATGGGAGTTTGGGTGACAGGAATGGCTTGGTCATTGTAGGGATGCTTTATGGTGTTGTTGGGGGGGAGTGGGGGGGGGGGAGAACTTAGAACAGCATGTGGCAGCTATATGGGTGCATTGGAGAAAGTTAAGTAAATCTGGCCATTATAAGGCCATCCCGGGCCTCCCGGGCATCAAGGTGCACCGCTGCTGGTGCCATCTCCACCTCCTCCTCCTCCTCATCTTCCACCTGTTCCTCTTCCTCCTCCACCTCCTCCGAAGAATCTTTGCGCTCTGTGCCTTGCTCCTACTGCAGCGCCAATCCTCGCTGCTGCGCTATGTTCCACAGTGCGCAGCAAACGACGCTGATTCCGGAGACCCTGGCTGGTGTGTACTGAAGGGCGCCTCCTGATCTGTCAAGGCATCTGAAGCGCATCTACAGCATGCCTATTGCTTGTTCTATGACACATCTGGTGGACATGTGGCTCTCATTATAATGCTCATGGGCCTCAATACTTGGCCTCTGCAAGGGTGTCATGAGCCACGTCTTCAGTGGATAGCCCTTGTCTCCAAGCAGCCAGCCAGTAAGTCTGTTTGAAGGTGTGAAGAGCTGAGGGAGGGTGGACTGGCGCAGCACAAAAGAGTCATGACAGCTGCCAGGGAATTTGGCGCACACATGCATGATGATCTTTTTATGGTTGCAGACGAGCTGCACATTGAGGGAGTGGAAGCCCTTGCGCTTCACAAACACTCCTGGGTGATGTGGGTTGCCTTGATGGCTACATGTGTGCAGTCAATGATGCTCTGCACCTGTGGGAAGTCAGCCAGAGCTGCAAAGCCGAGCGCCTGCTCAGTAACACTGGCTTCATCAGTGGCAAAATTGACATAATTGGCTGACCTGTTAAACATGGGTCAGCTGGGTGATGCATCAGTGATTGGCTGACTGCGAGATCCTGCAAATGTCTGCTGCAGATCCTTAGAAGGAGCCTGAGTGAAGAAGTTGAGGGCACTGGTGACTTTGACAGCCACTGGTTAGGTGTGTCCACCAGGTCCTCTGGGCAGCAGGTCTTGTTCCAGCAAGTTACAAATGTCTGCGACAACCTGGCCTGATAGCCGCAGCCTCCTGAAGCACTGCTGCTCAGTCATGTTGAGGAAGCTCATCCTCTTCCTGTATATCCTGTGCTGTGGGTATCGCCTCCTGCATGGTGCAGCCCTGTGCTGACCCCCTCTCTCCTGTGCAGCATCAGGTCGTTGAGGAGACGGCTGGTGTTGTGGTTACTGCTGCTGCTGGTGTGGCTGGTGCTGTTGGTGTGGGGCTCATCTTGGTACGATTCTGAGGTCCAAGGTGAAAGAGCATAAGCAGCACCCATGCTGATGTAATAGATGGCAGGTAAAGTGGAGATCAGAGGGCCAATCCCTCAATGTTGTGATAGTGACTAGCAATGTGGCGAGAATGGCTTCCGAGGTGCAGAAATGACTTGCAAACTGCTGACAACTAAATCTCTGCATAAAATGGAGTCAGCAAGAGCCTTTCCATTAGCCAAGTAATCAGGTATAATGTGGGAGTATTTATGTGTTTTTCCCAGCTGTCAATTAATGGACTCACACAATGGCCACTGAGCTTCCGCCTCCCCATCACAGGCGAGGTTCCCGAGGTGCGTGAATCCCATGCTCCTGAAGTTAAAGCCAAAAGCTGGTGTTAAAAACCCTCTTAAGGATCTCTCAACAAGCATTTAATTACTTGAATGAGGTCACCCGCCTCTCCCGAGCGGGTCCGTGGCACGCCTCCAAATGCGCCCGAGTTAAATGTTGAAGTCGGCGGGTTCCCGACGAGCTGTCAATTTCCGTAATTTTAACTTCCGACCCGGCCCCAAATTCGCATGCTCAGCACTGGGAAAATTCCGGCCTTTGTGTCTGTAAAATTGTTATGCTACACATTTTGTCGATTTTAACTTTTATGACTAGTTTCTGAAAGCTGGATATATTGGAATATTATTGCAGATTGATGTGTTTCACTGGAGGTGTTGCTTTCTTCAGATCACAGTCCCTATTTTCAAGCAGCTTGAATAAAATCACTAACGAAGGAGGCCATTACCTAGTTTTAATCCTGGGGAGGAAGGAGACTCAGCAAAATAATCCACCAGTGTAATGCATGCTAGATACCAGGAAGCCAGTGGGGAACCAATGAAATATAACAACAATAATAAAAATAAATACTATCGCTAATAATAAAAAGTAATAATTAGCAAAAAACAACAATAGAGACAACAAACCCATTTTCAGAAGAGCTCAGGATTTGCCATTGTCCTGTGGTGCTTAGACTGAGAGAAAGTCACTGCACTCTCAGAAATGGGTGGGAACAAGAAAATAGTTGGGATAAGGAAAAAAGATCATATTAAAACATGTAACTGTTAATTTTATTACGAATTCTAACCTATGGTTCTAATGTCTGGAAGCTGTACTGATGATTTTACAATCTTAATACTCGTTAATGTCTAATGTCATTTTGAGCTGAAGTTCTATGCTCACTTTTCCTTTATATCCCCTTCCTATCCCGGTGTAATTCTGCAGGAGTTGATGCTGATTGCCCTTGAACAAGCTCTTAGCAAATCGTCTTTTCTAATATTTTTTCTCTAACTTCCCCCAAACCAATTGGATGGGAGCATTCTTCAGAGCAGAGATGACAATGGATGAATAGCCAGTTAGTACTTTCTGCCAGTGTTACTGCTTACTGTTAATGCCTATATAGCTCATGGTTTAGTAAGTTGGCCCAGTATAGTAGTTCCTACATACTGATCTGTTGATCAGAGTGCCCTCTATTGGCCATCAATACCTCCAAATGATTGTGACCTTGAGGACTGTGTCCCATAAACCATACAGCTGATCATGACAGCATTTTGTATGGAAATCCCTAACTGCAAATTCTAACTCCTTTTCATAATTGGATACATTCTATGATGGCTGTGAAATCAAAATATTGAAGTCAACCATTATAGATGATCTGACAAAACCACTAAATGGCCAATGGTATATTCGTTTTCACCAAAGTTAATATGGGGCTTTTTATAATATTTTCATTTTTAACATTGGCCATGGTGACAGGATAAAAAAAATGGCTTGTGACCATTGTGAAAAATTTGAAATGGCCAAATCAACAACAACAACAATTTGCATTTATATAGCACCTTTAACATAAAATCATCCCAGGTGCTTCACAGAGGTGTAATCATACAAAAATGGATGCTGAGTCAAATAAGGAGATATTAGATGGGGTGACCAAAAGCTTGAGCAAAGAGGTTGGTTTTAAGGAGGGCATTAAAAGAGGAGAATGAGATAGAGAGGCAGAGGGGTTTAGGGAGGAAATTCCAGAATGTGGGGCCTAGATGATGATCTGATGATATAGTGAAATCCAAAATGGCTGCCAGCAGGTCATTCATTTTCTCCCAACTGTAACATATTACATAGAATTACAGCACAGAACCAAGCCATTTGGCCCAACTGGTCCATGCGGTGTTTATGCTCCACACAAGCCTCCTCCCACCCTACTTCACCTCACCCTATCTGCATAATCCTTTCTCCCTCATGTACTTATCAAGCTTCCCCTTAAATGCATCGATGCTATTCGCCCCAACTACTCCATGTGGAACAGGCCCCTCGGGTGGGAGATAGCAGCAGAGTGGTTAGAATGAGGCTGCTATCCCTCATCCTAGTGGCCTGTTTTTAATAGGAAGGCCAAGACAGGGAGTGTCAACCGGGGGTGGGGGTTGCGGAGGAGCAGGGAAACCACAGCTGAGCCCCGATCCAGTCCTCACTTAGAGTTGCCAACTCTGGTTGGGCGCATTCCTGGAGGCTTCATCACATGACGTCCCGCCTCCAACTGCCCCGCCTGGTCGAACGGCCTTTTTAGCCGCCTCAAATATTTTTTTTAAATAATAAATCAAAGTGCTGAAAGTAAATGAAATATAAATTGAAATGTAATGACTCAAACAATTTAGCTAATTGTTACCAAATCTGTTGTTCTGCCGCTAGGCCTATTAGGAAAGGTTGCAATGGATTATTTCCTGTCAGCTATGTATTTTCCTCTCTATGGTGTTCTGCGATTTCTACCTGTGCCCATAAACATGAAAATGCATTAAGAAACTAAACCGATATTTTGCTGAATAGCAAATAATTACAATCATTATTCCTCTACAAAAGTGATTCTGCATTTGGTTTACTTCATTGTAACTTGCTACTGTAGTGAATCCAGGTTACATCCTGATGAAATATACACATGTTCTGTTTCATACAACCTGTTCTTCTGCAGTTTTAGAATCATTACAATTAGCTCATGGGTTCTCTTCCCTCTTCCCACCCCTCAGTTTGCTCCTTCCCTCTTCTGAAGGTGCTGACACTTGCTAGGATATGGTTCCACATATGGCAACAGCCTTCAGTACCTTTCCCAAGTGGATATTCTTCAAACAAAAAGAGAAAACGCTGGAAACGCTCAGCAGGTCAGGCAGCATCAGTGGAGAGAACAGTCAAATTAATGTCATGACTGCAAGATATTACCGATGAACAGCATTTAAAAAGGAACAGAACAAAGGGCAGGAACATGGAACAGACGCACACAAACACACAAATAGAATGACCTGTAAAGGGCGTAAGTGAAAATCAGGAGATGGTTAAATGGCAGAAGTGATATTAGCATGAGACAACAGGAGCCATAATGAAAGAAATCAGCGAAATAAAAGACAAAGGGCTAGATTTTCAGTTGCTAGCGCCAGCAGTTAGCGCCTTAAGAGAAGTGATTTTCGGGCGCTATGCGTGTAGTGCCCATGCGCAGCGCAGTTTGCGCACCGCCCCAAATTAAGTTGCCCGTTAGCGCCGGCGCAAAGTTTAGCGCCCGCCCGGATGCGCACGCAGAAAATGACGTCACATCCTCGTGCAACGCCCTTTGGCCGCCCCGATTCCAAACTTCAGTCGGACCGCCCCATTGTGCGGCTGGCGGCCGGAGCGTTTGGAAAAAGGAACGCAACACAACCAGCGCGGGCCCTGGGGGGCGCAAATTAAAGGGGACGTGCACTCCAGTATAAAGGCCAGCCTTTTTTCAGAAAACACTCTTGTGCAACGCATTTCTGGAGACACAACAAGGAGGATAGCTAACTGGTTTCAAGCAGCAAGAGCCAGGTATTTTTGGACTCAGGCCAGAGCGCTGCAAGTGGCCTTTTGGAAATTTGAGTGTTTGCCAGGATTTTATGGGGGTTGCATGGGGTGCCAACGCGGAGCTGCAGCTCCATGTCTGTAGGGCTCGCAGACGCATTGTGAGAGGGGCAGCCATGGCTAGAGGCAGAGGGGGCTACAGGCGTCGGCCACGTAGGCCTTACCCAGTCAGGCTATACCGCCAGCAGCACTCCTACCTAAACATGAGTGCTGCGCGATGTGTTAAAAGGATCCGATACCGAAAGGAGGTGATTGCAGAGATCTGCCACCTGCTTCGCCGAGATCTGCGGCCAAAGCTCAGGTGCAGGACGTCTCTGTCAGTGGAAGTGAAGGTGACGGTGGCATTGAACTTCTATGCCACCGGCTCCTTCCAATACGCTGCTGGGGACATAGCAAACATCTCCCAGTACGGCACGCATCACTGCATCCGCCAGGTGACCGAAGCACTGTTCAGAAGGAGAAGCCAATTCATCTCCTTCCCCATGGCTCTGGAGAGCCAGCATCAGCGCGCATTGGGATTTTCCAGACTCGGGGAATTCCCCTTGGTGCAGGGCGCCATTGACTGTACGCATGTGGCTTTGCTAGCCCCTCTGGAGCATGGCGAGCAGTATCGCAACAGGAAGGGCTACCATTCTCTGAATGTGCAGCTGGTGTGTGACCACAAGCAGCGCATCATGGCAGTCAAATGCAGCTTCCCAGGCAGCAGCCACGATGCCTTTATCCTGCGGCAGAGTACTGTGCATGACATGTTCCAGGCACAGCCTCCCCCAAGAGGATGGCTGCTCGGGGACAAAGGCTATCCTTTGTGCACCTGGCTCCTGACCCCGCTCCGCGCGCCCAGGACCGCTGCTAAAGAGGCCTACAACGAGAGCCATCAAACCACCCGCAACATCATCTAGCTAACTATTGGGGTCCTCAAGCAGCGGTTCTGCTGCCTTGATCGCTCCGGAGGAGCTCTCCAGTATTCGCCGGACCGGGTCTCCCAATTTGTGGTGGTTTGCTGCATGCTACACAACCTGGCTATCCGCAGGACTCAGGCACTGCCACCTGACGTTGGACCAGCACCTCAGGAGGAGGAGCAGGAGGAGCATGAGGAGGAGGAGGAGGAGGAGGAGCAGGAGTACGTTCCCAGGAGGGAGCGACCAGGGCCAAGGGCCGCACGACGCCACCTTATTACACGGTACTTCTAAGCCCCCTGTCAGGGAATGGCCAGGGGCCATGAGGGAAGATGAATGCAGCCGCTCCACAAGCCCTCAGCCGGCGAAGCCACCAAACACTAAGAAGAACAACCATGGAGACTGCATGAATAAAGATAATTTTTTATTGCACAAAAATGAAAAGCCCTTCCCACATGAATCCCCAAAAACAATAAACGGGCCCCACAAAAAGACCAACAAACGACTCACTCCCACAAACTGGGGAGGAGTGACTCCACCTTTCTTCAAACCGGGCCTCAACGTCGGCCTAACGCAAAAAATAAGCCCTCCAAAAGCACAACCATGGGAAAAATAAAGATGGCCACCGCCATATTAAAGGAAAGCTGCCCACACCCTCTACTGAGTGGCCCGCGAGGGCGAGACCTTGGCCAGCCTTTTGCCTCCCCTGCCCGGCCTGCTGCTCCTTCGCAAGCTCTGCCCAGTGGCTGCTGCGAGGCTGGGGGAAGGCGTCTGAGGCTCAGATGCCCTTCCGCCAGATGCCGCTGGGGGGCGGCCTACACGGCGTTTGGGCCTCGAGGGGCCGTCTGCTGAGTGGCGCACCTGAGCCTGGCCACCATCAGCTGCAGCCGCTTGCCCTTGACTCCCCAGAGGGGGAATGGCGGCGACGGATGGCGCAATGTGTGCCAGCTGGCGTCTGGGATGCGCTGGCTGGTGCTGTGACGCAGTGGCACTCGGCCGGGCCCGCACTGCAGAATCCGCAGCAATCAGCCGACGGGTGGCTTGCTGGGAGGGTCCAGCGCGGCGGCTGCCCGGGCGATGCCTGCCTGAGACAGTGCGTGTGGCAGCAGTGAGTGCCACTGTGGTCCTGGTGTGCGCGCGCATCACATCCGGCAGGGTTTTGACGGCATCAGTCAGCATGCGGCCACTCGCGGCAGTTGCTGCCCCGAACTCGCGCACACTGGTCGCCAGCGACTCGATGGCCTCAGGCATGCGCCCCACCACGCTCATGAGCTCCGTGTGTCGCCGGTCCGAGTCGTCGGCCATCTTATCCAGCTTCCGCACCTCCTCCGAAGTGAAGGTGTCCGGACTGGAGTCGCGACTCTCCCGCTGGGGAGGAGGGGGCCGAACTAGGGGACCCTTGCCGCGTTGGTGACGGCGAGTGTGCCGAGCAGCAGCACTCCCCTCTGATCCTTCCCCCCTTTGGGGGAAAGGCCGCGGGCCACGCGCACGGCTGCTGGGTGGCTGGACGCCACTGGTCCCAGAAGCTGCATTGCCCTGCGCCAGTTCCTCCAAGCACTCGTCCAGTGAGGAGGTGTCAAGCATTTCCTCCTCTCCTGCGGGACGTGACTGTTCCCCGAAGGTCCGGCTTGCTCCTCCTCCTCCTGGTCGGAGGTGCTGTCACTGGCAGCTTCAGGGTCCTGGTCGTCACCAGCTGAAAGCAGGAATGCACAAGAGTAGCTTCAGATTGAGGAGACGGCAGCAGCGAGGGAGTTAGGACTGGTGGGATTCAGCGCATTGGTGGGACAGTGGCAAAGGAGGTAGCTCGGATGGGCCAGTGCGACGCGAGAGGGCCAAAAGTCGAGGTCCTTACCATTGCCGGGCAGTGGAGGGTCCGATACACCGCACGCTGTGGGGACAATCACACGGGCTCCCATGAGCACACACACGCGCTCCTCCAGCCGAGTGAGCTTCTGCAGCTTGGCGCAGCCACCCCTGGCATGGGCCTGGCAATTAAACGCTACTTTAGCCTGCAAGAGAAAGGACGGGCTGTAAGTGCGCAGTGAAGCCCTGATGTCGTGTGCACTGCCTCTCATGGTGGAATAGCTTGGACAGAGTGAAGCCCTGATGTAGAGTGCACTGCCTCCCATGGTGGAATAGCTTGGACAGAGTGAATCCCTGATGTAGAGTGCACTGCCTCCCATGGTGGAATAGCTTGGACAGAGTGAAGCCCTGATGTAGAGTGCACTGCCTCCCATGGTGGAATAGCTTGGACAGAGTGAAGCCCTGATGTAGAGTGCACTGCCTCCCATGGTGGAATAGCTTGGACAGAGTGAAGCCCTGATGTAGTGTGCACTGCCTCCCATGGTGGAATAGCTTGGCCAAAGTGTAGAGTGCCGAATGGCCATTTGATGCTCATGACTGTCCCAATGCTGCTGGCTGAGGGCTGGCCAATAGGACTTTCAGCTCCCTTTGCCCATCATGTCAGGTGTACATGCAAGAATGAGGAGGAGACTGGAAAGGCTACTCACCTTCACAATCCTGGTCAGATCGTTGTATTTTTTACGACATTGTTTGTGGGTCCTGGGGGCCTCGCCGGTGAACGTCACCCTCTGGGCGATCTGCTTCCAGGCTTTGGTGCAGTCATGGTGGGTTGGATTCCTCCCACTCTCTGGAAACAAGATCTTGCGCCTCACCTCCAGAGCTGTGACCATTATGTCCAGATCACCCTCTGAGAAGCGCAGGGCACGCTGACGGGCCTTCTCTGGCGTTGCCATGACTCCCTGGGGCTGAGCAGCAGTGTTGAGGCCTCTTTGCATGGCTGCAGTGTGCAGGGCATGGCAGCAGACCAATTCGTCCCTTCCCCCTTTAACAGCTGGTCGGCACCACAGGGTCTGCTGTCAGTGCAAAAATGACCGCACCTGCGCTGCGCCCCGCCAGGGCGCTATCCCTCTGGACCACCGGCTTAGCACCTAAAGGTAGGAGTGGAACGCCTCTTTTAGCGCTCCACCACTCTCTTAGGGCGAAGCCACTGAATTTCCGGCAACGGGGCGCTACTTTGGGGCGGGCGCTAAGGTTAGCGCCCCAAAACTGTCTATACTGAAAATCTAGCCCAAAGAGTGCGTGAATAGCTTAAAAAGGTGGATGACAGGCCGATGGAAAAGCATGAAAATTTGGCAAAGCGAAGTAGGCTCCAGTGGCCCCAGAGCCTGGAAGAAGGAGAAGGCAGGTTGGACAAGTATGCAGACCACTTCACCAGCATAATGTTCCAACAGAGGATCCCCCACCCCAAGCCCCGCCCACTTCTGCTCTCCCCTCCCCATTCCCAGAAATGTCAGCACACCCACTGCACGTTGCCAACATTTCTTCCAAGACAGATAATGGGAGTTATAGTTAAGGGCCTAGAAATTCAGTGGGCTTTGCGCCCATTTACCGCCCAAAGAGGGCTTCTGCGCCACTTGAGGAGTTTGCGCTGATATTCAGCGCTGCGGTAATGGCGGCGGTAGCCGGTAGCGCTGCGCCGACACCGATGACGTCATCGGTGTGCACAGTGCCCCGGTTCCGCCCCGCTACCGGCCCGACCCCCATATTTAGTTGCGGCCGCCTCTTCCGCAGCGGCCGCAAACAACGATGTGAAGACGGGGCCGTCCTGCAGCCTTAGTGGGGCGAGTTAAGGCAGAGGTGCGGCCGGCCACTTTTTCGGCGGCCGCCTGCCCGCACCTCCTTCCCCGGCCTCCTCCACCACACCCCCCCCGGCATTGCCGGCTGTTTTCCGGGAACCCGGCACTTCTCCGTGGTGCCGGGCTCATTTGCCGGCACTATCAAGCGGCGATCTCCCCGTTGCAGGCACCTCCCCCTTAAGAGAAGGAGGAAGGCCTGCAGTACCGCAGCCTGCCGCTCCGCAGCGGGTGGCGCTGCGGCACCTAGCGCGCCGAAATTCAGTTTCAGCGCCCCAAGCGGGGGCGGGCACACCCTGGAATAGCGGCCGGTTTCGACTTGGGGCGCAGAAACTGAATTTCCGACGGGCGCAACTGGCTCCGCGCGCAGCGCTAACTTCTGGGCGCTAGCCAGCTGGCAGGCCCAAAGTGAATTTCTAGCCCACGGTCTCTTAAGTTATTAAAGTCAATATTAAGACCAGCGAGCTGCAAAGTGCCTAGCAGAACAATAAGGTACCATTCTTTGAGTAGCATTGAGCATCATTGGAACAGTTCCAGCCACCATCATGAATTCCTGACTTAGCTAAATATGTAACTGTATAAATAACATAAGAAATATAAATAATTAAACTTCCACATAAAATTAATCATTTAATTCATCATAGAAGTCCCCGCAAGTTTCCCGTAGAGACCTGCCCTCTTCTCTCTCTCCCCTCCCCTCCTCTCCCTCCCCTCTTGTTCTCTCTCTCCCCTCTCCTCCTCTCCCTCCCCTCTTGTTCTCTCTCTTCACTTCCTTTCACTCTCTCCCCTCCCCTTCCCTCTCTCCCTACTGCTTCTCTCTCTCCCCACCCCTTCTCTCCCCTCCCCTTCTCTCTCCCCACCCTTTGCTCTCTCTCCCCTCCCCATCTCTCTCCCCTCCCTTTCTCTCTCTCTCTCTCTCTCCCCCTCCCCCTCTCTCTCTCCCCTCACCTTCTCTCTCTCCCCCTCCTCTTCTCTCTCTCTTTCTCTCTCCTCCCCTTCTCTCTCTTTCTGACCCCTCCCCTTCTCTCTCTACCTCCCTTTCTCTCTCTCTCTCCTCCCCTCCTCTCTCCCCTTCTCTCCTTTCCCCTTCTCGCTCTCTCTACCCTCCCCCCTCCCCTTCTCTCTCTCTCTCTCTCCCCTCCCATTCTCTCTCCCCTCCCATTCTCACTCTCACCCCTCCGCTTCTCTCTCTCTCTCCCTCCCTGTCCCCCCCTTCCCTCTGTCTCTCTCCCCCTCTCTCTTTTCCCCTCCCCTTCACTCTCTCTATCTTCCTCCCCTTCACTCTCTCTCCCCCTCACCCTCTTTCTTTCCCCCTCATCAGGGGCAAGACATTGGAAATACATCATGGAGCATGTGATCACAGGCTCAACAATGATGAGATCCTGGCGAGAGATCTAGAAGAAGCTTCACAACTTGAGGAGGCTGGGTGGTTGAGGAGAATAAGAAAGCACCAAGCTAATGCTGGCGTATTACTGTCAATGATATGCTGCTTGGAAAGGTAAGCGTTGTACTTGCACAAATAAATTAATTTATTTGCCCCAAATCATTGTTTTAAAATGGAAATTAAGGATATAATGTGGAGATTAAGTTAAATGACTGTTGGATTAAAGATATTTTCAAAAAAGCTGTAGTCACACTGAGAAGGGAATGGATTTCCCTGTGGCAAATTATTGCCTTAATCCACAAGGCTCTATGTTTAAAGGCAAAAGTCACATATAATAGGAAGGCAGGAGGTGAACAGGTGGCGATCCTCTCAGGAGAACTATTAGCTTCATAGTAACTGAGAATTGTACAATTAACAGGGAGGGAGGCTCTATGACGCATTGGGCCTGATTAAGTCAGAAGGATATATTAATCATATATTGTATGAATTGCACCTTATGTTACATCAATCTGTTGATGCACACTGTGCACAAGTGAATAGTAGGTAATCTAGCGACATTTCCCAATGTAAAATGTGATAAGTGCCTGAAGCATCGCAGTGCTTCAATCTCGTATTATAGGTGCAAAGGTACGAGGTCTATTCTGTGCGATCGGGAGGCAGGAGCAGTGCTCAATAAGTCAAGTACCTGTATAACACAGATGCTACTAGGTAGGCATGTTACCTCAGTTGGGGCCTTATTGTTCAAGGTACATTGCTACTTTCAGCAGCGCACCCACTGATTCTCTGCCCCTCGAACAACTCCTAGATTTACTGCACCCTGAGATCCACACTCAACGCCTTGCACCGCCACATGCACATTCTCAACCTCCCTCTTCAGCAGCATTGACTCACTCTATCTCAAAGCTGTCCTGGTCCGCAGTTCTATTTCATCCTTCGCCTCATCCGACGTTTTAACAAACACGTTTTTTTCTTCCTTTCAGGTGTCAAGGATTGCAAGCTTCAACTCTTGGATACCAACGCCCCTCCGGAACCTTCATCCCATGCACTTTCTTCTGACCCCCCCAACCCTTCTTCCAATCTCACCCCTTGCTGTGTTTTCACTATCCCCTCTGACCTTCCCCTCTCTGACCCCGAACGATCAGTTCTCAGCAAAGGTCTGAGCTTCATTCCCTTACGCCCCCACCTCAATGAACTTTGAGCTCGGAACGACGCTGAGCTCTTTTTCTGTCGCCTTCATCTCCGCGTCCACTCCTTTGGCAAGGAGTCTTCCCCCCGCACAGCGGACACTTTCAGAATTCTCGTTCTACCTGGACCCCTCCCTCTGGCCTCTTACCCTCGCTCGATCTTTTTATTGCGAACTGCCGGCATGACATCGGCCATCTCAATTTCTCTGCTCCCCTCACTCACTCCAACCTACCTCCCTCTGAACTTGCAGCCCTCCTTTCTCTCAGATCCAACCCCAACATTGTCATTAAACCTGCTGACAAGCGTGGCACTGTTGTTGTTTGGTGAACTGACCTCTACCTTGCAGAGGCTGAATGCCAACTCTCTGACACCACCCTATACCTCCCCCTGGACCATAACCTCACTACCAAACATTAAGCCATCATTTCCAAGACTGTCACTGACCTCATCTCCTCTGGAGATCTTCCCTCCATGGCCGCCAACCTCATAGTTCCCTAACCCCGTACAGCCTGCTTCTACCTCCTTCCCAAGATCCTTAATGAGGACTGCCCTGGGAGACCCATCGTTTCAGCCTGTTCTTGCCCCATGGAACTGATTTCCTCCGATCTTGACTCTATTTTTTCTCTCCTTATCCATCTCTTTCCACCGACATCCGCGATTCTTCTGATGCCCTCTGCCACTTGAATAGTTTCCAGTTTCCTGGCCTCAACCGTCTCCTTTACACTATGGACGTCCAATCCCTCTACAGCTTCATCCCCCACCAGGACAGCGTGAGGGTGTTCTGTTTCTTCCTTGAAGAGAGGCCCAACCAGTCCCCATCCACCACCACCCTCCTCCGCCTGGCTGAACTTGTTCTCACTTTGAACAGCTTTTCCTTTGACTCCACTCACTTCCTCCAAATTAAAGGTGTTGCATGGGTCCTAGCTATGCCTGGCTTTCGTGGGGATATGTGGGGCATTCTTTGTTCCAATCCTACTCAGGTCCCGTCCCTCACCTCTTTTTCTGGTACATTGATGACAGTATCGGTGCTGTTTCCTGCTCTCACCCTGAACTAGAAAATTTCATTCACTTTGCTTCCAATTTCCACTCTTTCCTCACCTTCACATGGTCCATCTCTGACTCTTCCCTTCCCTTCCCTTCCTTGACTTCTCTGTCTCCATTTCTGGGGAAGGGCTATTGACAAACATTCACTATAAGCCCACTGACTCCCAAAGCTGCCTGGACTACACTTCCTCCCACCCCGCTTCCTGGAAGGACTCTATTCCATTCTCCCAGTTTCTCCATCTCTGCCGTATCTGCTCTGACGATGCCACCTTCCACACTAGTGCTTCCGATATGTCTTCCTTTTTCCTCAACCGAGGATTCCCCGCTACCGTGGTTGGCATAGCCCTCAACTCAGCACAATACAACTTTCTGGAAGGTGACGCTGCAGCCGAGAAACAGTAAGCAGGTGCTGAGGGATCCAGGCTGAGGTGCTCCTCTGCTTTTGGGAGGTTGTTTTTTTAGGTGGTTCAGCAGCCACAGGTGCAGAGGATCCATCCAGTGTTTTTTAAATTCAAATAATTGGCCACCATGAAATGTTGAGCAAAGAAGACTTCATGGGGGTAGAGATTTGTTTGCATTGCACAAGATTTATGGGCACGAATTCTGCATTTCACTTACCAATTTCGCGAGGGGGGTGTCTGCGCCTGAAGTGTGCACAAAAAGCGGCTGCCACCATATTGGTTAAACCACTCCTTAGTCATTCCTTGTGGCCACCTGAAATGAACACTGCCCTCATTAATGGCCCAGAATTTGCGGTTGTACTGACGGTGAAACTGTCAGCGTTCGCCATCATTACTCTGTAAAACTGAGAGCAACTTCCGGCATCTGCACAGCGCAGTTAAATGCAGAAATCCAGATGTCAGTGATACCCTGCTCCTCCTCAGGGGTGCACTGTTGCAGCTCTTGCAGATGGAAAGCAGTTAGAAAACACTGAATTGACATGAACTTCATCTTTTTATGCAATATTCTGGCTGTAAAAGCCCTGGAAAGAGTTGAATGAGGTGTAACTGGGTTTTTAATGGCGTACTAAGTCATAATTATTGCTGAACAACCTCTCTGGCCCTGAAAAATGAATTTTATATTGTGGAGTCTCATTCCCTCCATCTCAAGATAAAAATTCCATAGATTTTTAAAATAATTTTTTTTTTAATTTTAAAGTTTGTTTATGATATTTTAGCTTCTTCCTTAATCCCATGTGTATGTTCTAATCTCTATTTGGCTTTCTGTAAAAGTAATAAAAAGTGAATGATTAAAACCTGCTTTTTACTTCCTGGTTTGCTTCAACGTGACTTTCTGTTTGATGACATCACTGTTGCTGGACACCACAGATCCCCTGCAGATGGCGCTAAATGGAAAGTCACATCAAAAAAGGTGAAATCGATGGCACAGAGGCTGCTAAATGTTAGTGAGCAGCTTTTACGAGGTCAGCGGCGAGCGCCATCACTTAGCCGCTGTACGCAAAGTCCGTGATTTGAATAGGGATCCTGTGCTTGTATTAAGAACATAAGACCATAAGAAATAGGAGCAGGAGTAGGCCAATTGGCCCCTCGAGCCTGCTCCACCATTCAATAAGATCATGGCTGATCTGATCCTAACCTCAAATCTTCTATCACTCTCCATCCCACCCGAACCCATGTGATCTCCCGGGAGAGGTGAAAAACCAGATTAAAAAACCCAATGGCCAATTTGGGAGAAAAAAATCAGGGAAATTCTTCTCCGACCCATCTAGGCGATCGAAACTCTTCCAGGAGATCACTCTGTCCCTATATTTTCTACAGTACTTACCTCTGTAAAGGCGATCTCCACCCCAGCCAGGAACAGGAATAAAACCATCTCCTGAAATCTAACACAGAATTAGAACACAAGAAGTAGGAGCAGAACCAGGCTACACGGCCCCTGGGCCTGCTCCACTACCCACAGGGCCATGACCATTCCAAACCTAGACTCATGTCCAATTTCCTGCCCGCTCCCCGTAACCCTTAATTCCCTTTACTTCTAGGAAACCATCTATTTCTGTTTTAAATTTATTTAATGATGTAGCTTCCACAGCTTTCTGGGGCAGCAAATTCCACAAACCTACCACCCTCTGAGTGAAGAAGTCTCTCCTCATCTCAGTTTTGAAAGAGCAGCCCCTTATTTTAAGATTATGCCCCCTAGTTCTAGTTTCACCCATCATTGGGAACACCCTCACCGCATCCACCCGATCAAGCCCCTTCACAATCTTATATGTTTCAATAAGATCGCCTCTCATTCTTCTGAACTCCAATGAGTAGAGTCCCAATCTACTCAACCTCTCCTCATATGACCACCTGTAAGATTCGCGAAATTTTCATTAAATAATCACGTAGGAAAATAGGGTTAATAAAACAGCTTTATTGACCAAAAGGAGCTTATACAGAGAAACCTTTGATAAAAGGGCACACAAAATGGCCGCCAGACCTCGTGACCAGCTTCTGGGACCATTTGAATTTCTGTTACTGCAAGCCAGACAGGCTTGTGGATTGAGGGCATTAAAGCCCGCGAAAACCAGTTTCGGGAAGCCAAAACTCATGGAACTGAGTATACATATTGATTAGATTATAAGTACAGGACAGATTTGGGTGACAGGATGAGACCCATCAAGAAATGGGCGGACAATTGAATGAACGCTTTAACCCATTACACTGTACGAAGAGAAGCCGTTTAACAGCCATCCAGGGCAATCTCCAGACCGATCAATATACAAACCAAGTTACGGTAACAAAGCAAAGACATTGTCGGCCCAGGAAGGCCAGTTAAGCTATCACCGACTCCCGTTATGAAGACAAAACACCCCTGCAGAGAGTTCTGCCCGCCAAAATTATTACAAAGACAGGACTATGATTTGGTGGGAGATAAGAATGTTCCAAAAAAGTATAACTGTGGATTGAGTAAAGTCCAAAAAAACGCTTCGGGACAGACTCCATCGGAACTACAGCACTTCGGTTCGGACCTTCGGAACAATTTCGGTTCGGAACGTGTTCGGTGTTCGGCCAGGCAAGGCCCGGCCACGACGAGAAGACGACGAGAAGAATTCGGCTTGGAAGCCAGCTCGGCCAGGCAAGGCCCGGCCACGACGGGAAGACGACGAGGGAGGCCTGGGTACTTTTGTCGGGAGATCATCGACGACCCAGGCCGGAGAAGAAGACACTCAGGTCCCAGAGCCCAGGATCCAGTTCTTCAACATCACATCGGTAACGGATCCATCCGTGGCGAGCGCTCACCAAGGCTGTATCGGCTGCCTACATTGCAGGAGAACCAAGAGGAAAACAAGCTGCGCCAGAAGCTTCCAAACCCACGTGACGACGGAAAGCTGTGTCAAAAGGCTGCAAAGCCTTTTTCGCAATTCTTAAAGTGGTGAGCATAATCCTGAGTCCCTCAAATCGAAACTTAGTTAGGTTTAGGGGAGGGGGTTAAGGGTAATTGTATTGTGTTACCCCTTTCACGATGTGCCGTGTGTTCCCCATTTCTGTAGAGTTAAGTTTATAGATGTGTGCATGCTTGTAGTTGCTTTAATCTGTGCATATGACATGTATTTTATAATGCTGCAAACTGTTCAATAAAGGCATCCATTTCGTGCTATTCGACCTGGTCTATTGAGTTTTTCTGCACTACAGCTCCCTGCACCTAAGTCCAAGGTCTAGAACCGTAGGGGCGAGTGGGTCGAACCACTCACGGGTAATTATTGCAAGAAGCCTGGCAGGAGACCAGAGCAAGCAAGAGAAACCCCCTACACACCCCCTCATCCCCGGGATTAACTGAGTGAACCTTCTTTGTACTGACTCGAGAGCAAGTATGTCTTTTCTTAAGTATGGACACCAAAACTGTATGCAGTATTCCAGGTGCGGTCTCACCAATACCTTGTATAACTGCAGCAATACCTCCCTGTTTTTATATTCTATCCCCCTAGCAATAAAAGTCAACATTCCATTGGCCTTCTTGATCACTTGCTGCACCTGCATACTAACTTTTTGAGTTTTGTGCACCAGGACCCCCAGATCCCTTTGTACTACAGTACTTTCCAGTTTCTTGCCATTAAGATAATAACTTACGCTATGATTTTTCCTGCCAAAGTGCATAACCTCACACTTTCCAGCATTGTATTCCATCTGCCAAATCTCTGCATACTTACTTAGCCTGTCTATGTCACTTTGCAGGTTTTTTATATCCTCCTCACTCACTACTTTCCCTCCCATCTTTGTATCACCTGCAAACTTTGATATGTTACACTCGGTCCCCTCCTCCAAATCGTTAATATAGATTGTAAAGAGTTGGGGACCCAGCACTGACCCCTGCGGAACACCACTAGTTACTGATTGCCAGTCTGAGAATGAACCATTTATCCCAACTCTCTGCTTTCTGTTAGAGAGCCAATTCTCCACCCATGCCAGAATATTACCCCCAATCCCGTGATTTTCTTTCTTGAGCAATAATCTTTTGTGTGGCACCTTGTCAAATGCCTTTTGGAAGTCTAAATACACTACGTCCACTGGGTCTCCTTTATCCACCCTGTATGTTACTTCCTCAAAGAACTCAAGCAAATTTGTCAAACATGACTTCCCCTTCATGAAACCATGCTGAGTTTGTCCTATTAAATTATGTTTATCCAAATGTCCCGTTACTGTCTCCTTAATAATGGACTCTAACATTTTATCAACCACAGATGTTAGGCTAACAGGTCTATAGTTTCCAGCCTTCTGCCTACTACCCTTTTTAAATAAGGGTGTTACATTAGCAGTTTTCCAATCTGCCGGGACCTTTGCTGAGTCCAGGGAGTTTTGGAAAATTATTACCAATGCATCCACAATCCCTACCGCCACTTCCCTCAAGACCCTAGGATGTAAGCCATCAGGTCCACGTGATTTATCCGGCTTAAGTCCCATTATTTTACCAAGTACCACTTCCTTAGTGATTTTAATCGTATTTAGCTCCTCTCCCCCTAGAGCCCCCTGTTTGTCCAGTGTTGGGATATTTTTAGTGTCCTCTACCGTAAAGACTGATACAAAATATTTGTTCAGCGTTTTTGCCATCTCCATGTTTCCCACCATTAATTTCCCAGTCTCATCCTCTAAGGGACCAACATTTACTTTAGCCACCCTTTTTCTTTTTATATAACTATAGAAACTTTTGCTATCCATTTTTATATATTTTGCTAATTTACTTTCATAATCTATCTTCCCTTTCTTAATCAATCTTTTTGTTATTTTTTGCTGTCTTTTAAAGACTTCCCAATCTTCTATCCTGCCACTAGATTTGGCTACCTTATATGCCCTTGTTTTTAGTCAGATACTATCCTTAATTACTTTACTTAGCCACGGATGGCTATCTTTTCTTTTACACCCTTTTTTCCTAAGTGGAATATTTTTTTTTGGAAGTTGTAAAATAACTCCTTAAATGTACACCACTGATCATGTACCGTCTTACCATTTAATCTATTTTCCCAGTCCACTCTAATCAATTCCGCTCTCATACCTTCATAGTCTCCTTTATTCAAGCTCAGCACGCTTGTTTGAGATCCAACCTTCTCACCCTCTACTTGAATATGGAATTCAACCATGTTATGGTCACTCATTACAAGGGGATCCTTTACTAGGACATTTTTAATTAATCTTGTCTCATTACACAGGACCAAATCTAAGGTTGCTTGCCCCCTGGTCGGTTCAGTTACATACTGCTCAAGAAACCCATCCCTAATACACTCAATGAACTCATCCTCAAGGCTGCTCTGCCCAATTTGATTTGTCCAGTTAATATGATAGTTAAAATCCCTCATAATTATAGCTGTTCCCTTATTACAAGCCTCAACTATTTCCTGATTAATACTCCGTCCAACAGAGTTGCAACTGTTCGGAGGCCTATAGACTACACCCACTAGTGTTTTTTTCCCCTTATTATTCCTTATCTCTACCCAAACTGTTTCACTATTCTGCTCCTTTGACCCAATATCATTTCTCTGTATTATAGTGATTCCTTCCTTTATTAACATAGCCACTCCACCTCCCCTCCCTTCCTGCCTGTCCTTCCTGATTGTTAAATAACCTGGTATGTTTAATTCCCAGTCATGGTCACCCTGCAGCCATGTTTCTGTAATGGCCACAAGATCATACCCATATGTAGTTATTTGTGCCGTTAACTCATTCATTTTGTTACGAATGCTACGTGCATTCAGATAAAGAACTTTCAAATATGTTTTGTGACACTTAGTTCCTGTTTTTTCCCCTTTTACTACTTTACCTTTTACTCCATACCTTCTGTCCCTTCCTGACACGTTCTGTTTTTTAATTTGACCCCGAGCTGATCATACTCCTTTAACAGAACCTTCTTCCTTGTCCTATCTACTTCGTTTGTACCAACTGGACCCTCCCCCTCCCACTCCAAGTTTCTTTCCAGCCCAGAAGAGATGTCCTTAACCCTGGCACCGGGCAGGCAACACAGCCTTCGGGACTCCCGCTCTTGACTGCAGAGAACCCTATCTATCCCCCTAATGATACTATCCCCTACCACTACAACATTTCTTTTTACTCCCTCCACTTGAATGGCCCCCTGTACCACGGTGCTGTGGCCAGGTTGCACATCCTCCTCCTCCCTGCTCCTGCCCTCACAGGGAGTAAGAACCTCAATCCTGCTTGACAAGAGCAAGGGCTGCGGCTCCTTCAACACTACATCCTGGATCCCTGTACCTTCCTCACTCGTAGTCACACCGTCCTGTCCCTGACTACGGACTACATCTGCAGTAATTAATTTCATAGGTGTGACCACCTCCTGAAACATAGAGTCCAGGAACTTCTCCCCCTCCCTGATGTGTCGCAGTGTCTGAAGCTCAGTCTCAAGCTCTTTAGCATGGAGCTTGAGTTCCTCTAGCAGCAAACACTTATCGCAAATGTAATCACCGTGAGCCTCAATGGGGTCCACCAGCTCCCACATTTCGCAACAGTGACATATCACCTGTTCACCCATATCTGTGTAATTAATTAAATTTCTTATTATTAGTTATGAAGACCCTCTGCCCCGATATAGATGATAATATTACACCACTATTTAATAGGACTTACCAACTTAAAGTATAGAAGAGAAGGAAGAGAACCTACCAACCAGCTGATCACCAACCTCCCTCATGGAAGCTGTCAGGGGGACCTGTCCGGTTGAATTGTTTCACTGCTCCACGTCCGCAGTGTTGGATTAGCCTGAGAGAGGGATGCAAAACAAAGCAACAAGCACCCCCTCACCTCCCACTTGCCCGAACTCTGCCACTTACCAAACTCTACTTACACTCAATGCGACCGCACTCAGCGCTACCGCACTAAGCCCGCCCCTTTTTATACCCGGATTCTACTTCTGGTTTCAACTCCCCAACAGCTTAATTTACTCTAAAAAATTTAACTTACTTCAAATAATTCACTTTTTTTACTCACTAAAATTCAGTAAATGCACTTAAAAGACTTTTTCTGCCACTTACCAAAGTCTGCTTAAACTCAATGCGATTACGCCCCTTTGGGAAATTGGTGCCAGGGAGCTTGTGATTCACTCATTCTTATGCCCGCCCAGAAAAACATTGCATGAACATTCATCAAGCAGGAGGAAGCAGCAATATTAATAGGATTCCTACCTCCATGAAGGTAAGTCTCTAGATAGTCATTTTATGGCTGCTTGGGACCTTTGGAGACATATTTTGGCCATTTAGGCTGAGTTTTGGCAGCTCTTCTTGGTACAACTTAGTTGTTAAAGAGTCGACTTTTGGCTGCAGCTGCACTGTTTTACTTCACTGGCTGCAGGAGTACCAGAAATGATGGGAGGTGTTGCTGGGACTACCATTCAGGCTACCCAGTAATGGCAACAGCCAGCATAGCAGCACAGACTTGTGGAGATTCCAAGAAGAGAACAAAGGAGGCAAGGACCAAGGAGGCCTTACAGCATGTGGGTGTTTAGTAACAATATATCTTGACAGTGGAGCAATGTGTGAGGAGGCTGTGCTTCAGCAGGCAGGCAGTCATTGACCTATGTCACCTGTTGCAGCAGGAATTGGAGCCAATCACCAGGGCACACACAGCACTGCCTGTGGCTGTGAAGGTTACGATGGCCCTCAACTTCTATGACACAGGCTCATTCCAGCTGCAACAGGTGACATAAGCAACATTAGTCAGTTTTCCAACCACATGGCCATCAAGCAGGTAACAGATGCCCTCTTTGCAAGGAGACAGCAATTTTCCACCTTGCCAATGCAGGCTGCTGATCAGGAGGAGACAGCTTTCAGATTTGCCTGCATTGCTGGATTTCCTCAGGTGTAAGGTATCATTGACAAAAAGCACGTTGCCCTGCGTTCTCCTCTTTAAGAACCAGCCATGTTTTTTTAACAGGAAGGGGTTACACTCCCTGAATGCTCAGCTGGTCTGTTGCCACAGGCACTGGTAGTGTCAACCATGGCTCAGTTGGTAGCACTCTCATCTCTGAAGGTTCTGGGTTTACGTCCCACCTGAGCAGAAAAATCTAGGCAAACACACTCCACTGAAGTATGGAGGGAGTGCTGCACTGTCAGAGGTGCTGTCTTTCAGATGAGGCGTTAAATTGAGGCTCTGCCTACTCTCTCAGATGAACGTATCTGGTCATTATCACATTGCTGTTTGAGGGACCTTGCTGTGCACAAATTGGCTGTCAAGTTTCTTACATTACAACAGCGACTACATTTCAAAAGTACTTCATTGGCTGTAAAGTGCTTTGGGATGTCCTGAGGTCATGAAAGGCACTGTATAAATGCAAATCTTTTTTCTTTCTATAATGCAGGTTTGTGTCCATTTTTCTGGCTGTATTCATAATGCCTTCATGCTGTGCTAGTGTTCAATCACCACAGGAGGAAGAAGTGCAGGAGCAAGATAAAGAAGGGGGTGAGGAGGAAGAGAATGATGCGGAAGACCAAGGCCGAGCAGTGCTGCCAGAGATGTAAGGCAACAAATTATTGAAAAGGGATTCTCCTAAGTAAACACGCCACCCAGCACACCAACAGTCCCACCATTTGACCTACTCTTTCTGCCCACCTTCTGAATGCCCTCCAACACTGCTACCTTATTGGTCTTCCTCTTACATAACTACGAACATGAGACCAACATCAATACAAAAAGAACCTCTTTACTTAACATCATGCATATTGTGAATTAAACAACTATTCCTTCTCTTAATATTGAAATGAAGTCATCCTAGCGCAATCCCTTAGTGCTTGGCCTCTGTGCTAATTTACCTATTCTCGTGCTCCTACGAGACTGTTACCCTGTTGCAGGAACCTGGGAGGTGGAGGGCTGCTGATCGTCCATGGAGGGCACTAGAGATGGCTGTGGTGGGTGACCTCGAGCAGCTCTGGGCCTTGATGGTCTGGCTGCAGACTGCTGTGTGATAAGAACATAAGAACATAAGAAATAGGAGCAGGAGTAGGCCAATCGGCCCCTCGAGCCTGCTCCGCCATTCAATAAGATCATGGCTGATCTGATCCTAACCGCCAATCCACTATCACAGAACCATCTCCTGAATCTAACAGAATTAGACACACGAAATAGGAGCAGGATCAGGCTACACGGCCCCTGGGCCCGCTCCGCTACCCACAGGGCCATGACCGATCCGAACCTAGACTCATGTCCAAATTCCTGCCCGCTCCCCGTAACCCTTAATTCCCTTTACTTCTAGGAAACTGTCTATTTCTGTTTTAAATTTATGTAATGATGTAGCTTCTACAGCTTTTTGGGGCAGCATATTCCATGGACCTACCACCCTCTGAGTGAAGTAGTTCCTCCTCATCTCAGTTTTGAAAGAGCAGCCCCTTATCCTAAGACTATGCCCCCCAGTTCTAGTTTCACCCATCATCGGGAACATCTTCCCCGCATCCACCCGATCCAACCCCTTCAAAATCTTATATGTTTCAATAAGATTGCCTCTCATTCTTCTGAACTCCAATGAGTAGAGTCCCAATCTACTCAACCTCTCCTCATATGTCCATCCCCTCATCCCCGAGATTAACCGAGTGAACCTTCTTTGTACTGACTCGAGAGCAAGTATGTCCTTTCTTAAGTATGGACACCAAAACTGTATGCAGTATTCCAGGTGCGGTCTCACCAATACCTTGTACAACTGAAGCAATACCTCCCTATTTTTATATTCTATCCCCCTAGCAATGAAAGCCAACATTCCATTGGCCTTCTTAATCACTTGCTGCACCTGCATACTAACCTTTTGAGTTTTGTGCACCAGGACCCCCAGATCCCTTTGTACTTCAGTACTTTCCAGTTTCTTGCCATTAAGATAATAACTTGCTCTACGAGTTTTCCTGCCAAAGTGCATAACCTCACACTTTCCAGTATTGTACTCCATCTGCCAAATCTCTGCCCACTTACTTAGCCTGTCGATGTCCCCTTGCAGGTTTTTTATGTCCTCCTCACTCACTACTTTCCCTCCCATCTTAGTATCATCTGCAAACTTTGATATGTTACACTCGGTCCCCTCCTCCAAATCGTTAATATAGATTGTAAAGAGTTGGGGACCCAGCACTGACCCCTGCAGAACACCACTAGTTACTGATTGCCAGTCTGAGAATGAACCATTTATCCCAACTCTCTGCCTTCTGTTAGATAGCCAATCCTCTATCCATGCCAGAATATTACCCCCAATCCCGTGATTTTTTATCTTAAGCAATAATCTTTTGTGTGGCACCTTGTCAAATGCCTTTTGGAAGTCTAAATAAACTACGTCCACTGGTACCCTTTATCCACCCTATACGTTACTTCCTCAAAGAACTCCAGCAAATTTGTCAAACATGACTTCCCCTTCATAAAACCATGCTGACTTTGTCCTATTAAATTATGATTATCCAAATGTCCTGTTACTGTCTCCTTAATAATGGACTCCAATATTTTACCTACCACAGATGTTAGGCTAACCGGTCTATAGTTTCCAGCCTTCTGTCTACTGCCCTTTTTAAATAAGGGTGTTACATTAGCAGTTTTCCAGTCTGCCGGGACCTTTGCTGAGTCCAGGGAGTTTTGGAAAATTATTACCAATGCATCCACAATCCCTACCGCCACTTCCCTCAAGACCCTAGGATGTAAGCCATCAGGTCCAGGTGATTTATCCGCCTTGAGTCCCATTATTTTACCGAGTACCACTTCCTTAGTGATTTTGATCGTGTTTAGCTCCTCCCCCCCTTTAGCCCCCTGTTTGTCCAGTGTTGGGATATTCTTAGTGTCTTCTACTGTAAAGACTGATGTAAAATATTCATTCAGTGTTTTTGCCATCTCCATATTTCCCACCATTAATTTCCCAGTCTCATCCTCTAAGGGACCAACATTTACTTTGGCCACCCTTTTTCTTTTTATATAACTATAAGAACTCTTACTATCTGTTTTTATATTTTTTGCTAATTTACTTTCATAATCTATCTTCCCTTTCTTAATCAATCTTTTTGTTATTTTTTGCTGTCTTTTAAAGTTTTCCCAATCCTCTATCCTCCCACTAGATTTGGCTACCTTATATGCCCTTGTTTTTAGTCGAATACTATCCTTAATTTCTTTACTTAGCCACGGATGGCTCTTTTCTTTTACACCCTTTTCTTCTCAGTGGAATATATATTTTTTGGAAGTTGTACAATAACTCCTTAAATGTACAGCACTGATCATGTATTGTCTTACCCTTTAATCTATTTTCCCAATCCACTCTACTCAATTCCGCTCTCATACCTTCATAGTCTCCTTTATTCAAGCTTAGCACGCTTGTTTGAGATCCAACCTTCTCACCCTCTAATTGAATATGGAATTCAACCATGTTATGGTCACTCATTCCAAGGGGATCCTTTACTAGGACATTTTTAATTAATCCTGTCTCGTTACACAGGACCAGATCTAAGGTTGCTTGCCCCCTGGTCGGTTCAGTTACATACTGCTCAAGAAACCCATCCCTAATACACGCAATGAACTCATCCTCAAGGCAGCCCTGCCCAATTTGATTTGTCCAATTAATATGATAGTTAAAATCCCCCATAATTATAGATGTTCCCTTATTACAAGCCTCAACTATTTCCTGATTGATACTCCGCCCAACAGAGTTGCCACTGTTTGGAGGCCTATAGACTACGCCCCCTAGTGTTTTTTCCCCCTTATTATTCCTTACCTCCACCCAAACTGTTTCATTATCCTGATCTTTTGACCCAATATCATTTCTCTGTGTTACAGTGATTCCTTCCTTTATTAACATAGCCACCCCACCTCCCCTTCCTTCCTGCCTGTCCTTCCTGATCGTTAAATAACCTGGTATGTTTAATTCCCAGGCATTGTCACCCTGCAGCCATGTTTCTGTAATGGCCACAAGATCATACCCATATGTAGTTATTTGTGCCATTAACTCGTCTATTTTGTTACGAATGCTACGTGCATTCAGATAGAGAACTTTCAAATATGTTTTGTGACACTTAGTTCCTGCTTTTGCCCTTTTTATTACTTTACCTTTTACTCCATACCTTCTGCCCCTTCCTGACACGCTCTGGTTTTTAATTTCCCCACTGCTACCTAAGTCTATGACCTTCTCTGTTGTCATTTTTATTATTTGCTCTCTAGGAACCTCCCCGCCACTAGTTAGTTTAAAGCCCTCTCTACAGCCCTAGTTATATGATCCACCAGGACTCTAGTCCCAGCACTGGCCAAGTGAAGCCCGTCCCAACGGTACAGCTCCCTCCTGCCCCAGTACTGGTGCCAGTGTCCCAGGAAGCAAAACCCATTTCTCCCACACCAGTCTTTGAGCCACACATTTAACTCTCTAATTTTATTTGTCCTAGCCAAATTCACTCGTGGCTCAGGTAATAATCCAGAGATTATTACCCTTGTGGTTCTGCTTTTTAATTTGGCCCCTAGCTGCTCAAACTCCCTCAGCAGAACCTCCTTCCTTGTCCTATCTATGTCGTTGGTACCAACATGGACCACGACAACTGGATCCTCCCCCTCCCACTCCAAGTTTCTCTCCAGTCCAGAGGAGATGTCCTTAACCCTGGCACCGGGCAGGCAACACAGCCTTCGGGACTCTCGCTCTCGGCTGCAAAGAACTCTATCTATCCCCCTAACGATACTATCCCCTACCACTACAACATTTCTTTTAACTCCCCCCACTTGAATGGCCCCCTGCTCCACGGTGCTGTGGTCAGGTTGCTCATCCTCCCCGCAGTCCCTGTTCCCATCCTCACAAGGAGTAAGAGCCTCGAACCTGTTGGACAAGTGCAAGGGCTGCGGCTCCTCCAACAGTACCTCCTGGATCCCCGTACCTGCCTCACTTCTAGTCACACCATCCTAACCCTGGCCACGGACTACATCTGAATTAATTAATCTAATTGGTGTGAATACCTCGTGATACACAGAGTCCAGGTATTGTTGGCTGGGGCCGTCTAGGCCAGCTGTCTGTGTGGAACCAACAAAGGCACTGGCCTCGATTTTAATTGGGCCATGAGGCGGGCTTTTAGGCGTGCGGGGGGGGTTAAAATCGCAAAATCTAGGGGTCGCGACCCCCCCCGCCTGGTTCCCGCCTCCACGCCACTTTAACCTAGGTGTGTCTGATTGACCCGAATCAGTCCCGCCTGCAACGGGCAGGACTGGTCTTTAGGGCACTTAAACAGCACTGATTGGCCTTTATAATCCCATTTTAACAGGCCCTTGCCTGTTTAACCCTTTTCCCACGTAAAACGCGCCTGGTGGGGATCACGCCTGTGAAACCTGGCGTGAACACTATTGGCTTGCTGACCATCAGCTGCAGGTCCAACATTAAAGAGGATATTTGATCAGTCATCATTTGCAGGTGGCAGGACTTTGTTGTCTCAGGTCTGGGGCAACTTTTATCAGGCCTAACCACACCTGTGGAAGGTTGGAGCCTCACACGCTTCTCCAGTGTGACCTCCTGCGAAATCCCTCTCGCCATCCTCACTCAGCGCTTCCTCAACTGAGGCACCTACCAGAAGCATGGGAGGCCTTTATTTCCTTCCCCTCTTGGCATTAGGGGACCTCCAGCCCCATTCGCGAAATGACACACGCCACAACTGCAGAAGTTGCCAGCAGAATGTTTATGGAAAACACACAACTGATGGCATTTTCACAAAATACACAGCATTTCACCCAAGTGACTACCCTTGTGACTATTTGTGCTTCATTTTCCTCTTACACGTGCTCCTACGTAGTGGTTCCCCTGTGGCTTCAGCAGATGTGGAGGCCCCTTGCTCACTTTCCTGCTGCTCCTGTCCCGACACCTTTGGCGGGCGTACTCTGGGATGGCGAGCCTGTGAGGGCTCGTCAGCAGTCTGCTGCTCCTGCTGCTGTGCAGGGGATGAGACCTCTATCTCCATTGGGTGTATACTCTGGCGGGGCTCTGACCGAGGGCTCTGCAGTGGCATGGAAGTGTGAGCGCTTGGAGAGGAGCCCCACTTCCTTGAGGTCTGCCACCAACCTCCCTCTCATGGGTCAGGTCCCCCTCAGTGCCTGCAAGTGGCTTGAGAGCAGCTTGCTGCACATCAGGGCAGCCATGGGGACCCGCATCTACAATGGCAGTCCTACTCAGAAGAACTTCCATGAAGGTTTGATTTCTCTGTTCAATAGATCCCCATCACTCCTCAAGAGATGTCATTCTATTCTGAACACTCACCATGTTTTCCATACCCTGGCGACTAACCTCCTCCATGGCCATAGCCCTCCTCTCCTCTACCGTAGCCAGACTTACCATGGTGGCAGCAATCATTTCCACGTAGGTAGCCATCCTTTCCGTGTTGATGTGTTCATGCGCCAACGACTCCACAAAGGCTCTGCTCATGTTCGCTATGGACTCCTCCATTCGCTCCACACTTGCAGCGACCCTCAAGACAAAACCTGCCAGAGACTCCTGCATCTGTGCATGGAGTTCCATCACCTCTGATCTTACGGATGGACCTAGAAGGCAGAGGGTCGACATGCAGCTGAGCCGAGCTGGCAGAGTCCTGCGCCCTCTGACGAGGACTCTTGTAAGATTCACAACATTTCCACATTTCCCCCAAGGTTATAATTAGTAAAAGGGACCCTGCATGGACATTTTAAAAAGGGTATCCAAAGATGGCGTCCGCACCTCGTGACCAAAAGCCTGCAAGATTTTTAAAAGCTTGGACTCTGTGGCACAAGCAGCTTTTGGGGAAATCGAAACCTAAAATGCAGTTTCTGTGAAGAAGGACTTTTGTATTTTGAAAAGCAGACAGCAGGACTTTGAATATGCATTAAGCCAAATCAGAGACAGATCAAAACCAGTTAGGCCTATACTTGAGGCCATCAAGCGGTTTGCATAAATAATCGGAAACAGCTTAAGGAAGCCATTGAGGCTGAACAGGTCGATTAAAATGCATTAATAACAATACAGCTCAGACATCAGGCCATTAGGTGCGATCAATGGCCATCTAAAAACAGTTAGTTTAGATTGCTACAATTATTTAAATTAGCCTGCCAAGATTGGGACAATGAACTAACCTGATTTGGCGCGCAGATAAGGGTTTTCGTGAGGAGTATAACTGAAGGCCCCGGGTAGCAATCTCTCTCTTGCTCTTGCTCTTGGCTCTTGCTCTGCTCTTGTGGCTCCGGCCTCTTGGGCCGCCGCTCGTACTCGTGCCCTGGCCTCGTGACGTGTTCTCTCCCCGTAGCAGATTTTCAGTAGCTAGTTACACCATACCAATAGCAGGGGAGGGGAACGAGACCCAAGTCCATAGCCATCCAGGACGCCCAGGCCGCAGAAAGGGGCGAGATGAAGTCAAGCAGGTAGCCCAGAACTTGTATAGTAGTCTGGCGAGACGAGACGAGTAGAGACGAAGAAGACGATAACAACTCGATAAGGGCAGAGCAGGGCAGTGAAAAACGTATCGATAAACATCAAGCACCTAGCTATAAGCTGGCACTTGGGAAGACAAGCATCTCGTTGAACACTGCGAAAATGCAGGTGGCCATGCCACGACGAACAGACTGGCGTTCTTAAGCTTGGGTAGGAAAATCTAGGCAGTTATAACTGCCAACTGCCCTGTAGGCACAACGGTGCCGCCGACGACCGCCCGAGGGAGAAGAAGAAGAGAACCCATCGAGACGAGACGATGACGGTAGCGGAGGAGAAGAAGGTGTGTTGCAGTAGCAGATCCAGCACCGCGCCCCTGAAGACCATATGGCGACGGGGTACCTAGAAGGACCAGAGACCAGGCTTCAAAACTCGCACTCGTTAACAGTTGGTTTTATTTTGGATTGGTGAGCATGAATTCTGGTCCCTCATAGCTTAATCTAGTTAGGTATAGGGGGTGGGATAAGGACAAGGGGATTGTTAATATAGTTGTTTTCCCTCGATGTGCCATGTGTTCCCCATTCCCTGTATAAGTATAGTTATTTGTATTTGCCTGTAATTTTATACTGGTAACTTCTCGTAAGACTGTGTTAATTTTTGTTTCAATAAAGTCCTGGTTTTCTTACATCCAAACCACCTGTCTACTTGAGTCTTTCTGTATCGCCGCCTGTACCTAAGTCCGGTGTCTAGAACCCAAGGGGCGTGGGAGCGATTCGAACCGCTCACAAACAGTCAGGGGCATAACTGACTCGGCGCATGCGCTACACCCAACCACCACCCCTTACACTCTCCACTGCTGTCCCTGTCTCCACAATCTGCTGATGCTCACTTGTGAGCTGTGATACACCAGGTGACAACTCTACTCTATGTCCCGAAGGTCCCACCGAGGTGTGAGTGTCTGCGCTGGTGCTGGGTGCGCTTATTTCTGCTGACGCTGCGCCCTCAGAGGTTGCAGGTTCCTCTGAGGGGTCTGGCTGCTCAGGCTCTTCCTCCTGCACACTGGGGACGGGGGCTCTCGATGGTCCTGTGGGGGAGTCAAGGAAAAAGTTAGAGATGTGGTGCCAAGGTTACATGCACATTGCATTTTGCAGATGATCATAAGTCCATATGATGTAGCTTCAGAATCATTATCAGCAACTCATGCAATGCCAATGAGATGGAAAACTATTCTGTCAACAGCTTGCGGGGATGCTCCTGCCTGTCCTTCCCCAACGTCCACATTTCGGTCAGCCCCGGCAAGCTCCGGGATGCCTTCCTCCCAGGGGGTGAGCTGGGCTAATGAGGGCGGCCCTCCTCCTGTCCTGGCTCGCTCTCTCCTGTTGTGAGCTCTCTTTTCCTGCAATGAGGGAGACAAGTGGAGGTTGAGTGAGAATGAAGGAGTGAGTACAGAGATTGCATAGCATAGATACTTAGAAGGAGACAAAGATGGAGTGAGGTTGCAATACCAAGGGCCCTCCCTGTGTGTTGTCAGTTGTGTTCAAAGCATCAGAGTGAGAGGGAGCGTGAGGGCTGCATGGTGGAATAGTTCTGTGAATGTGAGCATAGAGAGAGAGGGAATGGGTAAGGGTGTATGGATGTGAGTGCCTAGTGGGATGTGCAGGAAGAGATTGCTAAAGTGCTGGTGAGGAAAGGCAATGGGGATCAGATTGAGGGTAATGGAAACATCATACAGTACTTACTTTTCCAGTGCGAAGAAGGTCATGGAATCTTTTCCTGTACTGCAACCATGTTCTTCGTGTGAGCCCCAAGCAGTTGACTTGACCTGCCACCTGTAGCCACACAGCCTTGGTCTGGCTGGGAGGCCTCTTCCTCCCTGAAGAAGGGAAGAGGACCTCCCTGTGGGCCCTAGCACCATCCAGTAATGCCTGTAGTGAAGCCTCATCAAATTTGGGGGCAGATCTGGCCCTCCCGCTGGCCGTTCCTCCTGCAGGCTCCTGTGCCATCTTAATGTTGAAGGTTGGAAGCCTGCAGAGGAAGCAAGGCTTGCTGTGGACCTTAAAAGCAGCAGCAATGATGACATCATATTCTGCGACTTTCTGACTGGAAATACTCAATTGCCAAGGCTTCCCACACGCTGGAAATCAATTGGCCAATTGTGTTAAATTTGCATCAATCTCATAGACCCATTTACAATCGTGTTGGAATCACTAAATTCGGGGAACCCGCCAATTCCCCGCACCTGAGATAAAATCGACCCCATTGTGTCAGAGGTTGGCAGGGGAGAAGGCATCCTGTCATTCTGAGAGAGCCAGCATGAGCCTCTTCCATGAAGCCAATGCCACTTTCATGGGTCTGCGCCTCTATACGCTTTCTGCTCTGCAGGAGAACAGAGTGAATGCGTGTAGAAAGCCCCATATGCATGCTCTCCACTCTCCTATCTATCCTCTCCTTCATGGATTGAAAGGCTGAGGTGATGCTAGACCCCAGAGGCATGATGACAGCAGTCTGAGCTCCCAGCAAACCTGTTAGAGCTGTCACCAGAGGCTCCATCATTGTGGGCCCCACTGGAGAGTTCATAGAGTTGACCACTTGCTCCATGGTTGATTGCATAGTCTCAATGCCATGCTGGGCCACCCACACAAGCTAGAGTTGGATTCCTCCATGCTCTCTACCATTGTGTGCAAGCTCACTAGTCATTGTGCAGCAGATGGCACTCTCTGGCAGCCTGTCTTGTGAAGCTGTCACACGCTTTAATGTCCAGCTATAGGTTTTGGGGTATTGAGAGGTATGGCCAAAAGGCTTCCGGAGATGTTGTACTGGAATTTTTTAGCCAATCACAAATTCCTCTTTCTCCATCTCAATTAAGCAAGAAGTTTGGAACCCCAAAAGAAGACCTATCTTTAACCCTTTATAAGCAGGAGCCAGGAGTAACTAAGAAACGTATTGGTGGGGGGAAAATGTTAAGCAACTAATTCATGGAGCAAAATGCAGCTACGTGTACAGGAAAATGCAATTCCCCACCAAAAAACTTCTCCCTTTTAAGAGGCCTGCTTGAGCAGGCAATGCCCCAAGAATTCTGATGCACTAAGTTATTATGGGCAATACTCATGTTATGGATGGAGCATGGTACAGACTCATAAAATTCGGTAGTTGGCCTGAATGGCCTAATTTAATACTGGAGCAAGTCAGAGGCTGGGTATTCTATGGCAGGTGGCTCACATTCTGACTCCCCAAAGCATCTCCACCTACAAGGCACAAGTCAAGAATGATGAATGTAATCAAATGCTCTCCACTTGCCTGGATGGCTGCAGTTGCAACAACACTCAAGAAGCTCGACACCATCCAGGATAAAGCATCTCCACTTGATCTGTATTTCATTCACTAGCCTAAACATCCAACCCTCCATCACTGGTATACCATGGCTGTAGTGTGTACTATCTGCAAGATGCACTGTAGCAAGTCGCCAAGGTTTCTTCAGCAGCACCTCCCAAAGCTGCAAGCTCCATCACCTAGAAAGACAAGTGCAAGTGGTGCATGGGAACACCATCACCTCCAAGTTCCCCTCTAAGTCACACACCATCTTGACTTGGACATATATTGCCATTCCTTTATTGTCGCTGGGTCAAAGTCCTAGAACTCCCTACATAACAGCATTGTGGGAGCATTCTCACCACATGGATTGCAGCGGTTCTAGAAGAAGGACCACCACCACCTTGTCATTGATAACTAGGAACTGGCAATAAATGCTGGAGTCCCCAGCGCCCCCACTTCCCGAGAATTAATATTTTTAAAAATTTCTCTTTACTGCTCATACAAGGAGTACATATCGGCAAATTGCACATTCCCAACACACAATTTTCCATCCACAGATTACAGAATGGAGCTGTGCAAATTTTCAATATGCCATCTCAGCATGCATTGGGAGCAAAGAAGCAGAACATTTACTCTTAAACGCTTTAAGGCAGGATTGTAAAGATAGGGAATGTAGTGGGGGAGTACCTGAGGATGCAAAATGGGCTGCAGCCAGATCAGAGGAGGAGGCTGATGTGTGAAAATATAGTGGGAGAGTAACACCTGATGGGGGCCAAGGGCAGTTTCTGGGTCCTTTTAAAATTTTGAGCTTTCTCTTTGGCTTGGAAGAGAATTTGGTTTAATTTATATTAGGATGTCATAGAGTCATAACGGCACAGAAGGAGGCCATTCGTCCCATCAAGTCTGTGCCAGCTCTCTGTAGAGCAATCCAGTCAGTCCCATTCCCCCGCTCTATCCCCGTAGCCCTGCAAGTTTATTTCCCTCAAGTGCCTATCCAGTCTTCCCTTGAAAACATTGAGTATCTCCGCTTCCACCACTTCCGTCAGCAGCGAATTCCAGGTCATCACCATACGCTGTGTAAAAAAGTTTTTCCTCATGTCCCTCCGTATCTCTTGCCCAAAACCTTATATCTGTGTCGCCTAGTCCTTGTACCATCAACTAGTGGGAACAGCCTTTCCCTGTCTGGCCTATGCAAGCCCGTCAAAATCTTGTACACTTCTATCAAATCACCCTTCAACCTCCTTTGCTCTAATGAAAACAAATCCAGCTTCTCCAACCTATCCTTGTAGCTAAGATCCCCTATCCCCAGAACCATTCTGGTAAATTTCCTCTGCACCCTCTCAAGGGCCTTCACATCCTTCCTAAAGTGTGGTGACCAGAACTGGACGCAATACTCCAGTTGTGGCCTAACCAGCGCTTTATAAAGTTCAGCCTAACTTCCCTACTTTTGTACTCAATACCTCTAATTATGAAGCCCAAGATCCCATATGCTTTGCTAACCACTCTCTCAATCTGTCCTGCCACCTTCAGGGACCTATGCACATTAACTCCCAGGTCCCTCTGTCCCTGTACACTCTTTAAAAATGTGCCATTAAGTGTATATTGCTTCTCCCTGTTCCTTCTGCCAAAATGCATCACCTCACACTTCTCTGTATTCCATCTGCCACTTGTCTGCCCATTCTACTAGCCTTTCTATGTCCTGTTGCAGTTGATTGGTATCATCCTGACTGTTTGCCACACCCCCAAGTTTGGTGTCATCAGCAAATTGAGAAATTCTACTCTGTATTCCAATATCCAGGTTATTTATATATATCAAAAATAAGCAGTGGCCCCAGCACTGACCCTTGGGGAACACCACTATCTACCATCCTCCAGTCTGAAAAACAGCTATTTACCACAACCCGCTGTTTACTGTTGCTATGAAGTTAGATTCAGTTCACAAAGAGGCAAGTCCCTCAGACACACAAGCTATATGAGATATTGTGCAGGACACATTAGTTGAAATACCTGATGAATGAGCCATCAAATGGTTGTATTCTCACCCAGACCACATCAGTTTTGAACCAATGGAAGCCATTGAGCACACTACTGAGCTGTTTGCATCTTTAATAGTAGAATGGTGTTCATTTAAAAACTCCCAACTTAGCTAAACAGACAATGTAGTTGATATGGCTCTCACACCAAGGAGCGGGAGTTCTTACTCAAGGTGGTAGCTTCGATCCGCAAATCAATCCTCAACACAGATTGCTGAGGAAGAGGTAAGAGGTCAGCCTTTGCCTTTCTCTCTCTCTGAAATAAATCAGCAACTTGAGTCTGGACCAGTGAGAGAGGCAGTGAGGTCTTGCTTTCTAAAGTGTGTGCCAGGTAGTACAGGGATTGCTAACTTGTAAGGAAGTTTATGCCCAGAATGGCACCAGAGAGGCTTGTTTGTTATTTTGATGTTCCCAGGAGCAGTAGGAGATCAATCTATTTTACTAGAAGACTGTATTTTAATTCATGTACCTCATGTAAAATAATTTTTTTTGTAGGTTTACACTCAGGCTGTCTTTATAGAATGCTTTTCAGTCTGCCTTCTGAAAGAAGCCTGCTTGAGGTAGCATGTGTAAGATCAGTGTTCAGTACACACACTGAGGGGTCTTATTATTACAATTCCCATGTCACTCTATCATTTAACTAGATATGGGACAGTAAAGGTGCTCTTCAGATTGTAGAGGATGCAAGGGAGGGACCAGTAATGCTGAGCCCAAGAGATTATCTCTTGCAAACCCAAAATTTGAAACAGTCCCCCACCCACATAAGACTGCTAGACCCTGCTCCCATCCAATACTGCCAAACACTTCTCCCCCTAATGGTCCAAAGTCCTGCTGAACTCTAGAACTCCAGTCCTCATACTTCCATCATCACCTATGCCCACCACCAGCCTCCCAACCCCTGGCAGCACAACCCCCTAGAGTGCATTACCAGTGCTTTCTACTGTCTCCAATGCTCCTAGAGTGTGTATTGATATGATCTATATGGACTTCTAGAAGGCATTTGATAAGTTTCACATAAAAGATTATTAGCAAAAATTAGGAATTGGAGGTAACCTTGGGACATGGGTTGATAATTGGTTGGGAAGTTGGAGACAGAGAGTAGCGATAGACGGAATGTACTCTGATTGGTGTTCGGGTAATAAACATTCACCAGAACAAGAACAACTTGCATTTAAACAGTGGCTTTAACATAGTAAAATGTCCCAAGGCACTTCACAGCAGTATTATCAGACAGATCCAACAAAGACAAATCGGAATATTTTCTTAATGGAGAGGCTAGAAACTGTAAAGGAGCAAAGGGATTTGGGTGTCCAGGTACACAAATCATTAAATGCTAGTGTACAGGTACAAAAAAAATTAAAAAGGCAAATGGAATGTTGGCCTTCATCTCAAGAGGTTTGGAATACAAAGGGGAGGAAATTATGCTTTGGTTGTACAGAGCCTTGGTCAGATCCCATCTGGAATATTACTTTCAGTTTTGAGTACCGCATTTCAGGAAGGATACATTGGTCTTGGAGGGGGTATATTGCAGGTTTACTTGAATGATACCAAGATTGATTAAGAAAGGGAAGATAGATTATGAAAGATAATTAGCAAAAAATATAAAAACAGATAGTAAGAGTTTTTATAGTTATATAAAAAGAAAAAGGGTGGCTAAAGTAAATGTTGGTCCCTTAGAGGATGAGACTGGGAAATTAATGGTGGGAAATATGGAGATGGCAAAAACACTGAATGAATATTTTGTATCAGTCTTTACAGTAGAGGACACTAAGAATATCCCAACACTGGACAAACAGGGGGCTAAAGGGGGGGAGGAGCTAAACATGATCAAAATCACTAAGGAAGTGGTACTCGGTAAAATAATGGGACTCAAGGCGGATAAATCACGTGGACCTGATGGCTTACATCCTAGGGTCTTGAGGGAAGTGGCGGTAGGGATTGTGGATGCATTGGTAATAATTTTCCAAAACTCCCTGGACTCAGCAAAGGTCCCAGCAGACTGGAAAACTGCTAATGTAACACCCTTATTTAAAAAGGGCAGTAGACAGAAGGCTGGAAACTATAGACCGGCTAGCCTAACATCTGTGGTAGGTAAAATTTTGGAGTCCATTATTAAGGAGACAGTAACAGGACATTTGGATAATCATAATTTAATAGGACAAAGTCAGCATGGTTTTATGAAGGGGAAGTCATGTTTGACAAATTTGCTGGAGTTCTTTGAGGAAGTAACGTATAGGGTGGATAAAGGGGAACCAGTGGACGTAGTGTATTTAGACTTCCAAAAGGCATTTGACAAGGTGCCACACAAAAGATTATTGCTTAAGATAAAAAATCACGGGATTGGGGGTAATGTTCTGGCATGGATAGAGGATTGGCTATCTAACAGAAGGCAGAGAGTTGGGATAAATGGTTCATTCTCAGACTGGCAATCAGTAACTAGTGGTGTTCCGCAGGGGTCAGTGCTGGGTCCCCAACTCTTTACAATCTATATTAACGATTTGGAGGAGGGGACCGAGTGTAACATATCAAAGTTTGCAGATGATACTAAGATGGGAGGGAAAGTAGTGAGTGAGGAGGACATAAAAAACCTGCAAGGGGACATCGACAGGCTAAGTAAGTGGGCAGAGATTTGGCAGATGGAATACAATACTGGAAAGTGTGAGGTTATGCACTTTGGCAGGAAAAATCGTAGAGCAAGTTATTATCTTAATGGCAAGAAACTGGAAAGTACTGAAGTACAAAGGGATCTGGGGGTCCTGGTGCACAAAACTCAAAAGGTTAGTATGCAGGTGCAGCAAGTGATTAAGAAGGCCAATGGAATGTTGGCTTTCATTGCTAGGGGGATAGAATATAAAAATAGTGAGGTATTGCTTCAGTTGTACAAGGTATTGGTGAGACCGCACCTGGAATACTGCATACAGTTTTGGTGTCCATACTTAAGAAAGGACATACTTGCTCTCGAGTCAGTACAAAGAAGGTTCACTCGGTTAATCCCGGGGATGAGGGGATGGACATATGAGGAGAGGTTGAGTAGATTGGGACTCTACTCATTGGAGTTCAGAAGAATGAGAGGCGATCTTATTGAAACATATAAGATTGTGAAGGGGTTGGATCGGGTGGATGCGGGGAAGATGTTCCCGATGATGGGTGAAACTAGAACTAGGGGGCATAGTCTTAGAATAAGGGGCTGCTCTTTCAAAACTGAGATGAGGAGGAACTACTTCACTCAGAGGGTGGTAGGTCCATGGAATATGCTGCCCCAAAAAGCTGTAGAAGCTACATCATTACATAAATTTAAAACAGAAATAGACAGTTTCCTAGAAGTAAAGGGAATTAAGGGTTACGGGGAGCGGGCAGGAATTTGGACATGAGTCTAGGTTCGGATCGGTCATGGCCCTGTGGGTAGTGGAGCGGGCCCAGGGGCCGTGTAGCCTGATCCTGCTCCTATTTCGTGTGTCTAATTCTGTTAGATTCAGGAGATGGTTCTGTGATAGTGGATTGGCGGTTAGGATCAGATCGGCCATGATCTTATTGAATGGCGGAGCAGGCTCGAGGGGCCGATTGGCCTACTCCTGCTCCTATTTCTTATGTAGGGCTTAAAGGGTTACATCATGTGGACAGGTTGCATAAACTTGGGTTGTATTCCCTTGAGTTTGGAAGGTTAAAGGGTGATCTGATTGAGCTGTTTAAAGTGATAAAAGGTTCAATAGAGTGGATACAGAGAAGCTTTTTTCTCTGGTGGGGAAAACAAAAACAAGGGAGCACAATCTTAAAATTAGGGCGAGGCCATTCATGAGTGAAATCAGGAAGTACATTTTCACACAAAGGGTAGTGGAAATACGAAATTATCTTCACCAAATGGCTGTGCATGCTGCATCAATTGAAATTTTCAAGACTGAGATCAATAGATTTTTATTAGGTGAGGGTATCAGCGATATGGATCAAAGGCAGGTAAATGGAGTTGAAGTACAGATCAGCCATGAACTAATTGAATGGCGGAACAGGCTCGAGGAATATCTCTCTTCCTCAATACTCCCAGCTTTGTGATCTCAGATCCTAGGTCCTGTTCGGATAATAAACATTCACCAAAACAACAACAACTTGCATTTATACAGTGGCTTTAACACAGTAAAACATCCTAATGTGCTTCACAGAAGTATTATCAGACAGAATTTGACACCGAACCACATAAGGAGATATTAGGACAGTGGACCAAAAGCCTGGTCAAAAAGGTAGGTTTAAAGGAGCATCTTAAACGAGGAGAGGCAGCGAGGTTTAGGGCGGGAATTCCAGTCCTTCGGGGCTAGACAGATGAAGGCATGGCTGCCAGTGGTGGGATGAATGAAATTTGGGGTGCACAAAAGACCAGAATAAGAGGAATGCAGAGTTATTGGAGGGTTGTAGGGCTGGAGGAGGTTACAGAGATAGGGAGGGGTAAGGCCATGGAGGGATTTAAATTTGAGGCATTGCTGGACCGGGATCCAATGTAGGTCAGCGAGCACAGGGGCGATGGGAGAACAGAACTTGGTGCGAATTAGAATATGGGCGGCAGAGTTTTGGATGGGCTCACATTTATGGGAGCCGAAGGTAATGGCTTTGGTCTTCCCAATATTTAATTGGAGGAAATTTCTGCTCATCCAATACTGTGACAAGTCATAGGCAGTGAACGGGTGGTGAGGTAGAGCTGGATGTTGTCAGCATACTTGTGGAATCTGATGAGTTTGCAGATAATGTTGTCGACAGGAGAAATAGGAGGGGTCAAGGGTGGATCTTTGGAGGACTCCAGAGGTAATGGTGTTGGAGCAGGAAGAGAAGCCACTCTAGGAGATTATCTGGCAACAGCTGGATAGATAAGAATGGAACCAGGTGAGGGCAGTCCCACTCAGCTGGACAATGAAGGAGGGACATTGGAAGAGGACAGTGTGGTCAACCATGTCAAAGGCTGCAGACAGGTCGAGAAGGATAAGGAGTGATAGTGCTCCATGGTCACAGTCACATAGGATGTCATTTGTGACTTTGATAAAGGCCGTTTCAGTGCTGTGGAGGGGCGGAAACCTGATTGGAGAGGTTCAAACATGAGTTGTGGGAAAGCTGGGCACGGATTTGGGAGACAAGAACATGTTCAAGGTTTAGGAGAGGAAAGGGAGGTTGGAGATGTGGTGGTAGTTTGCAAGGACAGTAGGGTCAAGGGTGGCTTTTCTGAAGGGGGTGATAATGGTAGATTTGAAAGAGAGGGTGACCAGTACCATAGGAGAGGGAACCTTTTACAGTATCAGGTAGCATGAGGGCTGGGAAGGGAAATTGCATTGCTAGCAATTTAGTGGGAATAGGGTCCAGGAGCAGAAGGTTGTCGCATGAACAAGATGAGCTCAGAGAGAGCATAAGGGGAGATAGGAGAGAAACTAGAGAAATATGCAAGTTGAGGGCTAGGGCAGGGGAGAACGTTGGGGGAAGATTGGCTTGGTGGGCTAAGGAAAGGGAGAGACGCGGCAGAGGCAGCTGAACGGTAGGCTCATCTTAGTATTAAAGAAGTCCATGAGCTCCTTGCACTTGTTAGTGAGGGTGGAGGGGGCCGGGGAAGGAGGTTTAAGAGGGTTCGTAGTGAAGAGAAGCTTATCTTGAACATCTGTGAACATTATCGTACTTCGGCACCTTCAATACTTTAAAGTTGAGCTTTCTATTTATAGGTGTAAAGAATATTTCTAAAAAGAGCTCAATTAAATTACAGACATCTTCAGTATTCTGTTGTTCAAGTGTATAGTTTAATAAATACTTGGAAGTAGAAGCTGGATAAAATGTATATCCACTATAGTGGGTGTCGATCCCTTTGACCCATGCACTTATATTTTGCAAGACAATTGCTCCCCTGAGAATCGGAGCACATTCATTGGGTTAACTGAGTATTTCAAAGACAATTATATCTCGCCCCTCAATGGAGTGACGTGTGTTGGGAAGCAACGCTGCTTTCAGCAGTTTATTTTCATCTGATCCTTGCAGCCAACCTGCGAGCGCAGCGCTGAAGGTACACGAGCAACAATCCCTCCAAGAACCACAAGGTCGTCCGTGTGTTGCGAATCACCACGAATCTGCCAAAGCCCATGACACACAATGATGGACATCTCCTCCTCCAATCACAAGCTGGTTACGTCAAATAGGCGTATTAATAGGCGTAATTAATGAGCAATGACATAATTCAACCAATCAACGCGGAGAGAAGGCGGGGCCTCCAAGACCCCGCCCATCTTGAATAATCAACGAATCACAACGTGCCGACACCCAAATGGAGGCGTTTAGAAACAATACCACCCGACCGAATCCAAACAAAGCAGGATTAAAATTAATTTCATATTTTAATTTTTTTTACACCCAGTCGTTTCCTTTCCGGATAATAGAAACAAAGTTTCATAATTGGAATCGTCTGTGAGTTTAATAGTTGACCAACCAAAACACGAGCTTATGAGCGCTCGTCCAATGGCAGGGCAGGGTGGAAGTCACGTGACTTTAAACCGGGAGCCGTGACGCGCGCTGTGTGTAAATGCGCGAGCCGCGGCGGCGAGCCCTTCATTCTCGGCTCGAGCCATATTTGCATTGTTTGCAGCCCCGGCAGCAGCAGCAGCTTGGAGCGGCTCAGCTCAGCTCAGTCCGTGCAGCAGCATCTAAATCTCTTTTTACCTTTCAAGCACGCGATCGTCACAGACAACATGTCAGAGAGCAAAGTAGAAAAAAGTGTCGAGCGAGCCCCGAAGGTAACCGTGCGCTCCTTTTGATAAAAACCTTCAGTTCGATGGAGAGGTAAAAGTAACAAAATGCAATAAACGTCATGTTGATACATTTTGAAAGGAACCAGCACGGGTTCTTTGTGCTAAGACGGCATGCTTGAGATGCGATGTCAGAAATCCAAACCCACTTTTGAAAGAAGAAAAAACTTAAATGGAAGTGTATTTAAAAAAAATGAGTTGTGAAGTCTAAGAAGTGCTGAATGTGCCAGATACTTGTGAAAGTTGGCGTTTGGTTTCACTGGCCGGAGCTTGTATGAAAAGCCCATTAAAGCTCCGCTTTTCTTTTGAAGGCGAAGTGCTGTTACACAGAAACTTCTGCATTTGGTCTCGGAATGGGAAAGCAACTCTGGGGTTAGTGTGGATGTTGAGCGATGAAAGTCGAGTTTCCTAAGCTGTTGTTGGCGGAGAGCTGGCTCACTTTGGTTTGGAAGCCAGTCTTTATTGTTCCTACATCGGGTGCGTTGCGGGGGTCGTCCCTCTTTCCCTCCCGTTCTGTGAATCTAGTGATAAATCATTCTACAAAGGTCGATCGCGCCTTTTTAAGCGCACAGGTTCTTCTGGCCGGTGGCTGTTTTTAAAGCGCTTATCTGGCTGTATATCTTCGGATACAGTTGAATCGCATTGTAGCAACATCAAAGGAGCACGCAATTCGAAAGTCTGCAGCGCGGCTGCCAGCGCGCATTTCACATCCAGCTTATCTTGTTTGTGTTCAGGTTTCTGTTAAATGACCTTATTTCCCGCCACTGGCCACCTTGCCCTTTCAAGTAGTGCGGGCGCTCTGTTGACAAACCGCAGTCGAAGTTGTACATTGTTGCTGGCCGTGTTTAGATGTTGTGGAGAGCCCGCGATCCGGACTCGGCATCCCTGCTCCAGACTTCATTAGCGGCGCATCCACTTGATCAGCATTAATGTTTCGGAGCAAGAACCCCTTTTTTTGTTCTTTATCTGACTTGCATAAATAGTTACTTCAGATAACGTTTACGTAAGATCAGATGCGCAGTGTTGACTTTTTAACATTTCTCGTAGTTTTCGCGATATGGTGAGCAAATACATCGATCCGATACGGGTCGGTCCTTGTGGCTTTCCTCAAATGAAGATCTAATGTTAAACACACGGATCCATTTTTGAATTGGTGGGGGGGTTGTACTGTGCTGAAAATGTCCTTCCAGTTAATTAAGGAATTAGGCTGAGCCTTGAGGTTTCAAATTTGATTATTAAAAATTATTCTCCCTTCCCCCCCCCCCCCCCCCCCCCCCACCAAAAAGACCCGATTTGACTGTAGTTTATTCTGCAGAACCCGGTTTGCGGAGGTTTGACCGCACAATAGGTGACGGGTTAAGCGAGGCGAGGAATTTTTGACTCTTTGTACTTGACATTTGTCTGATGAAAATAGTCGGTTTGGAGCGTGGGAGCCGGAGCTTGACTTCCGTCTTTGAAGCCGGTTACATCGCGCTATCGGGGAGGCAGGCGATAGTTAACCGATCGACTAGTTTAAAAGGTGACTGACCTTGGCCGCCTTTATTTTTGGATCTTGTATAATTTTGTGTGTCATTGAGCCGATTACATGATTGATCCCATGATTGATCTTTCGGGGAGAAAAGAAAAGGGGCGGGAGAATATCGGATCGTGAAAAGGTGGCCTCAGGGAAGATGACAGCGATAAACGGATTAGCAGATAAAGATTAGGAAACAATTTAATAAAGTTGAGTCAGGAGCTATCAGAGCGCGAGGTGCAAAGTGAAAGGTGGCGACATATTTAGTAATCTTTCTAATCTGGAAAAATGTTTTTCGAAGTTACCTTTATGGAGTAAAAAGGATTTGGTATATAAGGAATCCACTTTCAAAAGCGTCGTTTTTATTGGATGGGGTAAAAAATTTCCATCTTTGTTCAGATGGATCATTGCAGCCTACTTTTAACGCGTTGCTGTCTTCTGTAAAAGGATGCAGACCATGTCTTTCCAATTCGTTGATCCCGAATACAACTCTTAACGTGCCTGAAAAGCGAACTCATCTGTGCATCTGTTGCGCTTGAGCGACTCGCAATAGACGTTCGAGGTGAATCTGTTGAGATGGCGGAGAACAAACGTTTAAAGAAAGGTGGATGTGTGCTATTTCTGGCAGTTTACGCGTGTAGGTGGTGCATGCGGAGCACGCTGAGAGTTTGTAGTCCTTTTCCCCCTTGTGGGGTTATTAAACAGTAAGGCAGCACCACGCTGTGAGACTACCATTCCCAAAATGCCCCCTGGCTTCAACCAGCCTAGATTTAAGCGGGACGGGCGGTGACACCTCGCGATATCACTGGATTGGGCGGTGCCGATTGTTGGACCAGCCAATAAATAAATACTGGCACACAAGTCACATTTTGACGTCCATTTAGTTAGACATGTTGACCGACACGATTTTTTTTCAATCTCGGACTGACGGAGAGGTTTATTACTTGTAGCTAGTATACACGGTGTAATTAGAGATTTGAAGAGTCAAACTTCAAGACTGAAGACCAAGTAATGAATCGTCTCAAGTTTTTTTTGTTAAAAACGTACCTTATGGTTTCTTGAAAGTTTGTTTCTTTTTATTAAGGATTTGAAGAAAACTCAAGAGGTAGAGCCTGAAAACGGCAAAGGTGACGCACCAGCCAATGGAAATGCTGTAAGTTGCTAAACTATTTATTTCTGTGGAGTTTTCTGCTGGAAAAGTAAATGAACAATTTTGATATGGCTGTATTCATTTTGATAAGGGGAATGAAGAAAATGGAGAACAAGAAGTTGAAGAGAATGCAGATGAGGTAGAAGATGAAGAAAGTGAAGATGTCGGTGAAGATGATGAGGAGGAAGAGGATGAAGAAGGTAACTTCCTTTTTCCAGTGTTTTACAGATTAATATGACAAAATTTGGGAAGTCAATGGAGAGAAATACTGCATCCACTTTTTAAATGACCTGGGTAAAAGGTTAATAAAAATAGCTAGTTGTCAATATTGGTATATAATAAGTATGTGAAGTAACGTCCTAAAAACATCATTATGATGTCAAACACATCAGGGCATCTAACTTTTTTAGGAATCTCTGATCAGACTGCTTCAGTTTAGTCTCAACAAGCTGTAAAACTAACTTTTTTTTACCCCCAGTTGCACCCTTTCCAGTCTAGCTACACATCTTGTAATAAACATGATTGATTGTGTAACGGGAAACATAATTTGTAGCAATTTTGAGTCGTCCTATCAACACTGCTGATTTGCACTTCATTTTGTATATGTTCAATTTTTGTTCCCATTTTGTTACTCTAATGTTAATATTCAGTTACTATTCTCTACAGTGACACTACTGGCCATTTGGGGAATGGCAAGAGATGTTTCCAAATTCTCCACTTAGTGTCGTACCTTGACTGGCCAATGGTATTATACTAGGGCAGGTTCAGCTGTTTGTTTTACTATATGTGTTATTTCCTCACTTTTTAGGAGTAGAACAGTAGGTACTGTGAATCGAGAGGGCTCAATATTTTGTTTAAAGTTTATATCAGTCAGTTTCATGGATTGTAACAAATGGGGGTTTTATTCGTGCACTTTTGAATGGAAATAGGTAACGGGCCGTAAAGTCTGGCATTGTGAATGTAGTGATCATAAAGGAAGGGTGTTGTCTTTGCAGCTTTGTTTGGTATATGCTTACTTCACTGTTAAAAGGATGGCTTCTCTCTCTCTAGATGAGGAGGGTGAGGACGATGAATGTGAGGGAGCTGCAGAGAAACGGGTGGCTGAAGATGAAGAGGTATGTAGTTCTTTATTGACGTTCATTTAAGTGGTTTCTTTAACTTTACTTGAATTAAGTTAGTAACCAAGGCAAAAGTGGAAAATAAGTTGGCTTTTGTTTGGCTATAATTGGGGTTAATCTGTAAAGACTACAGTACTGCCTGAACTGAACTGGTGTATGTCATATTTTCATATTTATGTTAGAATACTGCATATATAAGTAGTGGAGCTAATGGTGAGATCATGAAGCTTGCAATTAGTATCCAGTTACAACGGCTAAAGCAAACGAGTCAAATCAGTGTTTGTATTTAAATTGTGATGAAATGAGACAAGAAGACAAAAATCCTTATTCAATGTTTTTCAACTTCCATAGGATGATGTTGCAAAGAAGAAGCAGAAAACAGATGATGAATAAACTGTATTTTCATCCACATTTTCCCCCATTTTTTCTGTTGGAAAAACTTGGTCATCATCACTAAGTAGAGTGTACACCAGTGCAAGTCAACTGCAGAATTTTTAAAACAAAGTTACTAAGACTTCATGGCCCTACTTCTTTCTTAAAATCCTAAAGGAGAATTTGTTTGTATTTTTATTTACATTTTATATTTTTGTACATATGGTTAGAGGTCAGCCAATTTAAACAGTGATCTCTGGTGACCAAACAGGGCTTTGAAGTTCTTCTGTAAAACAGACTTTACTGGTGGTTTGACCATGTCTTGGCCACATTATCTTAAAGGTAACCTGTAAAAACAAAATTAATTTTGAGCATTCCAATAACTGTGTACTTTAGCTGTACTATAAGTAGTTGGTTTGTATGAGGTGGAAAGGCCAAAGATCAAGGTTTTTTGTCAGAAATACTGTCCATTGTGGCCTGTTGTATGTGTGAAACAGTTTGTTGTCCAATAAACCGGAATTTTATTTTGCTGAGTTTTTCTGATGAATTGACTCCTTGAGATTTTTTTTTTTTTTTTAATGTGTTACAGTTTAAAATAAAATAAAATACTCCACACTGACTAAATGAAAGCTAATGAACAAAATCTTCTATCATCTGTCGGAACACTGTAACTGCTGGCAGCCATTTTCATCCTTGAGCTCAGATTTATTCTCAGTTGAAATGTTGAGTAAACACAGCCATTAATGCTCAAACAAAATGATGTTGGACACAACACTGAAAACACAAACATGCTTTGTATATTTTCTTCAAATAATTACAATGTTAGATTCATACATGAAATATAATTCGATAAAATCTGTCTCCATTTGGAAAAGTTATTTAAGGTGGTATGTAACAAATCAAATAAACTATTCTCATGTCTTGTTCCAGGTTATGGAATATATAGGAATTAATCAATTTTTACAAGATTTTTCCTTTTTAAAATAAAAAATACATTAACCATTCTAGATGTGCTTGCAGAGTCTTGTCAAGTTCATTTATTTGTAACTAGATTGGAGATGTTGCATTTCAGTGCATTGTCTTGCAGCATTGAATAGTTGGAGGAATAATATTTAATTGGGTATGAGATTTAATATGTTCCTGTCATGCCACAATCCATTTATAATACACCAAAATCCTATTGGTGAACAATATTAAAACATCAGGCACCTAAAATGCTCTTGTATTTGAGGAAATATAGAAGTGAACACTTGGCCTATGATATTTTAGAGAAATCCCTCATACAGCGGAAGTGAAAAGACATGGCTATTTAATCTGTATACTATACTAGAGTGGCATACATCTTTGCTAAAGTTAAGTTCGCTGTTGGAACGGACATTACTTTTAATCCAAAATATAATTGGCAAACTCTTAACTGTTTAAACTTAGTAAAAACATTTTTCAGCTAATTGATATTCAGCTAATTAATTCATTATTAAATTATATCTTCAACTAAAATTCCATGAAATTATTGAAACAGCTTGCCATTCAGTTTTTTAATAGAAAATTTAGTTTCTAAAACTTTTTTTGGTTATTCAGTTGGTGTGGTGGGTTTGTAGTATAGAGCCATATAAACCCAGTTAATCCCAGGATTAGCTACTGATTGGTTAGCTGCTAACCAATGTGGGGAATATTATAAACTGGCCTCTAGCCCTGTACCAAAGAGGGAAATTAGTACAGAAAGATCACTTGCTGGTTGCTAGCCAGTGTTTACGGCTGCAAAGTAGCTATTGAGTGGGGAAAGGATTGGGATTGACTGCAATTTTTTTTCTCTTTTCCTTTCCCTACCTCCCCCACCCCAAAAAAAAGTCAACAGTCTGCTGTTGTTTATCTCGGCTCACAAATGAAGCATAACATTTCAGTGAGGTTGTGGGGGGTTGCTGTTGCATGTTGAATATAAGTTACCTCCAGCAACAAAAGGGAAAATAAAAATTCGACAGCTGAAAATTAAAAGTGACGCAGCCAATTTTCCAAATGCTGGGTTTGCATTGGAGGTGAGTTCATATATTAAACTTCTCTTCATCTCAGATTCTGAAGTTGTCATATTTGACAAATTTGCTGGAGTTGTTTGAGGGTGTAATGAGCAAGGCGGACAAAGGGGAGCCAGTAGATGTGTATTTGGATTTCCAGAAAGCATTTGATAAGGTACCACATAAAGGGTTACTACACAAGATAAGAACTCACGGGGTTGAGGGTAATATATTAGCATAGATAGCGGATTGGCTAACTAAGAGAAAACGGAGTCGGGGATAAATGGGTCATTTTCCGGTTGGCAAACTGTAACTAGTGGGGAGCCGCAGGGATCAGTGCTGGGGCCTCAAATATTTACAATCTATATCTATATTAATGACTTGGATGAAGGGACTGAGTGTAATGTCACCAAATTTGCTGATGATACAAAGATAGGTGGGAAAGCAAATTGTGTGGAGGACGCAAAGAATCTCCAAAGGGACATAGATAGGCTGAGTGGGCAAAAATCTGGCAGATGGAGTTTAATGTGGGAAAATGCAAGGTTATCCCTTTTAGTAGGAAAAATAAAAAAGCAAATTATTTAAATAGGGAAGAGATTACAAAATGCTGCGGTAGAGGGACCTGGGGGTACTTGTACATGAATCACAAAGTTAGCATGCAGGTACAGCAAGTAATTAGGAAGGCAAATGGAATGTTGGTCTTTATTGCAAAGGGAATGGAGTATAAAAGTAGGGAAGTCCTGTTAGAACTGTACTGTACAGGGTGAGACCACACCTGGAGTACTGCGTACAGTTTTGGTCTCCTTATTTAAGGAAGGATATACTTGCATTGGAGGCAGTTCAGAGAAGGTTCACGAGGTTGATTCCTGAGATGTAGGGGTTGTCTTATGAAGGGTTGAGCAGGTTGGGCCTATACTCAAATGGTGTTTAGAAGAATGAGAGGGAATCTTACTGAAACACCTAAGATTCTGAAGGGGCTTGACAAGGTAGATGCAGAGAGGATGTTTCCCCTCGTGGGGCAATTTAGAACTAGGGCATAATTTCAGAATAAGGGGAAACCCTTTTAAATTGGAAATGAGGAATTTCTTCTCTCATAGGGTCGTGGGAATTCACTTCCCCAGAGAGCTGTGGAGGCTGGGTCATTGACTATATTAAGGTGGTGATAGACAGATTTTTGCAAGATATGGGAGTCAAGGATTATGGGAAGCAGGCAGGGAAGTGGAGTTGAGGCCAAGATCAGATCAGCCATGATCTTATTGAATGGCGGAGCAGGCTTGAGGGGCCAAATGACCTACTCCTGCTCCTACGTCTTATGTTCTTATTTTATAGTAAACCTGAAGCACAATCGTCCTGATGAGTTTTTCCTGGTATTTAAGTGTGTTGTATATATGTGTAACACCCGTAAAGCTGTGGTTATTCTAATATGCCTACAGCTTTCATTTAAAAACAAATGGTTTATTGAATTAATCCTTTTTTGAAAAAAACACCTTACTAAAGCATTTATTTTTCTTGGAGTATGCCCACTTTCTGCAGAATTAGCATAATTGCACTCCAATGTATTTCCTCGTACACCCTACAACCTACTTTATTGCTGGTGTCAAAGTTAGCACTATAAAAGCCAAGTGGCTGAGTCTACCAATAGGGTAAATACTGTGCCCTACACTATCCTGTTTGTGGATTAGCCTGAAGTAAGCATCGAAATAAATTATTGCTGCAGAAATTATGGGGGGAAATTCATTTGGTTAGCGCCTCCGGGGACGCTAACGAATTACCGCCCGAGCGTGGCGATTTTAGCGCCGCCCGTGAAATTGACCTCGTGGTTTGTGGTGGCGCTAAACACTACGGCCATGATCTCCTGCGCCTGGAGATTGTGACATCATCAAAGCGCGCATTGCCTCGGTAGCGCCCTGGACTGGAAATTGATACTCACCCCCTGCTTCAGCGCCTGGCGTTAGGAGCGACAGGTAGAGGGGGACGTTTTGCAGTTGGCTGGGAGCTGGGGGAGTGCTATTTAAAGGCACGCACTTCCTGATTTTTCCTGTCTGCGAAATATTCTGCATACGCAGGTTGCGAGAGGGAGAAAGGCTTCTGGAGACAGTTAACGCTGTCCTACAAGGAGTTTTGTTCCCCAGCAAGACTTTTCAGGTTCCCATTTCTGTCAGCTTTATTACTACCACATTTAGAAGATTAAATGGGGGCTGTACTAGCACGGGGCCTCGTCCTCCAGCTTCCCCGTTGGAGGCAGCGGAAACAGAGAGTGGAAAATGTAGCCAGAGAGAGGAGGGCCAACAGGGCTCTGCACAGGAGACCTTACCCTCCCAGGCTATTCCGGGAGCAATTCTCATATATCCATCTGTCCAAGAAGCAGTATTCTAGAAGGCTCCGCTTCAGCAAGGAGGTGGCCACAGAGTTCTGCCACCTCCTGCAGCCAGAGGTCCAGCCTCAGCTCAGGACCAGGATGTCCCTGTCAGTGGCAGTGAAGGTGACGGTGGCTCTCAATTTCTACGCCAACGGCTCCTCCCAGTTCGCCATCCATTGTTGCAGCCAGGAGGTCACAAATGCTCTATGCAAAAGGAGAATGGAGTACGTCTCATTCTCCATGACCCGAGAAAAACAGCGTGAATGCGCATGTGGCTTTGCTAGGATAGCGGGCTTCCTCATGGTTCAGGGCACCATTGATTGCACACACATGGCATTGCGGGCACCTCATGAAAATGCAGAGGTTTTCCGCAACTGCAAAGGCTTCCACTCTCCACATCCAGTTGGTGTGCGACCAGACAGCGCACCCTCGCCGTCAATGTCCGCTATCTTGGCAGCAGCCATGATGCATTCATCCTGCACCAGACTGGTGTCCCAGACCTCTTCCAACCACGCATCAACCTCGTGGCTGGCTCCTTGGGGACAAGGGTTATCCACTCTGCACCTGGCTGATGACACCACTCCGTAACCCCAACACTCCTGCTGAGCTCGCATACAATAAGAGCCATAGCGCCACTAGGAACCTGATTGAGCAGATGATCGGTGTTCTGAAGCAACAGTTCCGGTGTCTTGACCACTGTGGAGGAGCCCCACAGTACTCTCCGAATCAAGTATCGATTTTCATTGTTGTGTGCTGCATGCTTCACCACCTCGCAATTCTGAGGACCCAGCCATTGCCACCAGGGATAGCTAGACCACCTCAAGAGGAGGGAGAGGAGGAGGAGGATGAGCAACAACAACGTGGGAGGGAGGCGCTTAATGTTGCTTCTGCAAGGGCCGTTTGTGAACGCCTCATAAGACACTGCTTCTGAAGAATGACAGTGAAGATGGCTTTTGGGATCAACAAGCATATCATTACAGCCAGCCCACAGCCCCTATTACCGGGCAAAGCTCCAATGAGTAACATGAGGAAATTTCTAACGTTCCAATAAAAAATTTGATTTTTCTGATCAACTGTCTTATTAAGCACAACCAATGACAAACAAACACAACAATTCATTAACAAACAAAACTGGTTCTTACCACATCGAAATAAGTCTTAACAGAGTGAACAATATATTTACATACACATCCAACTTTGGGACAAATATTCCCCCCATATGTTAGAGAAATTTTAGTTATTTGCCATTCGAGAATGATCTCCCTCCCCTTCGCACTTCCACCCCTTCCAACCCTACTGCTACTCCGTAATGTGGCCCCAATGGCTGCAGCAAGGCTGGTGGAAGGCTGCTGAATGTCAGATCCAGAGACTGCAGATGGCCTTGAAAGACACCCTCGACCAGCTCTGGGCCTGGAGGGCCCGGCTGCAGACTGGGCCAACTCTGCATGGGCGGCAGCAGTCTGGGCTGGCTGGGTTACAGGCTGTGGCAAGTGCAATGGCGGAGTGGCAGTGGTGGCAGCAAGAATGCTGTCATCCTGAGAGAGGACAGCACCTTCCTGCTCGAACGACACACTGCCACTCCCCCGGGGCAGAACCTCAGCATCTGGAGCAATCTGCTTGAGCACAGAGTGCTGGCCTGCTGCGGCACTGTGAGATCCCCGGTGGACAGTGGTCGACCCAGCGAGGATGGCAGCATTCAGCGCTTGCGTGGCATCAATCTGAGACTGCATGAGAGCAGTCTGAGATTGGATGGCACCAACCAATGACTCGATTCCAGTACTACGCCGTTGCGTTGCCTCGGCCTGTGCTGCAATAGATGCTGCCACCTCACCCATTAGATGCGGCATGCGGGTCTGGGACCATATGGTCGCTTTGCAATTCAACCATCCTCTGCAGCGAGGCAAGGATGGGTTCAAAGGTTTGCGTACAGATGACAGCTGTGCTGGAGGCAGACTCCTCCACGCTCCTAGCCAGTGCATCCATGCTCTCGGGCACCCTTGTCATTGCACCCATGAGCTCAGTATGCATGCTCATTGCCCTGAGTATTCATCACCGCGATATCAAGGTCCTCATCCGAGTCCTGTGCAGCAGAACTCATGCGCGCACTCACCCTCCGGGGAGATGGCCCCCGAACTTCCCTTTCCCCATGGCGTTGCTGCAGCCCGCTGGGTCCCGGAGCTTCACCCACATCAGATCCAAATCCCCTGCTCCCCTCCAGTAAACGCGTGGCCCTAGTATCAGATGTCTTGCCCTCAGGAGATGCAGGCAGTGAGGCGCCGGCTTCGTGTTCCTCCTCCTCTCGCGTGTCACTGCTACTGGGAGGCTGAGGGACAGGCTGGTCAGATGGTGGCTCACTATCTGAAAGCAGGAAGTTACAAGAGTGGCTTTAACATGAGGGCAGGGGCCAGGAAGGGAGCAAGGAATGAAGACAGTATAGTTAGCTGGAAAGTGGGAAAGGCTGGTGTGAGGGGGAAGTGGTATGAGAGAGGAGAGAGAGATGATGAACATACCGTTGCTGTCCCCAAGGGGGTCGACCTCTCCGACTGCCACAGCACCCACGACATGACTCATGATGAGTCTGTGAACTCACTCCTCCAGCTGTGTGAGGTGGTGCAGCTCAGCCTGACCTCCTCCCTTGCATTGTTGCTCCCTCCAGTTATGTGAAAGCTTGGCCTGCAAGAAAAAGGACAGCATGTGAGTGAATGTGCAGCCATGTGTTTGGCAGATGTGCCTACCATAGTTGAATAGCTGTTAATGTCTGCAAGGTGTGGGATGTGGTTGTGACTTTTAGTAGATGGGCATAGGTGTTGGGTGAGTGTTGGGGATTTGGGACTTTACATCGTCTGTGCACAGAGTGAGGTTGAGATGGTTGGATGTAGAGGTATTTCATGCATCTACTCACCCTGACCATCTGAGTGAGTTCGTTGAACTTCTTGCGGCACTGCGTGTGAGTCCTTTGGACCAGGCTCCTGGATGAAACGTTCTCGGCAACCTCCCTCCACACCCTTGTAAACTCCCAGGGCAATGTCTGGAAACAGCACTGCCTGTTCTACTGCGACAAGCAGAGCCACCAATGCCTGGTCGCTAAACCGGCGAGCTCTCTCCCTGGGCCTCTAAGTAGCCATGATAAGCTTTGGTGAAGATTTGCAGCTCCTTGCAGGCCCAGGTCAAATGCAGCAATGAGCAGGGTGAGGCTGTGCAGCATGATGGACCCCCCCCTTTAAGAACTGGTATGTCTGTGAACAAGGTAATTGCCATCGCCTGAGCTTGAGTAGCGCTCTGAGGTAGTGCCCCGCTCCCCGACATTAGCACCCTAAGAGAGGTGTGTAGCGCTTGATTTAGCGCTCCAATCACCTTCAGGGGCACTGGAGACGAATTTCCCGGTCGCCGGCAATAATTTGCGCCGGATGCTAATTTTTGCATTTGGCCGATATTAGCGCCCCAAAATGGGCGATATCGAATTTTTCCCCCTATGTCTTTTTTGTTATAACATTTGCAGTTCCTACTAATATAATATGGATATAATGAACAATTTTGGCTTAACATAGAATAGCTTCTTAATGGGGGTTTCTGCTTTTGAAGTTTAGTTTACGAAATGATCAATGGTTTAAAATACAATCTTGAAAGTCAGGAATATGTTTGACCACCCAATTCATATTTGTAAAGTGGACATGAAATCTGATAATTTAGGAACAATACTGCAGTATACAATACTTTACAATTCTAGGACTACAATTGTACAGGGCTTTGGTGAGACCACAGCTGGAGTACTGTGCACAATTTTGGTCTCCTTATCTGAGGAAGGATATACTTGCCTTAGAGGTGATGCAACAAAGGTTTACTAGATTGATTCCTGGGATGAGAGGGCTGTCCTATGATGAGAGATTGTGTAGATTGGGCCTATACTCTCTGGAGTTTAGAAGAATGAGAGGTGATCTCATTGAAACATATAAGATTCTGAAGGGGATTGACAAGATAGCTGCTGAGAGGTTGTTTTCCCTGGCTGGAGAGTCTAGAATTAGGGGGCAGTCTCAGGATAAGGGGTCGGCCATTTAAGATTGAGATGAGGAGAAATTTCTTCACTCACAGGGTTGTGAATCTTTGGAATTCTCTACCCTAAAGGGCTGTGGATGCTGGATCGTTGAGTATATTCAAGGCTGAGATAGATAGATTTTTGGACTCTAGGGGAATCAAGGGATATGGGGATCGGGCGGGAAAGTGGAGTTGAGGTCGAAGATCAGCCATGATCTTATTGAATGGCGGAGCAGACTCGAGGGGCCATAATGGCCTACTCCTGCTCCTAATTCTTATGTTTTTATAACACACATTTTTATGTCATTCAGGCTTGAGAATATAGCTCCATTGTATGATTGCTAAAGTACCTTAAGGTAGAGATAATGTATACAGAGATGGATGTGTATATTATATACATGTTTCACAAGGATTATTTCACTCTACGTGCAGTTTGCAAAAAAATACATGTTGTTTAGGAATATAGGACAGTACAAGAGTGGAATATAGTGTAGTTCACTCCACTCAGTAACCTACTACCTCAAATATCTATCAAATTCTCCTTTAAATTGGTCTTGTAGAAGATGAAAATAATGTTACTAAAAATTGTGATTAATAATTGGCTGTATTCATAAAATAGCAAGAAAAAGCAAAGGAACAGGACTGGACTATGTCAATCAATGTTTAGCAACTAGCTCTGTGAACCACCGAGCAGCAGTTTGGAAAAATTTCAAATCAAAAAATTGTCAGCAGATGCTACCAAGAGCAGAAGGGAAAACCAATAGCTGAAATATTTTTCCAAAGTCACTTGAGTTGCCAGTTTTTCTTCAGCCTGTTGGCTACATTGGTATTTTAAATACAATTTATAACTATGCAACTTGCCAAATTACATTTCAACTTAACTATAAATATGCCTACTCACGTTAGAAATGCATAACTGAAATTTTCAACTTGTGATCTAACCGCTGCCAGGGATTTGAACTTGGTGCTGAGAGGACTGCCTGCTGCACTCGTAGCAACTCCTTTTTTTTCAAAGCCCATCCCTGCCCACCTGAGTCTTACTCTGAGACAGTCAGTCCTGATAGTTCAAGGTACAGGGTGGTATCCTTGGCCCATGCCCTTCTGCTCTTTTTCTCCCCACACCCCATGCTGTCAAACCTCAGGACCTTTACCCTGAAGTACTGCCAAAACCCAAATTTCCACCAACTGTTGCCAAAGCCCAAGAATCCATTTGTAATGGTGTCAAACCTCAGGAACACTTGGATTGCTACTAAATCCTCGGTATGCACCTCCACACTTGTACATCATGTTGCTTACTTGATATACCTATCAATTCATCCAATGAAAAGCGACGAGTTAAGACAGTAACTATAGGTTTTTATTGGCTAAATAACAGAGCCCACCCTCGTGGGTGATCAGATCCAACAAGGAGGAATACCAGCCAGTCGACCACCTTTATACCTGGGCAAGTAGGTGGAGCCATGGGCGGAGTCAGCAGTGGTCAGCCCAGGTATAACAGCGTGACAAGAGGCGACCTCGTGTAGTGATACAACAGTGTAAACAGTGATAACCATAGTGTAACGATATAACAGTGATAACCATAGTGTAACGATAGTGAACGATAAAAGTGGTTTACCACATTCACCCCTTGTTTAGATTTGAGTCCGGCGGGGTGAAGTGTACTACCAGTTCGGGTATGTCAGTCTGTCCGGAGGCCTCGTAAGCCTTTCCGATCGTCGCAGCAGCGGCGGCGGTGATGCAGTATCCGATGTTAATGCTGGTGTCTGCGTGGTTGGTGAAGGCTCGTGGGGTTTCGGCATGCCGTCTACCTGGGCTGGATTTGGGGTGGTGGTGGGGGGTAACGGTGGTGTCTCAGGGATGCCCGAGGGTGCGAGGTCTCGTAAGGAGACTGTGTCCTCCCGCCTGTCTGGGTATGCCACATAGGCGTACTGGGGGTTGGCGTGCAGGAGGTCCACCCTCTCGACCAGGGGGTCCATTTTATGGGCCCTCACGTGCTTTCGCAGCAAGACGGGCCCCGGAGAGGTCAGCCAAGTTGGTAGCGTGGTTCCCGTAGTCGACTTCCTGGGGAAAACAAACATTCGTTCATGGGGGGTGGCGTTAATGGCAGTGCAAAGCAGTGACCGGATGGAATGCAGTGCTGCCGGGAGGACTTCCTGCCAGCGAGAGGTTGGGAGGCCCTTGGACTTTAAGGCTAAGAGAACGGCCTTCCAGACAGTCGCGTTCTCTCTTTCCACCTGGCCGTTCCCTCGGGGGTTGTAGCTGGTGGTCCTGCTTGCAGCAATACCTCTCGCTAGTAGGAACTGGCGAAGTTCCTCGCTCATGAAGGAGGAGCCCCGGTCGCTATGTATATAGTTCGGGAACCCGAACACGGCGAAGAGGTTGTTCAGGCATTTGATGACCGTGGTACTGGTCATGTCTGGGCAGGGGAAGGCAAAGGGGAAACGGGAGTACTCGTCAATGATGTTGAGGAAGTACACATTACGGTCAGAGGACAGGAGGGGCCCCTTAAAATCGATGCTCAAGCGCTCGAAGGGGCGGGTGGCCTTGATCAGGCTTGCTCTGTCCGGCCTAAAGAAATGCGGTTTGCATTCGGCACAGGTTTGGCAGTTCCTGGTCATGGTCCTGACCTCCTCGATGGAGTAGGGCAGGTTGCGGGCCTTAATGAAGTGGTAAAGTCTGGTGACTCCGGGGTGGCAGAGGTCGTTGTGGAGGGTCTGCAGTCTATCAATTTGCGCGTTGGCGCATGTACTTCGTGATAGAGCATCTGGGGGTTCGTTCAGTTTACCAGGCCGGTACAAGATCTCATAATCATAGGTGGAGAGCTCGATTCTCCACCTCAAGATCTTGTCGTTCTTGATTTTGCCCCTCAGCTTGTTATTAAACATAAAAGCGACCGAACGCTGGTCGGTGAGGAGGGTAAATCGTTTGCCTGCCAGGTAATGCCTCCAGCGTCGTACAGCCTCCACGATCGCCTGGGCCTCCTTCTCGACCGAAGAGTGTTGGATCTCAGGGCCCTGGAGGGTCCTTGAGAAGAAGGCCACCGGTCTCCCCTCCTGGTTAAGGGTTGTGGCTAGGGCGAAGTCGGATGCATCGCTCTCCACTTGGAAAGGGATAGACTCATCCACCGCGTGCATTGTGGCCTTAGCAATGTCTCCCTTAATGAGGGAGAAGGCTGCACACGCTTCTGCCGTCAGGGGGAAGGAGGCGGACTTCATGAGGGGTCTGGCTTTGTCCGCATAATTCGGCACCCATTGGGCATAGTAGGCGAAGAGCCCCAGGGTCCTCTTCAGCGCCTTTGGACAGTGGGGGAGGGGAAGCTCCATGAGGGGGCGCATTCTTTCGGGGTCGGGGCCGATGACTCCGTTCTCTACTACGCAGCCGAGGATGGCAAGGCGCGAGGTGTTAAACACACATTTCTCCTTATTGTAGGTGAGGTTCAGCCGTTGGGCCATACGGAGGAATCTCTCCAGATTAACATCATGGTCCTGCCGGCCGCAGCCGCAGATGGTGACGTTATCTAGATAGGGGAACGTGGCTTGCAGCCCGTTCTGGTCAACCATCCGGTCCATCTCCCTTTGGAAGACCGAAACCCCGTTGGTGACGCCGAAGGGAACCCTAAGGAAGTGGTAGAGGCGGCCATTCGCCTCGAAGGCGGTATACTGGCGGTCCTCAGGGCGGATAGGGAGTTGATGGTAGGCCGACTTAAGGTCGATGGTAGAGAATATTCGGTACTGTGCAATCTGATTGACCATATCAGATATGCGGGGAAGGGGGTATGCGTCCAGCTGGGTGTACCGGTTTATGGTTTGGCTGTAGTCGATGACTAGGCGGTTTTTATCGCCGGTCTTAACGACTACGACCTGGGCACGCCAGGGGCTGTTGCTCCTCTCGATGATGCCCTCTTTCAGGAGACGCTGCACCTCAGAGCTAATAAAAGCTCTGTCCCCGGCGCTGTACCGCCTGCTCTTGGTAGCGACGGGTTTACAGTTGCGGGTGAGGTTGGCGAACAGGGAGGGGGGCGGAACCCTGAGGGTGGATAGGCCGCAGGTGGTACGCGGTGGGCGGTTTAAAGGCTGTTGGTTGTCGACTGTGAGTGGGGGGAGGGGTCCACCGTATGCCAAAGTGACACTTTGAAGGTGGGATTGGAAATCCAGCCCTAGTCGGACGGCAGCGCAGAGTTGGGGCAGGACGAGAAGTTTAAAATTTTTATACTCCGTGCCCCTAACCGACAGGGTCACAACACAGTATCCGCTGATGTCTGTTGAATGGGACCTCGACGCCATCGAGATCCGGTTGCGCGTTGGCTGGACAGTGAGGGAGTAGTGGCTCACTGTGTCTGGATGGATGAAACTCTCCGTGCTTCCGCTGTCGAACAGGCAGGTCGTGGCGTGGCTGTTTACTTTGATGTCCATCATGGACTTGGACAGGTGATGCGGGCGAGCTTGGTCCAGTGTGACGGAGGCTAGTGTATGGCTGAGCGAGCTGCTGTAGTCTGCGGGTGAGGCTGCGGTCGGGTCTGGAGACAAGGTGGCGGTCGAGTGTGGTGAACAAAATGGCGGTGCCCACGACGTTGCATAAAATGGCGGAGAAGATGGCCGCCCCCACAACTCACATGAGGCACTGCCGGTGTCGGTGGCCTTGATCAAAGATGGCCGCCCCCACGACTCACACGAGGGGATACTGGCATCTGTGGCCTTGATGAAAGATGGCCGCCCCCACAACTCGCATGAGGCACTGCTGGCGTCTGTGGCTTTCCCCCTGCAGGCCTTCGCGAAGTGGCCTTTCTTGTGGCAGTCGGAGCAGGTCGCATTTCTTGCAGGGCAGCGCGCCCTCGGGTGTTTCGCCTGGCCACAGAAAAAGCAGCCGGCGGCCCGATCGCGGGGCTCCGATGTCGCAGCCGGTACCAGGGGTGGCGGTCCCGATCGGGTCCGGGACGCCGACGCTGAGGTAGGTCCTAGAGGCGGCGGTGCGAGGGGTATTGCGGTCGGGGTCGGGCCCGAGTCCCAGGGTCGCGCAGCACAGTACCTGGAATACGCCTCGAGGTCCCGATGGGCCACTTCCAGAGAGCGAGCGAGGGCTGCAGCTGTGTTCAGGTCGAGGTCCCTTGATTCGAGCAGTCTTTGCCGTGAGTAGTCGGACCGAAGGCCTTTCATGAAGGCATCGCGGATATTCTCTTCCGTATTTTCTGCAGCCGTTACAGCTTTAAAGTCACAGTCCCTGCCGAGTGTTTGTAGCGCCCGTAAAAATTCATCTACAGACTCTCCTGGCTGTTGCGGGCGGGATCTTAGGAGATGTCTGGCATGCATAGAATTTACCGGGCTCCGGTACTGCTCTTTCAGCAGGTTGAGGGCGGCCTCGTATGTAGTAAGGTCCTGGATGAGTGCAAATACTTTAGGGCTCACTTGGGTGGTCAGAACTCTTAGTTTGGATCTCTGAGGCACGCCGGATTCTCCCAGGTAGGATTCGAAACAGCTCAGCCAGTGTTTGAAGACGAGGGCTGAGTTTGCTGCCTGTGGGTTTAGATCCAGGTACGGCGGTCGGAGGGCTCGCAGCCAGGCCGGCTGCTGTGGCTGTTGTAGCTGGGCGTCTGACTGGTCGTTTGGCTGCTTCGTTAAAGACATTTCAAAATTTAGCCAATAAAATTGATATACCTATCAATTCATCCAATGAAAAACGACGAGTTAAGACAGTAACTATAGGTTTTTATTGGCTAAATAACAGAGCCCACCCCCATGGGTGATCGGATCCAACAAGGAGGAATACCAGCCAGTCGACCACCTTTGTACCTGGGCAAGTAGGTGGAGCCATGGGCGGAGTCAGCAGTGGTCAGCCCAGGTATAACAGCGTGGCAAGAGGCAACCTCGTGTAGTGATACAACAGTGTAAACAGTGATAACCATAGTGTAACGATATAACAGTGATAACCATAGTGTAACGATAGTGAACGATAAAAGTGGTTTACCACATTACTGTCAATGCATATATTGTTTCTTCATTGTCGCTGAGTCAAAATCCTGGAATCCTCTACCTAACACTGTCATGGGAGCACCATCAGCACAAGGACTAACAGTTAGTGCACTGATGGTGGGGTGTTCACAATATATATTAATGATCTGGACGAGGGAATTGGATGTAATGTCTCCAAATTTGCAGACGACACAAAGCTGGGTGGGAGGGTAAGCTGTGAGGAGGATGTCGTGAAACTCCAGTACGATTTGGACAGGTTGGGTGATTGGGCAGAAACATGGCAAATGCACTATAATGTGGATAAATGTGAGGTTATCCACTTTGGTGGCAAAAACAGGAAGGCAGGTTATTATTTGAATGGCAATAGATTGAGAGAAGGGGAAGTGCAAAGAGACCTGGGTGTTATTGTGCACCAGTCGCTGAACGTAAGCATGCAGGTGCAGCAGGCGGCTAAGAAGGCAAATGGTATGTTGGCCTTCGTAGCAAGAGGGTTCGAGTACAGGAACAAGGATGTCTTGCTACAGTTGTGCAGGGCCTTGGTGAGACCGCACCTTGAGTATTGTGTGCAGTTTTGGTCACCTTACCTGAGGAAGGACATTCTTGCCATGGAGGGAGTGCAGCGAAGATTCACCAGGCTGATACCTGGGATGGCAGGAATGATGTATGAGGAGAGATTGTGTCAATTGGGCTTACACTCACTGGAGTTTAGAAGATTGAGAGGGGATCTCATCGAAACCTATAAAATTCTGTCAGGTCTGGACAGACTAGATGCAGGAAGGATGTTTCTGATGGCCGGGGAGTCCAGAACCAGGGGTCATAGTCTAAGGATAAGGGGTAAGCCATTTAGGACTGAAATGAGGAGGAATTTCTTCACCCAGAGAGTGGTGAACCTGTGGAATTCTCTGCCATAGAGGGCGGTGGAGGCCAGTTCATTAAATATATTCAAGAAAGAGTTGGATATATTTCTTGAGGCTAAAGGGATCAAGGGATATGGGGAGAAGGCAGGGACAGGGTACTGAAATTGGATGATCAGCCATGATCTGGGTGCTCCGGTTTCCTCCCACAGTCCAAAGATGTGCAAGTTAGGTTGATTGGCTATGATAAATTGACCCTTAGTGTTAGGGGGATTAAATACGTGGGGTTACAGGGATGGGGTGGGATATGTGTAGGGGTTACGGGGATCGGGTGGGATATGTGTCGGTGCAGGCTCGATGGGCCGAAATGGCCTCTATCTGCACTGTGGGGTTTCTGTGATTCTGTGATCTCATTGAATGGCGGAGCAGGCGCGAAGGGCCGAATGGCCTACTCCTGCTCCTATCTTCTATGTTTCTATGTCGGGATAGATATTGAGTCCCAATGGTTCAAGAAGAAGTTCCACCACCACAATCTCAAGGCAACCAGGAATGGGTAATACATATAGCTTTACCAGCATTGGTCACGTTCTGAGGTGCAAGTGTCAAAAGTATAAAGAAAAATTAAGGCAGTCATTTCATGGTGTTTTTCTGACCTGGCTACAACCTCCACATTTGCCTTACCAAACAAAGACTTAAGCTCCTAACTGAGCTCAGGCTGTGTTTACTTACAGCAATTAGACTTTGTAACCTTAAAGAGATACTGCTACTTAAACATAACTCCACCTTAGCAACAGAATAATGCATTTTATGTGAAATTGTATACCACTCAGCCATTATAAAATAGCATTATCATCAGACTTGCACTGAGCAACACTGGGAAATTTGTGAGTACATGTATAAAAATGTATGATATGGAGATGTATAAAACAGTCATGGAGTAATGGCAGACTGGGAATTCAGTACGTACTAAACAAATGCACAGGATGCAAAACCAGTTGATACCAGTAGTGTTGCCTTATTCACAAAGATAAGGCGTAGCTAATTGCAAAAACAATTGTTGGTTATCAATTTGAGTTTAACCCAGTGACATCTCATTGCCAAAGATGTAAGATTCTAACAATAAAAGACTACTTAGAAAATTTGGTAATGATCAATTGAGTAATTCAATAATATAACAAAATGCAATTCATCTCTGTTTCAGACCATTGGTAGTTTTAAATGATACACAATATTATAATAGAGACAATGAATTTGGTGAAAATAGAGTCAGCAGTTTCAAATTTACTGTAATGACCAAAACCAAATTCAAGTACTATTGTTGATTCAAAATGAAGTTGCAAATGTTAAGCTTTTGATGGTAAGAAATCACTTATTAAAATTAACAACAATGATTTTATTGTAGTCATAATAGGAATTGAAATATGACTGACTATTTTGGGTTTATCAGATTATTCCCAATTTAAAAAAGACAAATGAGTTCTTTTAAAAGTTTGGTAATAATTAGCTCCTTTGAAAGACAGTTAAATGATTTCTAAGTTTTGTGATCACAAATTAATCCTGTCACTGAGTAGCTGGGTCTCAGTATTGAATATGATAATCTACATGATCTGAATTTTGTCTTTTATGTCAAATTTCTCTCACAGGCTTTCAGCACATGTAATTGGTGATTTTCAACAACAAAAAGGCTGGATATACAGATGTATAGCAATATGTCCAGAATGAGTGTGTGTGCACATCTAACAACTTCAAATAAGTGTCATTGGCATGATTAATTACTATTTTGACGTGATAACAAGTAATACAAATACTGACAAATAAGAAAAACCTTACGCTATGGGTTAAAGGACTCAGCCTGCAGTACTTAACATCTTAAAAGAAAAAAGCAGTTGGACAGCTCCAGTATAACTGAATGTTTTATTGTGCCAATGTCTGAAGCCTTAAGAAATGAATCATTACTTGGTCTATAGACATGATCCTTGTTAAGACTGCACACCTGTTCTATTTTCCTTAAGGGACTCCGTTGCTTAAATCTGTTTCTGTTTGGTCTGATACTTCCTAGTATTAGTTGAATCCTCATGTGGATAGGCTCTGAATCTCTAGTTTCCATGGTTCACTCACACAAGTGGTTGCTTATTGTTAACTCAGTCTCCATCCAACATGAAAAAGGCCATGCCTACTACATGCTCCACAAAGGTCACCACCCTCACTCCTAAATTTCCTCAGCAAATTCTCCACGTTGGATGAAATATACTGCCTACAACTGCCTGTAAAAGTAACAGTAGAAAATAATCCAGTCTGAAAATATTTAATGGGCCGGATATTCCGATCACTACGGGTGGGTACACGCTGTGTACCCACCCGTAGGAACATCGGTAATGCCGGTTTCAGGCATGCACAGTGCATGCGCTGAAAACCGGCATTTCCAATCTGTCAAGAAAGCTCTTGACAGATCCTTCGGCTGCCCGGGAGAAGGGCCTCTACGGGCGAAAATTTCCGCTTTTTGGAGACCCTCCGCCCGCAGAAAACCCTTACAATTCTTGTGCGTAAGGCCTGCTTTTACCAGGGTAAGAGTTGAAAAAAGTTACAAAAAAAATTTCCACTGATTTATCATTTAAAAATACTTTAAAAAAGGTAAGTTTATTTTTAGCCCCGTAAAAAACTTTAATTATTTTTTTGAAAAATTTAAAGTTTTGTTTAAAATAGTTAATTTATTGTAATTTCAAGTCATTTAAAAAATGTGATTTTTTAAAAATGTATTTAAAGATTTACTATGTTTTGGGGGTGATCTCCATTCATATATTTGACAGGCGGGAGGCCTACGATCGGAATATCTGGGCCAATGTCATGGTTATATTCTTGCATTTGAAATTCAAAATCTGTTCATTTATATGTTTCAAATTAGTCCAGCTACAAGTGAGACCCATCTGGTTTTGGTTCCTTCCTTGTTTATTTGACTAGTATAAATTTATAACAAACCAAATTTCTCTTCTACCCCTATCCCACCTGCATATATTTCTCAGGCCATAGGCCAATCGCTATCAGCTACTTCGGTGGTTTAAAAAAACTTATACTTGGACAGATCTATTCAATCCCACATGGACTTAAAATACTGAGTAGAAATGATGCTACTGGACTCAACATAATCATGACTTTAAAGAAAACAATTCCAGGTCTATCAAAGATTGCATTATTACAAAGGCAACTAGGCCCCACAGGGTAATTAGTTAAGATTAACCATCTGCAAGACTACTGGATGCCTAATTATGTTTCCCTGAATAATATTCCACAGAGAATTTTTAGGCAGATCAAAACCAAATATAGAATAGCTTTTTCTGCTCTCATACCCATATAAGTGGTGATAAAACAAGATGGGATCATTTTATTCCTTTAGCCAGTAAGATTTCATGCACAATCCCCAAGTCCCAGTCTGGTATGTTTGCTACCAGTCTCAATCTACATGCCACACAAGACTACTGCTCACTGGCACCTTCACAGTTAAGAATGCCACCAGTAAGAGGGGACTGCAGTCTTGCGTTTTTAGAACAGAGTCCTTACTCTTGCCCAGCCTGCTGCACAATTACTTCCAAATGCCCCATACCATGCCCCCACCCACCTAGTTTAAGACTTATTTATACCTAGGTTTTAAGGTGCACAGAAGAACAATCCTTTGCTCTTGCAACAGCTGGAATTTTGTAAAAAGTGTCCATGGGTTGTCCCTTTGTGGTTTAATGCATCCCTCCTTTACGTACCCAAGTTCCAATTATATCCAAGGTTCCCAGAGAAAGGGGCAGTAATTGAGTAGGTTCCCCTGCATTAGAGGGGTTAAAATGCCCACAACTTCCAGATTCCCAGTCAGGATCCTGTGGCCCAACATGGATCTATAGGATCTCAGTAGATTATCTGCAGAATATATTTTGAATGAAATGTCAAGGAACATAGGAACAGGAGTTGGCCATTTAGCCCCTCGAGTTTGTTCCGCCATTCAATGAGATCATGGCTGATCTGTGACCTAACTCCATATACCCGTGCTTGCCCCATATCCCTAACACCTTTGGTTAACAGAAATCTATCAATCACAGATTTAAAATTAACAATTGATCTAGCATCAACTGCTATTTGTGAAAGAGAATCCCAAACTTCTACCACCCTTTGTGTGTTTCCTAACTTCACTCCTGAAAGGTCTGGCTCTAATTTTTAGACTATGCCCCCTAATCCTAGACTCCACAACCAGCGGAAGTAGTTTCTAGCGACCCTATCAGTTCTTCTTAATATCTTGAGAACTTCGATCAAACCACCCTTAATTTTCTAAATTCCAAGGAATGCAACTCTAGTTTGTGTAATCTCTCCTCGTAATTTAACCCTTGGAGTCCAGGTATCATTCTAATAAACCTATGCTGCACTCCTTTCAAGGCCAATATATCTTTCCTAAGGTGTGATGCTCAGAACTGCTTACAGTACTCCAGGTGTGGTCTAACCAGGGCTTTGTATAGCTGCAGCATGACTTCTAACCCCTTGTATTCTAGTCCTCTAGATATAAAGGCCAGCAATCCATTAACCTTTTTGATTATTTTTGTAACTGTCCATGACATTTTAATGATCTGTGCACATGGACCCCCATGTCTCTTTGGACTTCCTCTACTTGTAGCTTTTTCACCATTTAGAAAATACTCTGTTCTATCCTTTTTAGGTCCTAAGTGGATGACCTCACACTTAGAATAGAATCATAGAAAGTTACGGCACAGAAGGAGGCCATTCGACCCATCGTGTCTGTGCCGTTCGAAAGAGCTATCCAGCTTAATCCCACTTTCCAGCTCTTGGTCCGTAGCCCTGTAGGTTACGGCACTTTAAGTGCATATCCAAGTACTTTTTAAATGTGATGAGCGCTTCTGCCTTTACTACCCTTTCAGGCAGTGAGTTCCAGACCCCCACCACCCTCTGGGTGAAAAAAGTTCTCCTCAACTCCCCTCTAATCCTTCTACCAATTACTTTAAATCCTGGTTATTGACCTCTCTGCTAGGGGAAATAGGTCCTTCCTAACTAACCTATCTAGGCCCCTCATAATTTTATACACTTCAATCAAGTCTCCCCTCAACCTCCTCTGTTCCAAAGAAAACAACCCCAGCCTATCCAGTCTTTCCTCATAGATAAAATTCTCCAGACCTGGCAACATCCTCGTAAATCTCCTCTGTGCCCTCTAGAGCAATCACATCTTTCCTGTAATGTGGTGACCAGAACTGTACACAGTACTCTAGCTGTGGCCTAACTAGTGTTTTATACACATCAAGCATAACCTCCCTGCTTTTATATTCTATGCCTCAGCTAATAAAGGAAAGTATCCGGTATGCCTTCTTAACCACCTTATCTACCTGTCCTGCTACCTTCAGGGATCTGTGGACATGCACTCCAAGGTCCCTCTGTTCCTCTACATTTCTCAGTATCCTACCATTTATAGTATATTCCCTTGCCTTGTTAGCCCTCCCAAAATGCATTACCTCCAGATTGAATTCCATTTGCCATTGTTATGTCCACCTGACTAGTCTATTGATATCTTCCTGCAGTCTACAGCTTTCTTCCTCACTATCAACCACACAGCCAATTTTGTATCATCTGCAAACTTCTTAATCATGCCCCCTACACTGAAGTCTAAATCATTGATGTATACCACAAAAAGCAAGGGACCTAGTACTGAGCCTTGTGCAACCCCACTGGAAACAGCTTTCCAGTCACAAAAACATCTGTCGGCCATTACCCTTTTCTACCTGTCACTGAGCCAATTTTGGATCCAACTTGTCACTTTCCCTTGGATCCCGTGGGCTTTTACTTTTCTGACCAGTTCACCATGTGGCCTATATTAAAATCTATTTGCCACAGTTTTGCCCATTTACTTAATCTATTAATATCTTTTTGTCATTTTATGCTTCCATCTACACTGCTTACAATGCTATCTATCTTTGTGTCATTGGCAAACTTGGATATGTGGCTCTCTATTTCGCCATCTAAGTCATTAATAAATACAATGAATAGTTGAGGCCCGAACACAGATCCCTTTGGGACACTACTAGTCACATCCTGCCAATTAGAGTACCTGCCCATTATCCCTGCTCTCTGTCTCCTGCCGCTCAGCCAATCTCCTAACCAGGTCAATAATTTGCCCGCAATTCCATGAGCTTCAACTTTAGCTAACAGACTCTTATGAGGAACTTTATCAAATGCCTTCTGGAAGTCCATATAAATAACATCCATAGACTACTACTACTTTCCACTACTGTCCACTACTTTAGTCACCTCTTCTAAAAATTCAATCAGATTCGCCAGGCATGAGCTACCCTTTACAAATCCATGCTGACTCTCTCTGATCAGCTGCAAATTTCAAGATGTTCAGTCACTCCATCCTTAATTATAGACTAGTAATTTCCTGACAACAGATATTAGACTAACTGGTCTATAATTCCCTGGTTTCCCCCTTTTACCTTTCTTAAAAAGCGGACTGACATGCAATTTTCTAATCTAAAGGAATGGTTCCTGAATCGAGAGAACTTTGGAAGATCATATTCCTTTAAAAACCTGGGATGAAAACCATCTGGTCCTGTGGACTTGTCACTCTTTAGTGCCATTATTTTCTTCATTACTGTTAATTTGCTTACATTAGTTTTAGTGAGTCCCTGTCTCTGATTCAATATTAATTTCCTTGGGATGTCTGGCATGCTATCCTCTTCCTCTACTGTAAATACTGATGCAAAGTAATTGTTTAACATGTCCGCCATTTCCTTATTTTCATTTATATCACCATTGTCAGTTTTTAAGTGGCCCACGTTCTTAACCAATATTCCTGCTAAGCTGCGGCGCATGTGGCGGTGCCATCATCTACAAGGTCCTGCGCAGGCCACATGCCGGCTTTTACATTGTAAATATTGCGCATGTACAGAAATTTAAAGGAACCGCGCATTAAAAAAAACAGGCCGCGCAAAACAAAGCATAGCTTACAGGGAACATTGCTCTTAACCACCCTCGTTTTCCTAATATAATTGTAAAAGTTCCTGTGTTGATTTTGATATCCCTTGCAAGTTTCTTTTCATACTCCTTTTTGTAGCTCTTACTATCTGTTTTGTACCCCTTTGCTGTTCTTTGTATTTCTCCCATTCGCCAGGATCTGTGCTTTTTTTGCATATTTGTATGCTTTTTCTTTTAGTTTTATGTTGTCCTTTATCTCTTTAGTTGTCCATGGCTGTTTTTTTTGCCCCTTTGGGGATTAAACTGGTTCTGTATCATGTTAAGTTATTTTTTGAACACATCCCACTGATCTTCTGTCATTAACAGATTACTGTGGACAGTCTCTGTCTCATCCCATTGAAGTCGGCCTTACCCAAATCTAGAATCTTAGTAGCTGTTTCGCATTTCTCCCTTTCAAACACAACATTGTACTCAATCATATTATGGTTGCTATTAGATAAATGTTCATGCACCATTAGGCTATTAACTAAAGCTGGCTCATTTTTCATTATTGAATCTAATATGGCCTGCCCCCTTGTTGGTTCTAGATCATATTGTTGTAGAAAACTTTCCTGAACACATTCAAGAAATTTGCTACCTTTCTGATATGAGCTCGTCTGCTTATCCCAAACTATATGGAAGTTAAAAAAACCCCCATTAAAACCACTCTGTCTTTACTACATGTTTGTCTAATCTCTGCATTAATACATTCTGCCACTTCACCGCTGCTACCAGGGGGCCTATACACAACTCCCACTACAGTTTTAAATCCTTTTCTATTTCTTAATTTTACCCATAAAGTCTCTTGTTGTATCATCTCTTATCATAGAAGTAATTTCATCCTTAATCACTAATGCTACTCCTCCCCCTCTACCAGATTCCCTATCCTTCCTGTAGACCTTATAACCTGGTATATTCAGTTCCCATTCCTAACCGTCATGCAGCCATGTCTCAGTAATGGCTACCATATCATCTTTTAGTTTTCCCTTTACCTGTAGTGCCTAATGCACAATTTCTGACTATTGCTCTGCTCTCTTCCCTTTCATTTGTTTTAGAATTATTATTTATACTGTGGCAGAACCACTGAATGACTCTGGCTGACTGTATATAATTCCCTTTAACGATGTTCTAACACCAGCCTAAACCTGTACCATTGTGTTAGGCATTACTGTGTTTTGTATATAGAGTTTGCATGTACGGGGCGTGGCCCCTTTAAGAGCGTGGGAAAATGCGGGCAAACGTGATTGATATGCCTATCAATTAGTCCAATAAAAGGCGACGAGTTAAGAACGTAACTGAAGGTTTTTATTGGCTAAATAACAGAGCCCACCCTCGTGGGTGATCCGATCCAACAGGGAGGAATACTAGCCAGTCAGCTACCTTTATACCTGGGCAGGTAATGGGCGGAGTCGGAGGTGGTCAGCCCAGGTATAACAGTGCGACAAGAGGCGACCTCGTGTAGTGATGTGACAGTGAGAACAGTGAGAACAATATACAGTGATAACTATAACAGTGGTTTACCACATTCACCCCTTGTTTAGATTAGAGTCCGGCGGGGTGAAGTGTATTACCAGCTCTGGTATGTCAGTCTGTCCGGAGGCTTCGTTAGCCTCTCCGATCGTCGCAGCGGCGGTGTTACATTATCCGGTGTTAAAGCTGGTGTCTGCGTAGTCGGCAAAGGCTCGTGGGGTTCCGGCATGCCGTCTACCTCGGCTGGACTCGGGGGGTTGGGAGGGGGGGGTGAGGGTGCGAGGTCTCGTAAGGAGACAGTGTCCTCCCGTCCGTCTGGGTAAGCCACATAGGCGTACTGGGGGTTGGCGTGCAGGAGGTTCACCTTCTCGACCAGGGGGTCCGTTTTATGGGCCCTCACGTGCTTTCGCAGCAAGACGGGTCCCGGAGAGGTCAGCCAGGTTGGTAGGGTGGTTCCCGTAGTCGACTTCCTGGGGAAGACAAACATTCGAGCATGGGGGGTGGTGTTAATGGCAGTGCAAAGTAGTGACCGGATGGAGTGCAGCGCAATCGGGAGGACCTCTTGCCAGCGGGAGGTTGGGAGGCCCTTAGACTTTAAGGCTAAGAGGGTGGCCTTCCATACCGTCGCGTTCTCTCTTTCCACCTGGCCGTTCCCTCGGGGGTTGTAGCTGGTGGTCCTGCTTGCTGCAATACCCCTCTCCAATAGGAACTGACGGAGTTCCTCGCTCATGAAGGAGGCGCCCCGGTCACTATGTATATAGTTCGGGAACCCGAACAAGGCGAAGAGTTTGTTCAGGCATTTAATGACCGTGTTACTGGTCATGTCTGGGCAGGGGAAGGCAAAGGGGAAATGGGAGTACTCATCAACGATGTTGAGGAAGTACACATTACGGTCGGATGACGGTAGGGGCCCCTTGAAGTCGATGCTCAGATGCTCGAAGGGGCGGGTGGCCTTGATCAGGCTTGCTCTGTCCGGCTTATAGAAGTGCGGTTTGCACTCAGCACAGATCTGGCAGTTCCTGGTCATGGTCCTGACCTCCTCGATGGAGTATGGCAGGTTGCGGGCCTTAATGAAATGGTAGAGTCTGGTGACTCCGGGGTGGCAGAGGTCATTGTGGAGGGTCTGAAGTCTATCACTTTGCGCGCTGGCTCATGTAATGCGTGAAAGAGCATCAGGGGGGTCGTTCAGTTTACCGGGCCGGTACAAGATCTCATAATCATAGGTGGAAAGCTCGATTCTCCACCTCAAGATTTTGTCGTTCTTGATCTTGCCCCTCAGCTTGTTATTAAACATGAAGGCAACCGAGCGTTGGTCGGTGAGGAGGGTAAATCGTTTGCCTGCCAAGTAGTGCCTCCAGCGCCGTACTGCCTCCACAATTGCCTGGGCTTCCTTCTCGACCGACGAGTGTCGGGTCTCGGGGCCCTGTAGGGTCCTTGAGAAGAAGGCTACCGGCCTACCCTCCTGGTTAAGGGTAGCGGCTAGGGCGAAGTCGGATGCATCGCTCTCCACTTGGAAGGGGATTGACTCATCCACTGCGTGCATTGTGGCCTTGGCTATGTCTCCCTTAATGAGGGAGAAGGCCGCGCACGCCTCTTCCGTGAGGGGGAAGGATGTGGTTTTCAGGAGGGGTCTGGCTTTGTCCGCATAATTGGGTACCCATTGGGCATAGTAGGCGAAAAGCCCCAGGGTTCTCCTAAGTGCTTTTGGACAGTGGGGGAGGGGTAGCTCCATGAGGGGGCGCATTCTTTCGGGGTCGGGGCCGATGACTCCGTTCTCTACTACACAGCCAAGGATGGCAAGGCGCGCTGATGACGTCACGTTGCAAGCCACGGGGCTGCCCAGGCAGTCCTCATGGAGTCTCTGATCAGTAAAGACCTGTTTACTTGTTCCCTGGTGTCAATCTCAGTTATTTATAGGAATTCGTCAATTCCTACATTGGTGACCCCGTTTTTGTGAACGTTTTCACAAAAGAAGAGCACAGCATGGAAGCGAACGCTGTTTCACTAAAGCTGCCACAGTTCTGGGAGCAGCAAGCGACCTCGTGGTTTATTCAGGTCGAGGCCCAGTTCGCCCTGCGGAACATCGATGCGGATCAGACCAAATACCTGTATGTGGTCTCCGCACTCGACAGCTCTACCGCCTCTCGGTTCGTCAGCCTCCTCGAAAACCACCCAACGGAGCGCAAGTATGAAACCCTCAAAGCGCGGTTACTGCAGGTTTTCAGGCTCACAAAATCGGAGCGTGCCCGTCGATTACTCGCGATGCCCGGCCTCGGGGACTCCAAGCCTTCAGAGTTGATGAGCCAAATGCTCACACTCCTGGGCTCAGAACCGGAATGCTTCCTGTTCCGAGAAATTTTCCTCAGCCAACTGCCTGAACAGGTGCAAGCTGCCCTGGCCAGATCTGAAATCGTGGACTGTGCAACACTCGCTGCGGAGGCTGACAAAATTTTTGCTGTAACTCGGCAGTACTGCGCCGACACGAGGCACCCAACCCCGCAGACGCCGCCCCAGCTCGTCAGCCTGCTGGGCTGTGTTTCTACCACGTGCAGTTCGGCGCGAAGGCAAAGCGTTGCCACCCTCCCTGCAGTTTTCCCCCCCAAAAAACCAACAACTGCGACCACCGAGGAACGGGTCTAATGGGCACCCCGCGGCCGCGATGGCGATCGGCAACGTGGGAAAGTTGCTCTTCATCATCGACACTCTCTCCGGTCACCGTTTTCTGTGCGACACCGGAGCGCAGTGCAGCATTTTACCCGCGTCCGCCCTCGATGTGCAGACGGGGAATCACGGCCCCACCCTTGAAGCGGCCAATGGCGGAGCAATTCGGACCTTTGGCAGACGGCGAGTTGAGGTGTGCTTCGGGGGACAATGCTTTCACTGGGGGTTTGTTACGGCCAAAGTTTCCCAGCCCCTCCTCGGCGCAGATTTCCTGTGCGCCAACAGCCTCCTGGTCGACGTCAGGAACCGGCGGCTGATCAACGCAGCAACTTTTAATTCTCTTCCGTGTTACCGCAGCAACACTACGTCACGCACTGTCTCCTGTGCGTTCCCGACTCCTGATGAGTTTGCCCGCCTGCTCGGCGAATTCCCCGACCTGACAAGACCCACGTTCTCCTCCTCGGCCACGAAACATGGTGTGGAACACCACATCACCACCAACGGCCCCCCGGTCTACGCGTGGGCCCGGCGCCTGGAACCTGGCAAGCTGGCGGTCGCAAAGGCGGAGTTCGCAACCATGGAACGGTTAGGGATTATTCACCGGTCGAATAGTCCCTGGTCTTCACCCCTCCATATCATCCCGAAGCCTGGCGGCGGATGGCGGCCATGCGGCGACTATCGACGCCTTAATGATGCCACCACTCCTGAGCGGCACCCGATCCCCCACATTCAGGATTTCTCTGCCCATTTGGCAGGGAACACCGTGTTTTCAAAAGTCGACCTTGTCCGGGGCTACCACCAGGTCCCGGTGCATCCACAAGACGTCCAGAAGACCGCAGTCATCACCCCATTCGGCCTCTTCGAGTTTCTATGAATGCCGTTTGGGTTAAAGAACGCCGCCCAGGCTTTCCAATGCCTGATGGACTCCGTGCTGCGGGACCTCAAATTCCTCTTCGTCTACCTGGACGATATTCTAATTGCCAGTCCTACTAAGGCAGAACATACCTGTCACCTACGCACCCTTTTTCGACGCCTCAGCCAACACGGCCTGATTATCAACCCGGCCAAGTGTCAGTTTGGCCTGCACCAAATCGATTTCCTGGGGCATCGCATCATCTCAGAGGGAGCGGTTCCTTTACCTTCAAAAGTGGAGGTGGTGACATCTTTTCAACGCCCGCAGAACATAAAGACCCTGCAAGAATTCCTAGGCATGATAAACTTTTACCACCGCTTCGTGCCTAAGACGGCACTGCTCATGCAGCCCCTGTACGAGGCCCTCAAGGGCAAGGCTGGCAAGAACCCAGTAGACTGGATGGATGACATGGCCCGAGCGTTCGCTGACACCAAACGCGCCTTAGCCAACGCGACTATGCTGCCGCACCCGCTGCCAGGAGCCACCATCGCCCTCACCGCCGACGCATCGGACTACGCAGTCGGTGCCGTGCAACAGCAGTGGGTGAACGGGACGTGGCATTCTTCAGCCGTCAACTACAGCAGAACGAGAGAGCATATAGCACGTTCGACCGGGAGTTGCTCGCCCACTGGCCATCCGCCATTTTCGGTTCCTGCTAGAAGGACGTCCTTTCACCGCCTTTGTGGCCCATAAGCTGTTAACCTTTGCAATGGCCAAGGTCGCCGAACCGTGGTCAGCCCGACTGTAGGATTCGCAAAATTGAACTTTATATTATAAAGGGTCGAATGGCAGAAGAGGCCATGATTTTAAAGACTATTTTAAAAGAAGCCCAGAAAAGGGGCATACAAAATGGCTGCCAGACCCCGTGATCAACTTATTGGGACACTTTAAAATGGTTCCTGCAAATCCTCAGACAGCTTTGTGGATTCAGCCCAAAGTAAGTTCTGGAAGCTGTTTCTGAGAGAACGAAACCAGACACCCACATATACATATAGATTGGATGCAGATCCAGTCAAGATCGGCCTGCAGATAAAGGCCATCTAAATGTTGACCCAGACAAAAGGGAACAGTTTCATATTCATGAGAAGAGCATCAAGGGCCCGTTAAGGACATCACCAGGACATTAAAAACAATGAAGGTCATTCCAGACCAGAGATGGCCCGTTACCGGCCATCCAAGAACAGTTTAAAATATAATGGCCTAGAAATTCAGTTGCCTTAGCGCCGCTTTTGAGGCGCTAGAGGGACTAGCGCCAGAGTTATGGCCAGTTTAAAAATTCCCTGGGGCCCTAAATCGGCGTTGCACCGGTAGCGCTGCGCCGGCACCGATGATGTCATTGGTGTGCGCAGCGTCCCGGTTGCCGTGGTAACCCGCCCGAACTCCGAAATTGAGTTGCGGCCGCCTCGCCCGTGGCAGCCGCAAGCAACGTTCTGGCAGAGGTGCCTTACTCCAGTTTGCGCCGGCGCATTAAAGGCCCCGCGGCGGCCGGCCACTTTCCCGCTGGCCGCCTGCCCGCAGCTCCCTCCCCGGACTTCTCCCCACCCCCCCCCGGAACAGATGCAAGCCCGGCACTTGTCCGAGGTGCCGGGCTCATTTTTAAGCTGATTTGCGCGGGCCGCGGCCGGGTGCAGGCAGCTCCTCCTTAACGGGAGGAGGAGGCCTGCACGTCCCCAGCCTGCCGCACCGCATCGGGTGCCGCAGCGCCGGAATTGCGGCGCGAAACGGCAGTTAGCGCCGATGTACCGCCGCAAACACCCTTCAGTAGCGCCGGCAGCCGTTTGGGCGCGGCGCCACTGAAGTTTTGGCGCGCGCAGGGGACTTAGCGCCGGCACTAACTTCCGGCGCTAAAGCCCTGGCTAAGCCAAAACCCAATTTCTAGGCCAATAACTACCCCGTTGTGCAACAAGCCCGCCAAAAGTTAAACAAAGACTAACCTGATTTGGCGTGAGATAAGGGCTTCTGGAAAAGAAGTATAATTGTGAGAACACACGGGTAGGGGTTACCTCTTCAGCTTTCCAGCTTGCAGGCATGCCCAGTTTTTGAGCTGGGTAAAGAGGAGTCGCTTCGGGAGAAGATCAGCGTGACTCCTCTCCATCGACGGAGAGGAAGAAGAAGAAGACCAAGCCGCCATCAAAATGTCGTTCAAACCGGCGTCCCGCCCCGGGGTAAAACATCGGGAGATCATCGACCAACCCCGGGCCATTGACGAAACGAGAGGCCATCGACCCGCTCCGGCTTGGGAGAAGAGATAAAATACAACTGAAGAAATGATAGGGGCCAGCCCAAGGCTCCTCTGACCGGGGTCGAACCGTCAATTCCCGACCCCGCCAACATCCAGGCCAGCCAGTGTCCAGCCGCCCCCGACCCCCACCTCAGGAGAGAGGTGTGGCGCAGCTCGCTGGGGCTCCACGATCCACGTGGAGACGGGACGCCTGAAAGGATCAAACACAGACCGATTTCAAAACCTTGCACTTCCTAGTTGGATTGGTGAGCATGTTTCTGGCCCTCCATAATCAGATCTAGATAGGTTTAAGGGGGTGGATATTTAAGGGTATAGTTAACATGAGTTGTTATCCCTTGATGTTCCGTGTGTTTCCCTATTTCATGATGATTTTTGTAGAGTATAATATGCCTGTATTTGCCTGAGTTAGTATTGTGTCGTTATGATTTGTTTGTGTTTTTCCCTCCCATGTACTCTCTTATTTGCTTGCATTTGATTTGTGTTACCTTATGCAATAAAATTTCATTTCGTTTCATCAAACTTGGTCTATAAGAGTTTTCTCTACATTGTAGTTCCTGCCCCAAATTCCAGAGTATAGAATCTAAGGGGCGAGTGGGTCGAACGACTCAAGGTTTTACTGTGCAAGAGAGAGAGGCCTCTAGAGAGAGAAACCTCTGTGATCTAAAACCCCTTACACAACAGCAGCGTCAACTGACCTACATATCCAAATTCACCACGGATATACAGCACGTGTCCAGTAAGGACAACCTGGTGGCAGACTGCCTCTCCTGCGCGATCGTCAATATGGTTCATTTGGGCATCGACTACGCCCTCATGGCAGCGGACCAAACCTCAGACCTGGAAGTCCAAGCTTACAGAATGGCCATCACTGGCCTCCAGTTGGCCGACGTCATGTTCCATGCGGCAGGTACCACGCTGTTGTGTGATATCTCCGTACAGGATCCTCGCCCTGTCGTGCCGGTCGTCTGGCGCTGCAAAGTGTTCGACGCCATACATGGGTTGTCACACCCAGGCATGAAGGCCTCTCAGAAACTGATGTCAGCGAAGTTTGTATGGCATGGCATGCATAAGGATGTCTGCGACTGTGGGCCAACACGTGTGTAGTCTGCGAAAGGGCCAAGGTACAGCGCCACATCAAAGCTCTGTTGGCCACCTTAACAGTTCCGGAGCGATGTTTTGACCATGTCAACGTCGACCTGGTAGGACCACTTCCACCCTCCCATGGTTTTTTACACATCCTGACCATGGTGGACTGCACCACCAGATGGCCGGAGCCAGTCCCCCTGTCATCCACTACTTCGGCGGACGTGGCCAGGGCGTTCATTTCCTCCAGGATCGCCCGTTTTGGAGTACCTGCAGATATTTCATCAGACAGGGGACCGAAGTTTTCCTCCGAACTCTGGAATGCAGTGGCCCAAGGACTCGGTGTCAAATTACACCGCACCACAGCCTACCACCCACAGGTGAATGGCCTCTGCGAACGCTTCCACCGGTCATTGAAAGCCGCCCTGAGGGCCAGTCTCCAGGACGCTGGATGGGCAGACAAGCTACCGTGGGTCCTGTTGGGCCTTCGCACGGCCCCCAAAGAAAACCTTCACTCTTCATCAGCGGAGCTGGTGTATGCTCAACCGCTGTGAGTCTCAGGGGACTTCCTACCAACATCGACAGAGCCATGGTCCACGTCTGCTCAGCTTGCTAGTCACCGAGAGGCGGCCAGATGTTTTGCACCGGCACCCACTTCGCACCACGGGCTGCAGAGGTCACACGTTCCCACGGGGCTGCACAAGGCTGAATATGTTTTTATTCGCCATGACGCACATAGGGATCCGCTCAAGGCCCCATATATCGGTCCCTTCCGCGTGTTGGAGGCAGGGGACAAAACCTTCACGGTAGATGTCGGCGGCAAACCGGACCACGTTTCGGTCGATCGCTTAAAGCCAGCACATTTGGACCTCGACCGCCCCGTCGAGACAGCACAGCCGCCGAGACGGGGTCAGCCACCCATCGTCGTCACCGCAGACCAAATGCACCCACTCGCCAGACCGCCAGCCGCCCAGCAGCCTCTGCCTCAAGAGTACAGGAGTCGTTCTGACAGGCTCGTCAGACCCCCTCACCGTTTGACTTTGTCCGTTAAAGCGAATTCTGGGGGGGCGCATGTGGCAGAACCACTGAATGACTCTGGCTGACTGTATATAATTCCCTTTAACAATGTTCTAACACCAGCCTAAACCTGTACCATTGTGTTAGGCATTACTGTGTTTTGTATATAGAGTTTGCATGTACGGGGCGTGGCCCCTTTAAGAGCACGGGAAAACGCGGGCAAACATGATGACGTCACGTTGCAAGCCACGGGGCTGCCCAGGCAGTCCTCGTGGAGTCTCTGATCAGTAAAGACCTGTTTACTTGTTCCCTGGTGTCAATCTCAGTTATTTATAGGAATTCGTCAATTCCTACAATACGACCTTTTCCACCTGAGCCCTCCCCTCCATTTATTAGTTTAAGTCCTTGTGACCGCCATATTTATCCTTTCTGCTAGGAGCCCGGTCCCAGCCGGTTCAGATGGAATCCGTCCCAATGGAACAGTTCCTTCCTGTCCCAGTACTGGCACCATATTCATTATCAGACATTGCAAATTTTGTTTTTTTTGCAGTGGGAATAGACCACTTTCGGTTCTGCCGAACCTCTGCCCTGTGGTGTCACAAAAAATATATTAATTACGGAGGCACCACAGGACAGAGGTTGGGGAGAACATTGAACATTCTGTTGAACAACTGTGGTGTCACCAAGGCAGCAGCATTATGTGTTGGCACAGGTACCTAGGTGACTGGCTAATTTACTTCAGGTGCTCTTATGAGGCTCACAAGACTATTTCCATAAAACCTCTCTAAGGTCATGACTTCATTTCAACTTCCCCCAAATACTATCTAATATGTATTGAACTTGCATATTATCAGTTGAGCACTAGAGGGCCCCTGATGGGAGTAAGCATACTGAAGCAATTACACTCCAGGGTCTCCTTAAGTTAACAAATGCTGGGCTGTATTTTGCGACCCCTGCGGGCGCGTACGTGGTGTGCACGTGCCCGTAGGGGCCACGCAAGTTCCGGGTTTAGGCATGCGAATCTTCTTGACAAACCCTCCGCATCCCCGGGAGAAGGGCCTCTGTGGGTGGAGAGTTGCGCCATTTGCCCAACTTCTGCTCGCTGAATGCCCGTGAAATTCTTACACCTGGTAAAAGCGCCCTCTTGGGGCGCTGTGAGTGAATATCACGGCACTACGTGCCGCAGCACCACACACTGCAGCACGTCGCGCCGCGGTACTGCAGGCCTTCCTCCCCTTATTAAAGTGGAGGGGCCTTGTGCAGCGCGACCCGAGGCCCAGCTGGGCCACCAGGGATCGGAGTGCCGGCAAAAGAGCCCGGCACTCAAGAGAAGTGCTGGGCTCACGGAGCACAGGGGGATGGAGGAGGGCTGCACAGAAGGCCAGGGACAGCAACGGGGGCAGGTGCTGGCAGGCGGTCAGCAACAAAACTGGCCGCCTGGCACCTCCCCACCTCCCCTTTAATTTGCACTGCCCCGACCGCAGGTAGGCCTTCCTGACCCTGTCGGACATAGCGTTCGGCGATAAGTCAGGGTACGCTACCGAAGATCGCAGCCGGGGTGCGAGTGGGGTGCTGCACACGGTGATGGCGTCATCGCCGGAGGCGCTGTGCAGTGGGGTGCTAATGGTTGCCGCCGCCGCTAACCTCCCGCTGAATTTCGCGGGAGGCGTTGGCAGCGCCGTGCCTGGGCGCTGGTTGCTTTGTGCCCCGTTAGCGCCCCCTTAGGGCACTAATGGGAGGTGTAAATCAACTGAATTTTCTCCCCATTCTGTTTTTCTATTCTTCCTACCAAAGTGAATAACCTCACATATCCCTACATTATACTCCATCTGCCACCTTACTGCCCACTCACTTAGTCTCTCTATATCCCTTTGCAGACTCTTTGTTCTCCTCACAGCTTACTGTCTGACCTAGCTTTGTATCATCAGCAAACTTGGATACTTTACACTCGGTCCCTTCATCTAGGTCATTAATATAGATTGTAAATAGCTGAGGCCCAAGCACTGATCCCTGTGGCACCCCATTAGTTACAGCCTGCCAACCTGAAAAAGACCCGTTTATCCCTACTCTCTGTTTTCTGTCTGTTAACCAATCCTCTATCCATGCTGAAATAACAACAGAAAATGCTGGAAAAACTCAGCAGGCCAGGCAACATCCATGGAGAGAGAAACAGAGTTAACGTTTCAGGTCGAAGACCCTTCGTCAGAACTGAGAAAAAAGCAGGAAATGAAACAGATTAAAAAGCAAGTTTGGGGGCTGGGAAATGGGGGAGGGGATGAAAGAACAAAAGGGAAGGTTTGTGAGAGGTGAAGAGATATTCAAGGCGAGACAAGATGGTAATAGGACAGGTAAAGAAACAAAGGATGGCTGCAGATGAAGTGTGAAATGCGCTGGCAAAATGAAAGGCAGCTGCTTCGTGGGAGAGAAAAAAAAAGGAAAAGGCACAAACCAAAAGTGTGGATAAAAAATATATAAAAATATGATAGGGGCCGAGGTTATGATCTGAAATTGTTGAACTCGATATTGAGTCCGGAAGGCTGTAAAGTGCCTAATCGGAAGATGAGGTGTTGTTCCTCGAGTTTACGCTGAGCTTCCGTGGAACAATGCAAGAGGCCGAGGACAGTGAGGTCTGAGTGGGAATGGAGCAGTGAATTAAAGTGACAGGCGACTGGAAGCTCGGGGTCACCCTTACGGACTGAACGGAGGTGTTCCGCAAAGCGGGCACCCAATCTGCGTTTGGTCTCCCCAATGTAGAGGAGACCATATCGTGAGCAGCGAATACAATATACTAGATTGCAAGAAATACAAGTAAATCGCTGTTTCACCTGGAAGGGGTGTTTGGGGCCCTGGACAGTGGGAAGGGGGAAGGTATATGGGTAGGTGTTGCATCTCCTGCGCTTGCACGGAAAGGTGCCGAGTGAAGGGGAAGGGGTACTGGGGGTGATAGAGGAGTGGACTAGGGTGTCTCGGAGGGAGCAGTCCCTATGGAATGCTGAAAAGGGAGGGGAAGATGCCTTTGGTGGTGGGATCATGTTGGAGGTGGCGGAAATGGCGGAGGATGATCCGTTGAATGTGGAGGCTGGTGGGGTGAAAGGTGAGGACAAAGGGAACCCTATCGTGGTTCCGGGAGGGAGGGGCAGGGGCGAGGGCAGAAGTGCGGGAGATAGAACAGACACAGTCGAGGGCCGTGTCAACCACGGTAGAGGGGAATCCTTGGTTGAGGAAAAAGGAAGACATGTCGGAAGCACTGGTGTGGAAGGTGGCATCGTCGGAGCAGATGCGGCGGAGACAGAGAAACTGGGAGAATGGAATAGAGTCCTTACAGGAGGCGGGGTGGGAGGAAGTGTAGTCCAGGTAGCTGTGGGAGTCAGTGGACTTGTAGTGAATGTTGGTCAATAACCTATCCATGCTACTATATTACCCCCAACTCCATGAGCCCTTATCTTGTGTAATAACCTTTTATGTGGCACCTTATCGTATGCCTTTTGGAAATCCAAATATACTACATCCACTGGTTCCCTTTTATCTACCCTGCTAGTTACATCCTCAAAAAACTCTAATAAATTTGTCAAACACGATTTACCTTTCAGAAAACCATGTTGACTCTGCCTAATCATGTTATGATTTTCTACGTGCCCTGATACCACTTCCTTAATAATGGATTCCAGCATTTTCCCTACTACTGATGTCAGGCGAACTGGCCTGTAGTTCCCTGTTTTCTCTCTCTCTCCTTTCTTGAATAGCAGTGTTACATTTACACATGCCTTTGCACACAGCTTGGAGACCATGATTTCCAGGATGGAAGTGATGGGTAACTACATTAGCGCACTTGTGGACTTAACCAGGATGCAGTGTGTGATGGCCGATGTCTCAGCTTCCATTGCAGCACAAGCGGAAGTGACCCAACATCTGAGTGCTGCAGTGAAGCTCAGACTTGTGCCATGCAGGCTCAGCTTGCTGCTATGCAAGCACAGACTGCTGCCACCATGGCTGGGTTTGCCAGTGTTGAAAGGGGCTTGCAGGGTGTCACAGCAGTTCAGCAATCTGTCCTCCAACAGATGACTAGGATTGCTGAGGTGCTGTCCCGGGGGAGTGGCACTGGCTCCGTGGAGCACAAACTTGCTGTCCTCTCTCAGGATAACAGCATTCGTACTCCCACCAGTGCCACTCCGCCAGTCCCCTTGCTGCTACCTGTTAGCAAGCCAGGCCAGACTGCTGCCGTCCATGCCGAGGTGGTACAGTCCACTGCCGGGCCTTCTAGGCCCAGAGCCACTCGAGGTCATCCTGCAAGGCCATCTGCAGTCTCGCCCACTGAATGTCAGCAGCCTTCCACCAAACATGCTGCAGCCACTGGGGTAGCACTTCGCAGGAGCACTAGAACAGGCAAAGGAACATGCAAGACAGAGACTAAGGGAATGCACAAGGGTAATGAGTTGACTTTGAGATGTAGCATTTGATTGATTGATTGATACATTTTGTTTGGAATGCTTGTTTTGTGTTGGCTTTCATTTCAGGATTGTGGTGAAGAGGATGCTGTGATGGTCCATGACAGAAGGATGGTGTAAATTCTGTGGGTTGTTCAGTTAATTAATGCACAGACTCCAAGAGTAACTTAAAACAGGACTTTACTATTCGAAGGTCAGGGCGAATCTGCCCAATAACTCCTGACACAGCACTTATATACCGGTGTGGTCACCGTCGGTATTACAGTATACAGAAGCCAACAAAGTAGTGCAACACCTAAAGTAGTTCTCTTAAAGGTGGACGGTTACATACAATAGTTCTCTTAAAGGTAGACGGGTACATACACTACAATCCTCCCTTTTTAGCTTACAACATACTGATTCCCCATTAAACATACATTATAACATATATACAACTTTATGCACGACAGTTCACAGATTCAGTCTCTCTGGAGGTTTCCGGACTCTGTCCGGATAACGCCTCGGTGGTGTCGTGACTCCCGGCGGGGTAGCAGGTGCTTCTGGCAAGGTCGATTCGGCTTGAAGGACAGTGTCAGGTTCATCTGATTCCAGTATTACCAGATCGGAGGTAGGTGTTCTGGGTATCTCTGTCTCAACATTAACCGTGTAAGGTGGTGGAGTAGATTGGCCATTTGTGGCTGACCCTATGATCTGGTCAACATGGCGCCTTATTATACTGTCCCCAATGTCCACCGTATACATCAACGGCCCTAGCCTTTTTCCAATAGTTCCAGGCTGCCATTTCTCGGTACGTTAGTCCCGGGCCAAAACTTGTTGACCTATCTGAAAAGATCTAGTTGGCCTTTCATTCATGCCCTGGAATTGCCGGTTCTCTACGTCCCTTCTGACGTTTGGCTTAAGCAAATCCAGCCGGCATCTTAGTCGTCTATTAAAAAACATCATGGCGGGAGTTTGATTTGTGACCGCATGTGTTGCATTCCTGTACGCCAACAAGAAGCTATCCACCTTATGTTGTAAGTTAATGGCTTCATTACCCATGGCCTTTATGGCCTTCTTGAAGGTCTGGACAAACCTTTCAGCCAATCCATTGGAGGCGGGATGGTATGGGGCTGACGTGTAGTGCTTAACCCCATTGCTCTTTAAGAATTTCTTGAATTCTTCGGACACAAATTGCGGTCCATTATCAGAACAGATCTGTTCCGGCAGCCCATTCCTAGCAAACATGGTCCTTAACACTGTGATGGTTTTTTCCGTGGTGGTGGTGGACATCTTTATTACCTCCGGCCACTTGGAGTGTGCATCCACCGCTATTAGAAACATTGAGCCCATAAATGGACCAGCAAAGTCGATGTGTACCCTTTGCCAAGGAGATGAGGGCCACTCCCATGGATGCAGAGGAGCCTGTGGTGGCGCGTTTTGGACCTTCTGGCATCCTAGACAGCTCTTAGTGATTTCTTCGATGTCCCCATCAATGCCTGGCCACCACACAAACGCTCTTGCTAGGTTCTTCATTTTCACTCCACCCAGATGTCCCTCGTGCAGCTCCTTTAACACCTTCTGTTGAAGTTTGGGTGGAATCACCACTCTAGATCCACACATCAGGGTTCCTCGACACACTGACAGCTGTTCTTTTCTCTGCGAAAATGCTGGCAGTGTTGGTTCGCCCTGTGCTGGCCATCCCTCCACCGTTAAATCATAGACTCGTGAGAGAGTCGGGTCATTTCTTGTTTCGTTTTCGATCATCGAATTTGTTACTGGTAGACATTCCACTATGGATGAGTGGAACATCTCTACCGGGTCCACTGTAGTCGCTTCTTCTACTATCGGCAATGGCAAGCGCGATAACCCATCAGCATTTCCATGCTGTTTGGACCTTTTGTATTCGATGTCATATTGGTGTGCCCCAAGTAACACGGACCACCTCTGTAACCTTTGCGCTGTCATGGTGGAAACGGCCTTGTTAGGGTTGAATATGGACACCAACGGCTGGTGGTCTGTCAGTAATGTGAACTTCTTGCCCTGCAGGTAATGATTGAATTTCTTTACGCCCCACACAAGGCTGAGGGCCTCCCTATCTATTTGAGCATAATTTCGCTCCGCGGAGGTCAATGATCGGGACGCGAATGCCACTGGCCTTTCCGAGCCATTTGGTAACTTGTGTGAAAGTACTGCTCCAATTCCATAGGGGGAAGCATCACAAGCTAGACGAAGAGGTAACGTTGGGTTGAAATGAGCCAACACTTCTTCAGAGGTAATCAACGCCTTGCTTCTGCGAAAGGCCTTTTTACATTCCTCACTCCACTTCCATGGTACTTCTTTCCGCAACAGAGCATTCAGCGGATGCAGCACCGTGGATAGATTCGGCAGAAACTTGTGATAATAATTAATCAACCCCAAGAATGATCTTAACTGTGATACGTTTTCCGGAGCGGGGGCCTTCACGACAGCTTCTATCTTGTCAGGTGACTTGTGCAGCCCCTCTCGGTCAATGACATGACCGCAGTACGAGATCCGTTTTTGGAAGAACTCACATTTCTTGCGATTAACTCGAAGGCCATATTCCTTCAACCTAGTGAGCACCAGTTTCAAATTTGTGAGGTGTTCTTCCTCGTCTTCTCCCGTAATCAGGATATCGTCTAAGTAACACTGCGTGCTTGGAATTCCTTGTAATACCTGCTCCATGGCCCTCTGCCAAATTGCTGGAGCCGAAGCTACCCCAAAAACCAGTCTATTATAACGATACAAGCCTCTGTGTGTGTTGATGGTGAGGTACTGACGCGACTCTTCCTCGACTTCCATTTGTAAGTATGCCTGTGCCAGGTCTATCTTGGCGAAGTGTTTCCCTCCAGCCAACGAAGCAAAGATATCTTCAATCCGCGGAAGCGGGTATTGTACCGTGTGAAGCACCGGATTCACTGTGATCTTGAAGTCTCCGCAGATGCGGACCTTCCCCGGTCCCCCTGGCTTGTCACTTGGTGAAGACTTCATGACGGGAACAATGGGCGTGGCCCACTCACTCCAGTCCACTTTTGACAGTACCCCTGATCGTTCAAGTTCTTCCAGTTCTGCCTCAACAGCAGGTCGTATCGCGTAAGGTACCGATCTGGCTTTGAAAAATTTTGGGCTTGCATGTTCTGCAATCTTAACCTTTGCTTTAATTCCTCGCAGTGTTCCCAGTCCTTGCTGGAATACCTCTTTAGCTTCGTCTAATATTCTGGACAACCGTTCAGGTTTGACATCTTCCTTTCCGGAATCTACCGTCATGGTGTTTAGTGAATGCCAGTCTATCTTTATTTTCCTGATCCACTCCCGTCCCAGAAGTGGTGGACCTCCCTCAGGCAACACATACAGGTCCATCCTTTGGTGCTCTTTGTCCTTGTATCTCACCTTGACTTCTATCTTTCCGATGGGGTATACTTTGTGCCCCGTGTATGTCTTCAATACTAGTTCCGTATCCCGTAGGGGAATATGCTTGAATAACTTTTTATAATCATGCTTATTCATGACCGTCAACGCCGATCCGGTGTCCACTTCCATTTTCACTTGGACTTTTGCAATCTGTAGTGTGATCCAGATAGCTTGTCGGTCAGCTTCATTACTCACATTGTGAATTCTCAGACTATCCAGTTCCTTGCAGTTGGAGTGTGAGTACGAATTCTGTTCTTCCGGACTCCTCCTAGTCACCTCATGTACCTTTCTGTACCTCTTTTGTGGTGACTCATTATTGTTGGTCTTCTTTCCTGACCGGCATACCTTAGCTATGTGACCGAGCTTGCCACATTTCCTACATTCCTGGTCTTTAAACCAGCATTGGTTCTGGTCGTGTGTTGTCTTCCCACAACGATAGCATTTCGTTGTACCCGAAGTAATTTGCTGCACCCTGAGTGCCGCTGCCTTTAGCTGCATTTCCGCCGTTCCTTTCGCTGCGGCTTCGTTCGATGCAGCAATAAGGACAGCCTTCTCAAGTGTAAGATCGTTCTCTTCGAGTAGTCGCTTTTGCGTTCCTTCCTTTGACAACCCGCACACGAACTTGTCTCGCAATGCCTCTGTCAGATTCCCTCCAAACTGGCAATGTTTCGCTAGTCTACGCAGTTCGACCAAGTATTCTGCGTTGCTTTCATCTTTCCTTTGCGTTCTCGCATAGAATTTGGATCATTCCACTAACATCAGTGGTGCGGGGTTAAAATGATCCTTCAGGACAGCAACAATATCATCGAAAGTCTGATCCGCCGGTTTAGCTGGTGCTAGTAGATGCTTCAAGAGCCCGTATGTCTTTGCGCCCATCGAGTTTAGCAAGGTTATAGCTTTGTCATCTTCTGCTATTTTATTGGCCTCACCATAGATCTCAATGCGTTCCACATATGTTCCCCAGTCTTCTACCTCGGAGTTAAAATCGTTGATGTTACCACGCTTAGGCATCTTCCTCTCTTCCTGATAACACCACGGATTATTTCTTTAAATTTTCTTTTTTTTTTCAAGATGGCGGTTCCCGCGAAAATGGCGGTTTCCCGTGCTTATCTTCTCTCCCCGCCCACTTCAATGGCAGTTCCCCGCTTCTGTCTTCTTCTCCGTCTAATGGCGGTTTCCCGCGTTTCTTCCCCTGGCGGGAGGGGTACACTTTCCCCACGGGCGACGGCCGCTGGCTTTCAGGTTCACAGCCTGCGCGTCGGCTTCAGTGCTTTCCCTTTTCTCGGCAGGGCAACCGGCGCTGGGTACACCCCGTTGACGGAGAACAGTTTCAGCCGCTGGACTGGCTCTCGCTCAGTCTCCCTTGCTCGGGCTCTGTCTCTCTCCCGCTCGCTCGGCTCCCAATCGCGCCTCCCAGCCCTCTCGCAGTCCGGTGCTTCCCTCCCCGGCTGCGGCTGAGTTTATCTCTTCCCGCGCCTACGTTCCCGGTCGCTGCGCTTCGTGGCTTCGGTCACAGCCCGGCCTTTTTCGCCGGTCGCGGTCTAGCTGTCTCACGACGCCGTTGCGTCCCCAGCCTGTCTGTACCGCGGCTTCCTTGCTCCACGCTGCCCCAGTCTCAGCGCCTCTGGACCCGACTTCTGTCCGGCTCCTTTCCCCCTCGACCGTGGTCGAGTGCACCGCCCTTATCCTCCGGTTATTCTTTTTACTTTCCCTTACTCACAGTCATCGTGGCCGCCTTGCTTCTCGTGCTGATTGGCTCACTCCTCACCGTGGCAGAAGGGACAGTCAGTGCCTGTTGCTGATGGAAGTCTTTGTCTCTAAATTCTTCCTCCTTTCTAGTTCTGCAGCCTCGAGTTTTCTCCCAGCAGAACGACGAGGGCGGTTGCCTCTTCTCGACGCTCGTTAACTGCTTCGGACGTATTGTTGCCGCAGGGTACGATCGGACTCGTCGCCGCTGTAAATTCTGTGGGTTGTTTAGTTAATTAATGCACAGACTCCAAGAGTAACTTAAAACAGGACTTTACTATTCGAAGGTCAGGGCGAATCTGCCCAATAACTCCTGACACAGCACTTATATACCGGTGTGGTCACCGTCGGTATTACAGTATACAGAAGCCAACAAAGTAGTGCAACACCTAAAGTAGTTCTCTTAAAGGTGGACGGTTACATACAATAGTTCTCTTAAAGGTAGACGGGTACATACACTACAGATGGTAAGGCGGGGAAGTGTTGAGCAATGGAGATCTGGGTTTTATGTCAGGGGAACCGGAGTCTGATGATGCACTCATGGACAGCCTGTCCTGAAAGTAGATTGGCAAGCTGCCTCCTCCATTCCTCCTCTTCCTGCTCCTGAGGTGGTGGCAGAACCTGTGGTGGCAAGGGCTGCGCCCTCATGCTGGCCAAGTTCTGGAGGCTGCAACAGACCATGACGAAATGGAAAACCTGCTCGAACGAGTATGGGAGGGCTCCTCCCGAGTGGTCAATGCAGTGGATCCGTTAGTTTAGCACCCCGATGGTCTGCTTGATGGCGTTCCTCGTGGAAGCATGGCTCTTACTGTATGAGTGCTGACCACGAGTGGTGGGGTTGTGGAGGGGAGTCATCAGCCAGGTGTGGAGCGGATAACTCTTGTCACCGAGCAGCCACCCTCAGGTTTGACGTGGTGGCTGGAATATTGCTGGCACACCGGACTAGCACAGGATGAAGGCATCATGACTGCTGCCAGGATAGCGGGCATTCACCAGCATGATGTGTTGGGCGTGGTCGCTAATACATTAAGTGAGTGGTAGCCTTTGCGGTTGCGGTACATCTCAGTATTGAAATGTGGAGCCTCAGAGCCACGTGTGTGCAGTCGATGGCGCCCTGCACCATGGGAAAACCCGATACCCTAGCAAAGCCACGTGCACGCTCCTCCTGTTTCTCTCTGTTTAGAGAGAAGGCAATGAAGTCCTCTCTCCTGGTGTAAAGAGCTTCTGTGACCTCTCGGATGCAGCGATGGACAGCGAACTGTGAGATGTTTGCAATGTCACCTGTTCCAGCCTGGAAGGATCCACTGGTGAAGAAATTGAAGGCCATGGTCACCTTGAGGGCCACTGGCAGAGTCATCCTCACCCTGCTTTCAGACTACAGGTCTGGTTGCAGGAGGTAGCAGAGTTCTGTGACCACCTCCTTGGTGAAGCGGACCCGACAAACACACTGCTCCTGGTTTAGGTGCAGGTAGGAGAAGTGCTCCCTAAAGACCTTAGGTGGGTAAGGCCTTGCGCTGAGAGCCCTCCTCCTCCTCCCTCTGCGAGAAGCTTGTCCCCTTTGCTGCATCTGCTCCATCTTCATGTCAAGCTGCAGGCCAAGTGAGACTGCAACTAGAACCCCTATGACTGGGAGCAAGTGGCGTTTTCAGAGGCCTTCCTTTAAGAGCCAATGCCTTGCACACGTCAGCAGCACTCCCTGCACACTTTAACAACTTTTTAAATGTCTTATACCAAGCGACTACTCAAATAAACTGCACAGGAACTAGTACAAAAGCAGAAAGCAACTTACCTCAAAGTTACATGTGTCCATTTAAATATTGCTGGTGGGGGTCCGTCGTGCAGCTAAACACACATTCAACTGTGCATGTTTAGGAGAGGGCATACAGTGGAGTGGCGACGTCGAAAGTGGTAGGTTGTAACACGCTGATTGATATGACGATCATTTGAATTCTCCTGGTACACGCAGGCAACGGCTGCACTATCGCCCTACCCAAAATGGTGACCAGCGTGGGCCTCACTGGAAGTTGGTGGAAGCGTGGCGAGCGCCATTCTTTTGCTTCAAACCGGCCATAACAGCTGGCACTAAGCACGGGTATTTTGTGGCCATAGTCTTCGGTTCTCGCCACAAACTCCGTTCCCTAGCCACCAACTCCATTCCTCTCCCTGGCTACTGTCTGAGGCTGAACCAGATTATCCGCGCCATCACTAAGAATGCCTATTTCTATCTCTGGAGCATTGCTTGGCTCCACCCCTGCCTTAGCCCATCTGCTGCTGAAACCTTCATCCATGCCTTTGTTACCTCTAGACTTGACTATTCTAATGCACTCCTGGCTGTCTTCCCACATTCTACCCTCTGTGAACTTGAGCTCATCCAAACTCTGCTGCCCGTGTCCTAACTCACACCAAGTCCCATTCACCCATCACCCCTGTGCTCGCTGACCTACATTGGCTCCCGGTTAAGCAACATCTCGATTTTTAAAATTCTCATCCTTGTTTTCAAATCCTTCCATGGCCTCGTCCCTCCCTATCTCAATAATCTCCTCCAGCCCCACAACCCTCTGAGATCTTTGCGCTCCTCCAATTCTGGCCGCTTGCACATTTTCAATTTTAATCGCTCCACCTTTGGTGGCTGTGCTTCAGCTGCTGAGGCCCTAAGCTCTGGAATTCCCTCCCTAAACCTCTACCTCTCTTTCCTCCTTCCAAATGCTCCTTAAAACCTGCCTCTTTCACCTGCCCTAATATCTTCTTGTGTGGCTCGGTGTCAAATTCTGTTTTATAACGCTCATGTGCAGCGCCTTGGAACGTTTTGCTACATTAAAGGCGCTATATAAATACAGTTTGTTGTTGTATAATGTGCTTTATTATGGGTGTCAGGCTGCTTTGATGCTGCTGTCTGAGGACTGAGTCTCACCTCCCTGAGGACTGAGCCTCACCTCCCTGAGCCTCACCTCCCTGAGCCTCACCTCCCTGAACCTCACCTCCCTGAGCCTCACCTCCCTGAGCCTCACCTCCCTGAACCTCACCTCCCTGAGTCTCACCTCCCTGAGCCTCACCTCCCTGAGCCTCACCTCCCTGTCTCACCTCCCTGAGCCTCACCTCCCTGAGTCTCACCTCCCTGAGCCTCACCTCCCTGAGCCTCACCTCCCTGAGCCTCACCTCCCTGTCTCACCTCCCTGAGCCTCACCTCCCTGAGCCTCACCTCCCTGAGCCTCACCTCCCTGAGCCTCACCTCCCTGAACCTCACCTCCCTGAGTCTCACCTCCCTGAGCCTCACCTCCCTGAGCCTCACCTCCCTGTCTCACCTCCCTGAGCCTCACCTCCCTGAGTCTCACCTCCCTGAGCCTCACCTCCCTGAGCCTCACCTCCCTGAGCCTCACCTCCCTGTCTCACCTCCCTGAGCCTCACCTCCCTGAGCCTCACCTCCCTGAGCCTCACCTCCCTGAGGACTGAGCCTCACCTCCCTGAGGACTGAGCCTCACCTCCCTGGGGACTGAGCCTCACCTCCCTGAGCCTCACCTCCCTGAGTCTCACCTCCCTGAGGACTGAGCCTCACCTCCCTGAGCCTCACCTCCCTGAGCCTCACCCCCCTGAGTCTCACCTCCCTGAGCCTCACCTCCCTGAGCCTCACCTCCCTGAGTCTCACCTCCCTGAGCCTCACCTCCCTGAGTCTCACCTCCCTGAGCCTCACCTCCCTGAGCCTCACCCCCCTGAGTCTCACCTCCCTGAGCCTCACCTCCCTGAGCCTCACCTCCCTGAGTCTCACCTCCCTGAGCCTCACCCCCCTGAGTCTCACCTCCCTGAGCCTCACCCCCCTGAGTCTCACCTCCCTGAGCCTCACCCCCCTGAGTCTCACCTCCCTGAGTCTCACCTCCCTGAGCCTCACCTCCCTGAGTCTCACCTCCCTGAGCCTCACCTCCCTGAGTCTCACCTCCCTGAGCCTCACCTCCCTGAGGACTGAGCCTCACCTCCCTAAGGACTGAGCCTCACCTCCCTGAGCCTCACCTCCCTGAGCCTCACCTCCCTGAGTCTCACCTCCCTGAGTCTCACCTCCCTGAGCCTCACCTCCCTGAGCCTCACCTCCCTGAGTCTCACCTCCCTGGGGACTGAGCCTCACCTCCCTGAGCCTCACCTCCCTGAGCCTCACCCCCCTGAGTCTCACCTCCCTGAGCCTCACCTCCCTGAGCCTCACCTCCCTGAGTCTCACCTCCCTGAGCCTCACCTCCCTGAGTCTCACCTCCCTGAGCCTCACCTCCCTGAGTCTCACCTCCCTGAGCCTCACCTCCCTGAGCCTCACCCCCCTGAGTCTCACCTCCCTGAGCCTCACCTCCCTGAGCCTCACCTCCCTGAGTCTCACCTCCCTGAGCCTCACCCCCCTGAGTCTCACCTCCCTGAGCCTCACCCCCCTGAGTCTCACCTCCCTGAGCCTCACCCCCCTGAGTCTCACCTCCCTGAGCCTCACCTCCCTGAGTCTCACCTCCCTGAGCCTCACCTCCCTGAGTCTCACCTCCCTGAGCCTCACCTCCCTGAGCCTCACCCCCCTGAGTCTCACCTCCCTGAGCCTCACCTCCCTGAGCCTCACCTCCCTGAGTCTCACCTCCCTGAGCCTCACCTCCCTGAGTCTCACCTCCCTGAGCCTCACCTCCCTGAGGACTGAGCCTCACCTCCCTAAGGACTGAGCCTCACCTCCCTGAGCCTCACCTCCCTGAGCCTCACCTCCCTGAGTCTCACCTCCCTGAGTCTCACCTCCCTGAGCCTCACCTCCCTGAGCCTCACCTCCCTGAGCCTCACCTCCCTGAGGACTGAGCCTCACCTCCCTGAGGACTGAGCCTCACCTCCCTGAGCCTCACCTCCCTGAGCCTCACCTGCCTGATCCTCACCTCCCTGCAGCTGGGTTTCCGTGCTAGGGTGTGGGAGTCAGGGAATTGCATTAGGTTTGGCTTTGGCTTTATTTATTATTTTTATAATTTGCTGTGTATTGTAAAATGTCATAAAATTTTATGAAAACTTTAGTTAGAAGTTACTTATATCACTAATGTTTTTGTCGAATCAGTGGTATTTGCTTAGTGTTTCTCATTGCACTCAATACTGTAGAAACATCACAGAAGTACTTAAATATTACTTACCTTTAAATCTTTCTATTCTTCTGTGTTCTTTCTTTGATTTATAAATTTTTATCTCGCTATAAAACAAAAAATCAAATATTTTATTCGGGGCTTGGTGTTAATGGGACACTCAACTAAGGTAAATGCAGTAACATTTGCAAGCAGTGGACATATGTCATCTGAGCGAATGCCATGTGATTAATTGCCACATGATCAAATCTCCAGTAATATGTCAAACCAGAGTTGGCAACCCTATTCCAGGGTCTTTAATAAAAGCAGCTATTACATTACTAGACCCATCTGAGTATTTCTAACAGTGGTGACAAGGATAAAAGGCAATGCATTGATACGAAGATCGAACATTGAACATCTTTGTTACTTAGGTAGTGGTAAACCTTCTAAATACAATTTTTTTTATGTCAGCATTAGTTGGAAAAGTCAGAGTGTACTGAACGGGATCTAGCTGGAGTGAGCATGTAGAAAGACTTAATTTTTATGTTGAGGTAAAATTACTTTACACAGAGGCCAAAAAGAGAACAGTTTTGCTTATTATCCGTGGACCTACAAGGTATACATTGATTAAGAATTTGATCGCTCTTGCCCAGTCTAAAGGTAAAACATATGAGGAATTAGTCCAATTGGTCAAAGAACATCTGAGCCCAAAGCCACTTGTTATTGTAGAATGGTTTAAGTACAACCAGAGGAGGCAAGGGATGATGAAAATGTTTCTCAATTTTTGGTACAATGGAGGAAACTGAAACACGTGAATTTTGTGGGTTTCTCGATGATGCAATAAGAGACCAGCTTGTCTGCAGTTTGAGGGAAACGTCGATACAGAGAAAACTGTTGGTGGAAGGCAAATTCACGTCTGCTGGAGCTCTCACAACAGCACTTGGGATAGAGATTGCTGCCAGCCATGCCAATGAGTTCCATGTCACAGGGTTCAACAGCTCTAGAGAGAACAGAGGGGCTTATCCATGTTGGAGGTGTGGTAAAAATAATCATCATCCAGGCCAATCTTTTTGTAAGAAGGTTAACTGCACAGAATCAGGCCATTTAGCTAAGTGTTGCTGGAAGTCAGTAGATGCTGCTAGGCAGGAAGAAGAAAAGAGCCTCCCAAATTATATTTGAGGATGAAACTGTACCACAAGGTGTATATTCCATAGCAGAAAAGGAGCAATGCAAAATTGAGGTCCCTGTCTGGATAGAAGGTGTAAAATGTCAATTTGAATTGGATAGTGGGGCTGCAGTAACTATTATGTCATCAAAAGTATATGATCAAAAGTATATGAAGAAAAGTCTCAGAAATTTGCCCTGCAAAAAAGTAGCTGGTGCCACTCCTCACAAAACTTCAGATGATTCGCCCACTCCCATGCGTAACAAACCAACCACCTTCCAGGACATTGTTCGTGCTTCTGATTCTGATATGCACTCTCCAGGATGGTGTCTGAAGAAAGCTGTGAAACCTGCCAATGTTGAAATCTAACCTGAGAAGTCATCATCTACTGCTCCTGTTATAAGTCCCAGCTTATCCACTGTCAAGATACCCTCAAAATCAAGGAAGCCTCCAATCATTTGGACTTGTAGATAGTTATGAGTGCTATTGGTTATCATATTATTATATTACATAGTTGCTGAATTTCTTCAGTTAATGATTTTTACTTGGTAACCAGCCACATTCTTCATGATTGCTGTCATCTTGAAATTCTGAGGTTGGGGGGGTGCGGGGGGGGAAGTGATATTGTACTTGCATATTGTTAGTTGAACTCTAGAGGGCCCCTTGATGGGAGTGACACATATTGCAGTAATTATACTCCAGGGTCTCCTCATGTTAACAATGTTATATCATTAGGGGAAGGTTCCAGAGTGTTTAATAAAAGCAGCCATTATATCGCAACATCAATCTGAGTGTTTCTTTGGACATAATCTACAGCTATCTTGGTGCTTTCATTATCCCTGGGGAAGGGGAGTAATTATTTGACAATAGTGGGAAAAGTCTTCCTCAGTGATGGTAGGAACCCATGTACATTCTCACAGATCATCCCTTATTTTGCTTTGTTGCATCCTAGCCTCTTTTTAAGATGTTACTATGACTAACACCTCTCAATCATATTCTCAGTGCAGTGGGGTTAGTGTCTTTTCAGGTACTTAATACATTTGCACATTACCTTAAGAACAAGTATTACCAATGTATTTTTGTTATCTGATCCATGTAATATAACTGGGTTCCTGAAAATACATGAGGATTTACATAAGATATGCATCTCAGGAGCCAACATTCAGAAAATTCAATAATTTCTAGAATGAAGAAACATTCCCAAAGCACTCGCCTTGTTACTGCAACTCCAGCATGCTGGGTTACCTAGAAAGAGAAAAAAAGTAACTTGCACTTATATAGGACCTTTCACGACCTCAGTGCTTCATAGCTAATGAATAACTTTTGTAGTATTGTAATGTAGTAACTGTTGTAATGTAGGCTGCCTAGGATTTACACTAGGAAAATGGTATTTACATTTTCGGGTCCTTTTTCCACAATGATCGACACTTCAATGTAATTAATTGGCTATTTGTATATGTTTGTTTCTGAGACATTGCTCTGAAGTTTCTGATCTGTGCATCTGAACTAGTGACTTACGGGAGCCAAGTAGCTAATTCCCTGTTTGTTAAGGTGATAACTATGCTAATTGGTTAGCTAAACCGCACAAACAGTAGGTTGCTCAGAGCAACTGCAGTGTTTCTGCATCTTAGTAAATGGTTTCTTCTGCATGAAAACATTCTCTCTTAGACACTCCTACAGTATTGTAGGCCCTTGGCCATGGAGAACATTGTATCAGTGCATCGCCTTGAGGGCTGAATATTAAAGTTACCTGATAGTGTTTCTGGTCATACTTCTGCTGTTTATAATTGTTTCTTTTGATGTGACAGCCCTGCCCATAGCTTCAGGAAGATAAACATATGTCAGTTTAGAACGAAGAATAAAACTGAAGCTAATGACATTTGACCAGAAGAACAAGAAAAATGACTTAAAAAAAAATACATTACTGAAGACGTATAGAATTTAAAATGTGCAACATGATAAATGATGAGTAGGGTAGTTGCAAGACAGTACTTGAATTGACTGGTCTGTTGAAACCATAAACTGAAAGAAGGAAGAATGTTTGCAGAACATTGAGAATCACAGATGCTGCCCTGGCCTACTGAGTTTTTCCAGCGTTTTCTGTTGTTATTTTGGATTTCCAGCATCCGCAGTATTTTGCTATCGTATTGTGAATTAACTGTTGCCTTAAGCTCACCATTAGCTGTTCTTTTATTTTAGAATATGCAGCATGTAGTTAAACATTTGCATTTGACTTTTCATATGATGGTATACAAGCTGAATGTACAGCAATGATGCTATGGGGAAATAAAACTAATAGTAACATAAATTCTGAACCTATATATGGCATCATGTGGTATAGTATTACGGTGGAACATCCATTATCTGTATCTCAATCAGCTGCTTTCTTGATTATCTGCCATAAATTTCATGGGACAAAACTTTGTGTGAGATGTTGCCTCACTAAATAGTCCACCAACGTTTATTTTGTTACTTGTGTTTTAACTATTTTCTTGATACTTATATTGTATTTTTCTAGGGTATTGGTACCATAACTTAGGGACCCTGCACTATTTACCAATTACTATTATCCACAATGGGTGGGAAGTGAGAACAGGGATGAAGGCATTTCCATTATGAAGTTCCACCACATGTAGTGTTTTTAGTTCCAAATCAATTGGAAGTAAATGGGTCACTATAGAGTTACGCATAAAAGGGGATATTTCCCTTGGTCCGTGCTCAGGCACACTACATCACCTGGCAACAGCGAATATTAGAAAATCGGGCAAGTCAGAGTGCATGCTGGTAACGGAACCTGTCCAATTTTTCATCCATTCAAATTAATGCCAGGAAAATTGGGCAGGTTTCTTTACAGATGTGTGTTTTGACCCATCCTATTTACCCATATTTACTGAAGCCAGGCAATCCAGTGTGCCAGGGCACAGATCGTGAAAAATTTACCTCAGATACTAATTCTACTACATAATTTGTATTTACTTGTCATATCAATTCAAATACTCGATGTCTTTCAGCTCACACATTCTAGCATCCAACTGCATCTTGACCTCTCCTTGTATATGTGATTATATTGCCTTTCCTGCCTTGCCCAAAGATAATTAATAAAAAATAGCCCCATTGATTTCATAGGCTGGTTTTTGTATTGCAAATGATTACTCTGCAATCGATTGCAGTAGCTGAAATGCCAGCCATTTCAATTTTATCTACCTCCAATATCCGAGCAATGCTAGACATCAAAAAGCACTAGCATCCCTTGTTCCCAGCATTGCTAAGAGCACAAATACAGGAATTATGTTGTAGGATGTCATCCCCTCATTTGCATGCACCCACCCATTTGTGTGTGGGCATATTATGTGCATGCCCCCAAGTGGGCTGGAAATGTCGATGGATGGCAAAAGGGACAGGAGCAAAGGTGATTGAGTCCCACCCTCCTGTCTGCCCCTGGCTACTCTGAATATGGTAGATTTTGAAAATGCTTTAGATCTCCTCGCCCCACAAAAGTTACACTTTGTTAATGCATCTGTCTTTCTATCAATTGATCATAAAACTCAATAATTATCCATACTTTAAAATTTTACAGCAATTGGAAATTGGCTTAAATTATACTTAGCACCATCTGCATCATCGTGAAAAAGTAAATTAAGCATACTTTAATTATTTTGAGGTGTTTTTGGGAGCTGTGTGCAGTATATTTGGGTTATACTAACAATAATGAATTTAGAATAGCTCCCTTCTGGGAAAGGTATTTAATTAATTCAAAGGATTATATATATCCTTTTGTAAGCAATACATATCCACTTTAAGTTTTATTGTATTGATTGTAACTTCTTTCAAGACTTGTGTCTCACTAGATCCATCCACACCCTTATCAAACCTTGAAAGGGTTGTTAATTAATGAAACAAAAACAAGGAACAGCAGTCTCACCGGATGCTTTTTTCATTCAAAGAGAGCAATGTTGGGTGTTGTCCGAAACTCTGGGTAATAAGGCTAGGCATGTTTAAAGGAATTTTAGCTGAAAGAAAAGTTCTAGTTTCATTCTGAAAGGTTAACTTGTAAACATGTAAAAAAAACATAGCAAACAGTGCTGAGATTAGATTACCTCTAGTCTTTCAAATAATCAGGATTAAGTGCAAACCAGTATGATGGGTATATTGGCCTAGAAATTCAGTATAGCCACTTTTGGGGCGGTAAAGTCGGGCAGCCGCTAAAGTTTGCGCCCGGCGCAAAGTCGAGCCCCCTTCGCCGATATTCAGTTGCATCGCCCTAAGAGGTTGCTGCTGCGCTAAAACAGGCGATGCACGACTATCATTAGGCGCTAAGCCGGCAGCCCGGGGCGCTAACACCGGAAGTTGGGCGCAGGGCAGGTGCGGCGAGCTGCTGATTGCCGGCAGACACTCTGGCTCCGGTGAACTCTTAAAGGGGGAGGGTGGATTTGTTTTTCTGAAAGGCCAAGACTAGTGTATTTGTGTTTTTGGGGAGGGCTTCTCTCCATCAGTTTGTTATGTGGTACCGGTCTTCTTCTTCTTCTCCTCCTCCTCCTCCTCCTCCTCCTCCTCCCAAAGAAGGAGTGTTGCAAAACGGCTGCCTTTTCTACTGCAGGAGTGCCCTTTAATTTGCGCTCCCCGCGGCCCGCATCGGCTGAGCACCGTTCGACTCAACAGTCGCTAGGGCCGCCAGGCGCACAATGGGGCGGCGCGAGTGAAGTTCCGGTTCCGGGCGCACAAAAGGCGTTGCACGACGAAATGACGTCATGATCTGCGCGCGCAGATGAGCGCGCGCAATGACTTTGCGCCGGCGCTAAATGTCTACTGAAGTTGGGGCGAGGCGCAGATCGCGCTGCGCCCGGGCGCTAAGCGCCTAGCGCTCGAGATCTACTCCTCCTAAGGCGCTAACAGCTGGCGCAGCCAACTGAATTTTTAGGCCATTGTGTTTAATCGGAGTTTAGGATGGAATATAACACACTAATTATACAGCAAAAACATACGACCGTGACAACCGGACCCGATTGGACAGACGGCTGGCATGCACGAACAACTCTTCTTATTCGATAGCAAAATACTGCAGATGCTGGAAATCCAAAATAACAACAGAAAATGCTGGAAAAATTCAGCAGGCCAGGCAACATCTGTGGAGAGAGAAATAGAGTCAACGTTTCAGGTCGAAACCCTTTGTCAAGACTGAAAAAGCACAAGAAATGAAACAAATTAAAAGGCCAGTTTGGGGGCTGGGAGAGAACAAAAGAGAAGTGAAGAGACATTAAGAGGTATTCAAAATGAGACGAGATGGTGATAGGACTAGTGGAGACAAAAGACGGCTCTAGATTAGGTGTGAGGTGCGCTGGCAGAATGGGAGACAGCTGCCATGTGGGAGAGAAAAAAAGGGGGGGAAGGGCCAAAACAAAGGTGTGGATAAAAAATATAAGTAAAAATGTAATGGGGGCCGAGGTTATGATCTGAAATTGTTGAACTCGATATTGAGTCCGGGAGGCTGTAAAGTGCCTAATCGGAAGATGAGGTGCTGTTCCTCGAGCTTACGCTGAGCTTCCGTGGAGCAATGCAAGAGCCCGAGTACAGTGAGGTCTGAGTGGGAATGGGGCGGTGAATTAAAATGACAGGCGACTGGAAGCTCGGGGTCATCCTTACGGACTGAACGGAGGTGTTCCGCAAAGCGGTCACCCAATCTGCGTTTGGTCTCCCCAATGCAGAGGAGACCATATCGTGAGCAGCGAATACAGTATACTAGATTACAAGAAGTACAAGTAAATTGCTGTTTCACCTGGAAGGGGTGTTTGGGGCCCTGGACAGTGGGAAGGGGGGAGGTGTAAGGGCAGGTGTTGCATTTCCTGCGCTTGCACGGGAAGGTGCCGGGCGAAGGGGAAGGGGTGCTGGGGGTGATAGAGGAGTGGACTAGGGTGTCTTGGAGGGACCGGTCCCTACGGAATGCTGAAAAGGGAGGGGAGGGGAAGATGCATTTGGTGGTGGGATCACGTTGGAGGTGGCGGAAATGGTGGAGGATGATCCGTTGAATGTGGAGGCGGGTGGGGTGAAAGGTGAGGACAAGGGGAACCCTATCGTGATTCCGGGAGGGAGGGGCAGGGGTGAGGGCAGAAGTGCGGGAGATAGAACGGACACGGTCGAGGGCCGTGTCAACCACGGTAGAGGGGAATCCTCGGTTAAGGAACTCTTCATCAACTCTTGGCCAGACCGAATATTGAGTGGCGCCCCCTGCCTTTCTGCCTGCCGCTAGCAATGACAGGTAAAGGGGAACGTTTTGCAGTCAGGAAGGCTGGAGGAGCGCTATTTTAATGCGGCCACTTCCTGCCTTTTTTGTTGGCGGCATCTTTGCACCACGCATTCTGAGAGGGAGAGAGAGAGAGATTCTGAGAGAGAGAGAGAGAGATTTCTGGAGCGATTCAACGCTGTGTGAAGGAGTTTTGGGTACTGAGCAGCACTTTGCAGGTTCATTTTGATTTGACCTTCCTTGCATCGATTTTGAAAAGACGATGGGGGCTGCATTGATTCGTGGCATCGTCCTGCACCTGCAGAATCGGAGGCAGCAGAGGCGCAGAGAGAGAGTGGCAAACATGGCCAGAGGGAGGAGGGCCAATAGGCCCCTGCATAGGAGACCTTACCGTCCGAGGGCATTCAGGGAGCAGTTCTCATACCTTAATTTGTCTGAGGAGCAGTGTTTCCGCAGGCTGCGTTTCAGCAAGGAGGTGGTCACTGAGCTCTGCCACCTGCTGTAACCAGATCTGCAGCCTCAACTGAGGACTAGGCCGTCTCTGTCGGTGGTAGTGAAGGTCACAGTGGCTCTGAATTTTTATGCCAGTGGCTCCTTTCAAGCATCTACTGGGGACATCGCCAATATCTCCCAGTTCGCTGTCCATTGCTGTATCCGGGAGGTGACAAATGCCCTCTATATAAGGAGACGCCTGTACATCTCTTTCCCCATGACCCGGGCCAAACAGCATGAACGCGCATGTGGCTTTGCTAGGATAACGGGCTTCCCCATGGTGCAGGGCGCCATTGACTGCACGCATGTGGCATTGCGGGCACCGCATGAAGATGCAAGGGCTACCACTCCTTAAATGTGCAGTTGATCTGTGACCACAGACAACTCATACTTGCCGTCAATGCCCGCTATCCTGGCAGCAGCCACGATGCTTTCATCCTGCGCCAGACTGGTGTGCGAGACCTTTTCCAGGCACCGCATCATCCAAGTGGTTGGCTTCTCGGGGACAAGGGTTATCCATTGTGCACCTGGCTGATGACACCGCTCCGTACCCCCAACACCCCTGCAGAGCTGCAGTATAATGAGAGCCATTGCACCACCAAGAACATAATTGTGCAGACAATCAGCATGCTCAAGCAACAGTTCCGCTATCTGGACCACTCAGGAGGAGCCCTGCAATACTCTCCTGAGCGATTCTCCCTCTTCATAGTTGTACGCTGCATGCTTCACAACCTGGCAATCCTGAGGATCCAGCTAATGCCACCAGGGATTGGTGCACCACCGGAGGAGGAGGAGGAGGAAAAGGAGGAGGAGGATGAGGAGGATGATCAGTAGTGGCACCAAGGTGGGAAGGAGGCCCACAATGTTACCACTGCAAGGGCCGTCCGTAAATGGCTGGTAACAAGCCACTTCTAGGCCCCTATTCAGAAGATGGCTTCTGGCATGGAGAACAACATCATGGAAAGCAACCCACAACCCCTATAGCCGGCCAAAGCAGCAATGATTCCAAAGGCCAAACATGTACCTTTTGAATACAACAACTTTTTTATTTAACAAACTCTGTGTGTGTCATTTATTCAGGACAAACTAATAGAAACAAACACAACAAATCATTAATTAACAGAACTGGTTCTCACAAGCTGGAGATGAACGTCAAAACACTGAACAAAAGTTATCAGACGAACCTCGACCTTTAATAAAAACATTTCCACCATTTAATTAGACCTCCTACTGTTTGCCCTTTGAGGGTGATCTCCATCCCTTGCGCACTTCCCTCCTTCTCACCCTACTGCTCCTCCATAATGGGGCTCCAGCAGCTGCAGCAAGGCTGGTGGAAGGCTGCTGAATGTCAGATCCTGAGACTACAGATGCCCTTGAAGGTCGCCATTGACCAGCTTTGGGCCTAGAGGGCCCGGCTGCAAACTGCACCAGCTCTGCATGGGCAGCAGCAGTCTGGGCTGGCTGTGTTGCAGGTGGTGGCAAGTGCAATGGGGACGTGCCAGTGGTGGGAGCAGGAATGCTGCCATCCTGAGAGATGACAGCACTTTCCTGCTCGAATGACACACTGGCACTCCGACGGGACAGCACCTCAGCATCCGGAGCAATCTGCTCGAGCACAGATTGCTGGTCTGCTGCAGCGTCGGGAGAGCCCCGGGGCAATGTGGCTGAACCAGTGACAATGGCAGCAGTAGTGCTTGTGTGGCCTTAATCTGAGACTGCATGAGAGCAGTCTGAGATTGGATCGCAGCAGCCAGTGACTAAATTGCAGCACTAAGCCGTTGCGTTGCGTCGGTCTGTGCTGCAGCGCAGTGCTTCACACTCCTTGCCAGTCCATCAATGCTTTCGGGCACCCTTCCCATTGCACCCATGAGCTGAGTGTACATGTTCACCGCCTGGGTGTTCATTTCAGCGATGAGCTGCTCCTCCTCTGCGTCTAGTGCAGCAGGACTCGCTGGCCTACACTCCCTCCGGGGAGAAGGCCCCCGAACTTCCCTACTCTCATGGCGTTGCTGCAGCCCGCTGGGTCCCGGAGCTTCACTCTCATCAGACCCTTCCCCCCTGCTCCCCTCCAGGGAAGACGTGGTCCCAGTGTGGGCATGGGCTCCCTCGGGAGACGCTGGCGCTGAGGCTCCGGCTTCCTCTTCCTCCTTGCCTGCGGCGTCGCTCCCACTGGCTGGTTGAGGGACAGACTTGTCAGCTGGTGGTTCACTATCTGAAAGCAGGGAGGTACAAGAGTAGATCTAGCGTCAGGACAGGAGGGCAGTGTTGAATCCGTGATTCTTAAAGTATGATGTTTTCCAATAACTAGACGGAGGCTGTAAATTAACAATCAACAGGTGTTTACTGGAGGAGGGTAGTCTAAAGGCTAACAGTACAGAGACATGCTCAAGGCTTATATACAGGTGTGGTCACTGCTGGTACTACAGTATACAGGAGCTGTAAAAGTAGTTCTCTCTTAAAGGTACATACACTACAATTCCTCCCCTTTTAGATTAACAGTACCCATAACATTCAAATAACAGTTAACATTTTAACATGCACATTAAACTGAAATAGTCCATTTATAGATTCAGTCTTTGGGGCGGCTTCCTGACCCTTTCTGGATAGCGCCTTTCCTGAGGTTCTGGTTCTTGGTGCGGAGGCGAATCTGGCCCCCTTTCGTCGGTTAGTTCATCAGTTTCCGCTGGTACTGTTTCTGAGGTAGATGCTACCGGTATGTCGGGTTCATCCCCAGGTACGCGAGACATGGGGTTGACTCGTTCCTGTGACGCTAGGATCTGGTCGACGTGGCGTCTCACAATGTTCTCCCCGACATCCACTGTGTACATTAGTGGCCCCTGCCGTGTGCATATCGTTCCGGGTTGCCATTTCTCTGTTCAGTAGTCTGGGCCAAGACTGGTTGTCCTACATTGAAGCTCCTTGTCGGCTTCTCATTGATGTGCTGGAATTGCTTATCCTCAACATTCCTTCGCACATTTGGTCTGAGCAAATCCAGACGAGATCTCAACCTTCGGTTAAAGAACATCATGGCCGGGGTCTGGTTGCTAACAGGAAATTGTCCACCTTATGCTGTAGTGGAATGTCATCGTCGCACATGGCTCTTACTGCCTTTTTAAAGGTTTGTACGAACCTCTCAGCCAATCCATTTGTGGCTGGATGATACGGGGCGGATGTGTAATGCCTTACCCCATTCCTTCTCATAAATTTCCGAAACTCTTCGGACACAAACTGTGGTCCGTTACCAGAGCAAATCTGCTCTGGCAAGCCATTTCTGGCAAATATGGTCCGTAGGACTGCAATCGTTTTCTCTGTAGTGGTGGAGGACATTTTGATCACCTCAGGATATTTTGAGTGCGCATCCACTGCTATTAAGAACATTGAGTCCATGAATGGACCAGCAAAATCAATATGCACCCGTTGCCATGGTGTGGAGGGCCACTCCCATGGGTGTAGGGGGGCATGTGGTGGTGCATTTTGGACCTTCTGGTATCCTGAGCAGCTCTTTGTTAGGTCCTCAATTTGTTGATCGATCCCCGGCCACCACACATAAGCCCTAGCAAGGCTTTTCATTTTCACCCCTCCCAGATGGCCTTCGTGAAGCTCATTGAGCACTCTCTCCCTTAACTTGGGTGGAATTACCACTCGGGATCCACACATCACTGGCCCCTGGCATACTGACAGCTGTTCTCTTCTGGATGAGAATGCTGGCAACAGTGAGTCGCCATGTGTTGGCCATCCCTTCACCGTCAAATCATATACCTGAGACAGTGTCGGATCGTTTCGGGTCTCCTTCTCTATATCCGCGTTAGTTACTGGCAAGCGTTCAATTATCGACGAATAAAATATTTCGATAGGGTCCACTGCTGGTGCTTCCTCCGCAGTAGGCAGTGGCAGGCATGATAGCCCATCAGCGTTTCCATGCTGTTTCGTGACCTTATACTCTATTTCATATTGGCTCGCCCCTAGAAAAAGGGACCATCTTTGTAGCCATTGTGCAGTCATCGCCGGAACGCCCTTCTTTGAATTAAAGATGGAGACAAGTGGTTGGTGGTCAGTCAGCAGGGTGAACTTCTGCCCATGCAGGTAGTGGTTGAATTTTTTTACTCCCCATACTAGGCTGAGGGCCTCCCTGTCAATCTGGGCGTAGTTGCGCTCGGCTGAGGTTAGTGACCGAGACGCAAAGGCTACTGGTCTCTCCAACCCGTCTGGGAATTTGTGCGACAGCACCGCTCCAATACCATAGGGTGATGCATCACACGCCAACCGAATTGGTAGTGCTGGGTTGAAATGGGCCAACACCTCTTTTGATGTGATCAATTCTTTGCACTTCTGGAAAGCTCGTTTACATTCGTCATTCCACTTCCATGGTACCCCCGTTTGCAGTAGGGTGTTCAGTGGGTGTAAAACTGCAGACAAATTTGGTAAGAACTTATGGTAGTAGTTCACCAGCCCGAGGAACGACCTCAGTTGTGAAACATTTTCCGGTGCTGGAGCCTTTACTACTGCCTCAATCTTTTCAGGGGACTTATGTAACCCCTCTTCATCAATGACGTGGCCACAATACGAGATCTGCTTCTGGAAAAACTCGCACTTGTGGCGATTAGCTCGTAGCCCATATTCCTTTAATCTAGTGAGCACCTTCTCCAGGTTGGCGAGGTGATCACTGTCATTTTTGCCCGTGACCAGGATGTCGTCCAAATAACACTGGGTCCCTGGAATCCCTTGCAGGACTTGATCCATTGCCCTTTGCCAAATAGCCGGAGCCGATGCTACTCCGAACACCAGCCGGTTGTATTGGTAGAGACCTTTATGAGTGTTGATCGTGAGTATTGTTTCGAGGTTTCTTCTACCTCCATTTGCAGGTACGCCTGGGCCAGATCAATCTTAGTGAAGCGTTTACCTCCAGATAGTAAGGCGAAAATATCCTCAATCCGTGGAAGTGGATATTGTACCATGTGAAGGACTGGGTTCACTGTCACCTTAAAATCCCCACAGATGCGGACCTTCTTTGGTTCCCCAGGCGTATTACTCAACGACCTCTTCATTACAGGAACGATCGGTGTAGCCCACTCACTCCAGTCCACTTTGGACAGTACTCCTGAACGTTCCAAACCTTCCAGCTCTGCTTCGACGGCTGGTCGGATCGCATAAGGCACCGGTCTGGCCTTAAAAAACTTTGGGCTTGCATTTTCCTCTATTTTAATCGTCGCTGTTATGCCTTTTAGTGTTCCGAGTCCCTCCTGGAACACTTCTTGTGCATCAGTTAGCATTTTTGACAATTGTCCAGGTGTGACGTCGTCATCCTTTTTGGCCTCAACCTTCAGTGCCTGTATGGAATGCCAATCTAATTGTATCTTCCGGATCCATTCACGTCCTAGTAGTGGTGGTCCTCCATCTGGCAATACATATAGGTCCATTTTGGGTATTTCCTGGCCTTTGTATATCACATTCACCCTTATTTTTCCTTTGGGGTAGACTTTTTGCCCCATGTATGTCTTCAAGACAATCTCTGTAGCTTTCAAGGGTATATGTGAAAATAGCCGCTTGTAGTCACTTCAGTTTATGACTGTTAGGGCTGATCCTGTGTCCAATTCCATTTTCACTTGGACTCCGTCTGTCTTGAGCGTGACCCAGATAGTCTGGTGATCCTCCATTTTGATTACCTTATGTAGTTTCAGACAACCCAGCTCCTTGCTTCCGGAGTCTGTATCACTTTTCTGTTCGTCTGAACTACTGTCCATCACCTTATGTACCTTTTTGTACTTCTCCTGTGGAGATTTCTTGCTGCTGGTTTTCTTCCCTGACCTGCAGACTCTTGCTATGTGTCCTGCTTTTCCACACTGTCTGCACACTTGGTCCTTGAACCAACAATCCTTCTGGTCGTGTGTTGTTCTGCCGCAGCGATAACACTTCCCTGCTCCATATGACGTTTCCTTGGTGCCATATTCTTGCGGTCTCCGTTGTATCTCTGCAGCGCCCCATGTGGCTGCTTCATGTGATACTGCCACGCTGAAAGCCTTGTCCAGCGTAAGATCCTTTTCTGATAGAAGCTGTTTCTGGGTTCCTTCACTTTGAAGCCCACACACAAACTTGTCCCTTAACGTATCTGCTATTCCCAATCCAAACTGGCAGTGTTTCGATAGCTTGCGCAGTTCTGTTAAGTACTCAGCATTACTTTCATCTTTATGCTGGTTCCTTTTGTGGAACTTAAATCTTTCTGCTATCAGCAGCGGTGTGGGGTTTAAGTGGTCCTGTAGGATTTCCACTTTGCTTTCGAAATTCTTATCCACTGGCTTCTCTGGGGTTATTAGGTTTCGCAGTAAGCCATAAGTTTTTGCTCCCATGGAATTCAACAAAACCAGTGCTTTCCTAGCATCTGGCACTTCATTCGCCTTGCAGTACACCTCAATGTGTTCCACATATGTCGCCCAATCTTCGACTTCATTGTCGAACGCAGTGATACTGCCACTCTTCGGCATCCCTGGGTGTGGCTAAACTGCCTAAAATGGCGTCTCCCGCGCTCTCCCTTCTTCTCCGCTGGCACAAAATGGCGCTTCCTTTCTTTCCCCGCGGACGCTGTTCAGCCCTTGAGCCCTGGCTGCGCTCTGTGCATTCTCCTGTGCGCCTCTCTCGTTGCCGCCGCTCGGTCCTGAACCCCGGCTGTGCTTTACCCTCTCTCTCTTTTTGTTTTCCGTCGACGCTGCTTGGTCTTCAACCCCCGGCTGCGCCCTGTGCGCTTCACCCTCTCTCTTACCCCGTCGACGCTGCTCGGCCTTTTCTGTGCCGTCGGTCAGCTCCAGCCGCCGCTGTCCAGGAAGGGTCTGCGCTGTACCTGTTGCCAGTCTGTTGCTGGATCGTCGTGGCTGGAGAACCAAGCCCAGCTCTCAACAGCCTCCCCTGCGATGTTCACTCTCTGCCGGATGACTGGGCGGTTGCTCGTGGTCGACGCCCGTGCTTCTGGCCTCGACTTTCTTCCACCGTCCTCCCGGAGCGAATCCTTGAAAGGAAATGCAAAGTTGCAGGTAGATTCGAATCGACCTCGTCGCCACTGTTGTATCCGTGATTCTTAAAGTATGACGTTTTCCAATAACTAGACGGAGGCTGTAAATTAACAATCAACAGGTGTTTACTGGAGGAGGGTAGTCTAAAGACTAACAGTACAGAGGCATGCTCAAGGCTTATATACAGGTGTGGTCACTGCCGGTACTACAGTATACAGGAGCTGTAAAAGTAGTTCTCTCTTAAAGGTACATACTGTTCTGGACCAATGGACTTTTTACATGCAGTGAACATTTTATATGCAGATAGCACCCTCTGGTGGTGGTTATTGTGTTAGCAGTTTCTATGCTGGAAAGGTCATCTGATCTTTCTACCTTTCTTCCTGTGTGAGGTCATTTGACCTTCGTACCTTTCTTCCTGTGTAACCCAGGAAGTAGAATTCCAGGAAGAACCTGGCAGTAATGGAGGATTCCATAAGGGTTTTACAATCCAATGTAATCTGATTTCATATGTTAGGCCAAGCGCAATATCTGTGAGTATCTTTGTTCCTTAGCATAATAGCAACATTGTCAGAGTAGTATTTTGATAATACTATGTTTAGAAAAGGTTAATATTTGATAGTTATAGAAGTTAGTCCAAATGTTAGTTAGTTATACAATTAGTCTATTCTACTGTTGTAAATATGTTTATATCTTATGTAATATCGAATGTATAGTACTCAGTTATGTACAAAACATACTTTGTCTTTGTTTACAGTTTCACAAATTTGTTCAAGTAAAGCTTCAAAACAGCAAACGGCTTCATGAAGAATTATTTTTGAATAAGTGTTTAACTTGCTGGATAACTAGATAGGAGCACGTCTAGCGTGGCCAGTACAGTGAAAAGATAGCAATACGGCTAGCTGTGAAGAGCAGAGCAGGAGGAACCCAGAGTAAGCCTTAACCTCATAGAGCACATCTACCTCACATCAACATGTCAGAAGATAATAACGAAAATGCTTTGAAGCAAGTAGAAGACCTTAAACAGGCAGACGAAACTGTAGAACGTGACAATCGGTCTATAAGCTCCGGTTACTACAGATCGCAAGTTGGTTCACGGTCATCAGGTGGTTCTAGAGTAAGCATAGCCATCGCCAAAGCGCGGGCTAAGCTAGTAGCAGCTCAAGCCAGAGCTGCGCATGCGGACAGTGAAATAGAAATAAAAGTAAGAGAGGCCCGTCTCCAAGCTGAATCACAAGCCAAACAGGCCCGATCCCAAGCCGAACAGGCCCAACACCAAGCTGACCTGGCCAGTCACCAGGTTGAACGACAAGCTGAACAGGCCCGTCTCCAAGCCACATTAGACGCTCTGCAGCAACAAAAAGAGATAGATGCTGCATTAGCCGAGACACAAGTATTCGAGGCAATTTTGGAGGGAGCTGTTCCCGAGACGGCTTACAAACCTTTAATTCCCGTTCCGTGGCAGAGTCCACGACAGCGCACCATAGATTACATGAGTGACCATGCCGACATACAGTTTACAGGAGAAAGGGATGGAGGCCCGCACATCCCTACAGATGCAAGCACTTCGTATAACATGCCACAAGTTGCCAACCAAGGTCAAAGCAGACGGCGTGCCTCAAGCCGCAGAGTCTCCCCCAGCAGAACGGAAGACACGGTGCAAAGGAATAGGACGCTGAATAGAGAAAGTCAGAGGCAAATCCCCTCTCGGTTCCTTGAGCCCCCCAACAGAGCTCCTAGCCAAGGCAACCCTGGCACAGGTCCCAGCACCTACGACCTCGCCAAATACCTTGCACGCACCCAGCTGGTGACTTCGGGGTTAATCAAGTTTGATGACAAGCCGGAGAATTATCGGGCTTGGAAGTCCTGCTTCCATGATGCCATATTGGGCTTAGACCTGTCGGCAGGAGGGGAGCTCGGCCTCCTTATCAAATGGCTCGGCCCAGAGTCCGCCGGACAGGCCTGCAGGATAAAAGCGGCCAATGTGGGACAGCTGCCAGAGGGGTTGAAGAAGGCTTGGGTGAGGCTGGAAGAAAGCTACGGCTCGCCCGAAGCCATTGAAAGGGCTCTCTTTGACAGGTTGGAGAACTTTCCGAGGTTGACGAGTAAGGAACCCCAGAAGCTCCGCGACCTTGGAGATCTGCTGTCGGAACTCGAAGCCGCAAAGCAGGACGGCTACCTACCCGGTCTATCGTACTTAGACACTTCCAGAGGGGTAAGTCCCATCATTGAGAAACTTCCATTTAACCTGCAGGAGAAGTGGATAACGTTTGGATCAAAGTTCAAGCTAAAGCACAACGTGGCATTCCCACCATTCTCTGCGTTCGTTAAATTCATCCGTAAAGAAGCCAAAGCCAGGAACGACCCCAGCTTCAACTTCTTCTCCTCCCACCCAGCACTTGCCAGAAGAGACAAGTTCGACAGACATGGAAAGACACCAATATCTGTCCACAAAATGCAAGTGTCCTCAACTGAGCACGCAAAGATTCAGAAGAAACCTGAGGATATGAGCAAACAATGCCCTATCCACAACAAGCCCCATCCTTTAAAGAAGCGCAGAGGCTTCAGGGAGATGTCCCTGGAAGATCAGAAACAATATCTTAAAGAGAACTCTACATGTTTCAAGTGCTGCTCGTCTACGAGCCATCTCGCCAAGAACTGCAAGGTAGATGCAAAATGCACTGAATGTGAAAGTGATCGGCACATTTCAGCACTCCACCCAGGCCCAGCTCCTTGAAAGTCAGAGACGCCTCCTCCCGCTTCAGAGCATGGCGGGGAGAGAGAGGGAGCTGCTGGTCCGGAGATTACATCCAGGTGCACCGAGGTGTGTGGAGAAGGAGTGAGCACAAGAGCATGCTCCAAGATATGCCTCGTTAATGTGTACCCTGTAGGATGTCGCCAGGAATCTGAAAAGATGAAAGCACACTTCCTAGAATTTGTCAAGAAAATGCTTGTCAACGATTATGCAGAGATAGCTCCTCCACTCCAGGAAGGCCAAGAGTGTTGGTACCTCCCTTCCTTTGGAGTCTACCACCCCAAAAAGCCGGAACAGATCCGCGTGGTGTTTGACTCCAGTGCACCATATCAGGGTGTCTCTCTCAACGACGTACTCCTCACAGGGCCCGATCTTAACAACAGCCTCTTGGGAGTGCTCATGAGATTCAGGAAAGAGCCCGTCACCATCACTGCCGATATCCAGCACATGTTTCATTGCTTCGTGGTGAGAGAAGACCACAGAGACTTCCTCCGCTTCCTGTGGTATCGGGACAATGACCCCAATAGAGACATTGTGGACTACAGAATGTGTGTCCCTGTCTTTGGGAATAGCCCATCCCTTGCTGTCACCATATACGGACTAAGGAGGGCTGCCAAGGAAGAAGACGACGACTTTGGCAGTGATGTGAGAGGGTTCATCGAATGAGAGTTCTATGTCGACGACGCACTGAAGTCATTCCCGACCGAAGCAGAGGCCATCAGTACCCTCGGACGAGCCCAGGAACTACTTGCACTATCGAACCTCAGGCTGCATAAGATAGCCTCTAACAGACCAGCAGTGATGGAGGCATTCCCCCCTGAAGATCGTGCTAAGGACGTCAAGGACCTAGACCTCTTCACTGATGACCTCCCCCTACAGCGTAGCCTAGGGGTGTCGTGGAACATAGCAACAGAGACGTTCACGTTCCAAGTCCTAGACGCCAAGAAACCCTTCACACGTAGAGGAGTGCTCTCTACAGTCAACAGCCTATACGACCCTCTTGGCTTCTTAGCCCCTGTCACCATACAAGGCAGGCTGCTCCTCAGGGAACTCTCCACACGCGCTGAAGAGTGGGATTCACCTCTCCCTGAAGAGATGGAAGCAGAGTGGGACAGATGGAGAGACTCACTCCAAGACTTACAGGAGATCCGAATACCTCGCTGCTATTCGTCTTTCTCTCCCTTAAATGCCCAATTCAAAGAGCTTTGTGTCTTTGCAGATGCATCCGCTAAGGCCATTGCAAGTGTGGCTTATCTGAAGGTCACCACTCAAGATGGACAAAGCAAAATCAGCTTCGTCTTTGATAGAGGCAAGTTGGTGCCCCAGCCAGACCTCACCATACCCAGATTCGAACTGTGCGTAGCAGAATGCAACCTACCTCCTCACAGCAGTCTAATGAAGCTGCATCCTATCATCGACACCGACGGACCGTCTCTGAGGTGGTTCTTCTTTTGGCGCCAGTGGACTCCAGTGACAAGTAGAGCTCGGACTATGTGGAGTCGTTAATGACCCCAGACGGGGAGTGTTCTGGACCAATGGACTTTTTACATGCAGTGAACATTTTATATGCAGATAGCACCCTCTGGTGGTGGTTATTGTGTTAGCAGTTTGTATGCTGGAAAGGTCATCTGATCTTTCTACCTTTCTTTCTGTGTGAGGTCATTTGACCTTCGTACCTTTCTTCCTGTGTAACCCAGGAAGTAGAATTCCAGGAAGAACCTGGCAGTAATGGAGGATTCCATAAGGGTTTTACAATCCAATGTAATCTGATTTCATATGTTAGGCCAAGCGCAATATCTGTGAGTATCTTTGTTCCTTAGCATAATAGCAACATTGTCAGAGTAGTATTTTGATAATACTATGTTTAGAAAAGGTTAATATTTGATAGTTATAGAAGTTAGTCCAAATGTTAGTTAGTTATACAATTAGTCTATTCTACTGTTGTAAATATGTTTATATCTTATGTAATATCGAATGTATAGTACTCAGTTATGTACAAAACATACTTTGTCTTTGTTTACAGTTTCACAAATTTGTTCAAGTAAAGCTTCAAAACAGCAAACGGCTTCACGAAGAATTATTTTTGAATAAGTGTTTAACTTGCTGGATAACTAGATAGGAGCACGTCTAGCGCGGCCAGTACACATACACTACAGGCAGTAAGGGAGCAAGGACTGGAGAGATTTGGTAAGTTGGATTGAAAGTGTAAAAGGCTGGTGTTGTGAGGGACAAGTGGAATGAGAGAGGAGAGAAAGCTGATGAACTTACCAATGCTGTCCCCAAGGGGGTCGACCTCTCCAGCGACCACAGGACCTATTACCTGGCTGGCAACGATCCTGTGGAAGCGTGTCTCCAAATTGCTGAAGGTCTGCAGCTGAGGCGGCCCTCCACCAGTCCATTGCTGCTGGCGCCTATTATGAGACAGCTTGGCTTGCAAGAAAAAGGACGGTGTCTGAGTAAATATGCAGCCATGTGCTTGCCTGCTGTGCCTCCCATAGTTGAATAGCCCTTAATCTATGCAGCCATGTGCTTGCCTGATGTGCCTCCCATAGTTGAATAGCCCTTAATGTATACAAGGTGTGGAATGTGCGTGTGTGTTTTATGAGATGGCCATAGGTCTTGGATGAGTGTTGGGCATTTGGGGTTTTTGAACCCTCTGGCCACAGAGTGAGGTTGAGATGGAGGGATGTAGAGGTATTAAAAAGCAGCCACTCACCCTGACCACCCAAGTGAGGTCATTAAACTTCTTCCGTGATTGTGTCTGGGTCCTGGGCACCATACCCCTGGAGGAGACGTGCTGAGCCACCTCCCTCCACACTCTTCTATAGTCACGGGGCAGTGGTCTCCTGCCACTCTGTGGGTAGAATATTGATCTTTGGCGCTCTACTGCGCCAACCAGAACCACCAAGGCCTGGTCTCTGAAGTGTTGAGCTTGTTCCCTGGGTCTCTCCATTGTTCTTTGCAGCAGAATTCAAGCTGAGGTCTGTCCAGGCCGAGATTCAAGGCTGCAATGAGCAGGGTGTGGCTGGAGAGCAAGATCGACCCTCCTCTTTAAGAACTGGCCGGCGCCGGTGTGTCTGTGTTCTATTGCTAACTGGCATCACCTGAGCTTCGCCAGCGCTTTGAGTTAGCGCCTCGCTCCTCGACGTTAGTGCCTCGCTCCTCGGTGTTAGCGCCTTAAGAGAGGTGTGTAGCGCCTGATTTAGCGCTCCAATCACCTCCGGGGCGATAGAAGCCAAGTTTGCAGTCGGAGGCAATAATTTGTGCCAGGCGCCCAGCCGATAATTGCGCCCCAAACTGGGCGATACTGAATTTCTCCCCCTTTGCCTCAACTCTAATACAAGTTTTCCAGGAAATCGAAACTTACGCAGTTCCAGTAAGACACAACTTATACATTAACCCCTTACTTGTCTCGAGCAGAAACATACAATCATTTCAACACAGTGTTATTCACGTCAGTTTCATTCACATAACCATATACGTTTTTAGGCAACCCTAATTTCTAACAGCCCCCACCTTGAGAGGGAGAAACTCTCTTTTGACCTCTCATTTTTGACCCTCTACCAACTGTGCCAACTCTAGATTATTAGTTTGACGGTTCAATCGGCATGTCAAGCATCTCAAATAACATGACATTATAATTAGAACTACGAAGACCAGGCATTGAGCAATTACTAGGGCTGCTGATACCATTCGTGCCCAGGGATGCTGGCTGGCATTATAAGCTACTTCCCACCACTTGCTAACTAACTTGCTTATTGCTTTCTCAATTTGGGCATTGTCTTGCTGCATCTTAACCAAATGTTTCTGGGAGGTACTACTTCTTTCAATGATAGACGTTAAACTGAGAGATAGTGGTGTATTCGGATGTTCAAATTTCACCACTGCCTCTAGGGCCTCCTGCTGCATAGTGATATTTACTTGTATTTGGGTTGGTTATATTGTGAGTTCTTACGGGAATCAAATGGATGTTTCCTACCCTAGTCATTTCAATAGGTCTTAAGCAGAAGGTTGGCCATTTAACCTGACAGGGGTCTAGCCTGTGGGTATATTGCAGAGGTGGTCATACAATAATGTCCCTGGCTTAGACAACTGACCCGAGTGTGATTATTGCCCCATGTTTGTTCTTGGATGGTGCAAGTAGGTGACTCTTCATCTACAGTGAACCCAAATGTTGGTTTCCCAGGCTCGAGACTGTCACATCTACACATCCATGATTGAAGTGGGGAAAGAGTTAAATAACATCGCTGGCAGCTCACAGAATGGTATAATTGAGACAGTTGCTAACATGAAAGACCACATCTATAAGGTGTGGTCAAGATAACTGAACTTTGAGACTAAAAACAACTCAGTGGAGACATGGGGCTGGATTTTATCAATGGGGACGTGATGGAGGTGGGACTCCCACTTTTTGGGTTGTAGTCCCGCCTCCATCAATTTGTGGCCAACCCATGCGATTTTCCCTTGATTGACCTTGTTGAGCCCACCCAGCAGGCTCAGCAGGCCAATTAAGGGACACCCGGTTACAAGTGACGTCAGGGATTGACATTTCATCTGTCAAGAGCTTTTGACAGATGAAATATCAGCGTTTGACAGCTCTGTGAAGCTGTCAAACACTGATGATCTGACTTCTAACTTGAGTCCTTCTCCACAGACTCAGTTAGAAATCTCTCCAGAACAGAAAGCAGAACGCTGCAACTTTTGACAGCTCGCGGCCATTCTCCTTTCTGTGCCGGTGAGATGAGGGACTCCTGAAACCTGAAGGAAGGAATCCTGCATTAGTAAGTAAAGGTAAGTAAAACTTATTAAAACACTTTACACTTACCTCACACACTTACCTTTGCACACATGCACCCATCACTCACCTGCACAATGGACATCTCGAACTCTCCAAGCCCTTCAGTCCGCCTCGCTAATTTGGCGTGGTTTGGAGCTGTCGGGCAGCCCACATTTCAGGGCTAAAAATAGGGATTAGGCCAAAAACTGCCTGTTAACTACCTCTTAACAGGCAGTTAATTGGCACTAATCTCCTTCCCACCTCGGGGAGGTGGCTCCCAGCACAGGTCGGGTACCCACCTCCTGTGAAACGGGCATGGAGGCGGGTTGGGGGCGAGATGGGTTCGTGCCCCCCGATTTTGCGATTTTAACACCCCACATGCCTCCGATCCTGCCTCAACGGCCCGATGAAATTCGAGCCCATGATATCTAGCACTTCAGCTGCCCTGAGGGTTTTATTATCTGGGTCACAATCTTTTAATCAGCGTTCAGCAGTTTGGGCTAATAATTAAGTATGCAGCTTACACCTGTTTACCTTAGGACATGTAACCCAATCCGTGAAGGTGCATGCGGGCCAAGATCCAGTTAGGTTGCAGGAATGAATTGTGCATGAGGTTGCCATGCTTATTTGAATGTATAAAAATGTAGTGTTTGCTGTAACAATTTGGAGAAGTCTGGCTAAAGACAGAGCAGACTGTCTTCCCATCAGTGTAGTAAAGACAACTTGACTATCGATCTGAAAACCTTATGTCGAGTGTTGGTTTAAAATACACCACACCAATGATCATTTATTTTTAGTACAACAATCCAAATTAGGGGCTTTCCAGGCCACACCTTGCTTAATCAAGTAGTGTGGACATTCTGCATATTGTTTGTGTACTTTCCCTTCCATAGATCCTATTGATTCAACCTTGAACATTTCCCACTTAATTGTCTTGTTCAGTCTGGGCAGCCATAGGAGAACTGGTATGAGAATGCTTTTGGGGTCTAGATAATCATTATTCTCCCCACCTGGACATAGTAATTTGGCATAGTAAGCTAACCTATGTTTCCTAGCAGTACACCATGGTTCAGTCTTGTTAAAACCATTTCTCTAAATGTTTGTCATTCACAAAGTTTCAATGTGCATCATACCCTTCTGTACCTGATCCAGTAGGAAACTCCCATACTTAGCACAAGTGATACCCTTAGAAAACTGGTCCTTACTTCCTTCAGATTCTTTGATTATCTCATTAAACTTGTCCTGAATCTCTTGAAAATTGTGTACCATGTCTAAAGTTGTTTTTAATGCTTTTTGCAATTCTTTAATTTGGTCTGAGCCTCTCTTATTTTTTTTGGTTAAAATTCCCTTCAATTGTCCCCTCATAGCCTCATCATGTTCCCACATAGATTCTATGTCTATTCTATTCCATGCTGCTGTGCCTGCTATGGTTCCTATTCCTACCCATTCTCCCAACCCTCGCTTCCTTCTCGAATTAGTCGTACCGCTTTCTCCTCCTATTGTCCATCAATCGGGGGCCAAGATTCATCACTGTCTTTTCCTGCATTCCTTTCTACAAAATCCTTAACTATTTGCCTCACCAGATAACTGTAAAATAGCTCATGTGTGCCTTTGGCATTTGGACTGCCGAAAGATTAAATATCACCGGGACAATTTCATATCTAACGCCATTGTACAGGCTGTCGTGGTTGCGAGTTACTACTAAACCGTTTACACCAGTGACCTGCCCGAAACAGAGTCCCGCAAGTTCATATACGCTAATGACATTGCCTTGGCCACGCAAAACATGCACCTGTCTATCACCGAAGAGACCCTAACCAGTGATTTACAGAGGATGGAAGCCTACTTCTGCCAATGGCGCCTTTGGCCAAACCCTCATAAGACCGTCACCTCGACATTCCACCTCAACACCCATCAAGCAAACTAAGCTTTGAAAGTCTCCTTTTGCGGCGCAGAGGTAAACCATGCCAAAAACCCCTCCTATTTAGGAGTCACACTTGATCACACCCTGGGTATTTACGTCCGAAGAATAGAAACATAGAAACATAGAAGATAGGAGCAGGAGTAGGCCATTCAGCCCCTCGAGCCTGCTCCGCCATTCAATGAGATCATGGCTGATCATCCAAATTCAATACCCCGTTCCTGCCTTCTCTCCATATCCCTTGATCCCTTTAGCCTTAAGAAATATATCCAATTCCTTCTTGAATATATTTAATTCCACAGGTTCACCACTCTCTGGGTGAAGAAATTCCTCCTCATCTCTGTCCTAAATGGCTTACCCCTTATCCTTAGACTGTGACCCCTGGTTCTGGACTCCCCGACCATCGGGAACATCCTTCCTGCATCTAGTCTGTCTAGTCCTGTTAGAATTTTATAAGTTTCAATGAGATCCCCTCTCATTCTTCTAAACTCCAGCGAGTATAAGCCCAATCGACCCAATCTCTCCTCATACGTCATTCCTGCCATCCCAGGTATCAGCCTGGTGAATCTTCGTTGCACTCCCTCCATGGCAAGAACATCCTTCCTCAGATAAGGCGACCAAAACTGCACACAATACTCAAGATGTGGTCTCACCAAGGCCCTGTACAACTGCAGCAAGACATCCTTGTTCCTGTACTCAAACCCTCTCCTACGAAGGCCAACATACCATTTGCCTTCTTAACCGCCTGCTGCACCTGCATGCTTACCTTCAGCGACTGGTGCACAAGGACACCCAGGTCTCGTTGCACTTCCCCTTCTCCCAATCTATTGCCATTCAGATAATAATCTGCCTTCCTGTTTTTAACACCAAAGTGGATAACCTCGCATTTATCCACGTTATATTGCATCTGCCATGCTTCTGCCCAATCGCCCAACCTGTCCAAATCATGCTGGAGTTTCTCGGCATCCTCCTCACAGCACACATGCCCACCCAGCTTTCTGTTGTCTGCAAACTTGGAGATATTACATCTGGTTCCCTCATCTGGATCATTAATATATATTGTGAATAGCTGGGGTCCAAGGACCGATCCCTATGGTACCCCACTAGTCACTGCATGCAACTTGGAAAAAGACCCGTTTATTCCAACTCTTTGCTTTCTGTCTGCCAACCAGTTCTCTATGCAAGTCAATACCTTGCCCCCAATCCCATGTGCCTTAACTTTACACGCTAATCTCTTATGTGAGACCTTATCGAAAGCCTTCTGAAAGTCCAAATACACCATATCCACTGACTCTCTCATATCTATTCTACCAGTTACATTCTCAAAAAATTCCAGTAGATTAGTCAAGCACGATTTACCTTTTGTAAATCCATGTTGACTTTGTCCGATCCTGTCACTGTTATCCAAGTGCTCTGCTATTACATCTTTTATAATGGACTCTAGCATTTTCCCCACTACCGATGTCAGGCTTACCGGTCTGTAATTCCCCGTTTTCTCTCTACCACCTTTTTTGAATAGTGGGGTAACATTAGCTACCCTCCAATCCATGGGTACTGTTCCAGAGTCTATCGAATGTTGGAAGATGACCAGCAATGCATTTACTATTTCTAGGGCCACATCCTTAAGTACCCTAGGATGTAGATTATCAGGCCCTGGGGATTTATCGGCCTTCAATCCCATCAATTTCCCTAACACCATTTCTCTACAAATACTGATTTCTTTCAGTTCCTCCCTTTCATCAGACCCTATGCTCCCCGACATCTCTGGGAGGTTATTTGTGTCCTCCTTTGTGAAGACAGAACCAAAATATGTATTTGATTGGCTGCCATTTCTTTGTTCCCCATTATAAATTTCCCTGATTGTGACTGCAAGGGACCTATGCTTGACTTCACCAATCTTTTTCTCTTCACATATCTATAAAAGCTTTTACAGTCAGTTTTATGTTCCCTGCAAGCTTACTCTCACACTCTGTTTTCCCCCTCTTAATTAATCCCTTTGTCCTCATTTGTTGAATCCTATGCTGCTCCCAATCCTCAGTTTTACTGCTTTTTCTGGCCAATTTATATGTCCTCTCCTTGGATCTTATGCTATCCCTAATTTCCCTTGTTAGCCACGGGACTCAGTGGGACTTCACCTTACCAACATAGACAGGGGCTGATTGTGAATTCAAAGAGTTCCAAAGGGAAGCAAAGAGGTCTGTATGGAGCAGGGTCTTACCATCAACAGCACAAAAATTATTCTGAGCATACAGTGGTAAAGATAGCAAAGTGTTAATCGCATAGGCACTATCTGACCAGACAGTAACAGGTATGTCATGAGTAATTTGAATTGCTGTCACCATGGCTGCAACTTCAGCATATTGGGTGGAGTGGGGAATGCATTTATATGTGAGTTTTTGGTCAGGCACATATACCACAAATCAGTAAGGGGCTTTCCATTCCTGTGATAGGATGATCCAACAATGTAGATGTCCTGGGCGTCACTTAAGAGAGACGGGGTGACGGTCGAACATCAGTGGTGGACGGGGGCATTCATGGCTTCCCTCTTTGTACAGCAGGAGCTGGGGTAGTAGAGTCGTCTGCTTTGGCGTTATTTCCAAATCTCTCTGAGTTAACAGAAGAGTCCAGTGACTGAGTCGGGCAGAGGAGATCAAAGTGCCCCCTGGTTTGAGTAGAAGATTCAAAGGAGTGCGGGGTCTGTGGATAATTATTTTGTTCAATCTGGTAATAAATGTGAAGTATTTGACCGCCCAAAAAGTGGCCAGCAGATGTTGCTCACACACAGTGTAATTCTTTTCCACGCCGGTCAAAATGCGAGAGGCAATATGCAATTGGCATAAGTTTATCATGTACCTCTTGGCACAGAACGGCAGCAAGACACTGATCGGTGGATCCCACCTCCAGGTGGAAAGGCTTATCTCAGTCAGGGCTTGTCAGGCATGTGGCCTGTATAACGGCAGTCTTAAGGAGGGACACAGCCGTGGTATGTTCAGTTGTCCAGTCACGGGCCAGAGTCCTCTTCGCCCTTTAACAGTTCATATAAGGGTTTGGCCAGCTCCGCAAATCTGGGAATAAACGAGGATTGGTATCCCACCAGACCCAAGAAGGAACGAAGTGCGGTTTTGGATGTGGGCAAGGGTATCCACTGAATCACATCAATCTTATGCTGGTCGGGACTGAGCCCCTTGGGTCCCACAGTAACCCCTAAAAATGTCACTTCTGGTTGTAACAATTGTGCCTTCTTTGGATTAATTTTTAGTCCGGCCTTCAGAAGAAGGCCTAGTAACTCTTCCATTAGTTCAATATGAGTCTGTTTGTCAGGTGTAGCAAACAAAAGGCCGTTGTCATACTACAGCAAACAGTCAGGTCTTGCGAAAGGTTTAAAGTGCCTGAGCCATCCGTTTGTGGAATATAGTCGGGGCGTTGTGAAAGCCTTGAGGCAAACATGTCCATGTATAACTTTGATCTTCAAAGGTGAAGGCAAACTTACACTGATCCTCCGCCCGAACAGGAATACTCCAGAACCCATTTGAAATGTCAAAGGTGGCGAAATAGCAGCTACCTGGTGGAATCTGGGACAGGAGAGTGGGGGTCTCCTGAACAACAGGGGCGCAAGCTGGGGTTACCGAATTAAGCTTGCAATAATCAATTGTTAGACGCCAACTACCATCAGGTTTCTTAACTGGCCAGGTTGGAGAATTAGTGGTAAAAGTGCCAGTGCGGATAACACCCTGCTTTAACAACGAATCAATAGTAGACCGAACATAAGGGGTCGGATTTTCCGATCGGAGGCTTCCTGCAGGCGGATGCCTCTGATCTGGAAAAATCTACAAACTTACCTGCTGGCTCCAAAGGTCCCGACACTTCTGATCCTGGGCATCTCCTGGTGCGCATGCGCAGAGGCCCAGGTATCCCAGGGGCGCAGGCAGTTCGCAAGCATCCCTGGGATCGCGTGGCCCATGGGGAACCAATCAAAGAAGGGAATCCCCCTTCACACTTTTGACAGGTCTCTCCGCATAGACCTATCAAAAGTATGAATGGGGATCACTCAAAAAACACACTAAAACATTAAATACATTTTTAAAAAATCATGTATTTAAAATTAGTTAAAATCACATTAAATTAAATATTTTAAACAAAAATTTAATTTTTTGAAAAAAATAATTAAAGTTTTTTATGGGGCTAAAAATAAACTTATCTTTTTAAAAAGTATTTAAAAATTATAAATGAGTGAATTTTAATTTTTTTAAAAACTTTTAAAAACTCTTTTGCTGGTAAAAGCAGACCTTACACATGCTTTTACCAGGCGTAAAATGTTTTAAGGTTTTCAGCGGGCGGAGGTTGTGCAGAAAGCGGAACTCTCTGCCTGCGGAGGCCCTTCTCCAGGGCCCTTCTCCCTGAAACCGGCACTTGCAAGGCCCCTACGGGTGTGTACAAAGCTCAAACACACTCGTGGGGGTTGGAAAATACAGGCCAAGGTTTACTCTCAGCCGGAATGGAATATTGCTTAACAGGAGGGTGGGTGGGTCCATTAATCTCCTCATCTCCCGACATCCTACCACAATCATGTCTGGACTTAGCAAAAACCTCTGAAAATTTATGAATTAGTGTATTGACCATGGGGGTCTTCAGTCCCAGGAAGGCGAAGTCCTCGGCTTTTTTAATCGCATATACCGAATGGGCATCTGAAATAGGTGTCAGTGGTCCCTCATTAAAGTGCCACCAAAGACAATTATTAGTGTAGTCGAGGACAACACAGTGTTTATGCAGCACGTCACTTCCGAGGATACCTTTCTTGTGGTGTATGTGCCTTTAAGAGCAATTATGGTGTATGTGCCTTTAAGAGCCCCAGGTGTGCGTAATGCCGGTAATTGCCACTTGGGCTATATAAGCCTGTGTATTGTGTATATCCTTTAGAAACCCCCCCCCAGACTTGCTTAGTAAATACCTATGAACCAACTCCTGTCTTCAGTGTCTTTATCTACACACGGACACTACAGTGGCGACGAAGTGGAAACGGACTTACCTGCAATTCGGCAGCACCTCCAGCGTCCAGAAGACTCAAGGAAGTAAGAGAAACTGTGGTTTCACCAGCTGGCCAAGCTGGTGACAGGTACTGCGCTAATCCTTCCTGGGCGTCAGGCTGGAGCTCCAGCGGCGGGCTCTACAGCTGAAACAGGCAGCGAAATCGGAGGCAAGCAGTGACGGACTGGGAGGGTGCACTCGAGAGACGGCCGGCGCGGCAAGCAGGTCAGCATTTAGACCTCCGTCGGGAACGAGTCTCCAACAGTGAATAAACGGAAACCACAGTAAAACAGCGTTGTTATCGGTAGCAGCGGCGGGAAAGCGCGGGAAGCGCCATATCGTTGCTACAGAGAAAAAAAAAGCGCGGGAAGCACCATATCTTTTCTGAAATGCCTAAATCTGGTAATATTGAGGCTTTTGATGGCGAAATAGAAGATTGGACCACATACGTGGAAAGAGTAGAGGTTTATTGCACTACAAATGGAATAACAGATGAAAAAAAAGCTTCAGTACTTCTGAACTTAATGGGCGCGAAGACATACGGGCTGTTACGAAATTTAATCACTCCAGCCAAACCAAAGGACAAGACTTTTAAAGAAATTGTTGATACCCTGCAGGAGCATTTAAACCCAACACCGCTGCTAATAGCGGAACGATTCAAGTTCTTCAAGAGAAATCAACACAAGAATGAAAGTAACGCTGATTACCTAAACGAATTAAGAAAGCTATCAAAGTACTGCCAATTTGGAGCAGGACTATCGGATTATCTTCGAGACAAATTTGTTTGCGGTCTCTTAAGTGAAGGAACACAAAAAAGACTGCTTTCTGAAAAAGATTTAACATTGGACAAAGCTTTCAGTATGGCTGTATCATACGAAGCAGCAGCAAAAGGAGCTGCAGAGATACAACAAGAGACACAGGACTTCGGCACCCATAAAATGACACAGGAGTTCGGAAGATGTTATCGCTGCGGCAGATCCACCCATAACCAGAGGGACTGCTGGTTCAAGGGCAAAGCATGCAGGCAATGTGGTAAGATTGGACACATTGCACGGGTATGCCAATCTGGACAAAATAAATCCACTGACAGAAAACAAAAAATCAATAAAGAAAAGTACAGGAAGGTACAAATGATGACGGACAATAGCTCCGAAGACCAGAATAGCGATAGCGACTCCGGAAACAAGAGACTAAGCTGTCTCAAATTACATAATGTACTTGCCAAAGAGGATTACCAAACCATTTGGGTTACCCTCACAATAGCAGGGTCCCCAGTTAAAATGGAGCTAGATACAGGATCAGCTCTAACCGTAATAAATCGACGAGATTACGAGAGGCTATTTTCGCATATACCTCTAAAAGACACATCCATTATCTTAAAAACATATACGGGGCAGAAAGTCTACCCCAAAGGAAAAATAAGGGTGCCTGTGGTATACAACGGCAAAGAAATACAAAAGTTGTATTTATACATTCTACAAGATGGTGGTCCACCGTTGTTGGGACGTGAATGGATAAGGAAGATACGTTTAGACTGGCACTCCATTCAGGCACTGACGGTGACCAGTAAGGAAAAAAACAATGATGACATCATACCTGAACGATTAAAAGACATCTTGGCCAACGCCAAAGAAGTGTTTCAAGAGAAACTAGGAACCTTGAAAGGCATCACCGCCTCAATAAAAGTGGAAGATACAGCAATTCCAAAAATTTTTAAGGCAAGACCGGTGCCATACGCAATACGTCCGGCAGTCGAGGCAGAGCTGAAGAATTTGGAAAAGGCAGGCGTATTATCCAAAATAGATTGGAGCGAATGGGCAACACCCATCGTTCCAGTCATGAAAAAAACATTGAAAAATAACTCTGAGGAACAGAAAAAAATTCGCATCTGTGGGGACTTTAAGGTGACTGTAAACCCGGTCCTTCACACGGTACAGTATCCTCTTCCGAGGATAGAAGATATTTTCGCCTCACTATCCGGAGGGAAACGTTTCACAAAAATTGACTTGGCACAGGCATATCTACAGATGGAGGTTGAGGAGACCTCTAAAAAGTATCTCACCATAAATACACACAAAGGCCTGTACCAGTACAATCGACTGGTTTTTGGAATAGCATCAGCTCCAGCTATCTGGCAAAGAGCTATGGAGCAAGTCCTGCAAGGGATTCTGGGGACTCAATGTTCTTAATCGCAGTTGATGCACACTCCAAGTGGCCGGAGGTAATAAAGATGTCTTCCACCACCACGGAAAAAACCATCACAGTATTAAGGACCATATTTGCCAGGAATGGGCTGCCGGAGCAGATATGTTCTGATAATGGACCGCAATTTGTGTCCGAAGAATTCAGAAAGTTCTTAAAGAACAATGGGGTAAAGCACTACACGTCCGCCCCATACCATCTCGCTACCAATGGATTGGCTGAAAGGTTTGTCCAGACCTTCAAGAAGGCCATCAAGGCCATGGGTAATGAAGACATATAACTTCAGCACAAGGTGGATAACTTCTTATTTGCATATAGGAATGCAACGCATATGGTTACTAACCAAACTCCCGCCATGATGTTTTACAATAGAAACCTAAGATGCCGGCTGGATTTGGTCAAGCCCAACATCCGAAGGGATGTGGAGAACCGGCAGTTTCAGGGCATGAATGAAAGGCCAACTAGGGCCTTCCAGATAGGCCAACCGGTTTTGGCCCGGGACTACCGTACCGAGAAATGGCAGCCTGGAACTATCTGCACACGATTAGGACCACTGATGTATACCGTGGACATCGGAGACAGCATAATAAGGCACCATGCTGACCAAATCATCAAGTCATCCGAAAAGGGACAACCTACACCACCACTCTATACATCTAACGATGAAGTAGAGATACCCATATCTACCTCCGATCCGGTGATACTGGAGCCCGATGAACCCGACACTGGCCTTCAAGCCGAATCAGCCTTGCCAGAAGAACCTACTACACCACCAGAAACTACTACACCCCCGAGGCGTTATCCGGACCGAGTCAGGAAGCCTCCTGAGAGACTAACTTATAATTAATTAATACAGCAATGTATATTATTTTGCATATAACATGTAATTAATAATTACTTAAAATATGATGTACTAGTTAGCTAGAAGGGGAGGAATTGTGGTGTATGTGCCTTTAAGAGCAATTATGGTGTATGTGCCTTTAAGAGCCCCAGGTGTGCGTAATGCCGGTAATTGCCACTTGGGCTATATAAGCCTGTGTATTGTGTATATCCTTTAGAAACCCCCCCCCAGACTTGCTTAGTAAATACCTATGAACCAACTCCTGTCTTCAGTGTCTTTATCTACACACGGACACTACATTTCTGGTCATGGTTGGCCATATATGCAGGAGAGGGGACATCGATGGAATTCCTGTCGATGGACAAGACTGTGGGGCTTAATCCCTGATTAGCTAACTGAGTAGAAGCATTAAAGCCAGAGAGGTTTAGGTCAGGACCAGAATGGGAAAAGGGAGCGGGGTCATGTAAAATAGTCACGGCAGAACTGGAATCCACAAGCATAACATGGCGGCGGCCTCCATGATCAGTGGCCCGGACAAAGGGTCATCCGTCCTCCCCGTACCAGACAGGAGAAGACGTGGTCACCGTGGAGGCCTCTGACCGTCACTGGGGCCGTGAGTCTGGGCGCGCATCTCCGCTACGAGAAGCAGCTGAAATGTTTTGCCCCCCGTCTGACTGTGCTTCATGGCCTCAACTACCGCCGAAAGGTGTTCTAGCTTCCGCTGCACAGAGTTCAAATCAGACCCGTTACTTTCACGGATTGGGAGTTGGTAACGTGGGCCATTATTCGGACATCGACTATCGCGGCAGTCGCGAGCATAGTGTCCGGGCTTATAACAGTTATAACATTACGTGGGGAGGGGTTTGTGGAGTCAGAGGATCCTCCACCGCCGACACTTTGGACTCAGTAGGGGCGAGAGACGATTTAACTTGGTACCAAGCTCGAATGCAAGAGCCCATCAGATCAGCCCAAAGGGTTCCGTGATGGACGGTAATACCAAGAGCGTCCCTTACGGGGGGATAAGAGAGCGTCGATGAGTGTCAGCTTAAATCCCACTGTGTCCCAAAACCCTTGACCATTATGGTTTTTCTGGGACTGGTTGTACAAATCAGGGAAGTATAGTGAACAGTGAGGAGGAGAGTGATAGACTTCAGGAAGACATAGACAGGCTGGTGAAATGGGCGGACATGTGGCAGGTGAAATTTAACGCAGAAAAGTGCGAAATGATACATTTTGGTAGAAAGAATGAGGAGAGGACATATAAACTAGATGGTACAATCCTGAAGCGGGTGCACAAACAGAGAGACCTGGGGGTATGTGTGCACAAATCGTTGAAGGTGGCAGAGCAGGTTGAGAAAGTGGTTAAAAAAGCTTACAAGATCCTGGGCTTCATGAATAGAGGTATAGAGTACAAAAGTGTGGAAATTATGATGAACCTTTATAAAACACTGGTTTGGCCCCAACTGGAGTACTGTGTCCATTTCTGGGCACCGCACTTTAGGAAGGATATGAAGGCCTTAGAGAGGGTGCAGAAAAGATTTACGAGAATGATCCAGGAATGAGGGACTTCAGTTATGTTGATCAACTGGAGAAGCTGGGGTTGTTCTCCTTAGAGCAGAGAAGATTGCGAGGAGATTTGATAGAGGTGTTCAAAATCATGAGGGTTCTGGACAGATTAGATAGAGGGAAACTGTTCCTATTGGCAGAAGGGTCGAGAACCAGAGGACACAGATTTAAGGTGATTGGCAAAAGAACCAAAGGCGACGTAAGAAAAACTTTTTTACGCAGCGTGTGGTTAAGATATGGAATGCACTGCCTGAAAGGGTGGTGGAGGCAGATTCAATCACAGCTTTCAAAAGGGAGTTGGGTAAGTACCTGAAAGAAAGAAATTTGCAGGGCTACGGGGAAAGGGCGGGGTAGTGGGACTAGCTGAAGTGCTCTTACAGAGAGCTGGCATGGAATCGATGGGCCGAACAGCCTTCTTCCGTCCTGTAACTATTCTATGATTCTATGAAATCATACAATTGATTTGCAAAGGCCACGGGGTGTTTGTTGGCCTCTTACCAGGTGTCCCCAGCCGCACGGGTGAAATTAACTGAGTCCATGCCCAAACGGGAACAAACTGAATCCATGACATTCCACCAACCCTTGTTTTTATCACAGATTTCCCATGAGAGTGCTAACTTGAGTTCCTGTGAGATGCATGCCAACAGAACTTGTTTTAAGTCTGTCCACTCTAACATGGGGTGACAGCGATGGAATGTACCCCAATCACTTGTTAGGATGACTGGGTTCATCCCCCAGTTTATTGACCCCAATTCTTTGGCTAGTCCACCGGGGTCAAACTTCTACTGGTAGTAGTAGTTACTTCCACATTTGGGGCAGGTTGTAGGCTACAGAGGAGGCATCATTATCGAATTCAACATCCGAGGGTGTAGGTTCACTAAATCGGGTGGTAGTAGTGACTATATTAACCTGCTTGGTTTCTACCCGGGCAGTTTGTCCTGGATAGTGAGGGGGAGGTGCAGAGGGTGAGGGACTATTTTGGCAGATGGAGTTATTATTGCACTGGACTTTTCTTGTTAGATCATCCTAGTTAATACCAGGATGCCCTGGTTTAAGGCGGCTGACGGCCGCAAAAGCTGTCGTTTGTCTCCCCAGTTTTCCCTTCATTTCCATAATTTTTAATTCATATTGAGTACGGTCGGTGCTCACCAGAGGGAGTTTTTCAAGTAATTCACTCAAGGCCCCCCTGGCGTCTCCAAGTTTTGGGATCTGGGATCCATTTTTGGTTTGTAAAGCCTTGTTATTCTCAAACACCTGATTGTGGCGTCTTGAGGCAAGTCATGCTTCATCAGCCAAGGCTTGCGCTTGACGGAGAAGGGAACAGGCTGTGGCGTGTCGGCTTTGCCAGTCCTGTTATTCTCTTTCAAGTTGTGCATTTTTTTCCCTTTCAGGAGTACAACTTCACCTCCCAAGCAAATGGCATGCAAGTGGGCCACATAAGCCAGCCTATTTCTGGCTTCTTTAACTTTACATTTCTTCGCACCCACCTGGGACGCTATCTCGGCCCAAATCTCAGAGTAGCTCATCTCGTCACCCTGTACTATTCTGATTACTGCTTGGGCCCCCGGGACCCCTAGCCTATCCGAGAGACTGTTCCGAACTTTGTCTCTATAATACGCATCCGCCATTTTGTTTTTGCTTTTCAACCTGATAACAATGCCTAGTACCTTTATAGACCAAACCCATCCTCAACTCGTTTCAACCACAACAACCCTTTTGCACTCCCGGCTCGGTTCACCAATTTATAGAATATATAATAGAATAATAGAAAGTTACAGCACGGAAGGAGGCCATTTCGGCCCATCGTGTCCGTGCCGGCCAACAAAGAGCTATCCAGCTTAATCCCACTTCCCAGCTCTTGGTCCGTAGCCCTGCAGGTTAGAGCATCCCAAGTGCACATCCAAGTACTTTTTAAATATGGTTAGGGTTCCTGCCTCTACCACCCTTTCAGGCAGCGAGTTCCAGACTCCCACAATCCTCTGGGTGAAGAAATTTCCCCTCAAATCCCCTCTAAACCTTACACCAATTACTTTAAATCTGTGCCCCCTGATTTTTGACCCCTCTGCTAAGGGGTCAAAAATCCACTTTATCTATGCCCTTCATAATTTTATACACCTCAATAAGGTCTCCCTTCAGCCTCCTCCAAGGAAAACAGACCCAGCCTATCCAGTCTTTCCTCATAGCTAAGATTCTCTACTCCCGGCAACATCCTTGTAAATCTCCTCTGTACACTCTCTAGTGCAATCACATCTGCATGCAGTACTCTAGCTGAGGCCTAACTAGTGTTTTATACAGTTGAAGCATAATTCCCCCGCTCCTGTATACTATGCCACGGCTAATAAAGGCAAGCATTCCGTATGCTTTCTTAACCACCTTATCTACCTGGCCTGCTACCTTTAGGGATCTGTGGACATGCACTCCAAGGTACCTTTGTTCCTCTACACTACTCAGTGTCCTACCATTTAATGTTGTATTCCCTTTCCTTGTTAGCCCTCCCCAAATGCATTACCTCACACTTCTCCAGATTGAATTCCATTTGCCACTGTTCTGCTCACCTGACCAATTTATTGATATCTTCCTGTAGTCTACAGCTTCCTTCTTCAGTATCAACCACACAGCCGATTTTAGTATCATCTGCAAACTTCTTAATCATACCCCCTATATTCAAGTCTAGATCATTGAGATATACCACAAAAAGCAAGGGTCCTAGTACTGAGCCCTGCGGAATCACACTGGAAACAGCCTTCCAGTCATAAAAACACCCATCAACCTTTACCCTCTGCTTCCTATCTCTGAGCTAGTTTTGAATCCAACTTGAGACAGCACGGTGGCATAGTGGTTAGCACTGTTGCCTCACAGCGCCAGGGACCCGGGTTCAAATCTGGCCTCGGGTGACTGTCTGTGTGGAGTTTGCACATTCTCCCCGTGTTTGCGTGGGTTTTCTCCGGGTGCTCCAGTTTCCTCCCACAGTCCAAAGATGTGCGGGTTAGGTTGATTGGCCATGATAAAAATTAAAAAAATATTGACCCTTAGTGTTAGGGGGGATTAAATACGTGGGGTTACGGGGTTATGGGGATAGGGCTTGGGTGGGATGGCTGTCGGTGTAGGGACCGGGTGCTAGGGTTTGGATGATCAGCCATGATCTCATTGAATGGCAGAGCAGGCTCGAAGGGCCGAATGGCCTACTCCTGCTCCTATCTTCTATGTTTCTATGTTTACCCTAGATCCCATGGGCTTTTAATTTCGTGACCAGTCTGCCATGTGGAACCTTATCAAAAGCCTTGTTAAAGTCCATATAAACTACATCAAACGCACTACCCTCATTTGTTAAGATTAGATTATCTCTAATCCTTCAAATAATCAGGATTGAGTGCAAACCAATATGGTGGGTATATTGGGCTAAAAATTAAGTAGCACCCCAATTGGGGCGCTAACTTCGCCAGGGCGCTAAAAGTAGTGCCCCGGAAAAATTAGCGTCCCTGCGCTGGAAATTGAGTGGTTGCGCCACAAGAGGGAAGCGGGGCGCTACTGGAAGCGCCCCGCATCCCTCTTGGAGCGCTGTGAGTCAACATTGCGGTGTTATGTGCCGCAGCGCCACACGCTGTAGCACGTCGCGCCGCGGTATTGCAGGCTTTCCCTTTTTAAAGGGGAGGGGCTTTGTGCAGCGCGACCTGGGGCCGAGCTGGGCTCCCGGGGATCGGGAGTGCAGGCAAAAGAGCCCAGCACTCAAGAGAAGTGCTGGGCTCTTGGAGCACAGCCAGCACTCCGCGGGGTGGGGGGGGGGCATTTCAGGAGGTCTGGGACGGGAGCGCAGGCAGGTGCTGGCAGGTGGCCAGCAACAAAAATGGCCGCCCCGCACCTCGCCTTTAAATTGCGCCTCCCCGGCTGCAGGTACGCCCCCCTGACCCTGTCGGACATAGCATCCGGCGGTAAGTCAGGGGGCGCTCCCGAAGATCGTGGCCGGGGCGTGAGTGGGGCGCTGCGCACGCCAATGACGTCATCGGCAGTGGCGCAGCGCCGCAGGGTGCTACCGGTTAGCGCCACCACTAACCTCCCGCTGAATTTTGCGGGAGGCGTGGGCAGTGCCGCGCCTGGGCGCTACTTGCTTTGCGTCCCGTTAGCGCCCTCATTTTTCCCCCATTGTGTTTAATCGGAGTTTAGGATGGAATATAACACACTAGTTATACAGCAAAAACATACGACCGTGACAAGCAGCTGGTACCAGACCTGATCGGACAGATGGCTGGCGTGCACGAATAACTCTTCTTATTTGTACTCCTCCTTATGTCACGTCTCTCTCTCTCTCTCTTTTTGAACTACCTGAGAGTGTTAGACTAGGGTCAGCATGGGTCCACCCTCGGAACAGTGTTAGACCACTGATTTCACTCTTGGGAGCTCCTCACTCCACGGTCTGAACTAAGGGTTCTTTAGGTCTTCCTTTTATTCTTTTTTAGGGGTGGGCTTGGAGTAGAATATAGACAGGACCATTTAACCTATAGCGGTTCCCCTTAAAACAAGGTGCCCAATGGCATGTCGAGTCCTTTGTCTAAACCATGGAAAAGGGGTCAACCCTCCTATTACCTCGCACCTTCAGGGGTCTTTTTTAGCCATTACACATGCTTTCTGTACTTGACCAATCATGGCTTTACAGCGTCTTGAGGACTGTCTTCCCTGATCTCATCCGGCTCTTTCCTTCCAAAGCTACAGTCTCTTATCTTATCCTGGCGCAGCCAATGCATGTACCAGACACAACCTTGGGCCATTAAATCAGAGGTCCCAAACTAGAGCTTTCTGCTCAACCAGCTGCTACCCAAACTATCTCCCCTTAGTCTAACAGACCGTTCCATCCTGAGATGATACCTTAGCTCCCATAAATTCCTTCTATTCTATGTCCTTTATACTAACAGCCTGACATAGTCATACTCACAAAATCATACCTTTCAGCCAATGTCCCAAACTCCTCCATCACCATCCCTGGGTATGTCCTGTCCCACCAGCAGGACAGACCCACCAGGAATGGCAGCACAGTGGTATACAGTCAGGCCAAAGGAGCTGAATTCCAGAAGTGAAGTGAGAGTGAATGTTCTTGACATCAAGGCAGCATTTGACTGAGCGTGGCATCAAGGAGCCCAAGTAAAACTGAAGTCAATGGGAATCGGGGAAAACTCTCCACTGGCTGGTGTCATACCTAGCACAAAGGAAGATGGTTGTGGTGGTTGAAGGTCAATCATCACAGCCCCAGGACATCACTGAAGGAATTCCTCAGGGCAGTATCCTCGGCCCAACCATCTTCAGCTGCTTCATCAATGACCTTCCCTCCAACATAAGGTCAGAAATGGGGATGTTCACTGATGACTGCACAGTATTCATTGTCATTCAAACTCCTCAGATAATGAAGCAGTCCATGCCCGCATGCAACAACACCTGGACGACGTTGAGACTTGGGTTGATAAGTGGCAGGTAACATTCACACCACAGAAGTGCCAGGCAATGACTATCTCCAACAAGCGAGAGTCTAACCACTGCCCCTTGACATTCAATGACATTACCATCGCCGAATCGCCCACCATCAGCATCCTGGGGGTCAGCATTGACCAGAAACTTAACTGGACCAGCCACATAAATACTGTGGCAACAAGAGCAGGTCCGAGGCTAGGTATTCTGTGGCGAGTGTCTCACCTTCTGACTCCCCAATGACTTTCCACCATCTACAAGGCACAAGTCAGGAGTGTGATGGAATACTCTCCACTTGCCTGGATGAGTGCAGCTCCAACAATACTGAAGAAGCTCAACACCATCCAGGACAAAGCAGCCCGCTTGATTGGCACCCCATCCACCACCTTAAACATTCACTCCCTCCACCACCGGCGTTCTGTGGCTGCAGTGTATACCATCGACAAGATGCACTGCAGCAACTCACCAAGGCTTCTTCGGCAGCACCTCCCAAACCCGCGATTTCTTCCATCTAGAAGGACAAGGGCAGCAGGCACATGGGAACACCACCATCTCCAAGTTCCCCTCCAAGTCACATACCATCCTGACTTAGAAGTATATCACCGATCCTTCATCGTCGCTGGGTCAAAATCCTGGAACTCCCTACCTAACAGCACTGTGGGATTACCTTCACCACACGGACTGCAGCGATTCAAGAAGGCACCTCACCATCATCTTCTCAAGGGCAATTAGGGATGGGCAATAAATGCTGGCCTTGCCAATGACACCCACATCCCATAAACGAATAAAAAATGTTTTACTTTTAATTATCTTTGCAAGCTGTTCTGTTAAACAAACTCCAATTCCTACCTCAGCATTATAATATGGTTATTAGTAATAATGGAAGAAACATAGGTTGGGCATTCATTGGCCAAATTAATGACACACGAAACAAAGTCAAAATCCTAACTTACGAACAACAGTCAGCTAATCTGGCAGGCAAGGCCATGCTATGGGCCCCTTTGTGGAATGCTATGCAGTATCTAATCTAACTAACTAAAACATTGTCGCAAATCTGATACAAGTCTTCCAGGAAATCGAAAATTACGCAGTTCCAGTAAGACACAACTTATACATTAACCACTTACTTGTCTCGAGCAGAAACATTCGATCATTTAAACACAGTGTTATTCGCGTCAGTTTCATTCGCATAACCATATACTAGTGGGGTACCGCAAGGATCGGTCCTAAGACCCCAGCTGTTCACAATATATATTAATGATCTGGACGAGGGAATTGGATGTAGTATCTCCAAATTTGCAGATGACACAAAGCTGGGTGGGAGGGTATGCTGTGAGGAGGATGTCGTGAAACTCCAGTATGATTTGGACAGGTTGGGTGATTGGGCAGAAACATGGCAAATGCACTATAATGTGGATAAATGTGAGGTTATCCACTTTGGTGGCAAAAACAGGAAGGCAGATTATTATTTGAATGGCAATAGATTGGGAGAAGGGGAAGTGCAAAGAGACCTGGGTGTTCTTGTGCACCAGTCGCTGAAGGTAAGCATGCAGGTGCAGCAGGCGGTTAAGAAGGCAAATGGTATGTTGGCCTTCGTATCAAGAGGGTTTGAGTACAGGAACAAGGATGTCTTGCTGCAGTTGTACAGGGCCTTGGTGAGACCGCACCTTGAGTATTGTGTGCAGTTTTGGTCGCCTTATCTGAGGAAGGATGTTCTTGCCATGGAAGGAGTTCAGCGAAGATTCACCAGGCTGATACCTGGGATGGCAGGAATGACGTATGAGGAGAGATTGTGTCGATTGGGCTTGTGCTCACTGGAGTTTAGAAGATTGAGAGGGGATCTCATCGAAACCTATAAAATTCTGTCAGGCCTGGACAGACTAGATGCAGGAAGGATGTTCCCAATGGCCGGGGAGTCCAGAACTAGGGGTCATAGTCTAAGGATAAGGGGTAAGGCATTTAGGACTGAGATAAGGAGGAATTTCTTCACCCAGAGAGTGGTGAACCTGTGGAATTCTCTGCCACAGAGGGCGGTGGAGGCCAGTTCATTAAATATATTCAAGAAGGAGTTGGATATATTTCTTAAGGCTAAGGGGATCAAGGGATATGGGGAGAAGGCAGGGGCAGGGTACTGAATTTGGATGATCAGCCATGATCTCATTGAATGGCGGAGCAGGCTCGAGGGGCCGAATGGCATACTCCTCCTCCTATCTTCTATGTTTCTATGTTTCTATATACGTTTTTAGGCACCCCTAATTTCTAACAAGTGTGGGAATTGGCATGTGAATTAAAATCATAATAAGGTATTCTTATTGTTAATGAGCTGCCCTTTTTGCTCACTTTTAATAATCCTTTGCAATTCATATCTCAACCAAACTGGATCAGAATTGAATTTTATCAATGTTAAATTGATATATAATTTCAATTTCCCGCTCTTTTATAGTCTACTACTAATGTTGCATGTGGTCCACAGCATGACCAATTAGAGATAGGACTTTAGTTTCAGTACTTACATAGATGCTTTTGTTGCTGGTTCAGTTTGTCGGGCTAAATATGTATACCCTAGCATTATTTCAACTGCCTTTGGGTCAGTGAACAGGAGTCACCCATAGTCAGAGTAAAAGGAGACGTACATCTTCTGCCAAGCAACAAAGGGTTGTCAGTTTAACACCTGTTCGATTTTTCATCAAAAGGTTTGACTTACTTCTGACTATGTCAACATACTTACAGATACATTTACAAACTGGCCTCTGTTGAGATTTGGCATTATCAAATTGGTGGAGGAGCTATCCAGTGTTTTGCAATTAATCCATTGAGCTGTGATGTTATCAACTTATTAAGATCAGATCAATTGATTAGTCCGTCACTGAAATATAATAACTTATGTCATTGTGCAATGATAATGGGGTAGATTTTTCTTTCTTTGTTGCTCTATTTTCAGGTGGTACTTGGGTTGGGTGGAAAATAGGCGTGTCCCATTAAGCCAGATCCCCACCCATTTACCATCTGTTTGATTTTCCCATGTTACTCATGTAGGACCCCAAAGCATCCACCCAAATAGGGGCAGCCATATTTAAATGAGGGGACACCATAAATGTGGTCGTGCCACATCTCCGAATTTCTGTCATTACCTGCTCAATAATGCAAGACATGACTTACACCTGTATAAAACAAGTGCCCAGTGTTGCTACTTGCTATAGAAAAGGCAAAACTAAATTTAAAGGACTACAAAAGGTATGTTAAAAAGTTTTGTGAAATCCTTAGTTTTGAATTATTTTGAACTTTTTTTCTGCTTCTGACTACTGCTTTAATTTTCACCTTTGTGCCTTCTGCTGTGGGGTTTCCATTTTTTTGCCCAACCCCATTCCAAAGAGGACAGAATGGGATTTTCATTGGAAATACTCCTCCATCTGTGTCTTTGGAGGAAGAAGAGAAGAATGAACTGAGGCAGTTCAAGCTAGTCAGGTACTACAGGAGGTATATGATAACCTCACTTTAGGACCCACAGACCAAGGTTTTCCAACCTCCAGTTGGCCCAGGATCAGCGTCTGTGAAGGCTGCACCTCACAAGGGAAGCATCAATGAATTATGCTACATGATGGAACCTGATCTGCAGCCCACCTCCACCTTAGACTCTACACTTCCAGTGGCTGTGAATGTCACCACCATCCTGATTTTTTATGCTATGTGGTCATTGCAGGTTACCTGAAGGGACTTCAGTAAAATTGGTCAATTAGCCATACACACTTAAGCTTGAACAAGCCAGTCCACATTCACCATCTGTGTTCTGTACCTCACCTTGTGTGCTCCCTCTGGTTCACCATCTAAGGCTCTCAGGTGTCTCTGGCCTGATGCTTTGCACAGAGAACTGAATGACAGGTAGTGCAAAGTGGACTGGCAGATCTTTGCCCTCCTCTGCTCTTCTTGCTGTGTGACATCTAGAGGAGAAAAGGTTAGAATGGGTTGCTAAGCAATAGATTTCACGTGACTTCAGCAGGAGTGACATAAAAGTTTCATGGTATAGTGTGTTGGCAGGTTATATGTGGTTCAGTAACATAAGAAGAGAAGCAGAATGTCATGATGAACCTGCCCTCCGAATTCCACACCAACTCCCTCTCCTATTTGCTGCACACGCTGCAGCTGAACTCGGACATTATACATCTGAATCTTTGAGGATGTAACAAGCAGGGTGGATAAAGGGGAACCAGTAGATGTAGTGTATTTGGATTTCCAGAAGGCATTTGATAAGGTGCCACATAAAAGGTTACAGCACAAGATAGGAGCTCACAGGGTTGGTGGTAATATATTAGCATGGGTAGAGGATTGGCTAACTAATAGAAAACAGAGAGTTGGGAAAAATGGTTGGCAAACTGTAACTAGTGGGGTATCACAGGGATCAGTGCTGGAGCCTCAACTATTTGCAATCTATATCAATGACTTGGATGAAGGGACCGAGTGTAATGTTGCCAAATTTGCTGATGATACAAAGATAGGTGGGAAAGCAAGTTGTGAGGAGGACACAAAGAATCTGCAAAGGTATATAGATAGGCTAAGTGAGTGGGCAAAAATTTGGCAGATGGAGTATAATGTGGGAAAATGTGAGGTTATCCATTTTGGTAGGAAGAATAAAAAAGCAAATTATTATTTAAATGGAGGGAGACTACAAAATGCTGTGGTACAGAGGGATCTGGGGGTCCTTGTACATAAAGCACAAAAAGTTAGCATGCAGGTACAGCAAGTAATTAGGAAGGCAAATGGAATGTTGGCCTTTATTGCAAGGGGGATGGAGTAAAAAAGTAGGGAAGTCTTGCTACAACTGTACAGGGCATCGGTGAGACGACACCTGGAGTACTGCATACAGTTTTGGTCTCCTTATTTAAGAGGGATATATTTGCATTGGAGGCAATTCAGAGAAGGTTCACTAGGTTGATTCCTGAGATGAGGGGGTTGTTTTATGAAGAAAGGTTGAGCAGGTTGGGTCTATACTCATTGGAGTTCAGAAGAATGAGAGGTGATCTTATTGACACATATAATATTCTGAGGGGCTTGACAGGGTAGATGCAGAGAGGATGTTTCCCCTCATGGGGGAATCTAGAACTAGGGGGCATAGTTTCAGAATAAGGAGTCGCCCATTTAAAACGGAGATGAGAAGGAATTTCTTCTCTCAGAGGGTCTATGGAGGCTGGGTCATTGAATATATTTAAGGTGGAGATAGATTTTTGAACTATAGGGGAGTCAAGGGTTATGAGGAGTGGGCAGGAAAGTGGAGTTGAGGCCAAGATCAGATCAACCATGATCGTATTGAATAGCGGAGCAGGCTCGAGGGGCCAAATGGCCTACTCCTGCTCCTATTTCTTATGTTCTTATGTTCTTTATAATCCAGTATGCTGGAGAAATAAAATCTTCCCTCGTTGGCGCCTGGTGTTTTAACCTGTTTGCAGGCATTGAAATCCTGCAGCAGCACATAATTCACTGACCTCCCCAACCCCATGGCAGCTAGCACCCAATCTGAGGGGGAAATACCACTGGAAGCCCACCTTCATTATATGAATTAAGCTAACCCTGGAACATTTGCTAGGATTAATGCTGGTGCAGTCAGATGGGAAGAAGTCCCACCTCATCACACTAATGACAATTATATCAGCAGAGAGGGAAATCTAGAGTAATATTCTCAGTCCAGATTTTCTGCTGTCACAAAATCAGGGCTCTAGTGTCTGTGACTGGAGCAATCTCAATCGGTCAAATTAGGGTACTATAGGTCATGTGCCCAGTCTATGCAAAGAAAGAGCCTACATTTGTTTTTCACTACCTCAGGATGTACCGAAGTGCTTCACAGCCAATTAATGATTCTTTGAAGTGTAGTCATTGTTGTTATGTTGGCAAATACAGCAACAAAATTGCAAATAGCAAGGTTTCACAAATAATGAAATAAATCACTAGCTAATCTGTGTTTATGGGGTTGGTTGAGGGTTAAATGTTAACCAGGACATTGGGAAAGTTTCCCCAGCTCTTCTTCAAATAGTACCGAAGGATCATTTACATCCATCTGAGTAGGAAGACCTTAGTTTAACATTTCATTCAAAAGACAGAACCACTGACAACACAACACTACCTCAGTGCTGGGCTGATGTGTCAGCCTATGTGCTGAAGTCTCATACCAGGGTGGAAACCAGCAACTTTCTAGCTCAGAAGCATGAGTTACTATTGAGCGCCACTGACACTATGGCCTTATAGTGGATCTGAGTGTCAGGTAGAGATAGGCCTACTGCTGGTCTCCATCTGATTTCCCTAGAGGTCCAGTGGAGAGTCTTGCCATTTAGGTATGGTACCTGCAATTACATTTTTGGCTTAAAGAATCAAAATGTCGAATTTTCAAACGCTCATCCAACCAGTTATTAAAACTGCAAAATATATTGCAATTGTTTTCCGCCCTTAGATCACACATTGCTTCTGACCCAAAAATGCAGTTTTGCAATCTCATAATTATAAATCTTTTTAAAATTTACATTCAGATTTACATATCCCAGATTTTAAAAATAAATTCTGCTTCTCATGGAGATTTTCCTTTCTTGAGTCATTTATCAGGCCAAATAATGATACCTACATGTATGTTTTTTGAGAATGAGAAGTCTAGAATAGAAAAGATTAATCAGCATTTTTTCACAACAAAAAAAATCTGATTACAGGTGCACTTTACATTTGCAGAAGATCACACACTTTTTACAGTTGTGATGACTAACACAAACAAATTGAAGGCAACCAGGTGGGGAAACTGTGGTTTCCTCTTTAAGGAGCAGAAGAAGTGAGCTGTATAGAAACACAATATGACAAATGAAAAAAATTGCATTAGTTAACGTACTAATAATTTTGAGGAAATCTAAACTAAGTATGGAAATTTAAAAATTGAACTCACAAATCTAGGTTGCGTATTCAAATTTTTCATTGGGGTTTATGTAAGTTGCAAGCACACAGGTTTGTGGCTATGAGCCATTTTGTTACTAATCAATTGCTGGTAACCATTAGTTGTAATAATAGTAATAATAATAATAATAATAATAATAATAACTGTCATTGATTTGCAGGAAGTGAAAATAAAAATGTTTTTTTTCTGCACCTCTCAAGATGTATGGCAACAGAGCTGACTCGGTCCATGTAATAATAAGCCTAGCGCTTATTCCATCCCTTGCAAAAATTGCACAATCGATATTGGTGAGATAGCCTACCCTATGCTGGTGCAGTTTGCTGAATATAGACGTAACTAGATAAATAAGGCTGTCAACTCTTCTGCCACTGGTGCAGGCAAACTGAAAGTTCCTGCTTGATGAGACTTGTAGTGGAAACCACAGGAAGCGGTGACATCTGAACTACAGAGAATTTAGTTATTAATTCTAAAGATGGACTTATTGGTGTAATATTATGATTTAGCACTCCATTCATGGAATCTCAGTTTATAGGAGGGCAGATCGAATGGTCAGACCCGGGGGTCAGTCCAACCTCTCAATTTTCTGATTGTCCATTTTACTAACTAGAAAACCAGGAAGGTCACAAATCAAGTATCCTACTGCTGTGGCCACAGAACTGTAGTCAATGGAAATTAAAATTGGGAGAGGTGCTTAATGGGTGGCCGAGCCGATATTGCGCGTTTTACACTATTGCCAAAAGTCTTTCAACTCCAACCCCTGCCCCATTCACAGAAGCACTGAACACCATCTAACTTTTCACCCTTTCACAGAGACACTCTCTCGTTCTGCAACCCTCACAGTTCATGTTGGCATTCGTCTCCATCTCCCCTCAATTCAACCTGGCACTCTTCTTACCCTCCAACCCTGTTTAAGTTAGTACTCTTCTTCCCCTCCCCTCCCACTTAAAGCTGGCACTCCTTTAAACCCTCAGATCAAAATAGCAGCTTTCCTTCCCCCAGTTCATGCTGGCATTCTCCCTCTCATTTTGCTCAGTTAATTCTGGCATTCACCGTCCTTCCTCCCCACTTCCCTCCCACCAAAGCATCATTCCTAGCTTCTGCCCCTTTCCTACTCCTTTTCATTTCCCATTTCCCCTTTCCCTCCCTTTTATTGCCATCTTCCGCTCATTGCCATCCATTTCCCACCTTTCTCTCTCCCCTCCTCATTGCTTATACCTGAGTGCTGTTGCTCATGGTGGTGATTCTGGCTGCTGCTTACTGTAGGTGGGAATTCCAGTTCTTGGGAGAATTCCCAGCCACAGTATCCAGCAGCCAGGAGCATTTCCATTAGGCAGAGGACTTCAGCAGAAGTGGCGCTGAGAGAAGAAGGCCATGGCCCACAATGATTTCTGTCAGTAAAAGTTGATATGCAGATCAGGAAAAATGAGGACTGTCAGTGTGAAATGCTGCTGGTTGGCATGTGTGTAATTGTTAAAAAAATATTAACAGTAGCTGTTAAAAAAGATTGAATCTGTTCTTGAGAGGAATAATCAATCAAAGCTTTGTTTTCTTTAGAAGGTGATTGGCAAAAGAACCAGAGGCAACATGAGGAAACATTTTTTTGCACAATGAGTTGTTGTGATCTGGAATGCATTACCTTAAAGGGCAGTGGAAGCAGATTCAATAGTAACTTTCAAAAGAGAATTGGATAAATACTTGAAGGGAAAAATGTTACAGGGCTGTGGAGAAAGAGTAGGGGAGTGGGGCTAATTGTGTAGCTCTTTCAAAGAGCCAGCACAGGCACGATGGGCCGAATGGCCTCCTTCTGTGCGGTATCATTCTATGAAATTCAGGGCTCTGGGGTAGATAGATTACCTGTTAAATTTTATACAACATATTGGAACATTTTAAATGAGGATCTTTTGGAGGTATTTCTAAAGTTTATGGAAACAAGTGAGATGTGCTCCTCCCCGAGGGAAGGAGTGATTACATCGTGTTTCAAAGGTGAAGGAAAACAGCATGAAATGGAAATCTGTTATGCTTTTTAATATTGATTATACAATCATCACTAAGGTTTTCTGCCTATGTTTTCAGTTAGTGATAGATTGTTATACACAGATCAGACATGTACTATGTTGAGGACAATTTCTTCCATATTAAAAGACCTTGGGCTAAAAATTCGGTATCGCCGCGCCAGGTCTTTAGTGCCCGAAATTTTGCGCTCGCCCGGATCCCCGTAGCGCCCGCCTGAAATTCAGTTGCGCCGCCCCAAGACGGAGGCGGGCGCTATTGCAGGGTTTGGCCGCCTCGTTTGGGGCGATGAAAGTCAGTTTCAGGCGTCCAGCTGCCGCTGCGGCACCCGATGCGGTGCGGCAGGCTGGGGTACTGCAGGCCTCCTCCTTCTCTTAAGGAGGAGCTGCCTGCAGCCGTGAGATCGCCGCTGGATTCCCCCGGCAAATGAGCCCGGCACCACGGAGAAGTGCCGGGCTCGCGGGAGTCAGACACCAATGCCGCGGGGGGGTTGGTGCAGGAGTCCGGGGAGGGAGGTGCGGCCAGGCGGCCGCCGGGAAAGCGGCCGGCCGCCCCTCCACCTTTATGCGCCGGCCTCTCGGAGCTGCAAGGCACCATTTTTCAAACGCTGTTTGCGGCCGCTACGGGCGAGGCGGCCGCAACTGAATTTGGCCATCGGCACGGAATAGCATTGGAACCGGGGCGCTGCGCACACCGATGACGTCATCGGTGCCGGCGCAGCGCTACCGGCTAATGCCGATGTTAGGGACCAACTGAATTTCGGGCGCTAAAAAACTTCCGGCGCAAACCACTCTATAGCCAATAAGTGGGCGCAAACGCGACTGAATTTCTAGGCCTTTCTCTTGGAATTTCCAAGAGGGGCTCTCTCAATCTACTATCATAACTTGAGTGGGAAATCGATTGAATATCTGGAGATGTGGTATAAATGGCTAAAACCGGATGTTTATGCCATTTCTCCAAGGTTTCCAAATAATCTTCCACCAAAGTTCCAGGCTTGAGTGTACATGTATGTTGTAGTGTTATTGTGCAGACAATGTTCTGGTCTCTCTAACAGAGCAGCTTGTATGCTGATTAGGGATGGGTTTGGCTTTTAGGTTATACTCTGGAAAATCTGAAATAGTGGTGTTAGATAAAATGAGCTTAGCTTATCTTGCTTTAGTTCACCTTAATCGTATTAAGGTACTGGTGATTTTAAGCACTGAGGTTGCGGAAAAGGATTATGGGCTGGATTTTCCTTCGGGGTGGTATTGCCACCAGTGGTGGGTTGGAGCAGGGCTTCTATCTGCCATCCTGATCCCCGCTGTGACCCTGACCCATTTTCTTAGGTCAGGATTCATTAAACATTGGCAGAATGGGCGCCTGGCAGTAACTCCACTCTGAGAGGGAACCCGCCACTGCACGGTAGGGAAATCCACTGGAGTTGCAGTGGAACAATCGTTGCAGCACCCGAAAGGATTGGAGGGACATTTAAAGGGGACAAAGCCCTGTGAAGATTAAATCCAAATTGTAGGCTAATGGCTCAGAATGAACATGCATTGCTATAGCCAGTGGTAGCAGGGCTAAAGAGAGGAAGAGGTGTCAAGGACCAGATCCTCTCGATGGGATGGCAGAAAAATCCTCTTTTAAATAGGCTCTGCCTGTTCTTATATCCCTTTATCCCCTTTTCTTCAACCATTTACCTAACCTATTCTTAAAGGTTGATATGGTCTCTGTTTTAATCTCTAAATTGTATGTCACTGTATGTGCTCCCTAAACTTGCAAAATATGAAGACGTTGACCAGGATTTTGCTTACCTCGGCAGGTGCGGGGCGGGCGACATCAGTGGCGGGTCCCGACCCCGCTGCTGGCTCCATCCCGCTGTCTAAAATTATTTTCCCTTGCTAGGGCTTGTTAAGCCTGCCTAGCACATTTCCCAGTCCAATTAGAGGAAGCAGGTTCCGTGACGTCATTTTATGATGCGTCATCAGCCGGTTTCCTTAAAGGGCCCATGGCCAACTTTATTTTGACATTTATGCTGTCAGTGTTCTGCAGCTTTGAAGTGCTGCAAACACTGACAACCACTGCACAAAGGCAGACGGCTGCACCCAGGTTCTCCCATGACTCCCTCCATATGCTTATGGAAGGAGTCAGAGCATGCAGAGAGGTCCTCTTCCCTTCTGATGGGCAGAAAAACCTCCCCAGGAGACCAGCACAGCCTGGTTGCACATTGCACAAGAGGACACAAATAAGGATGTTGTCAGGAGCACCTTGGTGCAGAGGCGCAAACCTTTCAATGATCTCATTAGATCACAAAACATTAGTACAAAGCCACACTCACCTTCATCCTCCTGTGCCTCTCATCACATCCCCATCACTCTGCCTTCCCTACCCTACTCCTGCACATCTTTACTCTCACCAACTTACCTTGCACCTGCACCCATCCCTCCCTCTCTATCTACATTATCACTTCCCCATCTCACTAGCCACCCATCACACTCACCCTCATCCTAGTCCAATCATACCAACTAACAACACACAAGGGTAGGCACTTCGTGTTTTATCCAATGTTCATGTAAAGTTTCTGTTAATGTGGCGTCAAACATTGAAATCTTTATTTTCAACACTTTGCGATCTTGGACAGATTTGTGTGCACCTTTGGAAGTGGCTTAGTGAGTTGCAGTGAATGGTGAGACATAAAGGTACCACCCGCCACCATCCCCCACCTCCCCCCCACCCCCCACCCCCCCACCTCCCCCACCCTCTCCGGCAATGGTGGGGAGTGTGAAAGGAATGGCTTGGACATTGTAGGGATGCTTTATGGTGTTAGTGTAGGGTGGTGCCAGCCTGGTGCATCATGTGCCAGCCAGGATGTACAGTGTTAAGTGAAGTAAATCTGACCATGGTGAGGCCATTCCTTGCCTAGCGGGCAGCAATGTGCTCGGGTGCTGATGCCCTGTGTGCTGTGCAGCATCAGGTGATTGTGGAGAAGGTTGGTGTTGTTGCTGCTGCTGGTGTTGGGGCTGATCGTGGTCGGATTCTGAGGACCAAGGTGAGACAGTATAAAGGGCACCTATGTTGATGGAATAGATGGCAGGTGACATAGAGATGACAGAACCATTCTATCAATGGTGAGAGAGTTCTTCCAATGAAGAGATACTGGATGGAGAGTGTAAAGTGGAAAGCCTGCAGAATCTGTGCTGGAAATGGACCGAGAAACAGCTTGAGGCTGGGGAAAGTGATCTCTGTCAGGTGGGAGCTTTTACTGTACATTTGAAGCTGTCAAGTAATCAGCTGGAGCAATGGGCACTGAGCTCCCACCTCAGGTTGACAGCTGTGGTCCCCAAACAGCGTGGTTCCCGTGGCCATGAAGCTAAATTGAAAAGGTAAGTTAAAAAAACCTGTTAATGATCTGTCAACGAGATGTTAATGAGATTAATTGGGTCACCCGCTGCTGCCTGTTGGGTCTGCTCAGCGCTGACAGACCCGACATTGGGAAAGGCTCGTGGTGGCAGGTTGACAGCAGGGTCCCAACCCGCTGGAGAAAAAAAATACTTTCCCACCTGACCCGCCACTGATCCCACCCGCTGATCCCCCAGAAAAACTTGGCATGTGTCTTTTTTTGCAGCACAAAATGGCACGTAATAAAAGGGACCAGAGCAAAACTAGGGAAGGTGTCCCAGGAGTTATCAAGCTCTTATTTTGAGGAGGCCACATAGACATCATTGTGCACAAGAGCATAGAGGAGTCGGGGAGGGTGAAGACAGACACCTCCCCAAAGCTCACTAGTGCCACTCTGCTCTCCTACTCACTAACATACAAGCATACATTCAACCAAAAAACATCACACACATTATATTGCAACTCAAGCACAGTTCAAATGTGTTTCTTGGAGTAACATTTTGACATATGTCTCTCTTCTATTTTTGTAGGCCTGTAGCAAACCAGCACCATACAGCATCTATCTTTAGGAGTTGCACTGCATGAGTCACACTGCATGGGTAAGAAGCTAGTGGTGGTGGTGGCAGCTGAGCAGCAGGTACCCGCTACCCAGAAGTCCAGCATAGCTCCTTCCTCAGCCACAGTGCTCAGGGATTCTGACCTCACAGTGCTTGAGCAGAATCATCTACAGAAGTTAGTTGAGTCCATGCAAATAACCCTACCTGTTCTGGTTAGTAGTCCACTAGCCATATCTGTGTAATCATTGATGAACAATTGTTGGTACAGCATTCTACCACATGGAGCATTTAGCAACTCCCAAGGCATCTGTAGTGAAACCCTCAGTGGAACAGGTCCTAAACCTGGTTATAGTATTTCTCATGAATGCTACAGGGGCCTTGGACTCCAAGTTGCAAGAAGTTCTCTTGTACAGTTCCAACATGCTGGAGGATCAGATTGAGGAAGCTCTGAGCAGGGATTCAAGTCTTCATTGCTGCTCAGAGTTCTGTTCCCATGCATATTGTGGACAGATTGAAAGAGTTCTAGCAACAGTGCACATTTAAAGAAGTAAGAATGAGGATGCTATCTCTCAGGGTGGTGCCAAATCCAGCCCATCCAGCATCCCTATGCAAGTGACAGTAGATGTGTCAGAAAGTGAGCAGAGCCAGTGTGCCACAGGAATAGCAAATGTGGCTGAATCAGTTGTAGGGCCACCTCAGAAACCAGCATAAGAAGCATAGAGATCCCAACTGACTCTTACTGAAACCCTACAGCCAGCCGGTATATATACTCCATCCACAGAAGCTGCAGTTTAGGGGTTAGCTGAACAACAGTTAAATAACTTAAGCAACCATTTAAGCCCTTACATTTGCACGAGGAGAGCAGATTACACAACGGATCAACATTAAGGGGAAGCAAAATTCACTGATATCACCGACACGTGAAACCCTGCAGCCAGCATGAAGGCTCCTTAAAAGACATTTCAGGATTAGGACATGGTGCACCAGCTTTTCTGATGCTTCTTGCATGGGTGTAGCAGCGTGGAACATGCAGCAGATGATGATACTCCTGGAGCCCCACCGAGAGTGCTGCTCCTGATCTGTCCAGATATCTGAAGTACTGCTTCAAGCTGCCAATGCTAAGCTCAATAATAATCCCGGTGGTTGCACATGCCTCATTGTATATGTGCTCTGCCTTTGTCTTTAGCTGCCACAAGTGTACCATGGCTAAAGAGTAGAATTGCTTTCTGTTCATGAAAGTTATAGCATCATGTGCAGAGGATCAGCCTGCACATGGGTGCCAAGGATGAACTTTCATAACTACAGAAGTTCAGTGAAACTAGATGCCTTCTCATGCTGCTATTGCTAGCATTGCGAAAGGAAATGAAGATGTTGGACCTGTTGAATAAAGCATCAGTCACTCATTTAATGCATCTATGGACAGCAATTTGACTGATGCTAGCCTTGAGGGAGCCTGAGGGATACAAATTGAGAGCAATGGTCATCTTTACAGCCACTACTTGTGCAGTCCCAATGTTGAGGTTGTCTGCCGGTCTTCTTGAAGCAAGTGGCACAGCTCTGTAACTGCCACCGAGGCTGTTGTACCTGGGCCTTTAGATGCAAATACCTATCGTAGCAGCTGGCAGAAATTATATGCCTCCCGCCATCTGACATCTGTGGTAGTTCTTCTCTGCCACTGCTTATTGTTGTAAATAAAATGACAGGAAAAAACTGAAAGCATTCCCACTGATGTGACCAACATATTGATTGACACTGCTGCAGTTGCCTTCTCATTTTTGACATGTGAGACCCTGCCTGAACTCCAACCCCCATTTTATATGGGTGAGATTAATGCATTGCAAGGTGGCAATTTTGTGGGCTCCCATTAACAAATAATATCCCCCAAAACTGCATGCAGAACAAGCTTAATGTATCATCTTTGTGCTCCAGTGTACCATCAGCTTAAAAAACCCAACAGCAATTTTCTAACAGGGATCCAGCAGGCAGGAATCAAGCCAATCTGTGGATCCCTTAAATAACAAGAGCAGGTCAGAGGCTGGGTATTCTGTGGCGAGTGTCTCAGCTCCTGGCTCCCCAAAGCCTTTCCACCATCTACAAGGCACAAGTCAGGAGTGTGATGGAATACTCCCCACTTACCTGGATGAGTACAGCTCCAACAACACTCAAGAAGCTCAACACCATCCAGGACAAAGCAGCCCGCTGGATTTGCACCCCATCCACCATCCACCATCTTTAACATTCAGGCCTCGATTTTAACTGACCCGTGGAGTTGGGATTGGAGACGTGCGAGGGGTTTAAAGCCCCGAATTCGGGGGTACCGACACCATCCCGCCCAAAACCCGCCTCCATGTAAGTTTCAAAGGAGGCAGGTACCCGCCCCGCACTGGGACCCGCCTACCCGAGGTGGGAAGGGATTAGTGACAATTAACTGCCTGTTAACAGGTAGTTAACAGGCAGTTTTTAGCCTAATCCCTATTTTTAATCTAGAACTGTGGGATTCCCGACGGCTCCAAACCACGCCAAGTTAGAGGAGTCGGGCCGTCGGGTTGAAGGATTTGGAGGGGTCGAGATGTCGGTGTTCAGGTGAGTGATGGGTGCATGAGTGCAAATGTAAGTGTGTTTGGTGTGTCTAAAGTGTGTAAAGAAGTTTAAATTACCCGTACTTACCTTTTTAGCCTTCCTTCCTCTAGGTTTTGGGAGTCCATCATCTAACCGGCACTGAAAGCAGAACGGCTGCGAACTGTCAAAAGTGACAGCCTGCAGCTTTCTGTGCAGGAGAGATTTCTAACTGAGTCTGTGGAGAAGGGCTCATGTTAGAAGTAAGACTGTCAGTGTTTGACAGCTTCAAACAGCTGTGAAACGCTGATATTTCATCTGTCAAAACATCTTGACAGATAAAATTTCAGTCTGTGACGTCACCTGTTGCCGGGTGGCCCTTAATTGGCCTGCTGAGCCCGCTGGGCGGGCTCAACAAGGTCAATCAAGTTAAAATCGTGTGGATTGGCCGCATTTCGATGGAGGCGGGACTACAACCCCAAAAGTTGCAGTCCCGCCTCCTTCCCGACTTCTGCGTGAAAATCACCCCCTCTCTCTCCGCCACTGGTGTACCGTGGCTGCAGTGTGTACTGTAGTGTCTGCGTATCAATAACACACGGACTGCAGGAGAACGGTAATAAGAGGTGTTTACTGAACAGAGGGTATGCTGGAACTGAAAGTACAGAAGCCTGCTACGGCTTTATATACAGGTGTGGTCACTGCCGGTACTACAGTATAAAAGCAGTTCTCTCTTAAAGGTACATACACAACAATTCCTCCCCTTTTAGATAAACAGTACATAACATTCATTTAACAATTGAATAATAACTAATTACAATTACAATTTTCTTTGTACTATATACATCAGCTGAAAGTAATCATTTATAAATTCAGTCTTTGAGGAGGCTTCCTGATCCTGTCTGGATAGCGCCCTTCTTGAGTATCCTGTTCTTGCGGCGGAGTCGATTCTGGCTCATTGTCATTGGTTGGTTCGTCAGCTTCCAATACCACTGATTCTGAGGTAGACGCAATCTGTACTTCGGGTTCATCACCAGGTGCGCATGCTCGTGGTATGGGTTTGACTTGTTCCTGTGACTCTAGAATCTGGTCAGCATGGTGTCTCACGATGCTCTCTCCAACGTCCACTGTGTACATTAGTGGTCCCTGCCGTGTGCATATCGTTCCTGGCTGCCATTTTTCTGTTCGGTAGTCGCGGGCCAAGACTGGTTGCCCTATCTTGAAGCTCCTGGTTGGCTTTTCATTGATGTGCTGGAATTGCTTATTCTCAACATCTCGTCTTATGTTTGGTTTGAGCAAGTCCAGATGACATCTTAACTCGCGGTTAAAGAGCTTGGTTGGTGACTGCATGTGTCGCATTTCGGTAAGCTAACAAGAAATTATCCACCTTGTGTTGCAGTGGTATGTTGTCGTTATACATCGCCTTTATTGCCTTTTTAAAGGTTTGAACAAACCTCTCAGCCAATCCATTTGTGGCTGGATGATATGGGGCGGATGTGTAATGCTTCCTCAGAAACCTCCGGAAATCCTCGGACACAAACTGTGGTCCATTGTCGGAGCAAATCTGTTCTGGCAAGCCATTCCTGGTGAAGATGGTCCGTAGGACTGCAATAGTTTTCTCCGTGGTGGTGGAGGACATTTTGATGACCTCTGGCCATTTCGAATGTGCATCCACGGCAATTAAAAACATTGAGTCCATAAATGGAGCAGCAAAATCAATGTGTACCCGTTGCCATGGAGATGAGGGCTATAATGTCCGTGTGTAATTGAGACACGGACTGCAGGAGTTGGTTATAACAGGTCTTTACTGAGTGGAGACAACCTGGAACTACTATGCAAAAGTTACTACACAGGCTTATATACAGGGGTGGTCACTACTGGTACTGCAGTATACAGGGGCTGCAGAATATAGTTCCTTCTGCAAAGTACATACACTACAATTCCTCCCCTTTTAGCTAAACAGTACATAACATTCGATTAATAATTAAATAACATATTTACAATTACAGTTGCTAGATACATTAGCTGAAGTTAAGCAATTATAAGTTCAGTCTTTGAGGAGGCTTCCTGATTCTGTCTGGATAACGCCTCTTTGGGGTATCAGGTTCTTCTGGCAAAGTTGATTCGGGATCAACGTCGTTGTTTGGTTCATCTGCTTCCAATATCACCGATTCTGAGGTGGATGCAATTGGTACTTCGGTTTCATCACCAGGTGTATCGGATCGTGATGTGGAATTGAAGTTTTCCAGTGACTCTAGAATCTGGTCAGCATGGCGTCTTACAATGCTCTCTCCAACATCCACGGTATACATTAGAGGTCCTTGCCGTGTACAGATCGTTCCTGGCTGCCATTTCTCTATGCGGTAGTCCCGGGCCAAAACTGGTTGACCTATCTTAAAATTCCTGGTCGGCCTTTCATTCATATTCTGAAACTGCCTGTTCTCCACATCTCTTCTGATGTTTGGCTTAACCAAATCCAAGTGGCATCTTAGTCTTCGATTGAAGAACATCATGGCTGGAGTTTGGTTGGTAACTGCATGTGTCGCATTCCGGTAGGCAAACAAGAAGTTATCCACCTTGTGTTGTAGGGGTATGTCTTCATTACACATTGCCTTGATAGCCTTCTTGAATGTTTGAATGAACCTCTCAGCCAATCCATTGGTGGCTGGATGATATGGGGCGGATGTATAATGCTTAACACCATTGTTCTTTAAGAACCTCCGGAACTCTTCAGACACAAACTGTGGTCCATTGTCGGATCAAATCTGTTCAGGCAGCCCATTTCTGGCGAATATGGTTCGTAAGACTGTGATAGTTTTTTCTGTGGTGGTTGAGGACATTTTTATTACCTCTGGCCACTTTGAATGTGCATCCACCGCAATTAAAAACATCGAGTCCATAAATGGACCAGCAAAATCAATGTGCACCCTTTGCCATGGAGATGAGGGCCACTCCCATGGATGTAAAGCGGCTTGTGGTGGGGCGTTTTGGACCTTCTGGCATCCTGTACAGCTCTTGGTCATCTCTTCAATTTCTCTATTGATTCCCGGCCACCACACAAACGCTCTGGCTACGTTCTTCATTTTTACGCCTCCCAGATGACCCTCATGAAGCTCATTGAGCACTCTATCCTTCAATTTGGGTGGAATTACTACTCTGGATCCACACATCAAGGTTCCTCTGCACACTGACAGCTGTTCTCTTCTCGGCGAGAATGCTGGCAACAGTGGTTCGCCATGTGCTGGCCATCCCTTCACCGTTAAATCATAGACCCAGGAGAGTGTCGGGTCATTTCGTGTTTCCTTTTCTATGTTTGCATTCGTCACAGGGAGACATTCGACTATGGTTGAGTGGAATATCTCCACTGGATCCACTGCAGGTGCTTCTTCCACCGTCGGTAACGGTAGGCGTGACAATCCATCAGCATTCCCATGCTGTTTAGTTCCTTTGTACTCGATGTCATATTGGTGTGCCCCTAGGAAAAGGGACCACCTCTGTAGCCGTTGTGCTGTCATTATCGGTACGCCCTTCTGAGGGTTGAAAATGGAGACAAGAGGTTGATGATCAGTTACTAGAGTAAATTTCTGACCGTGCAGGTAGTGATTGAACTTCTTCACCCCCCACACCAGGCTGAGGGCCTCTCTGTCAATCTGGGCGTAGTTACGCTCGGCTGAAGTTAACGAGCGTGACGCAAAAGCTATCGGCCTCTCTGAACCATCAAGGAATTTATGTGACAGTACCACTCCAATGCCGTAGGGAGACGCATCACACGCCAGTCTTATCGGTAGTGATGGGTTGTAGTGAGCCAATACTTCTCTTGAAGTGATTAGGTTCTTACTCTTCTGAAAGGCCCGCTTACATTCATCGCTCCATTTCCATGCTACTCCAGTTTGTAGTAGGGCGTTCAGTGGGTGCAGGATTGTGGACAAATTCGGCAAAAACTTATGGTAGTAATTCACCAATCCGAGGAATGACCTCAGTTGCGACACATTTTCAGGCGCTGGAGCCTTAACTACCATTTCAATTTTGTCAGGGGACTTATGTAACCCCTCTTCATCAATCACGTGGCCACAATACGATATCTGTTTCTTAAAAAACTCGCACTTGGGGCGATTGGCTCGTAGCCCATGTTCTCTTAGTCTAGTGAGCACCTGCTCTAGGTTGGCAAGGTGTTCACTGTCATCTTCACCTGTCACTAGGATGTCGTCCAAGTAACACTGAGTCCCCGGAATCCCTTGCAGGACTTGTTCCATCGCTCTTTGCCATATCGCCGGAGTTGATGCTACTCCGAATACCAGTCGATTATACTGGTAAAGACCTTTGTGAGTGTTTATCGTGAGATACTTCCTAGAGGATTCTTCAACCCCCCTCTGCAAATATGCTTGTGCTAGGTCAATTTTTGTAAAACGCTTCCCTCCAGATAGTGAGGCGAAAATATCTGCTATCCTTGGAAGAGGATATTTTACTTTGTGAAGGACTGGGTTCACCGTCACGTTGAAGTCCCCACAGATGCGAACCTTCCTTGGCTCCTCAGACTTATTGTTTAACGTTTTCTTCATGACAGGAACGATGGGTGTCGCCCACTCGCTCCAGTCTACCTTAGATAACACGCCTGCTTTCTCCAGATTCTCCAGCTCTGCCTCGATGGCTGGGCGAATTGCATATGGTACCGGTCTTGCTTTGAAAAACTTGGGAATTGCATTCTCTTCTATTTTTATCGAGGCGGTTACGCCTTTAAGAGTTCCCAGTTCTTGTTGAAATACCTCTTTGGTGTTAGCTAAGATTGTTGACAATCGTCCAGGAGTGACGTCATCATCCTTTTTACCAGCCACCGTCAGTGCCTGATTGGAGTGCCAGTCTAAACTTATCTTTCTGATCCATTCACGTCCCAATAACGGTGGTCCACTATCTTGCAGTATGTACAGATACAATTTCTGTATTTCCTTGCCGTTGTATTCGACAGGCACCCTTATTTTTCCTCTGGGGTATACTTTTTGCCCCGTATACGTCTTCAAGACAATGGATGTCTCTTTCAAGGGTATGTGTGAGAATAGCCGCTCGTAGTCTCGTCGATTCATGACGGTCAGAGCTGATCCTGTATCCAATTCCATTTTGACTTGGGACCCTGCTATCATGAGGGTGACCCAAATGGTTCGGTGATCCTCTTTTGCGATTACGTTGTGAAGTTTGAGACAGCTTAGTCTCTTGTTCCCGGATTCACTATCGCTCATCTGGTCTTCGGAACTACTGTCCGTCATCTTTTGTACTTTCCTGTACTGTTCCTTAGCAGCCTTTTTGTTGTCGTTAGTCTTCTTCCCAGACCTGCAAACTCGTGCAATGTGTCCCATCTTTCCGCATTGCCTGCATATTTTGTCCTTGGACCAGCAGTCCTTCTGGTCATGGGTTGTTCTGCTGCAGCGATAACATTTTTCAAATCCCCGTGTCATTTCGTGGGTGCCGTATTCCTGTGGCTTTTGCTGAATTTCCGCAGCTCCCCTGGCTGCTGCTTCATACGATACTGCCACGCTGAAAGCCTTATCTAACGTCAGCTCTTTCTCTGAGAGTAACTTCTTCTGTGATCCTTCACTCAGGAGTCCACAGACAAATTTGTCCCGTAGGGTATCTGCCAGTCCTGCTCCGAACTGGCAGTGCTTTGATAGCTTGCGTAGTTCCGTAAGGTAATCAGCATTGCTCTCATCTTTATGCTGATTTCTCCTGTGGAATTTAAATCTTTCTGCTATCAGCAGCGTTGTAGGATTTGGGTGTTCCTGTAGGATATCAACAATTTCGTTAAAACTCTTCGCCTTCGGTTTGGCTGGAGTAATCAGGTTCCGCAATAGGCCGTACGTTCTTGCGCCCGTTAAGTTTAGTAGTACCGATGCCTTTTTCTCATCGGCTACTTCGTTTGCCTCACAATATACCTCGACTCTTTCCACATACGTGGTCCAGTCTTCCATTGCATTATCGAAGGCAGTGATATTGCCAGTCTTCGGCATCTTGGAAATCTAAGATGGCGCCTTCCACGCTTTGCCTTCTTCCCCGATTGAACAAAATGTCGCCTCCCGTGCTTTGCCTTCTTCCCCGCTGGATTAAGATGGCGCCTACCGCGCTTTCTGTCTCCTCCGCTGCTGCTAGTGCTGTTGCTGGTGTTTTATGCCTTGATGGCGACGCCCTATGGTCTTCGCACACTTCCCCCCGCGCTGCTGCTAACGCCACTCTCCGTGGTTCCCGTAGCAAACTGCAGCTCCTCGCGGCTTTCTGCGCTTCTAATTTTTATTATTTCCCCGTCGTCGGAGCAACCCTGCGGGACACTTGCCTCCCTCTTCTCGGGTCTGTACGCTGCCCGGCTTCGTAGCACCGGCCGCGCCCTGTGTGCTCCACCCTCTCTCTCTCTCCTCTTCCCGACAACGCTACTCGGCCCCGTTGAAAAGCCACCCAATCGAGCTCTAGACCGCCGCAGCCCAGGAAGGATCAGTGTACTACCTGCCACCAGCCCGATTAGCTGAAACAACATCGACAGGATAACCAAGCCCCGCTCTCGACAGCCTCTCCTGCAAATCTTCAACTCCGATGAATCAGAGGCGGATGCCCACGGTCGACGCCCGTTTCTTCTGTTCGTTTGATTTAAAAAGAAAAAAAATTTCTGGCCTCGACCTCTGATAACTTCGCTTCAGGGATGGATCCCCATGAGGTGGTGCAGACTGTAGGTAAGTTCGGATCTGCTCGTCGCCAGTATTATATCCGTGTGTAATTGAGACACGGACTGCAGGAGTTGGTTATAACAGGTCTTTACTGAGTGGAGACAACCTGGAACTACTATGCAAAAGTTACTACAGAGCCTTATATACAGGGGTGGTCACTACTGGTACTGCAGTATACTGGAGCGGCAGAATATAGTTCCTTCTGCAAAGTACATACACTACAAGGGCCACTCCCATGGGTGTAGCGGGGCCTGTGGTGGAGCGTTTTGGACTTTCTGGCATCCTGTGCATCTCTTGGTCATTTCCTCGATTTCTTTATCGATTCCCGGCCACCACACAAACGCCCTGGCTAGGCTCTTCATTTTTACCCCTCCCAGATGACCCTCATGAAGCTCATTGAGCACTCTTTCTCTCAACTTGGGTGGAATTACCACTCGGGATCCACACATCAAGTTCCCCTGGCACACTGACAGCTGTTCTCTCCTTGGCGAGAATGCTGGCAACAGTGAGTCTTCATGCGCTGGCCATCCCTTCACCGTCAAATCATAGACCCGAGAGAGTGTCGGGTCATTTCGGGTTTCCTTCTCTATACTTGAGTTTGTAACAGGTAGACATTCGACTATGGTCGCGTGGAATATCTCAACAGGGTCCACTGCAGGTGCTTCCTCCACCGTAGGCAGCGGCAGGCGCGACAGCCCATCAGCGTTTCCATGCTGTTTCGTGCCCTTATACACTATGTTGTATTGATGTGCCCCTAGAAAAAGGGACCATCTTTGCAGCCGTTGCGCTGTCATCACCGGAACGCCCTTCTTTGGGTTAAAAATGGAGACAAGAGGCTGGTGATCAGTCAGTAAGGTGAATTTCTGCCCGTGCAGATAGTGATTGAATTTCTTCACCCCCCACACCAGGCTAAGGGCCTCCCTGTCAATCTGGGCGTAGTTACGCTCGGCTGAGGTTAACGAGCGTGATGCAAAGGCTATTGGCCTCTCTGAACCGTCAAGGAATTTGTGCGACAGCACCGCTCCAATGCCGTAGGGAGACGCATCACATGCCAACCGAATCGGTAGTGATGGATTGTAGTGGGCCAATACTTCTTTTGAAGTGATTAGGCATTTACATTTCTGAAAGGCACGCTTACACTCATCACTCCATTTCCATGCTACTCCAGTTTGCAGCAGGGCGTTCAGCGGGTGCAGAATTGTAGACAAATTCGGCCAGAACTTATGGTAGTAGTTCACCAACCCAAGGAACGACCTCAGTTGTGACACATTTTCCGGTGCTGGAGCCTTGACTACTGCCTCAATCTTGTCTGGGGACTTATGTAACCCCTCTTCATCAATCACGTGGCCACAATGCGAGATTTGTTTCCTGAAAAAACTCGCATTTGGGGCAGTTGGCTCGTAGCCCATATTCTTGTAATCTAGTGAGCACCTGCTCCAGGTTGGCAAGGTGTTCACTGCCATTTCCGCCCGTAACCAGGATGTCGTCCAAATAACACTGGGTCCCCGAGATCCCTTGCAGGACTTGTTCCATCGCTCTCTGCCAAATTGCCGGAGCTGATGCTACCCCGAATACCAGTCGGTTATACTGGTAAAGACCTTTGTGAGTGTTTATTGTGAGGTATCTTCTAGATGATTCATCTACCTCCATTTGTAGATACGCTTGGTTCAGATCAATCTTCGTAAAGCGTTTCCCTCCAGATAGTGAGGTGAAAATATCTTCTGTCCGCGGAAGTGGATATTGTACTGTGTGAAGGACTGGGTTCACAGTCACCTTAAAGTCCCCACAGATGCGAACCTTCTTCGGTTCCCCAGGCGTGCTGCTCAATGATTTCTTCATTACAGGAATGATGGGTGTGGCCCACTCGCTCCAGTCCACCTTGGACAGCACACCCGCACGCTCCAGACTCTCCAGCTCTGCTTCGACGGCTGGGCGGATCGCATACGGTACCGGTCTGGCCTTAAAAAATGTTGGGTTTGCGCTATCTTCAATTTTTATCATTGCCGTTACGCCTTTTAGAGTCCCAAGTCCTTGCTGGAACACCTCTTTCGCGTCAGTTAGAATTTTTGACAGTCGCCCAGGTGTGGCGTCATCATCCTTTTTGTCAGCCACAGCTAGCGCCTGAATGGAATGCCAATCCAATTGTATTTTTCGGATCCATTCACGTCCCAATAATGGTGGTCCTCCATCTTGTAGTATATATAGATACAGTTCCTGTGTTTCCTTGCTGTTGTATTTAACGGGCACCCTTATTTTTCCTCTGGGGTAGACTTTTTGCCCCGTATATGTCTTCAAGACAATGGACGTATCCTTCAAGGGAATATGTGAGAATAGCCGCTTAGTCTCGTCGATTCATGACTGTTAGGGCTGATCCTGTGTCCAATTCCATCTTTACTTGGGACCCTGCTATCATGAGGGTGACCCAAATGGTTCGGTGATCCTCCTTTGCGATCACGTTGTGTAACTTTAGACAACTTAGTCTCCTGCTCCCGGAGTCATTATCACTCCTCTGGTCTTCTGAACTACTGTCCGTCATCTTTTGTACTTTCTTGTACTTTTCCTTAGTAGTTCTTTTAGTGTTGGTTTTCTTTCCCGACCTGCAGACTCGTGCTATGTGTCCCACTTTTCCACATTGCCTGCATACTTTGTCCTTAGCCCAGCAATCCTTCTGGTCATGGTTTGTTCTGCCGCAGCGATCGCACTTTTCTGCTCCATATGCCATTTCATGGGTGCTATATTCTTGCGGTTTCTGTTGTATTTCCGCAGCTCCCCGTGCTGCTGCTTCGTAGGTTACTGCAACGCTGAAAGCCTTTTCTAGCTTAAGGTCCTTTTCCGAAAGTAGTCATTTCTTGGTTCCTTCACCCTGGAGCCCGTAGACAAACTTATCCCTTAAGGTATCTGCCAGTCCTGCTCCGAACTGGCAGTGCTTCGATAACTTGTGTAGTTCCATAAGATAGTCAGCATTACTCTCATCTTTGTGCTAGTTTCTTTTATGGAACTTGAATCTTTCTGCTATCAGCAGCGGTGTAGGGTTTAGCTGTTCCTGTAAGATATTGACAATCTCTTCAAAGCTTTTCTCCATTGGTTTAGCTGGGGTAATTAAATTCCGCAATAGGCCGTACGTTCTCGCGCCCATCAAATTTAATAATACCGACGTCTTCTTTTCATCGGCCACCCCATTTGCCTTGCAGTACACTTCAATTCTTTCCACATGCGTGGTCCAGTCTTCTATTTCGTTGTCGAAAGCAGTGATGCTGCCACTCTTCGGCATCTTGGGTGGTTTAAAATGGCGCCTCCCGTGCTTTTCCTTCTTCCCCAATGGATTAAAATGGTGCCTCCCACGCTTTTCCTTCTTCCCCTTGCTGCCAATGCTGCTCATAGCGCTCTAAATAGTAATGGCGGTGCCCCGCGGCTTCGGCGCGTCTCTCTTCCTTCCCCTCTTTTATTTTCTCTAACGCTGCCCGGCTCTTGAGCACCGACCGTGCCCTGTGCGCTCCACCCTCTCTCTCTCTTTTCCTTCCCGACGACGTTGCACGGCCCCCTTGCAGAGCCGCTCGATCGAGCTCAAGCCCGCCGCAGTCCGGAAGGGTCAGCGCGCTACCTGCTACCAGCATGATTTGCTGGAACACCTTGACTGGGGAGCCAAGCCCAGCTCTCAACAGCTTCCCCTGCGATTCACTGAACTCCGATGGATCACTGGGCGGTTGCCCACGGTCGACGCCCGTTGCTCTGGCTTCGACCTCCAAGAAGCTTCTTTTCAGGGATGGATCCCCGTGAGGTGATGCAGTACTGCAGGTGAGTTCGAACCTGCTCGTCGCCACTGTAGTGTCCGCGTATCAATAACACACGGACTGCAGGAGAACGGTAATAAGAGGTGTTTACTGAACAGAGGGTATGCTGGAACTGAAAGTACAGAAGCCTGCTATGGCTTTATATACAGGTGTGGTCACTGCCGGTACGACAGTATAAAAGCAGTTCTCTCTTAAATGTACATACACAACATGTACCATCTATAAGATGCTCTGCAGCAACTCGCCAAGGTTTTTTCGACAGCACCTCCCAAACCCACAACCTCTACGACCTAGTAGGTGGGTCAAAAATCATAGAACTCCCTCCCTAACAGCACTGTGGGAGTACGTACCTTCACCACATGGACTGCAGCAGTTTAAGAAGGCGGCTCACCACTACTTTCTCAAGGGCAATTGGGGATGGGCAATAAATGCTGGCCTTGCCAGTGACACCCACATTCCAGTCCTACTCAGGTCCCCTCCCTCACCTATTTTTCCAGTAAATTGATAACTGTATCGATGCCATTTCCTGCTCACACCCTGAACTGGAAAATTTAATTCACTTTGCTTCCAATTTCCACCCTTCTCTCACCTTCACATGGTCCATCTCCGACTCTTTCCTTCCCATCCTCGATTTCACTGTCTCCATTTCTGGGGTAGGCTATCGACCAACATTCACTATCAGCCCTCTGACTCCCACAGCTAACATGCCTACACTTCCTCCCATCCCGCTTCCTGTAAGGACTCTATTCCATTCTCCCAGTTTCTCCGTCTCAATTGCATCTGTTCTAACGATGCCACCTTCCATATTAGTGCTTCCGATATGTCTTACCTTTTCCTCAACTGAGGATTCCCCTCCACTGTGATTGACAGGGCCCTCGACCGAGTCCGTTCCATTTCCCGCACTTCTGCTCTCACCCCTTCCCCTCCCTTGCAGAACCACGATAGGGTCCCTCTTGTCCTCACCATTCATCCCACCAGGCTCCACATTCAGTGGATCTTCCACCACCTGCAACGTGATCTCACCACCAAACACATCTTCCCCTCCCAGCATTCCGAAGGGACCGCTCCCTTCGTGACCCTGGTCCACTCCTCAATCACCCCCAACACCCCTTCCCTTTCCCACAGCACCTTCCCGTGCAAGTGCAGGAGGTGCAACACCTGCCCTTTTACCTCCTCCCTACCCACCGTCCAGGGCCCCAAACACCCCTTCCAGGTGAAATAGCGATTTACTTTTACTTCTTTAAATTTAGTATACTGTATTCGCTGCTCACGATGCGGTCTCTTCTACATTGGGGAGACCAAACCCAGATTGGGTGACCGCTTTGTGGAATACCTCAGTTCAATCTGCAAGTGTGACATCTAGCTTCCGGTCGCCTGTCACTTTCATTCCCTGCTCCACTCCCACTCTAACCTCTCCATCCCTGGATTCCTACACTGTTCCAACAAAGCTCAACGTAAGCTCGAGGAACAGCACCTCATCTTTCGATTAGGCACTTTACAGCCTTCTAGACTCAACATTGAGTTCAACAATTTCAGATCATAACCTCAGCCCCCATTTTTTCAGACTGCAGCTGTTGATGAATCTGCCATTCCCATTTATACCTCTTCTAGACCCATCTTTTGTTTCTTTACTTGTCCCATTACCATTTCCTTTTGCCTTGTACAATCACACCTTTTGTCATTTAATCTCTCCTGCCTTCCACCAACAACAACAACTTGTATTTATATAGCGCCTTTAATGTAGCAAAATGTCCTAAGGTGCTTCACAGGAGTATTATAAAACAAAAAAAATTGTCACCGAGCCACATAAGGATAAATTAAGGCAGATGACCAAAAGCTTGGTCAAAGTGGTAGGTTTTAAGGAGCGTCTTAAAAGAGGAAAGGAAGGTAGCGAGGCAGAGAGGTTTAGGGAGGGAATTCCAGAGCTTAGGGTCTAGGCAACAGAAGGCATGGCCACCAATGGTTGAGTGATTATAATCAGGGATGCTCAAGAGGGCAGAATTAGAGGAGTGCAGATATGCCGGGGGGTGGGGGGGGCGGGTGGGGGGGTGGGGGCTGGAGGAGATTACAAAGATAGGGAAGGGTGAGGCCATGAAGGGATTTGAAAACAAGGATGAGAATTTTGAAATTGAGGCGTTGCTTAACCAGGAGCCAATGTAGGTCAGCGAGCACAGGGGTGATGGGTGAACGGAACTTGGTGCGGGTTAGGGCACGGGCAGCCGAGTTTTGGATGACCTCAGGTTTACATAGGGTAGAACGTGGGAGGCCAGCCAGGAGTACATTGGAATAGTCAAGTCTAGAGGTAACAAAGGCATGGATGAGGGTTTCAGCAGCGGATGAGTTGAGGCAAGGGCTGAGACAGGCGATGTTTTAGAGGTGGAAATAGGCGGTCTTAGTTATGCTGCGGATATGGGTCGGAAACTCATTTCAGGGTCAAATATTTCCTCGTTCACCCTATCACAGATCTTCCCTTTTGTTCTTTCCTCCCCCTCTCCCCTTTCCCTGCCTCTGCATTGGTTTAAAACCTGTTATATCTCTAACTTTTTCCAGTTCTGATGAAAGGTCATCAACCTGAAGCATTAATTCTTGCTAATCAAATTTCCTCTGAGTGCAGTGACCAATGATTTGCTCCTACTCTGATTTCCGTCCATTAACCAATCCTCAATCCATGCTAATATATTACCCCAATCCCATGAGCCCTAACTTTCTATAATAACCTCTTGTGTAGCACCTTATCAAATGCTTTTTGAAAATCCAAATACACTACATCCACTGGTTCCCCCTTATCTACCTTGCTAGTTACAACCTCAAAAAACTCTAACAGATTTGTCAAACACAGTTTCCAATTAATAAATCCGTGTTGACTCTATCATATTATGATTTTCTAAGTGTCCTGTTACCATGTCTCTAATAATAGATTCTAGCATTTTCCCTACTACTGATGTGAGGCTAACTGATCTATATTTCCCTGTTTTCTCTCCCTCCTTTCTTGAATAGCGGGGTTACATTTTCTAAGTTTCAATTCACGGGAACTGTTCTTGAATCTAGGGAATTCTGGAAGATCAAAACCAATGCATCCACTATCTCTGTAGCCACCTCTTTTATAACCCTAAGATGTAGGCCATTGGTTCCAGGGGATTTGTTGGCTTTTAGTCCCATTTTTTCTCCAGTACTATTTCTTTACTAATATTAATTTCTTTAAGTTCCTCATTATAACCTGAATTTAAATAAAGGAAACTACGATGGTATGAGGCGTGAGTTGGGTAGGATGGATTGGGGAATGTTACTTAAAAGGTTGACGGTGGATAGGCAATGGCAAACATTTAAGATCGCATGGATGAACTACAGAATTTGTTCACCCCTGTTTGGCATAAAAATAAAACAAAAAAGGTGACTCAACCATGGCTAACAAGGGAAATTAGGGATAGCATAAGATCCAAGGAGAGGACATATAAATTGGCCAGAAAAAGCAGCAAACCTGAGGATTGGGAGCAGTTTAGGATTCAGCAAAGGAGGACAAAGGGATTAATTAACAGGGGGAAAATAGAGTATGAGAGTAAGCTTTCAGGGAACATAAAAACTGACTGTAAAAGCTTCTATAGATATGTGAAGAGAAAAAGATTGGTGAAGTCAAGCGTAGGTCCCTTGCAGTCAGAATCAGGGGAATTTATAATGGGGAACAAAGGAATGGCAGACCAATTAAATGCATACTTTGGTTCTGTCTTCACAAAGGAGGACACAAATAACCTCCCAGAGATGTCGGGGAACATAGGGTCTAATGAAAGGGAGGAACTGAGTGAAATCAGGATTTATAGGGAAATGGTGTTAGGGAAATTGATGGGATTGAAGGCCGATAAATCCCCAGGGCCTGATAATCTACATCCTAGGGAACTTAAGGAAGTGGCCCTAGAAATAGTAGATGCATTGCTGGTCATCTTCCAAAATTCTATAGATTCTGGTACAGTTCCCATGGATTGGAGGGTAGCTAATGTAACCCCACTATTCAAAAAAGGTGGTAGAGAGAAAATGGGGAATTGTAGACTGGTAAGCCTGACATCGGTAGTGGGGAAAATGCTAGAGTCCATTATAAAAGATGTAATAGCAGAGCACTTAGAAAACAGTGACAGGATCGGACAAAGTCAACATGGATTTACAAAAGGTAAATCGTGCTTGACTAATCTACTGGAATTATTTGAGGATGTATCTGGTAGAATAGATAAGGGAGAACCAGTGGATGTGGAAAGGCTTTTGATAACGTCCTGCATAAGTGATTAGCGTGTAAAGTTAAAGCACATGGGATTGGGGGCAAGGTACTGCCTTGGATAGAGAACTGGCTGGCAGACAGGAAGCAAAGAGTTGGAATAAATGGCTCTTTTTCCAAGTGGCAGACAGTGACTAGTGGGGTACCACAGGGATCGGTGCTAGGACCCCAGCTATTCACAATATATATTAATGATCTAGACGAGGGAACTAGATGTAATATCTCCAAGTTTGCAGATGACACAAAGCTGGGTGGGCGTGTGTGCTGTGAGCAGGATGCCGAGAAACTCCAGTATGATTTGGACAGGTTGGGTGATTGGGCCGATGTATGGCAGATGCAGTATAATGTGAATAAATGCGAGGTTATCCACTTTGGTGGCAAAAACAGGAAGGCAGATTATTATCTGAATGGCAATAGATTGGGAGAAGGGGAAGTGCAATGAGACCTGGGTGTCCTTGTGCACCAGTCGCTGAAGGTAAGCATGCAGGTGCAGCAGGCGGTTAAGAAGGCAAATGGTATGTTGGCCTTCGTAGCGAGAGGATTCAAGTACAGGAACAAGGATGTCTTGCTGCAGTTGTACAGGGCCTTGGTGAGACCACACCTTGAGTATTGTGTGCAGTTTTGGTCACCTTATCTGAGGAAGGACGTTCTTGCCATGGAGGGAGTGCAGCGAAGATTCACCAGACTCACCTGGGATGTCAGGAATGACGCATGAGGAGAGATTGGGTCGATTGGGCTTATACTCGCTGGAGTTTAGAAGAATGAGAGGGGATCTCATTGAAACTTATAACATTCTAACAGGACTAGACAGACTAGATGCAGGAAGGATGTTCCCGATGGCGGGGGAGTCCAGAGCCAGGGGTCACAGTCTAAAGATAAGGGGTAAGCCATTTAGGACAGTGATGAGGAGGAATTTCTTCACCCAGAGAGTGGTGAACCTGTGGAATTCTCTACCACAGAAGGCAGTTGAGGCCAATTCATTAAATATATTCAAGAAGGAGTTAGATATATTTCTTAAGGCTAAAGGGATCAAGGGGTATGGGGAGAAGGCAGGGACAGGGTACTGAGTTTGGATGATCAGCCATGATCTCATTGAATGGCGGAGCAGGCTCGAGGGGCTGAATGGCCGACTCTTGCTCCTATCTTCTATGTCTATGTTTCTATGATTAGACCCTTGGTTCCCTACTACTTCCGGAATGTGTTTTGTGTCTTCTTCCGTGAAGACAGATACAAAGTATTTGTTTAATGTCTCTGCCATTTCCTTATTTCCCCATCGTCAGCTTTAGCTTGAGCCAGCTTTTAAGAAGGAGGATGAGACTGGGGCTATGACATGGAGGTTATGGCTGGGGTTGACCGGGATGGCTTTTGGTCTTGCCAGTATTGAGCTGCAAGTAGCTCTGCTTCATATGCTACTTGATGTCCAGAAGAAGTGGATTTAAGACTGGTGGGGCAGAAGTATAGCTGGTCAGTATATATGTGAAAACTGACCCCGTGCTTACAGATAATGGCATTGTGGAGCAATAGATTAAAAAAATAGAAACGGGCCAAAGGTGGAGCCTTCGGGGCACATGGAGATGCCGATGCAGTACAGGAGGTCAAACTATAGCAGGAGTTTTGTTGACTATATTTAGGATGGCTAGGACTGGAACTATGAGAGGTTTGTAACATTTGCATATTGAATTATCATTGGCCCGCAGGCATCTGTAAGGAATACCTATTATATTCACATGTGACCACATGCTGAGTTGTCATTGGCCTGCAGGCATCTGTAAGGGGTCCTAACTCCATTTTGTCCCCACTGTGCTGTATGATTGAGATCACAGGCCTGATGCTTCATAAAAGAGTTTAAACTGTAATACTCCGTTGTCCTGCAATTTATTATTTTTGTACAAAGTGTGCAAAACAAGACATGGTGTCAGAACAGGGATTTGAAATGGACATCGTTGGAGCTCCCTTACCCCGAATGAATTGGGAATCTTTGAACTTACCTAGAGAATGGAGCAAGTTCAAGCAACACGTGGAGTTGATGTTCTCGGGTCCACTGAAAAGCAAAGGGGGGGAAGAAAGATGCAGCTACCTACTCCTGTGGATCAGAGAAAAAGGGAGAGAAATTTTTAACACATGGTCTCTCACCGCGGATGAAGCAAAGGTACTGAAACGTTATTTTGACCGTTTTGAAGCATATGTGATGCCCAAGACAAATACAATATTCGCTAGGTACAAGTTTCAGGAGAAAGTACAAGGAGCTAATGAGTCATTTGAACAGTTCATGACTGAGTTAAAACTGCTGGTAAAAGTCTGTGAATATGCAGATAAAGAAGAGATGGTCAGAGACCGCATCGTGTTTGAAATACATTCAGCTAAAGTGAGAGAGAAACTTTTGAATGTTGGGTCCGGGCTAATGCTGGACAAAGCTATGGATATAGCTAGATCGCACGAGATAGCCCAAGCACAGTTGAAAACCATAACCGGTGCCATGAGCAGCTCATGTGAACAGACAGTGCATGCAGTTAATAGACACACACCAAAGGACATCGCCCAGAGAGCGTGTTTCAGAACAGAAAGAACAGAGAGAGTTCTAAAAATGAGCGACACAGACAGAAAACGCTTCAAAAACTGTGGATACTGTGGAAACAAGATGCATGGAGAAAAGGAGTACTGCCCTGCCAAAGGAAGACAATGTGCTAAATGTGGTAAACGGAACCACTTTGCTAAAGTTTGCAGGACTGTTTTTTGAAAAGCAGTACACACAGTGAGTGACAGCCAAATGCCAGATACAGAGCCAAATGCAGAGGAACTGTTTATTGATTCTACGTCACAAAAAAAACAGATTTCAGAGAGTGAGCAAGCCTTTGCCGATATCGAGATAAAAAAACAGGGCAAAGAGCTTAAGTTTAAACTAGACACTGAATCTCAGGTTAATGTAATTCCTCTGAGTGAGTATCACAGCTTGAAGGATGAGTGTGAGCTACAGCCCACCTCAAGCAGACTGACCAGCTATGGGGGTGAGCAGCTCATTGTAAAAGGCACATATGTGATGAAATGCAAGTACAAAGAAAGCGACATGAGGTTGGACTTTTACATTGTTGACACACGAGCACCTCTAGTGCTAGGTCTAAAGGCATGTTTAGACATGGACCTCGTCAAGTTAGTGCTATCATTGACAGCACCAGTTGAAAAGCAGACAGTCATGGAGGAGTTTGCTGATGTTTTCAAAGGAATCGGACTATTCCCAGGTGAATGCACTATTCACCTTGACCCAGCAGCAAGCCCTGTGGTTTGCCCACCGAGAAGGATACCCCTTGCTCTACATAGTCACCTGAAGGAGGAGCTGCAGAGCATGGAGAATACAGAAATCATCATCCGGGAAACAGAACCGACAGTGTGGGTCAACGCGTTAGTAGTCGTTGAGAAACCACGTACAGGCAAGCTCAGGGTCTGTCTCGACCCCAGAGATTTGAACAAGACTATCAAACGCCCTCACTACCCTCTACCAACGCTAGATGACATCACACCCAAGCTAGTGGGAGCACGTTACTTCAGTGTAATAGACGCACGATCAGGATACTGGACTATCAAGCTCACGGAAGAGTCATCTAAGCTAACAACGTTCAACACACCATTTGGACGCTACCGATTTCTGCGTTTACCATTTGGTCTTATCTCAGCTCAGGATGAATTCCAGTGGAAGATCGACGAAACCTATGAAGGCCTCGACGGAGTAGTCGCAATCATAGACGACATCCTCATCTATGGCAGGAATAGAGAGGAACATGACAGGAACCTCCGTGCGATGCTACAAAGATCACGGGAGAAAGGTATCCGGCTCAACCCCGAGAAAAGCATAATCGGATCCACTGAGATCAGTTATTTCGGGCATTGCCTCTCAACTGATGGCATTAAGCCGGATCCAGAGAAAATCTCCACCATCAAGAAGATGGAGCCGCCAAAGAACTGCGCAGAGCTAGAGACAGTACTAGGCATGGTTAACTACTCAGCGAACCGAGGCCCGACCAGAGCGGACCTGCGAGCGAGCAGCTGAGGAGTTTAAAACCGGCGGCAGTTGGGGAGAGGCGGCTGAATCAGCGAACCAAGGCCCGGCCAGAGCGGACCTGCGAGGGAGCAGCTGAGGAGTTTAAAACCGGTGGCAGTTGGGGAGAGGCGGCTGAATCAGTGAACCGAGGCCCGACCAATTCAACAGCAGAGGAGAGAGGTAAAAAGTAATCCAAGTGTGACATCACCAGGAAGCAGGTAAGTGATTGGTTGGTGAGTATTTCTTTCTTTCTCCTTTTCATTACAAGCTTAAATTCTGCGGTTTTTATTTTCTAGGGTCTCTGTGGTATAGTGGGGACAGTTGGTAAATAAGCGCCCTAGAGTATATCTTTAACTGGGTTGTAGTTAATAAGGCCTTTCTGGTGCAGAGTGACTGTTGGTAAACCATTTAACTGGTGTAATTAGAGGGATTGATTTAATTTAAATCCAATTAATTAAAGGGGATACTAGCATCTATAATTGGGCAGAGGGTGTCCATAACTAACAATAAAAAAATTAATTAATGACATAGAATGGAGCAGGTGATGTGTTACTGTTGCAAGATGTGGGAGCCCGTGGACCCCATTGAGGCTCACGGTGATTACATCTGTGACAAGTGTCTGCTGCTACAGGAACTACAGCTCCATGTTGATGAGCTGGAGTCTGAGCTTCAGACACTGCGACACATCAGGGAGGGGGAGAAGTACCTGGACTCTATGTTTCAGGAGGTGGTCACACCTATGGAGTTAATTAATTCAGATGTAGCCCATGGTCAGGGACAGGACGGTGTGACTACGAGTGAGGCAGGTACGGGGATCCAGGAGGTAGTGTTGGAGGAGCCACAGCCCTTGCTCTTGTCCAACAAGTTCGAGGTTCTTACTCCCTGTGGGGACAGGAGCAGGGACTGCAGGGAGGAAGAGCAACCTGGCCACAGCACCGTGGAACGGGGGCCATTCAAGAGGGGGGAGTAAATGGAAATGTTGTAGGGGATAGTATTATTAGGGGGATAGATAGAGTTCTCTGCAGCCGAGAGCGAGAGTCCCGTAGGCTGTGTTGCCTACCCGGTGCCAGGGTTAAGGACATCTCCTCTGGGCTGGAAAGAAACTTGCAGTGGGAGGGGGTGGATCCAGTTGTCATGGTCCATGTTGGTACAAACGACGTAAATAGGACTAGGAAGCCGGTTCTGTTAAAGGAGCATGAGCAGCTAGGGGTCAAATTAAAAAACAGAACCTCAAGGGTAATAATCTCTGGATTATTACCTGAGCCACGAGCGAATTTGGCTAGGACAAATAAAATTAGAGAGTTAAATGCGTGGCTCAAAGACTGGTGTGGGAGAAATGGGTTTTGCTTCCTGGGACACTGGCACCAGTAATGGGGCAGGAGGGAGCTGTTCCGTTGGGACGGGCTTCACTTGGCCAATGCTGGGACTAGAGTCCTGGCAGATCATATAACTAGGGCTGTAGAGAGGGCTTTAAACTAACTAGTGGGGGGGAGGTTCCTAGAGAGCAAATAATAAAAATGACAACAGAGAAGGTCATAGACTTCGGTAGCAGTGGGGAAATTAACAACCAGAGCATGTCAGGAAGGGGCAGAAGGTATGGAGTAAAAGGTAAAGTAATAAGAAGGGCAAAAGCAGGAACTAAGTATCACAAAACATATTTCAAAGTTCTCTATCTGAATGCACGTAGCATTCGTAACAAAATAGACGAGTTAATGGCACAAATAACTACATATGGGTATGATCTTGTGGCCATTACAGAAACATGGCTGCAGGGTGACAATGCCTGGGAATTAAACATACCAGGTTATTTAATGATCAGGAAGGACAGGCAGGAAGGAAGGGGAGGTGGGGTGGCTATGTTAATAAAGGAAGGAATCACTGTAATACAGAGAAATGATATTGGGTCAAAAGATCAGGATAATGAAACAGTTTGGGTGGAGATAAGGAATAATAAGGGGAAAATAACACTAGTGGGCGTAGTCTATAGGCCTCTGAACAGTGGCAACTCTGTTGGACGGAGTATCAATCAGGAAATAGTTGAGGCTTGTAATAAGGGAACATCTATAATTATGGGGGATTTTAACTATCATATTAATTGGACAAATCAAATTGGGCAGGGCAGCCTTGAGGATGAGTTCATTGAGTGTATTAGGGATGGGTTTCTTGAGCAGTATGTAACTGAACCGACCAGGGGGCAAGCAACCTTAGATCTGGTCCTGTGTAACGAGACAGGATTAATTAAAAATGTCCTAGTAAAGGATCCCCTTGGAATGAGTGACCATAACATGGTTGAATTCCATATTCAATTAGAGGGTGAGAAGGTTGGATCTCAAACAAGCGTGCTAAGTTTGAATAAAGGAGACTATGAAGGCATGAGAGCGGAATTGAGTAGAGTGGATTGGGAAAATAGATTAAAGGGTAAGACAATACATGATCAGTGGTGTACATTTAAGGAGTTATTTTACAACTTCCAAAAAATATATATTCCACTGAGAAGAAAAGGGTGTAAAAGAAAAGACAGCCATCCGTGGCTAAGTAAAGAAATTAAGGATAGTATTCGACTAAAAACAAGGGCATATAAGGTAGCCAAATCTAGTGGGAGGATAGAGGATTGGGAAAACTTTAAAAGACAGCAAAAAATAACAAAAAGATTGATTAAGAAAGGGAAGATAGATTATGAAAGTAAATTAGCAAAAAATATAAAAACAGATAGTAAGAGTTTTTATAGTTATATAAAAAGAAAAAGGGTGGCTAAAGTAAATGTTGGTCCCTTAGAGGATGAGGCCAGGAAATTAATGGTGGGAAATATGGAGATGGCAAAAACAGTGAATGAATATTTTGTATCAGTCTTTACAGTAGAGGACACTAAGAATATCCCAGCACTGGACAAACAGGGGGCTATATGGGGGGGAGGAGCTAAACATGATCAAAATCACTAAGGAAGTGGTACTCGGTAAAATAATGGGACTCAAGGCGGATAAATCACCTGGACCTGATGGCTTACATCCTAGAGTCTTGAGGGAAGTGGCGGTAGGGATTGTGGATGCATTGGTAATAATTTTCCAAAACTCCCTCAACTCAGCAAAGGTCCCGGCAGACTGGAAAACTGCTAATGTAACACCCTTATTTAAAAAGGGCAGTAGACAGAAGGCTGGAAACTATAGACCGGTTAGCCTAACATCTGTGGTAGGTAAAATTTTGGAGTCCATTATTAAGGAGACAGTAACAGGACATTTGGATAATCATAATTTAATAGGACAAAGTCAGCATGGTTTTATGAAGGGGAAGTCATGTTTGACAAAGTTGCTGGAGTTCTTTGAGGAAGTAACATATAGGGTGGGTAAAGGGGAACCAGTGGACGTAGTGTATTTAGACTTCCAAAAGGCATTTGACAAGGTGCCACACAAAAGATTATTGCTTAAGATAAAAAATCACGGGATTGGGGGTAATATTCTGGCATGGATAGAGGATTGGCTATCTAACAGAAGGCAGAGAGTTGGGATAAATGGTTCATCTCAGACTGGCAATCAGTAACTAGTGTTGTTCCGCAGGGGTCAGTGCTGGGTCCCCAACTCTTTACAATCTATATTAATGATTTGGAGGAGGGGACCGAGTGTAACATATCAAAGTTTGCAGATGATACTAAGATGGGAGGGAAAGTAGTGAGTGAGGAGGGCATAAAAAACCTGCAAGGGGACATAGACAGGGTAAGTAAGTGGGCAGAGATTTGGCAGATGGAATACAATACTGGAAAGTGTGAGGTTATGCACTTTGGGTGGAAAAATCGTAGAGCAAGTTATTATCTTAATGGCAAGAATCTGGAAAGTACTGAAGTACAAAAGTATCTGGGGGGTCCTGGTGCACGAAACTCAAAAGGTTAGTATTCAGGTGCAGCAAGTGATTAAGAAGGCCAATGGAATGTTGGCTTTCATTGCTAGGGGGATAGAGTATAAAAATAGGGAGGTATTGCTTCAGTTGTACAAGGTATTGGTGAGACTGCACCTGGAATACTGCATACAGTTTTGGTGTCCATACTTAAGAAAAGACATACTTGCTCTCGAGTCAGTACAAAGAAGGTTCACTTGGTTAATCCCGGGGATGAGGGGATGGACATATGAGGAGAGGTTGAGTAGATTGGGACTCTACTCATTGGAGTTCAGAAGAATGAGAGGCGATCTTATTGAAACATATAAGATTGTGAAGTGGTTGGATCGGGTGGATGCGGGGAGGATGTTCCCGATGATGGGCGAAACTAGAACTAGGGGGCATAGTCTTAGAATAAGGGGCTGCTCTTTCAAAGCTGAGATGAGGAGGAACTACTTCACTCAGAGGGTGGTAGGTCCATGGAATATGCTGCCCCAAAAAGCTGTAGAAGCATTACATAAATTTAAAAAAGAAATAGACAGTTTCCTAGAAGTGAAGGGAATTAAGGGTTACGGGGAGCGAGCAGGAATTTGGACATGAGTCTAGGTTCGGATCGGTCATGGCCCTGTGGGTAGCGGAGCGGGCCCAGGGGCCATGTAGCCTGATCCTGCTCCTATTTCATGTGTCTAATTCTGTTAGATTCAGGAGATGGTTCTGTGATAGTAGATTGGCGGTTAGGATCAGATCAGCCATGATCTTATTGAATGGCGGAGCAGGCTCGAGGGGCCGATTGGCCTCCTCCTGCTCCTATTTCTTATGTTCTTATGTTCTCAGTTTGCCTCGAGCCTCTCCGAAATCAACGCACCCTTGCGTCAGTTGCTCAAACAATCCAATGAGTTCCTGTGGGACAAACAACATGACACAGCATTTCAGAAAATGAAAGACCGAATCACCAGAGAACCAGGACCAGTTCTTGCCTACTTCAGCCCCAACAAAGAGCTCAGACTACAAGTGGATGCGTCAAAGTACGGACTAAGCGCAGTATTACTGCAAGAAGGAAAGCCCATCGGCTACGCTTCCAGATCTCTAACAGACTGTGAAATCAACTATGCTCAAATCGAGAAAGAGCTATATGCAATTCTGTTTGGATGTAAGCGTTTCCACCAGTACGTCTATGGCTGACAAGTCATTGTGGAATCCGACCACAAGCCCCTCGAGTCAATCATGAGGAAACCACTAGCCGCAGCCCCACCAAGGCTACAGAGAATGATCCTTCAGCTACAGAAGTACTGTGATGAAATATTTCCATTCATCACTGCCTGTGACTGAGATTGGTTTCAGTGTCATTTCCCTTCCCCCAGACCTCATTGTATTGTGTACTGGAATGTGCTGTATTGCATACTGGAATGTGCTGTGTGTAGGGCTCCGCCAATACCTGGCCCCGTTTGTAAGCTAGCTTCAGTCTAGCCACAGTCTCCAGAAGGACGACATCTCTCTCGCTTACGTGTTTCGTTCTAAGTTAATAAAAGCCTTGTTTTGTTCTGCTACCTTCGAGTCTCGGAATTATTGAGGCACATCAATTTTATTAACTTATTTTCAACACTATGGATCAACTCCTGAAACCCGAACGTTTGGATTTGGATCAACATGCTCCGGACACATCAGCACGCTTCGGACACTGGTTTGAGTGTATGGAATTCTTCCTGGACAATTCCGCAGCCGTCAAAGACGCTACGGACGCTGCAAGGATGAGACTCGGAATTCTGCGGAATTGGGTAAGCCACCGGGTTTACCCCCTCATCCAAGACGCCGAGACGTGCCTGGCCGCCTGCGACATCTTAAAGGCGCATTACTAGCAGCCTACGAATGAGGTGTATGCTAGGCACCTGCTCGCCACCCGCGCACAGCTACCTGGGGAATCGGTGGAGGAGTTCCTAAGCACCCTGAAAATGCTTGGCAAAGACTGCAAGTGCCGAGATGTAAAAGCCGCAGTGTACACTGACGAGCTTGTTCGTGATGCCTTCATCACAGGCCTCAGCTCCACTTACATCCGGCAAAGACTGCTGGAAAAAACGGGGTTGGACCTGAAACAGGCTGCGGACACCGCGCGATCCCTGGATGTGGCCCAGAGAAACTCGGACGCCTACTCTTCAGCCCGCGCCGTCCACGCCGCCACGTGTGCACCGAGGGCACCGCCATCTTGGAAGGCATCTTCCCCGCCTGACAGCCCGACACCGGCTGGGCCCCGCTCTCCCCCCAGAAGCCCTACGACAGCCGCGACGCGTCAGGGACCCAACTGCTACTTCTGCGGGCAGCCAAAGCACACCAGAAACCTGTGCCCGGCGAAAGGCACCACCTGCTTTAAGTGCGGTAAGAAGGGGCACTTCGGGAAGGTGTGCAGAAGGAACCCCGCCGGAAAACCAACCGCCGGAAAACCCGCCACCGCCGCGTGTGCGCCGTGGGAGCGGCCATCTTGGACGCCATCTTGCCCGACCTCGTGGGGTCCGCCATCTTGTGAGCAGACAGCGTGGACGCCATCTTGTATCGATCAGGGCCCTACAGTGGCATCGGTCACAGTGGACCAGACCAGGCCGCACCCGCTATCCAGATCAATGGTGGACATCGAGGTAAACGGCTGCCGGGTTAAATGCTTAATTGACAGTGGAAGCACGGAGAGCTTTATCCACCCAGAACTGGCACAACAACTCTCCCTAAAGGTGGTCCCTACTCAGGGTACCATCTCTATGGCTGACAAAACCCAGACATCGACCATTCTGGGTTACTGCACGGTACAATTGTGCGTTAACGGAACTGTATATGATAATTTTAAAGTATTAATCATGAAGAACCTATGTGCGAGCGTGATCTTGGGCCTGGATTTCCAGTGCAACCACCAAAGCATCACGCTCAAGTATGGTGGGTCCCAGCCGCCCCTCACAGTGTGCGGTCTGGCTACCCTGAAGGTAAAGCCACCTTCGCTATTCGCGAACCTTACCCCTAACTGCCGGCCAATAGCGACCAAAAGCAGGAGGTACAGCTGGGAGGACAGGCGGTTTATCGCGACCGAGGTAGACAGGCTCCTGAAAGAGCGCATTATTGAACGCAGCAACAGCCCGTGGCGCGCCCAAGTGGTAGTGGTAAGGGGTAGCGAGAAGAAATGGATGGTGATCGACTATAGTCAAACGATCAACAGGTACACCCTACTAGATGCCTACCCGCTACCCCGCATATCAGAAATGGTGAACCAAATCGCCCAATACCGGGTGTTCTCCACCATCGACCTCAAGTCAGCGTACCACCAGCTCCCTATCAGACCAGAGGACCGCCCGTACACCGCCTTCGAGGCGAACGGACGCCTCTACCAATTCCTCAGAGTCCCCTTTGGGGTGACGAATGGGGTCTCGGTCTTCCAGAGGGAGATGGACCGCATGGTCGATGACCACCACTTGCAGGCAACCTTCCCCTACCTCGACAACGTCACCATCTGCGGTCACAACCAGCAGGATCGCGACTCGAACCTCGAGAGGTTCCTGGAAACCGCACAAAAACTCAACCTCACCTACAACGAGGACAAGTGCGTTTACAACACCACGCGCCTCTGCATACTAGGCAGCGTGGTGGAGAATGCGGAAATCGGACCAGACCCCGACCGATTGCGCCCCCTACGGGAGCTGCCCCTGCCCAACACTCCCAAAGCCCTGAAAAGGTGCCTGGGGTTATTTTCTTATTATTCCCAATGGGTCCCCAACTACTCCGACAAAGCCCGCCCCCTCTTGAAAGCATCCTCTTTCCCGCTCTCTGCTGAGGCCCACGCCGCCTTCAAAAGCATTAAGCAGGATATTGAGCGGGCCACGCTACAGGCAGTGGACGAGAACACTCCATTTCAAGTGGAAAGTGATGCGTCTGACTTCGCCTTGGCGGCCACCCTCAACCAGGCGGGGCGGCCCGTAGCTTTCTTCTCGAGGACCCTCCAAGGGCCCGAGATCAGACACTCCTCCGTGGAAAAGGAGGCCCAAGCCATCGTGGAGGCAGTGCGCCACTGGCGCCACTACCTAGCCGGCAAACGCTTCACCCTACTTACCGACCAGCGGTCGGTAGTGTTTATGTTCAATAATAAACAGAGGGGGAAGATTAAAAATGATAAGATTCTTAGGTGGCGGATCGAGCTCTCCACCTTCGAGTACGACATCATTTACCGGCCAGGGGCCCTTAACGAATCCCCTGATGCCCTCTCACGAGGGATGTGTGCCAGCGCCACTGGGGATCGGCTACAGACCCTCCACAACGACCTCTGCCACCCAGGGGTCACACGGCTGTTCCACTTCATAAAGTCCCGTAACTTACCCTACTCGATTGAGGAAGTTCGGTCCCTGACCAGGAACTGCCGCACTTGCGCTGAGTGCAAGCCTCGGTTCTACCGCCCAGATAGAGCCCACTTAATCAAAGCTACACGGCCCTTTGAGCGGCTCAGCTTAGATTTCAAGGGCCCCCTCCCGTCCGTCGACCGCAATGTTTACTTCCTGAACATTGTGGACGAATACTCCCGGTTCCCATTCGTCTTCCCCTGCCCAGACATGACCAGCACCACGGTCATTAAATGCCTCAACAGCCTGTTCTGCCTGTTCGGTATGCCGAGCTACACCCATACGGATAGGGGGGCGTCCTTCATGAGTGAAGAGCTACGCCAGTACATGCTGTCCAGGGGGATCGCCACGAGCCGTACCACCAGCTACAACCCCCGGGGTAACGGCCAAGTGGAGCGAGAGAACGGGACAGTATGGAAAGCAGTCACTCTAGCTCTAAGGACCAAGGGCCTCCCTATCTCCCGCTGGCAGGAAGTCCTCTCGGATGTGCTCCATTCGATACGGTCGCTATTGTGTACGGCCACTAATACCACGCCTCATGAACGAATGTTTGTCTTTCCCCGGAAATCCACCTCAGGCGTATCCATGCCGTCATGGCTCTCCACCCCAGGTCCGGTACTCGTGCGAAGGCATGTGAGGGGCCACAAGACGGACCCTCTCGTGGAGCCAGTGCACCTACTCCACGCCAACCCCCAATACGCATATGTCCGGCACGCCGACGGAAGGGAGGACACCGTGTCCATAAAAGACGTCGCCCCAGCCGGCATCGACAACAACCACGGCAATAGCGGCAACGACGATCACAGCAACTCTTACCCACCCACTACTCTTTCATCACCCCCGGAAGAACACCGACCAACGGCACCCCCACCAACTACCCCTTCAACAACCCTGGCGGCACCCCCGGCAGAGACCCAGGAGGCTACCGGGGACACCCAGCCGACACCCGCAGCACCGCAACAGCCACGTCGGTCGCAGAGGACTATCAAACCCCCGAACAGACTAAATCTATAGAAGGGGTGAATGTGATGAAATATTTCCATTCATCACTGCCTGTGACTGAGATCGGTTTCAGTGTCATTTCCCTTCCCCCAGACCTCATTGTATTGTGTACTGGAATGTGCTGTATTGTATACTGGAATGTGCTGTGTGTAGGGCTCCGCCCATACCTGGCCCCGTTTGTAAGCTAGCTTCAGTCTAGCCACAGTCTCCAGAAGGACGACATCTCTCTCGCTTACGTGTTTTGTTCTAAGTTAATAAAACCTTGTTTTGTTCTGCTACCTTCGAGTCTCGGAATTATTGAGGCACATCAAGTACGTCTTCACAATCATTCACCATCCAGGCAAAAACATTCCTGTCGCAGACATGCTCTCCAGAAAGTCTCTTAGCTGCCAGGACAGCAGCCTCAGTGAAGGCATAGATGTGCAGGTGCACATGGTGTACAACAGTTTACCTGTGAGTGACTCAAAACGGAAGGAGATCCGAGCAGGAACAGAGAAAGATGCACAACTCACACTGCTGAGCAAAGTCATACATGAAGGATGGCCTGAGGAAAGGAGGAAATGCCCTCAGAGCATATCTGAATTCTGGAACCACAGAGATGAACTGTCACAAATCAACAGAATCGTCTTCAAAGGGGAGAAAATCATCATTTCTACCAGTCTCAGAGAAGAGATGTTGACAAAAATTCATGCTGGACATATGGGCGTGGAAAAATGCAAACAAAGAGCACGTGACATTATGTTTTGGCCCAGAATGTGCAAACACATTGAGGACATTGTTGGAAAATGTTCCATTTGTCTAGAACGCCACCCATCAAACAACTTCAAGTCACCAGCACAGCTGTTGATGAGCCGCAGACTTCGCTCAATCTTTCCAAGCACCAACCAGCAGCTACAGCCAGAGGTCGTCAGCTGCAAGCAAGTGCATGCAAAATGTGTACAGAGACAGCAACACCAAAAGAGATACTATGGCAGGTCAGCTAGACTACTGCCGCCGTTGCACAATGGAGAATCCATCAGAATCCAGGAGTATGACTACTGGAAGCCAGCAGTCATCATCCAGCCAGCTGACACTGAGCGATCGTATCATGTCCGCACCGCAGAAGGACAGGTGTACCGCCGCAATCGCAGGCACCTCCTGAACACTAAGGAACTACACCATCATTCCGACGAGAGGATCAGTTCAACAGAGTATGATGAACAGAGCAACACACAAAACACATCATACTTACCTGAACCTAAACCTGAACCTGAATTGTTGACCGATTCAGGAGCATGCTCAGTTCCATACCACACAAGGTCGGGACAAGAGGTCAAAGCTAGAGTTATCCTTGACTTGTGAACTGTCAAAGGGTGTAGGCGGATCGCTTCCCTAAAAAAAACTGTACATTGTTATTGAAACGTTGAGATGTTTTCAGCGCTAGTTAAATGCTGAGTTTACTCATATGTTTATGCTACTGAGAACATTAGGTAGAAGAAAGGTTTAAAAGTAATGCATAACATTTTTCTTTTAAAAGAAAGGGGATGTAACATTTGCATATTGAATTATCATTGGCCCGCAAGCATCTGTAAGGAATACCTATTATATTCGCATGTGACCACATGCTGAGTTGTCATTGGCCTGCAGGCATCTGAAAGGGGTCCTAACTCCATCTTGTCCCCACTTTGCTGTATGATTGAGATCACAGACCTGATGCTTCATATAAGAGTTTAAACTGTAATACTCCATTGTCCTGCAATTTATTATTTTTGTACGAAGTGTGCAAAACAAGACAAGGTTGAGGAGGACAAGTAGCTTTAACATAATTGCAGTCATACAGAATGTCATTAGTGATTTTGATTAGAGTGGTGTTAGTCTATTTCCCACATTACAACAGTGACGACATTTCATAAATACTTCATTGGCTGTAAAGCACTTTGAGACGTCCGGTGGTCGTGAAAGGTGCTATATGAATGCAAGTCTTTCTTTCTTTTATTGGCAGGATGGTAACTGAACAGAAGGGACTTGAGCAGGGAAAGATAGGAAAAGTGTGCATGGAGTTGGATATCAGTGACATGTTCTGGAACTGTAGGGAAAGAAAGGATGGTTGCTTAAATGAAACATTTGCTATGGCACAAATTATTGTAGTTATTTTCTAAATAGAAATCTTCAAAGGACTTTTATCAGCTAATCCAGTAATGAATTAGTTGCTATGCGGCTAAAGAGATTAAATATAATTAACATGATTGCTTGAATAGTTTTTGCATAATACTTAGTATTATTATACAGTATGTAAAATCCTATCGAACTGAATGGATCATTTCTGTACCTTATCATCTAAAGAAAACCTATTATTGTAGGTAAGCTGATAACCTGAATTTGGTATTATTAAGGATCAACTGTTAGCCAACCTGCTTCCTTCTATGAAAGAAGGACTTGCATTTATATAGCGCCTTTCACAACCACCAGACGGCCAAAGCGCTTTACAGCCAATGAAGTACTTTTGAAGTGTAGACATTGTTGTAATGTGGGAAACGCAGCAGGTCCCACAAACAGATCATCTGTTTTTTTGGTTCAGGGATAAGCATTGGCTAGGACACCAGGGATAACTCCCTTACTCTTCGAAATAGTGCCATGGGATCTTTTACGTCCACCTAAGAGAGCAGATGGAGCCTCGATTTAACGTCTCATCTGAAAGACGGCACCTCCAACAGTGCAGCACTCCCTCAGCACTGCACTGGAGTGTCAGCCTAGCTTTATGTGCTCAAGTCGCTGGAGTGGGGCCTGAACCCACAACCTTCTGACTCAGAGGCGAGGATGTTACCAACTGAGTTACAGCTGACACTCTTCAGAATAACACGTTTTGTGTAAGCACAAGAACTTGATGGCGGAGTATACAAAACAGATTTTATTCATATACAGCACAGGTGATCGTCCAAACTGTAGACAGAGTAGCTTTTGGTTTCTCTATCTTTCAAGCCCTCCAAATAACTGTTGAAAACCATGCTCCTTTATGCACCTTAGTTTGCCTACATCAAAGGTACCTGTCACAGATAAGACTTCTTAATGTATCTGTTCCTGAATCATTTAACAACAGTCTATTTACATAAACAGTCATAGTTGTTTACTTCATAGATATTTCTCTCAAACAAGACTCAAACAAGGGAAAGAAGTCATTGGTGGGAGTAGTCTATAGGCTCCCGAACAGTGGCTACACTGTAGGACAGAGTATAAATCAAGAAATAATGGAGGCTTGTAAGAAAGGTACTGCAATAATCATGGGCGATTTTAATCTTCATATTGATTGGACAAATCAAATTGGCCAAGGTAGCCTTGAGGAAGAGTTAATAGAGTGTATTCGGGATGGTTTCTTAGAACAATACGTTATGGAACCAACCAGAGAGTAGGCTACCTTAGATCTGGTACTGGTAATGCAACAGATATAATCAATGATCTAATAGTATAGGATCCTCTAGAAAAGAGTGATCATAGCATGATAGAATTTCAAATTCAGTTTGAGGATGAGAAAGTTGGGTCTCAAACTAGCGTCCTGAACTTAAATAAAGGCAATTACAGAGGTATGAAGGCAGAGACGGCTAAAGTTGACTGGGATAATAGATTAAAGGGTAAAACGGTAGATAAGCAGTGGCAGACATTTAAGGAGATATTTCATAATTCTGAGCAAAGATATATTCCAGTGAGAAGGAAAGACTCTAAGAGAAGGATGAACCATCCGTGGCTAACTAAGGAAGTAAATAAAGGATGTCATCAAATTGAAAACAAAGGCATACAATGTTGCGAAGGTTAGTGGTAGGCCAGACGATTGGGAAATTTTTAGAAACCAGCAAAGGATGACTAAGCATTTATAAAGAGAGAGAAGATAGATTATGAGAATAAACTAGCAAGAAATATAAAAACAGACAGTAAGAGCTTCTACAGGTATATAAAAAGTAAGAGAGTAGCTAAAGTAAACATTGATCCCTTAGAGGATGAGACTGGGGAATTAATAATGGGAAACAGGGAAATGGCAGAGACTTTGAACAAATATTTTGTATCGGTCTTCACGGTAGAAGACACTAAAAGCATCCCAATAATAAATAATCAGGGGGCTATCAGGAGGGGGGATCTTAAAACAATTGCTATCACTAGAGAAAAAGGGCTCAGTAAAATAATGGGACTAAAGGTGAACAAGTCCCCTGGGCCTGATGGCCTGCATCCTAGGGTCTTAAAAGAAGTGGCTGCAGAGATAGCGGATGCATTGGTTGCAATCTACCAAAATTCCCTGGATTCTGGAGAGGTCCCAGTGGATTGGAAAACTGCAAATGTAATGCCCTATTTAAGAAAAGAGCGAGACATAAAGTAGAAAACTATAGACCAGTTAGTCTAACATTTGTCATTGGGAAAATGCTGGAGTCCATTATTAAGGAAGTAATAGCAGGACATTTAGAAAATCATAATACAGTCAAGCAGAGTCAGCATGCTTTTATGAAAGGGAAATCATGTTTGACAAATTTGCTGGAGCTCTTTAAGGATGTAACGAGCAGGGTGGATAAAGGGGAGCCAGTAGATGTAGTATATTTGGATTTCCAGAAGGCATTCAATAAGGTGCCAAATAAAAGGTTACTGCACAAGATAAGAGCTCACGGGGTTGGGGGTAATATATTAGCATGGATAGAGGATTGGCTAACTAACAGAAAACAGAGAGTCAGGATAAATGGGTCATTTTCCGGTTGGCAAAATGTAACTAGTGGGGTGCCACAGGGATCAGTGCTGGGGCCTCAGCTATTTACAATCTATATTAATTACTTGAATGAAGGGACTGAGTGTAATGTAGCCAAATTTGCTGATGATACATAGATAGGTGGGAAAGCAAGTCGTGAAGAGGACACAAAGAATCTGCAAAGGGATTTAGATAGGCTAAGTGAGTGGGCAAAAATTTGGCAGATGGATTATATTGTAGGAAAATATGAGGTTGTGGCAAAGCCACCAAGGGACTCCTGTATGACTATATAACTGCCTTTAACATAGTGCTACAGCACCTATGTTTGTTTACTGTTTGTAAATAACCTGTTCTCGGTAAGTTCCAGAACCAGCGCGATGACATCATCACGTTGGTCACGTGACGTCCCGAATGGCAGGAAACGTGATGACATCATGACGTCAGGCTGGGAGGTTCCCAGGTCAGACCTCGTGAAGCCAGCCTTAAGAAAAGACCTGTTGATTGTTTCTCCTGCATTCCATTGTTTGTTCTTTAGTTTGCATTAAACTTCGTTTAATTATCGGACTGACTCGACCTCAGTATTTCAGCTAGGGATCTGACGATTCCTACAGTGGTGACCCCGAAGCTTCGCGGATGATTTTTGTGGAGGAAGCGCGATGCAGCATGATGGATGTTAATGCATTGACCTTGAAGCTCCCTCAATTTTGGGAACAACATGCGGCCTCCTGGTTCGTCCAAGCGGAGGCTCAGTTCCAACTTCGGAACATCATGCTGGATCAGACCCGTTATCTTTACATGGTCTCCGCACTGGACAGCTCGACGGCTTCGAGGATCATCAGCCTGCTGGAAAACCCGCCCGTGGATAACAAGTATGATACACTTAAGGCACAACTAACGCAGGTTTTCGGCCTCATGAAAGCGGAGCGCGCGCGACGTTTACTCACACTGCCCGGGTTAGGTGACGCCAAGCCGTCTGAGTTGATGAGCCAGATGCTCATGCTCCTTGGTTCTGAGCCGCAGTGTTTTCTGTTCCGGGAACTGTTCCTGAGCCAGCTCGCCGAGCAGGTGCAAGCAGCCCTCGCCAGGTCGAAGGCTATGGACGGTGTAGCGCTCACGGTTGAAGCTGACACTATTTATGCGGTGATGCAGCAGTACTGCGCCACCTCAAAGCGTCCCGCCCCAAAGAACCCCGCCTTGGCGCCTCCACCATCCGGTCTCTGTTACTATCACGCCCGTTTCGGCCCAAAAGCCAGATGCTGCCGTCCTCCCTGTAGTTTCGTGCCTAATGCAACGAGAAAGCAACAGCACCGACTGCGTGAATGGAAGAACGACCCCGAGGTCGGTTTCGCACCTACGATGGCGGTTGGAGATTCCGGGAAGTTACTTTATATCACCGACCCCATTTCGGGCCGGTGGTTTTTGTGTGACACGGGCGCCCAGTGCAGCATCCTCCCCACTTCGCTCCTCGACGTCAGGGCCGGGAGGCACGGTTCTCCACTCCAGGCCGCCAACGGCAGTGCTATTCGTACATTCGGGAAGCGGCGGATCCAGGTGTGTTTCGGTGGGCAACGTTTCCTATGGGAGTTTATCACCGCCCAAATCGCACAGGCAATCCTCGGCGCTGACTTCTTCTGTGCCAATGGCCTATTGGTTGATTTACGAAATCGCCGTCTGATTCACGCCGCCACATTTGCCTCCATCCCGTGCTTTCGGGGCTTAGGCGCGACTCACACGGTTTCCTGCACCGTGCCGGCGCCCGACGACTTTGCCCGCCTTCTCGGGGAATTTCCGGATCTAACTCAGCCCACCTTCTCGGCAACGACCGCTAAACATGGTGTGGAGCACCACATCGCGACGACTGGCCCTCCGGTCTATGCCCGGGCTCGGCGGCTGGAACCCAGTAAACTCGAGGCCGCGAAGGCGGAGTTCGCCACCATGGAGCGGCTGGGGATTGTTCGCCGGTCGGATAGTCCCTGGTCTTCACCACTTCATATCGTCCCTAAGCCCGGTGGTGGTTGGCGGCCCTGTGGCGATTATCGGCGCCTCAATGAGGTCACGACGCCCAACCGGTACCCAATACCGTACATCCAAGATTTCTCCGCACATTTGGCGGGCAATTCGTTTTTTTCCAAAATCGACCTCGTCCGGGGGTACCATCAAGTGCCCGTCCACCCCCAGGACCTCCAGAAGACGGCGGTCATTACCCCGTTCGGACTGTTGGAATTCCTCCGAATGCCATTCGGGCTCAAGAATGCGGCGCAGGCGTTCCAGCGCCTTATGGATTCAGTGCTGCGGGATCTTAAGTTCCTGTTTGTGTATCTCGATGACATCTTGGTCGCCAGTACTTCGAAAGAGGAACATCTCAGCCACCTGCGCCTCCTTTTTCGCCGCCTTCATCAGCATGGCCTCATAATTAACCCGGCCAAATGCCAATTCGGGCTGCGACAGATCGACTTTTTGGGCCACCGCATCACTGCGGAAGGAGCAGTGCCACTTCGGTCGAAGGTGGAGGCGATTGCTGCTTTTCTACGCCCGCAATCTGTTAAAGCGCTCCAGGAGTTCCTCGGTATGGTAAATTTTTACCATCGGTTTGTTCCCCGGGCCGCGCAGCTTATGCGACCACTCTACGAGGCACTCAGAGGGAAACTGGGGAAGGAACCTGTGGTCTGGACACCAGAGATGGATTGCGCTTTTGTGGACACGAAAGATGCTCTCGCAAACGCAACGATGTTGGCGCACCCGCTGCCTGGCACCACCATCGCGCTTACGACTGACGCTTCGGACTACGGCGTAGGCGCCGTGCAGGAGCAATGGGTCGACGGGACGTGGCAACCACTGGCGTTTTTTAGTCGCCAATTGCGTCGTAACGAACGCAGCTACAGCACGTTCGACAGGGAGTTGTTGGCGTTGTTTCTGGCCGTCCGCCATTTTCGTTTTCTGTTGGAGGGACGCCAATTCACCGCGTTTGTGGATCACAAGCCCCTGACATTTGCCATGGCCAAGACGGCTGAGCCGTGGTCGGCTCGACAGCAACGACAGCTCACCTTTATTTCTGAGTTCACCACTGACATCCGGCACGTGGCCGGCAAGGACAACATGGTCGCCGATTGCCTCTCGCGTGTGATGGTCCAGGCCATCCAGCTGGGACTCAATTATTCACTCATGGCTGCTGACTAAGCGGCTGATCCGGAAACGCAAGCTTTCCGTACCGACTCAGCCTGCCTTCAGCCAGCGGATGTGCTTTTCCACTCGGCCGGCACCTCCTTGCTCTGCAATGTCTCCTTGGGGGACCCCCGCCCGAACGTTCCGCTGTCCTGGCGTAGGAATGTTTTCGATGCCATCCACGGGCTTGCGCACCCGGGCGTGAGGGCTTCACAAAAACTACTGGCGTCCAAGTTCATCTGGAGAGGGATGCGCAAGGATGTCCGCGACTGGGCCAACACCTGCGTCGTGTGCCAGCGGACTAAGGTGCAGCGGCACGTCAAAGCTCCCGTAGCCGTTTTCGAAGTACCGGAGCGGCGTTTCGATCACGTCCATGTCGACCTCCTTGGCCCACTACCGCCGTCACAGGGTTTCACACATCTCTTGACTATTGTCGACCGTACCACCAGGTGGCCGGAGGCCATTCCTTTGACGTCCACCACCTCCGCGGATGTCGCCTGGGCTTTTCTTTCCTCCTGGGTTGCACGTTTCGGCGTTCCGTCTGATATTTCATCGGACCGCAGGCCGCAATTCTCGTCTGCACTGTGGAACGCCGTAGCCTTGGGTTTGGGCACCAAGCTCCATTGGACCACGGCTTACCATCCGCAGGCAAATGGACTATGTGAGCGCTTTCATCGGTCCTTGAAGGCGTCGCTGCGGGCCAGCCTCCAGGGGGCCGCATGGATAGACAGGCTGCCTTGGGTGATGCTCGGGTTACGCACAGTGCCCAAAGAGGACCTGCAGGCATCGGCCGCCGAGCTGGTTTATGGACAGCCACTCCGGGTGCCGGGCAAGTTTCTTCCGTCACCAACGCGACCTTGGTCGGCAGCCGAACAACTGGAGGCCCACTGGGATGCAGCTCAATCTTTTAGGTCAATTCCGACTTCACATCACGGTTTGCCCGCGTCACACGTTCCGCCGGAGCTTATGCAGGCTAAATTCGTTTTTGTCAGGCATGACGCCCACCGTAGTCCTCTCACACCTCCATATACAGGCCCTTTCCAGGTACTGCAGGCGGGTGCCAAGAGTTTTTTAGTGGACGTCGGGGGCAAGCCTGACCACATTTCCGTGGACTGCCTCAAGGCCGCACACCTGGACCTCGAGCGACCGGTCGAGGCAGTGCAGCCAACGCGTCGTGGGCGGCCGCCCGCTGCTGCCACACCTGACCGGACTGTTCCGCAGGCCAGCTCATCGTCTGCCCAGCCCATTCCTCTCCGGAAATATCGGAGTCGTTCGAACAGGCTTGTCCAACCTCCTCTGCGATTGACTTTTGTGGTTAAAGACACTTCTGGGGGGGCGCATGTGGCAAAGCCACCGAGGGACTCCTGTATGACTATATAACTGCCTTTAACAGAGTGCTACAGCACCTATGTTTGTTTACTGTTTGTAAATAACCCGTTCTCGGTAAGTTCCAGAACCAGCGCGATGACGTCATCACGTTGGTCACGTGACACCCCGAACGGCGGGAAACGTGATGATGTCATGACGTCAGGCTGGGAGGTTCCCAGGTCAGACCTCGTGAAGCCAGCCTTAAGAAAAGACCTTTTGATTGTTTCTCCTGCATTCCATTGTTTGTTCTTTAGTTTACATTAAACTTCGTTTAATTATCGGACTGACTCGACCTCAGTATTTCAGCTAGGGATCTGACGATTCCTACAAGGTTATCCACTTTGGTAGGAAAATTAAAAAAGCAAATTATTACTTAACTGGAGAGAGATGACAAAATGCTGCAGTATAGAGGGATCTGGGGGTCCTTGTACATGAAACACAAAAAGTTAGCATGTAGGTACAGCAAGTAATTAGGAAGGCAAATGGAATGTTAGCCTTTATTGCAAGGGGGTGGAGTATAAAAGTAGGGAAGTCCTGCTACAACTGTACAGAGTATTGGCGAACCCACACCTGGAGTACTGCATACAGTTTTGGTCTCCTTATTTAAGGAGGGATATAGTTCAGAGAAGGTTCACTAGGTTGATTCCTGAGATGAAGGGGTTGTCTTATGAAGAAAGGTTGAGCAGGTTGGGCCTATACTCATTGGAGTTTAGAAGAATGAGAGGTGATCTTATTGAAACATATAAGATGCTGAGGGGGCTTGACAAGGTACAGTCACAGAGGATGTTGCCGCTCGTGGGCGAATCTAGAACTAGGGGGCATAGTTTCAGAATAAGGGGTCGCCCATTTAAAATGGAGATGAGGATTTTTTTCTCTCAGAGGGTCATGAATCTGTGGAATTCTCTACCCCAGAGAGCTGTGGAGGCTGGGTCATTGAATATATTTAAGGTAGAGATAGACAGATTTTTGAACAATAAAGGAGTCAAGGGTTATGGGGAATGGGCAGGGAAGTGGAGTTGACTCCAAGATCAGGTCAGCCATAATCTTATTGAATGGGTCGAGGGGCCAAATGGCCTACTCCTGCTCCTATTTCTTATGCTCTTATGTTCTAACTGTTCTCAACTCCTTTGAGGAGTAGTTTTATTAACAGCTCATCTTTCTATGCTATAGTTAATGGACCCCTCCACCTATGTTTATTACACTAGCCACTAATGTTATACTGTACTTTAATCACTCATAGTTGATGTTGTTCCAGTCACTTATTTCCTTACTCAAGCATTCCTTGTAAATAATACTCAGATATTTGGAACAGAAGATAAGCCATGCTTTCTTCTGCAGCACCCCGCTGCTATCTTGTCTATCTTGGAAAGCCTGTTGCTCCAAGATACAAAGAAGTTTGATTATTAACTCTTAACTCTCCAGGATGTCCAACAGGTACTTGCAAGATACCTAATTTATAACTGGGATTAGTATGCCTACTTTTAACAGAGATGTCTCCTGCCGGGGTAACGGGGCAAAGAAATCCCTTATATGTTTCTATCGACAATGGATTCTAATTAAATCCTGTATTTGAAGGAAAATCTTTTAACAAATAGCTACTCTGGTGCTGCCAGCAGAATGTTTTTCACGAAAGCAAGATTGCTCGCTGAGATCACTCATGAATATGATCAGTGATTGTGTACAAAAAGCAGAATGGATTTTGATGTAATTTTACTTCCTGGAAATCAATTGATATCTGAGCCACAATTATCTTCTTAAAGCAGTACTAACTGAGTTTTGCTGTTTTCATAGGTCACCTACAGTAAAAAAGCAGAAAGGGAGCTGTGATGGATTATACAACGTGCTGGTCAGTTTTCGGTGCCCTAGCTTAACTAGGAGGTACTAGCCTTGGAGAAAGTCCAGCAATCCATTCATCAGAATGATATCTGGGATGAAGATACTGAGCTATAATGAGAGACTGGGTAAATTTGGGTTATATTCCCTGGAGATTAGAAGGTTAATAGGTAATCTGATAAAGGTGTATAAAGTAATGAAAGGAATTGACAGGGTAAACAGAGAATGACTCTTCCCTCTAGTAGGAGAAACCAGAACAAGACAGCATAATCTTTAGAATTTAACCTAAGGCACTTAAGAATGAATCCAGGAAAAGCTTCTTCATACAAATGGTTATGAGAATGTGGAATGCATTGCCCTAGAAGGCCATGGATGCAATATCAATTGAGGTGTTTAAAAGGGAGATGTATGATTATTTGGGATATGAAAAAAGGCAGAATATTTGGATAAAATAGAGCTGCTTTGGCAAAGCAGGTTTGATGGGCCAATGGCCAATTCTTCTTCCAATGTTCTTACCCTCACTACCCAAGCTCAAACACCAACTTCACCTAGATGCAGAATCGGGTTTCCCCAGAGTGCAAACTTGTAAATCTCAGTTGAGTCATGAAGGATAGGTACAATCTTTTCACATTGCACATCTCCTCGTGCTAAGAAATAGTTTTGATGGCTAATTATGACCAAGGAATAGACAATTCTGTACTTCCAACTCAGAACAATACTTTGGTGCATGTTGTGTGAAGAGAATTTTAAAAAAATGAAAAAGGTGTCAAGAAGAACTGTACTCTTGATCATTATGAACTTTTGTTTTCCTGACTCCCATTTACCACGACTAAGTTGAAACATTTCAAATCCAATTAACACCTTTAAGGAGAAATCCTTGAATGAGATTAATTTCATTTACTCTTTTTGCCCATGTTTTTAAAAAACAAATAAATTCAATCTTGATATACTAAAACACTTTTAGGAGGTTTGTGATTGAATTTTGATTTTTTTTCGCTGAAGGTGAATTTTATGTGATTAAAGCAAAGATTTCATATTTAGTTGCAACCAGAGTAATAATACTTCCAGCTTAAACAATAAGCTTAACAACTCAAGCCTGGCCTCCATATCTAACATAAATGGGTGGAACCAAACTCAACATTTTATTTACCCTTAAACTTCATGGGGCAACTATCTCGAGTAAAGGCACTTCAGGCAACTTTGCTTCGTTAACCAATGACGGAGTGATTAAGCTAAATATTTAATTTCATCACACTTTAACTTACTACTGTAAGTTATCTGAGAAATTATTCAAATTTTCTGCTCTAACAAATGGAAACAAGCTTGTACAAAAATGATTTGTAATGTTTTGGTGGTAAAAGGCAGAATATGGCAACTAAAGAAAAGACACAAAGGAGGAATTATTTAAAGAGAATAAATAGGGTTTCCGCCGCACTTCTGACAAGCGTTATGGCAGCAGAGTGGGAGCAGCTCTGAGAAAACCCTTGGCCTTTGTGCTGCTCCAAGGGTACAGTAGTGTAATGGTTAAGTTCCTGGAGTAATAATCCAGAGAATGTCATTTCAAATACCACCATGGCAGTTTGAGAATTTGAATTTAGTTTAAAATAGATGGAAATGTGAAAAAAAGCTGTTACCAGTCAAAATGAGCGTGAAGCTGTTGGATTGTCATAAAAAAACAAAATGGTTTATGAATGTTTTTAGGGACGCGAACCTGCCGTCCTTACCTGGCGAGGCCTATATGCGACTTTAGTCCCACACCAGCGTAGTTAACTCTTAACTGCCCTCTGAATTAGCCTAGCAAGCCATACAGTTGTAACAAACCATACAAAGAACTGCAGTGATTGAAGAAGAAGGCCCACCAGCACTTGCTCAAGGACAACTAGGAATGGGCAATAAATGCTGGCATCCACATTCTGAGAATGAATATATTAAAAAACTAATGGAAGATGAGCAGTATAAATCTGCTGAACTTTCATCAATTTGGTATTTTTTTATGTCATAAGACCATCTGGAAACATAGGGCAGAACTTGCAACTTCAGCGGGTTGTAAAATGGGCAAGACCGATCGGCCACCCGTTATACATCCCGGCTTTTTTTCCTTTTCCATTGAAGTCAACTGGTATAACAGGCGGCTGATCCAATACCGCCAATTTTACACCCCGCCAGAGCTGAAAGTTCCGTTGATAGTGTTGCAATCCAAAATGTTGAAACTTTAATGTTAAAGGTGGTTCAGAAGATCACCCTGCATAATTTTTAAAACTTATGGAAAACAGCTGATGGGATAGTTCACTGGCCCCAGAGAGCTGCTGTGAAAAGCTCTGCCCACATGTTTTAATGTGCTTGTACAGATCTCTGCTTTCCCTGATTCGAGAGGGTGGAACCAGGCAGTTGTAAAAATAACAATAATTAACAAAACAAAATTGAGACTGTGTGTAGCGTATGCATTTTCCTTTTTCAGTTGGTGCTAGAAGTTTTATTGTTAGAAAATGTTTGCTTTGATTTTCATTAATAATCTCTGTTTAAGAACAAATGGACTAATGACACACATTCATCTATTATGGCAATGAATTATCAGAACTCTGAAAAAATTGCTTTTACCTCTTACAACTGGGGTGCTTATGACGGACAGGAAAAGACTCTCTGGTTCATCCAGCCTGTTCCATTTTAATGTGTTAACATTTTTTTAGCATAAATTGTCTATGATTCAGAAATTCAAACCTGTGCAGAATCCACCTCCAACTGGCAGATATGTAGTAACTTTATTTTAATTCTTGACTTGCCTTAGAGAGAGTGAGTTGCTGATCCACTGATATTAGGTGGGTGGTTCCTATCACTTTCTTTCCTATGTACAAAGTGAGCCATGAGTACCCACTATTGGCCCATTACATTTTGCAGTTTCAAATGAGCATAGTTGGCTAGAGGGATGTTGGTAAAAATGGTTGAACTATCTCTTTGGCATTGGAATAATGCCTGTAGAATCTTAAGGGGAGAAATTCATTATCGCCCCGTTTGGGGGCAGTAATCTTTGAAAGTTGGGAAACTTAGCGCCAGGCACTAATGATTCCCAGCCTTCACGAAATTGGAATTGGCGCTCCAGGAAGGAAGTGGACACAGGTTGGTTGTGCAGCGCTGTATAATGTCCCGTGCAGCGCTGCCGCGTTCCGAGGCTCCTTCCCTCCCTCAAAGGTAAGGGCCATCGCTGCAGGCTCTGCATTGGAACCAGTCAGCTGATCCCTGACAGAGGCCGCGAATCGGCTCGATCAGCCCCATGCACTCCAACAGAGTGCCGGGCTGATCGATCACGGCCCAGAAGGAAAAAAAATTGACCCAAACAATTAAAAAAATTTAGGGGGAAAAATTCAGTATCGCCCTGTTTAGGGCGCCATTATCGGCCGTGCGCAAAGTTTAGTGCCTGGCGCTAATTATCGCCTCCGGCAGCAATCTTGGCTTTTATCGCCCCTGGAGGTGATTGGAGCGCTAAATCAGGCACTTCACACCTCTCTTAAGGTGCAAAGGCCGAGGAGCGAGGCGCTACCTCAGAGCGCTGACGAAGCAAGGAAGTGCATATCAAAATGAACCTGCAAAGTGCTGCTCAGTACCCAAAACTCCAGAAGTCTCTCTCTCTCTCAGAATGCGTGGTGCACAAATGTCACCAACAAAAAAAGACAGGAAGCGGTCGCCTTTAAATAGCGCTCCCCCAGTCCCTTTCTGACTGCAAAACGCTCCCCTCAACCTGTCGTTGCTAGTGGCAGGCAGTAAAGCAGGGGGTGCCACTCAATATCTGGTCCAGGGCGCTAACGGGCCGTTGCGCACTCGACTGACGTCACGATCTGCCGGTGCAGGAGATCGTGGCGGTAGTGTTTAGCGCCGCTGCAAAATGTCTAGTTAATTTCGCGAGCGGCGCAAACATCGCCGTGCCCGGACGCTAGTTGCTTTGCACCCCATTAGCGCCCTCTTAAGGCGCTAATGGGAGGCCCAAACAACTGAATTTTTCCTCCTTAGGGACTTAACCTTGACAGCCTCTCCTTTAACTTTAGTCCCCGAAGCGCCTGGCCTCCCGATGAACGCCTCCTGCAACTGCTGGTATTGTCGCCCAGTGATGCTGCAGGGGGTGGAACCGAAGTTTGGGTCTGGGGTGCAACTGGGGCGATGTGCACGGCGATGACATCATGATCTCCGGGCGAACGAAATCGGGGCACAACGCCATACCGCCGCCACAAATCTCCCGGCGAATTTAGCGGGAGGCGATATTCTCGCCGCGCCGGGTTGGTAAGTGATTAGCGCCCTGCTATCGCCCCCAGGAGGTGATAACGGGAGGCACAAAAGCACCCAATTTCTCCCCCTTACTGTCTGAAACAAAATTCTTTTAAGCTTCAGTACTAACAAAAACAGCATCTATGGTTTACATATAATTACATGAAACTCAATGAAGCAATTTTGCTAAATTGATGTAATAAAAAACATGTAATGCATTTTATACAAAATAAAGAATGAATGTATCTCAGATCTTGTAAATAAACATAATATCAAAGATAGTGGGGGGCGAAATTGGTTGCCTTTGCGCCTCCTGTTAGCACCCTCAGGGGGGGGCGCTAACAGGGCGCAAATGGCTTTGCGACCGGGTGTGGTGCTGACATCGACTCCCGTCATATTCGGCAGGAGTTTTGCAGCGGCACTACGGCGCTGTGCTCCGATCTCCTTCGCCCAGAGATCGTGAATCATTAGCGCCTGGCGTTAATTTTCTCAACTTTTAAATTTAGCGCCTCAAACGGGGCTATAATGAATTTCTCCCCCATTGTTCTGGTAAGTAATGGAAAGTTGGAGTTTAACACCACCACCCAGTGGTGTAATGTGTACAAATTTGTAGAACACAACATAATTTTCTAACAGCAATCTGCAATGTTTCATATGATAAACTAAAACTAAGATAAAGCAAGTATTTATTCGGGATTTCAAGAAGTTTTAGAGTGATCTTGTTAGAAATGGCAATATTCACCAAATTATTTGCAACAATCATAATGCCATTAGCACGGCCCTTGGTGTATGTATCCAAGCTCAATAGTTCTATAAGCTTTGACTGCCATCCTGTGGAAATGATGTGCAACAATTTTTGTGTTTTACACACAATTATTAAAGTACTGTAATATTAATGTAGTCAGTTCATCTCTGAAAATGCTGACATTTAATTACAGGAACAAACATATTGAAAATATGTCTATTTACTGTACTAATAGTTTGCAGTGCTTATTTGACTAAATACTGATCTCAGAATGAAGGCTTTTGGTATATTCTGAATAAGCATACCTTGATTCAAAGTAGCAGTGAAGCTTTAAAAATGTCAAATAAATAAATGCCAGTTTGCAACAAATATTCTATGGCAGGAGAAGCCTGTTCGCACAGTTCCAAGAGTTCTTTGTTCAACAACTACAGGCCAGTGTATCAAATCTGAATGGGTGCCACCTGAATGTGCTTGCCTGCTGTGTTGATGTGTTTGTTAGTTCTGGGCCAGTGGAGTATTCCACCTCAGGAGATACTGCTCGTCATTCTCCATTACAAGTGTACCTGCTGATCACACAACACTGGCAACATTCATGGAAAACTTTACAGCCTCACAAATGCTGCTGCATTGGCTGAGGTAGGATATGTGAAAGATTGTGGGGGGTCTAGAAAAAAATAATGCAAAATGCAAAATCAAAAAAGAAAAAAAAAGTGGAATTCCTTTTGTAATTAGTCTGTTCACCAGAAATATTTTAAAGCTTTAATTCAACTATTCCATGATTCTTGGTGTTACAAACCGAGCAGTAACCTTATCAAATGTGATCTTCAGCCAGCTATGAAACAAGGCATAACACATCTTTCCACTATTATCAGAATGGGCACTGTAGTCAAACATAAGACTGAGGTGAACACATTTTAAGCATATAAAGAGGTTACAAGATATTGAGCCAGATCTTGCTGGAAAAATAACGTGCATATCGTTATTAATGTGCATATCAGCCAGTAAGTTCAGGGGATTAAGAGATATGTCGTGGGTTGCGAATGTCCAGAATTTGCCGGTCGATTTGCGCCGCTCTGTCATTTGCTTCACACAAAAGGCATCTCATCCTTAGCCTCTCTGTTAATTTTAAGAATTATTGGATTTGCACATTAATTTCCCATTAAACTTGCCACAGAATGTTAAATCTGGTAATTAACAGCATAACAACGTGACAATTGTTAATACAATGCCAATCAAGCTCTCTGATCCAGAAATTGAACAATTTAAACTGTGGAGTCTCATTCCTTCAGGTGGTAAATTGTTCTTAGAGATTTTAAAAATGTAAAATTTTAATTTTAGAATTACTTTTACTTTCTGTCTCTTTTCTCTCGCTCTTAATCCAATCTTTCTTTCCCTCTCTTTATTTAGCTTTCTGTACCTGATTTGACTCTGATTCACCAACTCTCAGATGAGATGTTAAACTGAGGCCCATCTGCTTTCTCAGGTGGACCTAAAAGATCCCATGGCACTATTTTGAAGAAGAGCAGGGGGGTTATCGCCAGTGTCCTGGCCAATATTTATCGCTCAATCAACAGCACTAAAAAAAACCAGATTATCTGGTCATTATCACATTGCTGTTTATGGGAGCTTGCTGTGCACAAATTGGCTGCCGCGTTTCCTACATTACAACAAGTGACTACACTTCAAAAAGTACTTAATTGGCTATAAAGCACTTTGGGCTGTCCGGTGGTTGTGAAAGGCACTATATAAGTCTTTCAAGTCTTTCTTTCTAATTCACCCTCCTACTCAGTCGTTCCCTCTGTTTCTTTCTCAATCCGTAAATCTCATTAGTTAAGGAGATACACTGTTGGTCCTGCCATTCACCCAGACCTTGGTTGCACTCGCCACACCGTTATCAGCCCGCGCTTCCAGCAAGCTACGCCACAAACATTTTTTGAGCTGAAGGGTGCAGAAAAAAGTCTAACTAACAGGGTATGTGGCGTGATGTCCTGCTCCAACTAAATCCGGTCCACTGACTCAGGTATAGATGTGAAAGAGTTCCAAGTGCTTGTTGTCATAAGTACTGCTTAGAAACATGTTGAATCTGGCAACAGAATAGCTAATAGTAAATAGAGGTCTCTATCAAGAGGAACTTGATAAAGTACAATGTAGTTGCGCAATAATTATCATAGATTGATAAATAATAGGAAACTCCTATCAAAAGAAACAGCAACCATAAAACAGAATAAACTAGTTACATTTAGTGGCAATATCCAGTAGAGTCCCCATGAGAAGGAGACAGGACAAAATATGTTCACTGACTAACTTTGGCAAAAAGTAGTTTGTGGGTGAAGTAGATTCATGACAGTATAGTCATGGACTGCGGTTGTGGCCCTGGGGAATAAGTCTGACCTTAAAATTAAAATAAATATGAGGAAGCTCTCAATACTAATTATCCAGACATGACAGTAACTTCTTCCATGAAACACATCAGACCTCAAATAAAATCAAACTGGAATGCTGCAATTAGGGCTTCTGGAGGTTAAGCTGCAACTAGACCTTGTGAAGTTCTTGTTTTGCTTCTCAAAGCTAAAACTCAAAGTGAAGAGAAGGAAATATAAAATAATAATTTCCAAGCTTTTTCTTAAAATAAATGTAATGGCACTGCCTGGAATTAAAGAAAAATCTCACAGCAAAAGCATAACATATGAAACAAATTTAAAAAAAAATAATGGCCTGGATTTTGCAGGCCAATGACGGAGTACGCTGTCGTAAGCCTTGTAAAAGGCCCCACAAGTTCTGGGTTTCCGCATGCGCCGCACATGTGCAAAAACCCCGAACTTGCAATTGCCTTGACATATCATACAAACTGACCCAAAAATCAATTTTGCTGATGCAGAGTTGGGCTAAATGCCAACGAAACCCGTACGCCTGGTAAAAGTTAAAAATTAAAAATCATCCACAAACATTTAAAATTAATTTGTGTAAATTTTGACCCAGATTAAAATGTTTAAAATTATTTTTCAAAACATTTAGGCCTAGAAATTCAGTTGTTAGCGCCAGCCGCTAGCGCCTTAGGAGGAGGAGAAGTGGGGCGCTAAGCGGCTAGCGCCCGGGCGCGGCGTGATCTGCGCCTCTCGCAAACTTCACTTAAGATATAGCGGCGGCGCAAACCCGTAGCACCCGCTCAGCTGCGCGGGCAGATCCTGACGTCATTTCATGGTGCAACGCCCTTGGTGCGCCCCGAACTGGAACTTCAGTGGCGCCGCCCTTATGTGCGCCTGGCGCCCCCAGCGACTGGTAGGGGGGAACGGTTCCCAGTCGCTGCGGGCGCGGGGGGCGCTAATTAAAGGGGACTCCTTCTGCAGTATAAGTGGCAGCCATTTTGTGCCACTCCTTCTTTGTGAGAGATGGATATTTGGAGAGAGACAAAGGGAGAGAGCTTTCTGGTTTGACTCAACGCTCGCACAGGTACTTGTGGCTTCAGGCCAGAGCTTTGCACTTGGAATTAACTTTCAGTGCCATAGACTTGAATCGAAACATATAATGGGGGCTGCAATGGATGGAAATGTTGGCTTACTGCATTGCATTCAAAGGGCTCAGAGACGCCGTGAGAGAGTGCCAGTCATGGCCAGACGGAGAAGGGCCAACAGGCGTCAGCACAGGAGGCCTTACCCACCCAGGGTATACCGCCAGCAGTTCTCATATCTGAACATGTCTGAGGAGCAGTGTGTTTGGAGGCTGCAATTCAGAAGGGAGGTGGTCACTGAGATCTGCCACCTGCTTCGCAGAGATCTGCAGCCACAGCTGAGGAGCAGGACGTCTCTGTCGGTGGCAGTGAAGGTGACGGTGGCTCTCAACTTCTATGCCACTGGCTCCTTCCAATCCGCTACTGGGGACATTGCCAACATCTCCCAGTTCGCGGTACATTGCTGCATCTGACAGGTGACCAATGCCCTTTTCAGAAGGAGACGTCAGTTCATCTCCTTCCCCATTACCCTGGACAAGCAGCAAGGGCGTGCAATGGGATTTACAGCATTAGCGGGCTTCCCCATGGTGTAGGGCGCCATTGACTGCACGCATGTGGCTTTGCGGGCACCTCTACAGAATGCCGAGGATTACCGCAACCGGAAGGGCTACCATTCGCTCAACGTGCAGTTGGTGTGTGACCACAGGCAGCTCATACTAGCTGTCAATGCCCGCTTTCCAGGCAGCAGCCACGATGCCTTCATCCTGCGCCAGACTTCTGTGGCAGACATGTTCGAGGCCCAGCCTCACCCATGAGGATGGCTTCTCGGGGACAAAGTTTATCCTTTGTGCACCTGGCTGATGACCCCGCTCCGTGCGCCCAGCACCCCTGCTGAAGAGCGATACAATGACAGCCATCAAGCAACCAGGAACATCATTGAGCACACAATCAGCGTGCTCAAGCAACGGTTCTGCTGTCTGGATCGTTCCAGGGGAGCCCTACAGTACTCGCCTGAGCGAGTCTCCCATTTCGTCGTAGTGTGCTGCATGCTGCACAACTTGGCTATCCGCAGGACTCAGCCACTGCCAGCAGGCACTGGAAGACCGCCAGAGGAGGAGGAGGAGGAGGAGCACCAAGACGGGAGGGAGGCACAGAGTGCAAGGGCCGTCCGTCGGCGGCTTATTGCAACTCGGTTCTAGGCCCCCTCTCAGGGAATGGCTTGTGACAATGAATGTAGCCGCTCCGCAAGCCCTCAGCCGGTCAAGCCAACAAAAACTTCCAAAAGCAAACATGGACAGTGCGATTAAAGAAAATTTTTTACTGTGCAAACTCTGTGCACTTCCCGCATGACAAACTAATTCAGAGAAACCCCCCAAAAAGCCAGGAACGACCCCAGCTTCAACTTCTTCTCCTCCCACCCAGCACTTGCCAGAAGAGACAAGTTCGACAGACATGGAAAGACACCAATATCTGTCCACAAAATGCAAGTGTCCTCAACTGAGCACACAAAGATTCAGAAGAAACCTGAGGATATGAGCAAACAATGCCCTATCCACAACAAGCCCCATCCTTTAAAGAAGTGCAGAGGCTTTAGGGAGATGTCCCTGGAAGATCGGAAACAATGTCTTAAAGAGAACTCTATATGTTTCAGGTGCTGCTCGTCCACAAGCCATCTCGCCAAGAACTGCAAGGTAGATGCAAAATGCACTGAATGTGAAAGTGATCGGCACGTTTCGGCACTACACACAGGCCCAGCTCCTTGGAAGTCAGAGACGCCTCCTCCCGCATCAGAGCACGGCGGGGAGAGAGAGGAAGCTGCTGGTACAGAGATTACAACAAGGTGCACCGAGGTGTGTGGAGAAGGAGTGAGCGCAAGAGCGTGCTCCAAGATATGCCTCATTGATGTGTACCCTGCAGGATATCGACAGGAATCTGAAAAGATGTATACCATACTAGATGAACAAAGTAATCGCTCTCTAGCAAGATCCGAGTTCTTCAACATCTTCAAGGTCAAAGGAAGTCCGTCGCCTTACACGCTGAAGACGTGTGCTGGACTTTCAGAAACAGCCGGCAGGAGGGCCTGCGGTTACATTGTTGAGTCAGTCGACGGGAAGATTAGTCTCCCCCTTCCTACACTCATCGAATGTAATCAAGTCCCCGACAACCGTTCTGAGATTCCCACTCCGAATGCAGCTCGTCATCACCGTCATCTGAGACGCATTGCAGACGAGATCCCACCTCTTGATCCAGACGCAGACATACTTCTGTTGTTGGGAAGAGACATCCTGAGGGTACATAAGATAAGGGAATAGATCAACGGTCTACATGACGCCCCTTTCGCCCAAAGGCTAGACCTCGGCTGGGTCGTTGTTGGAGATGTGTGCCTCAAGGGCACTCACAAGCCATCTCAGGAGAGCACACTCAAGACTTCCATCTTGGAGAATGGTCGTCCAAGCTACCTTACCCCATGCAGTAGTCAGATCCGAGTGACAGAGAAGTTCAGTCATACGGCTCAGCCTCAGAAAAACCCCAGCGCTGATCTCCGCAGACAGCACACAGTTGATGCTCACTGGAGAGAACCCGGGTCAGTCAGTCTTCTGTCGCACCGCCAACAACCACAAACTTGCTCCATCGATCGACGACATGAGGTTCCTCCAGATTATGGACAATGAGGTCTCTCGAGACAGCTCTAACAGCTGGGTTGCACCCTTACCCTTCCGGAACCCCAGACGATGGCTGCCGAACAACAGGGGTTATGCCTATAATCGTCTTAACTCGCTCCGTCGCACACTAGAGAAGAAGCCAGAGATGAAAGCACACTTCCTAGAATTTGTCAAGAAAATGCTTGTTAACGATCATGCAGAGATAGCTCCTCCACTCCAGGAAGGCCAAGAGTGTTGGTACCTCCCTTCCTTCGGAGTCTATCACCCCAAAAAGCTGGAACAGATCCGCGTGGTGTTTGACTCCAGTGCACCAAATCAGGGCATCTCTCTCAACGACGTACTCCTCACAGGGCCCGCTCTTAACAACAGCCTCTTGGGAGTGCTCATGAGATTCAGGAAAGAGCCCGTCGCCATCACTGCCGATATCCAGCACATGTTTCATTGCTTCGTGGTGACAGAAGACCACAGAGACTTCCTCTGCTTCCTGTGGTATCGGGACAATGACCTTAATAGAGACATTGTGGACTACAGAATGCGTGTCCATGTCTTTGGGAATAGCCCATCCCCTGCTGTCGCCATATACGGACTGAGGAGGGCTGCCAAGTGTAAGGATTTTGGGGGCTTCTTTTAAACTGGTTTAAGGTAATCTACCTGGCCAGCAGTCTTTTTGCTGCTGCACTCTAAACCAATTTACAAACAGCGGTTTCGAATCGCTACCCCTCCTTTAGTTCTGAGTGGAGGAACTTATAATTAATGATATTAAAACGGAACACGTGGTTTGGATGAGAGAAAAAAATCAAGCTTTATTAACTAAAAGAAACTACAATCACAATATCAAACTATCCCACACGAACACAGTAAAATTGTAAAACTATATATCAAGGGGGTACACACGGCAAAAACGAGGGATACAATGGCTACAATGTATTTAAACAATCTTAGCAATTCCCTTAAATCACCATCCCCCCCTTAACTCCTGCTAGGTTGCCTTGTGTGGAGTCAGAAACTCTGCCGACATGTGGTCCAGCGAAGAGAGAGAGAGAGAGAGAGAGAGAGAGAGCTCACCTATGGTCCCAGGATGTCAAGAGAGAGTCAAGAGAGCGAGCTGGCTGCTCAGCCCTTTTTTTATACCTGGTGAGCCCCTCACATCCTGCCTTGCAAGGGCTGTGTGCAAAATTAACCCCAAAGCTGTGATAGGCTAACTCAAAGTGGTTAGATTGAGTTAATGTGATTTTCAGAGCTCCCTGTGCTGAAACAAAAGGGAGATACTGGGTGATTTAAAATCCTTTCAAATGTTAACGCTTCCCATTTAAGATACAAAACGTCTCTTCTGCAGTATCAGGTGTACCTAAACAAATGCTAATAGCATTCAGTTGCTTTGTAAACAAAGCATTGTCCTTTGTCTTCAGTGAACCTTACTTCCAGACACAGAAAGCTGCATTCCAAGCCTTTTTGTCTCGGCCATGTGGTGACTGCCATTTTATCCCTGGAAATTTAAAAGCACATCGCTCAGGGATCCTTTAATCAAAAAAATGAATCTTCAGAACTGTAGATTATTGCGAATTCTTACAGTCCGCCCTTGGATACTTCCAGCTTGCTTGTAGTATCCTCTTGAAGAAATGAGCAATGATTTCTGACCCCCCACAAACAACCATCCCCTGTATTTACCTAATAGCTATCTGCCACTGATCCCCGTCCTGTCTATTCCCCTTAAATTCAAGAAAAAAACCATGGTACGGTAGGCATCTTACAGATACTTCAGTTTTCAATAAGGGGTCTCATACCCCTACACGCTTGTACAATTATAAACCAAATTTACAATCACCTTTTTTTTTACATCATAAGTTATTACAAAATGTTGCAATCTTAGTTACACAATGTACTCAAAAATTATCGCAAGCACGGAGAGGGTCCTACGCCTCTGCTCAACTTGGAGTTGTCACAAACTGGTCCCAAGCACGGAGAGGACCTCACGCCTCTGCTCAACTTGGGGCTGCAACACAAAATACAAAAAATCATTAAACAACATGCTTAAATGAACCCCGATCATCACGTGCCAATGATGGGTCGCGAAATTCGAGTGGGTATTGCTCCTCCCACTCGGGCAGTAAAAGTACCTTCCACCCCCCTATGATCAGCTTAAACTTTAAAACAGGCAGAATGGATTTAGCGACCAGCCTGCTCCGCCAGCCCCGAGCCGTTCCCTTGTCCTCTGTGGAGGCAGGGTACCCCTCACGTTTAAAATTACCTTGGCACAGACCGAGACCGGGGAGTATGGGATCTCATGACTCCCAGTCCCTCCCCCTCCCATCTACCCTCGACTGGCTGCAGAAAATGATGGGTGCCTGTGTGGCGGCACTCTCTGACCCCACACTGATCCGGCCACCCACTCATCCTTCCCAGCCACACTTATCCTCTTGCCCGTGGGCCCCCGGGTGAGTTCCTCCCTCCCCCGACCGCACCCACGCGACTCTTGGGTCTCCCCCTCCTCTATACAATCATTCCTGGGCCATCACCGCCCACCCCCGGGGAACGCGTCCCTATGACCAGGCGCCCGCGCTTCCCCATCGTGACTCCTCAACAGCGAGGTCTCCCGCACGTGAACTTCGGTCAGGATAGTGCTGGGTTGGGGGCCATGCCCCACCCAGCTGGGGCCATCTCCTCCCCGTAGGAGGAGTAGGCAAGTTCCTCCGGACTCTGTCCGGTTTTTCCCGAAGATCGCTGCGGGGTCTCCTGGATTCGTCCAGTGGCGAGGTGATCCCCAACATTCCGTATCTTCATTCGATGTCCAGCTCGGGCTGGGCGAACATGGCTGCTTCATTTTCCCATCTCCTGCAAAAACTTAAAAGGGACATGCAGCCAGGTCTCACTGACCTGCTGCCTTAGGTGGAGACATGGTCGGGTCCCTCGACCTCGGACCAAAACACAAACATTTTGCACACATGTAAGCTTAAACTCTTTGCACTTTGACTTAAAACTAGTTAAATCAACAAAACTTAAAATACACCTTAAAGCAAGCTATATACACACACATAGCTATAATACAAATGCCGCCCGTCTCCGGACGGCCAGTCTAATCTCTGGCACTGTCGCAGATTGCTGCTGGCTGCAGCGAAGCTGGACTGCCTCCTGTCTCTGGTCCCCCGCAGCTTATGGCTGTTGAGTGGGGGCCTCTGTTCTCTGGCTTCTCCCTGGCTCGGAAGACCGCCCTACTCCATTGTAAAGTGGGTGACCATGCTTTCTTAGGCTGGGGCACCCGCTGAGACCTTCTGAGGGGTGTCTCTATGGGGGAAACTTTGGCTGGCGGACCCTGAGCTTGGGTCACAGCCCCAGCTGGCTGGGAACCTTCTCCCTCATGTCCAAATAGCCCACACTGTATAATGTACCTGGCAGCCTGCCGGTGCAAATCTCTCTCTGGGTTTGTCTGCTCTTTCCTGCCCACTCCTGTGCTGGGGGCAGGTATACTCTCACCACCCGCTGCTGGTGGCTGGAAATTTTTCTCCCCATGTTTATAACCTGGTGTCAGCTCTCTCCCTATGTGTCCTACCACCCCATTGTCCACCCTCCTTGCTGCCAGAGCTCCTCAAAACCCGGAGCTGTGGGCTGCTGTCTTGGGATCTCTAATTCCCTAGCCAGCCTTTCCCTGGGTGATGCCTGTGGGGCGGTTTGATTTGGGCTGCCAGTAAAATCCAGCTGACCTGCCTTCGGGCTGATCACGCAAATCATTCCCTTTGCTGCATTTAAAGCCATGTTAAGGCTTTCTATCTCTGCCCTACAGGGGCCATGATCTGCTTCCTCAAACCTTAGGGCGCAGGCCAGCTTATAAGTTGCCTTTGCTTCCCTAAACCTTTCCTCCTGCTCTCTCTTCACACCCTTCCTAATGCAGCCACCTATACCCCGATAGGTCAGCCTACACGCTGCTGCTAACATCCGCAGGGCTACCCACATACTGAAAACAACGAGAGAATCAAGAGCTGATGCTTTCTCCAGATCCAGACCACTTATTAAATCAAAAACTGCCTCCACTCCTGGCTGGCTCGCCATTGTAAGGATTTTGGGGGCTTCTTTTAAACTGGTTTAAGGTAATCTACCTGGCCAGCAGTCTTTTTGCTGCTTCACTCTAAACCAATTTACAAACAGCGGTTTCGAATCGCTACCCCTCCTTTAGTTCTGAGTGGAGGAACTTATAATTAATGATATTAAAACGGAACACGTGGTTTGGATGAGAGAGAAAAATCAAGCTTTATTAACTAAAAGAAACTACAATCACAATATCAAACTATCCCACACGAACACAGTAAAATTGTAAAACTATATATCAAGGGGGTACACACGGCAAAAACGAGGGATACAATGGCTACAATGTATTTAAACAATCTTAGCAATTCCCTTAAATCACCATCCCCCCTTAACTCCTGCTAGGTTGCCTTGTGTGGAGTCAGAAACTCTGCCGACATGTGGTCCAGCGAAGAGAGAGAGAGAGAGCTCACCTATGGTCCCAGGAAGTCAAGAGAGAGTCAAGAGAGCGAGCTGGCTGCTCAGCCCTTTTTTTATACCTGGTGAGCCCCTCACATCCTGCCTTGCAAGGGCTGTGTGCAAAATTAACCCCAAAGCTGTGATAGGCTAACTCAAAGTGGTTAGATTGAGTTAATGTGATTTTCAGAGCTCCCTGTGCTGAAACAAAAGGGAGATACTGGGTGATTTAAAATCCTTTCAAATGTTAACGCTTCCCATTTAAGATACAAAAAGTCTCTTCTGCAGTTTCCGGTGTATCTAAACAAATGCTAATAGCATTCAGTTGCTTTGTAAACAAAGCATTGTCCTTTGTCTTCAGTGAACCTTACTTCCAGACACAGAAAGCTGCATTCCAAGCCTTTTTGTCTCGGCCATGTGGTGAGACAGCCATTTTATCCCTGGAAATTTAAAAGCACATCGCTCAGGGGTCCTTTAATCAAAAAATGAATCTTCAGAACTGTAGATTATTGCGAATTCTTACACAAGGAAGAAGACAACGACTTTGGCAGTGATGTGAGAGGGTTCATCGAACGAGAGTTCTATGTCGACGATGCACTGAAGTCATTCCCGACCGAAGCAGAGGCCATCAGTACCCTCGGACGAGCCCAGGAACTACTTGCACTATCCAACCTCAGGCTGCATAAGATAGCCTCTAACAGACCAGCAGTGATGGAGGCATTCCCCCCTGAAGATCGTGCTAAGGACGTCAAGGACCTAGACCTCTTCACTGATGACCTCCCCCTACAGCGTAGCCTAGGGGTGTCGTGGAACATAGCAACAGACACGTTCACGTTCCAAGTCCTAAACGCCAAGAAACCCTTCACACGTAGAGGAGTGCTCTCTACAGTCAACAGCCTATACGACCCTCTCGGCTTCTTAGCCCCTGTCACCATACAAGGCAGGCTGCTCCTCAGGGAACTCGCCACATGCGCTGAAGGGTGGGATTCACCTCTCCCTGAAGAGATGGAAGCAGAGTGGGACAGATGGAGAGACTCACTCCAAGACTTACAGGAGATCCGAATACCTCGCTGCTATTCGTCTTTCTCTCCCTTAAATGCCCAATTCAAAGAGCTTTGTGTCTTTGCAGGCGCATCCGCTAAGGCCATTGCAAGTGTGGCTTATCTGAAGGTCACCACTCAAGAAGGACAAAGCAAAATCGGCTTCGTCTTGGATAGAGGCAAGTTGGCGCCCCAGCCAGACCTCACCATACCCAGGTTGGTACTGTGCATAGCAGAACGCAACCTACCCCCTCACAGCAGTGTACGGAAGCTGCATCCTATCATCGACACCAACGGACCGTCTCCGAGGTGGTTCTTCTTTTGTCGCCAGAGGACTCCAGTGACAAGTAGAGTTTGGACTATGTGGAGTCGTTAATGACCCCAGACAGGGAGTGTTCTGGACCGATGGACATTATGTGACATTCTGGACATTTTTACATGCAATAGCACCCTCTGGTGGCGGTTATTGTGTTAACAGTTTGTATGCTGGAAAGGTCATCTGATCTTTCTTCCTGTGTGAGGTCATTTGACCTTTGTTCCTTTCTTCCTGTGTGAGGTCATTTGGCCTTTGTTCCTTTCTTCCTGTGAGAGGTCATTTGACCTTCCTACCTGTTGACCCCAGGAAGCAGTTTTGCCAGGAAGAACCTGACTTGAGTAATGGAGAATCTGCCATGAGAGGTTCCATTTACAATCCAACGTAATCTGATTTCATATGTTAGGTCAAGCGCAATATCTGTGAGTATCTTTGGTTCTTAGCATAATAGCAATGTTGTCAGAGTAATATTTTGATAATACTATGTTTATAAAAGGTTAATATTTAATAGTTACAGAAGTTAGTTCAAATGTTAGTTAGTTATACAATTAGTCTATTCTACTGTTGTAAATATGTTTATATCTTGTGTAATATCGAATGTGTAGTACTCAGTTTATGTACAAAACATACTTTGTCTTTGTTTACAGTTTCACAAATTTGTTCAAGTAAAAGCTTCAAAACAGCAACTGCTTCAGGAAGAATTATTTTTGAATGAGTGTTTAACTTGCTGGATAGCTAGATAGGAGCACGTCTAGTGTGGCCAGTACAGTCTGCATGACACCAGCCAGTGAATGCACGGCACGACTGAGCACTTGGCTGGAAGCCGCCTGTGATGCAGCCAAGTCCTCCAGACTCCTAGCCTGTGCTGCCATGAAGTCCTGCAGACTCCTGGCCTGTGCTGCACTGAATTCTTGCAGACTCCTGGCCTGTGCTGCCCCGAATTCCTGTACACTCATTGCCAGTGACTCTATGGAGTCAGGCATCCTTGCCACTGCAGCCATGAGCTCAGTGTGCCTGCGCTCAGCCTGGGCGCCCATTTCCACAAGGAGCCGCACCTCCTCTGCGCTCACCATAGCAGGACTGGAGGCAGCACTCACCCTCCGGGGAGAAGGCCGCCGAGCTTCCCCACCCCTCCCGCGTTGCTGCAGCCCACTGGGCCCTGGAGCATCACTCTCCTCCGACCCTTCCCCCCTACTCCCCTCCAGGTAAGACGTGTCCCCATCATGGCCATGGGCTTCCTCGGCTGAGGGTGTCACTGATGGGCCGGCTTCCTCTTCCTCCTCCTCGATTTCTGATTCAGACACAGTGCCAGCTTGAGGGCCCGCCTCCTCACCTGGCGATTCGCCATCTGAAAGCAGGGAGGCACAAGAGTTGCTTTAGAGTGAGGACAGGGCGGCAGCGAGGGAGGCATGAGTGCTGCTATGCACTGCATTGGTTCGATAGTGGCAAAGGATGCTGGTGTGAGGCGCAAGTGGAAAGAGAGAGGTCAAAAAGGTGATGCCCTTACCATTGGGGCCCAGAACAGGGTCGGCATCTCCACTGGTGACGGGGTCAATCAGCCGGCCTGACATAATGCGCTCCACATGCTGCTCCAGGTCGCTGAGCTGTTTGAGGTCAGGACGGCCTCCCCCGGTCTGTCGCTGCTGCCTTCGGTTGTGGGCCAGCTTGCCCTGCAAGAGAAAGGACAGCCTCTAAGTACAGTGTGAAGCCCTGATCTTGCCTGCACTGCCTCCCATGGTGGAATAGCCCTGACAGTGTGAAGTCCTGATCTTGCCTGCACTGCCTCCCATGGTGGAATAGCCCTGACAGTGTGAAGCCCTGATCTTGCCTGCACTGCCTCCCATGGTGGACTAGCCCTGACAGTGTCAAGCCCTGATCTTGCTGCACTGCCTCCCATGGTTGAATAGCCCTGACAGTGTGACGCCCTGATCTTGCCTGCAGTACCTCCCATGGTGGAATAGTCCTGACAGTGTCAAGCCCTGATCTTGCCTGCACTGCCTCCCATGGTGGAATAACCCTGACAGTGTGAAGCCCTGATCTTGCCTGCACTGCCTCCCATGGTGGCATCGCCCTGACAGTGTGAAGCCCTGATCTTGCCTGCACTGCCTCCCATGGTGGAATAACCCTGACAGTGTGAAGCCCTGATCTTGCCTGCACTGCCTCCCATGGTGGAATAGCCCTGGCAGTGTGAAGCCCTGATCTTGCCTGCACTGCCTCCCATGGTGGAATAGCCCTGACAGTGTGAAGCCCTCATCTTGCCTGCACTGCCTCCCATGGTGGAATAGCCCTGACAGCATGTAAAGTGCTGAATGTGCAAGTGATTTTCATGACAGTCCCATAGCTGCTGGATGAGGGCTGGGCATTAGGGCTTTCAGGTCCCTTTGGCCATAAAGTGAGGTGCACATGCAGGGATGAGGAGGATACTGGAAAAGGTACTCACCCTGACAACCCGAGTGAGGTCGTTGAACTTTTTTCTACATTGAAGTGGAGTCCTGCCAACCACGCTGTTGGAGGTCACCCTGTTTGCCACCTCCCTCCAGGCGTTCCGATACTCGTTGGGCAGCGGCCTCCTGCCACCTTCAGGGAAGAGGACAAGGCGCCTGCGCTCCACTGCGCCAACCAGTACCCTCAGGTCACCCTTGCTGAAGCGCTGCGCTCTCTCCCTGGCCTTCTCCATTGTCCTGGACGTTGAACAGTTCAAGCAGCAGTGGTCAGGTCTTGCTTCAGGGCTGCAGTGTGCAGGGCGTGGCAGCCAAACAATTCCACCCTCCCCCTTTAAGAGCTGACCGGCGCCAGAGTGTCTGCCTTCAATCAGCAACTCGCCGCACCTGCGCTCTGCCCGCCCTTGGTGGTAGCGCCCCGGCTCGCCGGCTTAGCGCCTTATGATAGTCATGCATCGCCTGCTTTAGCGCTGCAGCAACCTCCTGGGGCGATGCAACTGAATATCGGCGAAGGTGGCGCTAAGTTGCGCCGGGCGCAAAATTTAGCGAACGCCCGGCTGTAGCTCCCCAAACGTGGCTATACTGAATTTCTAGGCCTTAATTTTTATTATAAATGCTTCAGTGAAGTGACGTTTAATTAAATTTGAAAATGGGAACATTACTTTTTTTATCCACTTGTGTAAATTATTTAATTATTCGGGGATTCCTCATATGCTTATGGGGATTCCGTTCTGAGAGGAGGGCCTGCCCCTTGTGATTCCAGGGAAGCTTTTGAACCGCCTGCGTCCCTGGGATCCATGGGCTTTTATGCAGACGCACGCCTGCAGACCCAGGACCCGAAGTCTCCGAAGCCCAGGAGCAAGCAGGTAGGTTTGGATTTTTTTTTCAGGTCGGAGGCGTACTCCGGAGGTACACCTCTGACTGCAAATTCCGGCCCAATGTACAATGAAATACAGGGAGAAGTCTGCAGCAAACACAGAAGTATATGAGACAACAGAAATCATTTCACACAAGAAACAACTCAAAATTGAATGACAAGCCCATTCAGGAAATTGTAACCAATTCATGATGCAATGCCAACAGTTTATATTAACCTAATACTAGAGTAGAAATAAAGTACTTGCAAAATAGCTCAATAATTAAAATCATGTATCATTAAACAGTGTAAAATATGTTTTAATCTATTGCATTACAGCCAATTATTGGTTAAATCCTGTGTGACTCAGGAAAATATGAAACAAATTGATGGCTGGAAAAAAGGTACATCAACAAATTAGGTGCTAGCGTTATTTTGTCTCTATCTTTACATATTTTTTTACATTACTAGGTAGGCATGTCAATGACCATATATTATAATAGAGATTTGCTTCTCATTCCTCACCAGATAGTGAATGTTCAGTAAGTTAAACAGTATGACCTGCTTTATGTTTCAGTTTAGTGAGTCTGTTGAGGGTCTGCATGCCTCAGCCTGACCTGTGGTCGTGGTTTTATAGCTCTTGTGAAAGACATGGGAGGAGGGAAGCCTCCTCGCCATTCCATTCCTGTGAGACAAAGAAACGGCAAAGTCACTTTTTTTAAGTGGAATATGTAGAATGGGTTATTTTCTGCCTACAGCACTATTTTCAAGGCCTGCAAAAACCATCACCAAGTTAATACTTAGTAGAGCAGCAAACCACAGCAGGATGAATTCCTGTTAGGTAAGGGGTTACAGAGCTACTAGTTCTAAAATCAGGTAAAGGACCTGAGGAGAGGTTTGGAAGGGTAGGCTAGATGGACCAATGGTCTTTGCCTTTCCAAAACAGTACTTTGTTACTCTGCATGTTATTATGTAGAATGAGAATGTAAGTCAGAGGAGGAGGTTGGTCTGGCAACAGATAAAAAACTGTCTAGATTGTTACATATTTAAAATAGCTGATGTGGAGCCTACCTCTTTGCTAGTCTAAGGACTCAATAGTAATTTTTCCTTTAAGCTAATTCCTCTATCACCAGTTAATTGTAGTAGCTGACCCAGGTACTTGAGAGTCATAAAACATTTACATGCCTGAAATTGGGCCTCGGGCCTCCTCTAAATAATCGGATAGGCTGCCAGCATCCTTGGGGTGCAGCACAATGGCCTCTGAAGATGGTCCCCGAAATTGGAGCCTATTCCACCCGTTAAAGTGGTCCAATTTCTACCCCAACAAGTTTCACAGTGTCTGCCTTGCTATAACAGTTGTAATTGGTACCCTCATAAGATCTATTAATCAATTAAAATAGGAGGTAGGGCCAAGCAATCAAAAAGTCTAAGCAGGCTTTGGTAAGTGGCAGAGTTCGGACAAGTGGGAGGTAAGGGGGTGCTTGTTGCTCTGTTTTGCTTCCCTCTCTCAGGCTAATCCAACACTGCGGACGCGGAGCAGCGAGACAATTCAACCGGACAGGTCCCCCAGACAGCTTCCGCGAGGGAGGTTGGTGATCAGCTGGTTGGTAGGTTCTCTTCCTTCTCTTCTATACCTTTAAGTTGGTAAGTCCTATTAAATAGTGGTGTAATATTATCATCTATATCGGGGCAGAGGGTCTTCATAACTAATAATAAGAAATTTAATTAATTACACAGATATGGGTGAACAGGTGATGTGTCACTGTTGCGAAATGTGGGAGCTGGTGGACCCCATTGAGGCTCACGGTGATTACATTTGCGATAAGTGTTTGCTGCTAGAGGAAATCAAGCTCCATGTTAAAGAGCTTGAGGCTGAGCTTCAGACACTGCGACGCATCAGGGAGGGGGAGAAGTTCCTGGACTCTATGTTTCAGGAGGTGGTCACACCTATGAAATTAATTACTGCAGATGTAGTCCGTGGTCAGGGACAGGACAGTGTGACTATGAGTGAGGAAGGTACAGGGATCCAGGATGTAGTGTTGAAGGAGCCGCAGCCCTTGCTCTTGTCAAGCAGGATCGAGGTTCTTACTCCCTGTGAGGGCAGGAGCAGGGACTGCAGGGATCATGAGCAACCTGGCCACAGCACTGTGGTACAGGGGGCCATTCAAGTGGAGGGAGTAAAAAGAAATGTTGTAGTGGTAGGGGATAGTATCATTAGGGGGATAGATAGGGTTCTCTGCAGTCAAGAGCGGGAGTCCCGAAGGCTGTGTTGCTTGCCAGGGTTAAGGACATCTCTTCTGGGCTGGAAAGAAACTTGGTGTCGGAGGGGGAGGATCCAGTTGTCGTGGTCCATGTTGGTGCAAACGACGTAGATAGGACAAGGAAGAAGGTTCTGTTAAAGGAGTATGAGCAGCTAGGGGTCAAATTAAAAAACAGAACCTCAAGGGTAATAATCCTGAGCCACGAGCGAATTTGGCTAGGCTCAAAGACTGGTGTGGGAGAAATGGGTTTTGCTTCTTGGGACACTGGCACCAGTACCGGGACAAGAGGGAGCTGTTCTGTTGGGACGGACTCCACCTGGCCAGTGCTGGGACTAGAGTCCTGGCGAATCATATAACTAGGGCTGTAGAGAGGGCTTTAAACTAATTAGTGGGGGGGAGGTTTCTAGAGAGCAAATAACAGAAATGACAACGGAGAAGGTCATAGACTTAGGTAGCAGTGGGGAAATTAAAAAACAGAATGTGTCAGGAAGGGACAGAAGGTATGGAGTAAAAGGTAAAGTAGTAAAAGGGGAAAAAAACAGGAACTAAGTGTCACAAAACATATTTGAAAGTTCTTTATCTGAATGCACGTAGCATTCGTAACAAAATGAATGAGTTAACGGCACAAATAATTACATATGGGTATGATCTTGTGGCCATTACAGAAACATGGCTGCAGGGTGACCATGACTGGGAATTAAACATACCAGGTTATTTAACAATCAGGAAGGACAGGCAGGAAGGGAGGGGAGGTGGGGTGGCTATGTTAATAAAGGAAGGAATCACTATAATACAGAGAAATGATACTGGGTCAAAGGAGCAGGATAGTGAAACAGTTTGGGTAGAGATAAGGAATAATAAGGGGAAAAAAACACGAGTGGGCGTAGTCTATAGGCCTCCGAACAGTTGCAACTCTGTTGGACGGAGTATTAATCAGGAAATAGTTGAGGCTTGTAATAAGGGAACAGCTATAATTATGGGGGATTTTAACTATCATATTAACTGGACAAATCAAATTGGGCAGAGCAGCCTTGAGGATGAGTTCATTGAGTGTATTAGGGATGGGTTTCTTGAGCAGCATGTAACTGAACCGACCAGGGGGCAAGCAACCTTAGATTTGGTCCTGTGTAATGAGACAGGATTAATTAAAAATGTCCTAGTAAAGGATCCCCTTGGAATGAGTGACCATAACATGGTTGAGTTCCATATTCAATTAGAGGGTGAGCAGGTTGGATCTCAAACAAGCGTGCTGAGCTTGAATAAAGGAGACTATGAAGGTATGAGAGCAAAATTGATTAGAGTAGACTGGGAAAATAGATTAAAGGGTAAGACGGTACATGATCAGTGGTGTACATTTAAGGAGTTATTTTACAACTTCCAAAAAATATATATTCCACTGAGGAAAAAAGGGGGTAAAAGAAAAGGTAGCCATCCGTGGCTAAGTAATTAAGGATAGTATCCGCCTAAAAACAAGGGCATATAAGGTAGCCAAATCTAGTGGGAGAATGGAAGATTGGGAAGTCTTTAAAAGACAGCAAAAAATAACTAAAAGATTGATTAAGAAAGGGAAGATAGATTATGAAAGTAAATTAGCAAAAAATATAAAAACAGACAGTAAAAGTTTCTATAGTTATATAAAAAGAAAAAGGGTGGCTAAAGTAAATGTTGGTCCCTTAGAGGATGAGACCGGGAAATTAATGGTGGGAAATATGGAGATGGCAAAAACACTGATCAATTACTTTGTATCAGTCTTTACAGTAGAGGACACTAAGAATATCCCAACACTGGACAAACAGGGGGCTCGAGGGGGAGAGGAGCTAAATACGATTAAAATCACTAAGGAAGTGGTACTTGGTAAAATAATGGGACTCAAGCCGGATAAATCCCCTGGACCTGATGGCTTACATCCTAGGGTCTTGAGGGAAGTGGCGGTAGGGATTGTGGATGCATTGGTAATAATTTTCCAAAACTCCCTGGACTCAGCAAAGGTCCCGGCAGATTGGAAAACTGCTAATGTAACACCCTTATTTAAAAAGGGTAGTAGGCAGAAGGCTGGAAACTATAGACCTGTTAGCCTAACATCTGTGGTTGGTAAAATGTTAGAGTCCATTATTAAGGAGACAGTAACGGGACATTTGGATAAACATAATTTAATAGGACAAAGTCAGCATGGTTTCATGAAGGGGAAGTCATGTTTGACAAATTTGCTTGAGTTCTTTGAGGAAGTAACATACAGGGTGGATAAAGGAGAACCAGTGGACGTAGTGTATTTAGACTTCCAAAAGGCATTTGACAAGGTGCCACACAAAAGATTATTGCTCAAGATAAAAAATCACGGGATTGGGGGTAATATTCTGGTGTGGGTGGAGGATTGGCTATCTAACAGAAAGCAGAGAGTTGGGATAAATGGTTCATTCTCAGACTGGCAATCAGTAACTAGTCGTGTTCCGCAGGGGTCGGTGCTGGGTCCCCAACTCTTTACAATCTATATTAACGATTTGGAGGAGGGGGCCGAGTGTAACATATCAAAGTTTGCAGATGATACAAAGATGGGAGGGAAGGTAGTGAGTGAGGAGGTCATAAAAAACCTGCAAAGTGACATAGACAGGCTAAGTAAGTGGGCAGAGATTTGGCAGATGGAATACAATACGAAAGTGTGAGGTTATGCACTTTGGCAGGAAAAATCATAGAGCAAGTTATTATCTTAATGGCAAGAAACTGGAAAGTACTGTAGTACAGGAAACTTTGTGCTATCCGGAAGTTGAATGTCCGGCAACTTTGATCTAACGGCAGAAATCAGCAGCCGTTTTGGTTAGGTTTTTTTTCTGCTTTTCATAGGCAGGCTCTGGAAAGCGTCTTTGTCGCTTAGCAACAGCTTCAGAGACGCTTCCAAGCTACTGGGGCGAGTGTTTACAAGCTGTTGCTGAGCTACCGTGTTTGTGGTCAGACACGGTAGGCTCTAGAAAGCATCTCTGTATCTTAGCAACAGCTTCAGAGACGCTTCCAAGCCACGGGCCGAGTGTTTACAAGCTGTTGCTGAACAACAGTGCTTGTGGTCAGATACTGCGATGAAAAGCTCCTATCTGATAACATTGGCGCTGGTCTATCCGGAGCTTTTAAAAAAACGGCAGTAGCTCGGTCCCATGGGTGCCGGATAGCACAAAGTTTCCTGTACAAAGGGATCTCGGGGTCTATGTGCACAAAACTCAAAAAGTTAGTATGCAGGTGCAGCAAGTGATCAAGAAGGCCAATGGAATGTTGGCTTTTATTGCTAGGGGGATAGAATATAAAAACAGGGAGGTATTGCTGCAGTTATACAAGATATTGGTGAGACCGCACCTGGAATACTGCATACAGTTTTGGTGTCCATACTTAAGAAAAGACATATTTGCTCTCGAGTCAGTACAAAGAAGGTTCACTCGGTTAATCCCGGGGATGAGGGGATGGTCATATGAAGAGAGGTTGAGTAGATTGGGACTCTACTCATTGGAGTTCAGAAGAATGAGAGGCGATCTTATTGAAACATATAAGATTGTGAAGGGGCTTGATCGGGTGGATGCGGTGAGGATGTTCCCAATGATGGGTGAAACTAGAACTAGGGGGCATAATCTTAAAATAAGGGGCTGCTCTTTCAAAACTGAGATGAGGAGAAACTTCTTCACTCAGAGGGTGGTAGGTTTGTGGAATTTGCTGCCCCAGAAAGCTGTGGAAGCTACATCATTAAATAAATTTAAAACAGAAATAGATAGTTTCCTAGAAGTAAAGGGAATTAAGGATTACGGGGAGCCGGCAGGAAATTGGACATGAGCCTAGGTTTGGAATGGTCATGGCCCTGTGGGTAGTGGAGCGGGCCCAGGGGCCGTGTAGCCTGGTTCTGCTCCTACTTCTTGTGTTCTAATTCTGTGTTAGATTTCAGAAGATGGTTTTATTCCTGTTCCTGGCTGGGGTGGAGATCGCCTTTACAGAAGGTAAGTACTGTAGAAAATATAGGGACAGAGTGATCTCCTGGAAGAGTTTCGATCGCCTAGATGGGTCGGAGAGGAATTTCCCAGATTTTTTCTCCCAAATTGGCCATTGGGTTTTTTAGCTGGTTTTTTGCCTCTCCTGGGAGATCACATGGGTTTGGGTGGGATGGAGAGTGATAGAAGATTTGAGGTTAGGATCAGATCAGCCATGATCTTATTGAATGGTGGAGCAGGCTCGAGGGGCCGATTGACCTACTCCTGCTCCTATTTCTTATGTTCTTATGTTCTTATGTATGTTCACCACAGAGGAGGGTGGAAAATAACGCTCATGGGCCATCCTTAATAAACAACTTCTACTAAAATTTAAAGGAACGCACTGTTTAAAGGTAAGGTAGTTGCATATGGGGTCAAGGATTGTCGCAGACTTGACAAAGACTAAATATTTGAAAGTACATTTCAGCCTTCACAAATGTTGCAACGGGCAAAAAAGTAGATGTGCTATTTATTATGTCTGTGTGTAATTGAGACACAGACTGCAGGAGTAGGTTACAACAGGTGTTTACTGAGTGGAGACAAAACTGGAACTATTATGCAAAGTTACTTTACAGGCTTATATACAGGGGTGGTCACTACTGGTACTGCAGTATACAGGGGCTGCAGAATATAGTTCCTTCTGCAAAGTACATACACTACAATTCCTCCCCTTTTAGCTAAACAGTACATAACATTCGATTAACAATTAAATAACATATTTACAATTACAGTTGCTAGATACATTAGCTGAAGTTAAGCAATTATAAGTTCAGTCTTTGAGGAGGCTTCCTGATTCTGCCTGGATAACGCCTCTTTGGGGTATCAGGTTCTTCTGGCAAAGTTGATTCGGGATCAACGTCGTTGTTTGGTTCGTCTGCTTACAATACCACCGATTCTGAGGTAGATGCAATTGGTACTTCGGTTTCATCACCAGGTTTATCGGATCGTGGTGTGGAATTGACGTTTTCCAGTGACTCTAGAATCTGGTCAGCATGGCGTCTTACAATGCTTTCTCCAACGTCCACGGTATACATTAGAGGTCCTTGCTGTGTGCAAATCATTCCTGGCTGCCATTTCTCTGTGCGGTAGTCCCGGGCCAAAACTGGTTGACCTATCTTAAAACTCCTGGCCGGCCTTTCATTCATATTCTGAAACTGCCTGTTCTCCACATCTCTTCTGATGTTCGGCTTAACCAAATCCAAGTGGCATCGTAGTCTTCGATTAAAGAACATCATGGCTGGAGTTTGGTTGGTAACTGCATGTGTCGCATTCCGGTAGGCAAACAAGAAGTTATCCACCTTGTGTTGTAGGGGTATGTCTTCATTACACATTGCCTTGATAGCCTTCTTGAATGTTTGAACGAACCTCTCGGCCAATCCATTGGTGGCTGGATGATATGGGGTGGATGTGTAATGCTTAACACCATTGTTCTTTAAGAACCTCCGGAACTCTTCAGACACAAACTGTGGTCCATTGTCGGAGCAAATCTGTTCAGGCAGCCCATTTCTGGCGAATGGGGTTCGTAAGACTGTGATAGTTTTTTCTGTGGTGGTTGAGGACATTTTTATTACCTCTGGCCACTTTGAATGTGCATCCACCGCAATTAAAAACATCGAGTCCATAAAGGGACCAGCAAAATCAATGTGCACCCTTTGCCATGGAGATGAAGGCCACTCCCATGGATGTAGAGGGGCTTGTGGTGGGGCGTTTTGGACCTTCTGGCATCCTGTACAGCTCTTGGTCATCTCTTCGATTTCTCTATCGATTCCCGGCCACCACACAAACGCTCTGGCTAAGTTCTTTATTTTTACTCCTCCCAGATGATGCTCATGAAGCTCATTGAGCACTCTATCCTTCAATTTCGGTGGAATTACTACTCTGGATCCACACATCAAGGTTCCTCTGCACACTGACAGCTGTTCTCTTCTCAGCGAGAATACTGGCAACAGTGGTTCGCCATGTGCTGGCCATCCCTTCACCGTTACATCATAGACCCTGGAGAGTGTCGGGTCATTTCGTGTTTCCTTTTCTATGTTTGCATTCGTCACAGGTAGACATTCGACTATGGTCGAGTGGAATATCTCCACAGGATCCACTGCAGATGTTTCTTCCACCATCGGCAACGGTAGGCGTGACAGTCCATCAGCATTCCCAAGCTGTTTAGTTCCTTTGTACTCGATGTCATATTGGTGTGCCCCTAGGAAAAGGGACCACCTCTGTAGCCGTTGTGCTGCCATTATCGGGACACCCTTCTGAGGGTTGAAAATGGAGACAAGAGGTTGATGATCAGTTAGTAGAGTAAATTTCTGACCGTGCAGGTAGTGATTGAACTTCTTCACCCCCCACACCAGGCTGAGGGCCTCTCTGTCAATCTGGGCGTAGTTACGCTCGGCTGAAGTTAACGAGCGTGACGCAAAAGCTATCGGCCTCTCTGAACCATCAAGGAATTTATGTGACAGTACCGCTCCAATGCCGTAGGGAGACGCATCACACGCCAGTCTTCGGCATCTTGCAAATCTAAGATGGCGCCTCCCGCGCTTTGCCTTCTTTCCCGATTGAACAAAATGGCGCCTCCCGCGCTTTGCCTTCTTCCCCGCTGGATTAAGATGGCGCCTCCCGCGCTTTCTGTCTTCTCCGCTGCTGCTAGCGCTGTTGCTGGCGTTTTTATGCCTTGATGGCGACGCCCTATGGTCTTCGCGCACTTCCCCCCCGCGTTGCTGCTAACGCCGCTCTCCGCGGTCCCCGTGGCAACTGCAGCTCCTCGCGGCTTTCTGCGGTTCTAATTTCTTTTATTTTCCCGTCGTCAGAGCAAACCCTCTGGGACACTTTCCTCCCTCTTCTCGGGTCTGTGCGCTGCCCGGCTTCGTAGCACCGGCCGCGCCCTGTGTGCTCCACCCTCTCTCTCTCTCTCCTCTTCCCGACAACGCTGCTCGGCCCCGTTGAAAAGCCACCCGATCGAGCTCTAGCCCGCCGCAGCCCAGGAAGGATCAGTGTACTGCCTGCCACCAGCCCAATTAGCTGGAACACCATAGACAGGATAACCAAGCCCCGCTCTCGACAGCCTCTCCTGCAAATCTTCAACTCCGATGAATCAGAGGCGGTTGTCCACGGTCGACGCCCATTTCTTCTGTTTGTTTTTTTTCTTTCTTCCTTCTGGCCTCGACCTCCAACAACTTCGCTTCAGGGATGGATCCCCATGAGGTGGTGCAGAACTGTAGGTAAGTTCGGATCTGCTCGTCGCCAGTATTATGTCCGTGTGTAATTGAGACACGGACTGCAGGAGTAGGTTACAACAGGTGTTTACTGAGTGGAGACAAAACTGGAACTACTATGCAAAGTTACTACACAGGCTTATATACAGGGGTGGTCACTACTGGTACTTGAGTATACAGGGGCTGCAGAATATAGTTCCTTCTGCCAAGTACATACACTACACTATTCAGTAGGAAAGGAGATGAAAGTGTTGGCCATGTTGATCTGTGTGTCAGTCACCTGTTTGTTACATGTACAGGCAGCACATTGGCTGATACTGCAGATGATTCTTATTTTAGCCTGGAAAGAATTGAAGATAACAAAATAGAGGGTGGCAGTGACAACTCCCACTGACAGTGCTGTTACAATGGTTCAGTTGGCTGCAGATGTCCTTACAGCATGAATATGTAACTGGATCCTTCCTAAGCCACAATCTGTGGAGCCATTTCCTCATAGTAGTTGTTAGAAAGGTGTGCCAGTGCCTACAGCTATAATTATACAGGTATAATAGTGGGCGGGGCAGACTGGCTGTAGTTCTAGCTGATCTTCCTGGCGAGCCTTTTTTCATCCTGTAAATGTTTTCATTGCTTTAAAACCAACTCCCATCATTAATTTTAACTTTACCTGGCGACCGGCATGGGACTGTGTAGTTTGGGAAGTTTACCTCCAGATCACACACTATCATGACTTGAACATATATCATTGTTCCTTCATCATCGGTGGGTCAATATCCTGGAATTCTATTACGATAGCAAAATACTGCAGATGCTGGAAATCCGAAATAACAACAGAAAATGCTGGAAAAACTCAGCAGGCCAGGCAACATCCGTGGAGAGAAATTTGAGTTGACATTTCGGGTCGAAACCCTTTTTCAAAACTGGAAAGAAAATAAAATAGATCGAAGGCAGGGCTGCGATCGAACAAAAGAAGTAAAAGGGACAATAAGAAGTATTCGAAACCAGACAAGATGGTAATAGGCCACGGATGTTGCCTGACCTGCTGAGTTTTTCCAGCATTTTCTGTTGTTATTCCTGGAATTCTATACCTAACACCATTGTGGGAGCGCCACCATTGCAAGGACTGAAGCGGTTCAAGGACAAAGCCCACCACCACCTTCTCAGGTCAACTATGGGTCAGCATTAAATGCAGTCTTGTCAGCGTCACCCACATCCTGAGAACAAAAACAAACGTTGATGTTTTCTGAGCTCCCACAAAAGTTGGTATTGAAAGAGCTTCTTTTTCATGATGCCTCCTTTTTTCAGCTCTTCCTGCTCTGCTGAAATCTTGGATATGCTTAAATTACATTCAGTTTTCTGATGAACTGGCTGACAATTTTTGACTACATTGGCTTCCACATGACTGTCAGGAGAAGAAAAAGCAATGAGAAAAAATTTCTACTAAAAGTGACAACAAAAATTATTAGAAAAGGATACTACACGGTACTAAAAGACGAGAATAAAAAATAAATAAAAATGTCAGAATCTTTCAAAGCTGCATTGGTCCTTTAGCCAACCTAATCCCATCTTAACCAGATGGAAAATCGCACTAGGCTTTACTTGAATTCATTTTAATATTTGAAGAAACTTAATGCTTTTTTTTTTGCCTGACCACTTTAGGCTAGTCTAAAAAGCCTGCTGGAAAATTGCACTTGACACTCAAATGGCACACATCTGGCTGTTTGGCCCCAGGATCTTTTTTGATTGCTGCTTCCTCAATCCAAATTGTCAGTCCTTGTTCAATGCACGTGCTGGACTTTATCTGGGTTAATGTATTTTAATGGACACAGGACCTGACAGGATCTAAATTTATTACAGATTCTAAGGGCTAGATTTTCTGTCCGAAGGTGGGTTGGCATCGGGTTCGCTGTCTGGCGGGTTCCGGATCCACTGCCAGTTCCATCCGCAATGAGATAGTGATTTTCAGTAGATTGGGCTTATAAAGCCCGCTGTGCGCTACCCGGCCCAATCAGTGGGTGTGGGTCTGCAGCTCGCCTTTGATGACGTCTTTGAAGCAGTTGTATTTAAGGGGGCCATGTATCCTTTAGCTTTCATTTTGATGCTCCTCAGTGCTGGTGTTTGCCGAGATGACTGCTCCTAGAACAAAGGCTGCTCCCCGCTTTGATGATGACTCCCTCATGTTCTTGTGGAGGGAGTAAGAGGGCGCAAGGAGGTTCTGTTCCCTTTGGATGGAAGGAGGAAGCCTCCTCAGCACACCAAGGCAGCCTGGCTGCGAATTGCTGAGACGGTAAGTGTGAGGTCAATCTGTACACGCACCTGGGTCCTGTGTAGGAAGAGGTTCAATGATCTCCTGCATTCAGCAAAAGTGAGTATAACAACACACTTAACTTCATTCTGCTGTGCCTGTCTTCACATCCCCATCAATCTGCATTGCCAGCCCTACTCTTGCACATGAAGGAAATACTCAGCAGGTCAGGCAGCATCTGTGGAGAGAAAAACAGAGTTAACATTTCAGGTCGATGACCCTTCGTCAGGTTCTGACCGGCTGAGTATTTCCAGTATTTTCTGTTTTTATTTCTACTCCTAATATCCTAACTCACCCCAACATCTGTTGCACCCTCATCCATCCCTCTCTCCGAATGTACAGAATCACATCCCCATCTTTCTATGCACCCCTCACACACGCTCTCACTGTTATGCCATGACAACAACTAGCAACTCACAAGGAGGGATATTGGTATTGGCAACTCACTCCATCATAGTCTCCCACCAAACATCTATCCTATCCACTCTTTACACTCATTTCAGCACTCTCAGTGAGACTGCACTTCTGTCCCTCATTGCAGGAAAAGAGATCCCACAATAAGAGGGAGAGGGAGAGTACAGGAGGAGAACCACCATCCGTGGCGCAGCTAATCCACGCTGAGGAGTCAGCTCTGGATATTGTTGGAGGTGCTGAGGAGCTTGAAATGGGCGACGGAGAGACGGGCTCAGCCAAGCAACCTGGTGACAGAAATATTTTCCAGACATCTGATTTGGCATTCAGGAGTGACCAATATAGGATCTGATGTTCCTAGAGATTGAGTGCTAATTACTTGCACAAGGGAATGTGTTTGCAACCTACAGATCACATATCTAAATCATGGCCTAGATTTTCAGTGTGCCGTGAGGCGGGCTTTTAGGCGTGCAGGGGGCTAAAATCCCGAATTCGGGGGTCCCGACACCATCCCACCCAAAACCCACCTCCACGTAAGTTTCAAAGGAGGCGGGTACCCGCCCCACACTGGGACCCGCCGACCCGAGGCGGGAAGGGATTAGTGCCAATTAGCTGCCTGTTAACAGGTAGTTAACAGGCAGTTTTTAGCCTAATCCCTATTTTGAAGGGTGTCGTGTGGGATTCCCGATGGCTCCAAACCACGCCAGGTTGGAGGAGTCAGGCCATCGGGTTGAAGGACTTGGAGGGGTCGAGATGTCAGTGTTCAGGTGAGTGATGGGTGCATGAGTGCAAAGGTAAGTGTGCTTGGTGTGTCTAAAGTGTGTAAAGAAGTTTAAATTACCTGTACTTACCTTTACAGCCTTCCTTCCTCTAGGCTTCGGGAGTCCATCATTCAGCCGGCACTGAAAGCAGAATGGCCGCGAGCTGTCAAAAGTGACAGCCTGCAGCTTTCAGTGCCGGCGAGAGTTCTAACTGAGTCTGCGTAGAAGGACTCAGGTTAGAAGTAAGACTGTCAGTGTTTGACAGCTTTAAACAGCTGTGAAACACTGATATTTCATCTGTCAGCACGTCTTGACAGATGAAATTTCAGTCTGTGACATCACCTGGAGGAGAAATGAGCATCTATGGAGGAGAGAAACCAAAGGTTCATGGACGTCCTTGTTGTGAGGAATGTCAGCACATCAATGGTCCTCATGGCCCCACTGATGTGCAGCAAGGTGGTCTCCAGCAACTTGCTGGCAGAGAAGTGTGGGTGGCCCATGAGAGGGATGGTGATGGAAGGGGAAATGGAAGTGGGGGCTCCTCTCCAAGCGCTCACACTGCCATCCCATTGCCAACCCCTCGGTCAGAGCCCCAGATGCCTCCCCCAACAAAGATGCCTGTCTCTGCTCCTGCACAGCTGCAGGAAGGGCAGACTTTGATGGGGCCCTCACAGGCTCCATGACCCAGAGGACGGCCGCCAAAGTCATCTAAGCAGGTGCAGCAGGGAAGTGAGCAAGGTGCCTCTACATCTGCTGAAGCCACAGGGGAAGCACCACGTAGAAGCACGTGTAAGAGAAAGCTAACACACAAATAGCCACAAGGGTAGTCACTTGGGTGCTTTCATATAAATCAGTGTACTCTTTTGTGTTCTTTTATTTTATTGTATTAAAGTGATGTCATGTGAATGTTTCCAAACGTTGCCCTATGTGTGCTCACAAGTGGAGGTGGCACAGCGAGGGGTGAGGGCGCCTTTCATCTGAAGCTATGGTGGTGAAAGAGCTAGGAATGCACAGTTCATTGGAGGGATGCACTATGGTGTGGAAGTGGGGTCATGCGAACCCTCACATGCATGTGGCAGCCGCATGTAAGTGATGCCTAAAGTTAGTTGAATCTGCCATGGATTAGGCCATCTCTTGCCTGATGGGCAGCAATGTGTTCGCATGCTGGTCGCACTGGGTCAGCCGCCTCCTCCAGGTGTTCCTCATCTGCAACCTCATTCGGCTCTTCCTCTTCGTCCTCCTCCTCTGAGGAGGCTGTGTGCTCTGTGACCTGTTCCTCAGGCAGTGCTAATCCCCGTTGCAGTGCGATGTTGTGCAGGGCACAGCAGACCACGATGATTCTCAAAACCCTGGCTGCTGCGTACTGTAGGGCTCCACCAGATCTGTCCAGGCATCTGAAGCGCATTTTGAGCAACCCTATTGTTTACTCAATGACACTTCTGGTGGAAATGTGGCTCTGATTGTAGCGCTCCTCAGACTCATTTGATGGCCTCCTTATTGGCGTCATTAGCTATGTCTTCAGGGGATAGCCCTTGTCTACAAGGAGCCATCCGGAAAGGTCATTTGGAGGAGCAAAGAGCTGAGGCACAGTGGACTGGTGCAGGATGTAAGAGTCATGGCAGCTGCCAGGGTACTTTGTGCACGCATGCATAATGCTCTTCCTGTGGTTACACACCAGCTGTAGATTAAGGGAGTGGAAGCCCTTGCGGTTCACAAATACTGCTGGGTTGTAATGGAGAGCCCTGATGGTCGCATGGGTGTAGTCGATGATGCCCTGCACTCGTGGAAAGCCAGCCAGATTGACAAAGCCTAGTGCCCGCGTAGTAGCACTTGCTTTAAAAAGTGAATGTAATTGGCGGCCTTTGCAAAGAGGGCATCGGTGACCTGTGTCATGCATCTGTGGGTGGCCGACCGGGTGATGCCGCTAATGCCTGCTGCTGATCCCTGGAAGGAGCCTGACGCAAAGAAGTTGAGGGCAGTGGTGACTTTGACAGCCACTGGTAAGGCGTGTCCACCCGCTCCTCTGGGCTGCAAGTCTTGGGCCAGCATTGTGCAGATGTCAGCGACTACCTCTCGCGAAAGTCTCCGCCTCCTTTGGCAGTGCTGCTCACTCATGTTGAGGAAGCTCATCCTCTGCCTGGAAACCCTGTTTTGGGGGTATCTCCTGCGGTGCGGGCCAGCCAAACCCTGATGGCCTCTGCCCTGTCAAGCATCCGGCGGCTGAGGAGAAGGTTGGTGCTCTTGTTGTTGGTGCTGTTGCTGTGCCTGGTTCAGCTGCTGCCGCAGATGATCCTCTTCTGAATCTGAGGACCAAGATGAGAGGGTATAAATGGTTCCCATTCTGCTGTTATATCTGGCAGTTTAGGATGAGATGTTATTAGGAGTAAGTCAATGGGGAGAGACCTTATTCTGAGGAGGTGACAGGGCATATGGAGTTCACAGCATGCACTCACATCCTCAATACAGCTCAAAGGGCTCCTCAAAATCATGGATTCAACCATTTCGGCCATTTGAAATTGAACTGAAGTGATAGGTAAGTTTATATGCAGCACTTGCAGCTGTGAACTACTCAGCTCGTTGGAAGACCTGACACACTCAGCTGGCGTGTTTGCCGAACGGCGTGAAACACGTTGAAAATGTGTGAAAATGGAATTAACCTGGAAAAATAGCAATTAACAAGGAGTTAACAAGCTGTTAACAACCTTAAATATCTCTCCCAACGCTTGGTGTCGGGTCTGCTGTGAAGGCGCCGACCCGACACTTTGGAAAGTGGCGTGGAGGCGGGTTAACGGCGGGTTCCAAACCCGCTGTCAATCATTTTGGATTTATCACCTGACCCGCCTCCGAACCCACCCTCTGAGCGCTGGCAAATTCGCGGCCTAAGGGCTGGATTTTAAGGAGGAGGCCGGGTTGGGGGCAGGGGTGCTGCGAGGTGGTCAGGAAACCCGGGAGGGTGGGTTTTCTGCAAACCTTGCCGACTTTAACGCCAGGATCTGATTTGCATGCGAGGCTCAGTTTCCCGCCCACAGCCAGCCAGATTGAGAGGCTGGCTTGACTGCAGGTGGGTAGGCCTGCGGCACTAGGCCACAGAGAGGGATTGAGGGAGCCGGGGGCTGGCTGGAGAAGCACGGGGAGGGGTGTCCGAGGACGATCGCAGGCCAGGAAGTGGCCGCAGCATCACAAGGGGTGGGGGGGATCTTCAGACGATCGTGGGGGCTGGGAGGAGCATGGGGGGATTCAGACGATTGTGGGCCAGGAGGAGCACGGAGAAGGCCGGAGGAGCAGGATCGGAGGCCTATGGGGGGATGGGGTGATTGGAGGCCTTGTGGAGAGATCAAAGGCCTGGGCGGAGGGTGGGGGGTTGGGTGGCGGGGTTCGGTAGGTACCCTGTATTCAGGAGGCAGGTATAAAGGCACTTACCGCTTGGATCCAGCAGTCCCCGCCTTGCTGTTACTGCCGGGTTTCACGAATTGTGTAAAACTCATCCACATGCAGTTAAAAACAAAATGGAGATTAAAAAAGAGGCTTCCAGCCTCATTATAATATTTAAATGAATGCCCTGCCCCCTGGGAGCGGGTTGGTCACCCAGCGCACCCAGCCCCCCCTTTCCCGCCTCTGTTAAAACTGGAAGTGGGCGGGTTGGAGGCGGGATCTGGTCGGGAATCTCATTTTTAACAATTTAACTACCCCAATGCTCCAAATCCACCTGTTTTTTTAGGTTAAAATTCCCCCCTAAAATTTCAAAGCGCTGTAGTATATTTACCATCAGCAGTTGGTTACAATACAACAGTGACACAGTGGTAAATGTCAACATGCAGTTATTGCCAAAAGTACTTTAATAATCTTATTCAGGATAATTTCCCCAGTCACCCCTCTCTTCACCTCCCTATTACAATCATACTCATTTCTTCACCTCCCTATTACAATCATACTCATTGACAGGTATTATTACAGCCACTTGTGGTTTAACTGATTAATATTTCTCACCTTAGTTTCAGGTATAGAATCAAACAGGTACAGAAGTTCCTATATCTGCTAAAGAGATCTGTGCAGACTGTTGTTTAAATATTTCTTAACTAACTACATAAACAGCTTATACCTCGCATATGGGGCTCAACATACCATTAGACACCACACCTTAAAATGTTACACTTGAAAAGTATTACACTTGAAAATATATGTTGCATTTTCAACTGAATAGTTCAACTATTGTTTTCATAAAATGCCAATGAATCACAACTGGGTAGGTACAGAACTTATTAATAAACATGTAGCAAGTAGGAATAAAAACAACCAAACCCTGTGCCTCAATCTCAGTCACCTAGGGCTTGAACTCATCAAACTTCCGGGAGCTATTACTGTCAACTTTAGGAAGAGACTGCATAAAGTAGCAGACTGCAGCTCCCACAATGCTGCTATGGCTATAGGTTGCAGTATCTTTAATGATTGACAGCAAAAGTGACCACTTACAGAGTGTGCCAAGATTTTCTGTTTATAAACCTACCCATCATTTGCCTCCATTTGGAAGGGCAAAGCCAGTAAATCATTATTGAAACTTTGAAGGTATACATAATGTGATAAATCCATGTAGTGGAACAAGAACTCGAAGAGGCGATATCTTGGAACTAGTACGAGTATTTTATTAAACAAACAGAGTAACAAACATCATGCCTGCATCCTGGCATTCCACCTTTGCTGACCTTGACAGGAAGCAAACCTCTGACCTTAACAGGAAGCAAACCTCTGACCTTAGCAGCAGCATTGGCTACAGCATCACCTGGTGGATAACCTTAATCATAACATCCCAGATTACTATATCCCTCCCCCCTTAAGATTTCAGTATGAATTTCTTAACAAACAACCATTCCTGAGGGTCACATAAGAGTCTCCATTCATCATGTTCCATACTTGACGAATCTAACAGTTCAGTATCAATCTCTCTGGTGGCTTGCGAGGCCTTTGTGAACGTCTAACAGTAAAGTCCCTGATTGTTTGTGGTGAAGCCACCAGCTGCTCCTGAGCAGTGCTCAGAGTATCTGACTCTGCAACGATGGTTTCCTCTTGACGAATAGGTTCCTGTGAAATTGTCTCTGTCCCTGGTGGTGGCACCACAGATGCACTTGGATAACTGGGGGCAACCCTGTCTTCAGTCATTGCATCTGGAACCTTCATTTCAATTTCCCCTTGTCTGGGAAGTATCTGATCTACATGTCTGCGTACTACCCTACCATCTCCCAACATGACCTTGTATGATACTGGACCTGTCATTGAGTCGATGAAGCCAGGAATCCACTTTGGTCCATAACTGAAATTCCTGGTAAGGACTGCATCTCCTTCTCCAAAACTTCGGCTCTTTGTTCTTTTGTCATGGTTCTCTTTTTGTTTGTTTTGTCTGTTTTCCATTTTCCTTTTTAGGTCTGGGTGGACAAGGTCAAGAGTGGAGCGTAGTCTACGACCTAATAACGTCTCAGCAGGAGAGAGTCCTGTGGTGGATTCAGGTGTTATTCTGTAGCTGAACAGAACCCGTGACACTTTGGCTGCTAAACTCCCTTCTGCACTTTTTTTTATCAACTCCTTAAATGTTTGTATGGCTCTCTCCGCAAGTCCATTCGAGGACGGATGATATGGAGCCGAGGTCACCTGCACTATGCCATTTTTTCTCAAGAACTCTTTTGTCTCTGTACTCACAAAACAAGTGGCATTGTCACTCACCACGATCTCCGGTAGCCCTTGATTACTGAAGCTCTGACACAGGCAGTCTATAGTAGCAGTGGCGGAAGCAGAATTTACAGGATAAACATCCATCCATTTGGAATGTGCATCAATGATTATGACGAACATCTTCCCCATGAATGGACCCGCATAATCTAAGTGCAATCTTCTCCATGGTTTATCCAGCCACTCCCAGGGGTGGAGAGGAGCCGCTGCTGGTGCCTTCCGGTGTTCCTGACAAGTGCTGCATGTCTTGACTAGATTTTCTATCTCCTCATCTAGCTTTGGCCACCACAAGTAACTCCTAGCCAAGGCTTTCATACGCGAGACCCCAGGATGACACTGATGTAGTTGCTCTAGGATAGACTGTCGTGCTGGCTGTGGAATAATCACTCGTGCTCCCCACAACACACAACCATCCTGCACACTCAGCTCTGTTTTCCTGACACTGTAGGGTGTGAAGTCAGCCCCTTCCGGGTGCTGTGGCCATCCCCTCACCACATATTCTCGAACTCTAGACAGTACTGGATCTTTACCTGTCCATGTCCTTACTTGCTCTGCAGTCACAAGTGCCGTGTCAGTATCCGCCAACATCAAAACTCTGTCCTCTGAAGCTGCATGGATATGTGTGCCTGGCAGTGGAAGACGGCTCAAGGCATCTGCGTTCCCATGGTACTTGCCCGCCTTGTAGACGATGACATATTCATATGCCCTCAACGTCACTGCCCACCTCTGGATCCGGGGTGACACCATCTGTGGAACTGCTTTCATTTCATTGAAAAGAGAGAGAAGAGGTTTATGATCGGTGCATATTGCGAACTTCCTGTCATATATGTACTTGTGGAACCTCTGTAACCCAAACATTACTGCTAACCTCTCTTTGTCTAACTGGGAATAGGTTTTTTCCGCTGGTGTTAGAGTTCGGGACATAAACCCTATTGGTCTTTCAGTTCCATCTTCCATGCAGTGTGAAAGAACTGCCCCCACCCCGTAAGGTGAAGCGTCACAAGAGAAAATGATGTCTTTCTCTGCATTGTAGTGAACCAGCACATCCGACGACAGCATCAGTTTCTTGGACTGTTCAAATGAAACCCCCTGCTCCTCTCCCCACTGCCACTTTGTTTCCTTGCGCAGTAGTTTGTGAAGAGGTGCTAACACAGTTGACAAGTTTGGTAAAAGCCTGTTATAATAGTTCAGCAGTCCCAGGTAAGCTTTGAACTCAGACACATTTGTAGGAGCAGAGGCGTCCTGCAGTGCTTGTACCTTCTCCTTGAGTGGATGGAGCCCGGTGGCGTCCACTCTGTGTCCTAGGGACACTGCCTCATTCCCAAGGAAAGTGCACTTACTCCTCTTGAGCCGGAACCCTGCCCTCTCCAATTTCTGTAGTACCTCTCTCAGAGTGGTCAGATGCTCCTGGTCGGTTCTTCCCGTCACCAGAATGCCATCCAGATAGATGGAAACATGTGGAATCCCTTGCAGTACACCTTCGATTGTCCTCTGGAAGATAGTTGGACTAGATGAGACACCAAACGATAAGCAGTTATATGTAAACAAGCCCTTGTGTGTATTTATGGTGGCATACTTCTTTGATTCGTCATCCAGTGTAATCTGCAAGTAGGCATGACTCATATCCAACTTTGTGAATTTCTTTCCTCCAGCCAGGTTTGCAAAGAGATCCTCTGTTTTGGGAATCGGATACTACTCTAGTTTGGACACCCGATTGACTGTCAATTTATAATCTCCACAGAGTCTTACCGAATTGTCCGGTTTCAAAACAGGTACTATGGGAGCTGCCCATTCCGAACATTTCACTGGCACCAGTATGTTCTCTCTCAATAGACGGCCTAGCTCAGCCTCTACCTTTGGCTTCATGGCATAAGGCACTGGTCGTTGTTTAAAAAACCTTGGCGGTGCCTCCTTGTCTACATAAATCTTAGCTGGGGGGCCATTAAATGTGCCAAGTTCCTCCTTGAACACATGCTTGTAACGTCCGTGTGTAATTGAGACACGGACTGCAGAAGTTGGTTATAACAGGTGTTTAATGAATGGAGACAAAACTGGAACTACTATACAAAGTTACTTTACAGGCTTATATACAGGGGTGGTCACTACTGGTACTACAGTATACAGGGGCTGCAGAATATAATTCCTTCTTCAAGGTACATACACTACAATTCCTCCCCTTTTAGCTAAACAGTACATAACATTCGATTAATAATTAAATAACATATTTACAATGACAGTTGCTATATACATTAGCTGAAGTTAATGAATTATAAATTTAGGGCTAGATTTTCAGTTGCTTGCGCCAGCAGTTAGCGCCTTAAGAGAAGTGATTTCCGGGCGCTATGCGTGTAGCGCCCGGGCGCAGCGCAGTTTGCGCCCCGCCCCAAATTAAGTTGCCCGTTAGCGCCGGCGCAAAGTTTAGCGCCCGCCCGGATGCGCGCGCAGAAAATGACGTCACATCCTCGTGCAACGCCCTTTGGCCGCCCCGATTGCAAACTTCAGTCGGACCGCCCCATTGTGCAGCGGGCGGCCGGAGCGTTTGGAAAAAGGAACGCAACACAACCAGCGCGGGCCCCGGGGGGCGCTAATTAAAGGGAACGTCCTCTCCAGTATAAAGGCCATCCTTTTTTCTGAAAACAGTCTTGTGCAACGCATTTCTGGAGACACAACAAGGAGGATAGCTAACTGGTTTCAAGCAGCAAGAGCCAGGTATTTTTGGACTCAGGCAATAGCGCTGCAAGTGGCCATTTGGAAATTAGACTGTTTGCCAGGATTTGATGGGGGTTGCATGGGGTGCCAACGCGGAGCTGCAGCTCCATGTCCGTAGGGCTCGCAGACGCATTGTGAGAGGGGCAGCCCTGGCTAGAGGCAGAGGGGGCTACAGGCGTCGGCCACGTAGGCCTTACCCAGTCAGGCTATACCGCCAGCAGCGCTCCTACCTAAACATGAGTGCCGCGCGATGTGTTAAAAGGCTCCGATTCCGAAAGGGGGTGATTGCAGAGATCTGCCACCTGCTTCGCCGAGATCTGCGGCCAAAGCTCAGGTGCAGGACGTCTCTGTCGGTGGAAGTGAAGGTGACGGTGGCATTGAACTTCTATGCCACCGGCTCCTTCCAATACGCTGCTGGGGACATAGCAAACATCTCCCAGTACGGCGCGCATCGCTGCATCCGCCAGGTGACCGAAGCACTGTTCAGAAGGAGAAGCCAATTCATCTCCTTCCCCATGGCCCTGGAGAGCCAGCATCAGCGCGCATTGGGATTTTCCAGACTCGGGGAATTCCCCTTGGTGCAGGGCGCCATTGACTGTACGCATGTGGCTTTGCGGGCCCCTCTGGAGCATGGCGAGCAGTATCGCAACAGGAAGGGCTACCATTCTCTGAATGTGCAGCTGGTCTGTGACCACAAGCAGCGCATCATGGCAGTCAATGCCAGCTTCCCAGGCAGCAGCCATGATGCCTTTATCCTGCGGCAGAGTACTGTGCATGACATGTTCCAGGCACAGCCTCCCCCAAGAGGATGGCTACTCGGGGACAAAGGCTATCCTTTGTGCACCTGGCTCATGACCCCGCTCCGCGCGCCCAGGACCGCTGCTGAAGAGGCCTACAACGAGAGCCATCAAACCACCCGCAACATCATCGAGCTAACTATTGGGGTCCTCAAGCAGCGGTTCCGCTGCCTTGATCGCTCCGGAGGAGCTCTCCAGTATTCGCCGGACCGTGTCTCCCAATTTGTGGTGGTTTGCTGCATGCTACACAACCTGGCTATCCGCAGGACTCAGGCACTGCCACCTGACGTTGGACCAGCACCTCAGGAGGAGGAGCAGGAGGAGCATGAGGAGGAGGAGGAGGAGGAGGAGGAGGAGCAGGAGTACGTTCCCAGGAGGGAGCGACCAGGGCCAAGGGCCGCACGACGCCACCTTATTACACGGTACTTCTAAGCCCCCTGTCAGGGAATGGCCAGGGGCCATGAGGGAAGATGAATGCAGCCGCTCCGCAAGCCCTCAGCCGGCGAAGCCAACAAACACTAAGAAGAACAACCATGGAGACTGCATGAATAAAGATAATTTTTTATTGCACAAAAATGAAAAGCCCTTCCCACATGAATCCCCAAAAACAATAAACGGGCCCCACAAAAAGCCCAACAAACGACTCACTCCCACAAACTGGGGAGGAGCCACTCCACCTTTATTGAAACCGGGCCTCAACGTCGGCCTAACGCAAAAAAAAAGCCCTCCAAAAGCACAACCATGGGCAAAATAAAGATGGCCACCGCCATATTAAAGGAAAGCTGGCCACACCCTCTACTGAGTGGCCCGCGAGGGCGAGACCTTGGCCAGCATTTTGCCTCCCCTGCCCTGCCTGCTGCTCCTTCGCAAGCTCTGCCCAGTGGCTGCTGCGAGGCTGGGGGAAGGCGCCTGAGGCTCAGATGCCCTTCCGCCAGATGCCGCTGGGGGGCGGCCTACACGGCGTTTGGGCCTCGAGGGGCCGTCTCCTGAGTGGCGCACCTGAGCCTGGCCACCATCAGCTGCAGCCGCTTGCCCTTGACGCCCCAGAGGGGGAATGGCGGCGACGGATGGCGCAATGTGGGCCAGCTGGCGTCTGGGATGCGCTGGCTGGTGCTGTGGCGCGGTGGCACTCGGCCGGGCCCGCACTGCAGGATCCGCAGCAATCAGCCGACGGCCGGCTTGCTGGGATGGTCCAGCGCGGCGCCTGCCCTGGCGATGCCTGCCTGAGACAGCGCGTGTGGCAGCAGTGAGTGGCCCTGTGGTCCTGGTGTGCGCGCGCATCACATCCGCCAGGGTCTTGACGGCATCAGTTAGCATGCGGCCAGTCGCGGCAGTTGCTGCCCCGAACTCGCGCACACTGGTCGCCAGCGACTCGATGGCCTCAGGCATGCGCCCCACCACGCTCATGAGCTCCGTGTGGCGCCGGTCCGAGTCGTCGGCCATCTGATCGAGCTTCCGCACCTCCTCCGAAGTGAAGGTGTCCGGACTGGAGTCGCGACTCTCCCGCTGGGGAGGAGGGGGCCGAACTAGGGGACCCTTGCCGCGTTGGTGACGGCGAGTGTGCCGAGCAGCAGCACTCCCCTCTGATCCTTCCCCCCTTTGGGGGGAAGGCCGCGGGCCACGCGCACGGCTGCTGGGTGGCTGGACGCCACTGGTCCCAGAAGCTGCATTGCCCTGCGACAGTTCCTCCAGGCACTCGTCCAGTGAGGAGGTGTCGAGCATTTCCTCCTCTCCTGCGGGACGTGACTGTTCCCCCGAAGGTCCGGCTTGCTCCTCCTCCTCCTCCTGGTTGGAGGTGCTGTCACTGGCAGCCTCAGGGTCCTGGTCGTCACCAGCTGAAAGCAGGAATGCACAAGAGTAGCTTCAGAGTGAGGAGACGGCGTCAGCGAGGGAGTTAGGACTGGTGGGATTCAGCGCATTGGTGGGACAGTGGCAAAGGAGGTAGCTCGGATGGGCCAGTGCGACGCGAGAGGGCCAAAAGGTGAGGTCCTTACCATTGCCGGGCAGTGGAGGGTCGGATACACCGCACGCTGTGGGGACAATCACACGTGCTCCCATGAGCACACACACGCGCTCCTCCAGCCGAGTGAGCTTCTGCAGCTTGGCGCGGCCACCCCTGGCACGGGCCTGGCGATTAAACGCTACTTTAGCCTGCAAGAGAAAGGACGGGCTGTAAGTGCGCAGTGAAGCCCTGATGTAGTGTGCACTGCCTCCCATGGTGGAATAGCTTGGACAGAGTGAAGCCCTGATGTAGTGTGCACTGCCTCCCATGGTGGAATAGCTTGGACAGAGTGAAGCCCTGATGTAGTGTGCACTGCCTCCCATGGTGGAATAGCTTGGACAGAGTGAAGCCCTGATGTAGTGTGCACTGCCTCCCATGGTGGAATAGCTTGGACAGAGTGAAGCCCTGATGTAGTGTGCACTGCCTCCCATGGTGGAATAGCTTGGACAGAGTGAAGCCCTGATGTACTGTCCACTGCCTCCCATGGTGGAATAGCTTGGCCAAATTGTAGAGTGCCGAATGGCCATTTGATGCTCATGACTGTCCCAATGCTGCTGGCTGAGGGCTGGCCAAAAGGACTTTCAGGTCCCTTTGCCCATCATGTCAGGTGTACATGCAAGAATGAGGAGGAGACTGGAAAGGCTACTCACCCTCACAATCCTGGTCAGATCGTTGTATTTCTTACGGCATTGTGTGTGGGTCCTGGGGGCCTCGCCGGTGAACGTCACCCTCTGGGCGATCTGCTTCCAGGCTTTGGTGTAGTCGTGGTGGGTTGGATTCCTCCCACTGTCTGGAAACAAGATCTTGCGCCTCACCTCCAGAGCTGTGACCATTATGTACAGATCACCCTCTGAGAAGCGCAGGGCACGCTGACGGGCCTTCTCTGGCGTTGCCATGACTCCCTGGGGCTGAGCAGTAGTGTTGAGGCCTCTTTGCAAGGCTGCAGTGTGCAGGGCGTGGCAGCAGACCAATTCGTCCCTTCCCCCTTTAAGAGCTGGTCGGCACCACGGGGTCTGCTGTCAGTGCAAAAATGACCGCACCCGTGCTGCGCCCCGCCTGGGCGCTATCCCTCTGGACCGCCGGCTTAGCGCCTAAAGAGAGTAGTGGAACGCCTCTTTTAGCGCTCCACCAACCTCTTAGGGCGAAGCCACTGAATTCCCGGCAACGGGGCGCTACTTTGGGGCGGGCGCTAACTTCGGGCGGGCGCTAAGGTTAGCGCCCCAAAACTGCCTATACTGAAAATCTAGCCCTTAGTCTTTGAGGAGGCTTCCTGATTCTGTCCGGATAACGCCTCTTTGGGGTATCAGGTTCTTCTGGCAAAGTTGATTCGGGATCAACGTCGTTGTTTGGTTCGTCTGCTTCCAATATCACCGATTCTGAGGTTGATGCAATTGGCACTTCGGTTTCATCACCAGGTGTATAGGATCATGGTGTAGATTTGACGTTTTCCAGTGACTCTAGAATCTGGTCAGCATGGCATCTTACAATGCTCTCTCCAATGTCCACGGTATACATTAGAGGTCCTTGCCGTGTGCAGATAGTCCCTGGCTGCCATTTCTCTGTGCGGTAGTCCCGGGCCAAAACTGGTTGACCTATCTTGAAACTCCTGGTTGGCCTTTCATTCATATTCTGAAACTGCCTGTTCTCCACATCTCTTCTGATGTTTGGCTTAACCAAATCCAAGCGGCATCTTAGTCTTCGATTGAAGAACATCATGGCTGGAGTTTGGTTGGTAACCGCATGTGTCGCATTCCGGTAGGCAAACAAGAAGTTATCCATCTTGTGTTGTAGGGGTATGTCTTCATTACACATTGCCTTGATAGCCTTCTTGAATGTTTGAATGAACCTCTCAGCCAATCCATTGGTGGCTGGATGATATGGGGCGGATGTGTAATGCTTAACACCATTGGTCTTTAAGAACCTCCGGAACTCTTCAGACACAAACTGTGGTCCATTGTCGGAGCAAATCTGTTCAGGCAGCCCATTTCTGGCGAATGGGGTTCGTAAGACTGTGATAGTTTTTTCTGTGGTGGTTGAGGACATTTTTATTACCTCTGGCCACTTTGAATGTGCATCCACCGCAATTAAAAACATCGAGTCCATAAAGGGACCAGCAAAATCAATGTGCACCCTTTGCCATGGAGATGAAGGCCACTCCCATGGATGTAGAGGGGCTTGTGGTGGGGCGTTTTGGACCTTCTGGCATCCTGTACAGCTCTTGGTCATCTCTTCGATTTCTCTATCGATTCCCGGCCACCACACAAACGCTCTGGCTAAGTTCTTCATTTTTACCCCTCCCAGATGACCCTCATGAAGCTCATTGAGCACTCTATCCTTCAATTTGGGTGGAATTACTACTCTGGATCCACACATCAAGGTTCCTCGGCACACTGACAGCTGTTCTCTTCTCGGCGAGAATGCTGGCAACAGTGGTTCGCCATGTGCTGGCCATCCCTTCACCGTTAAATCATAGACCCTGGAGAGTGTCGGGTCATTTCGTGTTTCCTTTTCTATGTTTGCATTCGTCACAGGTAGACATTCGACTATGGTCGAGTGGAATATCTCCACAGGACCCACTGCAGGTGCTTCTTCCACCGTCGGCAACGGTAGGCGTGACAATCCATCAGCATTCCCATGCTGTTTAGTTCCTTTGTACTCGATGTCATATTGGTGTGCCCCTAGGAAAAGGGACCACCTCTGTAGCCGTTGTGCTGTCATTATCGGGACGCCCTTCTTAGGGTTGAAAATGGAGACAAGAGGTTGATGATCAGTTAGTAGAGTAAATTTCTGTCCGTGCAGGTAGTGATTGAACTTCTTCACCCCCCACACCAGGCTGAGGGCCTCTCTGTCAATCTGGGCGTAGTTACGCTCGGCTGCAGTTAACGAGCGTGACGCAAAAGCTATCGGCCTCTCTGAACCATCAAGGGATTTATGTGACAGTACCGCTCCAACGCTGTAGGTAGACGCATCACACGCCAGTCTTATCGGTAGTGATGGGTTGTAGTGAGCCAATACTTCTCTTGAAGTGATCAGGCCTTTACACTTCTGAAAGGCCCGCTTACATTCATCGCTCCATTTCCATGCTACTCCAGTTTGTAGCAGGACGTTCAGTGGGTGCAGAATTGTGGACAAATTCGGCAAAAACTTATGGTAGTAATTCACCAATCTGAGGAATGACCTCAGTTGCAACACATTTTCAGGCACTGGAGCCTTAACTACCGCTTCAATTTTGTCAGGGGACTTATGTAACCCCTCTTCATCAATCACGTGGCCACAATACGATATTTGTTTCTAAAAAACTCGCACTTGGGGCGATTGGCTCGTAGCCCATATTTTGTTAGTCTAGTGAGCACCTGCTCTAGGTTGGCAAGGTGTTCACTGTCATTTTCACCTGTCACTAGGATGTCGTCCAAGTAACACTGAGTCCCCGGAATCCCTTGCAGGACTTGTTCCATCGCTCTTTGCCATATAGCCGGAGCTGATGCAACTCCGAATACCAGTCGATTATACTGGTAAAGACCTTTGTGAGTGTTTATCGTGAGATATTTCCTAGAGGATTCTTCAACCTCCATCTGCAAATATGTTTGCGCTAGGTCAATTTTTGTAAAACGTTTCCCTCCAGATAGTGAGGTGAAAATATCTTCTATCCTCGGAAGAGGATACTGTATCGTGTGAAGGACTGGGTTCACAGTCACCTTGAAGTCCCCACAGATGCGAACCTTCCTTGGCTCCTCAGACTTATTGTTTAACGTTTTCTTCATGACAGGAACGATGGGTGTCGCCCATTCACTCCAGTCTACCTTAGTTAACACGCCTGCATTCTCCAGATTCTCCAGCTCTGCCTCGACGGCTGGGCGAATTGCATACGGTACCGGTCTTGCTTTGAAAAACTTGGGAATTGCATTCTCTTCTATTTTTATCAAGGCAGTTCTTGTTGAAATACCTCTTTAGCATTAGCCAAGATTTTTGACAATCGTCCAGGTGTGACGTCATCATCCTTTTTATCAGCCACAGTCAGTGCCTGAATGGAGTGCCTGTCTAAACTTATCTTTCTGATCCATTCACATCCCAATAACGGTGGTCCACCATCTTGCAGTATGTACAGATACAATTTCTGTATTTCCTTGCCGTTGTATTCGACAGGCACCCTTATTTTCCCTCTGGGGTATACTTTCTGCCCTGTATATGTCTTCAAGACAATGGATGTGTCTTTCAAGGGTATGTGTGAGAATAGCTGCTCGTAGTCTCGTCGATTCATGACGGTCAGGGCTGATCCTGTATCCAATTCCATTTTGACTTGGGACCCTGCTATCGTGAGGGTGACTCAAATGGTTCGGTGATCCTCTTTTGTGATTACGTTGTGTAGTTTGAGACAGCTTAGTCTCTTGTTCCCGGATTCACTATCGCTCTTCTGGTCTTCGGAACTACTGTCCGTCATCTTTTGTACTTTCTTGTACTTTTCCTTAGTAGTCTTTTTGTTGTTGTTCGTCTTCTTCCCGGTCGTGCAAACTCGTGCAATGTGTCCCATCTTTCCGCATTGCCTGCATGTTTTGTCCTTGGACCAGCAGTCCTTCTGGTCATGGTTTGTTCTGCCGCAGCGATAACATTTTTCAAATCACCGTGTCATTTCATGGGTGCCGTATTCCTGTGGCTTTTGCTGTATTTCCGCAGCTCCCCTTGCTGCTGCTTCGTACGATACTGCCACGCTGAAAACCTTATCTAGCGTCAGCTCTTTCTCTGAGAGTAACCTCTTCTGGGTTCCTTCACTCAGGAGCCCACAGACAAATTTGTCCCGTAGGGTATCTGCCAGTCCTGCTCCGAACTGGCAGTGCTTTGATAGCTTGCGTAGTTCCGTAAGGTAATCAGCATTGCTCTCATCTTTATGCTGATTTCTCTTGTGGAATTTAAATCTTTCGGCTATCAGCAGCGGCATAGGATTTAGGTGTTCCTGTAGGATATCAACAATTTCGTTAAAACTCTTCTCCATCGGTTTGACTGGAGTGATCAGGTTCCGCAATAGGCCGTACATTCTTGCGCCCATTAAGTTTAGTAGCACCGATGCCTTTTTCTCATCGGCTACTTCATTTGCCTTGCAATATACTTCAACTCTTTCCACATACGTGGTCCAGTCTTCTATTGCATTATCGAAGGCAGTGATATTGCCAGTCTTCGGCATCTTGGAGATCTAAGATGGTGCCTCCCGCGCTTTGCCTTCTTCCCCGATTGAACAAAATGGCACCTCCCGCGCTTTGCCTTCTTCCCCGCTGGATTAAGATGATGCCTCCTGGCTTTCTGCCTTTTTCGCTGCTGCCAGCGCTGTTGCTGGCATTTTTATGCCTTGATGGCGATGCCCTATGGTCTTCGTGCACTTCTCCCCGCGCTGCTGCCAACGCTGCTCTCCGCGCTCCCCGTGGCAAACTGCAGCTCCTCGCGGCTTTCTGTGCTTCTAATTTATTTAATTTTAATTATTGTTCCCATCATCAGAGCAGACCCTATGGGACACTTTCCTTCCTCTTCTCGGGTCTGTACGCTGCCCGGCTTCGTAGCACCGGCCGCGCCCTGTGTGCTCCACCCTCTCTCTCTCTCTCCTCTTCCCGACAACACTGCTCGGACCCATTGAAAAGCCACCCGATCGAGCTCTAGCCCGCCGCAGCCCAGGAAAGATCAGTGTACTACCTGCCACCAGCCCGATTAGCTGGAACACCGTAAACTGGATAACCAAGCCCCGCTCTCGACAGCCTCTCCTGCAAATCTTCGAATTCGATGAATCAGACGGCGGTTGCCCATGGTCGACGCCTGTTTCTTCTGGTTTTTTTTTTCTTTTTGCATTTCTTCCTTCTGGCCTCGACCTCGAACAACTTCGCTTCAGGGATGGATCCCCGTGAGGTGGTGCAGAACTGTAGGTAAGTTCGGATCTGTTCGTCGCCAATGTAACGTCCGTGTGTAATTGAGACACGGACTGCAGAAGTTGGTTATAACAGGTGTTTGCTGAATGGAGACAAAACTGGAACTACTATACAAAGTTACTGTACAGGCTTATATACAGGGGTGGTCACTACTGGTACTGCAGTATACAGGGGCTGCAGAATATAGTTCCTTCTTCAAGGTACATACACTACAATTCTCATGTTCACTCAACACTTCTTGCAAAGTCAACTGTTTGCCTGCATCTATTTGATTTACTACTCCCCAGTCTAATTTAAGTTCTTTTATCCAGCCCCGACCTAACAGGTTTGGTCCGGTACCTGATACTATAACTACAGGTAACTGTTCCACTGTGTCCCTGTGTTGCACAGTTACATTAGCTGTACCTAATGTCACTACTCGTTCACCTGTATATGTTTTAAGGTGCAGGAGCAAGGCTTTAACTCTGGAACTTTTGCACGGTTCCACAATTTTGAGTACTCTGCCTTGTTCATTATGGTCACGCCGCACCCTGTATCCACTTCAAAGTTCACCTTAGAGTCATTTACTGTCAGTTGCAATGTGATAGGAGCCACTTTTGGAATGTTCTCTAACATGCTATAAATTATGAACATATCCTCTTCTTCCTCAGCTTCCCCGCTGATGTGGTGTGCTCCATGTTTTTTCACTTCTCTCCCTTGGTTTTGCTGTCCTCCCTCTTTTGGTTTGGATTCCTCCACAGGTGATTTCGCCCTGCAAGCTCATTTTATGTGTCCTTGTTTCCCACACTTGTAGCACTTTTCCTCCAGAAACCGGCATTCACTCGCCAGGTGATCGCCCTTGCATCTATAACATGCCTTCACATGCTCACGTTGTGGTTTCTGACGCATGTTCAACTTGTGCACAACAACCTGACCTGCAACTTGCGTAGCATTAGCCCTGTCTGAACCCTGTATTTCTTTTACATCTCGGTTCACTGTCTCTATGGCTTGAGCAAGTTCCAATGCTTTTTCATAAGTAAGCCCAGTCTCGGATAATAATCTACGCTGCATTTGTGTGGAGTTTGCACATTCTCCCCGTGTTTGCGTGGGTTTCCTCCGGGTGCTCCGGTTTCCTCCCACAGTCCAAAGATGTGCGGGTTAGGTTGATTGGATATGATAAATTGACCCTTAGTGTTAGGGGGATTAAATACGTGGGGTTACGGGGATAGGGTGGGATATGTGTTGGTGTAGGGGTTACGGGGATCGGGTGGGATATGTGTCGGTGCAGGCTCGATGGGCCGAAATGGCCTCTATCTGCATTGTGGGGTTTCTGTGATTCTGTGATTCTGTGATTTGGTCGTCCATAATTCCGCAAACTAGCCTATCTCACAGCATTTCCTTCAGGTTGTTCCCATAATTGCAATCTTGTGCTAATTTACGCAACACCGCTACATAGTCCATTACGCTCTCTTCCTCTTTCCTGTTCCTTGAATTAAACTTGAACCGCTGTACAATCTCACTAGGCTTAGGGTTGAAATGTTCTTTTAGCAAAGCCACTAATTCAACAAATGATTTGTCTCCAGGCTTTTCAGGACTGAGCAGATTCCTCATCAAACTGTAGGTCTGGCTTCCCACTGAACTAAGCAGAATGGCTTTCCTTTTTCTGGCATCATTTATTTCATTTGCTTCAAAAAAATAACCCAACACTTCACAGTATTCCTCCCAGGTTTGTGCTTGACTATCAAAAGCGGAAACCGTTCCTACCGTGGCAGCCATGCTCTCTTCCAACTGGTAGCTAACTTCAGCTCGTGATTTTGTTGTTTAAAAGTCCTGGCAGACTTCTCTTCTTTATCCAGCGTCCTTTTTAACCTCGTCGCCAAATGTGATAAATCCATGTAGTGGAACAAGAACTCGAAGAGGCGATATCTTGGAACTAGTACGAGTATTTTATTAAACAAACAGAGTAACAAACATTATGCCTGCATCCTGGCATTCCACCTTTGCTGACCTTGACAGGAAGCAAACCTCTGACCTTAACAGGAAGCAAACCTCTGACCTTAGCAGCAGCATTGGCTACAGCACCACCTGGTGGATAACCTTAATCATAACATCCCAGATTACTATACATACATTTTTTTTATATAAAAATATCAAAGCAATGTAAAGTCTAAAATTTTGAACTTTTACTGAGGTAATTTTTGGCAGGAAAATTTAAATAAAAAATTTAAATACAACAGTTGTTTAGGTTCAGTCCTCCCACTGTCCTATCCTCACCATCGCTCAAGAGTATTACTCTGGTTTGGTTTTTACTCCAAATGTGCAGGCCAGGGTTTAGATATCTGGGGCTACTTCACCATGCAGCCCCCCGCCACCACCACCCCCACTGCATTCTTACTAAACCTGACCAGCAACTGAACAGCTTCCTTGCCTCCACTCTACTGGACAAAAAATTGTGTGCCATGTGATCCTGAGCTGCTCTTCTCCCTTAAACTGCCCAATCTATCATGTTCTGTGCACAAATATATTTATTTATCTAACCGTGGTATGGGAGGGGACAAATGTATTTATATATCTACCTGCCATAGGTAAGGAAAACGTGATTGATTTATTTTCTAGGAGCCATTCAAAAATGCTTACTTTATGGCCTTTGAACACCAAATATTTTTCCATGTTCTTGCAGCAAAATCTGCACCCTCTCCCACTGTCCCAACCTAGCACCTTGCCTTACAGTAGTAACCTCTGACTCACTGTAACCAACAGCATGGGAGATTTGATTATATATCTAAAAATATCCAATACTATGCATTGCATCGTTCCTTGCCAGTCTATTATAATACTAAGACAGCATACAGTATATTGCTTTTTTAGTAACACTATGGATTGTTAAATTTCCAGTTTTATGAGTACCCTGTCTGTTTTTAAACTTAATGCAGAGTGCTGTTCAGGTTGGGCGGTGTCTCGTTACTGGTTCTAATTGATCTGCAGGGAAGTTCTGCTAATCAGAGGCTACAATCACAGACATCTGTCTGTAGGCACTGCTCACTTGTTTTTCTATTTTCTTTGCTGGAAGAAAATTGTTAGGACATGATTTGGCAAAATCTGAGTTATTTAGTACAGTTAAATGCATTTCTTTCACTTGTTTAACTTCCTCTATTTTAAGAATACACATAAATGCTCCATGTTAATTTTTCCCTGTGAAATTCTGTTGTATTTGGTTGATTGGTAAGTGTTTGGTGACATCTAGAGCACACATCATCATGCTGATACACTGCAGACTGAAAATACTTAGAACGTGTGCATAGTTTACTGCTCTAGCCAGCTCACTTCTGTCAGCTGGTTACATTAATGATATAAAGCAAGCCTTTGTAAACTTCTTTTACTATGTGGTAAAGTTACACCAGCTCAATTTCAGAAACACAGCATCCAATGCATACATGTTGAAGCAGTAGTTGTCTAATAAGTGCTTCGCTTTAGTTTTTAATTAGAGGGTTCTAAAAATGCCCTCTGCAATACAGACATGGCTTATGTTTGTTTCATGGCATGTCAGCCATTGCTCAGTGGCAGCACTCCCACCTCTGACTCAGAAGGTTGTGGGTTCAAGTCCCACTCCAGAGACTTGAGCATAAACCTTAGGCTGACACTCCAGTGCAGTACTGAGGGAGTCAGATGTCCCATCTTTTGGATGAGGCGTTAAACTGAGGCCCTCTCTTCCCTCTCAGGTGGACATAAAAGATCCCATGCCAATATTTCGAAGAAGAGCAAGGGAGCTTTCCCTGGTGTCCTGGCCAATATTTATCCCTCAATCAACATCACTATTAAAACAGATTATCTGGTCATTAACACGTTGCTGTTTGCGGGACCTTGCTCTGTGTAAATTGGCTGCTGTGTTTCCTACATTACAACAGTGACTACACTTCAAAGGTACTTCATTGGTTGTAAAGTGCTCTGAAACATCCTGAAGTCTTCAAAGTACTATATAAATGCAAGGCTTTATTTTCTTTTATGTCATATATGCTCTTATGATTCAAAAAAATATTGTAATCTGCAATTAACTTATATTTTTGAATTTATCACTAATTTCTGATCACCAGTTGAGGCAATACTGGCATTTTTTTCACCATTATTTTCAAATTCATCACTTAATAGTTATATAAACCACTATCAACCAGTTAATATTTCTGCAAACTAGAGGATCATGAGGCTGAACATGAGAGTAACTACAATTAATGTGTAGGGACAATTTTTTGTAATAAGAGGGCTACAAGTTTATCAGACCTGATAGGGTCAAAGAGATGTATCAGAATGTCAACTTAACATTCTTACATTTATGTTACCACTAAAGCAGAATAGCAAGAACAGTAAACATTATGGGGGGATGTTTATAATGGATAGATATCTAATTTTGCCCTGGTATAAGAACAACAGAAATCGGAGCAGGAGTAGGTCATTTGGCCCTTCGAGCCTGCTCCGCCATACAATAAGATCATGGCTGATCTTCTACCTCAACACCACTTTCCTGCACTATTCCCATATCCCTTGATTCCCTTAATATCCAAAAATCTATCGATCTCTGTCTTGAATATACTCAACGGCTGAGCCTCCACAGCCCTCTGGGGTAGAGAATTCCAAAGATTCACCACCCTCTGGGTGAAGAAATTTCGCCTCATCTCAGTCCTAAATGGCCAACCCCTTGTTCTGAGACTGTAGCCCCTGGTTCTAGACTCCCCAGCCAGGGGAAGCATCCTCCCTGCATCTACCCCATCAAGCCCTGTAAGAATTGCGTATGTTTCAATGAGATCACCTCTCATTGTTCTAAACTCTAGAGAATAGGCCTAATCTATTCAAGCTGTCCTCATCGGACAATCCCCCCATCCCAGGAACCAGTCTGGTGAACCTTTGTTGCACTCCCTCTATGGCAAGTATATCCTTCCTTAGGTAAGGAGACCAAAACTGTACACAATACTCCAGGTGTGGTCTCACCAGGGCCCTATATAATTGCAGTAAGATGTCTTTACTCTTATACTCAAATCCTCTTGTAATAAAGACCAACATACCATTTGCTTTCCTAATTGCTTGCTGTACCTGCATGTTACCTTTCAGTGATTCTGGTACAAGGACACCCAGATCCCGCTGAACACCATTCTTATGGCTATGATTGGGAGAGTGCAGTGCAGTTCAGAGCTATGTAGGTATTTTGAAAAAATAAATATAAAAATAGAAATGACTAGAAATGGTCACTCAACAGCTGAAAAAGAATAGTTAGCATTAATCAAAACAAGGAAGGGATCCCCACAAAATGGTAACCTACTTTCTCTTCCAGATCTTGACTAGGCTGTTGTACATTTCCAACATTTTCTAATTTTATTTAACATTTCTAGTATTTATGTTTTTTAACCATTCTAAAAATGTACACTACACATCAAATAAACTCAGATTTTGCCATGATACCCACCACCGATAATTATCTACTATCCGTTGGCTGGAAGACTACTGAAGATTCAGTCCCACTATTTACCCTGAAAGATGTTGCTATAGATTGAGAGAAAAGAAAAGAAACACCAAATCCTGTGCTATTTAACAGAGGCTATGGCTGAATCTTAACCCCCAAAAACAGGTGGATTGGGTTCGGGTGAGATGTTAAAATTTTAAAAATCCCATACCTGACCCCAACCTGCCTCCAACCGACCCACTTCTGGGTTTAACGGAGACGGGACAAGGGATGGGCGACCAACCCGCTCCCAAGAGCCGGGTTAGCAATTTAAATATTTTAATAATGCTGGCAGCCTCAGATTTAACCTGCTTTGCAGGTTTAACCCTGGCCGGCCGGGTTTCCAAGGCCTCAGGTAAACCCAGAAGCTGAAGGAAGGTGAGGACAGCTTTTGGGAGAAGGTAATTACATTTACAGCATTGCTTGTGGGCCAGGAGGAGCGGGAGTTCTTCCCCCCAGCCCTCAAGCCCCCTTCCCCCATCAGACCCATTCCCCCACCCCCCCATTCAAAGACTCGGGGGTCGGGGATCGGACCCCCCCCCCGTCCCATGCTCCCAGTAGCAGCTGCAGGCTCCTTACCTGGGGCTGCGGCTTGCTCTGGAGTGCTCCCCGCCCGACTGTAAGCCAAGCCTGTCAATCAGGCTGACTTCCGGGCGGGGAACTCACAGAAAAGAAACTATCCACGCTGTGCAGCCTAAACTCGCGAGCATGACCGAGACTCCGCCCCCTTGCTGACGCAACCCGCCTCTGTCAAGATCGAGGCCTATGTCATGAATGAAAGTCAGAAGGAACTAGCTGTCTCTCTTTAACCTCTATCCAAGAAGTCAATGTCATCTTCAGTGGCCTAAGGAAGCAAACATCACACATACTTTTCCAAACAGCAGTAATCACCTGCTGACAGGCTTCGATCCACTGCTGCCACAATTACAATTGCATTTCCTCAAAAGGTTAATTAATTAGGTCAGTTCAATACTCCTGGAAGCTCTGTTGAATGCACTTTGATTATTATTTACTGATATTATCATGGATTAAGACAAATGTGTGTGAGAAGGACTTTCAATGTAATAAAAGGCTAAAGGTTGTCAGATTCTCAATTATGTTTTAACTGGGTATGTGATTTCTGACTTTTCCAGAGCAACGGAAAGCAAAATGTCTTCAAACAGTCTGAATATGCAACTTTATGGCTGAATTTGATAAATAGTGAAAAGTGCACTAGAATGTTGATAAATTATCTGGTGAAGTCTGTATTCTGGCAAAAATAGTCTTCTACAAATTGAAGCAATTGTGGGAAGGCTGTTTTAAAGGTTTTATCTTGGTTCTGATATTATTAATACGAGCTTCAGCTGATGAATCGTTCAACCTCCACCTGTGTCTGGCTTCAATTTTTTGACATTTGTGCAAAATGTGAAATGTATTACCTCCAGTAGATGGCTTCACATTCGGCAGGCTTCTGTCATCTGCCTGAGTTCAGGCGAAGAACAACACAATGGGGGATCATATCACATCAGTAACACTGATTTTTTAAATTTATATTTCTATAATATTTGTAATTTCTTCATAAAAAAAGTTTTCAACAAGGTTAAACAACTATTTTTCAATATGCTACATGCATACCTGTTTCTAGGTCTTCACCAGTAGTACATGGAGAATGAGAATAGTAAGAGGTGAATGGCCCTCTACTTTTCCGTGTCTCTGGGGTGCAGCCTGGCTTTTTCTTGGTGCCTTCTGATGACCGTAGAGTTGAGATCAGAAAATTCAATATGGAAAATTGCAGATGTGGGGAGGAAAAAGCTTCTGTTCTGTTTGCAGACTTCTTGAAGGAGGAATGGCAGGAAGGCCCTGCCTTTACTGGATGGCTTTCTTTTTGCGACCATCCAACCAGCACTGCTGTTGTGTTTACTCTGCCATTTCTTGAGTGGCTGTGAGTATGGCCATTTTGCTGTGTTTAGAGCAGTAATGCCAGTTTAACAGCTTCTGCTTATGAACAGGAGACAGGCCTCCATTTGCACATCGTGCTTGAGCCATCAATTATACTTGAAGATAAAATCAGTGGAAGAGGGAGATATTGGTAACCGTGGCCTAGAAATGGGAGCCACTTAGTAGGCTAGTTCTTAACAATTTGTCGACTAGTGTTTATTTAGCATTTAATCTGACATGGCTTACTGCATCACAAACTCCTGTGATTGAGGAGATGCTGCAGGAAAAATGTAAATTTACAATGCCCAAAATATACCCTGATTTAAGGTATAAATGTAAAATCATATAGATTGGACAAATCAAATTGGCAAAGGTAGCCTTGAGGAAGAGTTCATAGAGTGTATTCAGGGTGGTTTCTTAGAACAATATGTTGTGGAACCAACCAGGGAGCAGACTATTTTAGATCTGGTAATGTGTAATGAGATAGGATTAATTAATGATCTCATAGTAAAGGATCCTCTAGGAAAGAGTGAACATAGCATGTTAGAATTTCAAATTCAGTTTGAGGGTGAGAAACTTGGGTCTGAAGCTAGTGTCCTGAACTTAAATATAGGCAATTACAAAGGTATGAAGACAGAGTTGGCTAAAGTGGACTGGGAAAATAGGATTAAAGGGTAAGACAGTAGATAAGCAGTGGCAGACATTTAAGGAGATATTTCATAACTCTCAGCAAAGATATATTCCAGTGAGAAAGGAAGACTCTAAGAGAAGAATGAACCATCCGTGGCTAACTAAGGAAGTTAAGGATGGTATCAAATTGAAAGCAAAGGCATACAACGATGCGAAGATTAGTGGTAGGCCAGAGGATTGGGAAATTTTTAGAAACCAGCAAAGGGCAACTAAAAAAATAATAGAGTGAGAAGATAGATTATGAGAGTAAACTAGCAAGAAATATAAAAACAGACAGTAAGAGCTTCTACAGGTATATAAAAAGGAAGAGAGTAACTAAAGTAAACATTGGTCCCTTAGAGGATGAGACTGGGGAATTAATAATGGGAAACAGGGAAATGGCAGAGACTTTTAACAAATATTTTGTATCGGTCTTCACGGTAGAAGACACTAAAAGTATCCCAGTAATAATAAATAATCAAGTGGCTATAGGGAGGGGGGAACTTAAAACAATCACCATCACTAGAGAAAAAGTACTAGGCAAACTAATGGGACTAAAGGTGGACAAATCCCCTGGACATGATGGCCTGCATCCTAGGGTCTTAAAAGAAGTGATTGCAGAGATAGTGGATGCATTGGTTGTAATTTACCAAAATTCCCTGGATTTTGGAGAGGTCCCAGCGGATTGGAAAACCGCAAATGTAACACCACTATTCAAGAAAGGAGGGAGACAGAGAGCAGGAAACTATAGACCAGTTAGCCTAACATCTGTCATTGGGAAATGCTGGAGTCCATCATTAAGGAAGTAGTAGCAGGACATTTAGAAAACCATAATACAGTCAAGCAGAGTCAGCATAGTTTTATGAAAGGGAAATCATTGACAAATTTGCTAGAGTTCTTTGAGGATGTAATGAGCAGGGTGGATAAAGGGAAACCAGTAGATGTAGTGTATTTGGATTTCCAGAAGGCATTCGATAAGGTGCCACATAAAAGGTTACTGCACAAGATAAGAGCTCATGGGGTTGGGGGTAATATATTAGCATGGATAGAGGATTGGCTAACTAACAGGAAACAGAGAGTCGGGATAAATGGGTAATTTTCAGGCTGGCAAACTGTAATTAGTGGGGTGTCACAGGGATCAGTGCTGGGGCCTCAGCTGTTTACAATCTATATTAATGACTTGGATGAAGGGACCGAGTGTAATGTAGCCAAAATAGCTGATGATACAAAGATAGGTGGGAAAACAAGTTGTGAAGAGGAAACAAAGAATCTGCAAAGGTATATAGATAGGTTAAGTGAGTGGGCAAAAATTGGGCAGATGGAGTATAACGTGGGAAAATGTGAGGTTATCCACTTTGGTGGGAAAAATAAAAAAGCAAATTATTATTTAAATGGAGGAAGACTACAAAATGCTGCAGTACAGAAAAATCTGGGGGTCCTTGTACATGAAACACAAAAAGTTAGCATGCAGGTACAGTAATTAGGAAGGCAAATGGAATGTTGGCCTTTATTGCAAGGGGGATGGAGTATAAAAGTAGGGAAGTCTTACTACAACTGTATAGGGTGTTGGTGAGACTACACCTGGAGTACTGCATACAGTTTTGGTCTCCTTATTTAAGGAAGGATATACTTGCATCGGAGGCAGTTCAGAGAAAGTTCACTAGGTTGATTCCTGAGATGAGGGGGTTGTCTTATGAAGAAAGGTTGAGCAGGTTGGGCCTATACTCATTGGAGTTTAGAAGAATGAGAGGTGGTCTTATGAAACATATAAGATTCTGAGGGGACTCGACAGGGTAGATGCAGAGAGGACGTTTCCCCTCGTGGGGGAATCTAGAACTAGGGGGCATAGTTTCAGAATAAGGGGTCGCCCATTTAGAATGGAGATGAGGTGGAATTACTTCTCTCAGATGGTCGTGAATCTTTGGAATTTTCTACCCCAGGGAGCTGTGGAGGCTGGGCCATTGAATATATTTAAGGTGGAGATAGACAGATCTTTGAACGATAAGGGAGTCAAGGGTTATGGGGAGCGGGCAGGGAAGTGGAGTTGTGGCCAAGACCAGATCAGCCATGATCTTACTGAATGGTGGAGCAGGCTCGAGGGGCCAAATGGCCTACTTCTGCTCCTATTTCTTATGTTTTTATTTATGTTCTTATGTATTGTGAACAGGAGAAAAATCCAACATCTTCCTCTAAAAGAATGTTATAACATTTAAGCAGGTTGTTTTAATTTGCATTCAGTCATAAAATGAATGATGAATTACACTGATGTAGAAATATTGCAAATTGATTATTTAAAAAAGTCCTGATTGAAATAGAAATGTATTTCTACTAGGGCTGACAAACGATAAAAAAATATAATTGCCATTAATCTCTCGATTAATTTTTAAAATCTCAGTTAATCTTGGTTTTAATTGCATATTTAATTGATACAATTATTACATCCATCTGATTCAAGTTTGTTTTATTACTGATGCTATTATATTATTATAATATAGAAAAACTCAAACTGAACTGTTTATTATGAAGAGTACTTCTGTAATACTGGAACTCAGTTTGGCAGTAGATAAACATAACCATCTTTCTATCCAATGAATCGTTAGAAAGTTAAAAAAAATAAACTTTCCATTCACAAATCCTTCTCTAACTCGATAAAGCTTTAGTTTATCTTTACCGATTGGTTTCTGTTGTAAATGTTTTCCATAACAGTTTCTCTAGATAGTCACGTTAAAGAAGTTAAATTATGACTGCATGTAACATATACAGGAGTGAGTCATGCAGGGTTTTATTAAATCTCAGGAAATACATTTGGATGAAGACCAGCAAAAAATAACCCCAGCAATATCTTTCTTTTCCACATTTGTTTGACTGATTATGTATGATTTATTAAAGAATGCATATTCATTAAAAAAATATAGCAATTCTAATTTGTGCGACTTACCTTTTGATGGTGCACTGGAGAAAAGATGAGAGAAAATCCTGCCGCCAAACTGTGGACTTAAAAGATGGCACGGAATCAAATCTTATGAGATTTTGGGAAATCCAGGTAAACAAGCAAGTCTTATAAGAATTGCAGTGAGAATCAATAAAAGTTGGTTTAAGAATTGTTCTAAAATCTAGGGATATAAAGGAGATCAGTAAAACTTGAAATTAGGGAACTTTAGCTCCATGCAAGTCGTGGTCCAATTGAACCTTTCCCTTTACTGTAGCACAGAAAGCATTATATTTTGCCATCCTGTGGCCATAGGCTGTATCTACAAGTTACAATATACTTCCAGAATACTGCAACCAAATCTACCTCCTTCAAAATCTAGATCAGTTCCAAGTACTTTGCTTTAAAATGTTGCAATAGAAGCGGCTCAAAGAAACTGTGGGAACACAAATATATAATTAAAAAACATACATATATACACAAGCAATTCCTTCGGACTGATCACATACCTTAGGCTTTTAACTGTGGTGCTGGTGCAGTATTGGCACCATTTAAGCAGCAATGTGAGTGGGACAGTGCAGTAATTTCCCTGCAACGTTATAGAAAATATGCTTGCTTCATACCTCCATAAAAGTGCCTCAACTACATGGGTGGACTATAATTTACCATTTTTTTACTGCTTAAAATCAAGACCCCAATGTTAACACAACCCAGCCGGTGGGAATGGGATGGGTGAGCAATTAAAATCACAAAACTTCATTTCCGGTTCATTCCCACGGGAAATCCGCCGGCTGCCAATTTTAACTCTGAAGCTGACTCAGGTTGCAAATGCACATTCCAGAAACAGGCAGGTGCCTCAGAAATAAATTCAAATAGGGGTCCGATGACATCATTAGGATACCAACTCGATTTTAACTGGGTGGGTCAGAAACCTGCTAAGTATATTGTAACGGGATATGCTTAACAAAGTGATTGATGTGACTGGAAGCTGCATTTAAAGGAGCACTCACCTGCAGGCACATAGGTCATTAGGATTTGTATGCCATTTTGAGTAGTACATTTTCAAGGCAGTTCTGAGCTTCCAGTTTGTTTCTTTCTGATTTTTTTTTCTCTTACCTATCCTCATTAAGCATTCATTGCTTATGGAGACTGTTTTTGGTTCACTCTTTTGGATGGACAAGGAGTTGGAGGAAGAGCAGCAGCAACAGCAGCCTGAACAACCAGGACAAGCAGCAGGTGGGCCGGTTAGAAGACAGCAGCTGAGGGGTGGGGATGGTCATAGAAGGTTAAATCCAGTCTGTTGAGTCTGTATGTCCCAGGTAGGTTTAGGATCAATCACTGGACACAGACAACAAGAATAACTTGTAACAGGTCTTTACTGTTCGAAGGTCAGGGCTGAACTGCCCAGCAAATCCTTGCACAACACTTATATACCGGTGTGGTCACCACCGGTATTACAGTATTACAGTATACAGCAGCCAAGAGAAAGTAGTACATCTCTTAAGGTAGTTCTCTTAAGGTGGAACAGGTTACATACACCACACTGTCCACAGGGTGTAGAAGCCTAGAGTTAATTCCTTGGATATTTTTGGGCAGTGGTGCAGGAGGAGGCTGCGTTTCACCAGGTAGGCTGTTGCTGACCTTGCAGGACCCACTGCTCACTGCACCGGGGGCTATAATTTGCCGGTAGCTGTCAACATCACCATCGCCCTTAACTTTTTGATTACAGGCTCCATCCAGGTTGCTATAGGGGACATCTCCTGCATCTCCCAGTTTGCAGTGCACAGCTGCACCAAACAGGTCACCAATGCCTTCCTTGCTAGAGCAAACCAGTACATTACCATCTCAGTGGATGCCAACAGTCAGAACGAGAAAGCTCCAGGATTTGCAGCAGTGGCCAGCTTCTTTCATGTCCAGAGCATCATAGGTTGCACTCATGTAGCTTTCAGTGCACCAGAAGATGAGCCAGCAGCTTATTTGAACAGGAAGGCCTTCCACTCCATCAATGCCTAACTAGTGAGTTAGCCAGATGGATAATGCAAGTCTTCACTAGTTTCACTGGCACAATGCCTCCATTCTGTGACATTAATCTATCTCTCCACTTTTCCTCCCATTAAGAAGCATCAGAAGATGGCTGTTAGGGAACAAGAGATACCCCCTTACGCACATGGCTGATGACACCTCTCCGCAACCCACAACACCTGAGCAACAAAGGTGTAATGAGAGCCATGGGACCACCAGGAGTTTCATAGAGCATACCGTTGGCATATTGAAGCTAAGGTTTAGGTGCTTTGATCCCTCTGGAGTCTCCTACAATATGGCCTAGACAAAGTGGGCTGCATCATTGTAGTTTACTGCATTCTGCACAGCCAGGCAATGCAAAGAGGATTGAAGTTGGAGGAGGCACAGCAACAAGAAGAGATTTAATCAGATCAGGAAGAATTGGATGAAGGCGAGCAAGAACCACAAGAAGGAGCTACAGTCCCACACATTGCAGCTACAATGGCCAGTGAGTAGTTGATAGAGCAACACTTTCAGTGACCTCCTCAATCAACTTACCTGAAAAGTCAGAGAAAGTCCTTCAGCATTAACAGTCCTTGTTATCTCTTTACCACTCCCTTGATTCTGAATTAAAGAATAATTTTGACTTGTGCATTCGTGTAAAACGGGTGACAATGAATTGGCATCCTGTTTTACATCTCTCATGATATATATTTCCAGTGAAGTCAATGGTTGGATAGTAGCAGATGACAGGCGTCACAATGCAACTTGTCATTAAGCTACCTGAGGTTTTTCTGAGGTTCATGCAAGGATGCAAGTAATAGTGAGACCCTGTTCAGAGAAACCTCGAAATGTCCTGTTCTGACAGCTCTGGAGGGACCACTGATCTCCAGTGCTTGCTGCTCCAGCTCTGACAGCACAATGAGGCTGGCTGGCCCTCCCCTGGCCTTAATCCTCTCCCTTGTGTTGTGCACTGTCTTACCCTGCAGAGACAGGGAGGGTGAGAATTAGTAAATGTCTCTTACAAAAGGGAGTACAGATATATGGGGCTTCTGCTGGTTTTACACATGCTGAGACTGAGAAAAAGCAAGGTGCAAGCAGGATGGGGAAAGCATGTCTATGGAATGTGAAATGAGGAAGGAGGCATGAAAGAGATTGGTGACTGTGCAAATGTAGCAAGTGAGAATAGAATGACGTTGGTGGCTAATGTGAAGGGAGCAAGGATGAGGTTCTGATGAAAGGTCATCAACCTGAAACTCTGTTTCTCTCTCCACAGATGTTGCCTGACCTACTGAGTATTTCCAGCAATTTCTGTTTATATTTCAGATTTCCAGCATCTGCAGTACTTTGCCTTTTGTTGTAGAGGTGAGTGTGTGTTTGTAATAAGAATGAGAAGTGGTATACTGAGCCCTTGTGCTGAGTGATGAAGGATGCGATCGAGGGGAGGGAATTGTTCAGAGTGCTGGGGAAGTGAAGAAAGAGATGCAGAAATGAAGAGCTGTACTCACCCTGTTAATCTTGTGAGGTTATTGAAGGTTTTCCTGCACTGCATTTAGGTCCTGGTGTTGATGCTCCTGAAGATGGCAATTTCAGAAATGTCTCTTCAATCGTGGTTTTTTTGGGATCCTCCTCCCACTGGCTGAAAAGACAGCTTCCCTTCTTGACCTGGCCTCTTCCAAAGATCTCCAAGGTGGCTTCAGAGAACCCGGGGGCTTGCCAGCGACTCATGTTGACTCCAACAGCGAAATCTTGAAGATGGCAATCCAACCTTGCTTTAAGAGGTGCATTGCCGCTTTAAATAAGTCTCTGGCTGACTCGATGAAAATTGTGCTGACAAAGTGGGCAGAATTCCCATTATGTCAATGAATTGGGTGGGAAACCTGTCAATGTGATTCTAATAAGGCACGGGAATTAAAATACCCAGGCCTGTTTCAAACTCACCTTGTTACCCACCCACCCAAAACCCGTCCAGAGTTAACATCGTAGCCCAACTTTTTTAATCAGGAGAAACAGAAAAGTTTCAAAAAACAGAAAACAGATCTAAAAAAAGTGGATGGAAGATGGCTTATGTGAAATAAAACTATGGGACAATCCCTTAGAGTTGGAGGTAGTCGCATATATTAACATTACTATGATGGAGCTTGCATTGTACTGGCACAATCAAAAACAATACAAACAATGGCCCCAATATTTACGGCGAGGTGGGGAGGGTGAGGGTGAGGCTGAAAACAGCTGAAAAATCCAGCAAGGCCAGGGACGTAGAAGTCTTGCCGAATTTAACGGCAGGACCTCGTTACTATATTTTTGTTCTGTTTCCTGCCAGGCAGTCGGACAAATTGATAACCTGGCTGACGGCGAGAGTCTGCAGCAGGAGGTCACAGCCGGGGACCCTTGGGAATGGTCGCAGTCAATTGGGAGGGGAGATGGTCGGCAATTGGGGATGGTGCAAGGGAAGGTTGGAAAAATGCAGCAGGGGGAGAGAGAGGCAATCGGGACTGGGGGAGGGGGACGTTCGGTGATCGGGGCCGGGGTGGGGGGTGCAATCGGTGATTGGGGCTGGAGGATGGGGGGGGGAGTTCGGTGATTGGGGCCGGGGTGGGGGGTGCAATTGGTGATTGGGGCTGGAGGATGGGGGGGGGGAGTCGGTGATCGGGGCTGGGGGGGGCGGAGTTTAGTGATGGCGGTGAGGGAGTTTGGTGATCAGGGCTGGGTGGGGGGAGAGGTCGGTGAACGTGGCAGGGGGTGAGAGAGAGATCGCAATAGGGGGGCGGGGGAGGGGGGGGATGGTGGGGGTTAGGCCGAAGGCTTCCGTGAGGGGCCAGGGGAAGCACTCCTGCTCCTCCTCGACCACAAGGGGTAGTGGAAATTTGGAACTCTCACCCCAAAAAGCTGTTGAGGATAGGTCAATTGAAAATTTCAAAACTGAAATTGATAGATTTTTGTTCGGCAAGAGTATTAAGGGTTATGGAACCAAGGGGGGCAGATGGACTTAAGATACAGATCAGCCATGACCTAATTGAATGGAGGAACAAGCTTGAGGGGCTAAATGGCCGACTCCTGTTCCTAATTATCAATCTTCCAGCTTCAGGGATATTTACATGTGTTCTGGACCGATGGACATTATGTGACATTCTGGACATTTTTACATGCAATAGCACCCTCTGGTGGCGGTTATTGTGTTAACAGTTTGTAAGCTGGAAAGGTCATCTGTTCCTTTCTTCCTGTGTGAGGTCATTTGACCTTTGTTCCTTTCTTCCTGTGAGAGGTCATTTGACCTTCTTACCTTTCTTCCTGTTGACCCCAGGAAGCAGTTTTGCCAGGAAGAACCTGACTTGAGTAATGGAGAATTTGCTATGAGATGTTCCATTACAATCCAGTGTAATCTGACTTCATATGTTAGGCCAAGCGCAATATCTGTGAGTATCTTTAGTTCTTAGCATAATAGCAATGTTGTCAGAGTAATATTTTGATAATACTATGTTTATAAAAGGTTAATATTTAATAGTTACAGAAGTTAGTTCAAATGTTAGTTAGTTATACAATTAGTCTATTCTACTGTTGTAAATATGTTTATATCTTGTGTAATATCGAATGTGTAGTACTCAGTTTATGTACAAAACATACTTTGTCTTTGTTTACAGTTTCACAAATTTGTTCAAGTAAAAGCTTCAAAACAGCAACCGCTTCAGGAAGAATTATTTTGAATGAGTGTTTAACTTGCTGGATAGCTAGATAGGAGCACGTCTAGCACGGCCAGTACAACATGTTTTCGGTAAATTGCCTGGCATCCTTCAAGGAACCTACCAGTAATGTGGGAAGAGGTTTGCCACAGCAGGCCTTGGTTAAACTTTGAGGGGGCTAAATTCTATAAGGCCTGAAAATGGGCACGGAGTACGTGATGTACGATCTGCCAGCGCCCCTTGAATGTAATGCAGCCAGCACGTGAAATTCGTGCTGCCTGCTAATGAACATGATGGAAGCGCTGAGCCCAGCGCTGAACGTGCCGTTGGTTGGCTCAGCACTCAACAGGGGGCCCAATTTTGTGGGAAGTCTGATCTCTATTTAAAGGTTGCCCCCAGAGCTACTCAAGGTCATCCTGCAAGGCCATCTGCAGTGTCCCCCACGGAAAGTCAGCAGCTTTCTACCAGCCATGCTACAGCCACTGGGGTAGCACGTCGTAGAAGCACTAGGATAGGCAAAGGCACATGAAAGACAGGCACTAAGGGAATGCACAAGAGTGAATAGTTGACTTTGTAATGCAGTTTTGGAATGAATCATTTATAAATTATGTTTGGAATGTTTGTTTTGTGGTGGTTTTCATTTCAGCATTGTGGCCAAGAGGACGCTGTGATGTTCTGTGACAGTGGGATGGTAAGGAGAGGCAGTGTTGGGCAACAGGGATCTGGGGTTTCATTCAGAGGAACTGGGGTCTGATGATGTGCTCATGGACAGCCCGCCTGGACCGGGGATTTGCAGGCTGCTTCCTCCCTTCCTCCTCTTCTTCCTCTTCTTCCTCCTCTTCCTCCTCCTGCTCCTCCTGAGGTGGTCACAGAGCCCGTGGTGGCAAGAGCTGTGCCCTCACGATGACCAAGTTGTGGAGGATGCAGCAGACCACCATGAATTGGGACACCTGCTCCTGTGAGTACTGAATAGCTCCTAATGAGTGGTCAAGGCAGTGGAACCATTGCTTGACCACCCCGATGGTCTGCTTGATGATGTTCCTCGTGGCAGCATGGCTATCAATATACAAGTGATGGGGTTGCGAAGGGGAGTCATCAGCCAGGTGTAGAGCGGATAGCCCTTGTCGCCTAGCAGCCACCCTCGGGTTTGACGTGATGGCTGGAAGATTGCTGGCACAGTGGACTGGCACAGAATGAAGGCAACCTGACCGCTGCCAGGATAGTGGGCAATCACCATCATGATGTGCTGGGCGTGGTCACACACGAACTGCACATTAAGTGAGTGGTAGCCTTTGCGGTCACGGTACATCGCAGCATTGATATGCGGCGCCTGCAAAGCCATGTGCCAGTTGGATTATCCCTTTAAATAGCGCTAGAGGAGGTTCCCTCGTGCAGCTGAGCGAAGGATCCCCTGACTGATGTCATGATCTTCCTACTCTGCATATTGCTAGTGAACGCACATCCCTCCCGCGCTATCACCCTCACCAAGATGGCGAACAGCGTGGGCTGTGCCGGAAGTGAGCCAGCCACAATTTTTTTCTCCAAACCGACCATAACTACTGGCAATAAAATCGCACAATCAACCTGGAATTTAAACTTAAAATTCCTTCTCCACCATTACAGCAACACTGGATGAGAGATGAACAGGCATTCTTGGCGTGTAGTGGCTGAAAAATATGTCAGATGATGTGTTTCTGGCATTTGAATCTGATTTCCATCTACCCACTTACATATAAACATCACCAGCTCAAAATCAGGCGAGCCTGAAACTGGGCAGGAACATGTTGGATCCCACCCCTATTCCATTTCCCCCCTCTCCTGCCGACCACAGATCGGTGCAGAAATCAGTGGAGGAAACAGAACTAGCTGGATCAAATACAAGGGGGTAAAAATTCAGTAGCGCCCCATTGGGGGCGTCACCTTCGCCGGGGCGCTAATTTTAGCGCCCCGAAAAAGTTAGCATCCCCGCGGCTGATTTTCCCAGGCAGTGCCCCGAGAGGGAGGAGGGGCGCTACTGGAAGCGCACAGCGTCCCTCTTGGGGCACTGTGAGCCAAAACTGCTGCACTACATGCCACGGTACTGCAGGCCTTGCTTCGATTCTTAAAGGGGAGGGGCCTGGCGCAGCGCGTCCCGGCGCCCAGCTGGGCCACCAGGGATCGGGAGTGCCGGCAAACGGAGAGCAGCTGACACCCCGTGGGGGGGCTACACGGGGGCCGGGGACAGCAACGGGGCAGGTGCTGGCAGGTGGCCTGCAACAAAAATGGCTGCCCGCCACCTCCCCTTTAACGATCGCCGCCCCGGCTGCAGGCAGGCCCCCTGACCCCGGCAGACATAGCGTCCGGCAGTAAGTTGGGGGGCGCCACCCAATATTACAGCCGGGGCGCGGGCTGGGCGCTGCGCACGGTGATGACGTCATCACCGGCGGCGCTAACGGTTAGTGCCGCCGCTAACCTCCAGCTGAATTTCACGGGAGGCGTTAGCGGCGCCGCACCCAGGCAAGAGTTGATTTACATCCCGTTAGCACCCTAAGAGGGCACTAACGGGAGGTGCAACTTAACCAAATTTACTCCCCCAAGGATTGTGTAAGTAATTAAGCTACTTTTTATACCTTATATTTATCTTCTGGGTGCTGTGGGTGAACTTACTTGTCTGTGCACTCAGGACGGATTTACATATTGGCAGCAATCTTACTGCATTTTGGTGTATAATTTATTAACCTGTTCACATCTGTGATCAGGCCAGTCTTAACACTCTGGACTCCAAAAGTGGCCATTAAATGTTAGAAAAGAAAGGATAGATTAGATTAGTTGATCAAAGTTAAATTTTAAAATTAAAAAATAAAAATAGAGCAGCAGGGAGAATAGAGCCAAAAGGGATGACAGGGAAAGCAGAATTAAGCTGTTTTCGTTTTATTTTTTAGTGAAAACTATGCTTTATTAGTTAATATTATGTCCATTTTAGTAGTTTGAAGTTCCTTTTACAGTAATTAAAATGTTTCTGGTATTTGAGTAGATTTATTATTTCAATAATATGGGCCCAGAAATTCGGGTCCCAATGCGTGAGTACAGACGGGGTACTCACGCGTAGGCCCAACGAAAGTGCTGGTTTCGTGCATGCACTGCGCATGCGCGGGAAACCGGCACTTCCGTTCCCCTGAAAGAAGGGGTTCAGAAGTCGAACGCGTGCGCCAGAGAGGCAGCGCGTGCACATTGAACTTACATTTTTTTTGCGTTTTTTCTGCTTTTAACAAGGCAAGTGGTGAATTAATTAAAATTAAAACATTTTTTCCACAGGTTTATTATTTTTAAATACTTTAAAGAAAGGTAAGTTTATTTTTAGCCCTGTTAGAAAATGTAATTAATTTTTTCAAAATTTTTATTATTGTTTAAAATAGTTATTTCATGTAATTTATAGTTTATTTTAAAAATGTGATTTTTCAAAAAAAATTATTTGAGGTTTTAGTGATGTTTTGGGGCTTATAGTATTTATAGGTTTTGACAGCTCTTCCTGTCAAACTTATGAATGAAGCATTCCCTGCTACCATTGGCTCTCCATGGCCCACGTGATCCCAGGGGATGCATCGAACTAACTGCGCCCCTGGGATACGCAAGCACTGCACGCCAGCAGTTGGAGGAGGCCCAGGATCAGAATCCCACGCGGGCCCACAGCTCAACGGCCGGCGCTAGGTAAGTGCAGGTTGGGGGCTTGTACCCGCGGGAAGCCCCCGACCCGAATTTCTGGGCCATTATTTTCCATGTCAATGTCTGAGTTAGCTTCTGGCTAGTAGCTGCTGTTTCACTTGCTCACCGGTGCATCGTTCTACTGGTTTTTCAGCTTTGCTGGTTGCCAAGAAATTTTGGCCTTCATTACTCTTCCTACTCTCCTGCCGCCATCCCAGGCTTGACTCCCTCTTAGATAAGCCTACAGCTTCCCTCTGTGCCTCTCTTAGCATCCTACGAAGGGCTCATCAAGGCAATCATCGCTGCCCCCTTATGAGCAGCAACCCCAACTGTCCCATCCTACTCTCTCGCTGACCTTCCCACCCAGCGCGCACGCTGGGGGCTAAACCTGCCAGTCTCCTCCCTGTCCAACTCACCCCTCCCAGTGTTGACCGTGTGGATACTGGCAGTGGATCAGCCATCACCGACCCTTTCCGCATCTCCCTCCAGAATGTCCGTTCACTTGCGAACAAGGCTCTTACCATCCATAAGCTTATCGTGGATGATTGCATCAACATCATGGCCCTGACGGAAACTTGGCTGAGGGGTGATGACACCTTACCCTAAAATGAAGCCTCCCCACCTGGCTATACCTTCCACCACTTGCCCCGCTCAGACCGCTGTGGTGGTGGTGTGGCTCTCATCACCAAATCATACCTTGGATTGTCCCCCTAGTGCTCCACACTTTCTCCTCCTTTGAGCATCTTATCTTATTCCACCCCTCTCACCTCTCATTTAAAATTATCTTTCTCTACCACCCACCCAAGTACCATAAAAATTTTATTCCGAGATATCTTCACTGCTTTCCTCCCTCAGTCTCTGCACCGAGTGACTTCTCATCCTCGGTGATTTCAACCTCCATCTCAATTCATCATGCTCTCTCTCCTCTGAGTTCACTATCCCCCTATCCTCCCTTCATCTCTCCCACTATGTAAACTCCCCCACCCCCCCAAGCCTACTTCTTTCTGCGTCCGCCCCTGGAAAAAACTCTCTCCCAACTCTCTTACAACTGCACTTATGAGATCCCAACTGTCCAGCCTTTGGCCCTCCATTCACCATGACATTTCTGCAGCTACCGATCTGCTCAACCACACCCTCACCACCACTTTTGATGCCTTCGTCCCTATTAAAACAATTACTCTCTCTCACTCTGGCCATTTCCCCTGGTACGGTCCTCATCTCCGCTCTCTTAAGTCCAAGGGACACAGACTTGAACAGATATAGCGGACAACTGGTTTAGCCATTCACACCAGATCTGGCTGGACCACATAAAGCATTATTGGGTCCTGTTCTCGTCTGCCAAAATTGCTCACTATTCCAGAATCATTCTGGAATGCAAAGATAAACCCCGGTTCCTATTCTCTACTGCTAACCGTCTTCTTAAAGCCCTCTCCCCTGTCTCCTCCACCCTCACCTCCGACAACAAGTCTGAGGAGCTCATGGGCTTCCTTGTCTCTAAGATTGAAAGATTGAGACCATCTGTTCAGCTGCCTCTGCCACTTCCCTTCCTCCCCCTAGCCGACCAGGCCAAACTTCAACTAAGATTGCCCCCTGCCCTAGCCCTGAACTCACATCTTTCAGTGCGGCATCAGCAGCGACTGGAGGCGGAGCAGAGCAGCAGAGAGACTACAAAAGGCCCTAGAGGCTCAGGTAGGCATACCAATTTCCAATCTCAGGCAAGGAGAGAGGTAAAAAGTATTCGAGGTGTGACATCACCACAAAACAGGTAGGTGATTGGTTGGAGTATTTCTCTCGTTTTAAAACTTTAAGTCTGTGGTTTATAGTTTTTAAGGTTGCTGTGGTGTAGCGGGGACAGTTTGTAAACCAGGGCCCTTAAATATATCATTTAACTGTAGTGAAATTGGTGGGATTCATTTAATTTTAATTAATTAGTTAAAGTGTAAGTCATGGCAGGACAGCCCAGCCCCGTAGTGTGCTCCTCCTGCTCTATGTGGGAAATCAGGGATGCTTCCTGCGTCACTGATGACCATGTGTGCGGGAAGTGTGTCCAGCTGCAGCTACTGACAGACCGCATTGCAGCACTGGAGCTGCGGATGGATTCATTTTGGAGCATTCGCGATGCTGAGGACGTCGTGAATATCACATATAGCGAGTTAGTCACACCGCAGGTAAAGGGTGTACAGGCAGGAAGGGAATGGGTGACCAGCAGGCAGAGTAAGAGGCGCAGGCAGGTAGTGCAGGAATCCCCTGTGGCCATCTCCCTCTCCAACAGATATACCACTTTGAATACTGTTGGGGGGGGTGACTCATCAGGGGAAGGCAGCAGCAGCCAACTTCCTGGCACCATGGGTGGCTCTGCTGCACAGGCTGGGAGGAAAAAGAGTGGAAGAGCTATAGTGATACGGGACTCAATTGTAAGGGGAATAGATAGGCGTTTTTGCGGCCGCAATCGAGACTCCAGGATGGTGTGTTGCCTCCCTGGTGCAAGGGTCAAGGATGTCTCGGAGCAGCTGCAGAACATTTTGGAGGGGGAGGGTGAACAGCCAGTTGTCGTGGTGCACATAGGCACCAACGATATAGGTAAAAAGCGGGATGAGGTCCTAAAAGCAGAATATAGGGAGTTAGGAGGTAAATTAAAAAATAGGACCTCAAAGGTAGTAATCTCAGGATTGCTACCAGTGCCACGTGCTAGTCAGAGTAGAAATAGGAGGATATTTCAAATGAATACGTGGTTAGAGGAATGGTGCAAGGAGGAGGGATTCAAATTCCTTGGACATTGGAACCAGTTCTGGGAGAGGTGGGACCAGTACAAATGGGACGGTTTGTACCTGGGTAGGGCCGGGACCGATGTCCTTGGGGGAGTGTTTGCTAGTGCTGTTCGGGGGGGTTTAAACTAAAATGGCAGGGGGTTGGGAACCTGAGCAAGGAGACAGAGGAAAGGGAAACAGGGATAAAAGCAAAAGATAGGAAGGAGAAAAACAAAAGTGGCAGTCAGTGAAATCAACGGTTTAAATCAAACGTGGCCACAGTAAATAATAATTCTAATAGGTCTAAGAGCGTTAAAAAAACAAGCCTGAAGGTTTTGTGCCTTAATGCGAGGAGCATTTGTAATAAGGTGGATGAATTGGCTGCGCAAATAGAGGTAAATGGATATGATTTGGTTGGGATTATGGAAACGTGGCTCAAGGATGGCCAAGACTGGGAACTCAACATCCAGAGGTATTCAATATTCAGGAACGATAGGCAAAAAGGAAAGGGAGGTGGGGTAGCATTACTGGTTAAAGAAGGGATTAATACAATTGTAATGAAGGATATTAGCTCTGATGACGTGGAATCTGTATGGGTAGAATTGAGAAATACTAAGGGGAAAAAAACATTAGTGGGAGTGGTATATAGACCTCCCAACAGTAAGGCGGAGGTTGGGGATGGCATTAAAAGGGAAATTAAAGAAGCGTGCAATAAGGGCACAGCAGTCATCATGGGTGACTTTAATCTACATATAGATTGGGCCAACCAAATTAGTAACAATATTGTGGAGGAGGAATTCCTGGAGTGTTTACGGGATGGTTTCCTGGACCAATATGTCGAGGAACCAACCAGAGATCAGGCCATCTTAGACTGGGTATTATGTAATGAGAAAGGATTAATTAGCAATCTTGTTGTATGAGGCCCCTTGGGTCAGAGCGATCATAATATGATCGAATTCTTCATTAAGATGGAGAATGAAGTAGTTGACTCAGAGACAAGGGTCCTCAATTTAAATAAAGGAAACTACGATGGCCTGAGGAGCGAGTTGGGTAGGATTGATTGGGGAATGGCACTCAAAGGGTTGACAGTGGGTAGGCAATGGCAAACATTCAAAGACCGAATGGATGAGCTACAGAATTTGTTCATCCCAGTTTGGCATAAAAATAAAACAAAAAAGGTGACTCAACCGTGGCTAACAAGGGAAATTAGGGATAGCATAAGATCCAAGGAGATAACATATAAATTGGCTAGAAAAAGCAATAATCCTGAGGATTGGGAGCAGTTTAGGAGTCAACAAAGGAGGACAAAGGGATTAATTAAGAAAGGGAAAATAGAATATGAGAGTAAGCTGGCAGGGAACATAAAAACTGACTGTAAAAGCTTTTATAGATATGTGAAGAGAAAAAGATTGGTGAAGTCAAGCGTAGGTCCCTTATAGTCAGAATCAGGGGAATTTATAATGGGAAACAAGGAAATGGCAGACCAACTAAATATATACTTTGGTTCTGTCTTCACAAAGGAGGACACAAATAACCTCCCAGAGATGTCGGGGAACATAGGGTCTGATGAAAGGGAGGAACTGAAAGAAATCAGTATTTGTAGGGAAATGGTGTTAGAAAAATTGATGGGACTGAAGGCTGATAAATCCCCAGGGCCTGATGGTCTACATCCCAGGGTACTTAAGGAAGTGGCCCTAGAGATAGTAGATGCATTGCTGGTCATCTTCCAGAACTCGATAGACTCTGGAACGGTACCCATGGATTGGAGGGTAGCTAATGTTACCCCACTATTCAAAAGAGGTGGTAGAGAAAAAGCGGGGAATTATAGACCGGTAAGCCTGACATCGGTAGTGGGGAAAATGCTGGAGTCTATTATAAAAGATGTAATAGCAAAGCACTTGGAAAGCAGTGATAGGATCGGACAAAGTCAACATGGATTTACAAAAGGTAAATCATGCTTGACTAATCTACTGGAATTTTTTGAGGATGTAACTGGTAAAATAGATAAGGGAGAACCAGTGGATGTGGTGTATTTGGACTTTCAGAAGGCTTTCGATAAGGTCCCACATAAGAGATTAGCATGCAAAATTAAGGCACATGGGATTGGGGGCAAGGTATTGACTTGGATAGAGAACTGGTTGGCGGACAGAAAGCAAAGAGTTGGAATAAACGGGTCATTTTCCGAGTGGCAGGCAGTGACTAGTGGGGTACCACAAGGATCGGTCCTAGGACCTCAGCTGTTCACAATATATATTAATGATCTTGGTGAGGGAATTGGATGTAATATCTCCAAATTTGCAGACGACACAAAGCTGGGTGGGAGGGTAAGCTGTGAGGAGGATGTCGTGAAACTCCAGTACGATTTGGACAGGTTGGGTGATTGGGCAGAAACATGGCAAATGCACTATAATGTGGATAAATGTGAGGTTATCCGCTTTGGTGGCAAAAACTGGAAGGCAGATTATTATTTGAATGGCAATAGATTGGGAGAAGGGGAAGTGCAAAGAGACCTGGGTGTTATTGTGCACCAGTCGCTGAAGGTAAGCATGCAGGTGCAGCAGGTGGTTAAGAAGGCAAATGGTATGTTGGCCTTCGTAGCAAGAGGGCTCGAGTACAGGAACAAGGATGTCTTGCTACAGTTGTACAGGGCCTTGGTGAGACCGCACCTTGAGTATTGTGTACAGTTTTGGTCACCTTACCTGAGGAAGGACGTTCTTGCCATGGAGGGTGTGCAGCGAAGATTCACCAGGCTGATACCTGGGATGGCAGGAATGACGTATGAGGAGAGATTGTGTCAATTGGGCTTATACTCACTGGAGTTTAGAAGATTGAGAGGGGATCTCATCGAAACCTATAAAATTCTCTCAGGTCTGGACAGACTAGATGCAGGAAGGATGTTTCTGATGGCCGGGGAGTCCAGAACCAGGGGTCATAGTCTAAGGATAAGGGGTAAGCCATTTAGGACTGAAATGAGGAGGAACTTCTTCACCCAGAGAGTGGTGAACCTGTGGAATTCTCTGCCACAGAGGGCGGTGGAGGCCAGTTCATTAAATATATTCAAGAAAGAGTTGGATATATTTCTTGAGGCTAAAGGGATCAAGGGATATGGGGAGAAGGCAGGGACAGGGTACTGAATTTGGATGATCAGCCATGATCTCATTGAATGGCGGAGCAGGCTCAAAGGGCCAAATGGCCTACTCCTGCTCCTATCTTCTATGTTTCTATGTTTCTATGTTTTTCCAGTTTCTCTCCGATCTCCCCTCATGACCTCTCTGCACTAATTTTGTCCATGCGGCCCACTTCCTACTCCCTCGACCCTATTCCCACCAAACTGCTGACCACCCAACTTCTTTTACTGGCTCCCATGTTAGCTGACATTGTTAATGATTCTCTCTCAGGTACTGTCCCCCTCTTCCTCAAATTTGCCGTCATCACCCCTCTCCTCAAAAAACCAAACCTTGATCCCTCTATCCTTGCAAACTACCGCCCCCATCTCCAACCTCCTTTTCCTCTCCAAAGTCCTTGAACGTATTGCCGCCTCCCAAATCTGTGCCCATCTTTCCCGCAACTCCATGTTTCAATCCCTCCAACCAGGTTTCCACCCCTGCCACAGTACCGAAACGACTCTCATCAAAATCACAAATGACATCCTTTGTGACTGTGACAAAGGGCAACTATCCCTCCTTGTCCTTCATGACTTGTCTTCAGCCTTTGACACAGTTGACCACTCCATCTCCTCTAACGCCTCTCCACCGTCGTCCAGCTGGGTGAGACTGCACTCGCCTGGTTCCATTCTTATCTATCTAATTGTAGCCAGAGAATCACCTGCAATGGCTTATATTCCCGCTCCCGCATCATTACCTCTGCTGTCCCCCAAGGATCTATCCTTGGCCCCCTCCGATTTCTCATCTGCATGCTGCCCATTGGCAATATCGTCTGAAAACACTGCATCAGTTTCCACATGTACGCAGATGACACACAGCTTTACCTCACCACCACTTCTCTCGACCCCTCCACGGTGTCTAAATTGTCAGACTGCTTGTTTGACATCCAGTTCTGAATGAGCAGAAATTTTCTCCAATTGAATATTGGGAAAACCGAAGGTATTGTTTTTGGTCCCCGTCACAAACTCCGTTCTCTAGCCACTGACTCCATCCCTCTCCCTAACATCTGTGTCTGAGGCTGAACCACACTGTTTGTAACCTTGGTGTCATATTTGACCTTGAAATGAGCTTCCGACCACATATCCGCGGCATAACTAAGACCGCATATTTCCAACTGCGTAACTTCTCCGCCTCTCTACCTCTCTTTCCTCCTTTAAGACGCTCCTTAAAATCTACCTCTTTGACCAAGCTATTGGTCACCTGCCCTAATTTCTCCTTATGTGGCTCGGTGTCAAATGCTTTGTCTTATACTCCTGTGAAGCGCCTTGGGACGATTTACTATGTTAAAGGTGCTACATAGATACAAATTGTTATTGTTGTTGTTGTTGACAATTTATACAATCAGTTGGTCCAAGGAGACAGGTGCTTTCTTGGGCCTGTTGGCAGTCTAAGGGTTAACAAAATTGCTATCAAAACCTATAAATATAGGGTGTACTTTAAACTCATTTGCCAGCAGGAGACTTCTAATCATTGTACAGACATGATTCCTTCATATTCTTCACCTATTGTGATGTACAACACACATTCTTCTACAGCAGATATATTGTTGAACTCTATTCATTTTAATACATTGATCTTAGATCATTGAAATATATAGTATCGAAGGAGGTTTAAAATTCCAATGGCTCTGCTGATTAATTATTATTTTTTAAATGCACAATATTCATTGCTTTATTTTCAGTAAATTTAATGATTTTAAAAGGTTTGGTAAATATTTTTTCAGAGAACTTGTCATCAAAACTTTTTTGGAGTCAAAAACAGGTTAATTCAAGGAACAGACACTCAACCCGTTACTGATTTTTAAAGCCTGTAAATGTCATTATATTACACTGTTTGCAGCAGATCCATAAAAAGTGAATCTTTCACAAATGTGCTATACATTGGATAAAACATCAAATCTGAAAATTATTTAACTAATAACTTTAGGCCTCACTTTTAAAATACTGATTTGATTTCAAAGTTAAGAGATCCTGGATGTTGCCAATAATATTTTAATAATTATTGTGTGGTTTATGTTAAGCAGTTATAAATCTTACATATGAACATATGAACAATGACGGACAGGTAAAGACCCTCTGGTCCATCCAGCCTGTCCTACCCAATTATGATACCTTGTGTATCACAATATATACTCACCACCCCACCCAAAACCATGTGATCTCCTGGGAGAGGCGAAAAACCAGATAAATACTCAGGCCAATTTGGGGAAAAAGAAATCTGGGAAATTCCTCTCCGACACATCTAGGCGATCGAAACTAGCCCAGGAGATCACTCTGGCCCTGAATTCCCTGCAGTACCTACCTTCTGTTAGAGGTGATCTCCACCCCAGCCAGAAACAGGTCCAACTGGCCCAGAACTTCGGGTCTCCATGGGTGAGTACACATGGGGTACTCACCCATAATCCCAATGGAAGTGCCGGTTTCCTGCATGCACTGCGCATGTGTGGGAAACCGGCATTTCCGTTCCCCTGAAAGCAGGGGTTAAGAGGGCGAACACATGCACAGTAGAGGCTGCGCGTGCGCATCGAACATACGTTTTTTTGCAGGTTTTCCCGGGAGGGTAAGTCTCCAGAAGTTACACATTTAAAAAGCAGGCGTAAGGCCTGCTTTTTACAAGGTAAGTGGTGAATTAATTAAAATTAAAACATTTTTTCCACCGGTTTATTATTTTTAAATACTTTAAAGCAAGGTAAGTTTATTTTTAGCCTCGTTAGAAAATAAAATTATTTATTTCAAAAATTGAAATTATTGTTTAAAATAGTTATTTCATGTAATTTATAGTTTATTTAAAAAATGTGATGGTTTTTTAAAATTTATTTGAAGATTTAGTGATGTTTTGGGGCCCGTAGTATTTATAAGTTTTGACAGCTCTTTCTGTCAAACTTATGAATGGAGCATTCCCTGCTCCGATTGGCTCCCCATGGCCCACGTGATCCCAGGGGACGCATCGAACTAACTGCGCCCCTGGGATACGCAAGCACTGCGCGCCGGCAGCTGGACCAGGCCCCGGATCGGAATTCCACGGGAGCCCACAGCTCAATGGCCGGCACGCAAGGTAAGTGCAGGTCGGGGGCTTACACCCACGAGAAGCCCCCGACCCGAATTTCTGGGCCAGTATATTCCCTTCATTGGCCTGTATTTTCCGATCGCAGGCCTCCCACAGGCGGAGGCCTGCGATCTGAAAAAATCTGCGCCCTTACCTGAGGGCTCCTGGGACGCACACACTTCCGTTCCTGGGCCTCTCCAAACTTGAAGTGCGCAGGGCCCACGTATCCCAGAGGCGCATGTAGTTTGCAGCGTCCCTGGGATCACGTGGGCCATGGGGAGCCAATCACAGAAGGGAATCTCGCTTCATACATTTGACAGGAAGACCTGTCAAATATATGAATGGAGATCAATGAAAAAACATAGTAAAACTTTAAATAAATTTTAAAAAATCATCACCTTTTTAAAATGACTTGAAATTACAATAAATTAAGGCCTAGAAATTCACTTTGGGGCGGCCAGCTCGCTCGCGCCCAAAAGTTAGCGCTGGGCGGGGAGCCATATGCGATCGTCAGATATTCAGTGTTTGCGCCCCAATTCGGAACCGGGCGCTATACCAGGGTGTGCCCGCCTCCGCTTGGGGCGCTGACACTGAATTTCAGCGCTCTTGGCGCCGCTGCGCCAGCCGCTGCGGAGCGGCAGGCTGCGGTACTGCAGGCCTCCTCCTTCTCTTAAGGGGGAGCTGCCTGCAACGGGGAGATCGCCGCTGGAGAGTGCCGGCAAATGAGCCCGGCACCACGGAGAAGTGCCGGGTTCACGGAAAGCAGCCGGCAATGCCGCGGGAGGGGGGGTGGAGGAGGCCGGGGAAGGAGGTGCGGCCAGGCGGCCGCCGAAAAAGCGGCCGGCCGCACCTTCCCCTTTAAAGCGCCCCACTAAGGCTACAGCACGGCCCCGTTTTCTGGTCGCTGTTTGCAGCCGCTTCGGAGGAGGTGGCCGCTACTAAATATGGGGATCGGGCCGGTTTCGGGGCGGAACCGGGGCACTGCGCACACCGATGACGTCATCGGTGCCGGCGCAGCGCGAACGGCTACCGCCGCCAATACCGCTGCGCTGAATATCAGCGCAAACTCATTTTTGGCGCAGAAGCCCTCTTTAGGCGGTAACTGGCCGCAAAGCTGGCAGCGCCTTAATGAATTTCTAGGCTTAAGTATTTTAAACAAAAATTAATTTTTTTGAAAAAAATAATTAAAGTATTTTATGGGGCTAAAAATAAACTTACCTTTTTAAAAGTATTTTTAAATGATAAATCAGTGGGAAAAAAAAATTTAAACTTTTTTTTCTACTCTTATCCTTACCAGGCGTAAGAATTGTAAGGGTTTTCTGCAGGCAGAGGGTCTCCAAAATGCGGAACTCTCCGCCCGCAGAGGCCCTTCTCCAGGGTAGCTGGAGGATCTGTCAAGACTATTCTTGACAGATCGAAAATGCCGGTTTTCAGCGCATGCGCTGACAATGCCTGAAACTGGCATTTCCGATGTCCCTAAGGGTGGGTACACAGTGCGTACCCACCCGTAGGGATCGGAATATCCGGCCCATTATCTTATACAACAACAACAACAACAACCTCTTGTATTTATATAATAACATCTTTAACGTAGCAAAACATCCCAAGGCGTTCCACAGGAGTGTTATAAAACAAAATTTGACAAAACAAAATTATAAACCTCAATCAGATCACCCTTAAGTCTATGTATCTCTAAAGTGGTGTGTGATACTGAGGCATTGGAAAGAGGAGGGAAACTAGACTAATTCCCAGTATAAAGCATTTTGGTTTTCAAGATAGGCTATGATTCCCAACTGTTTTAGCCTATCTTGATAACCAAGATGCTTTATACTGGGAATTAGTCTAGTTTCCCTCCCCTGCACCCTTTCCAAAGCCTCAATATCACCCACCAGGTGACGTGAAGAGCCTAAAACTGAACACAGTATTCCAAACAAGGCCTGACCAAGGTCTTGTACAAGGACAAAATAGTATGCCTCGTCTTGTACTAAATTGTCCTATGATTGTACCCCAACACCTTATTTGCTCTAGCTATTGCTTCACATCATTACTCGTGTACCTTTAGAGATCTATGCACTGGAATGCCCAGATCTCTTTCTTTCTGCACCTTCTTTAATGCTTTTCCCTGAAGGGTGTATGTATGTTGAGCATTCACCCGGCACACATGCATAACACTGCACTTATCCAAACATCAGTTGCCAGTCATGAGCCCACCTCGCCAACACATCACAATCCACCTGAAGCCGTCCAGCATCGTCTACAGTCCTAACACTCACACAGGTCTTAGTATCATCTGCAAATTTGCAGATCATGCCCCCAACACCTACATCCAGATCATTAATAAAAATAGTGAAGAGCAATGGTCCCAACACTGATCCTTCCAGGATACCACTGGAGACCGGTCTCCAAACAAATCCAAATCCATCTAAAACTATTTTTTGCCTACATCCTGCCAGTCAGTTCTCAATTCAGCTCAATATATTACCACTAATACCAGAGGCTTCAGTCTTGTAGAGAAGCCTCTTGTGTGGTACCTTATCAAAAGCTTTATGGAAGTCTAAGTAGACAATGTCTACTGGGTTCCCTCATCCACTGACTTCGTAACTGTTGTGTCTGTGTATAATAAGACACAGACTGCAGGACAACGGTACAACAGGTGTTTACTCAACGTGGCTCACACTGGAACTGATCTGTACAGATTACTACTCAGTACTATATACAGGTGTGGTCACTGCCGGTACTGCAGTATACATGAGCTGTAAAAGATAGTTCCCCCCTTAAAGGTATATACATTACAGTAACTTCTTCAAAAAATACATTAGATTTGTAAGACATGACCTCCTTTTTATTAAGTCATTGTTGGGTGTCCCTAATATGTCTCACTTTATCCAAGCAATCATATATTGCATCCCTAATGATTCCCTCAAGGATCTTTCCTATTACAGGTAGACTATCCTTTATCCGCACTTCTGAAAACCGAAAACCTCTGAAAACCGAAAGTTTTTTTGTGGAGCGTAAGTCGTGCGCACGACATAACCCGAGTGGCGCCAAACATGACCCGACCCGGCCGATGCTTTTCTGACCTGATTTGCGGGCCAGCTTAGCGTAGGAATCAGCCGATATCTGGCTTTCCCACAACTGGCGGTGGCAGTCGAGCCCCAGATCCCTGCTAAGTCAAGGAATTCAGATACGGAGCAGGGGGAGCTGTAAACAGACTGGGAGCGGCAGCACAGAGAAGCAGGAAGGGGAATGAAACACGGAGCAGGGGGAGCTGTAAACAGACTGTGAGCAGCAGCACGGAGAAGCAGGAAGGGGAATGAAACACGGAGCAGGGGGAGCTGTAAACAGACTGTGAGCGACAGCACAGAGAAGCAGGAAGGGGAATGAGACACGGAACAGTCGCACGAGGTAGCCTGAACTTTTAAAATTTATATTAAATACAAATTCTAATTACCAAATTAATTTAATGTTCAGAGTTTCCCAGTCTGAAATAATACCTTCTGAAATCCGAAAATTTCCGAAAACCGAAACACAGCTGGTCCCAAGGTTTTCGGATAAGGAATAGTCAACCTGTACTGATGTCAAACTAATGGGCCTATAGTTTCCCAAGTCTGTCTTGTCACCTTTTTTAAAGATGGGGACCAAATTAACTTCCTTCCAGTCTACGGGAACCATCCCAGAGTGCAGTGAGCTATTAAAAATACAGGCTGGGGCTCACACAGCACATGTCCCATCTCCCTGAGGACTCTCGGGTGTATATCATCCGGCCTGGCTGCTCTATCTATTTTCAAGTTCTTAATCCTATCTAAAGCAATGGGGGTAATTTTAACCCCCAAAAACGGGTGGGTTTGGTTCGGATGGGAGGTTAAAAAGCTAAAACTCTGAAACTGCCTTGAACCCGACCACTTCTGGTTTTAACGGCGGCGGGACAAGGGGCAGGTGACCAATCCACTCTCAGGAGGTGGGTTGATCTTTTACGTATTATAATGAGGCTGTGTGCCTTCATTTTAACAGTGATTCCATTTTTAATCAAAGTTGGTCGGGTTTCCGAGGCCGCGGGAAACCCAGCAATTGAAAGGAGTCGCGAGGAGCTGAATCCATAAGTGCCCTTACAGCACTCCTGTGGGCCAGGAAGAGCAGGAGTGTTTCCTCCAGGCCCAACAAGCTAACCAGTAACCTCACCTCCTGCGATCTGTCTGCTCCCCTCCCCCCCACCACAATCGGACATACCATCAGCTCCCCCTGACCACCATCTTCCCCCCCCACCCACCCCCACCCCGGCCTGATCGGACCCCCTGACCATCATCTCCCACCTGACCACCATCTCCCCCCACCGCTCCAACCACCCCCCCAACACAATTTCTGATCCCCGCCCCGCCACTAGACCTGATTGCTCTCACATTGGTTGCGGCCTTGTGCTGATGGCTTTCCCGCCTGACAGGCAGCCAGCCTGTCAATTAAAAACTGCAGGACGTTCGGGAAACCCTTACGTCTGGGTTTCCCGTTCCTGCCTCCCCCCGGGCACGGATTGCACCTCGGGGGTAAGATTGGAGGCAATATAAAAGCAAAATACTCCAGATGCTGGAAATCTTAAATATAAACAGAAAATGCTGGAAATACTCAGCAGGTCAGGCAGCATCTGTGGAGAGAGAAACAGAGTTAACATTTCAGGTCGATGACCTTTTGTCAGATTCAGGGCCAATATGTTCATCTATGTTAATATTACTAGTTTTATTGTTAAAATGATTCAATTCTAATAGTCGAGCATCTTCTTCAGGCATGAAGACCAATGTAAAGTATTCATTTAATATTTCTGCCACACCCAGTGCGTCCTTTGTAACCTGTAATTGAACATCTTATTTGTCTTTCTACATAACCAGTCAGCCACCTTGGTGTTTTCTTACCACACGCCCTTCTTTTGACTTAGGCTGCATATCTGTCTTCTACTGATTTAAACAGAGCCGAGAGCGGGAGAGAGAAGTAAAAAGTAATCGAAGTGTGATGTCACCAGAAAGCAGGTAAGTGATTGGTTGGTGAGTATTTCTCTCTTTCTCGCTTTTTCCAAACTTAAATTTTGTGGTTTATAGTTTCTAGGTTCTCTGTTGTGTAGCGGGGACTGCTGGTAAACAAGGGCCCTTGAGTATATCATTTAATTGTAGTGTAATTGGTGGGATTGATTTGAGTTAATTTTATTTGAATTAATTAAAGGGTAAGTCATGGCAGCACAGCTCGGCACCGTGGTATGCTCCTCCTGCACTATGTGCTCCAGGATGGTATGTTGCGTCCCTGGTGCAAGGGTCAAGGATGTCTCGGAGCAGCTGCAGAGCATTTTGGAAGGGGAGAGTGAACAGCCAGTTGTCATGGTGCATATAGGTACCAACGATATAGATAAAAACCGGGATGAGGTCCTAAAAGCTGAATATAGGGAGTGTAGTGTATGTACCTTTAAGGGGAACTATGTTTTTGAAGCCCCTGTATACTGTAGCACCAGTAGTGATCACTCGGGTATATAAGCCTGTGTAGCATCTTGTGTTGTTAGTTCACCTCCAGACTTTGTTCAGTAAACACTTGTTAAATCAACTCCTGCATTCCGTGTCTCCATTAACACACGGATCTAACAGGGAGTTAGGAGGTAAATTAAATAATAGGACCTCAAAGGCAGTAATCTCAGGATTGCTACCAGTGCCATGTGCTAGTCAGAGTAGAAATAGAAGGATATTTCAGATGAATACATGGCTAGAGGAATGGTGCAAGGGGGAGGGATTCAAATTCCTGGGACATTGGAACTGGGTCTGGGGGAGGTGGGACCAGTACAAACTGGATGGTTTGCACTTGGGCAGGACCGGGACCAATGTCCTAGGGGGAGTGTTTGCTAGTGCTGTGGGGGAGGGTTTAAACTAACATGGCAGGGGTTTGGAAACCTGTGCAGGGAGACAGAGGAAAGGGAAACAAGGATAGAAGCAAAAGACAGGAAGGAGAAAAGCAACAGTGGCAGTCAGAGAAATCAAGGGTTTAAATCAAACATGGCCACAGTAAATAATAATTCTAAAAGGTCTAAGAGTGTTAAAAAACAAGCCTGAAGGCTTTGTGTCTTAATGCGAGGCGCATTCGTAATAAGGTGGATGAATTAGCTGCGCAAATAGATGTAAACAGATATGATATGATTGGGATTACGGAAACATGGCTCCAGGGTGACCAAGGCTGGGAACTCAACATCCAGAGGTATTCAATATTCAGTAAAGGCAGGCAAAAAGGAAAAGGCGGTGGGGTAGCATTGCTGGTTAAAGAGGAGATTAACACAATTGTGAGGAAGGATATTAGCTCTGATGATGTGGAATCTGTATGGTAGAGCTGAGAAATACCAAGGGGCAGAAAACATTAGTGGGAGTTGTATACAGAATCCCAAACAGTAATGCGGAGGTTGGGGATGGTATTAAATGGGAAATTAGAGACGCGTGCAATAAGGGCACAGCAGTTATCATGGGTGACTTTAATTTTCATATAGATTGGGCTAACCAAATTAGTAACAATACTGTGGAGGAGGAATTCCTGGAGTGTATACGGGATGGTTTCCTGGGCCAATATGTTGAGGAACCAACTAGAGAGCAGGCCATCTTAGACTGGGTATTATGTAATGAGAAACAAATAATTATCAATCTTGTTGTGTGAGGCCCCTTGGGGCGGAGCGATCATAATATGATAGAATTCTTCATTAAGATGGAGAGTGAAGTATTTGACTCAGAGGCTAGGGTCCTGAATTTAAATAAATGAAACTACAATGGTATGAGGCGCGAGTTGGGTAGGATTGATTGGGGAATGTTACTCAAAGGGTTGACGGTGGATAGGCAATGGCAAACATTTAAAGATCGCATGGATGAACTATAGAATTTATTCATCCCCGTTTGGCATAAAAATAAAACAAAAAATTTGACTCAACCATGGCTAACAAGGGAAATTAAGGATAGCATAAGATCCAAGGAGAGGACATATAAATTGGCCAGAAAAAGCAGCAAACCTGAGGATTGGGAGCAGTTTAGGATTCAGCAAAGGAGGCCAAAGGGATTAAGTAAGAGGGTGAAAATATAGTATGAGAGTAAGCTTGCAGGGAACATAAAAACTGACTGTAAAAGCTTCTATAGATTTGTGAAGAGAAAAAGATTGGTGAAGTCAAGCGTAGGTCCCTTGCAGTCAGAATCAGGGGAATTTATAATGGGGAACAAAGAAATGGCTGACCAATTAAATACATACTTTGGTCTGTCTTCACAAAGGAGGACACAAATAACCTCCCAGAGATGCCGGGGAACATAGGGTCTAATGAGAGGGAGGAACTGAATGAAATCAGTATTTGTAGGGAAATGGCGTTAGGGAAATTGATGGGATTGAAGCTCGATAAATCCCCAGGGCCTGATAATCTACATCCTAGGGTGCTTAAGGAAGTGGCCCTAGAAATAGTAGATGCATTGCTGGTCATCATCCAAAATTCTATAGACTCTGGAACAGTTCCCATGGATTGGAGGGTAGCTAATGTTACCCCACTATTCAAAAAAGGTGGTAGAGAGAAAACAGGGAATTATAGACCGGTAAATCTGACATCGGTAGTGGGGAAAATGCTAGAGTCCATTATAAAAGATGTAATAGCAGAGCACTTGGAAAACGGTGACAGGATTGGGCAAAGTCAACATGGATTTACAAAAGGTAAATCGTGCTTGACTAATCTACTGGAATTTTTTGAGGATGTAACTGGTAGAATAGATAAGGGAGAACCAGTGGATGTGGTGTATTTGGACTTTCAGAAGGCTTTCGATAAGATCCCGCATAAGAGATTAGCGTGTAAAGTTAAGGCACATGGGATTGGGGGGCAAGGTACTGACTTGGATAGAGAACTGGTTGGCAGACAGGAAGCAAAGAGTTGGAATAAACGGGCCGTTTTCCGAGTGGCAGGCAGTGACTAGTGGGGTACCGCAGGGATCGGTCCTAGGACCCCAGCTATTCACAATATATATTAATGATCTAGACGAGGGAACTTGATGTAATATCTCCAAGTTTGCAGATGACACAAAGCTGGGTGGGTGTGTGCGCTGTGAGGAGGATGCCGAGAAACTCCAGTATGATTTGGACAGGTTGGGTGATTGGGCAGATGCATGACAGATGCAGTATAATGTGGATAAATGCGAGGTTATCCACTTTGGTGGCAAAAACAGGAAGGCAGACTATTATCTGAATGGCAATAGATTGGGAGAAGGGGAAGTGCAACGAGACCTGGGTGTCCTTGTGCACCAGTCGCTGAAGGTAAGTATGCAGGTGGAGCAGGCGATTAAGAAGGCAAATGATATGTTGGCCTTCATAGCGAGAGGGTTCGAGTACAGGAACAAGGGCCTAGAAATTGAGTGGGCTTAGCGCCCATTTTGCGGCGCTAGAGGGCATTGCGCTGGACTTACAGCCGGTTTTGAAATTGACTAGGGCCCAACATCGGCGTTACACCGGTAGCGCTGCGCCGGCACCGATGACGTCATCGGTGTGCGCAGCGTCCCGGTTGCCGTGGTGACGGGCCCCAGCGCCGAAATTCAGTTGCGGCCGCCTCGCCCGTGGCAGCCGCAACTAAGACTCTGGCAATAGAGTCTTGCACGACTTTGCGCCGGCGCATAAAGGTGGAGCGGCGGCCGGCCGCTTTCCCGCCGGCCGCCTGCCCGCACCTCCCTTCCCGGACTCCCCCACCCCCCCCCCCGCGGAACAGATGCTTCTCGGCTGCGAGCCCGGCACTTCCCCGAGGTGCCGGGCTCATTTTTGTGAAGATTTTACCGGCCAGCGGGCGGGTGCAGGCAGCTCCTCCTTAACTGAAGGAGGAGGCCTGCACTTCCCGAGCCTGCCGCACCGCACCGCACCGGAATAGCGCCGCAATGCGGCGCGTAGCGCCAGTTTTCAGGCGCAAACAGCCTTCAGTAGCGCCGGCGGCCTTGGTGAGACCACACCTTGAGTATTGTGTGCAGTTTTGGTCACCCTATTTGAGGAAGGATGTTCTTGCCATGGAGGGAGTGCAGCGAAGATTCACCAGACTGATACCTAGGATGGCAGGAATGACGTATGAGGAGAGATTGGGTCGATTGGGCTTATACTCGCTGGAGTTTAGAAGGATGAGAGGGGATCTCATTGAAACTTATAAAATTCTAACAGGACTAGACAGACTAGATGCAGGAAGGATGTTCCCGATGGCAGGGGAGTCCAGAACCATGGGTCACAGTCTAAGGATAAGGGGTAAGCCATTTAGGACAGAGATGAGGAGGAATTTCTTCACCCAGAGAGTGGTGAACCTGTGGAATTCTCTACCACAGAAGGCAGTTGAGGCCAATTCATTAAATATATTCAAGAAGGAGTTAGATATATTTCTTAAGGCTAAAGGGATCAAGGGATATGGGGAGAAGGCAGGGACAGGGTACTGAGTTTGGATGATCAGCCATGATCTCATTGAATGGCGGAGCAGGCTCAAGGGGCTATGTTTCTATGTTACATTTTTATCTCATTGTTAAAAACTTGCCATTTGTATTCTACATCCGTCTCATCACCACCCAGGAGGGTTACCAATATATCTGTTCCAAATCGTCTGCCATTTTAGTGAAGTTTGCACTTCTGAAATCTGGTACGAGTTGCAGATTCTCAGTACCTTTAGTTCTACCAGCCAATTGAACTGTATAATGTTGTGGTCACGGTTGCCCAGATGTTGCCCCACATGGAGGCCCGATACGAGGTCAGGCTATATGATTATCCCTGGTTACTTCATTAACATGTTGTGTCAGGAAACAGCTTTGTATACTTCCCACCACAACTGAGAGTAAACCATCATGCTACTGAATTCCAGGAACATTAAAGCCATCCATCAAACAAAGGTAGCATATGTTTGAAGTGTTAGCAATCTGTTTCCGTAATAAATCATCATGTTCAGGTGTCTGACCTTCATGTTCAGGTGTCTGACCTTCATGTTCAGGTGCCTGACCTATAGAATCGCAATAAATAGAGCAAAATACTTAACCGGCTGAAGGGAAAATCCAAGATTTTGGTTATACAATAAAATTTCTTAGCGGTAACCTGTCTTTATTTGATCTTCTCCAAAAATAATTAGAACACTGAACAGACATTTAGGGGAGAGTTTTAACCCTAAAAAACGGGTGGGTTGTGGTCGGGTTGGAGGCAACGTTCCCCCAATTTCTTTTGGGCCGCACAGCCCCATTAATGGGCTGTGTGGCTCAATCAAACTTCCGCGCATGCGCGGTTTTTTACATTGTGAAGCCTTCTCACCAGCTGCGTGGCACCTCGAAACAGCTGAGTGGCCGTGGGATGCGCAGCTTAAAAGTAACGTTGGTGGGAGGTTAAAGTATTAAAAACTGAATCCCGACCTAACCTCCCTCCAACCCGCCCACTTCTGGCTTTAACGGAGGCGGGACGGGGATGGGCGGCCAGCTCGCTCCCAGGAGGCGGGTTGCCACTTTAAATATTATAATGAGGCTGCGTACCTCATCTTTAAGCTCCATTTTAAATTTAACTCTGGCTGGCTGGGTTTCCCCAGCCTTGGGGTACCCAGCAGCTATAGGAAGGCGAAGACTGCTGGATCCAGGAAGTAAGTGCCTTTCCACTTACCTGCTGGATCCAGTGTTCCTGCCTCACCAACATCCTGCGATGACACCCCACCCAACCCTTTCGATCTCCTCCTGACCTCCCCTCCGAAGCCTCCGACCTACCCCCCCCCCAATATGGCCGCCAATCTCCGATCCCACCACCCCTGGACCCCGAACCCCTCTCCAGCCTCGATCCCCTGCCCCGATCCCGCCTCTGGCCTACCGAACCTCAGCCCCTGACCCCACCCCACCCCCCCAGCCTCCAATCCCATCTCTGATCCCCGGCCCCTGACTCACCCTCCAAACTTCAGTCTTCCAACCCCCTCCAACCTCCAGCCTTCCGACTCCCTCCGACGGTCCCTGGCCTTCTGACCACCACCCCCCCAATGCCGATCTCTGTCTTCGGAACCCCCGATCCCTCCCTCCCTCCTCTCTGCAGCCTGGTGCCGCAGGCCTACCCACCCTTTCCACCTTTCCATCTGGTTGGCTGCGGGCGGGAAACAGAGAAGCAAAATGTTAATCAGGCCTGAGGGAAACCCGTTCTCCCGGGTTTCCCGACCACATTCTAGCCACCCCCCCCACCCCTGACCCCGCTCCCTACCCACCTCCAATTTAAAATTCCGGCCATATTCTTCTTTGACTAGTTAGACAATAAGATTTTTTTTTAATTACAATACCAAGTGGGAATTTTTAACAACTGAAAAAAAGGCAAGAGAACCGTACCAAACCTGGAATGGAAATGGGAATGATGTCCACTGAAAAAGTACACAGGACATGATTGTAAAAATAATCAATTAGAAACTGAAACACTAATGCTGCTGTTACTACAGCTCCACAATCAGGCATAAAAATTCTCAACAAAGTGTTCATTGCTTCACTGCCATATCATAACCTTTCAGAATTCAGCAGTGCTATTCTTTACAGCCAAACCATACTTCCTTCTGGTACTAACTATAAGCTGACCCATAACCTTAGTGCTGTCACTGAAGAGTATGGTATATTTAACTAAGAAATCTGTTTAAGTCTGTTCCTTCTTGTATTGCTTTCTTTGCCTTTAATCTGTAAGGATATGATCAGTCCAGTAGGTGGAGACAAAATTATTTGACAGCAATAGAAACTGTTGTATTCATTTTTTCCATTAGCCACTCATCATAGATTGGATATAAAGAAAGAACTTGGGGGAGAAATTCGGTATCGCCCCGTTTGGGGTGCAATTATCGGCCGGGGGCAAAGTTTAGCGACTGGCGCTAATTATCGCCTCCGACTGCAAACATGGCTTTTATCGCCCCTGGAGATGATTGGAGCGCTAAATCAGGCGCTACACACCTCTCTTAAGGCGCTAACGCTGAGGAGCGAGGCGTTACCTCAGAGTGCTGGTGAAGCTCATGTGATATCAGTCAGCAATGAAACATAGACACACTGGCGCCGGCCAGTTCTTAAAGGGGTCGATCTTGCTCTCCATCCACACCCTGCACATTGCAGCCTTGAATCTTGACTTGGAGAGATCTGTACCTCAAATCTGCTGGAAAGAACAAGGAAGAGGCCCAGGGAAAGAGCTCAGAGCGCAGCCCCCATAGTCTCTTCTAAATCGATGCAAGGAACGTCAAATCAAAATGAACCTGCAAAGTGCTGCTCAGTACCTAAAACTCCTTCACACAGTGTTGAATCTCTCCAGAAGTCTCTCTCTCTCTCTCAGAATGCGTGGTGCAAAAATGTCGCCGACAAAAAAAGGCAGGAAGCAGTCGCCTTTAAATAACGCACACCTAGTCCGTTCCCGGCTGCAAAAAGCTCCCCTCAACCTGTCGTTGCTAACGGCAGGTGGTAAGGCAGAGGGCGCCACTCAATATCCAGTCCGGGGCACTACTGGGGCGTTGCACGCTCGACCGACGTCAGGATCTGCGGGCGCAGGAGATCATGGCGGTAGTGTTTAGCGCCGCCTCAAAATGTCTGGTCAATTTCGCGAGTGGCACAAATATCGCCGCGTCCAGGCGCTAGTTGCTTTGCACCCCATTAGCGCCCTCTTAGGGCACTAATGGGAGGCACAAAGCAACCGAATTTCCCCCCTTGCATTTATATAGCGCATTTCACAACCTCAGGATGTCCCAAAGTGCTTCACATCCAACAAAGTACTTTTGAAGTGTAGTCACTGTTATAAGGTAGGAAACGCAGCAGCCAATTTGCGTACAGTAAGCTCCCAGAAACAGCAATGTGATTATAACCAGATAATCTGTTTTAGTATAACAACAGGGAATGCTGGAACTGCTCAGCAGGTCAGGCGGCATCGAGGAGAGAGAAACAGAGTCAACGTTTCGGTTTGAACCCTTTGTCAGTCTCTCCTTGATGCTGCCTGACCTGCTGAGTGTTTCCAGCATTTTCTGTTGTTATTTCAGCTTTCCAGCATCCACAGTATTTTGCTATTGCAATCTGTTTTAGTGATGTTGATTGAGGGATAAATATTGGCCAGGGCATAGGGCTGGATTCTCCTCCTATTGGTTGGTTAGTGGGGGTGGTGGGGAAGGCAGGACTCTTTTCCCCCAGGGTCCTAATTATATAGGCAGGCAGATTCAGAGTTGTAATACCGCTCCTCATTGGGTTCGACTGCAGGAAGTAGAGTGCTGCTGCAGCTAATTAAATGAGGCATGACTTTTTGGGCAGTGGGAGCCACACGTGGAAGAATATCTAAAGGAGCAGCAGCCTCAAGGGAACAGATTCTGTGTTACATCTGTGGAGATCTTAATCTGTAGGGGGTGGCGTGTGCCCAGTCAGCTCTGCCCCTGACTGTCTCTGAGTGGCTCGAATCGCTCCCACACCCCTGAGTTCTAGACACCGGACTTAGGTACAGGCGACGATACAGAAAATCGAGTAGACAAGTGGTTTGGTGCAAGAAAACCGCAAATTTTATTAAAGACAGAATAAAACACAATCTTACTGAGAATTACTGATATAATTACAGGCATATAAAATTATACTTATTTGGGAATGGGGAACACACGGCACATCGAGGGAACAAACACATTAAAAATCCTCTTATCCTTATCCCACCCCCAATACCTAACTAGATTAAGCTATGAGGGGCCAGGAATTCATGCTCAGCAATTCAAAACCTGTTGGTGTAACTGGTTGTGGGTTTTTGAGGTTCACTCTTGTTGTCCTTTGGGGTTCGTCGTCATCACGTGGTCACAGGGCGCGGCGATGGAGTTGTTTATGTGAAGCACCCTCCTTTTCCTCCGCTAATGTCTTCGTTGAGTACTTTGTCGTGATGGGTCTTCTTCTTCTTCGGGCGGTTCGGTCGCCGACGGTTTTGTTGCGGTTGGGGCTCGGCTGGTGTTTCTCCCGTTAGACAGATTTTCCTACCCAAGCTTCAAACGCCAACTTATTCTTAATTGACCTTGCTACCCATGCTTCGAACGCCAACTTATTCATCAAACGCCAGCTTATATCTAGACCGTTTGTCTCGATTTTACTGTCCATGCATCAATCGCCAGCTTATAACTAGGCCGTTTGTCCCCCAATGCGTCTTTCCGCTGCCCTTTTCTGCCTTTACCGGTTTTACCATTTTTCTCCTCTTGTCTCATCTCATTTTGTCTGTTCATGGCCCTGTATGCCCTGTGCATTTTCGATTCGGGTCTTGTTCTCCTCCCGCGTTTGGCCCCCGGTGTGGTAATGGGCAGCCTTGGTGTCGAGCGGCGTGGGGAGGGAGAAGAGAGGCCGCAATGAGGCACAAAGCAGTGAGAGGCAGGAGGCAAAGGCCAAGTGAGCGAGAGCTACTGGTGGGCCTACAATTATATTTGGTTCTTCACCCCTTATCTGCACGCCAAATCAGGTCAGTCCTTTGTCTAACTTTTGGCGGGCTCGTCTAAAATGATTAGTCATTTATTTTAACAACTTCTGGGGTGGTTGTCTCCATGTTTAATGGCTTCGATATCCTGGCTGTTTGTTATTTATGAAACTTAATCGGGGTTTTCCTGGCTCGGTGGCCACGTTGATCTGTTACCGATTATGTATGCAAAAGTTGATGGCCTCAAGATTAGGACCATTCTGACTTGATCTGTTCCAAGGTGAAGAATGCATATTCTGTGCTTACCTAGCTGTCTGGCTTTACAAAGTCTTTCACAGATCCATGCATGTTAGGTTCCGTTTCAGGGCCTGCCTTTTGCAGGGCCTTGCTTTTAAAATCCTATCGGTTTTGGTCATGAGGTTTCAGAAGCCATTTTGGGTACCCTTTATAATAACTTGCCCATACAGGGTCCCTTTATCCATAACTTTTGGGGAATGTGGGAATTTCGAGAACCCTACAACTGGTTGAAATAAGGGCTAGAATGGAATGACTCCAGTTGACCCGATAGGAAGCCCGATAAAAGGATGGTTTAGGTCCTATATAGGGCGATTGCTCAAGCAGCGAGTGTATCTTCTACCATACCTAGAACTGCCACACAGTGCAGAAAGGAATTCAGTGATCTCATAAAGGTAGCCAAGGTAAGTCAAGGAACTGTTCTCGATGCACATCCTGTACCAATGACTTCACTCACCTCCTTAACTTTCATGCTTTTTCTGTGTCATCAACCAGGTGTCAGATAAACTGACTTATGTAGAGGGGCAATCTCTGGTAAAACTGAAGCTCTGTCTTCAGAGAAAGGGAAATCGTGTTTGACAAATCTGTTAGAGTTTTTTGAGGTTTTAACTAGCAGAATAAATAAGGGGGAACCAGTGGATTTGGTGCATTTGGCTTTTCAGAAGGCATTCGATAAGGTGGCACACAAGAGGTTATTAAACAAAATTAGGGCTCATGGGATTGGGGGTAATATACTAGCATGGATTGAGGATTGGTTAACGGACAGAAAACAGAGAGTAGGAATAAACGGGTCATTTTCAGTTTGGCAGGCTGTAACTAGTGGGGTACCGCAAGGATCAGTGCTTGGGCCTCAGCTAATCACAATCTGCATCAATGATTTGGATGAGGGGACCAAATGTAATATATCCAAGATTTCTGATGATACAAAGCTGGGTGGGCATGTAAGTTGTGAGGAGGATGCAAGGAGGCTTCAAGGGATATAGACAGGCTAAGTGAGTGGGCAAGAACATGGCAAATGGAATATAATGTGGAGAAATGTTAAGTTGCCCACTTTGGTGGGAAAAATAGAAATGCAGAGTATTTTTTAAATGGTGAGAGATTGGGAAATGTTGGTGTTCAGAGGGATCTGGGTGTCCTTGTATACGAATCACTGAAAGTTAACATGCAGGTACAGCAAGCAATTAGGAAAACAAATGTTGTGTTGGTCTTTATTACAAGAGGATTTGAGTATAAGAGTAAAGATGTCTTACTGCAATTATATTGGGCCTTGGTGAGATCACACCTGGAGTATTGTGTACAGTTTTGGTCTCCTTACCTAAGGAAGGATATACTTGCCATAGAGGGAGTGCAACAAAGGTTCACCAGACTGATTCCTGGGATGAGGGGATTGTCCTATGAGGAGAGATTGAGTAGGCTGGCCTATATTCTCCAGAGTTTAGAAGAATGAGAGGTGATCTCATTGAAACATAAAAAATCTTACAGGGCTTGACAGGGTGGATGCTGGGAAGATGTTTCCGCTGGCTGGGGAGTCTAGAACCAGGGGTCACAGATTCAGTATAAGGGGTTGGCCATTTAGGACTGAGATGAGGAGAAATTTCTTCACTCAGAGAGTGGTGAATCTTTGGAATTCTCTACCCCAGAGTGCTGTGGAGTCTCAGTTGTTGAGTATATTCAAGACAGAGATTGATAGATTTTTGGATATTAAGGGAATCAAGGGATATAGGGATAGTGCAGGAAATTGGAGTTGTAGATGATCAGCCATGATCTTACTGAATGGCGGAGCAGGCTCGATGGGCCAAATGGCCTACTCCTGCACCTATTTCATATGTTCATTCAAAACTGCTCTGTGATCTCACAAGAGATTCTGCTGGTCTTGAAGGACAGTTGATTTAAAGGGATGATACACCTTCAGCTTTGATCATCATGGGACGTATGTGTCATATGGAGGTCGCAAGTGCCTTTAACAATGTGTTTCCTCCCTGCAAAGGGAAAGGTCACACATAAGCCATGATAGAAAACTCCAACTGCAGGAGGAATAACACTTCTGAATTTCTGCAGATAATAGGCAGACAGACAGGCCAGGCTATGGGAGATAGCACAGTTGGAGGTGAAGTGGCAAGGTGCTTTTTAAATTTTTGCAATGCCCTTACACTCAGCTGCTATTTCTTCAAGAGAAAATATCACTACAGTGTATCCACAGCTAAGCAAGCTGCTCTTAGGGGGTGCCTTGGACGAAGACGCCGGCGACTCCTTTGACCACCTGGGCACTTCCAGATCTACAATTCCTGCCATATCCTCACGAACTCTGTCATGGCATCTTACTTTTTTCAGAGGACAATTCAGGTGCAGATTTTTACTGGCGTATTTGAGGTGATAAGCCTTCCTGCCTCACTTTACCCAGTTTTGCGCCCCAAAACTACTCAAAAGTGTCTGTAAATCAAATTAAATCCAAGCTATAACCACTCAACGTAAGGTTGGTGACTGGCAGCCAGATCTAATTTAATGCCAGTTGAGCCAGTCTTGGCTATATTCTGTAATTGTGCCTGTAACCAGACTTGTAAGTTGTATTTTTGTGTCATTTTCTTTGCAGTTGGGTGGAATCTAGGATAGAAACACAGAAACATAGAAGATAGGAGCAGCAGCAAACCATTAGGCCCCTCAAGCCTGTTCCGCTATTTAATGAGATCATGGCCGATCATCCAAATTCAGTGCCCTGTCCCTGCTTTCTCCCATATCCCTTGATCTCTTTAGCCTTAAGAAATGTTTTCATTCTTACATTTACTCAAGTTTCCTGACTATTCTGCTGGTTGAACCATTATTTTAAGTATGCAAATTAAGTTCCTTCAGAAAACCATACAAAATGATTACAACAAGGAGAGTAGTGTATTTATAGAGTCATAGGGGTCGATTTTGTGGAACCTGTCAGGAAGAAGGCGGGACTTCCCCTTTCGGGTTTCTGGCCCGCCTACTTCGACGTCCGGCCAATCTGCGCGATTTTCCCTTGATTGACCTTGTTAAGCCCGCCCAGTGGGCTCAGCAGGCCAATTAAGGGCTACCCAGCAACAGGTGATGTCACAGACTGAAATTTCATCTGTCAAGATTTCTGACAGATGAAATATCAGTGTCTCACAGCTGTTTGAAGCTGTCAAACACTGACAGTCTGATTTCTAAGCTGAGTCCTTCTACGCAGACTCAGTTAGAAATCTCAGCAGCACTAAAAGCTGAAGGCTGTCACTTTTGACAGATCGCAGCCGTTCAGCTTTAAGTTCCGGCTGACTGATGCGCTCCCAACGCCTAGAGGAAGAAAGGCTGTGAAGGTAAGTAAAGGTAAGTAAAAGTTCTTTACACACATTAGACACACCAAATACACTTACCTTTACACTCATGCACCCATCACTCACCTGAGCACCGATATCGCGACCCCTCCAACTCATTCAACCCGACGGCCCATCGCTCCAACCTGGCATGGTTTGGAGCCGTTGGGAAGCCCACACGAAACCCCTCAAAATGGGGATTAGCCTAAAAACTGCCTGTTAACTACCTGTTAACAGGCAGTTAATTGGCACTAATCCCTTCCCGCCTGGTTTTGGCGGGTCCCAGTGCGGGGCGGGTACCCGCCGCCCCTGAAACTTATGTGGGGTGGGGTTTTGGGTGGGATGGTGCCGGGACCCCCAAAGTCAGGATTTTCCCCCCCCACACACCTGAAACCCCGCCTGATGGCTCCCCGAAAATCTAGCCCATAGAGTCATAGAGTTATACAGCACAGAAAGAAGCCCTTCAGCCCATCATGTCCATGCCGTCCATCAAGCCCTATCTATTCTAATCCCATTTTCCAGCACTTGGTCTGTAGCCTTGTATGCTATGGCATTTCAACATAAGAACATAAGAACATAAGAAATAGGAGCAGGAGTAGGCCAATCGGCCCCTCGAGCCTGCTCCGCCATTCAATAAGATCATGGCTGACCTGATCCTAACCGCCAATCTACTATCACAGAACCACCTCCTGAATCTAACAGAATTAGACAAACGAAATAGCAGCAGGATCAGGCTACACGGCCCCTGGGCCCGCTCCGCTACCCACAGGGCCATGTCCGATCCGAACCTGGACTCATGTCCAAATTCCTGCCAGCTCCCCGTAACCCTTAATTCCCTTTACTTCTAGGAAACTGTCTATTTCTGTTTTAAATTTATGTAATGATGTAGCTTCTACAGCTTTTTGGGGCAGCAGATTCCATGGACCTATCACCCTCTGAGTGAAGTAGTTCCTCCTCATCTCAGTTTTGAAAGAGCAGCCCCTTATTCTAAGACTATGCCCCTAGTTCTAGTTTCACCCATCATCGGGAACACCCTCCCCGCATCCACCCGATCCAACCCCTTCACAATCTTATATGTTTCAATAAGATCGCCTCTCATTCTTCTGAACTCCAATGAGTAGAGTCCCAATCTACTCAACCTCTCCTCATACGTCCATCCCCTCATCCCCGGGATTAACCGAGTGAATCTTCTTTGTACTGACTCGAGAGCAAGTATGTCTTTTCTTAAGTATGGACACCAAAACTGTATGCAGTATTCCAGGTGCGGTCTCACCAATACCTTGTACAACTGAAGCAATACCTTCCTATTTTTATATTCTATCCCCCGAGCAATGAAAGCCAACATTCCATTGGCCTTCTTAATCACTTGCTGCACCTGCATACTAACCTTTTGAGTTTCGTGCACCAGGACCCCCAGATCCCTTTGTACTTCAGTACTTTCCAGTTTCTTGCCATTAAGATAATAACTTGCTCTACGATTTTTCCTGCCAAAGTGCATAACCTCACACTTTCCAGTATTGTATTCCATCTACCAAATCTCTGCCCACTTACTTAGCCTGCCTATGTCCCCTTGCAGGTTTTTTATGTCCTCCTCACTCACTACTTTCAGTCCCATCTTAGTATCATCTGCAAACTTTGATATGTTACACTCGGTCCCCTCCTCCAAATCGTTAATATAGATTGTAAAGAGTTGGGGACCCAGCACTGACCCCTGCGGAACACCACTAGTTACTGATTGCCAGTCTGAGAATGAACCATTTATCCCAACTCTCTGCCTTCTGTTAGATAGCCAATCCTCTATCCATGCCAGAATATTACCCCCAATCCCGTGATTTTTTATCTTAAGCAATAATCTTTTGTGTGGCACCTTGTCAAATGCCTTTTGGAAGTCTAAATACACTACGTCCACTGGTTCCCCTTTATCCACCCTATATGTTACTCCCTCAAAGAACTCCAGCAAATTTGTCAAACATGACTTCCCCTTCATAAAACTATGCTGACTTTGTCCTATTAAATTATGATTATCCAAATGTCCTTTTACTGTCTCCTTAATAATGGACTCCAAAATTTTACCTACCACAGATGTTAGGCTAACCGGTCTATAGTTTCCAGCCTTCTGTCTACTGCCCATTTTAAATAAGGGTGTTACATTAGCAGTTTTCCAGTCTGCCGGGACCTTTGCTGAGTCCAGGGAGTTTTGGAAAATTATTACCAATGCATCCACAATCCCTACCGCCACTTCCCTCAAGACCCTAGGATGTAAGCCATCAGGTCCAGGCGATTTATCCGCCTTGAGTCCCATTATTTTACCGAGTACCACTTCCTTAGTGATTTTGATCATGTTTAGCTCCTCCCCCCCTATAGCCCCCTGTTTGTCCAGTGTTGGGATATTCTTAGTGTCCTCTACTGTAAAGACTGATACAAAATATTCATTCAGTGTTTTTGCCATCTCCATATTTCCCACCATTAATTTCCCGGTCCCATCCTCTAAGGGACCAACATTAACTTTAGCCACCCTTTTTCTTTTTATATAACTATAAAAACTCTTACTATCTGTTTTTATATTTTTTGCTAATTTACTTTCATAATCTATCTTCCCTTTCTTAATCAATCTTTTTGTTATTTTTTGCTGTCTTTTAAAGTTTTCCCAATCCTCTATCCTCCCACTAGATTTGGCTACCTTATATGCCCTTGTTTTTAGTCGAATACTATCCTTAATTTCTTTACTTAGCCACGGATGGCTGTCTTTTCTTTTACACCCTTTTCTTCTCAGTGGAATATATATTTTTTGGAAGTTGTAAAATAACTCCTTAAATGTACACCACTGATCATGTATCGTCTTACCCTTTAATCTATTTTCCCAATCCACTCTACTCAATTCCGCTCTCATACCTTCATAGTCTCCTTTATTCAAGCTTAGCACGCTTGTTTGAGATCCAACCTTCTCACCCTCTAATTGAATATGGAATTCAACCATGTTATGGTCACTCATTCCAAGGGGATCCTTTACTAGGACATTTTTAATTAATCCTGTCTCGTTACACAGGACCAGATCTAAAGTTGCTTGCCCCCTGGTGCTCATCTAAATGCTTCTTGAATGTTGTGAGGGTTCCTGCCTCTACCACCCTTTCAGGCAGTGAGTTCCAGATTCCAACCACCCTCTGGGTGAAAAAGTTTTTCCTCAAATCCCCATTAAACCTCCTGCCCCGTACCTTGAAACTATGCCCCCTGGTTATTGACCCCTCTACTAAGGGGAAAAGTTCCTTTCTATCTACCCTATCTATGCCCCTCATAATTTTGTACACCTCAATCAGGTCCCCCCCCACCCCCCCGCCCAGCCTTCTCTGCTCTAAGGAAAACAACCCCAGCCTGTCCAGTCTCTCTTCATAGCTGAAATGCTCCAGCCCAGGTAACATCCTGGTGAATCTCCTCTGCACCCTCTCTAATGCAATCACATCCCTCCTGTAGTGTGGCGACCAGAACTACACACAGTATTCCAGCTGTGGTCTAACTAGCATTTTGTACAGCTCCATCATAACCTCCCTGCTCTTATATTCTATGCCTCGGCTAATGAAGGCAAGTATCCCATATGCCTTTTTAACCACCTTATCTACCTGTCCTGCTGCCTTCAGAGATCTATGTACATGCACACCAAGGTCCCTCTGATCCTTTGTCCTTCCTACGGTCCTACCATTCATAGTGTATTCCCTTGCCTTGTTAGTCCTCCCAAAATGCATCACCTCACACTTTTCAGGGTTAAATTCCATTTGCCACTGTTCTGCCCATCTGGTGTAAGATTCTCAAAATTCACAGATCCCCCAAAGCTAGAAGAAAACCCTAAGGAAAATGACTTTGGACTCTTTCTAAACAAGTTTCAGGATGATAAATAAAAAGGCATGTTTGGACCTGTACAGGGAGAAAAGGCTGCAACAGGAAATGTGATCAACCTCTGTAAAGACAGTTTGGATATTGGAGTAAATCAAATTGTCTGGGGAACTGTGTAACCTCAATTCATCCTAACGATCGATCCACGAAGGAGCAGTCCCCACCCAAAACACAGGACCCATCCTAATGCAAATCACCTCGCCAACCTACATAGAAATCTTAGGCTCAGACAGGATACTCGAAACCTGAATATAACTATGACAATGAACTAGGTGATCAACAACTCATTGACTAAACAGTACAACATCCCAAAACCATTTTTCACATTTTTAAAAATCAAGTTACCTTAATGAGCCCGCCCAAATCAAACAATAAACTGGGACTGATTTGGTGCGCAGATTAGGAGGCCCCAATTAGTATAATTAAAGACCTGTTTTCTAAAGAAAGTAAACTCTCCAGAAGTTTGAGACAACTCAAGAAGTTCTCTCTCAGAAAGCTCGCCCCAGAAGCAACACACAAGAGAAACCGAAGCATCGAAACGGGGCAGCATTCTACCGTACACCCAAGTTCAACAGCTTCAGTGACCCAGGACATTGTCAGACACCCTGTGGCAACAAGAGCCTTACGAAACTACCAACAAAATATTACCACCAACCAATCCGGTAATATTGAGCCACCATGACCAAAGAAAACAACTCAGGAGAAAAACGGAAGATTCGAAAGTTTCCACTCTACAATCTATGCCTGACTTACACCGGGTAAGATTTTTACTTAAAAGGAACTCTAAACCCTATCTCTACCGAAGAAAAGTGGGTACTCACCTCATAGATCCAAAACGCACCCAACCGCATCAGTGGACTCGCGAAGACTGACCAGCAGATAGTCGAAGTCCTCTACCGTGTATGGGGTATGGCAGACACCGACCAACACATTCAGCGAACCCCGAAACCGCGAACCAGCTTAACTGTCAAGGATTCGTTTTGGTGAGCATTATCCCTGGTCCTCTAGAGTCCAACTTAGCTAGGAAGTGGGATTGGGAGGGGTGAGGTATTTTTCTACAGTATTTTCCCTCGTATGTATCGAAGTGTTCCCCATTTTTATTAGAGTAGAAGATTGCTGTATTATATTTTCTTTCTTGAAAAAAGATCAAAGTTTCTTGCACCAAAACCAGTTGTCTGCTGCACTTTTGTCACAACCCCCAAATAAGCCCAAGGTCTAGAATCAAGGGAGTGGGAGCAATTTGAACCACTCAGAAGTCAGAGGGAAAGCTGACCCACACATCACCCCCTACACTGGCCAACCCGTCTATATCGACCTGTAGCGTGAGGCTTCCCTCCTCGCTATTTACCACTCCCCCAATTTTTGTGTCATCTGCGAACTTGCTGATCATACCTCCTACATTCATATCTAAATCATTAATGTACACTACAAACAGCAAGGGACCCAGCACCGATCCCTGCAGTACACCACTGGACACAGGCTTCCAGTCACAAAAACAACCTTCAACAATCACCCTCTGCCTCCTGCCACTAAGCCAATTTTGGATCCAATGTGCCAAATTGCCCTGGATCCCATGGGCTCTTACCTTCTTGACCAGTCTCCCATGCGGGACTTTGTCAAAAGCCTTACTGAAGTCCATGTAGACTACATCAACTGCGCTACCCTCATCCACACACCTAGTCACCCCCTCGAAAAATTCAATCAAAATGGTTAGACATGATCTCCCCCTGACAAAGCCATGTTGACTATCTTCGATTAATCCTTGCCTCTTCAAGTGGAGACTAATTCTGTCCCTCAGAATTTTTTCCAATAATTTCCCTACCACTGATGTTAGGCTCACTGGCCTGTAATTCCCTGGTTTATCCCTACTACCCTTCTTGAATAATGGTACTACATTAGCTGTCCTCCAGTCCCCTGGCACCTCCCCTGTGGTCAGAGAGGTTTTGAAAGTTTGTGTCAGAGCCCCTGCAATCTCCTCCCTTGCCTCACACAGCAGCCTGGGATATATCTCATCTGGGACTGGGGATTTATAAGAACATAAGAACATAAGAAATAGGAGCAGGAGTAGGCCAATCGGCCCCTTGAGCCTGCTCCACCATTCAATACGATCATGGCTGATCTGATCCGAACCTCAAATCTTCTATCATTCTCCATCCACCCGAACCCATGTGATCTCCCGGGAGAGGCGAAAAACGAGATAAAAAACCCAATGGCCAATTTGGGAGAAAAAATCTGGGAAATTCCTCTCCGACCCATCTAGGCGATCGGAACTCGTCCAGGAGATCACTCTGTCCCTATATTTTCTACAGTACTTACCTTCTGTAAAGGCGGTCTCCACCCCAGCCAGGAGCAGGAATAAAACCATCTCCTGAAATCCAACACAGAATTAGAACACAAGAAGTAGGAGCAGGACCAGGCTACACGGCCCCTGGGCCCACTCCACTACCCACAGGGCCATGACCATTCCGAACCAAGACTCATGTCCAATTTCCTGCCCGCTCCCCGTAACCCTTAATTCCCTTTACTTCTAGGAAACTATCTATTTCTGTTTTAAATTTATTTAATGATGTAGCTTCCACAGCTTTCTGGGGCAGCAAATTCCACAAACCTACCACCCTCTGAGTGAAGAAGTTTCTCCTCATCTCAGTTTTGAAAGAGCAGCCGCTTATTCTAAGATATGCCCCCTAGTTCTAGTTTCACCCATCATTGGGAACATCCTCACCGCATCCACCCGATCAAGCCCCTTCACAATCTTATATGTTTCAATAAGATCGCCTCTCATTCTCCTGAACTCCAATGAGTAGAGTCCCAATCTACTCAAGCTCTCCTCATATGACCACCCCCTCATCCCTGGGATTAACCGAGTGAACCTTCTTTGTACTGACTCGAGAGCAAGTATGTCTTTTCTTAAGTATGGACATCAAAACTGTATGCAGTATTCCAGGTGCGGTCTCAACAATACCTTGTACAACTGCAGCAATACCTCCCTGTTTTTATATTCTATCCCCCTAGCAATAAAAGCCAACATTCCATTGGCCTTCTTGATCACTTGCTGCGCCTGCATACTAACTTTTTGAGTTTCGTGCACCAGGACCCCCAGATCCCTTTGCACTACAGTACTTTCCAGTTTCTTGCCATTAAGATAATAACTTGCTCTATGATTTTTCCTGCCAAAGTGCATAAGCTCACACTTTCCGGTATTGTATTCCATCTGCCAAATCTCTGCCCGCTTACTTAGCCTGTCTATGTTACTTTGCAGGTTTTTTATGACCTCCTCACTCACTACTTTCCCTCCCATCTTTGTATCATCTGCAAACTTTGATATGTTACACTCGGTCCCCTCCTCCAAATCGTTAATATAGATTGTAAAGAGTTGGGGACCCAGCACTGACCCCTGCGGAACCCCACTAGTTACTGATTGCCAGTCTGAGAACGAACCATTTATCCCAACTCTCTGCTTTCTGTTAGAGAGCCAATCCTCCACCCACGCCAGAATGTTATCCCCAATCCCGTGATTTTTTTATCTTGAGCAATAATCTTTTGTGTGGCACTTTGTCAAATGCCTTTTGGAAGTCTAAATACACTACGTCCACTGGTTCCCCTTTATCCACCCTGTATGTTACTTCCTCAAAGAACTCAAGCAAATTTGTCAAACATGCCTTCCCCTTCATGAAACCATGCTGAGTTTGTCCTATTAAATTATGTTTATCCAAATGTCCCGTTACTGTCTCCTTAATAATGGACTCTAACATTTTACCAACCACAGATGTTAGGGTAACAGGTCTATAGTTTCCAGCCTGCTGCCTACTACCCTTTTTAAATAAGGGTGTTACATTAGCAGTTTTCCAATCTGCCGGGACCTTTGCTAAGTCCAGGGAGTTTTGGAAAATTATTACCAATGCATCCACAATCCCTAACGCCACTTCCCTCAAGACCCTAGGATGTAAGCCATCAGGTCCAGGGGATTTATCCGCCTTGAGTCCCATTATTTTACCAAGTACCACTTCCTTAGTGATTTTAATCGTATTTAGCTCCTCCCCCCCTAGAGCCCTCTGTTTGTCCAGTGTTGGGATATTCTTAGTGTTGTAATGTCCATGTGTAATTGAGACACGGACTGCAGAAGTTGGCTATAACAGGTGTTTAGTGAATGGAGACAAAACTGGAACTACTATACAAAGTTATTACACAGGCTTATATACAGGGGTGGTCACTATTGGTACTGCAGTATACAGGAGCTGCAGAATATAGTTCCTTCTTCAAAGTACATACACGACAATTCCTCCCCTTTTAGCTAAACAGTACATAACATTCGATTAATAATTAAATAACATATTTACAATTACAGTTGTCATATACATTAGCTGAAGTTAATCAATTATAAATTCAGTCTTTGAGGAGGCTTCCTGATTCTGTCCGGATAACGCCTCTTTGGGGTATCAGGTTCTTCTGGCAAAGTTGATTCGGGATCAACGTCGTTGTTTGGTTCGTCTGCTTCCAATATCACCGATTCTGAGGTAGATGCAATTGGTACTTCGGTTTCATCACCAGGTGTATAGGATCGTGGTGTAGATTTGACATTTTCCAGTGACTCTAGAATCTGGTCAGCATGGCGTCTTACAATGCTCTCTCCAACGTCCACGGTATACATTAGAGGTCCTTGCTGTGTGCAGATCGTTCCTGGCTGCCATTTCTCTGTGCGGTAGTCCCGGGCCAAAACTGGTTGACCTATCTTGAAACTCCTCGTTGGCTTTTCATTCATATTCTGAAACTGCCTGTTCTCCACATCTCTTCTGATGTTTGGCTTAATCAAATCCAAGCGGCATCTTAGTCTTCGATTGAAGAACATCATGGCTGGAGTTTGGTTGGTAACCGCATGTGTCGCATTCCGGTAGGCAAACAAGAAGTTATCCACCTTGTGTTTGAGGGGTATATCTTCATTACACATTGCCTTGATAGCCTTCTTGAATGTTTGAACGAACCTCTCAGCCAATCCATTGGTGGCTGGATGATATGGGGCAGATGTGTAATGCTTAACACCATTGTTCTTTAAGAACCTCCGGAACTCTTCAGACACAAACTGTGGTCCATTGTCGGAGCAAATCTGTTCAGGCAGCCCATTTCTGGCGAATATGGTTCGTAAGACTGTGATGGTTTTTTCTGTGGTGGTTGAGGACATTTTTATTACCTCTGGCCACTTTGAATGTGCATCCACTGCAATTAAAAACATCGAGTCCATAAATGGACCAGCAAAATCAATGTGTACCCTTTGCCATGGAGATGAGGGCCACTTCCATGGATGTAGAGGGGCTTGTGGTGGGGCGTTTTGGACTTTCTGGCATTCTGTACAGCTTTTGGTCATCTCTTCGATTTCTCTATCGATTCCCGGCCACCACACAAACGCTCTGGCTAAGTTCTTCATTTTTACCCCTCCCAGATGACCCTCATGAAGCTCATTGAGCACTCTATCCTTCAATTTGGGTGGAATTACTACTCTGGATCCACACATCAAGGTTCCTCGGCACACTGACAGCTGTTCTCTTCTCAGCAAGAATGCTGGCAACAGTTGTTCGCCATGTGCTGGCCACCCCTTCACCGTTAAATCATAGACCCTGGAGAGTGTCGGGTAATTTCGTGTTTCCTTTTCTATGTTTGCATTCGTAACAGGCAGACATTCGACTACGGTCGAGTGGAATATCTCCACAGGATCCACTGCAGGTTCTTCTTCCACCGTCGGCAACTGTAGGCGCGACAATCCATCAGCATTCCCATGCTGTTTAGTTCCTTTGTACTCTATGTCATATTGGTGTGCCCCTAGGAAAAGGGACCACCTCTGTAGCCGTTGTGCTGTCATTACCGGGACGCCCTTCTTAGGGTTGAAAATGGAGACAAGAGGTTGATGATCAGTTAGTAGAGTAAATTTCTGTCCGTGCAGGTAGTGATTGAACTTCTTCACCCCCCACACCAGGCTGAGGGCCTCTCTGTCAATCTGGGCGTAGTTACACTTGGCTGAAGTTAACGAGCGTGACGCAAAAGCTATCGGCCTCTCTGAACCATCAAGGAATTTATGTGACAGTACCGCTCCAACGCCGCAGGGAGACGCATCACACGCCAGTCTTATCGGTAGTGATGGGTTGTAGTGAGCCAATACTTCTCTTGAATTGATCAGGCCTTTACACTTCTGAAAGGCCCGCTTACATTCATCGCTCCATTTCCATGCTACTCCAGTTTGTAGCAGGGCGTTCAGTGGATGCAGAATTGTGGACAAATTCGGCAAAAACTTATGGTAGTAATTCACCAATCCGAGGAATGACCTCAGTTGCGACACATTTTCAGGCGCTGGAGCCTTAACTACCACTTCAATTTTGTCAGGGGACTTATGTCACCCCTCTTCATCAATCACGTGGCCACAATACGATAATTGTTTCTTAAAAAACTCGCACTTGGGGCGATTGGCTCGTAGCCCATGTTCTCTTAGTCTAGTGAGCACCTGCTGTAGGTTGGCAAGGTGTTCCCTGTCATTTTCACCTGTCACTAGGATGTCGTCCAAGTAACACTGAGTCCCCGGAATCCCTTGCAGGACTTGTTCCATTGCTCTTTGCCATATAGCCGGAGCTGATGCTACTCCGAATACCAGTCGATTATACTGGTAAAGACCTTTGTGAGTGTTTATCGTGAGATATTTCCTCGAGGATTCTTCAACCACCATCTGCAAATATGCTTGCGCTAGGTCAATTTTTGTAAAACGTTTCCCTCCAGATAGTGAGGCGAAAATATCTTCTATCCTCGGAAGAGGATACTGTACTGTGTGAAGGAGTGGGTTCACAGTCACCTTGAAGTCCCCACAGATGCGAACCTTCCTTGGCTCCTCAGACTTATTGTTTAACGTTTTCTTCATGACAGGAACGATGGGTGTCGCCCACTCGCTCTAGTCTACCTTAGATAACACGCCTGCATTCTCCAGATTCTCCAGCTCTGCCTCGACGGGTGGGCGAATTGCATACGGTACCGGTCTTGCTTTGAAAAACTTGGGAATTGCATTCTCTTCTATTTTTATCGAGGCGGTTATGCCTTTAAGAGTTCCCAGTCCTTGTTGAAATGCCTCTTTAGCATTAGCTAAGACTTTTGACAATCGTCCAGGTGTGACGTCGTCAACATTTTTACCAGCCACAGTCAGTGCCTGAATGGAGTGCCAGTCTAAACTTATCTTTCTGATCCATTCACATCCCAATAACGGTGGTCCACCATCTTGCAGTATATACAGATACAATTTCTGTATTTCCTTGCCGTTGTATTCGACAGGCACCCTTATTTTCCCTCTGGGGTATACTTTCTGCCCCGTATATGCCTTCAAGACAATGGATGTGTCTTTCAAGGGTATGTGTGAGAATAGCCGCTCGTAGTCTCGTCGATTCATGATGGTCAGGGCTGATCATGTATCCAATTCCATTTTGACTTGGGACACTGCTATCGTGAGGGTGACCCAAATGGTTCGGTGATCCTCTTTTGCGATTACATTGTGTAGTTTGAGACAGCTTAGTCTCTTGTTCCCGGATTCACTATCGCTCTTCTGGTCTTCGGAACTACTGTCCGCCATCTTTTGTACTTTCCTGTACTTTTCCTTAGTAGTCTTTTTGTTGTCGTTAGTCTTCTTCCTGGACCTGCAAACTCGTGCAATGTGTCCCATCTTTCCGCATTGCCTGCATGTTTTGTCCTTGAACCAGCAGTTCTTCTGGTCATGGGTTGTTCTGCTGCAGCGATAACATTTTTCAAATCCCCGTGTCATTTCATGGGTGCCGTATTCCTGTGGCTTTTGCTGTATTTCCGCAGCTCCGCTTGCTGCTGCTTCGTACGATACTGCCACGCTGAAAGCCTTATCTAACGTCAGCTCTTTCTCTGAGAGTAACCTCTTCTGGGTTCCTTCACTCAGGAGTCCACAGACAAATTTGTCCCGTAGGGTATCTGCCAGTCCTGCTCCGAACTGGCAGTGCTTTGATAGCTTGCGTAGTTCCGTAAGGTAATCAGCATTGCTCTCATCTTTATGCTGATTTCTCTTGTGGAATTTAAATCTTTCTGTTATCAGCAGCGGTGTAGGATTTACGTGTTCCTGTAGGATATCAACAATTTCGTTAAAACTCTACTCCATCGGTTTGACTGGAGTGATCAGGTTCCGCAATAGGCCGTACGTTCTTGTGCCCATTAAGTTTAGTAGTACCGATGCCTTTTTCTCATCGGCTACTTCATTTGCCTTGCAATATACTTCGACTCTTTCCACATACGTAGTCCAGTCTTCTATTTCACTATCGAAGGCAGTGATATTGCCAGTCTTCGGCATCTTGGAAATCTAAGATGGCGCCTCCCGCGCTTTGCCTTCTTCCCCGGTTGAACAAAATGGTGCCTCCCGCACTTTGCCTTCTTCCCCGATTGAACAAAATGGCGCCTCCCGCGCTTTCTGTCTTTTCCGCTGCTGCCAACGCTGTTGCTGGCGTTTTTATGCCTTGATGGCGACGCCCTATGGTCTTCGCGCGCTTCCCCCCGCGCTGCTGCCAACGCCGCTCTCCGCGGTCCCCGTGGCAAACTGCAGCTCCTCGCGGCTTTCTGCGCTTCTAATTTCTTTTTCTTTTATTTTAATTACTGTTCCCATCGTCAGAGCAGACCCTATGGGACACTTTCCTCCCTCTTCTCGGGTCTGTACGCTGCCCGGCTTCGTAGCACTGGCCCGCGCCCTGTGTGCTCCACCCTCTCTCTGTCTCTCCTCTTCCCGACAACGCTGCTCGGCCCCGTTGAAAAGCCACCCAATCGAGCTCTAGCCCGCCGCAGCCCAGGAAGGATCAGTGCACTACCTGCCACCAGCCCGATTAGCTGGAACACCATAGACTGGAGAACCAAGCCCAGTTCTCGACAGCCTCTCCTGCAAATCTTCGAATTTGAATAATCAGAGGGCGGTTGCCCACGGTCGACGCCCGTTTCTTCTGTTTGTTTTTTTTCTTTTTGGATTTCGTCCTTCTGGCTTCGACCTCTAATAACTTCGCTTCAGGGATGGATCCCCGTGAGGTGGTGCAGAACTGTAGGTAAGTTCGGATCTCTTTGTCGCCAATGTAATGTCCGTGTGTAATTGAGACACGGACTGCAGAAGTTGGTTATAACAGGTGTTTACTGAATGGAGACAAAACTGGAACTACTATACAAAGTTACTACACAGGCTTATATACAGGGGTGGTCACTACTGGTACTGCAGTATACAGGAGCTGCAGAATATAGTTCCTTCTTCAAAGTACATACACTACAATTGTCCTCTGCCGTAAAGGCTGATACAAAATATTTGTTCAGCATTTTTGCCATCTCCATGTTTCCCACCATTAATTTCCCGGTCTCATCCTCTAAGGGACCAACATTTACTTTAGCCACCCTTTTTCTTTTTATATAACTATAGAAACTTTTGCTATCTGTTTTTATATTTTTTGCTCATTTACTTTCATAATCTATCTTCCCTTTCTTAATCAATCTTTTAGTTATTTTTTGCTGTCTTTTAAAGACTTCTCAATCTTCTATCCTCCCACTAGATTTGGCTACCTTATATGCCCTTGTTTTTAGTTGGATACTATCCTTAATTACTTTACTTAGCCACTTTTAAGTCCGCTAAAACCGCTAGTACCTCCTCCCTCTTAATGCTAATTTGTTCAAGTATATCACAATCCCCCTGCCTGATTTCTATGCCTACATCATCCTTCTCCATAGTGAACACAGATGCAAAATATTGATTTAAAACCTCACCTACATCTTCTGGCTCTACACACAGATTGCCACTTTGGTCCTTAATGGGCCCTACTCTTTCCCTGGTTATCCTCTTGCCCTGAATATACTTATAAAACACCTTGGGATTTTCCTTTATTTTGCCCACCAGTGTTTTATCATGCCCCCTCTTCGCTCTCCTAATTTATTTTTTAAGTATCCCCCTGCACTTTCTATACTCTTTTAGGGCTTCCACTAAAAACCTTTAAATCATTATGTCACATGTTTAACAGTATTCAAGTTAATCATCCTCTTTAAGGATTGAGAGTCTTGATAATGGTCCAGTAATTCCGTTCCAAATGCGTGAGTACGGTTGGGGTACTCACGCGTCTGGCCAGAGGAAATGCCGGTTTTCAGCATGCATAGCGCATGCGGGGAAAACCGGCATTTCCTGTCCTCTGAACGAAGGGGTTCAGAGGCACAGCACGTGCGACTGCACAGGCAGCGTGTGCGCAGTAAAATTTGCCGGTTTCATTCATGCTTTCAGTGAGGTTAAGTCCTTACAACTTACACATGAAAAAAGCATGCGTACAGTTGCTCCAGAGGCTGCGGAGGAAGATATATTTTATCGTGGAGCTTCTGAAAGGCAATATTTTTGTTTGGGAAAGGGAGGAAAGTTATTTTAAGAAATGCTGAGGTAAGTTTTAAAGTTTAATTTTTTTTTTTAACGGGTTTTCAGTACTGTAGGTAGAAGGAGCAATTGTGGCTGTGTGAATTGAATTTGCTGTGTTTATTAAATGTGAAAATGACTGTTCTAAAATGAATAATGTAACATTTCCAACATTTTTAAGAAAGAAACTTTTCATCAGTAGTATATTCTTTTAAGTAATTATATATGTATGTCTGTATATATTCCTTTGCGTATATGTATGTATGTATATATTCCTTTACTTATGTGTATGAATGTATGTATTTAATTATGACTTTCAGAGAAAGTAACTTATTGGAAAATCATAATTAAATACATACATTCATACACATAAGTAAAGGAATATATACATACATACATATACGTAAAGGAATATATATGGACATACATACATAATTACTTAAAAGAATATATTACTGATGAAAAGTTTCTTTCTTAAAAATGTTGGAAATGTTACATTATTCATTTTAGAACAGTCATTTTCACATTTAATAAACACAGCAAATTCAATTCACACAGCCACAATTGCTCCTTCTACCTACAGTACTGAAAACCCGTTAAAAAAAAAAATTAAACTTTAAAACTTACCTCAGCATTTCTTAAAATAACTTTCCTCCCTTTCCCAAACAAAAATATTGCCTTTCAGAAGCTCCACGATAAAATATATCTTCCTCCGCAGCCTCTGGAGCAACTGTACTCATGCTTTTTTCATGTGTAAGTTGTAAGGACTTAATCTCACTGAAAGTATGAATGAAACCGGTGAATTTTACTGCGCTCGCACCTGTGCAGTCGCACGCGCTGTGCCTCTGAACCCCTTCGTTCAGAGGACAGGAAATGCCGGTTTTCCCCGCATGCGCTGTGCATGCTGAAAACCGGCATTTCCTCCAGCCAGACGCGTGAGTACCGCGACCGTACTCACGCGTTTGGAACGGAATTACTGGGCCATTGGAAAATCATCTCGGGCTGTGAAATTCATCAGGCGGGTATGATGTATTACCAAGACGATAACGCGTTTCTCCTGCCATAGGCTGGGGTGATTTTCTAGCCAGTCACTTCATTAAAATTACTTTAACAACTCTTTCCATTTCTTCCTTGCAAGGACGTCTGTGTAAGCAGGAGGCCTGTGAGAGAGAAAAATGCCCGGGAACTGCTAGTAGCCAACACCTTCACGAGCTAGTGGTGCCTTGTACCTCCCCCTCCCCCCGCAAGGCAAAGAAAGGAGCAGACACAATTTAAAGTGAAGCAGTGAACTTTTATTGCATCATAAAACAGTTTTCAGGGTCAGTTTTGATGTAGATAGTTTATAACTTTAAAATGTTAACTAGCTATTTCCTGCTTTTCAAACATTTGTAAACATGAATAGTTCAGAAAAAAATGTGTTAACATTTTAAAGTGACTTTTTCTGTTTTCTTAGTGCAATAAAGACATTCAAGGTGGAAACTAGCTATGTTCTAATTTTCAAATAGTTGTAAAAATACTTTGGCTCCAATAAAAGTTGCTAATTTTTTTCAAACTGACTACAGGCTGCACTGTTTAAAGGAAAAGGTTACATATCCTTTCAGTCACAAATAAACATTTCAATGAAAACAGCAAACACAACATTTTACATGTCAATAAAATGAAAAATTTAACAATTGCACGATTTGCCCTCTCGCATCTGCGACTGAGGGTCCAAGGAGGTGCATTGCGCAAGAGGTCATCGTCGTACGTATCCTCACACTGTTCCCTTTCGGGAAATGTATGAAGTGGTGGAAGGATTTCTGGCCACGTTAACGCTCCTTCCGCGACCATAACCATCTTCATACCAGCCATTAGGGTGGTTAGTCCTATGGCGCGAGGGTTTTACGGGCTCCCACAACCCATCTGAGGGGGGGCTACCCACACCCGCGGACACAAGTATCCCGCTGGATGTCCACCCAGAATTTATAGTTGGAGCTCCGACTCCACTTGCCGGGACTGTCTGGAGCGGGGTTCGAAACCCTACTCCTTCTGGCCCAGCGGTGGGGATGCTTACCGCTGCGCAAAAGGCCCACTCCGTGCAAAAGGTGACACCCATACGTTTCCTGCGCCTTTTCCCTCCCCGTGACTGGAGCCCTATGCTGCCACTTGAAAGACCAAGCTATCATCTGTCCTTTTTGCAGCGCCTTGGACTTCTCATTACCAATGATGAGCAGGCGCTGCGCCTCCACCTCGTTGAGGAGATTGCTGAGGTCATCATCAGTTCAATTGTGAGTTCTTTTAATGCCGTGAATTGTGCTCATTCCAGCCATTTCACGTTGCTAATCGGAGTGGGCCTTTGGCGTAGCGGTAGCATCCCCGCCGCTGGGCCAGACGGGGTAGGGTTTCGAACCCCGCTCCAGACAGTCCCGGCAAGTGGAGTCGGAGCTCTGGCTCTAAATTCTGGGTTGACATCCAGTGGGGTATTTGCGTCCGTGGGTGTGGGTGGCCCCCCCCTCGTATAGGTTGTGGGAGCCCGTAAAACCCTCCCGCCATAGGACTAACCACCCTAATGGCTGGTTCAAAGATGGTTACGGTCACGGAATGAGCGTTAATCACGGCCATAAATCCTTCCACCACTTCATACAGTTCCCCAAAGGGAACAGTGCGAAGACACGTACGACGACGACGTTGTTAATTAAATAAATGGAATGAAAAAAGTGCTTTCAGGGCTTTTAAAAGTCTTTAAATTGCTTTAATTCTGTTTAAAACTACTTCAGATTCTTCAAAATAATGTAAAAGTTTATAAAAGTTACCAAAAGCTTCATAAAAATACCAAAAACCTATTTAAAATGCTGCTCTGCATGTAAAAATGCTTTGCAGCTTGTGAGAAACATTGGGGGCGTGTCCTATTAAACTGAGACCTCAAGGGGCGTGTCTCACTTGCACTGCGCGCTCCAGGCTTCGCGCTGGCTGCACTCCTGGGCGGCGTGACGTCAGACGCTGCCCGGGAGTCATCATTTTAAAACAGGAATTCCAGGCGTCCCTGAAGCTCAACGGCCGGCGCGTCGGGTAAGTGCACATCGGGGGCTTGCACGCGCGGCAAGCCCCCGATCCTAATTTCTGCCCCAATAAGATTCTGTCTTGAGTCTTTGTTCAAGAGCATTTTCTTTCTGTACAGGTTAATTTAAAAAGCAAAATCAAAACAATATACTGTAAACCTTTTATTTCTGTGTACTTATGTTTATCTTTTTATTATTTTTTAAATGATTTGTATGAGTATGCTTCAGTTGTATTTTAATCCACAGTTCTGTGCTGCGTAGTGATCATGTAAGTGCACACGTGCACACACTTGCAGTTTCTCATCCCTAAGTGAGTAAGGAAAGCTGCACGTGTATATGTCTTTCCTTATCACAATTATTTTCCTAAAGAGCAGTCTGATTGCTAGCTTAAGTAGTTTTATTCTTTTTATTTTTATGGGTGAGTAGTTGGGTGAGGTTCACTCCGTTTTTTGGATTTTTGTCTACTTTCCTCACACACTTAGATTATACCCGCAGTCATGGGGTAGCTAAGCGGTTTTCTCTTACACCATGATAAAGCTCACCCCCATGAGGTGACAATAACCACCCAGGCTTGACTCTATCCTTCATTCAGTGTCAGTCAGATCAAGAATCAGGCAGACTTAAACCTGTGTCTGTCCTGATACATGATGCTTACTGCTATTGTGTTAACTCTGAGCACCAATGCACCGATGATATTGGATTCATAATCAATATCCTCATGGCCTAAACTTTGTTTTTTGTTTAGACAATTTTTCTGTTTAAAGTAACTCGTTTTGGCTCTCTTAATTTTCTGTAGTGCAGAAAATGTTGTAATAACTGCAGTTTTAATTAATAGTTAAAATGTGAGGAAAGAAACTCCCATAATAATTGGTTTCAGGTATCTTTTGTAAATGGGTTGGATTTACCTCTAAAGCTTACTTTCAGGATTGAACTTACATGCTGGATAGGATGAGTAAATAGTAGATAAGTTTGCTTGTCCTCAAGTGCTTTCATCATAGGCAAGCATTCCAGCAGTTATGTACATGTGTTTCTGTTGTTAAGTTTACAACTACCAAGAGCTGCTGGTTTATCTAACTGTTCAAGTATGAAGCCAATTACTACTCTGGAGGCAATTGGAATGGCTTGTACACCTACTTGTTTTTGAGAGCATTGAAGCAATATTTATATTTGTTATTTTTAATCATCAAAATAACTTGTGATGAGTTCCAGCATTTCATTCTGCATTACTGAGCTTTGATATGCCAACATTTATGCAAGGAAGTGGATTTTTTCAGAGTTTGTTGGACTCAGGCTAATCTCAGAGGATTGGAAAATAGCAATTGTGACTCCCAAAAAAGGGGAGAGGGACGAACCATCAAATTATAGACCTGTAAGCTTTACTTCCATTGTTGGTAAAGTGTTTGAAAGTAAGATGAGGGATAATATAAGGGAGTACAGGTACCTTGAGGGTCATTAAGGCATTTGACACTGTCCCACATAACGTCCAAGCCCATGGGCTAGATGGGAATGTATTAAGTGGGTTTGCAAATGATTGGTTGATAGCCAACAGTGAATAGTAGTGCATGGGCAGGTATCTGGTTGGCAATAACACACCAGTGGAGTGCTACAAGGTTCATCATTGGGCCACGGTTGTTAGAGGGTGTACAGCGATGTGTTCCATGGTTAGTCCCAGATCCTAAGGAAATCTGAGGAATTTGCGGATAGGTTGACTATCCTGGATCTTTTCACTCTTGAAAAGAGAAGACTGAGAGGGGATATAATAGAAGTGGTAGCACTTCTGCCTTTAAACCAGAAGGTCATGGGTTCAAGTTCTACTCCAGATACTTGAGCATATAATCTAGGTTGATGCTTCAATGCAGTACTAAGGAAGTGCTGTACTATTGGAGTTGCTGTCTTTCAGATGATACATTAAACAGAGACCCTATCTGCCTTCACAGATGGATGTAAAAGATCCCATGGCACCATATGAAAAAAACAAACAGGAAAAGGTCCTGGTCAATACTTATCCTCAATCAACACCACCTTAAACAGATTGTTTGACCAGTTATTTCATTTGCTGTGAGAAAATTGGCTGCTGTGTTTCCCTACATTACCACACTCCAAAAGTATTTAATTGGCTTTAAAGAACTTTGGGATTTCCTGAGAATGTAAATGGCACTAAATAAAATGCAAATTGTTTCTTTCTTTTATCCAATGAAATATTTTGGCCTGACAAAATGATAGATATTGCACAATCCTGCCTCACTTCTCATCTATATCAGTATTTTATTGAAGAGTAGTCTGTCATGAGCTTCTCAACAGCCCTCATTTGAGCCTCAGCTGTCTTCTACCTCCCATGCTGTAGCCACTGGGGGCACACCTCATATAGGAGCAGTAAAGTATCCAAAACATTTGAGAAAGGCACAATGGGGCTAACGCCAGGATGAGAATTTCTGTATTGTGGCATTACTATAAGCCGTTATCAATTTCTCTGCAGGGTGTTTCTGTAGTAGCTGTTGTCCCTGCAATGTTGGAACTATTTTATTTGAGGGTGGAAGTACCAGGAGAGGTATAGTTCAGGACTGTTAATATAGTGGGGGACAGGAGATATATTTAAAATTTGATATGGTAATAGGGAACAACTATTTCCACTGGTTGGTGTGTTGGTAATTAGAGAAGATAAATTTAAGATTATCATCAAAAGAAGGAAGTGGTTAGGAGTATTTTGTTTTACACAAAGTGTTGTTAGAACATGGAATGTTCTATCAAAAACAGTGATGGAAGTAGAATCCACAATAGCTTTTAAAAAAAGAAGTGAAAAAATATTTGTAAAAAGATTTTTTTGTAAAGTTGTGGGGAAAAGGCAGTGGAATGGGAGTGTGGATCTCTCGCTCAGAGAGCTGGCACAGGTATGGTGGGCTGAATGGCTTCCTTCTGTACTGTAGAATTATATGATTGTTCACTGCCAATGACAAGATACCTAGGGGGAGAAATTCATTATAGCCCAGGAATGGGTGCTAACTTTAGAAATTTTGAGATTTAGCGCCAGGTGCTAATGAATCTCGCTGCATGCAAATTTCAGTGTCATCGCTCAAAGAAAGGATCGGAGCACTAAATCAAGTGCTAACAGCTTAGCTCAGTGGCGCTACACTCAAAGCTGTAGTGTATGTACCTTTAAGAGAGAACTACTTTTACAGCTCCTGTATACTGTAGTACCGGCAGTGACCACACCTGTATATAAGCCTTGAGCATGCCTCTGTACTGTTAGTCTTTAGACTACCCTCCTCCAGTAAACACCTGTTGATTGTTAATTTACAGCCTCCGTCTAGTTATTGGAAAACATCATACTTTAAGAATCACGGATTCAACAGTGGCGATGAGATCGATTCGAATCTACCTGCAACTCTGCATTTCCTTTCAAGGATTCGCTCCAGGAGGACGGTGGAAGAAAGTCGAGGCCAGAAGCACGGGCGTCGACCACGAGCAACCGCCCAGTCATCCGGCAGAGAGTGAACATTGCAGGGGAGGCTGTTGAGAGCTGGGCTTGGTTCTCCAGCCACGATGATCCAGCAACAGACTGGCAACAGGTACAGCGCTGACCCTTCCTGGACAGCGGCGGCTGGAGCCGACCGACGGCACAGAAAAGGCCGAGCAGCGTCAACGGGGTAAGAGAGAGGGTGAAGCGCACAGGGCGCAGCCGGGGGTTGAAGACCGAGCGGCGTCGATGGAAAACAAAAAAAGAGAGAGAGGGTAAAGCACAGCCGGGGTTCAGGATCGAGCGGCGGCAACGAGAGAGGCACACAGGATAACGCGCAGAGCGCAGCCAGGGCTCAAGGGCGAGCGCGGGAAGAAAGGAAAGCGCGGGAGACGCCATTTTGAGCCAGTGGAGAAGAAGGGAGAGCGCGGGAGACGCCATTTTAGACAGTTTAACCACACCCAGGGATGCCGAAGAGTGGCAGTGTCACTGCATTCGACAATGAAGTCGAAGATTGGGCGACATATGTGGAACGCATTGAGGTGTACTGCAAGGTGAATGAAGTGCCAGATGCTAGGAAAGCACTGGTTTTGTTGAATTCCATGGGTGCAAAAACTTATGGCTTACTGCGAAACCTAATAACCCCAGAGAAGCCAGTGGATAAGAATTTCGAAAGCATAGTGGAAATCCTACAGGACCACTTAAACCCCACACCGCTGCTGATAGCAGAAAGATTTAAGTTCCACAAAAGGAACCAGCATAAAGACGAAAGTAATGCTGAGTACTTAACAGAACTGCGCAAGCTATTGAAACACTGCCAGTTTGGATTGGGACTAGCAGATACGTTAAGGGACAAGTTTGTGTGTGGGCTTCAAAGTGAAGGAACCCAGAAACGGCTTCTATCAGAAAAGGATCTTACGCTGGACAAGGCTTTCAGCATGGCAGTATCACATGAAGCAGCCGCATGGGGCGCTGCAGAGATACAACGGAGACCGCAAGAATATGGCACCAATGAAATGTCATATGGAGCAGGGAAGTGTTATCGCTGTGGCAGAACAACACACGACCAGAAGGATTGTTGGTTCAAGGACCAAGTGTGCAGACAGTGTGGAAAAGCAGGACACATAGCAAGAGTCTGCAGGTCAGGGAAGAAAACCAGCAGCAAGAAATCTCCACAGGAGAAGTACAAAAAGGTACATAAGGTGATGGACAGTAGTTCAGACGAACAGAAAAGTGATACAGACTCCAGAAGCAAGGAGCTGGGTTGTCTGAAACTACATAAGGTAATCAAAATGGAGGATCACCAGACTATCTGGGTCATGCTCAAGATAGACGGAGTCCAAGTGAAAATGGAATTGGACACAGGATCAGCCCTAACAGTCATAAACCGAAGGGACTACAAGCGGCTATTTTCACATATACCCTTGAAAGCTACAGAGATTGTCTTGAAGACGTACACGGGGCAAAAAGTCTACCCCAAAGGAAAAATAAGGGTGAACGTGACATACAAAGGCCAGGAAATACCCAAAATGGACCTATATGTATTGCCAGATGGAGGACCACCACTACTAGGACGTGAATGGATCCGGAAGATACAATTAGATTGGCATTCCATACAGGCACTGAAGGTTGAGGCCAAAAAGGATGACGACATCACACCTGGACGACTGTCAAAAATGCTAAGTGACGCACAAGAAGTGTTCCAGGAGGAACTTGGAACACTAAAAGGCATAACAGCAATGATTAAAATAGAGGAAAATGCAAGCCCAAAGTTTTTTTTAAGGCCAGACCGGTGCCTTATGCGATCCGACCAGCCGTCGAAGCAGAGCTGGAAGGTTTGGAACGTTCAGGAGTACTGTCCAAAGTGGACTGGAGCGAGTGGGCTACACCCATTGTTCCTGTAATGAAGAGGTCGTTGAGTAATACGCCTGAGGAACCAAAGAAGGTCCGCATCTGTGGGGACTTTAAGGTGACAGTGAACCCAGTCCTTCACACGGTACAATATCCGCTTCCACGGATTGAGGATATTTTCGCCTCACTATCTGGAGGTAAACGCTTCACTAAGATTGATCTGGCCCAGGCGTACCTGCAAATGGAGGTAGAAGAAGCCTCGAAACAATACCTCACGATCAACACTCGTAAAGGTCTCTACCAATACAACCGGCTGGTGTTCGGGGTAGCATCGGCTCCGGCTATTTGGCAAAGGGCAATGGATCAAGTCCTGCAAGGGATTCCAGGGACCCAGTGTTATTTGGACGACATCCTGGTCACGGGCAAAAATGACAGTGATCACCTCGCCAACCTGGAGAAGGTGCTCACTAGATTAAAGGAATATGGGCTACGAGCTAATTGCCACAAGTGCGAGTTTTTCCAGAAGCAGATCTCGTATTGTGGCCACTGTAGTGTATGTAACTGTTCTACCTTTAAGAGAACTATTGTATGTAACCGTCCACCTTTAAGAGAACTATTTTAGGTGTGGCACTACTTTATCCTGGCTGCTGTATACTGTAATACCGACGGTGACCACACCGGTATATAAGTGCTGTGGCAGAATTTATTGGGCAGATTCGCCCTGACCTTCGAATAGTAAAGTCCTGTTAAAGTTACTCTTGTAGTCTGTGTATTACTTCGTTATACAACCCACAGACTTTACAGTGGCGACGAGTTCGATCTTACCCTGCGTGCAGCAATACGTCCGAAGCAGTTAACGAAGCATCGAGAAGAGGCAACCGCCCTCGTCGTTCTGCTGAGAGAAAACTCGAGTCTGCACAGCAAGAAAGAAGGAAGACTTCAGACATGCAGCCTTCCATCAGCAACAGGCACGGATTGTCCCTTCTGCCACGGTGGTGAGTGAGCCAATCAACACGAGAAGCAAGTCGGCCACGGTGACTGTGAGTAAAGGGAAAATAGAAACAAATAAATGGAGGATAAGGGCGGTGCACTCGACCACGGTCGAGGGGGAAAGGAGCCGGACAGAAGTCGGGCCCAGAGGCACTGAGACTGGGGCAGCGTGGAGCAGAAGCCGCGGTACAAGCGGGCTGGGGAGCGTCGTGAGACGACTAGACCGCGACGGCGAAAAAGGCCGGACATATACCGCGACCACGGGGCGCTGCGACTGGGATCGTAAGGCGCGGGAAGATATAAACATAAATAAGCCACGGAGAACTCAGCCGCAGCCGGGGAGGAAAGCACCGGACTGCGAGAGGGCTGGGAGGCGCGATTGGAGCGAAAAAGGCTGGGCACCTACCAAGGCCGCGAGGCGCTGCGGCCGGGATCATAAGGCGCGGAGGCAATAAATAAATAAATAACTAAATAACCCGCGAAGAATCAGCCGCAGCCGGGGAGGAAAGGACCGGACTGCGGGAGGTCTGGGAGAGGCGTTTAAAGCCACTGAGGGAGAGCCGCGCGAGCGGGAGAGACAGAGCCCGAGAGAGAGCGAGCGAGAGCCGAGCGAGCGGGAGAGACAGAGCCCGAGAGAGAGACCGAGCGAGGTTCCGGCCAGCGGCTTGCAGCAGCTGCCGTGAAGGACCAGGAGCTGGATCTGTCCGACGCCAACTGGTTGTCCCCAGCGCCGGTTGCCCCTGCTGAAAAGAAGAAGGGGGGGAACAAGGAACGCGATCGGCTTTTCTAGCGCGCGCTTCAGAATAAACTGAAGCCGGCGCACAGGCTACAAACCCCGTAAACCAGCGGTCATCGCCCGAGGGCAAAGCTTACCCCTTCCACCAGAGGAAGAAGTCAGGAGCGGGAAACCGCCATTTTGCCAGTAGGGGGGAAGAAGACAAGCGCGGGAAACCGCCATTTTGCCAGTAGGCGGGGAAGAAGACAAGCGCGGGAAACCGCCATTTTTGGAAAAAAAAAGAAAAAGTTAAAAAGTTAAAGAGAAATCCTGTTGTTTCGCAGAAAGATAGTGAGAGATAGTGAAGATGCCTAAGCATGGTAACATCAACAACTTCGATGCCGAGGTGGAAGATTGGGCCACGTACGTAGAACATATCGAGATATATTGTGAGGCCAATAAAATAGAAGATGATGATAAAGCTATAACCTTGCTAAACTCGATGGGCGCGAAGACATATGGGTTATTGAAGCATCTTCTATCACCAGCTAAACCGGCGGATCAGACTTTCGATAACATTGTTGCTGTTCTGAAGGATCACTTGAACCCCACACCGCTGATGTTGGCGGAACGATTCAAATTTTATGCGAGAACGCAACGGAAAGAGGAAAGCAACGCGGAATACTTGGTCAAACTGCGTAGACTAGCGAAATACTGCCAGTTTAGAGGAAATCTGACAGAGGCATTGCGAGACAAGTTCGTGTGCGGGTTGTCGAAGGAAGGAATGCAAAAGCGACTACTCGAAGAGAACGACCTTACACTTGAGAGGGCTGTCCTTATTGCAGCATCGCACGAAGCTGCAGCGAAAGGAACTGCGGAAATGCAGCTAAAGGCAGCGGTACTCAGTGTGGATCAAATTACTTCGGGTACAATGAAATGTTATCATTGTGGGAAGACAACACACGACCAGAACCAATGCTGGTTTAAAAACCAGGAATGTAGAAAATGTGGCAAACTGGGTCACATAGCTAAAGTATGCCGGTCAGGAAAGAAGACCAACAACCAAAGAAAGCCATCACGGGGAAAGTACAACAAAGTACACAAGGTGGCTGAGAAGAGTTCAGACGAACAGAATTCGGATTCAGACCCAAACAGCCAGGAACTGGGTAGTCTGAGAATTCACAATGTGAGTAAGAAAGCTGACCTACAAACTATCTGGGTCATGCTAAAAATAGCCGGAGTCCAAGTGAAAATGGAGTTGGACACTGGATCAGCCCTATCAGTCATAAATCGAAGGGATTACAACCGGCTATTCTCACATATACCCTTGAGAGATACCAAGTTCGTATTGCAGACATACATGGGGCATAAAGTATACCCCATGGGGAAGATAAGAGTCAAGGTGAGAGACAGGGGCAAAGAACACCCAGGAATGGACTTATATGTACTACCTGAGGGAGGACCACCACTTCTAGGACGGGAGTGGATCAAGAAAATAGACATGGAATGGCACTACCTAAAAGCAATAACGAGTGAGGACTCGGTGCAGACAATCAGCTCAGACTCTGAAACGGATGACGATAAGACTAGCCCAAGTATGAAAGACAAGGCTAAAATGGACTTGCTGACTGAGGTTGGAAAAACGAAGGCGTGCATAAAGGCTTATGCGCCAGAGGAGAACAAAGTTTCAGAACAGAATTCCACTGAACAACAACAACATAGTTTGACAGAGAATTCTGAGTCTGTCCAGTTTACAGACATATACATTACTGAGGAACACCGGGCTCGAACTCAACTTTATTTCAAATTACAACAGCAATTAGAACAATTGAGTCACCGTCTTGAGCAAGAGACAACAACAATGAAAAAGTTCTTGGACACAGAGTGGGAGAATCTGGAAAGACAACAGAAGCAGCTGAGGAAGAAAATGGAGCAGGAGCACACAAACCGTCTGCGCGAGGAGGCCAAACGAATCAAAGCTGATTCGGTCTCTGAAGGTGCGTGCTCTAATCTGGTGGAGCAAGATGTTCAGCAACTGAAGGCGCTTGTTAGCAGGTTGCAGGCAGAAAAGGCTGATTTGGTCGCCATGAATTCCGAGCTCCTACTGAAGTCGGGTGCAGCATCACCGGACGATTCATTTGTGGAAATTCGAATGGTGGAGGCTGCGGATAATGGCGAAGTAGAAACAGCAAAGGAGCCCCAGGGCAAGGTTCTAAACAGCCCTGCAGCTAATGGGAAATGGATGATGGCAGAAGAGTTAACAGTCAGCCAACTCCTCCAGGGCAAGGTTATAAACAGCCCTGCAGCGAATGGGAAAGGGATGATGGCAGAAGAGTTAACAGTCAGCCAACTCCTTCATATGCTGAGGGACAAGACTCTGAAATGGGAAAAACTTGAACACGAGCCTCAATCTTCAAAGAAAAGGGGTTCGGAGCTTTCAAAAGTTATTGAAATAGCTGAAGTGGCAACACAGACGGAGAAGACTGCAGCAGAGCAGCCCTTGGATGCCAAAAGTACGCTGACTCACGTCAATGTAGAACAACAGAATGCTGAAACAGCTACTTCAGTAGAGGGATTGAATAGTCCGATCAATCAATCTCCGAAGGAAGTTGAAGTATTGAAATCACAAATGAGGTCATTAGTAAAAGACTTGCTGAAAGCCCAGAAAAAGCTGGATGAAGCGGAACACATGAAGAAGTCTCTTCAGGAAAGATGTCTGGATTTGGAACAAAAGCTGGCTAACGTCCAGCTGGGTAAGGAGGAAATAGAAGACCCTCTCGCTGGCCTAGCTCAGGACGACACTGAATATTACCATGATCTGTTGAGTGACACTGAATATTACGAGGACCTGGTCTGCCCAGCTTGTGCCGAGAACTCCCAAAGTGCCGAAATCAGGATGAATCACTTAAAGTCTAAGGAACATAGGGAGATGGTGGCGTTACAGCTGGCAGCTGACAATGGAGCCCCGAGAGTCTCCAAGAAGCAAAAAAGGAAAAGACGAAGCAGAAGATGATAACCATCTGAACCATTATTACCTCTACCCGATCACACACGTGGTCCCCCGAACGGAGCCAAATCAGTTGGAAAGTAGGAATATTTCCCAAGGCAATCCAACTGTTTTTTGTTTGTTTTAAAAAAGTCAGCAATGCTGGTTCAGAAGTGATGGAAGTAAAGCTGTTAAGTCTAGGGAAGGACTATGGGAGGAGTCCCTCTAGCAAGGTGACCCGACTACACCACGGAGGCGTGGTCCGGACCGAGTCAAGAAGATCAGAGACTGAATCTGTGAACTGTTTCCCACAGAGACTGAATCTGTGAACTGTTTCCGCAGAGACTACCTCTGTGAACTGTTGTAACATGAAGTTGGATATGTTATGATGTTATGTTAATGGGGAATAAGTATGTTGGAAGCTAAAAAGGGAGGATTGTAGTGTATGTAACTGTTCTACCTTTAAGAGAACTATTGTATGTAACCGTCCACCTTTAAGAGAACTATTTTAGGTGTGGCACTACTTTATCCTGGCTGCTGTATACTGTAATACCGACGGTGACCACACCGGTATATAAGTGCTGTGGCAGAATTTATTGGGCAGATTCGCCCTGACCTTCGAATAGTAAAGTCCTGTTAAAGTTACTCTTGTAGTCTGTGTATTACTTCGCTATACAACCCACAGACTTTACAGCCACGTCATTGATGAAGAGGGGTTACATAAGTCCCCTGAAAAGATTGAGGCAGTAGCCAAGGCTCCAGCACCGGAAAATGTGTCACAACTGAGGTCGTTCCTCGGGCTGGTGAACTACTACCATAAGTTCTTACCAAATTTGTCTACAGTATTACACCCACTGAACACCCTACTGCAAACGGGGGGTACCATGGAAGTGGAATGACGAATGTAAACGAGCTTTCCAGAAGTGCAAAGAATTGATCACATCAAAAGAGGTGTTGGCCCATTTCAACCCAGCACTACCAATTCGGTTGGCGTGTGATGCATCACCCTATGATATTGGAGCGGTGTCGTCGCACAAATTCCCAGATGGGTTGGAGAGGCCAGTAGCCTTTGCGTCTCGGTCACTAACCTCAGCCGAGCGCAACTACGCCCAGATTGACAGGGAGACCCTCAGCCTAGTATGGGGAGTAAAAAAATTCAACCGCTATCTGCATGGGCAGAAGTTCACCTTGCTGACTGACCACCAACCACTTGTCTCCATCTTTAATCCAAAGAAGGGCGTTCCGGTGATGACTGCACAACGGCTACAAAGATGGTCCCTTTTTCTAGGGGTGAACCAATATGAAATAGAGTATAAGGGCACGAAACAGCATGGAAACGCTGATGGGCTATCACGCCTGCCACTGCCTACTGTGGAGGAAGCACCAGCAGTGGACCCGATCAAAATATTTTATTCATCGATAATTGAACACTTGCCAGTAACTAACGCGGATATAGAGGAGACCCGAAATGATCCGACACTGTCTCGGGTATATGATTTGACGGTGAAGGGATGGCCAACACATGGCGACTCACTGTTGCCAGCATTCTCATCCAGAAGAGAACAGCTGTCAGTATGCCAGGGGACAGTGATGTGTGGATCCCGAGTGGTAATTCCACCCAAGTTAAGGGAGAGAGTGCTCAATGAGCTTCACGAAGGCCATCTGGGAGGGGTGAAAATGAAAAGCCTTGCTAGGGCTTGTGTGTGGTGGCCGGGGATCGATCAACAAATCGAGGACCTAACAAAGAGCTGCTCAGGATGCCAGAAGGTCCAAAATGCACCACCACATGCCCCTCTACACCCATGGGAGTGGCCCTCCTCTCCATGGCAACGGGTGCATATTGATTTTGCTGGTCCATTCATGGACTCAATGTTCTTAATAGCAGTGGATGCGCACTTGAAATGGCCTGAGGCGATCAAAATGTCCTCCACCACTACAGAGAAAACGATTGCAGTCCTACGGTGGCATAGTGGTTAGCACTGTTGCCTCACAGCGCCAGGGACCCGGGTTCGAATCCAGCCTCGGGTGACTGTCTGTGTGGAGTTTGCACATTCTCCCCGTGTTTGCGTGGGTTTCCTCCGGGTGCTCCGGTTTCCTCCCACAGTCCAAAGATGTGCAGGTTAGGTTGATTGGCTATGATAAATTGACCCTTTAGTGTTAGGGGGATTAAATACGTGGGGTTACGGGGATAGGGTGGGATATGTGTTGGTGTAGGGGTTACGGGGATCAGGTGGGATGTGTCGGTGCAGGCTCGATGGGCCGAAATGGCCTCTATCTGCACTGTGGGGTTTCTGTGATTTCTGTGATTTCCCAGGAACGGCTTGCCAGAGCAGATTTGCTCTGATAACGGACCACAGTTTGTGTCCGAAGAGTTTCAGAAATTTATGAGAAGGAATGGGGTAAGGCATTACACATCCGCCCCGTATCATCCAGCCAGAAATGGATTGGCTGAGAGGTTCGTACAAACCTTTAAAAAGGCAGTAAGGGCCATGTGCGATGATGACATTTCACTACAGCATAAGGTGGACAATTTCCTGTTAGCCTACAGAAATGCGACACATGCAGTTACCAACCAGACCCCGGCCATGATGTTCTTTAACCGAAGGTTGAGATCTCGTCTGGATTTGCTCAGACCAAATGATGAAGAAATGTTGAGGATAAGCAATTCCAGCACATCAATGAGAAGCTGACAAGGAGCTTCAATGTAGGACAACCAGTCTTGGCCCGCAACTACCGAACAGAGAAATGGCAACCCGGAATGATATGCACATGGCAGGGGCCACTAATGTACACAGTGGATGTCGGGGAGAACATTGTGAGACGCCACGTCGACCAGATCCTAGCGTCACAGGAATGAGTCAACCCCATGTCTCGCGTACCTGGGGATGAACCCGACATACCGGTAGCATCTACCTCAGAAACAGTAGCAGCGGAAACTGATGAACTAACCGACGAAAGGGGGCCAGAATCGCCTCCGCACCAAGAACAAGAACCTCAGGAAAGGCGCTATCCAGAAAGGATCAGGAAGCCGCCCCAAAGACTGAATCTATAAATGGACTATTTCAGTTAAATGTGCATGTTAAAGTGTTAACTGTTATTTGAATGTTATGGGTACTGTTAATCTAAAAGGGGAGGAATTGTAGTGTATGTACCTTTAAGGGAGAACTACTTTTACAGCTCCTGTATACTGTAGTACCGGCAGTGACCACACCTGTATATAAGCCTTGAGCATGCCTCTGTACTGTTAGTCTTTAGACTACCCTCCTCCAGTAAACACCTGTTGATTGTTAATTTACAGCCTCCGTCTAGTTATTGGAAAACATCATACTTTAAGAATCACGGATTCAACAAAAGCGCTAACCAATATCAGGTGCAGTCTAATCGTAAGTTATCATTGCCACAGGCTCTTTCCAGTTCTTAAAGGGGAGGTTCATTCATGCTGCAGAACCTCATTCTCAGCATTGCTGCCTGTGAACCTGTGACAGCAAGCAGGAGCAGGCCAAGTCCAAGGAGCCGGGCGATTCAACCAGCTATACTCATGGCAGATCCATGCCCCAGGGAGAGAGCCCGCAGATTTTCGGACCAAACATCGGAAGAGTTGGTGTCCGCTGTGGAGAGACGGAGGGCGGTGCTCTACCCGAAAAGTGGCAGGAGGCTCTCGCCGCAAGTCTTCCGTGCCATGTGGAGGGAGATTGCCCATCAAGTCTCGGGCAGCACTGTGGTCCCCAAGACACATACACAGCGCAGGAAGAAATTTAACGACCTCACTCGGGTGGTCAGGGTGAGTCACTGCCTCAACAAATGCTACATACCACCGTCTGAACCACAGTCTGCACACACTGGCCAAAGCACCACACCCCCAGCACTCACCCACCAACAATCTCTACCTACCAACACTCACACCCACATCTCACTCCTTGCACACAATGACAGCTATTCAACTATGGCAGGCACATCACCCAAACACATTGCTCCACACTCACTCACACACTTCCCTTTCTCTTGCAGGCCAAGGTGACTCACAACAAGAGGGAGCAGAAGCGCACAGGCTGGGGACAAGCTGACACCCAACCACTGTCTGCGCTGGAAAATAGTGTGCTGGAGATTATTGAGCACCACCAGGTGGTGGGTGCTGTGGCCACCTGCAATGTTGACCCCTTTGGGGACAACAATGGTATGCTCGTCCCTACTCCTTCTTCTCATATCCCACTTCTCCCTCACCCCACAAGCCTTTCCCACTTTCCAGCTTATCATGCTGTATGCATGCATTTCTCCTTTCCTGCCTTCCTCCCCTCACCTTAACCTGACTCTTGTGCCTTTATACTTTCAGACAATCAGCAAGCACCCGAGCAGCCCGTCCCTGAGGGCACGGTGGAGAGCGATGGGGGAGAAGAACACAGCGTGTCACTGCATGTCTCACCCGCAGACACCAGCTCAGATACTGGCACTATGCATTCTTTAGAGGCTAGTATAGTAGCAGGATCTGCACTGGCTGAGGCACCGGGGATGAGTGGGCTGCAGCAAGGCCAGGGGGAAAGGGTAGCTTGGGGGCCAGCTCCCCGGAGGGCGAGTTCGCGTGCGAGTTCTACTGCACAGGACTCAAATGAGGACCTCGATGGGGAGGCCTTTAGAAGAAGGGTGATGGGCATGCACACTGAGATGATAGGTGCAATGGCAAGGATGCCTGAGAGCCTGTTGGCAATGGTAAGGAGTGTGGAGAAGTCCGCCTCCAACATTGCACAAGGCACACCATGGAGCCCATCATTTTCAGTCTGGAAAAGATGGTTGACTCCCAGAGAGATCGTGGCGACCCAGACCTGATGCCGCGTGCAATGGGCGATCTGACAGCTTCCATTGCAACACAGGCGGAAGCCACACAACATCTTAGTGCTGTAATGCAGTCTATGGTTGGTGCCATTCAATCTCAGACTGCTCTCATACAGCCTCAGCTTGATGCCATGCAAGCTCTGAATGCTGCCATCGTGGCTGGATCTACCACCATCGACCGGGGCTTTCAAGGTGTCGTTGCAGGCCAGCAATCTGTGCTCCAACTGATTGCTAGGGATACTGAGGTGCTGCCCTGGGGAAGTGGCAGTGGGTCAGTGGAGCAGGAACCTGTTGTCCTCTCTCAGGATGACAGCATTCCTGCTCCCACCATTGCCACTTTGCCATTGCCTTTGTTGCTGCCTGTCATCCAGCCAGCCCAGACTGCTGCCTCCATGCTGAGGTGGTGCAGTCTACAGCCGGGTCTTCCAGGCCCAGAACTGGTCGAGGGCGTCCTGCAAGGCCATCTGAAGTCTCCTGCATGGACACTCAGCAGTCTTCCACCAGCCCTGCTGCAGCCATTAGGCCAACACTTCGTAGCAGCACTAGAGTAGGCAAAGGCACAGTAACGAGAGACACTAAGGGATAGCACAAGGGTGAATTGGCAATATTGTTGTTGTAAATATGTGTTTACTGATTACTGATAAATTTATTAATTCACTTCGGATAATTTTGTTTTGTCTATCATTTCAGCTTTGCGCTGTGATATAACCTGCGACAGGGATGGAATGATGGGGATGTGGTGAGCAATGGGGATCTGGGATTTAATTTATTGGAACTGCAGTCTGATGAGGCGGTCACAGACCATCCTTCTGGAAGGCCGATTGAGTGGCTGCCTCCTCCCTCGCTCCTGTTCCTCCTCCTCGTCCTCCTTATCTTTCTCGTCCTCCTCGTTGTCCTCCTCTCCCTCTTCTTCCTCCTGAGCTGGTCCCGCAATCCCTGCTGGCAAGGGTTGGGCCCTCATGATTGCCAGATTGTGGAGCATGCAGACTAATAGGGACACCCACTCCGGTGAGTACTGGAGGGCTCCTCCCGAGTGGTCAAGGCAGCGGAACCGTTGCTTCAGCAGGCTAATGGTCTGCTCAATGATGAGCCTGGTGGCAGCATGGCTCTCATTATGTGAGTGCTGTGCAGACGTGTTGGGTTTGCGGAGGGCAGTCTTGAGCCAGTTGGAGAGCGGATGGCCCTTGTCTCTGAACAGCCAGCCGCGAGCTTGATGTGGTGGCTGGAAGAGTGCTGGCACACCGGTCTGGCACAGGATGAAGGCATCGTGGCTGCTGCCAGGATAGCAGGCATTGACATTTAGGATTCACTGTTTGTGGTTGCACACCAACTGCACATTAAGTGAGTGGTAGCCTTTGCAGTTATAGAAGCTCTCAGGATTGTTATGCGGAGCCCGCAAAGCCACACGAGTGCAGCCAATGGTGCCCTGCACCATGGGGAATCCCGCTATCCTGGCAAAGCCACATGAACGCTCATCCTGCTTCTCTCTGGTGATGGGGAAGGAAATATGATCCCTTCTCCTACTGTAGAGAGTCTCTGTGACCTCCCAGATGCAGCGATGATGGCGAACTATGATATGTTAGCTATGTCTCCTGTTGCAGACTGGAAGGATCCGCTGGTGAAGAAATTGGGGGCGACAGTGACCTTGACTGCCACTGAGAAAGCTGTCCTTGTCCTGATCTGAGGCTGGAGGTCTGGTTGCAGGGGGTGGCAGAGTTCTGTGACCACCTCCTTGCTGAAGCGGAGCCTTCTAAGACACTGCTCCTGGCTTAATTGAAGGTAGGAGAATTGCTGTCAGAAGACCCTCGGAGGGTAAGGCCTCCTGTTGAGAGCCCTGATGGCCCTCCACCTCCTCCCTCTGGCCACATGTTCCAATCTTTCTTGCTGCCTGCACTCCCTCCGCCGTAGATGCTGGAGGGCGAGGTCGACTACCAGTACAGCCCCCATTAATGAAAGGAAGTGCAGCAGTTTGATATTTTGTGAGAATAAATGTAACTAACTTTTAGAAGCCGCAACACTCTGGAGACTAAACAACCTTAGAATGACTGAATTCAACACTTGAACTATCTCAAACTGACAAGGAAGCAGTGAAACACCACTAAGCTGACAGCTGTGACTCCTTACACATGATCCCTTTAAATAGTGCTCCTGGAGCCGGCATCTGCCTACTTGACGCCTCCTCTCCCTGTCGCTGTCAGGACCAGGCACTAAGGCAGGGGGCGATCCTCAATTTGGCAGATCGGGCGCCCAGTGAGCGTCGCACATTTGTTGACATCACGATCTGTCTGGCGCTGAAATCTCTGGCGCTAACTCGTAGCTGCGACGCTACGGCGGGGGGGGGGGCGAATTTGGCGTGTGGTGCTGGGTTTGTCTTGCCGCGGCGCTACTGCCTCATCGCCCTGTTAGCACCCTCGCCAGGTGCTAACTGGAAGCGCTAAGGTACCGAAATTCTACCCCCTAGTTCTAAAAAGACTGCTGTGGCACTGAGTAGGAACTACCACTAGATGTCATTAAGGCTATAGCAATATTGTAGAGTTCTGGCTACATACTGGTGCTGATCTAGTATTCGGATAGTCCGTAGTAAAAACAATATTTTTCAATCCATGTTGTCATTGCAAATACTGGCTCATGCCAGTGGCTATCACGTGGATCAGGGTGCTGTGTCTTTCTTCTGCTCTCCCATTCACATCTTAACCTCTCCATGAAAGGTACGTTTTGTAAATCCACATTGGATAGTGTGCTTTATTACTGGTGCTTGTTGACAGAGATTTTTCTGTGAATAATATTTGTTCTAGGTCTTCTGGGAAGTAACCAACTTAACTTTTTAAAATGTTATCAATATTCATTTGACTAATAAGTACTGCTGCAATAACTCTGGCAGTTTTGCTCCTTTTCTGTCTTGTAATTTGCAACTTTTGTGGGGTTTTCTATTTGTGTGCGAGATTTGAGTTCTGTGTAGTCCACAGTATTAATATTTGGCCAAGATGGCTCTCGCTGTGGCAGTGGGAAGTCTAAGAATGTTGCAAAGTTCAGCTCCAGTTGCATTTCCTCAGATAATGTAGCAGGCCATGCTCAAAAGTAGCAAGACCTGGACAACATCCAGACTTGAGTTGATAAGTGACAAGTAACATTTGTGCCACAGAAGTGCCAGGTAATCACCATCTGCAACAAGAGACAGCATAACCACCTCCCCTTGACATTCAACGGCATTACCATCACCATGTCACCATGCCCCCCAGCGTCAACATCCCGGGGGAGTCACCAATGACCAGAAAGTTAACTGGACCAGCCAGATAAATACCGTGGCTACTAAAACAGGTCAGAGACTGGGTATTCTGTGGCAATTGACTCATGACCTGACTCCCCAAAGCCTCTTCACCACCTACAAGGCACAAGTCAGGAATGTGATGCAATACTCTCCACTTTCTGGATGGGTGCAGCTGCAACAATACTCAAAATGCTTGACACCATCCAGAACAAAGCAGTTCACTGATAGCACCACATCCACTAGTCTAAACACCCACCGTCTCCACTATCAGTGTACCGTGACTGCAGTGTACTTTCCTTGTGGGGGTCAGGAGGAGCAGGAGTGGTTTCAGCTGACAGCCTCCTGTCGCCCAACACTCACTCCCGCCTACTGGCCATCTCGCGCTTCCCACCGGTTTCGGGTGGGCAACTGCCCAGCGCCATGCAGATGAGGCCTGGGAGTTAAAGTCACCTGAGACTCAAGCTGCTGAGATCAGGGAGGAATGCAGCTCACCTTGGTCCTTGCCCATCCGATTCACACCCCAAGGTAAAACGGGGGCTACAGTCTTTGTATCAGTTATGATCCTAATGAATGCTGTACAGCAAACCTGTAATATCACACATTGGTTATGTGGTTGTATTTACTTACGACATTGTAGGTCTGTCCCACAGTAGATCCACCACATAGTTTCTCTTTCTTTGACTGCACTTAAAAGTAATTTCTTCAAGGTTAAAGTTATTCAGCTTTTGATTTTCTCAATATTGACATAATTTTCATAAGTTATATTGTGTAGAATATACTTCAGGAAGAATGAGCTGCATTGTTTTCGAGTGTGCCTGTGGTTGGAACCGTACACAACCTTTGTTACAATATTTCAGCCTAGAAGAATAAATACAACCTGTAGACAATGCTGTTCTCTTTCCCAGTTATGTGCACTTTAGATTTCCAGCAGCTGCAGTATTTTGCTGCTGTTTATATGCATTTTAGTCTTGCTGAACTTCATAAACAAGATAACCACCCAGTGGAGGTTTGACTTTGAGCGATAGTGTAAAACAAGCGATATTGATTCAGCCGCCTACTATATATCCTTCCTGAAAATCGGGAGAGAGGTATAATGGGTGGCTGAATTGATATCTCCCGTTTTACACAATCACCGAAAGTCAAAATGACCCTGGATAACTTAGAAACTACTTTAGAAAATTGTATGAGGGTATCAAAGCTTCGCAACGATCTGGATACTTTTTCAAAATATAAATCCCTGAATCCCTTGGCAAAATAGGGAATTAAAATTTTTCTTTGATCCATGTAGTTTGATTTAAATGAAATGGCCAAAGCCACTAGACATAGTAAAATATTTTTCCATTTATGCTTTCCCCACAGAAAAGTGTTCTCACATATCTAAAGCTGATAGACATTGTGCCGCATTTATCTCCTTCTGTGGCTCGGTGTCAAAACTGTTTTTATTGATAACGCTCTTGTTAAGCCCCTGGGGCATTTTGCTATATTGAATGCGCTATATAAATGTAAGTTGTTGGTGCATTTGAGATGATTAATAAGAAATATAAAAAGCTTTTGGAGTTGATTTTTATTTCTTAAACCATTTGCAACCAACAGGAATAGGATAAGAAAGCTAAAAGCATTTTGATAAGCAATGAAGTAAAATGGAAATATTCTTTAGCAACTTAGGAAGAAATTATTTTTCTATTTTACAGTATCTAAGGAATTATTATGTTCGTGAGTAAAGAGCCTGCCCTATGGGATTCTTGTCAAGCGTTTAAGAAAAGCTTAGGAAGGAATTGCTTTTTAATGCCAGTTGAATGTGGGAGCTTGGATTCTTTCTTGAGACTAGTGACAAGAAAACTAAAATGATTCAGATTTAGGTCTAGCCCCATAGCAGTGAACCCATAGCACAGAAATATAATAAATTTGGACATTTTAAACTACAGATGCTGAACATACATATCAAGAGAATGGACATTTGTTACTCTGAGCACATATGCTTGGACAGACATAACAGGTACTACAGACACTATGACATAAAAACAGAAGGTGCTGGAAGGACTCAGCAGGTCTGTGGGGAAAACAGATAAATTCACATTTCAAGTATGGACTCTTCATCCAGAACTTCAGGATATTACAGATGAACATCATTTTTAAAAAGGAACAAAGGCAAGGGGAGGAAACATGCACACACATGCACACACACATACGTAAAGTGCTTAAGTGGAAAACACAAAATGGTTAAATGGCAGGAGTGATTTTAGCATGAAACAATAGGAGGCATAATGAGACTTAAGGCATCTCCGTAAACACATAATTTGGTGTTTTGTGATTAGCTCCTAGACATCGTTGTGTCACTTTGTGATATTTCTATTTATCTCTCTCTCTGTCTCACACCTGTAAAAATTCTAATTACCGATGATGAACAAAACATAGGTGACAATTAGAGCTTTCAAAATTCAAATAAATTATTTTTTTTAATTTGAAGAAAAATCTGAAATCTGTGACTGACAACTATTAGTTATCAGCAAAACCCACATATAATCAGGTGACATTTAGAGGTTGTTTTCACCATTAACACAGCACAGATAAAGTAAGGATAATTAGAAGCAGCTTGCTTCAAAATTCAATCACAGTAATTTGTGTTTTAAAAAAAAAGTATGTTAAGCTGACGACAGACACACTAGGGGAAATTTTCATCTCATGACCAACCCGTTTATGCCTACTGTTTATGCAGTAGTGAAACTAAGATCACATGGAGAGTAGAACCATAGACTTCCTGTTGGTTGTCTGCCCATTTCAGTTTTTGGTTGGACCTTGATTTAGGTGCTTGAGCTTTCGTCTGAAACAGGCAGGGGCTGAATGAGTATATGCAAATTGGGGCCAAATTATATTGTCAAGACCCCCAACACCATTTTCATCTCTGCCTGCATTGCTATCGCCAGTTCCTCATCTTTCCCACAAACCATGGGCAGTAAACGTCGGAAGATGGCCATTTCCAGCTGTATTTAAAGGGATTCTCGGCTGCTCTCATGTAAAAGGCTGTAATAATTCAGAAGCCATTTTGTGGTTTCTGGCTACCTAGATCATTTATTTCAGACTGCCTGTAATGGCTGTAGAATGTTCCGAAGTCTTAAGGGACTTCAGAGGGTCATCAGGAGAGAGCACAGCATCATGAATGTGGATTCTAGGTACCCTACTTAAGCTGGGTCCGGAGTTTGAAGGAGGGCAGACCTGGTGGAATCAGTTCACCCTGAGAGATGATGCCTGATGCTTTAAGGAGCTGTTTTCAATCATTCTCTCCAAATGGTCCCCCAAGGCCTGACGTCCAGTGTCCAAAGCATCTACATTGAATGCACTGACTGGTTTGAAGGCCTCTCTGTTAAGGGGGATGGATGTAAATAGTTCTGGTGCTGCCACTCACTCCAGGTAATGTTGAATTTTGTCAAATCTTTCTCGGATATTGGCACATGGAACAACATTAGAATCTGTCATCTGTCTCAGGTCCTCTGTGATAGTCCTCAGTGTGATGTTCATCCAGCGTCTTTTTTTTTAGAGCAGGATCCCTGAGATCTGAATCTGCAGGCTTTAGAGCCAGGTATTGACTTCTGTGGAGCCTCTGCTCCCCATGGTCTAACCACCTCCCCTTGACATTCAATTACATTACCATCGCCAAGTCCCTCACTATCAACATCCTGGGGGTCACCATTAACCAGAATCTTAACTGAACCAGCCACATAAATACTGTGGCAACAAGAGCAGGTCAGAATCTAGGTATTCTGTGGCGAGTGTCTCACTTCCTGACTCCCCAAAGCCTTTCCACCATCTACAAGGCACAAGTAAGGAGTCTAATGGAATACTCTCCACTTGCCTGGATGAATGCAGCTCCAACAACACTGAAGAAGCTCGACACCATCCAGGACAAAGCAGCCCGCTTGATTGGCACCCCATCCACCACCTTAAACATTCACTCCCTCCACCACTGGCATACCGTGGTTGCAGTGTGTACCATCTACAAGATGCACTGCAGCAACTCACCAAGGCTTCTTCGGCAGCACCTCCCAAACCCGCGACCTCTTCCACCTAGAAGGACAAGGGCAGCAGGCGCATGGGAACACCACCACCTCCAAGTTCCCCTCCAAGTCACACACCATCCTGACTTAAAAGTATATCGCCGATCCTTCATCGTCGCTGGGTCAAAATCCTGGAACTCCCTACCTAACAGCATTGTGGGAATGTACCATCACCACACGGACTGCAGTGGTTCAAGAAGGCAGCTCACCATCACCTCAACGGCAACTAGGGATGGGCAATAAATGCTGGCATTGCCAGCGATGCCCTGATCCCATAAAAATGAATAATTAAAAAAAAAAAAACATTTTCATCTCTGGATTCCTGTAAATAGTTGCAGGTGGTTGCTTTATCAGGAGTGTAAAATTCTCAAGCAGCTATGTGTGTGTGGCGATTGTTTTTTGGCCAAGCACAAACGACCTGCTGGTCAGGTGGAAGACCAGATGAATTGATTGGCGAGCCAGCTGCTCAGCCCACTCCGACCAAGGCTGGAGAGAGGCAACCAAACAGAAGTCAGAGATCTGAAGCTAATGAGATCAGCAACGGGAATTTTCTCAGGGGTTCACCCAATCGGCAACTTTAACTTCAACGGAAGATCATCAGTCACCCCATTTACACCACATAAACTGGATTTCGGCTGGTCTTTCACCAGTTACATTGGCTAATTTGGGGAACCCACAAGGAAATTCCTAGTTCAGGTGTTATAAATGTGGTGAGGTAGGCCACAATACAAACCACCACTGGTCTCTGACTGCACCTTCATGATAGTGCGTGGCAACCTGGTGAAGGAATACCATTATCTGGAACATAGGATCTGTTTCTGGGAGTGACTGATGCCAAGGAACCTGGGAAGCTATGCATGGCAGACCCGAATTTGTAACATTCCTCTTAACCTTTCTAATCTTCCTTTTTGTAATTTTCTTATTTATATTTGTCCTGACTTTCTTTTCTTATTATCTGCCCTGTAAGTGCTACCTCAAAAGCAGGGAGACCGAGGAAAGGGAAACAGGGATAAAAGCAAAAGATAGGAAGGAGAAAAACAAAATTGGCAGTCAGAGAAATCAATGGTTTAAATCAAATGTGGCCACAGTAAATAATAATTCTAATAGGTCTAAGAGCGTTAAAAAAACAAGCCTGAAGGCTTTGTGTCTTAATGCGAGGAGCATTTGTAATAAGGTGGACGAATTGGCTGCGCAAATAGAGGTAAACGAATATGATTTGGTTGGGATTATGGAAACGTGGCTCAAGGATGCCCAAGACTGGGAACTCAACACCCAGGGGTATTCGATATTCAGGAAAGATAGGCAAAAAGGAAAGGGACGTGGGGTAGCATTACTGGTTAAAGAAGGGATTAATACAATTGTAATGAAGGATATTAGCTCTGATGATGTGGAGTCTGTATGGGTAGAATTGAGAAATACTAAGGGGAAAAAAACATTAGTGGGAGTGATATATAGACCTCCCAACAGTAAGGCGGAGGTTGGGGATGGCATTAAAAGGGAAATTAAAGAAGCGTGCAATAAGGGCACAGCAGTCATCATGGGTGACTTTAATCTACATATAGATTGGGCCAACCAAATTAGTAACAATACTGTGGAGGAGGAATTCCTGGAGTATTTACGGGATGGTTTCCTGGACCAATGTGTCGAGGAACCAACCAGAGATCAGGCCATCTTAGACTGGGTATTATGTAACGAGAAAGGATTAATTAGCAATCTTGTTGTACGAGGCCCCTTGGGTTGGAGCGATCAAAATATGATCGAATTCTTCATTAAGATGGAGAATGAAGTAGTTGACTCAGAGACTAGGGTCCTCAATTTAAATAAAGGAAACTACGATGGTCTGAGGAGCGAGTTGGGTAGGATTGATTGGGGAATAGCACTCAAAGGGTTGACGGTGGATAGGCAATGGCAAACATTCAAAGACCGAATGGATGAGCTACAGAATTTGTTCATCCCAGTTTGGCATAAAAATAAAACAAAAAAGGTGACTCAACCGTGGCTAACAAGGGAAATTAGGGATAGCATAAGATCCAAGGAGACGACATATAAATTGGCCAGAAAAAGCAATAATCCTGAGGATTGGGAGCAGTTTAGGATTCAACAAAAGAGGATAAAGGGATTAATTAAGAAAGGGAAAATAGAATATGAGAGTAAGCTATCAGGGAACATAAAAACTGACTGTAAAAGCTTTTATAGATATGTGAAGAGAAAAAGATTGGTGAAGTCAAGTGTAGGTCCCTTGCAGTCAGAATCAGGGGAATTTATAATGGGAAACAAACAAATGGCGGACCAACTAAATTCACACTTTGGTTCTGTCTTCACAAAGGAGGACACAAATAACCTCCCAGAGATGCCGGGGAACATAGGGTCTGATGAAAGGGTGGAACTGAAAGAAATCAGTATTTGTAGGGAAATGGTGTTAGGGAAATTGACGGGATTGAAGGCCGATAAATCCCCAGGGCCTGATAATCTACATCCCAGGGTACTTAAGGAAGTGGCCCCAGAAATAGTAGATGCATTGCTAGTCATCTTCCAGAACTCGATAGACTCTGGAACAGTACCCATGGATTGGAGGGTAGCTAATGTTACCCCACTATTCAAAAAAGGTGGTAGAGAAAAAGCGGGGAATTATAGACCGGTAAGCCTGACATCGGTAGTGGGGAAAATGCTAGAATCTATTATAAAAGATGTAATAGCAGAGCACTTGGTAAGCAGTAACAGGATCGGACAAAGTCAACATGGATTTACAAAAGGTAAATCATGCTTGACTAATCTACTGGAATTTTTTGAGGATGTAACTGGTAAAATAGATAAGGGAGAACCAGTGGATGTGGTGTATTTGGACTTTCAGAAGGCTTTCGATAAGGTCCCGCATAAGAGATTAGTGTGCAAAATTAAGGCACATAGGAGCAGTAGTAGGCCAATTGGCCCCTCGAGCCTGCTCCACCATTCAATAAGATCATGGCTGATCTGATTCTAACCTCAAATCTTCTATCACTCTCCATCCCACGCGAACCCATGTGATCTCCCGGGAGAGGCGAAAAACCAGATAAAAAACCAATGGCCAATTTGGGAGAAAAAATCTGGGAAATTCCTCTCCGACCCATCTAGGTGATCGAAACTCTTCCAGGAGATCACTCTGTCCCTATATTTTCTACAGTACTTACCTTCTGTAACGGCGATCTCCACCCCAGCCAGGAACAGGAATAAAACCATCTCCTGAAATCTAACACAGAATTAGAACACAAGAAGTCGGAACAGAACCAGGCTACCTGGCCCCTGGGCCCGCTCCACTACCCACAGGGCCATGACCATTCCGAACCTAGACTCATGTCCAATTTCCTGCCTGCTCCCCGTAACCCTTAATTCCCTTTACTTCTAGGAAACTATCTATTTCTGTTTTAAATTTATTTAATGATGTAGCTTCCACAGCTTTCTGGGGCAGCAAATTCCACAAACCTACCACCCTCTGAGTGAAGAAGTTTCTCCTCATCTCAGTTTTGAAAGAGCAGCCCTTTATTTTAAGATTATGCCCCCTAGTTCTAGTTTCACCCATCATTGGGAACATCCTCACTGCATCCACCCGATCAAGCCCCTTCACAATCTTATATGTTTCAATAAGATCGCCTCTCATTCTTCTGAACTCCAATGAGTAGAGTCCCAATCTACTCAACCTCTCCTCATATGACCACCCCCTCATCCTCGGGATTAACCGAGTGAACCTTCTTTGTACTGACTCGAGAGCCAGTATGTCTTTTCTTAAGTATGGACACCAAAACTGTATGCAGTATTCCAGGTGCAGTCTCACCAATACCTTGTATAACTGCAGCAATACCTCCCTGTTTTTATATTCTATCCCCCTAGCAATAAAGGCCAACATTCCATTGGCCTTCTTGATCACTTGCTGCACCTGCATACTAACTTTTTGAGTTTCGTGCACCAGGACCCCCAGATCCCTTTGTACTACAGTACTTTCCAGTTTCTTGCCATTAAGATAATAACTTGCTCTATGATTTTTCCTGCCAAAGTGCATAACCTCACACTTTCCAGTATTGTATTCCATCTGCCAAATCTCTGCCCACTTACTTAGCCTGTCTATGTCACTTTGCAGGTTTTTTATGTCCTCCTCACTCAATACTTTCCCTCCCATCTTTGTATCATCTGCAAACTTTGATATGTTACACTCGGTCCCCTCCTCCAAATCGTTAATATAGATTGTAAAGAGTTGGGGACCCAGCACTGACCCCTGCGGAACACCACCAGTTACTGATTGCCAGTCTGAGAATGAACCATTTATCCCAACTCTCTGCTTTCTGTTAGAGAGCCAATTCTCCACCCACGCCAGAATATTACCCCCAATCCCATGATTTTTTGTCTTGAGCAATAATCTTTTCTGTGGCACCTTGTCAAATGCCTTTTGGAAGTCTAAATACACTACGTCCACTGGTTCTCCTTTATCCACCCTGTATGTTACTTCCTCAAAGAACTCAAGCAAATTTGTCAAACATGACTTCCCCTTCATGAAACCATGCTGAGTTTGTCCTATTAAATTATGTTTATCCAAATGTCCCGTTACTGTCTCCTTAATAATGGACTCTAACATTTTACCAACCACAGATGTTAGGCTAACAGGTCTATAGTTTCCAGCCTTTTGCCTACTACCCTTTTTAAATAAGGGTGTTACATTAGCAGTTTTCCAATCTGCTGGGACCTTTGCTGAGTCCAGGGAGTTTTGGAAAATTATTACCAATGCATCCACAATCCCTACCATCACTTCCCTCAAGACGCTAGGATGTAGGCCATCAGGTCCAGGGGATTTATCCGGCTTAAGTCCCATTATTTTACCAAGTACCACTTCCTTAGTGATTTTAATCATATTTAGCTCCTCTCCCCCTAGAGCCCCCTGTTTGTCCAGTGTTGGGATATTCTTAGTGTCCTTTACCGTAAAGACTGATACAAAATATTTGTTCAGCGTTATTGCCATCTCTATGTTTTCCACCATTAATTTCCCAGTCTCATCCTCTGAGGGACCAACATTTACTTTAGCCACCCTTTTTCTTTTTATATAACTATAGAAACATTTGCTATCCGTTTTTATATTTTTTGCTAATTTACTTTCATAATCTATCTTCCCTTTCTTAATCAATCTTTTAGTTATTTTTTGCTGTCATTTAAAGACTTCCCAATCTTCTATCTTCCCACTAGATTTGGCTACCTCATATGCCCTTGTTTTTAGTCGGATACTATCCTTAATTACTTTACTTAGCCACGGATGGCTATCTTTTCTTTTACACTCTTTTTTCCTCAGTGGAATATGTTTTTTTGGAAGTTGTAAAATAACTCCTTAAATGTACACCTCTGATCATGTACCGTCTTACCCTTTAATCTATTTTCCCAGTCCACTCTAATCAATTCCGCTCTCATACCTTCATAGTCTCCTTTATTCAAGCTCAGCACGCTTGTTTGAGATCCAACCTTCTCACCCTCCACTTGAATATGGAATTCAACCATGTTAATATCACTCATTCCAAGGGGATCCTTTACTAGGACATTTTTAACTAATCCTGTCTCATTACACAGGACCAAATCTAAGGTTGATTGCCCCCTGGTCGGTTCAGTTACATACTGCTCAAGAAACCCATCCCTAATACAGTCAATGAACTCATCCTCAAGGCTGCTCTGCCCAGATTGATTTGTCCAGTTAATATGATAGTTAAAATCCCCCATAATTATAGCTGTTCCCTGATTACAAGTGTTAAGTCCGTGAATGATTGAGACACGAACTAACAGGAGTGAAAACAAACAGATCTTTACTGGTGAAAGGCAATAACGAAACTAAACAACAGAGGCTCTCTAGCACCTTTTATACAGGGGTGGTCACTGCCGGTACTGCAGTCTGAGACCAGTTATTCTCTTAAAGGTACATACACAACAATTCTTCCCCTTTTAGATAAACAGTACATAACATTCATTTAACAACTAATGATAACAAATTACAATCACAATTACTGTTGCTAGATACATTGGTTAAGTTTAAGCAATTATAAGTTCAGTCTTTGAGGAGACTTCCTGATTCTGTCTGGATAACGCCTCTTTGGGGTATCAGGTTCTTCTGGCAATGTTGAGTCGGAATCAATGTCGTTGTTTGGTTCATCTGCTTCCAATATTACCGGTTCTGCGGTAGCTGCGATTGGAACATCGATTTCATTACCAGGTGTATCAGATCGTGGTGTGGAGTTGACGTTTTCCCGTGACTCTAGAATCTGGTCAGCATGGCATCTTACAATGCTCTCCCCAATGTCCACGGTATACATGAGAGGTCCTTGTCGTGTACAAATCGTTCCTGGTTGCCATTTCTCAGTGCGGTAGTCCCGGGCCAAAACTGGTTGATCTATCTTAAAACTCCTGGTCGGCCTTTCATTCATATTCTGAAACTGCCTGTTCTCCACATCTCTTCGGACGTTTGGCTTAACCAAATCCAAGCGGCATCATAGCCTTCGATTGAAGAACATCATGGCTGGAGTTTGGCTGGTAACCGCATGTGTCGCATTCCGGTAGGCAAACAAGAAGTTGTCCACCTTGTGTTGTAGGGGTATATCTTCATTACACATTGCCGTGATAGCCTTCTTGAATGTTTGGACAACCCTCTCGGCCAATCCATTAGTGGCTGGATGATATGGGGCAGATGTGTAATGCTTAACACCATTGTTCTTTAAGAAACTCCGGAACTCTTCAGACACAAACTGTGGTCCATTGTCAGAGCAAATCTGTTCAGGCAGCCCATTCCTGGCGAATATGGTTCGTAAAACTGTGATAGTTTTTCCGTGGTGGTTGAGGACATTTTTATTACCTCTGGCCACTTTGAATGTGCATCCACCGCAATTAAAAACATCGAGTCCATGAAGGGACCAGCAAAATCAATGTGCACCCTTTGCCATGGAGATAAGGGCCACTCCCATGGATGCAGAGGAGCTCGTGGTGGGGCGTTTTGGACCTTCTGGCATCCTGCACAGCTCTTGGTCATCTCTTTGATTTCTCTATCGATTCCTGGCCACCACACAAATGCTCTGGCTAAGCTCTTCATTTTTACCCCACCCAGATGACCCTCATGAAGCTCATTGAGCACTCTATCCGTCAACTTAGGTGGAATTACTACTCTGGATCCACACATCAAGGTTCCTCTGCACACTGACAGCTGTTCTCTTCTCGGTGAGAATGCTGGCAGCAGTGGTTCGCCATGTGCTGGCCATCCCTTCACCGTGAAATCATAGACCCGTGATAGTGTCGGGTCATTCCGTGTTTCCTTTTCTATGTTTGCATTCGTCACAGGGAGACATTCGACTATGGTCGAGTGGAATAACTCCATTGGATCCACTGCAAGGTCTTCTTCTTCCACCGTCGGCAACGGTAGACGTGACAATCCATCAGCATTTCCATGCTGTTTAGTTCCTTTGTACTCGATGTCATATTGGTGTGCCCCTAGGAAAAGGGATCATCTCTGCAGCCGTTGTGCTGTCATTATCGGTACGCCCTTCTGAGGGTTGAAAATGGAGACAAGAGGTTGATGGTCGGTTAGTAGAGTAAATTTTTGACCGTGCAGCTAGTGATTGAACTTCTTCACCCCCCACACTAGGCTGAGGGCCTCTCTGTCAATCTGGGTGTAGTTACGCTCGGCAGAAGTTAACGAGCGTGACGCAAAAGCGATCGGCCTCTCCAAACCATCAAGGAATTTATGTGACAGTACCGCCCCAATGCCATAGGGAGACGCATCACACGCCAGCTTGATTGGCAGTGCTGTGTTGTAGTGAGCCAATACTTCCTTTGAAGTGATTAAGTCCTTACTCTTCTGAAAAGCACGCTTACAATCATCGCTCCATTTCCATGCTACCCCCGTTCGTAGCAGGGCGTTCAGTGGGTGCAGAATTGTCGACAAATTCGGCAAAAACTTATGATAGTAATTCACCAACCCGAGGAATGACCTCAGTTGCGACACATTTTCAGGCGCTGGGGCCTTAACAACCGCTTCAATTTTGTCAGGGGACTTATGTAGCCCCTCTTCATCAATCACGTGGCCACAATACGATATCTGTTTCTTAAAAAATTCGCACTTGGGGCGGTTGGCTCGCAGCCCATGCTCCCGTAGTCTAGTGAGCACCTGTTCTAGGTTGTTAAGGTGTTCACTGTCATCTTCACCTGTTACAAGGATGTCGTCCAAGTAACACTGAGTCCCCGGAATCCCTTGCAGGACTTGTTCCATCGCTCTTTGCCATATCGCCGGAGCCGATGCTACTCCGAATACCAATCGATGATACTGGTAAAGACCTTTGTGAGTGTTTATCGTAAGATACTTCCTAGAGGACTCTTCAACCTCCATCTGCAAATATGCTTGTGCTAGTTCAATTTGTGTAAAACGCTTCCCTCCAGACAGCGAGGCGAAGATGTCTTCTATCCTTGGAAGAGGATATTGTACTGTGCGAAGGACAGGGTTCACCGTCACCTTGAAATCCCCACAGAATCGAATCTTCCTTGGCTCTCCGGACTTATTGCTTAACGTTTTCTTCATGACAGGAACGATGGGTGTCGCCCACTCGCTCCAGTCGACCTTAGACAACACGCCCGCCCTCTCTAGATTCTCCAGCTCTGCCTCGACGGCTGGGCGAATTGCATATGGTACCGGTCTCGCTTTGAAAAACTTGGGAACTGCATTCTCTTCTATTTTTATCGAGGCGGTTATGCCTTTAAGCGTGCCCAGTTCTTGTTGAAATACCTCTTTGGCGTTAGCTAAGATTGTTAACAATCGTCCAGGAGTGACGTCTTCATCTTTTTTACCGTCCACCGTCATTGCATGAATGGAATGCCAATCTAAGTTTATCTTCCTGATCCATTCCCGTCCCAATAATGGTGGTCCACCATTTGGCAGTATGTAGAGATACAATTTCCGTATTTTCTTGCCATTGTATTCGACAGGCACCCTTATTTTTCCTCTGGGGTATACTTTTTGCCCCGTATACATCGTCAAGACGATGGATGTCTCTCTCAAGGGTATGTGTGAAAATAGCCGCTCGTAGTCTCGTCGATTCATGACGGTTAGCGCTGATCCTGTATCCAATTCCATTTTAACTTGGGACCCTGCTATCATGAGAGTGACCCAAATGGTTCGGTGATCCTCTTTTGCGATTACATTGTGAAGTTTGAGACAGCTTAGTCTCCTGTTTCCGGATTCACTATCGCTCATCTGGTCTTTGGAACTACTGTCTGTCATCTTTTGTACTTTCTTGTACGGTTCCTTAGTAGCCTTTTTGTTGTCGCTGGTCTTCTTCCCAGACCTACAAACTCGTGCAATGTGTCCAATCTTCCCGCATTGTCTGCGTATTTTGTCTTTGGACCAGCAGTCCTTCTGGCCATGGTTAGTTCTGCCGCAGCGATAACATTTTGCAAATCCTTGTGTCACTTCGTGGGTGCCGTATTCCTGTGGTTTTTGTTGAATTTCTGCAGCTCCCCTGGCTGCTGCTTCATACGATACTGCCACGCTGAAAGCCTTATCTAGCGTCAGCTCTTTTTCTGAGAGTAACTTCTTCTGTGTTCCTTCACTCAGGAGTCCACAGACAAATTTGTCCCGTAGGGTATCTGCCAGTCCTGCTCCGAACTGGCAGTGCTTTGATAGCTTGCATAGTTCTGTAAGATACTCAGCATTGCTCTCATCTTTGTGCTGAGTTCTCCTGTGGAATTTAAATCTTTCTGCTATCAACAGCGGTGCAGGGTTTAAGTGTTCCTGTAGGACAGCAACAATTTCGTTAAAACTCTTCGCCTTCGGTTTGGCTGGAGTAATCAGGTCCCGCAATAGGCCGTACGTTCTAGCGCCCATTACGTTTAACAATATCGATGCCTTTTTCCCCTCCGCTATATCGTTTGCCTCAAAATATACCTCGACTCTTTCCACATACGTGGTCCAGTCCTCTATTGTATTATCAAAAGCAGTGATACAGCCAGTCTTCGGCATCTTGCAAATCTAAAATGGCGCCTGCCGCGCTTTGCCTTCTTCCCCGATTTAACAAAATGGCGCCTCCCGCGCTTTGCCTTCTTCCCCGCTGTTGTTAGCGCTGCTTTCCACATTTTCTTGCGCGTATTCTTTTTCTTTTATTATTTTCCCGTCGTGGAGCGGACCCTCTGGGACACTTCCCTCCCTCTTCTGAGGTCCGAACGCTGCCCGGCTTTGAAACACTGGCCGCGCCCTGTGTGCTCCACCCTCTCTCTCTCTCTTTGCTTCCCGACTCGCTGCCTGGCCCCGTTGAAAAGCCACTCGATTGAGCTTCAGCCTGCTGCAGCCCAGGAAGGATCAGAGCACTACCTGCCACCAGCCCGATTAGCTGGGAAACCACGGACTGAGGAACCCAGCCTGGCTCTGGACAGTCTCTCCTGCAAGTTTTTAACCCGATGATTGACGGTCGACGCCCGTTTCTCGAGTTTCAATGGCCTCTATTTTTTTTTTCTTCTGGCTCCGACCTTCAACAATGTCATCGGAGCTGCTGCTGAGTTGCAGGTAAGTTCGTTTCTTACTCGTCGCCAGTGTTAAGTCCGTGAATGATTGAGACACGAACTAGCAGGAGTGAAAACAAACAGATCTTTACTGGTGAAAGGCAATAACGAAACTAAACAACAGAGGCTCTCTAGCGCCTTTTATACAGGGGTGGTCACTGCCGGTACTGCAGTCTGAGACCAGTTATTCTCTTAAAGGTACATACACAACAACAAGCCTCAACTATTTCCTGATTAATATTCCGTCCAACAGAGTTGCAACTGTTCGGAGGCCTATAGACTACGCCCACTAGTGTTTTTTTCCCCTTATTATTCCTTATCTCTACCCAAACTGTTTCACTATCCTGCTCCTTTGACCCAATATCATTTCTCTGTATTATAGTGATTCCTTCCTTTATTAACATAGCCACCCCACCTCCCCTCCCTTCCTGCCTGTCCTTCCTGATTGTTAAATAACCTGGTATGTTTAATTCCCAGTCATGGTCACCCTGCAGCCATGTTTCTGTAATGGCCACAAGATCATACCCATATGTAGTTATTTGTGCCGTTGTCTCATTCATTTTGTTACGAATGCTACGTGCATTCAGATAAAGAACTTTCAAATATGTTTTGTGACACTTAATTCCTGTTTTTTCCCCTTTTACTACTTTACCTTTTACTCCATACCTTCTGTCCCTTCCTGACACGTTCTGTTTTTTAATTTCCCCACTGCTACCTAAGTCTACCTAAGCTACCTTCTCCGTTGTCATTTCTGTTATTTGCTCTCTAGAAACCTCCCCCCCACTAATTAGTTTAAAGCCCTCTCTACAGCCCTAGTTATATGATTCACCAGGACTCTAGTCCCAGCACTGGCCAGGTGGAGTCCGTCCCAACGGAACAGCTCCCTCCTGTCCCAGTACTGGTGCCAGTGTCCCAAGAAGCAAAACCCATTTCTCCCACACCAATCTTTGAGCCACGCATTTAACTCTTTAATTTTATTTATCCTAGCCAAATTCGCTCGTGGCTCAGGTAATAACAGGCAGATTATTATTTGAATGGCAATAGATTGGGAGAAGGGGAAGTACAAAGAGACCTGGGTGTTCTTGTGCACCAGTCGCTGAAGGTAAGCATGCAGGTGCAGCAGGCGGTTAAGAAGGCAAATGGTATGTTGGCCTTCGTAGCAAGAGGGTTCGAGTACAGGAACAAGGATGTCTTGCTGCAGTTGTACAGGGCCTTGGTGGGACCGCACCTTGAGTATTGTGTGCAGTTTTGGTCACCTTACCTGAGGAAGGACGTTCTTGCCATGGAAGGAGTGCAGCGAAGATTCACCAGGCTGATACCTGGGATGGCAGGAATGACTTATGAGGAGAGATTGTGACGATTGGGCTTATACTCACTGGAGTTTAGAAGACTGAGAGGGGATCTCATCGAAACCTATAAAATTCTGTCAGGCCTGGACAGACTAGATGCAGGAAGGATGTTTCTGATGGCCGGGGAGTCCAGAACCAGGGGTCATAGTCTGAGGATAAGGGGTAAGCCATTTAGGACTGAAATGAGGAGGAATTTCTTCATCCAGAGAGTGGTGAACCTGTGGAATTCTCTGCCACAGAGGGCGGTGGAGGCCAGTTCATTAAATATATTCAAAAAAGAGTTGGATATATTTCTTAAGGCTAAAGGGATCACGGGATATGGGGAGAAGGCAGGGACAGGGTACTGAATTTGGATGATCAGCCATGATCTCATTGAATGGCGGAGCAGGCTCGAAGGGCTGAATGGCCTACTCCTGCTCCTATCTTCTATGTTTCTATGTTAAATGCTTTTTCAGTTTCATATTTGATCAATTTTCCCTATTCATTCAAGAAACTCCAGCTTTTAATACACTTCCTTTTATCCTTACTGGAATTCACTTGATCTGCACCCATTCCATCTCCCATTTTATCATTTCCCATTGCTGATCTATGGTTCTATCCTTTTCTGGGCAAGTTCCATCTTTAACTCACTGTAATTTTCTTTTTCTAGTCAAGTACCCTTGTCGTCAACTTTTCTTTTCCCTCGCCTATTCTTACACTGCATTTAATTATATTGCGGTTACTGTCTCCCAAATATTGCCCTACTTTTAGGTCATCTACTTGCTCATTAAGTAAATATATAATTGGGGTGGGAAGACATATTTCCTGCCAAAGTGCTTCACAACCAATTAATTATTTTTGAAATGTAATGGGGGAGAAATTCAGTAGGTTGCGCCACCCGTTAGTGCCTTAAGAGGGCGCTAAGTGGGTCACAAGCCAACTGGCGCCCGGGCGCGGCACTGCCCATGCCTCCCGCTAAATTCCGCGGGACGTTAGTGGTGGCGCTAACTGTTACCGCTGCTGCCGATGACATCATTGGTGTGCGCGGCGCCCCGCTGACGCCCCGGCTGTGATATTCAGCAGCGCCCCCTGATTTACCGCCGGACGCTACGTCCGACGGGTTCAGGGGGGCCTAGCTGCGGCCGGGGAGGCGCAAATTAAAGGCGAGGTGCGGGGTGTCCTTTTTTGTTGTTGGCCGCCTGCCAGCACCTGCCTGCGCTCCGGTCCCCGGCCTCCTGAACCCCCCCACCCCCGCGGAGTGCCGGCTGCGCTCCAAGAGCCCGGCACTTCTCTTCGGTACCGGGCTCTTTTGCCTGCACTCCTGATCCTCAGGGGCCCAGCTGGGCCCCAGATCGCGCTGCACAAGGCCCCTCCCCTTTAAGAAAGGGAGGAAGGCCTGCAATACCGCAGCGCGATGTGCCGCAGCGTGTGGCGCTGCAGCACGTTGCGCCACGATATTCACTCACAGCGCCCCAAGAGGGATGCGGGGTGCCTCCAGTGGCGCCGCGCTTCCCTTTGGGGCGCAACCACTCAATTTCCGGTGCGGGGGCGTGAATGTTTCCGGGGCGCTACTTTTAGCGCCCTGGCGAGGCTGGCGCCCCAAACGGGGCTATACTCAATTTCTCCCCCAATGATTCTTATTATGTAGGCAAATGTGGCAGTCAATTTACACGCAACAAGCATTACTGAGGTAAATGACCAGTTAATCTGTTTGGCGATGTTGAGGGATAAATATTGGTCAGGACATGAGGCAAACTCCAATGTCTTCTTTGAATTGTGCTATGGAATTGTTAATATCAGTCTGAATGGCCTTGGTTTAATGTCTCATCTGAAAGACAGCACCTTAATGCTGCACTGAATTGTCAGCCTAGACTATGTGCTGAAGTCCTGGAGTGGGGCATGAGGCCATGACCTTCTGATTGAGAAGTGAGTGTACTACCACTGAGCCAAGGCTGTTTCTATAGTTTTGCTCAAAACCTGACAATGGAATTTGAAGAGGTGTTTTAATATGGATGCAAACCACTGGTGGCTGCTCCATAAAGAGTTAGCCAAATGTGGGTAAATATCCCTGAGCTGAATATGCTGTTGAGGTCTAGAGACAATTTAACCTCTTTTTCTCTTATTATTTATCTTGCCTGATCAGTCCCTTTGAATGCCTTCTTATGGGAGATGGACTGTGTGAGGTTAACATTGCACACAGTAACTTTCACAATGTAGAGCTAAATATTCTATGCAGCAGATTTTCCAGTTTAATGTTATCTACTATGTGCTTTTGTTGTGAAGTTTTTGCCTTTGCATGTTATTCCATGTTGATTATATATCCCCAAAAAGTTAATGGAAAAGTTGTAAAAGTAAATATGCCATTTCTGGTTGAAACTCAACATTTGAAGCAATGTAAGTTCTTTCGAAAATCAAATATCTATCTATCTATCTTATTATTATATCTATAAAAGAGCTCTTCTGTCTGTCTGGCCTTCCGTCTGTCTGTCTGTCTGTCTGTATGTCCTTTATACACTCAAAAGTTACAGAGCGTACCTACACATGTGTTATATCAAAAGAAAGCTTATGATTCTGGAATGGTCATAAGCGTATTTACTTTTTGGTCAGACAAAAATTGTTCAGACGGTATACAAAAAATGTTCAACATTCCGCTCATTATCCGCTCATTAGCATTGAGTGACGTGAAGGTTGACCAATCGTACAGTCGAGCGACCTGACGGTTGACCAATCACTGCGTCACGGGGGCGGGTTCATTGCATGTGCGGGCGGGCCATCCTAGAGTTGAGTGACGTGATGATTGACCAATCCTACAGTTGAGTGACCTGATGGTTGACCAATCAGTGCGTGTGTGGGCGGGCCTAATCCTTCTGAGCTGAGGTGAGTGGCCGCCATCTTGATTCCTAACTCTTCATTTCTTTTTCCCACTTTCTGCGTGTTTATTTTCAAATCTACATTTCCTGCAAAAGAAAAGTTGCTTTTAAAACACAATTAAATTGTTTTTAAAAAAAGTTAATTAATTTGTAAATATTTTCTCTAACCTCATTAATTTTCCTACCTTTCACCGTTTTTGCAGGCCTCGAAGCCTCGGGCTCTGTTCCCCAGCCACGCCCGAGCTAGGCACCTCCCGTCCCGCTCAACAAGCGGCCCATGATCGCCGCCATCTTTCTAAAGGCTGGCCAGGTGGGTCTGAGCCGAGCGTAGCCACCGCCGCCATCTTTCTAAAGGCTGGTGAGGCAGCACGGAGCTCCACGGAGCCATCGCCGGCGCTGGGCTCGGGTGCTTTGTGGCCTGCGGCCAAATGGCGGCTGTGGAGCTCGGGCTGACCGGGGCGCTGCGCTCGGCTGGGCCATGTCAGTGCGGGTGCCCGAGGCCCCGGGGCCTAGCCTTCTCCAACCGCCGCCGGCAGCGCAACTCTCAACACTGGCAGAGGGGAGAGGGTCTGCTGGCTCCCCCCTCCCTTTCTCCCCCCCTTCCCCCTCCCCCTCCTTCCCCCACCCTTCCCCCCACACACCTCCTTCCCTCCCCTTCCCCTTTCTCTCCTTCTCTCTCTCATTCCCTCTCTCTCTCTCTCCTTCCCTCTTTCTCTCTCCTTCACTCTCTGTCTCTCTCTCCTTCCCTCTCTCTCTCTCTCTCTCTCTCTTCCCCCCATCTCTCTCTTCTCCCCCCGTCGCTCTCTCTCTTCCCCCCAGTCGCTCTCTCTTCCCCCCAGTCGCTCTCTCTCTTCCCCCCAGTCACTCTCTCTCTTCCCCCCAGTCACTCTCTCTCTCTCTTCCAACAACAACAACATGCCCTCAAAAAACCCTCGGCACCGCCGGGCACTTCAGCAAGTATATATATATATATATATGTGTGTGTATGTGTATGGGGTAAAATTTCAGTTGGTTAGCGCCTCCCGTTAGCACCTCTAGGGGGCAGTTAACGACTTACCGCCCGTGTGCGGCAATTTTAGCGCCGCCCGCGAAATTCAGCTGCCAGTTTGCAGTGGCGCTAAACACTACCGCCATGATCTCCTGCGCCCAGAGATCATGATGTCACCCAAGTGCACATCGCCCCGGTAGCGCCCCGGACCGGAAATTGATTCTCGCCCCCTGCCTCAGTGCCTGCCGCTAGGAACGACAGGTAGAGGGGGATGGTTTGCAGTCAGCTGGGAACTGGGGGAGCTTTTTAAAGGCATGCACTTCCTGTTTTTTCCTGTCGGCAGTCAATTCTGCCTTCGCACGTTGACAGAAACAGAGAGGCATTTGGAGAGATTTGGCGGTTTCGTACTTGAAGGAGTTTTGCTCGTCAACAAAAATGATCAGGTTGCATTTCTGTAACCTTTGGTACTACAAAATTTACAAGAGTTAATGGGGGCTGTACTGGCATGGGGCCTCGTCCTTTAGCTTCACCGTCGGAGGCAGCGGAGGCGGAGAGAGAGATTGTGGAAAACGTGGCCAGAGGGAGGAGGGCCAACAGGGCTCTCCACAGGAGACCTTACCCTCCCAGGGTATTCCGGGGGCAGTTCTCCTACATGCAACTGTCAATGAAGCAGCACCTCATCAAAATGCAGAGGTGTTCCGCAACCGCAAAGGCTACCACTCTCTGAATGTACAGTTGGTGTACCACCACAGACAGCTCATCCTCGCCATCAATGTCCGCTATCCTGGCAGCAGGCATGATTCATTCATCCTGGGCCTGACTGGTGTCCCAGCACAGTTCCAACCACCACATCAAGCTCGGGGCTGGCTCCTCGGGGACAAGGGTTATCTACTCTGCACCTGGCTGGTGACACTGCTCCGTAACCCTAACACGCCTGCTGAGCTAACATACAATGAGAGCCATAGCACCACTAGGAACCTCATCGAACAGACTATCGACGTGCTGAAACAACGTCTTGACCACTCTTGAGGAGTCATGCAGTACACCCCTGATCGAGTATCAGTTTTCATTGTTGTGTGCTGCATGCTGCACAACTTCGCCATTCTGAGGACCCAGCTGTTGCTACCAGGGATTGGTGGACCACCTCAGAAGGAGGAAGAGGGAGAGGAGGAGGAGGAGGTGGAGGAGGAGGAGGAAGAGGAGGAGGAGCAGCAACAACGTGGGAGGGAGGCGCTCAATGTTGCTTCTGCAAGGGCCATTTGTGAATGCCTCATTACACAGCGCTTCCGATGAATGAGAGAGCAGATGGCATTTGGGATCAACAACCACATCATTACAGCCAGCTCACAGCCCCTATGACCGGGCAAAGTTCCAATGAGAAACATGACCAAATTCGTTACGTTGAAATAAACATTTATTATTCTGAACAACTCTTTTATTAAACACGACCAATAACAAACACAACAATTTATGAACAAACAGAATTGGTTCTTAGCACACGGAAATATTTCTTGCCAAAATGAACAATAAATTTACAAACAGATCTAACTTTGGTACACACATTCCCCCCATTTGCTCTAAAAATTTTATTTACAGGGCCTTTCTCAATGATCTCCCTCCCCTTTGCACTTCCCCGCTCCCAACTTTTACCAGGCGTAAGAATTTGACAGGCATTCAGCAGGCAGAAGTTGGGCAAATAGCACAACTCTCCACCTGCAGAGGACCATCTCCTGGGGATGTGGGGGATCTATCAAGAGAATTCTTGACAGATTACAAGTACCGGATTTTAGCGCATGTGCTTCACATGCCTAAACCCGGAACTTGTGTGGCCCTTACGGGCGTGTACACACCTCGTACGCACCTGTAGGGGTCACAAAATACAGCCCATTGTGTTTCCTGTATGAGGACACCTAAAACTCTTTGAACACCAACATTTATGGGTTAGAAAATTGGCTCCTTTGCACCTGCCGTTAACGCCTCTGGGGGGCGCAAAGGGCTTATTGCCCGGGGGGCGAAAAAAGCGCCTCCCGAGAAATTCAGCGGGGCGTTGCTTAGGCGCTACCCGACAGCGCCATGAGCCCGCCAGTAGCTCCCCGGGCCGCTGTGCCGCCAGTGATGATGTCATCGCCGTGCGGCGTGTCCCCTTACCGTCCTGCGGCAGAAATTCAGTTGCGTCCTGCGAGGCTGCCGCAGGCAATGTCAGTGCCAGCCTCGCAGGTCGCGAACCGGGCTGACCGCCGCTCGCGGGGCAGTATCTAACGGGGTGGTGCGGCCGTGACCCGCACCGCCATTTTCTTTTTTTGGCCGAGTGGTGGGCCGTGGCGTGGTCCTAGCTGCCATCATGCAAGCCCGGCACCACGTCTCGGCACTGGGCTGCTACCATGGCACCACGCCGCCCTGATGGCCTAATTGGGGCCATCGGAGGTCCTGCAGAGTGCGTAGCGCCCCTCCCCTTTAACTGAAGAGGAGGGGCGTTGAAACACGGCAGCGCTCCACAGAGCCTCTGTCGAGTGCTGCCGATCGCGCCCTGACATCGCTTCAGTTACCGCCCCACCAGGAAGTGGAACGCCCGAGATTGCACTCCACTTCCTGTGCGGGGCGGTAAGCCGATTTTAGCAGCCAGGGCGGTACTTCCACGCTGAATGCTAAATATCCGACCTTACCGCCCCCAAACGGGGCGTAACCTAATTTCACAACCTTAATAGTTTCTCACCATTTAAAAAATATTCCGTTTTTCTTTTCTTCCTACCAACTTGAATAACCTCACATTTCCCCACATTATACTCCATCTGCCACCTTATTGCCCACTCACTTAACCTGTCTATATCCCTTTGCAGGCTCAAAGGGCTAAAAATTCATTATAGCCCAGGAATGGGCAGTAAGATTAGAAAGGTTTGAGAATTAGTGCCAGGTGCTAATGCTTTAGACTGCATGCAAAATTCATTCTCACTGCTCAAAGAAACGATTGGGGCGCTAAATCAAGTCTTAAAGGATTAGCTCAGTGGCGTTACACTCAAAGGGTGGACCAATATCGGGTGCAGTCTAATCTCAACTCATCACTGCCACAGGATTTTCCCAGTACTTAAAGGGGAGCTTCATTGATACTGCAGCACCTCATTCTCAGTTACTGGTTGTGCAGCTGCCTCAGCACGGAGAAGTACAACAAGGAGAAGGAGCCGGAGGACTGAAGCAGGTGTGCTCATGGTATATCCACCTCCATCAGGTGGTCAGGGTCAATGCTTCAACAAATACTCCATACCACCATCTGTAGCACAAGCTTCACACACTGGCCAATGCACCACACCCCCAGCACTCACCCACCAACAATCTCCACCTACCAACATCCACACCCACATCTCACACCTTGCACACAATGACAGCTATTCAACTATGGCAGGCACAAGGGTGTTTAGTTATTAGAATGAATGTGATATGTGTGATATGTTTATGCATAAATTTATTAATAGAGTTTGCAATATTTTGTGGTCTCTCTCATTTCACCTTTACACCCAGGAGGACGCTGTGATATGGCATGACACAGGAATGGTATAATGGGCATGTGGTGAGCAAAAGGGATCTGGGGTTTAAGTCACCCTGCAGTGAGGCTGGAGGTCTATTTGGAGGAGGTGGCAGAGTTCTGTGACCACCACGTTGGTGATACGGAGCCGTCTAATACACTGCTCCTCACTTAATTGGAGGTAGAAGTGCTGTCGGAATACCCTCGGAGGGTAAGGCCTCCTGTTGAGAGCCCTGATGGCCCTCCTCCTCTCTCTGGCCATATGTTCCAGTCCTTCTTTCTGCCTCCACTCCCTCTGCCATAGATCCTGGAGGGCCAGGTAGACTGCCAGTACAGCCCCCATTAATGTAAGCCAAGTGTAGCACTTTGATATTTTTTAAGAATAAATGTAACTACTTTTTAGTTATCACAACACTCCTGATACAAAAGAACCATTAAATTACTGAATTAAACTGTTGCACAAAGTCAAACTGACAAGAAAGCATTGATACTCCACTAACCTGACAACTCCGACTTATTACTCATGATCCCTTTAAATAGTGTCACTGGTGCCGGCTTCCACCTGCTTGACACCTCCTCTCCCTGTTGCTGTCTGGTTGAGGTGCTAGGATAGGTGCAAAAATCAATTTTGCAGATTGGGCGCCCAGTGAGCATTGCTGATGTCACGATCTGCCTGGCGTTGAAGTCCCCGGCAGTACCTCGTACCGGTGGCGCAAGGGGGGGAACTGGATTTGCCATGCATCGTTGGATTTGCCTCACCCTGGCGCTACTGCATCAGTGCTAACCAACTGAATTTTTCCCCCTTTACGTCCTCCTCACAGCTTACTTTCCTGCCTAGCTTTTGTATTGTCAGCAAACTTGGATAAATTTCGCTTGGTCCCTTCATATAAGTCATTAATATAGATTGTAAATAGCTGCGGCCCAAGTACTGAACCTTGCGGCACCCCACTAGTTAAAACCTGCCAACTGGAAAATGACCCATTTATCCCTACTCTCTGTTTTCTGTCCGTTAACCAATCCTCTATCCATGCTACTATATTACCCCTAACCGCATGAGCCCTTATCTTGCGTAGTAACCTTTTATGTGACACCTTATCGAATGTCTTTTGGAAATCCAAATATACTACATCCACTGGTTCCCCTTTATCTACCTTGCTAGTTACATCCTCAAAAAACTCTAATAAATTTGTTGAACACAATGGCCCAGAAATTTGGGTCAGGGGCTGCCCGTGGGTGCAAGCCCCCAACCTGCACTTACCTTGTGCACCGGCCGTTGTGCTGTGGGCCCCCGTGGAATTCCGATCCTGGGCCTCCTCCAACTGCCGGCGCGCAGTGCTTGCGTATCCCAGGGGCGCAGTTAGTTCGATGCGTCCCCTGGGATCACGTGGGCCATGGAGAGCCAATGGTAGCAGGGAATGCTTCATTCATAAGTTTGACAGGAAGGGCTGCCAAACTTATAAATACTATAAGCCCCAAAACATCACTAAATCTTCAAATAATTTTTTTTTTAAATCACATTTTTAAAATGAACTATAAATTACATAAAATAACTATTTTAAACAATAATTTAAATTTTTGAAAAAAAGAATTTTATTTTCTAATGGGGCTAAAAATAAACTTACCTTTCTTTAAAGTATTTAAAAATAATAAACCTGTGGAAAAATGTTTTAATTCAGCGGCAGCAGCGGGGCTATAAAAATCCCAGAGACCAGGTAAGGCCTCAGTGCGTCGACGGGAACTCAGCGGCAGCAGCGGGGCTATACAAGTCCCAGAGACCAGGTAAGGCCTCAGTGCGTCGGCGGGAACTCAGCGGCAGCAGCGGGGCTATAAAAATCCCAGAGACCCAGGTAAGGCCTCAGTGCGTCGGCGGGAACTCAGCGGCAGCAGCGGGGCTATACAAGTCCCAGAGACCAGGTAAGGCCTCAGTGCGTCGGCGGGAACTCAGCGGCAGCAGCGGGGCTATACAAGTCCCAGAGACGAGGTAAGGTTTACCAATCTCCAGTCTGGGAACTCGGAGGGAAGGAGAGAGGTAAAAAGTAATCCAAGTGTGACGTCACCAGAAAGCGGGTAAGTGATTGGTTGGTGAGTATTTCTCCCTTTTTAAGCTTAAATCTCTTTGATTTATAGTTTCTAAGGTGTGATATTCACCATCTAGAATTGGGGCAGAGGGTATTTAAGAATAATATTAATAAATTTAATTAATTACATAGAATGGGAGATCAGGTGATGTGTTGCTGCTGCAATATGTGGGAGCTGGTGGACACCATTGATGCTCACAGTGATCACATTTGCAGTAAGTGTTGGCTGCTCGAGGAATTCCGGCTCCGTGTTGAAGAGCTGGAGTCCGAGCTTCAAACACTGAGACACATCAGGGAGGGGGAGAGTTACCTGGACTCTGTGTATCACGAGGTATTCACACCAATTAGATTAATTATTTCAGATGTAGTCCGTGGCCAGGGTCAGGATGGTGTGACTAGAAGTGAGGCAGGTACGGGGATCCAGGAGGTAGTGTTGGAGGAGCCGCAGCCCTTGCACTTGTCCAACAGGTTCGAGGCTCTTACTCCCAGAGGACTGGAGAACAGCTAACGTAGTACCATTATTCAAGAAGGGTAGCAGGGATAAACCAGGGAATTACAGGCCAGTGAGCCTAACATCTGTGGTAGGGAAATTATTGGAAAAAATTCTGAGGGACAAAATTAGTCTCCACTTGGAGAGGCAAGGATTAATCGGGGATAGTCAGCATGGCTTTGTCAAGGGTAAATCATGTCTGACAAATCTGATTGAATTTTTCGAGGGGGTGACTAGGGGGGTGGATGAGGGAAATGCTGTGGATGTGGTTTACATGGACTTCAGTAAAGCTTTTGACAAAGTCCCGCATAGGAGACTGGTCAAGAAGGTAAGAGCCCATGGGATCCAGGGTGCCTTGGCGCGTTGGATCCTAAACTGGCTGAGTGGCAGGAGGCAGAGGGTGATGGTCGAAGGTTGCTTTTGTGACTGGAAGCCTGTGTCCAGTGGGGTACCTCAGGGATTGGTGCTGGGTCCCTTGTTGTTTGTGATCTACATAAATGATTTGGATGAGAATGTGAAAGGTATGATCAGTAAGTTCGCAGATGACACGAAAATTGGTGGGGTGGTAAATTGCGAGGAGGAAAGCCTCAGGCTACAGGATGATATAAACGGGTTGGTCAGATGGGCGGAAAAGTGGCAAATGGAATTTAACCCTGAAAAGTGCGAGGTGATGCATTTTGGACGGACAAATAAGGCAAGGGAATACACAATGAGTGGTAGGACCCTAGGAAGTACAGAGGGTCAGAGGGACCTTGGTGTACATGTACATAGATCCCTGAAGGCAGCGGAACAGGTAGATAAGGTGGTTAAAAAGGCATATGGGATACTTGCCTTCATTAGCCGAGGCATAGAATATAAGAGCAGGGAGGTTATGATGGAGCTGTACAAAACGCTGGTGAGGCCACAGCTGGAGTACTGTGTGCAGTTCTGGTCGCCTCACTATAGGAAGGATGTGATTGCTTTGGAGAGGGTGCAGAGAAGATTCACCAGGATGTTACCTGGGATGGAGCGCCTCAGCTATGAAGAGAGGCTGGACAGGCTGGGGTTGTTTTCCTTGGAGCAAAGAAGGCTGAGGGGGGACCTGATTGAGGTGTACAAAATGATGAGGGGCATAGATAGGGTAGATAAAGAGGAACTTTTCCCCTTAGTAGGGGGGTCAATAACAAGGGGGCATAGATTCAGGGTAAGGGGCAGGAGATTTAGAGGGGATTTGAGGAGGAACTTTTTCACCCAGAGGGTGGTTGGAATGTGGAACTCAATGCCTGAAAGGGTGGTAGAGGCAGGAACCCTCACAACATTCAAGAAGCATTTGGATGAGCACTTGAAATGCCATTGCATACAAGGCTATGGACCAAATGCTGGAAAATGGGATTAGACTGGACAGGGATGGATGGGCGGCGCAGACACGATGGGCCGAAGGGCCTCTTTCTGTGCTGTAAAACTCTATGACTCTATGACTCCCTGTGAGGATGGGAACAGGGACTGTGGGGAGGATGAGCAACCTGGCCACAGCACCGTGGAGTGGGGGGCCATTCAAGTGGGGGGAGTTAAAAGAAATGTGGTAATGGTAGGGGATAGTATCGTTAGGGGGATAGATAGAGTTCTTTGCAGCCGAGAGCGAGAGTCCCGAAGGCTGTGTTGCCTGCCCAGTGCCAGGGTTAAGGACATCTCCTCTGGACTGGAGAGAAACTTGGAGTGGGAGGGGGAGGATCCAGTTGTCGTGGTCCATGTTGGTACCAACGACATAGATAGGACAAGGAAGGAGGTTCTGCTGAGGGAGTTTGAGCAGCTAGGGGCCAAATTAAAAAGCAGAACCACAAGGGTAATAATCTCTGGATTATTACCTGAGCCACGAGCAAATTTGGCTAGGACAAATAAAATTAGAGAGTTAAATGCGTGGCTCAAAGACTGGTGTGGGAGAAATGGGTTTTGCTTCCTGGGACACTGGCACCAGTACTGGGGCAGGAGGGAGCTGTTCTGTTGGGACGGGCTTCACTTGGCCAGTGCTAGGACTAGAGTCCTGGCGGATCATATAACTAGGGCTGTAGAGAGGGCTTTAAACTAACTAGTGGGGGGGAGGTTCCTAAAGAGCAACTAATAAAAATGACAACAGAGAAGGTCAAAGACTTAGCGAGCAGTGGGGAAATTAAAAACCAGAGCATGTCAGGAAGGGGCAGAAGGTATGGAGTAAAAGGTAAAGTAATAAAAAGGGCAAAAGCAGGAACTAAGTGTCACAAAACATCTTTGAAAGTTCTCTATCTGAATGCACGTAGCATTCGTAACAAAATAGACGAGTTAATGGCACAAATAACTACATATGGGTATGATCTTGTGGCCATTACAGAAACATGGCTGCAGGGTGACAATGCCTGGGAATTAAACATACCAGGTTATTTAACGATCAGGAAGGACAGGCAGGAAGGAAGGGGAGGTGGGGTGGCTATGTTAATAAAGGAAGGAATCACTGTAATACAGAGAAATGATATTGGGTCAAAAGATCAGGATAATGAAACAGTTTGGGTGGAGGTAAGGAATAATAAGGGGAAAAAAACACTAGTGGGCGTAGTCTATAGGCCTCCAAACAGTGGCAACTCTGTTGGACGGAGTATCAATCAGGAAATAGTTGAGGCTTGTAATAAGGGAACATCTATAATTATAGGGGATTTTAACTATCATATTAATTGGACAAATCAAATTGGGCAGGGCTGCCTTGAGGATAGAGGATTGGCTATCTAACAGAAGGCAGAGAGTTGGGATAAATGGTTCATTCTCGGACTGGCAATCAGTAACTAGTGGTGTTCCACAGGGGTCAGTGCTGGGTCCCCAACTCTTTACAATCTATATTAACGATTTGGAGGAGGGGACCGAGTGTAACATATCAAAGTTTGCAGATGATACTAAGATGGGAGGGAAAGTAGTGAGTGAGGAGGACATAAAAAACCTGCAAGGGGACATAGACAGGCTAAGTAAGTGGGCAGAGATTTGGCAGATGGAATACAATACTGGAAAGTGTGAGGTTATGCATTTTGCCAGGAAAAATCGTAGAGCAAGTTATTATCCTAATGGCAAGAAACTGGAAAATACTGAAGTACAAAGGGATCTGGGGGTCCTGGTGCACGAAACTCAAAAGGTTAGTATGCAGGTGCAGCAAGTGATTAAGAAGGCCAATGGAATGTTGGCTTTCATTGCTAGGGGGATAGAATATAAAAATAGGGAGGTATTGCTTCAGTTGTACAAGGTATTGGTGAGACCGCACCTGGAATACTGCATACAGTTTTGGTGTCCATACTTAAGAAAAGACATACTTGCTCTCGAGTCAGTACAAAGAAGGTTCACTCGGTTAATCCCGGGGATGAGGGGATGGACATATGAGGAGAGGTTGAGTAGATTGGAACTCTACTCATTGGAGTTCAGAAGAATGAGAGGCAATCTTATTGAAACATATAAGATTGTGAAGGGGTTGGATCGGGTAGATGCGGGGAGGATGTTCCCGATGATGGGTGAAACTAGAACTAGGGGGCATAGTCTTAGAATAAGGGGCTGCTCTTTCAAAACTGAGATGAGGAGGAACTACTTCACTCAGAGGGTGGTAGGTCCATGGAATATGCTGCCCCAAAAAGCTGTAGAAGCTACATCATTCCATAAATTTATAACAGAAATAGACAGTTTCCTAGAAGTAAAGGGAATAAAGGGTTATGGGGAGCGGGCAGGAATTTGGACATGAGTCTAGGTTCGGATCGGTCATGGCCCTGTGGGTAGCGGAGCAGGCCCAGGGGCCGTGTAGCCTGATCCTGCTCCTATTTCGTGTGTCTAATTCTGTTAGATTCAGGAGATGGTTCTATGATAGTGGATTGGCGGTTAGGATCAGATCAGCCATGATCTTATTGAATGGCGGAGCAGGCTCGAGGGGCCGATTGGCCTACTCCTGCTCCTATTTCTTATGTTCTTATGTTCTTAATTCACCACTTACCTTGTAAAAAGCAGGCCTTGCGACTGCTTTTTATACGTGTAACTTCTGGAGACTTACCCTCCCGGGAAAACCTGCAAAAGAAACATAAGTTCGATGCGCACGCGCAGCCTCTCCTGCGCACGCATTCGACTGCTGAACCCCTTCTTTCAGGGGAATGGAAGTGCCGGTTTCCCGCGCATGCACAGTGCATGCAGGAAACCGGCACTTCCATTGGGCTTACGGGCCAATAATTAAATGTTCACTTGTACTTTCCAAAAGGAGTAAAGTAACATGCCGACAAACCAATGTGTAAAGACAATAGATACTTGGTTAGATTAATTTACAGGCTAAATAACATATAGAAGCAATAAGTCAAAGCAAGATACTGAATCAGAACAATATCAAACAAAACAATATGGAATCAGTCTACAAAGTGTTAAAATACCTTTTTAGAACATGTTTATTAGAATCTAATAAATAACAGGATGTAACCGTCAATTTTGACTTTTTGTAAACCTTACAGATGAAATGTTGCACATGGATGATGCAGGTTCCATTTTGTCCATAGAGTCGGATCTCTTGCCAGAACTAAAGCTTGACAATCAGACCTACGATTTATGCTGTGGGATGTCTGTTGTGTGATAACCACTTGTTTGTAGTAAACAGGAATTAACTATTCCAGTCTCACAAATTGCTTAACATCTTGAGTAGTCCAATATATATTGAAACAACAAAGAAAATCAATTTAGGACAGACATTTTCCATTGAATACAACAATGACATCTGATTACATCCAGCTAGTTATGTGTACTGGTTAGCAGATACCAACTTTATTACACAACTATGGGATCCTCGCAATCTACCAGAGACACAGCTGGGTAAAGCCATTTTTGAAACTTGGGTTTACCCTAAGGCTGGAATTTTCTTTACCTGGGTGGGTCAGGTGCAGGCAATCAGCGTGGCAGGTTGGGAACCCGTTGTTCTTTTCATTGCCCTCCTCAGAGCAACTTTCACTTAATGGCACCTATTAAGGCAGGCCTACGCGTTTCCCGGCCCTATTAAATGGTGCAGGTCTGATGACGTCATCAATGACTCATTTCCATCTGGGATATTTAAAGGAGCCTTGGCCACATTGCATTTGAAGGTTCATTGAGGAGTGCGCTGGCAGTACTTTTTATCATTTGGATCTTGCTCAGCCTTGCAGTCATGACTGCACAGAGGCAGAGGGCTGCACATAGGTTCTCAGATGACTCCCCACATATGCTTGTGGAGGGAGTCAGAGCCTGCAGGGAGGTCTCTTCCCTTCTGATGGGCGTAAGACACCTCCACAAGAGACCAAAAGAGCCTGGCTGGAGATAGCAGAGGAGAACAACAGTAGGGGTGTTGTGAAGAGGGCCTGAGTGCAGTGCCAGAAGCACTTCAGTGATCTCATTAGATCAGGAAAGGTGAGTGCAAAGCCACACTCAACAGCATCCCCATCACTCTGCCTTCCCAAGCCCACTCCTGCACATCATTACTCACACCAACATACCTCGCACGTCCACCCATCCCTCGCTCTCTATCTACATAATCACATTCCCAGCTGACTAACCACCCATCACACTCACCCTCATCCTAATGCAAGCATAGCAAGCAACACCACAGAAGGAGGCCATTTGGCATTGGCACCCCACTCCCTCATAGTCACCCTCTACAGGTGTAACCCATCCATTCCTTGCACTCATTCCATCACTCTCACTCAAACTTCTCTTCTTTTGCTCCTTGCAGGAGAAGAGAGCGCATAATAAGAAGGAGATGGAGAGAACCGGAGGAGGCCCTCCATCATTGGCCAAGTTGACTCCAGCAGAAGAGGTCGCCCTGGATGTCTCAGGAGTTGCAGAGCAGCTGGTGGTGGGAGACAGAGAAAGGGGTCATCTCAGCAACCTGGTGGCAGAATTACATCTCATACAGCCACATGGCATACAGCAGTCACTCATATGGGGACTGATGTCAGCAGCCAGTGAATGTTCATCATGTGCATAATGGTATTGTTACCCATTCTTGATATGATGGGGGGAATTTTTCAGGGGGTCAGCGGGCGCGCTTGGTGGCGGGTCAGGTGGGAAAAAAATTTTTTGACAGCGGGTAGGGAACCCGCTGTCAACCTGCCACCACACGACTTTCCCAGATGTTGGGTCTGTCAATGCTGAACAGACCCGACACGTAGCGGCGGGGGAGGCAAGTCAGGTCATTATGACCTTGTTAACATCCACTTGAAAAGTATTTTGAGCTCACCTTTAAATTTTACGAGGTCACCCACGGGGTCCACGCGGCTTGGGGATCACGTCAGGTAAGGAGGTCGGGAGTTGTGTTACCATGAAATGATCTCTTTACTTGACAGCTGCAAATGTGCTATAAAAGCTCCCATCTCACAGCTGTTCACTTTCCAAGCTCAGAAGCTGTTCCTTACTGCATTTGGAAGACAGATTGAGCTTATGCAGGTTGCAAGTGTTTGGAGTAAACTCTGTATCCAGTGTCACCTCATTGGTATAACCTCTCTCACCATTGACAAATCGCTTCTGTCATCTCAACTTCACCTGCCATCTATTACATCAGCATCGGTGCCCTTGAAACTATCTCACCTTGGTCCTCAGAATCCCTCCACTATCATCCCCAACACCAGCAGCACCAGGCACACCAGCAGCACCAACAACAACACCAACCTTCTCCGCAATCATGCACAGGACACAGGGCATCAGCACGAGGGAATCAGCACCCGACCACTTGCCAGGGATGGCCTCACCATGGCCAGATTTACTTCACTTGATGCTGTACACCCTGGCTGCCACATGATGCGCCAGGTTGGCACCACCCCACACCAACACCATAAAGCATCCCTATAATGCCCAAACCATTCTTTTCACACTCATCACCATTGTGGGGGTACCGTTATGTCTCACCATTCACTGCAACTCACTAAGCCACTTCCAAAGGTGCACAGAAATCTGTCCAAGAACACAATGTGTTGAAAATAAAGATTTAAATGTTTGACAGCACATTAACAGAAACTTCACATGAACATCGGCAGAAACAAAAAAGTGCGTTAGTTGGTATGATTGGACTAGGATGAGGGTGAGGGGTGGCTAGTGAGATGGGGAAGTGATAATGTAGATAGAGAGGGATGGGTGGAGGTGCAAGATAAGTTGGTGTGAGTAAGGATGTGCAGGAGTAGGGTAGGGAAGGCAGAGTGGATGTGATGAGTGGCACCGCAGGATGAGGTTGAGTGTGGATTTGCAGTAATGTTTTGTGATCTACTGGGATCATTGAAAGGTTTGCGCCACTGCAGCCTGGTCCCCCTGACCACATCCCTGCTCGTATCCTCCTGTGCAATGTGCAACCAGGCTGTGTTGATCTCCTGGGGAAGTCTCTTCCACCCATTAGAATGGAAGAGAACCTCCCTGCGTGCTGTATATGGAGGGAGTCATGGGAGAGCCTGGGTGCAGCTGTGCATCTCTGTGCAGTGCTTGTCAATGTTTGCAGCACCTCAATGCTGTAGAACACTGACAGCACAACTGTCAAAATCAATTTGCACATGGTCCCTTTAAGGAAACTAGCTGATGACACGTTATCAAGTGACGTCATCAGACCCGCTTCCGTCAATTGGCCGGCAAATGCGCTGGGCGGGCTTAACATGCCCAATCACGGTATAATCATTCTACAGAGCGGGCTGGAGCCAGCAGCGAGGTCAGGATCCGCCACCGACCCCGGCCGCACCGGACCTGCCAAGGTAGACGAATACGCGGACGACATTTCTAAATAATTGCTTCACACTCCCACAGGTCCACCAAGAGCACTCCCCGCACCTCCCCCCCCCACCACACTGTCCAGGCGGAAGAGGAAGATGACTTCTTAGAGGAGCCGTCACCAGACATAAGCTCACCCATAACCAGCGCAGATACGCACACCTCGGTGGGTCCAATGCACGATAGAGTAGTGTTGCACCTGGTGTCTCACAAGTCACAAGTGAACAAGAGGAGATGGTGGAGACAGGGACAGCAGTGGAGACTCCTCACCAGACGGTGCAGGATGCTCCTAGCTCTGCTCAGCTGCATGCAGAAGTTGAGCCTCGGGGGCCATCCAAGAAGAGGGCAATCCTGGAGGTGCAGGAAAAAGTGCAGGGGGCTCTGACAAGTTTTGCGACTGCGATGTCTGCAAATGTGCAGAGAATGGAGGAGTCCATCGCCAACATGAGTAACACTGTGTCGCAGGTGATGGTGACTGTAGGCTCTTCCATGGAAAGGATGGCCACCTACATGGAGCAGCTCATGCGCCATTCACATGAGCACATGCTATCTACAGAGAATAGATGGCAGAGGCTCATAGACCTCCTCTCTAGGAGGGATGTTAATGTAGACTTGGGTCCTCATGGCCCCACTGCTATGCAGCAAGGTGCTCTCCAGCTCCTTGCTATCAGGGAAGTGCAGGTGGCCCATGAGAGGGATGATGGTGACAGGAGACATGGAACTGGGGGCTCCTCTCAAAGTGCTCACACTTCTCTCCCATTGCCTCCCCCTCAGTCAGAGCCCCAGATGCCTCCTGCGATCGCGATGGCTAAGTCTGTCCCTGCACAGTTGTAGGAGGAGCAGACTTTGGCAGGGCCCTCACAGGCTCCAAAACCCAGAGGACTTCTGCCAAAAGTGTCTATGTAGTCACAGCAGGGAAATGAGCAGGGAAGTGAGCAGACTGCCTCTACTTCTGCTGAAGCCACAGGGGTTGCACCTCGGAGAAGCACGTGTAAGAGAAAGATGACACAGTAGTAGATGCACAAGGGTAAACACATGGGTATTTAAACAACAGTTTCTGTTAAGGTTCTGTTACTCTTATGTCACATATAAAACTATTTATTATCACCACTTTACGGTCATGCCCAATTTTGTCTGCTACTTTGGAAGTAGCTTAGTAAGTTGGAGTGAATGGTGAGACATAACGTTACCTCCAGCAATGGGGGTCAGTGTGAAAGGAATGGCTTGTTCATTGTAGGGATGCTTTATGGTGTTGCTGTGGGATGGTGCCAACCTGGCACAGCATATGGCGGCCATTTGGGTGTATTGCCTGAAGTTAAGTAAATCTGGCCATGATGAGGCCATCCCTGGCCTCCCGGGCAGCAATGTGCTCGGGTGCTGGTAGCATCGGGACCTCAGGTTCCTCTTGCTCCTCCTTCTCTGAAGAGGCTGTGCGCTCAGAGCCTTGCTCCTCATGCAGCGCTAATCCTTGCTGCTGCGCTATGTTGTGCAGCGCACAGTGATTCTGGAGACCCTGGCTGGTGCGTACTGAATGGCTCCTCCAGATCTGTCAAGGCATCTGAAGTGCATCTTCCGCATGCCTATTGTTTGCTCTATGACTCATCTGGTGGAATTGTGGCTTTCATTATATCTCTCCTCAGCTTCAGTACTTGGCCTTCTCAAGGATGTCATGAGGCTTCAATGGATAGCCCTTGTCTCCAAGCAGCCAGCTGGAAAGTCTGTTTGGAGGTGCGAAGAGCTGAGGGAGGGTGGACTGGCACATGACGAAAGAGTCATGACAGCTGCCAGGTTATTTGGCGCATACATGCATGATGATCTTCCTATGGTTGCACACCAGCTGCACATTGAGGGAGTGGAAGCCCTTGCGGTTGACAAAGACTCCTGGGTGATGATGGGGTGCCCTGATGGGCACATGTGTGCAATCGATAATGCCCTGCACCCGTGGGAAGCCAGCCAGAGCCACAAAGCCCAGCGCCCACTCAGTAATACTGACACCATCAGTGGCAAAGTTGATATAATTGGCTGACTTGTCAAACAGGGCATCGGTGAGCTCTGTGATGCATCTGTGGGCAGCCGACCATGAGATCCTGCAAATGTCTGCTGCAGATCCCTGGAAGGAGCCTGAGGTAAAGAAGTTGAGGGCGTTGCTGACTTTGACAGCCACTGGTAAGGCATGTCCACCAGGTCCTCTGGGCTGCGGGTCCTGTTCCAGCAAGCTGCAAATGTCTACGACGACCTGGAGCAATAGCCTGAGCCTCCTTTGGCACTGCTGCTCAGTCATGTTGAGGAAGCTCATCCTTTGCCTGTATACCCTGTGTTGGGGATATCGCCTCCGGCGCGGTGCAGCCCTGCGCTAATACCTCTGTCCTGTGCAGCATCAGGTTGTTGAGGAGAAGGTTGTTGGTGTTGTTGTTGCTGCTGCTGGTGTGCCTGTTGCTGCTGGTGTTGGGGCTCATCGTGGTCCGATTCTGACCAAGGTGAGACAGTATAAACGGCACCCATGCTGATGTAATAGATGGCAGGTCAAGTAGAGATCTGGGAAGCAATCTGTCAATGGTGTAATAGGTAGCAGCAATGAGGTGACAGTGGTTTCTGAATTTGAAGAAAAGATTTGCAAACTCTAGACACCTAAATCTGTGCAGAAAATGCACTCAGCAAGAGCCTTTCGGGAAACTAAGCAGGTGTCAGGTGACAGTACTTATTGTGCTTTCCATGCTCTGCAGTAATGAGCTCAATCAAAGGCCACTGAACTTTCACCTCAGCTTGACATACGTGGTTCCCGAGCTGCGTGATTCCCGTGGTCAGGCATTGAAATTCAAAGGTATGGTTAAAAAGATGGTTAAGGGTTTGACAACAAGCTAATAATAATCTAAATTCGATTGCCCGCCTCTGCCATTCGGGTTGCTGCTGCGCTGGCAAATGCGCCTGAGTTCCCGACCCACTCTGATTTATTTCCACTGTTACTCCCGACCCGCCTCCAATACGCACGCAGAGCAGCAGAAAAATTCCGGCCTAAGTATCTGTAATCTCATAAGATAAAGATCCACATCTGCCTATTTGTCACCACCTACACTTTTTAAAGGGTATTATTGCCAGTGGGAAGCATTTGGGAAACTTTTTTGTGGTATTGACATATATGTTTAATATATGACCAAATCCAATAACATTATATCATTCGCATCACTAATTCTGCATTTGAAGAGTTCTCACTTCAGCAGATATTGCATCTGCTGCAGCCATCTTTTAAATTGGAATTTTGTTAGGTGCTAATTGTATGTAACTGATGTGCTTCCAGCATCTTCCGAACTGCTGAGGAGTGAGAATGTTTTTTCTTTTACCCAAACATCATAATGCAGAAGGTAGCTGAGGAAAATGTACGTTCTATGTTACATCATTCTGAGATTTGTGCAGTTTTCTCTAGACTTTTTTGACACTTGAAGAAGATTTTCTAGTCTTATTAGCTTGATTTTGACTGAGCTCTTTGCTCACCATCATTTGGCCAGTGGAGAAGTAATTTTCTAATCTCAGTTGCTGCTAGTTTCCGTCTTAGAATGATAGAAATTTCAGCACAGAGTGAGGCCATTCTGCCCATTGTGCTTGGGCACGCTCCACATCAGAGCTACTTTAACGTCAGTTCGCTGCCAGTTTCCCAAATCCTTTAATGTTTGTCTTTTACAAGAGCTTATCTAATTCTTTCTTAGTTGTCATGATTAACTCAGTTTCAATATTGCTTAGGGGTGATTATCTGGCTATATATTTATACCTTATTAAAAATATTGCATCTGTGTGTGCTTCCTGTCTCCACAACTTAATTTCCTGCTTTTGTCACATTTTTGTGTCAACTTTTGCCCATTATAAATTCCTACATTCACCTTTTATATTTGGTTTTGCCGATGTAAACTTATCAATCAGGCCACCAGATTCCCACATATCATATAAGATGCTTTCCGATTTTTTTTCATTCAGTAACTGAAATTTCTAATGTCCAAAATAAGGGCTTAAACAAAATAAAGACTTCAAAAAATTACATATTTCATAATGACATGATTAAACCTAATCAATTGAATTGTCTTTTTTGTCTTTCAATTCAAGTTTTTACTTGAAAGCATAGCTTTTCCCAAAAGCTTGGGCTTCGACGAGATAATTTTGTGCAGAGTTGTGACCCTGACTTGAATTTGGACTGTGAAATCTGAACATGTGCAATGTACATAATTTCCCAGGAGGCAAGCGTACCATTCAGTCAGCTGTACGAACAAAATATTTTCCTTTAGCTTCTAGCATTTCTGCTCAATAGCTTTACTCCAATAAATTCGAAAAACAAGAAGATAAATTTCAACGGTTTCATTGAGGTAAATTTATATTGAGTTTTTTTTTAAAGCAGAGTGACTGTGGGGGTAAAATTCAACTTTGTCAGAGGTGCAAAATGGGTGGTAGTGGATCAGCCACTGGTTATACACCCTGCCCAATGTTCCTTTCCATTGAGAGGATCTAGTAGGATTCTGGAGAGTGGATGGAGAGTTAATGCTGAGAGGAGTTACAGCAGAGCAAGGGGGAGGGCAGGATACAGGTGTTGAGCCTGTAGTTCAATCGGAGAAAAGCAATGGTAGTGATGGAAGTGAAGGGCTTGCAGGAAGAAGGAAAGCCAGAGAATGTGGTGGGAGCAAGCAGCTCAGGGAAGCATGAGTGATTTGGGGAGTGGATAAGAAGGAAGCCATTAAGCGTTATATTTTTTCTCGCAATGCTCACCCCAAGTGCAGCCTGCAGCCACTGGAGGCCGCTTTCCTTGGCAGATCATGCCACATCATTTACCATATGAAAGAACCCATATGAAAGATAAAGACAGTGAGGAAATACAGAAGGGGACAGAGGGAAGCATAAAGAGTTATAAGGAAAGCAGAAAGGAAGAGAAACATTGAGATAGAAGCAGAAGAAAGACAGAGAGAGAACAACTACAACACAAAAACAGCAGCGACAGATAACAGAATGATCTTATTCTCCAACTTACTGTGAGCAGTGGCGATGGAGATCAACTAGTAACTTATTAAAAATTTACCTCCGCTCGCACTTCCTGTCCACACCACTTGAATTTCTATTGTGACATTTTTGTCATATTTTTTGTTTTAAATTTTTCCATTTTAAATTCCTATGTGCACTTTTAGAATGGGGTTTGTCTACGTATACTTGTAACAATTAGTGCACAATTGGTGGCTATGTAGCAAATTTATGAGCTTCCCATGCCAGGTTGGCCACCATCTTGTTTTTTGTTAACTTGCTTAAGATAAGTATTAAAGTCTATGTTAGTTTTTGTTCTTACCTTTTAAACTTTTATTTTGAAACATAATTTAAAATTTCATGATATATTGATTAGAATCATTTATCACTCACTCATTCAGAATTTAAATTGTTAGCAATAATATTAAAATTTTGCCATTTCGGTGGTCCTCTTCCCCTTTGGCTGCTTGTGGATCTTCCTAAATCCTCCCCGTGTGGACAGCACTCCACTCCACTCCACTGTTTTTACAGTAGCACTACAGCCATTGATCTGGGCCCAGCTCAGAATGATCTAGCAATAATATTCTAAAAGTCTAAAAGAATTGCTGGAATGGAAAACAGAACAAGTCACATTAATGGAGTAGGTGATGCCATTCTAAAGCTGGATAGAAGGGAGATTCACTTTGCATCTTGCTATTGTACAACTGACCAAAGAGTGCATCAAGTTGACACTGAGAACCTAAAATGAAAAGTACTCCAGAGGAGCACTTCTCAGTCCCACAGGAAGCACCATGTCACACACAAGCCTCACACAAGTTAAAGATAACAATGGGGCAGAATGATGCCAACGGATCTTGCAAAGTAGGAAATCTCCTGGATGTGATTTAAAAATAAAACAATTGTATGAACTGCAATGTGCATCCACTTTGAACCAGAAGTAAGATGCAAAATGTATGAGCTGAGCATATATCAATTCCTGGCTTCCATAAAAGTGTCATGACACCCTGGAAAACTGCAAAAGCTGACACAGACTTTAAAAAGTTGGCCGGAATTTTTACCTTAGAGTCGGGGCAGGTGTGTGCTGGCCGCGTAGCGGGTTGCCATCATGAAGTTTTCAACAGCGCGTTCTACACTATGCATTTAACTGAATTAGATCAATGGAATGAGTCATGCGGATTTCCCGGCCAGTTAATTGGAGTGGGTCTGGTGACGTCACTGATGAATCACTTTAAACTCAGATATTTAAAGGAACCTTGCACACATCAGTGTTGAAGGTTGTTGTAGGAGGCTTAGAGATGGTTGGGAGAGGTGGCTATTCTTATCCATTGAAGACTTTTATGAGGGTGCATGGAAGGATGAAGTCTCAGCGCCAGAAGGCTGCGCCCAGGTTCTCGGATCCTTCCCTGGAAGTCCTGATCCAGGGAGTCAGAGCACAGAGGGAGGTCCTATTCCCTGGTAATGGCAGGAAGAGATCAGCCAGTGAAACCAATGGCTGGAGATTGCCCAAGAAGTCAGCAGCAGGGGTGTAGTGAGCGGCAAGAGATTTAATGATCTCACGAGGTCAGGAAAGGTGAGTACAATGCCAAATCCAACTACATCCTGATGTTCATGTCACCCTAACCCCATCACTCTGCCTTCCCAAACTTACTCCTGCATGTCACTCCTCACACCAACTTACCTTGCAGGTGCACCCATCCCTCACTGTCTATGCACCTACTCACTTTCCCATCCGACTATCCACCACTGACACTCATCCTCAACCTAATGCAGTCCCACAGAAGGAGGCCATTTGGAAATGTCATGCCACTCCATCATAGTCATCCTCTATAGATGTAATCCATCCATCCCTTACATTCATTCCATTGCTCTCACTCAAAGTTCTCTTATTTCCCTCCTTGCAGGTGAAGAGAGCGCAGAACAACAGAGAAAGAGAAAGAACTGGAGGTGGCCCTCCAATATATACTAATTTAACACCAGCAACAGAGGATGCGCTCGAAATAAGTGGAGCGGCAGAGCTGCTGATGCTGGGAGACGGAGAGAGGGGGACTTCCCATCAACCTGGTGACAGAATTAAATATACCAGATGGCATACAACAGTCACTCATGGTGACTGATGTCAGCAGTCAGTGCAATATCATCATGCGCATAATGGTAATGCTACACATTCTTATCATAAGAGGTCTAATTCATGCCTTTACTCTGCCACAGGCCCATCATGTGCACCCCCCACTGTCCAGCTGGAGAAGGAAAACGACTCCTTAAAGGAAACTCCATTCTCTGAGGGTGCACCATCACCAGACCATGTGCACTCAGCACCAGTGCAGATACGCACATGTCGGTGGGTCCTGCAAGACATAGAGTAGTGTTGTGACCTGGTGTCTCACACAACCCAAGTTAGCAAGAGCAGATGGTGGAGACAGGGACAGTAGTGGAGTGTCCTCGTCGGAGGGCGCAGGACACTCCAAGCTCTGCTCAGCTGGATCCAGATGATGAACCTCGGGGGCCGTTGGCAAAGAGGATAATCTTGGAGGAGCAGCAACAAATGCGGGAGGCTCTAGCAGTTTTTCCAGCCGCGAAGTGCACGACTGTACAGAGAATGGAGGAGTCCATCTCCAACATGAGCAGCACCATATTGCAGGCGATGGCGACGATGTGCTCTTCCATAGATAGGATGGCCACCTGCATGGAGCAGCAAATGCATGAGTCAAAAGAGAATATGCTTGCTGTGAACAACAGATTGCAGTCTCTTATTGAACTCATCTCTGAAGGGATAGCAATGTAGACTTGGGCATTCATCACCTCACTAATGTGCAGCAAGGTGCTCTCCAGCTCCTTGCTAGCATTGAAGTGCTGGTGGCCCATGAGGGGGATGATGGTGAGAGGGCACATGGAAGTGGGGGCTCTGCTCAGAGCACTCCTGTTGTCTCCCCCTCAGTCAGAGCCCCACATGTTGCCTCAGATTGCTATGGCCGAGTCTGCCCCTGCACAGTCGCAGGAGGAACAGTCTTTGGCGGGGCCCTCGCAGGCTCCAAAACCCAGAGGACGTCTGCCAAAAGTATCTAAGCAGCCACAGCAAGGAAGTGAGCAGCCTGCCTCTACCTCTGCTGAAGCCACAGTGGGTGCACCTTGTAGAAGCATTTGGAAAAGAAAAATGCCACAATCATAGATGAATAAGGGTATGCACATGGGTGTTTGCCAAAATGTTAGTATTAAGTTTCATTTCTATTTATGACACATGTGAATTTATTTCTTAGCACCATTTTCCTGTCTTGTCGATTTTGCCTGCTACCCGGGAAGTGGCCTTGTCACTTGGAGTGAATGGTGAGACATTACTTAACCTCAAGCAATGGGTGTGTGTGTAATAGGGATGGTTTGGTCATTTGGCCTAATAGGACTGCTTTCTGGTGTTGGTGGGAGCTGGTGGGGGTGGGGGGGAAGTTGGTACAGCATCTGGGAGCTAGATGGCTGCACTGGTGCAACTTAACTAAATCAGGCCATTATGAGGCCATCCCGGGCCTCCTGGGCAGCAATGTGCACCGCTGCTGGTGCCATCTCCACCTCAGGTTCCTCCTCCTCCTCCTCCACCTCCTCATGCTCCATCTGTTCCTCTTTCTCCTCCTTCTTCTCTGAAGAGGCTGTGTGCTCTGCATTTTGCTCTTCCTGCAGCTCCAATCCTCACTGCTGCGCTATGTTGTGCATACAATGATAATTCTGGAGACCCTAGTTGGTGCATACTGAAGGGCTCCTCCAGATCTGTCAAGGCATCTGAAGCACATCTTCAGCATGCCAATTGCTTGCACTATGATACATCTAGTCGTCATCTGGCTTTGATTATATCGGTCCTCTGCCTCATTGCTTGGCCTCCTCAAGGGTGTCATCAGCCACGTCTTCAGTGGCTAGCCCTCGTCTCCAAGCAGCCAGCCAGTAAGTCTGTTCGGAGGTGCGAAGAGCTGAGGGAGGGTGGACTGGCACATGATGAAAGAGTTATGACAGCTGCCAGGGAATCTGGCACACACATGCATGATCTTTTTATGGTTGCAGATGAGCTGCACATTGAGGGAATGGAAGCCCTTCTGGTTTTCGAACACTTCTGGGTGAGCTGGGGCTTACTTGATGGCCACGTGTGTGCAGTCGATGATGCCCTGCACCTGTGGGAAGCCAGCCAGAGCCGCAAAGCCGAGCGCCCACTCAGTCACACTAGCTTCATCAGTGGCAAAGTGCACATAAGTGCCTGACTTGTAAAACATGGCATCGGTCACGTGGGTGATGTGTTTGCGAGATCCTGCAAATGTCTGCTGCTGATCCCTGGAAGGAGCCTGAGGCGAAGAAGTTCAAGGCGGTGGTAAGGCATGTCCACCGGGTCCTCTGGGCAGCAGGTCTTCTTCCAGTAAGCTACAAATGTCTGCGATGACCTGGCGTGAAAGCCTGAGCTTCCTGAAGCACTGCTGCTCAATCATGTCCAGGAAGCTCATCCTCTGCCTGTATACCCTGTGTTGGGGGTATGGCCTCTGGCATGCTGCCCCACTGTGCTGATCCCCTCTCTTCTGTGGAGCATCAGGTCGCTGAGGAGAATGCTGCTGGTGTTGTAGCTGCTGCTGCTGGTGTGGCTGGTGTTGTTAGTGGTGGGGCTCATCCTATCCTTATATTAAAAAAAAAATTAATTCGTTTTTATGGGATGTGGTCATCGCTGGCAAGGCCAGCATCTATTGCCCATCCCTAATTCCCCTTGAGAAGGTGGTGGTGAGCTGCTTTCTTGAATCGTTGCAGTCCGTGTGGTGAAAGTACTCCCACAGTGTTATTAAGTAGAGAGTTCCAGGATTTTGACCCAGCGACAGTGAAGGATCAGCGATATACTTCTAAGTCAGGATGGTGTGTGACTTGGAGGTGGTGGTGTTCCCATGCGCCTGCTGCCCTTGTCCTTCTAGGTGTAAGAAGTTGCGGGTTTGGGAGGTGCTGCCGAAGAAGCCTTGGCGAGTTGCTGCAGTGCATCTTGTAGATGGTACACACTGCAGCCACGGTACGCCGGTGGTGCAAGGAGTTAATGTTTAAGGTGGTGGATGGGGTGCCAATCAAGCGGGCTGCTTTGTCCTGGATGGTGTCGAGTTTCTTGAGTGTTGTTGGAGCTGCACTCATCCAGGCAAGTGGAGAGTATTCCATCACACTCCTTACTTGTGCCTTGTAGATGGTGGAAAGGCTTTGGGAAGTCAGGAAGTGAGACACTCGCCACAGAATACCTAGCCTCTGACCTGCTCTTGTTGCCACTGTATTTATGTGGCTGGTCCAGTTAAGTTTCTGGTTAATGGTGACCCCCAGGATGTTGATGGAGGGGGATTCGGCAATGGTAATGCTGTTGAATGTCAAGGGGAGGTGGTTAGACTCTCGCTTGTTGGAGATAGTCATTGCCTGGCACTTCTGTGGCGCATATGTTACCTGCCACTTATCAGCCCAAGCCTGAGTGTCGTCCAGGTCTTGTTGCATGCGGGCATGGACTGCTCCATTATCTGAGGAGTTGTGATTGGCGCTGAACAAATGTGTAGTCATCAGCGAACATCCTCATTTCTGACTGTATGTTGGAGGGAAGGTAATTGACGAAGCAGCTGAAATAGTTGGGCCTCGATCACTGCCCTGAGGAACTCCTGCAGCAATGTCCTGGGGCTGTGATGATTGACCTTCAACCACCACAACCATCTTCCTTTGTGCTAGGTATGACTCCAGCCAGTGGAGAGTTTTCCCCCCAATTCCCATTGACTTCCGTTTTACTAGGGCTCCTTGATGTCACACTCAGTTAAATGCTGCCTTGATGTCAAGGGCAGTCACTCTCATCTCACCTCTGAAATTCAGCTCCTTTGTCTGTAAGGGGTTTTCTCTTGCTAGGTCTCTCTCTCTGGTGAGACCTCTCTCTTTTGCACAGTAATTTACCGAGTGGTTCGACCCACTCACCCCTTAGGTTCTGTACACTGGACTTTGAGGCAGGAACTACAATGCAGAGAATACTCTGTAGACCAAGTTTAATGAAACGAAGTGAAATTTTATTGCATAAAGGAAAAATTGAATGTAAGCCAAAATAAGGTACATGGGAGGGAAAAACAAATCATAATACAGTACTAACCAATATATCCACAGGCATATTATACTTTACAAGGTTCACCATGAAATAGGGAAACACACGGAACATCGAGGGACAACAACTCATTGTTAATTATCCCCTAAAATGCCCACCCCCTAAACCTAGCTAGATTAGATTATGAGGGGCCAGAAACATGCTCACCAGTCCCAGTTAGAAAATAGAGGTTTTGAAGTCTGCGTTTTGGTCCTCTCAGGTGTCCTGTCTCCACGTGGTCAGCGGAACACAGCGGGCTGCGACACACTCTTTTCTCCCTCGAGGTGATGGACACGGACAGGCTGGATGTTAGCAGGCCTGGACGTCGGCATGGAGAGAGACCAACTGTTTGACCATTTTCATATAGGTTTCCTCTTGGAGGGTCGCCGTCTTTTCGTCTCATCAAATGGCCCGGGGTTTGTCGATGATCTCCCGATAGCTACCCCGGGTCTGGGCGCTGACTCGATCTTCCCTCTCCAACCTCTCTCTCCAACCTCCCTCTCGAACATCCAACTTGATCGTCTCCCGATAGCTACCCCGGGTCTCCAGTTATACTTCTCATCGAGGCCCTTATCTCCCGCCATATCAAGGTTAGTCTTTGTTTAACTTTTGGCGGACTTGTAGCACAGTGGGGTAGTCATTGTGTTTAAAGTACTTTCGGGATGGCCGGTAACTGCCATCTCTGGTCTGGAATGACCTTGTATTGTCTTTAATGGGTCTTGAAGTTCCCCTTTGAATTTGAGGCTGTTTCCCTTTGTCTGGGTAAACATTTTGATGGCCTTTATCTACAGGCTGATCTTATTGGATCTGCATCCAATCCATATGTATGGGGTTCTGTCTGGTTTCGCATTCTCCGAAATTGCATTCCAGAACTTACTGTGGGCTGAATCCACAAAAGCTGTCTGTGGACTGCAGGAACCATTTAAAAATGTCCCAAAAAGCTGGTCACGGGGTCTGGTGGCCATTTTGTGTGCCCCTTTTTCTGGGCTTCTGTTAAAACAGTCTTTAAAATTAAGGCCTTTTCTGCCAATAGACCCTTATAGGACAATGTTCAATTTTGCAAATCCTACATGTCCATGTTTGGACCAAGGCTGTAATGAGGTCGGGAGCTGAGTGGTCTTGGCAGAACCCAAACTGGGCATCAGTGAGCAGGTTATTGGTGAGTAAATGCCACTTGATAGCACTGTCGATGACACCTTCCATCACTTTACTGATGATAGAGAGTAGACTGATGGAGCAGTAATTGGCCAGATGTCCTAATTGTCCTAATCTGAGGTCCAAGGTGAAACAGCATAAGTGGTAGCAATGCTGATCTGATAGATGCCAGTTAAAGCGGAGATCAGAGGCACAATCCTCCAATGTAGTGAGAGTGACTTGCAATGTAGTGGGAGTGGCTTCCGAGGTTGCAGAAATCACCTGAAAACAAAATCTCTGCACAAAATGGTGTCAGCAAGAGCCTTTCCCTTAGGCAAGGAAGCAGGTGTAAGGTGTATGTATTTATGTGCTTTTTCCAGCTGTCAATTAATGAACTCGCAGAAAGGCCACTGAGCTCCCACCTCCCCTTCACAGGTGAGCTTCCCGAAGTCCGTGAATCCCGTGCACAAGCAGTAAAAGGTGAAACCTCACGTTAAAAAGGCTCTTGAGGGTCTTTAAGTGAGCAGTTAAGTACCTGAATGAGGTCGCCCACCTCTCCCGAGCGGTTACGTGGCCTGATTCGAAAGGTGCCCCAGTTAAATGCAGAAGTCGGTGGGAAGACGGCGGATTTCTGACGCGCTGCCAACCAGAGATCAGGCAATCTTAGACTGGGTATTATGTAACGAGAAAGGATTCATTAGCAATCTTGTTGTATGAGGCCCCTTGGTCGGAGCGATCATAATATAATAGAATTCTTCATTAAGATGGAGAATGAAGTAGTTGACTCAGAGACTAGGGTCCTGAATTTAAATAAAGGAAACTATGATGGTCTGAGGCGCGAGTAGGGTAGGATTGATTGGGGAATGTCACTCAAAGGGTTGACGGTGGATAGGCAATGGCAAACATTCAAAGGCCACATGGATGAACTACAGAATTTGTTCATCCCAGTTTGGCATAAAAATAAAACAAAAAATGTGACTAAACTGTGGCTAACAAGGGAAATTGTGGATAGCATAAGATCCAAGGAGAGGACATATAAATTGGCCAGAAAAAGCAGTAAACCTGAGGATTGGGAGCAGTTTAGGATTCAACAAAGGAGGACAAAGGGATTAATTAAGAAGGGGAAAATAGAATATGAGAGTAAGCTTGCAGGGAACATAAAAACTGACAGTAAAAGCTTTTATAGATATGTGAAGAGAAAAAGATTGGTGAAGTCAAGTGTAGGTCCCTTGCAGTCACAATCAGGGAATTTATAATGGGGAACAAAGAAATGGCAGACCAATTAAATACATATTTTGGTTCTGTCTTCAAAAAGGAGGACAAAAATAACCTCCCAGAGATGTTGGGGAACATAGGATCTGATTAAAGGGAGGAACTGAAAGAAATCAGTATTTGTAGAGAAATGGTGTTAGGGAAATTGATGGGATTGAAGGCCGATAAATCCCCAGGGCCTGATAATCTACATCCTAGGGTACTTAAGGAAGTGGCCCTAGAAATAGTAGATGCATTGCTGATCATCTTCCAACATTTGATGGAATCTGGAACAGTACCCATGAATTGGAGGGTAGCTAATGTTACCCCACTATTCAAAAAAGGTGGTAGAGAGAAAACGGGGAATTACAGACCGGTAAGCCTGACATCGGTAGTGGGGAAAATGCTAGAGTCCATTTTATAAAAGATGTAATAGCAGAGCACTTGGAAAACAGTGACAGGATCGGACAAAGTCAACATGGATTTACAAAAGGTAAATCGTGCTTGACTAATCTACTGGAATTTTTTGAGGATGTAACTGGTAAAATAGATAAGGGAGAACCAGTGGATGTGGTGTATTTGGACTTTCAGAAGGCTTTCGATAAGGTCCCGCATAAGAGATTAGCATGTAAAGTTAAGGCACATGGGATTGGGGGCAAAGTATTGACTTGGATAGAGAACTGGTTGGCAGACAGAAAACAAAGAGTTGGAATAAACGGATCTTTTTCCAAGTGGCAGGCAGTGACTAGTGGGGTACCGCAGGGATCGGTCCTTGGACCCCAGCTATTCACAATATATATTAATAATCTAGACAAGGGAAATAGATGTAATATCTCCAAATTTGCAGATGACACAAAGCTGGGTGGGCGTGTGTGTTGTGAGGAAGATGCCGAGAAACTTCAGGATGATTTGGACAGGTTGGGTGATTGGGCAGAAGCATGGCAGATGCAATATAACGTGGATAAATGTGAGGTTATCCACTTGGGTGGCAAAAACAGGAAGGCAGATTATTATCTGAATGGCAATAGATTGGGAGAAGGGGAAGTGCAACGAGACCTGGGTGTCCTTGTGCACCAGTCGCTGAAGGTAAGCATGCAGGTGCAGCAGGCGGTTAAGAAGGCAAATGGTATGTTGGCCTTCGTAGCGAGAGGGTTTGAGTACAGGAACAAGGATGTCTTGCTCCAGTTGTACAGGGCCTTGGTGAGACTATATCTTGAGTATTGTGTGCAGTTTTGGTCGTCTTATCTGAGGAAGGATGTTCTCGCCATGGAAGGAGTTCAGCAAAGATTCACCAGGCTGATACCTGGGATGGCAGGAATGACGTATGAGGAGAGATTGTGTCGATTGGGCTTGTACTCACTGGAGTTTAGAAGAAAGAGATGGGATTTTATTGAAACTTATAAAATTCTGACAGGACTGGACAGACTAGATGCAGGAAGGATGTCCCCAATGGTCGGGGAGTCCAGAACCAGGTGTCACAGTCTAAGGATAAGGGGTAGGCCATTTAGGACAGAAATGAGGTGGAATTTCTTCATCCAGAGAATGGTGAACCTGTGGAATTCTCTACCACAGAAAGCAGTAGAGGCCAATTCATTAAATATATTCAAGAAGGAGTTGGATATATTCCTTAAGGCTAAAGGGATGAAGGGATATGGGGAGAAAGCAGGGACCGGGTACTGAATTTGGATGATCAGCCATGATCGCATTGAATGGCGGAGCAGTCTCGAGGGGCCGGATGGCCTATCCCTGCTCCTATCTTCAATGTTTCAGCGCTTTTAACTGCCGACCCACTCGCAAGCCCACATGCTCTGCAATGTGAAAATTCCGACCATTAATAACTCAGGAATGGCCCTGATTATAAGCCTATGACACCTGAAAACAAATAGTTACATTGGCTTTTGTAACTTAAGCAGTGGGTACACCCAACATTTCTGCACTTGCATTGGAGGGAAGAAAACTATAAGTGTAGTGTATGTACTTTGCAGAAGGAACTATATTCTGCAGCCCCTGTATACTGCAGTGCCAGTAGTGACCACCCCTGTATATAAGCCTGTGTAGTAACTTTTGCATAGTAGTTCCAGGTTGTCTCCACTCAGTAAAGACCTGTTATAACCAACTCCTGCAGTCCGTGTCTCAATTATACACGGACATAATACTGGCAACGAGCAGATCTGAACTTACCTACAGTCTGCACCACCTCATGGGGATCCATCCATGAAGCGAAGTTATCAGAGGTTGAGGCCAGAAGGAAGAAAGAAAAAAAAACAAACAGAAGAAATGGGCGTCGACCGTGGGGATCCGCCTCTGATTCATCGGAGTTGAAGATTTGCAGGAGAGGCTGTCGAGAGCGGGGCTTGGTTATCCTGTCGATGGTGTTTCAGCTAATCGGGCTGGTAGCAGGTAGTACACTGATCCTTCCTGGGCTGCGGCGGTCTAGAGCTCGATCGGGTGGCTTTTCAACGGGGCCGAGCAGTGTTGTCGGGAAGAGGAGAGAGAGAGAGGTTGGAGCACACAGGGCGCGGCCGGTGCTACGAAGCCGGGCAGCGTCCAGACCCGAGAAGAGGGAGGCAAGTGTCCCACAGGGTTGCTCCGATGACGGAGGAAATAATAAAAATTAGAAGCGCAGAAAGCCGCGAGCAGCTGCAGTTTGCCACGGGAACCGCAGAGAGCGGCGTTAGCAGCAGCGCGGGGGGAAGTGCGCGAAGACCATAGGGCATCGCCATCAAGGCATAAAACGCCAGCAACAGCGCTAGCAGCAGCGGAGAAGACAGAAAGCGCGGGAGACGCCATCTTAATCCAGCGGGGAAGAAGGCAAAGCGCGGGAGGCGCCATTTTGTTAAATCGGGGAAGAAGGCAAAGCGCGGGAGGCGCCATCTTAGATTTCCAAGATGCCGAAGACTGGCAATATCACTGCCTTCGATAATGTAATAGAAGACTGGACCACGTATGTGGAAAGAGTCGAGGTATATTGCGAGGCAAACGAAGTAGCCGATGAGAAAAAGGCATCGGTACTACTAAACTTAATGGGCACAAGAACGTACGGCCTATTGCGGAACCTGATTACTCCAGCCAAACCGAAGGCGAAGAGTTTTAATGAAATTGTTGATATCCTACAGGAACACCTAAATCCTACACCGCTGCTGATAGCAGAAAGATTTAAATTCCACAGGAGAAATCAGCATAAAGATGAGAGCAATGCTGATTACCTTACGGAACTACGCAAGCTATCAAAGCACTGCCAGTTCGGAGCAGGACTGGCAGATACCCTACGGGACAAATTTGTCTGTGGACTCCTGAGTGAAGGAACCCAGAAGAGGTTACTCTCAGAGAAAGAGCTGACGCTAGATAAGGCTTTCAGCGTGGCAGTATCGTACGAAGCAGCAGCAAGGGGAACTGCGGAAATACAGCAAAAGCCACAGGAATACGGCACCCACGAAATGACACGGGGATTTGAAAAATGTTATCGCTGCGGCAGAACAACCCATGACCAGAAGGACTGCTGGTCCAAGGACAAACTATGCAGGCAATGCAGAAAGATGGGACACATTGCACGAGTTTGCAGGCCTGGGAAGAAGACTAATGACAACAAAAAGGCTACTAAGGAACAGTACAGGAAAGTACAAAAGATGACGGACAGTAGTTCCGAAGACCAGATGAGCGATAGTGAATCCGGGAACAAGAGACTAAGCTGTCTCAAACTTCACAACGTAATCACAAAAGAGGATCACTGAACCATTTGGGTCACCCTCACGATAGCAGGGTCCCAAGTCAAAATGGAATTGGATACAGGATCAGCTTTGACCGTCATGAAACGACGAGACTACGAGCGGCTATTCTCACACATACCCTTGAAAGAGACATCCATTGTCTTGAAGACGTATACGGGGAAAAAGTATACCCCAGAGGAAAAATTAGGGTGCCTGTCGAATACAACGGCAAAGAAATACAGAAATTGTATCTGTACATACTGCAAGATGGTGGACCACCGTTATTGGGACGTGAATGGATCAGAAAGATAAGTTTTGACTGGCACTCCATTCAGGCACTGACTGTGGCGGGTAAAAAGGATGACGACGTCACTCCTGGACGATTGTCAACAATCTTAGCTAACGCCAAAGAGGTATTTCAACAAGAACTGGGAACTCTTAAAGGCGTAACCACCTTGATAAAAATAGAAGAGAATGCAATTCCCAAGTTTTTCAAAGCAAGACCGGTACCATATGCAATTCGCCCAGCCGTCGAGGCAGAGCTGGAGAATCTGGAGAATGCAGGCTTGTTATCTAAGGTAGACTGGAGCGAGTGGGCGACACCCATCGTTCCTGTCATGAAGAAAACGTTAAACAATAAGTCTGAGGAGACAAGGAAGGTTCGCATCTGTGGGGACTTCAAGGTGACGGTGAACCCAGTCCTTCACACAGTACAATAACCTCTTCCGAGGATAGAAGATATTTTCGCCTCACTATCTGGAGGGAAGCGTTTTACAAAAATTGACCTAGCACAAGCATATTTGGAGATGGAGGTTGAAGAATCCTCTAGGAAGTATCTCACGATAAACACTCAGAAAGGTCTTTACCAGTATAATCGACTGGTATTCAGAGTAGCATCAGCTCCGGCGATATGGCAAAGAGCGATAGAACAAGTCCTGCAAGGGATTCCGGGGACTCAGTGTTACTTGGACGACATCCTAGTAACAGGTGAAGATAACAGTGAACACCTTGCCAACCTAGAGCAGGTGCTCACTAGACTAAGAGAACATGGGCTACGAGCCAATCGCCCCAAGTGCGAGTTTTTTAAGAAACAGATATCGTATTGTGGCCACGTGATTGATGAAGAGGGGTTACATAAGTCCCCTGACAAAATTGAAGTGGTAGTTAAGGCTCCAGCGCCTGAAAATGTGTCGCAACTGAGGTCATTCCTCGGATTGGTGAATTACCACCATAAGCTTTTGCCGAATTTGTCCACAATTCTGCACCCACTGAACGCCCTACTACAAACTGGAGTAGCATGGAAATGGAGCGATGAATGTAAGCGGGCCTTTCAGAAGAGTAAGGACCTAATCACTTCAAGAGAAGTATTGGCTCACTACAACCCATCACTACCGATAAGACTGGCGTGTGATGCGTCTCCCTACGGCATTGGAGCGGTACTGTCACATAAATTCCTTGATGGTTCAGAGAGGCCGATAGCTTTTGCGTCACGCTTGTTAACTTCAGCCGAGCGTAACTACGCCCAGATTGACAGAGAGGCCCTCAGCCTGGTGTGGGGGGTGAAGAAGTTCAATCACTACCTGCACGGTCAGAAATTTACTCTACTAACTGATCATCAACCTCTTGTCTCCATTTTCAACCCTCAGAAGGGCGTACCGATAATGACAGCACAACGGCTACAGAGGTGGTCCCTTTTCCTAGGGGCACACCAATATGACATCGAGTACAAAGGAACTAAACAGCATGGGAATGCTGATGGATTGTCGCGCCTACCGTTGCCGACGGTGGAAGAAGCACCTGCAGTGGATCCAGTGGAGATATTCCACTCGACCATAGTCGAATGTCTCCCTGTGATGAATGCAAACATAGAAAAGGAAACGCGAAATGACCCAACACTCTCCTGGGTCTATGATTTAACGGTGAAGGGATGGCCAGCACATGGCGAACCACTGCTGCCAGCATTCTCGCCAAGAAGAGAACAGCTGTCAGTGTGCAGAGGAACCTTGATGTGTGGATCCAGAGTAGTAATTCCACCCAAATTGAAGGATAGAGTGCTCAGTCATCTGGGAGGGGTAAAAATGAAGAACTTAGCCAGAGCGTTTGTGTGGTGGCCGGGAATCGATAGAGAAATCGAAGAGATGACCAAAAGCTGTACAGGATGCCAGAAGGTCCAAAACGCCCCACCACAAGCCCCTCTACATCCATGGGAGTGGCCCTCACCTCCATGACAAAGGGTGCACATTGATTTTGCTGGTCCATTTATGGACTCGATGTTTTTAATTGCGGTGGATGCACATTCAAAGTGGCCAGAGGTAATAAAAATATCCTCAACCACCACAGAAAAAACTATCACAGTCTTACGAACCATATTCGCCAGAAATGGGCTGCCTGAACAGATTTGCTCCGACAGTGGACCACAGTTTGTGTCTGAAGAGTTCCGGAGGTTCTTAAAGAACAATGGTGTTAAGCATTACACATCCGCCCCATATCATCCAGCCACCAATGGATTGGCTGAGAGGTTCGTTCAAACATTCAAGAAGGCTATCAAGACAATGTGTAATGAAGACATACCCCTACAACACAAGGTGGATAACTTCTTGTTTGCCTACCGGAATGCGACACATGCGGTTACCAACCAAACTCCAGCCATGATGTTCTTCAATCGCAGACTACGATGCCGCTTGGATTTGGTTAAGCCAAACATCAGAAGAGATGTGGAGAACAGGCAGTTTCAGAATATGAATGAAAGGCCGACCAGGAGTTTTAAGATAGGTCAACCAGTTTTGGCCCGGGACTACCGCACAGAGAAATGGCAGCCAGGAATAATCTGTACACGGCAAGGACCTCTAATGTATACCGTGGACGTTGGAGAGAGCATTGTAAGACGCCATGCTGACCAGATTCTAGAGTAACTGGAAAACGTCAATTCCACGCCACGACCCGATACACCTGGTGATGAAACCGAAGTACCAATTGCATCTACCTCAGAATCGGTGATATTGGAAGCAGACGAACCAAACAACGACGTTGATCCCGAATCAACTTTGCCAGGAGAACCTGATACCCCAAAGAGGCGTTATCCAGACAGAATCAGGAAGCCTCCTCAAAGACTGAACTTATAATTGCTTAACTTCAACTAATGTATCTAGCAACTGTAATTGTAAATATGTTATTTAATTGTTAATCGAATGTTATGTACTGTTTAGCTAAAAGGGGAGAAATTGTAGTGTATGTACTTTGCAGAAGGAACTATCTTCTGCAGCCCTTGTATACTGCAGTACCAGTAGTGACCACCCCTGTATATAAGCCTGTGTAGTAACTTTTGCATAGTAGTTCCAGGTTGTCTCCACTCAGTAAAGACCTGTTATAACCAACTCCTGCAGTCCGTGTCTCAATTATACACGGACATAATAATAAGTACATGAAATACAAACAAAAAATGCTGGAAATACTCATCAGGTCAGGCAGCGAGTGGTACATGAAAGTTCATGAAAGCCTGAAGGGGGAAATACAAATATTGAAGGTATAAAATTAGTGGTGCATTTTGGGGGTATCTGGAGGCATATACTAGAAAAAATTTAATTTTTATAAGAAAAATTATGCATTGTATTTTAAATACTTAGGGCTGGATTTTCCAGGGGGTCAGTGGACATGATCGGTGGCGGATTGGGTATTTTTCCCCCAGTGGGTCAGGGCCCCTCTGTGACCCCTCTGTCATGCGCCTTTCCCCAATGTCGGGTCTGTCAGTGCTGAGCAGTCCCGACACGCAGCGGCGGGGGACCCAATTTAAATGATTAATGGCTTGTTTAGAGCTACTTAAAAATGAATTTCAGCTCACCTTATACATTTGACAGCCCGCCCATGGGGTCCATGCTGGTCGTGGCAGGAGTTCAGTGGCCATTGAATCAGCTGTTGAGTTGACAGCTTCAAATGTGCAGTAAAAGCTCCCACCTTACAGAGATATCTTCCCTCAGCCACAAACTCTTCCTCACTGCATTTCCACAACAGATTCACCATGCTGCAAGTCTTTACACAAGTCTCCATCTAGTCTGACCTCATTACCTCTCTCATCATTGACAGATCGCTTCTGTCATCCCTACTTCACCTGCCATCTATTCCATCAACAATGGTGCCCTTTATACTTCATTGCTAACTGCCAGCGGGACATCGGCCATCTCAATTTCTCTGCTCCCCTGTCTCACTCCAACCTACCTCCCTCTGAACTTGCAGCACCCCGTTCTCTCCAATCCAACCCTAACATTATCATTAAACCTGCTGATAAGGGTGGTGCTGTTGTTGTTTGGCGAACCGACCTCTACCATGCGGAAGCTGAACGCTAACTCTCCGACACCTCCTCCTACCTCCGCCTGGACCATGACCCCACTAGCAAACATCAAGCCATTGTTTCCAAGACTGTCACTGACCTCATCTCCTCTGGAGATCTTCCCTCCATGGCCGCCAACTTCATAGTCTCGCAAACACGCACAGCCCGCTTCGACCTCCTTCCCAAGATCCACAAACAGGACTGCTCTGGTAGACCCATTATTTCAGCCTGTTCTTGCCCCACGGAACTTATCTCTTCCTATCTCGACTCTATTTTCTCTCCCCTTGTCCAGTCTCTTCCCACCTACATTCGTGACTCTTCCGACGCCCTCCGCCACTTTAACAGTTTCCAGCTTCCTGGCCCCAACCGTCTCCTTTTCACTATGGACATCCAATCCCTCTACACCTCCATCCCCCACCAGGACGGCCTGAAGGCACTCTGCTTCTTCCTTGAACAGAGACACAACCAGTCCCCATCCACCACCACCCTCCTCCGCCTGGCTGAACTTGTTCTCACATTGAACAACTTCTCCTCTGACTCCACTCACTTCCTCCAAATTAAAGGTGTTGCTATGGGAACCCACATGGGCCCTAGCTATGCCTGCCTTTTCATGGGATATGTGGAACATTCTTTGTTCATGTCCTACTCAGGTCCACTCCCTCACCTCTTTTTCCGGTACATCAATGACTGTATCGGTGCCGTTTCCTGCTCTCGCCCTGAACTAGAAAAGTTCGTTCACTTTACTTCCAATTTCCACGCTTCCCTCACCTTCACATGGTCCATCTCCAACTCTTCTCTTCCCTTCCCTGATTTCTCTGTCTCCATTTCTGGCGATCGGCTATCGACAAACATCCACTACAAGCACACTGACTCCCACAGCTACCTGGACTACACTTCAACCCACCCCACTTCCTGTAAGGACCCCATTCCATTCTCCCAGTTTCTCTGTCTCCGCCGCGTCTGTTCTGATGATGCCACCTTCCGTACCAGTGCTTCCGATATGTCTTCCTTTTTCCTCAACCAAGGATTCCCTCTAATGTCATTGGCATGGCCCTTGACCGTGTCCGTTCCATTTCCCGCACTTCTGCTCTCATCCCTTCCCCTCCCTCCCAGAACCACAATAGGGTTCCCCTTGTCCTCACCTTTCACCCCACCAGCCTCCACATTCAACGGATCATCCTCCACTATTTCCACCACCTCCAACTTGATCCCACCACCAAAGGCATCTTCCCCTCACATCTCCTTACAGCATTCCAAAGGGACCGCTCCCTCCGCAACACCCTGGTCCACTCCTCTATCACCCCTAACACCCCTTCCCTTTCGCCCGGCACCTTCCCGTGCAAGCGCAGGAGATGCAACACCTGCCCTTTTACCTTCTCCCTTCCCACTGTCCAGGGCCCCAAACACCCCTCCAGGTGAAACAGCGATTTACTTGTAATTCTTGAAATTTAGTATACTGTATTCACTGCTCACGATGCGGTCTCCTCTACATTGGGGAGACCAAATGCAGATTGGGCGACCGCATTGCGGAACATAAGAGCATAAGAACATAAGAAATAGGAGCAGGAGTAGGCCAATCGGCCCCTCGAGCCTGCTCCACCATTCAATAAGATCATGGCTGATCTGATCCTAACCTCAAATCTTCTATCACTGTGCATCCACCCGAACCCATGAGATCTCCCGGGAGAGGCGAAAAACCAGATAAAGACCCAATGGCCAATTTGGGAGAAAAAAATCAGGGAAATTCCTCTCCGACCCATCTAGGCGATCGAAATTCTTCCAGGAGATCACTCTGTCCCTATATTTTCGACAGTACTTACCTTCTGTAAAGGCGATCTCCACCCCAGCCAGGAACAGGAATAAAACCATCTCCTGAAATCTAACACAGAATTAGAACACAGTAGGAGCAGAACCAGGCTACACGGCCCCTGGGCCCACTCCACTACCCACAGGGCCATGACCATTCCGAACCTAGACTCATGTCCAATTTCCTGCCCGCTCCCAGTAACCCTTAATTCCCTTTACTTCTAGGAAGCTATCTATTTCTGTTATAAATTTATTTAATGATGTAGCTTCCACAGCTTTCTGGGGCAGCAAATTCCACAAACCTACCACCCTCTGAGTGAAGAAGTTTCTCCTCATCTCAGTTTTGAAAGAGCAGCCCCTTATTTTAAGATTATGCCCCCTAGTTCTAGTTTCACCCATCATTGGGAACATCCTCACCGCATCCACCCGATCAAGCCCCTTCACAATCTTATATGTTTCAATAAGATCGCCTCTCATTCTTCTGAACTCCAATGAGTAGAGTCCTAATCTACTCAACCTCTCCTCATATGACCACCCCCTCATCCCCGGGATAAACCGAGTGAACCTTCTTTGTACTGACTCGAGAGCAAGTATGTCTTTTCTTAAGTATGGACACCAAAACTGTATGCAGTATTCCAGGTGCGGTCTCACCAATACCTTGTACAACTGCAGCAATACCTCCCTGTTTTTATATTCCATCCCCCTAGCAATAAAAGCCAACATTCCATTGGCCTTCTTGATCACTTGCTGCACCTGCATACTAACTTTTTGAGTTTCGTGCACCAGGGCCCCCAGATCCCTTTGTACTACAGTACTTTCCTGTTTCTTGCCATTAAGGTAATAACTTGCTCTATGATTTTTCCTGCCAAAGTGCATAACCTCACACTTTCCAGTATTGTATTCCATCTGCCAAATCTCTGCCCACTTACTTAGCCTGTCTATGTCCCTTTGCAGGTTTTTTATGTCCTCCTCACTCACTACTTTCCGTCCCATCTTTGTATCATCTGCAAACTTTGATATGTTACACTCGGTCCCCTCCTCCAAATCGTTAATATAGATTGTAAAGAGTTGGGGACCCAGCACTGACCCCTGCGGAACACCACTAGTTACTGGTTGCCAATCTGAGAACGAACCATTTATCCCAACTCTCTGCTTTCTGTTAGAGAGCCAATCCTCCACCCACGCCAGAATATTACCCCCAATCCCGTGATTTTTTATCTTGAGCAATAATCTTTTGTGTGGCACCTTGTCAAATGCCTTTTGGAAGTCTAAATACACTACGTCCACTGGTTCCCCTTTATCCACCCTGTATGTTACTTCCTCAAAAAACTCCAGCAAATTTGTCAAACATGACTTCCCCTTCATGAAACCATGCTGAGTTTGTCCTATTAAATTATGTTTATCCAAATGTCCCGTTACTGTCTCCTTAATAATGGACTCTAACATTTTACCAACCACAGATGTTAGGCTAACAGGTCTATAGTTTCCAGCCTTCTGCCTACTACCCTTTTTATATAAGGGTGTTACATTAGCAGTTTTCCAATCCGCCGGGACCTTTGCTGAGTCCAGTGAGTTTTCGAAAATTATTACCAATGCATCCACAATCCCTACCGCTACTTCCCTCAAGACCCTAGGATGCAAGCCATCGGGTCCAGGGGATTTATCCACCTTGAGTCCCATTATTTTACCAAGTACCACTTCCTTAGTGATTTTAATCGTATTTAGTTCCTCCCCCCCTCGAGCCCCCTGTTTGTCCAGTGTTGGGATATTCTTAGTGTCCTCTACTGTAAAGACTGATACAAAGTAATTGATCAGTGTTTTTGCCATCTCCATGTTTCCCACCATTAATTTCCCGGTCTCATCCTCTAAGGGACCAACATTTACTTTAGCCACCCTTTTTCTTTTTATATAACTATAGAAACTTTTACTGTCTGTTTTTATATTTTTTGCTAATTTACTTTCATAATCTATCTTCCCTTTCTTAATCAATCTTTTAGTTATTTTTTGCTGTCTTTTAAAGACTTCCCAATCTTCCATTCTCCCACTAGATTTGGCTACCTTATATGCCCTTGTTTTTAGTCGGATACTATCCTTAATTACTTTACTTAGCCACGGATGGCTACCTTTTCTTTTACCCCCTTTTTTCCTCAGTGGAATATATATTTTTTGGAAGTTGTAAAATAACTCCTTAAATGTACACCACTGATCATGTACCGTCTTACCCTTTAATCTATTTTCCCAGTCTACTCTAATCAATTCTGCTCTCATACCTTCATAGTCTCCTTTATTCAAGCTCAGCACGCTTGTTTGAGATCCAACCTTCTCACCCTCTAATTGAATATGGAACTCAACCATGTTATGGTCACTCATTCCAAGGGGATCCTTTACTAGGACATTTTTAATTAATCCTGTCTCATTACACAGGACCAAATCTAAGTTTGCTTGCCCCCTGGTCGGTTCAGTTACATACTGCTCAAGAAACCCATCCCTAATACACTCAATGAACTCATCCTCAAGGCTGCTCTGCCCAATTTGATTTGTCCAGTTAATATGATAATTAAAATCCCCCATAATTATAGCTGTTCCCTTATTACAAGCCTCAACTATTTCCTGATTAATACTCCGTCCAACAGAGTTGCAACTGTTCGGAGGCCTATAGACTACACCCACTAGTGTTTTTTTCCCCTTATTATTCCTTATCTCCACCCAAACTGTTTCACTATCGTGCTCCTTTGACCCAATATCATTTCTCTGTATTATAGTGATTCCTTCCTTTATTAACATAGCCACCCCACCTCCTCTCCCTTCCTGCCTGTCCTTCCTGATTGTTAAATAACCTGGTATGTTTAATTCCCAGTCATGGTCACCCTGCAGCCATGTTTCTGTAATGGCCACAAGATCATACCCATATGTCGTTATTTGTGCCATTATCTCATTCATTTTGTTACGAATGCTACGTGCATTCAGATAAAGAACTTTCAAATATGTTTTGTAACACTTAATTCCTGTTTTTTCCCTCTTTAGTACTTTACTTTGTGCTCCATACCTTCTGTCCCTTCCTGACACATTCTGTTTTTTAATTCCCCCACTGCTACCTAAGTCTATGACCTTCTCTGTTGTCATTTCTATTATTTGCTCTCTAGAAACCTTCCCCCCACTAATTAGTTTAAAGCCCTCTCTACAGCCCTAGTTATATGATTCGCCAGGACTCTAGTCCCAGCACTGGCCAAGTGGAGACCGTCCCAACGGAACAGCTCCCTCCTGTCCCAGTATTGGTGCCGTTCAGTCCGTAAGGGTGACCCCGAGCTTCCGGTCACCTGTCACTTTAACTCTCCGCTCCACTCCCACTTTGACTTCTCTGTCCTCGGCCTCTTACATTGTTCCAATGAAGCTCAATATAAGCTCCAGGAACAGCAACTCATCATTCGATTAGGCACTTTACAGCCTTCTGGACTCAACATTGAGTTCAACAATTTCAAATTATAATCCCAGCTCCCATTTTTCATGCTGTATGATTTTGCCATCCCCATTTGCAATATTTTATCTTTCCTGCCTCTTACCTTAGTACAGTATGTTCCTTCAATTCCTTCCTCCCCTCCCCCCCCCGCCCCCTCTCTCTGCACCTGCTTAATTCCTGTTTCATCTCCAGCTTTTTCCAGTTCTGATGAAGGGTCCCAGACCTGAAATGTTAACTCTGTTTCTCTATCCACGGATGCTGCCTGGCCTGCTGAGTGTTTCCAGCATTTTTTGTTGTTATTTCAGATTTCCAGCATCTGCAGTATTTTGCTATTGCCCTTTATACTCTCTCACTTTGGTCCTCAGAATCCCACCACAATCATCCCCAACACCAGCAGCACCAGGTACACCAGCAGCACCAAATACAACACCACCAACTTTCTCTGCAATCAACTGATGCTGGACAGGACATAGGGCATCAGCACCTGAGTACATTGCTGCCCGGGAGGCCAGGGATGGCCAGGGATGGCCTCAACATGGCCAGATTTAGTTAACTTTACACTGTGCCACATGATGCGCCAGGTTGGCACCACCCCACACCAGCACCATAAAGCATCCCTACAATGACCAAGTCATTCCTTTCACACACATCACCATTGTGGGGGGGGGGGGACCGTTATGTCTCACCATTCACTACAACTCAATAAGCCACTTCCAAAGGTGCACAGAGATCTGTCCAAGAATGCAAAGTGTTGAAAATAAAGGTTTCAATGTTTGACACCACATTAACAGAAACTTTACATGATCATTGCATAAAACACCCAAGTGCCTACCCTTGTGTTTACCTTAGTTGGTATAATTGCACTAGGGTAAGGGTGAGTGTGAGGGGTGGCTAGTGAGATGGGGATGTGATAACATGGATAGAGAGGGATGGATGGATGTGCAAGGTAAGTTGGTGTGAGTAAGGATATGCAAGAGTAGGGATGGGAAGGCAGAGTGATGGGGATGTAATGAGAGGCACAGCAAGATGAGGTTAAGTGTGGCTTTGTACTAACATTTTGTGATCTAGTGAGATCATTGAAACATTTGCACCACTGCACCCAGGCCCTTCTGACCACACCCCTGCTTGTGCCCTCCTCTGTAATGTGCAACCAAACTGTGTTGATCTCCTGCGGAGGTCTCTTCCACCCATGGAAAGGGAAGCAGACTGCCCTACGTGCTGTGACTCCCTGCATAAGCATATGGAAGGAGTCATGGGAAAGCCTGGGTGCAGCCCTGTGCCTCTGTGCAGTGCTTGTCAGTGTTTGCAGCACCTCAATGCTGTAGAACACTGACAGCGCAAATGTCAAATTAAAGTCAGCCATGGTCCCTTTAAGGAAAATGACTGATGACACGTAATCAAATGACGCCACCAGACCCGCTTCCCCTAATTGGCCGGGAAACGCGCTGGGCGGGCTTAACAAGCTCCATCAATGGAAATTCATTTCGGAGGCCAGGATGGAGACAGCAGCGGGGTTGGGACCCGCCATTGGCATCTCCAGCCACGGAACCGCCGAGGTCGGCACTTACACTTCACCATTTATTGTTATTCTTTAGTTCTTAGATTAACCATTATTCTGTACTTAAAGTGCACCATGCAAGATTGCATTATCAAAAGGAATCATCAGGAATACAAAGATAATAGTCTTACTAGCAGAATCATTTAATCAACTTAATTATGCAAACTTTGTATTGCAGCTCTCAAGGAATCAATCTCTTTTGAGCTAGAAGTTGCCCATGTTTCTATGGCCTCAGCTTTCTTCCTTTCTTGAATATATAACTGAAAAAGACAACCCTGTGTTCAATTTAAAAACATGTTACTTATAGGTTAAAATTATTTTTGTCCATGAGGGTCAATTGTTCTATGAAAAAGATGTGCACGTTACGATTTCCAATAGAACTTCACTTTCAAAGGGTTAAAATTATAACATAAAATTTACCAATAGCATTGTAAATTTAAATTATCCTAGTTTACTGAGAGGTCCCTCAAGGGAAAAAATATGTGAATCATAAAATGTAATTAACTCCCATATTGCAGAAAATTGTTTAAATGAAAGCCATTTATTCCATTCAGACCACTGATTAAATTTATATTCAACTAAATTGTATTTGTGAAATGAAGTTTAACCTTTAGGGGTCTTGTGTTAGCAGTTAAGCAATATATTTTCTGCTTAAAAATAAGGATAAAATTCCCTGTGTACCTTCCTTAGCACACGGACATTATTCATTTTGAAACAATCTGGTATAAACCATTTATTATTATATTTCCAAAACTTCAGTTTAATTCTGATATCAGTGCTTAGAAGGAAATTAAAGATGATTCATTTCTTGTTTCAACAAAATGGTCAGGAAAGACTGAAGAAAATTTCTCACAAGCCTGAAACTGTTCAAATTAGGCTCAACACACAAAAGAAGTTATAAAACTTGCAAATTCCATTATGAACAAGGCATTTTTTACTTTCTTAATTTTGGGGGAGAATTGAGAAGGGAGACACTCACAGGGGTTTATGAGGTGGATATCCTCTGTGACTCAAAATGCTTTGCCTGAATTGTGAAAATGTGATAAAAATAGATTTTGGGATCACATTTTCACAGCTGCAGACACAGCGGCCTAGAAATTGGGTTGATAGCACCGGCGCTGAGCGCCTAAAGAGACCTAGAATTGGGGCGAAGCCCTATGTTGGGGCGAATGCTATGAGGATAGCGCCGACTCAGAAATTGACTATACATTTAGCGCCTGCGCTAAGTGTTTGCGCGCGCCCGCGAGCGCAAGCAGCTCATGACGTCATTTCAGTGTGCAATGCCTTTTAGGAGCGCCTGAGCGCATATTGGGTGGCGCCCGGAGCCTTAGCGCCCAGCGCTATTAGTGACAGTTCGAGGGAGGGCTAACAGGCCCTTCTCGGAGTAGGGGGGCGCTATTTAAAGGGGACAGCTTCAGTGCAGAATCTTCTGCCACTTGGCCTGCTCATTGCGCTCGTTGCCAGTGAGAGTTGGCGAGCTAATGTGGAGCGGAGTTCTGGGATTTGAGCTTTACAGTACTTGCTACCTTCAACCCTGTCCGAAGCACTTGCACCACTACACCTAAAAGCCTTTTGACCAACTGGCATCGGAATGGGAGCTTGTTTGGAGGGCGACGGACCTCATCTGCACTCTGTGCAGCAGTCATGACGACCTGCCTTGCCCTGCGGGGAGACGGTGGCCGAACTTGCCTATCCCCCCTGCGTTGCTCCATGCCGCTTGGTCCGGCAACTGGTTCATCCTCAGAGCCAACCTCCCTCCCTCCAGGGGACTACTATCCCCAGTCTGCAGATGTCTCCGCTCCCCGGATTCTGCAACGGCTGGTCCGGATTCCTCCTGGTCCTCGCCTCCGGTGGCACTGGCACTGGCAGCTTCAGCGCGTTGGTGCTGCTTCATCTGAAAGTGGGAGGTGGAAGAGTGGCTTTAGCAAAAGGACAGGTTTGCTGAAAGGCATGCCAGATTGCAGCAAGGCTCTGACATGGCTGCACACTGAGGATGCATGCTGGCGGGGGGACCAAGTGGAAGGCAACAGGTGGAAATGGTGAGAGTCTTACCCTCGCTGTCGGTAATGGGGTCGGCAGATGCAGTGGTCACTGGACCAGACAGACGTCCTCCAAGAATCTGGTGCACTCTCTCCTCCAGATCCGTGAGAGTGACCACTTGTGCAGGTCCGCCACCGGTTCGACGCTGCTCCTTTCTAATCTGTGCCATCTTGGACTGCAGGGGAAAGAAGGGGAGGTTCTGTTACATGAGGCCTTGAGACCTCATCGCATGCCCCCCATGGTGCAAGAGCTCTTACATGAGGCCTTGAGACCTCATCGCATGCCCCCCATGGTGCAAGAGCCCTTACATGAGGCCTTGAGACCTCATCGCATGCCCCCCATGGTGCAAGAGCCCTTACATGAGGCCTTGAGACATCTGTCCATGTGTGTGGCCAGAAAGGGCCATGGATGCATACTGACAGATGGCCATTGGCGCATCATTGCAGCAGGGTGCCTGAAGTCAGCTGCAGATGGAGGGAAGCACAAGTTTGGTAAACCATCACTCACCCTAACGATCCGTGTGAGGTCGTTGAATTTCTTCCTGCGCTGAACAGGGGTCCTGGTCGCCATGCTGCTGGAATTCACCCTCACAGCAACCTCCCTCCAAGATCGTCGATAAGCCTTCTGACTTGGCCTCTTGCCATTATCCGGATACAGGACCACTCGACGGTGTTCAACTGCAGCCACCAAGTGGTCCAGAGCCTCAGTGCTGAAGCGCTCTGCTCTCTGCCTAACCTTCTCCATAATGCACAAGTTTCTAACGCCAGACAAGGGCGAGCGTCAAATCTGAGGCCTACAGGGCACCATGGGGGGCATGCGATGAGGTCTCAAGGCCTCATGTAAGGGCTCTTGCACCATGGGGTGCATGCGATGAGGTCTCAAGGCCTCATGTAACAGAACCTCCCCTTCTTTCCCCTGCAGTCCAAGATGGCACAGATTAGAAAGGAGCAGCGTCGAACCGGTGGCGGACCTGCACAAGTGGTCACTCTCACGGATCTGGAGGAGAGAGTGCACCAGATACTTGGAGGACGTCTGTCTGGTCCAGTGACCACTGCATCTGCCGACCCCATTACTGACAGCGAGGGTAAGACTCTCACCTTTTCCACCTGTTGCCTTCCACTTGGTCCCCCCGCCAGCATGCATCCTCAGTGTGCAGCCATGTCAGAGCCTTGCCGCAATCTGGCATGCCTTTCAGCAAACCTGTCCTTTTGCTAAAGCCACTCTTCCACCTCCCACTTTCAGATGAAGCAGCACCAACTCGGGCTCAACGCGCTGAAGCTGCCAGTGCCAGTGCCACCGGAGGCGAGGACCAGGAGGAATCCGGACCAGCCGTTGCAGAATCCGGGGAGCGGAGACATCTGCAGACTGGGGATAGTAGTCCCCTGGAGGGGAGGAGGGTTGGCTCTGAGGATGAACCAGTTGCCGGACCAAGCGGCATGGAGCAACGCAGGGGGGATAGGCAAGTTCGGCCACCGTCTCCCCGCAGGGCAAGGCAGGTCGTCATGACTGCTGCACAGAGTGCAGATGAGGTCCGTCGCCCTCCAAACAAGCTCCCATTCCGATGCCAGTTGGTCAAAAGGCTTTTAGGTGTAGTGGTGCAAGTGCTTCGGACAGGGTTGAAGGTAGCAAGTACTGTAAAGCTCAAATCCCAGAACTCCGCTCCACATTAGCTCGCCAACTCTCACTGGCAACGAGCGCAATGAGCAGGCCAAGTGGCAGAAGATTCTGCACTGAAGCTGTCCCCTTTAAATAGCGCCCCCCTACTCCGAGAAGGGCCTGTTAGCCCTCCCTCGAACTGTCACTAATAGCGCTGGGCGCTAAGGCTCCGGGCGCCACCCAATATGCGCTCAGGCGCTCCTAAAAGGCATTGCACACTGAAATGACGTCATGAGCTGCTTGCGCTCGCGGGCGCGCGCAAACACTTAGCGCAGGCGCTAAATGTATAGTCAATTTCTGAGTCGGCGCTATCCTCATAGCGTTCGCCCCAACATAGGGCTTCGCCCCAATTCTAGGTCTCTTTAGGCGCTCAGCGCCGGCGCTATCAATCCAATTTCTAGGCCTATATCTTTTAATAGTTGTGGTAACTCAGTTCTAAAACGGATTTCATTCACCTTGTTGAAAAGTAAAATCACTGCTTAGAGAAGGTTGTATTTCAACCATAACTTCAATGGAAGATGTGCGGAAACCCTGGAGAAATAAATGGCATTTACTCCATTTCTTTGGGTTGACTGTGGATCTGCCGCTGATGTTGTGGCAGTGGATCGGGAGAACTTCGACGGAAATTGGTGGCATATTGTCTCACTTATAGCCACTGAGATTTTTGATCAAGAATTGATAAAGGCTCTCTTTAACCAGTGTGAGTCTGCCCCCTTGGCTGGTGGACAGTACATTGGTGCATAGGTATAATGAAGTACAATTTCTGCAGAGGTTCTCCTGAATGTGCACCGTAACTTTAGTGAAAGATTGCCGCAAACCCTGGGGAAATAGCTTAAATTAGTGATTGTGCCATTTCTCCAGTGTTTCTACCGATCTTCCGCTAAAGTTATAGTGGGAGATCAGGAGAAACCCTGAAGAAATTGTACCTCAACATTTCAATGGCTGCATTACCACTGATTGCAGATGTGAAGTATTTGACTTTTTCTGAAACTTGGATTCATTTTGCACAAGTCTCCATATGACACGTAAAGCTGCATGCAAATACCTCCTCATCAGTAAGAGTGAAGCAAAATTATTCAGTCACTAGTGTCATTACCTGGGCCAGCAAGTTAAGTAAAACAAGGCATTACATTGCATGGTACAGACGTATATCTTGATGGCCACTTAGGTCCCTTCATCAGGTAAGCAATGGCCCATTATTCACCCACTGGAAGTAGTCTATTTACTTAGAATATGAGAAATATCACAAATTCAAAATGCTAGTTCAACAATTTCCTTGACTATATTACTCTAATTTATTAACACAGCAGTAGTTTGTGAAAGCTGGGCCTTATCAAACACAACGTTAAGAACAAATTACATAGAAGTTCCAACATGAAAACAGGCCAATTGGGCCAAATATTTGGAGGAAAATTTCGGTATCGCCCATTTTGGGGCGCTAATATTGGCCGAGCGCAAATTTTAGCGCCTGGCGCAAATTATCTCCATCGATCACGAAATTCAACTCCAGCGCCCCTGGAGGTGATTTGAGCACTAAATCGAGCGCTACACACCTCTCTTAGGGTGCTAACGTCGGGGAGCGGGGCGCTACCTCAGAGCGCTACTCAAGCTCAGGCGATGGCAATTACCTTGTTCACGGACAGACAGGTGCTGTCCAGTTCTTAAAGGGGAGGGTCAATCATGCTGCACAGCCACATTCTGCTCATTGCAATGTTTGGCCTCGGCCTGCAAGCAGGTAAAAATCTTCAGCAAAGATTTGATGATGGCTACTCAGAGGCCCAGGGAGAGAGCTCGCCGGTTTAGCGACCAGGCATTGGTGGCTCTGGTTGGCGCTGTGGAATGCTGATGGGCAGTGCTGTTTCCAGACACTGGCAGGAGGCCATTGCCCCGGGAGTTTACAAGGGTGTGGAGGGAGGTTGCCCAGCACATTTCATCCAGGAGCCTGGTCCAAAGGACTCATATGCAGTGCCGCAAGAAGTTCTATGACCTCACTTGGATGGTCAGGGTGAGTACATGCTTGAAAAACTTCTACATCCCACCATCTCAACCTCACTCTGTGAACTGACGGTGTAAATTCCTGAATCCCCAACGCTCATCCAACAACTACACCCATCTACTATAAGTCACTTCCACATCCCACACCCTGCTGACATTAACGGCTATTCAACTATGGTAGGCACATCTACCAGACACATGGCTGGACATTCACTCAGACGCTGTCCTTTTTCTTGCAGGCCAATCTGTCACATAACTGGAGGGAGCAACAATGCACAGGAGGACAGGCAGAGCTGCACTCCCTCACACAAATAGAGGAGCGAGTCCACAGACTCATCGCCAGTCATGTCGTCGATGCTGTGGCCATTGGAGAGGTCGACCTCCTTTGGGACAGCAACGGTATGTTCATCAGCTTTATCTTCTCTCTCATACCACTTCTCACTCACAACACCAGCCTTTCCCACTTTCCATCTAACTATACTGTCTCCCTTCCTTGCTCCCTTCCTGTCGCCTTGCCCTCACACTAAAGCCATTCTTGTACCCTCCTGCTTTCAGATAGTGAACCACCAACTGACCAGCCTGTCCCTCAGCCTCCCAGTGGCAGCGACGCGGGAGAGGAGGAGGAACACAAAGCCTGCATCTCACAGCCTGCATCTCCCAAGAGACATCCGACACTGGAGCAAGGCGTTTGGATTTGATCTGGGTGAAACTCTGGGATCCAGCAGACTGCAGCAACGCCATGGGGAAAGGGAACCTCGGGGGCCATCTCCCTGGAGGATGGGTGTGCGCACGAGTTCTGCTGCACATGACTCGGATGAGGACCTTGATATCGCGACGATGAACACTCAGGCAATGAGCATGCATACTGAGCTCATGGGTGCAATGGCAAGAGTGCCTGACAGCATGGATGCACTGGCTAGGAACGTGGAGGAGTCCACCGCCAGCACAGCTGTCATCTGTACGCAAACCTTTGAACCCATCCTTGCCTCACTGCAGAGGATGGTTGAATTGCAAAGCGACCATATTGACCCAGACCCCATGCCGCATGTAATGGGTGAGGTGGCAGCATCTATTGCAGCACAAGCCGAGGCAACACAACGGCTTAGTGCTGGAATCGAGTCATTGGTTGGTGCCATCCAATCTCAGGCTGCTCTCATGCAGTCTCAGATTGATGCCACACAAGCGCTGACTGCTGCCATCCTCGCTGGGTTGACCACTGTCCACCGGGGATCTCACGGTGTCACAGCAGGCCAGCAATCTGTGCTCGAGGTTCTGCCCCGGGGGAGTGGCAGTGTGTCAGTCGAGCAGGAAGGTGCTGTCCTCTCTCAGGATGACAGCATTCCTGCTCCCACCACTGCCACTCTGCCATTGCACTCGCCGCAGCCTGTAACCCAGCCAGCCCAGACTGCTGCCGCCCATGCAGAGTTGGTCCAGTCTGCAGCCAGGCCCGCCAGGCCCAGAGCTGGTTGAGGGTGTCCTTCAAGGCCATCTGCAGTCTCTGGATCCAACATTCAGCAGCCTTCCGCCAGCCTTGCTGCAGCCACTGGGGCCACATTACGGAGGAGCAGTAGGGTGGGAAGGGGGGAAGTGCGAAGGGGAGGGAGATCATTCTTGAAGGGCAAATAACTAAAATTTCTCTAACATATGGGGGGAATGTTTGTCTCAAAGTTGGATGTGTATGTAAATATATTGTTCACTCTGTTAACACTTATCTCGATGTGGTAAGAACCAGTTTTGTTAGTTAACGAATTGTTGTGTTTTTTTGTTATTGGTTGTGCTTAATAAGACACAGTTTGTTACAAAAATAATTTTTTTTATTGAAACTTGACAACTTTGCTCATTTTACTCATTGGAGTTTTTCCTGGTAATAGGTGCTGCGGGATGGTTGTAATGATGTGCTTGTCCATCCCAAAAGCCATCTTCTCTGTCATTCATCAGAAGCGTTGTCTTATCAGGCGTTCATGAACGGCCCTTGCAGAGGCAACATTGAGCGTCTCCCTCCCACATTGCTGTTGCTCATCCTCCTCTTCATCCTCCTCCTCCTCTCCCTCGTCCTCCTCCTGTGGTGGTGCAACAATCCCTGGTGGCAATGGCTGGGTCCTCATAATTGTTTGATTCACTGCCACACCTCTTCTAGGAATGCCTACCTTGAAGAAGTTCTGCTCTTCTCTTCGACGGGATCTCCGTTTGGCTCTTCAACCTTGTTCATCTTCATTACTTTCAGTTTCCCTTCTCGTGTTTGATCAGGTATCTGCCAAGACTCGGTTTCACAGCCACATCATTTTCCTCAGCAACTGTCTCCGGTTCTGACTTATTCCACGTGGATTCCAACTAAACTTCCACCCTTCGTGCTTCGGATCCACCCAGGATTACAAATATCTCCAAGATATTCATCGTTCCTCGAACTACTGCTCTCGCCGCATCCTGAGATCCACGCTCAACGCCATGCGGCGCCACATGAACACTCTCGACTTCTCTCTTCAGCAACACCGGCGCACTCTATCTCAAAGCTGTCCGGGTCCACAGTTCCATTTCATCCTTCGACTCATCCGACGCTTCAACAAAAAACTTTTTTTCTTCCTTTCCGATGTCAAGGATCGCAAGCTTCATCAACTCTTGGACACCAAAGCCCCTCCGGAACCTTCTTCCCCTTCACTTTCCTCTGACCCCCCTTCTCCCAATCTCACCCCCTGCCGCATTTTCACCATCCCCTCTGACCTTCCACTCTCTGACCCTGAACGATCAGTCCTCAGCAAAGGCCTGAGCTTCATCCCCTTACGCCCCCACCTCAATGAATTTCGAGCTCGGCACGATGTTGAGCTCTATTTCCGCCGCCTTCGTCTCCGTGCCCACTTCTCTGGCCAGGAGTCTTCCCCCCGCACAACTGACCCTTTCTCCCGCTTGCAGAATTCCCGTTCTACTTGGACCCCTCCCCCTGGCCTCTTACCCTCTCTAGATCTTTTCATCGCTAACTGCCGCCGTGACATCGGCCGTCTCCATTTCTCTGCTGCCCTCACTCACTCCAACCTACCTCCCTCTGAACTTGCAGCACTCCATTCTCTTAGATCCAACCCTGACATTGTCATTAAACCCGCTGACAAGGGTGGTGCTGTTGTTGTTTGGCGTACTGACCTCTACCTAGCGGAAGCTGAACGCCAACTCTCCGACACCTCCTCCTACCTCCACCTGGACCATGACCCCACTACCGAACATCAAACCACCATTTCCAAGACTGTTGCTGATCTTATCTCCTCTGGAGATCTTCCCCTCCACTGCCACCAACCTCATAGTTCCCCAACCCCGCACAGCCCGCTTCTACCTCTTTCCCAAGATCCACAAACAGGACTGCCCTGGTAGACCCATTGTTTCAGCCTGTTCTTGCCCCATGGAACTTATCTCTTCCTATCTTGACTCTATCTTTTCTCCCCTTGTCCAGTCTCTTCCTACCTACATCTGCGACTCTTCGGACGCCCTCCGCCACTTTAACAGTTTCCAGTTTCCTGGCCCCAACCGCTTCCTTTTCACCATGGACGCACAATCACTCTACACCTCCATCCCCCACCCGGATGGCCTGAGGGCGCTCCACTTCTTCCTTGGACAGAGGCCCGACCAGTCCCCATCCACCACCACCCTCCTCCGCCTGGCTGAACTTGTTCTCACATTGAACAACTTCTCCTTTAACTCCACTCATTTCCTCCAAATCAAAGGTATTGCCATGGGTACCCGCATGGGTCCTAGCTATGCCTGCCTTTTCGTGGGCTATGTGGAACAATCTTTGTTCCAGTCCTACTCGGGTCCCCTCCCTCACATCTTTTTCCGATACATTGATGACTGTATCGGTGCCATTTCCTGCTCTCGCCCCGAACTTGACAATTTCATTCACTTTGCCTCCAATTTCCACCCTTCCCTCACCTTCACATGGTCCATCTCTGACTCTTCCCTTCCCTTCCTCGACTTCTCCGTCTCCATCTCTGGGGATAGGTTATCGACCAATATTCACTACAAGCCCACTGACTCCCACAGCTACCTGGACTACACTTCCTCCCACCCCGCTTCCTGTAAGGACTCTATTCCATTCTCCCAGTTTCTCCGTCTCCGCCGTATCTGCTCCGACGATGCCACCTTCCACACCAGTGCTTCAGACATGTCTTCCTTTTTCTGCAACCGAGGATTCCCCTCTACCGTGGTTGACACTGCCCTCGACCGTGTCAGTTCCATCTCCCGCACTTCTGCCCTCACCCCTGCCCCTCCCTCCCGGAACCACGATAGGGTTCCCCTTGTCCTCACCTTTCACCCCACCAGCCTCCACATTCAATGGATCATCCTCCGGCATTTCCGCTACCTCCAAAGTGATCCCACCACCAAATGTATCTTCCCCTCCCCTCCCCTTTCAGCATTCCGGAGGGACTGCTCCCTCTGAGACACCCTAGTCCACTCCTCTATCACCCCAAACAGCCCTTCCCCTTCGCCTGGCACCTTCCTGTGCAAGCGGAGGAGATGTAACACCTGCCCCTATACCTCCCCCCTTCCCACTGTCCAGGGCCCCAAACACCCCTTCCAGGTGAAACAGCGATTTACTTGTACTTCTCGCAATCTAGTGTACTGTATTCGCTGCTCACGATGCGGTCTCCTCTACATTGGGGAGACCAAACGCAGATTGGGTGACCGCTTTGCGGAACACCTCCGTTCAGTCCGTAAGGGTGACCCCGAGCTTCCGGTCGCCTGTCATTTTAATTCACCGCTCCATTCCCACTCGGACCTCACAGTCCTTGGCCTCTTGTATTGTTCCACGGAAGCTCAACGTAAACTCGAGGAACAGCACCTCATCTTCCGATTAGGCACTCTGCAGCCTTTCAGACTCAATATCGAGTTCAACAATTTCAGATGATAACCTCGGCCCCATTACACATTTTTTCTTGTAATTTTTCCACTCCATTCCCCCCCCCCTTTCCTTTTGTTTCTCTCTCACACCTGGCAGCTATCTCTTGCCCTGCCAGTACACTTTACACCTAATCTCAGCCTATTACCATCTCGTCTAGCTCTTTTGCTTCTTTCACTTCTTTTGTCCGATCGCAGCCCTGCCTTCGATCTGTTTTCTTTTCTTTCCAGTTTTGAAGAAGGGTTCGACCCAAAACGTCAACTCAACTTTCTCTCCACGGATGTTGCCTGACCTGCAGAGTTTTTCCAGCATTTTCTGTTGTTATTCCTCATAATTGCAAGGTTGTGAAGCATGCAGCACACACCAATGAAAAGTGAGACTCGATCGGGGGGGTGCTGCAGGGCTCCTCCAGAGTGGTCAAGACGCCAGAACTGTTGCTTCAAGATGCTGATCGTCTGTTCAATGAGGTTCCTAGTGGTGCTATGGCTCTCATTGTATGCAAGCTCAGCAGGAGTGTTCCAGGGCTGCGGAGTGGTGTCATCAGCCAGGTGCAGTGTGGATAACCCTTATCCCCGAGGAGCTAGCCACAAGGTTGATGTGGAGGTCTGGGAAACCAGTCTGGCGCAGGATGAATGCATCGTGGCTGCTGCCAGGATAGCGGGCATTGACGGCGAGAATACGCTGTCTGTGGTCACAAAACAACTGGATGTAGAGAGCCTTTAAATAGTGTTCCCCCAGCTCCCAGCTGACTGCAAAACATCTCTCTCTACCTGTTGTTCCTAGCGGCAGGCGCTAAGGCAGGGGGCAAGAATCAATTTCCGGTCCGGGGCGCTACCGGGGCATTGCACGCTTGGATGATGTCATGATCTCCGGGCGCAAGAGATCGTGGTGGTAGTGTTTAGCACCACCGCAAACTGCCAGGTCAATTTTGCGGGTGGCGCTAAAATCGCCGCGTTCCGGCACTAAATCGTTAGCGCCCTGTTAGCGCCCCCGGAAGCGCTAACAGGAGGCGCTAGCCAACTGAATTTTTCCCCCTCAGTGTTTATCCTCCACATGAGCAGTAAACCTAATCCCATGTGCCCACCCTCTTCTTGGTTGGACATGTTAAGCAAAGAATCTGCAAACACTCCTCGTTCTCGCTCTTCAACACCATTTATGGAGTGCATGTATTGTTTAATTTTTATTTGTATTTATAGTACAGTACTTTACATTTTTCTGCATTAAATTCCATCTGCTATTGCTCTGCAATATATAAAATTATATATTTTAGCCAACTTATTCTGCAATTTCTGAGCTCCCTCCTCCAGATGCACTGCCCCATCTAGTTTGGTTCGTCTGCAAATTTGATCACTTTGCATTGAGTTTCTGAATCCAGGTCATCTATGTAAATTAGAAACTGTGGTGGTCACAACACCAAATCTTGGAGCACCTAACTCAGTACTTCCCCTACCCTGATATAACTCCTCGAAATACTCGTTATTTTCTACCTATCAGCCAAAGTCTTATCCATTCCCAGAGTTTACAATGAATCCACAGAGCTTTGAGTTTAACTAATAGTGTTTTGTCAAATGCTTTTTGGAAGTCTAGATGCACCACATCGTAGTGCTCTCTACAGTTCACTTAGGTTATTGAAAAGATTGGTCAAGCAGGATCTCTAGCCAAAGGTCTGAGTCAAACAGTGCCTCGGCTGCCTAAAAAAAGGTGCAGTTAAGGATAAGGTGGCGGTGGCTGAGAATCAAGCGTGAATGGGGCTATAGGTTTTCAGAGGTGATTTTAACTGTGTGGACGCCTCGTTCCCACCGAGCGGGAAGGGGTAAAATAAGTAGGTGTAGTGATTGGACTCAGTGAGCTGTATGACTTTTCTTGTTTTATATTATTTTATGTTCTTTTAAGTAGTAAATTTACTATTACAAATAATAGTTCGTTACTTCTGGGAACCATGGTAACACTGGCAAGTACATTTGCTAAGATTCTAAGTGGGAGGAAGACCTTGCCAGGAAGAGTGACCTGAACTAAAATACCACATTTCTAATATCCTCCAGTTTTTTGAAAAACTGTTCATGTAAACTATTAGATTAAAATAATTGACCTGGCAGCAATCATTTTTGGCATTTTAATTACATTTAAGGTTTGTGTTTAACATATTCTGTTGACTGAACTGTTAATAATCCTCCAAACAGTAAAATATGAACGAAAGGCAGAAAATGCTGGAAATGGTCAGTAGCTCATCCAGCATCTCTCTGTTCCAGCTGTGACTTCTATCAAAACTCACCAAGGAATTAAATGGTGTCTTAGCTATTTAAAATGCAACCACGGGTACATTTTTATTTCTTGCCTGATGGTACTGACTCCTTGCTGGGTATGGGACCAAGGGTTCTGATATTTTCTGGCCCCTCAGCTAAGTGGCCATTGACAGTGAGTCCTGGTTGACTGTTCCACTGCAGGTGGCATCACAGTTGAGACCATTTTGCCCTTACTTGAAGTTCGTATACTCACTTTTCAGTAGAGTCACTGGCCAGTGATTAGAATGGAGAATATTCCCTAATTCAGGAGTGCTGAGACAAATTGTAATGTTTCTATAACTACCTGGCTGAGACCAGCTAACTCAGCACAGAATAGGATTGAGTCTAAGCATTTCATGATATATATGTATTAGCTACTCACTGAATAAACTCATTGGGCTTGATTTTCCAAGCCCCGAGGAGGCGGGCTTGAAGGCGGGAGTGGTGGGAAAATTGCAGAATCGCCAATGTCCCAGGAGGCGGGTACATGACCTGTGCTGGGAGCCGCCTCCCCGAGGCGGGAAGGGGATTAGTGCCAATTAACTGCCTGTTCACAGGTAGTTTTTGGTCTAATCCCTATTTTTAGCCCTGAAGTGTGGGCTTCCTGACGGCTCCAAACCACGCCAAGTTAGCGAGGCGGACCGTTGGTCTGCAGGGGTTGGAGGGGTCGAGATGTCCGTTGTGCAGGGAGTGATGGGTGCATGTGTGCAGAGGTAAGTGTGTGAGGTAAGTGTAAAGTGTTTTAATAAGTTTTACTTACCTTTACTTTCTCCTGCAGGCTTCCTTCCTTCAGTTCTCGGGAGTCCCTCAGCTCACCAGCACAGAAAGCAGAATGGCTGCTGAACTGTCAAAAGCTGCAGCCTCTGCTTTCTGGTCTGGAGGGCTCTCTAACTGAGCCTGAGTAGAAGGACTCAAGTTAGAAGACAGATTGTCAGTGTTTGACAGCTTCACAGAGCCGTCAAATGCTGATATTTCATCTGTCAAAAGCTCTTGACAGATGAAATGTCAATCGCTGATGTCACCAGTAACCAGGTGTCCCTTAATTGGCCTGCTGAGCCCGCTGGGTGGGCTTAACAAGGTCAATCAAGGGAAAATAGTGTGAGTTGGCCACAAGTCACGGTGGCATAGTGGTTAGCACTGTTGCCTCACAGCGCCAGGGACCCGGGTTCGAATCCGGCCTCGGGCGACTGTCTGTGTGGAGTTTGCACATTCTCCCCGTGTTTGCGTGGGTTTCCTCCGGGTGCTCCGGTTTCCTCCCACAGTCCAAAGATGTGCGGGTTAGGTTGATTGGCTATGATAAATTGACCCTTAGTGTTAGGGGGATTAAATGGGAATATGTGTTGGTGTAGGGGTTACGGGGATCGGGTGGGATATGTGTCGGTGCAGGCTCGATGGGCCGAAATGGCCTCTATCTGCACTGTGGGGTTTCTGTGATTCTGTGAAGTCGATGGAGGTGGGACTACAACCCAAAAAGTGGGAGTCCCGCCTCCAAAAGCTCCCCATTGACAAAATCGAGCCCATTGAGTCACTTTGAGGGAGCTGTGTACAGTCCTTTATGTTAAAATGCCTAATTGTATGCCAAGCAGATAGTGACATTTTCATATTGTCTTTAAGATCCTGAAATTGTTGTATCTTTCAAAAATATTTTGCAACCCAACCTTGTTTACAGTATGCACAGGAATCTTGGGGTGAAATTGGTCTTTGACGATAGCGCAAAACAGGCAATAGCGAATCGGAATCCAATTTTACACCCCGCCTGATTTTCATTTCCATTGACCCAGTGGAAAAGAAAATCAAGTCGGGTGTGAAGTGGGCAGCCTCATTTGCTTTGATAATAAACTAAAGGGTACAAATGTGATATGTTTCATTGTTTTATTATTGAAACAATGTAACTAGTCTTGTGCAGAACAGATTTGAAGAACTAAATTAAATGTGTATACAGTACAGCAGCCCTATGTTGTGCCAAGTGGTTTGATTTTTAAAAACAAAATTATATTTAATATATATTACAATTGGTTAGTTTGGTCATCTATAGGCATTTCAAATGCAATACTTTGCTTTGAATCATATCTGCATTATGTTTTGACATTTGTTTTGAGGGGACAGCTACCTTTATCAGTGCTGCAGATGTTGACATTTTTTCTTTTGTTACAGGGAACATACACTTTGAACAATGTAACTTTCACTTTGAAGAGACTATATAATAACCACATGTAGTAAATGGATTCTGGTGTTTAGAGTATGTAAATAATGTTTATGGGTTTTTTAAAATCACATTTGAAAAGATGGCATCCCTTTTAAGTAGTCTGCTTAAACTATATTCTAAAGTCAAAACTATTCAATGAGCTCATAAATTTAGTATCAATGTTGTAAAAAAAAATTATATTCCTTTGGTAAAAACTCAGTACAGTACTTGATTCCCATTGTTCTGCTTTCAGCGACTGTGACAATTTCTGAAAAGTCCTCTATCGTTCAACCAAAGGGGTTCTGTCTCTTTAAGCAGACTATCTATGGAGCAGCCAAAAGAGATGGTAGAGATTTAAAGTTGCATTTATATAAAGGTGCATGTATTACTATAGTTTGTCTAACAACAGTGTCACAGATCTAGCCACAGGTTATAATTGACTTTCTGGGCTTCCAGTTAATAGCCTTGTCTCTAGCTTGTAGGGATCAACATTGGTATTAATTAATCACCTTTATCAGTTCGAAGATCTGGTTCTATTTGTTGTTACATCAGTAAAATATCAATATAGAAAGTGGACTCCTTGATTGTCATGGTAACTTCATCTCTCAGGTGAAAGAACGTTTATCTTATCTCAGTGCTGAAAGTAGCAAACTGTTTAGGGATCCAGTTTAACTGTAATTAACATTGATTAAGTTGAATTTTTTTCCCTTCTTTTTGAGGAAGGTTCTCCAAACTATACCTTTATAATAGCTTAACCTGGTAGCCGAGAACTTTCTGTTCAGACAGCAAACATCCAATTAAACAACTGGGGTTTTAATTTGAAATACAAATGTAAACCATTCAACCAGATGACCAGATATTTTACAAATGTACTGCTAGGTTAAGTTGTTACGAGGTATAATTACAATGGAGAGCAATTAAATAACTCATATCATGATATCTCCCAACATGGATTACAAAAAACTTCTTTACAGTAAGACAAATCTGATCATATATTTTAATGAAGATGCAATAGCAAAATACTGCAAATGCTGGAAATCTGAAACACAAAAGGTTATTGCTTAAGATAAAAAATCACGGGATTGGGGGTAATATACTGGCATGGATAGAGGATTGGCTATCTAACAGAAGGCAGAGAGTTGGGATAAATGGTTCATTCTCAGACTGGCAATCAGTAACTAGTGGTGTTCCGCAGGGGTCAGTGCTGGGTCCCCAACTCTTTACAATCTATATTAACGATTTGGAGGAGGGGACCGAGTGTAACATATCAAAGTTTGCAGATGATACTAAGATGGGAGGGAAAGTAGTGAGTGAGGAGGACATAAAAAACCTGCAAGGGGACATAGACAGGCTAAGTAAATGGGCAGAGATTTGGCAGATGGAATACAATACTGGAAAGTGTGAGGTTATGCACTTTGGCAGGAAAAATCGTAGAGCAAGTTATTATCTTAATGGCAAGAAACTGGAAAGTACTGAAGTACAAAGGGATCTGGGGGTCCTGGTGCACGAAACTCAAAAGGTTAGTATGCAGGTGCAGCAAGTGATTAAGAAGGCCAATGGAATGTTGGCTTTCATTGCTAGGGGGATAGAATATAAAAATAGGGAGGTATTGCTTCAGTTGTACAAGGTATTGGTGAGACCGCACCTGGAATACTGCATACAGTTTTGGTGTCCATATTTAAGAAAAGACATACTGGCTCTCGAGTCAGTACAAAGAAGGTTCACTCAGTTAATCCCGGGGATGAGGGGATGGACATATGAGGAGAGGTTGAGTAGATCGGGACTCTACTCATTGGAGTTCAGAAGAATGAGAGGTGATCTTACTGAAACATATAAGATTGTGAAGGGGTTGGATCGGGTGGATGCGGGGAGGATGTTCCCGATGATGGGTGAAACTAGAACTAGGGGGCATAGTCTTAGAATAAGGGGCTGCTCTTTCAAAACTGAGATGAGGAGGAACTACTTCACTCAGAGGGTGGTAGGTACATGGAATATGCTGCCCCAAAAAGCTGTAGAAGCTACATCATTACATAAATTTAAAACAGAAATAGACAGTTTCCCAGAAGTAAAGGGAATTAAGGGTTACGGGGAGCGAGCAGGAATTTGGACATGAGTCTAGGTGCGGATCGGTCATGGCCCTGTGGGTAGCGGAGCGGGCCCAGGGGCCGTGTAGCCTGATCCTGCTCCTATTTCATGTGTCTAATTCTGTTAGATTCAGGAGATGGTTCTGTGATAGTAGATTGGCGGTTAGGATCAGATCAGCCATGATCTTATTGAATGGCGGAGCAGGCTCGAGGGGCCGATTGGCCTACTCCTGCTCCTATTTCTTATGTTCTTAAACACTCAGACAACACTGGAGAGAGAAAAACAGAGTTAACGTTTCAGGTCTGTGACCCTTCATCAGTACTGGTGTGATGAAATATTCCATTCATCACTGCCTGTCACTGTGGTTGGTTTCAGGTTTCAGTTCCCTTACCTCAGTTCCGTCTCCTCACCATTGTATTGTATATTGTAATGTATTGTGTGTAGGGCTCCGCCCATACCTGGCCCCTATGTAAGCAAGCTCAGTCTGGCCTCATATCCAGTACTGCAGACCTCCAGATGGAAGATACCTCTCTCCACTGCGTGTTACCTTCTAAGTTAATAAAAGCCTTGTTTTGTTTCGCTAATGAAGTAAGATATTAAAAATTGGATTTAATAAGGAAAAACAAACCAGGATTCATCTGTAACACCAATATACAAAATGGAGGGAATAGGTTAATTCGTGCTCCGAGTTGTACAATAGAAGTCTGTAAAAGTTGTATAAACCCAGATAAGGTTTAAACAGGACTACGGGGTAACTGCTGAGAGATTAAAACTGTCAAAACAACCCCTTAGAAAGAGGGAGAGATATATGGGTTCAGCCACGCGAGTCGACACCCTTGCACTTAAGGGTTTGTTAAGTGTGAAGCTCAATAGGGTTCTATTCTTTTAACTAACTAAAGTGTTTTTGCTCTGTAGAAATAATTCAAGAGAGAGAGACAGAAAGTCTGCGGATTGCCCGCTTTGGAAAGATCTACTATCTTAGAGAAATACTTAGAAAGACCAAGCCATCTGACAACAGCAAATGGACGATCGTAAAGTAATAAAATTGAGGCCTGGGTCATGAGAAAGTAACAAGACCAACTGATAACGAAATGTGAGATTTGTAAGCGACTGGAAGAATGGAATGTCATGGTTTTATAATTACAATTTAACTATAATTCTGTATATGTTAATAAGCTTATCCCCGCCTTTAGGGCAGGGCCTTAAGTTTTGTATAACTGTGTGAACCTCAAGAGATTCGGTGGAGTTGGAGCCTTGTGTTGGGACGCAAGAGCCATAGCTCCCCAGGCCTGAATAAACCGTTTTTACTTCAATTATTGGGTCTGTCTTTCTTACAACAAGCCAGTGTTGTCGACTGTGTATATCACTCAGTCCACACTTTGGGGGCTTACATCAATTGGCGACGAGGATGGGATCCGCGTTCTGAACCAGACTCTCGGACAGCGTTAACCTAAGACGGGTGAGTATGTTTTAATTACCACCTGTAAAATTAGGGGTTAATCGCTGGCGAGACATTGAGTCAGAATCGACGTATAAAAGAACTATAAGAAGAAAGACACCCTTAATTGAAGGCGGTTAAAAAGATAGGGATAAGGTATTCCCTAAGCCGTATAGCGGCGAACCGACGGGGCGGAAAACCCTGGGAGGCAGAGAAGTCCTCATTTAGCCGTAGGTAGGCGAACCGACGGGGCGGAAAACCCCGGGAGGCAGAGAAGTCCTCATTTAGCCGTAGGTAGGCGAACCGACGGGGCGGAAAACCCTGGGAGGCAGAGAAGTCCTCATTTAGCCGTAGGTAGGCGAACCGACGGGGCGGAAAACCCTGGGAGGCAGAGAAGTCCTCATTTAGCCGTAGGTAGGCGAACCGACAGGGGCGGAAAGACCCCTACCCCGGGGAGGCGGGAAATCCTCTTTATCCGTGAGACGGCGAAATCTCAACAATTGAATGAATGGGTGCACCGTGGTGAGTGAATGAGATAAAACCCTGCGGTCATAAGGAGGTGAGAACGGACAAGGGTGAGGTCTGTCCCCAGCACCTAGCCTGAGCCTGAATTAAGAGGACAGTAGTCCCACGTGACGGCCAGGATCAAGTAGGACGCCGGGAGCTACAGACCCCACAGTACCAAAACCTCGGGACTAAAGGGTTGGTGTGTGTCTAACGAAACGAAGTGACTAATAGAAAGCAAGAAACTAATGAAGGTGACGCTATGGGGCGAACAACGTAGCGTACAAACCTAATTCCTCAACATCGTGAATTATGCGTGAAACATAGCAGTTAGTTATGACTAAGAGGGTGGAAGAAGAATCCTCAAGGGACCTGGATTCTATAACCCGACTCCTGGAAAATAAAAAGAAACAGTGCAGAGAGCCAAAGGCTTGGTGGGGAGGAGCTAAAGATAAAGATGCAACAGATAATGTAAGGAATTGAAACAGAAGGGAGAGATAAAGAAGGAAAAAGATCTAATTTGCAGGCGAACCAATTTGAAACCCCAGCAAAAAAAAAAAACAAACAAACAGGGATTTGGAAACTAGGGAAAGCTGTTGAGTCAGATTTAAAAAGGAAGGAAAAGATAAACTTAAAGCTTTACCAACATGGAAGTTATTAGCATCTGTACCAAGACAAGTAAAACACGAGATTTGCTGAGTGAAAGGAACCTTAGACATATGCTGAAATTACAGTTTGTACAAAAATGTGTGAGTGTGGATGTTTCCTGATTAGGAATGTTTAAGAGGATTCAATATTCCTTTGTCTGAAAATCTGTCCGTTAAGAAAAAGAAATGTCTGCTGTGTGTTGTAGCTCCACCCACTTCTCTGTGTTAAAGTAAAAGCATTTAACCCCTTTGTCTTGTCGGGGATTTTGGAAGTTTAAGAATGTGCAAATAAGATTGTGCCCTCAGAATGAAAAAAACCTATTACAATTTAAGTTAAGCTGAAGTGTAAAAACTGAGAAGAGCAACAAAAAGTTTGTTTAATGAAAGATTAAGTTTCAGTCTAAGATCTAACCTTGAAGTTATGAGGCAAATTAACCTATTAAAACCAGACTTTCATTGTGGCCACAGTGAAATTCTGGTTGATGTAAATTGGTGTAGTCCGAATTGAATAAGATAACTCCACTCCGCAAGAATATCTGATAGCGGCAGGTCCCTTTACAATATTTAATTGACTATGGTACTGGAAGCCTTATAGAAGGCGGGACTAGAGTTAAACCTTAGAAAGGTATAGGTAGGGAAGGATGAAGTAGTCTACCTAGGATACATAGTGACACAAGGGAAGAGACAAATGCCCAAAAACAGATGGGAGGGGCATTAGGACTGGCTGCGTGCTTTGATTGCTCGCAAGCTTCTAGGGATGGCAGCAGGAAGGGACCGCGCCAGAGAGGGGAGGGGGATCCGAGGATGTTTGTTGATGCATTGGTAGGGGGCCGACAGTGCAAAATGTTAATAGACACAGGAGCTACAATCTCATTGACAGACTTACCCTTGCCCCAAACGAAACTTTCAGTTAGTATAGCAGGAATCGGTGGACGAAGAATCAGGGCTTATAAGAGCGAAACAGTCTTACTAGAAATTGGCTATAATAATAATACCTACACAGTTGTGGGTATGCGAGAGCACCGAAGGAACAATCCTAGGGATAGATATACTGCGAGAAGTAGGAGCTTTAGTCGACCCTAAAGCGAATGAAGTGTACTGGCCCCCAGATTATAAGTCAAACAAACAGGCAGGCCCGGGAAACAAAGTAGAAATGGCCCAGACTATACAGGATTTGATCAAAGGGGGGTAGCCAAAGGAAAATGTGTAAACCTATATAGATAGTCGGAATGCCTTTGGGGTGGTGTCTGATTACATGATAGCGGGAGTAGGCAGGGATATATGACACCAGAGACAAGAATATAATCAAGGAATGAGTAGGAATCTCTCTCCTACCCAAAGAGTCCGTAATAATAAATTAAAGCACACAAGAGGATGGGCAGCTAAACGATCAACTGAGAGAGGGAATCTGACCAATGAAGCCCAAATGTTCATGTTGAATCAAAGTGTGAAACCACAACTCTCTTTCAGTCAGGGATGTTTTTTTGGGTTGCGTGAAGTGACGCAATAATGTTTAGCTCCAACTTCAAAAGCCTGCGAAGGAGTTAACCCTTTCCACTGACAGCTGTTTGAGTTCACCAAGTAACAACTTCAGTATTACTGAACAGAATTTAAAGATATTGGACATTATTAAATGTAAATTTCTTAATGTTGAGTTAATATTTCCCCACAGTGATAGAAGGAAAATTAGGATTTGATAAATGGAAGTTATCTTATAAACTAATTGCAGCACCGTCTCAAACGGCAGGGAGGCTGCTTGGGAAGCTGTCCGGTTACCCAAAGATAAATCTGGACAGATAGTTAGAGACATGAGGCCAAAGACCAACAGATTATACGGGATCGAGAACAGGATACACGGGACGACCAGAAGGAGGTCTTAGCGATAGCAAGGTGATAGCAGAAATAATACCAGCCAAACCAGGGCTAGCACCCAGATGGTCAGGACCTTATGAAGTATTAATGAATAATGACACATGTGCTCATGTAGATGGGTCTGGAACGGGTAAAGGAAGGTGGAAACACTGGACTCAGTTAAAAATATATAAGAAAGACAATGAGTAAACCAGAGATGGTGCCCTTTTTGACAGAGTGAGGAGTATACTAGAAGATATAAAGAATGGGAAGGGGAGTTACTACATATATCAATGATAGGGCTGTGTATGATGATATTATATGCCATAGTTTGCATCTTCAGGTATGTCTGGGGACAGAGCCACAGAACAAGAAATGAACCAGATGTACAGCATTTTGAACTGATAAAATGTATAAGAGCAGAATAATTCTGACTGGCTGGTGACGACCAGCCCCCTTTTTGTAATTACAGGAACATTGGACGTCCGGAATGAGATGGAGCGTCCTCGCCTTGATTCTAGGGATGAACATAAGTATTGCCATTATCAAGGGGGATTAGTAATAAGGAGAACACAGGATGAGGTGTATTTTAGTGTAGCACATAGAGTTACTAAGCTTGCCATTAATATGAGTACTTTTGAGATACAAAACAAACCTGGAACTCCCTGTGGGTAAAACAATTAGAGGATCCACAGGAAAAATCTATCTTACAAAGATGTAAGAAACGGGGAGTATTGGAAACGACCGGAGCAGGGTATGCGGCCGGGTTAGCAACAATTAATAGCTTGGACATAGAAGGAGTAAACGAAGGAGTAGAAGAATTACAAGCAAAAATAGAGAAGTTACTAAAACAAGCTACTGGAAATAGCCAGCAATTGACACTGGCAGGGAAACCAAACAATAATGCAATTGTCGGGGGTGGAAGAGATAGTAGCCCCCCATGCAGAAACAATCAATACAATTATTAATAGACTTGATAATGCTTCTCGCCAAACCGATAAGGAACTAATATGTGCCACGTAGGGCTCATGGCTATTGTTGAATGCTCAGCATAACATGAGGCAAATAAATAATGGACAGATCCCTGATTGGATTACTAATATGGATCTGGAACCTTGGATTGACACAAATAAAAGCCTATGTAAGGAATGTAAAATGGGACAAGTACACCGGGCAGGCGATTGTCTGACCCCATGGACTAAGATGATTGGCTTTGTACTGGCCATCCCACAATTCCCAGAAGGGGGACAACTCCGATACGACGTGATTAATATATGAGAAGTACAAAGGGAAAGTGGGTTAAATATCATGATGTCCCTACCAAGACACTTTGGGAAAGGGATGAAGATAATAAACAGAAGAATAAAACCTAAAGGGGGGTGGTAGTGGACGGGTGCCACCACAAGGGAAGGACATGGGTGTGCACACACCCCCCCACCGAGGGAGACACATCAGAGTACGGATTTACGAAAATTACCAATTGCACCCTCGAGGTTCACCCAAGGGGATACACTGGACCCGGGTAGCATCAAGGAACAATGGGACCTGTTGTGTCACCACAATTGAACAGAAATATGAATATCAAGATATGGCTTATACCATTCCCCAACCAAACCGTTGTATTGGTCTAAAGATACCTATACAGATAGGAAAACCTGGTCATTTGATAATATGAGACTTACTAAAAAGGGTTGAAACTTATGTCATACCAGAGCCCAAGGCAATTCCTAAGTTAGAGGAAGCTTGGCAGAAGTTACGGCAGGAAACAAAGGAAATTTTAAGTACTATCATAAAATAGAAGAAGGCTTAAAGAAACAACAAAAAGACATTAGTGCAACATTAGAGGAAACTCACCCACTTCCTCATATTTTGACAATTGGGGATCAGGATGGTCGGGGACTTTGGGCGCCTCGGTGGTACAAGGCATAATGATATTCCTCTTGATTGTTATTCTGATATATTGTGTATTTTTATTTCTCCAGTGCCTTTGTGCCAGAATGAGTAAGGCCGAAAGTGGTGTGGTGAAGGAAGTAGAGCCTGAGGAGGGGCAGGCAGCGATGTTAAGAATGGACAACTCCCCTGCCTCTCCAAGGCAAATGGTGTAAGACGCGATGGGAAGCGACTGAAATTATGTGGGATTAATTGGGCATGGTAATTAAAGACCGGGCCGGCCAACCGTAAGATGGAGGTGGCAGAAGGAGGGTGGCAGAAGGAGGGTGGTGAATGAGGACTGGTGTGTGATGACAGTCTCGAATTGGCACGTCACACACCCCACGTGGGAATGAGGGACAGGCTTGAGCAGGAAAGCCTCAACCATTAGTGTAGGGTCTAAGGGGCCCCGGGAATGGTTACACCGGACGGAGTGCATAAAGGAAAGCCCACCCTAAAGGAAAGACCACCGTAAAGGAAAGACCACCATACCACAAGGGGGGGGAAGTCGGCCTCCAAATTGATAAGATATATATACATGTATAACCTAAACTGGTAGAAGGCCAGGGAGTGCACGCTCTGGCAGACACCAGGAAGTGGAAATACATGTTGACCTGTTTGGAGCAATTGTCCAAAGGTCAAAAGGGGGGACTGAAGTAAGATATTAAAAATTGGATTTAATAAGGAAAAACAAACCAGGATTCATCTGTAACACCAATATACAAAATGGAGGGAATAGGTTAATTCGTGCTCCGAGTTGTACAATAGAAGTCTGTAAAAGTTGTATAAACCCAGATAAGGTTTAAACAGGACTACGGGGTAACTGCTGAGAGATTAAAACTGTCAAAACAACCCCTTAGAAAGAGGGAGAGATATATGGGTTCAGCCACGCGAGTCGACACCCTTGCACTTAAGGGTTTGTTAAGTGTGAAGCTCAATAGGGTTCTATTCTTTTAACTAACTAAAGTGTTTTTGCTCTGTAGAAATAATTCAAGAGAGAGAGACAGAAAGTCTGCGGATTGCCCGCTTTGGAAAGATCTACTATCTTAGAGAAATACTTAGAAAGACCAAGCCATCTGACAACAGCAAATGGACGATCGTAAAGTAATAAAATTGAGGCCTGGGTCATGAGAAAGTAACAAGACCAACTGATAACGAAATGTGAGATTTGTAAGCGACTGGAAGAATGGAATGTCATGGTTTTATAATTACAATTTAACTATAATTCTGTATATGTTAATAAGCTTATCCCCGCCTTTAGGGCAGGGCCTTAAGTTTTGTATAACTGTGTGAACCTCAAGAGATTCGGTGGAGTTGGAGCCTTGTGTTGGGACGCAAGAGCCATAGCTCCCCAGGCCTGAATAAACCGTTTTTACTTCAATTATTGGGTCTGTCTTTCTTACAACAAGCCAGTGTTGTCGACTGTGTATATCACTCAGTCCACACTTTGGGGGCTTACATCACTAACATCGAGTCTCGGAATTATTGAGGCACATCAATTGGAAAAAATAGGGTCACAGACCTGAAACGTTAATTCTCTCCACGGATGCTGCTTGACCTGCTGAGTGTTTCCAGCATTTTCTGTTGTTATTTATTATTATTAATGAAGGTGTATTTATTTTAACATAAACATAAGGGGGTAGAAATTGGTATGCATTACCCTCGTTTTCAGGCATAAAATGGGCATAACGCATACCAATTTAGCAGTGGGATGACCTGTGCCCAATCTGCGCAGGCATTGGTCCCACTGCCAAATTTGTGGGGCCCATTTTTAGGCGTCCCACATGGATGCTTAAAACAGGTGTTCAGCGTCTTGAATATGCAAATTAGGAGCCTAACACCTGTTAAAGGAGCACATTTGAAAATTTATCAATGATGAGATTGCAATATGTCGGGTATGTCCCTCTCAGGATTCTTCAGCAGCCCTGTGGCCGCCAACGAGAGCTACATTATTAACATTTATCAAAGAAAATCATTCCTGGGAAGTTAGGGCAAACATAAATGCCCCTCCTGGCTCCACAGTAGTCCCGAGACTGCTGTTGGCCCCCGCTGGTTCCCCTCCCGATCCCCCCCGCCCCCTCTCAAAATCTACCTATGAACTGCTGCTGGCATTGCAACTTCCAAAATTGATGTCTGCTTTGCCTGTTAGGTGCCTGGGGGCAATCAGCAGGTACCTGCAGCTCACCGGCTTAATTTAAATTATGTTCGAGGCCCAGTTTCGATTGGACCCCGGGCCTACCTGTTCCGGCACAGGCCGACACTATGCAACTTTCACCCCAAAATCTGTAAATCATCGGTGTCTCCATCCAGAATTTTCACCATAAATAAATGGAATGGATTTGTACAGCATATAAGATAATGTTAACCCTTACACTGGCTTAGCAAGCACTCTGTTAAAATAATTAATTGAAAAAGCTGAATAAATTAAGAAAAATACTTATTTTTAATGACAAATGGGGGAGAAATTCGTTTTAGCCAGGAAAGTTGCCAGAGGCACCGACAACTGGAGTTAACGGCCGCTGAAAATGGCTGCAACGCTAATGGGGCAAAATTCATCTAGGAGGGGATGGAGATTGTTGGTGCAGCGATTACCTGCCATTCAACGCCGTCCTGGTGGCGTTACTGGAGGCATCCCAGGCGAAGTTTGTGCGCAGCTTCCCACGGCCTCTGGAAGCGAGGCTGTGGAGCGCGCAAGGAATTGTGGGCAATGAAGAGGACTGAGAATTAAAGGGGCCATGCACACTGAAGCAATACAAATTAAAATTAAGTGAAACAATGCAGTTTTCAGCTCTTATTGCTTTAAAAAAATATTTAACATTAAAAAGAAGTCCCAAATGTGAATATTCAGCTCTTAAAGCTGAATTCCCTTCCTAACCTCAAAAAATGGGAAAAATGCCTCAGCACTAACACAAATGGCTCAGCAAGCCAGGGAAGGGGCACCCAGGGTCTCGTACGCAGCACTCCAGCTTTGTGCAGAGTGTCAACACTGCAAGACAGGCCCTCTACCCACAGGGGCCAGGAGACCCTCCAGGAAGAATAATGTGGGACCACATCACCGAGGCCGTCACTGCCAGCAGTGACGCCCCCACCACCCTGGCTCCAGTGCCCAAAGACACTTCATGGCCTCAGACCAATGGTCAAGGTCAGTGAATGCATCTTCAAAAGCCTCCTGTTGCTTCCACAATAAATATTCTCAAATAGATTTTGGTGCAAAGATGGACAATATCTGAATCCACAAAACTCCATTCAGCCCTTGTGTATTATTCATTAACATTATAAGTTCTGAACAACTTTCAGCTTACTGATTGTGAAAGTAGGCGGTAGGAGAGAAATGTATTTGTTTCCAAACTGTTGTTTTTCTTGTAGCCCAAATGCATTTTACAGAGGGATTTCAAACTTTAAAAGTCAGGTATTACTTTAAACATACCATCCTCCAAGTTCCCCTCCAAGTCACACACCACCCTGACTTAGACGTATATCGCCGATCCTTCATCGTCGCTGGGTCAAAATCCTGGAACTCCCTCCCTAACAGCACTGTGGGAGTACCTTCACCACACAGACTGCAGCGGTTCAAGAAGGCGGCTCACCCCCACCTTCTCAAGGGCAATTAGGGATGGGCAATATATGCTGGCCTTGCCAGCGACGCCCCCAAATTCTGCCCTTTTCCCGGCAGTCCCGCCTCCTAACCCGCCTCCTCAGGGCTGGCAAGATCGCGCCCGTAGTATTTCACTGGTTTCCAAATATCCTGTTAGAATTAGGGTTTACTGTGCTGGCTATTTTTAAGGGTAATTTTGAGTTAGAACTGAATGTATCTTTCAGCATGTGCCTGGAAAGTCCTCGTGGCATCAAAATTGAAGGCAGTAATGACCGTCACTACCAATGGTGTATTGCAGATGGTGTCAGTCCCTGCAGGTCTTCACAAACCAGTTGATGCATCTCAATCACAGCCTTCCTGGTAAGCCTGAACCTCCACATACACTGCCGCAGCTATCAGTTATTATTAATTTCTTAATTTGTCCATTGATGAAGACATACCTATTACAAACTTTTCAAAATGTTGCTGTAGTGGTAGCTTTTTGCTCATGTTAGCAGTAATCATCAATTTTCCAAAAACGATATTACTGAGATATTTTTATCAATAAATTTCTGAAATAAATGTGTTAATTTTTTCTTGCAATGCACTATTGCATAACAGTTTCCAGAAGCCCTTAGGCCCATCAAACGAGAAGCCACTATCCAATGGGGTTTAATTTTCGCAGGTACAGCACTGCTTACACATTTATGCAAAATTGTCTTGCGTTATTGTAATGTATCTATATATATAAACGGATCGATCTGTCTGTCTGTCTGTCTATCTGTCTGTCTGTCTGTCTATCTGTCTGTCTATCCTCTGGTGTGCGTCTGTCCGGCTATGCACTCGAAAGTTATAGAGCGTACCTACGCGTGCGTTACGTCAAAAGAAAGCTTACCTTTCCAAGACGGTCGTAAGTGTATTTACGTTTCGGCCGGACAAAAATCGCGCCCGCGGTATCCAAAAAGCGTTCAAAATTCCACTCATTAGCATCTCATTATCCGCTCATTAGCAATAGAGTGACGTCGAGGTCGACCAATCGTACGCCGGGTTCCTGGCGCGTACGGGCAGGCCCTCCTACAGTCGAGTGATGAGACAATTGACCAATCCTACGCTTCGGTGACCTGACGGTAGACCAATCGGTGCCTGTGTGGGCGGGCCTTATCGTTCTGAACTGAGGTGAGTCGCCACCATCTTGATTCCAAACTTTTCATTTCTTTTTCCCGCTTTCTGCGTGTTTCTTTTCAAATCTACAGTTCCAGCAAAAAAAAGTTGCTTTTAAAACACAAATTGTTTTTAAAAAAAGTTAATTAATTTGTAAATCTTTTGTCTAACCTCTATAATTCTCCTACCTTTCACCGTTTTTCCAGGCCCGGGGCCTAGGCTTCTCCAACTGCCAGCAGTGCAACTCTAGACCCAGGCTCCTGGCCTAGACAGAGACAAACACTGGCAGAGGGCAGAGGGTGTGCTGCCTCAGCTCCATTCCCGGGGTCAGTAGGTGGGGAGGCTTCATAAGCAACTGGGGTAGGTCGCAAGCCCCGAATAATAATCTGAAGATCCTGTGTTTGCAGCTGAGGAAATTTCTTCTGCTGACAGCCCCAGGTTAACGGCAGCCATCTTTGTCAAGGCGGGCGAAAAGTTTCAGTGCGACGCCATTTTGATTCAGTGTGTAACAGAGTGCATGCGCGGCCATCTTAGTACAGGAACATAGAGTGGGTGGGGCTTCTGTGCTCCAAATCTGTGTCTGTGACAGACAATCGACTGTGTGGGCGGGGCCTAATCTTTCCAACTGAAAAGCAAGCGGCGGCCATTGTTTGTGATAAAACACACTGAGGTGAGCACCACTTTTTTAATAAAAAGATTGGTGAGGTTGTAAAGTGTATGTTATAGAAAGATTTACCAAAAATGTTTTATAAGTACAGGAAACTTTGTGCTATCCAGAGGTGAGCTATCCGGCAATCTGGAGCCACCGGCAAAAATCAGCAGCTGTTTTTTATTCTTTTTTGGTTTTTTTTGCTTTGTTTGAACAGTCAAGCTGTGCAAGGTCTGTAGCTATAGCAACAGCTTTAGCTACAGAGCTTTCGGGCCACACCTGAGTGTTTAGAAGCTGTTGCTAAGCAACAGTGTTTGTTGTCAAATACAGAGATAAGAATCTCCGTATCTCTCAACATTAACTCTGGAGAGTACTTGAGGCATGGCAGCAGCTCGGTCCCGTGGGTGCCAGATAGCACAAAGTTTCCTGTACTTTAAGTTTATCTCCCCCCTCCCTTTCCACCCCCCAGCCCCCCCACACCCCGTTCCACCCCAACCCCCCTTCCCCCCGCCCCACACCCCCCCACCCCCCCACACCCCCTTCCCCCCTCCCCCCCACACCCCTCACCCCCCGACACCCCCTCCCCCCCACAACCCCCACCCCCTTTCCCCTCCACACCCCCACACCCCCATCCCCCCCACACCCAGTTCCCCCCCACACCCACTTCCCCCCTCCCCCTTCCCCACTCCCCTTCCCCCCCACCTCCCCTCCCCCCCACACCCACTTCGCCCCCACACCCCCTTCCCCTCCACCCAACCCCCCTTCCCCCCATACCCCCCACCCCCCCTTCCACCCCACTCCCCACCCCCGTTCCCCCCTCCCGTTACCCCCCTTCCCCCCTCCCCACCGCCCCTTCCCCTCCCTCCACCACACCCCTTCCCCTCCCCCCCACATCCCCTTCCCCTCCCCTCCACCCCCTCCCCTCCCCCCACCCCCCTTCCCCTCCCTCCCACCCCTCCCCTCCCCCTCCCCAATCCCCTCCCCCTCCCCAATCCCCTCCCCCTCCCCAAACCCCCTTCCCCCCTCCCCATCCCCACTCCCCTCCCCCCCTCCCCCTCCCCCCTCTTCCCCCTCCCCTTCCCCCCTTCCCCACCTCCCCCCCTCCCTCCCCTCCCCCTTTCCCCTCCCCTCCCTTCCCCTCCCTCCCCTCCCCTTCCCCTCCCCCCTCCCCCTCCCCCCTCCCCCCCTCCTCCCCTCCCCCTTCCCTCCCCCCTCTTCCCCCTCCCCTTCCCCCCTTCCCTGCTTCCCCTCCTCCCTCCCTCTCCCTTCCCCCTCCTCCCTCCCTCCCCCTTCCCCCTCCTCCCTCCCCTCCCCTTCCCCCCCAACTTCCCCCTCCTCCCTCCCCCTCCATTCCCTCCCCCCCTGCCCCCTCCTCCCTCCCCTCCCCTTACCCCAACCTCCCCCTCCTCCCTCCCCCTCCATCCCCCTTCCCCCCTGCCCCCCTGCCCCCTCCTCCCTCCCCCTCATTGCCCCCCTTCCCCTTCCCCCACTCCCCCCTCCCCCTCCTCCCCCCCACTCCTCCCTTCCCTTCCCCCACTCCTCCCCCCTTCCTCTTCCCCCACTCCCCCCTTCCCCTTCCCCCACTCCCCCTCCCCCCCACTCCCCTCCCACCCTCCCTCCCCACCACTCCCTCCCCACTCCTCCCCCTTCCCCCTCTCCGCCCGCCTTCCCCCACTCCCTCTCCCCCCTCCCCCCTCCACTCACCCCCCTCCCCCCGTCGCTCTCTTTCTTCCCCCCAGTCGCTCTCTCTCTCTCTTCCCCCCAGTCGCTCTCTCTCTCTCTTCCCCCAGTCGCTCTCTCTCTCTCTTCCCCCCCAGTCGCTCTCTCTCTCTCTTCCCCCCAGTCGCTCTCTCTCTCTCTCTTCCCCCCCAGTCGCTCTCTCTCTCTCTTCTCCCCCAGTCGCTCTCTCTCTCTTCCCCCCAGTCGCTCTCTCTCTCTCTTCCCCCCAGTCGTTCTCTCTCTCTCTTCCCCCCCAGTCGCTCTCTGTCTCTCTTCCCCCTTCCCCTTCCCCCACTCCCCCCTCCCCCTCCTCTCCCCCCACTCCTCCCCAACTCCTCCCCCTTCCACTTCCCCCACTCCTCCCCGCTTCCCCTTCCCCCACTCCCCCCTTCCCCCACTCCCTCCTCCCTCCCCCCCACTCCCTCCCCACTCCTCCTCCTTCCCCTTCCCCCACTCCTCCCCCCTTCCCATTCCCCCACTTCCCCTCCCCCCTCCCCCCTCCACTCACCCCCCCTCCCCCCAGTCACTCTCTCTCTTCCCCCCAGTCGCTCTCTCTCTCTCTTCCCCCGTCGCTCTCTCTCTCTCTTCCCCCCAGTCGCTCTCTCTCTCTCTTCCCCCAGTCGCTCTCTCTCTCTCTTTCCCCCCAGTCGCTCTCTCTCTCTCTTCCCCCGCAGTCGCTCGCTCTCTTCCCCCCCAGTCGCTCGCTTTCTTCCCCCCAGTCGCTCGCTCTCTTCCCCCCCAGTCGCTCGCTCTCTTCCCCCAAGTCGCTCGCTCTCTTCACCCCCAGTCGCTCGCTCTCTTCCCCCTCAGTCGCTCGCTCTCTTCCCCCCCAGTCGCTCGCTCTCTTCCCCCCCAGTCGCTATCTCTCTTCCCCCCCAGTCGCTCTCTCTCTTCCCCCCGCAGTCGCTCTCTCTTCCCCCCCAGTCGCTCTCTCTCTTCCCCCCCAGTCGCTCTCTCTCTTCCCCCCCAGTTGCTCTCTCTCTTCCCCCCCAGTCGCACTCTCTCTTCCCCCCCAGTCGCTCTCTCTTCACCTGCAGTCGCTCTCTCTCTTCCCCCGCAGTCGCTCTCTCTCTTCCCCCGCAGTCGCTCTCTCTCTTCCCCCCCAGTCGCTCTCTCTCTTCCCCCCCAGTCGCTCTCTCTCTTCCCCCCCAGTCGCTCTCTCTCTTGCCCCCCAGTAGCTCTCTCTCTTCCCCCCCAGTCGGTCTCTCTCTTCTCCCCCAGTCGCTCTCTCTCTTCACCCCCCGGTCGCTCTCTCTCTTCGCCCCCCAGTCGCTCTCTCTCTTCCCCCCCAGTCGCTCTCTCTCTTCCCCCCAGTTGCTCTCTCTCTTCCCCCCAGTCGCTCTCTCTCTTCCCCCCCAGTCGCTCTCTCTCTTCCCCCCCAGTCGCTCTCTCTCTTCCCCCCCAGTCGCTCTCTCTCTTCCCCCCCAGTCGCTCTCTCTCTTCCCCCCCAGTCGGTCTCTCTCTTCCCCCCAGTCGCTCTCTCTCTACCCCCCCAGTCGCTCTCTCTCTTCCCCCCCAGTCGCTCTCTCTTCCCCTGCAGTCGCTCTCTCTCTTCCCCCGCAGTCGCTCTCTCTCTTCCCCCCCAGTCGCTCTCTCTCTTCCCCCCCAGTCGCTCTCTCTCTTTCCCCCCAGTCGCTCTCTCTCTTGCCCCCCAGTAGCTCTCTCTCTTCCCCCCCCAGTCGGTCTCTCTCTTCCCCCCCAGTCGCTCTCTCTCTTCACCCCCCGGTCGCTCTCTCTCTTCCCCCCCCAGTCGCTCTCTCTCTTCCCCCCCAGTCGCTCTCTCTCTTCCCCCCAGTCGCTCTCTCTCTTCCCCCCAGTCGCTCTCTCTCTTCCCCCCAGTCGCTCTCTCTCTTCCCCCCCAGTCGCTCTCTCTCTTCCCCCCCAGTTGCTCTCTCTCTTCCCCCCCAGTCGCTCTCTCTCTTCCCCCCCAGTCGCTCTCTCTCTACCCCCCCAGTCGCTCTCTCTCTTCCCCCCCAGTCGCACTCTCTCTTCCCCCCCAGTCGCTCTCTCTCTTCCCCCCCAGTCGCTCTCTCTCCTCCCCCCCAGTCGCTCTCTCTCTTCCCCCTCAGTCGCTCTCTCTCTTCCCCCCCAGTCGCTCTCTCTCTTCCCCCCAGTCGCTCTGTCTCTTCCCCCCAGTCGCTCTCTCTCTTCCCCCCAGTCGCTCTCTCTCTTCCCCCCCAGTCGCTCTCTCTCTTCCCCCCCGTCGCTCTCTCTCTTCCCCCCAGTCGCTCTCTCTCTTCCCCCCCAGTCGCTTTCTCTCTTCCCCCCGAGTCGCTCTCTCTCTTCCCCCCCAGTCGCTCTCTCTCTTCCCCCCCAGTCGCTCTCTCTTCCCCCCCCAGTCGCTCTCTCTCTTCCCCCCCAGTCGCTCTCTCTCTTCCCCCCCAGTCGCTCTCTCTCTTCCCCCCCAGTCGCTCTCTCTCTTCCCCCCGAGTCGCTCTCTCTCTTCCCCCCCAGTCACTCTCTCTCTTCCCCCCAGTCGCTCTCTCTCTTCCCCCCCAGTCCCTCTCTCTCTTCCCCCCCAGTCGCTCTCTCTCTTCCCCCCCAGTCGCTCTCTCTCTTCCCCCCAGTCGCTCTCTCTCTTCCCCCCCAGTCGCTCTCTCTCTTCCCCCCCAGTCGCTGTCTCTCTTCCCCCCAGTCGCTCTCTCTCTTCCCCCCCAGTCGCTCTCTCTCTTCCCCCCCAGTCGCTCTCTCTCTTCCCCCCCAGTCGCTCTCTCTCTTCCCCCCAGTCTCTCTCTCTCTTCCCCCCCCAGTTGCTCTCTCTCTTCCCCCCCAGTCCCTCTCTCTCTTCCCCCCCAGTCGCCCTCTCTCTTCCCCCCCAGTCGCTCTCTCTCTTCCCCCCAGTCGCTCTCTCTCTTCCCCCCCAGTCGCTCTCTCTCTTCCCCCCAGTCGCTGTCTCTCTTCCCCCCAGTCGCTCTCTCTCTTCCCCCCCAGTCGCTCTCTCTCTTCCCCCCCAGTCGCTCTCTCTCTTCCCCCCAGTCTCTCTCTCTCTTCCCCCCCAGTCGCTCTCTCTCTTTACCCCCCCCAGTTGTTCTCTCTCTTTCCGCCCCCCCCAGTCGCTCTCTCTCTCTCTTCCAATAACAACATGCCCTCGAAAAAGCCTCGGCACCGCCGGGCACTCCAGCTAGTTCATTCATAAATGGGTTAACTACTGGATGAAAATAGCGCACAAAGCAATGTAAACACATTTAGCAGTGCAGTACCAGGGGAAAATAAATCCCATGGAGTCACAGAAATCAAATGATGGCACTATCTATTTTAAGTAGGAATCCAGCATCCACAGTGAGTTGATGGTGTCATAATATTCGGCATTGTGTAATATAAGAATCACTCATAGCTTTTGACTTTCATGTTCCAGAATGATTAAGTACCTGTCAAAATGGAAATAGCAGTCTATTAAATGTGGAATTGTAAATTTTCTTATTAATATATCTAAGAAAGCTTCCTATGTGTGCGAAGTCTGTAGCTCTACTGCTTAAAATTACATTTTACACTTGTATTTTCTTTATTTTTTTCTATTTTTCATGAAAATATACCATATATTAACCACATCAGAAATTCTAATAAACATTTATAATGAAAGTAGCTAGCAGGATTGTGTGCATAATATGTTGGACACAAGGGTATACCTTTTAAGAATGATTAACGAAGACTATTTCTTAAGACCTACTGCATAGAGAAAATCAATAGCTTTTGCAGAAGTCAAGTACATCCTAGGATAAAGTTAGCAAGACCTTGGAGAACTGAACTGTTTTTTTTTTAGCTTTTTAAGTTCTTAGAAATGTTTTTATTGCAACATTTTCCAAATTATATTTTCTGAATCTATTTCCTCTGTTGAGAAATCCAGACATAGGGTATAATCTTAAAATGAGAGCTGGGCTAGTTACGAGTGAAATCAGGATGCTTTTTGTGATGAAATATATTCCATTCATCACTGCCTGTGACTGTGGTCGGTTTCAGTGTCATTTCCCTTCCCCCAGTCCTCATTGTATTATGTATTGGAATGTGCTGGATGTGCTGTGTGTAGGGCTCCGCCCATACCTGGCCCCTTTTGTAAGCTGGCTCAGTCTGGCCTCAGCCTCCAGAAGGAAGACATCTCTCTCTTTTACGTGTTACTTTCTAAGTTAATAAAAGCCTTGTTTTGTTTCGCTAACATCGAGTCTCGGAACTTATTGAGGCACATCAATTTTATTAACTTATTTTTCAACACTATGGACCAACTCCTGAAACCCGAACGTTTGGATTTGGATCAACATGCTCCGGACGCATCAGCACGCTTCGGACACTGGTTTGAGTGTATGGAATTCTTCCTGGACAATTCCGCAGCCATCAAAGACGCTACGGACGCTGCGAGGATGAGACTCGGAATTCTGCGGAATTGGGTAAGCCACCGGGTTTACCCCCTCATCCAAGACGCCAATACGTACCTGGCCGCCTGCGACATCTTAAAGGCGCATTACCAGCAGCCTACGAATGAGGTGTATGCTAGGCATCTACTCGCTACTCGCGCACAGCGACCTGGGGAATCGGTGGAGGAGTTCCTAAGCATCCTGAAAATGCTTGGCAAAGACTGTAAGTGCCGAGATGTAAAAGCCGCAGTGTACACCGACGAGCTTGTTCGCGATGCCTTTATCACAGGCTTCAGCTCCACTTACATCCGGCAAACACTGCTGGAAAAAACGGGGTTGGACCTGAAACAGGCTGCGGACACCGCGCGGTCCCTGGATGTGGCCCAGAGAAACTCGGACGCCTACTCTTCAGCCCGCGCCGTCCACGCCGCCACGTGCGCACCGAGGGCGCTGCCATCTTGGAAGGCATCTTCCCCGCCCGGCAGCCCGACACCAGCGGGGCCCAGCTCTCCCCCCAGAAGCCCTACGACAGCCGCGACGCGTCAGGGACCCAACTGCTACTTCTGCGGGCAGCCAAAGCACACCACAAACCTGTGCCCGGCGAAAGGCACCACATGCTTTAAGTGCGGTAAGAAGGGGCACTTCGGGAAGGTGTGCAGAGGGAACCCCGCCGGAAAACCAACCGCCGGAAAACCCGCAACCGCCGCGTGTGCGCCGTGGGAGCGGCCATCTTGGACGCCATCTTGCCCGACCTCGTGGGGTCCGCCATCTTATGAACAGACAGCGTGGACGCCATCTTGTATCGATCAGGGCCCTACAGTGGCATCGGTCACAGTGGACCAGACCAGGCCGCACCCGCTATCCAAATCAATGGTGGACATCGAGGTAAACGGGTGCCGGGTTAAATGCTTAATTGACAGTGGAAGCACGGAGAGTTTTATCCACCCTGAACTGGCACAGCAACTCTCCCTAAAGGTGGTCCCTACTCAGGGTACCATCTCTATGGCTGATAAAACCCAGACATCGACCATTCTGGGTTACTGCACGGTACAATTGGGCGTTAACGGAACTTTATACGATAATTTTAAAGTGTTAATCATGAAGAACCTATGTGCGAGCGTGATCTTGGGCCTGGATTTCCAGTGCAACCACCAAAGCATCACGCTCAAGTACGGTGGGTCCCAGCCGCCCCTCACAGTGTGCGGTCTGGCTACCCTGAAGGTAAAGCCACCTTCGCTATTCGCGAACCTTACCCCTAACTGCCGGCCAATAGCGACCAAAAGCAGGAGGTACAGCTGGGAGGACAGGCGGTTTATCGCGACCGAGGTAGACAGGCTCCTGAAAGAGCGCATTATTGCACGCAGCAACAGCCCGTGGCGCGCCCAAGTGGTAGTGGTAAGGGGTAGCGAGAAGAAACGGATGGTGATCGACTATAGTCAAACGATCAACAGGTAAACCCAACTAGACGCCTACCCACTACCCCGCATATCAGAAATGGTGAACCAAATCGCCCAATACCGGGTGTTCTCCACCATCGACCTCAAGTCAGCGTACCACCAGCTCCCTATCAGACCAGAGGACCGCCCGTACACCGCCTTCGAGGCGAACGGACGCCTCTACCAATTCCTCAGAGTCCCCTTTGGGGTGACGAATGGGGTCTCGGTCTTTCAGAGGGAGATGGACCGCATGGTTGATGACCACCACTTGCAGGCAACCTTCCCCTACCTCGACAACGTCACCATCTGCGGCCACAATCAGCAGGATCACGACTCGAACCTCGAGAGGTTCCTGGAAACCGCACAAAAACTCAACCTCACCTACAACGAGGACAAGTGCGTTTTCAACACCACGCGCCTCTGCATACTAGGCAGCGTGGTGGAGAATGGGGAAATCGGACCAGACCCCGACCGATTGCGCCCCCTACGGGAGCTGCCCCTGCCCAACACTCCCAAAGCCCTGAAAAGGTGCCTGGGGTTATTTTCTTATTGTTCCCAATGGGTCCCCAACTACTCCGACAAAGCCCGCCCCCTCTTGAAAGCATCCTCTTTTCCGCTCTCTGCTGAGGCCCACGCCGCCTTCAAAAGCATTAAGCAGGATATTGAGTGGGCCACGCTACAGGCAGTGGACGAGAACACTCCATTTCAAGTGGAAAGTGATGCGTCTGATTTCGCCTTGGCAGCCACCCTCAACCAGGCGGGGCGGCCCGTAGCTTTCTTCTCGAGGACCCTCCAAGGCCCCGAGATCAGACACTCCTCCGTGGAAAAGGAGGCCCAAGCCATCGTGGAGGCAGTGCGCCACTGGCGCCACTACCTAGCCGGCAAACGCTTCACCCTACTTACCGACCAGCGGTCGGTAGCGTTTATGTTCAACAATAAACAGAGGGGGAAGATTAAAAATGATAAGATTCTTAGGTGGCGGATCGAGCTCTCCACCTTCGAGTACGACATCATTTACCGGCCAGGGGCCCTTAACGAATCCCCTGACGCCCTCTCACGAGGGATGTGTGCCAGCGCCACCGGGGATCGGCTACAGACCCTCCACAACGACCTCTGCCACCCAGGGGTCACGCGGCTGTTCCACTTCATAAAGTCCCGTAACTTACCCTACTCGATTGAGGAAGTTCGGTCTCTGACCAGGAACTGCCGCACTTGCGCTGAGTGCAAGCCTCGGTTCTACCGCCCAGATAGAGCCCACTTAATCAAAGCTACACGGCCCTTTGAGCGGCTCAGCTTAGATTTCAAGGGCCCCCTCCCGTCCGTCGACCGCAATGTTTACTTCCTGAACATTGTGGACGAATACTCCCGGTTCCCATTCGCCTTCCCCTGCCCAGACATGACCAGCGCCACGGTCATTAAATGCCTCAACAGCCTGTTCTGCCTGTTCGGTATGCCGAGCTACATCCATACGGATAGGGGCCGTCCTTCATGAGTGAAGAGCTACGCCAGTACATGCTGTCCAAGGGGATCGCCACGAGCCGTACCACCAGCTACAACCCCCGGGGTAACGGCCAGGTGGAGCGAGAGAACGGGACAGTGTGGAAAGCAGTCACTCTAGCTCTAAGGACCAAGGGCCTCCCTATCTCCCGCTGGCAGGAAGTCCTCTCGGATGTGCTCCATTCGATACGGTCGCTATTGTGTACGGCCACTAATGCCACGCCTCATGAACGAATGTTTGTCTTTCCCCGGAAATCCACCTCAGGTGTATCCATGCCGTCATGGCTCTCCACCCCAGGTCCGGTACTCGTGCGAAGGCATGTGAGGGGCCACAAGACGGACCCTCTCGTGGAGCCAGTACACCTACTCCACGCCAACCCCCAATATGCATATGTCCGGCACGCCGACGGAAGGGAGGACACCGTGTCCATAAAGACGTCGCCCCAGCCGGCATCGACAACAACCACGGCAATAGCAGCGACAACGATCACAGCAATTCTTACCCACCCACTACTCTTTTCAACGATCACAGCAACCCTTACCCACCCACTACTCTTTCATCACCCCCGGAAGAACATCGACCAACGGCACCCCCACCAACTACCCCTTCAACAACCCTGGCGGCACCCCCGGCAGAGACCCAGGAGGCTACCGGGGACACCCAGCCGACACCCGCGGCACCACGTTGGTCGCAGAGGACTATCAAACCCCCGAACAGACTAAATCTATAGAAGGGGTGAATGTGATGAAATATATTCCATTCATCACTGCCTGTGACTGTGGTCGGTTTCAGTGTCATTTCCCTTCCCCCAGTCCTCATTGTATTATGTATTGGAATGTGCTGGAATGTGCTGTGTGTAGGGCTCCGCTCATACCTGGCCCCTTTTGTAAGCTGGCTCAGTCTGGCCTCAGCCTCCAGAAGGAAGACATCTCTCTCTTTTACGTGTTACTTTCTAAGTTAATAAAAGCCTTGTTTTGTTTCGCTAACATCGAGTCTCGGAACTTATTGAGGCACATCACTTTTTTCACACAAAAGGTAACAAAAATCTTGAACTCTCTCCCGTAGAATGCTGTGGATGCTGAGTTGATTAAAACTTACAAGACTCAGATCAATAGATTTATGTTGGGAATGATATCAAGGGATATGGAGAAAAGGTAGGTAAAGGAGGTTGAGATGCAGATCAGCCATGATCTAACAGAATGGCAGAATAGGCTTGAGGAGCTGAATAGCTTACTCCTGTTCCTATGTACCTAAATATAATTTTCCCAGGTATTTGATAACACAATGGGCCGGATTTTGCTGTAGAAATAACGGTGAAGCTATCAGCGCTCATCGTTACAAAAGTGTAAATCGGACAGCAACTTCTGGTGACCGCACATGCACAGTTAAATGCAGAAATAGGGAACTTGCTGTCCAGAAGCTGTGCGAGAATGGCATCTCGTTGAGAGACTCGACATTGAAACACATGGAATAGTGTGAAGTTGCGGTACTTACGTGATAGATACACACTAAAATTGTCAGAAAAAGTTAGGGCTTGTCCATTCCAGTGTAAGTAAATTTTTAATAGTGTGATAAGTCTTAATTACTGACAAATAACCTCTCTGGCACTGAAAATTAACTTTTGCAAGTTGGAGTCTCATTCCTTCAGATTTTAATTACTGTTGGAGATTTAACAAAAATAAAAAACTTTAAAGGAAACTTTTTTTAACTTTTTCTCTCTGTCTCTTTTACCTCCCTTTCTTAATCCCATCTTTCTTCCCTCCCTTTATTTTACTTTCTGTACCTGGTTTGATATTAAATTAAATATTTTAACTTACACTTTCTGGTTCAGACTCTGGGCTGCTCATTAACGATTCTTCAATCTGATTGGTTAAGGGGACACACAGTTGCTTGCTCTGTTCACACAGGTACCAGATTTCTTGTAGAGGGTGCTGTGCTGTTTTGGCTACAGTAAGATCCAGCGCAAAATCTCATAGAGAGTCTGTAGGCAAGTGCAAGTGTAATGAATCGCTGGTGGTGTTTGTTCACCACTGAGAGCAAAATCTAGCCCATTGTCCAAATATTGCATCAGCACAAATTCATTGGTGCCTGATTTCAGGCACAAATACAATGATACGGCAGCAACATGTGGCTGAACTGCGAGGCCTGAGGACGACCCAATATTGGGCGATCGTGCGCCGGCAGCAGCTCTCAGCAGGCCCAACCAGTCCATGCTTTACTCGAGCCTCCTCCCATCCTTCCTCATCTAACTCTCTCAGCATAACCCTCTATTTCTTTCTCCCTCATATGCTGCTCCTGCTCCTTCTGGCTCCATGAGAACATTTTTAAAATTAACTTTTTGGAAAAAACTAATTTTTCATTGATGATCGCTGTATAGGCCACAGCAGCCATGAAGAATTCTAAGTAGGGTAGGCCTGACTTGTGTCCTGCTCGCCAGAGATCAATTTTGGCGAGGGGGTCTAAAACAAGAGTTAGGTCCCTCATTTACATATATATGGGACCTTGGGGGAAAAATTTGGTTGGTTTACGCCTCCTGTTAGCGCCTTAAGAGGGCGCTAATGGGGCGCAAAGCAACTAGCACCCGGGTGCGGCGATGTTTGCGCCGCTCGCGAAATTGACCAGACATTTTGCGGCGGTGCTAAACACTACCGCCATGATCTCCTGCGCCCGCAGATCGTGATATCAGTCAAGCGTGCAACGCCCCGGTAGCGGCCCAGACCGGATATTGTGTGGCGCCCCCTGCCTTACCGCCTGCCGCTAGCAACGACAGGTTGAGGGGAGCGTTTTGCAGTTGGGAAGGGACTGGGGGAGCGCTATTTAAAGGCGACCGGTTCCTGCCTTTATTTTTGGTGACATTTTTGCACCACGCATTCTGAGTGAGAGAGACAGACTTCTGGAGATATTCAATGCTGTGTTGAGGAATTTTGGGTACTGAGCAGCACTTTGCAGGTTCATTTTGATTTGATCTTCCGTGCATCAATTTAGAAGAGACTATGGGGGCTGCACTCTGACATCTTTCCCTGGGTCTCTCCATTGTTCTTTCCAGCAGATTTGATGTACGGGTCTCTCCAGGCTGAGATTCAAGGCTGCAATGAGCAAGGTGTGGATGGAGAGCAAGGTCGAACCTCCCGTTTAAGAACTGGCTGGCGCCAGTGTGTCTGTGTTCCATTGCTGACTGACATCAGATGAGCTTCGCCAGGGTTCTGAGATAGTGCCTCGCTCCTCGGCGTTAGTGCCTTAAGAGAGGTGTGTAGCGTCTGATTTAGCGCACCAATCACCTCCAGGGGTGATAGAAGTCAAGTTTGCAGTCGGAGTGATAATTAGCGCCAGGCGCTAAACTTTGCGCCCAGACGATAATTGCGCCCCAAATGGGGCGATACCAAATTTCTCCCTCCTTATGCCTGTTTTAGGTGACAGCCAAAGACTCCTGCAAAATGACCCAAGCCAATTTAGGGAAGGATGCTTTTCAGACAGCCTTGGGGTGCAGGACATTGCTCCCCAAAATTGGGACTTGTTGCACATATTTTAGGGCGTAACGAGGTTAATTTTCTACCCCAAAGTCAATTTTCCTTGCATATTCAAACAGCACATTTATCTTCATATATCACAATTTTCCTTAGTCAGTATTTGAATATAGCTCATCTGCTTAAACCAGCTCAAATGATATATATTTTAGATATTGAAGCAGTGTTGAAAACTTAGATTGAAAACTGTTAGCCCTCTTGGGAACCATTTGATGTGCCTCAATAATTCCGAGACTCGAAGTTAGCAGAACAAAACAAGGCTTTTATTAACTTAGAACGTAACACGTAAGAGAGAGAGATGTCTTCCTTCTGGAGACTGAAGCCAGACTGGGTTAGCTTACAAACGGGGCCAGGTATGGGCGGAGCCCTACACACAGCACATTCCAGCACATTCCAGTATACAATACAGCACATTCCAGTACACAATACAATGAGGTCTGGGGGAAGGGAAATGACACTGAAACCGATCTCAATCACAGGCAGTGATGAATGGAAATATTTCATCACACCATTTAAAAGGCAAATTTATTCAAGCAACAGCAGTTTTGCTACAGAGTCAGATAGGCTTCTCAGTTTATTTCCTAATCAGACAAATGAAATATGGTAATCATATTAAACTGACATATGACTATAATAGGCAAGATTTTGCTGAAAGCATAACGGTGTCTGATGATGCACGCCGTTATTAATGCACAAATCAGCCAGCAACTTGTGGCGAGGAAGAGATACCCTGTGAATTGCTAATTGCTACAGGTTTCTGCACTCTGCCATTAGCTTTGCGAAAACAAACTCCCCATGATTTTCATGAAGTTGCTGCATTTGCACATTAATTGCCCATTAAACTCGCCGCAGAAAGCCAAGTCTAGTAATTATCAGTATAAGTACCCTTTTAACAGTGTGATAATTGTTAATGACTGCCAATCAACCTCTCTTGCCCAGGAAGTACATAATTATATAAATCTTATTCCTTCAGGTTGTGAATTGTTTCAGGAAATTTTTAAAATGTCAAATTTAAAATTTTAATTTTTTTTCTTACTTTTCCTTTCTATATCTTTTTTCACGCTCTCTTAATCCAATTTTTGTTTCCCTTTCTTTATTTCTCTTTCTCTACCTGATTTGACATTGAATTTACCCACTCTAATTCACCCTCCTTCTCAATCCTTCCTCTTTTTATTTCTCAATCTATAAATCTCATTGGTTAAGGAGATCTTGGCCTAGAAATTGGGTTTTGGCGCAGCCAGGGCTTTAGCGCCGGAAGTTAGTGCCGGCGCTAATCCCCCTGCGCGCGCCAAAAATTCAGTAGTGCCGCGCCCAAACGGCTGCCGGCGCTACTGGAGGGTTTCAGCGCCTCCCAATGGGCGCTACCTGCCCCATTGCGGCGCTGTTCCGGCGCTGCGGCGCCCGATGCGGTGCGGCAGGCTGGGGAAGTGCAGGCCTCCTCCTTCCGTTAAGGAGGAGCTGCCTGCACCCGGCCGCGGCCCGCGCAAATCTCTGCAAAAATGAGCCCGGCACCTCGGACAAGTGCCGGGCTTGCATCTGTTCCGCGGGGGGGGGGGGGAGAAGTCCGGGGAGGGAGCTGCGGGCAGGCGGCCGGCGGGAAAGCGGCCGGCCGCCGTGCCTCCTTAAAGCGCCGGCGCAGACTCCGGCAGCACTCGTTTGCCGGAGTCTTAGGCCTAGAAATTCAGTGCCCTTAGCGCCGATTTTGCGGCGCTAGAGGGCCTAGCGCTGCAATTGGCGCCGTTTCCTAAATTGCCTGGGGCCCTTCCGCCGCGGTAGACCGGTAGCGCTGCGCCGGCACCGATGACGTCATCGGTGTGCGCAGCGTCCCGGTTGCCGTGGTAACCCGGCCCCAAGCCGAAATTCAGTTGCGGCCGCCTCGCCAGTGGCAGCCGCAACTAAGACTCCGGCAAACGAGTGCTGCCGGAGTCTGCGCCGGCGCTTTAAGGAGGCGCGGCGGCCGGCCGCTTTCCCGCCGGCCGCCTGCCCGCAGCTCCCTCCCCGGACTTCTCCCCCCCCCCCCCGCGGAACAGATGCAAGCCCGGCACTTGTCCGAGGTGCCGGGCTCATTTTTGCAGAGATTTGCGCGGGCCGCGGCCGGGTGCAGGCAGCTCCTCCTTAACGGAAGGAGGAGGCCTGCACTTCCCCAGCCTGCCGCACCGCATCGGGCGCCGCAGCGCCGGAACAGCGCCGCAATGGGGCAGGTAGCGCCCATTGGGAGGCGCTGAAACCCTCCAGTAGCGCCGGCAGCCGTTTGGGCGCGGCGCTACTGAATTTTTGGCGCGCGCAGGGGGATTAGCGCCGGCACTAACTTCCGGCGCTAAAGCCCTGGCTGCGCCAAAACCCAATTTCTAGGCCTTAGTTGCGGCTGCCACTGGCGAGGCGGCCGCAACTGAATTTCGGCTTGGGGCCGGGTTACCACGGCAACCGGGACGCTGCGCACACCGATGACATCATCGGTGCCGGCGCAGCGCTACCGGTCTACCGCGGCGGAAGGGCCCCAGGCAATTTAGGAAACGGCGCCAATTGCAGCGCTAGGCCCTCTAGCGCCGCAAAATCGGCGCTAAGGGCACTGAATTTCTAGGCCATACTATTTGTCCCATTGTTCACCAAGGTCCCAGATGCTTTATCAGCTCACACTTCCAGCAACTTAGAAAGAAAGAAAGACTAGCTGACTTGCATTTATATAGCCTCTTTCACGATCTCAGGATGTGCCAAAGCGCTTTACAACCAATTAATTATTTTTTGAAATGTAGTCAAAATGAAGGTAAAACTATATAGCCAAAACCCCCCAAAAACGTAATTGGAGGAGATGATTAGTTCCACCTTCGAAATCCATTGAATTAATTGTGCTCACTTTCTGCATGGATTTGACAGTGGAAGATATAATCATCATTGATTGAACTATTTATCGAATTAGATGAAAATGGGTAGACATCCAATTTGTTTTGAAACCTTGTATAGAACAACATTAAATTACATAGATTTACATCTATATATATAAAACAGTATGTCTCTCTGTCTCTCTGTCTGTCCGACTATACAATCAAAAGTTATAGAGCGTACCTACACATGTGTTATATCAGAAGAAAGCTCATCATTAGGGGACTCTTGTAGGTGTATTTACTTTTTGGTCGGACAAAAATTGTTCGCACATTATACAAAAAACCTTCAAAATTCCACTCATTATCCACTCATTAGCATTGACTGATGTCAAGGTCGACCAATCCTGTGCCGTCATGATTGACCAATCCTACAGTTCAGTCACCTGATGGTTGACCAATCGGTGTGTGTGTGGGCGGGACTAATCGTTTTCATCTCAGGGATCTGTCAGCCATTATACAGCAGCCAGGGCAGCTGAAAACTTTGGTAATCCAGGTCAGTTTCTTTTTAAAAAAAAATAAGATTTACCAAAAATGTTTTATAAGTACTTTAACTTTCATCTTTGAAGGTATTAAAAGCTAGAAATGTTTAGGTTAAAAAACAGTGCAAAACGGGCCTAGGCTTCTCCAACTGCCGACAGCCCAAATCCAGTCCCAGACTCCCGGCCCACACATCCACCAGGCCCAAAAAAGCCCTGGAAACTGCCGACAACCCAAATCCAGTCCCAGGATCCCGGCCCACACATCCACCAGCTCCAAAATTGCCCTGCAATGCGGGGCTCCCCTGCTAGTAGAATATACAAAACAGGAACAGGCCATTCGGCCCAACCAGTCCATGCTGGCGTTTATGCTTTACTCGAGCCTCCTCCCATCTTTCCTCATCTAACTCTATCAGCATAACAGTCTATTCCCTTCTCCCGCATATGCTTATCTAGCTTCCCCTTAAATGTATCTACACTATTCGCCTCAAGTATTCCCTGTGGTAGCGAGTTCCACATTCTCACCACTCTCTGGGTAAAGAGGTTTCTCCTGAATTCCCTATTTGATTTCTTTGATTACATAAACAGTGCTTGTAAGCAGTTAATAAAAAAAGGAATTTACTTTTTCTTCACAAACAGAGCATTTAATTAAAATGAGTGGTAATGATGGGATTAAAATTTGTCTTCATTACCCTTTAGCATACTGACTATAACTTCTTAAAGAATTAATGTAGTCCTCCAGAACACTGACTTACTCTAAATTATGCCTACCATGTTTCAAACATTTATAGAGCCTTTGGGCCTTTAATTAGTTTAGTGTTTAAAATAAAATTATTGACAATAACCTTATGCAGCATTAATTATAACAATTTATCAGTTAAATGCTCAAAGTACTTTGCAGATTTGTTGCTGACTGCCTACAAAGCTCTCTGGCCCCTTTATCTCTCTCCGATGGCTTCAGAAGGACCAGCAAAATTTAAATATGTGTCTCCTAAACTCAAAAAGAGCTATCAAATAAACATATATACAAGTCCACAAGAAGCTTAAATTTGAATTCACGGATGTTGCTTGGCCTGCTGAGTTTTTCCAGCATTTTCTGTTGTTATTTCAGATTTCCAGCATCTGCAGTATTTTGCTATCGTACTAAATTTGAACTAAATGGCTTGTGCCTTCCCTCAGACACCAGTCCAAACACAATAGCCCCATTACAGATCCCTGGGGGACACCACTAGTCACGTCCTGCCAATTTGAGTACATACCTTGAGTACATATCCCTACTCTCTGTCTCCTAGCTCTTAACAAATTCCCTACCCATGTCAATAGGTTGACTCCAATTCCATACGTTCTCATTTTTGGTAACAGTCTCTTATGTGGAACCTTATCGAATGCCTTCTGGAAGTCCATATAAGTAAGAGCCATAGACACTCCCTTATCTACCACATTAGATACCTCCTCAAAAAATTCAACTAGGTTCATTGGACATGAATTACCCGTTACAAATTCATGCTGGTTCTCTCTTATCAGTTCCTATTTGTCCAAGCGCTCAGTCACACTGTCCCTAATAACAGATTTGAGTAACTTCCCCACAACAGAATTTAGACTAATAGGCTTATAATGTCCTAGTTTATCTCTCATACACTTCTTAAATAATGGAGTGACATTGGTAATTTTCCCATCCCATGAGACAGTTCATGAATCAAGAGAGTTTTGGAAGATCATGACTAAAGCGTCCACAATTTCCACACCTACTTCTTTTAATACCCTGGTGTGGAAAGCATCAGGTCCTAGAGATTTGTTTATCTTAAGTCTCATTATTTTCTCCATTACCATTTTTTTTACTTACATTAAATCTAGTAAGTTTCTCCCCTTGATTTATTTTTATTTTTCCTCATATCTCTGGTACTTTATCCTCATCCTCTACTGTGAAGACTGATACAAAGTAAATATTTAGCAAGTCTGCCATTTCCTAATTTTCAATTGCAGTATCTCCCTCCTCCTGATCACCGCCTGGTCCAGGACCTCCAAAGTGACATTGGAGAACCTGGGAGTCTTATCTACAGCTCTTGCAGCCAGCTTTCTCCTTCAGAAGCATTCCCTCTGGCTTGCAGCCAGTGTGCACCTCCCCTTCAAGAGGTCCAGACTTCCTTTAAATTGCATCTGAGACAGTCGATTTCCAGCCCCCACAAACAGGCACACAGTCAATAAGCAGCATGGGTAATGCAAGCTGCACGCCTGTCTCAGTATAATGAGCTGCCAGCTGTAAGGTGTTTGGTTTCCTCATCCTTAGAAGGGTTCTTTGACTCTGGGTTTTACAGGAACAAAATGGTAGATGACACAGAGGTTTAGGTTCAACCCAAAGCTTTTAGTTTATTAAAACCAACAAAACACAAACAAAACCTGTTGAGATTTGGCTGAAACTTAGAATCACCCATACGGCCAGTTGTTACCATTGTGGATTGTAGGCCTGGATCGGAGATGACCTGTCCCCATCCTCCTTTATCTGACTGCAGCTGCCTGCACAGCGCAAACCCCTTGTAGAGTCAACTGATACTTACAATCACCCGTCCGGTTGGTCGTGGCCGACGTTGATTGCAGGCTGGGAGCTGGAAATGACCGTCTTCCCTTCCTTCTTACACCTGGCAGTTGCTGTAGTCAGAGCTAGCTTCCGAGACAGAGAGAGAGAGCTGTGGTGTGGTTCCTTTTTACAGCTCTTCTGTCACGCCTTTTCGAGTCTGGGCATTCCCCCAACTCTTGTTTTCCAATACACACCTAGTAACTCAAACCACAGGATATGTACAGGGCTGAGGGATGGAAGATAATTCCTTATCTTGTCTCCTCCTCCCCGCTGTGGTACATATTTAATGTGATTTAGTCTTACTGCTGATGTGTTTAGCCCAAGGTTAAAGTGAGGCCAGGAAGTCCATTGCTCCAGCGAAACTGGTATCGTTGTCTTATCCATTGAAGATCCATCGAAACCCATTAAAACATGAAATCTCATTGTCCAAAGTTAAATCACCTGTTCACCATTAAATCACCTATCGAGACGTTCATTGTCCAAAGTAAATGTCTTTTCCAAAGTTAAATTAAAACTCACAGGTGTGTCTGTGCTTCTAGGTTTAACTGTATCATGCCCTTACCACTGGGCCAAACAGGCTTTAAGCATTTTGCTATTGTACAGGGTTTTTTTGAAATCTACATAGCACCAATTTCCCGTGGTTCCTGCGCCGGTGAGAACAGGCATATGCAGCACACGTCCCGCCCTCTGTGCCCCTGTTATAGAACCCGCCCGATTTTCATTTCTTTGGACAGGCAATCTGTTCCAGCAGTTTACAACCCAAGCAGTGACTGTGAAAATTACCCCCAGAGAGTCAGGATAACACTTATGCACTTGTTACTTTTTAAATCTTCCTGTTGCTGTAAACAAGAAGATTTATCATAGTCTGAAAAAGAAGACAGTTGCTTAATTTTTTTGCATTTAAAAAAAATTTCTGTTCATCATGGTGTGGAATATTAGTGTTAGGGAACAGAGCACTTTAGCAGCATGAAGAACTCCCTAATCAAGTACAGTAAAGTTAGTTGCAGCGTATAGTTGCTGCTTCTTCTCTGCCTGAGCTGTCGTAACACTGTGCCACAGTTCCAACCTCAGAAAAACATCCCCTACAACACCAATGTAACATTTTTATGTTTCTCATACTAAGCATCTTGTAGTTCTTCAAATGAGATTGGCTATTACAACTGAATTAGGGGCATGCCCACTAGGAACTGGACTGAGATGGCCCAAAATTGATACTGCTCTTTTACTCCTTGCTTGACATATGCTGAACTCTGATTTTAATGATGACAACACCATTTCTATTCTTTTCAGTGGTTTAAAACTCCAAGGCCTAGAAATTCGGTGGGCTGTGCCACCAGTTAGCGCCCAAAGAGGGCACTTAGTGGGTTTAGCGCCACTGGCCATGCCTCCCGCAAAATTTAGCGGGGCGCTAATGGCGGCATTAGCCTGTAGCGCTGCGCCACCACCGATGACGTCATCGGTGTGCGCAGCGCCCCGCTACCGCCCCGATCGCGATATTTGGTCACGCCCCCCACTGTAACGCCGGTCGCAATTTGCGACTGGTTCAGGGGGGCCTACCTGTGGTGGTAGTGGCGCTAATTAAAGGGGAGGTGCGGGGCGGCCATTTTTTCCGCTGGCCGCCTGCCAGCACCTCCTCGCACCGCCGTCCCCGGCCTCCTGAGCCCCTCCCCCCAGGCAGTGCCGGCTGTGTCCCAAGAGCCCGGCACTTCTCCTCGGTGCGGTAATTCCGGCGCCCAGGCGAGCTTGGCGCCCCGAATTTCTAGGCCCAAGTCCTGAATTAAATTTTGATTCTGTTCTGTAGTAGTAAGAAATGCCAGTAGCAACTGTTAACAACTAATAGAATAACATTCTCTATTTGTGCTACTAAAAAAAAATTCCATTAAAGTAAAATGTACTTGAATTAGAAACAATGAGGGTGAAATTGAGTGTCGCCCCATCTGGGGCGCTAACTTTTGAAACTCTGAAAATTTAGCGCCAGGCGCTAAGGATTCTGAACTTCTACTAAGTTGGGTGTTAGCGCCCCAGGAAGGAAGTGGGTGCTAAATCAAGTACTAATGACCTCAGTGGGGTGCTACAGGGGCACTACCAGCAGAGCGCTAATGAATTTCAGGTGCAATGCATTCAGCATTGATCCTTCACACTGGTTCCTTCCAGCTCTTAAAGGGGAGGTTGCATCATTGTGCAGATGCTCATTTTCAGCATTGCTGGCTTTGAGGTGACCTACGAGCGAGTGAACCCCCTGATGGCTATGGCTGTTCCCACTCCCAGGGGGAAGAGCTCGTCAGTTCACAGATGAGCCATTGGAGGCATTGGTGGCTGGAGTAGAGCGAAGGAGGGCAATGCTGTTCCCGGCCACTGGAAGGAGGCCATCGCCTCAGGTGTTCAGGGCTATGTGGAGGGAAGTGGCCCAGGAGGTCTCGGCCAGTAGTGCGGTGGAACGCAGCCTGACACAGTGCCGCAAGAAATTCAATGACCTCAGTCGGGTGGTCAGGGTGAGTCAATGCTTCAACAGCTCCTACATACCAGCATCTGTACCTCAGTCTGTGCACACTGCACAAAGAACCACACCGCCACCACTCACCCACCAAAAATCTTCACCTACTCAAACTCACATGCACATCTCACGCCTTGCCTACTATCACAGCTATTCAATGACAGTAGGCTTATCTCCCAAACACATAGCTGGACTCTGACTCAAACACATTTGTTTCTCTTGCAGGGCAAGTTGGCCCATAATAGGAGGGAGCAGCAGAGAAGAGGCGGGGTGATGCGCAGCTCCAGCAGCTCTCAGACCTGGAGGAGCGAGTGCTGCGACTCATTGGGCAGCAGGTGGTGGGCGCCGTGGCCGTCAGTGACATCGACCCTGTTGGGGGCAAAAACGGTATCTTCAGCCCCTCTCCTTCTCTCATCCCACTTCCCCCTCATACCACAAATCTTTCTCACTTTCCAACTCCTGATACTGTCTGCATTCCTTGCTCCATTCCTGCCCCGCTTCCCTCACCTTAATGCGAGTCTTGTGCCATTATGCTTTTAGATAATCAGCAACCAGATGACCAGCCTATCCCTGAGCCCCTCACTGAGAGTGAGGAAGGTGAAGAGGAGGAGGGGCAAAGCACCTCGTCACTGCATCTCTCACCTGCAGGCACCACCTCAGATACTGGCACTACGCGATCTTAGAGGCAAGTTATGTAGAGGAGTCTGCACTGGGTGATGCACCGGGGACGAGCGGCCTGCAGCAAGGCTGGGGGAAAGGGTAGCTTGGGAGCCAGCTCCCCGGAGGGCGAGTTCAAGCATGGGTCCTGCTGCACAGGACTCAGATGGGGAGGTGTTCACAAGAAGGGTGATGGCCATGCACACCGAGATGATAAATGCAAGGGTGCTCGAGAGCCTCTCAGCAATGGTAAGGAGCGCGGAGGCGTCCGCCTCCAACATTGCACAGATCTCTGCGCACACCATGGAGCCCATCATTTCCACTGTGCAGAGGATAGTGGATTCACCGAGAGACCGTGCGGATCCAGAACTCATGGCGTGTATTATGGCCGATGTGGCAGCTTCCATTGCAGCACAGGTGGAAACGACACAATGTCAATGGTTGCTGCCATCGAGTCTCAGACTGCTCTCATGCAGTCTCAGCTTGATGCCACGAAAGCTCTGACTGCTGCCATCATCGCTGAGTCCACCACAGTCCACTGGGGATCTCACGGTGTCACAGCAGGCCAGCAATCTGTGCTCCAGCAGATTGGTAGGGATGCTGAGGTGCTGCACTGGGCGAGCGGCAGTGGGTCAGTGGAGGAGGAACCTGCTGTCCTCTCTCAAGATGACAGCATTCCTGATCCCACCACTGCCACTCTGCCATTGCACTTGTCACTGCCTGTCATCCAGCCAGCCCAGACTGCCACCTCCCAGCCTGAGGTGGTACAGTCGGGCCTTCCAGGCCCAAAGCTGGTCGAGGGCATCCTGCAAGGCCATCTGTAGTCTCTGGCACCGACATTCAGCAGCCTTCCACCAGCCCTGCTGCAGCCACTGGGGAGACACTACGTAGGTGCAGTAGATTAGGAAAGGGGACTGTAAAGAGGGGAGGCAAGGGTTTGCACAAGGGTGATTAGTCAATATTGTTGTTGTCTATATGTGGTTAATGGTTCTTAATAAATTTATTACTGGAATGTTGTAGATTTGGTGCTGTGTCTTATTTCAGTTTTGGGGTGTGGTATGGAATCACAAAGTGATGGAATAATGGCGACATGCTCAGCAACCGGAAAGAGAACTCAAAGTCACTGGAAACGAAGTCTGATGAAGTGGTCATGGACCGACCTTGCAGACCTTGTTCGTTCTTAAAGCTTCCAAGCGGCTTTCCTTCTTATTGGAAGCTTGGCTGGCCAAGGTTTCCTCAAGAACCAAGGGACTTGTGGTCTTCTGCGAGCTCTTCTTGGTCCTCTTTTCTTGCTTTGCTTTTAGGTGGGCTTCAGCTTTTTCCAGCTTCTTACCGTCTACCGTCGTGCCTAAATCCCTTCTCATCATCCAGATTGAGTGGCTGCCTCCTCCGTTGCTGCTGTTCGTCCTCCTGTTCCTCCTGTTCCTCTTCTTCCTCCTCCTCCTTGTCCTCATCCTCATCCTCCTCCTCCTGAAGTGATGGAGTTATGCCTGGTGGCAATGGCTGCACCATCATCATGATCATTATGACCAAGTTGTGCAGCATACAGCAGACATAGGGGGAAAAATTTGGTTGCTTTGCGCCTCCCGGGGCGTAAAGCAACTAGTGCCTGGGCGCGGCACTGCCAACGCCTCCCGCGAAATTCAGCAGGAGGTTAGCAGTGGCGGTAACCATTAGCGCTCCACAGCGCTGTGCCGCCGGTGATAATGTCATTGCCGTGCGCAGCGCCCCGCTTGCGTCCTGGCCGCGATCTTCGGTAGCGCCCCCTGACTTACCGCCAGATGCTATGTCCGACAGGGTCAGGGGGCCTACCTGCGTCCGGGGCGGCGCTAATTAAAGGTGAGGTGCTGGGCGGCCATTTTTGTTGCTGGATGCCTGCCAGCACCTGCCCCCGTTGCTGTCCCCGGCCTCCTCTTCAGCCCCCCCGCAGAGTGCCGGCTGCGCTCCGTGAGCCCGGCACTTCTCTTGAGTGCCGGGCTCTTTTGCCGGCACTCTGATCCCTGGTGGCCCAGCTCAGCCCCAGGTCGCGCTGCGCAAGGCCCCTCCCCTTTAAGAAGGGGAGGCAGGCCTGCAGTACCGCGGCAGGTAGCGCTGCAATATTCCCTCACAGTGCCCCAAGAGGGAGGCGGGGTGCTTGCAGTAGAGCCCTGCTTCCCTCTTGGGATGGTACCGATGAATTTCAGCTGCGGGAGCACTAATTTCTTCAGGGCGCTAAAAGTAGCGCCCCGGTGAAGTTAGCGCCCCAAAGGGGGCGTGACTCAATTTTTCCCCCAAAGAGTAGAGTCATTATGGCACAGAAGGAGGCCATTCGGCCCATCGAGTCCGTGCCGGCTCTCTATATAGCAATCCAGTCAGTCAGATTCCCCCACTCTATCCCCGTAGCCCTGCAAGTTTATTTCCCTCAAGTGCCTCTCCAATTTTCTTTTGACATCATTGATCGTCTCCGCTTCCACCACCCTCGTTGGCAGCGAGTTCCAGGTCATTACCACTCACTGCGTAAAAAAGTTCTTCCTCACATCCCCCCTGTATCTCTTGCCCAAAACCTTAAATCTGTGTCCCCTAGTCCTTGTACCATCAGCTAATGGTAACAGTCTTTCTCTGTCTACCTTATCCAAACCCATCATAATCTTGTACACCTCTATCAAATCTCCCCTCAACCTCCTTTGCTCCAAGGAGAACAACCCCAGCTTCTCCAACCTAACCTTGTAGCTAAAATCCCTCATCCCTGGAACCATTCTGGTAAATCTCCTCTCCACCTTCTCAAGGATCTTCACATCCTTCCTAAAGTGTGGTGACCAGAACTGGACGCAATACTCTAGTTGTGGCCTAACCAGAGCTTTATAAAGGTTCAGCATAACTTGTCTGCTTTTGTACTCAAAACCTGTATTTATGAAGCCCAAGATCCCATATGCTTTGCTAACTATTCTTTCAATATGTCCCGCCACCTTCAAAAATCTATGCTCATGAACCCCCAGGCCCCTCTGTCCCTGTACACTCTTTAGAACTGTGCCATTAAGTCTATATTGCCTCTCCCTGTCCCTTCTGCCAAATTGCATCACCTCACACTTCTCTATATTAAATTCCATCTGCCACTTGTCTGCCCATTCTGCTAGCCTATCTATGTCCTGTTGCAGTCGATTGATATTCTCCTCACTGTTTGCCACACTTCCCTGACGACAACGAAAAATGACACCCGCTCAGACGAGCACTGGAGGGCTCCTCCCGAGTGGTCAAGGTAGTGGAACCATTGCTTGAGCACTCTGGTGGTCTGCTCAATTATGTTCCTGGTGGCAGCATGGCTCTCATTATATGAGTGCTGGGCAGGAGTGTTGGGGTTGTGGAGGGGTGTCATGAGCCAGGTGGAGAGCGGATAGCCCTTGTCTCCCAGCAGCCAGCCACAAGCTTGATGTGGTCTGGTGCAGGATGAAGGCAATGTGGCTGCTGCCAGGATAGCAGGCGTTGACGATCAGGATTCGCCAGAATATCTCAGGATTGTTATGAGGTGCCCGCAAAGTGACATGGGTGCATTCAATGGCGCCCGGCGCCCTGCACCATGGGGAAGCCTGCTATCCTCGCAAAGCCACATGCACGCTCGTGCTGCTTCTCTCTGGTCATGGGGAAGGAAATGTAGTCCCTTCTCCTTCTGTAAGGGCATCTGTGACCTGGCGGACGGAGCAATGGACGGCAAACTGGGAGATGTTGGAGATATCTCCTGTCGCACACTGGAATGATGCGCTGGTGTAGAAATTGAGGGCGACGGTGACCTTGATTGCCACTGAGAGAGCCGTGGTGGTCCTGATCTGAGGCTTGAGGTCTGGCTGCAGGAGGTGGCAGAGCTCTGTGACCATGTCCTTGTTGAAGTGGAGCCTTCTAACACACTAGTCCTCAGTGAAATTCATGTAGGAGAACTGCTGCCGGAATACCCTGGGTGGGTAAGGCCTCCTGTTGAGAGCCCTGTTGGCCCTCCTACCTCTGGCCACATTTTGCACTCTTTCTCTGTGCCTCAGTTGCCTCCAACATTGACGCTGGAGGACGAGGTCCAGTGCCAGTATAGCCCCCATGAAAGGATCCAAATATTACACTTTCAAATCTCCCCTCAATGGCCCAGAAATTCGGGTCGGGGGCTTCCCGCGGGTGCAAGCCCCCGACCTGCACTTACCTTGCGCGCCGGCCGTTGAGCTGTGGGCCCCCGTGGAATTCCGATCCTGGGCCTGCTCCAGCTGCCGGCGCGCAGTGCTTGCCTATCCCAGGGGCGCAGTTAGTTCAATGCGGCCCCTGGGATCACGTGGGCCCTTCGAGCCTGCTCTGCCATTCAATAAGTTCATAGCTGATCTTCTACCTCAACTCCACCTTCCCGCACTATCCCATATCCCTTAATTCCCTTTGTTTCCAAAAATTTATCGACCTCGGTCTTGAATATACTCAACGACTGAGCATCCACAGCTCTCTGGGGTAGAGAATTCCAAAGATTCATAACCCTTTGAGTGAAGAAATTTCTCCTCATCTCAGTCCTAAATGGCCGACCCCTTATTCTGTGACCCCGTGTTCTAGATTCCCCAGCCAGGGGAAACATTTCCCCAGCATTAACCCTGTCAAGCTCCTTAAGAATTTTATATGTTTCAATTAGATCACCTCTCATTCTTCTAAACTGTAAGGAATATAGGCCTAGTCTACTCAATCTCTCCTCATACGGCAATCCCCTCATCCCAGGAACCAGTCTAGTGAACATTCGCTGCACTCCCTCTAAGACAAGTATGTCTTTTGTTAGGTAAGGAGACCAGAACTGTACACAGTACTCCAGGTGTGGCCTCATCAATGCCCTGTATAATTGTAGTAAGACTTCTTTACTCTTATACTCTAATCCCTTTGTAACAAATCTAACATACCATTTGCTTTCCTAATTGCTTGCTATACCTGCATGTTAACTTTCTCTGATTCATGTACAAGGACACCCAGGTCCCTCTGAGTGCAAACATTTCCCAGTCCTCACCATTCAAAAAATATTCTGCTTTTTTGTTTTTCCTACCAAAGTGGATAACTTCACACTTCCCCACATTGTATTCCATTTGCCATGTTCTTGCCCACTCAGTCAACCTGCCTCTATCTCTCTGCAGCCTCTTTGCGTCTTCCTCACAGCTTACTTTCCCACCTAACTTTGTATCATCAATAAACTTGGATACATTACACTCAGTCCCTTCATCTAAGTCAATAATATAGATTGTAAATAGCTGAGGCCCAAGCACTGATCCTTGCGTTATCCCGCTAGTTACAGCCTGCCAACCTGAAAAAGTCCCATTTATTCCTACTCTCTTTTTTCTGTCCATTAACCAATCCTCAATCCATGCTAATTTTTCTCCCCAATCCCATGAGTCCTAATTTTGTGTAATAACCTCTTGTGTGGCACCTTATCGAATACTTTCTGAAAATCCAAATACACTACATCCACTGGTTTCCCCCTTATCCATCCTACTAGTTACATCTTCAAAATACACAAACACGATTTCCCTTTCATTGTATTATATCCCTGAATTTGCTGTCTTGAGGTTATTGCATTGTGGTATCCTTTTCAATCAGAAAGTGTTGCACATATTCTAATGATCTATTCTTTATATCTCATATATTTCCAACTATTTAACTCTTCATAAACCAACATTAAGAAATTTTAGGTGCAATTAAATGCAGTCTTCAAATAATAACACTTGTTGATCAGTAGCAGCACTAAGATGTTATTAAGCAAGGGCAGAAACAAATTCATTCAGAGGTGCTAGAGATTGAGAACACAATGAAAGACTTTGTGATTAATTTTTCATTCATTCGACATTTATTGTACACTATACTCTTGAAATAAAAGAAAATAACTGCAATTGACTGCAGAGTTGTCACGTGTGCTGAATTCGCATTGTTAGCTAGTAACTGACGTGAAGAGGTGATTGTCCTTCATGGCATCAGTTTTACAGCAGTAGGACTGTGCTTACTGCCGACTGCGCAGAGATGACAAGAAAGAGGAAGGTTTATTCCCATACTATAGTTGATAATGTTTTTCAAAATAAATATTCATAATTTAGCTCAAATTTAGCAGCTCCAAAACTCATTGTTGAATCAGTAGTATCTGGGTAGAGACTTGTGTTATAAGCTCTATATTCTATATTCTCTGGAGTTTAGAAGAATGAGAGGTGATCTCATTGAAACACATAACATTTTAGAGGGCTTGACAGGGTAGATGCTGAGAGGCTGTTTCCCCTGGCTGGAGAGTCTAGAACTAGGGGCCATAGTCTCAGGATAAAGGGTTGGCCATTTAGGACTGAGATGAGGAGAAATTTCTTCACTCAGAGGGTTGTGAATCTTTGGAATTCTCTACCCCAGATGGCTATGGATGCTCAGTTGTTGAGTATATTCAAAACAGAGATCGATAGATTTTTGGGCACTAAGGGAATCGAGGGATATGGGGACCGGGTGGGAAAGTGGAGTTTATATAGAAGATCAGCCATGATCTTATTGAATGGCGGAGCAGGCTTGAGGGGTCATATGGCCTACTCCTGCTCCTATTTCTTATGTTCTATAACTAAGTACATAGCTAAATACATTTAAGGTATGTTCCCTCCTGTCAGTGTATGCACTCTAGCTTTCCCCTCTTCTCCGCTGAGTTTCTAACTTTGTTGATTTTCTCCCAGACATGCACCTCTTGAAGTAGAACTTAACTTACCATTGGGTCTAAAACCAGTCTTGTGAATCGACTGCCTGATATAGAAACCACCTGATTTTAATTTCCATCAATATTAAAATGAGACAAAACTGCTGATAGTTAATTTGAAAGGATGACTTTTATTTTTACTAATACATACTTGGTCTGATTTTTATTAATTACGGTGCAATCGTACATGTGAACCAAAAAAAATCTCTCTGGTTACGAATAATCTACAGATATGTAGGCTGGAATTTTTCGGGGTGGTAGCGGGTGCGATCGGTGGCAGGTCAGGTGGGAATGTTGTTATTTTTGACAGCGGGTCGGGAACCCGCGGTCATCCTGCCGCCCCGCGCCTTTCCCCCAGGCGCTTCTGTCATCGCGGAGCCGACCCGACTGGCAGCAGCGGGGGACCCAATTGAAATGATTATCTGGTAGTTTACAGGCACATAAGAGCCTTTTTCACTTAATTTTTAAATTTCCCTGCATGGCCACGGGATTCACACAGCTCGGGAACCACGTCTGTCAACCTAAGGCGGGGGTTCTGTGGCCATTGCTCCAGCTGATTACTTGACAGCCTCAAATGTACAGTAAAAGCTCCCACCTGACAGATGATCACTTTCCTCAGCAGAAGCTGTTGCTCAGTCCATTTCCAGCACAGATTCTGCAGGCTGCAAATGTTTCCAGCAAAGTCTCCATCCAGTGTCACCTCACTGGAAGAACTCTCTCACCATTGACAGAATGCTTCTGTCATCTGTACTTCACCTGCCATCTATTCCATCAACATGGGTGCCATTTATACCGTCTCACCTTGGTCCTTAGGATCGGAACATGATGAGCCCCAACACCAGCAGCACCAGGTAAATGAGCAGCACCAGCAACAACACCAACAACAGGAAGGTTGGGATGGAAATAGGGCCATTAAGGAATAGTCAGGATAATACCACAGGTAACGATAGAGAGATGGCAGAAATATTAAATAATTATTTTGCTTCAGTGTTTACCAAGGAGATAGAACAAGTGGACATGACATTGGATGATGAGATTAGTAATGAGATAAGTGCATTTAAAATAAAAAAAGGGGATATATAAAATAAATTAATCAAACTCAAAGAGGATAGAACCCCTGGTCCGGATGGATTGCATCCACGCATTTTAAAAGAATCTGGGGAAGAGATAGCACAGGCATTAGTACGCATATTTAATAATTCATTAGAGTGTCAGAGGACTGGTGGATAGCAAATGTAATACCAATATTTAAGAAGGAGGATAGAACATGTTCAGGGAATTATAGACCAGTCAGCTTAACATCGATGGTAGGAAAAATAATGGAATCCCTACTAAAGGAGAAAATAGAAGAACATCTAGAAACCAAAAATATAATAATGAATAGTCAGCATGGATTTCAAAAGGGAAAGTCTTGCTTGACCAACGTTATTGAATTTGTTGAAGAGGTAACAGAGAGAGTAGACAATGGTAATGCAGTAGATGTAATGTATCTGGATTTTCAAAAGGCCTTCGATAAGGTACAAGGTCAGAGAATGTGAAATCAGGGGACAAATAGCAGAATGGATTGCTGGCTGGCTTCAGGACAGAAAGCAGAGAGTAGGAGTAAAGTGTAGCTATTCATGGAGGCAGAAGTGGGTAGTGGTGTTCCACAAGGATCAGTGCTGGGACCACTGCTGTTCACAATTTACATTAACGATTTAGACTTAGGAATCAAAAATACAATTTCTAAATTTGCGGATGACTCCAACTTGGGGGGGATAGTCAATACTGAGGAGGACTGCAACAAGCTACAGGAGGACATTAATAAACTTGTAGAATGGTCATATAATTGGCAAATGATGTTCAACACAGATAAATGTGAGGTATTACATTTTAGTAGGAAGAATAGGGAGGTCACTTATCACTTGGAGGGTGCAAGTCTAGGTGGGGTAGAGGAACAAATACACAAATCACTAAAAGTTGCAACACTGTTTAGCAAGGCCATAAAAAAGGCAAACCAAGCACTAGGGTATAGAGGCACTGGAGAGGGTGCAGAGAAGATTTATAAGGATGATACCAGAAATGCGAGCGTATACATATCAGGGAAGGATGAACAGGCTGGGTCTCTTTTCTCTTGAAAAAAGATGGCTGAGGGGTGACCAAATAGAGGTCTTTAAAATTATGAAACATTTTGATAGAGCAGATACAGAGAGAATATTTCCACTACAGGCCATCAATATAAGATAGTCACCAAGAAATCCAATAGGGAATTCAGAAGAAACTTCTTTACCCAAAGAGTGGCGAGAATGTGGAACACGCTACCACAGGGTGTGGTTGGAGTGAATAGAATAGATGCATTTAAGGGGAGGCTAGACAAGCATATGAGGGAAAAGGGAATAGAGGGTTATGCTGATAGATTTAGATGAGGAAAGACGGGAGGAGGCTCGTGTGGAGCATAAACGCTGGCATGGACTGGTTGGGCCGAATGGCCTGTTTCTGTGCCGTATATCCTATGTAACACCAACCTTCTCCGCAGTCACCTGATGCTGTATAGGACACAAGGCATCAGTGCCCGAGCACATTGCTGCCCGGGAGACCAGGGATGGCCTCATCATGGCCAGATTTAGTTAACCTTACGCTGTACACACATATGGCTGCCGCATGATGTGCCAGGTTGGCACTACCCCACACCAACACCATAAAGCATCCCTACAATGACCAAGCCATTCCTTTTACACTCATTACCATTGCAGAGGGTACCGTTATGTCTCACCATTCACTGCAACTTACTGAGCCACTTCCAAAGGTGCACACAAATCTGTCCAAGACCAAAAGTGTTGAAAATAAAGATTTTTATGTTTGACACCACATTAGAAGAAACTTTACATAAACATTGCATAAACCACCCAAGTGGCTACCCTTGTGTGTTGTTAGTTGGTATGATTGCACTAGGATGAGGGTGAGTGTGACGGGTGGCTAGTGAGATGGGGATGTGATAATGTAGATAGAGAGAGAGGGATGGGTGGACGTGCAAGGTATGTTGGTGTGAGTGAGGATGTTTGGGAGTAGGGATGGGATGGCAGAGTGATGGGGATGTGATGAGAGGCATAGCAGGATGAAGTTGAGTGTGGCTTTGACTAACGTTTCCTGATCTAATGAGAACATTGAAATGTTTGCGGCACTGCACCCAGGTCCTCCTGACCACATCCCTGCTTGTGTCCTCCTCTGCAATCTGAAACCAGGCTGCCTTGGTCTCCTGGGGAGGTCTCTTCCGCCCATCGGAAGGGAAGAGGACCTCCCTACGTGCTGTGGCTCCCTCCATAAGCATATGGAGGGAGTCATCAGAGAACTTGGGTGCAGCTCTCTGCCTCTGTGCAGTCATTGTCAGTGTTTGCAGCACTGCAATGCTGTAGTGCACTGACAGCACTATGTTAGATTAAACTTCAAATGTAATGCGGCCATGGTCCCTTTAAGGATCTCGGATGAAAACGCATCATGAATGACGTCACCAGACCTGCTCCATCTCATTGGGCTGGGTAACGCGCTGGGCGGTCTTAATAGGCCCCATTAAGGTAAGTTCATTTTCAACAGTGGGATGGAGCCAGCAGCGGGGTGGTGACCTGCCACGGACACCGGCCGCACCAGACCCGCCCAGGTAGGCAAAATTCCGGCCGTAGAATCCCAGATCCAAAAATACAGATGGAAAAAAGATACTGGTTGCGTTTAAAGATTTTTCTTCAATAATAAGAGTTATGTTAGCTTGTTCCAGTTGACCACAGTGATAGCATTTTGATTAAAAGGAAAAGGGAGACTGTGACTGGATTTCTCATCTGTCATATTACTTTCCACACCAGAGAGAGTAAAGTACTGCAAGACAATAACATCAGATTGGAAGCTTCATAAATATTGCATTAATTTAATAAATTCAACCACTTTTGTGCAAAATAGATGAAGTAGCTGCCTACTGCCAGGCTTTGGTTAGCTGCCAGACGACATGTGAGAGAATCCTTGTGGAGACTCAACTGCTTTTCATTTCCACAGAGTGAAGCCTGGCATCTTCTCAGTGTTTCCCTATGGCCTGAGCTTGGGAATTCAGTACCACAGAGAAATCAGTGTCTTTTCCCTCTACTCTGTGGCACTGAGGATTGGCGCACCAATACATCTTCCATTAAATTGAGACAAAACTGCTGATAGTTAACTTGAAAGGATGCCTTTTATCTTTAGTAATACATAGTTTCATTTTTATTATTAATGGTGCAATCCTATATGTGAACAAAAAATCTCTCTGGTTACGAACAATATGTCGAATCCCAGATCCAAATATGCGGATAAAAAAACATACAAGTTATAGTAACTTGAAATCTATTGTGTTTAACGATTATTCTTCTGTAATAAAAGAGTTATGTTAATTTGTCAACCATAGTGATAGCGTTTTGAGTAAAAGGAAAAGGGAGACTGCGACTGTATTTCTCATCTGTCATGTTATTTCCACACTAGAGAGAGCAAAGTATTGCAAGGCAATAACATTAGATTGGAAGCTTCATAAATATTACATTAGTTTAATAAATCAGGAGATGTATTGCAGGCACTTTAAAATTGCTTTCTTTTCCAAATCTTATCAGTGCTTGGGCTCCAGCTATTCACAATATATATCAATGATTTGGATGAGGCAATCAAATGTAATATTTCCAAGTTTGCTGATGGCACAAAACTAGGTGGGATTGTGAGTTGTGAGGAGGATGCAAAGAGGCTTCAAGTCAATTTAGACAAGTTGAGTGAGTGGGCAAATACATGGCAGATGCAGTATAACATGAATAAATGTGAAGTTATCCACTTCGGTAGGAAAAACAGAAAGGCAGAGTATTATTTAAATGGTGATAGATTAGGAAATGTTGATGTACAAAGGGACCTGGGTGTCCTTGTACACCAGTAACTGAAAGCAAATATACAGGTGCAGCAAGCAGTTAGGAAGGCAAATGGTATGTTGGCCTTCATTGCAAGAGAATTTGAGTACAGGAGCAAGGATGTCTTACTACAATTATACAGGGCCTTGGTGAGATCACACTTGGAGTACTGTGTGCAGTTTTGGTCTTCTTACCTAAGAAAGGATATACTTGCCATAGAGGGAGTGCAGCGAAGGTTCGCCAGACTGATTCCTGGGATGGCAGGACTGTCGTATGAGGAGAGATTGGCTCAAGTAGGCCTGTATTCACTAGAGTTTAGAAGAATAAGAGGGGATCTCATTGAAACGTATAAAATTCTGACAGGGCTAGACAGACTGGATGCAGGGAGGATGTTTCCCCTGGTTGGGGTGTCTAGAATGAGGGGTCATAGTTGCAGCATACGGGGTAGGACATTTAGGACTGAGATGAGGAGATAGTTCTTCACTCAGAGGGTGGTGAACCTGTGGAATTCTCTACCACAGAAGGCTGTGGAGGCCAAGTCACTGAATATATTTAAGAAGGAGATAGATAGATTTCTAGACACAAAAGCCATCAAGGTGTATGGGGAGAGAGCAGGAATATGGTATTGAGATAGAGGATCAGCCATGATCATATTGAATGGCAGAGCAGGCTCGAAGGGCCAAATGGCCTACTCCTGCTCCTATTTTTCTATGTTTCTATGTTATTATAGATTCTTGTGATGTTTGTGTTATATATATGAAACCCAGATATTATGGGCCCGATTATCAAAGTGGGGCGGGGGGGAGCGGCAGGAAGGGTGTGCGCAAGCCCCAAAGTAGGCAGCATACCCAGAGAGTTCAGTGACATGAAGGCCCTGCCGCCCCTAAAATTTTCCAGTGTCCCACCTGGCACCCAGCCAAACCCAATACCTGGCCGGTGGGAGGAGTGGGAATTTGGCGGCAGGAGGCCGCAGTCGGGGACCCATGTGAATGGTCCCCGGCAATCAGTGGGAAGACGAATCTGGAGGCTATTGCACTGCAGGGGTTGGGGGGGGGGTTGTGTGATTCCACTGCTATTGGGAGGGAGGTCGAAGCTTAGGAGGTCCAAAGACTCCTGAGGGGCCTGTGGGGAGCACTCCTGCTCCTCCTGGCCCACAAGGAGTACTGACGGAAGTAATTTTAAAAAACTTACCATAGCCTCTTCTGGCCAGTCAGCGCCTCCCACTGTAGTTCTGCTGTCGAGCTCAGGCAGTACGGGACTCTGCCTAACATTTAGTTAAGATTACATTGCATGACCGATTCATCATTAGGCCTGTAGCAGGAGCCTCGGTTGACTTGAAAGTGGGCGAAGATAAGATGGTGCCAGACGGGAACGGAGCAGCGTCAGGCCGGTAAGTCGACTGCCTCGTCCTGAATTGAAGCCCTCCCACATACCATTCTCACTGGCGAGGGGAGTTAAAATTGAGGCCTATGCTTTAGCTGGCAGTGACCAAAACATTAAATGAGCTAATTTGTGGGTGTGACAGATTGATAGAATCAAAGCTCATTTGCAATTTTCTGGGTGAATTACCTCACACTCCACACATGCTATAAATCACAACTAAGAGAGTGTTTAAAACTGCCCCAGAAGCTCAGTCCATATTAATGATTTCCTGAGTGTATTCGGTGATTGAAGTGTTGCTTTGATTGCTAATTTTTTGCAGCAGCAAAAAGAAAAATGAGGAGGTTCTGGAGAAGGTAAGAATATCCTTTCTAGAATATTTTACAGGTGAAGACTGATATTTGGCATTGACAAATTGATTGGCTCCGATATTTATCAAGGTGCAATCTTGGAGCAGGGGGAGTAGTTACGGTTGGAAAACCCAGAAGTGCAGGTTTCCCCGGGTTTTAACTCCGGGGTGTTTGAATTTTTTTTTGCCAGGTTTCCCACCCGACAGCCAGCCTGATTGATTGACAGGCTGGCTTTCTGCCTGTCCAGCGGAAAAGGCTGCAGGTAGGTTTAGTGGTGGTGGTGGGGAGAGATTGCAATGGGGAGGTGGAGAGATGGGTGTGGGGGGGGCGGAGCTGAGATATCATGGAGCTGGGGGAGCGGAAACATTGTGGGGGTTCGGTGGTCGTAGGGGGTTGGGGAGATCGGGGGAATCGGTGATTGCTGCGGAAGATTGTGGAGGTGGGGGGCCGGACAGATCGCAGGGGGCGGGGTTTGGGGTTTAATAGATGAGCTTGTTGGGCCTGGAGGAAACACTCCTGCTCCTCCTGGCCCACAAGCAGTGCGGTAAAGGCATTTACCTGATGAATCCATCCCCTTTTGCCATTTTTACTTGCCAGGTTTCCCGAGGCCCGGGAAACCCGTCTGACATGAGTTAAAAATAGAAATCTTTTAAAAATGGAGGCACACAGCCTCCTTAAAAGGTTTCAATGACCGACCCGTCTATTGAGAGCAGGCTGGCCACCCGCACCTCGTCCCACCTCCGTTAAAACCGGAAGTGGGCGGGTTCGATGTAGTTTGAATTCAGATTTGGCATTTTTTACATATTAACATCCTACCTGACCCAATCCCACCTATTTTTGCAGATTAAATTTACCTACATTGTATTCATGTTATTTCAACAGGATGAATTTCATCGAAGGACATTTCAGTTTAAAAAGATAAAGTCGGAAAAATATCTGAAGGCTGTGAAATGCATAAACTTGAAGGACGAAAATAGCCAAATATTTGCGGGCAGAAATCTAACAAAAACATCATGACAGCAGTTAATGGAGCTCATAATGGAAAACAAAGTGTGCCCCGTTGTTAAATATCTAAATCAGCACAATATATAGTGGAATCAAGCTGAGTTTGGACGAACAGCTTAACATTTCTTATATTTTGTGAATATAAGTGCAGCTGCAATGTAATGATTTTTGTACAAATACATAGTTCCGTTTGGATAAATTATTATGGCCCTGAATTTGCGGTCGGAGGCGTATCTCCTGAGTACTCTCCGAACCGCGAAATATTTCTATATTTACCTCCTGGCCCCTTCTCGGGCCTGCAGGCGTACACCTACGTAAAGGCCCACAGATCCCAGGGGCGCAGGCGGTTTGTAAGCGTCCCTGGCATCATGTGGGCCCGGTCAACCAATTCCTATGATTCCTATGGTGCTTATGGGGATTCCAATAACGTTCAGAATCCCCAAAAGCAAAATAGAAATCCCCAAATAAATGAGAATTCACACCACTTAAATAAAAATAAATGTTCCCATGTTCAAAATTAATTAAAAGACCCTATAACTAAGCATTAAAAATAAAATTTGAATTTTTTGAAAAATAAATTTAATCATTTTAAAATGGGCCAAAATGTACCTAAACTAATTTTAAATGTATGTGTATGTTTTAATCATTTTTAAAATTTTATTTTAACATTTATTTTAACCCTTACGCTGGTAAAAGAAGGCCTTACGCCTGCTTTTACCAGGTATAGTTTCGTGGGCATTTGCTGTGCGGTAGTTGGGAAAATAGCTCAAATCTGTGCCAGCAAAAGTGTTTTTGCAGCGGATGTGAAGGCTCTGTCAATGCAAAACTTGACAGATTGCAAGTTCTGGGTTTTTGCGCATGCTTGAGGGGCCTTTCACTGTTATTTCAGGCCCATTATATATACATTCACATATTTTATGACTGAAGATTAAGGGGGAAAAATTCAGTTGGTTTGCGCCACCCGTTAGCGCCTTAAGAGGGCGCTAATGGGGCGCAAAGCAACTAGCGCCCGTGCGCGGCGATGTTTGCGCCGCTCAAGAAATTAACTAGACATTTTGCGGCGGCGCTAAGCACTACCGCCATGATCTCCTGCGCCGTCAGTCGAGTGTGCAACGCCCCGGTAGCACCCCGGACCGGATATTGAGTGGCGCCCCCTGCCTTACCGCCTGCCGCTAGCAACGACAGGTTGAGGGGAGCGTTTTGCAGTCAGGAAGGGAATGGGGGAATGCTATTTAAAGGCGACTGCTTCCTGCCTTTTTTTGTTAGTGACATTTTTGCACCACGCATTCTGAGAGAGAGTGAGAGACTTCTGGAGAGATTCAATGCTGTGTGAAGGAGTTTTGGGTACTGAGCAGCACTTTGCAGGTTCATTTTGATTTGCCCTTCCTTGTATCGATTTAGAAGAGACTGTGGCGGCTGCACTCTGAGCTCTTTCCCAGGGTCCCTCCATTGTTCTTTCCAGCAGATTTGATGTACAGGTCTCTCCAGGCCAAGATTCAAGGCTGCAATGAGCAGGATGTGGATGGAGAGCAAGATCAACCCTCCCCTTTAAGAACTGGCCGGCACCATTGTGTCTGTGTTCCATTGCTGACTGACATCACATGAGCTTTGCCAGTGCTCTGAGGAAGCGCCTCGCTCCTCGGCCTTTGCGCCTTAAGACAGGTGTGAAGCACCTGATTTAGTGCTCCAATCACCTCCAGGGGTGATAAAAGCCAAGTTTGCAGTCGGAGGCGATAATTAGCGTCAGGCGCTAATCTTTGCGCCCGACTGATAATCGCGCCCCAAACGGGGCGATACTGAATTTTTCCCCCTAATATTCTCAGAAGGATAAAAGGCCACAAGGGTTTCTAAAATGCAGGCTATGGGCCATGTGGCCCCTGAGCCCTGGCAATCTAGGTCTTGGTAGCTCAGGCCATTCAGTCCTATTTGCAGTTATTTTTTATTTGATGGTTTGTCCTGTTTGTATTTTGCAGACCTGGAGGTTTGGAAAAGGCCATTTTTAGCACTGTTGCCACATTGCTGATTAAATCCTAAATCAAAACACCAGAGTCTGTTGAGATATATGCAAATTAATGGAAACATTGATTTAAACTTTGTGTGCGGCCCCGAGGCAAAAGACAAAAACCTTGGAAGCCCCTGACTTAGGCAACTAAGTCATGAAGAAAAGCTCAAGTGACCAAACTTATATTTGCTAGAGAGCTCGACAGCAGAACCACAGTGGGAGTTGATACAAGTCTTGAAATTAATGAAAGGTAGCGATGAGGTTGCAGTAAGCAAGATTTTTATCCTGGATAATGAGGGTAAGATTAGAGGATGCAAGAACAAAATTCATTAGGCTCAGGCAAAATTAAAGAAGAGAGAAAACTTTTCTTACAGAATAGTGCAGATGTGGAACAGAGTCCCAGAGAGGGCTCAGGGTCAATCGGCATCTTTAAAAGGGAGCAGGATTACATTTTGTTGTAAAGGGAGATTGAAGGTATTAAAGATTTGAACAGCATTGTTGAATTTTTTTTCAGGGAAAGTAAGGGAAGTAATTTTGTGTTCCTTAAAGTAGGGAGTGGAGTACAGTAAACATACATGATTACTTGGGGGAATTTTAACTACCAAGGACAGGTGGGTTGGGACAGGTGGGATGGTAAAAATTTAAAAATTCTCAAACTCAACCCCAACCCATCTCCAACCCGCCCACTTCTGGTTTGAACTGAGGTGGGTTGTGGGACGACCAACCTGCTCTGAGGAAGCAGGTTGGTCACTAAAATCTTTTAAGGAGGCTGCAAGCCTCTATTTTAACTGAATTTTAATGTTTAACACATGGAGGCAGGGATTCCCAGGCCTCAGGAATCCCAGCTGGTAAAAGGAGGCGATAACGGCCAGATCCATGAGGTAAGTGCCTTTATTACACTGCTTGTGTGACAGGAGGAGCAGGAGTGCTTCCCCCAGGCCCAACAAGCTTACCTCCACGTGATCAGACCCCCCCCCCCCCAAATCGGCCTCCCCCCCCTCTCCCCACCGGCGTTTCCAATTCACCCCTCACCCCCCGCGATATTGGATTCACCCCCGCGATGTCCGACCCCACCATATTAGCTTTACCTGACATCTGCTCCCCAGCTGCTTTCCTGCCCTGTCAATCAGGCTGGCTGTCAGGCGGGAAACCTGTTGAAATAATTGGCACATCCAATTCCACACTGAGAGACCAGAGGTGGTCATTTTCTGATAGTTCTGCTTCATGTTACAAAGACCTTCTGCCATCTTGCTGGATTGTGGAATTATCTCTTGTCAGTTCAGATGATCTGTATTGCTTCAAGATGCACCACCACAAGCACAGTGCCTATTCAAGCCTAATTGTACTCTGATTTGCAGAGCCTCCAGGCGCTGTACAATCTGGCAGAGAACAATTTGGATAACTTCCCGAATGTCTGATGATCCCATGTACAGCACTTACTGTTAGCCATCTGCAAGGTCAGGTGAACCAAAATTCAGAGCAAATTGTAATGTAGCCTCTATGCTAGCAATGGTTTCAATCTAGAATTTATGTGAATAAAACTGCCTGAGAAGCACATTGCAGAGCAGAATCCCAATGATGTGCCTCAATAATTCCGAGACTCGAAGGGAGCAGAACAAAACAAGGCTTTTATTAACTTAGAATGAAACACGTAAGCGATAGAGATGTCGTCCTTCTGGAGACTGGGGCTAGACTGAAGCTAGCTTACAAACGGGGCCAGGTATGGGCGGAGCCCTACACACAGCACATTCCAGTATACAATACAGCACATTCCAGTACACAATACAATGAGGTCTGGGGGAAGGGAAATGACACTGAAACCGATCTCAGTCACAGGCAGTGATGAATGGAAATATTTCATCACATTCACCCCTTCTATAGATTTAGTCTGTTCGGGGGTTTGATAGTCCTCTGCGACCGACGTGGCTGTTGCGGTGCCGCGGGTGTCGGCTGGGTGTCCCCGGTAGCCTCCTGGGTCTCTGCCGGGGGTGCCGCCAGGGTTGTTGAAGGGGTAGTTGGTGGGGGTGCCGTTGGTCGGTGTTCTTCCGGGGGTGATGAAAGAGTAGTGGGTGGGTAAGAGTTGCTGTGATCGTCGTTGCCACTATTGCCGTGGTTGTTGTCGATGCCGGCTGGGGCGACGTCTTTTATGGACACGGTGTCCTCCCTTCCGTCGGTGTGCCGGACATATGCGTATTGGGGGTTGGCGTGGAGTAGGTGTACTGGCTCCACGAGAGGGTCCATCTTGTGGCCCCTCACATGCCTTCGCACGAGTACCGGACCTGGGGTGGAGAGCCATGATGGCATGGATACGCCTGAGGTGGATTTCCGGGGAAAAACAAACATTCGTTCATGAGGCGTGGTATTAGTGGCCGTACACAATAGCGACCGTATCGAATGGAGCACATCCGAGAGGACTTCCTGCCAGCGGGAGATAGGGAGGCCCTTGGTCCTTAGAGCTAGAGTGACTGCTTTCCATACTGTCCCGTTCTCTCGCTCCACTTGGCCGTTACTCCGGGGGTTGTAGCTGGTGGTACGGCTCGTGGCGATCCCCCTGGACAGCATGTACTGGCATAGCTCTTCACTCATGAAGGACGCCCCCCTATCCGTATGGATGTAGCTCGGCATACCGAACAGGCAGAACAGGCTGTTGAGGCATTTAATGACCGTGGCGCTGGTCATGTCTGGGCAGGGGAAGGCGAATGGGAACTGGGAGTATTCGTCCACAATGTTCAGGAAGTAAACATTGCGGTCGACGGACGGGAGGGGGCCCTTGAAATCTAAGCTGAGCCGCTCAAAGGGCCGTGTAGCTTTGATTAAGTGGGCTCTATCTGGGCGGTAGAACCGAGGCTTGCACTCAGCGCAAGCGCGGCAGTTCCTGGTCAGGGACCGAACTTCCTTAATCGAGTAGGGTAAGTTACGGGACTTTATGAAGTGGAACAGCCGCGTGACCCCTGGGTGGCAGAGGTCGTTGTGGAGGGTCTGTAGCCGATCCCCGGTGGCGCTGGCACACATCCCTCGTGAGAGGGCGTCAGGGGATTCGTTAAGGGCCCCTGGCCGGTAAATGATGTCGTACTCGAAGGTGGAGAGCTCGATCCGCCACCTAAGAATCTTATCATTTTTAATCTTCCCCCTCTGTTTATTATTGAACATAAACGCTACCGACCGCTGGTCGGTAAGTAGGGTGAAGCGTTTGCCGGCTAGGTAGTGGCGCCAGTGGCGCACTGCCTCCACGATGGCTTGGGCCTCCTTTTCCACGGAGGAGTGTCTGATCTCGGGCCCTTGGAGGGTCCTCGAGAAGAAAGCTACGGGCCGCCCCGCCTGGTTGAGGGTGGCCGCCAAGGCGAAGTCAGACGCATCACTTTCCACTTGAAATGGAGTGTTCTCGTCCACTGCCTGTAGCGTGGCCCGCTCAATATCCTGCTTAATGCTTTTGAAGGCGGCGTGGGCCTCAGCAGAGAGCGGGAAAGAGGATGCTTTCAAGAGGGGGCGGGCTTTGTCGGAGTAGTTGGGGACCCATTGGGAATAATAAGAAAATAACCCCAGGCACCTTTTCAGGGCTTTGGGAGTGTTGGGCAGGGGCAGCTCCCGTAGGGGGCGCAATCGGTCGGGGTCTGGTCCGATTTCCCCATTCTCCACCACGCTGCCTAGTATGCAGAGGCGCGTGGTGTTGTAAACGCACTTGTCCTCGTTGTAGGTGAGGTTGAGTTTTTGTGCGGTTTCCAGGAACCTCTCGAGGTTCGAGTCATGATCCTGCTGATTGTGGCCGCAGATGGTGACGTTGTCGAGGTAGGGGAAGGTTGCCTGCAAGTGGTGGTCATCGACCATGCGGTCCATCTCCCTCTGGAAGACCGAGACCCCATTCGTCACCCCAAAGGGGACTCTGAGGAATTGGTAGAGGCGTCCGTTCACCTCGAAGGCGGTGTACGGGCGGTCCTCTGGTCTGATAGGGAGCTGGTGGTACGCTGACTTGAGGTCGATGGTGGAGAACACCCGGTATTGGGCGATTTGGTTCACCATTTCTGATATGCGGGGTAGCGGGTAGGCGTCTAGTAGGGTGTACCTGTTGATCGTTTGACTATAGTCGATCACCATCCGTTTCTTCTCGCTACCCCTTACCACTACCACTTGGGCGCGCCACGGGCTGTTGCTGCATTCAATAATGCGCTCTTTCAGGAGCCTGTCTACCTCGGTCGCGATAAACCGCCTGTCCTCCCAGCTGTACCTCCTGCTTTTGGTCGCTATTGGCCGGCAGTTAGGGGTAAGGTTCGCGAATAGCGAAGGTGGCTTTACCTTCAGGGTAGCCAGACCGCACACTGTGAGGGGCGGCTGGGACCCACCGTACTTGAGCGTGATGCTTTGGTGGTTGCACTGGAAATCCAGGCCCAAGATCACGCTCGCACATAGGTTCTTCATGATTAATACTTTAAAATTATCATATACAGTTCCGTTAACGCACAATTGTACCGTGCAGTAACCCAGAATGGTCGATGTCTGGGTTTTGTCAGCCATAGAGATGGTACCCTGAGTAGGGACCACCTTTAGGGAGAGTTGTTGTGCCAGTTCTGGGTGGATAAAGCTCTCCGTGCTTCCACTGTCAATTAAGCATTTAACCCGGCAGCCGTTTACCTCGATGTCCACCATTGATCTGGATAGCGGGTGCGGCCTGGTCTGGTCCACTGTGACCGATGCCACTGTAGGGCCCTGATCGATACAAGATGGCATCCACGCTGTCTGCTCACAAGATGGCGGACCCCACGAGGTCGGGCAAGATGGCGTCCAAGATGGCCGCTCCCACGGCGCACACGCGGCGGTGGCGGGTTTTCCGGCGGTTGGTTTTCCAGCGGGGTTCCCTCTGCACACCTTCCCGAAGTGCCCCTTCTTACCGCACTTAAAGCAGGTGGTGCCTTTCGCCGGGCACAGGTTTCTGGTGTGCTTTGGCTGCCCGCAGAAGTAGCAGTTGGGTCCCTGACGCGTCGCGGCTGTCGTAGGGCTTCTGGGGGGAGAGCGGGGCCCAGCCGGTGTCGGGCTGGCGGGCGGGGAAGATGCCTTCCAAGATGGCGGCGCCCTCGGTGCACACGTGGCGGCGTGGACGGCACGGGCTGAAGAGTAGGCGTCCGAGTTTCTCTGGGCCACATCCAGGGATCGCGCGGTGTCCGCAGCCTGTTTCAGGTCCAACCCCGTTTTTTCCAGCCGTCTTTGCCGGATGTAAGTGGAGCTGAGGCCTGTGATGAAGGCATCGCGAACAAGCTCGTCAGTGTACACTGCGGCTTTTACATCTCGGCACTTGCAGTCTTTGCCAAGCATTTTCAGGGTGCTTAGGAACTCCTCCACCGAGTCCCCAGGTCGCTGTGCGCGGGTGGCGAGCAGGTGCCTAGCATACACCTCATTCGTAGGCTGCTGGTAATGCGCCTTTAAGATGTCGCAGGCGGCCAGGTACGTCTCGGCGTCTTGGATGAGGGGGTAAACCCGGTGGCTTACCCAATTCCGCAGAATTCCGAGTCTCATCCTCGCAGCGTCCGTAGCGTCTTTGACGGCTGCGGAATTGTCCAGGAAGAATTCCATACACTCAAACCAGTGTCCGAAGCGTGCTGATGCATCCGGAGCATGTTGATCCAAATCCAAACGTTCGGGTTTCAGGAGTTGATCCATAGTGTTGAAAAATAAGTTAATAAAATTGATGTGCCTCAATAATTCCGAGACTCGAAGTTAGCAGAACAAAACAAGGCTTTTATTAACTTAGAACGTAACACGTAAGAGAGAGAGATGTCTTCCTTCTGGAGACTGAAGCCAGACTGGGTTAGCTTACAAACGGGGCCAGGTATGGGCGGAGCCCTACACACAGCACATTCCAGCACATTCCAGTATACAATACAGCACATTCCAGTACACAATACAATGAGGTCTGGGGGAAGGGAAATGACACTGAAACCGATCTCAGTCACAGGCAGTGATGAATGGAAATATTTCATCACACCATTTAAAAGGCAAATTTATTCAAGCAACAGCAGTTTTGCTACAGAGTCAGATAGGCTTCTCAGTTTATTTCCTATTCAGACAAATGAAATATGGTAATCATATTAAACTGACATATGACTATAATAGGCAAGATTTTGCTGAAAGCATAACGGTGTCTGATGATGCACGCCGTTATTAATGCACAAATCAGCCAGCAACTTGTTAGCTCGATATTCGTCAATAAAGGTAAACTAAAGTTAAACTCCTGATTGTAAGGGGCATGGCTTCACTTATGAAAGAGATAGGTGAATCTGTACTCAAGAGATATCTAGTGCAAATCTGAAATTTGTAATAGCCACTAAAGTGAAACAGGCAAGCTTGCAGTGGAATGTGAGGGACTGGCAGAGATATTAAATAATAAGTACTTTGTGGCGGAGCCACCAAGGGTCTCAGAACAATTGGTAATAATCCCTTTAACTACAGTGTAGTGCAACCGCGGACTGCACCTTTAAACTGCCTGTTAACTGTACTGTATTGTGTTTTCCTGCACTCCACGTGGTGACATCATGACACCGATCACGTGACCACCAGTGGCGCGAAGAACGCGATGACGTCATGACGTCAGCTTCCAGAATCTTCCAGTAGTCGTCGAGTGCCCAGCAAGCTGAATAGACCTGTGTACCGTTTCTCCTGTAGTTTCCCTGTTAACTTCGTTGTTCATTAAAACCTGTTGATTTGATTCATCGAGTCGAATACCTTGTTCAGATAGGAACCTCCGTTCCTACAACTTCACCTTAATTTTCACAGAAGAAGTTGATATTGAGATTGTGGAACCAACAGAGGTGGGTGAAAACAGTTGGTGGAGGTTATTAAAGAGAAAAGGGATAGGAGTTAGGATGGCAATGAGAGATTGGACATTAGCAGATGACAGTCTTTAGAATGCAGCCATAACTGTAAGACAAAGGAACATAGGTACAAACTGGTAAAAGGTAAGTTCAGGACTGATGTCAGGAAGCATTTCTTCACAAAATGAGTGATTAATACCTGGAATGTGTAGAGATTAACTTATCTCTCTGGTCTTTCAAATAATCAGGATCGAGTGCAAACCAATATGTTGGGTATATGTTTAATCAGAGTTTAGGACAGAATATAACACACTAGTTATACAACAAAAACATACGACCATGACAAGCAACTGGTCCCGGACCCAATCGGACAGATGGCTGGCGTGCACAGACAACTCTTCTTATTCGTTCTCCTTCTTGTCTCACGTGTCTCTCTCTCTCTCTCTTTCTGAACTATCCAAGAGTGTTAGACTAGGGTCAGCATGGGTCCACCCTTGGAAGAGTGTTAGACCACCGATTTCAGTCTTGGGAGCCCTCCGCTCCACGGTCTGACCTAAGGGCTCTCTAGGTCTTTCTTTTATTCTCTTTTTAAGGGTGGGCCAGGAGTAGAATATAGACAGGGCCATTTAACCTATAGAGGTTCCCCTTAAAACAAGGTGCCCAATGGCATGTTGAGTTCTTTGTCTAAACTATGGAGAAAGGGTCAACCCTCCTGTTATCTCCCACCTGTCAGGGGTCTTCTCACAGCCATTACACGTGCTTTCTGTACTTGACCAATCCTGGCCTCACAGCACCTTAAGGACTGTCTTCCCTTATCTCATCTGGCCTTTTCCTTCCAAAGCTATAGGGCTAGAAATTCAGTCTCGCCCCGGTTTGGGGGCGGTAACTTTTGAAAGCTGGGAAAGTTAGCACCAGGCGCTATTGATTTCCAGCTTTAAAAAAATTGGGTTTTAGCGCTCCAGGAAGGAAGTGGAGTGTTAAATCAAGCACTCCACTTCCTTCCTGAAGTGCAACAGGCAGTAGGCGGGGCGGTAGCGTTTAAAAAATGTATTCGTTTATGGGATGTGGGCGTTGCTGGCAAGGCCAGCATTTATTGCCCATCCCTAATTGCCCTTGAGAAGGTGGTGGTGAGCCACCTTCTTGAACCACTGCAGTCCGTGTGGTGAAGGTACACCCACAGTGCTGTTAGGTAGGGAGTTCCAGGATTTTGACCCAGCGGCGATGAAGGATTGGCGATATACTTCTAAGTCAAGATGGTGTGTGACTTGGAGGGGTACTTGGAGGTGGTGGTGTTCCCATGCACCTGCTGCTCTTGTCCTTCTAGGTGGAAGAGGTCGCAGGTTTGAGAGGTGCTGCCGAAGAAGCCTAGGCGAGTTGCTGCAGTGCATCTTGTAGATGGTACACACTGCAGCCACGGTACACCGGCGGTGGAGGGAGTGAACATTTAAGGTGGTGGATGGGGTGCCAATCAAGCAGGCTGCTTTGACCTGGATGGTGTCGAGCTTCTTGAGTGTTGTTGGAGCTGCACTCGTCCAGGCAAGTGAAGTGTATTCCATCGCACTCCTTACTTGTGCCTTGTAGATTGTGGAAAGGTGTGCAGTGCTGCCACATTGGAAGGCTCCTTCCCTCCATTAAAGGGAAGGGCCATCGCTGGATCCTCTGCAAGGGGAAAACTTATCTGGTCCCCGACGATAGCCGTGATCCAGCACGATCAGCCCGATACACTGCAGCAGAGTGCCGGGCTGATCGATCGCTGCCAAAGACAAAGGAGAAAAAAATGAGAAAGCGCATTTCAGAATTTGTTTCACTTACCTCGGCCACCTCGCCTTTAAGCATCGCCATTGATGCGCCCAGCCTCCCAATGAACGGCTCCTGCAGCTACCGCTGTTTTCACCCGGCGATGCTGCAGGGGGCAGAACCAAAATTCGGGTCCAGGGCTCTACTGGGGTGCTGCGTAGCCGGATGATGTCATGATCTCCGGGCGCAGGCGAGTGTGGCACTAGGAGTTACCACTGCCGCAACCCGCCAGGTGAATTTTACGGATGGCGGTAACATCGCCGCGCCTGGGCGGTAAGTCATTAGCGCCCCGTTATCACCCCCCGGAGGTGATAATGGGAGGCGCTAAGGAGGCCAATTTCTAGCCCATAGTCTCTTATCTCAAAATAACAACAGAAAATGCTGGAAAAACTCAGCAGGTCAGGCAACATCCGTGGAGAGAAATTTGAGTTGACGTTTCGGGTTGGACCCTTCAACGTCAACTCAAATTTCCCTCCACGGATGTTGCCTGACCTGCTGAGATTTTCCAGCATTTTCTGTTGTTATTTCGTATTTCCAACATCTGCAGTATTTTGCTATCGTCTCTTATCTCATCCTGTCTTGTCCCCCCTGACACAGCCAGTGCATGTGCCAGGCACAACCTTGGGCCATTAAATCAGAGGTCCCAAGCTAGAGCTGTCTGCTCAACCAGCCGCTATCCAAACTATCTCACCTTAATCTAACAGACCGCTCCATCCTGAGATGATACCTTAACTCCCCTGAATTCCTTCTATTCTATGTCCTTTATATTAATTAACATTTAATTATCTTCGCAAGCAGTTCTGTTAAACGAACTCCAATTCGTACCGTAGCATTATAATATAGTTATTAGTAATAATGGAAGAAACAAAGGTTGGGCCTTCATTGGCCAAATTAAAGATACAATGGCCCAGAAATTCGTGTCAGGGGCTTCCCGCGGGTGCAAGCCCCCAACCTACACTTACCTATCGCGCTGACATTTGAGGCCTGGGCCTGCGTGGATTTCTGTTTTTCTGAGGATCACTCCCGGGCAGCGTCTGACGTCACGCCGCCCAGGAGTGCAGCCAGCGTGAAGCGTCCAGCGCGGAGTATAAGTGAGACACGCCCTGTGAGGTCGCATTAGCATAGGACACGCCCCCAATCTTTCTCACAAGCTGCAAAGCCTTGTTACATGCAGAGCAGCATTTTAAGTAGGTTCTTTGTATTTTTATGAATCTTTTGGTAACTTTTATAAACTTTTAAATACTTCTACATGATTTTGAAGAATCGGAAGTAGTTTTAAACAGAATTTAAGCAATTTAAAGAGTTTTAAAAGCCCTGAAAGCATTTTTTTCATTCAATTTATTTAATTAGCAACGTGAAATGGCTGGAATGAGCACTACTCATGTCATTAAAAGAACTCAAAATTTCACTGACGATGACCTCAGCAATCTCCTCAATGAGGTGCAGGTGCAGCGCCTGCTCATCATTGGGAATGAGAAGTCCAGGGCGCCGCGAAAAGGACAGATGATAGCTTGGTCTTTCAAGTGGCAGCATAGGGCTCCAGTCACGGGGAGGGAAAAGGCGCAGGAAACGTTAGGGTTTCTTTTGCGCGGAGTGGGCCTTTGGCGTAGCGGTAAACATCCCCGTCGCTGGGCCAGAAGGAGTAGGGTTTCGATCCCCGCTCCACACAGTCCCGGCAAGTGGAGTCGGAGCTCCGACTCTAAATTCTGGGTTGACATCCAGCGGGATACTTGCGCCCGTGGGTGTGGGTGGCCCCCCCCTCGTATGTGTTGTGGGAGCCCGTAAAACCCTCCCGCCATAGGACTAACCACCCTAATGGCTGGTATGAAGATGGTTATGGTCACGGAAGGAGCGTTAACACGGCCAGAAATCTTTCCACCACTTCATACAGTTCCCCAAAGGGAACAGTGCGAAGAAACGTACGACGACGACCTTTTGCGCAATGCACCTCCTTGGACCCTCAGTCACAGATGCGAGGGGGCAAATTGTTCAATTGTTAAATTTTTCATTTTATTGACATGTTAAATGTTGTCTTTGCTTTTTTCATTGAAATGTATATTTGTGACTGAAAGGATATGTAACCTTTTCATTTAAACAGTACAACATGTAGTCACTTTGAAAAAATTTCAACTTTTATTGGAGCAAAATTATTTTTACAACAACTGTTTGAAAATTAGAAAATAGCTAGTTTCCACCTTGAATGTCTTTATTGCACTAAGAAACCAGAAAAAGTCACGTTAAACTGTTTACAAATTTTTTTCTGAACTATTCATGTTTACAAATGTTTGAAAAGTAGAAAATAGCTAGTTAACATTTAAAAGTTATAAACTATCTACATCAAAACTGAACCTGAAAACTGTTTGGTGATGCAATAAATGTTCACTGCTTCACTTTAAATTGTGTCTGCTCCTTTCTTTGCCTTGCAGGGGGAGGGGTAGGTACAAGGCAACACTACCTCGTGAAGGTGTTGGCTACTAGCAGTTCCCGAGCAGCCTTACTTTCGGAAGCACTTGGCTCCTCCCAATGAGGCCTGGCCACAGGCACATTGGCATCGCTTAAGTCCTCCATTTCAGCAGGGAGCTCTTCAGCAGTGTTAAGAGTCAGTCCTTCCTGCAGGGCAAAGTTATGCAAAGCACAGCAGGCCATCACAATCCTTGTCACTTTCTGGTGAGAATACTGCAAGGTCCCTCCTGACCTATCCAGACACCGGAAGCGTGATTTCAGAACTCCGATTGTCCTCTCCACCACTTGACGTGTGGACACATGTGCCTGGTTGTATCTCTCCTGAGCCTCATTATTGGTCTTGCGGTAGGGAGTCATCAGCCATGGTCTTAGCGGTTAGCCCTTGTCTCCCAATATCCATGCGGATCCTTGAGGCAATTTGCTGAGGGCAGCATATAAGTTAGAGTTACGGAGGACGAAGGAGTCATGATTACTTCCCCGGTGCACTGCATTCACGTTTAGGATCCTGAGGTGCGCATCACATACTATCATAACATTCAATGAATGATAGCCCTTCCTGTTGATGTATGTCACAGGTGCATCCAGTGGTGCCTTCAATGCAATATGGGTTCCATCGACGGCCCCAATCACTTTGGGGAATCCAGCAATGCGATGAAATGCAAGGGCCATCTCCTTTTGATGTCGAGTGGACAAGTCATACTTAATGAACTCTGAAAGCCTACGCATAATGGCATCTGTGACCTGGTGAATGCAGACCCTCGCAGCATTCTTAGAGATGCTGCTTATGTCACCGGTGCCTGCTTGAAATGACCCACTTGCAAAGAAGTTCAATGCTGTGGTTACCTTCATGTTCACTGACAAGGCAATGCGGGTCTTCAAGTGTGGTTGAAGGTCCTCCATCAACATGTCACACAGTCGACCGATTGCCTCTTTACTGAAGCGCAGCCTCCTCACACACAACTCCTCCGACAGCATCTCAAATGATCGCCTCTCCCTGTACACTCTCTGGGGTGGGTAGTGTGGTGTATGTGCCTTTAAGAGCAATTATGGTGTATGTGCCTTTAAGAGCCCCAGGTGTGTGTAATGCCGGTAATTGCCACTTGGGCTATATAAGCCTGTGTATTGTGTATATCCTTTAGAAACCCCCCCCAGACTTGCTTAGTAAATACCTATGAACCAACTCCTGTCTTCAGTGTCTTTATCTACACACGGACACTACAGTGGCAACGAAGTGGAAACGGACTTACCTGCAATTCGGCAGCACCTCAAGGACATCGATTCCTCCAGCGTCCAGAAGACTCAAGGAAGTAAGAGAAACTGTGGTTTCACCAGCTGGCCAAGCTGGTGACAGGTACTGCGCTAATCCTTCCTGAGCGTCAGGCTGGAGCTCCAGCGGCGGGCTCTACAGCTGAGACAGGCAGCGAAATCGGAGGCAAGCAATAACGGACTGGGAGGGTGCACTCAAGAGATGGCCGGCGCGGCAAGCAGGTCAGCGTTTAGACCTCCGTCGGGAACGAGTCTCCAACAGTGAATAAACGGAAACCACAGTAAAACAGCGTTGTTATCGGTAGCAGCGGCGGGAAAGCGCGGGAAGCGCCATATCGTTGCTACAGAGAAAAAAAAGCGCGGGAAGCGCCATATCTTTTCTGAAATGCCTAAATCTGGTAATATTGAGGCTTTTGATGGCGAAATAGAAGATTGGACCACATACGTGGAAAGAGTAGAGGTTTATTGCACTGCAAATGGAATAACAGATGAAAAAAAAGCTTCAGTACTTCTGAACTTAATGGGCGCGAAGACATACGGGCTGTTACGAAATTTAATCACTCCAGCCAAACCAAAGGACAAGACTTTTAAAGAAATTGTTGATACCCTGCAGGAGCATTTAAGCCCAACACCGCTGCTGATAGCAGAACGATTCAAGTTCTTCAAGAGAAATCAACACAAGAATGAAAGTAACGCTGATTACCTAACCGAATTAAGAAAGCTATCAAAGTACTGCCAATTCGGAGCAGGACTATCGGATTATCTTCGAGACAAATTTGTTTGCGGTCTCTTAAGTGAAGGAACACAAAAAAGACTGCTTTCTGAAAAAGATTTAACATTGGACAAAGCTTTCAGTATGGCTGTATCATACGAAGCAGCAGCAAAAGGAGCTGCAGAGATACAACAAGAGACACAGGACTTCGGCACCCATAAAATGACACAGGAGTTCGGAAGATGTTATCGCTGCGGCAGATCCACCCATAACCAGAGGGACTGCTGGTTCAAGGGCAAAGCATGCAGGCAATGTGGTAAGATTGGACACATTGCACGGGTATGCCAATCTGGACAAAATAAATCCACTGACAGAAACCAAAAAATCATTAAAGAAAAGTACAGGAAGGTACAAATGATGACGGACAATAGCTCCGAAGACCAGAATAGCGATAGCGACTCCGGAAACAAGAGACTAAGCTGTCTCAAATTACATAATGTACTTGCCAAAGAGGATTACCAAACCATTTGGGTTACCCTCACAATAGCAGGGTCCCCAGTTAAAATGGAGCTAGATACAGGATCAGCTCTAACCGTAATAAATCGACGAGATTACGAGAGGCTATTTTCGCATATACCTCTAAAAGACACATCCATTATCTTAAAAACATATACGGGGCAGAAAGTCTACCCCAAAGGAAAAATAAGGGTGCCTGTGGTATACAACGGCAAAGAAATACAAAAGTTGTATTTATACATTCTACAAGATGGTGGTCCACCGTTGTTGGGACGTGAATGGATAAGGAAGATACGTTTAGACTGGCACTCCATTCAGGCACTGATGGTGACCAGTAAGGAAAAAAACAATGATGACATCATACCTGAACGATTAAAAGACATCTTGGCCAACGCCAAAGAAGTGTTTCAAGAGAAACTAGGAACCTTGAAAGGCATCACCGCCTCAATAAAAGTGGAAGATACAGCAATTCCAAAATTTTTTAAGGCAAGACCGGTGCCATACGCAATACGTCCGGCAGTCGAGGCAGAGCTGAAGAATTTGGAAAAGGCAGGCGTATTATCCAAAATAGATTGGAGTGAATGGGCAACACCCATCGTTCCAGTCATGAAAAAAACATTGAAAAATAACTCTGAGGAACAGAAAAAAATTCGCATCTGTGGGGACTTTAAGGTGACTGTAAACCCGGTCCTTCACACGGTACAGTATCCTCTTCCGAGGATAGAAGATATTTTCGCCTCACTATCCGAAGGGAAACGTTTCACAAAAATTGACTTGGCACAGGCATATCTACAGATGGAGGTTGAGGAGACCTCTAAAAAGTATCTCACAATAAACACACACAAAGGCCTGTACCAGTACAATCGACTGGTTTTTGGAATAGCATCAGCTCCAGCTATCTGGCAAAGAGCTATGGAGCAAGTCCTGCAAGGGATTCCGGGGACTCAATGCTACCTAGACGACATCCTTATAACAGGAGAAAACGACAACGAGCACCTTGCCAATTTGGAGCAGGTGCTCACTAGGCTGAAAGAACGGGGCCTACGAGCAAATCACCCCAAGTGCGAATTTTTCCAAAATCAGATATCATATTGTGGCCACATAATTAATAAGGAAGGGTTGCATAAGTCACCTGAAAAAATTGAAGCAGTTATAAAAGCCCCAGCACCTGAAAATGTTTCACAATTAAGGTCATTCCTGGGATTAATAAATTACTATCATAAATTTTTACCGAACTTATCAACTATTCTACGCCCTCTTAATGATCTTCTACAGACAGGAGTGATTTGGAAATGGAACGAAGACTGTAAACGTGCCTTCCATAAATGTAAAGACTTAATCACATCCGAGAAAATTTTGGCTCATTACAACCCATCACTACCAATCAGATTGGCGTGCGATGCATCCCTTTACGGCATAGGAGCGGTATTGTCCCATAGATTCCCTGATGGCTCGGAACGGCCGATAGCTTTTGCGTCACGCTCATTGAACTCAGCTGAGCGTAACTATGCCCAGATAGACAGGGAAGCACTCAGCCTGGTATGGGGAGTGAAGAAATTCAACCATTACCTACACGGACAAAAATTTACCTTGCTGACTGACCATCAACCCCTCATCTCCATATTCAACCCTAAAAAAGGTGTCCCCATTATGACGGCACAAAGACTACAGAGGTGGTCCCTTTTTCTAGGGGCACACCAATACAACATTGAATACAAAGGGTCAAAACAGCATGGGAATGCTGACGGTTTATCACGCCTGCCGTTGCCAATGATAGAAGAGGCACCTACAGTACACCCAGTAGAGATATTCCACTCTACAATAGTGGAATGTCTACCGGTGACAAATTCTGCCATTGAAAGGGAGACAAGAAATGACCCTACTCTCTCACGGGTCTACGATTTAACAGTGAAGGGATGGCCAGCACATGGCGAACCACTGTTGCCAGCATTCTCGCAAAGAAGAGAACAGCTGTCAGTGTGCCGAGGAACCTTGATGTGTGGATCCAGAGTGGTGATTCCACCCAAACTCCAGGATAAAGTGCTAAAGGAGCTTCACGAGGGGCATCTGGGTGGAGTGAAAATGAAGAACCTAGCTAGGGCGTTTGTATGGTGGCCAGGTATCGATGGAGACATCGAAGACATGACCAAGAGCTGCCTAGGATGCCAGAAGGTCCAAAATGCTCCGCCACAGGCCCCTCTACATCCATGGGAGTGGCCCTCATCTCCCTGGCAAAGGGTGCACATCGACTTTGCTGGTCCATTTATGGACTCAATGTTCTTAATCGCAGTTGATGCACACTCCAAGTGGCCGGAGGTAATAAAGATGTCCTCCACCACCACGGAAAAAACCATCACAGTATTAAGGACCATATTTGCCAGGAATGGGCTGCCGGAGCAGATATGTTCTGATAATGGACCGCAATTTGTGTCCGAAGAATTCAGAAAGTTCTTAAAGAACAATGGGGTAAAGCACTACACGTCCGCCCCATACCATCCCGCCACCAATGGATTGGCTGAAAGGTTTGTCCAGACCTTCAGGAAGGCCATCAAGGCCATGGGTAATGAAGACATAAAACTTCAGCACAAGGTGGATAACTTCTTATTTGCATATAGGAATGCAACGCATATGGTTACTAACCAAACTCCCGCCATGATGTTCTACAATAGAAACCTAAGATGCCGGCTGGATTTGGTCAAGCCCAACATCCGAAGGGACGTGGAGAACCGGCAGTTTCAGGGCATGAATGAAAGGCCAACTAGGGCCTTCCAGATAGGCCAACCGGTTTTGGCCCGGGACTACCGTACCGAGAAATGGCAGCCTGGAACTATCTGCACACGATTAGGACCACTGATGTATACCGTGGACATCGGAGACAGCATAATAAGGCGCCATGCTGACCAAATCATCAAGTCATCCGAAAAGGGACAACCTACACCACCACTCTATACATCTAACAATGAAGTAGAGATACCCATATCTACCTCCGATCCGGTGATACTGGAGCCCGATGAACCCGACACTGGCCTTCAAGCCGAATCAGCCTTGCCAGAAGAACCTACTACACCACCAGAAACTACTACACCCCCGAGGCGTTATCCGGACCGAGTCAGGAAGCCTCCTGAGAGACTAACTTATAATTAATTAATACAGCAATGTATATTATTTTGCATATAACATGTAATTAATAATTACTTAAAATATGATGTACTAGTTAGCTAGAAGGGGAGGAATTGTGGTGTATGTGCCTTTAAGAGCAATTATGGTGTATGTGCCTTTAAGAGCCCCAGGTGTGCGTAATGCCGGTAATTGCCACTTGGGCTATATAAGCCTGTGTATTGTGTATATCCTTTAGAAACCCCCCCCAGACTTGCTTAGTAAATACCTATGAACCAACTCCTGTCTTCAGTGTCTTTATCTACACACGGACACTACAGGTAGTAGTTCCTTCTGATCAGGAGACGGTTATGGTTCCTCAGTCTTCTATGTTGTTCCCTGGTGTTTCGAATTCTTTGAAGCAAAATCACACACAGCATCAGGGCAGCATTTCTGGAGGGCATTTTTCTCGCTCACAGGCCTCCTCCTTACACAGACGTCCTTGTAAGGAAAAAATGGAAGGAGTTGTTAAAGTAATTTTAATGAACTGACTGGCTAGAAAATCACCACGGGCTATGGCAGGAAAAACGCGTTATCGGCTTCGTAACACATCATACCCGCCTGATGAATATCACTGCCCGGGATGATTTTCCAATAACTAACATTTTCTGAAAGTCATAACTACATTCATACATTCATACACATACATAAAGGAATATATACATACATACATACACATACGTAAAGGAATATATACAGACATACATACATACTTACTTAAAGGAATATATTACTGATGAAAACTTTCTTTCTTAAAAATTTTGGAAATGTTACATTATTCATTTTCAAACAGTCATTTTCACTTTTAATAAACACATCAGATTCAATTAGGCCTTGCAGACAGCCTGAGTTGCTCCCTGAACCTACATTACTCAAAACCCGTTTAAAAAAAATTAAAGTAGCAAACTTACCTCAGACTTTCTTAAAATAACTTTTCTCCCTTTCACAACCAAAACTGTGCCATTAAGAAGCTCCACTGATGAAAGAGTTCTTCCTCCTGAGCGTTACGGAGCTTCTTGGGGGCTTTACTCATCCTTTTCAGATGTGTAAATGCTGGGGACTTACCCTCACTGCAGCAATTCACAAAAACGCCGAAGTTCAATGTGCACATGCTGCCTCAAAGGTCGCACGCATTCCACCTCTTAACCCCTGCTTTCAGGGGAACGGAAGTGCCAATTTCCCGTGCATGCGCTGTGCATGCAGAAAACCGACACTTCCATCGGGTCCACGCGTGAGTACACGGTGCTTACTCGCGCGTTGGGACACTAATTTCTGGGCCATTATACAAAGTCAAAATCCTAACTTACAAACAACAGACAGTAAGCCTGGCAGGCAAGGTAATGCTGCGGGCCTCTGCGTGGAATGTTATGCATCATCTAATCTAACTAACTGAAAACACCTTTATCTCAACCTCTAATACAAGTTTTCGAGGAACCAGAAACTAACGCAGTTCCAGTAAAACACGCCTTATACATTAACCGTTTATTTGTCTCATGCTCTAATACAATTGATGTAAGCCCCCAAAGTGTGGACCAAGTGATATACAAGGTTGACGTCACCGGCTTGTTGCAAGAAAGACAGACCCAATAATTGAAGTCAAAACGGTTTATTCAGGCCTGGGGAGAAATTTCTTGTGTCCCTACACAAGACTCAAACTCCAACGAGCCTCTCAAAGTCCACACAGTTATACAAAAATTGAGGCCCTGCCCTAGGGGCGGGGATAAGCTTATCAGCATATACAGAGTTATAGCTAAATTGTAATTATAAAACCGTGACAGTTCATCTTCTTGCCGCCCCCAATCCCCACATTTTGTTATCAGTTGGTCCCGTCACCTCTTGTGACCATGGGCCTCATCTTAATTACTTTACAACCATCCATTTGCCCGTAGTCAGATGGTTTTGTTTGTTAAGTGTTTTCTTAAGATACCACTCCTTGTTAAGGCAGGCAAAGCACCGACTTTCGGTCTCGCTTTGGGTCATCTCTGCAAAGCAAACACATTCTAATTAGCCCCACTATATTTTGAAGAATGGAACCCTGTTGTGATTTACAATAAACAAATTCTTAGGTGCATATGTGTTGCCCCACTTGACCAAACACACATCCTCCTCAATCTTCCCATGAGTTGTTCTGCAGTTTAATCTCTCAGCATTTAAAGTCACTTAATCATGTTTCAAACTTAGCTGGGTAAATGCAATATACAGACCTCTATTGTTCAACTCAGAGTATGAATTAACCCATTACCTCCACCTTGTACATTGGTGTTGCAATTGAATCCTGGTTGTTTTGCCCTGTTATACCCAATTTTTTAATATCTTACTGAAGTCCCCCCTTTTGACCTTTTGGACAATTGCTCCAAAACAGGTCAACATGTATTTCCACTTCCTGGTGTCTGCCAGAGCGTGCACTCCCTGGCCTTCTACCAGTCTAGGTTATACATGTGTATATATCCTATCAATTTGGAGGCCGACTTCCCCCCCACGTGGTATGGTAGTCTTTCCTTTATGGTGGTCTTTCCTTTATGGTGGTCTTTCCCTTAGACCCTACATTAATGGTTTAGGCTTTTCGCTCAGGCCCATCCCTCATTCCAGCGTTGGGTGCGTGATGTGCCAATTCGAGACTGTCATCACTCACCAATCCTCATTCATCACCTTCCTTCTGCCACCCTCCTTCTGCCACCCTCCTTCTGCCACCTCTGTCTTATGGTTGGCCGGCCTGGTCCTTAATCTCCATGCCCAATTAATCCCTTGTAATTTCAGGGCTTCCTATCACATCTTATACCATTTGCCTTGGAGAGGCGGGGGAGTTTTCCATACTTAACTTCGCTACCTGCCTCTCCTCAGGCTTGACTTCTTTTACGGCACCAATTTCGGCTTTACTCATTCTGGTGCAGAGGCACTGGAGCAGTAAAAATACACAATATATCGTAATAACAATCATAAGGAATATCATTATGCCTTGTATCACTGAGGCGCCCAACGTCCCCGTCCATCCTGATCCCCAATTATCAAAATAGGAGGAGGTGGGTGAGTTTCCTCTAATGTTGTACTAATGTCTTTTTGTTGTTTACTTAAGTCTTCTTCTATTTTATGATAATACTTTAAAATTTCCTTCGTTTCCTGCCATAATTTCTTCCAAGCTTCCTCTTCCTCTAACTTCGGAGTTGCCTTGGGCTCTGGTATGACATAAGTTTCAACCTTTTTATTAAGTCCCATATTATCAAGTGACCACGTTTTCCTATCTGTGTAGGTATCTTTAGACCAAAACAAAGGTTTGATTGGGGAATGGGCCAAGTCATATCTTGATATTCATATTTCTGTTCGATTGTGGTGACACAAAATGTCCCGTTGTTCCTTGGTGCTACCCTTGTTCGGTGTATCCCCCTTGGGTGTACCTCAAGGGTACAATTGGTAATTTTCGTAAATCCGCACTCGGATGTGTCTCCCTCGGTGGGGGGGAGGGTGTGCATACCCATGTCCTTCCCTTGTGGTGGCACCCATCCATGACCACCCCACTTAAGGTTCCATTCTTCTGATTATTATCTTCATCCCTTTCCCAAAGTGTCTTGGTAGGGGCATCATGATATTTAACCCAACTTTCCCTTTGTACCTCTCCTATATTAATCACGTTGTATAGGGGCTGTCCCTCTTCTGGGAGTTGTGGGATGGCCAGTGCAAAGTCCCGGGGTCAGACAATTGCCTGCCGGGTATACTTATCCCATTTTACGCCCCTTGCATAGGCTTTTATTAGTGTCAATCCAAGGTTCCAGATCCTCATTAGTAATCCAATCAGGGATCTGTCCATTATTTATTTGCCTCACGTTATGCTGAGCATTCGACAATAGCCATGAGCCGTACATGGCACATATTAGTTCCTTATCGGTTTGGCGAGAAGCATTATTAAGTCGATCAATGATTGTATTGATTGTTTCTGCATGGGGGGCTATTATCTCTTCCACCCCCAACAATTGCATTATTGTTTGTTTCCCTGCCAGTGCCAATTGCTGGCTATCTCCGGTAGCTTGTTTTAGTAACTTCTCTATTTTTGCTTGTAATTCTTCTACTCCTTCGTTTGCTTCTTCTATGTCCAAGCTATTAACTGTTGCTAACCCGGCTGCATACCCTGCTCCAGCCATTTCCAATACTCCCCGTTTTTTACATCTTTCTAAGATGGATTTTCCCTGTGGACCCTCTAATTGTTTTACCCACAGGGAGTTCCATGTTTGTTTTGCATCTCAAATTACTCATATTTATGGCAAGCTTAATAACTCTATGTGCCACACTAAAATACACCTCATCCTGTGTTCTCCTTATTACTAATCCCCCTCGACAACGGCAATACTTATGTTCACCTCTAGGATGAAGGTGAGGACGCTCCATCTCATTCCGGACGTCCAATGTTCCTGTAATTACAAAAAGGGGGCTGGTCGTCACCAGCCAGTTAGAATTATTCTGCACTTATCCATTTTATCAGTTGAAAATGCTGTACATTTGGTTCATTTCTTGTTCTGTGGCTCTGTCCCCAGACATACCTGAAGATGCAAACTATGGCATATAACATTATCATCATACACGGCCCTATCATTGATATATGTAGTAACTCCCCTTCCCATTCTTTATATCTTCTAGTATACTCCTCACTCTGCTCAAAAGGCACCATCTATGGCTTACTCATTGTCTTTGTTATATATTTTTAACTGAGTCCAGTGCTTCCACCTTCCTTTACCCGTTCCGGACTCATCTGTACAAACGCATGTGTCACTGTTCATTAATACTGCATAAGGTCCTGACCATCTGGGTGCTAGCCCTGGTTTGGCTGGTATTATTTTTGCCGTCACCTTGCTACCTACAGCTGGGACCTCCTTCTGGTCGTCCCGTGTATCCTGTTCTAGATCCCATATAATCGGTTGGTCTTTGGCCTCATGTCTCTAATTATCTGTCTAGATTTATCTTTGGGTAACAGGACAGCCTCCCAAGCAGTCTTCCGGCCATTTGAGACGGTGCTGCAATTAGTTTAAAAGATGACTTCCATTTATCAAATCATAATTCTCCTTCCATTGCTGTGGGGAAATATTAACTTAACATTAGGAAACTTAAATTTAATAATGTCCAATATCTTTAAATTCTATTCAGTAATACTGAAGTTGTTGCTTGGTGAACTCAAACAGCTGTCAGTGGAAAGGGTTAACTCCTTTGTAGGCTTTTGAAGATGGAGCAAAACATTATTGCATCACTTCACGTTACCTAAAAAAAATCCCTGACCGAAAGACAGTTGTGGTTTCACACTTTAACGAAACATGAACACTTGGGCTTCATCGGTCAGATTCCCTTTCTCAGCTGCCCATTTAACTGTCTCATCTGCCCATGCATTGCCCTGTTGGTGTTGGTCAGTAATCCTCTTGTGTGCTTTCATTTATTATTGCGCACTCTTTGGGTAGGAGAGAGGCTCCTACTAATTCCTTGATTATATTCTCATGTCTTAAGGGTCCTCCTCCTGGTGTCATATATCCTCGCCTACTCCAGGCTACCATGTAATCAGACACCACCCCAAAGGAATACCGACTATCTGTATATGTTTACACTTTTTCCTTTGGCTAACCTCAGGGCTTGTTTCACTTTACAAAGCTGTTTCATGGTCCACCAGTTCCTGGGATGGTTTCCCCCTTTCATTTCACAAACCTTGCCCTTTGGCTTATTCAGTACCCTGATATTCCTTTTATCTGTATGGCATACCTCAAAGTGCAGGGTCATTTTCCTCACAACTTTAGCCTTTGTATTTACCCCATCTTCTGGATCAAATCTGACCATAGCTGCTTGTAAGTACTGGACTGATAAATCAAAGCACGCAGCCAGTGATTGCGTGCAACTTCACTAGCTGTCCTCTTGGTCCTAATGCTCCTCCCATGTGGGCCACAGTCTGTTGGCACATGCTGCCGGAGTCTCATTTGCTCTACGTCTGCTATAGCTTTTTAAAAAGGTCCCTTCCTAGCCCCAACTTATTCATATTACTGGACGATTTCCTTAAATCCTCCGTATTACAGAATCACAAACTCCCGATCGAGCAGCCCTAAGTCTCTGATCTGCTTTCTTCAATGGCCACATGTCACACTGATTCTAATTACTTATCACCTGGCTCTCAAGGTACTGTTCTTTATTAACCCACCTTTCTGTCTTCGGGCATTTGTCTCTCCCCTTGTGTTACTATGTATCCTAGTGTTGAGATACCGTGGCAAACGTGGGAGTCGAGACCAGAGTTGGTGAAACACAACTGCTTTAATCAACCTCATGGCAAAGAGAAACTGGAAAAGCCCACGCAACCACTTAAATACTCCCCAGACAGGAAGTGCTCCCGGCAGCCTGTCCCTGCGGGAAACAAGTTGCTGGAGGAAAGGGCCCCCGGCTTGGGGCGTCTGCTTAAACTGTCCATGCCGCCGTGAGCGGATTATGTCCAGTGGTGGCGTGTCACCACAGAGCTCCCCCCAGAATCCGCTTAGGAGGAGTGGACGAGTTGTGACGGTGGTCTAATGGTTCTGCCGGAGTGGCTCTGAGTGGTCGCTGGTCTAGTTGGTGGGGCCGGGCGGTTCGCCGCCGGCTGTGCTGGCTTTCTGGCGGGTCGGCCTCTAGTTGGAGGTCGGGCCACGGGGACCTGTTCCCCTGGTTCTGTGTGTGCTGGTTTGAGCCGGCCGATGGAGACTGTGTCGACCCTGTCGCCGAGTCGCAGCTTGAAAACCTTGTCCCCAGTTTGTAGTACCTCATACGGTCCATCGTACGGGGGTCGCAGGGGTCCGCGCTGCGCGTCGTGTCGCACGAAGACGAAGCGTGCCTGCTGTAAGTTTGGCGGGACGTGAGGTGCGAGTTCGCCGTCTCGGTTGACCGGAAGTGGGGCGAACTGTTGAGCGGAAGAGAAAGAGTTGAGCCGCTGCTGTTCGGCCGACCAAGGCGTGGTAGCCTCCGGGAGGAATTCGCCTGGTATGCGCAGCGGTTGTCCGTAGACTAACTCCGCTGCCGAGGACTGGAGGTCTTCCTTGACCGCGGTGCGTAGGCCTAGTAGCACCCACGGTAGGCGGTCAGTCCAGGTACTGTCCTGCAGGCCGGCGCGGAGTGAGGCCTTGAGTGACCTGTGGAAGCGTTCACACAGCCCATTGGCCTGCGGGTGGTACACCGTGGTTCGGTGGAGCGTCACCCCGAGGTTGCGTGCTGTGGTCGTCCAGAGTTCGGAGGTGAACTGGGCGCCTCTCTCGGAGGTTATGTCGGCTGGTACGCCGAACCTTGCGACCCAGGTGTTAAGGAACGCCCTGGCGATGTCGGCTGTGGTGGTGGAGGTCAGCGGCACTGCCTCAGGCCAGCGTGTGTAGCGGTCGACCATCGTGAGGAGATAAGTTTGGCCTTGCGATGGCGGCAGAGGACCGACGATGTCGATGTGTATGTGGTTGAAGCGGCGGCTGGGTACCTCGAAGTCTCCCAGGGGTGCTTTTGTGTGCAGCTGTACCTTAGCCCGTTGGCAGGCGAGGCAGGAGGTGGCCCAAGTCCGAACATCTTTGCTGAGGCCGCGCCAGATGAAGCGCTGGGAGAGGAGTTTGACGGATGCGCAGGAACCCGGATGGGAGAGCCCGTGTAGCGCGTCGAAGATGCGGCGGCGCCAGGTTGCAGGGACGACTGGCCTGGGTTGGCCGAGTGAGACATCGCAAGTGACTGCCGTGGCTTCGGGCCCGTGCGCGACCTTGGCTAGGCGTAGCCCTGGCCGGCTGGTAGCCGCCGAGAGTAGGTCTGGGTCCGTGAGCTGGGCCGCTGCTAGTTGCGCATAGTCGACCGCGAGGTGATTCGCGCAGATGGCGGGACAGGAAAGGCAGTCGGCGACAACGTTGTCTCTACCGGAGGCGTGCTGGATGTCCGTAGTAAACTCGGACACGGCCGCGAGCTGGTGTTGCTGCCTAGCGGACCAGGGTTCGGTGTGCTTGGCCATCGCGTCTGTGAGTGGCTTGTGGTCCACGTACGCGGTGAAGGGGCGGCCCTCCAGGAGGAACCTGAAATGGTGGACCGACAGGTGGAGCGCGAGGAGCTCGCGGTCGAAAGTAGAGTATTTGACCTCCGGGGGGCGCAGTTGGCGGCTGTAGAAGGCAAGTGGCTGCCACGCGTCATTGACCCACTGCTCGAACACGGCTCCGATCGCGTGGTCGGAGGCGTCGGTGGTGAGCGCGACCCGGGCATCGGCAGGGGTGATGTGGTGACCGAGAAAATCGATCTCGGCTAGGCCGAATTGGCACTTCGCCGGGCTGAGGATGAGCCCGTGTTGGGCTAGGTGCCCGAACAGGATGCGAATGTGTTCGAGGTGTTCCTGTTGGGAGGAGCTGGCCACGAGAATGTCGTCTAGATAGACGAATAGGAAGTTCAGGTCCCGGAGGACTGAGTGCATAGGCGCTGGAAAGCCTGGGCTGCATTCTTAAGGCTGAAGGGCATCCTCAGGAAATCGAACAGGCCGAATGGGGTGATGACGGCCGTTTTGGGGATGTCCGCGGGGTGTACGGGGACTTGGTGGTAACCGCGCACCAGGTCGACCTTGGAAAAGACGGTTCGTCCGGCCAGTCGGGCCTTGAAGTCCTGGATGTGCGGCACCGGGTATCGGTCGGGGGTGGTGGCGTCGTTGAGGCGGCGGTAGTCCCCGCAGGGGCGCCAGCCTCTGCCGGGCTTGGGGGCGATGTGGAAGGGCGAGGCCCAAGGGCTGCTGGAGCGGCGGATGATGCCGAGTTGCTCCATGGTGGTGAACTTGGCCCGCGCGATTTCCAGCTTGGCCGGGTTGAGTCTTCGGGCGTGGGCAGAAACCGGGGGGCCGGTGGTGGGGATATAGTGCTCCACACCGTGTTTGGCGGCTTTGGCCGAAAAGGTCGGGTTAGTGAGGGCAGGAAACTCGGCTAGAAGTGCCGAGCAGTCGCCCGTGGCTCTGGCAAGGCAGTAGGTCGTCAGGCCGGCCGAACGGGCCGGGGTGAATGCGCCAGGGATGGGGGCCATATTATTGATGTCGACGAGGTGGTGCCTCGGAATGTCGACAAGGAGGCCATGGGCGCGTAGGATGTCGGCGCCGATGAGTGGGCAGAGGACCGTGGCTGTGAGGAACTCCCAGCGGTAGCGGCGGCCTGCGAGGTCGAGCGTGACCATGCGGGTGCCGTATGTGCGGATGTCAGAGCCATTGGCTGCGGCCAGCGTGATACCCCATGCGCCGCGTTGGATTTCGAGGGCAGAGGCGGGGGTGATGCTGTGCTGGGCCCCTGTGTTGCACAGAAATCGTCGGTTGGTGCTGTCATCGGTGACGTACAGTAGAGGCCCCTTTTGCCCTGCGGCCATCGTGGGGGCCGGTGTCGGGGGGGGGGTTTGAAAGTGCACGGTGGCGTGCAGCATTGGGCCCTAGTGCCAAAACGGGTGTGATAGTAGCAGTGACCCGGAGTGGTAGGGCGGTCGGGCCTAGTGGGCCGGGGAGACCGCGTGGTCGTTGCCGTGACGTCGCGGGTGGTCTGCGCAGAGAGCAGCCGGTCGGCCTTTTCGGCTATCTCATTCAGGTCCGTGGAGTCAGACTCCACAATGAGTGGCCGGATGCTGGCGGGGAGCTGCCGAATGAAAAGCGTGCGAAAGAGGGCGCCGGGGTTTTTGTCGTCCGAGAGGGACAGCATGTGGGAAAGCAGATCCGACGGTGAAGCGTCACCAAGGCCGGGGAGGTCGAGGAGTTGGCAGTTGCGCTGGTAAGAGGACGCTTGAAATTTTTTAAGGAGCGCGGCCTTCAGATGTTCGTACTTGCCTTCCACTGGTGGATCCTGCAGCGCTGCCCAAACCTTGGGGACTGTGGCGTAGGTGAGAGAGGCGACGAGGTAGTCGTACTTCGTGGCGTTGACTGTAATGTTTTTCAGCCGGAATCTGGACTCGGCTTGAACGAACCAGGCCTCGGCCAGGTTCTCCCAAAAGTCCGGTAGTTTAACCGTGACTGCGTTTGTATCCGCCATGCTAGCTTAGGATTCGTCCTGAGCGTCGGGGTCACCAGTGTTGAGATACCGCGGCAAACATGGGAGTCGGGACCAGAGTTGGTGAAACACAACTGCTTTAATCAACCTCATGGCAAAGAGAAACTGGAAAAGCCCACGCAACCACTTAAATACTCCCCAGACAGGAAGTGCTCCCGGCAGCCTGTCCCTGCGGGAAACAAGTTGCTGGAGGAAAGGGCCCCTGGCTGGGGGCGTCTGCTTAAACTGTCCGTGCCACCGTGAGCGGATTATGTCCAGTGGTGGCGTGTCACCACACTAGGTAGATTACTTCATCCTTCCCTACCTGTACCTTTCTAAGGTTTAACTCTAGTCCCGCATTCTATAGGGCTCCCAGTACCATAGTCAATTAAATATTGTAATGGGACCTGCCACTATCAGATATTCTTGCAGAGTGGAGTTATCTTATTCAATTCAGACTACACCAATTTACACCAACCAGAATTTCACTGTGGCCACAATGAAAGTCTGGTTTTAACAAGTTAATTTACTCCAAGGTTAAATCTTAGGCTGAAACTTAATCTTTTATTAAACAAACTTTTTGTTGCTCTTCTCCATTTTTACACTCCAGCTTAACTTAAATTGTAGTAGGGTTTTTTTTCATTCTGAGGGCACAATCTTATTCGCACCTTCTTAAAACTTCCAAAATCCAAGACAAGACAGAAGGGTTAAATGCTTTTTCTTTAACACAGAGAAGTGGGTGGAGCTACAACACACACACAGCAGACATTTCTTTTTTTTTTAAAGGACAGACTTTCAGACAAAGGAATATTGTAACCTCTTAAACATTCCTAGTCAGGAAAACATTCACACTTTAACACACAATTTTATACAGCCTGAAATTCCAGCATACTTTTAAGGTTCCTTTCACTCAGCCAATCTTGTGTTTTACTTGTCGCGGTACAGATGTTAATAACTTCCATGTTGGTAAAGCTTTAAGTTTATTTTTTTTCTTCCTTTTTAAATCGGACTCAGCAGCTTCCCTAGCTTTCCAAATCCCTGTTTGTTTCTTTTTTTTTTCCTTTGCTGGGTTTTCAAATTGGTTCGCCTGCAAATTAAATCTTTTCCTTCTCTATCTCTCCCTTCTGTTTCGATTCCTTACATTGTTTCTGGTAACAAGCTCAGATTACCATTCCCTCTTTATCTTTGGTTTCTCCCTCCCCCACTAAGCCCTTTGGCTCTCTGCACTGTCTTTTTTATTTTTTATCTACCAGGAATCGGGTTATAGAATCCAGGTTCCCCCCCAATGGGGAATCCTCCTTTCCATCTCCTTTTTTTTCATTATTCTAAATTCACTCGTCTCACTTTATATATCTTTTCTCAGATTTCCTCCTTTTACTTCCTGTCAATCACTCCATTTTGTTAAACACACATACCAACCCTTTAGTCCCGAGGTTTTGGGTTTTAACCTCTTTGTGACTGTAGGGGTTTATTTCATTCACTCACTATTGTGCACCCATTCATTCGTTTGTTGAGGTTTTGCCGCTTCTCAGCTTTAGGGAATGCCCTGCCCCTAACTGAGGTTTCGCCGCCTCCCGGCTTTAGGGAACGCCCTACCCCTAACTGAGGTTTTGCCGCCTCCCAGCTTTATGGAATGCCCTGCCCCTAACTGAGGTTTTACCACCTTCAATTAAAAGTGTCTTTCTTTTTATAGTTCTTTTGTACATCGATCCTTACTTGATGTCTCGCCAGCGATTAACCTCTAATTTTACAGGTGGTAATTAAAACATACTCACCCATCTTAGGTTATCGTTGTCCAAGAGTCTTGTTCAGATCGCGTATCCCATCCTCGTCACCAATTGATGTAAGCCCCCAAAGTGTGGACCAAGTGATATACAAGGTCGACGTCACCGGCTTGTTGCAAGAAAGACAGACCCAATAATTGAAGTCAAAACGGTTTATTCAGGCCTGGGGAGAAATTTCTTGTGTCCCTACACAAGACTCCAACTCCAACGAGCCTCTCAAAGTCCACACAGTTATACAAAAATTGAGGCCCTGCCCTAGGGGCGGGGATAAGCTTATCAGCATATACAGAGTTATAGCTAAATTGTAATTATAAAACCGTGACAGTTCATCTTTTTGCCGTCCCCAATCCCCACATTTCGTTATCAGTTGGTCCCATCACCTCTTGTGACCATGGGCCTCATCTTAATTACTTTACAACCATCCATTTGCCCATAGTCAGATGGTTTTGATTGTTAAGTGTTTTCTTAAGATACCGGTCCTTGTTAAGGCAGGCAAAGCACCGACTTTCGGTCTCGCTTTGGGTCATCCCTGCAAAGCAAACACATTCTAATTAGCCCCACTATATTTTGAAGAATGGAACCCTGTTGTGATTTACAATAAACAAATTCTTAGGTGCATATGTGTTGCCCCACTTGACCAAATACACATCCTCCTCAATCTTCCCATGAGCTTCCCATAGGGCAGCACGGTGGCATAGTGGTTAGCATTGTTGCCTCACAGCGCCAGGGACCCGGGTTCGAATCCAGCCTCGGGTGACTGTCTGTGTGGAGTTTGCACATTCTCCCCGTGTTTGCGTGGGTTTCCTCCGGGTGCTCCGGTTTCCTCCCACAGTCCAAAGATGTGCGGGTTAGGTTGATTGGCTATGATAAATTGACCTTTAGTGTTAGGGGGGATTAAATATACGTGGGGTTACGGGGATAGGGTGGGATATGTGTTGGTGTAGGGGTTATGGGGATTGGGTGGGATATGTGTCAGTGCAGGCTCGATGGGCCGAAATGGCCTCTATCTGCACTGTGGGGTTTCTGTGATTCTGTGATTCTGTGAGTTGTTCTGCAGTTTAATCTCTCAGCATTTGAAGTCACTTAATCATGTTTTAAACTTAGCTGGGTAAATGCAATATACAGACCTCTATTGTTCAACTCAGAGTATGAATTAACCCATTACCTCCACCTTGTACATTGGTGTTGCAATTGAATCCTGGTTTTTAATATCTTACTTCACAATCATTTAAACACAGCATTATTTGCATCACAATTTCATTTGCATAACCATATATATTTTAGGTACCTAAGTACCCCTAATTTCTAACAAATGGTCCTTTGGATGAAGATAAAAACTCTGGAGTTAGTCAACAGGCAATTAAACACAATTGGACGGGAAATTCGTTATATCCAAGAAATGGGCAGTGTTTAGATTAACAAGGCCATGTTCTAAGCATTTCATCAGGAGGAGAGTATCATTGGAGTTGGCTTTTCCTACCTCCTCTCTGCCGATCACACCTCCCCAGAGGTCTGTGTCCCTTCCAACTCTGGCATTAAAGTCGCTGGCGTAACAGCAATGACAACAGAACCAACACCTTGTTCCGGCAGAGAGACAAGTACAAGGCTTCATGGCAACACCCTCGCTCCAAGCATTGGTATCTGCAGGACTACGTCATCATCCGAGCAAGGGACTGCAAGGACTTCCGCATCACCCGCCATGACAGGGGCTGATGACTGCTGGACAGACCACTGCCTAATCCGCTCTGTCATCTCCATCAATGTAGCCCCAAAACAGCGGCGGCAACAGAAGCAATGCCGCAGGAAAATCAAAGCTGGAGCACTCAAAGATACTGCTAAGAAAGCCCTATTCAGCCTGCGCCTCACAACCAACCTGATGAATCCCAGTGATTCAGAGACACAGAGTGTCCACAGCGCCTGGTCTGCACTCAAGGCCTCCATAATTAACATCTGTGAAGAGATGCTCGGTCAGTCGACCAGGAAACACCAAGACTGGTTCGATGAGAATGACCAGGAGATCCAGGAGCTAATAAGCCACAAGCGCAAGGCATTCCTGATCTGGAAACAGCAACAGAACTCGAGAGCAAGAAAGCAGCTCCACAGAGGCCTGAAGGCCGAGGTCCAACAAGAACGTGACCTAATGAACAGATGGTGGGCGGAGAAAGCGCAGGAGATCCAACAGCTAGCCAACAACCACAACATGCGTGGATTCTTTAGCGCAGTCAAGACCACCTATGGCCCAAGACCCAAGGTCCTACCCCACTGCGGGCCAAGAATGGAGAGGTACTCATCAAGGACAGAGAGGCAGTCAGTGCCCGCTGGAAGGAGCACTTCAAAGATCTCCTTAACCGAGACTCTGTCTTCGACGTGAGTGTCCTCAACTCCATCCTGCAACATGCTACCCGCCACCACCTCAGCACAACCCCAGCCCGGCATGAGGTTGAAAAGGCCATCCGACAACTGGAGAACAACAAGGCCTCTGGAGCAGATGGAAACCCCACCGAGGCTCTAAAACATGGTGGAGAAGCACTATTGGCGTGAATGCATGAACTAATTTCTTTTATTTGGAAGGAGGAGAGTATGCCAGGGGATCTCAGAGATGTCGTAAACATGACCATCTTCAAGAAAGGTGAAAAGTCCGATTGCGGTAATTACAGAGGAGTCTCCCTGCTGTCTGCCACAGGGAAAGTCATTGAAAGAATCCTACTCAATCGCCTTCTCCCAGTGGCTGAAGAGCTCCTCCCAAAGTTGCAATGCAGATTCGCCCACTAAGGAGCACAATGCACATGATCTTCACCGCACGTCAACTACAAGAGAAATGAAGGGAACAGCATCAACCGCTGTACATGGCCTTCTTTGACCTCACAAAGGCCTTTAACACTGTCAACTGTGAGGGATTATGGAGTGTCCTCCTCAAATCCGGCTGCCTTCAAAAGTTTTTCACCATCCCCCGCCTGTTTCACGACGGCATGCAAGCCGTGATCCTGCCCAACAGATCCACCACAGACCCAATTCACGTACGGATCGGGGTCAAGCAAGGATGTGTCATCGCACCAACACTCTTCTCGATCTTCCTGGCTACAATGCTCCATCTCACCCTCAGTAAGCTCCCCACTGAAGTAGAGCTAATCTACAGAACAAACGGGAAACTGTTCAACCTCCGTCGCCTAAGTCCAGATCCAAGGTCGTCCCATCCTCTGTCATCGAATTACAGTATGCAGACGACACTTGCATCTGTGCACACCCTGAGGTCGAACTCCAAACCATCGCCAACACCTTCACCGAAGCATAGGAGAGCATGGACCTTACACTGAACATCCGTAAGACAAAGGTCCTCTACCAACCTGCCCCCGCCACACAGTACTGCTCCCCAATTATCAAAATCTACAATGAGGCCTTGGACAATGTGGATGACTTTCCATACCTCGGGAGCCTTCTGTCAACAAGGGCAGACGTCGATGACGAAGTCCAACACCACCTTCAGTGTGCCAGTGCAGCCTTTGGTCGCCTGAGAAACAGAGTGTTTGAAGACCAGGACCTCAAGCCCAGCACCAAGCTCATGGTCTACACAGCAGTAGTGATACCCACCCTCCTGTATGCTTCAGAGACATGGACCATGTACAGCAGGCACCTCAAAGCACTAGAGAGGTACCACCAATGCTGCCTCCGCAAGATCCTGCAAATCCATTGGCAGGATAGGCGCACCAACATCAGTGTTCTCGCTCAGGCCTACATCCCCAGCATTGAAGCTTTGACCACGCTCGATCAGCTCCAATGGACGGGCCACATCGTTCACATGCCCGATACGAGACTCCCAAAACAAGCACTCTACTCGGAGCTCCGACACAGCATAAGAGCCCCAGGTGGGCAGAGGAAATGCTTCAAGGACACCTTCAAATCCTCCTTGAAAAAGTGCAACATTCCCACCAACACCTGGGAATCCCTGGCCCAAGACCACACAAAGTGGAGGAGTAGCATCCGGGAAGGCGCTGAACACCTCGAGTCTCTTTACCAGGAGCAAGCGGAAGCCAAGCACAAACAGCGGAAGGAGTGCACGTCAACCCAAGCACCCCGGCCCTTCAAACACCGTCTGCCCCACCTGTGACAGAGACTGTGGGCTCAATTTTACCAGGTCCAAGGAGGTGAGTTTGGAGGTGTGTGAGTTGTCAAAATCGCAAAAATTGGCGGCCAGGCCCGATCCTGCCTCCATCCCACCTCCGAGCAATTTTCCCACATTCATGTTTTCACATCCCATTTCCATCCCGTCTCCAAGAGGCGGGATAGGCCCTTAAGGCCCTTAACAAACACTTAATTGTCTCTATAATCCCATTTTGAGAGGCCTTTCTGATTTTTAGACATTTCCCCCATCCTACATGCCTGCTCTGGAACATGCCAGGTAATCCTGGTGGCCTCACAATTGGATTGCTTACTAACAGCTGCAGCTCCACCATTAAAAAGAAGTTTTCACCAATGATCACTTGCAGGTGGCAGAACTTTGTTGTCTCAGGTCTGAGGGAACTTTTAGCAGGCATACACATTGCTGTGGAAGTTTGGAATCTGACACCCATCTCCAGTGTGACCTCCTGGGAAACCCCTCTCCCCACCTTGACTGAGCGCTTCCTCAACTGAGGCATATACCAGAAGTATGGCGAACATTAATTCCTTTCCTCCTGGACATCAGATTCGGGTGAAGACCAGCCGCGGCAGCAGCAGACCCATGAGCAACAGCAGCACCAACAGCAGCAGCAACAACAGGAGCGCCAAGCTGCTAGTCACCCACCTGAAGCTGCACAGGCCAGAAGGTGCCAGCGCGCGACCACATTGCTGGCCGGGATGCAAGGGATGCACTCATGTTGGCCAGATTTGCTTAGCCTGCACAATCAAACACTTTTGCCTCGCACCTTCTTATCAGATCATCGACAATGGCCAAGAACCTGCGGATTCCTATTATTCTGACCACCATACTGAAAATTGCAAGTTGCCCTAAGCCCTCACTGTGGAAGTCCCATTTGCGAAATGACACAGGCCACAACTTCAACAGTTTGCCATCAAATCTGTTTATGATACCATGACAAGGATGGCTGGTCAAAAAACAATACATCACAACACCCAAGTGACTACACTTGTGTCTACTTGTGCTTTATCTTCCTCTTACGCGTGCTCCTACGTGGTGTTTCCCCTGTGGCTTCAGCAGATGTGGAGGCCCCTTGCTCACTTTCTTGCTGCTCCTGTCTCGACATCTTTGGCGGGCATGCTCTGTGGTTGCGAACCTGTGAGGGCTCGGCATCGGTCTGCTGCTCCTGCGGCTGTGCATGGGCTGAGACGTCCATCTCAGTTGGATGAGGACTCTGGTGGGGGTCTGACCGAGGGCTTTGCAGTGGCATGGTCATGTGAACGCTTGGAGAGGAGCCCCCATTTCCTTGCTGTCTGCCACCAATATCCCTCTCATGGGTCAGCCCCACTTCAGAGCTAGCAAGTGGCTTGATAGCACCTTGCTGCACTGCAGGGGGACCATGAGGACCCGTTTCTGCACTGGAAGTCCTACTCCAGAGGACTTCCATGAAGGTCTGGTTTGTATGCTCAATAGCTGACCATCGCTCCTCAAGAGATGTCATTCTATTCTGAACAATGACCATGTTTTCAAGACCCTGGCGACTAAGCTCCTCCATGGACATAGCCATCCTCTCCTCTACGGTAGCCAGCCTTACCACGGAGGTACCATCCTTTCCACGGAGGTTGCCATCCTTTCTGCAGTGATGTGTTCATGCGCCAATGCCTCCAAAAAGGCTCTGCTCATGTTCACGATGGACTCCTCTATTCGCTCCACACTCGCAGCAACCCTGGAGACAAAACCTGCCAGAGACACCTGCATCTGTTCCTGGAGTTCCAGCACCGCTCTCCTTCTGGATGGACCCGGAGGCTCAGGGTCGACATGCAGCTGAGCCGAGCTGGCAGAGTCCTGCGCCCTCCGATGAGGACTCTCCACTGCTGTCCCCGTCTCCACCATCTGCTGATGCTCACTTGTGAGCTGTGATACACCAGGTGACAACACTACTCTATCTCGCGAAGGTACCACCGATGTGTGAGTGTCAGCGCTGGTGCTGGGTGTGTTGAATTCTGCTGACGCTGCGCCCTCAGAGGTTGCAGCTTCCTCTGAGGAGTCTGGAGGCTCAGGCTGTTCCTCCTGGACAGTGGAGACGGGGTTGTCGCTGGTCCTGTGGGGGAGTAAAGGAAAGAGTTAGAGATGTGAGGTCAAGGTTACACGCGCATTGAATAGTGCAGATGATCATAAGTCAATCTGTTAGAGCATCAGAATCATTATCAGTGACTCATGCTATGTCAATGAGAGAGATTCCAAACTATTCTGTCACCAGCTTGCAGTGATGCACCTGTCTGTCCGTCTCCCACTTGGGAATCGTCCTCGATCCCGACGATTTCCAGGGCTGCCTCCCACCAGGCGGTGAGCTGGGCTACTGAGGGTGGCCCTCCTCCTGTCATGGCTCTTTCCCTCTTATTGTGGGCTCTCTTTTCCTGCAATGAGGGACACAAGTGGAGTTTGAGTGAGAATGAAGGCGTGAGTGTAGAGAATCCATAGCATAGATGCTTAGAAGGAGACAAAGGACCCTCCCTGTGTGTTGTAAGTTGTTGTCATTGCATCACAGTGATAGGGAGTGTGAGGGCTGCATGGTCAAATAGTTAAGTGAATGTGACCATAGAGAGAGAGGGAATGGGTAAGGGTGCAGCGATGTAAGTGTCAAGTGTGGTGTATGTAACCTGTTCCACCTTAAGAGAACTTAAGCCTGTTCCACCTTAAGAGATGTACTACTTTCTCTGGCTGCTGTATACGTAATACCGGTGGTGACCACCGGTATATAAGCACTGTGTAGTAATATTGTATTTAGTAGTAGTAGTCCTGACCTCCAACCAGTAAAGACCTGTTGAACTTTAATCTTGTAGTCTGTGTTAGTAATTACAACTAGAACACACAGACTTAACAGTGGCGACGAGTCCGATTCTTACCCTGCGGCAGTTTATATCCACGGCGGCTTCGTCCACAGAACGGACGTCGAAGGGAGGCTTCCACCCTCATCACCCTGCTGGAAGACACGTCGCGCGGCAGACATCGAGAAACCAGAGTGCAGAAGACATCCTGAATTCGAAGTCTCCATCAGCGGCTGTCAGCTATTTTCTTTCTACCTCGGTGGTGGGTAAGCCGGGCAGCGACGCGACCAGAAAGCCGGCCGCATTGGCTGTACAGACGGGGAGGGAAGATGGAGGAATAAGGGCTGTGAGATCGATCGCGACCGGAGATAAGGGCCGGGCCGCATTCGGGCCGAAAGGCGCAGCGCGGGGACATCGATCGCGGCTGGTGATAAGGGCCGGGCCGCATTCGGGCTAAAAAGGTGCAGCGTCTGGGGCAACTGAAGGCGCGAGAGCCGCGGTGAAGCGGAGACAGCATCGGGGGACGGGTGAAGACCACCAAGCACGGGAAAACTGCCAGTTTGTAGGCAGAGGACGAAGACAAGAGCGGGAAGCCGCCATCTTGGATAAAAATAAAAATAAATTAAATTGCAACGATGCCTAAACATGGGAACATTAATACCTTTGATAGCGACATCGAAGATTGGGCCATGTATGTAGAACGCATACAAAATTATTGTAAAGCAAATAAAATCCCAGATGAAGAGAAAGCACTAACATTATTAAACTTAATGGGTGCGAAGGCATACGGGCAATTGAAACACCTTTTATCACCAGATGAACCGGCGGATAAGACGTTTGAGGAGATTGTTACTGTCCTGAAAAATCATCTAAACCCCACGCCGCTGCTGCTAGCGGAACGATTTAAATTTTACAGCAGAAGGCAGTTGAAGGATGAAAGCAATGCTGAATATTTAATGGAATTGTGTAAGCTAGCAAAGTACTGTCAGTTTGGAACGAGACTGACAGAGGCGCTACGAGATAAATTTGTGTGTGGTTTATTAAAAGAAGATACACAAAAGCGACTGCTCGAGGAGAATGAGCTGACGCTTGAGAAAGCGGTCACTATGGCAGCAGCACACGAAGCCGCAGCGAGAGGCACGGCAGTAATGCAGCTACGGTCACCGGAACTCAGTACAAATAAATTGGGTTTGAGTACTGTAAAATGTTATCGTTGTGGAAAGACAACGCACGATCAGAACCAGTGTTGGTTTAAAAACCAAGAATGCAGAACGTGTGGCAGGCTTGGCCACATAGCTAAAGTATGCCAGTCAGGAAAGAAGACCAGCAACAAAAAGTCACCGCAAGGAAAATACATAAAGGTACACAAGGTGACAAAGAACAGTTCGACCGAACAGAAGTCAGATTCAGACGCTAGCAGTAATGAACTGGGTAGCTTAAGAGTACACAACATTGGTAAGGATGCAGATCTCCAGACAATTTGGGTCACCCTTCAGATAGCAGGAGTCCAAGTAAAGATGGAATTGGACACTGGATCGGCATTGACGGTCATGAATAAGAAAGATTACAAAAGGTTATTCCAACATATTCCCCTACGGGATACGGAGATTATATTGAAAACATACACGGGGCAAAGAGTGTACCCCATCGGAAAGATAGAGGTAAAAGTGGTCCACAAGGGCGAAGAAAGCCAAGTAATGGACTTATATGTGCTACCTGAAGGAGGTCCACCACTACTGGGACGGGAGTGGATTAGGAAAATGAATATGGATTGGCACTCCTTGAAGGCACTAACGGTAGATTCCGGGGAAACAGATGTCAAACCTAAACGATTGTCCAAAATATTGGATGATGCTAAAGAGGTGTTCCAGCAGGGACTGGGAACACTGAGAGGAATTACGGCAAACATCAAGATTGATGAACATGCACACCCAAATTTTTTTAAAGCCAGACCGGTACCCTATGCAATACGACCTACTGTAGAAGCGGAACTGGAAGCGCTAGAACGTTCAGGTGTACTGTCTAAGGTAGATTGGAGTGAGTGGGCTACGCCCATTGTTCCCGTTATGAAACGTCCTTCGAGCAACAAGCCAGGAGAACCAGGGAAGGTTCGCATCTGTGGAGATTTCAAAATCACCGTTAATCCGGTGCTTCACACGGTGCAGTATCCGCTTCCGCGGATTGAGGATATTTTTGCTTCGTTGTCTGGCGGGAAACACTTCACCAAGATAGACCTGGCGCAGGCGTACTTGCAGATGGAGGTTGAAGAAGAGTCACGCCAATACCTCACGATCAACACGCATCGAGGTTTGTACCGGTACAATAGGCTGGTTTTTGGAGTGGCATCGGCTCCAGCAATTTGGCAGAGGGCCATGGAGCAGGTATTACAGGGAATTCCAGGCACACAATGTTACCTGGACGATATTCTGATTACAGGTGATGGTGATGAAGAACACCTCGCAAACTTGGAACTGGTGCTCAACAGACTGAAAGAGTATGGACTTAGAGTTAATCGGCAGAAATATGATTTCTTCCAGAAGCAGATCTCGTACTGTGGTCATGTCATTGTCCGGGAAGGGCTTCATAAGTCTCCTGAAAAGATAGAGGCAGTTGTAAAGGCTCCCGCTCCGGATAATGTCTCTCAGTTGAGGTCGTTTCTAGGATTGATTAACTATTACCATAAATTTCTACCAAATCTATCCATGGTACTGCACCCACTAAACGCTCTTTTACAGAAGGGGGTAGCATGGGAATGGAGCGAAAACTGTAAGAAGGCAGTTCGCAAAAGCAAAGAATTGATCACCTCAGAGGAAGAGTTGGCTCACTTCAACGCGACACTGCCTATTCGGTTGGCTTGTGATGCTTCTCCATATGGTATTGGGGCAGTACTCTCACACAAGTTGCCAAATGGCACGGAAAGGCCAGTCGCGTTTGCATCCAGATCATTGACCTCCGCTGAGCGCAACTATGCGCAGATCGATAGGGAGGCTCTCAGCCTTGTATGGGGAGTGAAGAAGTTTAATCATTACCTGCAGGGCCAAAAATTCACACTTCTGACAGACCATCAGCCGTTGGTATCCATTTTTAACCCTAAGAAGGGTGTTTCAGTGATGACAGCACAGCGTCTCCAGAGATGGTCCCTTTTCCTAGGGGCACATCAATATCAAATAGAATTCAAAGGTACGAAGCAGCATGGCAATGCTGATGGGCTGCCGTGCCTGCCACTACCTGAAGAAGAAGAAACGACGAAAGTTGACCCTGTTGAGTTATTTCATTCGACCATCATCGAGTGTTTACCAGTCACCAATGCAAGTATTGAAAGAGAAACCAGGAACGACCCGACACTGTCCAGAGTCTACGAGGTGACAGTGAAAGGATGGCCAACACGTGGTGATCCTCTGTTACCGGCATTCTCGGCAAGGCGAGACCAGCTGTCTGTCTGCCATGGTACTTTGATGTATGGGACAAGAGTGATTATTCCTCCCAAGTTAAGGGAAAGAGTTCTAAAAGAACTGCATGAAGGTCATCTGGGGGGAGTTAAGATGAAAAGTCTTGCTAGGGCTTATGTATGGTGGCCGGGTATTGACCAACAGATAGAGGAGTTGACGAAAAGCTGCGCTGGGTGCCAAAAAGTGCAAAATGCACCTCCGATCGCACCACTACACCCATGGGAATAGCCTTCAGCCCCATGGCAACGTGTACATATTGACTTTGCTGGTCCATTCATGGACTCCATGGCCTAGAAATTGAGTTTGCGCTGCGCCAGGGCTTTAGCGCCAGAAGTTTGCGCCGGCGCTAAGTCCCTTTGCGCGCGCCAAAAATTCAGTAGCGCCGCGCCCAAACGACTGCCGGCGCTACTGAAGGCTTTTAGCGCCTGAAAACTGGCGCAACGCGCCACATTGCGGCGCTATTCCGGCGCTGCGGCGCCCGCTGCGGTGCGGCAGGCTCGGGAAGTGCAGGCCTCCTCCTTCCGTTAAGGAGGAGCTGCCTGCACCCGGCCGCGGCCCGCGCAAATCTCCTCAAAAATGAGCCCGGCACCTCGGACAAGTGCCGGGCTTGCATCTGTTCCGGGGGGGGGGGGGGAGAAGTCCGGGGAGGGAGCTGCGGGCAGGCGGCCGGCGGGAAAGCGGCCGGCCGCCGCGCCTCCTTAAAGCGCCGGCGCAGACTCCGGCAGCACTCGTTTGCCGGAGTCTTAGTTGCGGCTGCCACTGGCGAGGCGGCCGCAACTGAATTTCGGCTTGGGGCCGGGTTACCACGGCAACCGGGACGCTGCGCACACCGATGACGTCATCGGTGCCGGCGCAGCGCTACCGGTCTACCGCCGCGGAAGGGCCCCAGGCAATTTAGGAACCGGCGCCAATTGCAGCGCTAGGCCCTCTAGCGCCGCAAAATCGGTGCTAAGGGCACTGAATTTCTAGGCCCATGTTCCTAATTGCGGTGGACGCACATTCCAAATGGCCAGAAGTGATCAAGATGAATACCACTACTTCAGAAAAGACAATTGCGGTGTTAAGAACAATATTCGCAAGGAACGGATTGCCAGAACAGATCTGTTCGGACAACGGACCACAGTTCGTGTCGGAAGAATTGCAAAAATTCTTAAAGACGAATGGGGTGAAACATTATACCTCTGCCCCATATCATCCGGCGACAAACGGGTTGGGCGAGAGATTTGTCCAAACATTCAAAAAGGCAATAAAGGCCATGAACGATGATCAGATTCCGCTACAGCACAAGGTGGACAATTTCCTAATGGCATATCGAAACGCCGCTCATGCAGTGACTAACCAAAGTCCTGCCATCATGTTTTATAACAGGAGGTTGCGGTCCAGGTTGGACTTGTTAAAACCAAATGTGCGGAGGGAAGTGGAAAACAAACAGTTCCGGCATATTAATAACAAGACCTCTCGAAGTTTCGACGTAGGACAACCAGTGTTGGCAAGGGGCTATGGAAACGAAAAATGGCAGTCCGGAACAATTCGGGCCAGACAAGGACCTCTGATGTACACAGTAGATATTGGTAACAATGTGATAAGGCGTCATGCGGATCAACTGGTAGAATCGAGAGCAAGGGTCGAACCCATGGTTGCGACAGAGACAACTGTGGAAGACGTTAATGAACCTGAAGCATCTACCTCGGCAGGGAATGTACCTGATGATGATAACACCCAATGCATGGGAGACCAACTAGAGGAGCCACCTCAGCAACAGGAATCAGAGACCACTGAAAGGCGTTATCCAAACCGAATCAGAAGGCCTCCTGAGAGACTGAACCTTTGAACTGTTTATACCTGAAGTTATATATGTTATTATGTTATGTTAAATGGGGATATGACTGTTAAGCTAAAAAGGGAGGATTGTGGTGTATGTAACCTGTTCCACCTTAAGAGAACTTAAGCCTGTTCCACCTTAAGAGATGTACTACTTTCTCTGGCTGCTGTATACGTAATACCGGTGGTGACCACCGGTATATAAGCACTGTGTAGTAATATTGTATTTAGTAGTAGTAGTCCTGACCTCCAACCAGTAAAGACCTGTTGAACTTTAATCTTGTAGTCTGTGTTAGTAATTACAACTAGAACACACAGACTTAACATCAAGTAGCATGTGGAGGAAGAGGTTGGCAAAGCAGAGTGCTGGTGAGGAGAGGCGATGGAGATCAGATTGAGGGTGATGGGAAAGTCATACTCGCTTTTCCTGTGTGGAGAAGGTCATGAAACCTCTTCCTGCACTGCAGCCAGGTTCTGCGGCTCATCAAGATGGAGTTGACCTCCTGGGCCACTTGCAGCCACACAGCTTTAGTCTGCTGGGGTGGCTTTTTTCTCCCTGAGGAAGGGAAGAGCACCTCCTTATTGGATCTTGCTCCCTCCACCAGAGCTTGGAGGGAAGGCTCATCGAAACGTGGCGCACACTTTGCCCTACTGGTGGACATAGTCGATCAATGAAGTGCTTACTACAATGGCCATAAAGTTTGCAGTCTCCAGAAGAAGCACGGCTGCTTCTAGGCCTTAAATCCAGCAGCACTGATGATCGGAGGCAACTTTCTGGATGAAAAGATTCATTGGGCCAGGGGTTCCCACACGCTGGAAATCAATTGCCCAATTAGGGGAAAATCGCACTTTTTCCCCACTTCACTTCGGAGTCGGGGTCCTGACATGAATGCCACCTGACACACCCCAACTCACCCACAATGGCAAAATTGAGCCCCATAGGTCCCACATTGGACTCATCAGTCACCTGAGAACTAATTTTTAGTATGGAAGCAAGCCATCCTCGGTTCCGAGGGACTGCCTAAGAGAGAGTGTTTGGACTTAAAATGGTCAAGTAGCGCCAGTTGAAAATCGTCTAGACTGCATGCAAAATTCGTCCTCACTCCTCATTAAAATGATTACAGTCATGATTCTAGTCTAAAAGCTAAAACTCATTGGTGTTACACTGAAAAGATGGACCAATATCGGGGGCAGTCTAAACGCAAGTAATGATTGCCAGAGGCTTTTTTCACTACTTAAAGGGGAGGTTCATTGATGCTGCAGCACCTCATTCTCAGCATTGTTGGGTGTGCAGCTGCCTCAACAACCATAAGAAGAAGGACAAGGAGAAGGAGCACTTATTTACAAATCCTGATAACAGATCGCCGCCGCCCCAGGGAGAGAACCCAGAGGTTTCCTGATGAAGCTTTGGAGACATTGGTTTTACCGTTGGAGAGAATCCAGGCAGTCCTGTAACAACTGGCAGGAGGCCCTTGCCACAAGTCTGCTGGACTATGTGGAGGGAGGTGGCACAGCACGTCATGGACTGCACTGTGCTCCCCAGGACCCACACACAGTGCAGGAAGAAGTTTAACGAGCTCACACGGGTGGTCAGGGTGAGTGAAGGCTTCAACAAGTGTTACATACCACCATCTGTACCACAAGCTTCACACACTGCTCAATGCACCACACCCCCAGCACTCACCCACCAACCTAGCAACACTCATGCCCATATCTTACACCTTGCACACAATGACAGCTATTTAACTATGGTAGGCACAAGGGTGATTAGTTATTAGAATTCATGTGATATGTGTGATATGTTTATAGATAAATTTATTAATTGTGTTTGGAATATTTTGTGGTCACTCTCATTTCACCTTTGCACCCAGGAGGACCCTGTGATATGTCATGAGACAGGGATTGTATGATGGGGATATGGTGAGCTAGGGGGATCTGGGGTTTCATTCATGCGAATCGGAGTCTGATGAGTTGGTCACAGACAGCCTGTCCGGAAGGTCGATTGTCTCACTGCCTCCGCTCCCTCCGCCGTAGATCCTGGAGGACGCAGTCCACTGCCAGGACAGCCCCCATGACTTTTAGCATGTGTTGCAGGTTGAAGCATTTCAAAAATAATTATGGAGTTTTGTACTTGCTGCAAAACTCCCTGATACCAAAGAACCTTGAAATAAAGAAGGAAAACTCTTCCAGTAGCAGGAGGTAGCACACAGCCACTCAAACTTCAAAAACCTGTCAGGTCCGAGTGATTGGTGATGATCCCTTTAAATAGCATCACTGGAGCCAGCTTCCTGCTGTTGCACGCCACCTGAAGCTGTCATTGTTTTCTCCAGCTGGTAAGTTCATTGGCTGTTGGGAGATCGGGTGTTAAGTGAGCGTTGCAAACTCACTGACATCACGATCTCTGTGATGGCGAGATCCCTGGCGATCGTGTTCAGCGGCAGCGCTACCAGCAACACTGATATGGCATGTGGCCCTGGAAACAGCTTCAGGTGGTGTTAAAGCTCACAGCGGCATTTTAGCGCCATCTTGTTGCGCTAACGTGTGGCACAAACCACACGAATTTCTCCCCCACTGAAGGGGAAATAGAGGATATCTATGGAATTATCTGGATGGCTGAATGGCCTCCTTCATCTGTACTTATCTTTGTGACTATTATATAGGTGAATGCAACAGCCATTTTGTCCAGAGCAAGATCCTCAAACAGAAAGGCCAATATTAATCACGTAGCCCCCTCAATTTTCTCAAGGGTTCCACTGGCTTCTGCCATAGCTCAGTTATTGTTGTGTATGTACCTTTAAGGGAATAACTGGTCTTAGACTGCAGTACCGGCAGTGACCACCCCTGTATAAAAGGCCCTAGCAGGCTTCTGTAGTTTCAGTTTCAAGCTGCCTCTTGTTCAGTAAAGTACCTGTTAAACTGTTCTCCCGAAGTCCGTGTATTATTGAGGCGCGGACTTTACAGTGGCGACAAGTAAGTTCGAACTCACCTGCAGTGTGGCATCATCTCACGGGGATCTCGCCTGAAAGGAAGGTCCTGGAAGGTCGAAGTCTGAGCAACGGGCGTTGACCGAGGGCAACCGCCCAAAGAATCCATCGGCGTTTGGAGAATTGCGGGAGAGACTGTGGTTCCAGCGAATCGTGCTGGTAGCAGGTAGCGCGCTGACCCTTCCGGACTGCGGCGGGCTCAAGCTCGATCGAGCAGCTCTACAAATCGGGCCGCGCAGCATCGCCAGGAAAAGAAAACAAGAGAGAGAGGGTGGAGCGCACAGGGCGCGGTCGGTGCTCGAGAACAGGACAGCGGAGAGAAACTAAACGGGGGGGAAGGAAAGCGAGACGCGCCGAAGCTGCGGGTCGCCACCATTACCCCGTAGAACGCTAGGAGCAGCGTGGCAGTAAGGGGAAGAAGCAAAAGTGCGGGAGGCGCCATTTTATCCCGTTGGGGGAGAAGCAAAAGCATGGGAGGCGCCATTTTATTCCATTGGGGAAGAAGCAAAAGCGCGGGAGGCGCCATTTTAAATCGCCCAAGATGCCGAAAAGTGGCAGTATCACTGCTTTCGACAACGAGGTAGAAGACTGGACCACGTATGTGGAAAGAATTGAAGTGTACTGCAAGGCAAATGAGGTGGCTGATGGAAAGAGGGCGTCGGTATTATTAAATCTGATGGGTGCGAGTACGTACGGCCTATTGCGGAATTTAATTACCCCAGCTAAACCAATGGAGAAAAGTTTTGAGGAGATTGTTTATATCTTACAGGAACATCTAAGCCCTACACCACTGCTGATAGCAGAAAGATTCAAGTTCCATAAAAGAAACCAACACAAAGATGAGAGCAATGCTGACTATCTTATGGAACTACGCAAGTTATCGAAGCACTGCCAGTTCGGAGCAGGACTGGCAGATACCTTACGGGATAAGTTTGTCTGCGGGCTCCAGAGTGAAGGAACCCAGAAACGACTACTTTCAAAAAAGGACCTGACGCTAGAACAGGCTTTCAGCGTGGCAGTATCCTATGAAGCAGCAGCACGGAGAGCTGCAGAAATACAACAGAAACCACAAGAATACAGCACTAACGAAATGGCGTATGGAGCCGAAAAGTGCTATCGCTGCGGCAGAACAACCCATGAGCAGAAGGACTGCTGGTTTAAAGAAAAATATGCAGGCAATGCGGGAAAATGGGACATATAGCAAGAGTCTGCAGGTCGGGAAAGAAGACCAACACGACAAGAACTACTAAGGAACAGTACAGGAAAGTAAAGAAACTGACAGATAGTACTTCAGAAGATCAGGAGAGTGATAAGGACTCCGGGAGCAGGCGACTAAGTTGTTTAAAGTTACACAACGTGATCGCAAAAGAAGATCACCGAACCATTTGAGTCACCCTCATGATAGCAGGGTCCCCAGTGAAGATGGAATTGGACACAGGATCAGCCCTAACTGTCATGAATCGACGAGATTATGAGCGGCTATTCTCACACATACCCTTAAAGGACACGTCCATTGTATTGAAGACATACACAGGGCAAAAGGTCTACCCCAGAGGAAAAATAAGGGTGCCAGTTGAATATAACGGAAAGGAAACACAGAAACTATACATGTATATACTACGAGATGGAGGACCACCATTATTGGGACGTGAATGGATCCGAAGACTACAATTGGATTGGCATTCCATTCTGGCACTAACTGTGACTGACAAAAAAGATGATGACGTCGCACCTGGACGTCTGTCACAAATTCTATCTGACGCGGAAGAGGTGTTCCAACAAGGACTTGGGACTCTAAAAGGAGTAAAGGCAACCATAAAGATTGAGGATAACGCAACCCCAAAATTTTTCAAGGCCAGACCGGTGCCATACGCGATACGCCCAGCTGTGGAAGCTGAACTGGAGAGTCTGGAGCGTTCGGGGATGCTGTCTAAGGTGGACTGGAGCGAGTGAGCCACACCCATCGTTCCTGTAATGAAGAAAGCATTGATCAGCACGCCTGGGGAGCCAAGGAAGGTTCGCATCTGTGGGCACTTCAAGGTGACTGTGAACCCAGTCCTGCACACAGTACAGTATCCGCTTCCGCGGAGAGAAGATATTTTCACCTCACTATCTGGAGGGAAACGTTTTACAAAGATTGACCTGGCTCAAGCGTATCTACAAATGGAGGTGGAAGAAGCATCTAGGAAATACCTCACGATAAACACTCACAAAGGCCTTTACCAGTACAATCGACTGGTATTTGGGGTAGCATCGGCCCCAGCTATGTGGCAGCGGGCAATGGAACAAGTCCTGCAAGGGATCCCGGGGACCCAGTGTTATTTGGACGACATCCTGGTTACGGGCGAAAATGACAATGAACACCTTGCCAACCTGGAACAGGTGCTCACGAGATTGCAGGAATATGGGCTACGAGCCAACCGTCCCAAATGCGAGTTCTTCAGGAGACAAAACTCGTATTGTGGCCACATGATTGATGAGGAAGGGTTGCATAAGTCGCCGGACAAGATTGAGGCTGTAGTCAAGGCTCCAGCACCAGAAAATGTGTCGCAACTGAGGTCGTTCCTTGGGTTGGTGAACTACTACCATAAGTTCTTGCCGAATTTATCTACAATTCTGCACCCACTGAATGCCCTCCTTCAAACTGGTGTAACATGGAAATGGAGCGATGAGTGTAAGCGTGCCTTTCAGGAATGTAAATGCCAAATCACTTCAAAAGATGTATTGGCCCACTACAACCCAACACTACCGATTCGGTTGGCATGTGATGCGTCACCTTACGGCATTGGAGTGGTGCTGTCACACAAATTCCGTGACGGTTCAAAGAGGCCAGTAGCCTTTGCATCGCGCTCGCTAACCTCAGCCGAGCGTAACTACGCCCAGATTGACAGGGAGGCCCTCAGCCTGGTGTGGGGGGTGAAGAAGTTCAATCACTATCTGCACGGGCAGAAATTCACCCTACTGACTGATCATCAACCCCTGGTCTCAACTTTTAACCCAAAGAAGGGCGTTCCGGTGATGACGGCGCAACGGCTGCAAAGATGGTCACTGTTTCTAGGGGCACATCAGTATGACATAGAGTACAAAGGTACGAAACAACATGGAAATGCTGATGGGCTGTCGCGCCTACCATTGCCTATGGCGGAAGAAGCACCTGCAGTGGACCCTGTGGAGATATTCCATGCGACCATAGTCGAATGTTTGCCTGTTACAAACGCAAGTATTGAGAAGGAAACCCGAAATGACCCAACACTCTCTCGGGTCTATGATTTGACGGTGAAGGGATGGCCAGCATATGGTGACTCACTGTTGCCAGCATTCTCGCCAAGGAGGGAACAGCTGTCAGTATGCCGGGGAACTTTGATGTGTGGATCCCGAGTGGTAATTCCACCCAAGTTGAGAGATAGAGTACTCAATGAGCTTCACAAGGGTCATCTGGGAGGGGTAAAAATGAAGAGCCTAGCCAGGGCGTTTGTGTGGCGGCCGGGAATCGATAAAGAAATCGAGGATATAACCAAGAGATGCACAGGATGCCAGAAGGTCCAAAACGCTCCACCACAGGCCCCGCTACATCCATGGGAGTGGCCCTCATCTCCATGGCAACGGGTACACATTGATTTCGCTGGTCCATTTATGGACTCAATGTTCCTAATCGCTGTGGACGCCCATTCGAAATGGCCAGACGTCATTAAAATGTCCTCCACCACCACGGAGAAAACTATTGCAGTCCTACGGACCATCTTCGCCAGGAATGGGTTGCCAGAACAAATCTGTTCCGACAATGGCCCACAGTTTGTGTCTGAGGATTTCCGGAGGTTCCTGAAGAATAATGGGGTGAAACATTACACATCTGCCCCATATCATCCAGCCACAAATGGATTGGCTGAGAGGTTTGTTCAGACCTTTAAAAAGGCCATAAAGGCAATGTATAATGATGACATACCACTAACCAACCAAACTCCAGCCGTACTGTTTTTCAACCGGAGACTAAGATGTCGCTTGGATTTGCTCAAACCAAACATAAGATGAGATGTTGAGGATAAGCAGTTCCAGCACATAAATGAGAAGCCAACCAGGAGCTTCAAGATAGGGCAACCAGTCTTGGCCCGCGACTACCGAACAGAAAAATGGCAGCCAGGCACAATATGCACACAGCAGGGACCACTAATGTACACAGTGGACGTTGCAGAGAGCATCATGAGACGCCATGCTGACCAGATTCTAGAGTCACAGGAACAAGCCAAACCTGTACCACAAGCATGTGCACCTGGTAATGAGCCCTAAGTACAGATTGCGTCTACCTCAGAAGCAGGGGTATTGGAAGCTGACGAACCAACCAATGAAAATGAGCCAGAATTGACTCCACGCCAGAACAGGATACTCGAGAAAGGCGCTATCCAATCCGGATCAGGAAGCCTCCTCAAAGACTGAACTTATAAATGACTATTTCAGTTGATGTATACATTACTGAGAAAATTGTAATTGTAATTAGTTATTATTTAGCTGTTAAATGAATGTTATGTACTGTTTATCTAAAAGGGGAGGAATTGTTGTGTATGTCCCTTTAAGGGAATAACTGGTCTTAGACTGCAGTACCGGCAGTGACCACCCCTGTATAAAAGGCCCTAGCAGGCTTCTGTAGTTTCAGTTTCAAGCTGCCTCTTGTTCAGTAAAGTACCTGTTAAACTGTTCTCCCGAAGTCCGTGTATTATTGAGGCGCGGACTTTACAGTTATGTCGAGTTCTTACCCCTTTCCAGGAATTCCTGGTTGATCTTGTAAGGGGCAGAACATCTGTCCACTACCTACAAGGCCTATGACACCAAGAAGGCAGAGCCTTCCTATGCTGGGAGTTCTTGTTTCCCTGGTGCAGTAGAGACACAGCATATTACTGGAGGCCGGTACACTGAGTGAGATGAGACATGCCAACCTCCAGGTCGGTGCAACTGGGCTTCACTGGGAGGGAGGGAGTGAGGGGGTGGTGGTAGTCCAGAACAGGACAACAGCTTGGAGCCCTGAAGAAAAGGGAACTTAAAAAAAAAAATTGTTTTGGCTCCTTTACACAGGGGGTGGGGCCTTCCCCACTAGTGGTTAGGCATTGGACCTTCTGGCTGAATGGGGCAAGTGGAGGTGCACCTACAGTGGCAGGACCACCTGATGGCCCCATGTACATTAGGTGCCTTTTCAATGGCCACACCAACTCCGGCAGGGTGAGCGAAGGAGCACAGCCAGGATCATGGCCCTTAGATTTTCAGGAGCTTGGTGTTGCTTCAGGGAGAATCCCCTGTTCTTCTTTGAATTCTCAAATCCCGTTTTAGGTGCCTGGATCAATCTGGTGAAGCTCTGTGCTACTCGCCCAGCAAAAGTATCAAGAACCATTGTAGCTTGCTGGATGCTATATGATATTTTAATGAAAAAAGGCTTGCTATTTCTGGAAGGTGAAGGTGATGATAAAGAAGATGGAGTAGAAGTGTTTGCCTCCCCACAGCATAGGGAGCACAAGAAGGAGAGGAGGTGGGACAGGACAGCCAGCAGCAACAGAAAGGAGGATACAACTAATAGCCTTGTGCACCAAAAAAGTGACCACACCTGCCTGTTCTTTCCCACACTCTCATGAAGTCCATCACTGTCAAAAACTTCTGCCAAGTTTCTTCATAGGCCAGAAATCTAAACTTCCCATACTGCCTTCCCAACACCCCAACATTGAAAGCAGATGCAGAAATGGACTCAGAGCTGTATGTGTTTACTTTAAAGAACAATGAAGTAAGAACTCTAAGTTCAGTCTCCCAATTTTTACCATGCCCACATCCTGTTCCTGCACATTTTAGGGCTGGGGGAGAGGAGGCGGTGGGCAGGGGGCTTTAAAATCCACCCCCCAGAATCTTTCCTTTTTCATTTCATAACAACAAAACATTTGCAATGTCATCTCTTGAATATACCTGCTTACTTTCACTTTTCTTTAAGTGCTTGTTTCATTTTTTTAACAGTTGCTAGCAGTAACTTTTGTTTTCTGATCTTTTGCTCCAGTGAGCTGGTAATTTCAATCATTTTTGAAGTATCTCATGGTTACAGTAATTGCTCTGTTGTGACAGAGCTTGTGTTTTTTAGCAATATAAAATTAATTTTTATGTATTTGATACAGTGGAAAGAGTTCATAAAGGCCAAACAACTTAATATTTGTTTTCTAGCTGAATCGATGCAATTTGTTTTAATGCACTTGTTTGTGCAGCACACAAGGTACAGTCATTCAAAACAGATGAGTCTTTGGGGATTGATAATGCTACCATGAGGCTGTGGATGGAAAGTAGTTAATGTTATTTCTTATCCAGTAATAATGTTATCAAGTTATTGTTCAAAACGTATCTGCTAGAAATGTATGCTTTAATTGATCCTTCCTATTGACATTTAATTTGTGATTACATAGAAACATAGAAGATAAGAGCAGGAGTAGGCCATTCGGCCCCTCCAGCCTGCTCCGCCATTTAATGCGATCATGGCTGATCATCCAAATTCAGTACCCTGTCCCTGCTTTCTCCCCATATCCCTTGATCCCTTTAACCTTAAGAAATATATCTAACTCCTTCTTGAATATATTTAATGAATTGGCCTCAACTGCCTTCTGTGGTAGAGAATTCCACAGGTTCACCACTCTCTGGGTGAAGGAATTCCTCCTCATCTCTGTCCTAAATGCCTTATCCCTTATCCTAAGATTGTGACCCCTGCTTCTGGACTCCCCGACCATCGGGAACATCCTTCCTGTATCTAGTCTGTCTAGTCCTGTTAGAATTTTTTAAGTTTCAATGAGATCACCTCTCATCCTTCTAAACTCCAGCGAATATAAGCCCAATCGATCCAATCTCTCCTCATACGTCATTCCTGCCATCCCAGGTATCAGTCTGGTGAATCTTTGCTGCACTCCCTCCATGGTAAGAACATCCTTCCTCCAATAAGGCGACCAAAACTGCACACAATACACAAAGTGTGGTCTCACCAAGGCCCTGTACAACTGCAGCAAGACATCCTTGCTCCTGTACTCGAATCCTCTCGCTATGAAGGCCAACATAATATTTGTCTTCTTAACCGTCTGCTGCACCTGCATGCTTACCTTCAGCGACTGGTGCACAAGGACACCCAGGTCTCATTGCACTTCCCCTTCTCCCAATCTATTGCCATTCAGATAATAATCTGCCTTCCTATTTTTGCCACCAAAGTGGATAACCTCGCATTTATCCACATTATATTGCATCTGCCATGCATCTGCCCAATCACCCAGCCTGTCCAAATCATACTTGAGTTTCTGTGCAACCTCCTCACAGCACACACGCCCACCCAGTTTTGTGTCATCTGCAAACTTGGAGATATTACATCGGGGGCTAGATTTTCAGTCGCTTGCGCCAGCAGTTAGCGCCTTAAGAGAAGTGTTTTTCGGGCGCTATGCGTGTAGCGCCCGGGCGCAGCGCAGTTTGCGCCCCGCCCCAAATTAAGTTGCCCGTTAGCGCCGGCGCAAAGTTTAGCGCCCGCCCGGATGCGCGCGCAGAAAATGACGTCACATCCTCGTGCAACGCCCTTTGTGCGCCCCGATTCCAAACTTCAGTCGGACCGCCCCATTGTGCGGCTGGCGGCTGGGGCGTTTGGAAAAAGGAACGCAACACAACCAGCGCGGGCCCCGGGGGGCGCAAATTAAAGGGGACGTACTCTCCAGTATAAAGGCCAGCCTTTTTTCAGAAAACACTCTTGTGCAACGCATTTCTGGAGACACAACAAGGAGGATAGCTAACTGGTTTCAAGCAGCAAGAGCCAGGTATTTTTGGACTCAGGCCAGAGCGCTGCAAGTGGCCTTTTGGAAATTAGAGTGTTTGCCAGGATTTGATGGGGGTTGCATGGGGTGCCAACACGGAGCTGCAGCTCCTTGTCCGTAGGGCTCGCAGACGCATTGTGAGAGGGGCAGCCCTGGCTAGAGGCAGAGGGGGCTACAGGCGTTGGCCACGTAGGCCTTACCCAGTCAGGCTATACCGCCAGCAGCGCTCCTACCTAAACATGAGTGCCGCGCGATGTGTTAAAAGGCTCCGATTCCGAAAGGAGGTGATTGCAGAGATCTGCCACCTGCTTCGCCGAGATCTGCGGCCAAAGCTCAGGTGCAGGACGTCTCTGTCGGTGGAAGTGAAGGTGACAGTGGCATTGAACTTCTATGCCACCGGCTCCTTCCAATACGCTGCTGGGGACATAGCAAACATCTCCCAGTACGGCACGCATCGCTGCATCCGCCAGGTGACCGAAGCACTGTTCAGAAGGAGAAGCCAATTCATCTCCTTCCCCATGGCCCTGGAGAGCCAGCATCAGCGCGCATTGGGATTTTCCAGACTCGGGGAATTCCCCTTGGTGCAGGGCGCCATTGACTGTACGCATGTGGCTTTGCGGGCCCCTCTGGAGCATGGCGAGCAGTATCGCAACAGGAAGGGCTACCATTCTCTGAATGTGCAGCTGGTCTGTGACCACAAGCAGCGCATCATGGCAGTCAATGCCAGCTTCCCAGGCAGCAGCCACGATGCCTTTATCCTGCGGCAGAGTACTGTGCATGACATGTTCCAGGCACAGCCTCCCCCAAGAGGATGGCTACTTGGGGACAAAGGCTATCCTTCGTGCACCTGGCTCATGACCCCGCTCCGCGCGCCCAGGACCGCTGCTGAAGAGGCCTACAACGAGAGCCATCAAACCACCCGCAACATCATCGAGCTAACTATTGGGATCCTCAAGCAGCGGTTCCGCTGCCTTGATCGCTCCGGAGGAGCTCTCCAGTATTCGCCGGACCGGGTCTCCCAATTTGTGGTGGTTTGCTGCATGCTACACAACCTGGCTATCCGCAGGACTCAGGCACTGCCACCTGACGTTGGACCAGCACCTCAGGAGGAGGAGCAGGAGGAGCATGAGGAGGAGGAGGAGGAGGAGCAGGAGTACGTTCCCAGGAGGGAGCGACCAGGGCCAAGGGCCGCACGACGCCACCTTATTACACGGTACTTCTAAGCCCCCTGTCAGGGAATGGCCAGGGGCCATGAGGGAAGATGAATGCAGCCGCTCCGCAAGCCCTCAGCCGGCGAAGCCAACAAACACTAAGAAGAACAACCATGGAGACTGCATGAACAAAGATAATTTTTTATTACACAAAAATGAAAAGCCCTTCCCACATGAATCCCCAAAAACAATAAACGGGCCCCACAAAAAGGCCAACAAACGACTCACTCCCACAAACTGGGGAGGAGTCACTCCACCTTTCTTCAAACCGGGCCTCAACATCGGCCTAACGCAAAAAATAAGCCCTCCAACAACACAACCATGGGCAAAATAAAGATGGCCACCGCCATATAAAAGGAAAGCTGGCCACACCCTCTACTGAGTGGCCCGCGAGGGCGAGACCTTGCCCAGCCTTTTGCCTCCCCTGCCCGGCCTGCTGCTCCTTCGCAAGCTCTGCCCAGTGGCTGCTGCGAGGCTGGGGGAAGGTGCCTGAGGCTCAGATGCCCTTCCGCCAGATGCCGCTGGGGGGCGGCCTACACGGCGTTTGGGCCTCGAGGGGCCGTCTGCTGAGTGGCGCACCTGAGCCTGGCCGCCATCAGCTGCAGCCGCTTGCCCTTGATGCCCCAGTGGGGGAATGGCGGCGACGGATGGCGCAATGTGGGCCAGCTGGCGTGTGGGATGCGCTGGCTGGTGCTGTGGCGCGGTGGCACTCGGCCGGGCCCGCACTGCAGGATCCGCAACAATCAACTGAGGGGCGGCTTGCTGGGATGGTCCAGCGCGGCGGCTGCCCTGACGATGCCTGCCTGAGACAGCGCGTGTGGCAGCAGTGAGTGCCCCTGTGGTCCTGGTGTGCGCGCGCATCACAGCCGCCAGGGTCTTGACGGCATCAGTCAGCATGCGGCCACTCGCGGCAGTTGCTGCCCCGAACTCGCGCACACTGGTCAGCGACTCGATGGCCTCAGGCATGCGCCCCACCACGCTCATGAGCTCCGTGTGGCGCCGGTCCGAATCCTCGGCCATCTTATCCAGCTTCCGCACCTCCTCCGAGGTGAAGGTGTCCGGACTGGAGTCGCGACTCTCCCGCTGGGGAGGAGGGGGCCGAACTAGGGGACCCTTGCCGCGTTGGTGGCGGCGAGTGTGCCGAACAGCAGCACTCCCCTCTGATCCTTCCCCCCTTTGGGGGGAAGGCCGCGGGCCACGCGCACGGCTCCTGGGTGGCTGGACGCCACTGGTCCCAGAAGCTGCATTGCCCTGCGACAGTTCCTCCAGGCACTCGTCCAGTGAGGAGGTGTCAAGCATTTCCTCCTCTCCTGCGGGACGTGACTGTTCCCCCGAAGGTCCGGCTTGCTCCTCCTCCTCCTCCTGGTCGGAGGTGCTGTCACTGGCAGCTTCAGGGTCCTGGTCGTCACCAGCTGAAAGCAGGAATGCACAAGAGTAGCTTCAGAGTGAGGAGACGGCGTCAGCGAGGGAGTTAGGACTGGTGGCATTCAGCGCATTGGTGGGACAGTGGCAAAGGAGGTAGCTCGGATGGGCCAGTGCGACGCGAGAGGGCCAAAAGGCGAGGTCCTTACCATTGCCGGGCAGTGGAGGATCGGATACTCCGCACGCTGTGGGGACAATCACACGGGCTCCCATGAGCACACACACGCGCTCCTCCAGCCGAGTGAGCTTCTGCAGCTTGGCGCGGCCACCCCTGGCACGCGCCTGGCGATTAACCGCTACTTTAGCCTGCAAGAGAAAGGACGGGCTGTAAGTGCGCAGTGAAGCCCTGATGTAGTGTGCACTGCCTCCCATGGTGGAATAGCTTGGACAGAGTGAAGCCCTGATGTAGTGTGCACTGCCTCCCATGGTGGAATAGCTTGGACAGAGTGAAGCCCTGATGTAGTGTGCACTTCCTCCCATGGTGGAATAGCTTGGACAAAGTGTAGAGTGCCGAATGGCCATGTGATGCTCATGACTGTCCCAATGCTGCTGGCTGAGGGCTGGCCAATAGGACTTTCAGCTCCCTTTGCCCATCATGTCAGGTGTACGTGCAAGAATGAGGAGGAGACTGGAAAGGCTACTCACCTTCACAATCCTGGTCAGATCGTTGTATTTTTTACGACATTGTTTGTGGGTCCTGCGGGCATCGCCGGTGAACGTCACCCTCTGGGCGATCTGCTTCCAGGCTTTGGTGTAGTCGTGGTGGGTTGGATTCCTCCCACTCTCTGGGAACAAGATCTTGCACCTCACCTCCAGAGCTGTGACCATTATGTCCAGATCACCCTCTGAGAAGCGCAGGGCATGCTGACGGGCCTTCTCTGGCGTTGCCATGACTCCCTGGGGCTGAGCAGCAGTGTTGAGGCCTCTTTGCAAGGCTGCAGTGTGCAGGGCGTGGCAGCAGACCAATTCGTCCCTTCCCCCTTTAAGAGCTGGTCGGCGCCACGGGGTCTGCTGTCAGTCCAAAAATGACCGCACCCGCGCTGCGCCCCGCCTGGGCGCTATCCCTCTGGACCGCCGGCTTAGCGCCTAAAGATAGGAGTGGAACGCCTCTTTTAGCGCTCCACCAATCTCTTAGGGCGAAGCCACTGAATTTCCGGCAACGGGGCGCTACTTTGGGGCGGGCGCTAACTTCGGGCGGGCGCTAAGGTTAGCGCCCCAAAACTGTCTATACTGAAAATCTAGCCCCTAGTTCCCTCGTCTAGGTCATTAAAATATATTGTGAATATCTGGGGTCCTAGCACCAATCCCTGTGGTACCCCACTAGTCACTGCCTGCCACTCGGAAAAAGACCCGTTTATTCCAACTCTTTGCTTCCTGTCTGCCAACCAGTTCTCTATCCAAGTCAATACCTTACCCCCAATCCCATGTGCTTTAACTTTACACGCTAATCTCTTATGTGGGACCTTATCGAAAGCCTTCAGAAAGTCCAAATACACCACATCCACTGGTTCTCCCTTATCTATTCTACCAGTTACATCCTCAAAAAATTCCAGTAGATTACTCAAGCACGATTTACCTTTTGTAAATTCATGCTGACTTTGTCTGATCCCGTCACTCTTTTCCAAGTGCTCTGCTATTACATCTTTTATAATGGATTCTAGCATTTTCCCCATTACCAATGTCAGGCTTACCGGTCTATAATTCCCCGTTTCCTCTCTACCACCTTTTTTGAATAGTGGGGTTACATTAGTTACCCTCCAATCCATGGGAACTATTCCAGAGTCTATAGAATTTTGGAAGATGACCAGCAATGCAGCTACTATTTCCAGGGCCACTGCCTTAAGTACCCTAGGATGTAGATTATCAGGCCCTGGGGATTTATCGGCCTTCAATGCCGTCAATTTCCCTAACACCATTTCTCTACAAATACTGATTTCATTCAGTTCTTCCCTCTCATTAGACCTTATGTTCCCCAACATCTCTGGGAGGTTATTTGTGTCCTCCTTTGTGAAGGCAGAACCAGAGTATGTATTTAACTGGTCAGCCATTTCTTTGTTCCCCATTATAAATTCTCCTGATTCTGACTGCAAGGGACCTAGGCTTGACTTCACCAATCTTTTTCTCTTCACATATCTATAAAAGCTTTTACAGTCAGTTTTTATGTTCCCTGCAAGCTTACTCTCATACTCTATTTTCCCCCTCTTAATTAATCCCTTTGTCCTCCTTTGCTGAATCCTAAACTGCTCCCAATCCTCAGGTTTGCTGCTTTTTCTGTCCAATTTATATGTCCTCTCCTTGGATCTTATGCTATCCCTAATTTCCCTTGTTAGCCACTGTTGAGTCACCTTCTTTGTTTTATTTTTATGCCAAACAGGGATGAACAAATTCTGTAGTTCATCCATGCGATCTTTAAATGTTTGCCATTGCCTATCCACCGTCAACCCTTTAAGTAATGTTCCCCAATCCATCCTAGCCAACTCGTGCCTCATACCATCGTAGTTTCCTTTATTTAAATTCAGGACCCGAGTCTCTGAGTCAAATATTTCACTCTCCATCTTAATGAAGAGTTCTATCATATTATGATCGCTCCACCCCAAGGGGCCTCGCAGAACAAGATTGCTAATTAATCCTTTCTCATTACATAATACCCAGTCTAAGTTGGCCTGATCTCTAGTTGGTTCCTTGACATATTGGTCCAAGAAACCATCCCGTATACACTCCAGGAATTCCTCCTCCACAGTATTGTTACTAATTTGGTTAGCCCAATCTATATGTAAATTAAAGTCACCCATGATAATTGCTGTGCCCTCATTGCACGCATCTCTAATTTCCCGTTTAATGCCATCCCCAAACTCAGCATTACTGTTTGGGGGTCTGTATACAACTCCCACTAACGTTTTCTGCCCCTTGCTATTTCTCAGCTCTACCCATACAGATTCCACATCATCAGAGCTAATATCCTTCCTTACTATTGTGTTAATCTCCTCTTTAAAAAGCAATGCCACCGCACCTTTTTTCCTTTTTGCCTGTCTTTCCTGAATATTGAATACCCCTGGATGTTGAATTCCCAGCCTTGGTCACCCTGGAGTCATGTCTCCATAATCCCAATTATATCATATCCGTTTACATCTATTTGCGCAGCTAATTCATCCACCTTATTATGAATGCTCCTCACATTAAGACACAAAGCCCTCAGGCTTGTTTTTTTAACACTCTTACACCTTTTAGAATTATTATTTACGGAGGCCATGTTTGATTTAAACCCTTGATTTCTCTGACTGCCACTTTTGCTTTTCTCCTTCCTGTCTTTTGCTTCTATCCTTTCTTCCCCTTCCTCTGTCTCCCTGCACTGGTTCCCAACCCCCTGCCATTTTAGTTCAAACCCTCCCCAACAGCACTAGCAAACACTCCCCCTAGGACATCGGTCCCAGTCCTGCCCAGGTGCAAACCGTCCAGTTTGTACTGGTCCCACCTCCCCCAGAACCGGTTCCAATGTCCCAGGAATTTGGATCCCTCCCCCTTGCACCATTCCTCTAGCCACGTATTCATCTGAAATATCCTTCTATTTCTACTCTGACTAGCACATGGTGCTGGTAGCAATCCTGAGATTACTACCTTTGAGGTCCTATTTTTTAATTTACCTCCTAACTCCCTATATTCAGCTTTTAGGACCTCATCCCGGTTTTTACCTATATCGTTGGTACCTATATGCACCACGACAACTCGCTGTTCACCCTCCCCCTCCAGAATGCTCTGCAGCCGCTCCGAGGCATCTTTGACCCCTGCACCAGGGAGGCAACATACCATCCTGGAGCTCATTTGCGGCCGCAGAAATGCCTATCTATTCCCCTTACAATAGAGTCCCCTAACACTATAGCTCTCCCGCTCTTTTTCCTCCTGTCCTGTGCAGCAGAACCCCCCATGGTGCCAGGTAGTTAGCTGCTGCTGCCTTCCCCCAATAAGCCATCTCCCTCAACAAATCCAAATTTGAGAGGGGGATGGCCACAGGGGACCCCTGCACTACCTGCCTGCACCTACTACTCTGCCTGACGGTCACCCATTCCCTTCCTACCTGTGCAGCCTTTACCTGTGGTGTGACCAACTGATTAAACGTGATATCCATGATGTCCTCAGCATTGCGACTGCTCCAGTATGTATCCATTTGCAGGTCCAGTGCCACAATGCAGTCTGCCAGTAGCTGCAGCTGGATATACTTCCCGTACACATGGTCATCAGGGACACAGGATTTCCCACATAGTGCAGGAGGAGCATGCCATAGGGCCGAGCTGTGCTGTCATGACTTACCCTTGAATTAATTTAAATTAACTTAAATCAAATCAATACCACCAATTACACTACAATTAAATGATACACTCAAGGGCCCTTGGTTACTAGCACTCCCCGATATACAACAGAGACCTTAGAAATGATAACCACAAAAATTAAGACCTTCTAAACTTTATAAACTATTAACCTTGTAAGATTCGCAAAATTCCCACATTCCCCCAAGGTTATTAATAAAAGGGACCCTGCATGGACAATTTAAAAAGTGTACCGAAAAGATGGCATCCGCACCTCGTGACCAAAAAGCCTGTAAGATTTTAAAAAGTTTGGACTCTGCAACACAGAGCAGGCAGTTTCAGGAAATCGAAACTTAAAATGCATTTCTGTGAAAAGGACTTTGTGTTTGAAAAACCAAACAGTTAAGCAAACACTGAATATGCATTTTGTCAGATTGGAACAGATCAACCCAGTTAGGCCTAAGCATAAAGCCATTAGTTTGTCCGCATAAATAATCGGAAACAGCTTAAGGAAGCCACCAAGGCTGGACAGGCCGATTAAAATGCATTAATGACAATACAGCTCGGACATCAGGCCATCAGGTGCGATAAACGACCATTTAAAGAAAGTTAGTTTAGATGGTATAATCATTTAAAACAGCCCGCCAAAAGTTAAACAATGAACTGACCTGATTTGGCACGCAGATTAAGGGCCATCCGAAGGAGTATAATTGTAGGCCCATCAGTACCAATCTCTCTCTTACGCTCTCTTCTCTTGACTCTGACCTCTTGGGCTGCTGCCGCCCTCACTCGTGCCCTGGCCTCGTGGTGGTTTCTCTTCTCGCTCCCCGCATTGGGTGAATTACAGCCAAGGACAGCCATACCAATCACGGAGAGGGGAACGAGACCCGAGTCCAAAGTTACCCAGGACACCCGGGCCATGAAAGAGGGCAGAGGAAATGAGGTGAAACGAAACGAGACGAAGAACAAGGTAGAGACCCGACAAGAGCAGAGAAGAGCAGCAAAAGACGCATTGATAAAGACCGAGTGCCTAGTTATAAGCTGGTGCTTGGGGAAGAATTCATATTACGAATATGCTGGCGTTCTAAGAATGGGTAGAAAAATCTAAGCAGTGAAAACTGCCAACCGTCCCATAAACGCGACGTTACCGCCGACGACCGCCCGAGGGAGAAGAAGAAGAGAACACATCGCGATGAGACGACGACGGTAGCTGAGGAGAGGAAAGGTGTGCCGCAGCAACAACTCCAGCACCACGCCCTGAGACCACGTGGTGACGGAGTACCCCTAAGGACAGGAGGCCAAACCTCAAAACTCGCAACGGTTAAGGCAACAAGCCTTGGATTGGTGAGCATGAATTCCTGGCCCCTCATAGCTTAATCTAGTTAGGTATAGGGGGTGGGATAAGAATAAGGGGATTGTTAATGTAGTTGTTTTTCCCTCGATGTGCCATGTGTTTCCCATTCCCTGTATAAGTATAGTTATTTTGTTCATGCCTGTAATTGTTTACCAGTAATTTCTCATAAGACTGTGTTTGATTTTCTATTTTAATAAAATCTTGGTTTTTCTTACACCAAACCACTTGTCTACTCGATTTTTCTGTATTGCCGCCTGCACCTAAGTCCGATGTCTAGAACCCAGGGGCGTGGGAGCGATTCGAACCGCCCACCAACAGTCAGGGGCATAACTGACTGGGCGCATGCACCAACCCACCACCCCCTACAACCTTAACTGTCAAATTATAGAGTAGTATAATACTCACCTGGCCGTACTCACCCAATCAGCTGCTCCCTCTTGCCCGCGTTACTCCTTGGCCTAGAAATTGGATAAAGCCCGAAAATGGGCACGGGTATCGCCCAGCACCATGTGCCCGCGCCCGATCAAAGTGGTGCAGGCAGCACACAAAATTCATGCTGCCTGCTCATTATAATGACTGCAGGGCTGATCTCAGCGCTAAACGTGCTGCTGATTGGCTTAATGCTCAACAGGGGGGCGGGGCCAATATCAGGTGCAGCCTACTGGCCAATAAAGTTTGTCTCGGCTCACTGCACTACTTAAAGGGGAGGTGCTTTGTTGCAGAAGCACCTCATTGTCATTCTAAATAGAGCCATGGCCCAACAGCCAAGGGAAAGGTCAAGAAGATTTTCTGATGCAGCACTGGAGGCCTTCGTCCTGGGGGTACAAAGATGTCGTGAGGTCCTCTACTCGCAGGGGAGCAGGAGGCCTTCAAGGCTGAAAAACCGAAGGCTGTGAGTGAAGATCACTCATGCCATCACTGCAACAAGTGTTGTCACCAGGACCTGGATACAGTGCCGCAAAAAGATTAATGGCCTCACATGGTCAAGGTGAGTGAATGCATCATCAAATGCCATATCCCAACATCGGTACCATAAGCCCATCCCAAACCTGCGACATCTTCCACCTAGAAGGACAAGGGCAGCAGGTACATGGGAACACCACCACTCCAAGTTCCCCTCCAAGTCACACACCATCCTGACTTAGAAGTATATCACTGATCCTTCATCGTTGCTGGGTCAAAATCCTGGAACTCCTTCCCTAACAGCACTGTGGGAGTGCACCACACGGATTGCAGTTTAAGAAGGCGGCTCACCACCACCTTCTCAAGGGCAATTAGGGATGGGCAATAAATGCTGGCCTTGCCAGCGCCGCCCACATCCCATAAACAAATTTTTAAAATGCCTCACACACTGCTCAATGCACCACACCCCATCACTCATCTAACAACAATCTCTATCAATCACCACTGATACCTTACAATCATAGCTTCACTTCACCCTCACACACGTACCACTGCTGCAAGACTCACACCCACATCTTACACCTTGAACACACTGCCAGCTATTCAACCATGGCAGGCGCATCACCCAAACACATTGCATCACACTCACTGACGCACTCACTTTCTCTTGTCGGCAAAGGAGGCACACAACCACCAGGAGCACCAGCAGACAGGTGGAAGGCAAACTAGACTTCAGAACCTCATGGAGCTGGAGGAAGCAGTTCTCAAAATAACTGGAGGGACAGTCACAGAGTCCATGGCAAGCAGGGAAGTGGAAAGCATTGCTGATGATGATGGTATGCTCATACCTTCTTCTCACATCCCACTTCCCCTCATCCCACAATCTCTTCTCCCTTACAAGCTGCTGATCCTGTATGCATAGGTATCTTGCTTTACCCCCTCCCCTCACCACAACCGACCCTTGTGCCTTTCTGTATTCAGGTATCCAAGAACTGCCAGCAGCCCAGCATGTCCCTGAAGTGATGGAGGATGAAAATGATGGAGGAGAGGAAGACACACCAGCACTGCATCTGCCACTCACAGACACCAGCTCAGAAAATGGCACTGCATGTACCTTTACAGGGTAGTATAGAGGCGGGATCTGCACGTGGTGAGTCACTGGGCATGAGTTGGCTGCAGCCAGGCCAGGGGGAAAGGGTAGCTCAGGTGCCAGCTCCCCAGAGGGTGAGTTCGCACACAAGTTCTGCTGCATAAGGCTCAGATGATGACCTCAATGGGGCAGCCTTCAGAAGAAGGGTGATGGGTATGCACACAGTAATGCTTGGTGCAATGGCAAGCCTGCCAAAGAACCTCTTGTCAAGGAGCATGGGGGAGTCCAGCTCCAACATTGCACGGGGCTTTGTGTGGAGCTTGGAGCCTATGAGTTCCAGGATGGAAATGATGGGCAACTCCATGAAAGACCTTGTGGACCCAGCCATGATGCTGCTGATCTATACACAAAAGGCATCAAGGCGTATGGGGAGAGAGCAGGATTATGGTATTGAGATAGAGGATCATCCATGATCATATTGAATGGCGGAGCAGGCTCGAAGGGCCGAATGGTCTACTCCTGCTCCTATTTTTCTATGTTTTATGTTTCTTTTGCAGCACAGGCAGAAACGACCTAATGTCTCAGTGTTGCAGTGGAAGCTCAGACTGCTGCCATCATGGCTGGGTTTATGAGTGTGGAAAGGGGCTTGTAGGGTCTCACAGCAGTCCAGAAATCTGTCACTCAACAGATGGCTAGGAATGCTGAGGCGCCGCCGCAAGTGAGTGGCAGTTGCTCAGTGGAGCAAGAACCTGCTGTCCTCTCTCAGGATGACAACATTCCTACTCCCACCATGGTCACTAAGCCAGTGCCCTTGCTGCTGCCTGTCATAGAGCCAGCCCAGACTGTTGACGCCATGCAGATGTGATGCAGTCTACAGCTGGGCCTACTAGGCCCAGAGCTGCTCGAGATCATCCTGCAAGGCCATCTGCAGTCTCGTCCACTGAAAGTCAGCAGCCTTCCACCAGCTATGCTGCAGCCACTGGGGGAGCACTTTGTAGGAGAACTAGAGTAGGAAAAAATACATGAAAGACAGACACTAAGGGCTAGATTTTCAGTTGCTTGCGCCAGCAGTTAGCGCCTTAAGAGAAGTGATTTTCGGGCGCTATGTGTGTAGCGCCTGGGCGCAGCGCAGTTTGCGCCCCGCCCCAAATTAAGTTGCCCGTTAGCGCCGGCGCAAAGTTTAGCGCCCGCCCGGATGCGCGCGCAGAAAATGACGTCACATCCTCGTGCAACGCCCTTTGGCCGCCCCGAATCCAAACTTCAGTCGGACCGCCCCATTGTGCGCCTGGCGTCCAGAGCGTTTGTAAAATGGAACGCAACACACCCTGGGGAGCGCAAATTAAAGGGCACTCGTACAAAAGGCACTCTGCATGTGTTGTGTGGAAGTAAGCTATGTGTTGTTCTGAACAGTCTATTGTAGGGCGCCAATCGTTCTTCTGAACAGTCTATTTTATTTTCCGGGCACCAATCATTATTCCTCCTCCTCCTCCTCCTCCTCCTCCTCCTCCTCCTCCTCCTCCTCCTCCTCCTCCTCCTCCTCCTCCTCTGAAAAAAATACATGCACCCTTCCCCTTTAAGAGCTCACTGGCACCAGTGTCTGCCGTGCGCTGCGCCCGAGCTCGGGTGTTGCGCTCTCCACCGCCGGCTTAGCGCCTAAAGATACTAGTGGAACGCCTCTTTTAGCGCTCCACCAACCTCTTAGGGCGAAGCCACTGAATTTCCGGCAACGGGGCGCTACTTTGGGGCGGGCGATAACTTCGGGCGGGCGCTAAGCTTAGCGCCCCAAAACTGTCTATACTGAAAATCTAGCCCTAAGGGAATCCACATGGGTGATTAGTTGATTTTGTTCTTTTGGTTTGGCTTTGATAAATTTATAAATTATGTTTGGAATGTGTGTTTTGTGATGGTTCGCATTTCAGCTTTGTGTCCAGGAGGATGCTGTGATGTTCTGTGACAGAGGGATGGTAAGATGGGGAAGTGATGAGCAACGGGGTTTCATTCACTGGAACCGGAGTCAGATGAGATGCTCACGGACTGCTCGTCTGGAATGGGGATCTGCAGCCTGCCACCTCCCTTCCTCTTCCTCCTCATCCTCTTCCTCCTCTTCCTCTTCCTCTTGAGATGGTCGAGGAACCCGTGGTGGCAAGGGCTGTGCCACGTTGTGGAGCATGCAGCAGACCCTCACGAAATGGGGCACCTGCTCTGGTATGTACTGGAGCCATAGCCATAGAAGATAGGAGCAGGAGTAGGCCATTCGGCCCCTCGAGCCTGCTCCACCATTCAATGAGATCATGGCTGATCATTCAAATTCAGTACCCTGTTCCTGCCTTCTCCCATATCCCTTGATCCCTTTAGCCTTAAGAAACATATCCAACTCCTTCTTGAATATATTTAATGAACTGGCCTCTACTGCCTTCTGTGGTAGAGAATTCCACAGGTTCACCACTCTCTGGGTGAAGAAATTCCTCCTCATCGCAGTCCTAAATGGCCTACCCCTTATCCTTAGACGATGACCCCTGGTTCTGGACTCCCTGGCCATCGGAAACATTCTTCCTGCATCTAGTCTGTCCAGGCCTGACAGAATTTTATAGGTTTCGATGAGATCCCCTTTCAATCTTCTAAACTCCAGTGAGTATAAGCCCAATCGACACAATCTCTCCTCATACGTCATTCCTGCCATCCCAGGTATCAGCCTGGTGAATCTTCGCTGCACTCCTTCCATGGCAAGAACGTCCTTCCTCAGATAAGGCGACCAAAACTGCACACAATACTCAAGGTGCGGTCTCACCAAGGCCCTGTACAACTGCAGCAAGACATCCTTGTTCCTGAACTCGAACCCTCTTGCTACGAAGGCCAACATACCATTTGCCTTCTTAACCGTCTGCTGCACCTGCATGCTTACCTTCAGCGACTGGTGCACAAGAACACCCAGGTCTCTTTGCACTTCCCCTTCTCCCAATCTATTGCCATTCAAATAATCATCTGCCTTCCTGTTTTTGCCACCAAAGTGGATAACCTCACATTTATCCACATTATAGTGCATTTGCCATGTTTCTGCCCAATCACCCAACCTGTCCAAATCGTACTGGAGTTTCACGACCTCCTCCTCACAGCATACCCTCCCACCCAGCTTTGTGTCGTCTGCAAATTTGGAGATATTACATCCAATTCCCTCGACAAGATCATTCATATATATATTGTGAACAGCTGGGGTCCTAGGACCGATCCTTGTGGTACCCCACTAGTCACTGCCTGCCACTCGGAAAATGACCCGTTTATTCCAATTCTTTGCTTTCTATCCGCCAACCAGTTCTCTATCCAAGTCAATACTTTGCCCCCAATCCCATGTGCCTTAATTTTGCACACTAATCTCTTATGTGGGACCTTATCGAAAGCCTTCTGAAAGTCCAAATACACCACATCCACTGGTTCTCCCTTATCTATTTTACCAGTTACATCCTCAAAAAATTCCAGTAGATTAGTCAAGCACGATTTACCTTTTGTAAATCCATGTTGACTTTGTCTGATCCTGTCACTGCTTTCCAAGTGCTCTGCTATTACATCTTTTATAATGGACTCTAGCATTTTCCCCACTACCGATGTCAGGCTTACCGGTCTATAACTCCCCGCTTTTTCTCTACCACCTTTTTTGAATAGTGGGGTAACATTAGCTGTCCTCCAATCCATGGGTACTGTTCCAGAGTCTATCGAGTTCTGGAAGATGACCAGCAATGCATCTACTATCTCTAGGGCCACTTCCTTAAGTACCCTAGGATGTAGATTATCAGGCCCTGGGGATTTATCGGCCTTCAGTCCCATCAATTTTCCTAACACCATTTCCCTACAAATACTGATTTCTTTCAGTTCCACCCTTTCCTCAGACCCTATGTTCCCCGGCATCTCTGGGAGGTTTTTTGTGCCCTCCTTTGAGAAGACAGAACCAAAATATGTATTTAATTGGTCTGCCATTTCTTTGTTCCCCATTATAAATTCCCCTGATTCTGACTGCAAGGGGCCTACGCTTGACTTCACCAATCTTTTTCTCTTCACATATCTATAAAAGCTTTTACAGTCAGTTTTTGTGTTCCCTGAAAGCTTACTCTCATATTCTATTTTCCCCTTCTTAATTAATCCCTTTTTCCTCCTTTGTTGAATCCTAAACTGCTCCCAATCCTCAGGATTATTGCTTTTTCTGGCCAATTTATATGTCCTCTCCTTGGATGTTATGCTATCTCTAATTTCCCTTGGGCTTCTCCCAAGCAGCCAAGGTAGTGGAATCGTTGCTTTTGCACCCCGATGGTCTGGTCGATAACATTCCTCATGGTAGCATGGCTGTCATTAAATGAGTGCTGGCCATGAGTGGTGGGGTTGCGGATAGGAGTCATCAGCCAGGTGTAGAGAGGATAGGCCTTGTCTGCGAACAGCCACCCTTGGGTTCAATGGGGTGGCTGGAAGACTGCTGGCACATCAGACTAGCGCAGGATGAAGGCATCATGACTGCTGCCAGTAACCAGGCATTTACCTTCATGATGCACTGGGCGTGGTTGCATAACAACTGTACATTAAGTGAATGGTAGCCTTTGCGGTTGCGGAACATCTCAGGATTGATGTGCGGTGTCCGCAAAGTCACATGTATGCAGTCGATGGCGTCCTGCACCAGAGAGAAGACAATGAATTTCCTTCTCTTGGAGTACAGAGCCTCTGTGACCTCCCGGATGCAGCGATGGACGACAAATTGAGAGATGATTGCTGTGTCTCTTGCTCCAGACTGGAAGTATCCGGTGACAAAAGAATTGAGGGCCACGGTAACCTTGAAGGCTACTGGGAGAGCCGTGGTTGCCCTGCTCTGAGGCTGCAGGCCTGGTTGCAGAAGGTGGCAGAGGTCTGTGACCACCTCCTTGGTGAAGCGGAGCCTCCTAATACACTGCTCCTAGCTTAGGTGCAGGTGGAAGTGCTCCTTGTAGACATCAGGTGGTTATGGCCTCCAGCTGAGAGCCCCCCCCTGCCCCTCCTCCTCCTCCCTCTGTGAGCATTTTGCTGTCTTCTTCGCTGCCTCCACTCCACCTGTCTGTCAAACTCGAGCGCAAGGGGGGCTGCGAGTAGAGCCTCCATGACTGGGAGCAAGTGGTGTGAGCAGAAGCCTTTAAATGAGAAGCAAGGCATTCTCCACTTGCAGCAACACTCCCTGTCGCCTCAGCAACTTTAAATAACTTTAGAAAGCTGCAAACAGTTGCACAAACTTACACAGAGCCAGTCGAACTGAAAAAACAAGTCAGCTGCAAGTTGTTGATGATCCCTTTAAATAGCACTGCTGTGTGGGGGCGGGGGGGCGGTCCTTCCTGCTGCTGAACGCATGGTCAGCTGGTTGTGTTTAATAGACGGTGTTAAATGGAGCGGCAATGTCGAAAATGGCAGATTGTGCATCAAATTAGCATTGCAAACTCATTGACGTCACGATCTGCTTCATCTAAATATCTAGAGTGAGTGCAGGCAATGGTAGTGCTGCCGGCTTGCCCAAAATGGCGGCCGCTGCAGGACCCGCCGGAAGTGGGCGGAAGCGAGGCGGCATTCATTTTTTCTTCTAACACAGCCTTAACGGCTTTAACGACCAGCACTAAAGGCCCCAATTTCGCGGCCCTTGTTATTAATTTTAAAAATATTTTTATTGTAGAGTCACCATTTTCGAAATTTAGAACAAGCCTATGAAATGGCCATGGACATCTCATAGATCATCAACCTTGGTTATATAACACTTAGGGTACTGCGTACAGTTGTGGTTGCCATATTGCAAAAAGGAATTAGAGGCACTGGAGAGGGTGCAGAAGATTTACAAGGATGATACCAGAAATGCGAGGGTATACATATCAGGCTGATGGGTGACCTAATAGAGGTCATAAAAATTATGAAAGGTTTTGATAGAGTGGATACAGAGAGAATGTTTCCACTTGTGGGGAAGAGCATAACTAGAGGCCATCAGTATAAGATAGTCACCAAGAAATCCAATAGGGAATTCAGAAGAAACTTCTTTACCCAAAGAGTGGTGAGAATGTGGAACTCGCTACCACAGGGCATGCTTGGAACGAATAGTGTAGGTGTATTTAAGGGGAGGCTAGACAAGCATATGCGGGAAAAGGGAACATAAGAACATAAGAAGTAAGAACAGGAATAGGCCATATGGCCCCTCGAGCCTGCTCCGCCATTCAATAAGATCATGGCTGATCATCGAACTCAACTCCACTTTCCCGCCTGATCTCCATATCCCTTGATTCCCCTACAGTCCAAAAATCTATCAATCTCAGCCTTGAATATACTCAAAGACTCAGCATTCACAGCCCTCTGGGGCAGAGAATTCCAAAGATTCCCAACCCACCGAGTGAAGAAATTCCTCCTCATCTCAGTCTTAAATGGCCTACCCCTTATCCTGAGACAATGCCCCCTAGTTCTAGACTCTCCAGCCAGGGGAAACAACCTCTCAGCATCTACCCTGTCAATCCCCTTCAGAATCTTGTATGTTTCAATGAGATCACCTCTCTTTCTTCTAAGCTCCAAAGAGTATAGGCCCGTTCTACACAATAGAGGGTTATGCTGATAGATTTAGATCAGGAAAGATGGGAGGAGGCTTGTGTGGAGCATAAACATCGGCATAGACTGGTTGGGCTGAATGGCCTGTTTTTGTGTCGTATATCCTATGTAATCCTATGTAATGGATTGTGGGTGAGAAATAGAAAAGTGACACTGATGCAGTATATGGTACTGTTCTGAGACGGTTAAGATGTGATAACATGCATTGTACTCCACTGGAATTTCTATGATGTACCAGTGAATCTCCATAGTTAGACAGGGGAATAAATTGCCCTGAAATTCCGTGGGCCATTTATGCCGGTGTTGTGACTCTGAGCCGGGTCTTCCAGCTGCCAATGTTTTCCAGCACTATTTTCCAATGCTGTAAATTGGAGGGTCAGCTCATTTCAATAATGCATTTGCCGTTCAGTAGCACAACTCCTGTGTAACATAGGTGTAGTGCAAGGTGGGGGCAGGGGGGCTTGGAAATGAGGAGTGCAGCCTTTTATAAAATCAAGAATGGCTGAAGATTATAGAAAACCGGAAGAACAGTAAGTAAATAGAAAAGTGTTTGATGCAGTGAGTTGACTGTCAGCTGACTATAATGCATGGCTTATCCAAGATTTTGTGCCACATTTAAAGTATGTCTTCAGGGGAAGGATCTGGCTGAGGCACCCAAAGGGAGGAGCAGGGCATTGGAAGGAGGCGGAAGAGAAGAGCACAACATTTCAGAGACACCGCCCTTCACACACTCTAGAATGAAATGCAGGAAAGGAGAGAAAGGCTGCTGATTGCCCATGGAAAGGAACTTCAAAAAATGTTGTGCATTGAGGCAAATGGCAGTCACACGGAATGGCATCTCTTCCACCCCCAGAACTGCAGCCCAGTGTCTATAAAAGTTCAACGACTTGATGAGGGCAGGCAAGGTAACATACCGACAATGGACCCAATTCTTTCTTGGGCACACTGGTGCCAGCACACTGTTCACCCTTTAAAATTAATAGCTGCACAAGTCATCCTTCCCACTGTACTGTGGTTAAGGAGATCACTAACACAGGATCTTACAGAACATGGTGTCATCTCTCTAATCAGCAGTTACTTGCACACAGAACCATAAAATCCATTCCTTCACTTTAACAGGGCAACAGCTGTGTGAAACAACAGAAAATGCTGGAAAAACTCAGCAGGTCAGGCAACATCCGTGGAGAGAAATTTGAGTTGACGTTTTGGGTCGAACCCTTCTTCAAAACTGGAAAGAAAAGAAAATAGATCAAAGGCAGGGCTGCGATCGGACAAAAGAAGTGAAAGAAACAAAAGTAGTAAAAGAGACAATAAAAGGTATTCGAAGCTAGACGAGGTGGTAATAGGCTGAGATTAGGTGAGAAGTGTACTGGCAAGAAAAAATGTAATAGGGGCCGAGGTTATGATCTGAAATTGTTGAACTCGATATTGAGGCCGGAAGGCTGCAGAGTGCCTTTTCGTGGGCTATGTGGAACAATCTTTGTCCCAGTCCTACTCGGGTCACCTCCCTCACCTCTTTTTCTGATACATTGATGACTGTATCGGTGCCGTTTCCTGCTCTCGCCCGAACTTGACAATTTCATTCACTTTGCCTTCAATTTCCACCCTCCCCTCACCTTCACATGGTCCATCTCTGACTCTTCCCTTCCCTTCCTCGACTTCTCCGTCTCCATCTCTGGGGATCGGTTATCGACCAATATTCACTACAAGCCCACTGACTCCCACAGCTACCTGGACTACACTTCCTCCCACCCCGCCTGCTGTAAGGACTCTATTCCATTCTCCCAGTTTCTCCGTCTTCGCCGTATCTGCTCTGACGATGCCACCTTCCACACCAGTGCTTCAGACATGTCTTCCTTTTTCCGCAACCGAGGATTCCCCTCTACCGTGGTTGACACTGCCCTCGACCATGTCAGTTCTATCTCCCGCACTTCTGCCCTCACCACTGCCCCTCCCTCCCGGAACCACGATAGGGTTCCCCTTGTCCTCACCTTTCACCCCACCAGCCTCCACATTCAACGGATCATCCTCCGGCATTTCCGCTACCTCCAAAGTGATCCCACCACCAAACGTATCTTCCCCTCCCCTCCCCTTTCAGCATTCCATAGGGACCGCTCCCTCCGAGACACCCTAGTCCACTCCTCTATCACCCCAAACAGCCCTTCACCTTCGCCTGGCACCTTCCCGTGCAAGCGGAGGAGATGTAACACCTGCCCCTATACCTCCCCGCTTCCCACTGTCCAGGGCCCCAAACACCCCTTCCAGGTGAAACAGCGATTTATCAGCAAATTTGGAAATGTTACATTTAGTCCCCTCATCCAAATCATTGATATAGATTGTGAATAGCTGGGGCCCAAGCACCAATCCTTGCGGTACCCCACTAGTCACAGCCTGCCATCCTGAAAAAGACCAGTTTATCCCTACTCTTTGTTTTCTGTCTGTTAACCAATTCTCAATCCATGCTATTATATTACCCCCAATTCCATTTGCCCTAATTTTGTTCACCAACCTCTTGTGTGGGACCTTATCGAAGGCCTTCTGAAAATCCAGATATACCACATCTACCGGTTCCCCTTTGTCTACTCCACTTGTTACATCCTCAAAGAATTCCAATAGGTTTGTCAAACAGGATTTCCCTTTCATAAATCCATGTTGACTCTGCCCAATCTTACTATTAGTTTCTAAGTGCCCAGTTATTGCATCCTTTATAATAGATTCTAGCATTTTCCCAACTACTGATGTGAGGCTAACAGGTCTGTAGATCCCCGTTTTCTCTCTCCCTCCTTTCTTAAATAGCGGGGTTACATTTGCTATCCTCCAATCTGCAGGAACCATTCCAGAATCTATAGAATTTTGGAAGATGACAACCAATGCGTCCACTATTCCAATGGCCACCTCTTTCAAAACCCAAGGATGTAGGTCACCCAGTCCTTGGGATTTATCGACTTTTAGTCCCATTAATTTTGCTAGTACTGTTTTTTTACTAATAATAATTTCTTTAAGTTCCTCATTCTCGTCACACCCTTGGTTTTCTGCATATCACAGAGCTGAGCACATAGGAATGAAAGCCATGGAGCCGTTGGGGAAACACTCTGTTCTAGTTGTGGGAGCTATCAGTAGGTCAGTGCAGGTGGTAGGATGCACACTTAGATAGTCGCCAAAGCAACCCTGTGAAGCAGCAGACAGCCACTAGTTTCCATGTCCTACTTTGTATCCTTACTCTCAAGAGGTTTAGGCTCATCCATGCTTAACTTATGCTCTCTTTTCTTGTAGATCCACCACAGCAATGGGGGGTAGAGGATGATGAAGAGAAATAAAATGATGATGGTGAGGAGGAGGAGCAGGAGGGAAGAAAATTCTTCCTCATGAACTATGATGAAGATGTGAAGAAAAAGGATTTTGAGGACAGGACCACACAGGAGTCCCAGGAGCAAGATCCTCCCCATAGCTCTCTGCTGCATCTTTCTAGATATCACTCCCTGCATCACCTGCTTTCTCAAATATCACACACCAGATCAGATACTCTCACCTGGGGAATTAGATAGCATTAGTGAGGATATGATAAAGAGAACACAAAGGAGCTGGAGGAATAGGAAATGGGCAAGGATGTGCCCCCTTCCCAGCGGAAGCAGAAAAGCCGGCTCCTCTGGCTTTGGAGTTGTGAGACCTTGATTTCATGGGTACTCGCTTGAAAAGAAGGATGTTCAAACATCACAATTACAAGCAGGATGTGTCAATTATTTCACCATTGTTTAAAACATTAAGTAATATTAGTGACTCAACAGAACAAAATAATTATGAATACGCATTCAGTCATTATGGCAAACTATCCCTCGTATGCACAAATTAAATTCCTTTGTATTGCAATTAGAGAAAAACATTCAGAATTTTTAAAAGAGGTTTTAGGATTTCCAAAGTAATTTAGGCAATTTTAAAGGTGTATTGGCTTTCAGAACATTACACTTATTGGCCTGGAAATTGCGGTTGGAGGTTTGCTGCCTACATACGCCTTTGAACCGCAAGAAAACTCCATACATAGCTGCTGTCTCCGGAGCTTCGGACACTTACGCTCCTGGGCCTGCAGTGAAGGCCCACGCATCCCAGGGGCACAGATGGTTCACAAGCGTCCCTGGGATCACATGGGCCAGGCCAACCAATAAAAAAGGGAGATTCTCATTATGCTTATGGGGATCCATTTGTGTGCGGAATCCCCGTAAGCATAATAAGAATCACCTAATAAATACAATTTCACAGAACTTAAATAAAAATACATGATTACAGATTCAAAATTAATTAAAATACCCTTTAATTAAAACATTTAAAATAAAAATTTAATGTTTTGAGAAATAAATGTAAACATTTTTAAACGGGTCAAAAATAACCTAAACTAATTTTAAATGTAAGTGAATGTTTGAATCATTGAAAATTTTTTATTTTAACATTTATTTTAACCCTTACACTGGTCAAAGGCCTTATGCCTGCTTTTACCAGGCATAAGGGTTTGGTGGGTATTCGCTGGGCAGTAGTTGGGCAAATAGCCCAACTCTGCACCAGTGAAAGTGAATGTGAAGTGGATGGGTATGAGCGGTCAAGGAGAAACTTGACAGATCGCAAGTTCCAGGTTGTTGCGTATGTGCATCGCACGTGGAAACCCGGAACCTGCGGAGCACTTACAACGGCATACGTTGTCATAGGCCCAGTAAAATCTGGGCCAATAGCTTGCGTCAGTAAAAACAAGGGGGGAGAAATACGGTATCGCCCCGTTTGGGGTGCAATTATCGGCCGGGCGCAAAGTTTAGCACCTGGCGCTAATTATCGCCTCCGACTGCAAACTTGGCTTCTATCGCCCCTGGAGGTGATTGGAGCACTAAATCAGGCGTTACACACCTCTCTTAAGGTGCCAACGCCGAGGAGCGAGGCGCTACCTCAGAGCGTTGGCGAAGCTCATGTGATGTCAGTCAGCAATGGAACACAGACACATTGGTGCCGGCCAGTTCTTAAAGGGGAGGGTCGATCTTGCTCTCCATCCACACCCTGCTCATTGCAGCCTTGAATCTTGGTCTGGAGAGACCTGTACATCAAATCTGCTGGAAAGAACAATGGAGAGACCCAGGGAAAGAGCTCAGAGTGCAGCCCCCATAGTCTCTTCTAAATCGATACAAGGAAGGGCAAATCAAAATCAACCTGCAAAGTGCTGCGCAGTGCCCAAAATTCCTTCACACAGTGTTGAATCTCTCCAGAAGTCTCTCTCTCTCTCTCAGAATGTGTGGTGCAAAAATGTCACCGACAAAAAAAGGCAGGAAGCAGTTGCCTTTAAATAACGCTCCCCTAGTCCCTTTCTGACAGCATAACGCTCCCCTCAACCAGTCGTTGCTAGTGGCAGGCAGTAAGGCAGGGGGTGCCACTCAATTTCCGGTCCGGGGCACTAACGGGGCGTTGCGCACTCGACTGACATCACAATCTGTCGGCGCAGGAGATCGTGGCGGTAGTGTTTAGCGCTGCCGCAAAATGTCTAGTTAATTTTGCGAGCGGCACAAACATCGCTGTGCCCGGGCACTAGTTACTTTGAGCCCCATTAGCGCCCTCTTAAGGCGCTAGCGGGAGGTGCAAACAACTGAATTTTTCCCCCAAGGGATATTAGCCTAGAAATTGTTTTTGATGATATTACTGGCCAAATGCTTATCATCTTGGTATGACCTTCTCTGACCATTATTTTAACATAGGTATTAAACAACTTACTTAAAATCGATTATTGGGCTGGATTTTGCTGTGAAAATAACGGTGAGGCTAACAGCGCTCACCGTTTTTTATGCGCAAATTGGACAACAACTTCAGGCGAGCGCAGATGCGCAGTTAAACGCAAAAATCCGGAAGTTGCTGTCCTAAATGCACAGCTCCTCCGTAAGCAGTGCGAAAACAACATCTTGCCACCTGGCTCCCCATTCAAATGTATTGAACGGTGAGAAGTTCCTCTACTGATGTCATAGATGCAGACTAAACTCAATACAAAAAATTAGCGCTTGTTCATTCCAGTCTAAATACCCTTTTAATGGCATGATAAGTCTTAATTATAGCCAAACAACCTCTCTGGCACTGAAAATTAACTTTTACAAGTGTGGAGTCTCATTCCTTCAGATTTTAATTATTGTTGGGAGATTTAAAATAAATATAATTTATTTTTGCTTAGTCTCTTTTATCTTTCTCTCTTAATTCAATCTTTCTTTCCCTCTCTTTATTTTGCTTTCTGTACCTGATTTGACATTGAATTCACTATTCTAACCTACACTTCCTGGTTCAGACTCTGCATGCTCATTAACAATTTTTCAATCTGATTGGTTAAGGAGATACACAGTTGCTTGCCCTTTACACACAGGTCCCAGATGCCCTTTAGAGGCCGCTGTGCCATTTCGATGCCCCGCTGACAGCAACTTACCATAGAAAACCACATAGAAATTCTATGGTCAAGTGCAAGTCTAACTTTCGCTGCTCATAGTAAAAACTAGCCCATTTAATGGCTTCACTAAATGAGTGGACCATACAATGTCATAAATCGCATTAAACATTTATCTAGTAATGTCACCAACAATAATTTCTAAGCTACTTTCTCTTAAAAACAAGGCAGTATGTATCAAAACAATTATACATATCACAGATGATGTCACTTCAAGAAAAACAAAATAGGGCTCAATTTTGCCAGGCTCGAGGAGGCGGGATTGGAGGCATGTGAGTTGTTAAAATCACCAAAAATGACGGGCGGGCCCGATCTCACCTCCATCCCACCTCCGAGCAATTTTCCCAAATGCGTGTTTTCTGACCCCCTTTCCATCCCGCCTCTTGGAGGCGGGATAGGCCCTTAAGGCCCTTAACAACCACTTAATTGCCTCTATAATCCCATTTAGAGAGGCCTTTCCGGCTTTAACACATTTTCCCCATCCTACACGCCTCCTCTGGAACACGCCAGGTAATACTGGTGGCCTCACAAGTGGATTGCTTACTCACAGCTGCAGCTCCACCATTACAAAGGAGCTTTCACCAATTATCATTTGCAGGTGGCAGAACTTTGTTGCTTCAGGTCTGGGGGAACTTTTAGCAGGCATACTCAGTGTTGTGGAAGTTTGGAGCCTGACACCCATCTCCAGTGTGACTTCCTGGGAAACCCCTCTCCCCACCTTGACTAAGCGCTTCCTCAACTGAGGCATATACCAGAAGCATGGCGACCATTTAATTCCTTTTCTCCTGGACATCAGATTTGGATGCAGACCAGCCGCGGCAGCAGCAGAACCATGAGCAACAGCAGCACCAACAGCAGGAGCATCAACAGGAGCGCCAAGCTGCTAGTCACCCACCTGAAGATGCACAGGCCAGAAGGCGCCAGCGCGTGACAACATTGCTGCCTGGGATGCAAGGGATGCACTTATCCTGGCCAGATTTGCTTAGCCTGCACAAACAAACACTTGAGTCTCGCTCCTTCTTACCAGAGTATCGACAATGGACAAGAACCTGTGGAATCCTATCTCTCTGACCACCATTCTGACAATCGCAAGGCGCCATAAGCCCTCAATGTGAAAGTCCTATTTGTGAAATGACACAGGCCACAACTTCAACAGTTTGCCATCAAAACAATTTATAATACAATAACAATGATGGCTGGTCCAAAAACAAAACAACACAGCACCCAAGTGACTACCCTTGTGACTACTTGTGCTTTATCTTCCTCTTATGCATGCTCCTACGTGATGCTTCCCCTATGGCTTCAGCAGATGTAGAGGTCCCTTGCTCACTCTCTTGCTGCTCCTGTCTCGACGCCTTTGGCAGGTGTCCTCTGGGGTGGTGAACCTGTGCGGGTTTGCCAACAGTCTGCTGCTCCTGCAGCTCTGCAGGAGCTGAGACGCCCATTTCTGTTGGGTGAGGACTCTGGTGGGGCTCTGACTGAGGGCTTTGCTGTGGCACGGTCGTGTGAGCGCTTGGAGAGGAGCCCCCACTTCCTTGTTGTATGCCACCAACATCCCTCTCATGGGTCAGCCCCATTTCAGAGCTAGCAAGCGGTTGACAGCACCTTGCTGCACTGCAGGGGGGCCATGAGAACCCATTTCTGCACTGGAAGTCCTACTCCAGAGGACTTGCATGAAGGTCTGGTTTGCTTGCTCAATAGCTGACCATTGCTCCTCAAGAGATATCATTCTATTCTGAACAATGACCATGATTTCAATACCCTGGCGACTAAGCTCCTCCATGGATGTAGCCATCCTCTCCTCTACGGTAGCCAGCCTTACCATGGAGGTAGTCATCCTTTCCATGTAGGTTGCCATCCTTTCCGCGATGCTGCGTTCATGCGCCAATGCCTCCACAATGGCTCTGCTCATGTTCGCGATGGACTCCTCCATTCACTCCACACTTGCAGTGACCCTGGAGACAAAACCTGCCAGAGGCTCCTGCACCTGTTCCTGGAGTTCCAGCACCGCTCTCCTTCTGGATGGACCCGGAGGCACAGGATCGACATACAGCAGAGCCGAGCTGGCAGAGTCCTGCGCCCTCCTGCGACTCTCCACTGCTGTCCCTGTCTCCACCATCTGCTGATGCTCACTTGTGAGCTGTAATACACCAGGGGGGAAAAATTCAGTTGTTTGCGCCTCCCGTTAGCGCCTTAAGAGGGCGGTAATGGGGCGCAATGCAACTAGCGCCCGGGTGCAGCGATATTTGCGCCGCTCCGAAATTAACTAGACATTTTGTGGCAGCGCTAAACACTACCGCCACGATCTCCTGCACCGGCAGATTGTGATGTCGGTCGAGTGCACAACGCCCCGTTAGTGCCCCAGATCAGAAATTGAGTGGCGCCCCCTGCCTTACCGCCTGCTGCTAGCAAAGACAGGTTGAGGGGAGCGTTATGCTGTCAGAAAGGGACTAAGGGAGCGCTATTTAAAGGTGACCGCTTCCTGCCTTTTTTTGTCGGTGACATTTTTGCACCACCCATTCTGAGAGAGAGAGAGACTTCTGGAGAGATTCAACGCTGTGTGAAGGAGTTTTGGGTACTGAGCAACACTTTGCAGGTTGATTTTGATTTGCCCTTCCTTGTATCGATTTAGAAGAGACTATGGGGGCTGCACTATGAGCTCTTTCCCTGGTTCTCTCCATTGTTCTTTCCAGCAGATTTGATGTACAGGTCTCTCCAGACCGAGATTCAAGGCTACAATGAGCAGGGTGTGGATGGAGTGCAAGATCGACTCTCCCCTTTAAGAACTGGCCAGCACCAATGTGTCTGTGTTCCATTGTTGGCTGACATCACATGGGCTTCGCCAGCGCTCTGAGGTAGCGCCTCGCTCCTCGGCGTTAGCGCCTTGAGAGAGGTGTGTAGCGCCTGATCTCCAATCACCTCCAGGGGCGATAGAAGCCAAGTTTGCAGTCGGAGGTGATAAATAGCGCCAGGCGCTAAACTTTGCGCCCGGCCGATAATTGCGCCCCAAACGGGGCGATATCGAATTTCTCCCCCCAGGTGACAACACTAATCTATCTTGCGAAGGTCCCACCGAGGTGTGAGTGTTTGCGCTGGTGATGGGTGCACTGGATTCTGCTGAAACTGCACCCTCAGAGGTTGCAGCTTCCTCTGAGGAGTCTGGCAGCTCAGGCTATTCCTCCTGGATAGTGGGGATGGGGGCTTTCAATGGTCCTGTGGGGAGTAAAGGAAAGAGTTAGAGATGTGAGACCAAGGTTACGTGCACTTTGAATATTGCAGATGATCATAAGTCAATCTATTAGACCATCAGAATCATTATCAGTGACTCATGCTATGTCAATGAGAGAGATTCCAAACTATTCTGTCACCAGCTTGCTGTGATGCGCCCGTCTGTCCGTCCCCCACTTAGTATCCTCCTCGATCCCAGCAATTTCCAGGGCCGCCTCCTCCCAGGGGGAGAGCTGGTCTACTGAGGGTGGCCCTCCTCCTGTCCTCGCTCTTTCCCTCTTATTGTGGGCTCTCTTTTCCTGCATTGAGGGACACAAGTGGAGTTTGAGTGAGAATGAAGGAGTGAGTGTAGATAATCCATAGCATAGATGCTTAGAAGGATACAAAGGACCCTTCCTGTGTGTTGAAAGTTGTTGCTGTCATGGTATCACAGTGATAGGGAGTGTGAGGGCTGCATGGTCGAATAGTTAAGTGAATCTGACCATAGAGAGAGAGGGAATGGGTAAGGGTGCAGGGATGTAAGTGTCAAGTGGCATGTGGAGGAAGAGGTTGGCAAAGCAGTGTGCTGGTGAGGAGAGGCGATGGGGATCAGATTGAGGGTGTGGGAAAGTCATACTTTTCCGTGCAGAGACAGTTATGAAACCTCTTCCTGCATTGCAACCAGGTTCTGTGGCTTAGCGAAATGGAGTTGACCTCCTGGGCCACTTGTAGCCACACAGCTTTTGTCTGCTTGGATGGATTTTTCTCCCTGAGGAAGGGAACAGCACCTCCTTAGTACAGCTGGCTCCGTACACCAGAGCTTGGAGGGAGGGCTCATCAAACCAAGGAGCACACTTTTGCTTGATCGTTGACATTTTCCACAATTCAACTCCTTCATATAAATTGCAGAGCCTTTGCAGTCTCCAGAAGAATCAAGGCTGCTTGCAGGCCTTAAATCTAACAGCACTATATGAAAAGACTCATTGGGCCAGTGGTTCCTAGACGCAGGAAATCAACTGCCCAATTAGGGGAAAATCCCACTTTTTCAACACATCACTTCGGAGTCGGGGTCCTGACACGATTTCCACCTGACATGCCCCAGCCCGCCCACACTGGCAAAATGTGTTTGTCAACAGGTCTGTTCAAAATCAAATCAAATCAAATCAAATCAACTTTTATTGTCATTGTTAGTGCACAAGTGCAGTACAACGAAATGTAGGCTTGCGGCTCCCGAGAGTGTACATTTGGATTAAGACATTTAAACATTCAACATACACTTGGCTTGTAGTATATTAACATAAACATAACCATAATAAAGTGCATTGGCAGATGTGCAGGCTTTAGAGTTTATTTGTGAAGTTCAGTAGGATGACAGCACTGGGAAAGAAGCTGTTCCTAAATCTGGTCGTACGGGTGCGAATGCATCTGTAGCATCTCCCAGATGGCAGGAGGGCGAACAGACTGTGGCTGGGGTGGGTAGGGTCTTTGATGATGGACCGTGACCTCCGTAGACAGCGTTTCTGGTATATGTGCTCTATGGTTGGTAGCCGGGTGCCGGTAATGCGTTGGGCAGTTTTGACTACCCGCTGCAGGGCTTTCCGGTCATAGTAGCTACAGCTGCCATACCATACTGTGATACAGTTTGTCAGGATGCTCTCTATAGTGCAGTGGTAAAAGTTAGAGAGGATCAGGGGTGACAGGTTACATCCCTTCAGCCTCCTTAGGAAATATAGGCGCTGCTGGGCCTTCTTCACCAGAGAGGAGGTGTTGAGGGACCAGGAGAGGTCTTCCGTGATGTGGACTCCGAGGAACTTAAAGCTGTCCACACTTTCCACCACAGCTCCATTGATGTGGATGGGGGTGTGACTTCCGCCTTTGGACTTCCTGAAGTCCACAATGATTTCTTTGGTTTTCTTGATGTTAAGGGCCAGGTTGTTATCGGCGCACCACTTCACGAGATGCTGGACCTCCTCCCTGTATATAAGTTTATAGCCCTGAAAATTTAACAGTAAATTTTGCAATGGCTCAATCCTTTTTTAATAAAATTAGAGTAGCCATGCTTATTGTTATAATAGATTTAGGAGAGTTTCCACCTTTTCAAAGAGTGAGATAACAAAGTCTTTTAAATCAATTCATTTGATGCATTATCATACAGCCAAATAATGACAGCAATCATTTGAACACATTACATTATCCAGATGGTGATTCTGTAAAGCAGAATTTGTTGATAATTTGTACTATGACCAAAATGAGTTTCAAAGTGCATTTTGTTAGAATGCAAGATAAAGGGGCATTCTCCCAACAATAAGATACCAAATAAAAAAAAATACAAGATACCTTGGCCTAGAAATTGGATAAAGCCTGAAAACGGGCAGGGGCATCGCGTAGCACTGTGTACCCGCACCCATTCAAAGTGGTGCAGGCAGTACACAAAGTTTGTGCTGCCTGCTCATTATAATGATTACAACGCTGATCTCAACACTACACGCGCTGCTGATTGGCTTAGCGCTCAACAGGGGGGACAATATCGGGTGCAGCCTACTGGCCAAAAAAGGTTGGCCTAGACTCTTTGCACTGCTTAAAGGGGAGGTGCTTTGTTGCAGAAGCACCTCATTGTCATTCTGAACAGAGCCGTGGCCCAACAGCCAAGGGTAAGGGCAAGAATATTTTCCAATTCGGCACTGAAGGCCTTGGTCCTGGGGGTACAAAGACACCTGAAGGCTGAACACCAGAAGGGCTTGGGAGGAGATTGTTCAAGCCATCACTGCGACGAGTGTCATCACCAGGATCTGGATCCACTGCCGCAAAAAGTTTAATGACCTCACACGAGTGGCCAAGGTGAGTGAATGCATCTTCAAATGCCATACCCCACCATCTGCACCACTAGCCTCACACACTGCTCAAAGCACCACACCCCCATTATTCACCTACCAACAATCTCTGGCTATCACCATTCACAACTCAAATCATAGCTTCACTTCAACCTCACACACTTACCACTGCTGCAAGACTCACACTCACATCTCACGCCTTGCACATACTGCCAGATATTCATCCATGGCAGGCACACCATCCAAACACATTGCACTGCACTCACTGAAACACTTCCCTTTCTCATGCAGGCAAAGGTGGTGCACAGCCACCGGGAGCACCAGCAGACAGGTGGAGGGCATGCCAGACTTCAGAATCTCACGGACCTGGAGCAAGCAGTGCTCGAAATAATTGGAGGGACAGTCACAGAGTCCATGGCAAGCAGGGAAGTGGAAAGCATTGCTGATGATGACGGTATGCTCATACCTTCTTCTCACATCCCACTTCCCCCTCATCCCACAATCTCTTCCCAACTACAAGCTGCTGATGCTGTATGCATGAATATCTTGCTTTACCCCCTCTCCTCACCACAACCCAACCCTTGTGCCTTTCTGCTTTCAGGTATCCAAGAACTGCCAGCAGCCCAGCCTGTCCCTGAAGTGATGGAGGAGGAAAGTGATGGAGGAGAGGAAGACACACCAACACTGCATCTGACACTCACAGACACCAGCTCAGAAAATGGCACTGCATGTACTTTAGAGGGTAGTATAGAGGTGGGATCTGCACATGGTGAGTCACCGGGCACGAGTGGAATGCATCCAGGCCAGAGAGAAAGGGTAGCTCGGATGCCAGCTCCCCAGAGGGCGAGTTCGCGCACAAGTTCTGCTGCACAGGACTCAGATGATGATCTCGATGGGGCAGCCTTCAGAAGAAGGCTGGTGGGCCTGCACACAGAATGATTGGTTCAATGGCAAGCCTGGCAGAGAGCCTCTTGTTAGTGTCAAGGAGCATCGACTCCGGCTCCAACATTGTACAGGGTTTTGCGCGGAGCTTGGAGCCCCTGATTTCCAGGATGGAAATGATGGGCAACACCATTAAAGAACTTGTGGATCCAACCATGATTCTGGGTGTGATGGGCGAACATGCAGCTTCCATTGCAGTACAGGCGGAAGCGACCCAATGCCTCAGTGCTGCAGTGGAAGTGCAGGCTGCCCTCCTACAGTCTCGGCTTGCTGCCACACAAGCTCGGACTGCTGCCATCATGGCTGCATTTACAAGTGTGGAAAGGAGCTTGCAGGGTATCACAGCAGCCCAGCAATCTGTGCTCCAATAGATGGCTAGGAATGTTGAGGCGCCGCCCCAGGTGAGTGGCAGTGAGGCACTCACGGACAGCCCACCTGGAACAGGGATCTGCTGCCTGCCTCCTCCCTTCCTCCTTCTCCTCCTCCTCCAGAGGTGCCCCAGAACCCATGGTGGCAAGGGCTGCACGTTCATGATGGCCAAGTTGTGGAGGATGCAGCAGACCACCATGAAATGGGACACCCACTCCAGTGAATACTGGAGGGCTCCTCCCGAACGGTCAAGACAGCGGAACCATTGCTTTAGCACCCAGATGGTCTGCTCAATGATGTTCCTCGTGGCAGCATGGCTGTCATTATATAAGTGTTTGCCATGAGTGGTGGGATTGCGGAGGGGAGTCATCAGCCAGGTGCCCTTGTCTCCGAGTAGCCACCTTTGGGATTAACATGGTGGCTGGAAGATTGCTGGCATGACTAGCGCAGGATTTTTTTTAAATTCATTTATGGGATGTGGGCGTCGCTGGCAATGCCAGTATTTATTGCCCATCCCTAATTGCCCTTGAGAAGGTGGTGGTGAGCCACCTTCTTGAACTGCTGCAGTCCATGTGGTGAAGGTATTCCCACAGTGCTTTTAGGTAGGGAGTTCCAGGATTATGACCCAGCGACAATGAAGGATCGGCGATATACTTCTAAGTCAGGATGGTGTGTGACTTGGAGGGAAACTTGGAGGTGGTGGTGTTCCCATGCGCCTGCTGCCCTTGTCCTTCTAGGTGGAAGAGGTCGCTGGTTTGGGAGGTGCTGCCGAAAGGGAAAGAGTATGAGAGATAAAGAGGTGAGTGAAACAATCTGAATGGAAGAGAATGCGTTCTGGCACCAGAAATTTAACTTACCTTGGCAACTCTTATGACGTCATTGGGAAAGAAGGTGGAAGATGGAGCATCATGTGGGGAAATGTGAACTTATCCACTTTGGTAGGAAGAATGGAAAAGCAGAATATTTTTTAAAAGGTGAGAGACCAGTAAATGTTATTATGCAGAGGGTTTTGGGGGTCCTTGTACATGAATCACAGAAAGTCAGTATGCAGGTACAGCAAGCAATTAGAAGGCAAATAGTATTTTAGCCTTTACTGCAAAGGGCTTGGCATCTAAGAGTAAGGAAGTCTTGCTGCAATTATACAGGGCTTTGGTGAGATCACACCTGGAGTACTGTGTACAGTTTTGGTCTCCTTACCTAAGGAAGGATATACTTGCCTTGGAGGGGGTGCAATGAAGTTTCACCAGATTGATTCCTGGGATGAGAGGGTTGTCCTATGAGGAGAGGTTGAGTAGAATGGGCCTATACTCTGGAGTTTAGAGGAATGAGAGGTGATCTCATTGAAGCGTATAAAATTGTTAGGGGGAAGAATTGGTGATCGCCAGCAAAGCAGTCGGTGTCACCGCCAACTGCCATTAATGGCCACCCAAAATGGCCACAGCGGTAACTGACCTAAATTGGTGTGGGGGGCATGGAGATAGGTAGCGCAGCGTTAACCTTAGGTGTAACGCCCTCCTGGTGGTATTACACGAGGGATTTGGGACCAATTTGTAGTCCTGGTGCGGCGTTGCTGCTTCCCCGAGTGTCTGCGTGCGAGGCTGTGAAGCTTGCAATGCATTGTGGGCAGTGAGGAGCTCTGAAATTTAAAGGGGCCATGCACATTGAAGCAAGACAAAATAAGATGCACTGATTCAATATGTTTTTCAGCCCTTTCCATCTTTTTACAAATAATCAATATTTTAAAAAAGTTCTAAATGTGATTATTCAGCTCTTAAAGCTGAATTACCTTCCTAAACTGAACAAATGGGAAAACTGCCTCAGCACTAACACAAATGGCTCAGCAAGCCAGTGAAGGGGCACCCAGGGTCTCGCACACAGCACTCCAGCATTGTGCAGGAGGTCAACGCTGCAAGACTGGCCCTATACCCACAGGGGCCAGGAGGCCCTCCAGACAAAACAATGTGGGAGTACATTACCAAGGCTGTCACTGCTAGCAGTGTCGCCCCACCACCTGGCTCCAGTGCCCAAAGAAGCTTCATGACCTCAGACCACTGGTCAAAGTCAGTGAATGCACCTTCAAAAGCCATCACCTACCAACTGCACCACTAGCCTCACACACTGCTCGATGCACAACCCCCAATCACTCACCTACCAACAATCTTCACCAATGACGAGGCACATCTACCATTCCGAGGACCTCACCCCCTTGGAGGAGATGCTGCAGGCCATTCTTGGCAGGGGCATGGCTGAGCCCTTGGCTAGCCTCGGGGCTGAAAGGATACAAGATGCGGGTATCCTCATATGTTATCCCCTTCTGGCATGCACCTCTAGGTTTCCCGAAACACTTCAAAAACTTTTCACATATATTGCAGCAAGCCAGCACTTCAAGAAAATCCAAAAAACCAAGGCCAAACCCTTCCATTCAAACTTACCTGATTGACGTGTGTGTGTCCCTTTAACAGCTGCAGATATCACTCACTCCTGTCAGCATCTGTCAGCCTGCTTGCACGGTTAACCTGGCGTGCTTAGGACCAAGCACTGAATTGAGCACTAGGGTTCCGGCAGTGCAACAGGGCCCACGAATATGGCGGCCGCCACGGGAACAGCCTCCAGCTGGCGCAAGAGCAGCGGCCACCATTTTTTAAAGAATCGCTGGTGCTAACAGGTGGCGGTAAGTATATGAATTTCTCGCCCTTAGAGGTCTTGACAGGGTAGATGTTGAGAGGCTGTTTCCCCTGGCTGGAGAGTCTAGAACTAGGGATCATAATCTCAGGATAAGGAGACGGTCATTTAGGACTGAGACGAGGAGAAATTTCTTCACTCAGAGGGTTGTGAATCTTTGGAATTCTCTACCCCAGAGGGCTGTGGATGCTCAATCAATGAGTATATTCAAGACAGAGATTGATAGATTTTTGGGGAGTAAAGGAATCAAGGAATATGGGGATAAGGCCGGAAATGGAGTTGAGGTAGGAGTTCAGCCATGAATTTTTTGAATGGTGGAGCAGGCTCGAGGGGCCGTATGGCCTACTCCTGCTCCTATTTCTTATGTTCTTATTGTATGGCAGTTCTTGGGGTTGTGGAGATTATAGTGACTGCCTCTGCACCCTTCCTCCAAGCAGGTGCCACTACTCTCCTGTGGGGCCTCGTGCCCTCAGTGCCCATCACACATTTCCTACTGGCCCTCACTTCTGCCACTAGCACCTTCTCCGACCCATGACAAAATCTGGCGGTCCTTCCAACTGCTGACACCCTTGAGGCTGATGCTCCTTCTTCCACCTTGCTGAAAAGTGATGTTGCCTTTTAATTGTCTGCAGCCTTTTAAAGGCCCTATCTTTCTTGTTAAAAACTGTGAAATTGTGTGAGTTAGGTGCGTTTTCACTTTGGTGGATGTTAGGACCAACCTGCTGCAAATCCGTTAAAAGGGAGGAAAATCCAGGCTGTTGTGTTGCACGGCTTTCATACCCAAACCAGAATTTACAGTGTAAAGATATATGGAAAAGCAAAGAAACTAACAGCTATCTCTATCCTTTCACATAGTCTCTAGGTTCTCTTCATAATATTATTAATAACACTTTTTATTATGTTCCTAATTCCCATTTTCCTCTTTTCTTTATAAGTAGTTCATCTTTATTCAGTAATGTATCCCTTGCTAATGGGCTTCAGGTTTATTCTTTTGGGTGTCTGAATGTTGAGAACTACTTGATGGTACATTATTGCGGTCTGACTAGACAGCTACTTATATTAAAGTCAAACTGACAGCTAATCCATTAAGGAAGATGTAAAGATGATCTGGACTCTCACAGGTGAATTGTAGTTTTATAATACCTATTAGAGAACTCCTTTCATCAAATTACTATTCTGTCTTTTATTCTCTTGTGATCTTCCATATGTGTCTATATTTGAAATCAAAAAGTTAAAGAAGAAGCAGATAAACACAACTGAGAGACTCATCCGATATTATTAACTTCTTGAATCCTCGAAGACAGAAAATTTGCAGAGTGATGGGGAATGAGCAGGGGAGTGGGACTAATTGGTAGTTCTTTCAAAAAGCCGGCACAGGCATGATGGGCCAAATGGCCTCCTTTTACGCTGTAGATGTCACAAAATTACCTAAAGCAAAGTTTAATATGAGTGAATGTGGTAATTCAAAGAATTGGGTTCTTGCAACACGATTAAATACCTGTGACAAGCAACAAAATGAGGTCATTGTAGAAAAAGGCATTTGTTGAGGAAAGGTAACTTTAATCTCATTTTTTTATTGTTGAAGTTAGTACAAGAGAAATAAATATAGCAACTTCAACAACAACTTGTTACATTTCTATACTGTTCATTATCTATAGAGAGACATCTTTGCAGGACAGTGGATAACAAGTGAACATGGAGTGAGGGTGGGATGGAAAATGCAAAAGCATGGTTGAAGAGGATGGTCTAAAGGAAGAAAGAACTGGCATTCATAGATCTCACCGATATATATATCTCAGCTAATAAATTACTTTTGCAGTATAGTTAATGTTGGCATGTAGGAAAACGTGGCAGCCAGTTTGCATACACAAAAGTGGCACTTTCATTAAATGAAATGAATTACCAGTTAATCTGTTTTTGCTGATGTTTCTTGTAGAATAAATGTTGTCAAGGATGTCAGGAGAACTCCATACTCCTCTTTGAAATGCACTATTGAATCTTTTGTGTCCATATGAGCAGCAGACATGGCTTAAGTTTAACATTTCATTCACAAGTTGCAGCACTGAAGTGCCAGCCTAGATCATGTACTCAAGTCCTGGAGTAGAGCTTGAACCCATAGGGGGTGAAATTCGATAAAGCCCGAAAATGGGCGAGGGCACCGCGGGGCGAGATTTGTTCGCGCCCATTTAGAAAGCACAGGCAGCACGTTAATTTGGTGTTGCCTGCTAATTTGAATGATTTTAGCGCCCAGCTTAGTGACGATTGTGCTGTTTCAGGCTGTGCGGTCAGCAGGAAGCCCAATGTAGGGTTATCAGTTTTGAAAGCAGTCTCTAGCCCTTAAAGCTCAGCTGCCTTCTGCAGAAAAAAACATTAACAATCATTCCAAACTAGGCAGCTGAATTCCCTTCTGCACATCAAAAATGGTAAAAGTGCTTCAGCATGAACATAAGTGGCTCAAGGGAAAGGGCATCCAGGGTCTCGCACGCAGCACTCGAGCTTTGTGCAGGGAGTCAACACTGCAAGAGAGGTCCTCTACCCACAAGGCCAGGAGGTCCTCCAGAAAGAAGGATGGGGGTCCAGAACGCTGAGGCCCTCACCGCCAACAGTGTTGCCCCCTCAGAACATGGCTCCAGTGCCAAAAGAAGTTTAATAACCTCAGACGAGTGGTCAAGGTCAGTGAATGCATCTTCAAAAGCCGTCTCCTACCAACTGCATCACTAGCCTCGCACACAATGCACAACCCCCCCATCACTCATTACCAACAATCTCTACCTAACATGAGGCACACCTCATATTCCTAGCTTCACTTCACACCCTTGGAGGAGATGATGCTGGCCATTCTTGGGTGGGGCATGGCTGAGCCCTTGGCCAGCGGCGGGGCTGAAAGAATAAAAGATGCCAGTATCCTCATACGTAATCCTTCTTCTCACATCCCACTTCCCCCTCATCCCACAATATTTTCTGATGTAGAAGGTACACATGGTGTAAGCATGCTTTCCCGCCCTCCCCTCACCACAACCCTACACTTGTGCCTTCCTCATTTCAGTGACCCAAGAAATCCAGCCTGCTCAGCCAGTGGTTGACCAAGAAGAGGGAAAGGAGAGTGAAGAAGAAGAAGAAAAAACACCATTATTCGATTTGACACTCCCAGCCACCAGCTCCTCAAGGTCGAGCAGCAAGGCCACCTGCAGTGTCCCCCACTGAAAGTCAGCAACCTTCCATCAACCATGCTGCTGCTGCTGCGTGACATCACTAGGAGAGGCAAAGGCACACGCAAGACTGTCACTAAGGGAATGCACAAGGGTGATTAGTTGATTTTTTGATGTAATATTGGATGCATATATGGATATAGTTGGATTGGAAAGTTTGCTTTGTGGTGGCTTTTATTGCAGTATTGTGGCCAAGAGGACGCTGTAATGGTCAGTAACAGAGGGAAGGTAAGGTGTAGGACAAATGTTGAAAGGGGTATTGGTGTTGTGGTCACTGTAATGATCAGTAACATGTAATTCTAGAATGGTACACTAGGTGGAGCTGTATGTTTAGTGGTGGGGCTACCCACAAGGCAGTAGTCAAGATGGATGCCTGTACACTAGTCCACATGGCTGAATAAATGACTAGCTCAAGCTAGCTGTTCATAATGAAAACGTCTATTTATTTATGAACATAACATGGTACCAGGATTGGTAATACCTGCTGAATATTGTGAAACGTGACATGGAGAATTTGAAGCCACCGGAGGGTTTGAAACTCATGGGGAATGTCGACTGCAATTGGCGGACTTTCAAACAACAATTCGAACTCTACATTGCCGCCATCGGGTTCGGTACAAAGCCAGATGCAAGGAAAATAGCATTTCTGCTCACGGTTGCAGGCCCGCAGGCGATAGAGGTATTTAATACGTTTGCATTTGATCAAGAGGAGGACAGAAAAAAGATGGACGATGTGCTAAAGAAGTTTGACACACATTGTTCTCCCAAAAAGAACGAGACCTATGAGAGGTACGTGTTCTGTTCACGGACACAGCAGCAAAATGAGACTTTTGACAGCTTTGTGACCGATCTGAAACTGAAAGCACAGACATGTAATTTCTCTGAACTGAAATCATCCATGATTCGTGACCAGATTGTGTTTGGTATTCATGATAAAAAAGTCAGGGAACGTTTGTTGAGAGAAACCGAACTAACATTGGAGGATGCTGTGAAAATATGCCATGCCAGTGAGCTAGCTCAACAGCACGCAAAGACTTTCAGTGAAATTAATAATAATGCGACTGTAGTGAATGACTATGCTGCTGTTGGTGCTGTGTCCTACGAGGGGAAGAAACATGGGCAGAACAGAAATGCAAAGCAATCGGAGGATGGAACTTTCAATTGTAAACGCTGTGGTTACCAGCACCAGTCAAGACAATGCCCAGCGTTTGGGAAAATGTGCACAAAATGTAATGGAAAGAATCACTTTGCCAAACAATGCTTTTCAAAAGTAAAAACAAAGAAAGGGCAACAAGTCAATGTGATTGAGGACACTGATTTAAGTGAGACATTTTTTGTAGGAATGGTGTCATGTGACTATATAGAAAAGGATACAGAAAATGTGCAGCCCTCAGGAATGGACAATGCTGAACATAAAGTTAATGCAGTAAAAGAGGACAAATGGATGATGCCACTGCAGGTAAATGGAGCATTAGTTACATTGAAACTAGACACTGGGGCAAAAGCAAACTTAATCAGTATGAGTGACATTAAAAATATGAAAGAAAAGCCCAAAATACAGAAAAAGTCAGTACTACTGAAGAACTATAATGGACAGAAAATAGATAGCTTAGGTGTATGCAGACTTAAAGTGACAGTCAAAGACAAGGTGCATCACCTCATGTTTTCTGTTGTGGCTGAAGGACTTGATTCACTACTAGGTGACAAAGCTTGTGAGGACTTAGAACTGGTCAAGAGAGTCTACTGAATAAACTGTGACATAAGCAGACCAGATGACTCAGTGGATTCTGTAGTGAGTAATTTCCAGGATGTGTTCAAAGGATTTGGAGTTCTACCATTCACTTACAAGATCCAGCTAAAGGAGGATGCTCAGCCAGTGGTACATGCTCCACGGAGAGTTCCAGCACCCCTGCGTGACCGGCTCAAGAAAGAACTGGACAGAATGATCACACTAGGAGTCATCAGGAAAGTCGAAGAGCCAACAGACTGGGTTAATTCCATGGTATGTGTAAAGCAAAAGAACAATGATCTAAGAGTATGCATGGATCCAAAGGACTTAAATGCAAACATAAAACGTGAACACTACCAGATTCCCAAGCGAGAAGAAATCACCAGTGAAATGTTAGGTGCCAGATACTTCACAAAGCTCGATGCCTCATAAGGATTTTGGCAACTAAAACTGGATGAAGAGAGCACCAAATACTGTACCTTCAACACACCATTTGGCAGGTATTGTTTCCTCAGAATGCCTTTCGGGATAATATCTGCATCTGAAATCTTTCATAGAGTGATGGAACACATAATTGAAGGTCTGGAAGGAGTTCGGGTCTATGTTGATGACATCATCATCTGGGGCTCCACACTGAAAGAACACAATGAGAGACTGACTAAAGTGCTACAGAGCATACGCCGGAATGGACTGAAGCTCAACAAAGCCAAGTGTCAGTTTGGCGTCCAGGAAGTCACTTTCTTAGGAGATAATCTATCTGGTAAAGGAATAGAGCCAGATATCGAAAAAGTAAACGCCATACTCAACATGCCCTGACCCACTGACAAAAAAGGAGTGCTATGCATCATGGGGATGATAAACTTCATTGGAAAGTTCATTCCTAACTTGTCAGCCAAGACAGCCTGTCTGCGAGACCTGCTACATAAAATAAATGAGTTCGCATGGACAGAAAGACATGAACAAGAGTGGATGAACCTTAAAACAGTGCTGACAACCACACCTGTACTCACCTTCTTTGACCCAACAAAGAGAATCAAAGTGTCAACGGATGCATAAAAAGATGGCCTAGGCGCGGTCTTGCTACAAGCAGAGGGTGAAGATTGGAAGCCTGTTGCCTATGCCTCCAGGTCAATGACTGATTCTGAGTGTCGAAACGCCCAGATTGAAAAGGAATGCCTAGGCTTGGTAGTTGGACTAGAAAAGTTCCATGGCTACATATATGGACTTCCCACCTTCACAGTTGAGACAGACCACTGCCCACTGGTTGCCATCATTAAAACAAAATCTGAATGAGATGTCTCCAAGGATTCAACGACTCATGATGAAGCTGCAAAGATATGACTTTGAACTGATCTACACACCAGGCAAACACATAGTGTTAGCAGATGCACTATCCCGAGCACCCACAATGAGTTATGTGAGCTCTATGGAGGAAGACGTGGATGTTCATGTGAGTATGGTCACTGCTGCGCTGCCCATGTCAGACACAAAATCAAAGCAAATAGCAGAAGAAACAGTAAAAGATACAGTGTTACAAACAGTAATAAAGAACATTCATCATGGTTGGCCAAAAGGTTCCTGTTCAAAGTACTATCACATCAGGTCAGAGTTAAGTGTCACAAGTGGACTATTACTAAAACAGAACAGAATAGTCATTCCACAGGCTCTACGTCAAGACATGCTCAAAAGGATTCATGAGGGACACCTCGGAATTGAAAAATGCAAAAGGAGAGCAAGAGACACTGTTTATTGGCCTGGCATAAATAAGGACATTGAGAACATGATAGGCATATGTGAGACATGTCAGAAACACCAAAACAAACAAGCAAAGGAACCAATGATAGCAGCTGACTTACCAACAGCACCATGGCAAAAGGTTGGTATGGACCTCTTTCATTTGAATGGTAAAGACTATCTAATAGTGATTGACTACTATTCTAACTATCCTGAGATGGCGCTGCTCTCAAGCACATCAGCAAGCAGTGTCATAATGCATGTTAAATCCATCTTCGCCAGACATGGAATTCCCAGGATTGCCGTTAGCGACAATGTAAGGAGTGGCAACAGTTTGCAGCACATTATGACTTTCAACACATCACATCCAGTCCTCTGTATGCTCAGTCGAATGGTAGGGCAGAGAAAGGTGTTCAAGCTCTCAAACAGCTACTGAAGAAAGCAACAGAAAGCAAGTCTGATCCTTATCTCACCCTGCTGAGCTACCGAGCCTCCCCTTTAGACTCTAGTTCTTCACCTGCTGAATTCCTAATGGGTCGCAAGTTGCGCACAACGCTACGCTGCTGTGCAAAAGAAAAGCAGAGTAAGGAACTGAGACAGAGACTTCAACTGTTAAAGCTGAAACAGAAATCACACTATGACAAGTCATCCAAAACTCTGAAACCATTGACAAGGGATGATGTTGTCAGGATTGAGGATCCAGATGCATGGAACAGGAAAGCTACAGTTCTTGAGGAAGTCGGACCAAGGTCATACACTGTTAGAACTGAGGAAGGACAGATTCTCAGGAGGAACCGCCGTTCCTTCCTGAAAACACAAGAAACTATCCAAGAGCAAATCGATGACAATGCCGCAACTGAACCTTGTCACTCACCACCAGAACAATCTAACACAAACACACATACAGGCTCTCATGAAAACACATCAGACTTACCTGTGCTGAGAAGATCCACACGTGAAGTAAAAAAGCCTGAAAGACTTAATCTTTGAGCACAAAGAAAGCTATAATAAAAGAATGAAAAGCTTAGAGTTCATAAAGTAAAACTTTGAAAATGTGTTGACTGTTGTGAAGATGTTTATGTCGTTATGATTGATTGATATTGATTTTGTTTAACCTCTAAGGAAGGGGGATTTAATGATCAGTAACATGTCTTTCTAGAATGGTACACTAGGTGGAGCTGTATGTTTAGTGATGGGGCTACCCATAAGGCAGTAGTCAAGATGGATGCCTGTACACTAGTCCACATGGCTGAATAAATGACAAGCTCAAGCTAGCTGTTCATAATGAAAACGTCTATTTATTTATGAACATAACAGTTACTGGTACTGCTTGTGGATGATTCGATCCCGGATATCCCGGCCAGAAAGGGGCTGCCTGGGTTGCCTCTTTCCTTTCGCTTCCTCCTCTTTTGCTTCTTCCTCTCTGTTTCTTCCTCTACTACTTCCTCCTCTTCTGTTTCTTCCTCTTCCCTCTGCAAGCAGCTTGTCCCCTTTGCTGCCTCTGTTTCATCTCCATGTGATGTTGCAGCCCAAGGGGACTGTGAGCACGTGGTGTTCTCAGAGGCCTTCCTTTAACATCCAAAGTCTTGCAAGCAGCCAGCAGCACTCCCTGTAAACTTTAACAACTTTTTAAATGTATTGCACCAAGCCACTACTCCAATAAAAAAAAATTAAAATCTCCAAAAGCTGAAATTGAAACTTACATAAAAAACGTGTGTGTCCCTTTAAGAAGCTTTGACAGCATCTCTGTACAACTGGTGCACGCACATTCTTCTGTGCGTGGTTTGGAGAGGGCGGCATGGAGAGCGGCAATGTCCAAAATTGCAGTCGTGCATCAATTCAGGTGTTGCACGCTGTTTGACGTCACGATCTGCATGTTTACACGGGTGAGGCGAGCGTCGGCAACTGCAGCGCCGCCGACCACTCCAAAATGGCGGCCGCCAACCTCTCCAAAATGGCGGCCGCCGAGTTTCATGCTGGAAGCAAGCAGAAACGAGGCGGCCGCCATTTTTTCAATGAAACCGACCTTAATGGCCGGCGCTACAACCCCGCATTTTGCGGCCATAATCTTCTGACTCAGAGGGAAGACTGCTACCACAGAGCCAAACTGACGTTTTTGAAGGCAAGTAAGGAGGCAGCAGGGCAGAGTTGCCGAGGGAAGGAGTTCCACCAGGTGGACAAAAGAACAACCAGTGATGGTGGATTGGTTGGAGAAAGGAACAAGGAGGCTGGTTTTGGAGGACTGGGTGGTGCATAGATATATAGAAGATAGGAGCAGGAGTAGGCCATTCGGCCCTTCGAGCCTGCTCCGCCATTCAATGAGATCATGGCTGATCATCCCTGTCCCTGCTTTCTCCCCACATCCCTTGATCCCTTTAGCCTTAAGAAATATATCCAACTCCTTCTTGAATATATTTAAAGAATTGGCCTCTACTGCCTTCTGTGATAGAGATTTCCACAGGTTCACCACTCTCTGGGTGAAGAAATTCCTCCTCATCTCTGCCCTAAATGGCTTACCCCTTATCCTTAGACTGTGACCCCTGGTTCTGCACTCCCCGACCATCGGGAACATCCTTCCTGCATCTAGTCTGTCCAGTCCTGTCAGAATTTTATAAGTTTCAATGAGATCCCCTCTCATTCTTCTAAACTCCAGCGAGTATAAGCCCAATCGACACAATCTCTCCTCATATGTCATTCCTGCCATCGCAGGTATCAGTCTGGTGAATCTTCACTGCACTCCCTCCATGGCAAGAACATCCTTCCTCAGATAAGGTGACCAAAACTACACACAATACTCAAGGTGTGGTCTCACCAAGGCCCTGTACAACTGCAGCAAGACATCCTTGTTCCTGTACTCAAGCCCTCTCGCTACGAAGGCCAACATACCATTTGCCTTCTTAACCGCCTGCTGCACCTGCATGCTTACCTTCAGCGGCTGGTGCACAAGGACACCCAGGTCTCATTGCACTTCCCCTTCTCCCAATCTATTGCCATTCAGATAATAATCTGCCTTCCTGTTTTTGACACCAAAGTGGATAACCTCGCATTTATCCACGTTATATTGCATCTGCCATACATCTGCCCAATCACCCAACCTGTCCAAATCATACTGGAGTTTCTCGGCATCCTCCTCATAGCACACACGCCCACCCAGCTTTGTGTCGTCTGCAAACTTGGAGATATTACATCTAGTTCCCTCGTCTAGATCATTAATATATATTGTGAATAGCTGGGGTCCAAGGACCAATCCCTGCGGCACCCCACTAGTCACTGCCTGCCACTCGGAAAAAGAGCTGTTTATTCCAACTCCTGGCTTTCTGTCTGCCAACCAGTTCTCTATCCAAGTCAATACCTTGCCCCCAATCCCATGTGCCTTAACTGTACATGCTAATCTCTTATGCGGGACCTTATCCAAAGCCTTTTGAAAGTCCAAATACACCACATCCACTGGTTCTCCCTTATCTATTTTAACAGTTACATCCTCAAAAAATTCCAGTGGATTAGTCAAGCATGATTTACCTTTTGTAAATCCATGTTGACTTTGTCCGACCCTGTCACTGTTTTCCAAGTGCTCTGCTATTACATCTTTTATAATGGACTCTAGCATTTTCCCCACTACCGATGTCAGGCTTACCGGTCTGTAATTCCCTGTTTTCTCTCTACCACCTTTTTTGAATAGTGAGGTAACATTAGTTACCCTCCAAGCCATGGGTACTGTTCCAGATTCTATCGAATGTTGAAAGATGATCAGCAATGCATCTACTATTTCTAGGGCCACTTCCTTAAGTACCCTAGGATGTAGATTATCAGGCCCTGGGGATTTATTGGCCTTCAATCCCGTCAATTTCCCTAACACCATTTCCCTACAAATACTTATTTCTTTCAGTTCCTCCCTTTCATCAGACCCTATGTTCCCTGACATCTCTAGGAGGTTATTTGTGTCCTCCTTTGTGAAGACAGAACCAAAATATGTATTTAATTGGTCAGCCATTTCTTTGTTCCCCATTATAAATTCCCCTGATTCTGACTGCAAGGGACCTACGCTTGACTTCACCAATCTTTTTCTCTTCACATATCTATAAAAGCTTTTACAGTCAGTTTTTATGTTCCGTGCAAGCTTACTCTCATACTCTATTTTCCCCTTCTTAATTAATCCCTTTGTCCTCCTTTGTTGAATCCTGAACTGCTCCCAATTCTCAGGTTTACTGGTTTCTCTGGCCAATTTATATCTCCTCTCCTTGGATCTTATGCTATCCCTAATTTCCCTTGTTAGCCACGGTTGAGTCACCTTTTTTGTTTTCTTTTTATACCAAACTGGGATGAACAAATTCTGCAGTTCATCCATGCGTTATTTGAATGTTTGCCATTGCCTATCCACCGTCAACCCTTTGAGTGACCTTCCCCAATCAATCCTACCCACCTCGCACCTCATACCATCGTAGTTTCCTTTATTTGAATTCAGGACCCTAGTCTCTGAGTCAACTACTTCACTCTCCATCTTAATGAAGAATTCTATCATATTATGTGCATGTCAGGACAGGTCTTAAGAAGATCATAGAGTTAGGTAAGGGCAAGGCCTCGGAGAGATTTGAAGATAAGAATGAGAATTTTAAAGTCAATTCTCTTGGACATGCATAGCCAGCGAAGCTTGGCGGAGATAGGAATGATGTTGATGCGGGTCTTAGTGTGGGTGAGACCATAGCAGTCGCATTCTGGATAGCTGACCAATGAACACCCAAAACTGATATCTACGTTCTTCAACTATCCTACTAATTAGTGATGTATACATTGGGGTCCTTGAGACACCATGGGGGAGTATGTCTTGCACCACACATTAACAAGATGGTGCTAAAGTGTGTAACAACAGCTGATCTCGGTTCCAGCACCACACGCCATATTGCTGGTGGTGAAGCGCTGCTGGTAACCTCGATCACCAGGGCGCTCACCATGATGGAGATCGTGACATCAGTGAGTGTGCAACGCTCACTGGAGGCCCGATCTCCCAACTTCGTTTTAGCCAGGGTCCTTACCGGCTGGAGAAAGCAACGACAGCTTCAGTGGCGTGCATAGAGTCATAGAGTCATAGAGTAATACAGCACGGATAGAGGCCCTTCGGCCCATCGTGTCCATGCCGGCCATCAAGCCCTGTCTAATCTAATCCCATATTCCAGCATTTGGCCCGTAGCCTTGTATGCTATGGCATTTCAAATGCTCATCCAAATGCTTCTTAAATGTTGTGAGGGTTTCTGCCTCCACAACCCTTTCAGGCAGTGAGTTCCAGACTCCAACCACCCTCTGGGTGAAAAAGTTCTTTCTCAAATCCCCTCTAAACCTCCCGCCCTTTACCTTGAATCTATGCCCCCTAGTTATTGACCCCTCTACTAAGGGGAAAAGCTCCTCAGCATCCATCCTATCTATGCCCCTCACAATTTTGTACACCTCAATCATGTCCCCCCTCAGCCTCCTCTGCTCCAAGGAAAACAAACCCAATCTGCCCAGTCTCTCTTCATAGCTGAAGCGCTCCAGCCCTGGTAACATCCTGGTGAACCTCCTCTGCACCCTCTCTAACGCGATCACATCTTTCCTGTAGTGTGGCGACCAGAACTGCACACAGTATTCCAGCTGTGGCCTAACCAGTGTTTTATACAGCTCCATCATAACCTCCTTGCTCTTATATTCTATGCCTCGGCTAATGAAGGCAAGTATCCCATATGCCTTTTTTACCACCTTATCCACCTGTTCCGCCGCCTTCAGGGATCTGTGTACCTGCACACCCAGATCCCTCTGACCCTCCGTCTTGCCTAGGGTCTTTCCCTTCATTGTGTATTCCCTTGCCTTGTTAGACCCCCCAAAGTGCATCACCTCGCACTTTTCCGGGTTAAATTCCATTTGCCACTGTTCCGCCCATCTGACCAACCCATCTATATCGTTCTGCAGACTGAGGCTACCCTCCTCGCTATTTACCACCCTACCAATTTTAGTATCATCCGCGAATTTACTGATCATACCCTTTACATTCATATCCAAGTCATTAATGTAGACCACAAACAGCAAGGGACCCAGCACCGATCCCTGTGGTACCCCACTGGCCACAGGTTTCCAGTCACAAAAACAACCTTCGACCATCACCCTCTGCCTTCTGCCACTAAGCCAGTTTTGTATCCAATGTGCCAAGGCACCCTGGATTCCATGGGCTCTTACCTTCTTGACCAGTCTCCTGTGCGGGACTTTATCGAAGGCCTTACTGAAATCCATGTATACCACATCCACTGCGTTACCCTCATCCACACACCTAGTCACCCCCTCAAAAAATTCAATCAAATTAGTCAGACATGATCTTCCCTTGACAAAGCCATGTTGACTATCCCTGATTAATCCTTGCCTCTCCAAGTGGCGACAAATTTTGTCCCTCAGGATTTTTTCCAGTAATTTTCCTACCACTGATGTTAGGCTCACTGGCCTGTAGTTCCCCGGTTTTTCCCTACTACCCTTCTTGAATAATGGTACTACATTAGCGGTTCTCCAGTCCTCTGGCACATCCCCTGTGGCCAGAGAGGTCCTGAATATATGTGTTAGAGCCCCCGCAATCTCCTCCTTTGCCTCACACAGCAGCCTGGGGTACATTTCATCCGGGCCTGGGGATTTATCCATTTTTAGGCCAGCTAAAACCGCCAATACCTCCTCCCTCTCGATGTTAATATGTTCGAGCATATCACAGTCCCCCCGCCCTATTTCTATGTCTACATCGTCCTTCTCCATAGTGAAAACAGATGCAAAAAATTCATTTAGAACCCCTCCTACATCTTCCGGCTCCACACACAGATTGCCACTTTTGTCCCTAATGGGCCCTATTTTTTCCCTAGTTATCCTTTTACCCTTAATATACTTATAAAACATCTTCGGATTTTCCTTTATTTTGCTCGCCAGTGTTATTTCATGGCCCCTCCTTGATCTCCTAATTTCTTTTTTAAGTATCCCCCTGCACTTTTTGTACTCCTCTAGGGCTTCCTCCGTCTTTAGCCTTTTGTATCTACCAAAAGCCCTCCTTTTTTTCCTAATCCATTCCCGTATATCCCCTGACATCCACGGTTCCCTGTGGTTTTTGGAACCACTCTTGACATTTATGGGAACATGTTGCCCTTGTATGATCTCAATCTCCCTTCTGAAAGCCTCCCATTGCTCCGATGCGGATTTTCCTACAAGTAGCTGATCCCAGTCCATTTTGGCCAGATCCTGCCTTATCCTATTAAAATCGGCCTTCCCCCAATTTAGAACCTTTATTTCCGGCCCATCCCTGTCCTTTTCCATGACCACCTTAAATCTTACCATATTATGGTCACTATCACCAAAGTGCTCACCTACTAGCACTTTTTCCACTTGGCCGGCCACATTCCCTAGAATTAGGTCCAGTACCGCCCCCTCTCTTGTAGGACTTTCTACATGCTGGCTCAAAAAGCTCTCCTGGATGCACTTTAAGAATTCTACACCCTCTGAGCCTTTCACACTTTGACTATCCCAGTTAATATTGGGGAAGTTGAAATCCCCCATTATTATTACCCTATTATTTGCACATTTCTCTGAGATTTGCCTACATATCTGTTCCTCTATTTCCCCCTGACTGTTTGGAGGCCTATAGTACACTCCCAGCAAAGTGCTTGCCCCCTTTTTGTTTTTAAGCTCCACCCATATGGCCTCATTAGAGGACCCTGCTAATATATCATCCCTCCTTACTGCAGTAATTGACTCCTTAATTAATATTGCGACACCCCCTCCTCTTATACCTCCCCCTCTGTCTCGCCTGAAGATTCTGTACCCCGGAATATTGAGCTGCCAGTCTTGCCCCTCCCTCAACCATGTCTCCGTGATAGCAACAATATCATACTCCCATGTGTTTATCAACACCTTCAGTTCATCCACCTTATTTGCAAGACTCCTTGCATTAAAATAGATGCCATCCAGCCTTGCCCTTATATATTTGCCCTGTCTACCAAGCTGACTTGTTTTTTCCTCCATAATTGGCAGCACATCCCCCCCTATTTCAGCTTCCCTCTGTATCCCATCCCCCTGCCAAGTTAGTTTAAACCCCCCCCGACAGTGCTAGCAAACCTCCCCACAAGGATATTTGTCCCGCTCTGGTTCAGGTGCAACCCGTCCGACTTGTACAAGTCCCACCTTTCCCAGAAGCAGGCCCAGTGATCCAGGAAAGTAAAACCCTCCCCCCTACACCAACTCTTTAGCCACGCATTCATCTGCTCTATCCTCCCATTCCTATACTTACTAGCACGTGGCACTGGGAGTAATCCAGAGATTACACCCTTTGAGGTCCTGCCCTTTAATCTGTTACCTAGCTCCCTAAATTCTTGATGCAGGACCTCATCCCTCTTTTTACCTATGTCGTTGGTACCAATGTGGACCACGACCACTGGCTGTTCACCCTCCCCCTCCAGAATGCCCTGCAGCCGCTCAGTGACATCCTTGACCCTGGCACCAGGGAGGCAACAAACCATCCTGGAGTCACGTTTGCGGCCACAGAAACGCCTATCTGTTCCCCTTACTATAGAATCCCCTACCACTATTGCTCTCCCACTCTTTTTCCCCCCCTCCTGGGCAGCAGGAGCACCCCCAGTGCCAGGAAGTTGGCTGCTGCTGCCTTCCCCTGGTGAGTCATCCCCCTCAACAGTATCCAAAGCGGTATACCTGTTTGAAAGGGGGATGTCCGCAGGGGTTCCCTGCACTACCTGCCTGCCTTTGTTGCTCCGCCTGATGGTCACTCCCTGTGCTGCCCTACCCTGAGGCGTGCACAACTCGCTAAACGTGGTATCCACGAGCCTCTCAGCATCGCGCATGCTCCACAACCCATCCACCCGCAGCTCGAGCGCCGCAATGCGGTCTACAAGTAGCTGCAGCTGGATGCATTTCCCGCACACATGGTCGTCAGGGACACTGGCAGCGTCCCTGATTTCCCACATGGAGCAAGAGGAGCAGAACACGGGTCTGAGCTCTCCTGCCATGACTTACTCCTTTAATTAATTTAAAAATTAATTCAATACCCCAGTTACAGATATACTCTAGGGCGCTTTATTTACCAACTGTCCCCACTACACCTTAATCCCGAGAAATTTAACACCACAGAATTCAAGCTTGTACTGAAAAGAGAGAAATACTCACCAACCAATCACTTACGTGCTCCCTGGTGACGTCACACTCTGATTATTTTTTACCTCTCTCCTCTGATGTTGATTTGGTACGCTTCTGCTTTGGCGCCGGTTTTTAAGCCGGGCCTCTGCTGCTCTCCGCTGCTGCTCCCTGCCCGAACTGGTCGGGCTTCTGCTTTGGCGCCGGTTTTTAAGCCGGGCCTCTGCTGCTCTCCGCTGCTGCTCCCTGCCCGAACTGGTTGGGCAGCAGCAGGAAGCCGACTGCAGCGATGCTATTTAAAGGGATCCTCACCAATCACTTGCACCTGTCAAGGTTTTCAAGTTTGAGTGGCTATGTGCCAGTTCCTGCTACTGAAAGAGTTCTCTTTAGTCATTTCAAGGTTCTTTGGTATCAGGGAGTGTTCTGGCAAGTACAAAACACACTCATTATTTTTGAAAGGCTTCAAAGTACAACACTTGCTAAAAATCACTCACTCACTTAATGTGCAGTTAGTATGCGACCACAGACAGCGATTCCTCAATGCCAATGCCCGTGCTACCGGCACCACCGATATGGCGTGCGGCCCTGGCAGCAACCTTGATGCCTTCATCCTGCACCAGACCAGTGTGCCAGCACTCTTCCAGCCAGCACATCAAGCTCAAGGGTGGCTGCTTGGAGACGAGGGATATCCGCTCTCCACCTGTCTCATGGCACCCCTCCGCAACCCCAACACTCCTGCCCAGACTCATATAATGAGAGCCATGCTGCCACCAGGGACATCATCGAGCAGACCATTGGCTTATTGAAGCAACGGTTCCGCTGCCTTGCCAGCTCAGGAGGAGCCTTCCAGTACTCGCCATAGTGGGTGTCCCATTTCGTAGTGGTCTGCTGCATGCTCCATAACTTGGCCATCATGAGGGCACAGCCCTTGCAAGCAGGGATTGTGGGACCACCTCAGGAGGAGGACAAGGCAGAAGACGATGAGGATGAGGAGGAGGATGAGAAGGAAGAGGATGAGGAGGCGGAGGACAAGGAGGTGGAGAAACAGGAGGGAGGGAGGAGGCAGCGAGACAATCGTACTTCCAGACAGGCTGTCCATGACCAGCTCATCAGACTGCGATTTGAATGAATGAAACTCCAGATCCCCTTTGCTCACCACATTCCCATCATACCATCCCTGTCTCATGCCATATCACAGCGTCCTCCTGGGTGCAAAGGTGAAATGAGAGAGACCACAAAATATTCAAAAGATGATTAATAAGTTTATCTATAAACATATCACACATATCACATGAATTCTAATAACTAATGACCCTTGTGCCTACCATAGTTGAATAGCTGTCATTGTGTGCTAGGTGTGAGATGTGGGTGTGTGTGTTGCTAGGTAGAGATTGTTGGTGGGTGAGTGCTGGGGGTGTGGTGTATTGTGCAGTGCATGAAGCTTGTGGTACAGATGGTGGTATGTAGCACTTGAAGCCTTCATGCACCCTGACCACCCGAGTGAGCTTGTTAAACTTCCTCCTGCACTGGGTGTGGGTCCCAGGGAGCACAGTGCAGCCCGTGACATGCTGTGCCATCTCCCTCCACATAGTCTGGCAGACTTGTGCTGAGGGTCTCCTGCTAGTTGGTACAGGACCACCTACCTTCTCTCCATCGCTGAAACCAATGCCTCCAAAGCTTCATCGGAAAACCTCCAGGCTTTCTTCCTGGGGCGGCGATCTGCCATCAGGATTTATAAATAAGTGCTCCTTCTCCTTGCCCTTCTTCTTGTGGCTGCTGAGGCAGCTGCACACCCAACGATGCTAGGAATGAGGTGCTGTAGTATCAATGAACCTCCCCTTGAAAAAGGCCTGTGGCAATCATTACTTGCGTTTAAACTGCCCCCAATATTGGTCCATCTTTTCAGTGTAACGCCAATGAGCTTGTATTTTTAGACTAGAATCATGACTGCAATCATTTTAATGAGGAGTGAGGACGAATTTTGCGTGCAGTCCAGACGATTTTTCACCTGGCGTTACTTAACCATTTTTATTCTAAACACTGCCCATTCCTTGGCTATAATGAATTTCTAGCCTCATGTCTCCTCCATAATGACATATGAAATCAACTGATCAACGAATGAAATCGTTTCAGCTACTGAATACTGGGCTGTACAGTGGCCTCTACTTATAATAAAGGCTTGTTAAGGAATATGTCATATTTAAAACAAAGTTAAAATTTAAAAAAATACTTAAGGAAAATATCTCAATTTTATCAGTTAAAGTTTGGAGCATTTCTTGCAAAGCTTCATGTTTAATCATTTAAGTATTAATGTACAGACAGTCTAGAAATTTTGTAACAATGCACCAGGTTCTCAATAATAACACATAATGTTGCCAGGCTGCACAGGACAAATTTTGATTCTATTGTGATGTAGCACTGTGCAATTTAAACAAAAGTGCATTCCCAATGTGTTAAATTTAGCACTGCCTTATTTGCACATTTACAATGACAGAATGTGTAAATATGTAAAGCAAAGTGCAAGCAATGCTGCAAAAAATGTACCAGCACAAAATACCCCATAGTAACATTGATTCATGAAAATTATTTATTCTGTAACTGATGCTAGAAGATTTCTATATTTTGTTGTGATGGAACAATTTAATTCTAATACTTTCACATACAATTTTTCATTTAATTTGTAGGCTTTTAACATCAACCTAAATCTTTAACTTAATTCTATCCCATTTGTGGCAGCACAAAGTTAGATTTACATCACAGATCATGGAACAAATACAATTTTTTGATGCACAAATTGTGTGTTATATTCCTTCTTATTAGCAGTGGTACATGTTTGTGACACGCCAGAGTAATTGAGATGAAACAACATTACTGCTATGTCTAACACACTAGCAAAGTAATTTTGTTGTTCAAAGGGCTCCCTCAAAAACCTGTTTGTAAATTTAGCATGGTCAACAAATGATGTTTTACCTCAAATGATTAATGAATAAAAATGTTAAAGTAAAGACTTCCAGATCAGTTTCTCCAATTAGTAAGGGAATTAGGATGCCATCATTCATGAGGTGCAACCTGTATGTCATGTTGTTGAACTGAATATTTTTTTTGGACTATTAAGAACATAAGAACATAAGAAATAGGAGCAGGAGTAGGCCAATCGGCCCCTCGAGCCTGCTCCGCCATTCAATAAGATCATGGCTGATCTGATCCTAACCGCCAATCTACTATCACAGAACTATCTCCTGAATCTAACAGAATTAGACACATGAAATAGGAGCAGGATCAGGCTACACGGCCCCTGGGCCCGCTCTGCTACCCACAGGGCCATGACCGATCCGAACCTAGACTCATGTCCAAATTCCTGCCCGCTCCCCGTAACCCTTAATTCCCTTTACTTCTAGGAAACTGTCTATTTCTGTTTTAAATTTATGTAATGATGTAGCTTCTACAGCTTTTTGGGGCAGCATATTTCATGGACCTACCACCCTCTGAGTGAAGTAGTTCCTCCTCATCTCAGTTTTGAAAGAGCAGCCCCTTATTCTAAGACTATGCCCCCTAGTTCTAGTTTCACCCATCATCGGGAACATCTTCCCCGCATCCACCCGATCCAACCCCTTCACAATCTTATATGTTTCAATAAGATCGCCTCTCATTCTTCTGAACTCCAATGAGTAGAGTCCCAATCTACTCAACCTCTCCTCATATGTCCATCCCCTCATCCCCGGGATTAACCGAGTGAACCTTCTTTGTACTGACTCGAGAGCAAGTATGTCTTTTCTTAAGTATGGACACCAAAACTGTATGCAGTATTCCAGGTGCGGTCTCACCAATACCTTGTACAACTGAAGCAATACCTCCCTATTTTTATATTCTATCCCCCTAGCAATGAAAGCCAACATTCCATTGGCCTTCTTAATCACTTGCTGCACCTGCATACTAACCTTTTGAGTTTCGTGCACCAGGACCCCCAGATCCCTTTGTACTTCAGTACTTTCCAGTTTCTTGCCATTAAGATAATAATTTGCTCTACGATTTTTCCTGCCAAAGTGCATAACCTCACACTTTCCAGTATTGTATTCCATCTGCCAAATCTCTGCCCATTTACTTAGCCTGTCTATGTCCCCTTGCAGGTTTTTTATGTCCTCCTCACTCACTACTTTCCCTCCCATCTTAGTATCATCTGCAAACTTTGATATGTTACACTCGGTCCCCTCCTCCAAATCGTTAATATAGATTGTAAAGAGTTCGGGACCCAGCACTGACCCCTGCGGAACACCACTAGTTACTGATTGCCAGTCTGAGAATGAACCATTTATCCCAACTCTCTGCCTTCTGTTAGATAGCCAATCCTCTATCCATGCCAGAATATTACCCCCAATCCCGTGATTTTTTATCTTAAGCAATAATCTTTTGTGTGGCACCTTGTCAAATGCCTTTTGGAAGTCTAAATACACTACGTCCATTGGTTCCCCTTTATCCACCCTATATGTTACTTCCTCAAAGAACTCCAGCAAATTTGTCAAACATGACTTCCCCTTCATAAAACCATGCTGACTTTGTCCTATTAAATTATGATTATCCAAATGTCCTGTTACTGTCTCCTTAGTAATGGACTCCAACATTTTACCTACCACAGATGTTAGGCTAACCGGTCTATAGTTTCCAGCCTTCTGTGTACTGCCCTTTTTAAATAAGGGTGTTACATTAGCAGTTTTCCAGTCTGCCGGGACCTTTGCTGAGTCCATGGAGTTTTGGAAAATTATTACCAATGCATCCACAATCCCTACCGCCACTTCCCTCAAGACCCTAGGATGTAAGCCATCAGGTCCAGGTGATTTATCCGCCTTGAGTCCCATTATTTTACCGAGTACCACTTCCTTAGTGATTTTGATCGTGTTTAGCTCCTCCCCCACATAGCCCCCTGTTTGTCCATGTGGACATGATTTTTTGACTTTTTCCATTTTTGCCAATTTGGGGAAAAGTAATTTATCGGTACTCAATGGGTCAATTCATTAAATTTAAAATTCCCATCCTCATTGATAAATTCCTCTTGACCATGCCCCATCCTATCTCTAATCTGCCCCCGCTTATATCCTCTCTTGAATGCTTTGTTCCTCTGACATCAGTAGTAGGCAATGTGCTAGAATCTATTATTAGGGATGTGGTAACAGGGTACTTAGAAAATCATAACATGATTAGGCAGAGTCAACATGGTTTTATGAAAACGGAAATCGTATTTGACAAATCTGTTGGAGTTATTTGATGATGCAACTAATAGGATGGATAAGGGGGAACCAGTGGATGTAGTATATTTGGATTTTCAAAAAGCATTCCATAAGGTGCCACATAAGAGGTTATTACACAAAATTAGGACTCATGGGATTGTGGGTAATATATTAGCATGGATTGAGGATTGACTAATGGACAGAAAACAGAGAGTAGGAATAAACGGGACTTTTTTGGGTTCGTAGGCTGTAACTAGCGGGGTACCACAAGGATCAGCGCTTGAGCCTCAGCTATTTATAATCTATATTGATGACTTAGATGAAGGGACTGAGCGTAACATATCCATGTTTGCTGGTGGGAAAGTAAGCTTTGAGGAGGACGCAAAGGGGCTGCAGAGAGATATAGACAGGTTGACTGAGTGGGCAAGAACATGGCAAATGGAATGCAATGTGGGGAAGTGTGAAGTTATCTACTTTGGTAGGAAAAGCACTCAGAGGGACCTAGGTGTCCTTGTACATGAATCACAGAAAGTTAACTAACAGGTACAGCCAGCAATTAAGAAAGTAAATGGTATGTTAGCTTTTGTTACAAAGGGATTAGAGTATAAGAGTAAAGAGGGGGAAAATTCAGGTGCTAACTTCGCCGGGGTGCTACTTTTAGCACCCTGAAAAAGTTAGCGCCCCCGCGCCCAAAATTCACTTGTAGTGCCCCAAGAGAGAGGCAAAGCGCTTCTTGAATATATTTAATGAATTGGCCTCAACTGCCTTTTGTGGTAGAGAATTCCACAGGTTCACCCCTCTCTGGGTGAAGAAATTCCTCCTCATCTCTGTCTTAAATGGCTTACCCCTTATCTTTAGACTGTAACCCCTGGTGCTGGACTCCCCTGCCATCGGGAACATCCTTCCTGCATCTAGTCTGTCTAGTCCTGTTAGAGTTTTATAAGTTTCAATGAGATCCCCTCTCATTCTTCTAAACTCCAGCGAATATAAGCCCAATCGACCCAATCTCTCCTCATACGTCATTAAATACATTCAAGAAGGAGTTAGCTATATTTCTTAAGGCTAAAGGGATCAAGGGATATGGGGAGAAAGCAGGGACAGGGTACTGAATTTGGATGATCAGCCATGATCTCATTAAATGGCGGAGCAGGCTCGAGGGGCCGAATGGCCTACTTCTGCTCCTATCTTCTATGTTGCTATGTTTAAACAGTGGAAGGCGCACACGTCAACCCAAGCACCCCACCCACCCGCCCCTTCAACCACCGTCTGCCCCACCTGTGACAGTGACTGTAGATCCCGCATTGGACTCATCAGTCACCTGAGAACTCAATTTTAGTGTGGCAGCAAGTCATCCTCGGTTCCAAGGGACTGCCTAAGAAAAGAAGAGGAGACTGGAATGCTGAAGATTTAGGTAATTTGCTTATTTTTGTTCCTTAATATATCAGTGTAATACAATGAACGAATGAAAAGAAACTCTAAAGTAATAGAACCATCTGGTTGAATAGTCAGACACAATTTTTAATGAATGAATGTCAGCTTTGTATTCATGCTTTTTAACACAGAAGCAAAAAAATTATCAAATGGGATATTTACTGTTCATTTCTTTGAAAGCACTAAGATCTAACATTTTAAGCAGCTATTAATGGCAGTGCTTCTTCTGCTCTTAATCTGTAGAATATAAAGTGATGGCTTATAAATACTGTGTCACAGCATCCTGCTTTTGGAGCGATTCATTAGTTTCAAAATTAATTACACACTGAAAATATGGTTAAAGAGTAAGTAATTGATTTCAAACACATTTATCAATTAGCAAGAAAAGCTAACAAAAGTAACATTTTCTAATCTCTGAAAGATTCAATCTGTTGCATTTTATTCACAAACAGGAGGAAACAGGAATTCAAACACTTTTGTTCTCTGCGTAAAATGTGTTTTTTTGGTAAAATATGAGAACAATTTGATATATACAAACATGCAAGTCAAAAAGCTGGCACTAGTCAACTAGATAAAAAATATTACTTTTACAGCTTCTCATAGGTTTGTGAAATTATAAGTGCTGGCATCAACGTTTCACTAATTGCGTCCACAGGCAATCCCAAAAAAAGCAATCAGATTCACAGTAGTTTATAAAAGTCAGGCTGAATACTTGCTATTTACAAAAGGTTTCCAAACAACATCCTTGTGTGCTGCATATCATCCAGGTCAGTGCTCCTCAATCATTTTTTGTCAAGTACTACAATTCCAATCAATTTCTTGCTGGAGGGCCATACACTACTCCACAAAATGATGGGACTCCAAACTGTGCCTGTGATTCATCACACAGTGAGCGCTGATTTCAATTGCAGCCAGTTACCTAAAACTCCATGTTAGGCTATTAAACCGAACCTTTTCATTTGGTCTCTATGAGGACAGCTGATCTCCTATTACATTTCAAGAAAAGGGAATGCTATTTCTGTCCAAGTAGACAAGGATTTCTCACAGGGGTGGGGGTGGGGGTGGGGGCGGGGGGTCAGCATCCTTGGGTATTAGTGGGCAGAAGTTCAGCCCTGCTATGTTTTCATGCACATGCCGGTGACCCAAGAAGCCCAAATTCAACCTTTTTTTTGGGTACAAAAGTGATGCAGTTCTGGCATAGCGGATTGTATTTTGGGCAGTAAGTCAGATACACCAGTTATACCCATTCAAAAATGGACACTAAAATCCCAGTAGAATTGGCTGTTGGCAGAAGTTGCGCCTGCCCACAAAGTGATGCTAATGACAGGATATTGAAGGCTAAAGTTGTTGTCCCACAAATTCAGCCATTTTCATCTGAACTGCACTTTATTTAAACCTTTAGTAAAGTGGGGTAAGCTACCTGTATGATTTGTGAAACCAGCAAGTTGTGCAAACTTTGCCTGAAATCTTAACTTTGATTTAAGAGATTAGAAAAATCTTTTCTCAGCTGTGTGACTAAAAAAGGATTCTGCAAATTGCCTTTCTGGCAAGAAAATCTTTTGCTTTGCAGTCTTTGTCATGGAGCCCTTACCATGTGTTTCACTCTAGGCATGCCAAAATAAGTCCTTTTGATGGAGGCAGAAAAGGAGTGGACGAATGAAAGTTGCTGTCCCACAAATTCAGCCATTTTTAATAATGAAAGCTCATGGATGAATAAAGAGACAAGGGTAAAGTTGAAACTAAAGAAAAAGACGTACACTAAGTACATAGACAATAAAGGAGAGGATTTTAAAAAGGGATTATAAAATCAAAAAACAATTGGGAAAGCAAAAAGGAACTACGGAATTAAATTAATGGACAATATAAAAAGAAATAGTAAAGTATTCTACTGACACATAAATAATAAAAGAAAAATCAGGATAGGGATAGGGCCACTAAAGGATGCACAACATAAACTCATAGGTAATGATAGCGTAACAGCAGAAATACTGAATAGAATTTTGCCTCAGTACTTACTAGGAAAACTAATAAGGTGGGCATAACGTTAGAAGAAGAGTTTTAAAAAAGACATTTAAAATAGAAAGTGGGGGAGATAACTGATAAATTAATCAAACTTAGAGAGGATATAACCGTCACGAAATGGGACACCCACTCCAGCGTGTAATGCAGGGCTCCTCCTGAGCGGTCCCGGCAGCGGAACCGTTGCTTCAGTAGCCCGATGGTCTGCTCGATGATGTTCGGGTGGAAGCTTGGCTCTCATTGTATGAGTGCTGGGCAAGAGTATTCGAGTTGAGGAGGGGAGTCATGATCCAGGTGTAGTGCAGATAGTCCGTGTCTCCGAGCAGCCACTCTCGAGTTCGTTGTGATGGCTGGAAGATTGCTGGCACACCGGACTGATGCATACTTGCCTTCATTAGCCGAGGCATAGAATATAAGAGCAGGGAGGTTATGATGGAGCTCGCTGGAAGGAGCCAGCGCAGGACACACTCGCCGGAAGGAGACACCTCGGGACACACTCGCTGGAAGGAGACACCGTGGGACACACTCACTGGATGGAGACACATCACGGGACACACTCGCTGGAAGGAGACACCACGGGACACACTCACTGGAAGGAAACACACCGCGGGACACACTCACGGGAAGGAGACACCGCGGGACACACTCACTGGATGGAGACACATCACGGGACACACTCGCTGGAAGGAGACACCACGGGACACACTCACTGGAAGGAAACACACCGCGGGACACTCTCACGGGAAGGAGACACCACGGGACACACTCATGGGAAGGAGACACTGCGGGACACACTCACTGGAAGGAGACACAGTAAAAGGAGGTCGGGACCCAGGAGCGAGGTCGAGGCCTAGGAGCGAGGTTGAGGCCCAGGAGCGAGGTCGGGACACAGGAGTGAGGACGAGGCCCAGGGGCAAGGATGGGGCTCAGGGGCGAGTTCGAGGCCCAGGAGCGAGGTCGGGACCCAGGAGCGAGGATGGGCACCAGGAATGAGGACAGGACCCAGGAGCGAGGTCGGGACCCAGGGGAGAGGACGAGGCCCAAGTGCAAGGATGAGCCCAGCAGCGAGTTCGAGGCCCAGGAGTGGCACAGCATGGACCAGCAGCGGGGTCGGGAGGACCACACTGCAGCCTATGAAACTCAGGCAGAGAGGACCTGCGGGAAGGGGGGAGGAGGACGTTAGGAGTATGTTTGTGCATGTGTGCTAGGCCAATGTAGCAGAGCCTGGTCTCCAATTGTCTTGGATCCCCTTGCCATTGGACCAAGACCTTGCTCTGTCAAGCCCGTGTGAAAGCTGGTGTGCAACGGCCACCCCACGTTAAAAGAATTCACGCACAGGCATCCTCCACCCTTTAAAATGAAGTTCGGGACCTGGAATGTCAGGACCCTCATGGACAACCCCAACAGCGACAGACCGGAATGCCGCACTGCTATTGTTGCCCGGGAGCTCAGATGTTTCGACATAGACATTGCCGCCCTAAGCGAGACCCGGCGGGCAGGGGAAGGCCAGCTCAAGGAGCAAGGCGGTGGTTACACCTTCTTCTGGAAAGGCAAACCTGAAGACGAGCGCCGCCTCCATGGGGGGGGGGGGGTGCGGGGGAGGGCTTCGCCATAAAAAATGAGCTAGTTGTGACGGGATAATTACTAGTCCTAGCCCTTTTTGGGCTATCCCGGATCAGGCGTATTCCCCAGGCGTTCACCTTCAACTAAAGTTAGAGATAGCCGAAACCTAAAAGATGCTTAATTGGGTCTAAATGTCCAGACTATCTCTCCCTAAAGGAAAGGAATGACTTGAAGATGTTACCGTCCTCCTGATAGCACTTTTAATAAGTTTAACTAGACTGTAACCTTCCAGATATTATGAGGGTCTAGAAAACTCCCCCAGAATTCTGCAACTCCTCACCAAAGAGTGTACGGAGATTGAGTTTGCGAGTTTGATACAGAAGTACTCTGTGAGAGTATTCTAAAAATATATAGATTTATTAAAGAACCGACATGTAGTTAACAGCTGGTGATTCAGTCGCGACATTAACAATTCAAAAACAAATATCTTATAATTCTTATTCTCAGAGATCCTTATTCTCAAATCTTAACTTCGTTACATTTTTACATTTCTACTTCTTATTCTTAATCCAGGAGAGCCACCAAAATCAAATACCTTGATTACCCGAGACTCAAAGAGTTGTAGGCTTACAGAGCGGTTCTCTAAAGCTGAGAATCGCTTGCCCCTTTCAGCGATGACTTCTTCCTATTTGAAAGTTCTATATTTTATACCCTTTTTTCAGTGGTATATCCTTTGAAGTTTTCTGCTGATGTAAGCTAATTATCTCTAGTCATCTTTCTGTTGACTTCTTTCTATTCTTACTGTCAATTCAGCTGTTAGCTTGCAGAATTCTGTCTGCTGTGTAGGTGTTCAAAACTTATCATAAAGACAATATGACAGTAGTTTTTTAGTTGATGCCATTTTTACGAAGGCCTTCTATTCAGTTCTTAAATCAACTTAGCTGGTTGTAAGTAGACTTCGAGTCTCCTATGTGTTCCAAGTTCAATACAAGAACCATGTGATTGCTTGGTGCATCTATTGATGTCATATTTACAAAGTCTTCTGTTTGTATCTTTTTACAACATGTAAATTAAAAACACTTCAACCGAGTACTTGATTGTCTTCCTAGCTACCTCAATTGGTTGTATTACAGACTTATGTCTCCTGTCTTTTATTTGATGTCATATTTATGAAGGCACATGGTTCTTTAGGCCTAGAAATTCAGTATAGCCACTTTTGGGGCGGTAAAGTCGGGCGGCCGCTAAATTTTGCGCCCGGCGCAAAGTCGCGCCCCCTTCGCCGATATTCATTCGCATCGCCCCAAGAGGTTGCTGCTGCGCTAAAACAGGCAATGCACGACTATCTTTAGGCGCTAAGCCGGCGGTGCTGAGCGATACCCCCGAGGCTGGGCACAGCGCAGGTGCGGCGAGTTCTTGATTGACGGCAGACACTCTGGCGCCGGTCATCTCTTAAAGGGGGAGGGTGGATTTGTTTGCCTACCACGCCCTGCACACTGCAGCCCTCAACCTAGGCCTGACCACTTCAGCTTCACCTGTACAACGCCCAGGACTATGGAGAAGGCCAGGGAGAGAGCGCAGCGCTTCAGCGACGGAGACCTGAGGGTGCTGGTTGGCGGAGTGGAGCGCAGGCGCCATGTTTTGTTCCCAGAAGGTGGCAAGAGGCCGCTGCCCAGTGCCTACCGGAAAGGCTGGAGGGAGGTGTCCAACAGGGTGTCTTCCAACAGCGTGGTTGCCAGGACTCCTGTGCAATGCCGGAAGAAGTTCAACGACCTCACTCGGGTTGTCAGGGTGAGTACCCTTTCCAGTGTCCTCCTCATCCTTGCATGTGCACCTCACATTATGGGCAAAGGGACCTGAAAGCCCTAATGGCCAGCCCTCATCCAGCAGCTATGGGACTGGCATGAAAATCAATTGCACATTCAGCACTTTACACACTGTCCAAGCTATTCGACCATGAGAGGCATTGCAGACAAGATCAGGGCTACACACTGTACTTAGAGGCCGTCCTTTCTCTTGCAGGCCAAGGTTGCGCACAACCGGCGCAACCGAACTGACACCGGCGGAGGCCGTCCTGACCTCAAAGAGCTCTCCGACCTCGACCAGCATGTGGAGCACATTATGGGAGGCCGGCTGATTGGCCCCGTCGCCAGTGGAGATGCCGACCCTGTTCTGGGCACCAATGGTAAGGGCATCACCTTTTGGACCTCTCTCGTTCCACTTGTGCATCAGATCAGCATCCTTTGCCACTGTCCGACCAATGCGGTGAATGGCACCACTCGTGCCTCCCTCGCTGCCGCCCTGTCCTCACTCTAAAGCTACTCTTGTGCCTTCCTGCTTTCAGATGGTGAATCGCCAGGTGAGGAGGCGGGCCCTCAAGCTGCCACTGTCAGCCCTTCGGAAGACGAGGAGGAGGAAGAGGAAGCCGGCCCATCAGTGCCACCCTCAGCCGCGCCAGCCCATGGCGATGTAGGGGACAATTCTCCCCTGGAGGGGAGCCGGGGGGAAGGGTCGGAGGAGAGTGAAGCTCCGGGGCCCAGAGGCCTGCAGCAACGCGGGAGGGGTGGGGAAGCTCGGCGGACTTCTCCCCAGAGGGTGAGTGTGGCCTCCAGTCCTGCAACGGTCAGCGTAGAGGAGGTGCGCCTCCTAGAGGAAATGGCCGTCCAGGCTGAGCGCAGGCACACTGAGCTCATGGCTGCAGTGGCAAGGATGCCTGACTCCATAGAGTCACTGGCAAGCAGTGTGCAGGAATTCGGGGCAGCACAGGCCAGGAGTCTGCAACAATTCAGTGCAGCACAGGCCAGGAGTCTGGAACAATTCAATGCAGCACAGGCCAGGAGTCTGCAGGACATCGCGGCAGCACAGGCCAGGAGTCTGCAGGACTTCGCGGCAGCACAGTCGGCTTCTAGCCAAGTGCTCAGTCGTGCCGTCCATTCACTGGCTGGTGTCATGCGGACACAGACCAGGGCCACACGGGCACTAACTGCTGCCACCCTCGCTGGATCAGCCAGGCATCGCCAGGGCACTCGCCGCGCAGCAGCAGCCCAGCAGTCTGTCCTTCAGCTGTTTGCTGCGCATGCTGCAGTGCTGGCCCGTGCGAGTGCCAATGTGTCAGGCGACCAGCGAGCACCTGCGATCTGCCAGGTTGCCACCATTCCTGCAGCCGACACTGCCACTCCACCATTGCAGCTGCCACGAGCTGCTGGACAGACTGCTGCCGCCCAGCCAGAGTTGGAGCAGTCAGCAGCCGGCCACTCCAAGGCCAGAGCTGGTGCAGGCCGACCCCCAAGGGCATCTGCCATCTCACCATCTGCCCCTCAGCAGCCTTCCCCCAGCCTTGCTGCAGCCAATGGGCTCCCATTGAGGAGGAGCACCAGGGCGGGCAGGGGCCAGGCAAGGATGCGCAAGGCATCGCCCTCGCAGGGCAAAAAGTAGAGGTATGCACAAATGCCTGGTGCTTGTTGTAAGGCCGACACTGGTGCAGTTGTTTTTGTGTAAGGCCGAGACTGGTGTCTTTCTTTCTTTTTGTAAGGCCGAGACTGGTAGTTTTGTGTTTTTGGAGGGGGCTTCTCCACATGAGCATGTAATGTGGGAAGGGCAGAGGTTTTCAATAAATTATTGTTGTTAAATTGCAGTGTGCATGGTTTTTTGTTTAAGTCCTGGTTGCCCTGCTCGGCTGAGGGCTTGTGGAGTGGCTACATTCATCTGCTGACATTGGCACAAGCCAGTCCCTGAGAGGGGGCCTAGAACCTACGTTCAATAAGCCAGCGACGGGCGGCCCTTGCACTTTGTGCCTCCCTCCTGTGCTGGTCCTCCTCCTCCTCCTCCTTCTCCTCCTCAGGTGGTCCTCCAATCTGTGGTGGCAGTGGCTGAGTCCTGCGGATAGCCAGGTTGTGCAGCATGCAGCAAACGACCACGAAATGGGAGACTCGCTCCGGCGAATACTGTAGGGCTCCACCAGAACGATCCAGACAGCGGAACCGTTGCTTCAGGACGCCGATTGTTTGTTCGATGATGTTCCTGGTCGCTTGATGGCTCTCGTTGTATCTCTCTTCAGCAGGGGTACTGGGCGCACAGAGCGGGGTCATCAGCCAGGTACACAAAGGATAGCCTTTGTCCCCGATAAGCCATCCGCGTGGGTGAGGCTGGGCCTGGAACATGTCTGCCACAGAAGTCTGTCGCAGGATGAAGGCATCGTGGCTGCTGCCTGGAAAGCGGGCATTGACAGCTAGGATGAGCTGCCTGTGGTCACACACCAGCTGGATGTTCAGCGAATGGTAGCCCTTCCGGTTGCGGTAATCCTCGGCATTCTCCAGAGGTGCCCGCAAAGCCACATGCATGCAGTCAATGGCGCCCTGCACCATGGGGAAGCCCGCGAATGCTGCAAAGCCCATTGCACGCTGTTGCTGCTTGGCAAGGGCCATGGAGAAGGAGATGAACTGACGTCTCCTTTTGAAAAGGGCATTGGTCACCTGGTGGATGCAGCAATGCACGGCGAACTGGGAGATGTTGGCAATGTCCCCAGTAGCGGCTTGGAAGGAGCCGGTGGCATAGAAGTTGAGAGCCACCGTCACCTTCACTGCCACCGACAGAGACGTCCTGCTCCTCAGCTGTGGCTGCAGATCACCGCCAAGCAGCTGGCAGATCTCTGTGACCACGTCCCTTCTGAATCGCAGCCTCCGAACACACTGCTCCTCAGACATGTTGAGATAGGAGAACTGCTGGCGGTATACCCTGGGTGGGAAAGGCCTCCTTTGCCGACGCCTGTTGCCCCCTCTCTGTCTAGCCAGGGCTGCCACCCTCTCACGGCGTCTGTGAGCCCTTTGGATGTAATTGAGAAAGCCTGCGTTGACACCCATTGCAGCCCCCATAATATGCTGGCAAACAATGAGATGTCAATGAAGGCAAAGACTAGTGGAAATCTGTGGCCTGAAGCCAGAAGTACCTGTCCGAGTGTTGACCCAAAGCAGAAAGCTATCTACCTTGGTCTCTCTCCAAAGATCCGTTTCGCAAGAGGGAGTGCTGCGAAATGGCAGCCTTTTATAGTGCAGGAGGAGTGCCCTTTAATTTGCGCCCCGCGCGCCCCGCATCGGCTGAGCACCGTTCCACTTAACAGTCGCTAGGGGCGCCAGGCGCACAATGGGGCGTTGCCACTGAAGTTCCAGTTGGGGGCACACAAAGGGCGTTGCACGAGGAAATGACGTCATGATCTGTGCGCAGCTGAGCGCGCGCAAAGACTTTGCGCCGCCGCTAAATCTCGAGTGAAGTTGGGGCGAGGCGCAGTTCTCACTGCGCCCGGGCGCTACCCGCCTAGCACCCGACATCTACTCCTCCTAAGGCGCTAACGGCTGGCGCAACCAACTGAATTTCTAGGCCTTAATGTTCTGTGTTTCTGTTTCCCGATGTGTTGTTTTATGACACTTTAACATTATACCATTGTGCTCTTTCATGTGCCTGTTTACAAAGTGTTTGTTTAAAACAATTTAACTGGGTAAATCTTATTGTGTTCCTTCCAAAGCTCAGACTTTCTGGAAACTCCAATGGTTTGCTTCAATAGGGCCATTGTTTCAGTGTCAACAACCAATTCCCATTTCAAAAGCTTGTATGGTGTTTACAGCTTTGTGTAAACAACTCATCTTATCTCAAAAGCCTGTATTCTGTTTACAGCCTGTGTCATTGAGGCTTTTAGATTTTTAAACCCAGTTTGTCATGTTTTAATAAAGTCAAAATTCCGTTCATAGGATGGTGTATCTCTTGGAATATGGCTATTCTTTTACAGTTGAACATCTCAGAGACTCTCCTTGTGGAATAAGCGAATGCCTCATGACTCTATGGCTCACCCTATGGTCATCAGTGCATACGCCCCAACACTGGAAGCTACAGACAAGGCCAAAGAGGAATTCTACTCCAGCCTCGAACAATCCCTGTCCTGAGTCCCAACGGGCGACAAGCTGATCCTCCTTGGCGACTTCAACGCCAGAGTTGGAAAGGACACAGACCTCTGGGGGGTGTGATCGGCTGAGAGGGGGTAGGGAAAGCCAACTCCATCGGTACCCTCCTCCTGACAAAATGCTTAGAACATGGCCTTGTTATAACCAACACCTTGTTCCGTCAGAGAGACAAGTACAAGGCTACATGACAACACCCTTGATCCAAGCACTGGCATCTGTTGGACTACATCATCATCCGAGCGAGGGACCGCAAGAACATCCGCATCACCCACGCCATGACAGGAGCTGATGACCGCTGGACAGACCACCACCTAATCTGTTCTGTCATCTCCATCAACGTAGCCCCAAAACAGCGGCGGCAACTGAAGCAATGCTGCAGGAAAAGCAACACTGGAGCACTCAAAGACCCTGCAAGAAATCCCTATTCAGCCTGCGCCTCACAACCAACCTGATGACTCCCAGTGATTCAGAGACAGAGTGTCCGCAGCGCCTGGTCTGCACTCAAGGCCTCCATAATCAACATCTGTGAAGAGACGCTCGGTCACTCGACCAGGAAACACCAAGACTGGTTCGACGAGAATGACCAGGAGATCCAGGAGCTAATAAGCCACAAGCGCAAAACATTCCTGATCTGGAAACAGCAACAGAACTCGAGAGCAAGAAAGCAGCTCCACAGAGGCCTGAAGGCCGACGTCCAACAAAAATCTAAAGAACAGATGGTGGGTGGAGAAAGCGCAGGAGGTCCAGCAGCTAGCCGACAACCACAATGCACGTGGATTCCTTAGCGCAGTCAAGACCAGCTACGGCCCACGCACCCAAGGTCCTACCCCACTGCGGGCCAAGAACGGAGAGGTACTCATCAAGGACAGAGAGGCAGTCAGTGCCCGCTGGAAGGAGCACTTCGAAGATCTCCTTAACCGAGATCTGTCTTCAACACGAGTGTCCTCCACTCCATCCCACAGCATGCTGTCCGCCACCACCTCAGCACAACTCCAGCCCGGCATGAGGTTGAAAAGGCCATCTGACAACTGAAGAACAACAAGGCCTCTGGAGCAGATGGAATCCCCGCCAAGGAGCTAAAACATGGCAGAGAAGCACTATTGGTGCGAATACATGAACTCATTTCTCTTATTTGGAAGGAGGAGAGCATGCCAGGGGATCTCAGAGATGCCGTAATTGTGACCATCTTCAAGAAAAGTGACAAGTCCGATTGCGGTAATTACAGAGGAGTCTCCCTGATGTCTGAAACAGGGAAAGTCACTGCAAGAATCCTCTTCAATCGCCTTCTCCCAGTGGCTGAAGAGCTCCTCCCAGAGTCGCAATGTGATTCCACCCACTAAGGGACACAATGGATATGATCTTCACCATGCGTCAACTACAAGAGAAATGCAGGGAACAGCACCAACCACTGTACATGGCCTTCTTTGACCTCACAAAGGCCTTTAGCACCATCAACCGTGAAGGATTATGAAGTGTCCTCAAATTCGGCTGCCCTCGAAAGATTGGCACCATTCTGACCAACGGATCCACCACAGACACAATTCACGTACGGACCAGGGTCAAGCAAGGCTGTGTCATTGCACCAATGCTCTTCTCGATCTTCCTGGCTGCAATGCTCAATCTCACCCTCAGTAAGCTCCCCGCTGGAGTGGAGCTAATCTACGGAACAAACAGGAAACTGTTCAACCTCCTTCGCCTCCAGCCCAGATCAAAGGTCATCCCATCCTCTGTCATCGAATTACAGTATGCAGACGACGCTTGCGTCTGCGCACAGAGGCCGAACTCCAAACCATCATCAACACCTTCATCGAAGCGTATGAGGGCATGGGCCTTACACTAAACATCTGTAAGACAAAGGTTCTCTACCAACCTGCCCCTGCCACACAGTACTACCACCCGATTATCAAAATCCAGGACAAGGCCTTGGACAAAGTGGACCACATTCCATATCTCGGGAGCCTACTGTCAACAAGGGTAGATGACGAAGTCCAACACTGCCTTCAGTGTGCCAGTGCAGCCTTCGGTCGCCTGAGGAAGAGAGTGTTTGAAGACCAGGAACTAAAACCCAGCACCAAGCTCATGTTCTACAGAGCAGTAGTGATACCCACCCTCCTGTATGCTTCAGAGACATGGACAATGTACAGCAGGCACCTCAAAGCACTGGAGAGGTACCACCAACGCTGCCTCCGCAAGATCCTGCAAATCCATTGGCAGGATAGGTGCACCAACGTCAGTATTCTCGCTCAGGCCAACATCCCCAGCATCAAAGCTTTGACCACGCTCGATCAGCTCCGATGGATGGGCCACATTGTCCGCATGCCCGATACGAGACTCCCAAAGCAAGTGCTCTATTCGGAGCTCCGACACGGCAAGAGAGCCCCAGGTGGGCAGAGGAAATGCTTCAAGGACACCCTCAAAGCCTCCTTGAAAAAGTGCAACATCCCCACCGACACCTGGGAATCCCTGGCCCAAGACCGCACAAAGTGGAGGAGAAGCAACCGGGAAGGCGCCGAACACCTCCAGTCTCTTCGGCGGGAGCAAGCAGAAGCCAAGCGCAAACAACGATGGAACGCACGTCAACCCAAGCACCCCACCCACCCGCCCCTTCAACCACCGTCTGCCCCACCTGTGACAGAGACTGTAGGTCCTGCATTGGACTCATCAGTCACCTGAGAACTCATTCTTAATGTGGAAGCAAGTCATCCTCGGTTCTGAGGCACTGCCCAAGAAGGAGAAGAAGCAGAATGGAGAGCAAGCTGGCTACAAAACAGAAAAGATGAGATTAGGCGTTAAGGGTAGCTACTCAGACTGGCAAAAGATAGGACATGGTGTTCCACAGGAATCAGTGCTGGGACACGGTTATTCTGAATTTACATTAATGATTTGGACTTTGGAATTGGAAGTACAATTTCAAAATTTGCGGATGACACCAAATTTGGAGGTGTAATTAATATAAATGAATAATGTGGCAAAATACAGGAAGACATTAACACAGTTGGAGAATGGGCATGTAATTGGCAAATGAATTTCAATATGTGAGGTGATGCATTTTGGTAGGAAGAATAAGGAGGCCACATACTGCTTGGATAATAAGAGTTGAATTTTAACCTCCAAAAACGGGTGGGTTGGGGCCGGGTGAGAAGTTAAAGTTTTAAAAATCTCAAACCCGACAAAAACCCGTCTCCAACTCTCCCACTTCCGGGTTTAATGGAGGTGGGACAGGGGACGAGTTGCCAATTTAAATATTTCATAGGTTTAACCGTGGCCAGCCGGGTTTCCCAGGCCTCGGGAAAACCGACAGCTGAAGGGAGACGAAGACAGCTTCGGGGAGAAGGTAAGTGTTGGAATGCTTCCCCCTGGATCCCCAAGATTACCTTCTTCCCTTGGATCGGACTCCACCCCACAAATCAGACACCCCCCATACAAATAACCCCCCATACAAATAACCCCCCAATCAGGTTTTGACCCCCTCCTGGGGTCGGACCCCCGAGTTGGGGATCAAATCCACCCATGCTCCTAATAACAGCTGCAGGCTCCCTACAAGCGGCTACGGCCTGCTCGGAGTGCTCCCCACCTGACTGGAAGCCAAACATGTCAATCAGGCTGACTTCCGGGCGGGGATACTGTCAAAGAAGATAGTTACATGCTGTGAAGTTAAAACCACGTAACCCGCCCGTCAGTATCGGGGCATAAGAGTCTGAATGGGGTAGAGGAGCAAAGGGATCTGGGGGACAGATACACAAATCACTAAATGTTGTAAAGCAGGATAATAAGCCCATAAAATGCAAACAAGCACTGGGGTTCATTTCTCAAAGGATAGAATTGAAAGAGAAGTTCTGTTAAACCTGTTTCAAACCTTGGTTAGACCACACTTGGAGTACTGTGCACATTTCTGGCCTCCATATTATAAAAAGAATATAGAGGCATTGGAGAAGGTGCAAAAAAGATTCACAAGGATGATACCAGGACTGAGAGGATATACTTAACAGGAAAGGCTAAACAGACTGGGTCTCTTTTCTGTAGAAACACGAAGGTTGAGAGGTGACCTGACAGAGATCTTTAAGATAACGAAAGGGTTTGATAGGGTAGACAGAGATTAGGGGATAGAAATTTGTCTCAGGCGGTGGTGCAAATACAGGCGGTATCGGATCAGCCGCCCGTTATACGCAGCGGCTGATAGTTCATTCCATTGCCAAGGCTTCTTCAGCAGCACCTCCTGAACCCGCGACCGCCACCACCTAGGACAAAGGCAAGAGATACATAGGAACACCATCCCCTTCAAGTCACACACTATCCTGACATGAACATATATCATTGTTTCTTCATCGTTGCTGGGTCAAAATCTGAGAACTCCATTTTTAACAGCATTACAGAAGTATCTTCAATCACACGGAATGCAACGGTTCAAGGAGAGGACCCATCATCCGAAGAATTAATTAAAAAAATATTCCTGTGGATTTGTTTGTTTAGAATCCCTCAGGTGCCAGCTTTGGCTCAGAAGTAGCACTTGCCTCTGAATCAGAAAGCCGTGGTTTTCTAGAGACTTGAGCACATAATTTTTAAGCTGGCATGCAGTGCAGTATTGAGGGAGTGCTGCATTGTCAGAGCTGCCATCTTGCGGATGAGATGTTAAATGAGGCCCCGGCTGCCCTCTCAGGTGGACGTAAAAGATCCCATTAAAAGACAAAGGTAATTGATACCAGAGAATTATCTGTTTGAGAATCATTCTTTTTTTACTTTCATCTTTTGTCTGTTAAGCGCCTCAGGCTGCCCCCATCAAAGTGACATAGATGCCAACTGTCTGATTTTGGCATAGACTGTCAGCTGTTTCTGCCCGTGTTCAAGTTGTTTGTGTAGGAACCATGAAAGCTGCTAATCTGAGTGGGTTAAACTCACCCCTTTTTGCTTTGGAGTTCACTTCTTCTGCACATGTACGGCTTTTCAGCAGTTGGCAGGTATGCAATATTAGCAAAAACAAGTGCTATATATTTTGCAATTTTTGTTTCCTCTCTCTCTCTGTTTTCTTAATAAATTGATACAAATTACAAAATGAATGAAGTTCCAAAGGTCAGGTCAGTTTTATAAAGTAATTTGAAAAATAGATTTTTTCTCCCCAAAAAAAGCTTTATTGTAATTGACAGGCGAGAGGCAGTGCAAAGGACAGAAAGAGTTTAAATCTGCACCAGAGTACTGTAACTGAACTTAAGGACATACAAAATAAAACATTGGGGGGGGGATTTTAACAGCCAATGGGTTTCCGGTGGGAACCCATTAGTTTCAGTGAATTTCCCGCCTGCCTGCGACAGAATGAGGCCATGGAGATTTTAATTGCTGGGCTTTATTCATGGGTGAGAAGTGGATGGGAAGCCCTCCTGGTTCCACAAAGGCAGGAAAACAACCTACCTTGAATGGCCTCTTCTGCTTACAATCCTCTTTTGACTTTGAGTTTAGCTGACAGGAACACCACTGCAGCTTCCCCGCTCAGGCCACATCTAAAATAACAATTGGGGCATGATGATTGTAGTGTCCGAGTATAAATAATACACAGACTGCAGGAGAACAATAATAACAGGTATTTACTGAACAGAGGGTAACTTAAGACTGAAATACAGAAGCCTGTTATGGCTTTATATACAGGGGTGGTCACTGCCGGTACCGCAGCATAGAATCAGTTCTTCTCTTAAAGGTACATACACAACAATTCCTCCCCTTTTAGATAAACAGTACATAACATTCATTTAACAACTAAATAATAACTAATTACAATTACAATTTTCTCTGTACTATATACATCAACTGAAATAATCATTTATAAGTTCAGTCTTTGAGGAGGCTTCCTGATCCTGACTGGATAGCGCCTTTCTCGAGTATCCTGTTCTTGCGGCGGAATTGATTCTGGCTCATTGTCATTGGTTGGTTCGTCAGCTTCCAATACCACTGCTTCTGAGGTAGACGCAATCTGTACTTCGGGTTGATTACCAGGTGCACCTGCTCGTGGTATGGGTTTGGCTTGTTCCTGTGACTCTAGAATCTGGTCAGCATGGCGTCTCACGATGCTCTCTCCAACATCCACTGTGTACATTAGTGGTCCCTGCTGTGTGCATATCGTTCCTGGCTGCCATTTTTCTGTTCGGTAGTCGCGGGCCAAGACTGGTTGCCCTATCTTGAAGCTCCTGGTTGGCTTCTCATTTATGTGCTGGAATTGCTTATCCTCAACATCTCATCTTATGTTTGGTTTGAGCAAATCCTGGCGACATCTTAGCCTTTGGTTGAAGAACATTATGGCTGGAGCTTGGTTGGTGACTGCATGTGTCGCATTCCGGTAAGCAAACAAGAAATTATCCACCTTGTGTTGTACTGGTATGTCGTCATTATGCATTGCCTTTATGGCCTTTTTAAAGGTCTGAACAAACCTCTCAGCCAATCCATTTGTGGCTGGATGATATGGGGCAGATGTGTAATGCTTCACCCCATTATTCCTCAGAAACCTCCGGAAATCCTCTGACACAAACTGTGGCCCATTGTCGGAGCAAATCTGTTCTGGCAAGCCATTCCTGGCGAAGATGGTCCGTAGGACTGCAATAGTTTTCTCCGTGGTGGTGGAGGACATTTTGATGACCTCTGGCCATTTCGAATGGGCGTCCACAGCGATTAGGAACATTGAGTCCATAAATGGACCAGCAAAATCAATGTGTACCCGTTGCCATGGAGATGAGGGCCACTCCCATGGATGTAGCGGGGCCTGTGGTGGAGCGTTTTGGACCTTCTGGCATCCTGTGCATCTCTTGGTCATATTCTCGACTTCTTTATCGATTCCCGGCCACCAAACAAACACTCTGGCTAGGCTCTTCATTTTCACCCCTCCCAGATGACCCTCATGAAGCTCATTGAGCACTCACTCTATCTCTCAACTTGGGTGGAATTACCACTCGGGATTCACACATCAAGGTCCCCCGACAGCTGTTCTGTCCTTGGCGAGAATGCTGGCAACAGTGAGTCGCCATGTGCTAGCCATCCCTTCACCATCAAATCATAGACACGAGAGAGTGTTGGGTCATTTCGGGTTTCCTTCTCTATGTAGGGGGTTTCTCTTGCTCGTTCTGGTCTCCTGCCAGGCTTTGTGCAATAATTACCCTTGAGTGGTTCGACCCACTCTCCCCTACGGTTCTAGACCTTGGACTTAGATGCAGAGAACTGTAGTGCAGAGAAAGGACTCAATAGACCAGGTTGAATAGCACGAAATGGATGCTTTTATTTTTAAACAGTTTGAAGCATTACAAAATACATGTCATAGGCACAGATTAAAGTAACTACAATCATGCACAAATTTATGAACTTGACTCTATGGAAATGGGGAACACACGGCACGTCGTAAAAGGGGAAACACATTACGATTTAACCTTACTCCCTCCCCTAAATACCTAAACTAAGTTTCGATTTGAGGAACTCGGGATCATGCTCACCACTATCAGAATCGCAAAAAGGGGTTCGCAATCTTTTAGCACAGCTTTCCGTCGCCACGTGGACCTGGAAACTTCTGGCGCAGTCGATATTCTCTCTCTCGAGGCGGCGGGGTAGACACAGCCTCGATGAGCGCTTGTCAAGGTTGAGATCCACTATTGTGGATTTGGGTTCATGGAGCAGTCCCTGCCACCAATGTGATATTGAAGAAATGGATGCACGTGTCGAGGCCTTGCCTGGCTAGGCTCGGAATGTCCTTTTTATCCGACCTGGATCGTCGGTTTTTTTCCCGAGGGTGTCTTCTCCTTCGGCCTGGGTCATCGATGATCTCCCGACAACAGCACCCGGGCCACCCTCGTCGTCTTCCCGTCGTGGCCGAGCCTTGTCTGGCTGAACACCGATCGTGTCCCGAAATCGAAGTGCTGCCTTGCACTGAAAAGTCCGTCCGAAGCGTCCTCGAAAAGAAGAAACGTCTTGGTCGAATTCCGAAGAAGTGAAACGTGAACTTGATCCTAGATCTGTGTAACCGTCACTTTGATGGACTTTCAATCCATAGTTATACCCTTTTGGGACAGTCTTATCTCCCGCCAAATCATAGTCCTGTCTTTGTATTAATTTTGGCGGGCAGAAATCTCTGCAGGGGCGCTTTGTCTTGTAACGGGAGCCGGTGATAACTTAACTGGCCTTCCTGGCCGATAATGTCTTTTAATGTCTTTTACATTGTCACCGTGACTCGGTTCGCATATTGAGCGGTCTGGAGATTTCCCTTGATGGCTGTTAAACGGTTTCTCCTTTGTACATTAAATGGGTATAAGTGTTCATGCATTGTCCACCCATATCTTGATGGGCCCCATCCTGTTTGCCTGAAACCGTCCTGTACTTAGAATCCATTGAATATGTATGCTGTTTCCCTGAGTTTCGGTTTCCCGATACTGGCTTTCGCGGGCTTACCGTTTTCAATCCACAAGCCTGTCTGGCTTGCAGTAACAGAAATCAAATGGTCCAGAAACTGATCACGAGGCCCGGCGGCCATTTTGTATGCCCTTTTATCAAAGGTTTTTCTGTGCAAGCTTACTTTGGTCAATAAACTGTCTTATTTTATCCTGTTTTCTTGCGTGATTATTGCTGAAAATTTCGAATCTTACATCTATACTTGAGTTTGTAACAGGTAGACATTCGACTGTGGTCGCATGGAATATCTCAACAGGGTCCACTGCAGGTGCTTCCTCTACCATAGGCAACGGTAGGCGCGACAGCCCATCAGCGTTTCCATGCTGTTTCGTACCCTTGTACTCTATGTCGTATTGATGTGCCCCTAGAAAAAGTGACCATCTTTGCAGCCGTTGCGCCGTCATCACCGGAACGCCCTTCTTTTGGTTAAAAATGGAGACCAGGGGCTGATGATCAGTCAGTAGGGTGAATTTCTGCCCGTGCAGATAGTGATTGAACTTCTTCACCCCCCACACCAGGCTGAGGGCCTCCCTGTCAATCTGGGCATAGTTACGCTCGGCTGAGGCTAACGAGCGCGACACAAAGGCTATTGGCCTCTCTGAACCATCAGGGAATTTGTGTGACAGCACCGCTCTGATGCCGTAGGGAGACGCATCACATGCTAACCAAATCGGTAGTGTTGGATTGTAGTGGGCCAATAATTCTTTTGAAGTGATTAGGCATTTACATTTCTGAAAGGCACGCTTACACTCATCACTCCATTTCCATGTTACTCCAGTTTGCAATAGGGCGTTCAGTGGGTGCAGAATTGTAGATAAATTCGGCAAGAACTTATGGTAGTAGTTCACCAACCTGAGGAACGACCTCAGTTGCGACACATTTTCCGGTGCTGGAGCCTTGACTACAGCCTCAATCTTGTCCGGCGACTTATGCAACCCTTCCTCATCAATCATGTGGCCACAATAATGAGATTTGTCTCCTGAAGAACTCGCATTTGGGGCGGTTGGCTCGTAGCCCATATTCCTGTAATCTTGTGAGCACCTGCTCATGGTTGGCAAGGTGTTCACTGTCATTTTCGCCCGTAACCAGGATGTCGTCCAAATAACACTGGGTCCCCGGGATCCCTTGCAGGACTTGTTCCATCGCCCTCTGTCAAATAGCCGGGGCTGATGCTACCCCGAATACCAGTCGATTGTACTGGTAAAGGCCTTTGTGAGTGTTTATCATGAGGTATTTCCTAGACGCTTCTTCCACCTTCATTTGTAGATACGCTTGGGCCAGATCAATCTTTGTAAAGCATTTCCCTCCAGATAGTGAGGCGAAAATATCTTCTATCCGTGGAAGTGGATATTGTACTGTGTGCAGGACTGGGTTCACAGTTACCTTGAAGTCCCCACAGATGCGAACCTTCTTCGGTTCCCCAGGCGTGCTGCTCAATGATTTCTTCATTACAGGAATGATGGGTGTTGCCCACTCGCTCCAGTCCACCTTGGACAGCACACCCGAACGCTCCAGACTCTCCAGCTCTGCTTCAATGGCTGGGCAGATTGCGTAAGGCCGCGTTATCTTCGATTTTTATCGTTGCCGTTACTCCTTTTAGAGTCCCAAGTCCTTGTTGGAACATCTCTTTTGCGTCAGTTAGAATTTTTGACAGTCGTCCAGGTGTGACATCATCATCCTTTTTATCAGTCACAGTTAGCGCCTGAATGGAATGCCAATCCAATTGTATTTTTCGGATCCATTCACATCCCAATAATGGTGGTCCTCCATCTGGTAGTATATATAGATACAGTTTCTGTGTTTCCTTGCCGTTGTATTCAACTGGCACCCTTATTTTTCCTCTGGGGTAGACTTTTTGCCCCATGTATGTCTTCAATACAATGGACGTGTCCTTCAAGGGTATGTGTGAGAATAGCCGCTCATAGTCTCGTCGATTCATGACAGTTAGGGCTGATCCGGTGTCCAATTCCATCTTTACTGGGGACACTGCTATCATGAGGGTGACCCAAATGGTTCGGTGATCCTCCTTTGCGATCACGTTGTGTAACTTTAGACAACTTAGTCTCCTGCTCCCGGAGTCCTTATCACTCTCCTGATCTTCCGAACTACTGTCTGTCAATTTCTTTACTTTCTTGTACTTTTCCTTAGTAGTTCTTGTAGTGTTGGTTTTCTTTCCCGACCTGCAGACTCTTGCTATGTGTCCCATTTTCCCACATTGCCTGCATACTTTGTCCTTAAACCAGCAGTCCTTCTGGTCATGGGTTGTTCTGCCGCAGCGATAGCACTTTTCTGCTCCATACGCCATTTCGTTAGCTCTGTATTCTTGTGGTTTCTGTTGTATTTCTGCAGCTCCCCATGCTGCTGCTTCGTAGGATACTGTCACGCTGAAAGCCTGTTCTAGCGTCAGGTCCTTTTCCGAAAGTAGTCGTTTCTGGGTTCCTTTACTCTGGAGCCCGCAGACAAACTTATCCCGTAAGGTGCCTGCCAGTCCTGCTCCGAACTGGCAGTGCTTCGATAACTTGCGTAGTTCCGTAAGATAGTCAGCATTGCTCTCATCTTTGTGCTGGTTTCTTTTATGGAACTTGAATCTTTCTGCTATCAGCAGCGGTGTAGGGTTTAGGTGTTCCTGTAAGATATTAACAATCTCTTCAAAACTTTTCTCCATTGGTTTAGCTGGGGTAGTTAAATTCCGCAATCGGCCGTACGTTCTCGCGCCCATCAAATTTAATAATACCGATGCCTTCTTTCCATCGGCCACCTCATTTGCCTTGCAGTACACTTCAATTCTTTCCACATACGTGGTCCAGTCTTCTACCTCGTTGTCGAAAGCAGTGATACTGCCACTTTTCGGCATCTTGGGTGATTTAAAATGGCGCCTCCCGCGCTTTTTCTTCTTCACCAATGGATTAAAATGGCGCCTCCCAGGCTTTTCCTTCTTCCCCAATGGAATAAAATGGTGCCTCCCGTGCTTTTCCTTCTTCCCCTTGCTGCCACGCTGCTCCTAGCGTTCTGCAGGGTAATGGCGGCGACCCGTGGCTTCGGCGCATCTCACTTTTCCTTCCCTTGTTTTATTTTCGCTACGCTGCCCGGTTCTTGAGCACCGACCGCGCCCTGTGCGCTCCACCCTCTCTCTCTCTCTTTTCCTCCCGACGATGCTGCACGGTCCCTTTACAGAGCCGCTCGATCGAGCTCGAGCCCGCCGCAGTCCGGAAGGGTCAGCGCACTACCTGCTACCAGCACGGTTTGCTGGAACACCTTGACTGGGGAGCCAAGCCCAGCTCTCCACAGCCTCTCCTGCAACTCTCCGAACTCCGATGGATCCTTGGGCGGTTGCCCGCGGTCGACGCCCGTTGTTCTGACTTCGACCTCCAAGAAGCTTCTTCGCAGGGAAAGATCCCCGTGAGGTGATGCAGTACTGCAGGTGAGTTCGAACCTGTTCGTCGCCAATGTAGTGTCCGAGTATAAATAATACACGGACTGCAGGAGAACAATAATAACAGGTATTTACTGAACAGAGGGTACTCTTTTATTTGGACCCAAAAAAAACCCAATTCGACTGTAAATAAACAAAAGTTCAACTAAAGCTTAACAAATCAAATAAAAATTTGGTTTTCCGTGTTGATGATGCACTCCAGTCCCCGCGGCGCCCACCGGTCGCGGAAATACTCAAGCGCACTGGCGGACACCGCGTGCTCCATCTCCAGGGCCACCCGGGCGCGAACATGGCCGCGGAAGAGATGCAGGCAATCCGGCTGGACGACCCCCTCGACCGCCCGCTGCCTGGACCAATTGATTGCTCTTTTAGCCAGGCCCAGGAGCAGGCCCACAAGGAGGTCCTCCAACCTGTCCGCTCCCCTCCGCACCGGGTGACCGTAGATCAAGAGCGTGGGACTGAAGTGCAACCAAAAATCGAGGAGCAGCCCCTTCAAGTAGTGAAAGAGGGGCTGCAACCTCTCACAATCCATATAAACGTGAAACACGGACTCCTCCAGGCCGCAAAAAATGCAGGCGGCCTGGGAGTCCGTGAACCTACTTAAAACCTTATTGCACGGGACCGCTCCATGCAACACCCTCCAGGCCAAGTCCCCGATGGAACAAGGGAGGACTCCCGCATAGAGAGCCCTCCATTGGGGACCTCCGCTACCGCCGGTCGGCAAAACGCCACGCCAAGGCGTGTCCGGACGGTAGACGAAGATGGCAAAGTGGAGAGTGTGCAGGAGCAGCCTGTACAGGAAACCCCTCCACGCGGAATGAAAAGGCACGGAGGGTATTTCCTCGAGACGGCTCAAGTTGTGAGGCGCCGGTTCCCGAGGGGAGTTTTGGGGCCGGGCGCCGATGAGGAATTCCGTCCGAACGGGGGTAAGCTCAGATGGGATCGCCCCACGTGCTTGAGCCGCCTCGATACACCTAGTGGAGTCGGGGCCCAGTGCCGCTTTTACCGAATCGATGGTTTCGACCGCGAGCTGGACGTTGGCCCAGGACAGGCGCCGCGCCAGCTCCTCCGGCGCCATCCAGCCCGCTCCTCCGCCATCGAGCAGGTCCCCGACTCTGGTCACCTTGCCAGCCACAGCCCTACCCTCCGCCAGCCGCCCGAACCCGTGTTCGTGGAGGTGCGGATTCCTGAGCAGCGGCTCCCGAAGGAGAGCCGCCGCTCCTGACGGGGGAGAGCTCCGCCTGGAAGCGACGTAGTTCCAAACCCATAGTAGTTCCTGGTAGAAGACAGGCAGCTCCCGCAGGCCGGCACGCCTGCTGCCCACTTTCGCAAACAGGAGCTGCGTGTCGTAATTGAGGCCATGCAGCTGGCGGAAGAAAAACGTCGCCAGCGCACACCATCTCGGAGGATTCTCGACGTACAGGTATCTCTGCAGCGTCTGAAGACGGAAAGTCGCAGCCTGGGTGCGAAGGCACACCAGCGCCTGACCGCCCTCCCTAAGTGGGAGACACAGAACCGCGGCAGAGACCCAGTGCTTCCTTTTGTCCCAGAAGAAGTCGATGAGCTTCTTCTGAATCTTGGCGACAAACGCAGGGGGAGGGATCAAAGTGACCAACCGGTACCACAACATGGCGGCCACCAGCTGGTTTATGACCAGCGCTCGACCCCTGTAGGACAACACTCGGAGCAGTCCTGTCCAGCGTCCTAGGCGAGCGGTGACTTTGGCCTCCAGCTCTTGCCAGTTCGCCGGCCAAGCGTCCTCGGCAGGGCTAAGGTAGACTCCCAAATAGAGGAGGTGCGTGGTGCTCCAGGCGAAAGGCCTGAACTCCTCCGGCAGGGAGTCCACCCGCCACTGACCCACCAGGAGTCCGGAACATTTCTCCCAGTTGATCTTGGCGGAGGATGCGTCCGAGTAAATCTGCTGGCATTCCCGCATCCTCCGCAAGTCAGCGGGATCCGTGACCATGAGGAGCACGTCATCGGCGTAAGCCGAGAGGACCACCTCCACGCCCGGCCCTTGCAGAGCCAGTCCCGTCAACCTCTTCCGCAAGAGGCGCAGGAAAGGCTCCACGCAAATGGCATATAACTGACCGGACATGGGGCATCCCTGACGCACCCCCCTCCCGAAGAGAAGGGGCGCCGTCAAGGACCCGTTAACTTTAATCAGACACTCCGCGGCGGCGTACAGAAGTCGGATCCGGGCGACGAAATGCGTCCCGAACCCGAATGCGCGCAGAGTCCCGAAGAGATACTCGTGATCCACCCTGTCGAACGCCTTCTCCTGATCCAGGGAAAGGAAGGCGACCGACAGACCAGCCCTCTGGGAGTGGTGGACCAGGTCCCAGACCAGATGGATGTTATCGTGGATGGTCCGGCCCGGGACCATGTAGGACTGGTCGGGGTGGATCATGTGGGCCAGCACGGTGCCAAGGCGAGCAGACATGGCCCTGGCAAAGATTTTATAGTCCGTGCTGAGGAGGGAGACCGGGCGCCAGTTCTTAAGGAGGCGGAGATCGCCCTTCTTAGGCAGCAGGACAATGACCGCCCTGCGCCACGAGAGGGGCATCTCCCCGGTCGCCAAACTTTCCCCCAGGACCCGCGCGTAGTCGCCCCCCAAGACGTCCCAGAATGCCCTGTGGAACTCCACGGTCAGCCCGTCCAGCCCCGGGGACTTTCCCCTAGAGAGCTGGCGGAGGGCGCCGGTCAGCTCCGCCAGACTTAGCGGAGCGTCCAATTTTTCGGCGCCCTCCGGGCCAACCTTCGTCAGGTCCTCCCACAAAACTCTGCGCGCATCCTCGCTGGACGGATCCGGAGAGAACAGAGCCCCGTAATAGGCGTGGGTCTCCGCGCTGATTCCCTCCGGATCCGAGACCAGAGATCCGTCGTCGGCCAGCAGCCCCAAGAGCTGCTTACGGACCCCCCGTCTTTTTTCCAGCGAGTAGAAGAAGGGGGAGCCGCGGTCCAGGTCCCGCAGGAGCTGGATCCGCGACCTCACGTACGCGCCTCGGGACCCGACGAGCTGCAGGTCCTTCAGCGCGCCCTTCTTCTCTTCGTACACCTTCCGCAGGGCCGGGTCCTCGACGACCTGACCGAGACGGGACTCCAGGTCGAGCACCTCCTTCTCCAACCGCCCGACCCGGGCCTCCCGCCTCTTGGTCGACCCCTTCGCATACTCCTGACAGAAGAGATGGATGTGAGCCTTGCCCACATCCCACCATAGCCTCAAGGAGGGGAAGCCCCCCTGCTTCCTTCTCCAGTCGGCCCAGAATCGACGAAACGAATCCCAGAACCGTGAGTCCTCCAGCAGCAGGTTGTTAAAATGCCAGTACACGGACCCCCCCCGCGCGCGCAGCGGAGCGAGCTCCGCCCACACCAGGTGGTGGTCCGTGCACGGCACCGGCCGCATGGAAGCTGCCGGAACGCAGGAGACGTACGCCCGGGAAATGTAGAGGCGGTCGATTCTGGACCTTCCTCCCCCAGACCTCACGCTAGTGAAGGCGCTGGAGTCGGGGTGGAGATTTCGCCAGACGTCCACCAAGTCGAAGGACCCAACCAGGTCCCTCAACTTCTCCATCGCCGCCGGGCTTCGCGGGGGACCCGAACGGTCCCTCGCCTCGAGGGTGCAGTTAAAATCCCCCCCGAGGATGACGCACTCGCCCACGTCGAAGGAGCCCAAGAGAGCGGACACTTCTTCGAAGAAGCGCACTTGCTGCGCACTGGTCTGAGGGGCGTACACGTTCACTAGATGGAGCGGCACGCCCCCCAGGCGAACAGTGACCTGGAGCAAGCGGCCCGGCACGTGCTCCTTGACCCCCAAGATCTCCGGCTGAAAATGCGGGGCCAGCAAGATAGCCACCCCGCTGGAATTGTTGGAGAGGTGACTCATGCTGACCCCTCCTTGCCACTCCAGGAGCCACGTGGCTTCGTCTCCCGGAACGGTGTGGGTTTCTTGCAGGAAGCACACCGCATACTTCCCGTCCCGAAGGACCGAGAAGTTATTGAATCTGCGGCGCGCCTCCCTGCTGCCGTTGATGTTGAGGCTGGCTATGGTTATCTTCATGTCAGAAGCATAGTGCAACCTCTACCTACACCTAACGGGGGGAGGAAGCGCAGCCGCTGGTCCGCCGCCACTTCCTCAGCAGCCCAGTGAGAAACGTTGTGAGCCGACGCAGCTCGAGCGGGTTTACACCCTCGTCCGCGCCCAAGATCTTAACGGCGGCGCGGACGGAATCGATGAGCAGCGCCAGCTCCGACCACCTGTCGAGGGCCAGCCGGACCTTATTGCGCTGACCCAGGCACGTGGCCATAAAATCCCGGAGTTCCCTTACGGAAATGAGGGGAGACTCGGCAAGGGGCACGAGGTCATCCATCGCCACGTCGGCGCTGGAGTCCGAATCGTCCTCCGTGCCCATCACCGAGTCCCCATCCTCCTCCAGGGGGTCGTCACCAGCGGCCGACCCGTCCGCCGCGCAGTGCGAAGCGAACGACTCGGCCGCGCCAGCCAGCCCCGCCTCCACCCGGATCCCACCCCCAGGATCGGCGGCAGAGGATTTCTCCCTGGGCTCCTCTAGGGGTGCCGGGCCAGAAGACGGCGGCGGTTCAGAGCTCCCCTCCGCCTCAGACGCCGGAGCGACCGGAGAAACCGGGGAGAGAACAATTTCCAGCTCCTCCAGTACGTCCGGCACCAGAGACGCAGCCAGGGGGCCATCCTCCTCCCCGCCACCAACCTCCGACCCAGCGGACGGGGGGTTTTGAATTAAAAGCTCGACCAGGACGAGCATCCCCTGGGAGACGTCCGGGTCGCATTGGGCGAGCTCATTATCCTCGAGCTCGCCCGACCCAGCCCCCAGGCTGCCCGACCCGGCGAGGGGTAACGACACCGATAAAAGGTCAACTTCAATTACTGCCGCGGGTTGTTCCGCAACCCCCCCCACGGGTAGGGTCTCATCCCCATCCCCGGGAGGCACGTGCTGGACAGACACATCTGCCTCAGCTTCCCGAGGGACAGGCGACCCCTGCCGATCGCTGGTGATGACGACAGCGCTGGGGGGGTGGGGGGGCGCAGTACCCGCGGCGGGCGACGACTCCCCCTGCTCGGAGGGACCTTCCTCCTCCCGGTCCTCCTCCTCATCCAGGGGGTCGCGCCTTCTTTTTAGCACGGAGGGAGCGAGGGAGACCTCCATGTCTGCAAAGGCCTCCTCCTCGACTCCCTCCGGCGGAGCAGGTTTGTCGGGTTCCTCGGGCCCGAGCCCGGCCGCAGGTATTGGCATTACCGCTGCGGCGGTTGCGGCCACAGGCTCGGGCACGGGGCCCCTCCCGCTCACATCTGCCCTGATCAACTCCGCGAGGAGCACGGGTGTAAGGGGCTCAAGGGGCAAGGGCTAACCATCCACGGGGGCACCTGCCCTAAGGTGCTTCTTTTTTCCCCGCGCCTTCTTTCCGGCCGGACACGCTCCCTCCCCCCCGCCGGAGGCCTTGGTGGCATCAGCCCCCGACGTCAACCGCGCATCAGACGTACTTGACGCGCGGGCAGATCCGGGGGGAAGGGCGGCGGCGCCAGCCTCGGCCGCACGAGATGATCCGGCGGCCTTGGAGGCAGGGCAGTTCCTCCTGATGTGCCCCACCTCCCTGCAGGCATGGCACCTCACACCGTCCGACGTCCAAAAGGCGCGGTAGGCGGTCCCCTCGTGGAGGACGACGAACGCCCCTTCAGTGTCCTCCTCCCGCGCCAGCTGGATAAACAGCTGGCGCCGGAAGGAGAAGACATGGCGAAGGCTGGCCTCCCGGAAGCCGAGCGGGATGGGCGTGATCCCCGACCTCACCTCCCCAAGTTGTCGCAAATGGGGAAGGAGGAGCTCACCAGGAACATAGGGCGGGACGTTGGAAATAATGATCCTCTGCGCGGTGGCCTCGAGAGGATCCACCGGCAGGAAGGTCCCGCCCACGGTGAGCCCCTTGGCGACAGCCAGGGACACCGCCCGCTCCGACCCCAGGAAGAACACAGCCTTCCCATACATTTGAGAGGCCGCGACGATGGCTGAGGGGCCGACAACCCCAGCCATGGCCTTGACGCAGGCCTCGATGGTCATAGTGGGGTGAGTGTAGCTCTTCACCCCAAGCTTTTTTGTTATTAATCGAAAAGGTGACGGGGCAGCAGGAACAGCGGGAGCAGCTGTGGCTACCACTCTCGCATAGGTCCCGGCTGGCCCCGCCACCGGCGAAGATGCAGTCGCCATTCTGGGGTGCTTTTTTTAAGGGCTACACTCACCCCAAGTCACAGGCCTGAAGGTGTTAATGGCCTCGGTGTATATATATATATTTTTTTGTCCTCTGTTGAGCAGAGGGAGCTGATTAAAATGAGGACACACCTCTCTCCTTATTGATTTAAATTGGGAGAGGAGCCCTCGCCCCTCTGCTCAATTGGCAATTAATAAAATAGATGAAACTAAGGTGCCTTAGAAAGACAGGCAGAGAGAGACAAAGAGAGAGAGAGAGGTGGGGGGGTGGGAAGGAGGGAGGCCGCAAAGGGCAGTGTTGCCACTCAGGATGGTGGGTGGGTGTTGGCAGGGTTGCACTCTCCGATGGAAAAAGTCTTTGGTGATGGTGGTCTTCTGGCAGGGGGAGAAGACGTCTTCACCTGGAAAAGCTGGAGAAGCCCAGGCTTAGTCCTGCAACAGGTCTTAACGATGTAATTAAATTAAATTAAGGACTTCACCTTGGGCAGCTCCAAGCTCTCCCAGGGCAGGCAATAGAAGGGATGCTAATTAGTGGTGTGTGTGGCCTTGCTTTTAACAAGAGCACACACACACACACACACTACACCCCTTGATGATCCGGCCTTGCTTCTTCTTTTCTCCCCCCACCTAAAATACAAAGTCTTGGGAGAGTGCCCCAAATAACACCCACCTGTAGATGTTCCGGATGAAGTTTTCTTCCCTCCTTTCAAGCAGTTGGTTTCTCTCCCCTCTCTCCCTCTCCTGAAGTGGAGGCCAATTTGGGGAGGCAGTGATAGAAAGGCCTCTCCCCTGGTTGATGTTGATGTAGGCCTCCTTTCTCCTTCTCCTCCTCTGTCCTCTCTCTCCAGGCACCTCAGTTGATGTAATGATGGTGGAGGTGGTGGTGGTCCAACGTTCTCCTCCTCTTCCTGGTCAGGGGACCACCACTTTAATCCACTCTCCAAAGTCTGGCTGCTCCCTCTGCTCGTGCTTGCAGCTGAACAGAGGGTAACTTAAGACTGAAATACAGAAGCCTGCTATGGCTTTATATACAGGGGTGGTCACTGCCGGTACCGCAGCATAGAATCAGTTCTTCTCTTAAAGGTACATACACAACAATTATGTCATCAGGCCCTGACCGGTATGTTTAAAGAAGGACCCCCCTGCTTTTTGGTGGGTGCCTTTGCTGCCTGCTCAGAAGAGGTGGTTAAAATGGAAGAGAGCAGAACCCAGGTGCAACATTGGCAGGTTAAAAAAAAAGACTTGCATTTTTATAGCGCCTTTCACGACCACTGGACGTCTCAAAACACTTTACAGCCAATTAAGTACTTTTGAAGTGTAGTCGCTGTTGTAATGTGGGAAACGTGGCAGCTGTAAGCCTTTCTCTTACTGCTGTTCGGACCTCAAGAATTACGAATAAGCATAACAATGACAGACAAGTATGTGATCAACAAAATTGGTCTTTATTCACACTGCAGTTCAAAATTCAAGTGTACAATCGCAATCAATATGTGCCCAATTTACCTGTACATAAAAGTACTTCCCAGGAATTTATACGCTACCTCTGGGCGATTTATAATCCAAGTCAACCGTACATAAAAGTACCCCTTTTAACAATATCTAAGCTCTATGTCCAACTTTCATACATACTCCTTTATCTCTTGGTGATTGGTCCAGGGAGAGTCGTAAGCCAAAACATAGACTGGCCAGCTTTCTCTGTTCGTCTGTTCTGTCTCCTTTGTTCCTTCTGTGTTCTGAATTTCCCACCCCTGGGTCACTCTTTATGGCGCCTTTCTGCCGGCCTCCCTCGTATATCACTGTCTGCCTCCCTCTGATAGGTCAGTTTCACTCCAAATCTTCCCTGATTGGAGTTCCTTCCGCATGACACGTTCATGTTCCTGTAAGGTGTGTGGGGCTGGGACTTCCTTGTCAGTCATGTTCCTTCTTCCTGTCCATGTGGCCTTTCAAACAAAGGACCATGCTGACCACCAGGCAAAGGACCCCCTGCTGACTTCCACCATTTTGTGTCTTTACAAACAAAGACCAAATGCTGATTTCCTACATTTTGAATCCGTCTGTAACCATTTCACAATTCATTCTGAACTTCGATCTCCAGACAGAAGCAGTGGTTTTATTACAATTTTTAGAATCTTACGCAGCCAATTTATAATCTGCAAGCTCCCACACACAGTAATGTGATAATAACCAGATAATCTGTTTTTGTTTAGTTGATTGAGGGATAAATATTGGCCAGGAATAACTCCCCTACTCTTCTTCGAAATAATGCTATGGGATCTTTTACATCCACCTGAGAAAGCAGACAGGGCCTCGGTTTCATCCGAAAGACGGCACTTCCAACAGTGCAGCACTCCCTCAGTACCGCACTGGAGTGTCAGCCTAGCTACTCACGTCCCTGGAGTGGGACTTGATCCCACAACCTTGCGACTCAGAGGCGAGTGTGCTACCCACTAAGCCACAGCTGACACTAAGTCAGCCACTCTATTTTATCAGCCTACTCTCCAGGTTTCCACTGGGCGGTTAGGGTTAAAATCGACCCTGTTGTTTCTTTTCTTGCTACCTTGTGAATATCCTGAGCAGAATGGATCACTCTAGTCCCAGCTCAGAATTGCTTTCAACCACTGAGCAGCTTCTGACTACAATCAGAATTGCAAATTGACTGCTGAAATCACATCACCACACACTTGAAAAGAAATATGTTTGGCTTTAGTTGATCCTTAGTTAAAAGGTAATGAAATGCTCTATAACTTTGGCACTGCAGAGAAAATTGTATGATTTTTCTGAATCTCAAGTGTATAGATTTATGCTATACTTAGTGAATTTCAATTCCTTGTGAATGCACAATAAGTATCTTAAATGTTTTTCAAAAACCATTGAGTGGCTAGATTTTCCTTTGACTGAGGTTCTTTTCTCTAAAGTAGAGTCTGATCACAATTTAGCTATTCATTAATCCATTTAAGTATTGAGCGTGCAGATTAGACATCTTTACTGTGCCAATTGTATCTGCAAAGAGTAGCCTTTCACGATGGATGACCCTGCCTTTGTAGCTGCTAACCGACCACCTTTTGTGTGGACAGTCAGCTTTTCCAGTCCTACATTGATCGTGCTTGTGTGGGGAAATTAGATAAGTCAATTTGGGCTGCCTGAAGTAAAGTTGGGTGCTTATGGAACTGAAATGCTTGGGTTCAAGAGTGAAAATTGGACAGAGATCTGGCTCAAAGGAAAAGGACTGGCAAAGAAAACGTCAGATTAGGAGTGATACATTTGGATGAAGAACAGTCAAATATTTGTGGTTTGTACATGTTACAAGAAAACAGTGTGAAAAAAGCTCTTTTACCTTGTAGGATCTATACAGGAGTTGCTGACTAGCAGTGATGGAGGTCGCTAAATTCGATACCGTCGCGCTGGTTTTTCGGCACTACGGGTGCTGATTTGAGTCTAAAAGGACATCCGCGCTGCGTGCACTCACTTCTGGTACAGCAGACTACTGCAGAATGACCTCACCCTTTCTGGTGAGGTCGCTAGCGCAGACGCTGGGAACGAGCGCCAGAAGTATGCAGAGTACGCAGATTGTGACGTCAATCAGCGTGCTATGCTGATTTGACACCAGTGCTCCCATTTTCTAGCTCAACACTCCAGCTAACACCCTCTCTTAAAGACCTACAGCTGAACATGTGTTCAGCATCAGGGAGGACCCACCACCAGTGCTATTTAAAGGGATAATCAACTGCTTTCAGGTTCATTGTTGATTGATTTCTACTGGCTCTTGGTGAGTTTGTAGAAGTGTTTGGTGGTTCGTTATCTTATTTGAAGTTGCTGAAGTGTCCAGGGAGTGGTACAGCAGGCTACTTCAAGGCTTCTGCTCAGACCAGTTGCTCCCAGACATGGGTGCAGTAGTTTGTATCCCTCTTGGCCCTAGCATGACAGGGAGAATGAGTGGAGGGGACACAGAGAAGAACAAGCTGTTCAAAGAGGGAGGAGGAGCAGGAGACCCTATCTACCCAGGGTCTTCAGGGAGCAATTCTCCTACCTCAGCTTCAGCAAGTAACAGTGTATGCGACGTCTCTGCTTCGCTAAGTTGGTTCTCACTGAAACCTGCCACCTGTTGTAGGCAGACCTGCCGCCTCAGAGCAGGGCGAGGACGGCATTGCCAATGGCTGTCAAGATGAGCATGGCCATGAATCTTTATGTGTCGGGCTCCTTTTAGGCTGAAGCAGGTGATTTTTCTAACATCTCCCAGTTTGCCATGGACTGTTGCATAATGGAGATCATTGAGGGTGTGAATACATTTCATTCTCTCTGGCCAGAGAGGAGCAGACAAAGCAAGCACGTGGCTTTGCCAGGATAGCAGGCTCCCCATGGGGCAGGGTGCCATTGTCTGCACACAGGTGGCTTTACAGGCGCCGCATGTGAATTTGGAGATGTACCGCAACCAGGAGGGATTCCACTCCCTCAATGTCCAGCTGGTGTGCGACCATAATCAACGCGTCATGCAGGTCAATGCTCAGTATCCTGGCAGCAGTCATGATGCCTTCATTCTGGGGGCAGTACGCTGTACCATTTGAGCCACCATGACAAACCAGAGGGTGGCTACTGGGCAAGGGGTAAGCCATTTAGGACTGAAATGAGGAGGAATTTCTTCACCCAGAGAGTGGTGAACCTGTGGAATTCTCTGCCACAGAGGGCAGTGGAGGCCAGTTCATTAAATATATTCAAGAAAGAGTTGGATATATTTCTTGAGGCTAAAGGGATCAAGGGATATGGGGAGAAGTCAGGGACAGGGTACTGAATTTGGATGATCAGCCATGATCTCATTGAATGGCGGAGCAGGCTCGAAGGGCCGAATGGCCTACTCCTGCTCCTATCTTCTATGTTTCTATGTTTCTATGTAACAAGGGCTATCCGCTGACCACCTGGCTCATGACACTGGTGCGCAAATCAAGCACACTTGGGCAGCATGTATATAACGAAAGCCATGCTACCACATGGAATCTGATAGTGTACACCATTTGGGTGCTTAAACAACGCTTCTGCTGCCTGGAGCACTCTCGAGGAGCCCGGCAGTACTTACCAGAGCTTATCTCAAGATTCGTCGTGGTCTGCTGCATGATACATAACCTCGTCATCATGAGTCATAGAGTCATAGAGCTATGGGCCGACATGGCCTCTATCTGCACTGTGGGGTTTCTGTGATTTCTGTGATATACAGCACAGAAAGAGGCCCTTCGGCCCATCGCGTCCGCGCTGGCCATCAAGCCCTGTCTAATCTAATCCCATTTTACAGCATTTGGTCCGTAGCCTTGTATGCTATGGCATTTCAACTGCTTATCCAAATGCTTCTTGAATGTTGTGAGGGTTCCTGCCTCTACCACCCTTTCAGGCAGTGAGTTCCAGATTCCAACCACCCTCTGGGTGAAAAAGTTTTTCCTCAAATCCCCTCTAAACCTCCTGCCCCTTACCTTGAATCGATGCCCCCTTGTTATTGACCCCTCTACTAAGGGGAAAAGTTCCTTTCCATCCACCCTATCTATGCCCCTCATAATTTTGTATACCTCAATCAGGTCCCACTTCAGCCTTCTCTGCTCCAAGGAAAACAACCCCAGCCTGTCCAGTCTTTCTTCATAGCTGAAGCGCTCCAGCCCAGATAACATCCTGGTAAATCTCCTCTGCACCCTCTCCAAAGCAATCACACCCTTCCTATAGTGTGGCGACCAGAACTGCACACAGTACTCCAGCTGTGGCCTTACCAGCGTTTTGTACAGCTCCATCATAACCTCCCTGCTCTTATATTCTATGCCTCGGCTAATGAAGGCAAGTATCCCATATGCCTTTTTAACCACCTTATCCACCTGTTCTGCTGCCTTCAGGGATCTATGTACATGCACACCAAGGTCCCTCTGATCCTCTGTCTTTCCTAGGGTCTTAGCATTCATTGTGTATTCCCTTGCCTTGTTAGTCCGTCCAAAATGCATCACCTCACACTTTTCAGGGTTAAATTCCATTTGCCACTGTTCCACCCATCTGACCAACCCATCTATATCGTCCTGTAGCCTGAGGCTTCCCTCCTCGCTATTTACCACCCCACCAATTTTCGTGTCATCTGCGAACTTACTGATCATACCTTTTACATTCACATCCAAATCATTAATGTAGACCACAAATGTAGTGTATGTAACCTGTACCCCCTTAAGAGGATACCTTGAGGTGATGGACTACTTTTTGATGGCTCCTGTACATTGCAGCCCTGACCCTCAATCACTAAAGACCTGTTTACTTACTTCTGTAGTCTGTGTCCGGTTATTCAGTATAACTGCAATTGAAACCACAGACTCAACAGTGGCGACGAGTCTGATCTTACCTTGCGGCAGTTTGGCATCAAAGGAAGCTTTGTCCTCAGGAACGGGCGTCGAAAAAGGGCATCCGCCCTCAACATCCTGCATCGCACGGGAGGCCATCGGAAACCTGGGTTGGTTTGCTGACCACGAAGTCAAGCATCAGTGAGCATCCCTTCTACGACAGCGGCGGGTAAGCCCGATCGAGCGGCACGGGGGGGAAGTCGGCCGAGTTGTCAGTGGGAGAAGGGGAGGGAAAATGACAAAAAGGGCGGAGAACACGACCGCAGCCGGTGTCAGGGGCCGGACTGCAATCGGGCAGAGACGCGCAGCAGCCAGAAAAGCGTTTATAGCCACAAGGACCGCGGGAGCGGCGGGGGAACAAGAGCAGCAACGCAGGGGAAAATAAAGGACCACTGGGAGGCATGGACGGCAAAAGCGCGGAAATCACCATTTTGAGTCGGCGGGTGAAGAAGACAAGCGCGGGAAAAGCCGCCAAGCGCAGGAAAAGCCGCCACCTTGGAAAGAAAAAAAATAATAATAATAATAATATCCAAAGGGGAAGGAGAAACTCAGCAAGGATGCTAAAAACGGGTAACATCACTGCTTTTGATAAAGATGTGGAAGATTGGGCCACTTATGTGGAACGCATCGAAGTTTACTGTACAACGAATGAGGTACCGGATGATAAGAAAGCACTAACCCTATTAAACTCAATGGGTGCGAAGATGTACGGGTTATTAAGGAACCTTGTAACACCAGACAAACCGGTAGGAAAGAGTTTCGCGGATATTGTTACTATCCTGCAGGAGCATTTAAACCCCACGCCGCTGCTGATAGCGGAACAATTTAAATTCTACAAAAGAATTCAACTGAAAGCAGAAAGCAACGCTGAATTCCTAACCGAACTGCGCAAGTTATCAAAGTACTGCCAGTTCGGAACAGGACTAGCAGATGCACTGAGAGATAAGTTTGTGTGTGGGCTCCTCAGGGAAGGAACCCAGAAGCGACTGCTAGAGGAAAAAGACCTTATGCTGGACAAAGCTTTCAGCATTGCAGCATCCCACGAGGCAGCAGCACGGGGCGCTGCAGAGATACAGCAAAGGCCATTGGAATTCAGCACCAATGAAATGGCATTGGGCACAGTAAAGTGCTATCGTTGTGGAAGGACAACACATGACCAGAACCAGTGCTGGTTCAAAGATAAAGAATGCAGGCAATGCGGCAAACTTGGTCACATAGCGAGAATATGCCGGTCCGGAAAGAAGACCAGCAGCAAGAAGTCACCACAGGAGAAGTACAAAAATGTACACAAGGTGACAGAGAACAGTTCGGATGAACAGAAGATGGATTCAGACTCCAGCAGTAAGCAACTGGGTTGTCTGAAAATACATAATGTGGGTAACACAGCAGACCACCAAACTATCTGGGTCATGCTTCGGATTGCAGGAGTCCAAGTGAAGATGGAATTGGACACTGGGTCGGCATTAACGGTCATGAATAAGCATGATTACAAAAGGTTATTCTCGCACATTCCCCTGAGGGATACGGAGATTGTATTGAAAACATACACGGGGCAAATAGTATACCCCAAAGGAAAGATAAAAGTAAACGTGGTCTACAATGGTAAAGAAAGTCAGAAAATGGACTTGTATGTGTTACCTGATGGAGGTCCACCACTACTGGGATGGGAATGGATCCGGAGAATAAATGTGGACTGGCATTCCATAGAAGCATTGACTGTAGATGCCTGTAAGGAGGACGACGTCAAACCTAAACGACTGTCCAAAATCTTAGACGATGCTAAGGAGGTGTTCCAACAGGGACTTGGAACACTGAAAGGAATTACGGCAACCATCAAAGTTGAAGACCATGCAAACCCAAAATTTTCAAAGCCAGACCGGTGCCTTATGCGATACGTCCTGCTGTGGAAGCAGAGCTGGAAGGGCTAGAACGTTCAGGGGTACTGTCCAAGGTGGACTGGAGCGAATGGGCTACACCTATTGTTCCTGTCATGAAGCGTTCGTTGAGCAACAAGCCGGGGGAACCTGGGAAGGTTCGCATCTGTGGCGATTTCAAGATCACTGTTAATCCGGTTCTTCACATGGTGCAATATCCGCTTCCGCGGATTGAAGATATCTTCGCTTCGCTGTCTGGCGGGAAACACTTCACTAAGCTAGACCTGGCGCAGGCGTACCTACAGATGGAAGTTGATGAAGCGTCACGTCAGTATCTCACGATCAACACGCATAAGGGCTTATATCGGTATAATAGACTGGTTTTTGGAGTGGCATCGGCTCCAGCGATTTGGCAAAGGGCCATGGAACAGGTATTGCAGGGAATTCCAGGCACACAATGCTACCTGGATGACATCCTGATTACAGGAGATAACGATAAGGATCACCTCGCGAATTTGGAGCAGGTGCTCATCAGATTGAAAGAATATGGGCTCAGAGTTAATCGCCAGAAATGCGAGTTCTTTCAAAAGCGAATCTCATACTGCGGCCACGTCATTGACCAGGAGGGGCTCCATAAGTCACCTGACAAGATCGAAGCTGTTGTAAAAGCTCCTGCACCGGAAAATGTATCCCAGTTGAGGTCGTTCCTCGGGTTGGTTAACTATTACCACAAGTTTCTTCCAAATTTATCCACGGTGTTACACCCGCTAAACACTCTTTTGCAAATGGGAATACCATGGAAGTGGAGCGATGATTGTAAGCGGGCTTTTCAAAAGAGCAAGGCACTGATCACCTCTAAGGAAGTGTTGGCTCACTTTAACCCAACGCTGCCTATTCACTTAGCTTGTGATGCTTCTCCATATGGTATCGGGGCAGTGCTCTCACATAAGTTTCCAGATGGCTCGGAAAGGCCAGTCGCTTTCGCATCCAGATCATTGACCTCCGCTGAGCGCAACTATGCTCAGATAGATAGAGAGGCTCTCAGCCTCGTGTGGGGAGTTAAGAAATTTAACCATTACCTGCAAGGCCAAAAGTTTACGCTGCTGACAGATCACCAGCCGTTGGTTTCCATTTTCAACCCTAAGAAGGGTGTTCCGGTAATGACAGCGCAGAGGCTTCAAAGATGGTCCCTTTTCCTAGGGGCACATCAATATGATATTGAATTCAAAGGTACAAAGCAACATGGTAATGCTGATGGGCTGTCGCACCTGTCACTACCTACAGCGGAAGAGGCACCGGCAGTTGACCCTGTCGAGATATTTCACTCGACCATCATCGAATGCTTACCAGTCACCAATGCGGGTATTGAGAGAGAGACCCGAAATGACCCGACACTGTCTCGGGTCTACGACTTGACAGTGAAGGGATGGCCAGCACATGGCGAACCACTGTTACCAGCATTCTCAGCCAGACGAGAACAGCTGTCCGTATGTCAAGGAACATTGATGTATGGAACAAGGGTGATTATTCCTCCGAAATTAAGAGAGAGAGTTCTGAAAGAATTGCACGAAGGTCATCTGGGGGGAGTCAAGATGAAAAGCCTTGCTAGGGCTTATGTGTGGTGGCCAGGTATCGACAAACAAATAGAGGATCTGACTAAAAGCTGCTCAGGGTGCCAAAAAGTTCAAAATGCACCTCCAATTGCACCGCTGCATCCATGGGAATGGTCTTCAGCCCCATGGCAACGTGTGCATATCGACTTTGCAGGTCCATTCATGGATTCCATGTTTTTGATAGCAGTAGACGCACATTCTAAATGGCCAGAAGTGATTAAGATGTCGACCACTACCTCTGAGAAGACGATCGCAGTTCTAAGAACCATATTTGCAAGGAATGGGTTGCCGGAGCAAATATGTTCAGACAACGGACCACAGTTCGTGTCAGAAGAATTCCAGAAATTCATGAAAAAGAATGGGGTGAAACACTATACATCTGCCCCATATCATCCGGCTACAAATGGGTTGGCTGAGAGATTTATACAAACGTTCAAAAAGGCGATAAAGGCCATGAGTGAAGACCATATTCCACTACAACACAAGGTGGACAATTTCCTGATGGCGTATCGAAACGCCACGCATGCAGTGACAAATCAAAGCCCTGCCATAATGTTCTATAACAGAAGGTTGCGGTCCCGGTTGGATTTGTTAAAACCCAATGTGCGGAGGGAAGTCGAAAACAAGCAATTCCAGCATGTAAATAACAAGGCCACTCGGAGTTTCGAAATAGGACAACCAGTGTTGGCCAGGGACTATAGGAATGATAAATGGCAACCTGGAACAATTCGTGCACGACAAGGACCCTTGATGTACACGGTAGACTTTGGAGAGAACGTAATACGACGTCATGCTGACCAACTTGTGGAATCGAGAACAAGGGTCGACCCCATGTCTACAGCAGAGACACCAGTTGAAGAACTTATTGAGCCTGTAGCATCTACCTCAGACTCGAACGTACCTGATGATGTTCAATCCATAGGAGATCAAGTGGATGAGTCACCCCAGCAACGAGAACCAGAGACCCCTGAAAGGCGTTATCCGGCCCGGATCAGGAGGCCTCAGAACCACAGAAACCACAGAAACCTCACAGTACAGATAGAGGCCATTTCGGCCCATCGAGCCTGCACCGACACATATCCCACCCGATCCCCGTAACCCGTACACATATCCCACCCTATCCCCATAACCCCACGTATTTAATCCCCCTAACACTAAGGGTCAATTTTTATTCATAGCCAATCAACCTAACCCCGCACATCTTTGGACTGTGGGAGGAAACCGGAGCACCCGGAGAAAACCCACGCAAACACGGGGAGAATGTGCAAACTCCACACAGACAGTCACCCGAGGCCGGATTCGAACCCGGGTCCCTGGCGCTGTGAGGCAACAGTGCTAACCACTATGCCACCGTGCTGCCCTCAGAGACTGAATCTTTGAACAGTTTTGTGTGTAAATTGTATATATGTTATCCATGTAATGTTTAATTTGGGGTGTACACTGTTAAGCTAAAAGGGGAGGAATTGTAGTGTATGTAACCTGTACCACCTTAAGAGGGTACCTTGAGGTGATGGACTACTTTTTGATGGCTCCTGTACATTGTAGTACCGGTGGTGACCACACCGGTATATAAACCCTGCGGAGCAAAGTGTATCCCAGTTCAGCCCTGACCCTCAATCACTAAAGACCTGTTTACTTACTTCTGTAGTCTGTGTCCGGTTATTCAGTATAACTGCAATTGAAACCACAGACTCAACAACAAACAGCAAGGGACCCAGCACCGATCACTGCGGTACCCCACTGGACACAGGCTTCCAATCACAAAAACAACCTTCCACCATCACCCTCTGCCTTCTGCCACTAAGCCAGTTTTGGATCCAATGTGCCAAGGCACCCTGGATCCCATGGGCTCTTACCTTCCTGACCAGTCACCTATGCGGGACTTTATCAAAAGCCTTACTGAAATCCATGTATACCACATCCATTGCACTACCCTCATCCACACACCTAGTCACCCCCTCGAAAAATTCAATCAAATTGGTCAGACATGATCTTCCCTTGACAAAGCCATGCTGGCTATCCCTAATTAATCCTTGCCTCTCCAAGTGGAGACTAATTCTGTCCCTCAGAATTTTTTCCAATAATTTCCCTACCACTGATGTTGGGCTCACTGGCCTGTAATTCCCTGGTTTATCCCTACTACCCTTCTTGAATAATGGTACTACATTAGCTGTTCTCCAGTCCTCTGGCACATCCCCTGTGGCCAGAGAGGTTCTGAAAATTTGTGTCAGAGCCCCTGCAATCTCCACCTTTGCCTCACATAGTAACCTGGGATACATCTCGTCCGGGCCTGGGGATTTGTCCACTTTTAAGCCTGCTAAAACCGCTAGTACCTCCTCCCTCTCGATGCTAATATGTTCAAGTATATCACAGTCCCCCTGCCCGATTTCTATGTCCACATCGTCCTTCTCCACAGTGAACACAGATGCAAAAATTCATTTAAAACCCCACCTACATCCTCTGGCTCTACACATAGCTTGCCACTTTGGTCCCTAATGGGCCCTACTCTTTCCCTAGTTATCCTCTTGCCCTTAATATACTTATAAAACACCTTAGGATTTTCCTTTATTTTGCTCGCCAGTGTTATTTCATGGCCCCCCCTCGCTCTCCTAATTTCTTTTTTAAGTATCCCCCTGCACTTTTTATACTCCTCTAGGGCTTCCTCTGTCTTTAGTCCTTTGTATCTGCCAAAAGCCCCCCTTTTTTTCCTAATCCATTCTCGTACATCCCTTGACATCCAAGGTTCCCTGGGCTTGTTGGTCCCACCCTTGACCTTTACGGGAACATGTTGCCATTGTACTCTCTCAATTTCCTTTCTGAAAGACTCCCATTGCTCCGATGTGGATTTTCCTTCAAGTAGCTGATCCCAGTCCACATTGGCCAGATCCTGCCTTATCATATTAAAATCGGCCTTCCCCCAATTTAGAACCTTTATTTCCGGTCCATCCTTGTCCTTTTCCATGACTACCTTAAATCTCACCGAATTATGGTCACTGTCACCAAAGTGCTCACCTATTAACACTTCTACCACTTGCTCGGCCACATTCCCTAGAATTAGGTCCAGTACCGCCCCCTCTCTTGTAGGACTTTCTACATGCTGGCTCAAAAAGCTCTCCTGGATGCACTTTAAGAATTCTGCACCCTCTCAGCCTTTCACACTCTGACTATCCCAGTTAATATTGGGGAAGTTGAAATCCCCCACTATAATTACCCTATTATTTGCACACTTCTGAGATTTGCCTACATATCTGTTCCTCTATCTCCCCCTGGCTGTTTGGGGGCCTATGGTACACTCCCAGCAAAGTGCTAGCCCCCTTTTTGTTTTTAAGTTCAACCCATATGGCCTCATTAGAGGAACCTGTTAATATATCATCCCTCCTTACAGCAGTAATTGTCTCCTCAATTAATATTGCAAGATCCCCTCCTCTTTTACCCCCCCTGTCTCACCTGAAGATTCTATACCCCGGAATATTGAGCTGCCAGTCTTGCCCCTCCCTCAACCATGTCTCCGTCATAGCAACAATATCATACTCCCATGTGTTCATCAACAACTTTAGTTCATCCACCTTATTCGTAAGACTCCTTGCATTAAAATAAATGCCATTTAGCCTTGCCCTACTCCCTTGTGCCGTTACATATTTGCTCTGCCTTCCAGTCTGACTTATTTTTTCCTCTATATTTGGCTGTACATCACCCCCTATTATAGGTCCACTCTGTATCCCATCCCCCTGCCAAGTTAGTTTAAACCCCCCCGAACAGTGCTAGCAAACCTCCCCGCAAGAATATTTGTCCTTGTCACCATGTATACAGTGAAGAGCTGAGGAAGAGGAGGAGGAGGAGGAAGAGGAGGAGGAGGAAGAGGAGAAGAGGAGGACGGGAGGTGGCCACCAACACAGCCCCTTTCTGGCCGGGCTGTCCTGATCGACTCATTCAACTGTGGTACCAGTGAACACAACTCCAATTCCCCATTCACCCACAGTCCCACACCTTACCTTCCCTCTGTTATGGACCATCACAGTGTCCGCTTGGCCACAATGCTACAATAAAAGCCACCACAAATCAAATTTATAAACCAAATCATCCAATAATTGCACACCAAAGTCAACTAATCACCTTTGAGCGTTCCTTTAGTGCTTGTCTTCCTTTGCCTGTCCTAGTGCTCCTATGCAGTGCTACCCCAGTGGCTGCAGTATGGCTAGTGAAAGGCTGCTGACTATCAGTGGGAGAGACTGCAGATGGCCTTGGAAGACAATATCGAGCAGCTCTGGGCCTAGAAGGTGCGGTTTTAGACTGCACCACCTCGGCATGGGCGGCAGCAGTCTGGGCTGACTGGCTGACAGGCAACAGCAAGGGCATTGGCAGAGTGGTAGTGGTGGGAGCACGAATGCTGTTATCCTGTGAGAGGTCAGCAGGTTCGTGCTCCACAGAGCCATTGCCACTCTCTAGGGTTGGCGCCTCAGCAATCCTAGTAATCTGTTGGAGGAGAGATTGCTGGACTACTGTGACACTCTGCAAGCCCGTTTCAGCACTGGTAACCACAGCCACAATGGCAGCAGTCTGAGCTTGCGTGACAGCAAGGTGAGCTTGCATGACAGAAGTCTGAGCTTCCACTGCAGCACCCAGACATTGGGTAGCTTCTGCTTGTGCTGGAATAGAAGTTGAGGCATTGGCCATCAGATGCTGCATCATGGTTGGGTCCACAAGTGCTAATGAAGTTGCCCATCACTTCCATGCTGGAAAGGATGGGCACCAAGCTCTGCACAAAGCCCTGTGCAAGGTTAGTGCTGGTCTCCTCCATGTTCCTTGACATTGCATTCAGGTTTTCTGGCAGACCTGCCAATGCACCAAGCTTTTCATTGTGTATACCCATCAGACTTCTTCTGTAGGCTGCCCCAACTGAGTCCTGTGCAGCAGAACTCGTGTGCGACCTTGCCCTCCGGGGAGTCGGCACCTGCACTATCCTTTCCCCCTTCCCTGGCTGAAGGCCACTCGTTCCCGGTGTCTCACATGTGCAGATCCCGCATCTAACCTATCCTCTAAAGTACATGGAGTGTCAGTATCTGAGCTGGTGGCTGTGAGTGTGAAAACGGGTGATGGTGCGTCTTCAGCCTCACTTCCTTCTTCCTCTTGCAGTTCCTGCTCCTCCACCACCGCCTGGCCATGTTGCAGTTCTTGGCTATCTGAGAAAGGGACAAGGGTAGGGTTGCGGTGAGGGGAGTGGGGGAAAGCAAGAGGTGCATGCTTACACCATCTGCAGCTTGTAAATCAGAAGAGATTGTGGGATGAGGGGGAAGTGGGATGCGAGAAGGCGGGTTAGGTATTAGGATACCATCATCTTGGATTGTTTCAGACCCACCGCTGGCCACAGACTCAGCGATGGTCACTCCAATAATCTCCAGCACCATCTCCTCCATGGAGGCTAGGTCATGCAGGTGTGCCTGTCTCCCTGTGGGTAGACGATGCTGCCTCCAGTTATGAGCCCCCTTGTCCTGCAGGAGAGAGGCAAGTGTGTCAATGAGTGTGGGTCAATGTGTTGGGATGATGTGCCTCTCATAGGTGAATAGTGTGTGCAAGCTGTGAGATGTGGGTGTGAGGTTTACAGCAGTGTTAAGTGTGTGAGGGTGAGGTGAAGCTATGAATGTGAGGTTTGAGTCATGATTGATAGAGATTGTTGGTAGGTGAGTGACGGGGATGGGGGAGGGGGGGCAAGGGGAGGTGGTAAATTGAGCAATGTTGGAGCCTAGTGGTTCAGTTGTAAGGATATGGTATTTGAAGTTGAATTCTCTGATCTTGACTATTCGTGTGAGGTCATTAAGCTTCTTGCAGCACTGCATCCGGGTCCTTGGGCTACACTGCTGGCACTGACCACGATGGCTATCTGCTCTCATTACATTCTCAGAGTTTGTCTGGAGGGCCTCCAGGCCCCCTGTGGATACAGGACCTCTCCTCCTGTCCACGTCCTGCACCAAGGCATCCAGTGCTGCGTCAAAGAATCTTGGAGCTCACTCTCTGCCCTGTTGTGCCATCAGTACGTCTTCTGGTTGGTCACACTGTCTTCCCCAACCACTTCCAGCACCTGCTGCAACTAGAATGCACCTCCCCGGCTGCCTTTAAGTAGTGCAGGCTAGCTTTAAGTGGTGGTGCTAGCCTTGCACGAATTTGGGCCCCCTGCTGAGGCATGCAGCCACTCAGCAGCACCTTCAGCGCTGGGCTGCATGTTGCTATTATTTAAATTAACAGGCAACAAGACGTTTGCGTGCTGACTGCATCAGAAGGAACGGGCACAGGAATGTTCGCTCGTCACAATCCCCGCGCCTGTTTTCGGGCCTTGTCCAATTTCTAGGCCGGAACCTTTATTGCGGAGTTCAGATAAGCATTTCTGCTGCAATATTTTGGAATTTTGCAGAACTGCTTGTTGAACAGATTGGCTCCTCACATGAAATTCAAAAAAGGCAATTACTGAATGCTGAGGTGTAGTTTTCTCTGCAATGTATTTAATTTAAAATAGTGCTGTATGATCGGGCTGCACAAGAACATTTCATCAGTATGTGTGTCACTGCCTATGTCATCTGAAGCCCTAACTATGACTTGAATTTTAATACACATCGGGGTAGATTTTGACTTTGTGTGATAGTGTAAAGGTGATAGGCAATCAGCAGCCCTATTTGACATCCTGCTGATAGTCTGTCAAATGTAAATGAGGCCGGGGCCTCAAAAATGACTTGGGCTTCTTCACCACCAGAACAGGCATCTGGCCAAAAGTCAAAATCGACCCCAATTACTGTTTGCCTGTAATACTAGTCACTCTCTCAATGTTGTGTTAATTTAACTGACGTTCACATACAGCGTGTGTGGTAATTTGTATTGTAAATAGATGAGCTCTATCAGATCTTAAGGCTCAAGGAATAATGGGGGTGAAATTGAACTTCGGCGGGGTTGAAAAGCTGGTGGAAGCGGATCAGTCGCTTATTATACGCCCCATCCAATTTTCCTTTCCATTGGTAATTTGGGCTGGGTGTAACAGGCAGCTGATCTGCTGCCACCTGTTTTGGGCCTTGCTAAAGCTGAATCATCAGGAGTCATATTGTACTTTCTTGGATCCAAGTCTACAATCCCTTTTATATTTCTTGAGCTACAAAATATTCCAAGTACTGTACAAATTTTAAATGAACAAGCGATAAAATAAAAGGTTGGCTTCTTTGTATATTGTTCAGTCAACATTTTAATGGTCATGACTATGCAGGTCTGGATCACCTCTCCCCAGAGTACTCTGCTTTTTATGACCATTTTGAAAGCACCAAATGACTCAACAACATAGGGAAACTATTAAGATAAAGCAGTAATGGGTTGCAATCTAGCAATAGTTTTATTACTCCTAATTTAAATTAAGGGAGATTACAGGCTAAATTGGTAAGTTTTCAGGAGGAACTATTAGACTCAATTAACGGAGTTGCTGACACAGTTAAAAATCCTGTTTGTATGGATAACATTTTTATTAGATGTTCAGTCTAATTTAACAGTTTCATTTGCCAGATGCAATCATGCAAGATTGTATGGTGCTGGCTCCAGACCCACACTATGTAGTTGAATCCTAATACTCTAGGGTGACCATATTTCCTAAACGGAATCTGGGGCCACACAGCAAATTAGCCAGGATGGAAAATGTAGGTTGCGCAGCGTAGCAAGGCAAAAAATTTTAGCAGCCTGTATTTTAACAGTTGCACATATACAGTGCACTACAAATGCAAACCAATGTGTATATAATTACTGTGGATGTGACGATACACTATTGAAGCGCAATCAGACACCGTTTATAACTAAATACACTGCTGATGGGGCGCTAGTTAAAGGGGCGGTCCGGCTGCACCCCACGTCAACATTTTTTATTTTGGCCGACCTAGAGGTTGGCCGCCATCGCGCCATCCGGCACTGTGTCTCGGTGCCGGGCTGCGGCCACGGCACGACGCCGCCCTGGTGGGCTAGTGGAGGCCGTCAAACGGCCTGCAGAGTGCGCAGCAGCCCTCCCCTTTAACAGAAGGGGAGGGGCGTGGAAACACGTTAGCGCTACATGGAGCGGCTGTGTAGTGCTCCAGCGCTACCCCGCTTTGGGGCCCACGCAGTGCCCCTAGCTAAAGTGGAGCACCCGAGATAAATGTGATAAGCTAATTCGGTTACCGCCCCCAAACGGAGTGTAACCAAATTTCGCCCCCTCGGTCTCTCCAAAGTGCCCTATCAAGCCACTCAGTTGTAAAAGCAATCATGACAGAAGAAGGCCTACTACCATCTTCTCTAACCAATTAGAGGCAATAAATGTGGCCTTGCCAGCTTTGCCTACATCACAAGAACAAATAAAAGAACAACGACATTCTAGTTACCTTTGAATGTTGCTATTTAATGTTTTTTTTCGCTATATCTCATGATATTAGCCCTCCCAATAGCCTTGAGTGTGAAGGCACCATGTGGCATGATGTTGAGTCATATAGATCAAGAAGATTTCAGGTTCCTGTGTTGAATTAAACTGACTTCAATTAGGGTGGTGGTTGAGGTGCTACAATAAGACTAATTTAAGATTAAGTAAGTACAATTAAGTGACACATCTATCTCTGCCTGTAACCAGCAGCTGTAGCTGTACAACTTGACTTATTTTCATTGCTTATTATATGACCTCTTACTTTCTGCCCTGGATATACTTGTGAAGGTACTCTTTCTGTTAGGTAAAGATTACTACAGAAGAAGACTGTAGAAGACAAAGGGAATGGACATCTAATGAAGACAAAGAGAATCTTCTTTTCACTAAACAATGAGAATCCAAGAGGATCTGCTGAGAGGTGTGCCTATATACCTGAACTTCAAATAAAACCCCCTTTCCAGTCAATTGACCAATCTGGGTGACAAATGTGGCAGAAGGGTTCATGTCTTTTTGTGTTAATCACTTTTAACAGCCATGTAAGTAACCTGAAAGTCATAGAAACATAGAAGATAGGAGCAGGAGTAGGCCATTCGGCCCCTCGAGCCTGCTCCGCCATTCAATGCGATCATGGCTGATCATCCAAATTCAGTACCCTGTCACTGCTTTCTCCCCATATCCCTTGATCCCTTTAGCCTTAAGAAATATATCCAACTCCTTCTTGAATATATTTAATGAATTGGCCTCTACTGCCTTCTGTGGTAGAGAATTCCACAGGTTCACCACTCTCTGGGTGAAGAAATTCCTCCTCATTTCTGTCCTAAATGGCTTACCCCTTATCCTTAGACTGTGACCTCTGGTCGGGGAGTCCAGAACCATCGGGAACATCCTTCCTGCATCTAGTCTGTCCAGTCCTGTCAGAATTTTATACGTTTCAATGAGATCCCCTCTCATTCTTCTAAACTCCAGTGAGTATAAGCCCAATCGACCCAATCTCTCCTCATACGTCATTCCTGCCATCCCAGGTATCAGCCTGGTGAATCTTCGCTGAACTCCTTCCATGGCAAGAACATCCTTCCTCAGATAAGGCGACCAAAACTGCACACAATACTCAAGATGTGGTCTCACCAAGGCCCTGTACAACTGCAGCAAAACATCCTTGCTCCTGTACTCAAACCCTCTCGCTACGAAGGCCAACATACCATTTGCCTTCTTAACCGCTTGCTGCACCTGCATGCTTACCTTCAGCGACTGGTGCACAAGGACACCCAGGTCTCGTTGCACTTCCCCTTCTCCCAATCTATTGCTATTCAAATAATAATCTGCCTTCCTGTTTTTGCCACCAAAGTGGATAACCTCGCATTTATCCACGTTATATTGCAGTCCCCGAAGTTATGGAGGCATTGATTCCTAGGCATGCCAAGTCCCACTTTTACTCCATTAACTTCTCAATCTTTTCTTTTACAAAGGGTCTTACACAGGACCAGATAAGGCATGACTTATTTATGTCCCACTAATGAGGTATCCCAGAACAAGTGGCAATTGCTGACCTTTTTATCACTGGTACAGAATGTTTTGTTTCAATATACATCTTCGTGGTTTTCATTAGTTTCGATTTTGCAGCCATTTCCCAGCATTCAATGTAACTACTGACTCCATATCGTGGATATCTTTAAGCTGAAAACACATTTTGAGAGCATATTTCATGAAATTTACAGGGCATTTTCCTTACATCTGTATTTCAGTAGGTTTGTTCTGGAGATTTGATTTTACAATTCTATCTTACTCTGCAGTTATGTCTTGTGGTGATCATTAGTTCGGTTGACAAATCTGTTGATCAGTTCTTGCAGGCTCTTTTCTGTAAACTGGCTCCTCAGCCTGTTCCTGCTCTCACAACTAATTAGAATATTAAACATTTAAAAACATGAACGTAGAGCCATAAAGGTCATTTTGATCTGCCCAGCTTACTCCATCATGTAGGCACTGTTTCAGAAACCAATCTGTTTATTTTTCTCTTTTCCCTTACTCCAAATCCATTTCACTCTATTTTTTCCTGAATCAGGGATTGATTCCTTCTCAATGTTTCACCTCAGCCATCATCCATTGCATTAGATGTCATTCTGTTTCACAAGCTGAAAATTTGATGCAAATCGGGTAATAATGATACTTTCAACATTTGAGTCAATCAGAGGTCTGAAAATTGGTTGTGTGATTAGCTTCTAACTGTCTTACTTGTTCTGTTAAATAGTTTTGTAATTAGATTTTTGTGCTAACCTTTTTTGTTGATTAGGCCTCTAGGTAAAATGTTCCCATTAATCAATTGAAAGAAGAAATTGCATCAACTGGTTCTTTCAACTGACTTGTTTTATCAATTATTTCCTACATTTCTTTCATGTTCTCTTGATTAGTTCTATTGATTAGAACCATAGCCATGGCCACTTGGAATGGTATAATGTCGCTTCCGTTGTGGTTCCCTGAATTTTAAGCAGATTGACTTGCATTTAATTTGGAGTTACTGGCATTTTCCATATACTTAGTGATATTTCCTGCCTAATATTGTGAGTTTTATTGTGGAATTTTTCTGTGTTGTAAAACAATTGATACTTTTGGACTGCTTTTATTTGTTTTAATGATAAGCCACAATATGAATCCATATAACAGATTTCTAGTAATCTTTTCCACTGGCTCTTTCTAAAAGGAAATTAACAAGTCCTGCTACTCTGTTTACTTTTTGACTGAACAAATAAATTAGTTTGGCAAACAGAAAGATAGGGATCGATTTTTACTCCCGGGTAGAAGCACGGCATAGTGAGCGGCCAGCCCCACTGGGATCAACAGCAGGGAGGCTCAGCTGATTTTAATGGCCGTCCTCATTTGCATACCGTTTGCCAACTCCCTTATTAAAGAAAGCTGGGAAGCTGACGGGAAGCGGCTGCCTGGCTGTTAAAATCGGATGGCTTAAAGGCCTCCACCTTCAGGGAGAAAGCCCGGGGCAGTGTGGCCTAAGGTTTCCTTGTGGGGTTGAAAGGAGCACTCATCCTGAAACACAAGAAAACCTGCAGAAAACCCCTTTTTTTTTTTTTTTTACACGAAACTGGGCCTCTTCTGGCCCTAGATCCTAACAGCTTTAACCTGGCAGGGAAGCCACCACTGCTCCCCTGCTCAGGCCTCAGGTAAAAATTGCAGTTGGGCCCCGATGACATTATTGGAGCACAATCTGTATATTTAAAGAGGAACCCTGCTGGCTTCGGGTGGCTGTTCTTGCAGGCCAGTTTGGGGCAGGAATGGAGTGGCTAAGTCCCCCGCAACATTTTAACTGCCCTCCCCCCCACCCCACCGCCTCCCCCCCCGATCCCGATTTCCACCAGTCGAAGCGAGTTCAAGTCAACCCCATAAGTTTATACCATTCATTTTGTCCTAGGGAAGGAACTTAACATGTTTCATTAACATTTTCCATTTAAACAGCCCCATATGAGATGCCCCGATTGCACAGCACAGCAGAGCTCTAACACATTCTGCTGCAGTGTGCTGGGCTGTGGATTTATTCCTGCAATTTTGGATTTGTAAAACCCTTGATCTGGAGAAGCACTAAGCAAAGGCCATGTCATTACATGTAGTGTGTGAAGGAAAATATGCGGGTCTTTTTTCAAGCATCTTCTATTAGTTTGATACCTGGGAGCAAATAACCTGCTTGTTCTCCTAGTCAGTGAATAGTGTATGACACAGAAAGACTGAAGGGATTATTACCCCTTTAGGGCTACCCCGGATCAGGCATATTCCTCAGACGTTCACTTTCAACTAAAGTTTGAGGTAGCTGAATCCTAAAGACACTTTATTGGGTCTAAAGGTCCGGACTATCTCTCCCTAAAGGAAAGGAACAACCTGAAAATGTTACCGTCCTCCAGATAGCACTTTTAATATGTTTAGCTAGACTGTAACGTCCCAGATATTATGAGGGTCCGGGAAACGCCCCCAGAATTCTGCAATTCCTCACCAAAGAGTGTACAGAGATGGAGTTTGCGAGTTTGATACATAAGTCTTGGGCTGGATTTTCATTGAGGAGGCGTGTAGGAGGCGGGACTACAAATTTCAGGGTTGTAGTCCCGCCTCCATCGAGTTGTTGCCAACCCACGCGATTTTCACTTGATTGACCTTGTTGAGCCCACCCAGTGGGCTCAGCAGGCCAATTAAAGGCCGCCCGGCAACAGGTGACATCACAGATTGACATTTCATCTGTCAAAAGCTTTTGGCAGATGAAATATCAGCATTTGACAGCTCTTTGAAGCTGTCAAACACTGACAATCTGTACTCCAAATTAATTCCTTCCTCTCAGGCTGATTTAGAGATCTCTCCAGAACAGAAAGCTGAATGCTGCAACTTTTGACATCTCGCGGCCATTCTGCTTTCTGTGCCGGTGAGAAGAGGGACTCCCGAGACCTGAAGGAAGGAAGGCTGTAAAGGTAAGTAAATGTAAGTAAAACTTCTTTAAACACTTTACACACACCAAACACACTTACCTCTGAACTCATGCACCCATCACTCACCTGAGCACCGGACATCTCGAACCCTCCAAGCCCTTCAGCCCGACAGCCCACCTCGCTAACTTGGCGTGGATTGGAGCTGTCGGGAATCCCACACTTCAGCAATAAAAATAGGGATTAGGCTAAAAACTGCCTGTTAACTGGCAATTAATTGGCACTAATCCCCTTCCCGCCTCAGGGAGTCGGGTCCCAGCACAGGTCGGGTATCCGCCTCCTTTGAAACTGGCATGGAGGCGGGTTGGGGTGGGATGGGTTCGTGCCCCCCGATTTCGAGATTTTAACTCCCCACATGCCTCCAATCCTGCCTCCATGGCCCAATGAAAATCCTGCCCCTTATGTGAGACAATTCTAAAAATATATAGATTTATTAAAGAACCGACATATAATTTACAGTTGGTGAGTCAATCGGAACATTAACAGTTCCAAAAAAAGAAAGCTTACGATTTTATTATCAGAGAACCTACTCTCGAATCTTAACTTCGCTACAGTTTTACAGTTCTTTAGTTTTCTACAGGATAGCCACTAAAATCAATTACAGTACCTTTGATCCCTGAGGTACAAAGAGTTGGAGACTTACAGAGCTGGCTCTGAAGCCGAGAATCACTTTGCCCCTTTAAAGCAAGTATGCTATCTCATTTGAGAGTTGAATATTTATACCCTTTTCCAGTTGTATTTCCTTTACGGTTTTCTGCAGATGTAAGCTAATTATCTCTAGTCATTTTTCTGCTGACCCCTGCAATTCTTACAGTCACCTCAGCTGGTAGCACTATGGAACCATGTCTCTCCTCTAGGTGTTCTAAATTTATCATAAAAAATGGTGTAACAGCAGGTGCGCTTTACTTGGTATCATTTTTATGAAGGCAGATGTTTGTTACTTTTATGTGTTTCTTTACAAGGTGTATATTGGAACACCTTGTACAGGGTGAACTATTGTCTTGTTCCCAAAGGTTCAGACTGTCAGGAGCCATTAACTTTCTGTTTCAATAAGATTATTGATTCAGTGTCAACAACTTATCTTATCTCAATAGCCAGAATGCTATCACCGCTTTTTCATCGTTAGGTTTCTAGATTTCCAGACCCAGTTTGTCATGTTTTAATAAGGCCAGAATTCTTTCATAGATTGGTGTATTTTTCTGAATAGGTTATATTGCTTATTCCTTCACAAGACCTAAAACATGGGGAAATAAATCTACAAAATTAAATCTTAAAGAAAATATCAAAATTCAGACATGGAGATATGTTCACATATATAACACTATTTTCTCTGATTTTGTATCTTTTATTAAGTACTCTGCTTAATCATTCACCAGAAGAGTTATGAACCAATAGCAATCACAGCCACATGGCCATTTCCTAATAGCCTAACCTCAGCTTTCAAGACACAACCTCAATTATATCAGATGACACTGTTCCATGTCTTCCACTCTGCTCTGTGAAATTAAATGAACTTGCATTATACATTCATGCCCCCTCCAGGGCTTATTAGAACACAAAATTAGAGAAAAAAGATCATGGCCTGGATTTTGTGTTGATAATGACGATGAGGCTAACAGCACTCACCATTATTATGGAGTAAATCGGACAGCAACTTCTAGCATCCATACATGCATGTTTAAATGCAGAAATCTGAAAATTGCTGACAGAGATACCCTGCACCCCCACAGGTTGCACTGTAACAGTCCTGCCGATAGACTCGGCACTGAAATCAATGCAATGGCGTGAAGTTGTGATACTGATCCCCTAGTTACTCTCTAAACAGGCCAGAAAAAGTTAGGGCTGGTGCATTGAGGAGTTAGTGCATTTTTAACAGCATTATAAGTGATAATTACTGCCAAACAACCTCTCTGGCCCTGAAAATTTAATTTTACAAGTGTGGAGTCTCATTCCTTCAGAAGTTAATTAGTGTTGGAGATTTTTTTAAAAATTAAAAGAATTTTTTAAAACTTTTTCTGTCTGTCTCTTTTATCTCTCTCTCTCTCTTAATCTCATCTTTCTTTCCCAGTCTTTATTTTGCTTTCTGTACATGATTTAAATCTAATTTATACTTCCTGGTTTATACTTCCTGGTTTGGGCTCTGCGTGGCTCAGTGAGGATTCTTCAATCGGATTGGTTAAAGAGCCTCACTGTTGCTTGACCTGCTCACACACACCGCAGATCCCTGTAGAGGGTGCCACGCTGGATCAAATGCCTGATAACAGCAAGTCTCTGCTCTAAAACCCGCAAAAGCTCTGTGGGCAGCTGTCAGCAGTGAACGGCAAGTGCTGTTCCTTCGCCGCTGACCGCAAAATCTGAGTCCATATAACAGGATGTTGTGAACTGATATACCAATATTACATAGAAGTACATAGATTGTACAGCACAGAAACTGGTCATTCGGCCCAAGTGGTCCATGCCACTGTTTATGCTCCACACAAGCCTCCTCCTATCTCTCTTCATCTCATCCTATCAGCATATCATTCTATTCCTTTCTCCATTGTCTTTATCTAGCCATAAATGTATCTATGCTATTCACCTCAACTACTCCCTGTGATAGCACGTTCCACAGTTTAACCTAAATAGTACTTTCCTGGGCAGCCAATGAGCACTGCTGCCTTTTTTTGCGCATTTTCTGGTGAGGCTAAATGGTTGATATTTTTTAATCAAAAATAGTTGAGCTCAGCAACATTAGTCCTGTTTTGCATCCTTTGGAGACCAAGGGCTGGATTTTACCAACCCTGAGAAGGCGGGACTGCTGGGAAAATCAAAAAGAATGGGAGCGGGTCCCGAACCCGCTCCCAAACCGCCTCCAACCAATCTTCCCGGGAGCCGGGTCCCCGATTTGCACAGGGACCCAACTCCTAGCAGTGGGAAGAGAATTATAGCCACTTAACTGCCTGTTAACAGGTAGGTAACAGGAGGTTAAGAGGCTTTTTCCCATTTTGTGACTTCTGCTGCGGGCTTCCCGGCGTCAGGGAATCCCGCCAGGGTAAGTGAGGCATGCTGTGGGTCTGTTGTAATGTTTGTGTATAGATGACAGCTGCAGGAGTGGTGTGAATGATGCAATGGGACACTGGTGAGTATCAGAGGTAAGGAAATGTTGGGAAAGTCATTTTTAATGTCTTTAGATTTTTCTGTAGGTGACAAGCTTTGAACTGTTTGTGTGGCCTTGCCTCATTGGGAGAAGTGACAGATTGCTTCTGTACCCTCACCTGCAGCTGCCATCTGTTTTATCCTAAGGAGAGAGTCATTGGAGAGCCTGGGTGCAAGGGCTCACCTTTGGACAGTGATTGTCAGTGTTTGACAGCATCTCAATGCTGTCAAACACTGTCAAATCATCTCTCAAAAATAAATGTTTCATGTCCCTTTAAGAAAACCAGCAGATGAAGCATCATCAACTGATGTCATCCGACACCGGCTTTCCCTTAATTGGCCAGCAAGCCTGCAGGACGGGCTTAACAAGGCCAATCAGGGGAAAATAGTGTCTGTGCATTGGACGTCATTGGGGGTGGGACTAGAACCCAGAAAGCAGTAGTCCCACCCCCAACTCATCTCGGTAGGTAAAATCCAGCCCTAGGTGTACGAGCAGAGTGAGTGCAGCCTTCATAGCAACCGTATTAAAATTGTTACAGTTGTGAAGGAACTTTGTGTAAGTGCAATGTACTACAAACAAAGTATATGTCTCAATTATTATCTGATTACGCTACTGTAAAGCGCCTTGGGTCATTTTGAAGATGCTATATAAATGTAAGTTGTTGTTGTTGTATAGAGTACTCTGTTTAAATTTAGTGAAATGATAGATAACCAAGGAAAATCATTTTTTTGTTTAGTTCTATTAGTTTTCATAGAATCGTAAAAACATACAGCATGGAAGGAGGCCAATCGGCCCATCGTGCTTGTGCTCTTAGAAAAAAGGAAAAGAAAGACTTGCATTTGTAGAGCACCTTTCATGACCACTTGACATCTCAAAGCACTTTACAGCCAATGAAGTACTTTTGAAGTGTAGTCACTGTTGAAATGTAGGAAATGCAGCAGCCAATTTGCACACAGCAAGCTCCCACAAACAGCAATATGATAATGACCAGATAATCTGTTACATAGAAGATAGGAGCAGGAGTAGGCCATTCGGCCCTTCGAGCCTGTTCCGCCATTCAATGAGATCATGGCTGATCATCCAAATTCAGTACCCTGTCCCTGCTTTCTCCCATATCCCTTGATCCCTTTAGCCTTAAGAAATATATCCAACTCTTTCTTGAATATATTTAATGAACTGGCCTCCACCGCCCTCTGTGGCAGAGAATTCCACAGGTTCACCACTCTCTGGGTGTTTTAGCGATGTTGATTGAGGGATATCTATCAGAAGAAATGAGTTTGAATATATCAAACTATGTGCTGAAAGAGATCCTTCTACAGTTATTGAAGTGGCAACACCTGTCAAAATATTTGCTAATACACTTGTTTATGGATATATACAGAAAGATTACAAGATAATTAGTGATGAGGAAGACCAGTGGCTCATTTGAATTCAACCGTCCATAAAATGTCCATGTCAGCATCTAATTCCAGGGATTTTATCTCCACCACTTTTGGAAGTTGATTTGAAATGTTTATCACTCTTTGTATGAAAAAGTGCTTTCTAGCATCAATTATTAAAATAATTTACCTTGTACCAGTTCGAACATGTACCCCCTCACAATTTACTTTAAAGTAACCTTCTGGATTTACCATTTCCTTATCCTTAACTATCTTGAACACCTATACAATCACCTCTCAAGCAACTCCTTCATAGTCTGAGAAGCCCAGGTTTCTCCAATCTTTCCTCATAACTCGGTCTTCTGATATTAGAGTTCAGCCTTGTGGCTCTTCCCTGAATTGTCTCCAGAGCTTGGATGTCTCCTGTTTCTTGGGAACTGCACACAGTACTTAAGGTGTAATGTGACCAGGGCACTGCACCGTTCCAACACAACTTCCTCTGACTTGTAGTCAATTTATTGGCTGTGAAGTTTAACATTCTATTGGCTTTGTTGATTAGTACTCTGCATTGGTTGGATGTGTCAAGTCTACTAATGCTTCTAGGTTTCGTTGAACTGCATCCTTAAGCTATTGTAAGACCATTTATGAAATATTTATGTTACCCATTTTTCCTTCCTATGCGCAATACATTAAACATAGGAGAAAGAAGTGATTTGTTGTGACAAATTTCAGTACAAAAATTTAGCCTAAATAAGACTTGTTAATTAGGACAATTGCTGTAAGACTTATTCTTTGCCGTTTTCAATACCAAATTATTTGCATATGTAGTTTTTTTTTTCTCCTTACCTGAAGATGCTCACTCCTGCTAGGGTAGAGCACCAGCAGCTTTCCAGTATGTTATTCACATGGCCATTCTTAATGTCTGAGCCTGGACAGTGTGTGTTGGATGGCTATATGATTGCAGAGGTCATTGAAACTAAGCCAAATCCTAATTGGTTCAATTTGATTCCAAATTAGTAGGGGCAGTTGATTATAAGGAGACAGCTCAGGAAATACAAAATATGTAAATGGGTGGGGCAATGACAGATGAAATTTAATATGGATAAATGTAAAGAAATATGTATAGGAAGAAAAAATGGGCAACACACATATTCTGTGAATGGTGTTGAAATAGCTAAAGGTAAATTTGAAAGACAGCTAGGGATCCCAGTAAAGTTGAAGCTCAACATGGTCAACCGCTGCAAAACAGCCATCAACAAAACAAATAGAAAAGCACTAGGGGTATATTTCCAACTTGCCCACCCAGGTTTAAGACTGGTGTTGTGGCTTGGCCGCCCAATATAGAAACTGCTCCATTTTGATTTCCATTGTTTTCAGTGCTGTGTACCTGATATGCCATTCCTCTCACGTTTATCCTGTGGAAGATCCTTGTAGTTATGCCATTTTTCATGTATTATTTAGAGTTGTTCAACAAAGATAATTACTAGTGATATAAGCCATTAACCATCATTTCTGTTATGTAAAAAATGTTATTTATTTAATATAAATCACTTTTCACTTTACTGCTATCTCCAGGTAGGGAACTTGGACATTTGTTCCAATGCTGAAAAAAGTTACCATTTCAAAATAAAAATCTTAAAAGTAAATTTTGTGCAGGCAGTGCCCTGTGTGTAGATACACATTTTATATCCATCAAAACGCTATCCTGGAAATTACACTGTACAATATTTACATATGAATGCCTAACCCATTTGTATGAAATTGCTTTGCCTATTATTTTAATGGAAGTGCTACATATTTTCATACGAATGAATTCATGTCACTGTTAAAATAGCAAGTAATTTCATATGAATGAATTAAGTTTCAGAGCACTAATAAGAATTTCTAGACTCCCATTTTTATGAACTTGTTTGTCCAGTCAATTTCTTTTATTTAAAGGATGTATTACTGCTTTTGCTTTTTCATGTAATGGAGGTGATTGATTGATTGTCATAGAGCTGCATTTAAGGATCTGAATGCTGATAAGATGAATTTTGGTGTCGATGATGTCACACTCCCTGCCTCCATTGGTCCATTAGACCTGAAAGATGAGCTACTAAAAACTCTGCCTGTCTAATAATATATCACTGGAAATTACTGATGATAATATTAATGGATGAGCATTTAGTGTGTTTGTATGACATTCATTTGTCTATTAGTGAAGATCTTATTCAACCATTTAAATAAACAGGCTTAGTAAATATTAACACAGCAGGCAGAAGAATGGTGGAGCATAACAGTACTTTAACCCAAGTTAGTTGGGGAAAGGAAGTGGACAAACAGCTCTAGGTGACTCTATTTCAGTGGAATCCAGTACTAGGCTACTGTTAGAATCTTCCCAACCCCTCTATATAGACATATATATATATATATAAATACGCACACATATACTCTCTCTAGTTTGCTTATGTTATAACTTATATGGATAAATAAATATAAGGAGTCTCTGGAGTCATGGAGGAGTCTGACTCAGTGGTGGGTTTGTTCATCTTTTAAATTCCCAGAACCACACTTTTCTTCCATACTTACTCCTTCCCTCCAGTGTTACTTTTAATGGAGGATTCAGAGTGGTTATGGCTGGGGCTAGAAGAGCTTTTCCCAACTGCTGTCACTATATCGTGGTTGTAACAATGGCTCCAATATTTATTGGGTGGGGTTTTGGAGAGGGGGAGAGGAGTTATGGTTGGGCCCTGATCACCATGGAGTTTTAATATGGTGTGCATGTTCTTTTTGAACAAATTCCCTGCCCAGAAGCCACCAAGATTGACAGGCTTGGCTGTCTGTTGGGTGGGGAATGCCCAAAAAAGGCCACAGCCCAGGAGCAGGTAGGTTTAGTGGTTGTAGAGATCAGCAGGGGAGGAGAGGGATGGGTACAGTGTGGTTGGGAGGGTTGCGGGTGATTAGGGGGGGGTCGAAGATTGGGGGTTTCGGAGAGAGATCAGAGTCGGGTTGGAAATCGGGGTAGAGATGGGGATCGGGGGGAGGGTCAGAGATGGGGGGTTCGGGGAGAGATCGGACGGCAGTTGGAGATCGAGGGTCGATTATCGCGGGGGGCTGGTTAATGATCGCGGGGGTCAGTGATAACTGGGGGGGGTTGGTGTTGGGGGTTGTCGGGGGAGCAGATCGTGGTGGTGGGGGGCTGTTTACAGATTAGCTTGTTGGGCCTGAAGGAAGCACTCCTGCGCCTCCAGGCCCACAAGCAGTGCTATAAAGGCACTTACCTGATGGATCCAGCCCTTCTCACCTCCTTTTACCTGCTGGGTTTCCTGAGGCCAGGGAAATCCGGCCAACATGGGTTAAAAATAGGCTAAAAATTGGCAAGCAGCCTCCTTAAAAAGTTTCAATGACTGACCCGCCTCCTGAGAGCGGATTGGTCGTTGACCCCTCGTTGCATCTTCATTAAAACCGGAAGTGGGCGGGTTTCAACATTTTAACTTCCCACCCGACCCAAACCTACCCAGTTTTGGGTGTTGAATTTACCTCCAATGATTCTGCGTATAAGTGCTGAATATAATATTTTATTTCAGACATGCTCCTTTTATAGCTGAGAATTATGAATTAAAGAGAATTATGGGACTATCAGTATCAGAAATTCCAAAGATACATGACAGTCCTCCTGCCTTCATTTTTAAAAATGTTTTCTGGCATTCTTGGTAGTCTATGTCTGACAGTTATTTCGACTATAATTTTGGAATTGATTTAATTATGCCTGTGATATAACTGCCTACAGCTGAGCTTTAAACGTTTTAGACTTCAGTATTCTCAGGAGATTGACATAACCCCATGAAACAGGAGAAAATCTAATCTCTACCTCTCCCTCCCTCCACATTATATTCAGCACACCAAAAACAGGTTCTGGCCATGTGAATTAACCAAAATGCCTTGGCAATAAATTTATTTTAATTTTGTTATGAGCAGATGATGGCCTGGAGTTTAATTTCCATCTGCAATCTCTCTTCAATCTCTAGGAATATCAGAAAACACTTACTTCCCTTCAAGGAGGACAGTCACTAGTTGGTCATTAAGCAATTGACAACTGTAAGTATGTGCCGTTGCTAAGCAAAAAGCAGATGGTGCCCCATCACTGACCTTAAAGATGGCCTGACATCTTGGATATATCAAGCTAAATGGGAATGATGACAACACATCTGTGGTGACTGAAAGGATACGATGCAAGCTGTTTTTTTAGGAGCACACATGACAGAGAACTACAGACATCATATTGGAAGAGATTACTTATGTAGATATATTGAAACTATGTGCTATTACACAAAACACTTTCTGCATGTGTATCTGAGACTTCAGATTGCTATTTACATGATACCTAAGGAGAAATGTATGCACAGTGACTCATTTTGCTACATTCAGAAATTACATAGGAGAAAATGGGAGTGATTTTTGTCTGCCTACCGCTCCATTCACGCTGAAAAACAGGGTGGGAGGCTGGCGAAATTTTTTTTTAAACTTGCTGCTGAGTATCCACCTGACACCGGCCTGACTCGATTTTCAGGTGCGCGTTGAAAACCCTCCCTTTACAATCACGGTCTGTTAGGATTGTCCCTGGGGAATAGGTAGCGTTGTCTATGTACTACAGAAAACACTTTGAAATGTTCGGAACTGCTTAACTTAAATAAACAATTTTGATTCAGATACATGTGGGCTTTGCATGGGAGAGGAGATCACAGCTGAGCTGGCTCTGCCTCAACCACCACACACTGAGATAAACAAACTTGCCATTGCACTGAGGATTGAACTGTGGCAGCTTTTTAAAAATCTACCAACTACCTTCTGATTGAGTGTTAACTTTCTGCCAGCAGTAATTTAAAATAAAAGATTAAAAAAAGACTTGCATTTATATAGCGCCTTTCGTGACTTCAGGACATCCCAAAGTGCTCTACTTTTTTCAAGTGTAGTCACTGTTATAATGTAGGAAACATGCCGTTTATTGGAAAATGCAGTATTCCCATCAAGGCAGCAATGAAGACATTCATCTTCATATAAATGTTTAAAGGGTCAAGCATTCATAAATCAGAAAATCATCCCTTATTGATCTTATAATTACCTGACTTCTTGAAAGTGTGTAATTGACTGAAGCAGTACAAACAGGAATTCTGCAAAGCAGGGAAGTTATCTGTGATCAGCTATGTGTTAGCAACATCCTAATCATAGTGAGAAGATTTCCTTTGATTGATACTTCTAGTCAAATTGTAAACGCTTTCTTTTAGAAAGCCTTTATGATTTCACTAGAAATTAGAAACATAGGAAATCTTCCAGTTGTGCTTATGATATCCGTATACATTGTGATCATAGGAAATCTTCCTCCCAGGATTTTCACGTCATTGTCGAGAAATTTGATTCTGCCGAAAACAGGCATGGAGGGGGCAGGGTGCACATTGCCTGTTTACGTGATCACAGGGACCAGGCAAAAATACTGCTGGGACCCCATTATTAAGTGTCAAGATGTCCAGCCTGAAATACCCCTGTCTGGGCTGGGGGTGGTGGAGGGCGGTAAATCGGACGTCTCTGATGCCACTTAAAGGCAGCCAGCAACTCTAAAAGGGAGGTATAGGTGACTACTTACTTACTACTTAGGTAGTCCCTCGGAACCGAGGATGACTTGCTTCCACATTAAAAATGAGTTCGCAGGTGACTGATGAGTCCAATGCGGGACCTTCAGTCTCTGTCACAGGTGGGGCAGACGGTGGTTGAAGGGGCGGGTGGGTGGGGTGCTTGGGTTGATGTGCGCTCCTTGCGCTGCCTGCACTTGGCTTCCGCTTGCTCCCGGCGAAGAGACTCGAGGTGGTCGGCGCCTTCCCGGATGCTTCTCTTCCACTTTGTGCGGTCTTGGGCCAGGGATTCCCAGGTGTCGGTGGGGATGTTACACTTTTTCAAGGAGGCTTTGAGGGTGTCCTTAAAGCGTTTCCTCTGCCCACCTGGGGCTCTCTTGCCGTGCCGGAGCTCCGAATAGAGCACTTGTTTTGGGAGTCTTATATCGGGCATGCGGACAATGTGACCCGTCCATCGGGGCTGATTGAGCGTGGTCAGAGCTTCGATGATGTGGATGTTGGCCTGAGCAAGAACACTGACGTTGGTGTGCCTATCCTGCCAATGGATTTGCAGGATCTTGCGGAAGCAGCGTTGGTGGTACCTCTCCAGTGCTTTGAGGTGCCTGCTGTACATGGTCCATGTCTCTGAGGCATACAGCAGAGCAGGTATCACTGCTGCCCTGTAGACCATGAGCTTAGTGCCAGATTTGAGATCCTGGTCTTCAAACAGTCTCTTCCTCAGGCGACCGAAGGCTGCACTGGCACACTGAAGTCGGTGTTGGACTTCGTCGTCGACGTCTGCCCTTGTTGACAGTAGGCACCCGAGGTATGGAAAGTGGTCCACGTTGTCCAAGGCCTTGTCGTGGATATTGATAATCGGGGGGCAGCACTGTGTGGCGGGGGCAGGTTGGTAGAGGACCTTTGTCTTACGGATGTTTAGTGTAAGGCCCATGCTCTCGTATGCTTCAGTGAAGGTGTTTACGATGGTTTGGAGTTCGACCTCCAAGTGAGCGCAGAGGCAAGCATCGTCTGCATACTGTAATTCGATGACAGAGGGTGGGACGACCTTGGATCTGGACTGGAGGCGATGGAGGTTGAACAGTTTCCCATTTGTTCTGTAAATTAGCTCCACTCCAGTGGGGAGCTTACTGAGGGTGAGATAGAGCATTGCAGCAAGGAAGATTGAGAAGAGCGTTGGTGCGATGACACAGCCTTGCTTGACCCCGGTTCATACGTGAATTGGGTCTGTGGTGGAACCGTTGGTCAGGATCATGGCTTGCATGTCATCGTGAAGCAGGCGGAGGATAGTGACAAACTTTTGAGGGCAGCCGAATTTGAGGAGGACACTCCATAATCCCTCATGGTTGACACTGTCGAAGGCCTTTGTGAGATCAAAGAAGGCCATGTACAGTGGTTGGTGCTGTTCCCTGCATTTCTCTTGTAATTGACGTGCGGTGAAGATCATGTCCATTGTGCCCCTTAGTGGGCAGAATCCGCATTGCGACTCTGGGAGGAGCTTTTCAGCCACTGGGAGAAGGCGATTGAGGAGGATTCTTGCGATGACTTTCCCTGTGACAGATAGCCTGGAAACTCCTCTGTAATTACCGCAATCGGACTTGTCACCTTTTTGAAGATGGTCACAATTATGGCATCTCTGAGATCCCCTGGCATGCTCTCCTCCTTCCAGATAAGAGAAATGAGTTCATGAATTCGCGCCAGTAGTGCTTCTCCACCATGCTTTAGTGCCTCGGTGGGGATTCCATCTGCTCCTGAGGCCTTGTTGTTCTTCAGTTGTCGGATGGCCTTTTCAACCTCATGCCAGGCTGGGGTTGTGCTGAGATGGTGGCGGGTAGCATGCTGTGGGATGGAGTTGAGGACACTCATGTTGAAGACAGAGTCGTGGTTAAGGAGATCTTCGAAGTGCTCCTTCCAGCGGGCACTGACTGCTTCCCTGTCCTTGATGAGTACCTCTCCGTTCTTGGCCCACTGTGGGGAAGGGCCTTGGGTGCTTGGGCCGTAGATGGTCTTGACTGCGCTAAAGAATCCACGCACGTCCTAAAAGAAATCCCTCTAGGCAACAGCGCCAGCATCAGTGGGTAGAGGTTGTTGAAAAGGTCAATGCCAGGTGCTTAGCTTCTAAGACATGGCTGCAATGCTAAAACAAGTTCAATGACCTCACTAGAGTTGTTAAGTTAAGAATCCACACCCTCACCTGAATTACTCTCTCCTTACACCTGCAGCCACACTACTCACAGCATTCCCCTCCCTTCACCGCACAACAATCACTGTACCATACTTCACTTCATTTCTTTAGCCTCTACTCACACACTCTGCACCTCCAGTTCTCACCAGTATTGCAACCATCACTTCCCAACATCTCACCTCTTGCACACAACCGCTGTATTCCACTATGACGAGCACATTCTCAAAACAGCTTACAAGGCTGTCACAAGCATAGATTCCCAGAAATCAGAGTCACTTGTGGAACAGAGAAAATAGACCAAAATAGGCCTAAGAGGACAAACCAGCAACTAATCTGTATGGAGTGGATGAGTCCTTTAAACAGTGCACCTGAAGGGTCTTTGCTGACTGTTAGTGCCATAATTTGCTGGGCAAATTTATCACGTAGTGAGTCAGGTGCTGGGGCAGACCAAATTCCAAAATGGTTCTACAACAAAAGCATAGGACCCTTATTTTAATTTTGTAATGTTGCTTTTTAATACTTCACACGTGCACCCTGGGTGCCTAAGTAACCACCCAATCCAATATGGCGGACGGCGCACTTCCAGTGTGGAACAGACGCGAGCATGCCGCCCACCATATTGGATCCTCAGGCATCCATTTTACTCCTCCTCGGCGTGATTGAATTTCTAGGCCCGTGTATGTAAAAGGATTGCAGAGATATTTTTTCTTTCAAATATTTATACAATAATGAATGAGAAATTTATTTTTATAATGTGATTTCAAATATCTCAGCTGCAATTTCTTTTGAAAATTATGTTGATCACTGAATTGTCTTGAAAATTGTCCAGAGAAATTGCAATCGAAACAATCTCATTTATTGCGTGAGGTGGCAACACCTTGACTAATTTACGAAACTGTTTTGCGATATGTAAGTTAGAGTGACATTTTTTGAGTTAGCATGCAACTTAGTTCAACTGCAGTGAACTGTAATTTTACATGGTAGGATGCCTTGCACTGCCAGAGCTCCTCAAGGCCTAATTGCAAGTAAACCTGTTTGCATCTATTTTATATTCATAGCAGAGATCAGGGATGACATTATTGTATAAATGAATGAGTGCTACCATATTTTTCCTATGAGAGCAGAAATGTAAGTATCAAAGCAATTATATATTTAATGATTGTTGATGACCATGTTGTCAGCAGAAAACAATATTTATGCTGTAGATTCCTGCAGCAGCTGCAAACTGGAATAGGATCGAGAAGAGTACCTGGCATTGTGTATCAGTATTATTAAATTACCATATGCGGAACCTAATAAAACAGTATGTCTCTCTGTCTGTCTCTCTGTCTGTCTCTCTGTCTCTCTGTCTGTCTCTCTGTCTGTCCAGCTATACAATCAAAAGTTACAGAGCATACCTACACATATGTTATATCAAAAGAAAGCTCATCATTAGGGGACTCCTGTAGGCATATTTACTTTTTGGTTGGACAAAAATTGTGCCGACGGTATCCAAAAAACGTTCAAAATTCCGCTCATTATCCGCTCATTAGCATCGAGTGGGGGCGGGTTCATTGTGTGTGCGGGCGGGCCATCCTAGAGTTGAGTGACGTGATGATTGACCAATCCTACAGTTCAGTGACCTGACGGTTGACCAATCGGTGCGTGTGTGGGCGGGCCTTATCATTGTGAACTGAGGTGAGTGTCAGCCATCTTGATTCGTAAGTTTATTTTTTTCCCCACTTTCTGCGTGTTTATTGTCTGGGTGGGGCCTAATCCTTCAGAGACTATAAATAAATTAGTTTAGCCTTCTTTGCTCCACAAAGAGACGGACACTGGCCTGAGTACACGTGAGCCACTTGGAGGATTCAGAATTGAGTGAAATTTCTGGTGTTTTGTTAGGATCGATTCTTTTTTTTTTAAATGTGTTGTAACTTTTGGTGTTTTCACCAAGAATGCACGTTGTCTCTCTGTGGCAGTTTTAAAAAAGTTAAAAAAACATTCAAGATGGTGTCCGCTGTTCTTCACAGCAGTTTAAAAAAAAAATTTGGTGTTTTCACCAAGAATGTGCGTTGTCTCTCCGTGGCAGTTTAAAAAGTTAAAAAAACATTCAAGATGGTGTCCGCTGTTCTTCACAGCAGTTTAAAAAAACTTTTGGTGTTTTCACCAAGAATGCGCGTTTTCTCTCCGTGGCAGTTTTTTAAAAAGTTAAAAAAACATTCAAGATGGTGTTCCCTGTTCTTCACAGCAGTTTTTTGTTTTTTTTTAACTTTTTTGGTGTTTTCACCAAGAATACGCGTTCTCTCTCCGTGGCAGTTCATTCAAGATGATGTCCGCTGTTCTTCACAGCAGTTATTAAAAAAAAACTTTTGGTGCTTTCACAAAGAATGCGCATTCTCTTTCCGTGGCAGTTTAAAAAACATTCAAGATGGTGTCCGCTGTTCATCACAGCAGTTTAAAAAAAAAACTTTTGCTGTTTTCACCAAGAATGCGCGCTGTCTCTTCGTGGCAGTTTTTTAAAAAGTTACAAAAACATCCAAGATGGTGTCCGCTGTTCTTCACAGCAGTTTAAAAAAAAACTTCTGGTGTTTCCCTGACCCTCTCGCTCCCCCCCTCCCCTCTCCCTCTCTCCTCTCCCCCCTCCCCACTGTGTCGTCCCCCCTCCCCCCTCTCTCCTGTCCTCCCCCCACCTGCCAATCGGCTCCTTCTCCTGACATCACCTAGCAATGGAGTTATTTTACAACTTCCAAAAAATCTATATTCCACTGAGGAAAAAAGGGTGTAAAAGAAAAGATAGCCATCCGTGGCTAAGTAAAGTAATTAAGGATAGTATCCGACTAAAAACAAGGGCATATAAGGTAGCCAAATCTAGTGGGAGGATAAAAGATTGGGAAGTCTTTAAAAGACAGCAAAAAATAACTAAAAGATTGATTAGGAAAGGGAAGATAGATTATGAAAGTAAATTAGCAAAAAATATAAAAACACATAGCAAAAGTTTCTATAGTTATATAAAAAGAAAAAGTGTGGCTAAAGTAAATGTTGGTCCCTTAGAGGATGAGACCGGGAAATTAATGGTGGGAAACATGGAGATGGCAAAAACGCTGAACAAATATTTTGTATCAGTCTTTACGGTAAGGACACTAAGAATATCCCAACACTGGACAAACAGGGGGCTCTAGGGGGAGAGGAGCTAAATACGATTAAAATCACTAAGGAAGTGGTACTTGGTAAAATAATGGGACTTAAGCCAGATAACTCCCCTGGACCTGGTGGCTTACATCCTAGGGTCTTGAGGGAAGTGGCGGGAGGGATTGTGGATGCATTGGTAATAATTTTCCAAAACTCCCTGGACTCAGCAAAGGTCCCAGCAGATTGGAAAACTGCTAATGTAACACCCTTATTTAAAAAGGGTAGTAGGCAGAAGGCTGGAAACTATAGACCTGTTAGCCTAACATCTGTGGTTGGTAAAATGTTAGAGTCCATTATTAAGGAGACAGTAACGGGACATTTGGATAAACATAATTTAATAGGACAAACTCAGCATGGTTTCATGAAGGGGAAGTCATGTTTGACAAATTTGCTTGAGTTCTTTGAGGAAGTAACATACAGGGTGGATAAAGGAGAACCAGTGGACGTAGTGTATTTAGACTTTCAAAAGGCATTTGACAAGGTGCCACACAAAAGATTATTGCTCAAGATAAAAAATCACGGGATTGGGGGTAATATTCTGGCGTGGGTGGAGGATTGGCTCTCTAACAGAAAGCAGAGAGTTGGGATAAATGGTTCATTCTCAGACTGGCAATCAGTAACTAGTGGTGTTCCGCAGGGGTCAGTGCTGGGTCCCCAACTCTTTACAATCTATATTAACGATTTGGAGGAGGGGACTGAGTGTAACATATCAAAGTTTGCAGATGATACAAAGATGGGAGGGAAAGTAGTGAGTGAGGAGGACATAAAAAACCTGCAAAGTGACATAGACAGGCTAAATAAGTGGGCAGAGATTTGGCAGATGGAATACAATACTGGAAAGTGTGAGGTTATGCACTTTGGCAGGAAAAATCATCGAGCAAGTTATTATCTTAATGGCAAGAAACTGGAAAGTACTGTAGTACAAAGGGATCTGGGGGTCCTGGTGCACGAAACTCAAAAAGTTAGTATGCAGGTGCAGCAAGTGATCAAGAAGGCCAATGGAATGTTGGCTTTTATTGCTAGGGTGATAGAATATAAAAACAGGGAGGTATTGCTGCAGTTATACAAGGTATTGGTGAGACCGCACCTGGAATACTGCATACAGTTTTGGTGTCCATAATTAAGAAAAGACATACTTGCTCTCGAGTCAGTACAAAGAAGGTTCACTCGGTTAATCCCGGGGATGAGGGGGTGGTCATATGAGGAGAGGTTGAGTAGATTGGGACTCTACTCATTGGAGTTCAGAAGAATGAGAGGCGATCTTATTGAAACATATAAGATTGTGAAGGGGTTTAATCGGATGGATGCGGTGAGGATGTTCCCAATGATGGGTGAAACTAGAACTAGGGGGCATAATCTTAAAATAAGGGGCTGCTCTTTCAAAACTGAGATGAGGAGAAACTTCTTCACTCAGAGGGTGGTAGGTTTGTGGAATTTGCTGCCCCAGAAAGCTGTGGAAGCTACATCATTAAATAAATTTAAAACAGAAATAGATAGTTTCCTAGAAGTAAAGGGAATTAAGGGTTACGGGGAGCGGGCAGGAAATTGGACATGAGTCTAGGTTTGGAATGGTCATGGCCCTGTGGGTAGTGGAGTGGGCCGAGGGGCTGTGTAGCCTGGTTCTGCTCCTACTTCTTGTGTTCTAATTCTGTGTTAGATTTCAGGAGATGGTTTTATTCCTGTTCCTGGCTGGGGTGGAGATCGCCTTTACAGAAGGTAGGTACTGTAGAAAATATAGGGACAGAATGATCTCCTGGAAGAGTTTCGATCGCCTAGATGGGTCGGAGAGGAATTTCCCAGATTTTTTCTCCCAAATTGGCCATTGGGTTTTTTAATCTGGTTTTTCGCCTCTCCCGAGAGATCACATGGGTTCGGGTGGGATGGAGAGTGATAGAAGATTTGAGGTTGGGATCAGATCAGCCATGATCTTATTGAATGTTGGAGCAGGCTCGAGGGGCCGATTGGCCTACTCCTGCTCTTATTTCTTATATTCTTATGTTGTTCTTAACAGTAACCAGGGAAGCTGGAAACAAAGGCAGCTCCTTTCGTCTCTCTTGCGCTCGCGCTCGCACCACTTTAAAAACATTTTTTTTCGCTGTTTCCCTGATCCTCTCGCTCCCCCTCCCCTCCCCTCCCCCCTCCTTCCCCCCTCTCTCCTCACCCCCTCTCCATCTGTTTGTCTTGATCCTGTATTCGTTTTGCACTCATGTATATTACCCTCCCCCACTGTGTATAGTTTCACTTCCTCTTTCCCGACTAACCTGGGAGGTTCCAGGTCTTGGCTCTTGGCTCCGCCCCTGACTTCTAGATACATAGATACATAGAAGATAGGAGCAGGAGTAGGCCATTCGGCCCTTCGTGCCTGCTCCGCCATTTAATGAGATCATGGCTGATCCTTTAATTCAGTATCCCGTCCCCGCCTTCTCTCCGTAACCCTTAACCCCTTTTGCCCGTAGAAATATATCTAATTCCCTCTTAAATATATTTAATGAGCTGGCGTACACTGCCCTCTGTGGCAATGAGTTCCACAGGTTCACCACTCTCTGAGTGAAGAAATTCCCCCTCATCTCTGTCCTAAATGGTTTAGCCCTTATCCTTAAATTATGTCCTCTAGTTCTGTTCTCACCCGCCAAGGGAAACATTCCTTCTGCATCCAGTCTGTCTAGACCTGTCAGAATTTTATACACTTCTATGAGGTCCCCTCTCAATCTTCTAAACTCCAGTGTGTACATCCCTAAACTACATAGTCTCTCCTCATAGGTCATTCCCGCCATTCCTGGTATCAGCCTGGTGAATCGCCGCTGCACCCCCTCCATGGCAAGAACATCCTTCCTCAGATGAGGCGACCAAAACTGTACACAGTACTCGAGGTGTGGTCTCACCAGTGCCCTGTACAGCTGCAGCAAGGTATCCCTGTTCCTGTATTCTAACCCTTTTGCTATGAAGGCCAGCATACCGTTTGCCTTCTTGACCGCCTGTTGCACCTGCATGCTCGCCTTCAGTGACTGGTGTACAAGAACACCCAGGTCTCTCTGTACTTCCCCCTCTCCCAATCTATTGCCATTTAAATAATAATTTGCCCTCCCGTTCCTGCACCCAAGGTGGATAACTTCGCACTTGTCCACATTATAGTGCATCTGCCATTTATCCGCCCAATCGCCCAGTCTGTCCAAATCGCTCTGGAGCTTCCTGGTCTCTTCCTCTGAGCCCACCCCACCTCCTAGTTTAGTGTCGTCTGCAAATTTGGAAATGCTGCATCCGACTCCCTGATCCAGGTCATTAATGTAAATTGTGAACAGCTGGGGGCCCAGGACAGATCCCTGTGGTACCCCACTTGTTACTGCCTGCCATTCAGAAAATGAGCCGTTTATTCCAACTCTCTGTTTTCTATCTGACAGCCAGTTCCCTATCCACGCCAAAACTTTCCCCTTTATCCCATGAGCCTCAATTTTCCATGCTAATCTTTTATGTGGGACCTTATCGAAGGCCTTTTGGAAGTCCAGGTACACCACATCTACTGGCTCTCCCCCATCTATTCTACCAGTTACTCCCTCAAAAAATTCCAATAGATTAGTCAAGCACGATTTACCCTTTGTAAATCCATGTTGACTCTGTCCTATCCTGTCCCCATTTGCTAAGTGCTCCGCTATTTCATCCTTAATGATGGACTCCAGCATTTTGCCCACAACTGATGTAAGGCTTACAGGTCTGTAATTACCTGCTTTTTCCCTACCCCCCTTTTTGAATAGTGGGGTAACGTTAGCTACCCTCCAATCCATCGGCACTGTTCCCGAGTCTAATGAATTCTGAAAAATCATCCTTAGTGCATCCGCTATCTCTAGGGCCACCTCCTTCAGTACCCTAGGATGCATGTTATCAGGCCCTGGGGATTTGTCCACCTTCAATCCCTTTAGCTTCCTTAACACCATATCCTTAGAGATATTGATTTGCGTCAGTTCCTCCTTTGCCAATGTCCCTATTTTTCCCGATATCCCAGGGAGGTTTTTTGTGTCTTCCTTCGTAAAGACTGACCCAAAGTATGCATTTAGTTGATCTGCCATTTCCTTATTTCCCATTATATATTCCCCCGTATCTGACTGCAATGGACCAACTTTGGTTTTCACCAGTCTTTTCCTTTTGATATATTTATAAAAGCTTTTGGAGTTAGTTTTTATATTTTCCGCCAGCTTGTTTTCGTAAGCTATTTTGCCCCTCTTGATCATGCCCTTTGCCTTCCGTTGCTCTATCTTAAACTGTTCCCAATCTTCCGCTCTGGCGCTTTTTTTGGCTATTTTATACGCCCTATCTTTGGATTTTATGCTGTCTCTAATTTCCCCTGTTATCCACGGTTGAGTCACCTTTTTAGATTTCCTTTTATGCCAGATTGGTATAAACAATTTTTGCAATTTTGTCATTCTATCTTTAAATGTTTGCCATTGTTTATCTACCTCCAGTCCTCTCAGGAACGTTGTCCAATCAGACCTACTCAGTTCCCGTCTCATGGCATCATAATTCCCCTTGTTTAAATTCAGGACCTTAGTCTCTGAGTCAATTTCTTCGCTCTCCATTTCGAGTGAGAAATCGATCATGTTATGATCGCTCTGACCCAAGGGTCCCCGTACAACAAGATTACTGATTAGTCCCTTCTCATTGCACAGTACCCAGTCCAATATAGCCTGTTCCCGAGTTGGTTCCTCGACATATTGATCCAGATAACCATCCCTTAAACACTCAAGGAATTCCTCCTCCTCATTATTTTTACTGATTAGGCTAGTCCAATCTATATGTAAGTTAAAGTCACCTATGATGACAGCTGTGCTCTTATTGCACGCTTCTCTAATTTCCCTCGTGATGCCCTCCCTAACCTCTATTTTACTATTTGGAGGCCTATATACCACTCCTATTAATGTTTTTCGCCCCTCGCTATTTCTTAGCTCCACCCATATAGATTCTGTATTAACTGAGTTAATATCCTTCCTTTCAATTGCATTTATCCCCTCTTTTACTAGCAATGCTACCCCTCCTCCCTTTCTTTTTTGTCGATCCTTCCTAAATACTGAATACCCCTGTATGTTAAGCTCCCAGCCCTGCTCACCCTGCAACCATGTTTCCGTAATCCCAATTAGATCATAATTATTAACCTCTATTTCCACAGCTAATTCATCTACCTTGTTCCTGATGCTTCTCGCATTAAGGTATAAAACCCTCAGGCTTTTTTTATGCTCACATTTTTTATGAATTAGTTTGGCCCTTTGTTTTTTGTTCCTCACCCTTTTACCATTTATTTCTGTCTGCCTTTCACTTTCCTCTATTTCACTACATAGGTTTCTAGCCCCCTGCCATACTAGTTTAAATGCTCTTACATAAAGATCCCAGGATCTGTATGACTCATTCCTGTGAACCAGTCGGCGTGTTGAGGTGTTAGCTCTGATCTTAGTGATTAAAAGCCAACTTGTTTAAGTCTATAACTTCTAGTTTTGTGGTTATTGAAGGCCCATCAATTTTAATCACTAAAGAATACTAGGATGGATCGACTCCTAAAACCAGAGCGTCTGGACTTGGATCCACATTCTGCTGAAGCATCAAATCAATTTGGACACTGGCTCAAATGCTTCGAACTCTTCGCGGGGGCCTCATCCGCTAGCGAGGTAGATAAACTGAGTCTACTGACTACTCGCATAAGTCATCGGATTTATTCGTTCATCCGGGATGCCACCTCTTACACGGAGGCCATCACTATCCTGAAGGCCCAATACCAGAGGCCGGTAAACGAAGTGTACGCCAGACATCTGCTGGCTACACGCAGGCAGCGACCAGAGGAATCGATGGACGATTTCTTACAGGGCCTAAAGGACCTGGTCTGGGACTGTAACTGCAAGGCCGTGACAGTCAACGCGTACTCTGATGAATTGGTCCGCGATTCCTTCATCACGGGCCTCAAATCGAATTATATCCGGCAGAGACTGCTGGAGAAGGAGGTCCTGGACTTAAAAAAGGCAGTGGCCACTGCGCGATCGCTGGACGTGGCCCAGAAAAACTCTGACTCTTATTCTTCCGGCCATGCGGCCCTCACCGCCTCGTGCGCGCCGAGGGGGCCGCCATCTTGGAATCAGCCATCTTCCCCATCCAGGTCTCAGACCAGCTCTACGCCGCCGGAGTCCCCACACAGAAGTTCACCCAGGAGTCCTACTACAGCGGCAATGTCTCGAGGCCCGAAATGCTACTTCTGCGGCCAGGCCAAGCACCCCAGACAACGATGCCCAGCGAAGGACGCTACATGCTTCAAATGTAAGAAAAAGGGGCATTTTAGCAAAGTCTGCAGGGGGAATCCGATTTCCAACTCCGTCACCGCCTCGTGCGTGCCGTGCGGGCCGCCATCTTGGGATCCACCATCTTTTTCCGACTCAACGGCCACCCAGGGCCCAACAGTGGCTTCGATCACAGTGGATCAATCCAGGCCACACCCGTTGACAAAATCCATGATGGACATACAGGTAAACGGGAATTTAACGAAATGTTTAATTGACTGTGGGAGTACCGAGAGTTTTATCCACCCTAGCCTGGTACGGCGGCACTCATTAACGGTAACCCCTACACGGAGCAGAATTGCTATGGCTGCTAAGCCCCACACTTCGGACATTTTGGGCTACTGTGTGGTAACACTGACTGTAAAAGGCACGGACTACAAGGATTTTAAACTCCTCGTGATGCCAGAACTCTGTGTTAATGTAATCTTGGGCCTGGACTTCCAGTGCCACCACGAAAGTGTCACGCTAGCATATGGCGGGTCCCAGCCGCCACTCACAGTCTGTGGCCTATCAACCTTAAAAATCAGCCCGCCCTCTTTATTCGCTAATCTCGCTCCGAACTGTAGGCCCATAGCGACCAAAAGTAGACGGTACAGTCTGGAAGACAGACACTTTATCAAGGCGGAAGTGGACAGACTCCTGCGGGAAGGCATTATTGAATGCAGTACCAGCCCGTGGCGTGCCCAAGTAGTCATAGTTAAAAATAGCGAAAAGAAACGGATGGTAATTGACTACAGCCAGACTGTTAATATTTATACCCAGCTGGACGCCTACCCTTTACCCCGCATATCAGAAATGGTCAACCAGATTGCGCAATACCGAGTCTTCTCGACTATCGACCTCAAATCCGCGTATCACCAGCTCCCCATTAGAACGGAGGACCGCCCATACACCGCCTTCGAGGCGAACGGGCGCCTCTACCATTTTCTCAGAGTGCCCTTCGGAGTAACAAATGGGGTCTCGGTCTTCCAACGTGAGATGGACCGCATGGTTGACGAGAATAAACTACAAGCTACCTACCCCTATCTGGACAATGTCACTATCTGCGGGCACAACCAGCAAGACCACGATCTAAATCTTGCGAGATTTTTTAAAACTGCCCTAAAGCTGAATCTAACCTACAACGAAGACAAATGTGTTTTCAACACAACCCGTCTCTGTATCCTCGGCTGTGTGGTGGAAGATGGGGTAATTGGACCGGACCCTGACCGATTACGCCCCCTAAAGGAACTGCCCCTGCCACACAAACCCAAAGCTTTAAAAAGGTGCCTGGGATTTTTTTCGTATTATGCCCAATGGGTGCCCAATTACTCTGATAAGGCCCGACCCCTCATTAAATCGACGTCCTTCCCACTATCAGCTGAAGCTCGGGAGGCTTTCACCAGTATTAAACAGGACATTGAAAGGGCTGCAGTGTGTGCAGTGGACGAATGCATTCCCTTTCAAGTCGAAAGCGATGCGTCAGACTTTGCCTTAGCTGCGACCCTCAATCAGGCTGGGAGACCTGTGGCCTTCTTCTCCCGAACCCTTCAGGGACCTGAAATCAGGCACTCTTCTGTCGAGAAGGAGGCACAGGCTATAGTGGAGGCAGTGCGGCACTGGAGACACTACCTAGCCGGCAAACGTTTCACCCTGCTCACCGACCAGCGGTCGGTGGCTTTCATGTTTAATAACAAACAAAGGGGGAAAATCAAGAATGACAAAATACTCAGGTGGAGGATCGAACTATCCACGTTCGACTATTATATTATGTACAGGCCGGGAGACCTTAATGAACTCCCAGACGCCCTATCGCAGGGAATGTGTGCCAGCATTCATACGGACAAATTACAGGGTCTCCACAACGACCTCTGTCACCCAGGGGTCACCCGACTATACCATTTTATAAAGTCCCGCAATCTGCCCCACTCCATCGAGGAGGTCAGGGCAATGACCAGAGCCTGCCGCATCTGTGCGGAATGCAAGCCTCGTTTCTACAGGCCTGACCGTGCACACCTTATCAAAGCCACACGGCCATTCGAGCGCCTAAGTCTGGACTTCAAGGGACCCCTTCCCTCTGCCGACCGTAACGTATACTTCCTCAATATCATTGATGAATATTCCCGCTTCCCCTTCGCCATTCCCTGCCCAGACATGACCAGTGCCACGGTCATCAAGTGTCTCTGTAATCTATTCTGCATGTTTGGCATGCCGAACTACATACACAGCGATAGGGGGACGTCATTCATGAGTGACGAGCTGCGCCAGTTCTTGCTCTCGAAGGGGATAGCCACTAGCAGAACCACTAGCTACAACCCCCGGGGTAATGGGCAAGTGGAAAGGGAGAATGCTACTGTTTGGAAGGCTGTCACGTTAGCCTTAACGTCAAAAGGCCTTCCGACCTCCCGCTGGCAGGAAGTCCTCCCAGACATGCTCCACTCCATAAGGTCTCTGTTATGTACTGCCACTAACGCTACCCCTCACAAAAAGATGTTCGTTTTCCCCCGGAAATCCACCTCGGGCATATCTCTACCCGCGTGGCTGACGTCTCCGCGGACAGTACTATTGCGGAAGCACGTGAGAGGCCATAAAACGGACCCCCTTGTGGAAAAGGTACAGCTCCTCCATGCAAACCCTCAGTACGCCTATATCGAATACTCTGACGGGCGAGAGGACACTGTTTCCATAAAAAACCTCGCTCCCTTGGGGAGCGGAGAGAACGATGGGAGACTACCCGATGAAGACCTACACTACAAAGAGACAGGACACCCAGAGGTATCAATACCCAACTTTAACCTGGAGGACACTGCAGATAACCTGGAAGACACTGCGGAGGCCCGGACAGCGGAGGAACCAGAATCCACTCCCCTAGAGGCACCCCAACCGGCTTTGCGCCGATCACTGAGAACTGCAAAACCTCCTGACAGACTCACGTATACCAACTTTTAAGAAACATCACCCCGATGGACTAAATCTATAGAAGGGGTGAATGTAATGAAATCTGTTTGTCTTGATCCTGTATTCGTTTTGCACTCATGTATATTACCCTCCCCCACTGTGTATAGTTTCACTTCCTCTTTCCCGACTAACCTGGGAGGTTCCAGGTCTTGGCTCTTGGCTCCGCCCCTGACTTCTCTTACATAAAGATCCCAGGATCTGTATGACTCATTCCTGTGAACCAGTCGGCGTGTTGAGGTGTTAGCTCTGATCTTAGTGATTAAAAGCCAACTTGTTTAAGTCTATAGCTTCTAGTTTTGTGGTTATTGAAGGCCCATCACTTATGTTGTTCTTAACAGTAACCAGGGAAGCTGGAAACAAAGGCAGCTCCTTTCGTCTCTCTTGCGCTCGCGCTCGCACCACTTAAATTTTTTTTTTTTCGCTGTTTCCCTGACCCTCTCGCTCCCCCCTCCCCTCCCCTCCCCCCCTCCCTCCCCCCTCTCTCCTCACCCCCCTCTCCTCCCCCCTCTCCTCCACCCTCTCCTCTCGCCCCCTCTCCTCCCCCCTCTCCTCTCCCCCCCTCTCCTCTCCCCCTCTCCTCTCCCCCCTCCTCTCCCCCCTCTCCTCTCCCCCTCTCTCCTTTCCCCCCCTCTCCACTCCCCCCTCTCCTCCCCCCTCCTCTCCCCCTTTCCTCCTCTCCCCCCTCTCCTCTCCACCCCCCTCTCCTCTCCCCCCTTTCCTCTCCCCTCTCTCTCCTCTCCACCCCCTCTCCTCTCCCCCCTCTTCCCCCTCTCCTATCCCCCCTCTTCCCCCTCTCCTCTCCCCCTCTCCTCTCCCCCCTCTCCTCTCCCCCCTCCTCTCCCCCCTCTCCTCTCCCCCTCTCTCCTTTCCCCCCTCTCCTCTCCCCCCTCTCCTCCCCCTCCTCTCCCCCTTTCCTCCTCTTCCCCCCTCTCCTCTCCACCCCCTCTCCTCTCCCCCCCTTTCCTCTCCCCTCTCTCTCCTCTCCACCCCCTCTCCTCTCCCCCCCTCTTCCCCCTCTCCTCTCCCCCCTCTCCTCTCCCCCCTCTCCTCTCCCCCTCTCTCCTTTCCCCCCCTCTCCTCTCCCCCCCTCTCCCCCCTTTCCTCTCCCCTCTCTCTCCTCTCCACCCCCTCTCCTCTCCCCCCTCTTCCCCCTCTCCTCTCCCCCCCTCTCCTCTCCCCCTCTCCTCTCCCCCTCTCCTCTCCCCCCCTCTCCTCTCCCCCGCTCCTCTCCCCCCTCTCCTCTCCCCCCCTCTCCTCCCCCCCTCTCCTCCCCCCCTCTCCTCTCCCCCCTCTCCTCTCCCCCCTCTCCTCTCCCCCTCTCCTCTCCCCCCTCTCCTCTCCCCTCCTCCCCCCTCCTCCCCCCCTCTCCTCCCCCCCTCTCCTCCCCCCCCTCTCCTCTCCCCCCCTCTCCTCTCCCCCCTCTCCTCTCCCCCGCTCCTCTCCCCCCTCTCCTCCCCCCCTCCTCTCCCCCCTCTCCTCTCCCCCCCTCTCCTCTCCCCCCTCTCCTCTCCTCCCCCCCTCCTCTCCCCCCTCCTCTCCCCCCTCTCCTCTCCCCCCTCTCCTCTCCCCCCCTCTCCTCTCCCCCCTCTCCTCTCCCTCCCCTCCTCTCTCCCCTTCCCAGACAGACAGACAAACTCATTTATCTGTATCTATAATAATAATAGATAATTTAATAAAAATTGTTTTTTCTTTTTTCATAACAGCATGCCGCCAAAAAAACACACGAGACTTACACCCAGCACTTCTGATGCGTCCCGAAAAAAGACTAAAAGACCCTCAGAGACTCCTGACGAGACTCGGGGATGTCAGGTTGATGACCGGACGAGACGTGCCCAAGCCAGAGTGTCAGAGACTCCTGACGAGACTCTGTCACATCAAGCTCATGACCGGACGACACGTGCCCAAGCCATAGCATTAGAGACTCCTGACCAGACTCGCTCACGTCGCCAGACCGACAGTAGACGCAGGGGCATTGCCAGAGCGTCAGAGACTCCTGACGAGACTCTGTCACGTCAAGCTCATGACCGGACGACACGTGCCCAAGCCATTATCACTTAAAGGACCATCTAACATCATGTGTTTCATGTGCTTTGGACATTATTTTTTGTTTTAGCCTTCTGATTAATTTAGTGAATCTTATCACAATCATGGAAAACCACGTTTTTATGGGGAGACAGAAAAAAATTATTCTAGTGGACGATGTAAAGTTGTGAGGGTAGATGTCACTGTTAAATAGTACTGTGTAGAATCATTCAATATTTTGGAAAGGTGCTGTTTGCAGCAGATTCTGCATCACTGCAAGGTATCTGTTTACTATTGATTACTTTAAATAACTTGGAGCTCAAACTTCAACTTTTCAAGTAGCGTTCATTGTCTGATATAAGTTTGTGAAAAAGTAATGGAATGTGTTTAGAGTTCCTTTCTACCACTCTTACAAATGTTGTAATACTTTATAGCAGGCAGTTGATTAAATTGAATAAATCATTGACAGGCGCTGCTTTAAATTCATAGATCAAAACAACATATTATTCAACCTTGTCATTTGGGCTCCCTCTCAATGTGATCTCCAAACAGATAAAAGGATCATTTTAACCCCAATATTACCAGATTGAAAATGTCTTTAGTCTCTGCAACATCACCTCATGTGGATTTTAGATTTTCAAAAAAGTGTAAAATGTAAGTAGTTGCCCTGTTGTTATTTTTGTACCCAGGATCAGTCAAACCACAGGCCTCTCTCCTCTCATAATTTATATTTTCAAATGACAAAAAAGCAAATCGAGAATTCCATACAATATATTTATTAATGCAGATAGACACTTCAATGCATGCAAAAATAAACCAAGTAAACTATACTGTCAGCAGGGAACTGTAGGTGGACAGATGGCTTGCTTAGGATGACAAATTGTTCTACCTAGTCCCAAACCTAGGCAGTTTTAGCTTATCATTGCCAATTACCTAAAAAGGAAGTGAGTATGAAGTCCAAAGTGCCGTGAACTAATATACTGCTGTTCAAGACACAAATACCCGGTTGGAATCACAAATAGACAGTGCTCTCCATGAGCAATGTATTGATCTCTTTGCTGTCTAAGCAAGCAGAGGAAATGTACTTGACAGAAATTTCCTGAGTTAGACAACAAAGCATAAAAGGTTTTCAGTTTTCCAATTCAGATGTAGGTTAATTCTCTATTTGAAACTTTTTATTATTGTTCCTTGATCTCCTGTGGCTTTGCACACGAAGGGCTGGATTTTCCCAGCGGAGACGGGATCGCAGAGGGAGAGATAGTTGTCGGGTTCTGTTCTGGTCCTGCTCCCGGCTGCAGCCGCCAGCCGCTCTGTCAAAAGGATTTTCCATTAATAGGGCTTGTTAAGCCCGTCTTGCGGGGTACCCGGCCAATTAAAAGGAAGCGGGTCTGTTGACGCCATTTGATGACGTGTCATCAGCCGGTTTCCTTAAAGGGACTATGTCCAAATTGATTTTGACAGTTGTGCTGTCAGTGTTCTGCAGCATTGAGGTGCTGCAAACACTGACAAGCACTGCACAACGGTGCACGGCTACACCCAGGCTCCCTCCATAAGCACACAGGGAGGTCCTCTTCCTTCCGATGGGCAGAAGACACCTCCCAAGAGACCAAAACAGCCTGGTTGCACATTGCACAGGAGGGCACAAGCAGGGATGTGGTCAGGAGGACCTGGGTGCAATGCCACAAACGTTTCAATGATCTCACTAGATCACAAAACGTTAGTACAAAGCCACACCCAACCTCATCCTGCTGTGCCTCTCATCACATCCACATCACTCTGCCTTCCCTACCCTACTCCTGCACATCCTTACTCACACCAATTTACCTTGCCTCCACCCATGCCTCTCTATCTATATTATCACATCCCCATCTCACTAGCCACCCCTCACACTCACCCTCATCCTAGTGCAATCGTGCCAACTAACAACACACAAGGGTAGGCACTTGGGTGTTTTACCCAATGTTTATGTAAAGTTTCTGTTAATGTGGTGTCAAACATTAAAATCTTTATTTTCAACACTTTCCGGGCTTGGGCAGATTTGTGTGCACCTTTGGAAGCAGTTAACTATCTTAAATGCCTCCCCCGCCGCTTGGTGTTAGGTCTGTTCTGAATTCACAGACCCGACACTTTGGAAACTTACATGGAGGCGGGGTCGCAGCGAGTTCTAAACTGCTGTCAATCATTTCGATTTTGACAGCGGACCAGCCTCCAAACCCGCACTCTGAGCGCCAGCAAAATTGCGGCCAAAGAGTCAAAACCAAGGTCACTTTTCAGGACAAGCAGGGTTAGCGGGCAGAGGATAATTGGACCAGGGTAGGTGTTAGAAATCAGGGGGTGTCCAAAATGTATATGGATATGTGGATAAAATTGTGACGTGAATAATGCTGTGTTTACATGATTGTATTAGAACTGGAGGCAAAAAGTCTCTTCAGACCAGTATTAGAATAATTACATAGATGCTTAGAATCTGCTTGTGTTTTGGTTCTCTGCGGATGTTATAGCATTCTGCAGTGTGATAGGCATATATAATCTTATTTCCAAGCTAACTATCTGCTCTTTCAAGTTAGGATTTCAACTTTGTTTATGTATCTCTAATTGGACCAACTAAGGCTCAATGCCTACGTTTCTTCTATTATTACTAATAACCATGATATGATGCTAAGGTAGAAATTGGAGTTAGCTTAACAAAACTGCTTGTGAAAATAATTAAAAGTTAATTAGTGTAGAAAGACATAGAATAAAAGGAATTTAGGGGAGTTAAGGTATCCATCTCAGGATGGAACAGTTTGTTATATGAAAGTGAGATAACGACCGGCTGAAGTGGGACAGCTCTAGCTTGGGCCTCATGATTGAAAGGGTACAAGGTCAGGCCTAGTTCCTATTGTGCCTGAGAGGATGGGGACAAAGAGAGATAGGACAAATTCCAATGGATGAACCTTCAAAATGTAAAAACAAGAAAGATAAATTGGCAAAGGACATGAGACCCCTTTGAGGGAGGGCTTTCATCCCATTGGGTACTGAGTTTTTAGGGGAACCTCTATAGGTTAAATGGCCTTGTCAATAATTTGGTCTCAGGCCCCCTAAAAGAGAATAAAAATAACACCCTGCGGGTTTGCCCACTCAGACGGTGGAAGGAAGAGCCAAGCAGAGGTTGGGCTGGTCGAACGCTCTTTCAAGAGTGATCCCATGCTTACCAACTCGGAGGTTCTAGACAAGAGGAAGAGAGGCCGCAAGCCAGAGAACTGTTCACGCACGCCAGCAGTCTGTTCGATCGGGTCCGGTATCAGCTGCTTGTCATGGTCATATGTTTTTGCTGTATTACTAGTGTGTTATATTCCATCCTAAATTCCGATTAAACACAATATACCCATCATATTGATTTACACTCGATCTGTTTACCAGAGATATGTGAATCTCTACATAGTGGAGTAGAGAGGAGGCAGACGGTATGAGGAAAGGGAAGGAATGGGAGACAGGAAGACAGGAGAAAGAGAAGGGAGCGAGGAAAAGGGTGAAGAGGATGAGTGGGTTGGGTGAGGAGGAGGGGAGAGGAAGGATGGGAGGGAGAGAAGTGAGGGGTGAGATGAGGGGGTGAGGAAAGCAAGCAGGGAGAGAGGAGGGAAGATTGTAACAACAGGGGATGACATGAGAGGGAGAGGAGAGGGGGAGATAGGGGAAGAGGCAAGAGGAGAGGAAATACTTCAGGAGGGCATAGATTAGTAGATTGGCAAACAAATAGCAGATGCAATATTACTGTGGAGAAATGTGAGGTAATACATGTTGGGAGGAAAAACAAGAAATAGGAACCTAAGCTCAATGGAAAGGTGCTGAAGGATGTGAGGGACAGAAAGACCTAAGGTGCAAATACATAGACCTCGATATTGACAGGGGTAGGTTTTCCGAGCGGGGGGACGGAGTTTTGGACAGGAAACGTGGAAGTCCGGGTTTCCTGGCATACTGTGGAGTTTTGGCTCCACAGCATGCAAATTTTTTTTCTGACCATGTCCCTGCCTGGAAGTCTGCCTGATTGACAGGCTTGACTTCCAGTCGGGTGGGGAGCACTCCAGAGGCTACACCCGCAGCCACAGGTAAGGTGCCTGCAGCTGCTAGTGGGAGCGGTCAGGGGGCATCCAATCCCTGACCCAGGGGTTGGGGCAAGGGGTCCGACCCCAGGGGCATCCAATCCCCAATCGGGGTGTTCTGATGGGGGGTCCGATCCCATGCAGGTAAGCTTGGTCAGCTGGGAGGAAGTACTCCTGCACCTCCTGGCAGACAAGCGGTGCTGTAAGCCACTTACTTTTTCCCTAAGCTGTCCTCGCCGCCCTTCAACCATCGGGTTTCCCGAGCCCAAAAGGAAGGCACTTAAGGCAGTTAACTCCTTGTTAATTGCCTTTCTAATCCTATTTTAATGGGGATTTGCGATTTTGGTGCATTATTTCAGTCTGCCCCGTCTTGCGGGAAACATGCCACCTGCAATGAGTTGGGTTTATCGAGGTCATGAATGTTGTAAGCGTTAAAGTGCTCCTGCACCATGGCTGACATTCAAATGCCACAACTTTGTTGTTTGATGTTTTGGCAAAGATTTAGCTACTCTCCTGAACTTGAGTGTTCAAGCTGAGAGCCATCTGCAGTATGACCTGTTTGGACTATCCTCAGGCCACTTTGACTGTGCGCTTGCAAGCTTCTTTCCTCAACTGAAATGTATAGCAATGGTATGGGACCCATTTACACCCTCTCATCCTTTTCATCAGATTCTGAGGAAGAGCAGCCGTGGCAGCCGTACATCCAGCCACACTGTTTGCCATCACTTTTATTTAATGACATCACAAAAGGAGGACACTTGATACATAACAGCACAATAAAACACCCAAGTGACTACCCTTGTGACTATTTGTGTGTTAACTTCCTCTTATGTGTGCTTCTACGTGGTGCTTCCCCTGTGGCTTCAGCAGATGTAGAGGCACCTTGCTCACGTTGATGCTGCACCTGCTTAGATGCCTTTGGTGGGTGTCCTCTGGGTTTGGGAGCCTGGGGGGGCTCCTCCACAGTCTGTTCTTCCTGTGGCTGTGCAGGGACTGAGATGGCCATCTCAGTTGGGTGATGACTCAGGGGCTCTGACCAAGGGCCTCTGCAGCGGCATGGTCATGTGAGCGCTTGGAGAGGAGCCCACACTTCCTTGTTGGCTGCCACCAACATTCCTCTCATGGGTCAGCCACACTTAAGTGCTAGCTAGTGGCTGGAGAGCACCTTGCTGCACATCAGGGAGGCCATGTGGACCCGTCTCTGTTCTGAAAGTCCTCATAACAGGGATGTTCATGTACCTTTGGTGTCTAACCTCAATAGAGGCCCATCTATCCTCCATAGCAGACAATCTATTTTGAAGACTCACCATGTTTTTGTGACTCTGGTGACTTATGTCCTCCATGGCGGTTGCCAGCCTTTCCATGGCGGAGCGTTCATGCGCCACTGCCTCCACAAATGCAATGCTCATGGTAGAGATGGACTCCTCCATTCTCTGCACAATCGCAGTTACCCTGGATGGAAACCCGGTCAGAGACTCCTGCACTTGTTCCTGGAATTCCAGCACCACTCTCTTTCTGGATGGCCCCAGAGGCACAGCATCTACATGCAGCTCAGCAGAGCTAGGAGCATTTGTAAGAATTTGCAATAATTTACAGTTCTGAAGATTAATTTTTTTGATTAAAGAATCCCTGGGTGTTGTGCTTTTAAATTTCCAGGGATAAAAATGGCTGTCACCACATGGCCGAAGACAAAGGACAATGCTTTGTGTACAAAGCAATTGAATGCTATTAGCATTTGTTTGTATATCGAGTGGATACATCTAAACTGCAGAAGAGACTTTTGGATCTTGAATGGGAACCGTTTAAGAACTGAATGGGCTTAAATCACCTAGCATTCTGGACAATAGAGCAGTTATATTTCCCTTTTGTTTCAGCCCAGGGAGCTCCGGAAGACACATTAACCCAGTCCAACCACTCTGAGTTAGCCAATCACAGCTCTCTCTTGTGTATTGGACCCTTTGGGCGGGAACTTTGCACACAGCCCTTGCAGGGCAGAACGGCAGGACCTCATCAGGTATATAAGATAGCTGCTGAGAAGCTATCACTCTCTTTTTACTTCGCTGGACCACAGGTGAGCAGGGTGTTCTGACTCCTCAACAAGACAACCTAGCAGGGGTTTGGGGTGGTGATTTAAGGGAATTGCTAAGATTGTTCAAATAACATTGTAGCCATTGTATCCCTCGTTTTTGCCGTCTGTACCACCTTGTTATACACTTTTACTGCATTTACTGTGTTCGTGTGGTATAGTTTATCATTTGATTGTAGTTTATTTAGGTAATAAAACTTGATTTTTCTCTCATCCAAACCACTTGTCTGTTATAAAATCATTAATTATAAGTTCCTCCACTCAGAACTGAAGGAGGGGTAGCGATTCGAAACCGCTGTTTGTAAATTGGTTTAGAGTGCAGCAGCAAAAGGCTGCTGACCAGGTGAATTACCGTAAACCAGGTAAAAGGTTGGAATTGGCCAGAGCTCAGAGGCAAAGGCTGCTGTCCAGGTAAATTACCATAAACCAGTTAAAAGATGCCCCCCTTACAAATGGCAAGCCAGGTAGGAGTGGAGGCAGTTTTTGATTTAATAAGTGGTCTGGATCTGGAGAAAGCATCAGCTATAGTTTCTCTCATTTTCAGTATGTGGGTAGCCCTGCGGATGTTAGCGGCAGTGTGTAGGCTGACCTATCGGGGTATAGGTGGCTGGTTTAGGAAGGGTGAGATGAGGCTACGGGAGGAAATCGCACACCTCACCCAAGAAGCTAGCGAGGGAAAACGCCATGCAAGGAACGAGATAAAATTCCTAAAGTACCAAATTATAGAAGCAAAAGAGGAGCGAGATGAGACTGCCGGAAGAGAATGCCCGCTTCACCTCAGAAGAGACAGAGCAGGAGGAGAAGTTTAGGGAAGTAAAGGCAGCTTATAAGCTGGCCTGCGCCCTAAGGTTTGAGGAAGCAGATCATGGCCCCTGTAGGGCAGAGATAGAAAGCCTTAACATGGCTTTAAATGCATCAAAGGGGATGATTTGTCTGATCAGCCCGAAGGCAGGTCAGCTGGACTTTACTGGCAGCCCAAGTAGAACCATCCCACAGGCAGCACCCAGAACGGTGCTGGTTTGGGAATTAGAGACCCCAAGACCGCAGCCCACAGCTCCGAGTCTTGAGGAGCTCTGGCAGTGAGGAGGGGTGGACAATGGGGTGGTAGGAGAACACCAGCAGGTCCCGCTAGGCAGGCGGGGACCAGGACCAGTGTACCCCCTCCAACAACGGAAGTACGGTCCGCCCGTGAGGAGTGAGCCTGAGAATAGGAATCCTCAGCCCACAGCAAGTTCGAGTTCACAGGCAAGCACTGTGGCTTGTGTGGGGGGAGGAGCCATTCATGTTCAGAGTAAGCTGTTTAAGCCAGGGAACAGGGAAGGAGAGTTCTGGGACCCCTGTAGAGCAGGTTCAGTAGCAGAAATCTGGGACAAGGGTGGCACACAGGGGATAGTTTTGGCCCCAGATGAAAGGCAGGTCCAAAATTCCCCATTTAAAGCCACCTGGGTGAGGGAACATGAGTTTGCTGTCCATGCAAGTTCAAGTTCACAGCCTACAAAGACAGGCAATGTGGCTTGCTTCCAGGGACAGGTTGTCCTGCCCACAAATTGGGACACTTCCCCACCCCAGTGGGACCTAAATTTTGGCAAAAGCTTAAATTCGAACCAAAGTTTAAATTTGAGCAAGTTAGGTGGCTCAGAAACAAAGAAACAGCAGCCTGGGATTAGAAATCAGCAGGCTGCTGCCCATTCATTCACTGAAACTGCCTGCGCATGCGCAGTCACTGGTCTGGAGACAGGAATCCCCCAGTCTTCCGAACAGCAGATTCACGCAGGTGCAGTGGCCTGTTTAAAGGGACCAGCTTCCCAGCCCGCTTCTAGAGTGGTCCCCCCCATGATGTGGGACCCTGGCGGGGCAGGGATAGCAATCCCTCTTGCAGGAGGCATAGGGAGGGAGCTGACACCAGGTTTTAAACATGGGGAGGAAAATTTCCAGCCACCAGCAGCGGGTGGTGAGAGTATACCTGCCCCCAGCACAGGAGTGGGCAGGGAAGAGCAGACAAACCCAGAGAGAGATTTGCACCGGCTGGCTGCCAGGTACATTATACAGTGCGGGCTATTTGGACATGGGGGAGAAGGTTACCAGCCAGCTGGGGCTGTGACCCAAGCTCAGGGTCCGCCAGCCAAAGTTTCCCCCATAGAGACACCCCTCAGAAGGTCTCAGCGGGTGCCCCAGCCTAAGGAAGCATGGTCACCCACTTTACAGTGGAGTAGGGCGGTCTCTCGAGCCAGGGAGAAGCCAGAGAACAGAGGTCCCCACTCAACAGCCATAAGCTGCGAGGGACCAGAGACAGGAGGCAGTCCAGCTTCGCTGCAGCCAGCAGCAATCTGCGACAGTGCCAGGGATTAGCCTGGCTGTCCGGAGACAGGCGGCATTTGTATTATAGCTATGTGTGTGTATATAGCTTGCTTTAAGGTGTAAATTTTAGTTTCATTTAACTGGTAGTTTAAGTGTAAGTTTAAGTTTACATGTGTGCCAAATGTTTGTATTCTGGTCCGAGGTCAAGGGACCCGACCATGTCTCCACCTAAGGCAGCAGGTCAGTGAGACCTGGCTGCATGTCCTTTTAAGTTTTGCAGGAGATTGGAAAATGAAGCAGCCATGTTCGCCCAGCCCAAGCTGGGTACCGAATGAAGATATGGAGAGAGAATGTTGGGGATCACCTCGCCACTGGACGAATCCAGGAGACCCCGCAGCGATCTTCGGGAAAAAACGGACAGGGTCCGGAGGAACTTGCCTACTCCTCCTATGGGGAGGAGATGGCCCCAGCTGGGTGGGGCATGGCCCCCAACCCAGCACTATCCTGACCGAAGTTCACTTGCGGGAGACCTCGCTGTTGAGTCATGATGGGGAAGCGCGGGTGCCTTGTCTGATAGGGACGTGTTCCCTGGGGGTGGGTGGTGATGGCCCGGGAAAGATTGTATAGAGGAGGGGGAGACCCAAGAGTCGCGTGGGTGCAGTCGGGGGAGGGAGGAACTCACCCGGGGGCCCACGGGCAAAGAGGGTAAGTGTGGCTGGGGAGGATGAGTGGGTGGCCGGATCTGGGATCCAAGTTTGTGTGGGGCCAGGGAGAGCCACCACACAGGCACCCATCATTATTCTGCAGCCAGTCGAGGGAAGACGGGAGGGGGAGGGACTGGGAGTCATGATCCCATACTCCCCGGTCTCGGTCTGTGCCAAGGTAATTTAAACAGGAGGGGTACCCCGCCTCCACAAAAGGACAAGGGAACGGCTCGGGGCTGGCGGAGCAGGCTGGTCTGTAAATCCATTCTGCCTGTTTTAAAGTTTAAGACAATCAAAGGGGGGTGGAAGGTACTTTTACTGCCAGGGTGGGAGGAGCAATACCCACTCGAATTTCGTGACCCATCATCGGCACGTGATGGCCAGGGTTTATTTAAGCATGTTGTTTCATATGGTTAATGTTTTTTTGTATCTTTTGTTACAGCCCCAAGTTGAGCAGAGGCGTAGGATCCTCTCTGTGCTTGGGATCATTTTGTGACAACTCCAAGTTGAGCAGAGGCGTAGGACCCTCTCCGTGCTTGGGATCATTTTGATTACATTTTGTAATAAGTTATAATGTAAAAGGTGTTTGTAAATTTGGTTTACATTGTATAATTTTACAAGCGTGTAGGGGTATGAGACCCCTTATTGAAAACTGAAGTATCTGTAAGATGCCTACCGTACCATGGTTTTTTTCTTGAATTTAAGGGGAATAGAAGGGATGGGGATCAGTGGCAGATGGCTATTAGGTAAATACAGGGGGTGGTTGTTTGTGAGGGGTCAGAAATTATTGCTCATTTCTTCAAGAGGATACTACAGGCAAGCTGAAAGTATCCAAGGGCAGACTGTAAGAATTCACAATAATTTACAGTTCTGAAGATTAATTTTTTTGATTAAAGAATCCCTGGGCGTTGTGCTTTTAAATTTCCAGGGATAAAAATGGCTGTCACCACATGGCCGAAGACAAAGGACAATGCTTTGTTTACAAAGCAATTGAATGCTATTAGCATTTGTTTGTATATTGAGTGGATACATCTAAACTGCAGAAGAGACTTTTGGATCTTGAATGGGAACCGTTTAAGAACTGAATGGGCTTAAATCACCTAGCATTCGGGACAATAGAGCAGTTGTATTTCCCTTTTGTTTCAGCCCAGGGAGCTCCGGAAGACACATTAACCCAGTCCAACCACTTTGAGTTAGCCAATCACAGCTTTCTCTTGTGTATTGGACCCTTTGGGCAGGAATTTTGCACACAGCCCTTGCAGGGCAGAACGGCAGGACCTCACCAGGTATACAAGATAGCTGCTGAGAAGCTATCACTCTCTTTTTACTTCGCTGGACCACAGGTGAGCAGGGTGTTCTGACTCCTCAACAAGACAACCTAGCAGGGGTTTGGGGTGGTGATTTAAGGGAATTGTTAAGATTGTTTAAATAACATTGTAGCCATTGTATCCCTCGTTTTTGCCATCTGTACCCCCTTGTTATACACTTTTACTGCATTTACTGTGTTCGTGTGGTGTAGTTTATCATTTGATTGTAGTTTATTTAGGTAATAAAACTTGATTTTTCTCTCATCCAAACCACTTGTCTGTTATAAAATCATTAATTATAAGTTCCTCCACTCAGAACTGAAGGAGGGGTAGTGATTCGAAACCGCTGTTTGTAAATTGGTTTAGAGTGCAGCAGCAAAAGGTTGCTGACCAGGTGAATTACCGTAAACCAGGTAAAAGGTTGGAATTGGCCAGAGCTCAGAGGCAAAGGCTGCTGGCCAGGTAAATTACCATAAACCAGTTAAAAGATGCCCCCCCCACACATTCTGCAACCTCTGATGAGGACTCTCCACTGCTGTCGCTGTCTCCACCATCTGCTGATGCTCACTTGTGAGCTGTGATATACCAGGTGACAGCACTACTCTATGTCGTGAAGGACCCACTGAGGTGTGCGTATCTGCGCTGGTGCTGGGTGCGCTTATGTCTGGTGATGGTGCGCCCCCAGAGGCTGGAGGCTCCTCTGAGGAGTCGTCTTCCTCTTCCTCCAGGACAGTGGTGGGGGGGGGGGGCGTGGGGGGTCTCTTGATGGACTTGTGAGAGAATAAAGGCATGAGATAGACCTCAGAATTTCAGGTCGCAGACATATCCTATTGTGTAGTTGATCAGAAGTCAATCTCTATCAGCATCATATGCCATTGCAGTCAATGATGATTTGTAAATGCCAGGGATGAAAATGCATTCTGTCACCAGCTTCCTCAACTGCGCCCGTCTCTCCGTCCCTCACTTCCAGCTCCTCGCCACCTCCCATGATGTCGTGAGCAGCCTCCTCAGTGTTGGTTAATGTTGCCAGGGATGGTGTGCCTCCTTCTGTCTTTGCTCTCTCCCTCTTATTGTGGGCTATCTTTTCCTGCATGGAGGGACACAAGTGGAGTTTCAGCGACAGTGATGGAGTGACTGTGAAGAATCCATAACGTTGAATCTTAGAGGGAGACCAAGATGGAGTGAGATGGCAAGAGGAAGCTGCCTCCCTGTGCGTTGTTAGTTGTTGCCATTGCATAACAGTGAGAACAATTGTGAGGGCTGCATAGTAGGATGGTGAAGTGATTCAGTACAGAGAGAGAGATGGATAGGTAAGGGTGTAAGGGAAGTAAGGGTAAGGTGGGATGTGGAGGAGCAGGCTGACAATGCATGATGAGATGAGTAGGGAAGCAGTTTGAAGGTAACTGATGTGATCCTCACTTTTGATGTTTGCAGAAGATCATTGAAGCATTTTCGGCACTGCACCCAGGTGCGTGTACATAGCGACCTTGCGCTGATCTCCTCAGCAATCTGCAGCCAGGCTGCCTTTGTTTGCTGAGGAGGCTTCCTCCAGCCATTGGCAAGGAACAGAGTCTCCCTGCATCCTCTTACTCCCTGCACGAGCGCTTGCAGGGAGTCCTCAGTGAATCAGGGAGCAGCCTTGGCTTTGGCAGCACTCATGGTCACCTTGGCCCATTCAAGATGCAGAAGTAATGAGAAATGAGAGGCTGAGGCTACATGGAGCCCTAAAAAAAGTGTAGAAATGACCTCATTAGTGCAGGCCGACAGACCCTCTCCCACGCATTGCAGCAGGCAGCGCGCACGACGGGGCTAAATGATCCAATTAAGCCGAAATGAGACATCGGGGGTGACTGAAACCGGCAGCAGGTCCGAACCCCGCCCACCAGGCAACCTGACTCCAAGCTGCCTCCTCCATTAAAATTGCAGCCGAAATGTGTGGCTGGTCCTGTCCATGCTCCCGATAGATTTCAATTTAAAAACCAGGAGTGGAGCTCTTTGCATGCACGTAAGCACACATCCACAGAGCTCGGCTGAACTGGATGGCAGCCAGACGATTCAAATGTATAAAACTATACAAACAATTTGATTCCAAATGCTTGGTTTTTCTATCTTTAGCGCCCTTGGCCATATTTTGACCTTGAAACTATTGATGTTCCAGGATTCGCTGCTCACTTTTATTAGAGGTTAGCGTGAGCAAATGTCCACAATTATTGTCTTCAGGGCTAAGATGTAGCCCAGTAACAGAGATGTTTGGCAGAAATTTACAGGATTATCCTTTATTTTGTTAGCTGCTGTCTGCTGTTTTTCAATTCTCAGACAAGTACAGTACTCAGAAGATATGAGTAATTAAAAACCTTAATGCAGCACAGCTCAGTTTCTGATTTATCGTATCTTTAGTGGCTCACTCGGCTCAGCTTATACTTCTCAATATTAGGCTTCAACTCAGTCTAGCGTGATAGATATAAACATGGGGCTATACTTTAATTCTTGTCTGAAATATGAAAAAGCAGTCTGTATATATGTCTCCACACTGCAAGTGCAAAAAAAAGATTGTGGGGGGAATATTAACATGGCAAAACGCACGGGTTTGGGAGTGGGTGGGGAGTTAAAGCCGGTGAAATTGACAGAGTGTCAGGAAGCCGGCTCCAACCCTCTGACATCCATGTTTCACTTCAGCATGTTAGGCTGCGTGCACTCAACCCCCTCGGGAGAGGCGGGTTAGCAATTAGCATATGTTAATCGCTCATTTAGAGCAATATTGACATAGTTTTTTGAGTTTACTGTGTGATCCACGGGTTTCTCAGGCTTCCTGAAACTCGCCAGTGAAAGCAAGGTGAGAACACAGTGGCAATTGAGGGGGTCCAATCAATCTCAGGGAAATATGGCACTGCATACTCAGTACGCACAGATGCTTTCTTACCTGCTATTGGGAAAGGATGTTCACTGTACTTTCTACACTTTGGAGGTTTCTTCCACACTTTGGAGGTTTGATCTATCAGATCAGGATGGTTGCCGCTTATGCTGCCTTAGATTGGAGCTCAGATGAGGACTAAGGAAGATGAGGCAGTATGTCGGATACTGACCGGGGGCTGGTGGCGGGGTTGGGGGGGGCAACAGGTGAGAAGTGGAAGCGCTTTGAGTGGTGGTCCCACTTCCATGTCCACTTTCACCATCATCCTTCTCTTGGGCGAGCGCCACATCACTCTTACCACTCTGCTACTCTGCTGCAGACCAGCTTGGTGGAGATCAGTGATGCATTGTAATGCCATAGATAAGGTATCTATCATCCTATTTAAGGTGGCAGACAAGTTGGCATCCAAAGTCTACACAGCTGTGGTCATGGCCTGCAAGCACTCATTTAAGAGCAATGCTTAAAGCTCCATGGAAGCAGATTTTCTCTCCATGGCAGACATTCTCTCAAATCCATGCACCACCAATAAATTAGCGATCAAGTTGGACTCCTCCATCCTCTCCACTATTGTAGAGTGTGTGGCAAGTCTGTAAGTATCTGGCTAAGTTGCTGATGCATCTCTAGCATTCTCCTTCTCAATAGCCCCCGGGGTTCAGCATCTCTATCCAACTGAGCTTGGAGAGGATTGTGACCCCGACGCGGACTCTCTACAGTGGTCCCTGCCACCAGTGTCTGCTCATGCTCACTGGTGAGGTATGAATTACCAAGTGAAAACCCAACTAACTGTCTAAGTGGACCAACCGAAGTTGAGTGTTTGCGCTGGTGCATGTCTGTATGTCGTGTGATGTTGCACCCTCAGATTGAATGAGGTCCTCTAAGGAATCATCGTTATGGATGTCCTGCAACACTTGCTGTAGCATTAAGGTCCTGGAAAACAAAAGAAAGGGATATGATTTAGCCCTGCAAAGTCACAATCTTGACAATCACTGTTAGATCCGTGATTCTGAGAGTATGATGTTTTTCAATAACCACACGGATGCTGTAACTTAACAATCAACAGGTATTTACTGGAGTAGGGTAGTCTCAAGACTGGGGTACAGAGGCATGCTCAAGGCTTATATACAGGTGTGGTCACTGCCGGTACTACAGTATACAGGAGCTGTAAAAGTAGTTTTCTCTCAAAGGTACATACACTACAATTCCTCCCCTTTTAGATTAGTAGTACCCATAATATTCAAATAACAATTAACACTTTAACATGTACATTAAACAACAATAGTCCATTTATAGATTCAATCTTTGGGGCGGCTTCCTGATCCTTTCGGGATAGCGCCTTTCCTGAGGTTCTTGTTCTTGGTGCGGAGGCGATTCTGGCCCCTTTTCATTGGTTAGTTCATCGGGTTCCACTGCTACTGGTTCGGAGGTAGATGCTACCGGTATGTCGGGTTCGTCCCCAGGTACGCAAGACATGGGGTTGACTCGTTCCTGTGACGCTAAGATCTGATCAACGTGGCGTCTCACAATGTTCTCCCTGACATCCACTGTGTACATTAATGGCCCCTGCCGTGTGCATATTGTCCCGGGTTGCCATTTCTCTGTTCGGTAGTCACGGGCCAAGACTGGTTGTCCTATATTGAAGCTCCTTGTCGGCTTCTCATTGATGTGCTGGAATTGTTTATCCTCGACATTTCTTCGTACATTTGGTCTAAGCAAGTCCAGATGAGATCGCAACCTTCGGTTAAAGTACATCATGGCCGGGGTCTGGTTGGTAACTGCATGTGTCGCGTTTCGGTAGGCTAATAAGAAATTGTCCACCTTATGCTGTAGTGGAATTTCATCGTCGCACATGGCCTTTATCGCCTTCTTAAAGGTTTGTACGAACCTCTCAGCCAATCCATTTGTGGCTGGATGATACGGGGCGGATGTGTAATGCCTTACCCCATTCCTTATCATAAATTTTCGAAACTCTTCTGACACAAACTGTGGTCCATTATCAGAGCAAATCTGCCCTGGCAAGCCGTTTCTGGCAAATATGGTCCGTAGGACTGCAATCATTTTCTCTGTAGTGGTTGAGGACATTTTTATCACCTCAGGCCACTTCGAATGAGCATCCACTGCTATTAAGAACATTGAGTCCATGAATGGACCAGCAAAATCAATATGCACCCTTTGCCATGGAGAGGAGGGCCACTCCCATGGGTGTAGAGGGGCATGTGGTGGTGCATTTTGGACCTTCTGGCATCCTGAGCAGCTCTTGGTTAGGTCTTCGATTTGTTGATCGATTCCCGGCCACCGCACATAAGCCCTAGCAAGGCTTTTCATTTTCACTCCCCCCAGATGACCTTCATGTAGCTCATTTAGCACTCTCTCCCTTAACTTGGGTGGAATCACCACTCTGGATCCACACATCACTGTCCCCTGGCATACTGACAGCTGTTCTCTTCTGGATGAGAATGCTGGCAACAGTGAGTCGCCATGTGTTGGCCATCCCTTCACCGTCAAATCATATACCCGAGGCAGCGTCGGATCATTGCGGGTCTCATTCTCTATATCCACGTTCGTTACTGGCAATCGTTCAATTATTGATGAATAAAATATCTCGATAGGGTCCACTGCTGGTGCTTCCTCCACAGTAGGCAGTGGCAGGCGCGATAGCCCATCAGCGTTTCCATGCTGTTTCGTGCCTTTATATTCTATTTCATATTGATTCGCCCCTAGAAACAGGGACCATCTTTGTAACCGTTGTGCCATCATCACTGGAACGCCCTTCTTAGGATTAAAGATGGAGACAAGTTGTTGGTGGTCAGTCAGCAAGGTGAACTTCTGCCCATGCAGATAATGGTTGAATTTTTTTACTCCCCATACTAGGCTGAGGGCCTCCCTGTCAATCTGGGCGTAGTTGCGCTCGGCTGAGGTTAGTGACCGAGACGCAAAGGCTACTGGCCTCTCCAACCCGTCTGGGAATTTGTGCGACAGCACCGCTCCAATATCATAGGGTGATGCATCACATGCCAAACGAATTGGAAGTGCTGGGTTGAAATGGGCCAACACCTCTTTTGATGTGATCAATTATTTACACTTCTGGAAAGCTCGTCTACATTCGTCATTCCACTTCCATGGTACCCCTGTTTGCAGTAGGGTGTTCAGTGGGTGTAATACCGTGGACAAATTTGGTAAGAACTTATGGTAGTAGTTTACCAGCCCGAGGAACGACCTCAGTTGTGACACATTTTCCGGTGCTGGAGCCTTGACTACTGCCTCAATCTTTTCAGGGGACTTATGTAACCCCTCTTCATCGATGATGTGGCCACAATACGAGATCTGCTTCTGGAAAAACTCGTACTTGTGGCGATTAGCTCGTAGCCCATATTCCTTTAATCTGGTGAGCACCTTCTCCAAGTTGGCGAGGTGATCACTGTCATTTTCGCCCGTCACCAGGATGTCGCCCAAATAACACTGGGTCCCTGGAATCCCTTGCAGGACTTGATCCATCGCCCTTTGCCAAATAGCCGGAGCCGATGCTACCCCGAACACCAGCTGGTTGTATTGATAAAGACTTTTATGAGTGTTAATCGTACGGTATTGTTTCGAGGCTTCTTCTACCTCCATTTGCAAGTACGCCTGGGCTAGATCAATTTTGGTGAAGCATTTACCTCCAGATAGCGAGGCGAAAATATCCTCAATTCGTGGAAGTGGATATTGTACCGTGTGAAGGACTGGGTTCACTGTCACCTTAAAATCCCCACAGATGCGGACCTTCTTTGGTTCCCCAGGCGTATTACTCAATGACCTCTTCATTACAGAAACGATGGGTGTAGCCCACTCGCTCCAGTCTACTTTGGACAGTACTCCTGAACGTTCCAACCCTTCCAGCTCTGCTTCGACAGCTGGTCTGATCACATAAGGCACTGGTCTGGCCTTAAGAAACTTTGGGCTTGCATTTTCCTCTATTTTAATCGTTGCTGTTATGCCTTTTAGTGTTCCGAGTCCCTCCTGGAACACTTCTTTTGCATCAGTTAGCATTTTTGACAGTCGTCCAGGTGTGACGTCGTCATCCTTTTTGGCCTCAACCTTCAGTGCCTGTATGGAATGCCAATCTAATTGTATCTTCCGGATCCATTCACATCCTAGCAGTGGTGGTCCTCCATCTGGCAATACATATATATCCATTTTAGGTATTTCCTGGCCTTGATATGTCACTTTCACCCTTATTTTTCCTTTGGGGTAGACCTTTTGCCCCGTGTACGTCTTCAAGACAATCTCTGTAGCTTTCAAGGGTATATGTGAAAATAGCCGCTTGTAGTCCCTTTGGTTTATGACTGTTAGGGCTGATCCTGTGTCCAATTCCATTTTCACTTGGACTCCGTCTATCTTGAGTGTAACCCAGATAGTCTGGTGATCCTCCATTTTGGTTACCTTATGTAGTTTCAGACAACCCAGCTCCTTGCTTTCGGAGTCTGTGTTACTTTTCTGTTCGCCTGAACAACTGTCCATCACCTGGTGTACCTTTTTGTACTTCTCCTGTGGAGATTTCTTACTGCTGGTTTTCTTCCCAGACCTGCAGACTCTTGCTATGTGTCCTGCTTTTCCACACTGTCTGCACACTTGGTCCTTGAACCAACAATCCTTCTGGTCATGTGTTGTTCTGCCGCAGCGATAGCACTTCCCTGTTCCATAGGACGTTTCATTGGTGCCATATTCTTGCGGTCTCCGTTGTATCTCTGCAGTGCCCCTTGCGGCTGCTTCGTGTGATACTGCCATACTGAAAGCCTTGTCCAGCGTAAGATCCTTTTCTGATAGAAGCCTTTCCTGGGTTCCTTCACTTTGCAGCCCACACACAAACTTGTCCCTTAACGTATCTGCTATCAGCAGTGGTGTGGGGTTTAAGTGGTCCTGTAGGATTTCTACTATGCTTTCAAAATTCTTGTTCACAGGCTTCTCTGGGGTTATTAGGTTTCGCAGCAACCCATAAGTTTTTGCACCCATGGAATTTAACAAAACCAGTGCTTTCCTAGCATCTGGCACTTCATTCGCCCTGCAGTACACCTCAATACATTCCACATATGTCGCCCAATCTTCGACTTCATTGTCGAACATAGAGATACTGCCACTCTTCTGCATCCCTGGGTTTGATTTAACTGCCAAAAATGGCGTCTCCCGCGCTTCCTCTTCTTCTCCGCTGGCACAAAATGACGTCTCCCGCGCTTTCCTTCCTTCCCGCGCTCGCCCTTCTTCTCCGCTGCGGCTTCTACAAATGGCGTCTCCCGCGCTCTTTCTTCTTCTCCACGGCTCAATGGCGTCTCCCGCGCTCTCCCTTCTTCTCCCCGTGGACACTGTTCAGCCCTTGAGCCCTGGCTGTGCCCTGCGCGTTCTTTTTTTGTGTGCGCCTTTCCCGTTTCCGCCGCTCGGTCCTGAACCCGGCTGTTGCTTTACCCTCTCTCTCTCCATTTTGTTTTTCCTCGACGCTGCTCGGTTTTCAACCCCCGGCTGCGCCCTGTGCGCTTCACCCTCTGTCTTACCCCGTCAACGCTGCTCGGCTTTCTCTCCGCCGTCGGTCGGCTCCAGCCGCCGCTGTCCGGGAAGGGTCTGCGCTGTACCTGTCATCAGTCTATTGCTGATCATCATGGCTGGGGAACCAAGCCCGGCTCTCCACTGCCTCCCCTGCGATGTTCACTCTCTGCCGGACGACTGGGCAGTTGCTCGTGGTCGATGCCCGTGTTTCTGGCCTCGACTTTCGTCCACTGCCCTCCCGGAGCGAATCCTCGAAGGGAAATGCAGAGTTGCAGGTAGATTCGAATCGACACTCGTCGCCACTGTTAGATCCGTGATTCTGAGAGTGTGATGTTTTTCAATAACCACACGGATGCTGTAACTTAACAATCAACAGGTATTTACTGGAGTAGGGTAGTCTCAAGACTGTGGTACAGAGGCATGCTCAAGGCTTATATACAGGTGTGGTCACTGCCGGTACTACAGTATACAGGAGCTGTAAAAGTAGTTCTCTCTTAAAGGTACATACACTACAATCACCACACTCAGTCTTCTCATAATTCAGTCATTGCTGAAATAAAGTCAGCATATGTGTGTCAGAGAGATTTGTAATTCTGTCACCAGCTATCTACGAGCTCCCTGTCTCTGACTGAGAGGGATGCAGATGTGCCACATAGCTTCAGGACCTCCTCCTCTGCTTCAATGAGCTGGACTATTTTTGATGAGTCACCTCCAGTCCTCTCCCTCTATTTCACATTTTACATGTTCTTCTTCTACAAGGGGTGAAAAAAATAAACCTATGAGTGAGTGAAGGTGGGGTCTTCACCCAATGGATGCAGTGCATTCGGTGAGGGTGACTATGAGACAGATGCATCACATTGAACAAGGATTGGTGAGGTGATGAAGTGCATAGAAAGTGAAGGCTGAAAGTTGAGTGGGTGTGAGCAGTGATGTGATGGAGAATGCTTCACAAGACAGTGTGAAAGGGGGCGGGGTCGTAAACCACAGGATGTATTTTTGGATCAGCAAATGTACTCACTTTTCCTGACCTGGTTAGGTCATTAAATCACTTCCCACATTGCATCCAAGACTCGGGCACAACGCTCCAGCTGCTCACCACCTCAGCTACCTCCAACCATGCCTTCTTGGTGAGAACCACAGGTTTCTTCCTTCCATTGCTGGGGAAATGTATGTCTCTCCTGCTTCTGACTGCACCCAGCAGTATTTCCAGTGATGTGTCATTGAATCTAGGTGCTGCCCTTGCTCAATGTCCACCATCAACCTTGAACACCTCCAATTTCCACTGGTGCATTGTTGCTTTAAATACAGCTGAGATCACGTCATGTGGGTTCACATCATTTCCACTGTGCAGCTTGGAGACGTAAAACCCAAAAGTCAAAATTAATTGGTGCAATTGATTTGATATCGCAGATTCCGACACACTCATTTGACTTCCAGGTTTCGCTCATGCAATTCCACCCCTGCTCGGAAGCCACCTTCATATTATGATCTTATTCCTTTGAGATGTTGAGATGGACAAAACAGAAGATGTGAAGGAGAAGGTAATTTCCTGTGTGGATGAATTGGGGTGATCCAGTTATTCTTGACTCAATGAGCAATTCGTGAGAAGCACAATTTTCATTGTCAAATCAAATATCTTTTGTATTAAGTGCCGCCTTGCTAGTAGAATACTGACAACTCTAAGTGTAATTTCCAATCTTTAACAGTGTGCTGTATCAGTCTCTACTTATATATTACAGTAGCAACATTGCGTCATCACTTCTGGTGGCAAATCACCAAATCAGTTTTCCTGAAAGAGCAAACAAAGTTAAGTAGATTTTAGGACTGAGGTGTGCTCTTCAGTGCCAGGAAAATAATGTTGAGACCATGGGCAGGATTTTCATTGAGTCATGGAGGCAGGATTGGAGGCATGTGGGGGGTTAAAATTGCAAAAACTGGCATGTGGGACACCCCCCGCCTGGTTCCCGACTCAGAGCAATTTTAACTCAGTCGTGTCTGATGGTCCCGACTCCGTACCATATCCAACAGGTGGGACTGGTCATTAAGGCCCTTAACATGCACTAAATGGCCCCTATAATCCTATTTTGAAAGGCCCTTGCGAATTTAACCCTTTTCCCATGTGAAACACGCCTGGTGGGAAACACGATGGTGAAACCTGGCGGGAGCACTATTGGATTGCTGACTATCAACTGCAGGTCAACCATTAAAGAGGAGATTTGATCAGCCATCATTTGCAGGTGGCAGGACTTAGTGGTCTCAGGTCTGGGGCAACTTTTAGAAGGCTTAACCACACCCTGTGGAAGGTTGGAGCCTGACACCCATCTCCAGTGTGACCTCCTGGGAAACCCCTCTCGCCACCTTCACTCAGCGCTTCCTCAACTGAGGCATATACCAGAAGCATGGGAGCCATTTATTTCCTTCCCATCTAGGCATTAGAGGAGCTCGAGCACCAGCCGCGGCACCAGCAGAACCAGGAACAACAGCAGCACCAGCAACAGCAGTTGCAGCAGGAGCGCCAGGCTGCTGCTCACCCACCTGAAGCTGCACAGGCCAGAAGGGGCCAGTGCCTGGAAGCCCATCGGCGCAGGAGATACCCCCAAACAGGGTCTACAGACACAGGGTCAGCTACGTCAACATGTCTGAGCAGCTTCTTACCAGAGCATTGACAATGGCCAAGAACCAAAGGATTCCTATCACTCTGACCACCATACTGATAGTTGCAAGTATTCCTGTGCCCTCAATGTGGAAGTCCCAATAGCGAAATGACAGAACATTTGCCATCAGAATTTTTATGGACAATAACGAAGTGATGGCATTTTTACAGTAAACACAAAATTGCACTCAAGTGACTACCCTTGTGACTATTTGTGCAGAATTTTCCTCTTACGCGTGCTCCTACATGGTGCCTCCCCTGTGGCTTCAGCAGATGTGGAGGCCCCTTGCTCACTTTGCTGCTGCTCCTGTCTCGACACTTTTGGCGGGCGTCCTCTGGGGCTGCGAGCCTGTAAGGGCTCGTCAACAGTCTGCTGCTCCTGTGGCTGTGCAGGGGTTGAGACACCTATCTCACTTGGGTGTGGACTCCGGTGGGGCTCTGACCGAGGGCTCTGCAGTAGCATGGAAGTCTGAGCGCTTGGAGAGGAGCCCCCACTTCCTTGAGGTCTGCCACCAACCTCCCTCTCATGGGTCAGGTCCCCCTCAGCGCCGGCAAGTGGCTGGAGAGCACCTTGCTGCTCATCAGTGGGGCCATGGGGACCCGTATCTGCAATGGCAGTCCTACTCAGAAGGACTTTCATGAAGGTCTGGTTTCTCTCTTCAATAGATGCCCATCGCTCCTGAAGAGATGTCATTCTATTCTGAACAATGACCATGTTTTCCATACCCTGGCCGTAGGGTATGCCGTAGACATCCTCTCCTCTATGGTAGCCAGCCTTACCAAGGAGGTAGCCATCCTTTCCGTGGTGATGCGTTCAGGCGCCAATGACTCCACAAAGGCTCTGGTCAAGTTCGCTATGGACTCCTCCATTCGCTCCACACTCGCAGCGACCCTAGAGACAAAACCTGCCAGAGACTCCTGCATCTCTGCCTGGAGTTCCATCACCGCTGATCTCATGGATGGACCCAGAGGCAGAGGGTTGACATGCTGCTGAGTCGAGCTGGCAGAATCCTGCGCCCTCCGACTAGGGCTCTCCACTGCTGACCCTGTCTCCACAATCTGCTGATGCTCACTTGTGAGCTGTGATACGCCAGGTGACAACACTACTCTATGTCCCGAAGGTCCCACCGAGGTGTGAGTGTCTGCGCTAGTGCTGGGTGCGCAGAATTCTGGTGATGCTGCGCCCTCAGAGGTTGCAGCTTCCTCTGAGGAGTCTGGCTGCTCAGCCTCTTATGCCTGGCTAGTGGGGACGGATGCTTGTGATGGTCCTGTGGGGGAGTAAAGGAAAGTCAGAGATGTGATGCCAAGGCTACATGCACATAGCTTTTTGCAGATGCTCATAAGTCCATCTGCTAGAGCTTCACAATCATTATCAGCGACTCATGCAATGTCAAAGAGAGAGATGGGGAAACTTTTCTGTCACCAGCTTGCTGTGTTGCACCCGTCTGTCCGTCCCCCACGTGCGCATCCTCCTCCATTCCCACTATTTCCAGTACCGCCTCCTCCCACGGGGTCAGGTGGGCTATTGAGGCTGTCCCTCCTCCTGTCCTCGCTCGCTCTCTTATGTTGTGAGCTCTCTTATCCTACAATGAGGGAGGCAAGTGGAGGTTGAGTGAGAATGAAGGAGTGAGTGTAGAGATTGCATTGCATAGATACTTAGAAGGAGACAAAGATGGAGTGAGGTTGCAAGACCAAGAGCCCTCCCTGTGTGTTGTCAGTTGTGTTCAAAGCACCACAGTGATAGGGAGTGTGAGGGCTGCATGGTCGAATAGTTATGTGAATGTGACCATAGAGAGAGAGGGAATGGGTAAGGGTGCATGGATGTCAGTGTCAAGTGGGATGTGGAGGAAGAGATTGCTAAAGCTGAGTGCTGATGAGGAGAGGCAATGGGGATCAGATTGAGTGTGATGGGAAATTCATACTCACTATTCCAGTGCACTGAAGGTCATGAAATCTTTTCCAGCACTGAATCCACGTTCTTTGTGTGACTCCTAAGGAGTTGACCTCCTCAGCCACCTGCAACCACACTGCCTTAGTCTGCTTGGGAGGCCTCTTCCTTCCTGTGGAAGGGAAGAGCACCTCCCTGTTGGCCCTAGCCCCATCCACCAATGCCTGCAGGGCCACCTCGTCAAATCAAGGAGCTGATCTGGGCCTCCCACTTGTCATCCTTGTTGAAGGTCCCTCTCACACCAAACGGAGAAAGCTTGGCAGCCTGCATAAGAAGCAAGGCTTGCTGTAGACCTTAAATGCAGCAGCAATGATGACGTCATCGGAGGCGACTTTCAGTCATGAAAAACCCATTTGCCAAGGGTTCCCACACGTTGGAAATCAATTGGACAATTAAGTTAAAATTGAATCAATCTTCCACATCCATTTAGATTCGTGTGGATAACACGAAATGCGGATAACATGACATCATCCCGCACCTGAGTTAAAATCCAGCCCCATGAATATATTCAATTCTATTCTATAATTGAAAATAGATGTGCTGTGTTGGGCCTCATTATTCACTGGGGCGGGGGTTCAGAATGGGGGGAGGGAGGAGATTCCCCAAACGCCGTGGAGTTTTACCAGGAGCAGGTAGGTTTAGTGGTTGTTGGGGGTACAGATCATGGAGGTGGTGGGGGGTGGGTGTTGTGGTGGGAGGTGGGCAGAGCATGGTTGGAAAGGTCTGGGGTGATCCCGGGGTCGTCAAAGATCACGGGGAGTCGGGGAGAGTTCGGAGGGTGGGGGCGTGGTCAGGCATCAGGAGGGAGAGATGGGGGAGTCGGGTGGAGAGTTAGAAATCACGTGGGAGATCGGGGGTCGGTGATGGGGGTGAGAGATTGGGGGTCAGCGATGGGGGGTGTTGCAGGGAGATCGTGGAGATGATGGGGGGTGTTGGTGTTTACAGGTAAGCTTGTTGTGTCTGGAGGAAACACTCCTGTTCCTCCTGGCCCATAAGCAGTGCTGTTGAGGCACTTACCCGATGAGTCCAACCCTTCTCGCCTCCTTTTACCTGGCTTCTACCAACATGGGTCAAAAATAGAAACCCTGTTAAAATGAAGGCACGCTGCCTCCTTAAAAGGTTTCAATGACCGACCCACCGCCTGAGAGTTGATTGGTCGCCTGCCTCTCATCCCACCTCCATTAAAACTTGAAGTGGGCGGGTTCGAGGTAGGTTGGCTTCATGGTTCAGATTTTTTAAATTTTAACATCCTACCAAAACCAAACCCACCTGTTTTAGGGGGTTAAAATGACCCCCTTACCCCTCATATGTCATCATCTCCTATGTGCTTGCTAATTTTCCAGAGTCCTGTCATGATACTTTCCTTCTGTCATAAGCCACTTTGAGATAAATGTTATCTTGCAAGGCTGCATGTCAGCTTAGTATATCTGTCTTCTTGTGAAATAACACGTGCCAACATGAGCAGGCAAGCAATTTTATCTCATTTTTATTATATTTTTCACGCAGTGCAACAGTGGGATCAAACTGAAATCTTGCCTATCGACCACAATTTCATCCCAAGCTCCTGTAGAGAAAAACAATAATGAAGTGTGCATTGCCAGAAGAATTGTTGCAGAACTCACTTTGGCTGTTTCAAGATGAAGGGGGAGATTTGAACTGCCAGCAGGAAATGGCTGGTTGCGATTTGTTTCCCATTGGCCCACGGCAGTATGGGACCATGGCGATTGTAATCACTGGGCCTCATTAACACGTCACCAGTCCACTTCCTGCCCGGGCAGGCCTCCAGAAATTCGAAGTGGCCCGTACCCACCTGCCAGCACTCAGATAAGTGTGGGGAAGACAGTTCTGGGAGGGGGTCTCACGGTGGGGGGCACATGGGGTGGGAGGGGAGTCTGGGTCAGGCCTCTTCTGGCCTCACAAAGGAAAGTAACAACCTTCCCAATCCTCTTCACACTGGCACAATAGACATCTTTCAAAAATAAACTGTGTTCCATCTTGTAAAAAAAAATTACTTTTTTGTTGTGGCTTTTTGCTCTGGATGTTTTGCACCTTTAGCCATAATAATGTATTTTTGGATGATTGATACTATTGCCACAGGTGTGTTTAGGACTTGTCACAGTTTCTTCCATTTTCTGGAAGAGTTGGTAATGAACAATTGGATGACGTAACCTGAGAATATGGATTACCTGGTTAGTGGACAAGAGGAAGCAGGTGATTGGGTGAGTACGGCCAAGTGTGTATTTATACTACTCTATAGTTTGACAGTTAAGATTAATAGTTTATAAAATTTAGAAGGTCTTAATTTATGTGGTTATAGTTTCTATGGTCTCTGTTGTGTATCGGGGAGTGCTAGTAACCAAAGGCCCTTGAGTATATCATTTAATTGTAGTGTAATTAGTGTGATTGATTTGATTTAAATTAATTTAAATTAATTAAAGGGTAAGTCGTGGCAGGACAGCTCGGCCTCGTGGAATGCTCCTCCTGCACTATGTGGGAAATCAGGGACACTTCCTGTGTCCCTGATGACCATGTGCAGGAAGTGTATCCAGCTGCAGCTACTGACAGACTGCATTGCGGCGCAGGAGCTGCGAATGGATACATACTGGAGCATTCGCAATGCTGAGGACATTATGGATAGCACGTTTAGGGAGTTGGTCACACCGCAGGTAAAGGCTGCACAGGCAGGAAGGGAATGGGTGACCAGCAGGCAGAGTAGTAGGTGCAGGCAGGTAGTGCAGGGTGCCCTGTGGCCATCCTCCTTTAAAACAGATATACCACTTTGGATATTGTTGAGGGAGATGGCTTCTCGGAGGAAGGCAGCAGCAGCCAACTTCCTGGCACCATGGGTGGTCCTGCTGCACAGGACGGGAGGAAAAAGAGCGGGAGAGCTATATTGATAAGGGATTCTATTGTAAGGAGAATAGATAGGCATTTCTGTGGCCGCAAACAAGACTCCAGGATGATATGTTGCCTCCCAGGTGCAAGGGTCAAGGATGTCTCAGAGCGGCTGCAGGGTATTCTGGAGGGGAAGGGTGAACAGCCAGTTGTCGTGGTGCATATAGGTACCAACGATATAGGTAAAAAATGGGATGAGGTCCTAAAAGCTGAATATAGGGAGTTAGGAGGTAAATTAAAAAATAGGACCACAAAGGTACTAATCTCAGGATTGCTACCAGTTCCACGTGCTAGTCAGGGTAGAAATAGAAGGATATTTCAGATGAATACGTGGCTAGAGGAATGGTGCAAGGGGGAGGGATTCAAATTCCTGGGACATTGGAACCGGTTCTGGGGGAGGTGGGACCAGTACAAACTGGATGGTTTGCACCTGGGCGGGACCAGAACCGATGTCCTAGGGGGAGTATTTGCTAGTGCTGTTGGGGAGGGTTTAAATTAAAATGGCAGGGGGTTGGGAACCTGTGCAAGGAGACAGAGGAAAGGGAAGCGAGGATAGAAACAAAAGACAGGAAGGAGAAAAGCAAAAGTGGAAGGCAGAGAAATCAAGGGTTTAAATCAAACAGTGCCACAGTAAATAAGAATTCTAAAAGGACATAGAGTGTTAAAAAATCAAGCCTGAAGGCTTTGTGTCTTAATGTGAGGAGCATTCGTAATAAGGTGGATGAATTAGCTGCACAAATAGATGTAAACGGATATGATATACTTGGGATTACGGAGACATGGCTCCAGGGTGACCAAGACTGGGAATTCAACATCCAGGGGTATTCAATATTCAGGAAGGACAGGCAAAAAGGAAAAGGAGGTGGGGTAGCACTGCTGGTTAAAGAGGAGATTAACACAATAGTAAGGAAGGATATTAGCTCTGATGATGTGGAATCTGTATGGGTAGAGCTGAGAAATACCAAGGACAGAAAAAGTTAGTGGGAGTTGTATACAGACCCCCAAACAGTAATGCTGAGGTTGGGGATGGCATTAAACAGGAAATTAGAGACGCGGGCAATAAGGGCACAGCAGTTATCATGAGGGACTTTAATCTACATATAGATTGGGCTAACCAAATTAGTAACAATACTGCGGAGGAGGAATTCCTAGAGTGTATACGGGATGGTTTCCTGGACCAATATGTCGAGGAACCAACTAGAGATCAGGCCATCTTAGACTGGGTATTATGTAATGAGAAAGGATTAATTGGCAATCTTGTTGTGCGAGGCCCTTGGGGAGGAGCGATCATAATATGATAGAATTCTTCATTAAAATGGAGAGTGAAGTAGTTGACTCAGAGACTAGGGCCCTGAATTTAAATAAAGGAAACTACGATGGTATGAGGCACAAGTTGGCTAGGATGGAGTGGGGAACATTGCTTAAAGGGTTGATGGTGGATAGGCAATGGCAATCATTTAAAGATCGCATGGATGAACTACAGAATTTGTTCATCCCTGTTTGGCATAAAAATAAAACAAAAAAGGTGACTCAACTGTGGCTAACAAGGCAAATTAGGGATAGCATAAGATCCAAGGAGAGGACATATAATTTGGACAGAAAAAGCAGCAATCCTGAGGATTGGGAGCAGTTTAGGATTCAGCAAAGGAGGAGAAAAAGATTAATTAAGAGGGGGAAAATAGATTATGAGAGTAAGCTTGCAGGGAACATAAAAACTGACTGTAAAAGCATCTATAGCTATGTGAAGAGAAAAAGATTGGTGAAGTCAAGCGTAGGTCCCTTGCAGTCAGAATCAGGGGAATTTATAATGGGGAACAAAGAAATGGCAGACCAATTAAATACATACTTTGGTTCTATCTTCACGAAGGAGGACACAAATAATCTCCCAGAAATGTTGGGGAACATAGGGTCTAATGAGTGGGAGGAATTGAATGAAATCAGTATTTGTAGGGAAATGGTGTTAGGGAAATTGATGGGATTGATGGCCGATAAATCCCCAGGGCCTGATAATCTACATCCTAGGGTACTTAAGGAAGTGGCCCTAGAAGTAGTAGATGCATTGCTGGTCATCTTCCAAAATTTTATAGACTCTGGAACAGTTCCCATGGATTGGAGGACAGCTAATGTAACCCCAGTATTTAAGAAGGGTGGTAGAGAGAAAATGGGGAAATATAGACCGGTAAGCCTGACATTGGTACTGGGGAAAATGCTAGAGTCCATTATAAAAGATGTAATGGCAGCGCACTTGGAAAACAGTGACAGGATCAGACAAAGTCAACATGGATTTACAAAAGGTAAATCATGCTTGACTAATCTACTGGAATTTTTTGAGGATGTAACTGATAGAATAGATAAGAGAGAACCAGTGGATGTGGTGTATTTGGACTTTCAGAAGGCTTTTGATAAGGTCCCACATAAGAGATTAGCATGTAAAGTTAAAGCACATGGGATTGGGGGTAAGGTACTTTCTTGGATAGAGAACTGTTTGGCAGGCAGGAAGCAAAGAGTTGGAATAAACGAGTCTTTTTCCAAGTGGCAGGCAGTGACTAGTGGGGTACCACGGGAATCGGTGCTGGGACCCCAGCTATTCACAATATATATAAATGATCTAGACGAGGGAACTAGATGTAATATCTCCAAGTTTGCATTCGACACAAAGCTGGGTGGGCATGTGTGCTGTGAGGAGGATGCAGAGAAACTCCAGTATGATTTGGACAGGTTGGGTGATTGGGCAGATGCATGGCAAATGCAGTATAATGTGGATAAATGCGAGGTTATCCACTTCGGTGGCAAAAAACATGAAGACAGATTATTATCTGAACTGCAATAGATTGGGAAAAGGGGAAGTGCAACGAGACCTGGGTGTCCTTGTGCACCAGTCGCTGAAGGTAAGCATGCAGGTGCAGCAGGCGTTTAAGAAGGCAAATGGTATGTTGGCCTTCATAGCGAGAGGATTTGAGTACAGGAGCAAGGAAGTCTTGCTGCAGTTGTACAGGGCCTTGGTGAGACCACACCTTGAGTATTGTGTGCAGTTTTGGTCGCCTTATCTGAGGAAGGATGTTCTTGCCATGGAGAGAATGCAGCGAAGATTCACCAGACTGATACCTGGGATGGCAGGTATGACGTATGAGGAGAGATTGGGTTGATTAGGCTTATATTCGCTAGAGTTTCGATGAATGAGAGGGGATCTCATTTAAATTTATAAAATTCTAACAGGACTAGGTAGACTAGATGCAGGAAGGATGTTCCCGATGGTGAGGGAGTCCAGAACCAGGCGTCACAGTCTAAGGATAAGGGGTATGCCATTTAGGACTGAGATGAGGAGGAATTTCTTCACCCAGTGAACCTGTGGAATTCTCTGCCACACAGGGCAGTTGAGGCCAATTCATTAAATATATTCAAGAAGGAGTTAAATATATTTCTTGAGGCTAAAGGGATCAAGGGATATGGGGAGAAAGCAGGGACAGGGTACTGAATTTAGATGATCAGCCATGATCTCATTAAATGGCGGAGCAGGCTCAAGGGGCTGAATGGCCTACTCCTGCTTCTATCTTCTATGTTTCTATGTGATGAGTAAACTTGGTAAGCAGCATTTTACTTTATCTCAAGGGTCCTCAACCGGGTGTCCGCAGCCCCCTAGGGGAGTCTGCCAGCTGGTTTGTCCCATCAATATACAAGGGATACTACTGGCGTTTATAAAATCAAAGAAAGACTTGCATTTATACAGCCCCTTTCATGACTACCGGACGTCTCAAAGTGCTTTACAGTCAATGAAATACCTTTGAAGTGGAGTTGCTGTTGTAATGTGGGAAACACGGCAGCCAATTTATGCACAGCAAGCTCCCACAAACAGCAATGTGACAATGACCAGATAATCTGTTTTTGTTATGTTGGTTGAGGGATAAATATTGGCCAGGGCAACGGGGATAACTCCCCTGCTCTTCTTCGAAATAGTGCCATGGGATCTTTTACGTCCATCTGACAGAGCAGACTGGACCTCGGTTTATCATCTCATCCGAAAGATGGCACCTCCAACAGTGCAGCACTCCCTCAGCACTGCACTGGAGTGTCAGCCTAGCTTTATGTGCTCAAGTCCCTGGAGTGGGACTTGAACCCACAAAAATCTGACTCAGAGGCGAGTGAGCTACCAACTTTTTTAAAATTAATATACTTTATTGAACATTAAGAACATTTACAATATCGTGATCATTTCATTGTATGATACAAATCAATTCCGCCGCTCTGCACAGCCATTCCACCACCACATTTTAACATCAAAACCTGAAGTTTAATTTGTCTCCTGTAATATTTATTAAGCGATTGTACTTTAAAAATTGGTTGTAAAATACTATCTTTAAATACCTCATAGAAATCTCGAGTATTACACTTGTCAGATTGGACCAACTCTCCCCCTTTCTCCAGCAGAAAGCTTGGAAAAGCAGGTCGCTTTTTACTTCCTTTGGAGATTTCCGCATTTATTTCTTCCATCCAATCCTGTGGCAATGCCCTCACAATCTTCTCATACATGATCCCTATTGCTTTTTCCTCTACCACCTGATCCTCCTCCCACACCATGTCCCTCGCTATCGCTTCCGGCAACCAACCTGGAATTACCTCGTATAATACATCTTTCACACATATAATACCAGCTTTTATAAAAGCTTGATTAAATAAAACCTCTCCTTCGATGTTGACCCACCTGTTCAAAAATAAGGGCTGTTCTAAAAATTCCTCAGCCTCCTTGGGCATAAACTGCACACTTTTTAAAAATTGGGCCCAAGTCTCTACATCCCCCCTTATAAAACCTAGGGAGAAGATTAATCAATTTCAAAAACATATTGGCCCAGAAATTTGGGTTGGGGGCTTCCCGCGGGTGCAAGCCCCCAACCTGCACTTACCTTGCGCGCCGGCCGTTGAGCTGTGGGCCCCCATGGAATTCCGATCCAGGGCCTAGTCCAGCTGCCGGCGCGCAGTGCTTGCGTATCCCAGGGGCACAGTTAGTTCGATGCGTCCCCTGGGATCACGTGGGCCATGGGGAGCCAATCGGAGCAGGGAATGCTCCATTCATAAGTCTGACAGGAAGTGCTGTCAAGACTTATAAATGCTATGGCCCCAAAATAGCACTAAATCTTCAACAAAAAATTTTTTTTAATCACATTTTTAAAACCTATCTATATATATAAATCGGTACGTCTGTCTGTCATTCTGTCATTCTGTCTGTCATTCTGTCATTCTGTCAGTCATCGCATGTGCGTCTGGCGGGCTATGCGCTCGAAAGTTACAGGGCGTACCTACGCGCGCGTTACCTCCAAAGAAAGCTTACGCTTCCGAGATGGTTTTAAGCGTATTTACGTTTCGGCCGGGCTAAAATCGCGCCCGCGGTATCCCAAAAACCTTCAACATTCCGCTCATTAGCATCTCATTATCCGCTCATTAGCGACAGAGTGACCTCGAGGTCGACCAATCGTACGGCGGCTTGCTGCCGCGTGCGGCCGGGCCCTCCTACGGTCGAGTGACGGGACGATTGACCAATCCTACGCTTTGGTGACCTGACGGTCGACCAATCGGTGCGTGTGTGGGCGGGCCTTATCGTTCTGAACCGAGGTGAGTCGCCGCCATCTTGCTTCCATTCTTTTTCCTGCTTTCTGCGTCTTTCTTTTCAAATATACATTTCCACCAAAATAAAATTGAATTTATTAAATTGTTTTTAAAAAAATCACTCATTTGTAAACCTAACCTGAACATTCTTTTTCCTACCTTTCCCCGTTTTTTTCTTAGGCCTCAAAGCCTGCGCCTTTCTTGCCCCGCCAGGCCCGAGCTAGGTGATTGCGCTTCTGCTAAGCTCCTCACCGCCACCCCCCCCCCACCCCCCCCCCGCCGTGTCACGTTACCCAGGGCAACGGCGTCAGCCACGAGGGTCAGGGTGCGCGCGCAGCAGGAGCAGGTGAGACGCGACGTCTCTGTTCCGCGCTCGGCGGGGGGGGCGGGGCTCGGCCGCCGGCCGTTTCTCAGAGCCGCAATCGGCCTCGGCCGGGGGGGGGGCGTGGCTCGGCCGCCGGCCGTCTCTCAGAGCCGCAATCGGGCTCGGCCGGGGGGGGGCGGGGCTCGGCCGCCGGCCGTCTCTCAGAGCCACAATCGGGCTCGGCCGGGGGGGGGGGCGGGGCTCGGCCGGGGGGGCGGGGCTCGGCCGCCGGCCGTCTCTCAGAGCCGCAATCGGGCTCGGCCGGGGGGGGGGGCAGGGCTCGGCCGCCGGCCGTCTCTCAGAGCCGCAATCGGGCTCGGCCGGGGGGGGGGGCGGGGTTCGGAGAGCGGGGCTCTCGGCCGGGGGGGGCGGGGCTCGGAGAGCGGGGCTCTCAGCCTGGGCCCCCCCCCCCGCCCCCCCTTCCGCCCCCCTTTTCCACCCCCACCCCCCCTTCCCCTTCCTGCCACCCCCTTCCCCCCCCGCTGCCCCCTTCCCCCCCCGGCCCCCCCTTCCCCCCCCGCCCCTTCACCCCCTCCCTTCCCCCCCGTCCCTTCCCCCCTCCCTTCCCCCGTCCCTTCCCCCCTCCCTTCCCCCCGTCCCTTCCCCCTCCCTTCCCCCCGTCCCTTCCCCCCCGCCCCTTTCCCCCCCTCCCTTTCCTTCCACCCTCCCTTCCCCCCCGCCCCTTCCCACTTCCCCCCTCCCTTCCCCCGTCCCTTCCCCCCGCCCCTTCCCCCCCTCCCTTCCCTTCCCCCCTCCCTTCCCCCCTCCCTTCCCTTCCCCCCGCCCTCCCTTCCCCCCGCCCCTTCCCCCCCCGCCCCCCCTTCCCCCCGTCCCTTCCCCCCTCCCCTTCCCCTCCGCCCCTTTCCCCCCCTCCCTTCCCTTCCCCCCTCCTCCCTTCCCTTCCCCCCTCACCTTCCCCCCCCGCCCTCCCTTCCCCCCCGCTCTCTTCCCCCCACCCGCTCTCTCTCTTCCCCCCAGTCGCTCTCTCTCTTCCCCCCAGTCGCTCTCTCTCTTCCCCCCAGTCGCTCTCTCTCTTCCCCCCCAGTTGCGCTCTCTCTCTCTCTTCTCCCCGCGCCCCCCCCCCAGTCGCTCTCTCTCTCTCTCTTCCAACAACAACATGCCCTCGAAAAAGCCTCGGCACCGCCGGGCACTTCAGCTAGTAAACTACAAATTACATGAAATAACTTTTAAACAATAATTTAAATTTTTGAAAAAAATAATTTTATTTTCTAACGGGGCTAAAAATAAACTTACCTTGCTTTAAAGTATTTAAAAATAATAAACCTGTGGAAAAAATGTTTTAATTTTAATTAATTCACCACTTACCTTGTAAAAAGCAGGCCTTACGCACTTTTTACATTTCTAAATTCTGCAGGCTTACGTTCCCGGGAAAACCTGTAAAAAGACCGAAGTTTGATGCGTACGCGCAGCCTCTCCTGCGCACGCGTTCAACCTCTGAACCCCTTCGTTCAGAGGAACGGAAGTGCCGGTTTCCCGCGCATGCGCAGTGCATGCAGGAAACCGGCATTTCCATTGGGCCTACGGGTGAGTACCCTGTGCGTACTCACCCGTGGAGACCCGAATTTCTGGGCCATTATTGTATTCCATATACAATATCCCCTGCCCTCCTATCCCACTTCGTTTTAAAAAATACTCAAAACAACTCTTCCAAAAACTTGTATTTGACTTCGGAAGAAATCTCTTCACCCATTTGATTCTAAAGGATCTTTTTCTTTAAATCAATATCTGAGAAATTGAGTCCTCCCTGATTTCTCCGCCCAATGATGGTATTGTAAGCCACCAAGGCTGGTTCCCCTTCCCATAAAAACCTCACACAAGCCTCTCAGATGGACTTTTCCACCCACTCAGAAATATCCTCCACCGTCAATAAGTACCATAGCTTAGATAGCAGGAGAGCAGTCACCACTGTCGCTCTTCCTTGCACTTTCAACCACCTTCTTTCCCATCTTCCCAAAATCTTTTTAATTTTCGTAACCTTCAGTTCCCAATTTAATCGATCCACTTCATCCCTGTCTTTCTTGCACCCCATATGCACCCCCAGAACTTCCAAAACCTCCACCACCTTAAAAGGGACTTTCCCCCAACCATTCCCCCCTACCCCTTCCTGCAACCAGGCATTGGGACTTACTATAATTCACTCTGGCTCCTGAAGCTCTACAGTATTCCTCCACTACATCCATAGCTTTCCTCACTGACTCCCCATTTCTCAATGTTAAGGTTGTGTCATCTGCATATTGGTGTATCACCGACACCAGCCCAGAACTGGGAACCACAATCCCAACTACACCTTGTTTCTTTCGCATCATGTAACCTAATGGTTCTGCTACCAATGTGTACAACAATGGGGACAGGGGACAACCCTGTCTCACTGATCTCTGTATCAGAAAATACTTGGATAAAAAACCATTACATTTAACACAGCTAAATATGTTTGAATAAAAAATCCTTATCCATTCAATGAAATTTCCCCCAAAACTAAATGCTTCCAAAACCTTCAATAAAAACTCATGAGAGACTCTATCAAAGGCTTTCTCTTGATCTATCTTTAATACATAAGCCTTCCTCCCACTCTCTTCCATGAGCTCTATTGCATCTCGGATTGAGACCACGGAGTCTGCGATGTCCCAGTCTATGACTCCATAGGACTGAGAGAGCAAAACTATCTGCGGCAACACCTCCTTCAAACGATTTGCCATAACCCTCGCCAAGATCTTATAATCCACATTTAATAATGTGACGGGCCTCCAATTCTTCATATCCCATCTATAACCTTTATTTTTATAAGCTAAGCTTATGGCACCTCTCCTCATAGATGGGGTCAAGCTTCCCTCAATTTTAATTTCCTTAAAAACTTCTAAGAGCAATGGGCTTAAAATCTCGAAAAATTCTTTATAAAATTCTGCACTTAGTCCATCGGACCCTGGGCTTTTCCCCCCCTTCATTCCACTTATTACTACTTTTATTTCCGCTAATCCTACTTCTTTGTCACACATGCTTCTCTCATCCTCCTTTAAACCCTCTTCAATAAAAGCACTAACCTTCTCCATCGCCAAATTGGAAATGTCTTCTTTTGTATATAACTCTTGATAAAAGCTGCTAGCCGCCTCTAAAATCTCCCCCCTTTCATGAATGATCTTCTCCCCAACCTTCAACTCTTCAATTAATGATAATCTCTGTCGCAGCTTATCTTGCTCTAGAAAATATCTAGTGCATATTTCGCCCTCCAATGCATCTCTAGCCTTTGCACGGAGAATGGCCCCCTTGCATTTTTCAGCTTGTAATAATTCCCACTCTTCCTTTAGCACCCGGAACTTAGTCTCAGCTCCTTTATCCCCTCCGTCAACTGCTTTACAGACATCCGTAAACCTTTTGTTTATATTCTCTTCTCGACGTCGGTTAGCTGCCGCTCTCTTTTTCCCATAACGTACCGAAAAAACTTTTACCTCATATTTGAAATTGTCCCACCAAACTCTTCTTTCTTTCAAGAACAAAGGTTCCTTCTGAGCATTCTTTATTATATTTAAAATCCCTTCTTTATAAGCAATTTCTTTCAGTTGTTGATTGTTTAAAATCCACACCCCTGAACCTGCTGTTCCTAATTCTAAGAACCAAAGCCGAGTGATCACAAAAAAATACTTTTTTATAATAAATCTCCATCACCTCAGAACTTAACCCTTCCCGCATTAACACAAAATCTATTCGACTCTGTTTTAAAACATCACCCACCCAACCTGATCTGGAGAACTCCCTTTTTATGGGGTTCCGGTCCCTCCATAAGTCTCACAAACTTAAATTTGCCGTCATTTTTACAATTATCCCTCTGGAGTTATCATCCTTAAAGGCCATCTGGGCTGAAATGTCCATCCGAGATAAAAAAAACATTAAAATACCTCACTATACAAGGATATTCCACCTCTGCCGCTTCAGTGACTAACCCCCGAAAAAACTTGCGACGCTTGCAATGGTCGTTCGGTGCATAGATATTAAAGAGATTGCAATTAAATTCTCCAATTTTTACCCTTAGCCGTAAAAATCTCCCCTCAGTGTCCTTGTCCACCAAGGCAATGTTCTCTTTTATGGACGGACTCACCAAAACAGCCACCCCTATACGGTTATTGTTTGCGCAACTTGCAAACACCTCTCCCTTCCAAACCTTCTGAACACTTTCTAGGATATCCTCATCCCAAAAGGTTTCTTGCAGACACAACAAGTCCGTGCCTTTAAAACCCTGCAACAACTGCTGCAATTTCTTCTCACCCCTCAGTCCGTTCACATTAATCGAGGCCAATGGAATCATGGCTCCTGTTTGAACCTTCCCTGCTGTTTCAGCCTCTTCCTTGCATTAAGTTTGGGCCAAGGAGCTGCCTTCCTCCTTCTGCCCCTCACTAACCTTTCCCTTTACACATGATGCCACCCCACCCCCCACTTCCATGTCTCTGTCCCCCTCTAATTCCTCACTCTCAAGCTCTTCTGTAACCCTCTGTGCCTGCTCCCCGTCAGATACATAATCCTGCTCCCCGTCAGATACATCATCTCCCATAGAGAGTCTTCCTGCTATCGCGGTTTCTCCAACAGTGCCGCTCCCTTCGACCTCATCTCCACCTCTGACCCTTGCTCCCTGATCCTTCTCTCTATGAGACAATGGCGCACCTATATTGCTCCCTTCTGACGTCTTTGTCTTGCCACTCCTGTCCTGCTGCCCCTTTAAGGCTCCTGCCTCTTGCACCCTCTCCTTGTCTTGCCCCCTCCTGCTCACCAAGATGTCTGACTCCCCGTCTTTCTTTGGAGTACTTACATTTACCATGCACCCCGCTCCCACCGCTTCTCCCCCCGCGGACACCAGATTCTTTAGGAAGAGCTGAACCATATTAAGGCTCGAGTCTGCACTCGACCCTTGCTGCCCGCTGCTGTCTTTGTTCTTTTCCACTATACTTGGTGTGTTTTCCACCATCTCCATCCTGTTCTCTGCTCCACAATTTTCTGCCTCTTCCTGTGCTCTTTCCTCCTTCAGTTTACCAGCTGTGTCCTCTGACTGCTCCGCTCCTCCAGCCATTCCACTCACACCTCCTGCTCCTTCTCCCATCTCCTCGTCACTCATAGAGCTTCCTTCTGCCTCACACTCACAGCGGGTGGGGCCTTTGTGACACACCCCACAGCTCGCCACCTTGCAGCTCTGAGCGATGTGTCCAGACTTGCCACAATTATAACAGTACAAATCTGGACAGTTTCTTACAAGATGGTCGTGTCCAAGACAGTAATAACAAACCTTCACTTGGTTATCATGCAGTGCTTGAAAGTACTGCACTCCTTCCATTGTCTCGAATTTCATGCTGTACGGTAATGACTTCACCCCCTCTGGGAACCGCACCTTTACGTAACGGGTTCCATCTGCGATCCGTGTTCCTGGATAGTATCTCCTCTTTATTGCTGAGCAAATTTTAATGTCCCATGACTCCAACTTTTTGATTAGCTCATCGTCCTCAATATAAACTGGCAAGTTTAAGAATGAGACCACCAAATCTTCCGAATATAGCAGAGATACCTCCAAGAATTATGGCCAACTTTCAAACTGAGTAAAAGACTTTCCACCTCCTCTCAGCCACTGACTGTCACCTCGAACCCAACATTCGGCTTTGGTCGGCAGGCAAAGCAGCTTCCCTCGCCACAGTCCTCATGTACCGCTTGGATAATATCCCAAGCTCGTATCTCCTTATCCTCGCACTGAACCACCACCATGTTTTCTTTTCCAAACCTCCTGGGGACCCGGCCCAAATCTTTGGGCCTTTTTCTTTCCCTTCCAACCACAGTTTCTTCCCTAATTAAATTCATCTTGGGAACACTGTCCTCTGAGGGGCCCGGCACTCCGGGCCCCTCAGCAGCCATCTGGCTGTTGTTTATGGGCCAAAAAGGCCCTAAAACCTGAAAACAAAAACCCAAAAAGCCACCACCAACATTTTACAAACTCACTCTAACTCCCTGCTGCAATCAGGCAACCAGTAACACCTGCTCACTCCTAGCCCCTCCCACCTAGAGAGTGCTACCCACTGAGCCACAGCTGGCACTTATGGTATAAACATCAGTAGTCTCCCCTGTATATTGAGAGGAGTTGGATAGTCTCAGCGATACAAATACTATGCATGCGCAGTCAATTCAGGTTCTTAATCTGAACACCATTTGTTAAGTTAGACAAGTCCCTTTGCGTGTCACTGAATTTTACAGCAATATTTATCTTGGAAATTTTTTTTGGATCCAGCCTTATTCGCTTCCATGTTCATAAACCATTCACTGCTTTTAACTATTAAATGAAACAGTGGGAGTTACAACTTCTCTTCTGGGGAATTAAAACCTGAGTTGGGGGTGGGGAAATCTGTGAGTTAGTCTGGCGTTGCGTGGGCCGAGGTAGTGTGAGCCTTCCTTTCAACCCTTTTCTTTCCCCTCACGTGGAGCCGCTCTGTATTGGTTGGAAGCCGCTCGCATGTTTGAAAAGAGACCTTTTTTTCCTGGTGTTTGAGACGGGGAGGGGTCACTCTCAGTGGAGAGAGTGAGTGCGCCATGTGGCCTTGGAGTGGGGGGAAAAGGGGATAGAAAGACAGTGGCCTAGAAATTCGGTGGCGCTCCGTTTGGGGCACCAAGCTCACCTGGGCACCGGAAGTTCCGCCCCGGAAGGGGCCGATTGCGCCAGCGCGATATTCAGTTTCAGTGCCCCAAACGGAAGCGGGGCGCTGCTCGAGGCGCCTCGCGTCCCTCTTGGGGCGCTGAAACTGAATATTGCAGCGCAACATGCCGCAGCTCCACACGCTGCGGCACGGCGCGCTGCGGTACTGCAGGCCTTCCTCCCCTTCTTAAAGGGGAGGGGCCTGCACCAGCGCGATCAGAGATCGCGAGTGCTGGCAAAAGAGCCCGGCACCAAGGAGAGGTGCCGGGCTCTTGGGACACAGCCGGCACTGCCCGGTGGGGGGCTCAGGAGGCCGGGGACGGCGGCGCGAGGAGGTGCTGGCAGGCGGCCAGCAAAAAAAATGGCCGCACCGCACCTCCCCTTTAATTAGCGCCACTACCGCCACAGGTCAGCCCCCCTGAACCGGTCGCAATCGTTACAGTGGGGGGCGCGACACAATATCGCGATCGGGGCGGTAGCAGGGCGCTGCGCACACTGATGGCGTCATCAGTGGCGGCGCAGCGCTACAGGCTAACGCCGCCATTAGCGCCCCGCTAAATTTCACGGGGGGCGTCGCCAGTGGCGCTAAAGCCACTAAGTGCCCTCTTTGGGCGCTAACTGGTGGCGCAGCCCACCGAATTTCTAGGCCAGTGAATTTCCAGTCTCTGCGGCAAGGCCGTAATAATTGGGATCTGGTGTGACTCTCTCTTTCAATGTCTTCAGTCTGAGTTTATAAAATAGCTGAAGGTGTCATCGCGATTTTTAGTTCTCACCCGCAACAAGTTTCACATTAAGTAAGTAAAACAAAAATAATAAATATATACGCTTAATTGTATAACTAATTTTAATACAGAAAAATTATCGTTGGGGGTCCGTGGAATTTTTATTACACGCGAGGGAGGCCTCGGAAGCAAAAAGGTCGAGAACCCCCGTTATATCTCACAATGTTGATTCTTTGCTGTAAATCAATCAGTAAACATTTTTTCCAGTTCTCTCTGCTTTTCTCCATGCTTTTGCTGAAAACAGTGCTTAATGCTGTGCTGTGGTTTCATAAAGTCCTGACAACCCTTTGAAACTTTGCTGAACTGCTATTCTTTGTTTGTGAGCCTAAACAGTTCCAAGCCTTCACCTTAATTTCTTCTGCCACAACCCATCTTGCAAGCTTCAGTCTCTTTCCACTCTACCTACAAATTCAATCTAAAATGATCAAATACTGTTTTGTTCACCTATATCCTATTTAACTGTAATAGCTGAAAAATCAACTAAAATGAAAAATGTATATGTTAAATACATAGAAATTACAGCATAGAAACAGGCCATTCGGCCCAACAGGTCTATGCTGGTGTTTATGCTCCACACAAGCATCCTACCTTACTCCATCTCACTCTGAAGCGCCAGTAATGTAGTCATTGTGATATTTTCCAAATCTACAATTCAAAGTGTACTGCTCCAGCAAGATTAGAGATGACAGGTAATCAAGCCCGCAATTGAAAAAGCCTCAAGAGAATTTGAGGCAATTATGAGATTGTATCAAAACTCATTAAGCAATCAAAAGATGTCAGAATTGTTGCACTAATTACCAGTATGGCCAGAGATGCACTGAATATACTTGATGGCTTTAAGTTTGAGACCAATTAAGCCAAAAGTGATATAAAGATTGCTCTTAGCAAGATAGAACTGTTTTGTGTTGAAAAGACTATTGAAATCTATGAACCCTATGAATTCAACAATCAAGGCTCAGGCAGTCACTGCCACCTTGACAACCCCATGAATGGCAATTTAATGCTATAAACGTTTAATGGCCTCACCAAGTTGGACAACTTAAGTGAAAGCACGAGTGCTCATGCTGATGCTGAGTTAATGCTGGATGCATGATTCATCTCCACACTATCGATGACCACAAAATGTGAAAGGAGAGTTGAATGAGGCAGTTATTAAGCACAAGATACCCTCACCAACCTTCCCCTTCAGAGCCATACATCCTTCTCCTACCATTCCAATGTCCCATTTCATGGCCACAATTATCTTCTATGGGGAGGAGTTCCAGTAGGGTACTCTGGCACTCTGTACTCTAAAGTACTTCTGCCGACTCATCTGAATCCAATCATTTTACTCACCATTATATTCCAAATGAGGTTATATCAAACAACTGTTTACTTCAAGAGATTTCCAACAGTTTGCACAATAATATGAGTTCAGTCGTGTCACCAGTTCACCAAGGTTTGCACAGTCAGATGGCAAGGTAGAGAATGCTGGTACAATTTCAAGGACACTTCTGAAAAAAGTATGCAGGTCTGGCACAGATCATTACCTCTCTCTTCTTGAGTGGTGTGAGACTGGGTAGCTCAACAGCTCAAAGACATTTCGGCAGGTGATACACCTCCCTACCATCCAAGTTGAGATTTGCAAATGATGGGTATAGGCCACGAAAATATCATGGGCTGGATTCTCCTCCACAACCCCATTCAAATCAGGCAAGAGAGTGGAGGAGAATGAGGTAAAAATTAAGCAGGGATACCTACCGCCACCTCACTATCCTGTCCAGGACATTCCTTCCCTGGGATCACCACTGGCTGTTCCTTCTCTACCTAACACATTCCAATGTCAACAGGGTGTGTGAACAGGATCCCTGGTGGATTTCCCTCCTGTCCACGCAATTTACCGCCACTTCCCACATCACCATGTGAACAGTTATGATAGGCTCTGGGAAGCAGCAGTAATGGCCCCAAACTCAGGGAATGTAGTGATAGGGCCTTATTGAGGTCTCTCCTTCCAATTCGGGCCCAGCACTTATACACTGAAGGTCTTGGTCTTCAGTGGGAGCCTCGATGCAGTCTTCGAGGTGCTTCTTCTCCTTTAAGGTCCTTCTCCATCTCTTCTGCTGTAATAGAGGCATCCTCGCTGCAGCATCACCAGGACTTTTCTCTTAACACTGGTAGGCTCTGTCTTGGCAGCGGGAATATCACCAGGAACTCATCATACCTTGAAATGAAGGGGAAGGCTGCAAAAGGTTTTTCCCCATGGGAATTCCCATCTATATCATTTATTTATTGGAAGAGGGAAAGCGGAAGAGGAGGTAGACCAGCAGGTGACCTGGGAAGCCAGGCTCATTGGGCAGTGCTGCCTACTTGTTCATAAGTTTTGTGAGCTGCCTCTTGCTCCAGGATGCTCTGCATTGCAGAGAAGCTCTCTCTAATAGTGCCGAAAAGGATGGCGCGGACTATGCCACCATCCCAGCCATTTGCCACACATCTTCATAGTGTCTCTGCAAGACCTTCGTTATGGGTCTAATACGCTGCAAGCATTTGTTATTTCATGGCTGGACCTCTGAGATCATCATCTGAATCCTTAACAGCCAGGCTTTGACATCTGCTAAGCCTCTACTCAGGTACAGCATGCTCTACTTCTAATAGGAACAGGAACAGCAAGATGACACCACACAAACTGGAAGCAGATTCCTCCATACTTTCAGCCATGGTGCTGAAACTCCTTGGCAGGCCTTCTAATAACTTGTATAACTGCTTGTGAGGCAAGCCATTTTGTTTTCATAGCTGGGCCCCTGAAATCAACATCCCTGTCCTGCTTAGCAGAGCTTGGAAAGGATCTAGCCCTCTGTAGGATTCGCAAAATTGGATTTCATATTAATAAGGATCAATGGGCAGAAGAGGCCATGATTTTAAAGACTGTTTTAAAAGAAGCCCAGAAAAGGGGGGGCATACAAAATGGCCACCGTATCATGTGACCAGCTTATTGGGACACTTTAAAATGGTTCCTGCACAACCTCAGACAACTATGTGGATTGAACCCATAGCAAGTTCTGGAAGCTGTTTTCTGAGAGGAAAAAAAAAGCCAGACCCACAGGCATGCATACGGATTAGATGCTTGGAGACAGAGGCCATCTAAATGTTGACCCAGACGAAAGAGACAATAACATATTCATGAGGACAACACCAAGGGCTCGGTAACAGGATCAGCACGAAATTAACAACAATGAAAGCCATTTCAAACCAGAGATGGGCCTGTTACCAGCCGCTTAAAATGATTTTAAATATAATAACTGCCCCGCTGTGCTCAAAGCCCACCAAAAGTTAAAACAAAGACTCACCTGATTTTGGGCGGGAAGTGAAGCCTCAGGAAGAAAGGTATAACTGAAGAGACTTTTCAGCAGTTGAGACAAGCAGAAGCACCGGGTTGGAAGCGACACTCGAGGCAAGCTGAACAAGCAGCTTGGAGGACACGGCAGTGGGACACGACTCGGCAGGGGCAACAACCCCAGGGACAGCTTGGACGAGTTGAGACACAAACCCAGGACGCAGCACCCCGGAACACAGCTTGAGGAGGAAGACACAGCTTGGGAGAAGACGTTGGAGGAAGCTTGAATCAACAAGCTCGGACAGTCACAAAGAGAGCGGAGAAAAAGGACAGTTTAAAATCGGACAGTCGTTGCAGCCCCAGCAGCCTCGTTTTCAAAACCTTGCACTTCCTAGTGGGATTGGTGAGCATGTTTCTGGCCCTTCACAATCAGATCTAGTTAGGTTTAATAAGGGGGTGGATTTAAGGGTACAATTAACATGAGTTGTTGTCCCTCGATGTTCCATGTGTTTCTTTATTTCATGATGATCTTTGTAGAGTATAAGATGCCTGTATTTGCCTTAGTTAGTATAATGTCGTTATGATTTGTTTGTATTTGTTTTTCCCTCCCATGTACCGTACTCTTGTCTTTGTTGCATTTGATTTGATATTTTTCCATTTGCAATAAAATTTCATTTTTATTCATCAAACTTGGTCTACAAGAGTCTTCTCTGCATTGCAGTTCCTGCACCTAAGTCCAGATTATAGAATCTAAGGGGTGAGTGGGTCGAACCACTCAAAGTTTTACTGTGCAAGAGAGAGAGGCCTCTAGAGAGAGAAACCTCAGGGAAACCTCTCGAGGAAAACCCCTTACAGAAAATGGCGAGTCAGGCAGGAGTCTGGCAGCAGCATTGCAATGTAGTAGATCCAAGTTTGAATGGTCGAAATGCAATGGATGAGAGGATAGCGGATTATGTTTATGGGAAGGTAAACCTTACAAAACAGTGGATATCCGACCTATTAAGAGATAGGCGCCCGCTAGACGCAGCCATCAAGTGGACAGAAAGCAAAGAGCACAAAAGATCTGTAGAAAAGGCGGTCTGGCTGATGTGCCACAAGAAGCAAGTCCAGCTTTTGGACCAAGTCGTTGTAGCACAGACGGCCCAGATAAAAGGGTTACTAGCAGAAGTAGAGGAAAAGGTTGCGGGAGGAAAGAGACTGATTGCATCGCTCAACGCGCTGAATCAGGAACGCCAATCCGTAACCAATCGCCATGAGACCAAGATAGATTACTTGGAGTGTCAGGTCACTGAGGCCAAGATCAGTGAAGGAAGAATAAGAGACAGGTGTGTCCGCCTAGCTCAGCAGGTAAAGGCACAGGAGGAGAGTATTCTGGGAGCTAGAGCAGCGTACAAGATGGCCATCGAGGATAGGTCTGAGAACGCCGACCATAGCGCTTGCCAAAGGGAGCTAGAGGACCTGAGAACGGCCCTAGCGAAGGCAAACGGCTTGGTGTGTCTCATAAACCCACCAGCGAGCTGTTGTGTATGTAACCTGTTCCACCTTAAGAGAGCTTAAGCCTGTTCCACCTTAAGAGATGTACTACTTTCTCAGGCTGCTGTAGACGTAATACCGGGGGTGAACACACCGGTATATAAGCACTGTGCAGTAATCTTGTATTCAGTATAGTCCCTACCTCCAACCAGTAAAGACCTGTTTTTATTGTTACTCATTAGTCTGTGTCTTAATTAACTAAATAATTCACAGACTTAACACTGGCGACGAGTCAGGTTCTTACCCTGCGTCAGTCATTCCATGGCGGTTGAAGAGAGGTTTCAAACCTCACCACTCGCCACCCCACTGGAAGCGACAGGCATTAGGACCCTGAAGCCTCCATCAGCTTGTGAACCGGAGTAGAAGACAGGGCTGGGGAAGAGAGAGGTACAGGGCGATAGCGATCGGCAGATAAGGGCCGGGCCGCTTTGAAGTGAGGGGCGCAGCCGGGCCATCGATCGCAACCACCGATAAGGGCCGCACTCGGGCTGAAAGGGCAGCGGCTGCAGAAATTGAAGGCGCGAGAGCCGCGGTGCACAGCGCGGGCCATCGATCGCGATCGGGAGATAAGGGCTTTGGAGTGCGAGGCGCAGCCGGGCCATCGATCGCAAGCACTGATAAGGGCCGGGCCACTTTCAAGTGCGAGGCGCAGCCGGGCCATCGGTCGCATCCGCTGATAAGGGCCGCACTCGGGCGATCGCGGCGAAGATAAGGGCCGCACTCGGGGGCTGAAGGGAGACGGCGTCGGGGGACGGGTGAAGACCGCCAAGCGTGGGAAAACCGCCATTTTGTGGGCGGAGGACGACGGCAAGAGCGGGAAGCCGCCATCTTTGATAACAAGTAAAGAAAATAAAATCTGAGAAATTGCAAATCTACAATGCCTAAACACGGGAATATTAGTACCTTTGATAGTGACCTCGAAGATTGGGCCATATATGTTGAAAGAGTAAAAAATTATTGTAAGGCCAATAAAATTCGTGACCAAGATAAAGCTCTAACATTATTAAATTTAATGGATGCGAAGACATACGGGCAATTGAAACACCTGTTATCACCAGATGAACCGGCGGATAAGACGTTCGATGAGATTGTTACTGTCCTGAAAGATCATCTAAACCCCACGCCGCTGATGCTAGCGGAACAATTTAAATTTTACGACAGAAGGCAGCTACAGCATGAAAGCAATGCTGAATATTTGCTGGAATTGCGTAAATTAGCGAAATATTGCCAGTTTGGAACGGGACTGACAGATGCACTACGAGACAAATTTGTGTGTGGTTTATTTAAACAGGATACACAAAAGCGACTGCTCGAGGAGAATGAGCTGACGCTTGAGAAGGCGGTCACTATGGCAGCAGCACACGAAGCCGCAGCGAGAGGCACGGCAGTAATGCAGCTACGGTCACCGGAGCTCAGTGCACACAAATTGGGTGTGAGTTCTGTTAAATGTTATCGTTGTGGAAAGACAACGCGTGATCAGAACCAGTGTTGGTTTAAAAACCAAGAATGCAGAACATGTGGTAAGCTTGGACATATAGCTAGAGTATGCAGGTCAGGGAAGAAGACCAGCAACAAGAAGTCACCGCAAGGGAAATACGCAAAGGTACACAAGGTGGCCGAACAGGAGTCCGATTCAGACGCTAGCAGTAATGAACTGGCTGGCTTAAGCAGTATTGAACTGGCTAGCTTAAGGGTACTCAACGTTGGTAAGGGTGCAGACCTCCAGACAATTTGGGTTACTCTTCAGATAGAAGGAGTCCAAGTAAAAATGGAATTGGACACTGGATCGGCATTGTCGGTCATGAATAAGAAAGATTACAGAAGGTTATTCCAACATATTCCCCTACAGGATACGGAGATTATATTGACAACCTACACGGGGCAGAGAGTGTACCCCATCAGGACAATAAAGGTTGCAGTGGCCAACAAGGGCGAAGGAAGTCAAATAATGGACTTATATGTGCTACCGGAGGGAGGTCCACCACTACTAGGCCGGGAGTGGTTTAGAAACATAAATATGGACTGGCATTCACTAAAAGCCATAAAGAGTGAGAACTCGGTGCAGATAATCAGCCCAGACTCTAGAACTGATGATGGTAAGACCAACCCATGTGCAAAAGACAAAGTTTCAGCACAGAATTCCACTGAGCAACAACAACATAGTTTAACAGAGAATTCTGAGTCTGTCAAGTCTACTGATATGCACATTTTTGAGGGACACTGGGCTCGAACTCAACTCCATTTCAAACTACAACAGCAATTAGAACAAATGATTCGCCGTTTTGAGCAAGAGATGAATGAAATAAAAAAAGTTCTTTGTTACAGAGTGGGAGAATCTGGAAAGGCAACAGAAGCAACTGATGGAGAAAATGGAGCAGGAGCACACCAACCATCTGCGCGAGGAGGCCGAACGAATCAAAGCTGATTCAGGTTCTGAAGGTGCGTGCCATAATCTGGTGTCAGAAGAGTTAACGGTCAGCCAACTCCTTCATATGCTGAGGGACAAGACTCTGAAATGGGAAAAACTTGAACACGAGCTGCGATCTTCAAAGGAAAAGGGTTCGGAGCTCTCAAAAGTCATTGAGATGGCTGATGTGACGACACAGACTGAAACGACTGCAACAGAGCAGCCATTGGATGCCAAAAGTACGCTGACTCACGTCAATGTAGAACAACAGACCGCTGAAACAGTTGCTCCGGTAGAGGGATTGCATAGTCCGATCAATCAATCTCCAAAGGAAGTTGAAGTATTAAAATCACAAATGAGGTCACTAGTAAACGACTTGCTGAAAGCCCAGAAAAAGCTGGATGCAGAGGTACACATGAAGAAGTCTCTTCAGGAAAGATGTCTGGATTTGGAACAAGAGCTGGCTAACGTCCAGCTGGGTATGGAGGAAATAGACGACCCTCTCACTGGTCTAGCTCAGGACGACACCGAATATTACCATGACCTGGTGGACGACACCGAATATTACGATGTCCTGTCCTGCCCAGCTTGTAACTTCCACTCCCAAAGTGCAGAAATCATGGAGGAGCACCAAAAGTCTACGGAACATCGGGAGAAGCTGGCTCTACGACGGAAACAGGAGGAAGAGAAGGAGGAACTGCGCATGCAGCTGGCAGCTGTGGCAGCTGACAATGGAGCCCAGAGAGTCTCCAAGAAGCAGAAAAGGAAAAGTAAAAACAGAAGATGACCCATCTGAACCATTATCACCTCTACCAGATCACACATGTGGTCCCTCCGAACGGAGCCAAATCAGTTCGGAAGTTCAAGCTGTTAAATCCATGAAAGGACTATTGAATGAGTAACGTGAACCGACTTCACCACAGAGATTGAATCTGTGAACTGTTTTCCGCAGAGACTGAATCTGTGATATGTTACGTTAAACATGAAGTTATATATGTATATATGTTATTACGTTATGTTAAATGGGGGGATGACTATAAAGCTAAGAAGGGGGGAGTGTTGTGTATGTAACCTGTTCCACCTTAAGAGAGCTTAAGCCTGTTTCACCTTAAGAGATGTACTACTTTCTCAGGCTGCTGTAGACGTAATACCGGGGGTGAACACACCGGTACATAAGCACTGTGCAGTAATCTTGTATTCAGTATAGTCCCTACCTCCAACCAGTAAAGACCTGTTTTTATTGTTACTCATTAGTCTGTGTCTTAATTAACTAAATAATTCACAGACTTAACACGAGCCATCTACAGTTAGCCAGGGAATCCAAAAGACCGATTCCGCGAGAGGCAGTTGGGGTACCAACCACCGAGCCCTCGGCACCTCCCAGCTATAATGAGTCTTGGGTTGCGGGGGAGGAAACGGTGGAGTTAGTCGAAGAGATTCCTGAGGTAGAGCAACCCCAAGTAGTAGGGTCGAAGCCGGCACCGATGTGTCCTGCTCGACACCGGAGGCTCGGTCCGGACGAAGCGAATGGCGAGGACGGACCCCTCGTGAATCAGATCGTAATGCCCCACAGCGCACAACAGCTAAGGGCAATGATAAGCCACATCCCAAAACTCTCCGAGTCAGGAGATCCCTCCGTCCATTTTAGGGACGTGGAGCAGACCGCAGCAGTTAATGACTGCGATGGGGTAGAGCAGTCCAGAATGCTGCTGTTCTCCCTGGACAGCTCGATCCTCCAGTGTCTCTCTGACGAGAGCAAGAGAGGGCACAGGGAGTATGAGGTTTTACGGGACGAGGTCCTGGAGGTTATGGGGGAAGATGACGGAAGTCCGTTCCTCCGATTGGGTAGGACGGTACAGCTAGAGGGAGAGCCCCCACGGGTTTTCGCCGGAAGGTTGTGGCCAGTGTATCGGCGCAGCTGCCCGGGCGGGCCGGCCCGGGACGGACTGGACGCTGGTCAAAGGGCTCATTGGCTCCGGTGCCTGGTCACCAATTGCTTGCCACAGGTGAGGGAGCAGGCCAAAACATGGTTTGACCCCAATAACCCCCGCTCCACGGAGGAGTTAGTACTTGATCAGCTCACGATAGGTTACAGGAACAGCAGAAGTCAGGAAACACCTCCCCAGAAAGGAAAGGTGCATGAGGCAAAACCCGCAGCTCCAAGCAAGAAGGAGTGGAGGCAGGAAGGGAATCACCCTGTCCAAGCCAAGCTCAATTGCTACGGGTGCGGGAAGGATGGACATTGGCGCAAGGGCTGTAGAAATCCGTGGAAGGATAATAGAGGGAAATTTCCCGCAGTCCAAGCCCAAGCCCAGACCGCCGCCTCAGCACCAGCCCAAAACCAAACCGTAGCTCCTGCCCCAGCACCAGGAGCTGGTGCAGTTGTGGATCCTGCTGCGATTGAATCGATTTTAGAGACAATGCGGTCTCTGATGATTTCGCAGGGGAAAATAGCTGTCGCCACCGGCCTTGTCGTTCCCGTAACCCCGACAGTTGTGCCCAATTGACTAGAGCCAGCGCAGCCTGTCGACCTGTGTCCTCTAGAAAGACATGCACAGGAAGAGACCTCCTGTAAAATGGAGGAATACCTGCGGTGCCAGGTTGCGGAGGCTAAGTTAGTTGAGCAGGTTTTAAGGGAGGAGAACTCCAGGTTAACAGCGAGGGCTGGCAGTTTAGAGCGTCAGCTAAGGGTTTTTAAAATGGTTCATGACCAGTGTAAACTGTTTAAGCCAGGTGCAAAAGAACCAGCAGGGAAAGCCAGGTCTGAGAGTAAAAGCAATGGGCCTGAGGCAAGTAAAGAGTCACAGACCACACAAGCTGGCGTTGCAGCCTGCTTGAGGGGAGGAGCCATCCCGCCCACCTGGGAGGCTTCCCCGATGGCCTGGGACTCGGACGAGGAGGGACCCGAACAGCAAGGTCCCGCCCTCGACACGATTCTGGAGGAGGAGGAGTCGGAGGACGGAGGTTCCGCCCTCAACTCGAGCGTGGGGGAGGTAGAAATTGGGGGCAGAGATCCTCCACCTGTAAGGACAGGTGGGGAGGAGCCGTCTGCCACAGACCCAATTCCCAAAGGGGCGGAGCCTGAGGGGAGGGAGCCGAAGCCCACAGTCGTGGAAGAGCCACGGGCTGTGAGAGCCAAAGTCCCACCCAAAGGTCCACTCGCCAAGGGAGCCTGCCCAAATCCCAAAGGGGTGGAGCCTGAGGGAAGGGAGCCGAAGCCTACTGTCGTGGAAGAGCCACGGGCTGCGAGAGCTGAGGTCCCACCCAAAGGCCCACTCGCTAAGGGAGCCACGCCCAAAGTACCTTCTCGCAGGTCGGCCCGAACGCCTCAGCCTGTAAAGTCTTGGCCCGAGTCACCCACTCCCAGTAGACACCGACTTCAGAAATCATTTAAAATCAAATCAAATCAAATCAAAAATCAAATCAAATCAACTTTTATTGTCATTGTTAGTGCACAAGTGCAGTACAACGAAATGTAGGCTTGCGGCTCCCGAGAGTGTACAATTTGGATTAGGACACTTAAACATTTCAACATACATTTGTACATATATATTAGCATAAATATGACCATAATAAAGTGAATAAAGTGCATCGGCAGATGTGCAGGCTTTAGTGTTTATTTGTGGAGTTCAGTAGGATGACAGCCCTGGGAAAGAAGCTGTTCCTAAATCTGGTCGTACGGGTGCGAATGCATCTGTAGCGTCTTCCAGATGGTAGGAGGGCGAACAGACTGTGGCTGGGGTGGGTAGGGTCTTTGATGATGGTCCGTGCCCTCCGTAGGCAGCGTTTCTGATATATATGTTCTATGGTCGGTAGCCGGGTGCCGGTAATGCGTTGGGCAGTTTTGACTACACGCTGCAGGGCTTTCCGGTCATGGGAGCTACAGCCGCCGTACCATACCGTGATACAGTTTGTCAGGATGCTCTCTATAGTGCAGCGGTAGAAGTTAGAGAGGATCGGGGGTGACAGATTACATCCCTTCAGCCTCCTCAAGAAATATAGGCGCTGCTGGGCCTTCTTCACCAGAGAGGAGGTGTTGAGGGACCAGGAGAGGTCTTCCGTGATGTGGACTCCGAGGAACTTAAAGCTGGCCACCCTTTCCACCTCCTGTGGATGGGGGTGTGACTTCCGCCTTTGGACTTCCTGAAGTCCACGATTATTTCCTTTGTTTTCTTGGTGTTAAGGGCCAGGTTGTTGTCGGCGCACCACTTCACGAGATGCTGGACCTCCTCCCTGTAGGCTGACTCATCATTGTTGGTGATCTGGCCTACTACTGTGGTGTCATCTGCAAACTTGATGATGGTGTTGGAACCATTAACAGCCACACAGTCGTGGGTGAAGAGGGAGTAGAGGAGGGGGCTCAGCACACATCCTTGTGGGGCCCCCGTGTTCAGGGTCAGAGGGGGGGGAGGTGTGGTTGCCTAATTTGACAGACTGGGGTCTGTTTGTTAGGAAGTCCAGGGTCCAGTTGCAGAGGGAAGTGTTCAGGCCAAGAGTTTGGAGTTTGGTGGCTAGCTTATTGGGGACGATAGTGTTGAATGCTGAGCTGTAGTCTATAAACAACATTCTGATGTAGGTCTCCTTACCATCTAGGTGATTCAGTGCCGAGTGTAGAGCAGTAGTGATTGCATCCTCCGTTGATCTGTTTGCCCGATAGGCAAACTGGTGTTGGTCAAGGGAGGCAGGAACACTGGCTTTGATGTGGGCTAAGACCAGTCTCTCGAAACACTGTCCCCGTTTAACAGCAAAAGGCTGCGGGGAACCAGAGATACAGGTCACTGCAGCCTCGCCACAGGGAGCGGTGAGCTGCAGTCCGATCAGGGATTAGGCAAGCCGCCCGGGGACGGGCGGCGCTGTACATAAGTTTAGTTTAAGTTTTAAGGTGATTCGTTGTTTGTACACTGTAAAAAGGTCAAACATTCGCAAAAGTATGAGAATAGAGGGGAATGGAGGGAGCATTATGTGCGGGTAGAAGAAGAGACACCCGTTTAGATTTTGCTGCTCTGTATAAAGTTAAAGTTTCCCTCCCTCCTCTGTATTTTTTTTTTGATGTGTATTCATGTGTTTTTGGATTTTCGTATGTATTTCATTTTATTATTGAAGTTTATTAGACGTGATTATTATTATTTGATAATGTGTATGTACCAGGTGATGTAGGGGTATAAGGCCCCCCTCCATGCCTGGAAGTAAGTTGTAAAATTTTTTAACTCCAAGGTATTGCCATCTATAGATGCTTAATGTACACTAGATTTTTCTGAAATGGGAAATGCATGTGTCGTGGGGTCATGGATAGGTAAACACTGGGGATGGTTAGATTGTGGAAGGACAGAACATTTTTCTCACCCGGAATTATGATACTCCAAGCAAGTTACAGTATCAGGGGGGAGTGTAGGATTCGCAAAATTGGATTTCATATTAATAAGGATCAATGGGTAGAAGAGGCCATGATTTTAAAGACTGTTTTAAAAGAAGCCCAGAAAAGGGGGGCATACAAAATGGCCGCCGTATCATGTGACCAGCTTATTGGGACACTTTAAAATGGTTCCTGCACAACCTCAGACAACTATGTGGATTGAACCCATAGCAAGTTCTGGAAGCTGTTTTCTGAGAGGAAAAAAAAAGCCAGACCCACAGGCATGCATACGGATTAGATGCTTGGAGACAGAGGCCATCTAAATGTTGACCCAGACGAAAGAGACAATAACATATTCATGAGGACAACACCAAGGGCTCGGTAACAGGATCAGCACGAAATTAACAACAATGAAAGCCATTTCAAACCAGAGATGGGCCTGTTACCAGCCGCTTAAAATGATTTTAAATATAATAACTGCCCCGCTGTGCTCAAAGCCCACCAAAAGTTAAAACAAAGACTCACTTGATTTTGGGCAGGAAGTGAAGCCTCAGGAAGAAAGGTATAACTGAAGAGACTTTTCAGCAGTTGAGACAAGCAGAAGCACCGGGTTGGAAGTGACACTCGAGGCAAGCTGAACAAGCAGCTTGGAGGACACGGCAGTGGGACACGACTCGGCAGGGGCAACAACCCCAGGGACAGCTTGGACGAGTTGAGACACAGGACCAGGACGCAGCACCCTGGAACGCAGCTTGAGGAGGAAGACACAGCTCGGGAGAAGACGTTGGAGGAAGCTTGAATCAACAAGCTCGGACAGTCACAAAGAGAGCGGAGAAAAAGGACAGTTTAAAATCGGACAGTCGTTGCAGCCCCAGCAGCCTCGTTTTCAAAACCTTGCACTTCCTAGTGGGATTGGTGAGCATGTTTCTGGCCCTTCACAATCAGATCTAGTTAGGTTTAATAAGGGGGTGGATTTAAGGGTACAATTAACATGAGTTGTTGTCCCTCGATGTTCCATGTGTTTCTTTATTTCATGATGATCTTTGTAGAGTATAAGATGCCTGTATTTGCCTTAGTTAGTATAATGTCGTTATGATTTGTTTGTATTTGTTTTTCCCTCCCATGTACCGTACTCTTGTCTTTGTTGCATTTGATTTGATATTTTTCCATTTGCAATAAAATTTCATTTTTATTCATCAAACTTGGTCTACAAGAGTCTTCTCTGCATTGCAGTTCCTGCACCTAAGTCCAGATTATAGAATCTAAGGGGTGAGTGGGTCGAACCACTCAAAGTTTTACTGTGCAAGAGAGAAAGGCCTCTAGAGTGAGAAACCTCAGGGAAACCTCTCGAGGAAAACCCCTTACACCTCCTGCACTGTCCCTCTCACTACTACCTGCTCCTGCTCACTCAAGTTGGGTGCGCCACCTCAACCTAGTCCCTTCATTATTTTATAAACCTCAATTAAATTGCCCAAGTCTATACTTTTCTAAAGTATACATACTCAGCTCCTTGGGACTATCTGGGTAACTAAGGTGTTTTTGTTGGGATACCGCAGCAAACGTGGGAGCCGAGACCAGAGCTATTGAACACACAACTGCTTTATTCCAACCACATGACAAACAGGAACTAGAAAAGCCCGCGCATCCACTTAAATACTTCCCAGACAGGAAGTGCTCCCGGCAGCCTGTCCCTGCGGGAAACAAGTTGCTGGAGGAAAGGGCCCCCGGCTGGGAGCTTCTGCTTAGACTGTCTGTGCCGCCGTGAGCGGATTATGTCCAGTGGTGGCGTGTCGCCACAGAGCTCCCCCCAGAATCCGCTTAGGAGGAGTGGACGAGTCGTGACGGTGGTCTAATGGTTCTGCCGCAGCGGCTCTGAGTGGTCGCCGGTCTGGTTGGTTGGGTCAGGCGGTTCGCCGCCGGCTGTGCTGGCTTGCCGGGGGGACGGCCTCTAGTTGGAGGCTGGGCCACGGGGACCTGTTCCCCTGGTTCTGTGTGTGCTGGTTTGAGCCGGTCGATGGAGACTGTCTCGACCCTGTCGCCGAGTCGCAGCTTGAAGACCTTGTCCCCGGTTTGTAGTACCTCGTACGGACCGTCGTACGGGGGTCGCAGGGGCCCGCGGTGCGCGTCGTGTCGCACGAAGATGAAGCGCGCCTGCTGTAAATTTGGCGGGACGTGAGGTGCGAGTTCGCCGTGTCGGTTGACCGGAAGTGGGGCGAACTGCTGAGCGGAAGAGAAAGAGTCGAGCCGCTGCTGTTCGGCCGACCAAGGCTTGGTAGGCTCCGGAAGGAATTCGCCTGGGACGCGCAGCGGTTGTCCGTAGACTAACTCCGCTGCCGAGGACTGGAGGTCTTCCTTGACCGCGGTGCGTAGGCCGAGTAGCACCCACGGTAGGCGGTCAGTCCAGGTACTGTCCTGCAGGCCGGCGCGGAGTGAGGCCTTGAGTGACCTGTGGAAGCGTTCACAAAGTCCGTTGGCCTGCGGGTGGTACGCCGTGGTGCGGTGGAGCGTCACCCCGAGGTTGCGTGCTGTGGCCGTCCAGAGTTCGGAGCTGAACTGGGCGCCTCTGTCGGAGGTTATGTCGGCCGGTACGCCGAACCTCGCAACCCAGGTGTTAACGAACGCCCCGGCGATGTCGGCTGTGGTGGTGGAGGTCAGCGGCACTGCCTCAGGCCAGCATGTGTAGCGGTCGACCATCGTGAGGAGATAAGTTTGGCCTTGCGATGGCGGCAGGGGACCGACAATGTCGACGTGTACGTGGTCGAAGCGGCGGCTGGGTACCTCGAAGTCTCCCAGGGGTGCTTTGGTGTGCAGCTGTACCTTAGCCCGTTGGCAGGCGAGGCAGGAGGTGGCCCAAGTCCGAACATCTCTGCTGAGGCCGCGCCAGACAAAGCGCTTGGAGAGGAGTTTGACGGATGCGCGGGAACCCGGGTGAGAGAGCCCGTGGAGCGCGTCGAAGACGTCGCGGCGCCAGGTCTCAGGGACGACCGGCCTGGGTTGGCCGAGTGAGACGTCGCACGTGACTGCCGTGGCTTCGGGCCCGTGCGCGACCTTGGCTAGGCGTAGCCCTGGCAGGCTGGTAGCCGCCGAGAGGAGGTCTGGGTCCATGAGCTGGGCCGCTGCTAGTTGTGCGTAGTCGACTGCGAGGTGATTCGCACAGACGGCGGGACGGGAAAGGCAGTCGGCGACCACGATGTCTCTACCGGAGACGTGCTGAATGTCCGTAGTAAACTCGGAGACGGCCGCGAGCTGGCGTTGCTGCCTAGCGGACCAGGGTTCGGTGTGCTTGGCCATCGCGTATGTGAGTGGCTTGTGGTCCACATACGCGGTGAAGGGGCGGCCTTCCAGGAGGAACCTGAAATGGCGGACCGACAGGTGGAGTGCGAGAAGCTCGCGGTCGAAAGTGGAGTATTTGACCTCCGGGGGGCGCAGTTGGCGGCTGTAGAAGGCAAGTGGCTGCCACGCACCATTGACCCACTGCTCGAACACGGCCCCGACCGCGTGGTCGGAGGCGTCGGTGGTGAGCGCGACCCGGGCATCGGCCCTCGGGTGCGCGAGCAGAGTGGCGTCGGTGAGCGCGTTTTTGGTGGCGTCGAAGGCGGCTGCCGTGTCAGTGGTCCAGGCTACGGCCATCTTGCCGGATTTTCCTCAGAGGGCGTCGTATAGGGGCTTCATGAGGGCTGCGGCTCTGGGGATGAACCTGTTGTAGAAGTTCACCATCCCGAGGAACTCCTGGAGGCCCTTGATGGTTGTGGGGCGGGGGAATTGCTGGGCGGCCTGCACCTTGTTGGGCAGGGGGACGGCCCCAGCAGGGGTGATGTGGTGACCGAGAAAATCGATCTCGGTTAGGCCGAATTGGCACTTCGCCGGGCTGAGGATGAGCCCGTGTTGGGCTAGGCGCCCGAACAGGATGCGAAGGTGTTCGAGGTGTTCCTGTTTGGAGGAGCTGGCCACGAGAATGTCGTCTAGATAGACGAATAGGAAGTTCAGGTCCCGGAGGACTGAGTCCATAAGGCGCTGGAAAGCCTGTGCTGCATTCTTGAGGCCGAAGGGCATCCTCAGGAACTCAAACAGGCCGAATGGGGTGATGACGGCCGTTTTGGGGATGTCCGCGGGGTGTACGGGGACTTGGTGGTAACCGCGCACCAGGTCGACTTTGGAAAAGACGGTTCGTCCGGCCAGTCGGGCCGAGAAGTCCTGGATGTGTGGCACCGGGTATCGATCTGGGGTGGTGGCGTCGTTGAGGCGGCGGTAGTCCCCACAAGGGCGCCAGCCTCCGCCGGGCTTGGGGGCGATGTGGAGGGGCGAGGCCCAAGGGCTGCTGGAGCGGCGGATGATGCCGAGTTGTTCCATGTTGGTGAACTCGACCCGCGCGATTTCCAGCTTGGCCGGGTTGAGTCTGCGGGCGTGGGCAAAAACTGGGGGGCCGGTGGTGGGGATATAGTGTTCCACACCGTGCTTGGCGGTTTTGGCCGAAAAGGTCGGGTTAGTGAGGGCGGGAAACTCAGCTAGGAGTGCCGAGTAGTCGTCCGTGGCTCTGGCGAGGCAGTAGGTCATCAGGCCGGCCGAACGGGCCGGGGTAAAGGCGCCGGGGATGGGGGCCATAGTGTTGATGTCGACGAGGCGGTGCCTCGGAATGTCGACAAGGAGGCCATGGGCGCGTAGGAAGTCGGCGCCGATGAGTGGGCAGAGGACCTTGGCTGTGAGGAACTCCCAGCGGTAGTGGCGGCCCGCGAGGTCGAGCGTGACCATGCGGGTGCCATATGTGCGGATTTCAGAGCCGTTGGCTGCAGCCAGTGTGATACCCCATGTGCCGCGTTGGATCTCGAGGGCGGAGGCGGGGGTGATGCTGTGCTGGGCCCCTGTGTCGCACAGAAATCGGCGGTTGGTTCTGTCGTCAGTGACGTACAGTAGGGGCTCCTTCTGCCCCGCGGCCATCGCGGGGGCCGGTGCGGGGGGGTGTTTGAAGGAACACGGTGGCGTGCAGCGTTGAGCCCTAGCGCCAAAACGGGTGTGGTAGTAGCAGTGACCCGGAGTGGTAGGGCGGTCGGGCCTAGCGGCCCGGGAAGACCACGTGGTCGTTGCCGTGAGGTCGGGCGCGGCGTCGCGAGCGGCCTGTGCGGAGAGCAGCCGGTCGGCCTTTTCGGCTATATCATTCAGGTCCGTGGAGTCAGAATCGACAATGAGCGGGCGGATGCTGGCGGGGAGCTGCCGAATGAAAAGCGTGCGAAAAAGGGCGCCGGGATTTTTGTCGTCTGAGAGGGACAGCATGTGGGAAAGCAGGTCTGATGGTGAAGCGTCACCAAGGCCGGGGAGGTTCAGGAGTTGGCAGTGGTGCTGGTAAGAGGACGTTTGAAATTTTTTAAGTAGCGCAGCCTTCAGATGTTCGTACTTGCCCTCCGTTGGTGGATTCTGCAGCGCTGCCCAAACCTTGGGGACTGTAGCGTAGGTGAGCGAGGCGACGAGGTAGTCGTACTTCGTGGCGTCGACTGTAATGCCTTTCAGCCGGAATCTGGACTCAGCTTGAACGAACCAGGCTTCGGCGAGGTTCTCCCAAAAGTCTGGTAATTTAACCGTGACTGCGTTTGTATCCGCCATGCTAGCTTAGGATTCGTCCTGAGCGTCGGGGTCACCAGTGTTGGGATACCGCGGCAAACGTGGGAGCCGAGACCAGAGCTATTGAACACACAACTGCTTTATTCCAACCACATGACAAACAGGAACTAGAAAAGCCCGCGCATCCACTTAAATACTTCCCAGACAGGAAGTGCTCCCGGCAGCCTGTCCCTGCGGGAAACAAGTTGCTGGAGGAAAGGGCCCCCGGCTGGGGGCTTCTGCTTAGACTGTCTGTGCCGCCGTGAGCGGATTATGTCCAGTGGTGGCGTGTCGCCACATTTTAAACAAGGTATTAAACTTGTGGCCTTCCTCTGTACCCTTTCCAAAGCCTCAATATCCCCCACCACGTGAGAAGACCAAAACTGGACACAGTATTCTAACTGAGGCCTAACCAAGGTCTTGTACAAGGACAAACGTTCTTTTGTAGTGAATTGTCCTGTGAATACAACTTAAAACCTTGTTTGTTTTAGCTATAGCCTCACAACATTGGTCAGGAACCTTTAAAGAGTGATGCACTACTGACAATCTCAGCCACCTCGCTCTCGGCCTTGAGAACTTCCAATTTTTGAATCCTCCCTCCTTTATGACTAGGACCTCCAGGGGGCTTGCTTGCAAAAAAATGTTCTTGCAGCAATCTCAGAGAGCAATCTGCCAGAAGACAATGTAACCTCCATTGAAAAGGTGCATTCCCTCTTTAAATAGGCTTCTGGAGCCCCGTCGGAAAGTATGCACTGAAAATGGGTGGACTTCCTGTTCCCGACCCGATTAGGTGGGAAATCCACCAGTCAAATTTAAATTTCAGGCCTGGAGTTAAAATACCACAGGCCTGAAATCTAGGCCAGCAAGTGCCTTTCACACTCGTTCAGGTCCACACCTGCCCGAAACCCACTCCTGGTTAAAATCAACCACTATCATTGTGGTTGAAAAAGCATCACAAGACTTGCTAACACTTAAGCCACACTTACTCTATTAGTGCCAGAGAACTGTTTCAGCTGTGCCTCAACCTTCTGATTTAATGAAGTTTGCGTAGAATAAGAGCAGCATGATTTCACATACCACTTATCCTGCTGTACACTCTCTCCAAGGCAGTATCTCGCCTCGAACTCTGTCCTTTGATTACTTCAGTTCAACTGTAAAGTTAGTCAGCAGTTGCTGAAGTATGCATTAGGCTATGGTAAATCTGTGACTTTCTGTTAGCACTCCAGTACAATTTCTATAAAGCTTTCTGCACCTTCATTATCAAGGCTAATTTCACGGGACATCACTTTCTTATAGCTGTCTCCAGCTGCACCCTGCTGTTATGCGAGTTTTATATATAAAAAATGCTTGTTATTATCTTGTCTAAAACCTTACAAACAGTATCAGTTCAGACGTGACATAGTGTAATTTGCCTCTCTCTTTTGTAACATTTTGGGATAATGGTTACTTCGGTAGTTTGTGAAGAAATTTTCATTCCAGGGATTCTGTACAGATTTCCTGTGGAATTTCAACCAACTGTGTGGACATGTTTTTGTAACACTCTGATGGAAACGTACAATTGCTTTGTCCTTAGATGTTTGTTGAAATTTCTCTCTTATTTTATAAAGGCATTCTGTGACTCAATTGCTCTTTCTAATTTTCTACTTTCTAATGCAGAAATAAATGGCAACTTTTCATTTCTGAGGAAGCTATCCAACATTGATCCTATCCATTCCAATATATAGGCCCCGATATTTGCAGGAAGGTGTGGGGTGGGTGGGGTGTTTGTGGTGTATGTAACCTGTTCCACCTTAAGAGAACTTAAGCCTGTTCCACCTTAAGAGATGTACTACTTTCTCTGGCTGCTGTATACGTAATACCGGTGGTGACCACTGGTATATAAGTACTGTGTAGTGATATTGTATTTAGTATAGTCCTGACCTCCAACTAGTAAAGACCTGTTGAAACTTTATTCTTGTAGTCTGTGTCAGTAATTCATCTTAATACAACTGGAACACACAGACTTAACAGTGGCGACGAGTCCGATTCTTACCCTGCGGCAGTTTATATCCACGGCGGCTTCGTCCACAGAACGGGCGTCGAAGAGAGGCATCCACCCTCATCACCCTGCTGGAAGACACGTCGCGCGGCAGGCATCGAGAACCCGGAGTGCAGAAGACATCCTGAACTCGAAGCCTCCATCAGCGGCAGTCAGCTATCTTCTTTCTACCTTGGTGGTGGGTAAGCCGGTCAGCAACGCGAGCAGAAAGTCGGCCGCGTTGGCTGTACAGACGGGGGGAGGAAGACGGAGCAATAAGGGCGGTGAGATCGATCGCGACCGGAGATAAGGGCCGGGCCGCATTCGGGCCGAAAGGCGCAGCGCGGGGACATCGATCGCGGCTGGTGATAAGGGCCGGGCCGCTTTCGGGCCAAAAAGGCGCAGCGTCTGGGGTGACTGAAGGCGCGAGAGCCGCGGTGAAGGCGAACACAGCCGGTGCTAATAACCGGGCTGCAAGAAGGGCTGCGAGGCGCGACATCGGGGAAGCGCGAATGCCCGAGGGAGCCGCGGTGAAGCGGAGACAGCGTCGGGGGAGTTACTAACCGCTGGGAAAGGGGAGCAGCAGCGGCACGCCAAACGCCATTGCAGCCAGTGGGTGAAGACCGCCAAGCGCGGGAAAACCGCCATTTTGTAGGCGGAGGACGAAGACAAGAGCGGGAAGCCACCATCTTGGGATAAAAAAAAATAAAATAAAATAAATTGCAACGATGCCTAAACATGGGAACATTAATACCTTTGATAGTGACATCGAAGATTGGGCCATGTATGTAGAACGCATACAAAATTATTGTAAAGCAAATAAAATCCCAGATGCAGAGAAAGCACTAACTTTATTGAACTTAATGGGTGCGAAGACATACGGGCAATTGAAACACCTTTTATCACCAGATGAACCGGCGGATAAGACGTTCGAGGAGATTGTTACTGTCCTGAAAAATCATCTAAACCCCACGCCGCTGATGCTAGCGGAACGATTTAAATTTTACAGCAGAAGGCAGCTGAAGGATGAAAGCAATGCTGAATATTTAATGGAATTGCGTAAGCTAGCAAAGTACTGTCAGTTTGGAACGGGACTAACAGACGCGCTAAGAGATAAATTTGTGTGTGGATTATTAAAAGAAGATACACAAAAGCGACTGCTCGAGGAGAATGAGCTGACGCTTGAGAAAGCGGTCACTATGGCAGCAGCACATGAAGCCGCAGCGAGAGGCACGGCAGTAATGCAGCTACGGTCACCGGAACTCAGTACAAATAAATTGGGTTTGAGTACTGTAAAATGTTATCGTTGTGGAAAGACAACACACGATTAGAACCAGTGTTGGTTTAAAAACCAAGAATGCAGAACGTGTGGCAGGCTTGGCCACATAGCTAAAGTATGCCGGTCAGGAAAGAAGACCAGCAACAAAAAGTCACCGCAAGGAAAATACATAAAGGTGCACAAGGTGACAAAGACCAGTTCGAACGAACAGAAGTCAGATTCAGACGCTAGCAGTAATGAACTGGGTAGCTTAAGAGTACACAACGTTGGTAAGGATGCAGATCTCCAGACAATTTGGGTCACTCTTCAGATAGCAGGAGTCCAAGTAAAGATGAAATTGGACACTGGATCGGCATTGACGGTCATGAATAAGAAAGATTACAAAAGGTTATTCCAACATATTCCCCTACGGGATACGGAGATTATATTGAAAACATACACGGGGCAAAGAGTGTACCCCATCGGAAAGATAGAGGTAAAAGTGGTCCACGAGGGCGAAGAAAGCCAAGTAATGGACTTATATGTGCTACCTGAAGGAGGTCCACCACTACTGGGATGGGAGTGGATTAGGAAAATGAATATGGACTGGCACTCCTTAAAAGCACTAACAGTAGATTCCGGGGAAACAGATGTCAAACCTAAACGATTGTCCAAAATATTGGATGATGCTAAAGAGGTGTTCCAGCAAGGACTGGGAACACTGAAAGGAATTACGGCAAACATCAAGATTGATGAACATGCACAACCAAAACTTTTCAAAGCCAGACCGGTACCCTATGCAATACGACCTACTGTAGAAGCGGAACTGGAAGCGCTAGAATGTTCAGGTGTACTGTCTAAGGTAGATTGGAGTGAGTGGGCTACGCCCATTGTTCCCGTTATGAAACGTCCTTTGAGCAACAAGCCAGGAGAACCAGGGAAGGTTCGCATCTGTGGAGATTTCAAGATCACCGTTAATCCGGTGCTTCACACGGTGCAGTATCCGCTTCCGCGGATTGAGGATATTTTTGCTTCGTTGTCTGGCGGGAAACACTTCACCAAGATAGACCTGGCGCAGGCGTACTTGCAGATGGAGGTTGAAGAAGAGTCACGCCAGTACCTCACGATCAACATGCATAGAGGTTTGTACCGGTATAATAGGCTGGTTTTTGGAGTGGCATCGGCTCCGGCAATTTGGCAGAGGGCCATGGAGCAGGTATTACAGGGAATTCCAGGCACACAATGTTACCTGGATGATATTCTGATTACAGGTGATGGTGATGAAGAACACCTCGCAAACTTGGAACTGGTGCTCAACAGACTGAAAGAGTATGGACTTAGAGTTAATCGGCAGAAATGTGAGTTCTTTCAGAAGCGGATCTCGTACTGTGGTCATGTCATTGACCGGGAGGGGCTTCATAAGTCTCCTGACAAGATAGAGGCAGTTGTAAAGGCTCCCGCTCCGGATAATATCTCTCAGTTGAGGTCGTTTCTGGGATTGATTAACTATTACCATAAGTTTCTACCGAATCTATCCACGGTACTGCACCCGCTGAACGCTCTTTTACAGAAGGGGGTACCATGGGAATGGAGCGAAAACTGTAAGAAGGCATTTCGCAAAAGCAAAGAATTGATCACCTCAGAGGAAGTGTTGGCTCACTTCAACCCAACACTGCCTATTCGGTTGGCTTGTGATGCTTCTCAATATGGTATTGGGGCAGTACTCTCACACAAGTTGCCAAATGGCACGGAAAGGCCAGTCGCGTTTGCATCCAGATCATTGACCTCCGCTGAGCGCAACTGTGCGCAGATCGATAGGGAGGCTCTCAGCCTTGTATGGGGAGTGAAGAAGTTTAATCATTACCTGCAGGGCCAAAAATTCACACTTCTGACAGACCATCAGCCGTTTTTAACCCTAAGAAGGGTGTTTCGGTGATGACAGCACAGCGACTCCAGAGATGGTCCCTTTTCCTAGGGGCACATCAATATCAAATAGAATTCAAAGGTACAAAGCAGCATGGCAATGCTGATGGGCTGTCGTGCCTGCCACTACCTGAAGCGGAAGAGACGACGAAAGTTGACCCTGTTGAGTTATTTCATTCGACCATCATCGAGTGTTTACCAGTCACCAATGCAAGTATTGAAAGAGAAACCAGGAACGACCCGACACTGTCCCGAGTTTACGAGGTGACAGTGAAGGGATGACCAACACATGGTGATCCTCTGTTACCGGCATTCTCGGCAAGGCGAGACCAGCTGTCCGTCTGCCATGGTACTTTGATGTACGGGACAAGAGTGATTATTCCTCCCAAGTTACGGGAAAGAGTTCTAAAGGAACTGCATGAAGGTCATCTGGGGGGAGTTAAGATGAAAAGTCTTGCTAGGGCTTATGTATGGTGGCCAGGCATTGACCAACAGATAGAGGAGTTGACAAAAAGCTGCGCTGGGTGCCAAAAAGTGCAAAATGCACCTCCGATCGCACCGCTACACCCATGGGAATGGCCTTCAGCCCCATGGCAACGCATACATATTGACTTTGCTGGTCCATTCATGGACTCCATGTTCCTAATTGCGGTGGACGCACATTCCAAATGGCCAGAAGTGATCAAGATGAATACCACTACTTCAGAAATGACAATTGCGGTGTTAAGAACAATATTCGCAAGGAACGGATTGCCAGAACAGATATGTTCGGACAACGGACCACAGTTCGTGTCGGAAGAATTCCAAAAATTCTTAAAGAAGAATGGGGTGAAACATTATACCTCTGCCCCATATCATCCGGCGACAAACGGGTTGGCCGAGAGATTTGTCCAAACATTCAAAAAGGCAATAAAGGCCATGAACGATGATCAGATTCCGTTACAACACAAGGTGGACAATTTCCTAATGGCATATCGAAACGCCGCTCATGCAGTGACTAGCCAAAGTCCTGCCATGATGTTTTATAACAGGAGGTTGCGGTCCAGGTTGGACTTGTTAAAACCAAATGTGCGGAGGGAAGTGGAAAACAAACAGTTCTGGCATATTAATAACAAGTCCACTCGAAGTTTCGACGTAGGACAACCAGTGTTGGCAAGGGGCTATGGAAACGAAAAATGGCAGTCCGGAACAATTCGGGTCAGACAAGGACCTCTGATGTACACAGTAGATATTGGTAACAATGTGATAAGGCGTCATGCGGATCAACTGGTAGAATCAAGAGCAAGGGTCGAACCCATGGTTGCGACAGAGACAACTGTGGAAGACGTTAATGAACCTGAAGCATCTACCTCGGCAGGGACTGTACCTGATGATGACGTCCAATACATAGGAAACCAACAAGAAGAGTCACCTCAGCAACAAGAATCAGAGACCACTGAAAGGCGTTATCCAAACCGAATCAGAAGGCCTCCTCAGAGACTGAACCTTTGAACTGTTTATACCTGAAGTTATATATATGTATATATGTTATTATGTTATGTTAAATGGGGATATGACTGTTAAGCTAAAAAGGGAGGATTGTGGTGTATGTAACCTGTTCCACCTTAAGAGAACTTAAGCCTGTTCCACCTTAAGAGATGTACTACTTTCTCTGGCTGCTGTATACGTAATACCGGTGGTGACCACTGGTATATAAGTACTGTGTAGTGATATTATATTTAGTATAGTCCTGACCTCCAACTAGTAAAGACCTGTTGAAACTTTATTCTTGTAGTCTGTGTCAGTAATTAATCTTAATACAACTGGAACACACAGACTTAACAGTGTTGGTGCTCTTTTGCGGTCGGGAAACCTGGAAGAATGAGTTTCCCTCAGGTCCTGCCGAATTTAACGGCAGGACCTGACTACCATTTTTGGAATCCGTTTCCTGGCCACAGCCAGATTTAGAGACTGACTGACTGGCAGCAGGGTAGGCCTGCAGCACCAGGCCACAGCCGGGGAGCAGAGAGGAGGGAGGGAGAGATCAGTTGTCAGGGGGAACATTGATGGGAGGGTCCAGAGTGATTGTGGGTCGGGAGGGGCATCGATGGGGGAGTCCGGAGAGATCATGGGAGGAGGGGAGAAGATCGTAGAGGGGCCGTGGAAGGCATCGGGAGGGCATCGGATTGCGGTGGGGGGGGGGAGGGTGCGATCATTGGGGAGGTTAACAGGGTAGCTTGGTGGGCCGGGAGGAAGCACTCCTGCGCTTCCTGCTCCTCCTGGCCCACAAGTAGTGCTCGAAAGGCATTTATCTGTTCCATCCAGGAGTCCGGCCAGCCCTTGTTAAAGCTGGAATACAGACAAAATATGAAGCATGCGGCCTCATTAAAATATTTAAATGAGGGACCCGCCTCCTGAGAACAGGTTCGTGGTTGCCTGCCCCCCTCCCCCGTCCCACCTCCGTTGAAACCGCCCGTATTTGGGGTTAAATTTATCCCCATAGATTTTAAGTTATGGGGGGAAATTGGCTCACACCCCCTTTGGGGCACTAACTTTGCCAGGGTGCTACTTTTAGCGCCCCGAAAATGTTAGCACCCCCGCGCCTGAAATTCAATGGTAGCGCCCCAAGCAGGAGGCGGGGCACTACTAGAAGCGCTCCCCCTCCCTCTTGGGCGCTCCCATGGAATATCACGGCACTACATAAAGCAGCGCCAGGCACGCTGGCACATAGCGTCGTGGTACTGCAGGCCTCCCTCCCCTGATTAAAGGGGTGGGGCCTAGCGCAGCATGCACCGGGGCCCTGCTGGGCCACCAGGGAGCCAGGTGCTGGCAAAAAAGCCCGTCACTCAAGAGGAGTGCCAGGCTGACGAATCACGCCCGGCACCCCACAGCAGGAGGCCAGAGGGGGCAGGTGCTGGCAGGCGGCCCAAAATAAAAATGGCCACCCGGCACTTGCCCTTTAATTATCACTGCCCCGGCCACAAGAACGCCCCCCTGACCCTGTCGGACATAGCATACGACGGTAGGTCGGGGGCGTGAGCCAAGCTTGCGGCCGGGGCACTGCGCATGGTGATGTCATCATCGCAGGAGGCGCAGCGCCGCTACTGGCTACCACCTCCGCTAACCTCCCGCTGAATTTCGCGCCACGGGGCGCTAACGGGAGATGCAAAGCAACTGAATTTTTCCCCCATGTTCTTTTAGGCTGAGGTTATGATTAAGTTTTGCTTTTTTCATATATCTGCTTCCCATTACCTTTTTTTTAAGTCACCTCAGCAAAAACAGTGGAATTGCCTTGCTCCTAGCTTTCTGTCCACCTTTTTCTGTAATATCCTGCTAGGAGATGTGCAGGAGTGTGCAAGGGATATGCTCTCTTTGATTTCCTTCTCTGAGAGGATGCATCTCATCTCCATTCATTGCTCCCTTCAATCCTGAGATCACGAAGCCATTGTACGGGGAAAGCATAAGAACAAACCAATGCCCCACCATTGCTTCTGACGTGAAGTGGTGGAGTTCCAATTCATTACACTACTGTTTTGCTTTAACTTTCTGATTCAGCTTCAGAATTACATTGCTGTTTCAATCTATTTCTGATTTTGGGTAAGAGAATGTTAAATATTGTATTATCTGATAGATCTCTTGTGTGTGCCTTATACTGTAGTATTGATTTTGACATTCCCAGTAGGGGGCCGCAATCAAAGGCAGTGCAGTTTGGAGAATAAGTGACACACTGTTGTGATCCTATCTCTGCAAGATCAGCTACCATGCTTCTCCTTTCACGGCCTAAAAGGTTATGGCCTAGAAATTCAGTTGTTTGCGCCAGCCGCTAGCGCCTTAGGAGGAGGAGATGTGGGGCGCTAGGCGGCTAGCGGCCGGGCGCAGCACGATCTGCGCCTCTCCCCAACTTCAGTAAAGATTTAGCGGCGGCGCAAAGCCTTTGCACGCGCTCAGCTGCGCGCGCAGATCCTGACGTCATTTCATCGTGCAATGCCCTTTGTGCGCCCCAAACCGGAAATTCAGTGGTGCCGGCCTATTGTGCGCCTGGCGCCCCTAGCGACTGGTAGAGGGGAACGGTTCCCAGTTGCTGCGGGGCGCGGGGGGCGCAAATTAAAGGGCACTCCTCCTGCAGTAGAAAAGGCAGCCATTTTGCAACACTCCTTCTTTGTGAGAGACGGATCTTTGCAGAGAGACAAAGGTAGAGAGCTTTCTGGTTTGGCTCAACACTCGCACAGGTACTTGTGGCTTCAGGCCACAGCTTTGCACTTGTCTTTAACTTCAGAGCCATCTCATTGATTGGAAACATATAATGGGGGCTGCAATGGGTGCAAACGTTGGCCTTCTCCATTGCATTCAAAGGGCTCAGAGACGCCGTGAGAGAGTGGCAGTCATGGCCAGACGGAGTGGGGGCAACAGGCGTCGGCAAAGGAGGCCTTACCCACCCAGGGTATACCGCCAGCAGTTCTCATATCTGAACATGTCTGACGAGCAGTGTGTTCAGAGGCTGCGATTCCAAAGGGCGGTGGTCACTGAGATCTGCCACCTGCTTCGCGGAGGTCTGCAGCCACATCTGAGGAGCAGGACGTCTCTGTCGGTGGCAGTGAAGGTGACGGTGTCTCTCAACTTCTATGCCACCGGCTCCTTCCAATCCACTACTGGGGACATTTCCAACATCTCCCAGTTTGCCATACATTGCTGTATCCGCCAGGTGACCAATGCCCTTTTCAGAAGGAGACGTCAGTTCATCTCCTTCTCCATGGCCCTTGTCAAGCAGCAACAGCGTGCAATGGGCTTTGCAGCATTAGCGGGCTTCCCCATGGTGCAGGACGCCATTGACTGCACGCATGTGGCTTTGCGGGCACCTCTAGAGAATGCCGAGGATTACCGCAACCGGAAGGGCTACCATTCGCTCAACGTGCAGTTGGTGTGTGACCACAGGCAGCTCATCCTAGCTGTCAATGCCCGCTTTCCAGGCAGCAGCCACGATGCCTTCATCCTGCGCCAGACTTCTGTAGCAGACATGTTCCAGGCCCAGCCTCACCCATGAGGATGGCTTCTCAGGGACAAAGGCTATCCTTTGTGCACCTGGCTGCTGACCCCGCTCCGTGCGCCCAGCACCCCTGCTGAAGAGGGATACAATGACAGCCATCAAGCAACCAGGAACATCATTGAGCAAACAATTGGCGTCCTGAAGCAACGGTTCCGCTGTCTGGATCGTTCCGGAGGAGCCCTGCAGTATTCGCCTGAGCGAGTCTCCCATTTCGTGGTCATGTGCTGCATGCTGCACAACCTGGCTATCCGCAGGACTCAGCCACTGCCACCAGACATTGGAGGACCACCAGAGGAGGAAGAGGAGGAGGAGGAGGACCAGCACAGGAGGGAGGCAGAAAGTGCAAGGGCCGCCCGTCGGCGGCTTATTGAACGTCGGTTCTAGGCCCCCTCTCAGGGAATGGGGCACAAGATGAATGTAGCCGCTCCACAAGCCCTCAGCCGAGCAGGGCAACCAGGACTTCCAAAAGAAAGCATGGACAGTGCGATTTAAGAACATTTATTACTTTGATACCTCTGTGCCCTTCCCACATAACAAACTAATGGAGATAAGCCCCCCCCAAAAAACACAAATCGAGCAGTCTCGGCCTTTCCAAAAACACAAATACACCAGTCTCGGCCTTTCAAAAAACACAAATACACCAGTCTCGGCCTTTCAAAAAAACAAATCCACCCTCCCCCTTTAAGAGCTCACCGGCGCCAGAGTGTCTGCCGTCAATCAGCAGCTCGCCGCACCTGCGCTGCACCCGCCCTCGGGGGTTTCGCCCGGGCCGCCGGCTTAGCGCCTAATGATAGTCGTGCATCGCCTGTTTTAGCGCAGCAGCAACCTCTTGGGGCGATGCCACTGAATATCGGCGAAGGTGGCGCGAAGTTGCGCCGGGCGCAAACTTTAGCGGCCGCCCGGCTGTAGCACCCCAAACGTGGCTATACTGAATTTCTAGGCCTATGTTTTTCTAGGATTGACTACTGTTTGTCAGAACTCTCCTAATGTTAGACTTATGACTGACTTGTAATTAAGTCCTCTAACACTATGGCTCACCAGTCTCGTGGCTCTTCTCTGAAATGTGTCCAGTGCATGAATATTAGGGACAGATAGCTCCTTTGTAAGCAAGATCGAGAGTCCCACATGGTATGTTGCCTACCTGGTGCCAGGGTAAGGGACACCTCAAACCAGCTTGAAAGAATATTGGAGAGGGAGGGGGAGGATTCAGTCGTTGTGGTCCATGTTGGGACCAACAATATAGTGAGGAGTAGGCGAGAGGTCCTGTTTGGGGAGTACCAGGAACTAGGAGCTAAATTAAAGAACAGGACCTCAAGAGTTATCATCTCTGGATTATTACCTGAGCCACGTGCAAATTGGCATAGAGATAAGCTAAAGGAGTGGTGTGGGAAAGAGGTGTTCCATTTCATGGGGCCCAAATAAGCGTTCTTTATACAAATGCACAGAGCATAAGGAATAAATTGAATGAAATGCAGGCATGAATTCAAATTGGAGGGTATGACATGGTAGCAATTACTGAGACATGGCTGCAAGATGGTCAGGACTGGGAACTAAATATACCAGGTTATAAGGTCTACAGGACAGATAGGGAAAATGGCAGAGGGGGAGGATTAGCCTTAGTGATCAAGGATGAAATAATTTCAATGATAAGAGAGGATTTAAAGAGAGGTAAGCAGCCAATGGAGACCTTATGGGTTGAATTAAGAAATAGGAAATGATCTAAGACTGTATTGGGAGTTGTGTATAGGCCCCATGGTAGCAGCTCTGAAGGGCTAGATTGTATAAATGCAGAGATTAGACAAGTGTGTAGCAAAGGAAGAGTGGTTTTAATGGGGGGATTTTAACTTCCATATAGATTGGGAAAAGCAGACTAGCACCTGTCAGAAAGGTAGTGAATATCTTGAGTGTGTCCAAGATAGTTTTCTACAACAATATGGCTTAGAAGCAACAAGGGGGCAAGCCATATTACATTTAGTAATGAGTAATGAGCCAGTTAACAGCCTAACTGTGTGTGAACATTTATCCAATAGCAATCATAACATGATCGAGTTCAACGTAGTGTTTGAAAGGGAGAAACGCGAAACAGCTACTAAAATTTTAGATTTTGCTAAGGCCAACTTCAATGGGATGAGATAGAAATTGTCCACAGTAAACTGGGAAAATACGTTAATGGGTAAAACAACAGAAGATCAGTGGGAGATGTTTAACAAAGAATTTAATGTGATACAGAACCAGTTTATACTCCTGAGGGGCAAGAGCTCTATTTGCCCAAAAAAACAGCCATGGATAACTAAAGAGGTAAGGGACAGCATAAAACTAAAGGAAAAGGCATACAAAAATGCAAAAACTAGCACAGATCCTGGTGAATGGGAAAGATACAAAGAATAGCAAAGGGTCACAAAACAGACAGTAAAAGCTGCAAAAAGGGAGTATTAAAAGAAACTTGCAAGGGATATCAAAATCAATATGAAGAATTTTTACAGTTACATTAGGAAAAAGAGGGTGGTCAGGAGCAATATTGGCCCCTTAAAAACTGAAAGTGGTGATATTGTCAATGACAATGGGGAAATGTTGAATAATTACTTTGCGTCAGTATTTACTGTAGAAGAGGATAGCATGCCGGAAATCCCAAAGAAACTAATATTGAATCGGAGACAGGGACTCAATAAAATTAACGTAAGTAAATTAAAAGTAATGAAGAAAATAATGGCACTAAAGAGTGACAAATCCCCAGGGCCAGATAGTTTCCATCCCAGGGTTTTAAAGGAAGTAGGTGCCCTAACTATAATCTTCTCTGGATTCAGGAATCGTCCCTTTAGATTGGAAAATTGCACATGTCACTCCGCTTTTTAAGAATGGTGAGAGAGGGAAACCAGGGAATTATAGACCAGTTAGCCTAACAATTGTTGTCTGGAAATTGCTAGAGTCTATAATTAAGGATAGAGTGACTGAACACCTCGAAAATTTTCACTTGAACAGAGAAAGCCAGCATGGATTTGTGGAAGGTAGGTCATGCCTGATGCACCTGATTGAATTTTTTGAAGAGGTGACTAAAGTAGTGGACAGGGGAATGTCTATGGATATCGTTTATATGGACTTCCAAAAGGCATTTGATAAAGTCCTACATAAGAGACTGTTATCTAAGGTAGAAGCTCTTGGAATTGAGGGCAAATTATTGACCTGGTTAGGAAATTGACTGACTGGCAGGAAACAGAGAGTAGGGATAATGGGCAGGCACTCTAATTGGCAGGATGTGACTAGTGGTGTCCCGCAGGGATCTGTATTGGGGCCTCAAAAATTCACAATATTTATTAATGACTTAGATGATGGCATAGAAAGTCATATATCCAAATTTGCTGATGACACAAAGATAGGTGGCATTGTAGGCAGTGTAGATGAAGGCATAAAATTACAAAGGGATATTGATAGATTAAGTGAATGGGCAAAACTGTGGCAAATGGATTTCAATGTAAGCAAATGTGAGGTCATCCACTTTGGACCTAAAAAGGATAGAATAGGGTACTTTCTAAATGGTAAAAAGCTAAAAACAGTGGATGTCCAAAGAGACTTGAGTGTTCAGGTACATAGATCATTAAAAAGTCATGAACAGGTACAGAAAATGATCAGAAAGGCTAATGGAATGCTGGCCTTTATATCCAGAGGACTAGAGTACAAGGGGGTAGAAGTTATGCTGCAGCTGTACAAAACCCTGGTTAGCCCACGCCTGGAGTACTGTGAGCAGTTCTGGGCACCACACCTCAGGAAGGATATATTGGCCTTGGAGGGAGTACAGCGTAGGTTTACCAGAATGATTCAAGGGTTAAGATACGAGGAGAGATTGCACAAATTAGGGTTGCATTTCTTAGAATTTAGAAGGTTAAGGGGTGATCTGATCGAAGTTTTCAGGATATTACGGGGAACAGATAGGGTACATAGAGAGAAACTATTTCCGCTGGTTGGCGATTCTAGGACTAGGGGGCATAGTCTAAAAATTAGAGCCAAACCATTCAGGAGTGAAATTAGGAAACATTTCTACACACAAAGGATGGTAGAAGTTTGAAATTCTCTTCTGCAAACAACAATTGATGCTAGACCAATTGTTAATTTTAAATCGGAGATTGATAGCTTTTTGTTAACCAAAGGTATTAAGTGATATTGGCTAAAGGCGGGTATAAGGAGTTAGATCACAGATCAGCTATGATCTCATTGAATGGTGGAACAGGCTCAAGGGGCTGAATGGCCTACTCCTATTCCTATATTCCTATCTCCCTTTTGTCTCACTGGCCACAACTGGATGCAGTTCACAAAGTGTGGCCTGATTAGAGCAGTGTGCAGTTTGAGCATGACTTCTTCTGATTTATAATCTACTGTTCTGGCTATATAGTTCAGCATTCAATTCTTTGTATTGATTGATGTTCCGCAATAATTGGAAATGTTGCGTGTTCGGTCCACTAAAACCCCAAGATCTCTTTGGTCTTCACTTTTAGCCATTCCAATACAATTCATGGAGTACATATATTGTCCATTTTTTCTTCCTATGTACAGTAGCATTGAGAAATATGGACTTGTTATCAATACATGGGTGAAAAGATGGTTACAGACCTACAAAGCACCATGGAACATATGGCAATAATACATTTATCTTTAGGGGAGCCGCCATGCACAGAGATCCTAAACCTAGATGTAGTTTCCCTCAAGAAAGCTGTGACTATCACCTAAGAGTACCAATTCAAAGAAGGTTTTCAGTTCTGGACTTGACAGGCTGAGGAATTGAATTGAGAGAATCTTGGGTCTGTTCCCACACAAATCACTAGATGTGCTGAAGTAGAACCCAGCAGCCAGGCCATGCTAAGAAGAGGCATGGATGTGGCACCTGCTGTCAAAGTGATGCCACATTAGTCACACCTAACCAGACCTATCTAGGGACTGAAGAGGTGTATCAGAAGAAACACCCCATACACTGCCACTAAAAGAAACACAGGGATGTCAAATGTTAGGTGCACATGCATGATTCACTGTTTAGGGGAAATAAAATGGTGGCACATAATTTTAATGTAGCCTACTTATTAGTTGAGAAGGATTCCCCTCTCTTGTATTTTATAAAATAGTACATTGCAAATTGTCACTGCAGATCAAACACATCTCAATTCTTACAGCATTTGTTATGGCAAAGCAATTGTAAAGAGCTTCTGTTTATTTACAAGGATAATAGGTTAATGCAATTTCATACCCTTGATAATTCCACAGGGTTCTCATGATGATAATTAGCTTACACAAGATGATCTGTAACAAAACTTGTTTTTACAGCAGTTGCGACAGAACTCAAATTGCTCTTAAATGACGAAATGTCAAACGGAAGAGCTGGCTAGCAAAGAGTCAAACAGTGGTTAGACAGGGATAACTGAATCTATGGGGGTTCACAGACTCACATCTAGAATCACAGATTTATAACTGTTTTCAAGCATGAAAGTACAAATTGGATGGCTCGTCTGCATCCTTTGCACAGGCAGTAAGTGCTGTTTATTTAACAGCGCTGTTTGTCATGCTCATATTACTTACCACATGCTGAGTGCGGCTAGGCTAATATAACCAATCATTTTAGCCTGTGAACATATTTAAGCTCCAATTTGAACAAATCTAAGGAAGGTTTAAGTTTATGAAATATGTGATATATTTGTAGAGGTATAATAAATGACAAAACTTATTTTAATATTTTGGCCTCAAGTAATGTTTTTTTTTTTGCAAATATGAAGTTGTGTACTAAAAGGCACAAGTGAATTCTTCTCACACAATATTTGCCTTCATCTGAATAAGCAAATGTGGATTTCAACGGTTTCCAATAGCCCAAGATTACTAAACATGCAACTGTAATTTTGAAAATGACTAATATTCTAATTATGACCTCAGTGACATATTTGAGCAATAACTTTAATTTATTAGACATATATATGAGAAGATGAATGGCATTTGTGTTAAATATAGAAGGCTGTCTTGAATTACAAATTGCTACATAACTTTTGGAATGCTGCACCTGGCTAAAATTGTGATTATTCCATTTTCATGAAATACAATTGCAGCATAATTCAAACAAATGGACCCAGGCTGGATCAATAAAAGCAAAATGAAAAACTGGGGAGCCTGGAAATCTGAAATAAAAGCAGAAAATTCTACAAATAAACAGCAAGTCAGTCAATATCTGAAAAGGAAAGATGGTTCATATCCAAAACAATACATCTCTTCCAGATGCTGATCACCCTACTGTGCATTTCCAGCACTTCCTGTTTTTATTCCTGGCTGAAATAGATCGGGCTCAGTGGTCTGCATGCTTTAGATTGACTGCTTCTGCTCCTTTAGCACCTCATTTGATTATTGCCCCATATATGGTCCTTTACAAACTAAGCCATCACAAAGAACTGTGATTAATATTAACATGAGTTTGTACTTTTCAGTTCACTTCTATTGGTTTTTATTTAAAGATAACATCTAGATAACTGATAGGATGACGTTAGTGAACCTGACAGTGCTAAAAGCTAAATTAAATGCACAGTTGAAATGACAAGAGCTCTGAAGACAATTCATAAATCTACTGTTAATTCAGTTCTCTCTAAATGTTAGTTGTAGTAACTTCTTGCAGCTAATTCCCCTGACAATGTGGTCAGCATTTGCTGTTTAAATGATGTGTCAACCCAAATAAACACAAAAAGAATGATAAAATGAATCCCAATTCTATGGACATGACTTCTTAAAATAGTCAATACTGTTGCTAGGGCTCCTTCTTTAAAATTCTATCAGTAAAATTGTAAATTACCCTGTAAAGGACTAGGCAGTATTGTTTAAATGATAGCATTTTACTTTTCATTGAATATTAATAAATCAGGGTTTTCTCGCTTATTCAAAGGTTGACATTTAAAATATTCAATCTGTTCCATTATTTCTTTATAACATGTATATATGCACACACTGATATATGCAACTTATATTGTTCATTTTCAGTAATTAGTTTGAAAAACCACTGTTGTTCATTAGTCACAAATTGAATATCCTTTCAGGTCCTACATCATGTGACATCTTCAGATTGCAATGGCAATGGAAGTATAGCACCATAACAGTAAGACATAACATTGAAAGAAAATGTTCTACTTTGTATAGCACATATAATGTCAATAGCTAACAGTGAATTAAAGACAGTACTTAATGGGAGCATAAGAATTTATATGACGGTACTAGCTATGGAAAAAAATTTTAGTTATGTACTTTACTGCTTCTGTGATCCTTTAATTTTTAAATTAATTATACATTTCTGTGTTACTGATATTGCAATCTAACCATAGCCAGTACAGTAATACAAATTAAAGATACCTTTTCCAAATTATTCATATTTTGTCCAAAGATGCTGGAGCTCCAGATATGTCAATACCCACCAATTACTTTACTTCAGGTCATCTCAAGCAGAATTGTTCAGGGAGCTGGAGCAGGGCTCCATATAGCAAGTTAAAAGGGGAGCAGAACCCAACTTGTGCTACATCTAGTGGGATGGATAGCCGGCTTGTTGATATGCCATGAAGAAAGCAATACTGGCTGAAGATACATTTTAGGGGCACAATGACACCTGGAAAGGAGCAAAAATAAATATCATTCAAAAATTAAAAATGTAAATAAGAAATTAAAATGTAAAAACTTCAGTGTTTACCTGGCAGGGGAAAAGCAACCAGGGCTCACAGGAAGCAGCTTTAAAACATATAAGGGAAATTGCTCTGCAGACCCCATCCCCCGCCCCCACCTTTTGATGGTCAGAGCCTGCAACTACATGCAGACACAAGGTAGTTTTATTTTATTTTAAGCTTGTGTTTATATAGCACCTTTCAGGATCCCAAAACATCCCAAAACACTTTGCAGCCAATGAAGTATTATTGAAATGTAGTCACTGTTGGAAAACAGTGGGTGGGAAATGTGAAGCAAGCACCTCTAACATTGAAAGTCCTATCACAGCACCACCTACAGGCATCTCAGGTTATGCCAAAAAATGTGGAAGATTTTTATAATAGGCTTATTCATAGAAAGCGGTTACAGAGGAGTTTTCAATGGATTATGTCCACGTACAAAATTTTACATGGACATAGATTATGATGATGGTTTGTCCATTGTTGTTGATGATGACAGCCTATGATTCATCTCCAGTTAATACAGGTTGTGGCTTCCCATATGACTATAACGTCTGATTTTCGTGTGGAATGTTTTCCTACACACAGGACATCGGATGTCAGATTGACCTAAGGGCTGATTTCTTGATTTCCTTTGAGCTCTTTGGCTAACACGGAAACTTCCAAAAGCACTACTAGCTTTAAACAATCTGCGGTTCACCTCATCATCTAGAAGTGCATCACATAACATGGTGCTTCCTAGGTAGGTGAACCTATCCACTGCAGACAGTGTGTGCCTTTTGATGGTGATATTGGGTGGCACAGGTTTTCCAAGGGCAGGTTGGTATATAACTTCCGTCCTCTTCAGATTGATAGTGAGGCCAAATTTCTTATAAGCATCCGAGAAATGGTCCTCTTTGTAGTGTATGTGCCTTTAAGAGCCCCATGTGTACTGTAATGCACCGCTCGGGCTATATAAGCCTGAGCATTGTGTTGTATCCGTTAGTTCCCCTCCAGACTTTGTTTAGTAAACACCTATCAAACCAACTCCTGTCTTCAGTGTCTCTATCAACACACAGACACAACAGTGGCGACGAAGTGGAAACGGACTTACCTACAATTCGGCAGCACCTCAAGGACATCGATTCCTCTGGTGTCCAGAAGAATCAAGAAGTGAAAGAAGCTGTTGTTTCACCAGCTAGCCAAGCTGGTGGCAGGTACTGCGGTAATCCTTCCTGGGCGTCAGGCTGGGGCTCCAGCGGCTGGCTCTACAGCTGGGCCAAGCAGCGAAAGCGGAGGCAAGCAGTAACAGACGGGGAGGGAGCACTCGGGAGACGGCCGCGGCTGCAAGCAGGTCGGCGTTCAGACCTAGAGAGAGAGTCCGGCGGGAACGAGTCTCCAACTGTAAATAAATAAATAAATAAAAAAGAACAGAAACCGTGGGAAACAGCGTTGTCATCGGCAGCAGCGGCGGGAAAGCGCGGGAAGCGCCATATCTTTTCTGCAGAAAAGAAAGAAAAGCGCGGGAAGCGCCATATCTTTTCTAAGATGCCTAATTCTGGCAATATTGATGATTTTGATAACAAGATAGAGGATTGGACCACATATGTGGAAAGAGTGGAGGTATATTGCACCGCAAATGGAATAGAAGATGAAAAAAAAGCTTCAGTACTTCTAAATCTAATGGGCGCAAAGACATACAAGCTGTTACGAAACTTAATCACTCCAGCCGAACCGATGGACAAGAATTTTAAGGAGATTGTTGATACTCTACACTGCCAATTCGAGGCAGGACTGGCAGATTCTCTACGAGACAAATTCGTCTGCGGTCTCCTAAGTGTAGGAACACAAAAAAGGCTATTTTCTGAGAAAGATTTAACACTGGACAAGGCTTTCAGTGCAAGAGGAGCTGCAGAGATACAGAAAAAGCCACAGAACTTCGGCACCCATGAAATAACACGGGGTTTCGAGAGATGTTATCGCTGTGGCAGATCCACCCATGACCAGAGGGACTGCTGGTTCAAGGACAAAGCATGCAGGTAATGCGGAAAGATGGGACACATTACACGTGTATGCCGATCTGGAAACAAAAAATCCACTAACAGGAAAAAAATCAATAAGGAAAAGCACAGAAAGGTACAAATGATGACGGACAGTAGCTCCGAAGACCAGAAGAGCGATAGCGACTCCGGGAACAAGAGACTAAGCTCTCTCAAATTACATAATGTAATTGCCAAAGAAGATTACCAGACCATTTGGGTTACCCTCACAGTTAAAATGGAGCTAGATACAGGATCAGCTCTGACCGTCATAAATCGACGGGATTACGAGCGGCTATTTCCGCATATACCTTTAAAAGACACATCCATTATCTTGAAAACATATACGGGGCAGAAAGTATACCCCAAAGGAAAAATAAGGGTGCCTGTTGTATATAACGGCAAGGAAATACAGAAGTTGAATTTATACGTTCTACAAGATGGTGGTCCACCGCTGTTGGGACGTGAATGGATCAGGAAAATATGTTTAGACTGGCACTCCATTCAGGCACTGACGGTGACCAGTAAGGAAAAAAATGATGATGACGTCATACCTGAACGATTAAAAGATATCTTGGCCAACGCCAAGGAAGTGTTTCAAGAGAAACTAGGAACCTTGAAAGGCATCACCGCCTCAATAAAAGTGGAAGATGCAGCAATTCCCAAGTTTTTTAAGGCAAGACCAGTGCCATACGCAATTCGTCCAGCAGTCGAGGCAGAGCTGGAGAATTTGGAAAAGGCAGGCGTATTATCTAAAATAGATTGGAGCGAGTGGGCAACACCCATCGTCCCAGTCATGAAGAAAGCATTGAAGAATGATAAATCTGAAGAACAGAGAAAAATTTGCATCTGTGGAGACTTCAAGGTGACTGTAAACCCGGTCCTTCACACGGTACAGTATCCTCTTCCGAGGATAGAAGATATTTTCGCCTCACTATCCGGAGGGAAACGTTTCACCAAAATTGACTTGGCACAGGCATATCTACAGATGGAGGTTGAAGAGGCCTCTAAAAAATATCTCACGATAAATACACACAAAGGTCTGTACCAGTACAATCGACTGGTTTTCGGAGTAGCATCCGCTCCAGCTATCTGGCAAAGAGCTATGGAGCAAGTCCTCCAAGGGATTCTGGGGACTCAATGCTACCTAGACGACATCCTTGTAACAGGAGAAAACGACAACGAGCACCTTGCCAATTTGGAGCAGGTGCTCACTAGGCTGAGAGAACGGGGCCTACGAGCAAATCGCCCCAAGTGCGAATTTTTCCAAAATCAAATATCATATTGTGGCCACATAATTAATAAGGAAGGGTTGCATAAGTCACCTGAAAAAATTGAAGCGGTTATAAAAGCCCCAGCACCTGAAAATGTTTCACAATTAAGGTCGTTCCTGGGATTAATAAATTACTATCATAAATTTTTACCGAACTTATCAACTCTTCTACACCCTCTTAATGAACTGCTACAAACAGGAGTAATTTGGAAATGGAGCGAAGACTGTAAACGTGCCTTCCATAAATGCAAAGACTTAATCACGTCCAAAGAAGTTTTGGCTCATTACAACCCATCACTGCCAATCAGACTGGTGTGCGATGCATCCCCTTATGACATAGGAGCAGTATTATCGCATAAATTCCCTGATGGCTCGGAACGGCCGATAGCTTTTGCGTCACGCTCATTGAACTCAGCTGAGCGTAACTATGCCCAAATTGACAGGGAAGCACTCAGCCTGGTATGGGGAGTGAAGAAATTCAACCATTACCTACACGGACAAAAATTTACCTTGTTGACTGACCATCAACCCCTCATCTCCATATTCAACCCTAAAAAGGGTGTTCCCATTATGACAGCGCAAAGGCTACAGAGGTGGTCCCTTTTTCTAGGGGCACACCAATACAACATAGAATACAAAGGATCAAAACAGCATGGGAATGCTGACGGTTTATCATGCCTACCGTTGCCAACGGTAGAAGAGGCACCTACAGTAGACCCAGTGGAGATGTTCCACTCAACCATAGTGGAATGTCTACCAGTAACAAATTCTGCCATTGAAAAGGAAACGAGAAATGACCCGACTCTCTCACGAGTCTATGACTTAACGGTGAAGGGATGGCCAGCACATGGCGAACCACTGTTGCCAGCATTCTCGCAAAGAAGAGAGCAGCTGTCAGTGTGCCGAGGAACCTTGATGTGTGGATCCAGAGTGGTGATTCCACCCAAACTCCAGGATAAAGTGCTAAAGGAGCTTCACGAGGGGCATCTGGGTGGAGTGAAAATGAAGAACCTAGCCAGAGCATTTGTATGGTGGCCAGGTATCGATGGAGACATCGAAGAAATGACCAAGAGCTGCCTAGGATGCCAGAAGGTCCAAAACGCTCCACCCCAAGCCCCTCTACATCCATGGGAGTGGCCCTCATCTCCCTGGCAAAGGGTACACATCGACTTTGCTGGTCCATTTATGGACTCAATGTTCTTAATCGCGGTTGATGCACACTCCAAGTGGCCGGAGGTAATCAAGATGTCCTCCACCACCACGGAAAAAACCATCACAGTATTAAGGACCATATTTGCCAGGAATGGGCTGCCAGAACAGATCTGTTCTGATAATGGACCGCAATTTGTGTCCGAAGAATTCAGGAAGTTCTTAAAAAACAATGGGGTTAAGCACTACACGTCCGCCCCATACCATCCCGCCACCAATGGATTGGCTGAAAGGTTTGTCCAGACCTTCAAGAAGGCCATAAAGGCCATGGGTAATGAAGACATAAAACTTCAGCACAAGGTGGATAACTTCTTGTTCGCATACAGGAATGCAACACATATGGTTACTAACCAAACTCCCGCCATGATGTTCTTCAATAGAAGCCTAAGATGTCGGCTGGATTTGATCAAGCCAAACATCAGAAGGGACGTCGAGAACCGGCAATTTCAAGGCATGAATGACAGGCCAACTAGAACCTTCCAGATAGGTCAACAAGTTTTGGCCCAGGACTACCGTACCGAGAAATGGCAGCCTGGAACTATCTGCACACGACTAGGACCGCTGATGTATACCGTGGACATTGGAGAAAGCATAATAAGGCGCCATGCTGACCAAATCATAGAGTCATCCGAAAAGGGACAACGTACACCACAACTCTATACGCCTAACGATGAAGTAGAGATACCCATATCTACCTCCGATCCGGTGATACTGGAACCCGATGAACCCGACACTGGCATTCAAGCCGAATCAGCCTTGCCAAAAGAACCTACTACACCACCAGAAACTACTACACCACCGAGGCGTTATCCGGACCGAGTCAGGAAGCCTCCAGAGAGACTGACTTATAATTAATTAACTGCAGCAATGTATAGATTATTTTTCTTGTAACATGTAATTAATAATTACTTAAAATATTATGTACTGGTTAGCTAAAAGGGGAGGAATTGTAGTGTATGTGCCTTTAAGAGCCCCATGTGTACTGTAATGCCGGTAATGGCCACTAGGGCTATATAAGCCTGAGTATTGTGTTGTATCTGTTAGTTCCCCTCCAGACTTTGTTTAGTAAACACCTATCAAACCAACTCCTGTCTTCAGTGTCTCTATCAACACACAGACACAACACTCTTCTGTGTGGGTAACAAGGGTATAGTCATCAGGAGCTTCTGAACAATTTCTTCAGAGGTCTTAGTTTTGGACGGAGGAGGCAAAGATTGCACAATTTGCCATCCGTCCTGAAGCGAATATACATTGCTTTATCCAAGTACCTGGAGGCATAAGTAAGTAAAGAAACAAACAATGAGACACAGAAGGGATTGGAAACTACAGCTTCTTTCATGATTCAGGCCATCATGCTATTATTATAGAGCTGAGCGATCATCTGAATAAACTTTTCGGGGCAGATAACTTTGGCCTGTCGTTTCCAGGGGCCCTCTCTGCTGACCGTATCATAGGCTATTGTGGGATCAATAAAGACATAGTAAAGGCCCAAGTTTTGTTCTCAACAAAAATCTTCCACTCCAGCTGCTTTAAATTTGGTGACATTTAATCTGATTGGGCGTTTTCACCTTGTGGTCTTCAAAATGGAGCTATCTGGAAAACATGTTTTGCTCAGATGAGTCTGTGGTTCATCCAACACTCTACTCCCCTCATGACTAGTGTGATCTTTGACATTCCTCTGCCGGACCGGTATGTAGTCAATCGCATGCCAATGTTTGAAACGAGGGTGAATCCATGTAGTTTTGTATTTGCTTGGAAGCCCGAGGAGTGCATTGGTGATGGTCAGATGATGTTCTGTACACATCCTATAGAGCAGTGTTCCACATTTTCGCACTTTCCTACACCATATCTTACCAATCATTCCCTTCTAGAGCAGGTGGTCTGCTCCTACACGAGCACGAAAGTCATCCATGGTAATGAGCTTGTTCTTTCTCAGACCCTGTGAGATGACATGTTCCAGATCTTCATAGAATTCATTTTTGGTTTATCGGAGTTTGTCATGGTTGGTGCATAGATATTAATAATAGTTGCATACCTTTTAAGAAAGTCTCATAGTCATCAGACTGACTCCATTGGGAATACTTTCAAGGTAGTTATGGAAAAGGACAAGGATAGACCAGGAATAAAAATTTTAAATTGGGGAAAAGCAAATTTTGCTAAGCTCAGAGGGGATTTAGCCATAGTGGACTGGAAACAGCTACTTGAAGGTACATTAGTATCAGGGCAGTGGGAGGCATTCAAAGAGGAGATCCGAAGGGTTCAGGCCAAATATGTGCCCTTAAAGAAAAAAGGTGGGACTAACAAACCTAGAGCCCCCTGGATGTCTAGGGACATACAAGGTAGGGTAAAGAAAAAAAGGGAGACTTTTGACAGGTCCCGAGGGCTAAATACTCCAGAATCTTTAGAGGAGTACAGAAAGTGCAGGGGTGCAATTAAAAAGGATATTAGGAAAGCAAAGAGAGAGCATGAAAAATTCTTAGCAAGTAAAATCAAGGAAAACCCAAGATGTTTTATAAATATATTAAGAGTAAGAGGACAACTAAAGAAAGGGTAGGGCCTATTAGAGATCATGAGGGTAATCTGTGTGTGGAGGCGGGAGATGTCGGTAGGGTTGTTAATGAATACTTTGGGGGCGATTTTCTGATGTCAGAGGAGGCGGGTTTGGAGGCGGGAAAGGTGGGAAAATCAGATTCAAAGAGGTCGGGTTCGGAACCTGCCTCCGTGGGATTTTGCCGGTGTCGGTTTTGGAGGTTGGGGAAATGCTCCCGCCTCCAACTGGCCATTGTGCTATTTAACATCCTTAAATGCTCATTAAAGGCCTTTCTATGCCTATTTTGAGAGGCCCTCATGATTTTTCCAGCTTTTCGGTGTGATCCACGCACCTCCTAAACCACGCCAGGTAAACCTGGCGGGTTGACTCATGGGTGGCCTCCTCACTGCTGCAGGTCTAACAAGACATCGTTTATTGCAGCAAGGATTACTTGCAGGTGCCAGACCTTGGCTTTAAAAGGTCTCTGAGCACTTTTAGAAGGCCTTCCGAAATCAGAGGTGCTGCAGCTTGATTCCATCAATTGTGGGACCTCCTTGGAAGACCCTCTCCCCGCCTGCAATGAGCACTTCCCCAAAGGAGGCATCTACAAGCAGCATGGGAACCATTCGTTTTCTTTCTGCATGGACCTCAGATGAGGATGAGGAGGAGGAGGAGGAGGAGAAGGAGGATCTGGAGGAGGAGGAGGAGGTCAGAGCCCGGGATGCAAGGGATGAACTTATCATGGCCAGATTTGCATAGGTTGCCCAAGTTGGCACATGTCCTTTGCTCTATCCTAGGACATCATTGACAATGGACTCTCTGGCTTCCTTTCACTCAGGCCACCAACCTGACAACGCAAGTGTGGTGGTGCCCACAATGTGGAGCTGCCTAAGGCGAAAGAACAGATGGCATACAGAACACCAACAATTTGGCTTCAAATCATTTTAATGCTTTCCAACAGCGATGGCATTTCATCAATACACAGAAACAATCTCCCAATCTGCACACAGGTCTGGAGGTTATATCCCTTGCCAGCTGTACCCACACAGCCTTGGTTTCTTTGGCAGGCCTCTTCCTCCGAGATGAGTGGAAGAGCACCTCCATGCTAGCTGTCACCCCCTCCAACAACATTTGCAGCACCTCATCTGAGAGTCTTGGGTAGGCCCTTGCCTTGGAATTGGACATAGTGGTTTCTCAAAAGATGCTGGAGGTGGTGCAGGAGATGCAGAAATGCTGTGGAATGAGCCAAGGGAGCAAGAAGCCATAAAAACAGGCTGGAAAGGTTCTGTCAACAGAGACGAGTTTCAGTCCCAAAACACTAATTGACCAAGAGCAGCCCACACCTCTGAAATCAAGTGGCCAATCATGTGAAAATCGCAAATTTTTGAAACCTATCAGTGGAGGCGGGTTTCAAACCCACCCAAACTGAAATCCGCCTCCATCTCGCCTCCAGTGGGGAAAGTGCCCCCTGTTTTCACAAAGGAGAGGAGCGAAGCAGACATTGCTATCAGGAAGGAGGAGTGTGAAATATTAGATGAAATAAACAAGTGAGAGAGGAAGTATTAAGGGGTTTAGCAGCTTTAAAAGTGGATAAATCCCCAGGCCCAGATTAAATGTATCCCAGGCTGTTAAGCGAAGCAAAAGAAGAAATAGCAGAGGCCCTGACCATCATTTTCCAATCCTCTCTGGCTTCAGGTGTGGTGCTGGAGAACTGGAGGACTGCTAATGTGGTACCCTTGTTTAAAAGGGGAGAAAAGGATAGACCAAGTAATTATAGGCCAGTCAGCCTAACCTCGGTGGTGGGAAAATTATTGGAAAGAATTCTGAAGGACAGGATAAATCTTCATTTAGAAAGACACAGATTAATCAAGGATAGTCAGCAGGGATTTGTTAAGGGAAGGTCGTGTCTGACAAACTTGATTGAATTTTTTGAGGAGGTAACAAGGAGGGTAGATGAGGGTAGAGCATTTGATGTAGTGTATATGGACTTTAGCAAGGCTTTTGATAAGGTTTCACATGGCAGAATAGTCATGAAGTTAAAAGCCCATGGGATACAGGGCAAAGTGTCAAGTTGGATTCAAAACTGTCTTGGAGACAGGAAGCAGAGGGTAATGGTTGATGGGTATTTTTGTGACTAGAAGGCTGTTTCCAGTGGGGTTCTGCAGGGCTCAGTACTAGGTCCCTTGCTTTTTGTGGTATATATCAATGATCTAGACTTGAAAATCGTGGGTATGATTAAGAAGTTTGCAGATGATACTAAAATCGGCTGTGTGGATGATACTGAAGAAGGAAGCTGTAGACTGCAGGAAGATATCAATAAATTGGTCCGGTGGGCAGAACAGTGGCAAATGGAATTCAATCTGGAGAAGTGTGAGGTAATGCATTTGGGGAGGGCTAACAAGGAAAGGGAATACACATTAAATGGTAGGACACTGAGTAGTGTAGAGGAACAAAGGGACCTTGGAGTGCATGTCCACAGATCCCTGAAGGTAGCAGGACAGGTGGATAAGGTGGTTAAGAAGGCATACGGAATGCTTGCCTTTATAAGTCGTGGCATAGAATACAAGAGCAGGGGGGTAATGCTTCAACTGTATAAAACACTAGTTAAGCTTCAGCTAGAGTATTGCGTGCAGTTCTGGTCACCACATTACAGGAAAGATGTGATTGCACTAGAGAGGGTACAGAGGAGATTTTCAAGGATGTTGCCGGGAGCAGAGAATCTTAGTTATGAGGAAAGACTGGATAGGCTGGGTTTGTTTTCCTTGGAACAGAGGAGGCTGAGGAGAGACCTTATTGAGGTATATAAAATTATGAGGGGCCTCGATAAAGTGGATAGAAAGGACCTATTTCCATTAGCCAAGGGGTCAAAAACCAGGGGGCACAGATTTAAAGTAATTGATGGAAGGTTTAGAGGGGATTTGAGGGGAAATTTCTTCACCCAGAGGGTTGTGGAGGTCTGGAACTCACTGCCTGAAGGGGTGGTAGAGGTAGAAACCCTAACCGCATTTAAAAAGTACTTGGATGTGCACTTGGGATGCTGTAACCTGCAGGGCTATGGATCAAGAGCTGGGAAGTGGGATTAGGCTGGATAGCTCTTTCTTGGCCAGTGCAGACATGATAAGCTGAAATGGCCTCCTTCCGTGTTGTAACTTTCTGTGATTCTTAGATCATGTTGGATTTTACAGCAAAGCTGAACCCAGCTTCTCTACGTTCCCCTTTAGAGTGCCCTATTTAGAAGAAGATGTATCTGCACCAACCTCTTCCAGCTGACTTTCATCTAAACAGGTTTCTCTGAGAACCCTGATGTTGCTATTATACGGTCTTAGTTCCCTATCAATCAGCTCACTTAGAAACATAGAAACATAGAAGATAGGAGCAGGAGTAGGCCATTCGGCCCTTCGAGCCTGCTCCGCCATTCAATGAGATCATGGCTGATCATCCAAATTCAGTACCTGGTCCCTGCCTTCTCCCCATATCCCTTGATCCCTTTAGCCTTAAGAAATATATCCAACTCTTTCTTGAATATACTTAATGAACTGGCCTCCACCGCCCTCTGTGGCAGAGAATTCCACAGGTTCACCACTCTCTGGGTGAAGAAATTCCTCCTCATTTCAGTCCTAAATGGCTTACCCCTTATCCTTAGACTATGACCCCTGGTTCTGGACTCCCCGGCCATCAGAAACATCCTTCCTGCATCTAGTCTGTCCAGGCCTGACAGAATTTTATAGGTTTCGATGAGATCCCCTCTCAATCTTCTAAACTCCAGTGAGCATAAGCCCAATCGACACAATCTCTCCTCATACGTCATTCCTGCCATCCCAGGTATCAGCCTGGTGAATCTTCGCTGCACTCCTTCCATGGCAAGAACGTCCTTCCTCAGGTAAGGTGACCAAAACTGCACACAATACTCAAGGTGTGGTCTCACCAAGGCCCTGTACAACTGCAGCAAGACATCCTTGTTCTTGTACTCGAACCCTCTTGCTACAAAGGCCAACATACCATTTGCCTTCTTAACCGCCTGCTGCACCTGCATGCTTACCTTCAGCGACTGGTGTACAAGAACACCCAGGTCTCTTTGCACTTCCCCTTCTCCCAATCTATTACCATTCAAATAATAATCTGCCTTCCTGTTTTTGCCACCAAAGTGGATAACCTCACATTTATCCACATTTGTCATGTTTCTGCCCAATCACCCAACCTGTCCAAATCGTGCTGGAGTTTCACGACATCCTCCTCACAGCATACCCTCCCTGCCAGCTTTGTGTCATCTGCAAATTTGGAGATATTACATCCAATTCCCTCGTCCAGATCATTAATATATATTGTGAACAGCTGGGGTCCTAGGACCGATCCTTGCGGTACCCCACTAGTCACTGCCTGCCACTCGGAAAATGACCCGTTTATTCCAACTCTTTGTTTTCTGTCCGCCAACCAGTTCTCTGTCCAAGTCAATACCTTGCCCCCAATCCCAAGTGCCTTAATTTTGCATGCTAATCTCTTATATGGGACCTTATCGAAAGCCTTCTGAAAGTCCAAATACACCACATCCACTGGTTCTCCCTTATCTACTTTACCAGTTACATCCTCAAAAAATTCCAGTAGATTAGTCAAGCACGATTTACTTTTTGTAAATCCGTGTTGACTTTGAGCGATCCTGTCACTGTTTTCCAAGTGCTCTGCTATTACATCTTTTATAATGGACTCTAGCATTTTCCCCACTACCGATGTCAGGCTTACCGGTCTATAATTCCCCGCTTTTTCTCTACCACCTTTTTTGAATAGTGGGGTTAGGAAAATTGATGGGACTGAAGGCCGATAAATCCCCAGGGCCTGATAATCTACATCCCAGGGTACTTAAGGAAGTGGCCCTAGAAATAGTAGATGCATTGCTGGTCATCTTCCAGAACTCGATAGACTCTGGAACAGTACCCATGGATTGGAGGGTAGCTAATGTTACCCCACTTTGAGCGCCATTCCCCACTCAATCCTACCCAACTCGCTCCTCAGACCATCGTAGTTTCCTTTATTTAAATTGAGGACCCTTGTCTCTGAGTCAACTACTTCATTCTCCATCTTAATGAAGAATTCGATCATATTATGATCGCTCCGACCCAAGGGGCCTCGTACAACAAGATTGCTAATTAATCCTTTCTCGTTGCATAATACCCAGTCTAAGATGGCCTGATCTCTGGTTGGTTCCTCGACATATTGGTCCAGGAAACCATCCCGTAAACACTCCAGGAATTCCTCCTCCACAGTATTGTTACTAATTTGGTTGGCCCAATCTATATGTAGGTTAAAGTCACCCATGATGACTGCTGTGCCCTTATTGCACGCTTCTTTAATTTCCCTTTTAATGCCATCCCCAACCTCCGCCTTACTGTTGGGAGGTCTATATAACACTCCCACTAATGTTTTTTTCCCCTTAGTATTTCTCAATTCTACCCATACAGATTCCACATCATCAGAGCTAATATCCTTCATTACAATTGTATTAATCCCTTCTTTAACCAGTAATGCTACCCCACCTCCCTTTCCTTTTTGCCTATCTTTCCTGAATATCGAATACCCCTGGATGTTGAGTTCCCAGTCTTGGCCATCCTTGAGCCACGTTTCCGTAATCCCAACCAAATCATATTTGTTTACCTCTATTTGCACAGCCAATTCATCCACCTTATTACAAATGCTCCTCGCATTAAGACACAAAGCCTTCAGGCTTGTTTTTTTAATGCTCTTAGACCTATTAGAATTATTATTTACTGTGGCCATGTTTGATTTAAACCGTTGATTTCTCTGACTGCCACTTTTGTTTTTCTCAATTCCTATCTTTTGCTTTTATCCCTGTTTCCCTTTCCTCTGTCTCCCTGCTCAGGTTCCCAACCCCCTGCCATTTTAGTTTAAACCCCCCTGAACAGTGCCAGCAAACCTCCCCACAAGGATATTTGTCCCGCTCGTGTTCAGGTGCAACCCGTCCGACTTGTACAAGTCCCACCTTCCCCAGAAGCAGGCCCAGTGATCCAGGAAACTAAAGCCCTCCCTCCTGCACCAACTCTTTAGCCACGCATTCATCTGCTCTATCCTCCTATTCCTATACTCACTAGCACGTGGCACCGGGAGTAATCCAGAGATTACAACCTTTGCGGTCCTGCTCTTTAATCTGCTACCTAGCTCCCTAAATTCTTGCTGTAGGACCTCATCCCTCTTCCTACCCATGTCATTGGTCCCAATGTGAACCACGATCTCTGACTGTTCACCCTCCCCCTTCAGTTCAGTGACATCCTTGACCCTGGCACCAGGGAGGCAACAAACCATCCTGGAGTCACGTCTACGGCCACAGAAACGCCTATCTGTTCCCCTTACGATAGAATCCCCTACCACTATTGCTCTCCCACTCTTTTTCCTCCCTTCCTGAGCAGCAGAAGCACCCCTGGTGCCGGGAAGTTGGCTGCTGCTGCCTTCCTCTGGTAAGTCATCCCCCTCAACAGTATCCAAATTTGTATACCTGTTTGAGAGGGGGATGGCCACAGGGGTCCCCTCCACTACCTGCCTGCCTCTACTGCTCTGCCTGATGGTCACCCATTTCCCTTCTGCCTGTGCAGCCCTTACCTGTGGTGTGACCACCTCATCAAATGTGTTATCCACGACCCTCTCAGCATCGTGAATGCTCCAAAGCCCATCCATCCGCAGCTCCAGCGCCGCAATGCGGTCTGCTAGTAGCCGCAGCTGGATGCATTTCTGGCACACGTGGTCATCAGGGACACCGGCAGTGTCCCTGAATTCCCACATAGAGCAAGAGGAGCATAACACGGGGCTGGGCTCTCCTGGCATGACTTACCCTTTAATTAATTTAAATTAATTCACTATCACTACCACTTCTTCTCTCTGCTCTACTTATTGGCACAGTGTCCTGGTGTGTTCTCACATTCCAAGCTGCTGTATTTAAGTGTTTGGTTCTGTTACTGTTTCGACCACTTATGTGGGATTCCGGTCAGCTGCATGTGTGCAGGTCCCAACTACAGCTTCCAGTGAATCCACACCTGATGCTTTGCCGCTAGCCCATCGTCGCCGGACTTTGAGAATTGGCGTGGTGTTTTGGGAATGAAAATGGTCCCAACGCATGGATTGTGTTATAGTGAGGAAGGCTTGCGCAGAGTGTGCCTCGCTCTCTCTTTGGGTTTATGTGAATCAAAGTGAAGTCATCACAATTTATTTCCAATGTTTCCATTTCTTATCAAGGTGTAATTATTCCTGTGTTGTAAGGGGGAGTGAGCTGAATGCAACCCGTTCCGTTTTGTGTACAAAGTAAGGTTAGAAATTTCAGATACATCAAAGAACATAATTAAAATATAAATACATTCAATGCAAAAAATATGAAATACTTGCAGGCTTCTTCTTGAAAGATTACTATAAACATCATCATAAAATATCTGAAGCAGTTGGTACAATGAGTTTGGAGCTGTACAATTAAAACACTAAAAATGCCTTGGGGCTTCGGCTGAATAATAATGCAACTTTTTTTTTATTGTGTTCGGACCCTCAGAGAATTCAAGGGTAATTTTTTAGAATGGAAGTCCCTGTCTTTATATAGGGCTGCATCGTGCAGAAAGAACCAATTCACGTCAAATCATCAGCGCATCAATCAGCACAGGATATAATCACAAGGATTGGAAATGCGAAATTATTCCTTATAGACGTCAGAAGCGGTGCAAAGTTCAATGTATTTATAACGACATATAAGCTCTTCAAGGCGTCTGGAGATACTTGCCAGAACGGCTCATCGCGGCGGTGCTCCTTTTTACTCTTGACGCTTGATTGTGGGTGGGAGCATGGCTGCTTAATGACAAGGGATGGACGGTGTGCGGACCAACTCCGAGCTGTCAGTCTGAAGATCCGCTCTCAGGGACTGAGAATAAACTACTGACTGACCTCCAAACTCAATTATAAAGAAAAACACCGTTTCTGCTTAATCGAGTGCAGTAAGTAGATTTCCCTTCTATCCAGGGCTCCGAGTAATACACTCGCAGCATAGACCTGTTACATTGCTAAATGATGGAACAAAACTTTGCGGCTTCGGAAAAAACTCTGAAATCTTCAGCCTGTGCAGTTTTGTACGTTTTCTTATCAATCGTAGGTCTTTACAATATCTTTTAAAGTAAAACAGTTTTACCCTATTAAGAGTAAAGCTTCTTTTTTGCAATAAAATGATATGGAAACTAAATACCGCTAATAATATGCAGTAAAGATTTTCAAGTTGTAAGATATCGCGCTGTTACTGTCTAATAAGAAAAGTGACAAAGTTGACAGTTTAAAAGTGATGAAAGCTTAGTTTTGCAATGCCTGCATTTATTGACGTGTTCATCTCCATTCGCCCTTAAGGAGGAAACAGCAATACAACGTTCACCGAGAGAAGAACAATTCCCCAGAAACTGTTCGCAAATGGAGTCCCTGAAAAATCGGAGCCCGTTTCTCCAAACTATCTCCCAATACTTGTGCAACATGAGCTATCAACAGCAGAACCTCACCTGGAATGGTACTGTCCCAGAGGACTATGTTATGACCAAAGAAGAGCTACTGCTTCAATACCTGGGTCCGAGGACATCCACCTTTTTCACGCCGGTCTGTATTACCTATCTCTGCATCTTTGTGGTAGGTGCGCTCGGGAATGCCTTAACCTGCATCGTTATAGCGAAACACAAGGTTATGAGAACGCCTACCAATTATTATTTATTCAGCTTGGCAATTTCGGATCTGCTGGTCCTGATTTTGGGCATGCCGTTGGAACTTTATGAAATGTGGAGGAACTACCCGTTTCTCCTCGGTCAAGTAGGCTGTCACTTTAAAACGCTCCTTTTTGAGACTGTTTGCTTTGCCTCGATATTAAACGTGACGGCCCTCAGTGTGGAGAGGTACATCGCGGTTGTGCATCCCCTTAAAGCAAAGTTTGTTGTTACCAGAACTCATGCCAAACGTGTTATATTAGCGGTTTGGGTGATCTCTGTTTGCTCGGCCATTCCCAACACTAGCCTGCATGGTATCTATTACCTGAGTACACCATTTGGGGAACACATTGAAGAGTCCGCTATCTGTGTGCTGCTAAAGCCGGCCTGGATATATAATCTCATCATTCAGATCACCACGGTGCTTTTTTTCTTCGCCCCGATGATCACCATAAGTATGTTGTACTTACTGATCGGCTTGCAATTGAAACGAGAGAAGGCATTTTCCGAGTTCAAGCCTGGGGTGGGAAACGGCAATTACCAGAGTGCCCGAATGCAACAAGAAAAGGCCAGGAGGCGCCAAGTCACCAAAATGCTGTGTAAGTTTGATTCAAAAGAGCTCCACGCATCGAATAACTCGGATCTGATCTCCCCCACCCCTATCTGTTAATACGAAAAAAGCAAGCCATTTGGAAGAATTCAATTCCTTTTCTTTTACTCAGTTTTCAGTTTTAAAGATAAAATGTGATTATAAATGAATGTCTATTACCTCACCTCTAGCATTGTGGAGTAACTTCTATGAAAAATAGATAAGCAACATTTTGTTGGGGCATTATGGTCCTAATTAATTAATTAGTTGCTACCATTAGGAATTTATGAAGCATTTTTTCGGTGTGAAAATGAAATGTTGTTTCTACATTATTCATAAAGATGACTCCACATTGCGACAGGTGGGATAATACTGACCTGTATTTATAATATTAAGTTCTTTCTTTAACACTAAATATAAGGTTGTTGAGTAACATCCCAAGTAACAATGAAAGGATTTTCATACAGACAGTAAACAAAGAGTGAACAAAAGTATTGGTCCACTTAAAATGGTACTGGGCAGCTGGAACATTGAGGCAAAGGTTACAGTTATGGATACTGATGTCTTTGGTATCTGTACAGCACGTTGCTCAATTGGGAGATTCAAGTTATATTGTCAACTGCATCTCACACTGACCTTAGCAACACAAGAATTCTGTACAAGTGTATTTCGATTTGTACGTACAGCTCCATTCCCTGGGTGGCTATCAATAATGTTAGGAGAGCAGGGGTGGCAGTTTTATTAAGTTTATACACTCATTTCATTGACCTAGAAGGTCAGTGGGCTATCTTTAAATTACAGCATCACACCAGGCTGAAATGATACTGCATCCAGTGTGAGCTCTTAAGTGGTGTGAGACTTAGACTTTCTGCTGCTGCGTTGCCGTAACTTCATCGGCAGGTAAACGGGGTTCCAGCCGCACTTCCGACAAAGCTATGGCGATGCAGCAGCAGAAAGTCCAAGGAAATTCAACATGCATCAGAGGTGGGTTTCATACCATTCATTTCAGTGTACTCGGGAATCCGATTGTTGAAATGACTCACAAATTATATAGCCACGTTCGCATAGATGAGCAGCTGAAACGACTTTGTGTTGGTGCAGGAGTGTTAGTATAACTGCATCCAGTTATTAGATAGCTGTTTCTTATCAGACTTTCCTGAAGACGAGAGCAAAAGCTGCCTAAGCTAGCTTTCAAAGTTTCAGAAACAGAAGAGGAGGACTATGCAATATCTAACTAACATATGTTTATTGAAAGGCTGAAATTAGTGAAGCTTTATCTGACATTTTTGTAAATTTGCTAAATTCAGGAGAGAGTCCTAAGGATTGGAATGTAACTCAATAGGACTTCATTAATTAAACAAATGTATCAGAAAAAAATACCTGAAAAGTATTGATGAATATGTATAATATTTGCTGTAAAATCTTAATAAATTTACTAGGTAAGTAGTTGGGATAGTATGACTTGTTAACTGGAAAAGATTAGAGAAGAGATTTTTAAGCACGGGCAGGGAGGAGGGGAGGAAAGAACAAAGGGAAGATCTGTGATAGGGTGGAAGGCAGGAGAGATTGACTGACAAAAGGGATGGTGGTGCAAGGCAAAAGGAGCAGTAATGGGACAAGTTAAGAAACAAAAGTTGACTCTAGATGAGGTGTGAGTGATGATTTCAGCATCATTAACAGCTAACATGTGAGAAAACAAGAGTAAAAAATATAAAGAAATACAGGTTATAGTCTGAAATTGTTGAGCTCGATGTTAAGTCCAGAAGGCTGTAAAGTGCCTAATCGAAAGATGAGGTGCTGTTCCTCGAGCTTACGTTGAGCTTCGTTGGAACAGTGTAAGAGGCCAAGGACGGAGAGATCAGAGTGGGAGTGGAGGGGAGAATGAAAGTGACAGGTGACCGGAAGCTCGGGGTCACGCTTGCGGACTGAACGGAGGTGTTCCGCAAAGTGGTCACCCAATCTGCGTTTGGTCTCCCCAGTGTAGTGGAGACCGCATCGTGAACAGTGAATACAGTAACTAAATTGTAAGAAGTACAAGTAAATCGCTGTTTCACCTGGAAGGAATGTTTGGGGTCCTGGATGGTGGGAAGGGAGGAGGTAAAAGGGCAGGCCTCGATGCTGCCTGACCTGCTGAGCATTTTCTGTTGTTATTTCAGATCTCCAGCATCCACAGTATTTTGCTATTGCATCATCTTTAAGTAATGTGTGTTGTGCCAATCGGGAACTTGGCAAAAAAAGGAGGATATGCTGTTCATGCACTTTAGATTAAGTGCTTTGTTCAAGCAATTGTTTATATATGAAATGTATTTATGTTACTAATGAAGTACAATATAGAAGCGGATACCTGTGCCTTGAAATTAGACTCTTCAAGTATAGAATATTTAAGACATTTTAATGGATTCCTTTGACTACTATTTTAATGGAGGCACTCAACCTTGTTTTGATGCTGCAGTTAAAATAAGGACAATGACATTTTTTACCAACACATTCATCTTTCATATGCTAATATTCAAAGAAATTAGTTTCAAAGCTCTAATACAAAAGTAAAGTACTGCAGATGCTGGAAATCTGAAATAAAAACAGAAAATGCTGGAAATACTCAGCAGGTCAGGCAGCATCTGTGGAGAGAAAGACAGAGTTAATGGCTGGAATATCCCCCCCAAAATAACAGGTGGGTTTGGAGCGTGAGGGCAGTTAAATTGTTCAAAATGGGATTCCCAACCTCATCCTGTTTTAACGGAGGTGGGGCGGGTGACCAACCCACTCCAAGGGGATGTAACGTCAATTTAAATATTACAATGAGGCTGGAAGCCTCTTTTTTCACCTCCATTTTGAATTTAACTGCATATGGACAGGTTTCACATGATTCATGAAACCCAGCAATTAAAGCGAGGCGAGGACTACTGGATCCAGAAGGTAAGTGGCTTTATACCTACCTCCTCGATCCAGGGTCCCTACCTAACTCACCACCTGCGATTGTAGACCTCACCACCAGGCCTCCGATCACCTCCCCAGGCCTCCGATCCTCACCATGAGGCCTCCCCCACTGATGATGCTGAGGCTGGCCACAATCCTCCGGTGTCCGGCCCCGATCCTCTCTCACCCCCTCCGCTGATCCCGCCACCTCTCCACCGATCCTCCAGCTAAACCCCCCCACCCCCGCCGATCCTCCAGCCGATCCCCCCTCCACCCGCGCTGACCCCAATCCCTGGCCGCCGCCTAGATCCCCGACCAACTCCCCCCTGCTCCTCGACCGAGCCCCGCGATCCCCGACAACCCCACAATCCCTGACCTAGCCCCCCGCGAACCCCGACCGATCCCCCTCTCCCCCACCCCATCCTTCCCCTGAACTGAACCCTCACTCTCTCTCTGCAGCTGCAGGCCTACCCGCCCGCAGCCAGCCAGCCTCTCAATTTGGCTGGCTGCGGGCGGGAAACCGAGGCCTCACGTGCAAATCAGGCCCTGTCGTTAAAGTCGGCAGGGCCTGTGGGAACCTGGCCTCCTGGGTTTCCCGCCCGCCTACCTGCAGGTAAATCCGGCCAACGTTTCAGGTCCATGACCTTTAACCAGAACTCAGTTTCAAAGATCTGATACAACAGCTGTTATACTTATTGTGACACTGTGCCTGAAAGCCAGATATCCATGGTGAAATGTATTATCACATGGTTTAGTATGAGCATGCTCAGTTCGCTCTGACCTAGTAAAGCAAGCACATGAACTAGCAACTTATCATTTCTCTGTCCTTCATTTGTTCTATCCACATATATCACTAGGAAACATGGCATTAGCACCTGCTTAATGCGTGCAGGAAGTGCAGTCTGAGTGATATTACTGTTATCTCCTGTTGCAGCCGGGAAGGAACGAGAAGCAAAGACGTTGAGAGCTGCAGTGACCTTGATTGCAACAGGCAATGTTGTGCCAGCAGCAGATCTTGTTGCTGGAGGCAATACAACTTTTTGACAGCATCGCTAGAAAAGCACTACTCCTTCGAAAAGTGCAGATACATTGTGCCGGGCCTATATACCCTACATAGGAACATAGGAACAGGAGTAAGCCATTCAGTCCCTCGAGCTTGTTCTGCCATTCAGTTAGATCATAGCTGGTCTGTTTCTTAACTCCATCTACCCGCCTTGGTTCCATAACCCTTAATACCCTTGCCTAATATAAATGCTCCCTTGTTCTGGACTCCCCCACCAGAGGAAATAGTTTCCATGTACCCTAGCAAATCCTTTAATCATCTTAAACACCTCAATTAGTGATGTGCCAAATAACTGCCTGAATACATGAGGTTAAAACTTAAAACTAAAGGCTTTTATTAAGTAAGAACATGGCATCAAGTTAACACAGGGCAACCATCATTCATCACCGACCCAGCCCTTGGTAGAACATTCCAGAAGAGGGGCGGGGCTAGGGAGGAGCATTAGTGGTTACACCGGTGGAACATTCCAGACATTAACAAGTACAACAACAACAATACAAATGCCAGAACACAGAGTTATTTCATCACAATTAGATCACCCCTTAATCTTCTACATTCAAGGGAATACAAGCCTAATCTATGCAACCTGTCCTCATAATTTTACCCTTTTAGCCCCAGTATCATTCTGGTGAATCTGCGATGTACCCCCTCCAGGGCCACTAAATCCTTACTAAGGTGCAATGCCCAGAACTGAATGCAATATTCAGATAGGATATAACTAGAGCTCTGTAAAGCTATAATACAACTTCCACCCCTTTGTATTGCTGTTGGAAGGGTCTGGATTGCTATGAGCACACCTCCTTCTGTCTGGCCTTCCTGTAACTGCAACTGCAGCTCTATTTGTTCCTTCTACAAGTAATTCTCTTCCTCTAGCCAGAGTCAAATTGCTTGAAGCATCCCCATTTAGAAAAGGGTACATTGCCAGAAGCCACTAAATATCTCAGCAGTTTGTACAAGCACTTTAAAATCATCTGAATACCCAACAACCATTGTAAACAACCTCAGCAAAATGTCTCCCAAATGTTTGCAGTGTCTTAAATGAAAGCAGCTGGGTATCCCTTTAAATAGTGCTGGAAATGGCCGCCTCTTGACTTGTACTGCCCATGTTTTAATGTAGTTGGATGTTACTTTTGATCAGTGAAACATTTTTGGTTTTGGTTATTTTGAGCATTTAGTTGCAGCACTACAAAACTGTCGCATTTTTTACCTTTTTGCACTAATGATTGCATTTTCTTCATTGCAGTTGTTCTGGTGATTGTGTTTGGAATCTGCTGGGCACCTTTCCACACAGATCGCTTAATGTGGATTCTGATAAGCAACTGGACGGGGGAATTGCACAGGTTGTATCAGTATGTACATATTGTCTCGGGCGTGTTTTTCTATTTTAGCTCAGCGATCAATCCTATCCTCTATAACCTCATGTCCACTCGATTCAGAGAGATGTTTAAAGACGTGATGTGTAGGCGAAAATTCCAAAGTTCCAAACCTAGATGGTATTCTGCAAGTGTAACCAGGATGACAACCCGCAGTACAGTGGTGGAATCCAGTCCGTGTAATGGAATACCATTGTCTGATATTGAAGACTATGAGTAGTATCTTGAATATGGAAATGTGGGTGAAAGTTAAACTACAGTTACTTCATTATGTTACATTATGGCTACTGTACCATGTTTTTGTGGATTATGTGGGCACTTAAAATGGTTGATTTTATTCACACTGTGTACCATGAATTTAACTGTGATAACGTTCAATGAGTTTTCACTTATAAATCTAATGAAATGTGCAATATATTTCCAAAGTTTCCCTCCTTAGGCCTTTCTTCTACCATTATTCTACTCTCTTTACCTGGAAGGATAACAACTTGCATGAATATAAAGTCTTCATACATCCCTGCAGGCCTTGCTGTAAGATGTTGCTCAGGCCTCTGACAGCTTCCTGACTCGCTGCTCCTTGGAGGTAGGTGATTTGGGCCCTATAGCCACTATGGACAGGATAAGGATGCCTGCAAGCAACCCTGTTGCATTGCACACTACTTCCGCTCTTTCGAGTGAAAATGGCATTGGAGTTCTATTGACGTCATAGGACCCTGATTTAAATACTTTAATGAGGCTATGGCCTGCTTTATGGCAGGTGATTTTCGCAGCGCTACTGCTCCATGCTTCCCACAGGCAGTTACAGTTGCTATAGCTCTCTCTGATTGCTTGGAGGTTTTGGGGGTGAAATTGGTTTAGCCAGTAGCACGAAACACACTCATAATGAATCAAAAGCCTATTTTACAACCTTCAAATTTTGAAATTGTGCCCTGTACACCCAAGTCCAAGCCATTAATAAAAATCAAGAAAAGCAGTAGTCCTAGTACCGGCCCCTGGGGAACACCACCTTCCTCCAGTCCGAAAAACAACCGTTCACCTCTTTACTCTCTGTTTCCTGTCACTTAGCCAATTTCCTATCCATGCTGCCACTGTCCCTTTTATACCATGGGCTTCAACTTTGCTGGCAAGCCTATTATGTGGCACTTTATCAAATGCCTTTTGGAAGTCAATGTACACTACATCAACCGCATTGGTCTCATCAACCCTCTCTGTTACCTCATCAAAACACTCAATCAAGTTAGTTAAACTTGATTTACCTTTAACAAATCCATGCTGGCTTCCCTTAATTAATCCACACTTGTCCAAGTGACTGTTAATTTTGTCCTGGATTATTGTTTATAAAAGTTTCCCCACCACCGAGGTTAAACTGACTGGCCTGTAGTTGCTGAGCTTATCTTTTTGAACAAGGCTGTAACATTTGCAATTTTCCTGTCCTCTGGCACCACTCCCATATCTAAGGCAGATTGGAAGATTATGGCCAGTTCCTCCGTAATTTCCACCTTAACTTCCCTCAGCATCCTAGGATGCATCACATCCGGTCCTAGTGACTTGTCTACTTTAAGTACAGCCAGCCTTTCTAGTACCTCTTTATCAATTTTTATCCCATCCAGTATCTCAACTACCTCCTCTTTCACTATGACTTTGACAGCATCTTCTTCCTTGGTAAAGACAGATGCAAAGTACTCATTTAGTACCTCAGCCTTGTCCTCTGCCTCAGTGCGTACGTCTCCTTTTTGGTCTCTAATCGGCCCCAGCTCTCCTCTTACTACCCGTTTACTATTTATATGCCTATAGAAGACTTTTGGATTCCCTTTTATGTTAGCTGCCAATCTATTCTCATACTCTCTCTTTGCCTCTCTTATTTTCTTTTTCACTTCCCCTCTGAACTTTCTATATTCAGCCTGGTTGTCACTTGTATTCTCAACCTGACATCTGTCATAAGCTCCCTTTTTCTGTTTCATCTTACTCTCTATCTCTTTTGTCATCCATGGAGCTTTGACTTTAACCATCTCCTCTTTAAAGGCAGCCCATTGTTCAATTACAGTTTTGCCTGCCAATCTTGGTTTCCTATTTACCTGGGCCAGATCTGTTCTCAACCCACTGAAATTGGCCTTCCTCCAATTAAGTATTTTTACTCTAAATTGCTCCCTGTCCTTTTCCATAACTAATCTAAACCTTATGATACTATGCTTACTGTTCCGAAATGTTCCCCTACCAACACTTGCTCCACCTGACCCACCATCAAGGAGCCCTAGTAAAACTGAAGTCAATGGGAATCAGGGAGAAATCTCTCCACTGGTTGGAGTCATACCTAGCACAAAGGAAGATGGTTGTAGTTGTTGGAGGACAATCATCTCAGCCCCAGGATATCACTGCAGGATTTCCTCAGTACAGTGTCCTAGGCCCAACCATCTTCAACTGCTTCATCAATGAACTTCCCTTCATCATAAGGTCAGAAGTGGGGATGTTCGCTGATGATTGCACAGTGTTCAGTTCCATTAGCAACTCTTCAGGTAATGAAGCAGTCCATGCCCGCATGCAACAAGACCTGGCTGACATTCAGGCTTGCGCTGATAAGTGGCAAGTAACATTCACGCCACACAAGTGCCCGGCAATGACTATCTCCAATAAGCGAGAGTCTAACCACCGCCCCTTGCCATTCAACGGCATTACCATCGCTGAATCCCTCACCAGCAACATCTTGGGATTACCATTGACCAGAATCTTAACTGGACCAGCCATATAAATAGTCTGGCTACAAGAGCAGGTCAGAGGCTGGGTATTCTGTGGCGTGTGTCTCACCTCCTGAATACCCAAAACCTTTCCACCATCTACAAGGCACAAGTCAGGAGTGTGATGGAATACAGTCCACTTGTCTGGACGAGGGCAGCTCCAACAACACTTAAGAAGCTTGACACCATCCAGGACAAAGCAGCCCACTTGATTGGCACCCCATCTACCACCTTAAACATTCACTCCCTCCACCACTGGTGCACTGTGGCTGCAGTGTGTACCATCTACAAGTTGCACTGCAGCAACTCGCCAAGGCTTCTTCGGCAGCACCTCCCAAACCTGCAACCTCAACCACCTAGAAGGACAAGGGCATCAGGCACAGGGGAACACCATCACCTGCAAGTTCCCCTCCAAGTTACACACCATCCTGACCTGGAAATATATCGCTGTTCCTTCATCGTCGCTGGGCCAAAATCCTGGAACTCCCTCCCTAACAGCACTGTGGGAGTACCTTCACCACACGGACTGCAGCGGTTCTAGAAGGCAGCTCACCATCACCTTCTCAAGGGCAATTAGGGATGGGCAATAAATGCTGGCCTTGCCAGCGACACCCACATCCCAGGACAAATTTTTAAAAAAAACTCATTCCCCAAAACCATATCCAGCAATGTCTCCTTCCTCATTGGGCCAGAAACGTACTGATCAAGAAAGTTCTCCTGAACACACTTCAGAAATTCTTCCCCCTCTCTGCCCTTTACACTATTACTATCCCAGTCTATATTGAGATAGTTGAAGTCCCCCATTATCACTACTCTATAGTTCTTGTACCTCTCTGTAATTTCCCTGCAAATTTGCTCCTCCATATCCTTCCCATTAGTTGGTGGACTATAGAATACACCTAATAGTGTAATGGCACCTCTATTGTTTCTTAACTCTAACAAAATAGATTCTGTCCTTGACCCCACCAGGATATCCTCTCTCTCCAGCACACTAACATTCTCCTTAACCATTACGTGTCACCCCACCTCCTATCTTTCTGGAATATTATGATTTCTCTGCAGCTGACAGCAGTCTGAGGTTTAAATGGAAAGGATTGTAAATACTCTAATGATAGAACTGACTTTACTATTAGAGTTTGGTTCCTCTTGAATAAGTTGTTTATTTGTTAGTGAGTTATTAGTAATGCTGTACTAATTGCAAATCTTTGTTCATTAGTTGTTGGTAATGTCCCAACAAAAATGTGTTTAAATATGCCTACAACAAGGATATTTTCATTTACCCCCAAAAAGAATTCTGTTTTGTTTAGGGTATGGTAACCGTGACAATTTGTATCTGTATTTATTTTTGTTACATTTATCATATTGTACACTCTTCAAGAATAATGTTTCGTTGAATATTAATGTTATCGAGCTTCGTAAAAATGATCCTTTTTTCAGACTGTAAACTCTTGACAACGATTGTATTGAGTTGTACCTGTCTCCTAGTTATATGCAGTCTGATAACACATGCAGAAAGCTGCTTGGCTTGTTTCATAATAAAATATCGGTATTGCTGTTTGGTTTCTGTGATGTGAACTTTCTAAAACCTTGTCTTGTTTCCAAACGTACAAACGTGAATTGTCACCATGTCTCAGTGCCTTTAAGTAAAGTGAAGGATGTTTAAAATAATCACAGCGTGAAGAGTTTTTATTAAACAGGGCTGCACAATAACCATTACCTATAATTAGTAAATAAAGTCTTTAGATGGGAAAATGCTGAGAGTGTGGTGAGGTACAAGAGAACACAGTAAACAGTCAGAGGAGCTGGTGGACAGTAATTAACTCATTTAGGAAGGATTTCCTCTGTCCACTTAGTGTAGCAAAATCGTAAACACGTTTCTAAAGAATACATTGACAAGTTTACTAGTGCACAACAAAATTCCTTTCCCCTTTTCACTTAGGGATTTAATAATGCTGCAAGGTAACTGTCTATGATGAATAGAAAGGAGAAGAAAAAGAAAGACTGACATTTATATAATGGCTTTCACAACCTCAGGACTTCCCAAAGTGCTTTACAGTCAATCAAGTATTTTTGAAGTGTAGTCACTGTCGTAATGTAAGAAATGTAGCAGTCAATTTGTACACAGCAAGCTCCCATCAAACAGCAATGAAATAAGTGACCAGATCATTTGTTTTAGGTGTTGGTTGAGGGACAAATGTAGACCAGGACAGTGGGAGAGCTCCCCTGCTCTTCTTTGAAGTGCTGTGGGATCTTTTACGTCTATCCGCAGTATAACTCTTTCACAGAAGCACCATCAGAAATTCCAGCACTTTTAGGAGCTGAACCATAATATACCCAGCCACCAGGTATGACTCCCTGGTAACCAGCATTGTTTTCGAAAAAAAATTCCAGGGCTGCTGCAAGGGCCTGCAGTGACACGCCAGTCAATGGGATGCTACTTGTGCTGCTAATGGTGCAGGTACGTGCTCAAAATATCTAATAACCTGCCAACAAGGCCAGGGACATCAGCAGTGGGTGGACTAAGTTCCACTCTACCTCAGATCTACCCTCCTCACAAATTCCAGGACCACAATTTAGGATAATAGCGATGCTGAGGTACCACCTCTTATAGAATAAAAAACAATGCCATTATGATATTTTGGATGTTGTATAAATTAACTTTGCGAACTCAATATTATTTTATATGGATGTACATCTTACTATAAATAGCACAGAACACTGAGCTAAAAAGGTCGCCACAGCAACGAGATGAATCGTGCTTTATTCTGAGAGACACTCAAATTCAAACTTGAATCATCTCCCCTGGAAATGGTATGTGTATCCAAGTGGAGTCTTAATTAAAGGGAAAAAAATGTGGCTGTGCAAACACGTGATTTGTACGTAATGTACTGCTTTGAATAAATAGAGCCATAAAAAATAATTGAAGCACACAACAAATTACCTGCTGTATCCATTTATATGACCTATTTTGACTGTTATGAAGACATAAAACCCATTATTACTGATAAGCATAGTCAACATTTGTTAAAAAGTCTTTTGACTGATGTATTCCTGCACAGCCATTGTGGATTCCTTACTCTTGCCACTTTTGCTTACGATTTATCCTCCAAACCCATTTTAGAACTGAAAGTTTCCCCACATAAAGAATTACGCATCTATATCTATGTATCTTATTAAAAATCAGAGCCTACAAACTGGACTGCACTCCGCCCATTTTATCAGCATAAAACGAGCACCAAAGGGTCCAATATGTTGGGTGACATGCGCAAGCTCATTCCGCACTGGAAGTGCCCACTTTCCCCCTCCCCCCCCCCCCCCACCGCCGTCCCCGCCATATTGGTATTGGCTCCTCCAGAGGTAGCCAGGGCGTTTGCCTGAAACAGGTGTTATTCCTTTTTGCATATGCAAATATGGGGCCTAATGTCTGTTTGAGGCCGCTTTTGCAAAATTGGATTGTGCATGACCGCAGCATTGAATCATAGAATGATACAGCACAGAGGAGGCCATTTGGCCCATTGTGACTGTGCTGGCTGTTTGGTAGAGCTATCCAATTAATCCCACTCCCCTGCTCTTTACTCATAGCCCTGTAATGTTTTTCCCTTTAAGTATTTATCCAATTCCCTTTTGAATGCTACTGTTGAGGCTGCTTCCACCACCCTTTTGGGCAGTGCATTCCAGATCACAACAACTTGCTGCATAAAAAAATCTTTCCTCATGTCGCCTCTGGTTCTTTTGCCAAGGACCTTAAATCTGTGTCTTCTGGTTACCGATCCTGCTACCACTGAAACAGTTTATCCTTATTTACTCTATCAAAACCCTTCATGTTTTTGAACAACTCTCTCACATCTCCTCTTAACCGCTGTGCATGCAGTGGTCAGTTTATTCAGGCACTTGACAACCAAAGCAGCAGTCCTTAAAGGGACCACTGGAGGCTGCCAGTTTGCTGAAAGGTAAGTTATAATTTCGTTACTTACCGTATTGAGGAGCAGGCTCACATTAATTCCTGAGTTGCTGCCAGCCACTGCTCCCCCCACTCCCCTCCCAATTGTCTCCCGTCTCCCAGACTCCCATTACTGGGACCAGTGAGCTGCCTCTGGGACCACGACTGTAACTGATAAGCAAATCAGGCTGGTGGACCAATTGCCGGGGACCTGCCACCGGTCTAATTAGGCATCTGCAGCAATCCAATTTCTCGGCTCATGTGTCTACACACACCTCCTAGATTGACACAGAAGTGAAACAAAAAGTTATTTGAAGAAAAGTTAGGGAACCAATTTTTGAAGCTTTATTTCGGTGTATTGAGAGTTGTTTTTCAAACAAAGAGCTGGATTTTCATTGAGGAGACGGGTAGGAGGCGGGACTACAACTTTCGGGGTTGTAGTCCCGCCTCCATCGAGTTCTAGCCAACCCACGCGATTTTGACTTGATTGACCTTGTTGAGCCTGTCCAGTGGGCTCAGCAGGCCAATTAAGGGCCACCCGGCAACAGGTGACGTCACAGATTGATATTTCATCTGTCAAGACCTTTTGACTGATGAAATATCAGCGTTCAACAGCTGTTTGAAGCTGTCAAACACTGACAATCTGTACTACAAGTTAATTCCTTCCTCTCAGGATCATTTAGAGATCTCTCTGGAACAGAAAGCTGAATGCTGCAATTTTTGACAGCTCGTGACCACTCTGCTTTCTGAGCCGGTGAGATGAGGGACTCCTGAGACCTGAAGGAAGGAAGGCTGTAAAGGTAAGTAAAACTTCTTTAAACACTTTAAACACACCAAACACACTTACCTCTGCACTCATGCACCCATCTCTCACCTGAACACTGACATCTCGAACCCTCCAAGTCCTTCAGCCCGACGGCCCGCCTCGCTAATTTGGCGTGGTTTGGAGCCATTGAGAATCCCACACTTTAGGGATAAAAATAGGGATTAGGCTAAAAACTGCCTGTTAACTACCTGTTAACAGGCAGTTAATTGGCACTAATCCCCTTCCCGCCTCGGGGAGGTGGGTCCCAGTGCGGGTCGGGAACCCGCCTCCTTTGAAACTGGCATGGAGGCGGGTTGGGGGCGGGATGGGTTTGTGCCCCCCGATTTCGGGATTTTAACACCCACACACCTCCAATCCCGCCTCCACGGCCCAATGAAAATCCTGCCCTATGTGTGTGAGAAAGAATTAAAATAATGTTTGTCGCAACTTGTGTATTCTATCAATGTCAGAAATATATTAAGCTGAGAGAGAGGGACGGTGGAGTTGATTTTTGTTGCCATTTTGGGGCAGAAACAGGACAGCAGCGCTTCACAAATGACAAGGATGGGCCTACTGCTCCCTTCTCGATCTGACTGCCAGCATTTCCATAGGGGCCTTTACATAGGGTGACTCAGACTCCGGCCTGTTTCAAGCAGAAAGCTACTCACAATATGCAAATCAGGGTCCTAAGCCAGTATCGGACCCTGATGCAATTTTGAGATACTAATTGTGGAGCATGCACAGTGCATGTACCTTGCATTGGTATTAGGTGTTGAGTGATCTAACCAGTGATCTTTTTAAAGGAAATAAACAGCAAGTGAAAGAGGGAGAGAGGCCTGCATTTTCTTCTGGGCAATATCGCTGCCATAGATCAGTCGGGATAGGATTTCCACTCACTGCCCCAACCCTGCTGTTATTCCCCAGTCATTTTCCTGGGTTGTGTGAGATACAGTCTCCTAGCAGTTGTATTGATTTCTTTGTGGGTTCAATGACGAGACATTTATGAAAGAGAATGGCCTAGAAATTCAGTTTTGGCGCAGCGAGGGCTTTAGCGCCGGAAGTTAGTGCCGGCGCTAAGTCCCCCTGCGCGCGCCAAAAATTCAGTAGCACCGCGCCCAAACGGCTGCCGGCGCTACTGAGGGGTCTCAGCGCCTCAAAACTGGCGCCACGCGCCACATTGCGGCGCTATTCCGGCGCTGCGGTGCCCGCTGCGGTGCGGCAGGCTCGGGAAGTGCAGGCCTCCTCCTTCCATTAAGGAGGAGCTGCCTGCACCCGGCCGCGGCCCGCGATAATCTTTTTAAAAATGAGCCCGGCACCTCGGACAAGTGCCGGGCTTGCTTCTGTTCCGGGGGGGGGGTGGGGGGGGGAAGTCCGGGGAGGGAGCTGCGGCCAGGCGGCCGGCGGGAAAGCGGCCGGCCGCCGCGGGGCCTTTAATGCGCCGGTGCAAAGTTCTGTAAGGCACCTCTGCCAGAACGTTGCTTGCGGCTGCCACGGGCGAGGCGGCCGCAACTCAATTTCCGAGTTCGGGCGGGTTACCATGGCAACCGGGACGCTGCGCACACCGATGACGTCATCGGTGCCGGCGCAGCGCTACCGGCCTAACGCCGATTTAGGGCCCCTGTCAATTTCTAAACTGGCCATAACTTCGGGGACAGGCCCTCTAGCGCCTCAAAAGCGGCGCTAAGGCCAGTGAATTTCTAGGCCAATGTCTTTTAATCTAAAGTCTGTTCAACTCTTTATACAGCATTTACAGGAGACATGCTAGTGATGCATCTAGAATGAAACTGAAACTAAACTAAACTGCCTTGCTTGCCTCGGTCACATGCCCTCTGCTGGTCAGGCACAAGCAATCAATACATGCAAACATGCTGGTAAGGCATCATAATCAAACAGGCAAATACCATCTCTATTTGCTGATATCATTACATCTCCTTTTCTTAAAACAAAAGTATTTTACTTTTAACTAACAACATGTTTTCTTTGTATTAATCTGCATTTTAACTGTAACACTTAATGAACTTACATTATCATTATCATGATCAAAGTTTTTTAACCTTGCTTTGTGTGTTCACATGAAATATGTCAATACACTATCACTTGAAGAAAGAATAAGATAACATTACTTCCTTCGATAACAATAGTCCTTAAATTTGCTCAATGAGTCTCTCAGGAGGCTTCATGTGTCTTGAGGATTTTCTGATTGATTGTCCTTGAATCTGAGTTGTTGCCTCAGATGATGGTTTCTCAGCTGTGTGATCAGGTTGTTCAACAGTATCAGTCTCTTGACCTGCTGTGGCTGGTCCCATGAGAAGATCTCGATGATTTCTTCTCAGAACAGCACCCTCATCTGTCTGAATGGTGTATGATCTTGGTTGAACTTCACTCAGGACAGTTCCCTTCTGAGTCCATGTGTTTGTTTTGTCTTTGAACCTTACTTGGTCACCAGTGTGGAGTTCAGGTAGGTTTTGTGTTCCTCTGTCATAGTAGTACTTTTGCTTTTCTTTCTGTTGTTCTTTGAACTTCCTCACTTTCTCCCCCTCTTTTGTTTTCAGGAGGTTCTCCGGGATGGGTAGGTTTGACCTTAGCCGACGTCCCATCAGGAGTTGGGCTGGTGACATACCACACTCGAGTGGCGTTGTGCGGTATACAAGCATGCTCTGGTAGAAGTCAGTTCCACTGTCTTTTGCCTTGTACATCTGTCTTTTCACTGTGTTTGCGGGCTCTCCTGGGTCAACAGCTCTGGACAACGTGTCTGCTGTATACATCAGCTTACCCGGTGTGTACGCAACATTCAGTTCATCATAGACTGTCTCTCCTTCGCTTTCCACAACGAGGACTCTCTTTACCAGGTTCAGTCTCTCACAGGCTTTTAAACCTAGTATGGCTTGCACATCCTTTGGCACCACGATTAATGCTAGCGTGTGCTCTCTGTCCTTGTGTGTTACTTTGACAATGCATCTTCCTTTCACTGGTATATCAGTACCTGAGTATCCTGTCACTTTCACTTTTATTCCATGTATCTTTGGTCTGGGTCTAATTTTCTTAAAATCAGTCTCTGATATCACATTAACTTGTGCTCCAGTATCCAATTTGAATGGAATGCGTATGTCATTCACTTTTAGTGTCAACATCCAGTCTCTTTCTTCTTTTTTGTTTTCAGACACAACATCTACATAGAACTCCTCTATGTCGCTTTCATCTACTGCATGGACCTTGCTTTGTTGCACTTGGTTCTTGCAGCAACGGGCATAATGGTTGTTTTTGTTGCAACAATTGCATGTTTCACCATATGCTGGACACTTTTTTGGTGGATGCTGTGTACCGCATCGACTACATGTCTTTCGATTGTCCCTTTCATTTTCGTTCGCTGGCCACGCCTCTTTTTTCACATTGGCGCTCTTTTTGTTAAACGGTTTATGTCCGTTCATTCTCACTGCATCCACGTTGCAGCTACTGTCACTGAACAGCTCCTTTGCCTGCAACTTCACAGTCTCTGTAGCCCTACACAGTGCTATGGCTTTTCCCAGGTCTAGATCTTGCTCTCTTAGCAGTCTTTCCCTTAGACCATTATCTGGAATACCACACACCAGTCTGTCTTTTATCAGCAAGTCTGTCAGTCCCCCAAATTCACATGTTTTGCTTTGGTTTCTCAGTTCAGTCACATACTGATCAATAGTCTCACCCGTTTTCTGTACACATGTGAAAAATCTGTGCCTCTCAAACGTCACGTTATGTTTAGGTATGCAGTAGGCCTCAAACTGTTCCATTATTTTATCTAGCTTCATTTTGTCTCCATCAGCAGCGAATGTGAAGTTATTATACACCTCCAGCGCTTCATCACCCATGACATGTAAGAACAGTGACGATTTCCTTTTATTACTTTTCTCGTCAGCTCCGATTGCTGATAAATACAACCCCACATGTTGTTTGAACCTCCTCCAATTTTCAGCCACATTACCTGTCAACTGAAGCGTCGCCGGTGGGTGTAAACCTTCCATTTTTTCACTTCGTTAGCTATTCTCCAATGGTAAGCAACGATGTTCTCTTTTGGCTTGCTAATTTGTGGAGAGCTGATTTAACTTCAGATTTTTTCTCTTCATCTCTTTCAATCACTTCTGACACCATGTATTGATTTCTTTGTGGGTTCAATGACGAGACATTTATGAAAGAGAATGTATTTTAATCTAAAGTCTGTTCAACTCTTTATACAGCCTTTACAGGAGACATCATGCTAGTGATGCATCTAGAACGAAACTGAAACTAAACTAAACTGCCTTGCTTGTCTCGGTCACATGCCCTCTGCTGGTCAGGCACAAGCAATCAATACATGCAAACATGCTGGTAAGGCATCATAATCAAACAGGCAAATACCATCTCTATTTGCTGATATCATTACAGCAGTATCACTGTTCTGCAAAGAGAGTGCTCTTTAACAGTTCATCAATCTGATTGGTTAAGGAGATACACTGCGAGTGAGGAAAATCCAATGATGCTGCAACGGAATAAGTAAAGCCTATGAAAAGGAAAATCGTGATTAACAGGCGGATGATCTGGCACCACCCATTTTATGCTCCCACCAAAGTTGAACGTTTCACCCTAAGAGACTACTGTTGTAACAATGTACACTGCATTTTGAGCTTTCTGGAACTAATGGAGCTTAAGATGCTGTGTTGGGAAAGTTAGAATACAGAAAAGCAATGGTGGAATAATCTGGCTGATAGTGTCACAGACTACAGCACTTTGTAAGATATTTTATGTTGTGTTTGTGATGCTGTGATTTTGTAAGCTAACCTGCAATTTCCTGCCTGATGCATCAAACACACTCACCTTGTGCTTGCCTGATAATTGTTTCAAGCTATCCACACACCCTCTCCTAGATTTCTCTTTATTGATATCGGGCCGGAGTTTGCTCTCAGCAGTGAATGAATGGCACTGGCCATTCATTAGACTTGCACTTTTTGTACTGGAACGTACTGTCATTAGAGAGCCAAAATGGTGCAGCGCCTTCTACAGTGGATTTCCTTAACTAATCAGATTGAAGTATTGTTACTGAGCAGCGCAGAGTCTGAACCTGGAAGTGTAAGTTAGAATACTTAATTCAACGTCAAATCATGTAAAGAAAGTGAAATTAGGAGATGGAAAGAAAGATGAGATTAAGAGAGAAATAAAAGAGACAGAAAGAAAAAGTAAAAAAACACATGTTTATTGTTTTTATCTCCAACAATAATTAAAATCTGAAGGAGTGAGACTCCACACTTGTAGAAGTTAATTTTCAGTGCCAGGCAGGTTGTTTGGCAGTAATTAAGACTTAGCACGCCATTAAAAACTTACTTACACTAGAATGGACAAGCCTTAACCTTTTCTGGCGAGTTTAGTGGCTATCTATCATGTAAGCACTGCAACCTCACGCCGTTCCATGTGTTTCATTGCTGAGTCTCTTGGCGAGACACTGTTATCGTGCAGCTTGTGGAGGAGCAGGGCAACTTGGACAGCAACTTTCTGATTTCGGTGTTTAACTGCACATGTACGGTCATCGGAAGTTGCTGTCCGATTTACACTTTAGTAACAGTGAGTGCTGTTATCCTCACCATTATTTCTACAGCAAAATCTGGCCATTCTCTTTGTCTTGGTCTTCCAATCACCTAATGTGGTGGAGCTTATTCTGGCATCTGGAAATGGTGCAGTGACAGGGCCATTTTCAGTTGCACTAAGGATGCAAGCATTGCTTCACAGTAGCACTGTTGCTTTGAGACCTAGAAGAAGTGATAATGGGAATAAAGAGAAAAATCGGAGCAGGTAGGAGACACGTGGGCAGTGAGAGATTAGAAGGAAACCTGAAAAAGAGGCCTAGGCCAGAATTTTACCGGTGCTGAGAGTGTGGGTTCGGAGGTGGGTCCACTGTCAAAATCAAAAAGATTGACGGTGGGTCAGTATCCCGCTGTCAACCCGCCTCCATGTCAGTTTCCCAAGTGTCGGGTCTGTCATTCCTGAACAGACCCGACACCAAGCGGCGAGTCAGCCAATTTAGATAGTTAAAAGCTTGTTAAAAGGTAGTTAAGCAAGATTTTACCATGTACTTACCATTTTACCAGCTTTTCCACAAGTTTCCTGGAGCGCGGGGATCACGTCAGGTAAGTAGGTCGGGTGTTGTGTCAGCATGGAATGATTTACTAACCTGACAGCTGCAAATGGTCTATGAAAGCTCCCATTTCATAGGTCTTCACTTTCCAAGCTCAGAAGCTGTTGCTTACTGCATTTGGAAGTCAGATTGACCTTTATGCAGCTAGCAAGTGTTTGGAGCCAACTCTCTAGCCAGTGTCACCTCATTGGAACAACCTCTCTCACCATTGACAGATCGCTTCTGTCATCTCAACCTCACCTGCCATCTATTCCATCAGCATCGGTGCCCTTGAAAAAATCTCAACTTGGTCCTCAGCATCCCACCACGATCAGCCCCAACACCAGCATCACCGGGCACACCAGCAGCACCAACATCCACACCAACCTTCTCCTCAATCAATTGATGCTGCACTGGACCCAGGGCATCATCACCCATGCACATTGCTGCCCGGGTTGCCAGCGATGGCCTCACCATGGCCAGATTTACTTCACTTAACACTGTACACCCTGGTTGCCACATGATCCACCAGGTTAGCACCACCCCACACCACCACCATAAAGCATTGCTGCAATGTCCAAGCCATTCCTTTCACACTCACCACCATTGTGGGGGAGGGGGGCGGGGTGGGGGGGGGGTGGAACGTTATGTCTCACCATTCACTGGAACTCACTAAAACACTTCCAAAGGCACACACAAATCTGTCCGAGAAGTGTTGAAAATAAAGATTTCAATGTTTGACAGCACATTACCAGAAACTTCGCATGAACATTGCATAAAACACCCAAGTGCCTACCCTTGTGTGTTGTTAGTTGGCATGATTGCACTAGGATGAGGGTGAGTGTGAGGGGTGACTAGTGAGATGGGGAAGTGATAATGTAGATAGAGAGGGATGGGTGGAGGTGCAAGGTAAGTTGGTGTGAGCATGGTGTGCAGGAGTATGGTAGGGAAGGCAGAGTGATGGGGATGTGATGAGTGGCACAGCAGGATGAGGTTGAGTGTGGCTTTGCAGTATCATTTTGTGATCTACTGTGATCATTGAAAGGTTTGCGCCACTGGAGCCTGGTCCTCCTGATCACATCCCTGCTTTTGCCCTCCTCTGCAATGTGCAACCAGGCTGCATTGGTCTCCTGGGGAGGTCTCTTCCGCCCATTGGAAGGGAAGAGAACCTTCCCTGCGTGCTGTGACACCCTCCATAAGCATATGGAGGGAGTCATGGGAGAGCCTGGGTGCAGCTGTGCACCTCTGTCAGTGTTTGCAGCACCTCAATGCTGTAGAACACTGACAGCACAACTGTCAAAATCAATTTGGACATGGCCCCTTTAATGAAACTGGCTGATGACCCATCATCAAATGACATCATCAGACCCGCTTCCTGTTAATTGGCCGGGAAGCCCGCAGGGTGGGCTTAACAAGCTCAATCAATGAAAAATCACTTGGAGAGTGCAGGCTGGAGCAGGCAGCGGGCTGGGACTGCGCTACCGTCCTCGGCTGCCCCGGACCCACCTCAGTCGGTGAAATCACGGCCCTAGTTTGAGGGTTGGGCCACCTTAGCATTTGGCTGGTGGGCTGCGGGAGGTAAATGGGTACCCCGGGGATGTCCGCCAGCTCTGGGCCACGACAATAGCAGGTGGTCCTGCCGGCCTCCAGAGAAACTCTTAAATTACAGTGATAACGCCATCGTAAACGTGATAAGAACATTAGAACATAAGAAATAGGAGCAGGAGTAGGCCATTCAGCCCTTCGAGCCTGCTCCGCCATTCAATGTGATCATGGCTGATCTTCTGCCTCAACTCCATTCACCGGCCCTATCGCCATATCCCTTGATGCCCTTACCAGTCAGAAATCTATCGACTTCTGTTTTGAATATACCCAATGACTGAGCCTCCACAGCCCTCTGGGGTAGAGAATTCCAAAGATTCACCACCCTCTCTGTGAAGAAATTTCTTCTCATCTCAGTCCTGAATGGCCTACCCTTTATCCTGAGGCTGTGGCCCCTGGTTCTAAACTCCCCAGCCAAGGGAAACATTCTCCCAGCATCCACCCTATCAAGCCCTGTAATAATTTGGTATGCTTCAATGAGATCCCCTCTCATTCTTCTGAATTCAAGAGAATACAGGCCTAGTTTCATCAATCTCTTCTCATACGACATTCCCGCCATCCCATCTCGTGAACCTTCGTTGCACTCACTCTATGGCAAGCATATCCTTCCTTAGGTATGGAGACCAAAATAGTACACAGTACTCCAGGTGTGGTCTCACCAAGGCCCTGTATAATTGTAGTAAGACTTCTTTACTTCTGTACTCAAATCCTCTTGTAAAGAAGGCCATGAAGGTGATAAAATATAAGGGGGTGTTCACAATGAAATAAATCTGTTGTGTATGTACATTTAAGAGAATAACTGGTCTCAGACTGCAGTACCGGCAGTGACCACCCCTGTATAAAAGGCGCTAGAGAGCCTCTGTTGTTTAGTTTCGTTATTGCCTTTCACCAGTAAAGATCTGTTGTTTTCACTCCTGCTAGTCCGTGTCTAAATCATTCACGGACTTAACACTGGCGACGAGTAAGAAACGAACTTACCTGCAACTCAGCAGCAGCTCCGACGACGTTATTGAAGGTCGGAGCCAGAAGAAAAAAAAAGAGGCCATTGAAACTCGAGAAACGGGCGTCAACCGTCAATCATCGGGTTCAAGGCTTTGCAGGAGCGACTTTCCAGAGCCAGGCTGGGTTCCTCGGTCCGTGGTTTCCCAGCTAATCGGGCTGGTGGCAGGTAGTGCTCTGATCCTTCCTGGGCTGCAGCGGGCTGAAGCTCGATCGGGTGGCCTTTCAACGGGGCCGGGCAGCGAGTCGGGAAGCAAAGAGAGAGAGAGAGGGTGGAGCATACAGGGCGCGGCCGGTGTTTCGAAGCCAGGCAGCGTTCGGACCTAAGAAGAGGGAGGGAAGTGTCCCAGAGGGTCCGCTCCACGACGGGAAAATAATAAAAGAAAAAGAATACACGCAAGAAACCGTGGAAAGCAGCGCTAACAACAGCGGGGAAGAAGACAAAGTGCGGGAGGCGCCATTTTAGATTTGCAAGATGCCGAAGACTGGCTGTATCACTGCTTTTGATAATACATTAGAGGACTGGACCACGTATGTGGAAAGAGTCGAGGTATATTTCGAGGCAAATGAAATAGCGGAGGGGAAAAAGGCATCAATATTGCTAAACTTAATGGGCGCTAGAACGTACGGCCTGTTGCGGGATCTGATTACTCCAGCCAAACCGAAGGCAAAGAGTTTTAACAAAATTGTTGCTGTTCTACAGGAGCACTTAAACCCTGCACCGCTGTTGATAGCAGAAAGATTTAAATTCCACAGGAGAACTCAGCACAAAGATGAGAGTAATGCTGAGTATCTTATGGAACTACACAAGCTATCAAAGCACTGCCAGTTCGGAGCAGGACTGGCAGATACCCTACGGGACAAATTTGTCTGTGGACTCCTGAGTGAAGGAACACAGAAGAAGTTACTCGCAGAAAAAGAGCTGACGCTAGATAAGGCTTTCAGCGTGGCAGTATCGTATGAAGCAGCAGCCAGGGGAGCTGCAGAAATTCAACAAAAACCACAGGAATACGGCACCCACGAAATGACACGGGGATTTGCAAAATGTTATCGCTGCGGCAGAACTAACCATGACCAGAAGGACTGCTGGTCCAAAGACAAAATATGCAGACAATGCGGGAAGATTGGACACATTGCACGAGTTTGTAGGTCTGGGAAGAAGACCAGCAACAACAAAAAGGCTACTAAGGAACCATACAAGAAAGTACAAAAGATGACGGACAGTAGTTCCAAAGACCAGATGAGCGATAGTGAATCCGAGAACAGGAGATTAAGCTGTCTCAAACTTCACAATGTAATCACAAAAGAGGATCACCGAACCATTTGGGTCACCCTCACGATAGCAGGGTCCCAAGTTAAAATGGAATTGGATACAGGATCAGCGGTAACCGTCATGAATCGACGAGACTACGAGCGGCTATTTTCACACATACCCTTGAGAGAGACATCCATCGTCTTGACGACGTATACGGGGCAAAAAGTATACCCCAGAGGAAAAATAAGGGTGCCTGTCGAATACAATGGCAAGAAAATACGGAAATTGTATCTCTACATATTGCCAAATGGTGGACCACCGTTATTGGGATGGGAATGGATCAGGAAGATAAACTTAGATTGGTATTCCATTCATGCAATGACGGTGGACGGTAAAAAAGATGAAGACGTCACTCCTGGACGATTGTCAACAATCTTAGCTAACGCCAAAGAGGTATTTCAACAAGAACTGGGCACGCTTAAAGGCGTAACCGCCTCGTTAAAAATAGAAGAGAATGCAGTTCCCAAGTTTTTCAAAGCGAGACCGGTACCATATGCAATTCGCCCAGCCGCCGAGGCAGAGCTGGAGAATCTGGAGAAGGCGGGCGTGTTGTCTAAGGTCGACTGGAACGAGTGGGCGACACCCATCGTTCCTGTCATGAAGAAAACGTTAAGCAATAAGTCCGGAGAGCCAAGGAAGATTCGCATCTGTGGGGATTGCAAGGTGACGGTGAACCCTGTCCTTCACACAGTACAATATCCTCTTCCAAGGATAGAAGACATCTTCGCCTCACTGTCTGGAGGGAAGCGTTTTACAAAAATTGACCTAGCACAAGCATATTTGCAGATGGAGGTTGAAGAGTCCTCTAGGAAGTATCTCACGATAAACACGCACAAAGGTCTTTACCAGTATCATCGATTGGTATTCGGAGTAGCATCGGCTCCGGCGATATGGCAAAGAGCAATGGAACAAGTCCTGCAAGGGATTCCGGGGACTCAGTGTTACTTGGACGACAACCTTGTAACAGGTGAAGATGACAGTGAACACCTTAACAACCTAGAACAGGTGCTCACTAGACTACGGGAACATGGGCTGCGAGCCAACCGCCCCAAGTGCGAATTTTTTAAGAAACAGATATCGTATTGTGGCCACGTGATTGATGAAGAGGGGTTACATAAGTCCCCTGACAAAATTGAAGCGGTTGTTAAGGCCCCAGCACCTGAAAATGTGTCGCAACTGAGGTCATTCCTCGGGTTGGTGAATTACTATCATAAGTTTTTGCCGAATTTGTCAACAATTCTGCACCCACTGAACGCCCTGCTACGAACGGGGGTAGCATGGAAATGGAGCGATGATTGTAAACGTGCTTTTCAGAAGAGTAAGGACTTAATCACTTCGAAGGAAGTATTGGCTCACTACAACCCAGCACTGCCAATCAGGCTGGCGTGTGATGCGTCTCCCTACGGCATTGGGGCGGTACTGTCACATAAATTCCTTGATGGTTTGGAGAGGCCGATCGCTTTTGCGTCACGCTCGTTAACTTCTGCCGAGCGTAACTACACCCAGATTGACAGAGAGGCCCTCAGCCTAGTGTGGGGGGTGAAGAAGTTCAATCACTAGCTGCACGGTCAAAAATTTACTCTACTAACCGACCATCAACCTCTTGTCTCCATTTTCAACCCTCAGAAGGGCGTACCGATAATGACAGCACAACGGCTGCAGAGATGGTCCCTTTTCCTAGGGGCACACCAATATGACATCGAGTACAAAGGAACTAAACAGCGTGGAAATGCTGATGGATTGTCACGTCTACCGTTGCCGATGGTGGAAGAAGAAGACCTTGCAGTGGATCCAATGGAGTTATTCCACTCGACCATAGTCGAATGTCTCCCTGTGACGAATGCAAACATAGAAAAGGAAACACGGAATGACCCGACACTATCACGGGTCTATGATTTCACGGTGAAGGGATGGCCAGCACATGGCGAACCACTGCTGCCAGCATTCTCGCCGAGAAGAGAACAGCTGTCAGCGTGCAGAGGAACCTTGATGTGTGGATCCAGAGTAGTAATTCCACCTAAGTGAACGGATAGAGTGCTCAATGAGCTTCATGAGGGTCATCTGGGTGGGGTAAAAATGAAGAGCTTAGCCAGAGCATTTGTGTGGTGGCCAGGAATCGATAGAGAAATCAAAGAGATGACCAAGAGCTGTGCAGGATGCCAGAAGGTCCAAAACGCCCCACCACGAGCTCCTCTGCATCCATGGGAGTGGCCCTCATCTCCATGGCAAAGGGTGCACATTGATTTTGCTGGTCCCTTCATGGACTCGATGTTTTTAATTGCGGTGGATGCACATTCAAAGTGGCCAGAGGTAATAAAAATGTCCTCAACCACCACGGAAAAAACTATCACAGTTTTACAAACCATATTCGCCAGGAATGGGCTGCCTGAACAGATTTGCTCTGACAATGGACCACAGTTTGTGTCTGAAGAGTTCCGGAGGTTCTTAAAGAACAATGGTGTTAAGCATTACACATCTGCCCCATATCATCCAGCCACTAATGGATTGGCCGAGAGGTTTGTCCAAACATTCAAGAAGGCTATCAAGGCAATGTGTAATGAAGATATACCCCTACAACACAAGGTGGACAACTTCTTGTTTGCCTACCAGAATGCGACACATGCGGTTACCAACCAAACTCCAGCCATGATGTTCTTCAATCGAAGACTACGATGCCGCTTGGATTTGGTTAAGCCAAACGTCCGAAGAGATGTGGAGAACAGGCAGTTTCAGAATATGAATGAAAGGCCGACCAGGAGTTTTAAGATAGGTCAACCAGTTTTGGCCCGGGACTACCGCACTGAGAAATGGCAGCCAGGAACAATTTGTACACGGCAAGGACCTCTCATGTATACTGTGGACGTTGGGGAGAGCATTGTAAGACGCCATGCTGACCAGATTCTAGAGTCACTGGAAAACGTCAACTCCACACCACGATCTGATACACCTGGTAATGAAATCGACGTTCCAATTGCAGCTACCGCAGAATCGGTAATATTGGAAGCAGATGAACCAAACAACGACATTGATTCCAACTCAACATTGCCAGAAGAACCTGTTACCCCAAAGAGGCGTTATCCAGACAGAATCAGGAAGTCTCCTCAAAGACTGAACTTATAATTGCTTAAACTTAACCACTGTATCTAGTAACAGTTATTGTGATTGTAATTCGTTATCATTTAGTTGTTAAATGAATGTTATGTACTGTTTATCTAAAAGGGGAGGAATTGTTGTGTATGTACCTTTAAGAGAATAACTGGTCTCAGACTGCAGTACCGGCAGTGACCACCCCTGTATAAAAGGCGCTAGAGAGTCTCTGTTTAGTTTCGTTATTGCCTTTCACCAGTAAAGATCTGTTGTTTTCACTCCTGCTAGTCCGTGTCTAAATCATTCACGGACTTAACACTGGCGACGAGTAAGAAACGAACTTACCTGCAACTCAGCAGCAGCTCCGACGACGTTATTGAAGGTCGGAGCCAGAAGAAAAAAAAAAGAGGCCATTGAAACTCGAGAAACGGGCGTCAACCGTCAATCATCGGGTTCAAGGCTTTGCAGGAGCGACTTTCCAGAGCCAGGCTGGGTTCCTCGGTCCGTGGTTTCCCAGCTAATCGGGCTGGTGGCAGGTAGTGCTCTGATCCTTCCTGGGCTGCGGCGGGCTGAAGCTCGATCGGGTGGCCTTTCAACGGGGCCGGGCAGCGAGTCGGGAAGCAAAGAGAGAGAGAGAGGGTGGAGCATACAGGGCGCGGCCGGTGTTTCGAAGCCAGGCAGCGTTCGGACCTAAGAAGAGGGAGGGAAGTGTCCCAGAGGGTCCGCTCCACGACGGGAAAATAATAAAAGAAAAAGAATACACGCAAGAAACCGTGGAAAGCAGCGCTAACAACAGCGGGGAAGAAGACAAAGCGCGGGAGGCGCCATTTTAGATTTGCAAGATGCCGAAGACTGGCTGTATCACTGCTTTTGATAATACATTAGAGGACTGGACCACGTATGTGGAAAGAGTCGAGGTATATTTCGAGGCAAATGAAATAGCGGAGGGGAAAAAGGCATCAATATTGCTAAACTTAATGGGCGCTAGAACGTACGGCCTGTTGCGGGATCTGATTACTCCAGCCAAACCGAAGGCGAAGAGTTTTAACAAAATTGTTGCTGTTCTACAGGAGCACTTAAACCCTGCACCGCTGTTGATAGCAGAAAGATTTAAATTCCACAGGAGAACTCAGCACAAAGATGAGAGTAATGCTGAGTATCTTATGGAACTACACAAGCTATCAAAGCACTGCCAGTTCGGAGCAGGACTGGCAGATACCCTACGGGACAAATTTGTCTGTGGACTCCTGAGTGAAGGAACACAGAAGAAGTTACTCGCAGAAAAAGAGCTGACGCTAGATAAGGCTTTCAGCGTGGCAGTATCGTATGAAGCAGCAGCCAGGGGAGCTGCAGAAATTCAACAAAAACCACAGGAATACGGCACCCACGAAATGACACGGGGATTTGCAAAATGTTATCGCTGCGGCAGAACTAACCATGACCAGAAGGACTGCTGGTCCAAAGACAAAATATGCAGACAATGCGGGAAGATTGGACACATTGCACGAGTTTGTAGGTCTGGGAAGAAGACCAGCAACAACAAAAAGGCTACTAAGGAACCATACAAGAAAGTACAAAAGATGACGGACAGTAGTTCCAAAGACCAGATGAGCGATAGTGAATCCGAGAACAGGAGATTAAGCTGTCTCAAACTTCACAATGTAATCACAAAAGAGGATCACCGAACCATTTGGGTCACCCTCACGATAGCAGGGTCCCAAGTTAAAATGGAATTGGATACAGGATCAGCGGTAACCGTCATGAATCGACGAGACTACGAGCGGCTATTCTCACACATACCCTTGAGAGAGACATCCATCGTCTTGACGACGTATACGGGGCAAAAAGTATACCCCAGAGGAAAAATAAGGGTGCCTGTCGAATACAATGGCAAGAAAATACGGAAATTGTATCTCTACATATTGCCAAATGGTGGACCACCGTTATTGGGATGGGAATGGATCAGGAAGATAAACTTAGATTGGTATTCCATTCATGCAATGACGGTGGACGGTAAAAAAGATGAAGACGTCACTCCTGGACGATTGTCAACAATCTTAGCTAACGCCAAAGAGGTATTTCAACAAGAACTGGGCACGCTTAAAGGCGTAACCGCCTCGTTAAAAATAGAAGAGAATGCAGTTCCCAAGTTTTTCAAAGCGAGACCGGTACCATATGCAATTCGCCCAGCCGCCGAGGCAGAGCTGGAGAATCTGGAGAAGGCGGGCGTGTTGTCTAAGGTCGACTGGAACGAGTGGGCGACACCCATCGTTCCTGTCATGAAGAAAACGTTAAGCAATAAGTCCGGAGAGCCAAGGAAGATTCGCATCTGTGGGGATTGCAAGGTGACGGTGAACCCTGTCCTTCACACAGTACAATATCCTCTTCCAAGGATAGAAGACATCTTCGCCTCACTGTCTGGAGGGAAGCGTTTTACAAAAATTGACCTAGCACAAGCATATTTGCAGATGGAGGTTGAAGAGTCCTCTAGGAAGTATCTCACGATAAACACGCACAAAGGTCTTTACCAGTATCATCGATTGGTATTCGGAGTAGCATCGGCTCCGGCGATATGGCAAAGAGCAATGGAACAAGTCCTGCAAGGGATTCCGGGGACTCAGTGTTACTTGGACGACAACCTTGTAACAGGTGAAGATGACAGTGAACACCTTAACAACCTAGAACAGGTGCTCACTAGACTACGGGAACATGGGCTGCGAGCCAACCGCCCCAAGTGCGAATTTTTTAAGAAACAGATATCGTATTGTGGCCACGTGATTGATGAAGAGGGGTTACATAAGTCCCCTGACAAAATTGAAGCGGTTGTTAAGGCCCCAGCACCTGAAAATGTGTCGCAACTGAGGTCATTCCTCGGGTTGGTGAATTACTATCATAAGTTTTTGCCGAATTTGTCAACAATTCTGCACCCACTGAACGCCCTGCTACGAACGGGGGTAGCATGGAAATGGAGCGATGATTGTAAACGTGCTTTTCAGAAGAGTAAGGACTTAATCACTTCGAAGGAAGTATTGGCTCACTACAACCCAGCACTGCCAATCAGGCTGGCGTGTGATGCGTCTCCCTACGGCATTGGGGCGGTACTGTCACATAAATTCCTTGATGGTTTGGAGAGGCCGATCGCTTTTGCGTCACGCTCGTTAACTTCTGCCGAGCGTAACTACACCCAGATTGACAGAGAGGCCCTCAGCCTAGTGTGGGGGGTGAAGAAGTTCAATCACTAGCTGCACGGTCAAAAATTTACTCTACTAACCGACCATCAACCTCTTGTCTCCATTTTCAACCCTCAGAAGGGCGTACCGATAATGACAGCACAACGGCTGCAGAGATGGTCCCTTTTCCTAGGGGCACACCAATATGACATCGAGTACAAAGGAACTAAACAGCGTGGAAATGCTGATGGATTGTCACGTCTACCGTTGCCGATGGTGGAAGAAGAAGACCTTGCAGTGGATCCAATGGAGTTATTCCACTCGACCATAGTCGAATGTCTCCCTGTGACGAATGCAAACATAGAAAAGGAAACACGGAATGACCCGACACTATCACGGGTCTATGATTTCACGGTGAAGGGATGGCCAGCACATGGCGAACCACTGCTGCCAGCATTCTCGCCGAGAAGAGAACAGCTGTCAGTGTGCAGAGGAACCTTGATGTGTGGATCCAGAGTAGTAATTCCACCTAAGTGAACGGATAGAGTGCTCAATGAGCTTCATGAGGGTCATCTGGGTGGGGTAAAAATGAAGAGCTTAGCCAGAGCATTTGTGTGGTGGCCAGGAATCGATAGAGAAATCAAAGAGATGACCAAGAGCTGTGCAGGATGCCAGAAGGTCCAAAACGCCCCACCACGAGCTCCTCTGCATCCATGGGAGTGGCCCTCATCTCCATGGCAAAGGGTGCACATTGATTTTGCTGGTCCCTTCATGGACTCGATGTTTTTAATTGCGGTGGATGCACATTCAAAGTGGCCAGAGGTAATAAAAATGTCCTCAACCACCACGGAAAAAACTATCACAGTTTTACAAACCATATTCGCCAGGAATGGGCTGCCTGAACAGATTTGCTCTGACAATGGACCACAGTTTGTGTCTGAAGAGTTCCGGAGGTTCTTAAAGAACAATGGTGTTAAGCATTACACATCTGCCCCATATCATCCAGCCACTAATGGATTGGCCGAGAGGTTTGTCCAAACATTCAAGAAGGCTATCAAGGCAATGTGTAATGAAGATATACCCCTACAACACAAGGTGGACAACTTCTTGTTTGCCTACCAGAATGCGACACATGCGGTTACCAACCAAACTCCAGCCATGATGTTCTTCAATCGAAGACTATGATGCCGCTTGGATTTGGTTAAGCCAAACGTCCGAAGAGATGTGGAGAACAGGCAGTTTCAGAATATGAATGAAAGGCCGACCAGGAGTTTTAAGATAGGTCAACCAGTTTTGGCCCGGGACTACCGCACTGAGAAATGGCAGCCAGGAACAATTTGTACACGGCAAGGACCTCTCATGTATACCGTGGACGTTGGGGAGAGCATTGTAAGACGCCATGCTGACCAGATTCTAGAGTCACTGGAAAACGTCAACTCCACACCACGATCTGATACACCTGGTAATGAAATCGACGTTCCAATTGCAGCTACCGCAGAATCGGTAATATTGGAAGCAGATGAACCAAACAACGACATTGATTCCAACTCAACATTGCCAGAAGAACCTGTTACCCCAAAGAGGCGTTATCCAGACAGAATCAGGAAGTCTCCTCAAAGACTGAACTTATAATTGCTTAAACTTAACCACTGTATCTAGTAACAGTTATTGTGATTGTAATTCGTTATCATTTAGTTGTTAAATGAATGTTATGTACTGTTTATCTAAAAGGGGAGGAATTGTTGTGTATGTACCTTTAAGAGAATAACTGGTCTCAGACTGCAGTACCGGCAGTGACCACCCCTGTATAAAAGGCGCTAGAGAGTCTCTGTTTAGTTTCGTTATTGCCTTTCACCAGTAAAGATCTGTTGTTTTCACTCCTGCTAGTCCGTGTCTAAATCATTCACGGACTTAACAAAATCTATATTGTAATGACTTTTAACTGTAAAACATTCTTCAGGTAATCAAGTTAATATTTTGTCTGGACTGCTTCACGACGACATGCAAGCCATGGTCCTGACCAACGGTTCCACCACAGACCCAATTCACGTATGAACTGGGGTCAAGCAAGGCTGTGTCATCGCACCAACGCTCTTCTCGATCTTCCTTGCTGCAATGCTCCATCTCACCCTCAGTAAGCTCCCCACTGGAGTGGAGCTAATTTACAGAACAAACGGGGAACTGTTCAACCTCCGTCGCCTCCAGTCCAGATCCAAGGTCGTCCCATCCTCTGTCATCGAATTACAGTATGCAGACGAGGCTTGCATCTGCGCTCACTCGGAGGTCGAACTGCAAACCATCGTCAACACCTTCACCGAAGCGTACGAGAGCATGGGCCTTAGATTAAACATCCGTAAGACAAAGGTCCTCTACCAACCTGCCCCCGCCACACAGTGCTGCCCCCCGATTATCAAAATCCACGACAAGGCCTTGGACAACGCGGACCATTTTCCATACCTCGGGAGCCTACTGTCAACAAGGGCAGACGTCGACGATGAAGTCCAACACCGCCTTCAGTGTGCCAGTGCAGCCTTCGGTCGCCTGAGGAAGAGAGTGTTTGAAGACCAGGACCTCAAACCCGGCACTGAGCTCATGGTCTACAGGGCAGCAGTGATACCCGCCCTGCTGTATGCCTCAGAGACATGAACCATGTACAGCATGCACCTCAAAGCACTGGAGAGGTACCACCAACGCTGCCTCCGCAAGATCCTGCAAATCCATTGGCAGGATAGGTGCACCAACGTCAGTGTTCTTGCTCAGGCCAACATCCCCAGCATCGAAGCTTTGACCACGCTCAATCAGCTCCGATGGACGGGTCACATTGTCTGCATGCCCGATACGAGACTCCCAAAACAAGCGCTCTACTCGGAGCTCCGGCACGGCAAGAGAGCCCCAGGTGGGCAGAGGAAACGCCTCAAGGACACCCTCAAAGCCTCCTTGAAAAAGTGTAACTTCCCCACCGACACCTGGGAATCCCTGGCCCAAGACCGTACAAAGTGAAGGAGAAGCATCCGGGAAGGTGCTGAACACCTTGAGTCTCTTCGCCGGGAGCAAGCGGAAGCCAAGTGCAGGCAGCGCAAGGAGCACACATCAACCCAAGCACCCCACCCACCCGCCCCTTCAACCACCATCTGCCCCACCTGTGACAGAGACTGTAGGTCCCGCATTGGACTCATCAGTCACCTGAGAACTCATTTTTAATGTGGAAGCAAGTCATCCTCGGTTCCGAGGGACTGCCTGAGCTGAAGCTGAAGCTTAAGTTCAGCAGGAATGAGTTTCTCAGGAAGTGCAAGGCGACATCGCCACCTGGTGGCTGAACATGCTATTAAATTTACTGCAATTCATTGGGTGTATTATATTCAATATTTAATTTACTATGCTCAAGAAGCAAACTGAGAACACAGCAAGAATAATAACATCTGAATAGTATTGCTCTATTATAACTGGTTTCAGGAAGTCATCTAACATGGATTTCATTTTCAGTTTGTCTAGAATAAGCTTTCAACAAATTGTGATAATATAAAAATACTTTGTACTAGTCCATCTCCAATGGCATTGTACACAGTGAGTCAAGATCACCTGTAAGCTTCAGGTGAAGTGAGGTTAGAGGGAGGAAGATAACTAGAGCAGGGTACGCAGATGGAATTCAGTTCCCAATTTAAAGTCATAGGCCGGAATTTTCCCTTCGGAGTCAGATCGGATACGTGCGGGCCGCGTAGCGGGTCGGCACTGCGATGTCTTTGATCAGCCCGCTTTTCAGAGCGACTTTAGCGTAATGGCCCCTATTAAAGCAGGCATGCGGTTTCCCGGCCCTATTAAATGGTGTGGGTCTGGTGACATTATCGATGACTTGTTTCCAGCGCCCATATTTAAAGCAGCCTCGCACTGAAGTCACTGGAAGGTTTCCAGAGGAGGGTGGAAAGTGTGAAAGAAAGGCCACAGGCGAGATAAAACTTTTCAAAGACGGATAGCCAAAGGCAGAGGGCTGCACCCCGGTTCTCAGATTCTTCCTTGCATACTCTTGTGGAGGCAGTCGGAGCACGCAGGGAGGTCCTCTTCCCTGATGACAGGCTAAGGAAACCTCCACAAACAACACAAAGATATAGCTGAGGAGGTCAGCAGCAAGGATGTGATGAGGAGGACCTGGATCCAGTGCAGGAAGCGCTTCAATTATCTCATGAGGTCAGGAAAGGTGAGTACAATGCCACACTCACCCTCATCCTAATGTGCCTGTCACCCCAATCCCATCACACTGTCTTCCCAAGCCTACTCCTGCACATCATTCCTCACACCAACATACCTTGCATGTCCACCCATCCCTCGCTCTCTATGTACATACTCACATCCCCATCTGACTAACCACCTCTGACACTCTCCCTCATCCTAATGCAATCAAAATAAGTAACACCACAGAAGGAGGCCATTTGGCATTGGCACCCCACTCCCTCATAGTCATCCTCTACAGATGCAGCCCATCCATTCCTTGCACTCATTCCATCACTCTCACTCAAACTTCTCTCCTTTCCCTCCTTGCGTTAGCCAGTGGCTCAGTTGGTAGCATCCTTTTCTCTGAGTCAGAAGGTTGTGAGTTCACATCCCACTCTGGAGACTTGAGCACAAAACTCTAGGCTGACATTCTAGTGCAGTGCTGAGGGAAGGCTACACTGTCAGAGGTACTGTCTTTTGGATGAGGTGTTAAACTCAGGCTGTGTCTATTCTTTCAGGTGGGCATAAAAGATCCCTGGCACTATTTCAAAGAAGAGCAGGGGAGTTCTCCTGATGTCCTGGCCAAAATTTATCCCTCAATCAACATAACAGAAAACAGATTATCTGGTCAGTATTCCATTGCTGCTTGCTGAGTGCAAATTGGCCACTGCACTTCCTACATTACAACAGTGACTACACATCAAAAAGCGACTGTAAAGCGCTTTGGGACATCCGGTGGTCGTGAAAGGTGCTATATAAATGCAATTCTTTCTTTCCTTTTGCAGGGGAAGAGAACCCACAACAACAGGGAGCGGGAGAGAGCTGGAGGTGGCCCTCCAGTCATTACACATCTGACAGCAGAGGAGGCGACTCTGGAAATGTCAGGACCTCGAGAGACGCTAGCGGTGGGAGACGGAGAGAGGGGGACATCCCAGCAACCTGGTGACACAATCACATCTCATACAGCCACATGGCATACCTGATAGGTGACTCATGTCAGCAACCACTGAAATGTCATCATGTGCATAATGGTAAGGTTACCCTTTCTTATTATAACAATTCTAATTCATCTCTTTACTCTCCCACAGGTCCATCAATGGCATTCCTCTGCCCCCACTGTCCAGCCGGAGGAGGAAGATGACTACTCCATTTCTGAGGACCAAGGTGAGACAGTATAAGTGGCACCCATGCTGATGTCATAGATGGCAGGTCAAGTAGTGATCAGAGGGCCAATCCCTCAATGTTGTGATAGTGAGTAGCAATGTGGTGAGAGTGGCTTCTGAGGTTGCAGAAATGACCTGCAAACTCCAGAAAACTAACTCTGTGCACAAAATAGAGTCATCAACAGCCTTTCCCTTAGGCAACTAATGAGTTGTAAGGTGTGTGTATTTATCTGGTATTCCCAGCTGTCAATTAATGTCCTCGCACAATGGCCACTGAACTTCTGCCTCTCCTTCACAGGCGAGGTTCCCAAGCTGCATGTTTCCCATGCTCATGCCGTTATATTCAGAAGCTGCAGTTAAAAACCCTGTTTAGGGTCTGATACCAAGGATTTAATGAGTTTAATTAGGTTGCTCGCCTCTCCCGATTGGGTCCGTGACACGCTGACAAACGTGCCCGAGTTAAAGGTGCGAGGAGGTGGGATGATGCCGGGTTCCCGACGCACTGCCTATTGTTGCTATTTTTACAGCCGACCCACCTCCAAACCCACACGCATGACAACATTAAAATTCCGGCCATAAATTCTGTCCTTATTTTTATATAATACTTTGATTTTATATGACTACCAGTCAATTTCTTGTAGCATTGCACATGGCAAGTTGGTGAATGTGGTCTGTCTTTGTGTTATTTTTCTATGTCACTCCTCTTCTGCTTCAATCTCTCTGCGGGGAATTTTAACCCCCAAGAACGGCTGGGTTGGGATTTGGTAGGGGGTAAAAATTATTGATTTTTAGAGTGGGGGCGCAACCTGGCTCCAACACACCCACCTCCGCATTTAATGGAGGATCATTTGGATTTCGGTGATAAACCTCCATGCTGAAGCTGGGGATTAATAATTGGATGTGGGTGGGTACCTATTGGCGCAATTATTTTTTTTTTCAATCCTGGGATATGGGCGTCGCTGGCAAGGCCAGCATTTATTGCCCATCCCTACTTGCCTTTGAGATGGTGTGCTGAGCCGCCTTCTTGAACCATTGCAGTCCGTGTGGTGAAGTTACTTCCACAGTGCTGTTAGGGAGGGAGTTCCAGGATTTTCACCCAGTGACGATGAAGGATCCGCGATATATTTCCAAGTCAGGATGGTGTGTAACTTGGAGGGGAACTTGCAGGTGGTGCTGTTCCCATGCACCTGCTGCCCTTGTTCTTCTAGGTGGTAGAGGTTGTGGGTTTGGGAGGTGCTGCCGAAGAAGCCTTGGCGAGTTGCTGCGGTGCATCTTGTAGATGGTACACACTGCAGCCACGGTACGCCGGTGGTGGAGGGCGTGAATGTTTAACGTGGTGGATGGGGTGCCAATCAAGCAGGCTGCTTTGTCCTGGATGGTATCAAGCTTCTTGAGTATTGTTGGAGCTGCACTCATCCAGGCAAGTGAACAATATTGTTATACTTCTGACTTGTGCCTTGTAGATGGTGGAAAGGCTCTGGGGAGTCAGGAGGTGAGGCACTCGCTGCAGAATACCCAGCCTCTGGCCTGCTCTTGTAGCCACAGTATTTATGTGGCTGGTCCAGTTAAGTTTCAGGTCAATGGTGACCCCCCAGGATGTTGATAGTGGGGGATTCAGCGATGGTAATGCCGTTGAATGTCAAGGGGCGGCGGTTAGACACTCGCTTGTTGGAGATAGTCATTGCCTGGCACAAATGTTAGCGCGAATGTTACTTGTCACTTTTCAGCCCAAGCCTGAATGTCATCCAGATCTTTCTGCATTCGGGCATGCACTGCTTCATTATCTGAGGAGTTGGGGAATGAAACTGAACACTGCGCAATCATCAGCGAACATCCCCACTTCTGACCTTATGATGGAGGGAAGGCCATTGATGAAGCAGCTGAAGATGGTTGGGCCTAGGACACTGCCCTGAGGAACTCCTGCAGCAATGTCCTGGGGCTGAGATGATTGAACTCCAACAACCACAACCATCTCCCTTTGTGCTAGGTATGACTCTAGCCAGTGGAGAGTTTTCCCCCTGATTCCCATTGACTTCAATTTTACTAGGGCTCCTTGATGCCACACTCGGTCAAATGTTGCCTCGATGTCAAGAGCAGTCACTCTCACCTCACCTCTGGAATTCAGCTCCTTTGTCCATGTTTGGACCATGGCTCTAATACGATCTAGAGCCGAGTGGTCCTGGAGTAACCCAAACTGAACATCGGTGAGCAGGTTATTGGTGAGTAAGGGCCGCTTGATTGCACTTATGGGGCGGTAATTGGCCAGATTGGATTTGTGCTGCTTTTTGTGGACAGGACATACGTGGGCAGTTTTCCACATTGTCAGATAGATGCCAGTGTTGTAGCTGTACTGGAACAGCTTAGCTAGAGCCGCAGCTAGTTCTGGAGCACAAGTCTTCAGCATGACAGCCGGGATGTTGTCGGGGCTCATAGCCTTTGCTGTATCCAGTGCGCTCAGTCATTTCTTGATATCACGTGGAGTGAATCGAATTGGCTGAAGACTGGCTTCTGTGATGGTGGGGACCTCAGGAGGATGCTGATATGGATCATCCACTCGGCACGTCTGGCTGAAGATGGTTGCAAACACTTCAGCCTTGTCTTTTGCACTCACATGAAGGGCTCCGTCATCATTGAGAATGGGGATATTCATGGAGCCGCTTCCTCCCATTAGTTGTTTAATGGCCCACCACCATTCACAACTGGATGTGGCAGGACTGCAGAGCCTTGATCTGATCCATTAATTGTGGGATTGTTTAGCTCTGTCTATAGAATGCTGCTATCACTTTTTAGCTTACTGTAGTCCTGTGTTGCAGCTTCCCCAGGTTTGCACCTTATTTTAAGGTACACTTGGTGCTGCTCCTGGCATGCTCTACTGCACTCATCATTGAACTAGGGTTGGTCCCCTGGGTTGATGTTAATGGTAGATGCCGAGACATGCCGGGCCAAGAGGTTACAGATTGTGGTGGACTACAATTCTGCTGCTGTTGATGGCCCACAGTGCCTCATGGATGCCCAGTTTTGAGCTGCTAGATCTGTTCTGAATCAATCCATTTAGCATGCTGGTAGTGCCACACAACATGATGGAGGGTGTCCTCTGTGTGAAGACGGGATTTCATCTCCACAAGGACCGTGCGGTGGTCACTGCTGCCAAAGCTGTCATGGACAGATGCATCTGCAACATGTAGATTGGTGAGGACGAGGTCAAGCAGGTTTTTCCCTCGTATTGGTTCTTTCACCACCTGCCGCAGTCCTAATCTTGCAGCTATAGAGTCTCTGGGCTGGATTTTGTCATTGGGGCAGGCTGAGGTCGTGTCATCCGCATTTCGTGTTATCCACCCGATTCCAAATCGATGTGGGAGATTGATGCGATTTTCACATAATTGGGCAATTGAGTTCCAGTGTGTGGGAACCCATGGCCCAATTAGTTTTTTCAGTCTGAAACTCGCCTCCAATGATGTCATCATTGCTGCTGCATTTAAGGTCTGCAAGAAGACTTGCTTCTTCTGCAGACCGCCAACCTTTTGGCCTTTGCGGTGAGAGGGACTTGGAGGCAGAATGAGCAGCGGGAGACCTAAGTCTGCTCCCAGATTTGATGACGTCGCCCTGCAAGCTTTGGTGGAGGGAGCAGCAGCTAGTAAGGAGGTACTCTTCCCTTCTTCAGGGAGGAAGAAGCCTCCCCAGCAGACGAAGGCTGTGTGGATCCAGGTGGCCCAGGAGGTCAACTTGTTGTCACTGATCCACAGAACCTGGCTTCAGTGCAGGAAGAGGTTTCATGACCTTCTGCGCACTGGAAAAGTGAGTATGACTTTGCCATCACCCTCAATCTGATCCCCATTGCCTCTCCTCACCAGCACTCGGCTTTAGCAACCTCTTCCTCCACATCCCACTTGACACTGACATCCCTGCACCCTTACCCATTCCCTCTCTCTCTATGGTCACATTCACCTAACTATTCGACTATGCAGCCCTCACACTCCCTATCACTGTGATGCTATGAAAACAAATTACAAAACACAGGGAGGGCCCTTGGTCTTGCCACCTCACTCCATCTTTGTCTCCTTCTAAGCATCTATGCTATGGATTCTCTACACTCACTCCTTCATTCTCACTCAAACTCCACTTGTCTCCCTCATTGCAGGAAAAGAGAGCTCACGATAAGAGCGAAAGAGCGAGGACAGGAGGAGGGCCACCCTCTGTAGCCCACCTCACCCCTTGGCAGGAGGCAGTCCTGGAGATCGAGGGACTCGAGGACGATGCGCAAGTGGGGGACGGACAGATGGGTGCATCAGAGAAAGCTGGTGACAAAATAGTTTTCCATCTCTCTCATTGACATTGCATGAGTCACTGATAATGATTCTGAAGCTCTAACAGATGGACTTATGATCATCTGCAATATGCAATGTGCATGTAACCTTGGCCTCACATCTCTGACTCTTTCCTTTACTCCCCCACAGGACCATCGCAAGCACCTGTCCCCACTATCCAGGAGGAACAGCCTGAGTCTCCAGAATCCTCAGAGGAAGCTGCAACCTCTGAGGGTGCAGCATCAGCAGAATTCAGCCAATCCAGCACCAGCACAGACACTCGCACCTCGGTGGAACCATCGCGAGATAGAGTAGTGTTGTCACCTGGTGTATCACAGCTCACAAGTGAGCATCAGCAGATTGTGGAGACAGGGTCAGCAGTGGAGAGTCCTAGTCAGAGGGCGCAGGACTCTCCCAGCTCGGCTCAGCTGCATGTCGACCCTCTGCCTCTGGGTCCATCTAGGAGAACAGCGGTGCTGGAACTCCAGGAACAGGTATAGGAGTCGCTGGCAGGTTTTGTCTCCAGGGTCGCTGCGAGTGTGGAGTGAATGGAGGAGTCCATTGCGAACATGAGCCGAGCCTTTGTGGAGTCATTGGCGCATGAACGCAGCACCACGGAAAGGATGGCTACATCCGTGGAAAGGATGGCTACAGTAGATGTAAGGATGGCTACGGCCATAGAGGAGCTAAGTCGCCAGAGTGTAGAAAACATGGTGTGTTCAGAATAGACTGACATCTCTGGAGGAGCGATGGTCAGCTATTGAACAGAGAAACCAGACCTTCATGGAAGTCCTTCAGAGTAGGACTGCCAGTGCAGATACGGGTCCCCATGGCACCCTTGATGTGCAGCAAGGTGCGCTCAAGCCACTTGCAAGCGCTGAGGTGGACCTGACCCATGAGAGGGATGTTGGTGGCAGAGAACAAGGAAGTGGGGGCTCCTCTCCAAGCGCTCACACTTCCATGCCACTGCCAAGTCCTCGGTCAGAGCCCCACCAGAGTCCCCACCCAACTGAGATCGGTGTCTCAACCCCTGCACAGCTGCAGGAGCAGCAGACTGTTGCCGAGCCCTCACAGGTTCACAACCCCAGAGGACGCCCGCCAAAGATGTCGAGACAGGAGCAGCAAGAAAGTGAGCAAGGGGCCTCCACATCTGCTGAAGCCACAGGGGAAGCACTACATAGGAGCACGCGTAAGAGAAAGATACTGCACAAATAGTTACAAGGGTAGTCACCTGGGTGAAATGTTGTGTTTATTTTTAAAATGCCATCAGTTGGTTATTGTAAATAAAAGTTCTGATGGCAACTGTTGCAGTTGTGGCGTGTGTCATTTCGCAAATGGGACTTCCACATTGAGGGCTTAGGATTACTTGCAATTGTCAGTATGGTGGTCAGAGTGCTAGGAATCCACTGGTTCTTGGCCATTGTCGATGCTCTGGTAAGAAGCTGCAAGACAAAAGTGTTTGATTGGCTAGGCTAAGCAAATCTGGCCAAGATGAGTGCGTTCCTTGCATCTCGGGCAGCAATGTTCTCGCATACTGCTGCCGCTGGTTGATGGGCCTCTGCAAGATGTTCATTTTCGCTCTCCTCCTCCTCCTCATCTGAGGAGGATATGTGAGGAGCCACTTGGTCCTCAGGAATCTGCAAGCCACGACGCTGTGCCATGTTGTGAAGTGCACAGCAAACCACGACGATTCTGGAGACCCTGGCTGCTGAGTACTGTAGGGCTCCACCTGATCTATCCAGGCATCTGAAGTGCATCTTCAGCATGCCGATGCTTTGCTCGATTATTGATCTTGTGGAAATGTGGCTGTAGTTGTAGCTTTCTTCAGCTTCATTGGATGGGCTCCTCGATGGCGTCATTAGCCACGTCTTTAGGGGATAGCCCTTGTCTCCAAGTAGCCATCCGTTAAGTTGGTCTGGCAGACTGAAGAGCGGAGGCACACTAGACTGGCGCAGTATGAAGGAGTCATGGCAACTGCCAGGGTGCTTGGCACAAACACGCAAAATTTCCTTCTTGTGGTCACACACCAGCTGCACGTTGAGGGAGTGGAAGCCCTTGCGGTTGACAAAAATACCTGGATTACGATGGGGTGCCCTAAGGGCCACATGTGTGCAGTCAACGACACCCTGCACCCTTAGAAAGCCTGCCAGATTAGCTAATCCAACTGCACGCGCCGTGACACTTACTTGATCCTTGGAGAAGTTGATGTAATTGTGGCGATGGCAAAGAGGGCATCGGTTACCTGCGTGATGCAAGTGTGTGCGGCCGCCTGGGAGACGCCGCTGATGTCTGCTGCTGATCCCTGGTTTGAGCCTGAAGCAAAAAATTTGAGTGCAGTGGTGGTGACTTTGATGGCCACTGGTAAGGGGTGTCCACCTGCTCCTCTGGGCTCCAGGTCTTGCTGCACCATTGCACAGATGTCACCCACTGCCTCTCACGAACGTCTGAGCCTCCTTTGGCACTGCTGCTCAGACATGTTGAGGTAGCTGATCCTCTGTCTGTAGACCCTGTTTGGGGATTATCTCCTGCGCCGACGGGCTTCCATGGGCTGGCGCCTTCTGGCCTGTGCAGCTTCAGGTGTGTGAGCAGCAGCTTGGTGCTCCTGTTGTTGCTGCTGCTGTTGGTGCTGCTGTTGGTCATGGTTCTGCTGCTGCCGCGGCTGGTCTTTGTCTGAATCTGATGTCCAGGAGGAAAGGAAATAAATGGTTCCCATTCTTCTGGTAGATGCCTCAGTTGAGGAAGCGCTCAGTCAAGGTGGCGAGAGGGGTTTCCTAGGAGGTCACACTGGAGATGGGTGTCAGGCTCCAAACTTCCACAGCTATGATTATGCCTGCTAAAAGTTCCCCCAGACCTGAGACAACAAATCCTGCCACCTGCAAATGATGACTGATCAAATCTCCTATTTAATGGTGGAGCTGCAGCTGATAGTCATCAATCCAATTGTGCTCCCGCCAGGTTTCACCGTCGTGTTTCAGAGGAGATGTGAATCGCGTGGGAAACGTGTTAAAATTGGAAAGGCCTCTCAAAATGGGATTATAGAGGCAATTTAGTGGTTCTTAAGGGCCTTAAGAGCCTATCCCGCCTCTTGGAGGCGGGACAGAGACGTGATCAGAAACCACGCATTTGGGAAAATTGCTTGGAGGCGGGATGGAGGCGGGGTCGGGCCTCCCCGCCACTTTTTGCAATTTTAACACCCCACACGCCTCCATTCCTGCCTCCTCAGGCCTGGCAAATCCAGCCCATAGAGTCATAACGGCACAGAAGGAGGCCATTCAACCCATCAGGTCCGTGCCAGCTCTCTGTAGAGCAATGCAGTCAGTCCTATTCCCCCACTCTATCCCCGTAGCCCTGCAAGTTTATTTCCCTCAAGTGCCTATCCAGTCTCCCCTTGAAAATATTGAGTAGTTCCGTCAGCAGCGAATTCCAGCTCCTCACTACTCTCTGCGTAAAAAAAGTTTTTCCTCACGTCCCCCTGTATCTCTTGCCCAAAACCTTATATCTGTGTCCCCTAGTCCTTGTACCATCAACTAGTGGGAACAGCCTTTCCCCGTCTAGCCTGTCCAAACCCGTCATAATCTTGTACACCTCTATCAAATCACCCCTCAACCTCCTTTGCTCTAATGAAAACAAATCCAGCTTCTCCAACCTGTCCTTGTCGCTAAGATCCCCCATCCCCGGAACCATTCTGGTAACTCTCCTCGGCACCCTCTCAAGGGCCTTCACATCCTTCCTAAAGTGTGGTGGCCAGAACTGGACGCAATGCTCCAGTTGTGGCCTAACCAGCGCTTTATAAAGGTTCAGCATAACTTCTCTACTTTTGTACTCAAGACCTCGATTTATGAAGCCCATGATCCCATAGGCTTTGCTAACTTTAAGGGGTGTTGTGTGTGTCAGCTTCACCTCTGACTTATGAGCGGTTCGAATCGCTCCCACTCCCTTGGTTCTAGACCTGGACTTATTTGGGGGGTTGTAATGAAATTGCAACAGGCAACTGAGTTGGTGAAAAGAACTTGGATTTTATTTGAGACAAGAAAATATACACAACACAATAAATCTTATCACTCTAAAATTTGGGGGAACACTTCGGAATATGCGAGGGAGAATGACAATAGACAAAATTACCTTACCCCTCCCAATCCCACTATACTAACTAGGTTGAATTCCAGAGGACCAGGAAATGCTCTCCAAACGCAGGAATCGTTTGTAGAGTGGGAAAAACTTGCAGATCTTCGGTTTCTTCCAGATTGGTTTCTTGTTGGTCGCGGTGGCCCAATATTACCTAGTTGTTGGCAATATTGTTGGTTGTTTGTTTCGTGGGGCCCTTGGTTGCTGCGATTCCTTCCGTTCTCCTGTTGTCCCGAGGCTGATGTCTTTCGAATGAGCTGTGCCCTTTTTCTGTGTCTGTCCGAACTGTACTGCTGACTTCAATTCACTGACTGCTGTTTCAATTCTCTGCCTGAACTGTACTGAGCGAACTGATCGAACTCATCGGACAAACTGCTTCTTGTGGAGACAGGTCTTTAGTTTATACTAAAATGAAACCTGCTAATCTTGTTAGATTTTTGGCTGGCTCGTTGAGGGCCACTTGATTGGTCCCATTTAGTTAACTGGTTTCGGGATAGCTTCCTGAGTAGTTGAAGAAGGTGTGAAGTGGTTTTGGATGTCTCAAACTGTTCGATTGTTTTTTTTAATCTTAGATTTCCTGTAAGGCCTCCAAATTCTGTGCAGGTTCTTTTATGCATGGGGTTTAATGGGCTTTGGGCTTTAGGTGAGGCTGGGGTTTCCATTGATTTATTGATTGAATGCAAATTCCCAGATAGGGGCTGAGTTTCGTTTATTGTTCCTCCCAGACAGTCTGGCTACTTTCGAATACCCAAACTGTTCCTCTGCAGTGGTCAATCCCACATTCCTGTCGCAGCCTTTTCCTACAAGTCTGTACATGCCTTTTTAAACCAGCCAAATCTTCCTGGGATTTTGATTTTTAAATCCCTTTGGCCCAATATTACCTTCCAACAGTCCAATATCTCTTCCTTTTAAATTGTGTAATTTAAATCTTTGAATTCTTCTGTTAGGCCCAACCCTTCTGTGATGTTCCAAAATCATTTTAAAATGATGCTATTCTTCTGTTCTGGGGTTGTGCAGAAATTTTCAAACCTTACACACCCCCCTGTGATACTTTATAACACTATAGTATCATGCAGGTGTGAGCAAAATTTCTGACCCTCGGGAACCAACCTTCCCCTGTATTATCTAAACTAATACCCAAACAAAACACTCTCCCATCCGTTTAGGTGTAGTGTTTATCAAAATACACAAAGTAAAACTTTAATTACATACACATCCAAGCACGGAGGGGGTCCAACACCCCTGCACCACTTGGAAAACACACACAGGAAAAATAAATTGACACACACACTTGTTCAACTTTATTTTTAATCATGTTCATGGTTGGTTTTATACCTGGGCATAGCCTTTATTTTTGTTTTTGTCCCATGCTCCCTCATGCTGAGAGCGGAGCAATTGGTCCCTTCCTTTGCAATTCGCACACAACAGGTAGAAAACTATTCCCAGCTGACAAACCACTAAAATGTGGGAAGCCAGCCTAATCCAAGAGGGGAATTCTATATTTTCAAAAATGTCCCACCAGGGTGGAACCACAATATCCAATATCTTGGCCTCTATCTCTACTGTTTTCTGCTCCAACGTATAAAAATGTTTCTGTGAGACGACTACTGCTTTTAATAGGGCGGTAAGATGTTCTGGTAGAGGGGGAATCTCATAGCCAAAATGTGTGATGTAACTTTGCAGGTTGGTGATGTTTTCCCTGACAGTGAGGTGAACAGTCGAGGATTCAGGGATGGGTACAATCAGTTCCTGGGCCACTTGAACTTCTGCCTCGGGTTTAAAACAAAAACTGCTGTCACTCACCGGACACCAGATGTACTGTCCATGCCGGTAGTGGGGCGCACTTGTGGTGACACAATATGTCCCACCCCCTATGAATGCTACCTGAGGGGAAACATGGTCTTTTGCCATTACCTCCATGGTACAGTTCACAGGTTGTGCATCAGCAGCTTTAAACCCGCACTGTGGTCTCGAATAGGCGTTCAAGTGCTGGGGACACAGGATTATGTGTGCTCCCCGGCTCCGACACCTGGAGAGGTCTGTACCTGTCATAGCATGCTCCCACTTTATGACATAAGGTGGGACCTCTGCAAAACGAACGTGTGCACCCCCTTGAATGATCCCAATGTTCTCCACCCTGTATACCGGTGCGGGTTGGGCTGTCCCACCCATGACCGGCATCCTCACTACTATCCCCATGATAGTGTGATTTGAACGTCCACAGTCTACTGGGACAGGTTAGCCCTCAGAAGCTAGACGGAGCTGACACGGGCTCAGCGAATTACTAAATGGGTGGAGGGCTGTGAGGTGCTTGTTGCTAATCCAGGAGGGGACTGAACCTTGTTTTAAATCCTCCAGGTTGCTGCAGCCCTCGCCCAGCAACCATGTCCCGTATAGCACGCACACCTCATTCTGTGCAGCTTGATCCGAAGCATTCCTGTCTTCCCGTATAAGTGCATTTACTGTTTTGGCATGTCTCTCCAGCTCAGCTATAATCTCCTTTAAATGGACCATCATAGCCTGGTCCTCATGCAACTCTGAGCCTACTACTGTGTTCTCCTCTGTTAGGAGTTTTCTTAACTGGGTCTTTAAACCATTTATCTGGGTTTGTAACTCTATGTCATCTAGGCTGTTTATCACTGAGGACCCTGTACTATAAGCTGTGAAAATATCATTCCAGGTCCCCCTTCTTTGTCTCCCTGCACCCATATTATGTTCAGGATGTAAATTGTACAGCTTCGCTTTGTCCACATTGGCAAAGTCGAACTCATAAAATTTTCTAAATATTTCCTTCAACAGGGCTTGGTACAACCGTTCTGTCTCTTTAGGGCACCACTCAGGTAAGTGCACCTCGGTCAGGTTCAGGATCACTGAGGCTACTGCATAGTGTACGCCCTGGTACAGCAGCTTATCTGTTGGTACGAGGACTAAACCATTCCCTGGTCCCTTGGTGGTGGTAGGACACCACTGGACTATAGTCCGTGATGTTGTGGTCGTGGGCAGGGGCTTCCGGGGGTGGGTCACAAGTTCAGTGGCATTCACTGGGATCGGTGAGTGTGGGACCGCGCACGCATGCAGGCTGGAATTCCACTCCACCCTCTCCCGGCATCTTGCCATTGCCGGTGGAAAATGATGGATACGCCTGTGGGGCAGACCTTCTCTGACCCCCACGTACAGACATAAATCCCCTGATCCGGTTCCCACCATTTGTCCCAGCACACACTCAATCCCCCTCGGGTCCCTGTAATCGTCCAATGGGTATTGTTCCCCAATCGTTCCCAATCGACTGCGGGGTTTCCTATATCCTTGCTCAGCTTTCTGAGCCACCACCACCTGTCCAAAGGAATCTGTCCCTTGCATGTCAAACATAAACGTTTCCCTACGGTGACACTGACCCTTGTAGCAACGACCTGTACGCTGGGGCACGGGAGGGAGGCCTCCCCATACGTGAACCCGGTCTGGCTGGAGTACTGAGTCAAATTGGACCCCAGCCACCCTGGCCACCTTCCCTCATGGAAGTAAATGGCGAGCTCCTCCACACCCCGTTTGCCACCTCCATCGGTAACGATCGGTGCTCTCTCTCCTGAACACCCATAGATATGGGAGTTCTCCACGTCTCCTCGGTCACCGATGCTCACCCCTACCAGGGTGAGCAGGAGCAGAACCTTCCTCATCCCAACATCCTCTCTGTAGGGACACACAAACAAAATCCCAAACTTCCAAACTGTAAAAACACACTTAAAATACTTCAGAAAGCTATATACATCCGCCGCCCGTCTCCGGACGGCCAGGCTAATTTCTGATTGGCCTTTACCTTCTGTGGAATCTGGGCAGCTTGTACGCCTGGGCGTAAGGTGACCTGTGCCACCAGACTCAGAGAGTCCTTCTTAAAACAACTGGGAGTTTCCCTGACTCCCAGTTAACCAGGGTAGTGTGTCCTCCGGTGCTGCAACACACTACTCCCTTCCTTTTGGCTGCCGAATCCCGATCCTGTCCTGGGGTTCCTCACAGCCTGATGCCGCAGGCTGGGGACCCTTCTCTCTCTCCTTGCCCAACACTACCTCTCCTGTGCGTCCCTCACCATTGGAGGCTGTAGGCTGAGGATCCGTATCCTTAGATTTATCCCTGACCTTGGGTTTTCCCTTCCTGCTAAGGGTTCTCCTGGGGCTGGCCCGTACTCTAAAATGACACTCAGGTGACTAAGGTAGTCTGGGCTGTGGCGTGCGAGGAGACCTTCTTAAGGCTCCGACTACTGGGAGTGTACCTGAATCCGACTTAATTGGTGGGAGGGCCTCTCCAGTCACACAATTCACTGCCCCCACCTTTGCGGTCTGTGAATCAGCTACAGCTGCAGGCGGCTGCTCTCTAGCGTTACTGCGGTTAACCCTTGCTGATCGTTCTCCACTCTGTTGTGTCTGTGTATAATAAGACACAGACTGCAGGAGAAACGGTACAACAGGTGACGTGGCTCACACTGGAACTGCCTGTACAGATTACTACTCAGTGCTATATACAGGTGTGGTCACTGCCGGTACTACAGTATACATGAGCTGTAAAAAGTAGTTCCCCCTTAAAGGTATATACATTACAATTCCTCCCCTTTTAGATTAACAGTACCATAACACTCATTTAACAATTAAATATCAAACTAATTACAATTAACACTTTTAACATGCAACATTAGCTGAAAATAGTCTATTTATATATTCAGTCTTTGGGGAGGCTTCCTGATCCTTTCTGGATAGCGCCTTTCCCGAGTGTCTTGCTCTTGGTGCGGAGGCGATTCTGGCCCCCTGTCGTCGGTTGGTTCATCAGCTTCCGATGCTACTGTTTCTGGGGTAGATGCGACCTGTACATCGGGTTCATCACCAGGTACATATGGGCGAGGCATGGGGTTGACTTGTTCCTGTGACTCTAGGATCTGGTCAGCATGGCGTCTCACGATGCTCTCCCCAACGTCCACTGTGTACATTAGTGGGCCCTGCCGTGTGCATATCGTTCCTGGCTGCCATTTTTCTGTTCGGTAGTCGCGGGCCAAGACTGGTTGCCCTACATTGAAGCTCCTTGTTGGCTTCTCATGGATGTGCTGGAATTGCTTACTCTCAACATCTCTTCGTACGTTTGGTCTGTAAGGATTTCGGGGGCTTCGTTTAAACTGGTTTAAGGTAATCTACCTGGCCAGCAGTCTTTTTGCTGCTGCACTCTAAACCAATTTACAAACAGCGGTTTCGAATCGCTACCTCTCCTTTAGTTCTGAGTGGAGGAACTTATAATTAATGATATTAAAACGGAACACGTGGTTTGGATGAGAGAAAATTATCAAGCTTTATTAACTAAAAGAAACTACAATCACAATATCAAACTATCCCACACGAACACAGTAAAATTGTAAAACTATATATCAAGGGGGTACACACGGCAAAAACGAGGGGTACAATGGCTACAATGTTGTTTAAACAATCTTAGCAATTCCCTTAAATCACCATACCCCCTTAATTCCTGCTAGGTTGCCTTGTTGAGAGTCAGAAAATCTCTGCTCACATGGTCCAGCGAAGAGAGAGAGAGAGAGAGAGAGAGAGAGAGAGCTCACCTTATCGTCCCAGGAAGTCAAGAGACAAGAGCCAAGAGCCAAGGGAGCGAGCTGGCTGCTCAGCCCTTTTTTTATACCTGGTGAGCCCCCCTGCCGTTATGCCTTGCAAGGGCTGTGTGCAAAATTAACCCCAAAGCTGTGATAGGCTAACTCAAAGTGGTTAGATTGAGTTAATGTGATTTTCAGAGCTCCCTTTGCTGAAACAAAAGGGAGATACATCTGCTCCATTGTCCAGTACTGGGTGATTGGAAACCCATTTAAAGTTAACGCTTCCCATTCAAGGTGCAAACGTCTCTTCTGCAGTTTCAGGTGTATCTAAACAAATGCTAATAGCATTCAGTTGCTTTGTAAACAAAGCATTGTCCTTTGTCTTCATTGAACCTTAATTCCAGACACAGAAAGCTGCATTCCAAACCTCTTTTGTCCATGTGGTGTGACAGCCATTTTATCTTTGGAAACTTAAAAGCACCTCGCTCAGGGATCCTTTAATCAAAAAAAATGAATCTTCAGAACTGTAAATTATTGCGAATTCTTACAGGTCTGAGCAAATCCAGGCGAGATCTTAACTTTCGGTTAAAGAACATCATGGCTGGGGCCTGGTTGGTGACTGCATGAGTCGCATTCCGGTAGGCGAACAGGAAATTGTCCACCTTGTGCTGCAGCGGAATGTTGTCATTGTACATAGCCTTTATTGCTTTCTTAAAGGTTTGTACGAACCTCTCAGCCAATCCATTTGTGGCTGGATGATACGGGGCGGATGTGTAATGCCTTACCCAATTCTTTTTCAAGAACCTCCGGAAATCTTCGGACACAAACTGTAGTCTGTTGTCGGAGCAAATCTGTTCTGGCAAGCCATTCCTGGCAAAAATGGTCCATAGGACTGCAATAGTTTTCTCCGTGGTGGTGGAGGACATTTTGATGACCTCAGACCATTTCCAGTGCACATCCACGGCTATTAAAAACATTGAGTCCATGAATGGACCAGCAAAATCAATATGCACCCGTTGCCATGGAGATGAGGGCCACTCCCATGGGTGTAGAGGGGCCTGTGGTGGTGCATTTTGGACTCTCTGGCATCCTGAGCAGCTCTTGGTCAGGTCCTCGATTTGTTTATCGATTCCCGGCTGCCACACATAAGCCCTGGCTAGGCTTTTCATTTTTACCCCTCCCAGATGACCCTCATGAAGCTCATTGAGCACTCTATCCCTTAACTTGGGTGGAATTACCACTCGGGATCCACACATCAAGGTCCCCCGGCACACTGACAGCTGTTCTCTCCTTGTCGAGAATGCTGGCAACAGTGAGTCGCCATGTGCTGGCCATCCCTTCACCGTCAAATCATATACCCGAGACAGTGTCGGGTCATTTCGGGTTTCCTTTTCGATACAAGCGTTAGTTACCGGTAGGTATTCAACTATAGTCAAATGGAATATTTCGACAGGATCCACTGCTGGTACTTCCTCCGCAGTAGGCAGTGGCAGGCGTGATAGCCCATCAGCATTTCCATGCTGTTTCGTGCCCTTATATTCAATCTCATAGTGGTGCACCCCTAAAAAAAGTGACCATCTTTGTAGTCGTTGCGCAGTCATCACCGGAACGCCCTTCTTCGGATTAAAAATGGAGACAAGAGGCTGGTGATCAGTCAGCAAGGTGAATTTCTGCCTGTGCAGATAGTGATTGAACTTTTTTACTCCCCACACTAGGCTGAGGGCCTCCCTGTCAATCTGGGCGTAGTTACACTCGGCTGAGGTTAGTGATTGTGACGCAAAGGCTATTGGCCTCTCTGAGCCGTCCGAGAATTTGTGCGACAGCACCGCTCCAATGCCGTAGGGTGACGCATCGCATGCCAACCGAATTGGTAATGCTGGGTTGTAATGGGCCAATACCTCTTTCGATGTGATTAGTGTTTTGCTCTTCTGGAAAGCTCGTCTACATTCGTCACTCCACTTCCATGACACCCCAGTTTGCAGTAGGGTGTTCAGTGGGTGTAGTATTGTAGACAAATTTGGCAAGAACTTATGGTAGTAGTTTACCAGCCCGAGGAACGACCTCAGTTGTGACACATTTTCCGGTGCTGGAGCCTTGACTACTGCCTCAATCTTCTCTGGGGACTTATGTAACCCCTCTTTATCGATAATGTGGCCACAATACGAGATCTGTTTTCTAAAAAACTCGCATTTGGGGCGGTTAGCTCGGAGCCCATATTCCTGCAATCTAGTGAGCACCTGCTCCAGGTTGGCAAGGTGATCACTGTCATTTTCGCCCGTGACCAGGATGTCGTCCAAATAACACTGGGTCCCTGGGATCCCTTGCAGGACTCGTTCCATTGCCCTCTGCCAAATAGCCGGAGCTGATGCTACCCCGAATACCAGCCGGTTGTATTGGTAGAGACCTTTATGGGTGGTGATTGTGAGGTATTTTTTTGATGCTTCTTCTACCTCCATTTGCAGGTACGCCTGGGCCAGATCAATCTTAGTGAAATGTTTCCCTCCAGATAGCGAGGCGAAAATATCTTCAATCCACGGAAGTGGATATTGTACGGTGTGAAGGATCGGGTTCACTGTTACCTTAAAGTTCCCACAGATGCGAACCTTCCTTGGTTCCCCAGGCGTGCTGCTCAACGACTTTTTCATCACAGGGACGATGGGTGTAGCCCACTCACTCCAGTTTACCTTGGACAGTACACCTGAACGTTCCAAACTCTCCAGCTCTGCTTCGACGGCTGGGCGGATCGCATAAGGTACCGGTCTGGCCTTTAAAAATTTTGGGCTTGCGTTTTCTTCAATTTTAATCATCGCTGTCATGCCTTTTAGTGTTCCGAGTCCTTGCTGGAACACTTCTTTCGCGTCAGTTAGGATCTTTGACAGTCGCCCAGGTGTGACGTCGTCATCCTTTTTGTCAGCCACCGTCAGTGCCTGTATGGAATGCCAATCCAGTTGTATTTTCCGGATCCATTCACGTCCCAGTAATGGTGGTCCTCCATCATGCAATACATACAGGTCTAGTTTTGGTGTTTCCTTACCGTTATATATAACGGTCACCCTTATTTTTCCTTTGGGGTAGACTTTTTGCCCCGTGTACATCTTCAAAATAATTTTTGGGTCTCTCAAGGGTATGTGTGAGAATAGCCGCTCGTAGTCCCGTCGGTTTATGACTGTTAGGGCTGATCCTGTGTCCAATTCCATCTTTACCTGGACTCCTGCTATCTTGAGAGTGACCCAAATGGTTCGGTGATCCTCCGTTGTGATCACATTATGTAGTTTCAGACAACTCAGTTCCCTGCTTTCGGGGTCGGTATCACTCTTTTGTTCGTCTAAACTATTCTCCGTCATCTTATGTACCTTCTTGTACTTTTCTTTGGTAGTTTTCTTATTGCTGGTTTTCTTTCCCGACCTGCAGACTTGTGCTATGTGTCCTACTTTTCCACACTTTCTGCACACTTTGTCTTTGAACCAACAATCATTCTGGTCATGTGTTGTTCTGCCGCAGCGATAGCACTTAGAAACATAGAAACATAGAAGATAGGAGCAGGAGTAGGCCATTCGGCCCTTCGAGCCTGCTCCGCCATTCAATGAGATCATGGCTGATCATCCAAATTCAGCACCCTGTCCCTGCCTTCTCCCCATATCCCTTGATCCCTTTAGCCTTAAGAAATATATCCAACTCTTTTTTGAATATATTTAATGAACTGGCCTCCACCGCCCTCTGTGGCAGAGAATTCCACAGGTTCACCACTCTCTGGGTGAAGAAATTCCTCCTCATTTCAGTCCTAAATGGCTTACCCCTTATCCTTAGACTATGACCCCTGGTTCTGGACTCCCCGGCCATCATAAACATCCTTCCTGCATCTAGTCTGTCCAGGCCTGACAGAATTTTATAGGTTTCGACGAGATCCCCTCTCAATCTTCTAAACTCCAGTGAGTATAAGCCCAATCAACACAATCTCTCCTCATACGTCATTCCTGCCATCCCAGGTATCAGCCTGGTGAATCTTCGCTGCACTCCTTCCATGGCAAGAACGTCCTTCCTCAGGTAAGGCGACCAAAACTGCACACAGTACTCAAGGTGCAGTCTCACCAAGGCCCTGTACAACTGTAGCAAGACATCCTTGTTCCTGTACTCGAACCCTCTTGCTACGAAGGCCAACATACCATTTGCCTTCTTAACCGCCTGCTGCACCTGCATGCTTACCTTCAGCGACTGGTGCACAAGAACACCCAGGTCTCTTTGCACTTCCCCTTCTCCCAATCTATTGCCATTCAAATAATAATCTGCCTTCCTGTTTTTGCCACCAAAGTGGATAACCTCACATTTATCCACATTATAGTGCATTTGCCATGTTTCTGCCCAATCACCCAATCTGTCCAGATCGTACTGGGGTTTCACGACATCCTCCTCACAGCTTACCCTCCCACCCAGCTTTGTGTCATCTGCAAATTTGGAGATATTACATCCAATTCCCTCGTCCAGATCATTAATATATATTGTGAACAGCTGGGGTCCTAGGACCAATCCTTGCGGTACCCCACTAGTCACTGCCTGCCACTCGGAAAATGACCCGTTTATTCCAACTCTTTGCTTTCTGTCCGCCAACCAGTTCTCTATCCAAGTCAATACCTTGCCCCCAATCCCATGTGCCTTAATTTTGCACGCTAATCTCTTATGTGGGACCTTATCGAAAGCCTTCTGAAAGTCCAAATACACCACATCCACTGGTTCTCCCTTATCTATTTTACCAGTTACATCCTCAATAAATTCCAGTAGATTAGTCAAGCATGATTTACCTTTTGTAAATCCATGTTGACTTTGTCTGATCCTGTCACTGCTTATCAAGTGCTCTGCTATTACATCTTTTATAATAGATTCTAGCATTTTCCCCACGACCGATGTCAGGCTTACCGGTCTATAATTCCCCGCTTTTTCTTGACCACCTTTTTTGAATAGTCGGGTAACATTAGCTACCCTCCAATCCATGGGTACTGTTCCAGAGTCTATCGAGTTCTGGAAGATGACCAGCAATGCATCTACTATTTCCAGGGCCACTTCCTTAAGTACCCTGGGATGTAGATTATCAGGCCCTGGGGATTTATCAGCCTTTAGTCCCATCAATTTTCCGAACACCATTTCCCTACAAATACTGATTTTTTTCAGTTCCACCCTTTCATCAGGCCCTATGTTCCCCGGCATCTCTGGGAGGTTATTTGTGTCCTCCTTTGTGAAGACAGAACCAAAGTATGAATTTAGTTGGTCTGCCATTTCTTTGTTTCCCATGATAAATTCCCCTGATTCTGACTGTAAGGGACCTATGCTTGACTTCACCAATCTTTTTCTCTTCACATATCTATAAAAGCTTTTACAGTCAGTTTTTATGTTCCCTGAAAGCTTACTCTCATATTCTATTTTCCCTTTCTTAATTAATCCCTTTGTCCTCCTTTGTTGAATCCTAAACTGCTCCCAATCCTCAGGATTATTGCTTTTTCTGGCCAATTTATATGTCGTCTCCTTGGATCTTATGCTATCCCTAATTTCCCTTGTTAGCCACGGTTGAGTCACCTTTTTTGTTTTATTTTTATGCCAAACTGGGATGAACAAATTCTGTAGCTCATCCATCCGGTCTTTGAATGTTTGCCATTGCCTATCCACCGTCAACCCTTTGAGTGCCATTCCCCAATCAATCCTACCCAGCTCGCTCCTCAGACCATCATAGTTTCCTTTATTTAAATTGAGGACCCTAGTCTCTGAGTCAACTAATTCATTCTCCATCTTAATGAAGAATTCGATCATATTATGATCGCTCAGACCCAAGGGGCCTCGTACAACAAGATTGCTAATTAATCCTTTGTCGTTACATAATACCCAGTCTAAGATGGCCTGATCTCTGGTTGGTTCCTCGACATATTGGTCCAGGAAACCATCCCGTAAACACTCCAGGAATTCCTCCTCCACAGTATTGTTACTAATTTGGTTGGCCCAATCTATATGTAGGTTAAAGTCACCCATGATGACTACTGTGCCCTTATTGCACGCTTCTTTAATTTCCCTTTTAATGCCATCCCCAACCTCCGCCTTACTGTTGGGAGGTCTATATACCACTCCCACTAATGTTTTTTTCCCCTTAGTATTTCTCAATTCTACCCATACAGATTCCACATCATCAGAGCTAATATCCTTCATTACAATTGTATTAATCCCTTCTTTAACCAGTAATGCTACCCCACCTCCCTTTCCTTTTTGCCTATCTTTCCTGAATATCGAATACCCCTGGATGTTGAGTTCCCAGTCTTGGCCATCCTTGAGCCACGTTTCCGTAATCCCAACCAAATCATATTCGTTTACCTCTATTTGCGCAGCCAATTCATCCACCTTATTACAAATGCTCCTCGCATTAAGACACAAAGCCTTCAGGCTTGTTTTTTTAACGCACTTAGACCTATTAGAATTGTTATTTACTGTGGCCACGTTTAATTTAAACCGTTGATTTCTCTGACTGCCACTTTTGTTTTTCTCCTTCCTATCTTTTGCTTTTATCCCTGTTTCCCTTTCCTCTGTCTCCCTGCTCAGGTACCCAACCCCCTGCCATTTTAGTTTAAACCCCCCCGAACAGTGCTAGCAAACCTCCCCGCAAGGATATTTGTCCCGCTCTGGTTCAGATGCAACCCGTCCGACTTGTACAAGTCCCACCTTTCCCAGAAGCAGGCCCAGTGATCCAGGAAACTAAAGCCCTCCCTCCTGCACCAACTCTTTAGCCACGCATTCATCTGCTCTATCCTCCTATTCCTATACTCACTAGCACGTGGCACTGGGAGTAATCCAGAGATTACAACCTTTGAGGTCCTGCTCTTTAATCTGCTACCTAGCTCCCTAAATTCTTGCTGCAGGACCTCATCCCTCTTCCTACCCATGTCATTGGTCCCAATGTGAACCACGACCTCTGACTGTTCACCCTCCCCTTCAGAATGCCCTGAAGCCGTTCAGTGACATCCTTGACCCTGGCACCAGGGAGGCAACAAACCATCCTGGAGTCACGTCTACAGCCACAGAAACGCCTATCTGTACCCCTTACGATAGAATCCCCTACCACTATTGCTCTCCCACTCTTTTTCCTCCCTTCCTGAGCAGCAGAAGCACCCCTGGTGCCAGGAAGTTGGCTGCTGCTGCCTTCCTCTGGTAAGTCATCCCCCTCAACAGTATCCAAATCGATATACCTGTTTGAGAGGGGAATGGCCACAGGGGTCTCCTGCACTACCTGCCTGCTTCTACTGCTCTGCCTGATGGTCACCCATTTCCCTTCTGCCTGTGCAGCCCTTACCTGCGGTGTGACCAACTCACTAAACGTGTTATCCACGACCCTCTCAGCATCGTGAATGCTCCAAAGCCCATCCATCCGCAGCTCCAGCGCCGCAATGCGGTCTGCTAGTAGCCGCAGCTGGATGCATTTCTGGCACACGTAGTCATCAGGGACACCGGCAGTGTCCCTGAATTCCCACATAGAGCAAGAGGAGCATAACACGGGGCTGGGCTCTCCTGGCATGACTTACCCTTTAATTAATTTAAATTATTTCACTATCACCAATTAAAGATAGCTGTAAGGCGCTTGTATGGTCTACCAACAGTCCCTGCTACACCAGAAAAGACCTTAGTAACTATAAACTACAGAGTTAAAGTTTAAAAAAAGAGAAATACTCACCAACCAATCACTTACCTGCTCCCTGGTGACATCACACTCTGATTACTTTTTACCTCTCTCCCCGCTGCTGAGTTAGTAAGCCTCGCCTCTCTGCTCCTTTTATCTGCCGCCTCGGTGCCCTCCTGGTCCGATCTGGTCGGGCCTCGCCTCTCTGCTCCTTTTATCTGCTGCCTCGGTGCTCTCCTGGTCCGATCTGGTCGGGCCTCGCCTCTCTGCTCCTTTTATCTGCCGCCTCGGTGCTCTCCTGGTCCTATCTGGTCAGGCCTCGCCTCTCTGTTCTCTGTTCCATATGACATTTCGTTTGTGCCATATTCTTGCGGTCTCTGTTGTATCTCTGCAGCGCCCCGTGCTGCTGCTTCATATGATACCACAATGCTGAAAGCCTTTTCCAGCGTAAGGTCCTTTTCAGATAAAAGCCGTTTCTGGGTTCCTTCACTTTGAAGCCCATACACAAACTTGTCCCTTAAGGTATCTGCCAGTCCCGCTCCAAACTGGCAGTGTTTCGATAGTTTGCGCAGTTCTGTTAAATAATCAGCATTGCTTTCATCCTTATGCTGGTTCCGTTTGAGAAACTTGAATCTTTCTGCTATCAGCAGCGGTGTGGGGTTTAAATGTTCCTGTAGTATTGTTACTATGTCTTCAAAACTCTTTTCCATTGGCTTCGTTGGGGTTACTAGATTTCGTAATAAACCATACGTCTTTGCACCCATTAAATTTAACAATACCGACGCTTTCTTGTCATCTGACACCTCATTTGCCTTGCAGTACACCTCTATTCGTTCAACATATGTAGTCCAATCTTCGACTTCATTGTCAAATGCGGTGATACTGCCACTCTTCGGCATTTTGGGTGTGGTTTAAAACGGTGTCTCCCAATGGCTTAAAATGGCATCTCCCGCGCTTTCCTTCCTCCCCCGCTGCTGCCAACGCCACTCCCGGCGGGTCTCGTGGCAATGGCGGCGCTGTGTAGGTTTTGCGCGCTTCTCCTGCGCTGCTGCCAACGCCGCTATCGGCGGTCCTCGTGGCAATGGCAGCGCCTCGCGGGTTTCTGTGCGTCTCTCTCCCTCTCTTCGACGCTGCTCGGCCCCTGAACACCGGCTGCGCCCTGTGCGCTCTGCCCTCTCTCTCTCTCCCCCGTCGACGCTGCTCGGCCCTTTGCTGTGCCGCTTGGTCGGGCTCTAGCCCGCCGCTGTCCGGGAAGGGTCTGCGCACTACCTGTTGCCAGCCCGTTTTGCTGGACCACCTCGACTGGAAAGCCAAGCCTGGCTCTTGCCAGCCTCCCCCGCAATTCTTGAGTCTCTGCTGGATAACTGGGCGGTTGCCCGTGGTCGACGCCCGAGTCTCTGGCCTTGACCTCCAATCCACTGATCTCCAGGAACGAATCCCCGGGAGGTGATGCAGAGTTGCAGGTAGGTTCGAACTTGCCTTGTCGCCAATGTTGTGTCTGTATAATAAGACACAGACTGCAGGAGAAACGGTACAACAGGTCTTTACTCAACGTGGCTCACAGTGGAACTGCCTGTACAGATTACTACTCAGTGCTATATACAGGTGTGGTCACTGCCGGTACTTTACAGTATACATGAGCTGTAAAAAGTAGTTCTCCCCTTAAAGGTATATACATTACACACTCTCCACCTTAAACAGCTTGCATTGCTTAATGTAACTAGCAGCCTGTTTTAAAGTCTCGTCCGCTGCCCCGAACGGGACTTCTATGGACTTCCCATTCTCTCTCTTTACCAGGACGGCCTTAAGGATGGAATCCTGGGCTTGGACCTGCTTTAAGTCCCGGGCCAATGCTACCCCCTGTGTGCCTCCCTTGTGGACTACTGGACCTACTCTACAGAGATCCCAGAACTCTCCTTCCCTGGCCCCCTGCTTGGCCACCTCGTCGGTCTTTTGGTTACCCTCCCACATGGTATGGAGAGATCCTAAATCTATGGCCAAATATTTGGACATTTCCCCAGCCTGCTCGTTCCCTGTGAATCCCATTCGGCTAAATGGGATCTTGTTAGACCTGGGTGAATTGGTCGGGTCTTCCGCATGGACCACCGTGCTGGAAGCTCCAGTGTCCACCAAATATCTCCCCTGCACCGTCTCCACCCCCATCTTAACGCAGGGTCTGCCCCCCTCATCGTATTCAAGGGGACACAAGTCGACATGCTGTGCTGGTTCTAGTCATAGGTCTGGGTTGTATGGGGCAGATGGGGTTAAAGCACCCGTGGCTGCGGCTACCTTCCCTGGGCCAGCAAACAAAACCTGGAGTGCAGCCACTATCGAATCAAACGTGGGGGGAGAGGCCGGTGTTTCTGCCTTTGGGGCAGGAGCTGGGGCACTCTTTCCTGCACTATCCTTCCAAGGATTTTTACAGTTCCTTCTCCAATGCCCACTCTTCCCGCACCCGAAGCAGTTACGCCTCACATCGGAAGGGATACCCCCTTTCTGGTGCCATTCCTTCTTACCCTGGCTGGGTTTTAACTCATAGACTTCTCCTTTTGGTGGGTGCTCTTCTATCCCTCTACTGTTCCAGTAAGCCAGGGTCAGTTGTCTGACCACTGTCTCCTCGGTGATCCGGGGGTCTTTCGGGTCAAACCAAAGCTCAGCCTTAGCTCTGATCCGTGGCAAGCTGTTTGCCACCAGGCTTCGGAGCCAGTGGGCCAGCTCGTTCTGGTTCAAAATAACAACAGAGAATGCTGGAAAAACTCAGCAGGTCAGGCAACATCCGTGGAGAGAAATTTGAGTTGACGTTTCGGGTTGAAACCCTTCTTCAAAACTGGAAAGAAAATAAAAAGATCGAAGGCAAAGCTGCGATCGAACAAAAGAAGAAAAGGAGACAATAAAAGTTATTAGAAGCCAGATGAGATGGTAATGGGCCCGTGGAGACAAAAGGCAGCTGAGATTAGGTGTGAAGTGTGCTTTTAATTTTTTCCACCCCTTTGTTTTGGGTCCTCCTTTTCCCCCCACCCCCCTCCTTTCCTTTTGTTTCTCTCTCTCACCTGGCAGCTGTCCTTATCCTGCCAGTACACTTCACACCTAATCTCAGCTGCCTTTTGTCTCCACGGGCCCATTACCATCTCATCTGGCTTCTAATACCTTTTATTGTCTCCTTTTCTTCTTTTGTTCGATCACAGCTTTGCCTTCGATCTTTTTATTTTCTTTCCAGTTTTGAAGAAGGGTTTCAACCCGAAACGTCAACTCAAATTTCTCTCCATGGATGTTGTCTGACCTGCTGAGTTTTTCCAGCATTCTCTGTTGTTATTTTGGATTTCCAGCATCTGCAGTATTTTGCTATCGTTCTGGTTCAAGTTAGTCCAGTCGAGATCCCCATTACAGGCACTCCTGTACACAGGCCACAGCCTGTCTGCGAAAGCCTGTGGGGTCTCCCCTACTAACTGAGTAGTCTTCTCCACCCGGGAGAACGGACTACCATCATTCATCCCCATCGCCTCCAGAACTTGATCCCGGAGGGCAGCGTACCCTCCCTGTCCCTTCTTGCACTCAGCAGAGAGGGACTGGTACAGCTTGCCATCTAAGGTGAACAGGAGCATCTTGGCCATTTCTGAGTCGTCGCACTCATTAATGCCTGCTGCTTGTTCCACTTCCAAAAAGTGGACTGAGGGATCTCCCTGGTGGGTGAGCTTACTCAAGTGGCTTACCATAGCCCTAAGCTGTTGGGTCCCATGGGGAATCACAAACTGGCTTTCAAGAGGCCCCTGGCCCCCACCTACCCCAGGTGGGCCAAACGTTTGCTGTTGAGTCGGGCACATCGGACCCGGCTCCGCCCTTTCCTGCAATTGTTAGCCCACTCCACCCTGCTGCCAAACCGAGTCAAAACCCGGCGCCACAGGTGGTGGTGGTGTGCATTCCTCCCTGTCCTCCCTACACATTGCTTGTCCCTCCTGCTGCCCAACCGAGTTGCTCCCCAGTGTCACAGGTGACGTCTGCACAGTTTCTACTTCTACTTCCAGGTCTACCCGGGCCGCACCCGGGCTTACTAGACATATCATGCCTTTTGCCCTGGACGGAGCAAGTTTTAAACTCTCTATCTGCTTTTGACAGGGGCCGTGATCTCCCGCTTCAAACTCCCTTGAGCTTGCTACTTGATAAGCTGCCTTTATATTCCTGTACTGCTCCTCCTGTTCCCTTAATTGTCTGGTTAGGCAAGCATTCTCCTCTTTCAGTACCAGCTCATTTCCTTTGGCCTCGGTGACTTGACACCGAAAGTATTCCTGTTTGTTCCTATGTTTCTCTACTATCTGTAGTCTTTCCTGATTTTGGGTGTTTATTTCCTCCAATAATCGTTCCCCTGCTAGAGCCCTTGCTTGAGACAGTTTGGCTGCTTCCTGCAGCTCTTCTGTTAACATTTTAATGTGCTGATCTCAAAGCTGGATCTGTCGTAGGGCGCAAACCAACCAGATGGCCTTCTCCACTGACTTCTTATGATCCTTGCTCTCAGTCCATTTGGCTGCAGCATCCATGGGACGCTCAGCGCGCAACAGACTGGTCACCCATTTCTTGGTGATATTCACCTTCTCAAAAACATAAGAGGAAATCCTCTCTTCTATCTTCGTTCTGTCCTCAAAAACAGTGTCTACTGCATTACATCCCTTTTGCCAAGGTCCTGCTGCGGTCGCCATTCTGTAAGGCGTGGTGTGTGTGTCAGCTTCACCTCTGACTTATGAGCGGTTCGAATTGCTCCCACTCCCTTGGTTCTAGACCTGGACTTATTTGGGGGTTGTAATGAAATTGCAACAGACAACTGAGTTGGTGAAAAGAACTTGGATTTTATTTGAGATGAGAAAATATACACAACACATTAAATCTTATCACTTTAAAAGGGGGAAAACTATGAAATATGCGAGGGAGAATGACAATAGACAAAATTACCTTACCCCTCCCAATCCCACTATACTAACTAGGTTGAATTCCAGAGGACCAGGAAATGCTCTCCAAACGCAGGAATCGTTTGTAGAGTGGGAAAAACTTTCAGATCTTCTTTTTCTTCCAGGTTGGTTTCTTGTTGGTCGTGGTGGCCCAATATTACCTAGTTGTTGGTAATATTGTTGGTTGTTTGTTTCGTGGAGCCCTTGGTTGCTGCGATTCCTTCCGTTCTCCTGTTGTCCCGAGGCTGATGTCTTTCGAATGAGCTGTGCCCTTTTTCTGTGTCTGTCCGAACTGTACTACTGACTTCAATTCACTGACTGCTGTTTCAATTCTCTACCTGAACTGTACTGATCAAACTGATCGAACTCTTCGGACAAACTGCTTCTTGTGGAGACAGGTCTTTAGTTTATACTAAAACGAAACCTGCTAATCTTGTTAGATTTTTGGCTGGCTCGTTAAGGGCCACTTGATTGGTCCCATTTAGTTAACTGGTTTCGGGATAGCTTCCTGAGTAGTTGAAGAAGGTGTGAAGTGGTTTTGGATGTCTCAAACTGTTCGATTGTTTTTTTTAATTTTAGATTTCCCGTAAGGCCTCCAAATTCTGTGCAGCTTCTTTTATGCATGGGGTTTAATGGGCTTTGGGCTTTAGGTGAGGCTGGGGTTTTCATTGATTTATTGATTGAATGCAAATTCCCAGATAGGGGCTGAGTTTCGTTTATTGTTCCTCCCAGTCAGTCTGGCTACTTTCGAATACCCAAATTGTACTTTGCAGAGTTCAATCCCACATTCCTGTCGCAGCCTTTTCCTACAAGTCTGTACATGCCTTTTTAAACCAGCCAAATCTTCCTGGGATTTTGATTTTTAAATCCCTTTGGTCCAATATTACCTTCCAACAGTCCAATATCTCTTCCTTTTAAATTGTGTAATTTAAATCTTTGAATTCTTCTGTTAGGCCCAACCATACATTTTATCTTTTACAGTTTTCTTCTGTGATGGTCCAAAATCATTTTAAAATGATGCTATTCTTCTGTTCTGGGGTTGTGCAGGAATTTTCAAACCTTACATAACCACTCTCTCAATATGTTCTGCCACCTTCAGGGACCTAGGCACATTAACTCCCAGGCCCCTCTGTCCCTGCACACTCTTTAAAACTGTGCCATTAAGTGTATATTGCCTCTCCCTGTTCCTTCTGCCAAAATACACTTCTCTATATTAAATTCCACCTGCCACTTGTCTGCCCATTCTGCTAGCCTTCCTATGTCCTGCTGCAGTTGATTGGTATCATTCTCCCTGTTTGCCATACCCCCAAGTTTGGTGTCATTGGTAAATTTAGAAATTCTACTCTGTATTCCAATATCCAGGTCACTTATATATTATATATATAAAGGAACAGTGGCCCCAGCACTGATCCTTGGGGAACACCACTGTCTACCATCCTCCAGTCTGAAAAACAGCCATTTACCACAACTCGCTGTTTTCTGTCCTTAAGCCAATTCCTTATCCAAGCTGCCACTGACCCATCTATTCCATGAGCCTCAATTTTGTTAACCAGCCTTCTATATGGTACTTTGTCAAACGCCTTCCTAAAATCCATCTAGACAACATCCATTGCATTCTCTTCATCAATCCTCCCCGTTACTTCATCAAAAAATTCAATTAGATTAGTCAAACACGATCTGCCTTTTACAAATCCATGTTGGCTCTCCTTAATTAGCTTAAACCTCTCCAAGTGCCCGTTAATCTTTTCCTTGATTATTGTTTCTAAAACTTTACCCACCACTAATGTTAAACTGTAATTACTAGGATTGTCCTTACACCCTTTCTTGAACAATGGTGTCACATTTGCCACTTTCCAATCCTCAGGCACCTCCCCCGCAACTAGGGAAGATTGGAAAATTATGATAAGCCCTTCCACTATCTCCTCCCCCAATTCCCTTAGCAACCTGGGATGCAAGCCATCTGGACCAGGCGACTTATCCACTCTAAGCATACCCAGCCTTTCTAGTACATCTTGTTTATCAATTTTCACCCCTTCCATTGCTTCTACCTTTTCCACTTCTACCGATATTTTGTCAGCATCCACCTCCTTAGTAAACACAGATACAAAGTACTCATTGTATATTCTAGTCTTGCCCTGCGCCTCTAAACATGTATCACCTTCTTTGTCCCTAATAGGCCCCACCCTGCCTCTTACTGCCTGCTTACTGTTTACATGCCGGTAGAAGATTTTTGGGTTCCCTTTTATGTTAACTACCATTCTACTCTCATATTCTCTCTTTGCCAATCTTATTTTCATCTTCACTTCCTCTCTTAACTTGTTGTATTTGGTCTGATTCTCCCTTGAAGAATCCACCTGACATGCATCATACACCCTCTTTTTTTTGTTTCATCATCTTCTCTATCTCCCTCATCATCCAAGGAGCCCTTGCTTTGGTTCCCTTACCCTTCCCTCTTGTTGGAATGTACCTAGCCTGTACATGGAACATCTCCTCCTTAAAGATCGCCCATTGTTCTGTTACAGTTTTTCTTGTCAATCTTTGGTTCCATTTTACCCTGGCTAGATCCTTTCGCATCCCATTGAAGTTAAACCTATTCCAGTTTAGAAGTTCCACTCTAAATTGTTCCTTGCTCCACTCCATTGCTAATCTAAATCTTATGATCCGATGATCACTCGTACTCAAGTGTTCTCCCACAGACACTTGGTCAACCTGGCCCACCTCATTCCCCAGCACAAGATCCAGCAATGCCTCCTTCCTAGTTGGACCAAGAACATACTGGTCAAGGAAATTTTCCTGAACACATTTCAGAAATTCCTCCCCCTCCTTTCCCTATACTCTAGCATTATCCCAATCGATATTTGGGTAATTAAAGTCCCCCAATATCACCACCCTATAGCTCTTGCATATCTCTGTGATTTCCTCCTCTACCTCTCTCTCACTATTTGGAGGCCTATAGAATACCCCCAATAGCGTGATCATACCCTTTTTGCTCCTCAACTCTAACCAAATGGATTCTGTCCTTGTCCCCTCAAGAACATCCTCCCTTTCCAACACTACAATGTCTTCCTTAATCAGCACTGCCACTCCAACTCCTTTTTTCCTTCCCTGTCTTTTCTGAACACTTTGTACCCTTGAATATTAAGTGCCTAGTCCTCACCGCTTTTAAGCCACGTTTCCGTTATTGCCACAACATCATATTGCCAAATGGCTAATTGTGCTTGTAGCTCACCAACCTTATTCACCACACTTTGTGCGTTTACGTACGTGCATTCTAAACCCTTTTTTGAATTTTTCATTGTCTTTCTTAGTCTGCTCCTATCTAAGAAAGATACCTACGGTACTACTTCTGCCTCTAGTACTACTTTCTTCTCTAGTACTATCCAACACATTCACTCTTTTATGCACCTTATTCCTCTTTTCTACTCCTATATGCTGGTGCCCATCCCCCTGCCAAGCTAGTTTAAACCCTCCCCAACAGCACTAGCAAACATTCCCGTGAGAATATTGGTCCCAGCTCCATTGAGGTGCTTGTACATGTCCCACCTTCCCCAGAAATGGTCCCAATGCCTCAAGAATCTAAAGCCCTCCCTCCTGCACCATCTCTCCAGCCACGCATTCATCTGTTCTATCCTCCTATTACTGTATTCACTAGCACGTGGCACCAAGTCCTTTTGGACTTGGCCAGCTCGGTCAGTAGTGGTGCTACCGAGCCACTCTTGGTGACGGACATTGAAGTCCCCCACCCAGAGTATATTCTGTGCCCTTGCTACTCTCGGTGCTTCTTAACATGGAGGAGTACAGATTCATCAGCTGAAGGAGGGCAGTAGGTGGTAATCAGCAGGAGGTTTCCTTGTTTGCGTGGGTTTCCTCCGGGTGCTCCGGTTTCCTCCCACAGTCCAAAGATGTGCGGGTTAGGATGATCGGCTATGATAAATTGACCCTTAGTGTTAGGGGGATTAAATACGTGGGGTTACGGGGATAGGGTGGGATATGTGTTGGTGTAGGGGTTACGGGGATCGGGTGGGATATGTGTCGGTGCAGGCTCGATGGGCCGAAATGGCCTCTATCTGCACTGTGGGGTTTCTGTGATTGCCCATGCTTGACCTGAAGCCATGAGTCTTCATGGGGTCCGGAGTCAATGTTGAGGACTCCTAGGGCCACTCCCTCCCAACTGTATACCATTGTGCTGCCACTTTTGGTGGGTCTGTCCTGCCGGTGGGACAGGACATACCCAGGGATGGTGATGGAGGAATCTGGGACATTGGCTGAAAGGTATGATTATGTGAGTATGACTATGTCAGGCTGTTGCTTGACTAGTCTGTGGGACAGCTCTTCCAATTTTGGCACAAGTTCCCAGATGTTAGTGAGGAGGACTTTGCAGGGTCGACTGGATGGGTATGTCGTTGCCGTGTCATAGAGCTGGTGCCGAGGTTGATGCCGGGTGGTCTGTCCAGTTTTATTCTTATTATTGTTTTTTGTAGCAGTTGTGTACAACTGAGTGGCTTGCTAGGCTATTTCAGAGGGCAGTTAAGAGTCAACCACATTGCTGTAGGTCTGGAGTCACATATAGGCCAGGCCAGGTAATGACGGCAGAGTTCCTTCCCTAAAGGGCATTAGTGAACCAGATGGGTTTTTACGACAATCCGATAGTTTCATGGTCACCACTGATACTAGCTTTTTATTCCAGATTTATTTAATTAACTGAATTTAAATTCCCCTGCTGCCATGGTGGGATTTGAACTCGTGTCCCCGGATTACTAGTCCAGTACATAACCACGATGCTACCGTTCACAATTAACGTCCTTAGGAGACATTAATGAGGTATTTTAAAATTGTTTTTAACTTGGCTCCAAATTTTACTTAAGCAGGACAGGTTTCCTGATGAGGGAACAGGCGAGTTTGAGCAGCAGTTCAGCTGGGTATTTAAACCTGTCATTGTCCCATCTGAATTTTTTATTCATTGATGGGATGTGGGCGTCGCTGGCTAGGCCTGCATTTAGTGCCCATCCCTAATTGCCCTTGAGAAGATGGTGGTGAGCCGCCTTCTTGAACCGCTGCAGTCCATATGGTGTAGGTACACCCACAATGCTGTTAGGAAGGGAGTTCCAGGATTTTGGCCCAGCGACAGTGAAGGAACGGCGATACAGGTCCAAGTCAGGATGGTGTCTGGCTTGGAGGGGAACTTGTAGATGGTGATGTTCCCATGCGTCTGCTGCCCTTGTCCTTCTAAGTGGTAGAGGTTGCGGGTTTGGAAGGTGCTGTCGAAGGAGCTTTGGCAAGTTGCTGCAGTGCATCTTGTAGATGGTACACACTGCAGCCACAGTGCGCCGGTGGTGGAGGGAGTGAATGTTGAAGGTGGTGGATGGAGTGCCAATCAAGCGGGCTGCTTTATCCTGAATGGTGTCGAGCTTCTTGAGTGTTGTTGGAGGTGCACTCATCCAGGCAAGTGGAGAGTATTCCATCACACTCCTGACTTGTGCCTTGTAGATGTTGGAAAGGCTTTGGGGAGTCAGGAGGTGAGACACTCGCCGCAGAATTCCCAGCCTCTGGCCTGCTCTTGTAGCCACAGTATTTATATGGCTGGTCCAGTTCAGTTTCTGATCAATGGTAACCCCCAGGATGTTGATAGTGGGGGATTCAGTGATGGTAATGCCATTGAATGTCAAGGGGAGATGGTTAGAGTCTCACTTGTTGGAGATGGTCATTGCCTGGCACTTGTGTGGTGCGAATGTTACTTGCCACTTGTCAGCCCAAGTCTGAATGTTGTCCAGGTCTTGCTGCATATGGACACGGACTGCGTCAGTATCTGACGAGTCTCGAATGGTGCTGAACAGTGTGCAATCATCAGCGAACATCCCCACTTCTGAACTTATGATGGAGGGAAGGTCATTGATGAAACAGCTGAAGATGGTTGGGCCTAGGACACTGCCCTGAGGAACTCCTGCAGTGATGTCATGTGATTGAGATGAATGACCTCCAACAACCACAGCCAACTTCCTTTGTGCTAGGTATGATCCCAACCAATGGAGAGTGTTCCCCTTGATTCCCATTGACTTCAGTTTTGCTAGGGCTCCTTGATGCCACACTTGATCAAATGCTGCCTTGATGTCAAGGGCAGTCACTCTCACCTCACCTCTTGAGTTCAGCTCTTTTGTCCATGTTTGGACCAAGGCTGTAATGAGGTCAGGAGCTGAGTGGCCCTGGCAGAACCCAACCTGGGCGTCAGTTAGTAGGTTATTACTGAGTAAGTGCCGCTTGATAGCACTGTCGACGACACCTTCCATCACTTTGCTGATGATTGAGAGTAGACTGATGGGACAGTAATTGGTCGGGTCGGATTTGTCCTGCTTTTTGTAGACAGGACATACTTGGGCAATTTTCCACATTGCCGGGTAGATGCCAGTGTTGTAGCTGTACTGGAACAGCTTGGCTAGGGGCACAGCTAGTTCTGGAGCACAAGTCTTCAGTACTATTGCCGGAATGTTGTCAGGGCCCATAGCCTTTGCAGTATCCAGTGTCTTCAGCCGTTTCTTGACATCACGTGGAGTGAATTGAATGGGCTGAAGACTGGCATCTGTGATGCTAGGGACCTCAGGAAGAGGCCGAGATGGATCATCCACTCGGCTGAAGATAGTTGCAAATGCTTCAGCCTTGTCTTTTGCACTCACATGCTGGGCTCCACCATCATTGAGGATGGGGATATTTTTGGAGCCTCCTCCTCCTGTTAACTGTTTAATTGTCCACCACCACTCACGACTGGATGTGGCAGGACTGCAGAGCTTTGATTTGATCCAATGGTTGTGAGATCGCTTAGCTCTGTCTATCGCATGTTGCTTCCGTTGTTTGCCATGCAAGTAGTCCTGTGTTGTAGCCTCACCAGGTTGACACCTCATTTTTCGGTATGCCTGGTGCTGTTCCCGGCATGCTCTCCTGCACTCTTTGTTAAACCAGGGTTGCTCTCCTGGCTTGATGGTAATGGCAGAGTGAGGGATATGCCGGGCCATAAAACCTCACTTATTGCAGCTGCTGTCTCAGTTCCATCTGGCAAATGTCTGGTAGAGAATACTTGTGTGGATAAAGCTTTTTTCAACCTTTGAGGATTTCAAATTGTCAAGATTAGGGTGGGAGGCGATTTGGAAGTATTTGACAGCACATCAGAAGAGGAAGACCTTCAGCAACCACAGCAGGGTCTAACTGGATCCACCATAGTGCAAGTATTTGCACTGGTGCATGGCTGTACGTCCTGTGATGGTGCACCCTCAGATGGAATGAGGTCCTCTGAGGAATCATTGTTATGGATGTCCTGCGACACTTGCTGTAAATGCGAAGGCCCTGGAAGACAAAAGAAAGGGATATGATTTAGTCATGACGAATTCACAATCTTGACAATCACCATACTCAGTCTTCTCATAGTTCAGTCATTGATGAAATTAAATCAGCATATGTGCATCAGAGATATTTGGAATTCTGTCACCAGCTATCTGTGAGATTCCTGCCTCTCCATCTCCAATTGAGAGGGCTGCAGACATGCCACTTATCTCCAGGGCCTCCTCCTCTGTGAGCTGCACTATTTGTGGCAGCCCACCTTCAGTCCTCTCCCTCTCCCTTGCCTTTTACGCTCTCAAGGGGTGAAAAAGCAGACCTGTGAGTGAGTAAAGGTGAGGTCTTTACCCAATGGATTCAGTACAGTCGGTGAGGGTGACTATGAGACACATGCATCACACTGGCCCAGAATGTGTGGTCAGCAGAGAAGAGAAGGCGTTCGCCATTGGCCCCGAAGTAAGCTTTGCACAAAGATCGTGCAACCTCTGTGTTGAGAACTTTGTGTTTTCTGACTTTCAATTCAAATTAACGGAGGTTAGTGGGGATCCCCTTGTGCGAGCTGCTGTGACGTCAACAGGCTGTCTAAGCAGCCAATCAAAACATTGAATTTTCACAGCCTGCGAACAAGGAAGTGAGTAAGCTCTTAAAATTCTAACTTTTAAAAATGTTAGCGAGAGCAAAACAAAGATTGGGGATCTCACATGGCGAAAAGGCAAATCTGAAATAAATATAAACAAACTATTAAAAAAAAAATTTTTGAAAAGTTTCTTCAAAATTTAAATTTTTGTTAAAATGGATAAATTCCACACTGCACAAAACTAAAATTCGTTTTTCAGGCCAATAACCTTTGTTTAGCAGTCAATATGCTTTTAAACCCCCAGTTACACTTAATCCCTTTGGGTCTCATTTTCAGTGGGGTATTTAACAGCGTAATTACTTCAGAAAAGCCAAAGTTTACGTCAGTTTCCCTGATTTGATTACACTGATTGCCGGCTCTGTGCGGGGGTGGGAGATGAGGGTCGTAGGTGCACAGCACAGCCTGTGTCCTGAGCTGTGAATGACAGACCGCAACTTCCGGATTTTCGCATGTGCCTGTGGCAAATCCTGAAGTTGCAGTCAGTTTCAAAAGCGGAATGACAGCAGACGCTATCAGTTCGCTGTCATTCGGACCACAAATTCTGGGCCATTGTATAAGGATTGGGGTGAGTTGCAATGGTAGATGGATAAATGGAGAAGTGATGAAGTGCATAGAAAGTGATGTGGCGATAGGGCCGGTGAATGGAGTTGAGGCAGAAGATCAGCCATGATCTCATTGAATGGCGGAGCAGGCTCGAAGGGCCGAATGGCCTCCTCCTGCTCCTATTTCTTATGTTCTTATGAAGGCGCGGTGCTGCTGAAAGTTGAATGGGTGTGAGGAGTGATGTGATGGAGAGCAAGACAGAGTGAAAGGGGAGGTGCTTAAAGCACAAGATGTAGTTGAACCAGCAAAAGTACTCACTTTTCCTGACCTGGTTAGGTCATTAGCCGCTTTCATGCATCCAAGACCTGGGCCCAGACGCTGCTGCTGCTCACCTCCTCAGCTACCTCCAAGCACGTCTTCTTGGTGAGAGCTGCAAGTTTCTTCCTCCCATTGCTGGGGAAAAGTATGTCCCTCCTACTCCTGACGGCACCCAGCAGTAATTCCAATGAGACGTCTTTAAATCTGGGTGCAGCCCTTGCTGTACATCCATCCTGAACACTTTCAATTTCCATTTGTGGACTGCCCCTTTAAATACAGCTGAGATCGCGCCATGCGGGTGCTCATCACGCTCACTGAGCAGCTTGGAGATGCAAAACCTGGAAGTCAAAATTAATTCGTTCAATTGAGTTGAGGTCGCAGTTTCCAACCCGCTCAGTTAACTTCCAGGTTTCCCCCACGCAATTCCATCCCCGCTCGGAATTGTCTTTAGATTAATAGCGGGGTCTCCATCGTCTTCCTTCTGCATCTCTCCATTTAACTCTTCTTTTTTGCTTCTCCCTCCTTTTTCTTCTTTGCTTTGCTTCTAGGTGAGATATATTTAATAACACAAAAAGGAACTATCAATATCTGCAGATTGCATGTGGGATGGGGGCTGCAGGGGCAGTGTGGCTCCCAATGGCTCTTTTCTCATCTTCTCCCCCAATTACTTGTGCTTCCTCTCATCCCTCACGCCTGCTCCTTCTGGTTCCCCCAAGGAAATTTAAAAAATAAACTTACCTTTTCAAGCTTCTTCTGGCACTGATCCACTTGCATGCTGGGTTGGCCTGGCAGGAATATTACTGCCACTTCCCGTTGAGGCATGCATATGTTAGAAAGGACCTCGCCAGCTATGGACAGGTGACCATGCCGCCTGCTCAGTGGAGCAGGTTTAAATAGCGACAGGTCAGCTCCTGGTGGCTCCAGAGTATTAAGTAACTGCTGGACAGGTAGGGTTAAAATTGTCCCGTTGGTGTTAGAGTTTTAGGGGGAGAAATTCAGTATCGCCCCATTTGGGGCACAATTATCGGCCGGGCACAAAGATTAGCGCCTGGTGCTAATTATCACCTCCAACTGCAAACTTGGCTTTTATCGCCCCTGAAGGTGATTGGAGCGCTAAATCAGACGCTACACACCGGTCTTAAGGCGCAAAGGCCGAGGAGCGAGGCGCTACCTCAGAGTGCTGGCGAAGCTCATGTGATGTCAGTCAGCAATGGAACACAGACACAATGGCACCGGCCAGTTCTTAAAGGGAAGTGTTGATCTTGCTCTCCATCCACATCCTGTTCATTGCAGCCTTGAATCTCGGTACATCAAATCTGCTGGAAAGAACAATGGAGAGGACCAGGGAAAGAGCTCAGAGTGTAGCCCCCACAGTCTCTTCTAAATTGATACAAGGAAGGGCAAATCAAAATGAACCTGCAAAGTGCTGCTCAGTACCCAAAACTCCTTCACACAGCATTGAATCTCTCCAGAAGTCTCTCACTCTCGCTCTCAGAATGCGTGGTGCAAAAATGTCACCAACAAAAAAAGGCAGGAAGCAGTCGCCTTTAAATAGCACTCCCCCAGTCCCTTCCTGACTGCAAAACGCTCCCCTCAACCTGTCGTTGCGGCAGGCGGTAAGGCAGGGGGCGCCACTCAATATCCGGTCCGGGACGCTACCGGGGCGTTGCGCACTCAACTGACATCATGATCTGCCGGCGCAGGAGATCGTGGCGGTAGTGTTTAGCGCCACCGCAAAATGTCTAGTTAATTTCATGAGCGGCGCAAACATCGCCGCGCATGGGCGCTAGTTGCTTTGTGCCCCATTAGCGCCCTCTTAAGGTGCTAACAGGAGGCGCAAACCAACTGAATTTTTCCCCCTTAATGTCGATATTATTTGACAAAACTTCCTATTTGGAAATTAGCTACAATTTATGAGAACAAAAATATATCAATGCCCAAAGTGATGCCAGGTGTGCAAACTCACAAAAGAGAGGTACAGATGAGGGAGCCCAGTGCTTCTGTAGGTGTGCCAGCAGCAGATCTTATAAATCAGTGTTTCTTAGCCAAGGACATTTTTGGTTTGAATTGGTTCAGAACGTCCCAGAGGTTTGTGTGCAGGTGTGGTGTTTCACTGATACAAGTGGCTTTTAAACGGCTCTTTGGGTTTTCACGGCACACGTTTTGAATCAAATAGGGAAAGACTACTTCCTGCAGTCAGAGAGTCAATGATAGGGGAGGGTTATCAATTTAAAATTGTCACTGTGAAGAGGTTAGAAGAAATTTCTTTATACAGTGGATTGTTGGACCATGGAATGCTTTGTCACATGAAATGGCTGAGGCAGAGACCGGTGCATCTTTTACAGGAATATTGGACAAATATTTGAAGCAAAAGAAGATACAGGGCTGTGGGAAGAGAGTGGGGCAGTGGGATTAGTTTTGGATTGATCTAGCAAAGAGCTGGCACAGACACTATGGGCTGATTGGAGAATCACCTGGGACAAGGATAGATATAAAAACAGAAAATGTTAGAAATACTCAGCAGGTCAGGCAACATCTGTGGGGAGACGAAGGTAGAGTTAATGCTTTAGGCCTATGACCCTTCGTCAGAACCCAGTATCTGCAGTATTTTGCTTTTTGGACAAGTGTAGATTGTTGGGGGCACCAGACGTGACAGTGTGTGGGAGATGCAGCGGCTGAATTCAGACATGTAGGAGTGGAAACATGCAAGGGGAAGAGGTGTTGAAAGAGGATGTCATGATCAATAGTGACAAATGCTATGGAAAGGTTGAGGAGAACAAAAAGAATTAATGCACCACAATCACAGAGAATGTAGTTGTGATTTTAGCTAGGGCCATTTGGTGCAGTGACAAGGATGGAAGCTGGACTGGAGAGATTCAAACAGGGAGTTTGGGGAGAAATGGGCAGAGAGCTGGGAGGCATTGACACATTCAAGGACCTTAGAGAGGACTGGGCGATCGGGGATAAAGCAGTAATAAGAGAGGACAAATGGATTGAGGAATGGTGGGCAGTTTTGAAAGGAGGTAGAATGCTGTAGGAAAGGGAACCACTGATGAAGTCAGCTGGCATGGGGGCCAGGAGGTGGAGCTGAGTGTGGAGGAGATCAAGGGGGAAAATTTCAGTATCGCCCTGTTTGGGGCGCCATTATCGCCTGGCGCTAATTATCGTCTCCGACGGCAAACTTGGCTTTTATCGCCCCTGGAGGTAATTGGAGCGCTAAATCAGGTGCTTCACACCTGTCTTAAGGCGCAATGGCTGAGGAGTGAGGCGTTACCTCAGAGCGCTGGCGAAGCTCATGTGATGTCAGTCAGCAATGGAACACAGACACACTGGCGCCGGCCAGTTCTTAAAGGGGCGTTCTGACGAAAGGTCATCGACCTGAAACGTTAACTTTGTTTCTCTCTTCACAGATGCTGCTTGACCTGCTGAGTTTCTCCATCATTTTCTGTTTTTATTTTAAAGGAGAGGGTTGATTTTGCTCTCCATCCACATCCTGCTCATTGCAGCCTTGAATCTCGGCCTGGAGAGACCTGTACATCACATCTGCTGGAAAGAACAATGGAGAGGACCAGGGAAAGAGCTCAGAGTGCAGCCCCTACAGTCTCTTCTAAATCGATACAAGGAGGGACAAATCAAAATGAACCTGCAAAGTGCTGCTCAGTACCCAAAACTCCTTCACACAGCGTTGAATCTCTCCAGAAGTCTCTCTCTCTCTCTCAGAATGCGTGGTGCAAAAATGTTACCAACATAAAAAGGCAGGAAGCGGTCGCCTTTAAATAGCGCTCCCCCAGTCCCTTCCTGACTGCGAAATGCTCCCCTCAACCTGTCGTTGCTAGCGGCAGGCGGTGCCACTCAATATCCGGTCCGGGGCGCTACCGGGGCGTTGCGCACTCGACTGATGTCACGATCTGCCGGTGCAGAAGGTCATGGCGGTATTTTTTAGCGCTGCCGCAAAATGTCTAGTTAATTTCGCGAGCGGCGCAAACATCGCCGCGCCCGGGCGCTAGGTGTACCCGATTAGCGCCCTCTTAAGGTGCGAACGGGAGGCGCAAACAATTGAATTTTTCCCCAAAAGAATCTTATGGAAGAGGTGAGCAATTGGGGAGTAACTGCAAAATAAATGTTCATGGCTAGAATGGGTGAGAGATGGGAGAGGTCAGGGACTGGTGATGAGAGGATCCAAGAGAAGTGGCAGAGGCAGCTGCATGGATATTCTTGATCTTAGAGACAAAGACAAAGAAAAATCTATGATCTTTTTGCTCATGTTGTTTGAGATGGTGAGGGATTTAAAAAAGCAGTTCATCATGGAAAAAAGGAGTTTAAGATTATCCTTCCCCTCAAAGATGATCCATGAGTAGGTGATCTTTGCTGAGGAGAGTCAGGCATGATAATAATTGACTTAGTTCACTAAATCTGACAGCTGGTGACTAGGTCACTTTTCTTGACTGGAAACCATAGGCCTAGAAATTCCTTACTTTAGCGCTGGAATTGTGGCAAAAAATGGCGGCCGCCACTCTAGCAATCTTTTCTGGCGCGGACTCGGCGGCGGCCGATAGCAGCACTGGCCCTGGAGATGCTTTTCAGAGCGAGCGTTCAGCAGATTGACAGAGATGCTATCAGCACCTCTTAAAGTAACAGACACATCTTTCAGGTAAGTTTGCATTTAAACTTTTGGACTGGATTTTTAAAATTTTATTTAAATAGTAGCTTGGTGCAATACATTTTTAAAGTTTTTCAAGTGTGCAGGGAGTGCTACTGGATTCTTGCAAGGCCTCAGATGGTAAAAGAATGCCTCTGAGAAGACAGAAAATGCTGGAAATACTCAGCAAGTCAGGCAGCATCCGTGGAGAGAGAAACAGAGTTAACGTTTCAGGTCGAGATACTGCCTGACCTGCAGAGTATTTCTAGCAGTTTATGCTTTTATTTCAGATTTACAGCATCTGCTCGCAGAGAGAAGAGGAAGATGCGGAAGATGATGATGCAAAAGAGGAGGAAGCAGAAGGAAGGTGCAACCCAGACAGCCCCTTTTGGCCGGGATATCCGAGATGGAATGAGTTGCCAGCGGTACCAGTGAACACAACCTCAATTCCCCTTTCAACATTAGTCCCACACCTTACCTTCCCTCTGGTACTGACCATCACAGCGTCCTCTTGGGCACGATGCTGAAATAAAAGCCACCACAAAGCAAACTTTCCAATCCAACTTTATACATCTAGCCATCCAATATGACATCAAGAAATCAACTCATAGAAACATAGAAGATAGGAGCAGGACTAGGCCATTCGGCCCTTCGAGCCTGCTCCGCCATTCAACGAGATCATGGCTGATCATCCAAACCCTAGCACCCGGTCCCTACACCGACAGCCATCCCACCCAAGCCCTATCCCCGCGTATTTAATCCCCCCTAACACTAAGGGTCAATTTTTATCATGGCCAATCAACCTAACCCGCACATCTTTGGACTGTGGGAGGAAACCGGAGCACCCGGAGAAAACCCACGCAAACACGGGGAGAATGTGCAAACTCCACACAGACAGTCACCCGAGGCCGGATTTGAACCCGGGTCCCTGGCGCTGTGAGGCAACAGTGCTAACCACTATGCCACCGTGCTGCCCATCACCCTTATGCATTCCGTTAGTGACTGTCTTGTGTGTGCCTTTGCCTATACTACTGATGTCATGTGGTGCTACCCCAATGGCTGTAGCATGGCTGGTGGAAGGCTGCTGATTTTCAATGGGGAACACTGCAAATGATCTTGCTGGTCGACCTTGAGGAGCTGGTGGGTGGGAGTGTGCAATCGAGTGATGGTGTTTCTGTTTCTTCTTCTTCTTCTTCTTCTTCTTCTGCTTCTCTCTCCTCTCCCTCTTCTTGGTCACCCATTGGCTGGGCAGGCTGCATTTCTTGAGTGTGTGAAATGAGGAAGGCATAAGGCTGGAGTTGTGGTGAGGGGAGGGCAGGAAGTCATGAGGTGCATGCCAGAAGGAGGATAATGTATGAGTATACCAGCATCTTGTATCCTTTCAGCCCTGCCACTGGCCAAGTGCTCAGCCATGCCCCTGCCAAGTATGGCCAGCACCATCTCCTCCAAGGGGATGAGGTGAAGTTAGGAATGGGAGATGTGCCTCGTGTTTGGTACAGATTTTTGGTAGGTGAGTGTTTGGGGGTGTGGGGAGTCATGCGTGGGGAAGTGTGTGAGACTAGTGGTGCAGTTGGTTGGAGATGGCTTTTGATGATGCATTCACTGACCTTGGCCACTGGTCTGAGGTGATGAAGCTTCTTTGGGCACTGGAGCCAGGTCGTGGGGGCAACACTGCTGGCAGTGACGGCCTCAGTGATCTGGTCCCACATTGTTCTTTCTGGAGGGTCTCCTGGCCCCTGTGGGTAGAGGACCTCTCTTGCAGTGTTGACCCCCTGCACAAAGCTGGAGTGCTACGTGCAAGACCCTGGGTGCCCCTTCCCTGGCTTGCTGAGCCATTTGTGTTCGTGCTGAAGCACTTTTCCCATTTTTGTTAGGTATGGAAGGGAATTCAGCTTTAAGAGCTGAAGACTCCCAGTTGGGAATTGTTTTAAATATTAATTTTGTTTTCAGAAGACAGTTAAGCTGTAAAGGCTAAAAACTGCCTATTTTTACATGATTTTTAATTTCAGAAGGCAGTGCCCCTTTAAGAGACTGACAATGCTTTCTGAAATGACAGCTTTGCTCTCAGAGCAGACTGTTCTAGCTGCAATGACACTATGGCCATGCTGCACTGGGGTTTCCTCCCAGGACGAATACCACCAGGATGGGGTTGCACAGTGAGTTTAGCACTGGGCTAATGTTAATTAGTCCCCAGCACCAATTTTTCTGTCCTGCCAGCACCACCATTTTCAGCGGCCATTAACACCCACCCGCAGTGGCACTGGCAGCTTTTGTGGCATTCACGAATTTCTAGGCCACAGTCTTCTTAGTCAGAAATGAGAGTGCAACCATTTGAGTTGAGCTCAATTGGCAACTGAAATATTGATGGGTTCTGGCAGGACTGAATCTGCAAATAACGGCACTGAATGTTGTAACATTTCTGGAGTTTGTGATCATTTGTTACAGCCAGGGTTTGAAAGAAAGAGTTACCTTTAAGAGTTGGGTTTTAAGACAAAGTAGAATTACACAGGTGTAAAAGGTAAGACCATAGGCTGCAGGCATTTGGAGAATGTGTTAAAGCCTGATATTGATTTTGTTATCCTGGCTGATCAAGAACAAAAAGGGAGCTATTATCTCATCTCGAGGGTTCACAACAAACATTCATACTGTAGCGGGATGGAATGTCCCTTCCTGTTGTGCTTTGAATGAAGCCAGTTTCAAAGAAAGGGGGTGCAGGATCAACAACTCTCCTGGCCAAGTTCTAGACAGAGTCGGGGATCAGGAACCAAGCCCCAATTTCCTGTGGGTAATAGGAAAGAGGTGAACAAAGACCCACATGCTAGCAGTCAGCCTTTAAAAGTAGAGTGTCATGAAAGTTTTAGACAGGCTCCAAAAGTTAGAATACTAGAAGAATAGTCAAGTAAGACGATCCACCGATGTGGGGAAGCATGGTGACTTCATTATTTTGTATCATTATGTGAAACTAAATTGTATCTATTGAACTAAGTGAATCTTATCCTAACTGTTGCTCTGAATGCTCATTTATGAAGAGATTGAAGAAATACAAAAGTGAAAGACACGAACATCTGGTTCGGTCCACAGGAAAGTGTTATTGTTACATATTTGGGTAACAAGTAGGTGTAGGGCAGTGCAAGTCAATTCCCATGAAAAGTAGGATGCTCAAGCTGCTTACTAGAACAACTGACACCACTGAACCTGAAAAGGTATTTACAGTAGATCTGAATTTCTAACAACCATGCTTATTCATTACAATGGCAGCAGTTTAATTTTGTGAAATAAATCCAGTGTTTTGATTAATTTTTGGTGTCAATTTTGATAAGAGCTAAGCACCTTTACAAATATAATATTCAGGAAATTGTGTTTTCTAACTATGTACAAATATTTCCAACCTGCTTTACCATGGAACGATAGTATATTGTGACATTTCAAGTCCTAATTGCAATGTCTCTCATGATTACTTTTAAGCCCTGTGGATTTTCATAGAATTCAAGCAGACGTCTCCTTGAAGGTCAACAGATACCATTTGGGAAATATTTCTGTACAACAGACTTCTAGTTTCTGTCATTAGTCTATAACTAAAATATATGTTTAGTCTTAGGCATGTACGAGAAGCCAAAGTTCAGATTCAGAACTCTATTTTTCTACTTTCTGAATTCTTCATATTCACATAAGAATTTACAGAAACAGAAAGGTTCATCAAGCTGATCTCAAAGTCTGAAAGTATCATGCTATCTCTCATACCCTCAATTGCTTCCCTTGCTCATATCCACCAGCTGACAGCAGTTTTGGAGCGTTGTCTGGGGACTACCCAGAGCCATCCTGGGAATCCCAGCAGATACACCTCTGATTGGACAAGCAACACCTACTCCTGCTGAGAGCAGGTGCAGGTGCCGTTTTAGGCCTTAAAGTGGGCCCCACAGTAACAACAATGAATGACAATTGATTTTGGATGGATCGACTGCCATTGAAGCAAGAACCTAATATCACGGAGAGTCATTCATTTGAAAATGTGCCGCCTTTACCTGCTCAGACTAACTGCCCTCTGACCTCCTCTCTCTGACCAGCAGGGTGCCACTCTGAGGTTATGATGGGGCTACAAGGCAGGCACTCCAGCCACAGGTGCCCGCTCCTTTTATTTAAATGGCCCCATCCCCAGGATTTGGGACAGAGTCACGGTTGGATAGTAGCAGCTGGTGGAAGAGCTGCCCTGCCATACCTTTGGTGGCACAACAGCTAGAATTTCTAGGCTTCTGTCCTTTTGTTGTAGAGGCTGTTAGGCTTCAGTTTGACTATACCACTTAGCATCTTGAATACTTCCATAAGCTTTCTCCTGAGCACTCTCTTCTCAAGTCACTCAGTGGAAGCACTCTTGCCTTTGAGCCAGAAGGTTGTGGGTTCAAGTTCCACTCCAGAGACTTGAGCACTAGGCTGATATTCCAATGTAGTACTGGGGGAGTGCTGAACTGTCGGAAGTGCCGCCTTTCAGATGAGGCATTAAAAAAGGCCTTATCTGCCCTCTCAGGTGGAAGTAAAAGGTCCCATGGCACTAATTTGAAGAAGAGCAGGGGTGTCCTGGCCAATAGTTATCCCTCAAGCAACATCATTAAAAAAACAGATTACCTGGTCATTATCATATTGCTGTGTGGGAGCTTGCTGTGCGCAAATTGATTGCCACCTTTCCTACATTACAACAGTGACTACATTGCAAAAGTACTTCATTGACTGTAAAGTGCTTTGGGGCATCCTGAGGTCATAAAAAGCGTTACATAAATGCAAGTCTTTCTTCTTTTCTTCTCAAGCCGTAACCTCAGGTGCTTAGTTCAAGATACCAGTTTAGTTATCCTGCTGTAAAGTCAAGATGCACTTGAGATGATTGTAACGTGAAACTTTCAGGTGTGATAATTTTGAAAGGTGTGTTGTGATGGACACAAGCTAGATACAAGACTTTTAATTATATAGATGATGCTATAAACTGAAAAATTGTAATATTGTTGGATCCTAACAGCCCTGCCTTGTCATCTGTTTTATTTGTATTTATATTAAATTAACAGTTTCAGTGGAAACCACAGCATCAAACATCCCAGGTCAGGTATTGCACATGATGGATTAAGATTAGACTGCCCCTGCATTGTCCAACAATCTGCTTAATCACAAACCTCCCTAATGTACCAGTGTGGCATTTCCATTTCCCACACCAGTCATTACTCTTGACTCTCTGAATGTGACAGTCAATTTAATGCCAATTAGTGCTGAATTATAGTCAATTTTGTTCTGTGGACTGGGAACTGGTTTGAGACTGTCCAAGTTCATTTAATTTATGATCCTTGCAGCCAACAGAACTGGAATTCTAAGAAACTCTAATTTAATCAAGTGGAGCTTTGATCTTCTTCAGTCCTCATGCTGAGGGTGGGCTCTATTCGAATGACTTGAAGAATAACATTGATCTATCAGCCACGTAAACTATGCCTTTGGAAGGCCTGGGCCAAAATGTACCCTCTGACATGTATTGAAAATCTGATAAAATAACATTGTGGAGACAGAATGGAAGATTTAAAAAAAATTGTTGTCCATATGTTGTGTCCTACAGTAATACTGTAATAAAAGAAAAAATAAATATTAGATCAGTTTTAATGCATTAAATAAATAGTTCTTCAGTTCACAACAAGAAAATAACAATAACACTTCCTTCCATGTGGTTATCGTCAAAGTGAATTAGAGGTCCCTGATGTCTCAGTGTGTAAGTGCAACCTGTGTTGTAGTATTGAGCCATACAGATTGGGAGAATTCCAGTTTTGATCCTTTGTCTCTGCAGTAATGTTGATTAGATTGCTGCAATTATGTCAGTGATTCTGAGCTAGGGAGAGTTCAAATTGGCCTGGTTGCTATCCAGGGATCCATTTTGGAAAGCATGCACACATTCAGGAGGAGAAAATCAACCATTAACGTCTACTGGAAATATCTTTGTGTGGATGCCATATGAAGGTGGGATTGGGCTTAACTGTGAGCTTGTTAGCTTGCTGACACGTAGGCCAGAATTCTCCCGTTGCCGTGCATGCGGATTTGGAGGTGGGTCAGCAGTAAAATTTGCAGAAGATGCAAGCGGGTCAGGAACGCAGCGTCATCCCGCCTCCTTGCGTCTTTAACTCAGGCGCGTTTGGCAGCGTGCTGCAGACCCGAACGACAGAGGCGGGCGACCTAATTAATTTGATTAGCTCCTTGTTGTGAGACCCTTAACAGGGATTTTAAGCAGACCCTTTGAATTTCACTGGATGACCACGGGAATCACGCAGCTCGGGAACCATGTCGGTCAGCCTGAGGCGGAAGCTCAGTGGCCATTGAGCAAGGTCATTAATGCAGACCATGGAAATCCCAATAAATGCTCCCACATGACACCTGCTTACTTGTCTAAGGGGAAGGCTCTTGCTGACTCCATTCTGAGCACAGATTTAGGTGTCTAGAGTTTGCAAGTCTTTTCTGAAACCTTGGAAGCTACTCTCACCGCATTGCTAGTAACTATCACAACATTGACAGATTGCTCCTCTGATCTCTACTTGACCTGCCATCTATTCCATCAGCATGGGTGCCACTTATACTGTCTCACCTTGGTCCTCAGAATCAGACCAGGATGAACCCTAACACCAGCAGCAACAGGCACACCAGCAGCACCAACAACAACACCAACAACCTTCTCCTCAATGGCCTGATGCTCCACAGGACAGAGGGCATCAGTGCAGGGCTGCACCGCTCCGGAGGCGATACCCTCAACACAGGGTATACAGGCAGAGGATGAGCTTCCTCAACATGACTGAGCAGCAGTGCCAAAGGAGGCTCCGGCTATCGCGTCAGGTCATCGCAGACATTTGTAGCTTGCTGGAGCAAGACCTGCAGCCCAGAGGACCTGGTGGCCATGCCTTACCAGTGGCTGTCAAAGTCACCAGCGCCCTCAACTTCTTTGCCTCAGGCTCCTTCCAGGGATCTGCAGCAGACATTTGCGGCATCTCGCAGTTAGCCATCCACAGATGCATCATACAGGTCACCGATGCCATATTTGACAAGTCAGCCGATTATGTCAACTTTGCCACTGATGAAGCCAGTCTTACTGAGCGTGCACTCTGGCTGGCTTCCCACGGGTGCAGGGCATCATCGACTGCACACATGTGGCCATCAGGGCACCCGCACATCACCCAGGAGTCTTAGTCAACCGAAAAGACTTCCACTCCATCAATGTGCAGCTGGTGTGCAACCATAGGAAGATCATCATGCATGTGTGCACCAAATTCCCTGGCAGCTGTCATGATTTTGTGCTGCGCCAGTCCACCCTCCTTCAGCTTTTTGCACCGCCAAGCACACTTACCGGCTGGCTGCTTGGAGACAAGGGCTATCCACTGAAGACATGGCTCATGACACCCTTGAGTAGGCCAAGCAATGGGGCTGAGGAGCACTATAATGAAAGCCACATGTCCACCAGATATGTCATAGAACAGACAATAGGCATGCTGAAGATGCGCTGTAGATGCCTTGACAGATCAGGAGGAGCCCTTCAGTATGCACCAGCCAGGGTCTCCAGAATCATCGTCATTTGCTGCCACTGCACAACATAGCACAGTAGTGAGGATTAGAGCTGTATAGGGAGCAAGGCGCAGAGAGCACAGCCTCTTCAGAGGAGGAGGAGGAGCAGGAGTGACCTGAGGTTCACATTCCAGTAGCACCAGAGCACATTGCTGCCTGGGAGGCTAGGGATAGCCTTATCATGGCCAGATTCAGTTAACTCCCTGCATTACACCCAAATGGCTGCCACATGCTGTGCCAGTTTGGCACCACCCCACAGCAACACCATAAAGCATCCCTACAATGAACAAGCCATTCCTTTCACACTGACCCCATTGCTGGAGGTAACTTTATGTCTCACCATTCACTCCAACTCACTAAGTCACCTCCAAAGTAGCAGACAATAATGGGCATGGCTGGAAAGTGATGGAAATAAATAGTTTTATATGTGTTGTAACAGTAACGGAACCTTACCAATAACACTTCTTTAATCACCCATGTGCTTACCCTTGTACATCCACTTCTGTCCCATTTTTCTTTTCCGCGTGCTTCTACGAGGTACAACCCCTGTGGCTTCAGCAGAGGTAGAGGCAGGCTGCTCACTTTCCTGCTGCAACTGCATAGACACTTTTGGCAGATGTCCTCTGGGTTTTGGAGCCTCTGACAGCCCCGCCAAAGTCTGCTCCTTCTGCCACCGTGCAGGGGTAGATTCGGCCACCGCAGTCCGAGGAGGCATCTGGGGCTCTGATGGAGGGTGGGGCAATGGGGGAGAAGCATGAGCGCTTTGAGAGGGGCCCCCACTTCCATGTCCCCTCTCACCATCATCCCTCTCATGGGCCACCCGTACTTCCCTGCTAGCAAGGAGCTGGAGAGCACCTTGCTGCACAGCAGTGGGGCCATGAGGACCCAAGTCTATGTTTAGATCCCTCCTAGAGAGTGTAATGATCAGTAACATGTCATCCTAGAATGGTACACTAGGTGGAGCTGTATGTATATAAGAGTGGGACTACCCATGATGCACTAGGCTACCCACAAAGCAGTAGTCAAGATGGATGCTTTACAGAAGTCCATATGGCTGAATAAAGTGACTAGCTCAAGCTAGCTGTTCATAATAAGAATGTCTATTTATTTATGAACATAACATGGTACCAGGATTGGTAAAATCTGCTGAATATTGTGAAACACGACATGGAGACTTTCAAGCCACCGGAGGGTTTGAAACTCACGGGGAATGTCGACTGCAATTGGCGGACTTTCAAACAACAATTCGAACTCTACATTGCTGCCATCAGGTTCGGTACGAAGCCAGACGCAAGGAAGATAGCGTTGCTGCTCACGGTTGCAGGCCCACAGGTGATAGAGGTATTTAATACATTTGTATTTGATCAAGAGGAGAACAGAGAAAAATTAGACGATGTGCTAAAGAAGTTTGATACACATTGTTCTCCCGAAAAGAACGAAACCTATGAGAGGTACGTGTTCCATTCACAGACACAGCAGCAAAATTAGACTTTTGATAGCTTTGTGACCAGTCTGAAACTGAAAGCACAGACATGTAATTTCTCTGAGCTGAAATCATCCATGATTCGTGCCCAGATTGTGTTTGGTATTCATGATAAAAAGGTCAGGGAACATCTGTTGAGAGAAACCAAACTAACATTGGAGGATGCTGTGAAAATATGCCAAGCCAGTGAGCTAGCTCAAAAGCATGCGAAGACTTTCAGTGAAATTAATAATGATGCGACTGTAATGAGTGACAGTGCTGCTGTCGGGCTGTGTCCTACAAGGGGAAGAAACGTGGGCAGAACAGAAATGAAAAGGAATCAGAGGAAGGAATTTTTAATTGTAAACACTGTGGTTATAGACACCAGTCACGACAATGCCCAGCATTTGGAAAAATGTGCACAAAATGTAATGGAAAGAATCACTTTGCCAAACAATGCTTTTCAAAAGTAAAAACAAAAAAAGTCCAAGTCAATGTGATTGAGGACACTGATTTAAGTGAGACATTTTCTGTAGGAATGGTGTCATGTGACAATATCAAAAAGGATACAGAAAATGTGCAGCCCTCAGGAATGGACAATGCTGAACATAAAGTTAATGCAGTAAAAGAGGATAAATGGATGATCCCACTGCAGGTAAATGGAGCATTAATTACATTGAAACTAAACACTGGGGCAAAAGCAAACTTAATCAGTATGAGTGACATTAAAAATATGAAAGAAAAGCCCAAAATACAGAAAAAGTCAGTACTACTGAAGAACTATAATGGACAGAAAATAGATAGCTTAGGTGTATGCAGACTTAAAGTGATAGTCAAAGACAAAGTGCATCATCTCATGTTTTCTGTTGTGGCTGAAGGACTTGATTCACTACTAGGTGACAAAGCTTGTGAGGACTTAGAACTGGTCAAGAGAGTCTACCGTATAAACTGTGCCATAAGTAGACCAGATGAATCACTGGATTCTGTAGTGAGTAATTTCCAGGATGTGTTCAAAGGATTTGGAGTTCTACCATTCACTTACAAGATCCAGCTAAAGGAGGATGCTCAGCCAGTGGTACATGCTCCATGGAGAGTTCCAGCACCCCTGCGTGACTGGCTCAAGAATGAACTGGACAGAATGACCACACTAGGAGTCATCAGGAAAGTCGAAGAGCCAACAGACTGGGTTAACTCCATGGTATGTGTGAAGAAAAAGAACAATGATCTAAGAATATGCATGGATCCAAAGGACTTAAATGCAAACATAAAACGTGAACACTACCAGATTCCCAAGCGAGAAGAAATCACCAGTGAAATGTCAGGTGCCAGATACTTCACAAAGCTCGATGCCTCACAAGGATTTTGGCAACTAAAACTGGATGAAGAGAGCACCAAATACTGTACCTTCAACACACCATTTGGTAGGTATTGTTTCCTCAGAATGCCTTTTGGGATAATATCTGCATCTGAAATCTTTCATAGAGCGATGGAACACATAATTGAAGGTCTGGATGGAGTTCGGGTCTATGTTGATGATATCATCATCTGGGGCTCTACACTGAAAGAACACAATGAGAGACTGACTAAAGTGCTACAGAGCATATGCCGGAATGGGCTGAAGCTCAACAAAGCCAAGTGTCAGTTTGGTGTCCAGGAAGTCACTTTCCTAGGAGATAATCTATCTGGTAAAGGAATAGAGCCAGATATGGAAAAAGTAAACGCCATACTCAACATGCCCTGACCCACTGACAAAAAAGGAGTGCTACGCATCATGGGGATGATAAACTTCATTGGAAAGTTCATTCCTAACTTGTCAACCAAGACAGCCTGTCTGCGAGACCTGCTACATAAAACAAATGAGTTTGCATGGACAGAAAGACATGAACAAGAGTGGATGAAACTCAAAACAGTGCTGACAACCACGCCTGTACTCACCTTCTTTGACCCAACAAAGAGAATCAAAGTGTCAACAGATGCATCAAAAGATGGCCTAGGCACGGTCTTGCTACAAGCAGAGGGTGAAGATTGGAAGCCTGTTGCCTATGCCTCCAGGTCTATGACTGATTCTGAGTGTCGATACGCCCAGATTGAAAAGGAATGTCTAGGCTTGGTAGTTGGACTAGAAAAGTTCCATGGCTACATATATGGACTTCCCACCTTCACAGTTGAGACAGACCACTGCCCACTGGTTGCCATCATAAAAAAGAACCTGAATGAGATGTCTCCAAGGATTCAACGACTCATGATGAAGCTGCAAAGATATGACTTTGAACTGATCTACACACCAGGCAAACACATAGGGGGAGAAATTGGGTAAGTAGCACACTTGTTAGCGCCTAAAGAGGCAGGCAGTGGCTGTAGCGCCACTGGCTGCGCCTCCCGTGATATAGAGTTGGGGCGATAATGGTGGCGTTAGTCTTTTACGCTGCGCCGCCACCGATGACATCATCGGTGTGCGCAGCACCCCATCCGCACCCCGTTGGCGATATTTGGTAGCGCCCGGTTCATGGGGCCTTACTGTGCCAGCAGCAGCGCAAGTTAAGGTGGAGGTGCGGGGCGGCCGCCTTTTTCGGCGGCCGCCTGCCAGCACCTCCGTCCCTGGCCTCCTAACCCCCCCCCCCACCGCGGCATTGCCGGCTGTTTCCCGAGAGCCCGGCACTTCTCCTTGGTGCCGGGCTCATTTGCCGGCACTCGCGATCGGGGTTCACGCTGTTGCAGGCACCTCCCCCTTAACAGTGGGAGGAAGGCCTGCAGTACCGCAGTGTGCCGTGCCGCAGCGTGTGGCGCTGCGGCACGTTGCGCTGCGATATTCAGTTTCAGCGCCCTAAGAGGGACGCGGAGCGCCTCGAGCCTCACCCCATGTCCCTCAAGGGGCAATGAAACTGAATATCGGACGATCGCTGAAGCCACGAACGCTGCGCTAAATCCTGCGCTCAGGCGACTTTTGCGCCACTTTGGCGCCCCAACCCAATTGCTAGGCCATAGTTTTAGCAGATGCACTATCCCGAGCACCCACAATGAGTCATGTGAGCTCTACTGAAGAAGACGTGGATGTTCATGTGAGTATGGTCACTGCTGTGCTGCCCGTGTCAGACACAAAATCAAAGCAAATAACAGGAGAAACAGTAAAAGAGACAGTGTTACAAACAGTAATAGAGAACATTCATCTTGGTTGGCAAAAAGGTTCCTGTCCAAAATACTTTCACATAAGGTCAGAGTTGAGTGTCGCAAGTGGACTATTACTAAAACAGAACAGAATAGTCATTCCACAGGCTCTACGTTGAGACATGCTCAAAAGGATTCATGAGGGACACCTTGTAATTGAAAAATGCAAAAGGAGAGCAAGAGACACTGTTTATTGGCCTGGCATAAATAAGGACATTGAGAACATGATAGGCGAATGTGAGACATGTCAGAAACACCAAAACAAACAAACAAAGGAACCAATGATAGTAGCTGACATACCAACAGCACCATGGCAAAAGGTTGGTATGGACCTCTTTCATTTGAATGGTAAAGACTATCTAATAGTGATTGACTACTATTCTAACTATCCTGAGATGGCGCTGCTCTCAAGCACCACAGCAAGCAGTGTCATAATGCATGTGAAATCCATCTTCGCCAGACATGGAATTCCCAGGATTGCCGTTAGCGACAATGGTCCGTGCTTCAACTGTAATGAGTGGCAACAGTTTGCAGCACAGTATGACTTTCAGCACATCACATCCAGTCCTTTGTATTCTCAGTCGAATGGTAAGGCAGAGAAAGGTGTTCAAGTTCTCAAACAGCTACTGAAGAAAGCGACAGAAAGCAAGTCTGATCCTTATCTCGCCCTGCTGTGAGCCTCACCTTTAGACTCTGGTTCTTCACCTGCTGAACTCCTAATGGGTCGCAAGTTGCATACCACGCTACCCTGCTGTACAAAAGAAAAGCAGTGTAAGGAACTGAGACAGAGACTTCAACTGTTAAAGCTGAAACAGAAATCATACTTTGACAAGTCATCAAAAACTCTGAAACCATTGACAAGGGATGATGTTGTCAGGATTGAGGATCCAGATGCATGGAACAGGAAAGCTACAGTTCTTGAGGAAGTAGGACCAAGGTCATACACTGTTAGAACTGAGGAAGGACAGATTCTCAGGAGGTACCGCCGTTCCCTCCTAAAAACACAAGAGACTATCCAAGAGCAAATCGATGACAATGCCGCAACTGAATCTTGTCACTCACCACCAGAACAATCTCATGAAAACACATCAGACTTACCCGTGCTGAGAAGATCCACACGTGAAGTAAAAAAGCCTGATAGACTTAGGCCTAGAAATTCAGTTGCGTTTGCGCCCACTTAGGGGTGAAAGAGTGGGTTGCGTCGGAAGTTTTTTAGTGCCCAAAATTAAGTTGGGCCCTAACATCGGCGTTAGCCGGTAGCACTGCGCCGGCACCGATGACGTCATCGGTGTGCGCAGCGCCCCAGTTCCAACGCGATTCCGTTCCGAAGGCCAAATTCAGTTGCGGCCGCCTCGCCCGCAGCGGCCGCAAACAACGTTTGGAAAACGGGGCCTTGCAGCTCCGAGAGGCCGGCGCATAAAGGTGGAGCGGCGGCCGGCCGCTTTCCCGGCGGCCGCATGGCCGCACCTCCCTCCCCGGACTCCTGCACCACCCCCCCCGCGGCATTGCTGTCTGACTCCCGCGAGCCCGGCACTTCTCCGTGGTGCCGGGCTCATTTGCCGGGGGAATCCAGCGGCGATCTCACGGCTGCAGGCAGCTCCTCCTTAAGAGAAGGAGGAGGCCTGCAGTACCCCAGCCTGCCGCACCGCATCAGGTGGCGCAGCGGCAGCTGGACGCCTGAAATAGACTTTCATCGCCCCAAGCGAGGCGGCCAAACCCTGCAGTAGCGCCCGCCTCCGTCTTGGCCTGTCGCAACTGAATTTCAGGCGGGCGCTGCAGGAATCCGGGCGAGCGCTAAATTTCGGGCGCTGAAGACCTGGCGGGGCCTTACTGAATTTCTAGGCCTTAATCTTTGAATACAAAGAAAACTATATTGAAAATGTATTGACTGTTGTGAAGATGTTTATGTCGTTATGATTGATTGATATTGATTGATACTGATTTTGTTTAACCTCAAAGAAAGGGGGATGTAATGATCAGTAACATGTCATCCTAGAATGGTACACTAGGTGGAGCTGTATGTATATAAGAGTGGGGCTACCCACGATGCACTAGGCTATCCACAAGGCAGTAGTCAAGATGGATGCTTTACAGAAGTCCATATGGCTGAATAAAGTGACGAGCTCAAGCTAGCTGTTCATAATAAGAATGTCTATTTATTTATGAACATAACAGAGAGGAGGTCTATGAGCATCTTCCATCTGTTCGCCATAGCTAACATGTGCTCATGTAAGTGGCGCATTTGCTGCTCCAAGCAGGTGGCCATCCTCTCCATGGAAGAGAGTAATGTCGCCATCGCCTGCGACATGCTGGTGCTCACGTTGGAGATGGACTCCTCCATTCTCTGCACATTTGCAGACATCGCGGCTGCATAAACCTGCCAGAGCCTCATGCATTTCTTGCTGCTCCTCCAGGATCGCCCTCTTTCTCCATGGCCCTCAAGGCTCAGTATCTGCATTCAGCTGAACAGAGCTTGGAGTGTCCTGGGTCCTCTGGTGAGGAGTCCCACTGTCTCCACCATCTGCTCTTGCTCACTTGTGACTTGTGACACACCAGGTGACAACACTACTCTGTCTTGCATAGGGCCCACCGAGGTGTGCGTATCTGCGCTGGTGCTGAGTGCGCTTGGGTCTGCTAACGATGCACACTCAGAGGCTGGAGGCTCCTTTGACGAGTCGTCTTCCTCCTCCAGCTGGACAGTGTGGGGGGCTCTTGATGGACCTATGGGGAGTAAGAAAATTATTTAGGAATGTTATATTAACAATGTATAATGATACCATAATGCACATAATGAACATTCACTGGCTGCTGACATCAGTCAACATATGAGTGACTGCTGTATGCCTTGTGGTTGCATGAGATGTAATTCTGTCACCAGGTTGCTGAGAGGTCCCCCCTCTCTCTGTCTCCCACTGCCAGCAGCTCTACAACTCTCGACACCTCCAGGGCCACCTCTGCTGGAGTTAAAGCGTTGAAGGCTGGAGGGCCACCTCTGGTGTTCTCCCTCTCCCTGTTGTTGTGCGCTCTCTTCTCCTGCAAGGAGGGAAAGAAGAGAAATTTGAGTGAGAGTGATGGCATGACTGTAAGGATTGTGTGGGTTACATGTGTAGAGGGTGACTATGATGGAGTGTGGTGCCAATGCCAAATGGCCTCCTTCTGTGGTGTCAGTTAGTATGATTGCATTACGTTGAGGGTGAGCGTGAGGGGTGGTTAGTCAGAGGGAGTAGGTACATAGAGAGAGAGGGATGGGTGGACCTGGAGTGTGGGTGTGAGGAATGATGTGCAGGAGTAGGCTTGGGAAGGCAGAGTGATGGGGGTGTGGTGATATGCACAACAGGATGAAGGTGAGTGTGGCTTTGCACTCACCTTTCCTGATTTCATCAGATCATTGAAGCGCTTCCGGCACTGCACCCAGGTCCGCTTCACCACATCCCTGCTGTTCACCTCTTCAGCTATTTGGAGCCAGGCTCTTTTTGACCCCTGGGGAGGGCTCTTCTGCCCATCTGCAGGGAAGAGGACCTCCGTGCGTGCTCTGACTTCCTCCACGAGAATATGTAGGGAGCTATCGAAAAACTTGGGTGCAGCCCTCTGTCTTTGGGAAGTCATGTTTACATGTTTCAGCAGTAACTAGATCCTCAAATATACTCTCCCCACACTCTTAGATGAACCTTCAAATGCGATGTGGCCAAGACTGCTTTAAATATCCCCGCTGGAAATGAGTCATCGATAACGACATCAGACATGCACCCATTTTAATAGCACCAGGAAACGCGCATGTCTGCCCTAATAGGGGCCATTAACTGAAAATCGCTTTGAGGAGCAGGCTCATCAATACATTGCGGTACCCACGCAGCCCACATGCACCAGACCCGACTCGGTAAGGAAAATTCCGGCCTTACTGTCCAGGCTCACACATCAAGAATGACCACCTGAGTGAGGAACAGGAAAACAGCTGGTGCCCAAAGAACTTTACACTAAGAAAAAATAAACAGCTTCAGGAGAAGAGAAACTTTTGGGAGAAATTGGTGGGAAAAGAAGGCAATTCAAAATGGCTAATTAGTGAAAATATCCAAAAAAATTAACTTGAATTCATATTGTCATTTTTGGACTATTTCAAACTTAACAAAGCAGTTAGGGATGCTCGGCAAGAAACTGCAGAGAAAATGCTAGACATTATAACATTTTTTCAACAGATGGCATTGTTGAACTGCATGTATCCTGTAAGACATGCAAGCATAGAAACTGCTCATGGGTGCACTGTTTGGGAGTTAACTTTGGATTACTGTAGGATTTTGGGAAAAATCAGTGGAAATGAAAATTGGACAGTTGCTATAACAGGCAGGAAATCAGGCTGGTTACCTGCCTAAACAGTGAAGACAGAAATTACCCCATGCTCCTATTCTGTTTTTGTAGGCCTGGAAGAACAGGGTGTCAACTCAGCCAGTGTTGCCTAGCAAACCAGCACCTCACAACTCCCCACAGCACTCTCAACATCTTTCTCAACACCAACACAGTTACTGACACCCTGGAGCATATAATGTGCTCTGACTCTGTCCATGAATGCCAAAAGGGTGTTATAAGCTATCACTGAAGAGGGTAACCTTGGTCTCTGAGGGTTCATCTTTCCAATCACCCTTCACTTTCAAATACGCCAGGCACAGAAGATTAGTGCAAAACAAAACTACTGTGGGTGCTGCCTGGGAAATGGGCATTGACCTGCCTGATACAGTCACAGACTGCCGAAATTGCTATCCAATGATGGAATGGAAGACCTTTCTGTTCGGGTAGGCCATAGCATATGGATAAGATGCCAGGTGGCTACATGAATACCTATACTTTAGAAAAGCCAGCATACTGGAATTGGGTGGGATTGGGCAGCCCTGTCAAGATTCTGTTGTTGTTTAGTGGTAAAGATGGTGTTGGCTCGCCTGAATAAATCATCAGTCATCTTTTTGATGCATCTATGACAGAAAATTGGCTGATACTGCCAATATCCTCTGCACTAGCCTGGAAGGAGCTGGGGTCATGAAAACTGAAGACTTCGGTCACTTTGATTGCCACTTCAGTCCCTTTGTTCAAAATTGTCTGCACACCTTCTTGAAGCAGATAGAACATTTCTGTAATTACCTTTCTGGTAAACCTGAGTCTCCAGAGGCAATGCTCTTCGGTCATTGCTGGGTAACTGTCCCTGGGCCTTCTGTTTCTCATCCACATGCTGCACCTCAGCGACATCATCCGAAAACACAATGTCAGATTCCACATGTACACTGATGGCACACAACTTTACCTCACCACCACCTCTCTCGACCCCTCCACTGCCTCTGATTTGTCACATTGCTTGTCCGATGAGCAGTAATTTCCTCCAACTAAATATTGAGAATACCAAAGCCATTGTCTTTGGTCCCTGCCACAAACACCGTTTCCTAGCCACCGAATCCATCCCTCTCCCTGCCCACTGTCTGAGGCTGAACCAGACCGTTCACAACCTTGGTGTCCTATTTGACCCAGAGATGATCTTCCAATCCCATATCTGCACCATCACCAAGACCACCTACTATCACCTCCATAATTTCAATTCCATTTGAATTTCAATTTTTATTTGTCATATATGCAGCAGACGTGTGTACTGCACAATGAAATGTTGATTTTTACGAGTCCTCCCAACATTGGAATAAAAACATAACATTGCCCATCTCCGCCCATGCCTTAGCTCATCTGCTGAAACCCTCATCCATGCCTTTGTTATCTCTAGACTTGACTATTCCAATGCTTCCCTGGCTGGCCTCCCACTTTGCACCCTCCGTAAACTTGAGCTCATCCAAAACTCTGCTGCCCATATCCTAACTCGCACCAAGTCCCGTTCACCCATCAACCCTATGCTCCTCCAATTCTAGCCTCTTGCGCACCTCAATTTTAATCGCTCCACCATTGGTGGCCATAACACTGCCTAGGCCCAAAGCTCTGAAAGCCTCCCTAAACCTCTCCACCTCTCTATCTCTCTCTCCTCCTTTAACACGCTCCTTAAAACCTACCTCTTCCTGTCCTAATATCTCCTTCTGTGGCTCGGTGGCAAATTTTGTTTGATATTGATCCTGTGAACCATCTAAGGGCGTTTTACTACGTTAAAGGCACTATATAAATGTAAGTTGTTTTGTTGTTGTTGTAGATGGAATGGGTGTCATAATGGTAGGTCCTGACCGTATCGGGCAATTTTAACTTAACCCGCCCAGCGGAAAATTGACAGGATCGACTTGGTTGCCCATTTTACATCCTGCCTGATTTTACATTCATAAAAGTAAAATTGGGCGAGTGTAAAACGGGCGGACGTGATTCAATCGATTCAGTTTTCCGTAGCTATGTTAGGTTAAAATTACCCCTACGTCTTTGATTCCTCCTGACATCATTGGCAGCCCTTCTCTGCAACTGCTCATCCTCCTGTACTAAGTCAACTGATAAAGAGAACACTGAAAGCATCCCTCATTGCAGAGAACTTCTGTCTGCAAAAACTCTATGAAACTGCCACATTTCCCTTCTGGATTCTGACATAGGAGAATCTGCCTCAACTAGTCATTCCATTTTAACACTTCAAAGGTGTGATGCATAAAGATTTGAATTTTATGGGCCCCTGTGGCAAAACCACTAAGAGACTCTTACAGTGACTTACATAATTGTCTGTAACCAATGTTATTACCTCTAGCATTAATTGTCTGTAACCAATGTTAATACCTTTCAAGTTGGCTCTGGTTAAACAGAGCTAGATCGACAACATCGCGATCTGACGCGATGACGTCATCACGTGGGTCACGTGACGTCCCCTTTGGCGGGAAACGTGATGACGTCATGATGTCAGAGGTAGAGGGCGGGGCCAGCCAGTCTTCGTGTGGATTGAAAGAGAAAAGACCTGTTTTGAGCTTCTCCTGTAGTTTCTTGTTTTGTAAAGTTCTTAGACAATAAATTCAGTTTGTTAACTTCCAGTAAGTTATAGATTCTTTGTTAGGTGTGCAGAGACTCCTACACTCCCCTCTTAAACTACAATAGCCCTGCAAATAACAAGCACAGCAGGGCTAATGCATGACCTGGTTGTTATTATGTAGTAATCGGAAGAAACAACAGACTGCCCAAATTGTTGTCTAATAAGGTTCAATTTATGACAGTAGCAATTTCTAGGCTATGGTTCAAATGGAAATGGCCTGTTGTTTCCATGAATGATTCAATTCTTGTAACAAATGTATCATTCTTTTACAGATGGTGGATGTACTCAATGTGCATTTGGAATTCACACATCACTGCACTCCACAGTAAGGGCTAGATTTTCAGTTGCTTGCGCCAGCAGTTAGCGCCTTAAGAGAAGTGATTTCCGGGCGCTATGCGTGTAGCGCCCGGGCGCAGCGCAGTTTGCGCCCCGCCCCAAATTAAGTTGCCCGTTAGCGCCGGCGCAAAGTTTAGCGCCCGCCCGGATGCGCGCGCAGAAAATGACGTCACATCCTCGTGCAACGCCCTTTGGCCGCCCCGATTGCAAACTTCAGTCGGACCGCCCCATTGTGCGGCGGGCGGCCGGAGCGTTTGGAAAAAGGAACGCAACACAACCAGCGCGGGCCCCGGGGGGCGCTAATTAAAGGGAACGTCCTCTCCAGTATAAAGGCCATCCTTTTTTCAGAAAACAGTCTTGTGCAACGCATTTCTGGAGACACAACAAGGAGGATAGCTAACTGGTTTCAAGCAGCAAGAGCCAGGTATTTTTGGACTCAGGCAACAGCGCTGCAAGTGGCCATTTGGAAATTAGAGTGTTTGCCAGGATTTGATGGGGGTTGCATGGGGTGCCAACGCGGAGCTGCAGCTCCATGTCCGTAGGGCTCGCAGACGCATTGTGAGAGGGGCAGCCCTGGCTAGAGGCAGAGGGGGCTACAGGCGTCGGCCACGTAGGCCTTACCCAGTCAGGCTATACCGCCAGCAGCGCTCCTACCTAAACATGAGTGCCGCGCGATGTGTTAAAAGGCTCCGATTCCGAAAGGGGGTGATTGCAGAGATCTGCCACCTGCTTCGCCGAGATCTGCGGCCAAAGCTCAGGTGCAGGACGTCTCTGTCGGTGGAAGTGAAGGTGACGGTGGCATTGAACTTCTATGCCACCGGCTTCTTCCAATACGCTGCTGGGGACATAGCAAACATCTCCCAGTACGGCGCGCATCGCTGCATCCGCCAGGTGACCGAAGCACTGTTCAGAAGGAGAAGCCAATTCATCTCCTTCCCCATGGCCCTGGAGAGCCAGCATCAGCGCGCATTGGGATTTTCCAGACTCGGGGAATTCCCCTTGGTGCGCCATTGACTGTACGCATGTGGCTTTGCGGGCCCCTCTGGAGCATGGCGAGCAGTATCGCAACAGGAAGGGCTACCATTCTCTGAATGTGCAGCTGGTCTGTGACCACAAGCAGCGCATCATGGCAGTCAATGCCAGCTTCCCAGGCAGCAGCCACGATGCCTTTATCCTGCGGCAGAGTACTGTGCATGACATGTTCCAGGCACAGCCTCCCCCAAGAGGATGGCTACTCGGGGACAAAGGCTATCCTTTGTGCACCTGGCTCATGACCCCGCTCCGCGCGCCCAGGACCGCTGCTGAAGAGGCCTACAACGAGAGCCATCAAACCACCCGCAACATCATCGAGCTAACTATTGGGGTCCTCAAGCAGCGGTTCCGCTGCCTTGATCGCTCCGGAGGAGCTCTCCAGTATTCGCCGGACCGGGTCTCCCAATTTGTGGTGGTTTGCTGCATGCTACACAACCTGGCTATCCGCAGGACTCAGGCACTGCCACCTGACGTTGGACCAGCACCTCAGGAGGAGGAGCAGGAGGAGCATGAGGAGGAGGAGGAGGAGGAGGAGGAGGAGCAGGAGTACGTTCCCAGGAGGGAGCGACCAGGGCCAAGGGCCGCACGACGCCACCTTATTACACGGTACTTCTAAGCCCCCTGTCAGGGAATGGCCAGGGGCCATGAGGGAAGATGAATGCAGCCGCTCCGCAAGCCCTCAGCCGGCGAAGCCAACAAACACTAAGAAGAACAACCATGGAGACTGCATGAATAAAGATAATTTTTTATTACACAAAAATGAAAAGCCCTTCCCACATGAATCCCCAAAAACAATAAACGGGCCCCACAAAAAGCCCAACAAACGACTCACTCCCACAAACTGGGGAGGAGCCACTCCACCTTTATTGAAACCGAGCCTCAACGTCGGCCTAACGCAAAAAAAAAGCCCTCCAAAAGCACAACCATGGGCAAAATAAAGATGGCCACCGCCATATTAAAGGAAAGCTGGCCACACCCTCTACTGAGTGGCCCGCGAGGGCGAGACCTTGGCCAGCATTTTGCCTCCCCTGCCCTGCCTGCTGCTCCTTCGCAAGCTCTGCCCAGTGGCTGCTGCGAGGCTGGGGGAAGGCGCCTGAGGCTCAGATGCCCTTCCGCCAGATGCCGCTGGGGGGCGGCCTACACGGCGTTTGGGCCTCGAGGGGCCGTCTCCTGAGTGGCGCACCTGAGCCTGGCCACCATCAGCTGCAGCCGCTTGCCCTTGACGCCCCAGAGGGGGAATGGCGGCGATGGATGGCGCAATGTGGGCCAGCTGGCGTCTGGGATGCGCTTGCTGGTGCTGTGGCGCGGTGGCACTCGGCCGGGCCCGCACTGCAGGATCCGCAGCAATCAGCCGACGGCCGGCTTGCTGGGATGGTCCAGCGCGGCGCCTGCCCTGGCGATGCCTGCCTGAGACAGCGCGTGTGGCAGCAGTGAGTGGCCCTGTGGTCCTGGTGTGCGCGCGCATCACATCCGCCAGGGTCTTGACGGCATCAGTTAGCATGCGGCCAGTCGCGGCAGTTGCTGCCCCGAACTCGCGCACACTGGTCGCCAGCGACTCGATGGCCTCAGGCATGCGCCCCACCACGCTCATGAGCTCCGTGTGGCGCCGGTCCGAGTCGTCGGCCATCTGATCGAGCTTCCGCACCTCCTCCGAAGTGAAGGTGTCCGGACTGGAGTCGCGACTCTCCCGCTGGGGAGGAGGGGGCCGAACTAGGGGACCCTTGCCGCGTTGGTGACGGCGAGTGTGCCGAGCAGCAGCACTCCCCTCTGATCCTTCCCCCCTTTGGGGGGAAGGCCGCGGGCCACGCGCACGGCTGCTGGGTGGCTGGACGCCACTGGTCCCAGAAGCTGCATTGCCCTGCGACAGTTCCTCCAGGCACTCGTCCAGTGAGGAGGTGTCGAGCATTTCCTCCTCTCCTGCGGGACGTGACTGTTCCCCCGAAGGTCCGGCTTGCTCCTCCTCCTCCTCCTGGTTGGAGGTGCTGTCACTGGCAGCCTCAGGGTCCTGGTCGTCACCAGCTGAAAGCAGGAATGCACAAGAGTAGCTTCAGAGTGAGGAGACGGCGTCAGCGAGGGAGTTAGGACTGGTGGGATTCAGCGCATTGGTGGGACAGTGGCAAAGGAGGTAGCTCGGATGGGCCAGTGCGACGCGAGAGGGCCAAAAGGCGAGGTCCTTACCATTGCCGGGCAGTGGAGGGTCGGATACACCGCACGCTGTGGGGACAATCACACGGGCTCCCATGAGCACACACACGCGCTCCTCCAGCCGAGTGAGCTTCTGCAGCTTGGCGCGGCCACCCCTGGCACGGGCCTGGCGATTAAACGCTACTTTAGCCTGCAAGAGAAAGGACGGGCTGTAAGTGCGCAGTGAAGCCCTGATGCAGTGTGCACTGCCTCCCATGGTGGAATAGCTTGGACAGAGTGAAGCCCTGATGTAGTGTGCACTGCCTCCCATGGTGGAATAGCTTGGACAGAGTGAAGCCCTGATGTAGTGTGCACTGCCTCCCATGGTGGAATAGCTTGGACAGAGTGAAGCCCTGATGTACTGTCCACTGCCTCCCATGGTGGAATAGCTGGGCCAAAGTGTAGAGTGCCGAATGGCCATTTGATGCTCATGACTGTCCCAATGCTGCTGGCTGAGGGCTGGCCAAAAGGACTTTCAGGTCCCTTTGCCCATCATGTCAGGTGTACATGCAAGAATGAGGAGGAGACTGGAAAGGCTACTCACCCTCACAATCCTGGTCAGATCGTTGTATTTCTTACGGCATTGTGTGTGGGTCCTGGGGGCCTCGCCGGTGAACGTCACCCTCTGGGCGATCTGCTTCCAGGCTTTGGTGTAGTCGTGGTGGGTTGGATTCCTCCCACTCTCTGGAAACAAGATCTTGCGCCTCACCTCCAGAGCTGTGACCATTATGTCCAGATCACCCTCTGAGAAGCGCAGGGCACGCTGACGGGCCTTCTCTGGCGTTGCCATGACTCCCTGGGGCTGAGCAGTAGTGTTGAGGCCTCTTTGCAAGGCTGCAGTGTGCAGGGCGTGGCAGCAGACCAATTCGTCCCTTCCCCCTTTAAGAGCTGGTCGGCACCACGGGGTCTGCTGTCAGTGCAAAAATGACCGCACCCGTGCTGCGCCCCGCCTGGGCGCTATCCCTCTGGACCGCCGGCTTAGCGCCTAAAGAGAGTAGTGGAACGCCTCTTTTAGCGCTCCACCAACCTCTTAGGGCGAAGCCACTGAATTCCCGGCAACGGGGCGCTACTTTGGGGCGGGCGCTAACTTCGGGCGGGCGCTAAGGTTAGCGCCCCAAAACTGCCTATACTGAAAATCTAGCCCTAAGTGTGCAGAACTTTAGGGTGTTTTGATGCGACGAGGTGCTATATAATGTAAGTATATTATTATTTATTATTATGTAACTATCAGCATCGTTTCCAAACCACATACTTTAAAACATGGAACGATTGTTTTAATTTATAATTTACAACCTGGTCATTGCTCAATGCTTCTTGCGTCACAATAAAATATATATGTGTGTGTGTATATATATATATATATATATAATATATATATCAAACCTTGCAGAGAATAATAACAGAGGGAAAATCAATTTATGTTGGTAAATGGCACAGCAGCTATTTTACTGATGGGAAACCTTATTAAATTAAAAATGACAGAATATTATAGCAAAGTAACTTGACAAACTGGTTGTAGAAAGGTTCGGAAAAAGAGAATTGGAAATTAAATCATATTACTTTTTTGTCATTTTCATTGGCTTAGAATTTCCTTGAAGTGAGCTGCACCACTGTTGCACCTTATAAAATAAAGTGCACCCGCCAGCGGCCTACACAGGGAGTTACACGCCGGTATCCTGGGTCTGTTCATTTGCATTACTATTGGAGCAGTCATTGATGTAAAACCCGTGTAAAATAAATGTAGGCAGCTGAACTACCTGGAAATTTATGTGTGGCCTTTAAAAAAGACAGTTCAGCCCGCAGCCGTTCCTCAGCTGCAGAATGGGGGACAAACAGATAAAAGAACAACAGTGCTGATTTAAAATTCTTTTTGCTAACTTCACTGGAAGTAGTGAATCATGCGACGGTTCTGGTCTACAGGTACTTCCTGCTTTCTGCTAAGTTGCCCAGGTGATCACTTGTTTATGTGTGATTGCTGGCAGTGACTGCTGACAGGCTATTCCACCTTAGGGGCATCACACAAAAACCAAGACCTGTCCAGTACGTACAGTTTGCAGCAGGAACTTTGGCTGATTTATTTCCTGTTCCCTAGTCTGGGCATACTAAGGGTAATTGTATTACTACTGCCCTGCCTGAGACTAGCTAACACAGAATGGACCAGGGATTAAACTTACTGGTCTGTATGGTTCAGAACCACATCATGGTGCATTCACCCACTCAGTCACTCATAGCTTTAAGGAATAAGGCTCCGATTTCTGATGGGGTCTCCTGTTCTCCTGCCATAAATTTGGCATGTGATCGGCCATTTACGCTGTTTCTCCAGGGGTTCCGATGATGTCCCACCGAACGTACCTTGTGAAATCCAGCCAACTGCTGCAGAAATTCAGAGCTTAATTTGTGTGCGTGTGTGTGTGTGTGTGTGTGTGTGTGTGTGTGTCTTTGTTCAGTAACACAAATGACACACTGGGGTAAACTTTCATCTTTCAACTTCAGCACCCGGGCGGTAATCTGGCGGGGAAGGTTGCCCACCTGTTGTCGAACCCGCCTGAAAATCAATGGAATGAAAACTGGATGGGTTCTATAAACCGTTCTGCCATATTACTGCCCAGGCAGTGAAGACAAATATCTACCCCACCATATCACAACTAGTGCCACTTATATTCGTAAGCCACTGAAAAACTTCCATGTAGCTTTTCAGCGGCTATAAGACCCTTTCAGTCAAGATGTTAGGATTTCACCAATAGCCTGCAATTTGTTGCCTGGCTGGATGTCTCTCGCCCACTTTTCCATCAGCAGTATTCTTTATTGTATTATTCTTTATTGGGTGTTGAAATGCCTGAAGACCATTGATGATAAATGTAAGTATGTTAAGTTAGTGTTTGCACTGTCAGTGTAAAACAGCTGCTTTTGTTAACGCTACTGTTTACTGCTGGTGGTAAGCCTATTCCAACAGGGCTACTTTTCTACTGCATCTTAAAATATAAATGGGTGCTAATTTTATTGGTTACATTCAAGGGGTCTGTTGGAGAACACTAATACATGAACTGGTGCTTTTATTCCTATCTAGGCTCCTATAGTATATTCAAATAATGATAAGCATGGGAAATTAAGTTTTTTGTTATTGTAGGATTACATCAAAAAAGAAAAGCAGAAATATAAAATATCTGTGTGCTGATAGCTGCCAGCAAGAGCCAGAGTTATGTTAGGGTAAAATGAAAAACCCAAACTGAAAAGCTTCTGCAGATGAACAGTAATTTAGATGGATTGTTCTAAATCATTGTTAAAACTCCATCTAATGATTTGATTTATGAATTTACTGCACTCAACGTATTTAATTACAAGATGTTTAATGGAACATATTAGGACTGGTTATAAAAGATTGCATTTAAGCACATCACAGACGATAAGATGTCACATTATGAGAATTAAGTAACTTGTGGTTATTTCACTTCAGGTGTTATGTTGCACTCATCTGGTGGTAGTTTGTCATTTCTGATTTGTGTTACTCTGTTTATAAATCCCCAATCCAAGGCATTAGTGAAATAGAACATATGGACTGAATACAATCTAGCAGACTGAGATGTTGAACCAGGCTATGAAAGTGTGGGAAAATGTGTTAAATAATGGTCGATGGATTGACAGACATGGTTACTTTTCGCTGTAACCAGATTTGCCCTGTACACTTTGATAGAAAAATGTACCACTATTATCGATTACCATATTCCAAGCTCATGTTTCTGCATCCAAACCGGTTTTCTGCATTTTATGGTTGGTATTCTTTGTAATGGATTTTTTGTTCATTATACATGAATGTAAGCATGACTGGAAACTGGATTTGAAGGGACACTCACCTTCATCCACTCAGATCTTTGGGATCCATGTCCTATTGTGATTAATGAATTTCCGAGACAGTTATGAGCTTCTCTCTGATTGTTTACCCCTTATTACCCTGATTAAACACTCGCTGCTTATCATGGCTGCTATTTTTGCTCCATCCCTTTGGATGGGGAAAGAGTTGGAGGAACAGGAGCAGCTGCAGCCTCAAAAACCAAGATGAGCAGCAGGTGGATCTGTCATGACATAAGAACATAAGAAATAGGAGCAGGAGTAGACCATTTGACCCTTTGAGCCTGCTCCGCCATTCAATAAGATCATGGCTGAGCTTCTACCTCAACTCCACTTTCCCGCACTATCCCCATATCGCTTGGTTCCCTTAATATCTAAAAATCTATCGATCTCTGTCTTGAATATACTCAATGACTGAGCCTCTACAGCCCTCTGGGGTAGAGAATTCCAAAGATTCACAAGCCTTTGAGTGAAGAAATTTCTCCTCATCTCAGTCCTAAATAGCCGACTCCTTATTCTGAGACTGTGATCCCTGGTTCTGGACTCCCCAGCCAGGGGATACATCCTCCCTGCATCTACCCTGTCAAGCCCTGTAAGAATTTTGTATATTCAATGAGATTACCTCTCATTCTTCTAAACTCCAGAGAATATAGGCCTAGTCTACTCAATCTGTCCTCATAGGACAATCACCCCATCCCAGGAATCAGTCTGGTGAACCTTCATTGCCTCTATGGCAAGTATATCCTTCCTTAGGTAAGGAGTCCAAAACTATACACAATACTCCAGGTGTGGTCTCACCAGGGCCCTATATAATTGCAGTAAGACATCTTTACTCTTATACTCCAATCCTCTTGTAATAAAGGCCAACATACCATTTGCTTTCCTAATTGCTGGCTGTCCCTTACCCAGGTCCTGGGACCTATAAGCCAAGAGTCAGTTTCCTGCATATCTCTGAGGAGCACTACATCAGGGGACTGTGCTTCACCAGGCAAGCTCTTGCTGAGAATCACATGAAGGAGGGGCAGCAGAACGAATTGCAGCTACAGCGGCCAAGGAGCAGTTGATAGAGCAGTGCTTTCGGTGACCTGCTCAATTCCTTTACATGAAAAGTGATATTTAAAATTCCCCTCAACATTAACAGTTCCTATTAGCCCTTCACCACTCCCTTGATTCCGCATTAGGGAACATTGAAACCATTTATCTAATCTCTGTATCAATGACATTCTGATAATGTAGACTAACAAGCTGCAATGAAAAGAAACTATAGACCAAAGTCCTCAATGTGATAAAGGTGATGATTTAAATTCTGAACACAATACTGTCGTGAATTTGTTTGTAACCCAAGCGATCAAGTCATAGCGCTTTTCTTAAAATAAGGTTTACTAACTCTGCCGCCCATGTGGTCAAATGAACACGCCAGCTCGGTTTGCTGACAGAAACTTATTGTGAGTTAAAATGTACCCTGTGCAGTCCTCTTTTCACAGCTCCAGTAGGGGGCCATTCGGAGTCACTTGGTGTGCTCAGTCCTTCAGCAACTAGCTATGTTTTCCAGCAGGCCTCAATGAAGTATGCCGAGTTTAGAAATGTAAGACGTTTCAGAAGCTCAAGTGAAGATGCATGGAGGAAACTGGAAGTAAAGGAAACATCAGCAGCTGTGGAGCAAAGAAAACATATGTGTGATGCCTGTGCAAGTTATACGCTAGCGAAGGACTTGGTTGCTAAGCAGTTTTGTTTGCTTATCTATTTAATGAGCAAAGTTCGAAACAAACTATAGAGAAGCGAGTGTTAAGAGCATGTATTAAATAATCAAACCCGAAATGCTGTAAATGCTTCAGAATACTGTTCATTAATGGTGAACCAAGTTAAGTAAAGGAAGTGTTTACAACCTTGGTCAGGGATATATTTCTGTTGAAAAAAAGGTAGATCCTGATTGGTCTATAAAACAGCCAAATATGCACCACTTGTTGGAAGCTGGATGATGCATTCAACAAGAATTCTCCTGTCCTTTGACAGTAGAACACATTTCCTTCTGTAAAATGTTATTTGGTAAGGGTATTCAGGATAGGAATGTGTTTCAAGCTTTCCTGATGGTATAGGTGTAAAGGGGGTAACTTTAACCTAACCTACTCAGTGGGAAAGTGACCCGCAGCCTGTTTTAAACCCTGCCCAATTTAACTTTTCATTGACTTAAATCAAAAGTAAAATCAGTCGGTGTGTACAATGGATCCGATCCTGTCCATTTCCCGCCGGCCGGGTTTGTTTAAAATTACCTCCAAAGCCTCTGGGGTAGAATTTCCACAGGGGTTCTTCCGATCATCTGCCATGACTTCAGCAGAATATCTACGGAAACCCCGCAGGCATGATGTGCAAGCCTTTTATGCCATTTCTCTGTGGTTTCCGTTACCGCCAAGTTACAGTGAATGATTGGGAGAGCACCAGTGGAAAGTAATGACATCTGTTTCTGGGCCATTCAGACCAGGAAGATCTCAGGTTCAATCTCCACTCTGTACTGGGTTAGCTGAATTTAGCAAGAGCGACAGTAGGGATGCTGCAGCTGGACTCAATGTTCCAGGGTTAGGGAGGAGAAGATCAACCAGGCTTCTTGCTCCTATTGAGACACCTGCAGGATTGGGTTCTGTGACATCGTCCATCGTCAGATTGTCTGCTGGTACTCACTGTCATGGCTTACACATAAATAATCACCACGTGGGCGATGGGGTGACCAGTGCCAGCATCCATGGTTCTGCACCATGCTGAGCAAGTCAATGGCCTCAGCAGAGGAGAGGAGCAAAAGAAGGAATGTGTTTCGAAATGTGTTTTGTGGGGAACACTAGGGAATTACAAGAACTATATTGTTACCTTCATCTTTAAAGTTTAGTGATTTATTTAAATCTAGATCTTCATCTGATTTTAATTTTGAAGTGTTTTGCAAGATTAAGTAAAGTTGGGGTGACTGCATTGTGTTGTAACTGTGTTCACTGTTAGGTATTTTTTAAAATTTAAAACTAAGATATAAAAATAAACTGTGCTGTAGTTTGTGCTGCATCAGATGTAGCATTTGCTGTAGTCACTAAATGGTGATGTGGCCGTGGAGTTTTCTGTGCAGGCTGTCCCCAGCTACCTTGCAGCTCCACTTGGCAAAACAATACAGTCCTCTTCCACATGCAAAACCACTTCATTGCTTTGTTCTGTTTCGTAATTGTTGACATATGCTACTTGGTCAGTGGGTGAGGCACACCCAAAAAATATACATACCCATCTTGTTGTGTACAAGGCATATGCCAATTATTTAAAGTACTTTTGCATACCTTACTTCCTGGCTCACTTCTTGCATCTTAGTAAGTTGTAACAGGACTAAAATTATGTGGTTCTGTTATCTTGAATGTAAAGTCAGCACAACAGATTAGCACTGCCTCCATTGGTATGTCTTGTGGTATACTAAAAAAATATTGCTGCCAACGGCAGAGTTAGGGGAGGAGGAAGCACAGTAACCACAATGTCATCCTCTTCCTCCCCAGGTCCATTTTTGAAAGTCCATCAGCATATCAGATATATAATTCTTTAGTTATTCTCTGGATGTGGGCAATGGTGGCAAGGCCACATTTATTTCCCATCCCTAGTTATCCTGAGAAGGTTGTGGTGAGCCTTCTCTTTGAGCCACTGCACTCCTTGTGGTGTTGATGCTTCCACGATGATATTAAGTAGGAAATTGTAGGATTTTGATGCAGCGACAATTCAAGCTGATGTGTGACTTGGAGCGGAAGTTGGATATGATGGCACTCCCATGATACTGCTTCCCATGTCCTTTTTGGTGATAGAGTTCATGGGCTGGGAGGTGCTATCAGAATAACCACGGTCAGTTACTACAGTGCACCGACGGTGGACTGGTTGGGTATTGAGTTCAGTGGCATGGATGCCCATCAAGCTGACTGCTCTGTGCTGGATTGTGTTGAGCTTCTCTAATGTTTATTGCGGTTGCACCCATCCAGGGGAGTGGTGAGTATTCCGTCACACTCCTGACTTAAACCTTGTAGATGGTAGAGAGGCATTAAGAGTCAGGAGGTGAGCCATTTGTGAGCACCTATCCATTACCCTACTCCTGTGAGGCACCTTGGGATGTTTTACTATGTTAAAGGCGCTATATAAATACAAGTTGTTGTTGTTGTAGCTAAAGTATTGATAAGGCTGGTTCAGTTAAACTTCTCAACAAGGGTGACCCCCAAGGACGTTGATGGTGGAGAACTCAGCAATGGTGTTCCTGTTGAAGGTCCTGCTTTAGACTGGCTTGGGCTGTTCCATATAGGAGGAATTGTGAATTTAGCTCAGCACTGTGGAATCATTAACCAACAGACCCACTCCTGATTTTATAACAGAGGAAAGGTTATTTTTGAGGCAGGTGAAGATGGCTGAGCAAAAGGTGTTGCCCTAAGGAACGCTGGCAGAAATATCTTGGAGCTGTGGTGATTGGCCCCTGAGAACCATGACTATCTTCCTGTGGGTCAGGTATGACTCCAGTTACCGGAGAGTTTTCTCACTGACCCTCACTGACTTCAGTTTTGTTAGGGCTTCTTGGTGCCACTCTCAGTCAAATGCTGCTTTGATGTCAAGGTGAGCTAATCTCACCTTTCTTCTGGCATTCAACTCTTCTACTGGATCAAGTTAATGACAAAATCAGGAGCCAAGTGGATCTGGCAGAACCCAAACTGAGCTTCAGCAACCAGGTTATTGGTGAGTAGGTGTTGCTTGATGGCACTATTGGTTACTTCCTTCATCTTACCTCATTTTTTTACTTTGTCATGAAGAGCTTGTAATTCTGTTCCACCCTTCCTAGATTTACATTTTCTGCATCAGACCCTGGCAGTCAGTGGCAGATTGCAGGAATTCATCATAAATTAACGTTGTCTACCTGAAAAGGAATTGGAGATTCCATTTATGTGCCACATTTGGCAGTTAAAATTCTAAAGTTAGACTGATAATTAAATTATAGGAAACAGAAATCTTAGACTTATGGTTAAAAAAATGAGTTTAAATCAGAGTCAGCAATATTATGATAAATGACGACTACTTATTAGTTGCGATTAATTGTGTGAGTAAAAGTTAACAGGGGCTTTCCCTGAAAATAAATTCCTTGGACATTATATCTGACCCCCAGTTGCTTTCTGTCCTGTTCATGTTACTTTGGGTTAGAAAATGTATTTTTTTTCTTGAAGGTGTAACAACTAAAAAGTAAGGGAAACTTTTAAATGTTACAATCTGGTTGAGCTAAAATAACTAGCAATACTGCTGCATCCTCCAGGGGGCACCATGTCAACACTTGGATAACAAAGTTCCAAAGTATATTTGTATGGAAGGGGTATAACTACAGCTTCAGCACATACAGAGTGAAATATTAAAATTCTGTACTAAAATCCATTTTACTGCCTTATAAATATAGCTTTATGTTGTGTAGAAGTAGCAAGTATAGCAGGATACTGAATTTGCATTGCTTAAGAGCTGCTTCTGTGTTAAGGTAATAGTCTGCAAGGATTAATAAAGGATAAATATCTGTTTCAGCCGCTAAGAGTTCATTGAAGAGAAAATATTGTGACAGCTTCCGTAGATCAATAATCCACCCCAATCCCCCTGTTCTGCAGTTTGACCTCTTGAACACTGGGAAGCGTGTTTTGATGCAGGAAACTCGTTTCAATGAGAAGTGGGCCAGCCAGTCTCCACATGTCTATCACAGGAGTTCACTAACAATTCAGACAGTCGAAATCCCACCCCTTTAGATTAACACGCCAATATTTTTCTGACTGGCTTTCCCTTAAAACAGAGGCTCTCTCTCAGGAACTATTCGTAATCCTGATTGCAGCTGGCATGTACTATGTCTGACACTCATTTGGCAACTTATACCAAAAGAAAGATGAAAAATCTAGTCCATTTGATAGAATGAAGCAGGTTTTAGGTCACAAAATCGTTTTTAGTCCTCGGACGGCAGAGTGATTAGGAACGGAAAACATTATTATTTCACATTAAATTAACCCAGGGAGGAAATGAGAAGTATTAACAATAGCTGGCTGACGACGGACTGATAATAAAAGTCAGCCCTATCGATGGAAGGAAATTCAGACTTATGTCAGTGGAAATAATAAAAGGGAAAAGGAAAAGCTTGAATTTAAAAAAGTCACAAAGCAGAATAGCACATCAGAATGCACATAGCACAGTAATTTGGGACTGAACACAATGGTTGTACAAAGCAGAACGATTCAATAACAATGTAATTCATTCAGAGTACATGAATGCAATGTTTAAAAAATGTATTTAGCTTAGAAATATTCACAGCAATTTACACCAAATATTCTTGCACCTGTATTAACCCTGCCCACTAAGTGGAAACTGGACTAGCGGGCAGTTAGAATCCTCCAAGGGACTCACCCATCGACGTCCCACACTGATCCCACAGGCTCCGATTTTAACCTGTTCTTCTGAGCAGGCGAGAGGGACAGCTACTGGAAACCAATGGGGTCCTTCTCTAAATATGCAGATTAGGCTCCGATGATGTCATCGGGGTCCGACCGCTATTTTAACTGCGGGCTTAAGCGGAGAGGTGTTTGTGGCTTTCCCACCAGGCCCACCTAGCGTGAAGAGGAGTTGGGGCTGGAGGAGGCCCTAAAAAGTATGTCCTTTTACTTCTTTTGACTTTCCTTGTGGGGCGAGGAGCAGGAGTTCTCCTCCAGGCCCCACAAGGAAGGTTTACACATCCCCTGCTCTGGCCTTCCCCTCAATCGAGTGCTGGGGAATGTTGCTTCGGTTCTAAGCGGCCATCTGGTGCTGCTCAATGATGTGTTCCTGCCCATCGGCCAGCTTCTGGTTTCAGGCAGGAAACTGGCTGGGGAAATGCAGATGAGGCCCAGGAGTTAGCTGCCCGCCTCAGCCCCTGTCCGCCCAATTCGCGCCCGAGTTAAAATCTGGGCTATATATATTTGGAAGACTGCTGATAAACTTTAACCTTTATTTATTAAAGTCTCCATCATGTAAACAGTTAAGTACTGTTGTCTATATTGGTGTACTGTGATTTCTGCTGTATCAAAATAAAAATGAAATGGATACTGTGGTTAATACAGATGGTGATGTTAGTTTACAGTTCTGGGATTTCCTTTCACTACTGCATTAAAATCCTAGCCTCCCAGTGCAACTAAACTTCCCTCCTCAGCCCAGCTGCAATTTTATATCATGTGCCAAATGTGTTGGGTACTAGTGTTACCTAAATGAATAAGAAGAATGTTTAATATTGAAACTAACAGAAATTGGCATTGATATACAGGTATATATATATATACACTGACTATACATTTACAGATGATATTTTACCTGTGCTTAACATCAGATACATGTTAGTGCAACAGTGCTATTAAACAAATATCAGGCATAAAGGAGAATTTCCTCAATTATTCTACGAACAGAATCCTTAGAGGCTGACAGCAAAAACAATCTTTCTAAGGTAAATTTCTAAAGTAATAAAAAAGAAAAATTACAAAGTGAACAGGAAAGTGATTATCTATATAGTTGCCTTTTGTGCATTTGAAATGTCTTTAAGAACATTTGCTGTCTGAGGCCCATCCCTCTCTGAAAATCTGGTGCTTGAGTTCATGGAGCATCTCAAAGCTCCAGCTTTGTTAGCTGAATGAAGAAGGTTAACCAAGTAGCAGATTATGGGGAAGATTTTCCTCTTCTATGGGTCTGGGAACACTCTGTTCAAAGGTGCAAAGGAGATGGAAATGGGGCAGAAATTTGTGCCACCTAGTCTCTGCCCCCTTTATTTTACCCTGGGATTTCCTTGAGGGTGAGGTAAGCAGCTTTGCCAACACAGGAGTGCAGACATGGCATTGCAGCAGGTGGGCTAGAAACATCCTGTTATGAATCTTATGTTCCATGAAGAAAGACTCATGAAATAACACTGGATGGCCAGCTGGTGGCGCCGTCCAAGGAGTATAAATACTCGAGCGTGGGCCCAGCTTTCCCAGGACATTTTGTAAACAGGAACTAGTGAAAGATAACTAGACCTCCATATTTTGAAACAAGTTGATTAAAGCCTTGCTTTATACTCAAACCAAGTGCGTAGTGAGTTTTATTACGTCACATCCCATGGTACCTCCCTACATTACAATAGTAAATACACTTTAAAAGTGCTTCATTGGTTGTGAAGCGCTTTAGGATATCCCAAGGACGTGAAAGGCGGTATATTTCTTTCTTCCTTCTCATTTTCCGCTCTGACCATCAGACAGTGCTTATTTGCAGGGACACCCATAAGAAGTGAGTCTTAGACCCTGCATTCAGCCATTCTGAGATTGGAAGATCTGAGTGGGCCATGGTGCTACCTGAGAGATCTAGCCAGAATGTAAGTTCCTTCTTTTGTAGGTTTTTAAAGCGGATCTTTGGGTAAGATGGTCTTCTGTCTGCTGCATTTTGACAGCAGTCAGAAGACCCTGCAAATGGTAGCCATTACAGCTGCTCCAGGCCTCTCATTTCACCCCCAATCCTGGACACAGGCTCATGCCAATGGAGGGGGAGGAGGGGCAATGTGGAGTGCTGTGCCAGCATGATAATAGCCTGATGTTAGAAAAACCGGTATGTTCAGATTATTGCAGGTGGAGCGCGTTTCTGTTGCGCTTCACTTGCCTGACGCCCAGGCAGAGGGTGTGGTGAGGAATCTCGGCCCGTATAATCCACCAGAAATAAACTGTCTCTGGGCACATCTCCGAAAATTATTTCTGAATTCTTTCAGCAGTCATGTGCGCCCCTCCCGATAACCTCTGACTCACCATAAGCAATGCTACATGAGATCTGCTAGTTATTATAGAAAAACATTGAGGGAGCACATGATTGTTAGAATACTCAGAGAGATAGATATAAGCAGGTTATTTCACTTTATTCAGAATTAACAGACACAAATACAAAATTAACCATCATCAAGCAAGACTAGAAGTTAGAAGAATTTTTTCCCCGCTGAATAATGAATATATGGAGCAGATTTGCAGTTAAAAAGACTTGGATAAATATTGCAAACACAAGCAGATCTCGCTACTTGTGGTAAAAAGATATATATCTAAACGACAAGCAAATTTTTTTAATTTTTCCGACTCAGTATTTTTGAATAGGTACAAGAGAACCATTTTCATTGAATACATTCAAGCTTTAAAAAGAATGAGCAGAGCCCATAGTTTGAGGGTTGGTGGGTTATTATATAGAAACTAAACACAATCATCAGAGTTGCATTGTTAAAGTGAGCAGAATGCTATTCTTTCTTTCTGATTCTGTCATCCCATTTCAAATGGATTGTAGTTTTCCATTTAGATTCAGATGAATTATTCCTGTAAATTTTTTATTGGAAAAAGTCCATTTGGCTAAATGAATTTTAATCAGAAAATTACATATTATTCAGTCAGTCCTAAATTAATTGCATGAGGGCTGCCTATGTAATTTCTTCCTTTCTGATTGCTTAGATAACTAGATATTATATTAGCAATTTATCATATGTACATTGCTAATTGGCTGATCCTGTCAATTTTATAAATTTATTTATGCAGTATTTTTGATTGCATTGAATGCTCACTTTTATGGGGTTTTTTCAAAAATATGTGCACTAATCATGCCAGCTAGTTTGTTGATGTATATGTTTACTAATAAATAGTTTACCTCACCTGCTGTGACTTTTGATTAACAATCTTATGTACTTTTTTATTTAAAATGTAAGGTGATTAGGTGCAAGTTGTAAATTCCTGTAGTTTCTTAGGACTTTGGGATGCGGCTTCTGCACAAGTGCCATTGGTCTTTGCTAGATGGTCAGTGTAAAAATTAGTGAGACGACTGTTAAACTAGTACAAATAATGCACTGGTCAATCCAGTAATAAAAATAAATGTTTATTGTCTCCTAGATTTTATCAACATAGGCCCTGAAAGTCCAATGGCACATTGCAGAAGTAAGGTGGGGTTGGACTTCAGCCCACCATGATACCCCAGTCCTGAACCCGTATTGAATTGTGGGGTCAGGTAATTAGAATATGGGGAAGTGTGTAGGCTGTGCAAATCCAACCTGCAATAACTTGAATATGCCAAGGGGGAAGGGGGTGAAAAATAATGTATGGAAGTTCTTCTTCGCTTCTTAGGCAGTTCCTCAGAACCGAAGATGACTTTCTTCCACACTAAAAATGAGTTCTCAGGTGACTGATGAGTCCAATCGGGGACCTACAGTCTCTGTCACAGGTGGGGCAGATGATGGTTGAAGGGGCAGGTGGGTGGGGTGCTTGGGTTGACGTGTGCTCCTTCCGCTGTTTGCGTTTGGCTTCCGCTTGCTCCCGGCGAAGAGACTCGAGGTGTTCTGCACCTTCCCGGATGCTTCTCCTCCACTTTGTGTGGTCTTGGGCCAGGGAATCCCAGGTGTCAGTGGGGATGTTGCACTTTTTCAAGGAGGCTTTGAGGGTGTCCTTGAAGCATTTCCTCTGCCCACCTGGGGCTCTCTTGCCGTGTTGGAGCTCTCAGTAGAGAACTTGTTTTGGGAGTCTCGTATTTGGCATGCGGACGATGTGGCCCGTCCATCGGAGCTGATCGAGTGTGGTCAAAGCTTCGATGCTGGGGATGTTGGCCTGAGCGAGAACACTGATGTTGGTGCGCCTATCCTGCCAATGGACTTGCAGGATCTTGCGGAGGCAGCGTTGGTGATACCTCTCCAGTGCTTTGAGGTGCCTGCTGTACATGGTCCATGTCTCTGAAGCATACAGGAGGGTGGGTATCACTACTGCTCCATAGACCATGAGTTTGGTGCTGGGTTTGAGGTCCTGGTCTTCAAACACTCTCTTCTTCAGGTGACCAAAGGCTGCACTGGCACACTGAAAGCGGTGCTGGATTTCGTCGTCGACGTCTGCCCTTGTTGACAGTAGGCTCCCGAGGTATGGAAAGTGGTCCACGTTGTCCAAGGACTCGTCATGGATTTTGATAATTGGGGAGCAGTACTGTGTGGTGGGGGCAGGTTGGTAGAGGACCTTTGTCTTATGGATGTTTAGTGTAAGGCCCATGCTCCCATACGCTTCGGTGAAGGTGTTGACGATGGTTTGGAGTTTGGCTTCAGAGTGTGCACAGATGCAAGCGTCGTCTGCATACTGTAATTCAATGACAGAGGATGGGACGACCTTGGATCTGGACTGGAGGCGACGGAGGTTGAACAGTTTCCCGTTTGTTCTGTAGATTAGCTCTACTCCACTGGGGGTGAGATGGAGCATTGCCGCCAGGAAGATTGAGAAGAGCATTGGTGCGATAACACAGCCTTGCTTGACCCCGGCCCGTACGTGAATTAGGTCTGTGGTGGATCTGTTGGTCAGGATCACGGCTTGCATGTCATTGTGAAGCAGGCAGAGGATGGTGACAAACTTTTGAGGGCAGCCGAATTTGAGGAGGACACTCCATAATCCCTCATGGTTGACGGTGTCGAAGGCCTTTGTGAGGTCAAAGAAGGTCACGTACAGCGGTTGGTGCTGTTCCCTGCAATTCTCTTGTAGTTAACGCGCGGTGAAGATCATGTCCATTGTGCCCATTAGTGGGCGGAATCCGCATTGCGACTCTGGGAGGAGCTCTTCAGCCACTGGGAGAAGGCGATTACATAAGAACATAAGAAATAGGAGCAGGAGTAGGCCATTCAGCCCTTCGAGCCTGTTCCGCCATTCAATGAGATCATGGCTGATCTTCTGCCTCAACTCCCTTCATCGGCCCTGTCGCCATATCCCTTGATGCCCTTACTAGTCAGAAATCTATCGACTTCTGTTTTGAATATACCCAATGACTGAGCCTCCACAACTCTCTGGGGTAGAGAATTCCAAAGATTCACCACCCTCTGTGTGAAGAAATTGTGGTGTATGTAACCTGTTCCACCTTAAGAGAACTTAAGCCTGTTCCACCTTAAGAGATGTACTACTTTCTCTGGCTGCTGTATACGTAATACCGGTGGTGACCACCGGTATATAAGTACTGTGTAGTGATATTGTATTTAGTATAGTCCTGACCTCCAACTAGTAAAGACCTGTTGAACTTTATTCTTGTAGTCTGTGTCAGTAATTAATCTTAATACAACTGGAACACACAGACTTAACAGTGGCAACGAGTCCGATTCTTACCCTGCGGCAGTTTATATCCACGGCGGCTTCGTCCACAGAACGGGCGTCGAAGAGAGGCATCCACCATCATCACCCTGCTGGAAGACACGTCGCGCGGCAGGCATCGAGAACCCGGAGTGCAGAAGACATCCTGAACTCGAAGCCTCCATCAGCGGCAGTCAGCTATCTTCTTTCTACCTCAGTGGTGGGTAAGCCGGTCAGCGACGCGAGCAGAAAGTCGGCCGCGTTGGCTGTACAGACGGGGGGAGGAAGACGGAGGAATAAGGGCAGTGAGATCGATCACGACCAGAGATAAGGGCCGGGTCGCATTCGGGCCGAAAGGCGCAGCGTGGGGACATCGATCGCGGCTGGTGATAAGGGCCGGGCCGCTTTCGGGCCAAAAAGGTGCAGCGTCTGGGGCGACTGAAGGCGCGAGAGCCGCGGTGAAGGCGAACGCAGCCGGTGCTAATAACCGGGCTGCAAGAAGGGCTGCGAGGCGCGACATCGGGGAAGCGCGAATGCCCGAGGGAGCCGCGGTGAAGCGGAGACAGCGTCGGGGGAGTTACTAACCGCTGGGAAAGGGGAGCAGCAGCGGCACGCCAAACGCCACTGCAGCCAGTGGGTGAAGACCGCCAAGCGCGGGAAAACCGCCATTTTGTAGGCGGAGGACGAAGACAAGAGCGGGAAGCTGCCATCTTGGGATAAAATAAATTGCAATGATGCCTAAACATGGGAACATTGATACCTTTGATGGCGACATCGAAGATTGGGCCATGTATGTAGAACGCATACAAAATTATTGTAAAGCAAATAAAATCCCAGATGCAGAGAAAGCACTAACGTTATTGAACTTAATGGGTGCAAAGACATACGGGCAATTGAAACACCTTTTATCACGAGATGAACCGGCGGATAAGACGTTCGAGGAGATTGTTACTGTCCTGAAAAATCATCTAAACCCCACGCCGCTGATGCTAGCGGAACAATTTAAATTTTACAGCAGAAGGCAGCTGAAGGATGAAAGCAATGCTGAATATTTAATGGAATTGCGTAAGCTAGCAAAGTACTGTCAGTTTGGAACGGGACTAACAGACGCGCTAAGAGATAAATTTGTGTGTGGATTATTAAAAGAAGATACACAAAAGCGACTGCTCGAGGAGAATGAGCTGACGCTTGAGAAAGCGGTCACTATGGCAGCAGCACACGAAGCAGCAGCGAGAGGCATGGCAGTAATGCAGCTACGGTCACCGGAACACAGTACAAATAAATTGGGTTTGAGTACTGTAAAATGTTATCGTTGTGGAAAGACAACACACGATCAGAACCAGTGTTGGTTTAAAAACCAAGAATGCAGAACGTGTGGCAGGCTTGGCCACATAGCTAAAGTATGCCGGTCAGGAAAGAAGACCAGCAACAAAAAGTCACCGCAAGGAAAATACATAAAGGTGCACAAGGTGACAAAGACCAGTTCGAACGAACAGAAGTCAGATTCAGACGCTAGCAGTAATGAACTGGGTAGCTTAAGAGTACACAACGTTGGTAAGGATGCAGATCTCCAGACAATTTGGGTCACTCTTCAGATAGCAGGAGTCCAAGTAAAGATGGAATTGGACACTGGATCGGCATTGACGGTCATGAATAAGAAAGAAAACAAAAGGTTATTCCAACATATTCCCCTACGGGATACGGAGATTATATTGAAAACATACACGGGGCAAAGAGTGTACCCCATCGGAAAGATAAAGGTAAAAGTGGTCCACAAGGGCGAAGGAAGCCAAGTAATGGGCTTATATGTGCTACCTGAAGGAGGTCCACCACTACTGGGACGGGAGTGGATTAGGAAAATGAATATGGACTGGCACTCCTTAAAAGCACTAACGGTAGATTCCGGGGAAACAGATGTCAAACCTAAACGATTGTCCAAAATATTGGATGATGCTAAAGAGGTGTTCCAGCAAGGACTGGGAACACTGAAAGGAATTACGGCAAACATCAAGATTGATGAACATGCACAACCAAAATTTTTCAAAGCCAGACCGGTACCCTATGCAATACGACCTACTGTAGAAGCGGAACTGGAAGCGCTAGAATGTTCAGGTGTACTGTCTAAGGTAGATTGGAGTGAGTGGGCTACGCCCATTGTTCCCGTTATGAAACGTCCTTCGAGCAACAAGCCAGGAGAACCAGGGAAGGTTCGCATCTGTGGAGATTTCAAGATCACCGTTAATCCAGTGCTTCACACGGTGCAGTATCCGCTTCCGCGGATTGAGGATATTTTTGCTTCGTTGTCTGGCGGGAAACACTTCACCAAGATAGACCTGGCGCAGGCGTACTTGCAGATGGAGGTTGATGAAGAGTCACGGCAGTACCTCACGATCAACACGCATAGAGGTTTGTACCGGTATAATAGGCTGGTTTTTGGAGTGGCATTGGCTCCGGCAATTTGGCAGAGGGCCATGGAGCAGGTATTACAGAGAATTCCAGGCACACAATGTTACCTGGACGATATTCTGATTACAGGTGATGGTGATGAAGAACACCTCGCAAACTTGGAACTGGTGCTCAACAGACTGAAAGAGTATGGACTTAGAGTTAATCGGCAGAAATGTGAGTTCTTTCAGAAGCGGATCTCGTACTGTGGTCATGTCATTGACCGGGAGGGGCTTCATAAGTCTCCTGACAAGATAGAGGCAGTTGTAAAGGCTCCCGTCCGGATAATGTCTCTCAGTTGAGGTCGTTTCTGGGATTGATTAACTATTACCATAAGTTTCTACCGAATCTATCCACGGTACTGCACCCGCTGAACGCTCTTTTACAGAAGGGGGTACCATGGGAATGGAGCGAAAACTGTAAGAAGGCATTTCGCAAAAGCAAAGAATTGATCACCTCAGAGGAAGTGTTGGCTCACTTCAACCCGACACTGCCTATTCGGTTGGCTTGTGATGCTTCTCCATATGGTATTGGGGCAGTACTCTCACACCAGTTGCCATATGGCAAGGAAAGGCCAGTCGCGTTTGCATCCAGATCATTGACGTCCGCTGAGCGCAACTATGCTCAGATCGATAGGGAGGCTCTCAGCCTTGTATGGGGAGTGAAGAAGTTTAATCATTACCTGCAGGGCCAAAAATTCACACTTCTGACAGACCATCAGCCGTTGGTATCCATTTTTAACCCTAAGAAGGGTGTTTCGGTGATGACAGCACAGCAACTCCAGAGATGGTCCCTTTTCCTAGGGGCACATCAATATCAAATAGAATTCAAAGGTACAAAGCAGCATGGCAATGCTGATGGGCTGTCGCGCCTGCCACTACCTGAAGCAGAAGAGACGACGAAAGTTGACCCTGTTGAGTTATTTCATTCGACCATCATCGAGTGTTTACCAGTCACCAATGCAAGTATTGAAAGAGAAACCAGGAACGACCCGACACTGTCCCGAGTTTACGAGGTGACAGTGAAGGGATGGCCAACACATGGTGATCCTCTGTTACCGGCATTCTCGGCAAGGCGAGACCAGCTGTCCGTCTGCCATGGTACTTTGATGTACGGGACAAGAGTGATTATTCCTCCCAAGTTACGGGAAAGAGTTCTAAAGGAACTGCATGAAGGTCATCCGGGGGGAGTTAAGATGAAAAGTCTTGCTAGGGCTTATGTATGGTGGCCGGGCATTGACCAACAGATAGAGGAGTTGACAAAAAGCTGCGCTGGGTGCCAAAAAGTGCAAAATGCACCTCCGATCGCACCGCTACACCCATGGGAATGGCCTTCAGCCCCATGGCAACGCGTACATATTGACTTTGCTGGTCCATTCATGGACTCCATGTTCCTAATTGCGGTGGACGCACATTCCAAATGGCCAGAAGTGATCAAGATGAATACCACTACTTCAGAAAAGACAATTGCGGTGTTAAGAACAATATTCGTAAGGAACGGATTGCCAGAACAGATATGTTCGGACAACGGACCACAGTTCGTGTCGGAAGAATTCCAAAAATTCTTAAAGAAGAATGGGGTGAAACATTATACCTCTGCCCCATATCATCCAGCGACAAACGGGTTGACCAAGAGGTTTGTCCAAACATTCAAAAAGGCAATAAAGGCCATGAACGATGATCAGATTCCGTTACAACACAAGGTGGACAATTTCCTAATGGCATATCGAAACGCCGCTCATGCAGTGACTAACCAAAGTCCTGCCATGATGTTTTATAACAGGAGGTTGCGGTCCAGGTTGGACTTGTTAAAACCAAATGTGCGGAGGGAAGTGGAAAACAAACAGTTCCGGCATATTAATAACAAGTCCACTCGAAGTTTCGACGTAGGACAACCAGTGTTGGGAAGGGGCTATGGAAACGAAAAATGGCAGTCCGGAACAATTCGGGCCAGACTAGGACCTCTGATGTACACAGTAGATATTGGTAACAATGTGATAAGGCGTCATGCGGATCAACTGGTAGAATCAAGAGCAAGGGTCGAACCCATGGTTGCGACAGAGACAACTGTGGAAGACGTTAATGAACCTGAAGCATCTACCTCGGCAGGGACTGTACCTGATGATGACATCCAATACATAGGAAACCAACAAGAAGAGTCACCTCAGCAACAAGAATCAGAGACCACTGAAAGGCGTTATCCAAACCGAATCAGAAGGCCTCCTGAGAGACTGAACCTTTGAACTGTTTATACCTGAAGTTATATATGTATATATGTTATGATGTTATGTTAAATGGGGATATGACTGTTAAGCTAAAAAGGGAGGATTGTGGTGTATTTAACCTGTTCCACCTTAAGAGAACTTAAGCCTGTTCCACCTTAAGAGATGTACTACTTTCTCTGGCTGCTGTATACGTAATACCGGTGGTGACCACCGGTATATAAGTACTGTGTAGTGATATTGTATTTAGTATAGTCCTGACCTCCAACTAGTAAAGACCTGTTGAACTTTATTCTTGTAGTCTGTGTCAGAAATTAATCTTAATACAACTGGAACACACAGACTTAACAGAAATGTCTTCTCACCTCAGTCCTGAATGGCCTACCCTTTATGCTGAGGCTGTGGCCCCTGGTTCTAGACTCCCCAGCCAAGGGAAACATTCTCCCAGCATCCACCCTATCAAGCCCTGTAATAATTTTGTGTGCTTCAATGAGATCCCCTATCATTCTTCTGAATTCAAGAGAATACTGGCCTAGTTTACTCAATCTCTTCTCATACGACAGTCCTGCCATCCCAGGAATCAATCTCGTGAACCTTCGTTGCACTCCCTCTATGGCAAGTATATCTTACGATGACTTTCCCTGTGGCAGACAGCAGGGAGACTCCTCTTTAATTATCGCAATTGGACTTGTCACCTTTCTTGAAGATGGTCACAATTACAGCATCTCTGAGATCCCCTGGCATGCTCTCCTCCTTCCAAATAAGAGAAATGAGTTCATGTATTTGTGCCAAAAATGCTTCTCCGCCTTATTTTAGCGCCTCAGCGGGGATTCCATCTGCTCCTGAGGCTTTGTTATTCTTCAGTTGTCAGATGGCCTTTTCAACCTCATGCCGGGCTGGGGTTGTGCTGAGGTGGTGGCGGGTAGCATGCTGTGGGATGGAGTTGAGGATGCTCACATCGAAGACAGAGTCTTGGTTAAGGAGATCTTCGAAGTGCTCCTTCCAGTGGGCACCGACTGCCTCTCTGTCCTTGATGAGTACCTCTCCATTCTTGGCCCGCAGTGGGGTAGGACCTTGGGTGCTTGGGCCATAGGTGGTCTTGACTGCGCTAAAGAATCCACGCACGTTGTGGTTGTCGGCTAGCTGTTGGATCTCCTGCACTTTCTCCACACACCATTTGTTCTTTAGATCGCAAGTTTTTTGTTGGACCTCGGCCTTCAGGCGTCTGTCAAGCTGCTTTCTTGCTCTTGAGTTCTGTTGTTGTTTCCAGATCAGGAATGCCTTGCATTTACGGCTTATTAGCTCCTGGATTTCCTGGTCATTCTCGTCGAACCAGTCTTGGTGTTTCCTGGTCGAGTGACCGAGCGTCTCTTCACAGGTGCTGATTATGGAGGCCTTGAGTGCAGACCAGGTGCTGTGGACACTCTGTGTCTCTGAATTACTGGGAGTTGTCATGTTGGTTGTGAGGCGCAGGCTGAATAGGGCTTTCTTAGCGGGGTCTTTGAGTGCTCCAGCGTTGATTTTCCTGCGGCATTGCTTCTGTTGCCGCTGCTGTTTTGGGGTACGTTGATGGAGATGACAGAGCGGATTAGGCGGTGGTCTGTCCAGCAGTCGTCAGCTCCTGTCATGGCATGGGTGAGGCGGACGTCCTTGCAGTCACTCGCTCGGACGATGATGTAGTCCAGCAGATGTCAGTGTTTGGAGCGAGGGTGTTGCCATGAAGCCTTGTACTTGTCTCTCTGACGGAACAAGGTGTTGGTTATGACAAGGCCATGTTCTAAGTATTTCGTCAGGAGGACAGTAGGAGTATGTTTGTATTTGAATGCTAGGCTGATGTAGCAGAGCCTGGTCTCCAATCATCTTGGATCCCCTTGCCATTGGACCAAGACCTTGCTCTGTCAAGCCCGTGTGGTAGCTGGTGTGCAACAGCCACCCCACATTAAAAGAATTCACGCACAGGCATCTTCCACCCTTTAAAATTAAGTTTCGGGATCTGGAACGTCAGGACCCTCATGGACAACCCCAACAGTGACAGACCGGAAAGCCATATTGCTATCGTTGCCCGGGAGCTCAGACATTTTGACATAGACATCGCCGCCCTAAGCGAGTCCTGGCGGGCAGGGGAAGGCCAGCTCAAGGAGCAAGGCAGCAGTTACACCTTCTTCTGGAAAGGCAAATCTGAAGAAGAACGCTGCCTCCATGGGGTAGGCTTCACCATAAAAAATGAGCTAGTTGAACGTCTCAGAGACTGCCCTTGTGGAATCAACGAATGCCTCAAGACCCTACAGCTCACCCTAGCCCGGAACCAGTGCGCTACGGTCATCAGTGCGTACACCCCAACACTGGATGACACAGACGAGACCAAAGAGGAATTCTACTCCAGCCTCGAACAATCCCTGTCCCAAGTCCCAACAGGTGACAAGCTGATCCTCCTTGGCGACTTCAATGCCAGAGTTGAAAAGGACACAGACCTCTGGGGTGGTGTGATCGTCAGAGAGAGGGTAGGGAAAGCCAACTCCAATGGTATGGAAGTTAGGCTCCAAGGAGGCCCTGAATGGTTGCCATTGTGGGGTAGAGGGGGATGAGCAGAAAATACAGATGGGAGAGGTGAAGACTTGCTGCTGCTTAAAGGGGATCTGCAACATTGGAGGAAGCAGGCATCCTGGCAGAGAGCAATGCCAACAAGGACCAATAGAAAAGTTACAAATTTCAAGGAGTTGGGGGCAAGAAACCCATGAAGAACATCATCGAAACTTTGCGTAGGGAGGTCCAATGGTGGTGAGTGCCACCTTCTTGACCCCCAGTACTCCTTTACGGTGTCAGAAGAAGTTAAATGATCTCACCAGAGTCAGTACCCTGTAACTCCCTTCTCTCACCATGTGTCACCTATTATCTAGAAATGCACCTCCCCTCATAATGTGCCATGCATAAACAAGCCTTGCTAACTCACCATGCCTGTCATTTCTTGATTTTTGACCCTCATATAATGTGATATATTAAACTGTGGTAACAAAAGACTCTGCCCAGCCTTCATTACAATACTCATGTCATCTTCACTCTCGCAGGATAAGGTGGCCCCAAAATGATACGAATCTCAATTCACAGCTGGTGGGGCCTGCCAATAGACCTCTGATCCCACACGAGGATGAAGCCTTGGCGATCTCGAGGAACCGTGTGGTGGAACCTGTTGGAAAGGAGATGTAGAACAGTAGCAGCTGCAGGTTTAGCTACACTATCTGCAACTTCCCTGTATAATGGTTTAGAAACACATCTCAGTACCAAGAAACATGGATGGCACAGAGGGACCATCATGGTAGCTGCATAATATTATAACATCTCTTCATTTTCTTTTTCTCTATATAACCCAAGGCAAGAAGCCGCTGTGGAAGATGAAGAAGAAAGAGGCGAGTGGCTTTCCATCTCTACTTTACCAGCTATATCCTCACCCATGTCGTCATTCACTTTTTCTCTGTCACTCACCAGCCCAGAGAAATCCACCGGTGAAAGTTTTCACTGGGTAAGGCACAACACACAAGATTAGCAGAGGAGGTGAAAGTGAAATCTGATACTGGGAAGCAGAGGCTCTGCAGAATTCAGCCCCTAACTCCAAAGCTTGTGCACTGAGGCCCTGCTCTAAAAAGGGTTCTGGATGAACATCATACATAGAAGCACTAGGAACAGGTTTAAGAACAGCATAGAAACGCACGAGGATAGGCGAGGTGGTAAAAAGAAGCATCTGTTATAAATATATATGGTGATCATATTAAACCACACTGACATAAAGTTCATCGTTCTGAGGAATGTCTGTTCCTTGTTTGTTTTTTGGATTTAAGAAGATGTTTTGAGGTCACTTTGTAACAGGTCACACAGTTCCTTTAATGCCTTATTAAGGAATCATGGGCTAGATTTTCAGTCGCTTGCGCCAGCAGTTAGCGCCTTAAGAGAAGTGATTTCCGGGCGCTATGCGTGTAGTGCCCGGGCGCAGCGCAGTTTGTGCCCCGCCCCAAATTAAGTTGCCCGTTAGCGCCGGTGCAAAGTTTAGCGCCCGCCCGGATGCGCGCGCAGAAAATGACGTCACATCCTCGTGCAACGCCCTTTAGCCGCCCCGATTGCAAACTTCAGTCGGACCGCCCCATTGTGCGGCGGGCGGCCGGAGCGTTTTGAAAAAGGAACGCAACACAACCAGCGCGGGCCCCGGGGGGCGCTAATTAAAGGGAACGTCCTCTCCAGTATAAAGGCCAGCCTTTTTTCAGAAAACAGTCTTGTGCAACGCATTTCTGGAGACACAACAAGGAGGATAGCTAACTGGTTTCAAGCAGCAAGAGCCAGGTATTTTTGGACTCAGGCCATAGCGCTGCAAGTGGCCATTTGGAAATTAGACTGTTTGCCAGGATTTGATGGGGGCTGCATGGGGTGCCAACGCGGAGCTGCAGCGCCATGTCCGTAGGGCTCGCAGACGCATTGTGAGAGGGGCAGCCCTGGCTAGAGGCAGAGGGGGCTACAGGCGGCGGCCACGTAGGCCTTACCCAGTCAGGCTATACCGCCAGCAGCGCTCCTACCTAAACATGAGTGCCGCGCGATGTGTTAGAAGGCTCCGATTCCGAAAGGAGGTGATTGCAGAGATCTGCCACCTGCTTCGCCGAGATCTGCGGCCAAAGCTCAGGTGCAGGACGTCTCTGTCGGTGGAAGTGAAGGTGACGGTGGCATTGAACTTCTATGCCACCGGCTCCTTCCAATACGCTGCTGGGGACATAGCAAACATCTCCCAGTATGGCGCGCATCGCTGCATCCGCCACGTGACCGAAGCACTGTTCAGAAGGAGAAGCCAATTCATCTCCTTCCCCATGGCCCTCGAGAGCCAGCATCAGTGCGCATTGGGATTTGCCAGACTCGGGGAATTCCCCTTGGTGCAGGGCGCCATTGACTGTACGCATGTGGCTTTGCGGGCCCCTCTGGAGCATGGCGAGCAGTATCGCAACAGGAAGGGCTACCATTCTCTGAATGTGCAGCTGGTCTGTGACCACAAGCAGCGCATCATGGCAGTCAATGCCAGCTTCCCAGGCAGCAGCCACGATGCCTTTATCCTGCGGCAGAGTACTGTGCATGACATGTTCCAGGCACAGCCTCCCCCAAGAGGATGGCTCATCGGGGACAAAGGCTATCCTTTGTGCACCTGGCTCATGACCCCGCTCCGCGCGCCCAGGACCGCTGCTGAAGAGGCCTACAACGAGAGCCATCAAACCACCTGCAACATCATCGAGCTAACTATTGGGGTCCTCAAGCAGCGGTTCCGCTGCCTTGATCGCTCCGGAGGAGCTCTCCAGTATTCGCCGGACCGGGTCTCCCAATTTGTGGTGGTTTGCTGCATGCTACACAACCTGGCTATCCGCAGGACTCAGGCACTGCCACCTGACGTTGGACCAGCACCTCAGGAGGAGGAGCAGGAGGAGCATGAGGAGGAGGAGGAGGAGCAGGAGTACGTTCCCAGGAGGGAGCGACCAGGGCCAAGGGCCGCACGACGCCACCTTATTACACGGTACTTCTAAGCCCCCTGTCAGGGAATGGCCAGGGGCCATGAGGGAAGATGAATGCAGCCGCTCCGCAACCCCTCAGCCGGCGAAGCCAACAAACACTAAGAAGAACAACCATGGAGACTACATGAATAAAGATAATTTTTTATTGCAGAAAAATGAAAAGCCCTTCCCACATGAATCCCCAAAAACAATAAACGGGCCCCACAAAAAGCCCAACAAACGACTCACTCCCACAAACTGGGGAGGAGTCACTCCACCTTTCTTCAAACCGGGCCTCAACGTCGGCCTAACGCAAAAAATAAGCCCTCCAAAAGCACAACCATGGGCAAAATAAAGATGGCCACCGCCATATTAAAGGAAAGCTGCCCACACCCTCTACTGAGTGGCCCGCGAGGGCGAGACCTTGGCCAGCCTTTTGCCTCCCCTGCCCGGCCTGCTGCTCCTTCGCAAGCTCTGCCCAGTGGCTGCTGCGAGGCTGGGGGAAGGCGCCTGAGGCTCAGATGCCCTTCCGCCAGATGCCGCTGGGGGGCGGCCTACACGGCGTTTGGGCCTCGAGGGGCCGTCTGCTGAGTGGCGCACCTGAGCCTGGCCACCATCAGCTGCAGCCGCTTGCCCTTGACGCCCCAGTGAGGGAATGGCGGCGACGGATGGCGCAATGTGGGCCAGCTGGCGTCTGGGATGCGCTGGCTGGTGCTGTGGCGCGGTGGCACTCGGCCGGGCCCGCACTGCAGGATCCGCAGCAATCAGCCGAGGGGCGGCTTGCTGGGATGGTCCAGCGCAGCGGCTGCCCTGGCGATGCCTGCCTGGGACAGCGCGTGTGGCAGCAGTGAATGCCCCTGTGGTCCTGGTGTGCGCGCGCATCACATCCGCCAGGGTCTTGACGGTATCAGTCAGCATGCGGCCACTCGCGGCAGTTGCTGCCCCGAACTCGCGCACACTGGTCGCCAGCGACTCGATGGCCTCAGGCATGCGCCCCACCACGCTCATGAGCTCCGTGTGGCGCCGGTCCGAGTCGTCGGCCATCTTATCCAGCTTCCGCACCTCCTCCGAAGTGAAGGTGTCCGGACTGGTGTCGCGACTCTCCCGCTGGGGAGGAGGGGGCCGAACTAGGGGACCCTTGCCGCGTTGGTGACGGCGAGTGTGCCGAGCAGCAGCACTCCCCTCTGATCCTTCCCCCTTTGGGGGGAAGGCCGCGGGCCACGCACACGGCTGCTGGGTGGCTGGACGCCACTGGTCCCAGAAGCTGCATTGCCCTGCGACAGTTCCTCCAGGCACTCGTCCAGTGAGGAGGTGTCAAGCATTTCCTCCTCTCCTGCGGGACGTGACTGTTCCCCCGAAGGTCCGGCTTGCTCCTCCTCCTCCTCCTGGTCGGAGGTGCTGTCACTGGCAGCTTCAGGGTCCTGGTCGTCACCAGCTGAAAGCAGGAATGCACAAGAGTAGCTTCAGAGTGAGGAGACGACGTCAGCGAGGGAGTTAGGACTGGTGGGATTCAGCGCATTGGTGGGACAGTGGCAAAGGAGGTAGCTCGGATGGGCCAGTGCGACGCGAGAGGGCCAAAAGGCGAGGTCCTTACCATTGCCGGGCAGTGGAGGGTCGGATACACCGCACGCTGTGGGGACAATCACACGGGCTCCCATGAGCACACACACGCGCTCCTCCAGCCGAGTGAGCTTCTGCAGCTTGGCGCGGCCACCCCTGGCACGGGCCTGGCGATTAAACGCTACTTTAGCCTGCAAGAGAAAGGACGGACTGTAAGTGCGCAGTGAAGCCCTGATGTAGTGTGCACTGCCTCCCATGGTGGAATAGCTTGGACAGAGTGAAGCCCTGATGTAGAGTGCACTGCCTCCCATGGTGGAATAGCTTGGACAGAGTGAAGCCCTGATGTAGAGTGCACTGCCTCCCATGGTGGAATAGCTTGGACAGAGTGAAGCCCTGATGTACTGTGCACTGCCTCCCATGGTGGAATAGCTTGGACAGAGTGAAGCCCTGATGTACTGTGCACTGCCTCCCATGGTGAAATAGCTTGGCCAAAGTGTAGAGTGCCGAATGGCCATTTGATGCTCATGACTGTCCCAATGCTGCTGGCTGAGGGCTGTCCAATAGGACTTTCAGCTCCCTTTGCCCATCATGTCAGGTGTACATGCAAGAATGAGGAGGAGACTGGAAAGGCTACTCACCTTCACAATCCTGGTCAGATCGTTGTATTTTTTACGACATTGTTTGTGGGTCCTGGGGGCATCGCCGGTGAACGTCACCCTCTGGGCGATCTGCTTCCAGGCTTTGGTGTAGTCATGGTGGGTTGGATTCCTCCCACTCTCTGGAAACAAGATCTTGCGCCTCACCTCCAGAGCTGTGACCATTATGTCCAGATCACCCTCTGAGAAGCGCAGGGCACGCTGACGGGCCTTCTCTGGCGTTGCCATGACTCCCTGGGGCTGAGCAGCAGTGTTGAGGCCTCTTTGCAAGGCTGCAGTGTGCAGGGCGTGGCAGCAGACCAATTCGTCCCTTCCCCCTTTAACAGCTGGTCGGCACCACGGGGTCTGCTGTCAGTGCAAAAATGACCGCACCCGCGCTGCGCCCCGCCTGGGCGCTATCCCTCTGGACCGCCGGCTTAGCGCCTAAAGGTAGGAGTGGAACGCCTCTTTTAGCGCTCCACCACTCTCTTAGGGCGAAGCCACTGAATTTCCGGCAATGGGGCGCTACTTTGGGGCGGGCGCTAACTTCGGGCGGGCGCTAAGGTTAGCGCCCCAAAACTGTCTATACTGAAAATCTAGCCCAATGTTTGAAATGAGTGGTGGGTTCACTTACAAGCTAAATTGAAGAGGAAAATTTGAGGCTGCTTAGTTGATAGTCAATTAACAAGTTGGAAATAATGTTGCACTAGTATTTCTTGGAGAGAAGGAGCTGAAATGCATATAGGGGGAGAAATTCGGTATCGCCCCGTTTGGGGCGCTAAATATTGAATGCTGGAAAAATTAGCACTAGGCGCTAATCATTCTCAGCTTTTGGTAAATTCAGTGTTAGCGCTCCAGGAAGGAAATGGCGCGCTAAATCAAGCGCTATTACTTCCCTTCTGGAACGCTAAACCAAGCAGAGATGCAGCGCTGCTCAATGGCCACTGCAGCGCTGCCAGGATCCGAGGGCTCCTTCCCTCCCTTAATAGGAAGGGCCATTGCTGCAGGCTCTGCAGTTAAAGGATCTCCCTCATCGCCGACAGCAGCTGGGATTCTCAACAATCAGCCCCAAGCACTCTAATAGAGTGCAGGGCTGATCAATCGCGCCATTTACAAATGTTCAAAATGCACCGTAAAGGAAGGAAACACATTTCTCCTGTAGACCAGCGCCCTTACCTTTAATTAGCGCTCCCGAAGCGCCCGGCCTCCCGAACAACGCCTCCTGCGGTTGTCGGTGTTATCGCCCGGCAATGCTGCAGGGGGCAGAACGGAATTTTGGTTGCGGGGCGCTAACGGGCGCTGCGTAGCCAGATGACGTCACGATCTCTGGGCGCAGGAGATCATGGGGCTAGGGGTTGCTGCCACTGCAAACCACCAGGTCAATTTCACGGCGGCGGTAACATCGCCGCACCTGGGCGGTAAGTCGTTAGTGCCCTGTTATCACCCCCCGGAGGCGCTAACGGGAGGTGCTAACCAACCAAATTTCTTCCCCTATAAAGGTTTTTAAGATTGTTTTGCATCTGTAGCAGAGCCGAGTGCTTGAGGTGGAAAGTGTAAATTATTGTAATTGTAAGAATTATTATTTTTAATGTTTAAACTTACCTACATATACATTTAGCTTGCAGCTTAGTTTGTTTTAACTTACTTGTCCGTGGTTAGTTGTAGCTGTTTGGAAAGTGGAATTCAAATCTAAGAATCAATACAGGGTAAGAATGACTCCATCAGGTGTGACCAAATATATTAGCCTAAATTAGAATACAGTTGCCTTTGATTAAAAGTGGCACTGACACATTACAGGAAGTGTGTGATAACCTGTGTTAAATGCAAGATATTTAATATATTTATAGATATTCATCATTATCCCTAATACACAGAGAATACCGCCTAAGTGGGTCTGATGATTCAAATGGCATTATAATCTACAAGAATGAAGTTAAAGTGGGCTGTTAGTCATCTGAACCCTGAGAATGATTTGCTGCCTGGAATTATACTTCATTTATTTTTTTGCTGCAGTTATTCTCCTGGGGTGATAACAAATGCTGGCTTGTAACCTCACAAACTACCAGATTACAAAGAAATTTAACATCCTCCCTATACTAATCTTAAGAATTCCTCATGGGTGTAGGACTATATTCTGGAATCAACTGAACTTGGATTAGATTTTGTGTGTATATATCAATAGCTTTGAGCATATGATCTACAATGCAATAACATCTCATTGGAGAACACTCTGAAAATATGATTTAATAAGCAGACGATCCACCAAGTGTTCAAGCTTGTACATGAAAAATGTAGCAGCCAAACTCTGAGAAAGCAAAATAATTCTCAGTGTAAGGTGCTTGTGAAGTGTAGCTTCTTTCTTCAAGATTAATTGTTCAAATGTATCTGATACTACATTTGTGGAAGTGCCAACCACTGGAATAATTTACTACCATATCCTTTAATGAGACCAATCAAATTAGGTCTTTGTACGTGTGCACATATAATACCAGCAGTATCTGTGATGCAAATGTATTGCAGTAGAGGCACAGCACTGAGACACTTTGCTTTCTGCCCTTGTCAACAATGCTTTCATAAATCCAAGTATTCTTTAAGAACTCTTCCTCACTTATGAAATGGATTACATGTTCCTCTGTCACTCTTTCAGTATCCCCTACATTTTGGTAGAAATGTAAACTAGGAAAATAGTTATAAAAGAACAGAAACATATCCGCCCACATTAGGTTGCTACAGGCCATTTTTCAAACATTTTGCTGATTGAAAAAGAAGCCCTCCAGCATACTTATTTTATCCTGAAAGAGCTGGGTACTGAAAGTATAATTTTTGTAATTACCATATATAATGAGCTGGTCCTGTGCCAGTCTGCAGTGAAGCCTTTAAATTTGTGAGGTTGATTATGCCATAACTCATTCCTTGTATTCAAAGTCATGGGATGGAAATTCTCCCTTATTCATTATGAGTGAAGGGAAAATCTTATCACAGTTTTTCTTTGGTTCTCCCAAAATGCAGCTCATAGTGTGGTACTGAGCCATACAGCTGAGGAAAGTATCGAGTCTGAGTATGCTGAGTTGACTGATCTTTGCCAGAAAAATGCTGGAGGCATAAAAATTGGCCTCAGTGCCACAACTAGGGAAAATATTTTAAAAATTGATTGGTGTTCTTGCTCTTGCTTACCACCCAATAACCCTTGCTGGAATGAGAGGTGTGGGAATGTTGTGCGAAGAAAGGTTCCCAATGGTTAAATCATTTCAAAATGATCAAAATATACTTTTTTAAATTGACAAGGGCCAATTTTAGGGCCCCTCACCCAGCGTAAGCAGGGTAGTAGCAGTCTGAAAATGACATTGGATCACTTAATGTCCCGCTCACGTTGGCACTCCAGCCTCTGGCGTCCTGGGTAGGGTCCTGAGATGAGCGCCTGCCTGTTTGAAGCAGGAGGCCACTTCTAATATGGAGATTGGGGTCCCATAACATACATAGGGCACTGATAGCAATTTTGAGGTACAATTGGACAGAGCATCTGCCAAGCCCACTTTGTCCATTTGTACCAGGAAAATAATGGGGAAAATTGGAGAAGAAAAGAAAGAAGCACCATTCAGATTTGTGGGTGAAGCAACTCAATAACAGCACAATTGAAGTTCAGCGGCCATTTATTCATATCATTAAAGGCAGTTTTCTCTTATTGCACCAAGTATTTATCGTTCATTAGTAACAGAAGCAATTTCAGTTGTGTGATACATCTGGATGAAAGTATTTCAAATATAATACAACTCTGAGCTTTGAGTATTATGACATTAAAGATTTGTTAATTAACTTTCAGGCACATAAATCATACAATTAAAGATCAAATGAGAACTTTTTGATTTGTTTTTCCAGTGCAAGTCTGTGCTATGTACATGTATATTATAATAATTCATAAATGAATACCTAGGGCTAGATTTTCAGTTGCTTGCGCCAGCAGTTAGCGCCTTAAGAGAAGTGATTTTCGGGCGCTATGCGTGTAGCGCCCGGGCGCAGCGCAGTTTGCGCCCCGCCCCAAATTAAGTTGCCCGTTAGCGCCGGCGCAAAGTTTAGCGGTCGCCCGGATGCGCGCGCAGAAAATGACGTCACATCCTCGTGCAACGCCCTTTGGCCGCCCCGAATCCAAACTTCAGTCGGACCGCCCCATTGTGCGGCTGGCGTCCAGAGCGTTTGTAAAATGGAACGCAACACACCCTGGGGAGCGCAAATTAAAGGGCACTCCTCCTGCACTATAAACGGCAGTCTGCATGTGTTGTGTGGAAGGATCCAGTGTGTTGTTGTGAACGGTGTATCATCATCATCATCATCCTCCTCCTCCTCCTCCTCCTCCTCCTCCTCCTCCTCCTTTCCCCCCCAGACTCTGCCTTTGAAAAAAACACATGGGGCTAGATTTTCAGTTGCTTGCGCCAGCAGTTAGCGCCTTAAGAGAAGTGATTTCCGGGCGCTATGCGTGTAGCGCCCGGGCGCAGCGCAGTTTGCGCCCCGCCCCAAATTAAGTTGCCCGTTAGCGCCGGCGCAAAGTTTAGCGCCCGCCCGGATGCGCGCGCAGAAAATGACGTCACATCCTCGTGCAACGCCCTTTGGCCGCCCCGATTGCAAACTTCAGTCGGACCGCCCCATTGTGCGGCGGGCGGCCGGAGCGTTTGGAAAAAGGAACGCAACACAACCAGCGCGGGCCCCGGGGGGCGCTAATTAAAGGGAACGTCCTCTCCAGTATAAAGGCCATCCTTTTTTCAGAAAACAGTCTTGTGCAACGCATTTCTGGAGACACAACAAGGAGGATAGCTAACTGGTTTCAAGCAGCAAGAGCCAGGTATTTTTGGACTCAGGCAACAGCGCTGCAAGTGGCCATTTGGAAATTAGACTGTTTGCCAGGATTTGATGGGGGTTGCATGGGGTGCCAACGCGGAGCTGCAGCTCCATGTCCGTAGGGCTCGCAGACGCATTGTGAGAGGGGCAGCCCTGGCTAGAGGCAGAGGGGGCTACAGGCGTCGGCCACGTAGGCCTTACCCAGTCAGGCTATACCGCCAGCAGCGCTCCTACCTAAACATGAGTGCCGCGCGATGTGTTAAAAGGCTCCGATTCCGAAAGGGGGTGATTGCAGAGATCTGCCACCTGCTTCGCCGAGATCTGCGGCCAAAGCTCAGGTGCAGGACGTCTCTGTCGGTGGAAGTGAAGGTGACAGTGGCATTGAACTTCTATGCCACCGGCTCCTTCCAATACGCTGCTGGGGACATAGCAAACATCTCCCAGTACGGCGCGCATCGCTGCATCCGCCAGGTGACCGAAGCACTGTTCAGAAGGAGAAGCCAATTCATCTCCTTCCCCATGGCCCTGGAGAGCCAGCATCAGCGCGCATTGGGATTTTCCAGACTCGGGGAATTCCCCTTGGTGCAGGGCGCCATTGACTGTACGCATGTGGCTTTGCGGGCCCCTCTGGAGCATGGCGAGCAGTATCGCAACAGGAAGGGCTACCATTCTCTGAATGTGCAGCTGGTCTGTGACCACAAGCAGCGCATCATGGCAGTCAATGCCAGCTTCCCAGGCAGCAGCCACGATGCCTTTATCCTGCGGCAGAGTACTGTGCATGACATGTTCCAGGCACAGCCTCCCCCAAGAGGATGGCTACTCGGGGATAAAGGCTATCCTTTGTGCACCTGGCTCATGACCCCGCTCCGCGCGCCCAGGACCGCTGCTGAAGAGGCCTACAACGAGAGCCATCAAACCACCCGCAACATCATCGAGCTAACTATTGGGGTCCTCAAGCAGCGGTTCCGCTGCCTTGATCGCTCCGGAGGAGCTCTCCAGTATTCGCCGGACCGGGTCTCCCAATTTGTGGTGGTTTGCTGCATGCTACACAACCTGGCTATCCGCAGGACTCAGGCACTGCCACCTGACGTTGGACCAGCACCTCAGGAGGAGGAGCAGGAGGAGCATGAGGAGGAGGAGGAGGAGGAGGAGGAGGAGCAGGAGTACGTTCCCAGGAGGGAGCGACCAGGGCCAAGGGCCGCACGACGCCACCTTATTACACGGTACTTCTAAGCCCCCTGTCAGGGAATGGCCAGGGGCCATGAGGGAAGATGAATGCAGCCGCTCCGCAACCCCTCAGCCGGCGAAGCCAACAAACACTAAGAAGAACAACCATGGAGACTGCATGAATAAAGATAATTTTTTATTGCACAAAAATGAAAAGCCCTTCCCACATGAATCCCCAAAAACAATAAACGGGCCCCACAAAAAGCCCAACAAACGACTCACTCCCACAAACTGGGGAGGAGCCACTCCACCTTTATTGAAACCGGGCCTCAACGTCGGCCTAACGCAAAAAAAAAGCCCTCCAAAAGCACAACCATGGGCAAAATAAAGATGGCCACCGCCATATTAAAGGAAAGCTGGCCACACCCTCTACTGAGTGGCCCGCGAGGGCGAGACCTTGGCCAGCATTTTGCCTCCCCTGCCCTGCCTGCTGCTCCTTCGCAAGCTCTGCCCAGTGGCTGCTGCGAGGCTGGGGGAAGGCGCCTGAGGCTCAGATGCCCTTCCGCCAGATGCCGCTGGGGGGCGGCCTACACGGCGTTTGGGCCTCGAGGGGCCATCTCCTGAGTGGCGCACCTGAGCCTGGCCACCATCAGCTGCAGCCGCTTGCCCTTGACGCCCCAGAGGGGGAATGGCGGCGACGGATGGCGCAATGTGGGCCAGCTGGTGTCTGGGATGCGCTGGCTGGTGCTGTGGCGCGGTGGCACTCGGCCGGGCCCGCACTGCAGGATCCGCAGCAATCAGCCGACGGCCGGCTTGCTGGGATGGTCCAGCGCGGCGCCTGCCCTGGCGATGCCTGCCTGAGACAGCGCGTGTGGCAGCAGTGAGTGGCCCTGTGGTCCTGGTGTGCGCGCGCATCACATCCGCCAGGGTCTTGACGGCATCAGTTAGCATGCGGCCAGTCGCGGCAGTTGCTGCCCCGAACTCGCGCACACTGGTCGCCAGCGACTCGATGGCCTCAGGCATGCGCCCCACCATGCTCATGAGCTCCGTGTGGCGCCGGTCCGAGTCGTCGGCCATCTTATCCAGCTTCCGCACCTCCTCCGAAGTGAAGGTGTCCGGACTGGAGTCGCGACTCTCCCGCTGGGGAGGAGGGGGCCGAACTAGGGGACCCTTGCCGCGTTGGTGACGGCGAGTGTGCCGAGCAGCAGCACTCCCCTCTGATCCTTCCCCCCTTTGGGGGGAAGGCCGCGGGCCACGCGCATGGCTGCTGGGTGGCTGGACGCCACTGGTCCCAGAAGCTGCATTGCCCTGCGACAGTTCCTCCAGGCACTCGTCCAGTGAGGAGGTGTCGAGCATTTCCTCCTCTCCTGCGGGACGTGACTGTTCCCCCGAAGGTCCGGCTTGCTCCTCCTCCTCCTCCTGGTTGGAGGTGCTGTCACTGGCAGCCTCAGGGTCCTGGTCGTCACCAGCTGAAAGCAGGAATGCACAAGAGTAGCTTCAGAGTGAGGAGACGGCGTCAGCGAGGGAGTTAGGACTGGTGGGATTCAGCGCATTGGTGGGACAGTGGCAAAGGAGGTAGCTCGGATGGGCCAGTGCGACGCGAGAGGGCCAAAAGGCGAGGTCCTTACCATTGCCGGGCAGTGGAGGGTCGGATACACCGCACGCTGTGGGGACAATCACACGGGCTCCCATGAGCACACACACGCGCTCCTCCAGCCGAGTGAGCTTCTGCAGCTTGGCGCAGCCACCCCTGGCACGGGCCTGGCGATTAAACGCTACTTTAGCCTGCAAGAGAAAGGACGGGCTGTAAGTGCGCAGTGAAGCCCTGATGCAGTGTGCACTGCCTCCCATGGTGGAATAGCTTGGACAGAGTGAAGCCCTGATGTAGTGTGCACTGCCTCCCATGGTGGAATAGCTTGGACAGAGTGAAGCCCTGATGTAGTGTGCACTGCCTCCCATGGTGGAATAGCTTGGACAGAGTGAAGCCCTGATGTACTGTCCACTGCCTCCCATGGTGGAATAGCTGGGCCAAAGTGTAGAGTGCCGAATGGCCATTTGATGCTCATGACTGTCCCAATGCTGCTGGCTGAGGGCTGGCCAAAAGGACTTTCAGGTCCCTTTGCCCATCATGTCAGGTGTACATGCAAGAATGAGGAGGAGACTGGAAAGGCTACTCACCCTCACAATCCTGGTCAGATCGTTGTATTTCTTACGGCATTGTGTGTGGGTCCTGGGGGCCTCGCCGGTGAACGTCACCCTCTGGGCGATCTGCTTCCAGGCTTTGGTGTAGTCGTGGTGGGTTGGATTCCTCCCACTCTCTGGAAACAAGATCTTGCGCCTCACCTCCAGAGCTGTGACCATTATGTCCAGATCACCCTCTGAGAAGCGCAGGGCACGCTGACGGGCCTTCTCTGGCGTTGCCATGACTCCCTGGGGCTGAGCAGTAGTGTTGAGGCCTCTTTGCAAGGCTGCAGTGTGCAGGGCGTGGCAGCAGACCAATTCGTCCCTTCCCCCTTTAAGAGCTGGTCGGCACCACGGGGTCTGCTGTCAGTGCAAAAATGACCGCACCCGTGCTGTGCCCCGCCTGGGCGCTATCCCTCTGGACCGCCGGCTTAGCGCCTAAAGAGAGTAGTGGAACGCCTCTTTTAGCGCTCCACCACTCTCTTAGGGCGAAGCCACTGAATTCCCGGCAACGGGGCGCTACTTTGGGGCGGGCGCTAACTTCGGGCGGGCGCTAAAGCTAGCGCCCCAAAACTGCCTATACTGAAAATCTAGCCCATGCACCCTTCCCCTTTAAGAGCTCACTGGCACCAGAGTGTCTGCCGTGCGCTGCGCCCGAGCTCGGGTGTTGCGCTCTGCACCGCCGGCTTAGCGCCTAAAGATAGTAGTGGAACGCCTCTTTTAGCGCTCCACCAACCTCTTAGGGCAAAGCCACTGAATTTCCGGCAACAGGGCGCTACTTTGGGGCGGGCGCTAACTTCGGGCGGGCGCTAAGGTTAGCGCCCCAAAACTGTCTATACTGAAAATCTAGCCCCTAGAATTTTAGATATAAAAATGATTTAGACAAGTGTTTTATTATAAATTTACTGTGCCTTCTGATTGCACTAATTTAGATAGTTTTCACACCTTTTAAAGTATTCATAACAAATCCAACTAACGGATTACCTTTTAAAGCCCGTGTTTGATAAAAGTGAAATCCCGAGGGCATTTAGCACTTAAGGGACCACATGAATTTTGTTGTAAACTGAAGAGCTTTGTTGATTGATCAGTTCTGTTCAGCACACTGACTGGTATATATTCAACTTAATTCAAAGAATGCTATTAAAAATCTTACACCAAGAGCTCTCCTGATGCCTTAATGGGTAAAAAAAACAGCCTGTTATAATACAAAGCCATACTGATCAAGAAGCTTGTAGGTTCAGTAGGTTAGCTGATCCTAGGGAGCAGTTGAAGCGCTGCTGTTGGCTTCATTGCCCAGATTAGGTGAGGAGGAGAATCTTGCTCTTGTTCACTTTCAGGTTTCCCATGTTGGAAAGTAGGTATGTCTAGATGTTGGAAGAGGATGGGATTGGGTTTGGCTGTAATGCCTTAGCTGGTAGAATAACCTAACAACACTCATTGTCTAGGCTCACAGATGAAGAATGACCACCCACTTAGGACATGTACCAGAGGATGGCCAGCACCTCTGGAACAATACCCCAGAAATCAATCAACACTTTCAGGATAAAGGGTAGGCCATTTAGGACAGAAATGAGGAGGAATTTCTTCACCCAGAGAGTGGTAAACCTGTGGAACTCTCTACCACAGAAGGCGGTGGAGGCCAGTTCATTAAATATATTCAAGAAGGAGTTGGATATATTTCTTAAGGCTAAAGGGATCAAGGGGTATGGGGAGAAAGCAGGGACCGGGTACTGAATTTGGATGATCAGCCATGATCACATTGAATGGCGGAGCAGGCTCGAGGGGCCGAATGGCCGACTCCTGCTCCTATCTTCTATGTTTCTATGTTTCTAGGAGGCAAAGAGCGAAAGGGAAGGACATTAGGGGAAATAATCTTGCACTATATGAATACTGTTTTGAAACTTTACTACTTGAATTTCTATCTATAGCCAATGAAAAACCCCTTGCCTGTATGCTAGGATCAGCAGATAGTTGTGCAGGAAGTACAATTTGGCATAACTATGTCAAAACACATAAACTAAATACAGTTGAACAAGCATTTCAACAACTGATAGCACAGACATGCTCATGATAATCTTGAAACTCATTTTTTCTGATAAGACATAAATGAAATTCCAATAATTGAACTTTATAACTGATAGAATTGCAGATATGTTAAAACCTGTTAAATCTGAGCACGTTCCTAATAATGCATTGAAATATTTATACTGCATGTTATTCTGATGGTTTAATATTTAAAGTTGTTTTTAAGTGTAATATTTAACTGTACAAAGACTAACCAACTTTGATCTTAAGCCACTAAGAACAACCTATCCTGCATTAACTTTAAATAAGATCTGACATGACTCAGTGTGTGCGCATTATTATATTATAATATTATTGCAGTATTATAGAAACATAGAAACATAGAAGATAGGAGCAGGAGTAGGCCATTCGGCCCCTCGAGCCTGCTCCACCATTTAATGAGATCATGGCTGATCATCCAAACTCAGTACCCTGTCCCTGCTTTCTCCCCATATCCCTTGATCCCTTTAACCTTAAGAAATATATCTAACTCCTTCTTGAATATATTTAAAGAATTGGCCTCAACTGCCTTTTGTGGTAGAGAATTCCACAGGTTCACCACTCTCTGGGTGAAGAAATTTCTCCTCATCTCTGCCCTAAATGGCTTACCCCTTATCTTTAGACTGTGACCCCTGGTTCTGGACTCCCCCGCCATCGGGAACATCCTTCCTGCATCTGGTCTGTCTAGTCCTGTTAGAATTTTATAAGTTTCAATGAGATCCCCTCTCATTCTTCTAAACTCTAGCGAATATAAGCCCAATCGACCCAATCTCTCCTCATATGTCATACTTGCCATCCCAGGTATCAGTCTGGTGAATCTTCGCTGCACTCCCTCCATGGCAAGAACATTATACAAGTAAAAATTTTTTTAAAGTTGTTGTTGTAGTAATTAATTGAGGTCCTTTTAAGCATGATAATTTTAAGTATTCTAGTTGCTGTGTTATGGTCAATGGAATTTGTTGCTCCTTAACTTGATGACTCCATCATTTTCTTCTGGTGAGGTTATTCTTCCTGGCTCTGCTGTTTATTTTAGTGAAAACATTTATTTTTCATCATAAAGGATACATTTTGACTTTGCTATGCACTATTAACTAACTGAGAGTTAGAAAGGCAGTTAACATGCTCCTAGGATTCTGCCTCTGCTATTCTGTGAGTGTGGCTTGGGTTTACTATCCCTTCATTTTGTTTCACTTCTTACTTCTGTGCATAATGGGAGTGACTGCTCCACTTTATCAATACTGAGGGTGCAACACTTCACCCTGGATGATTGTGTTTGCCTGAGCGGGGATAGGCATGTTGCTGGAACTTATCAACCGAGAGCCTACTTGTCCTTTGCAGCAAGTGAAATCAGCCAATTCAAACTTCCTTTGCTCCAGGAAGTCATTCCATTAGTTAGCACAGCTCCCCAGAGTGCAGGAAATTGTGAAACTTTAGCAACTGTGGATCATTGAGAATCAGGCAGTTAGTGAGAGGCAAACAAATATCTAGACTTTGGCAGGGAGAGACAGAGCATCAGGAATCAGATGAAGAGAGGTAAATACAGCGTGCCTCGGCCCTGCTCTCTAGATATTTCACCCAATGTGACTCCTATGTCTCTATCTCTGTCTGCATTGATAACCGTTGATTTAAGTAACATTTTTGCATTTAGTACTTGTTACTGGACGATCATATAATTTCTGACAATCTCTTGTGGTCATTATAGACTTTTCCTTTGAATGGAAAATTATAAAAGCTAAAGGGGGAAAAATTAGGTTGATATGCGCCTCTCGCTAGCACCTAGTGCCCGGGCGCAGCACCGCTAATGCCTCCCGCTATTTCGCGGGAGGTTAGCAGCGGCAGGAGCCGGTAGCACCCCGCGGCACTGCGCCGCCGGCGATGACGTCATCACCGTGTGCAGCACCCCGATTGCGCCCCGGCCGCAAACTCCCCTTGCGCCCCCTGACCTATCAGCAGACGATATGCCCGACAGGGTCAGGGGGCATTTTTGCAGTGGCAGCGGCGGTAGTTAAAGGGGCAGGTGTCGGCCGGCCATTTTTTTTTGGCTTACTGCCAGCACCTGCCCCCTTTCCCTTATTTTTCCTCTTGAGTGCTGGGCTGTTTTCACAGCACCCCACTCCCCAGTGGTCCAACAGGGCCCCGGTGTGCGCAGTGCTAGGCCCCTCCCCTTTAATCAGGGGAGGAGGCCTGCAATGACGTGGCGCTACATGCCGGCACCTGAGGCACTGTTGCACATAGCACCATGATCTTTAGTAGTAGTGCCCCAAGAAGGAGGTGGAGTGCTTCCAGTAGCACCCCGCCTCCTGCTTGGGGTGCTAATATTGAATTTCCGGCGGAGGGGTGCTAACTTTTTCGGGGCGCTAAAAGGGGCACCACCCAATTTTTACCCCAAAGTGTATACATAGTTATACATGGAATGTTATTTAAATATTAATCATTCTTCTTGATTTTATACTGAACAATGACTATCTGTAATTAGTGGTGTCATGAATAGAAATTATTGGCTATGTGATTTAGGAGGGATTTTTGTTTTAAGCTAAAACATTTTCTGACATGAACACAGCTTTGGACTTTAAGGGTACATTCACAAAGATAAAGCCTCACACTGTCTGTTTTTATCATAGGAAAAGCCTGGACAAACCTAGACAAAGAGGGGATTGGTATATTAATGTGGCTACCATTCAGACTGGTACCAATAACAATCTGTGACAAGACAAGGCCCGTTAACTCATTTCAGATGCTTCTAATAGGCATTCATGCATGCAATGGTGGGAGAAGCTGTTCTTGCATACATGGCATGAGTTGACGGGTAGAAACCAGTCTTGGGAGGAAGTAGCTAGTTTAATTGGCAATTCTACTGTCCAACCCCTGGGCAGGGAAGGAGTCAAGTGAAAAACTGACATATTTCCTGTCCATGGAGAAAACAAAAAGAACAAAGACCCACATGTTGGGGGTCAAGTGGAAAAAGGATCCTGCTAAGGGATTAAGTTAGGGCCTATGCCTGTGAAGGGAGCCAACCAGGTTCAGATGAAAGCTCGGTCTGATTCAGTGATAAGAAAGGACTAAAAGATAGTGTCATAAAGACCACTAAATGGGACAGTGCGACTTGTTACTTCCTTTATGACAAGAAGAAACTGATATGAGTTAAAGTACGGTGTGGCGGTACCACTGAGTTAATCTAGCTAATTGTATATAATTCCCTTTAACGATGTTCTAACACCAGCCTAAACCTGTACCATTGTGTTAGGCATTACTGGGTTTTGTATATAGAGTTTGCATGTACAGGGCGTGGCCCCTTTAAGAGCATGGGAAAATGCAGGCAAACGCGATGACATCACGTCACGTGATGACGTCACGTCGCAATCCACGGGGCTGCCCAGTTAGTCCTCGTGGCATCCCCGTTCGGTAAAGACCTGTACAATGGCTCTCCTGTGTCGATCTCTGCTGTTTTCAGGAATTCGTCAAATCCTACATTAAAGATCTGTTTGATTGTTCTCCTGAGTTGACCTCAGTTATTAGTTAGGAATACGTCAATTCCTACAACGGTAAAATTTGTTTTAACTGTTACTCTGTTTGTTCACTTACAGACTGAAAAATAAAGCAACTTAATGATTTCGTATATGGCTTTTTCTCATCAAAGTATTAATGATTGTGAAACCCTGGTGACACAAACGTGAGGACATGTGCGAGAATCACGATATTCAGTTCATGAAACAAGGGAGTCTTATTGTTACACTACTAGAGTTACACTACCACTTAAAAACAATTGTTCTCAGGATGTGGTTGACGTTGGCAAGGACACATTTATTGATCACCCCTCGATGCCCTGAGAAGATGGTAGTGGCTTTCAGCTTAAACCACTGCAGTTCTTGTGTTGATGGTGCTCCCACAATGGTGTTAAGTAGGGAATTGCAGGATAGTGACCCAGTAACAATAAAGGAACAACAATATTTGTCTAAGTCAGGATGGTGTGTGATTTGGAAGGGAAGTTGGAGCTCGTGGTGTTTACACAACATAGCCGCTCTTGTCTTTTTTTGGTGGTAGAGGTCACAGGGGAGGGAGGTGCTGTTGAAGTAACTTTGTGAGTTGCTGCTGTGTATCCTATAAATCATACATACTGTAGCCACAGGCTCTGGTGATGGAGCAGGTGGATATTGAGCCCAGTGGCCATGGTACCAATTAAGTGAACTGCTCTGTCATAGATGGTATTGAGCTTTTTGCGGATGTACCTATCCAGGCATGTGATGAATATTCCATTATGCTCCTGACTTAAGCCTTGTAGATGGTGGAAAGGCACTGAGGAACCAGGAGATATGCTACACATCACAGACTACCCAACCTCTGCCCTAACTTTGTAGCCATAGTGGTGATATGGCTGGTACAGTTAAGCTTCTGGTCACTAACAACCTTCCCCCCACCCCCAAGATACTGATGAAGCAGAACTTGGCAATGATGAAGGTCAAGGTGAGTTCGTTGGGTTATCCCTTGTTGAAGATGATCACTACTTGGCATTCATGTCACTTGTCAGTCCAAGCCTATGGCCCCACTGTGGGCTGGCATGGGCTGCTTCATTAACAGTCACATATGGGGCAATATCTACATATTAGGTAGCAAAAGTAAACTCCTGATCATGAGGAATGCAGATCTGCTTATGAAGGATACCTGAGACAATATCTAAGGCAGACACAAAATATAACTTGTAACAAGTGGATTCAAATTAATATTGATGGTGTCTGGTTAATACCACTGGTCTCTCTCTTCTGGGAACTGACATCAAGTCCAGTCAAGACTGAAGGGATGAAAACCCCTTCTCATTCTAGTTTCAACACAACTCCCAATCAATATGCGTTCACAGTAAAAAAAAAACCTGCACAAGTTGATAGCAAACTTGGCAATCTGACTCAGAGAGTCATAACATACCTTGGTTTGGAGAAATGAAAAACATTTATAATGATCATATAAGGATGTTCCTCTGAGGTTGGAATTAATGCATATTGCTGAGACTGAAAAAAATAAGCTTCAGTCTCTGTCTGCATGTGCTCTCCCTGCTCTGGGAGCACTTGATATTCATACTGAGTAATAACATTTCCTAGAAGAAATCCTTTACCTTACAATTATCAAAAGGAGAATCAAAGGATTTTTTGAATACAGTCCCCACCACTTACACCACCCACTCTTATAGCGGGCTACCATTTGTACCTCCTATAAAGCATTTTCCATTACCATAGGAGCCAATTATAAAGGTGCTGCATACAATGTATTGAGCGTGCTGGCTATTTCAATTCTATAAGCTTTTAGCACATCGTTAAAATGCTATAACCTTAATTACTTAATCCTCTCTACTTTTTTAATTGGAACAATAAGAAAACTACATTGTGTCATTAAACAAAAAAAAACTAACAAAAATGCCCAATTTTTAGAGGGGCACAACTAATAGAAAACTAAATTACAACAGAAAAGGAAACTTATCAAATTAAATAATAATATTATCCCCTGTGGCGACCAAGCACTGCAGTCCCTGTGGTACCCACCATCACGGAAGGCCCTCTCTACTTATTAAAAGTTCCATTGATTTTAGGTAAATTGCAATGTTAATTAAATGTATTTCACCTGTTTACCTGGTACATAGGAGCTGATTGCCTCAGTACTGCAATGCAGTCAGACATTGCCACTGTTTATATTGGGAGCTTGGTGAAATAGTGGCTGAGTGACAGGATCTACTGATTGTAGGGGCTTGAGTTTTATTGTTCTGACTCTCTTTAGGATGTTGATGTTGCTGGAAGATTTTGATATGAAAGAAAGACTTACATTTATATAGCACCTTTCACGACCACCGGATGTCTCAAAGCGCTTTACAGCCAATTAAGCATTTCTTGGTGTGTAGTCACTGTTGTAATGTGGGAAATGCAGCAACCAATTTACATACAGCAAGCTTCCCCACAAATTACCAGATAATCTTTTTAGTTATGTTGATTGAGGGATAAATATTGGCTAAGACACTAGGGATAACTCCCCTGCTCTTCTTCGAAATAGAGCCTTGGGATCTTTTACGTCCACCTGGGAGAGCAGACGGAGCCTCGGTTTAACGTCTCATCTGAAAGGCAGCACCTCCGACAGTGTAACACTCCCTCAGTGCCGCACTGGAGTGTCAGCTTAGATTTATATGCTCAAGTCTCTGGAGTGGGACTTGAACCCACAACCTTCGTGACTCAGAGGCAAGTGTGCTACCAACTGAGCCACAGCTAACAATGATATAATTTCCGGCCAGGTACTAGAGCACAACTGACACTGTCTTTATTCTGCACTTCCCTGTTTCACCATCCACCACTTTTGCCAGACAAATCACGCTATAAGTGGTGGGGACTGTATTGAATAAACAAGTTTATTTTTCCTCAACTGCTGCTGCCATTAACTCGCAATTCCTGTAGGAACAAGCTAGTTATATAGGGCACGTCTGTAGTGGTTTATTTTCTGCAAATCATGCTACCAGTCAAGTGCATTATTAATATTTTTGTTGTGTAGAGGTGGAATGGTTGATGAGTTCATACTGTTAGAGGTGCAATCTGTAGCTATAAATTGCAGTGTTCACATCAGGGAGCTGTGTAAAATGAAAGTGGATTAGACAGAATTACAATAAATGAACACCAAAGAGAGATAAAAATGAAGAAATGAAGATGCTTGTCATTGGAGAAGAATTTAGTGAAGAGACAGCCAACAGCTTAAAAGAAAGAAACAGACAAGTGGCAAGAAGTTGGGCCATGCCTATTAGCATTGTTAAATAGTTTTAGAAGTGTCCTGCAAGAGTCTTAATCACCACCTGTGTGGTGACATTACCCTCAAGGATTAAATGTGTACTGACATTACACTCAAGGATTACAGTACGTAATGGTACAACTATTCCTAAAATCAATATTTAAATGTTATTTATCTTGACATTTAAGGAAAACCAGTAGCACTATTAATAGCATAAGAACGTGTCAGTTCTACATATCTATACTGATAGGCTTACAGTAAATCATAACACATGTATACACACATGTTTATCAGGGCCTTCATTATAGTATCATTGCATATTTAAGTGACTTGGGAGTTCAATAAAAGATCAGAAATAGTTTTGATCAAACACACAAAAAATGAGTTTTTCCCTCTTTTGAGAACATTTTGCTACTCCAGAATGCTGTTCATAACTGGAATGTTTATATTTCAAAGCTGTATTAATTAGACAGCAATTCCACATAACATAGATAGTCAAGCCTCTGTGTACATTTCAGCTTTGAATGATATATCACAGACTTAAATGTTTAATTCACTGTGTAGAACAGCTTTTTCTAATAGTTTTTTTTAGCTTCCAGTAGTTAATTTTGCACACAGTTCATGCAATTCTAATATCACTGGCTTATTTTAGACAAAAATAATATTGTGAGAGTGAACTCCACTGCTGGGTTATTTGAGTTTCAAAGGTGATGGGTGTACACTGTGCAGTCTTAAATATTGCTAGGCACTAGCACGCTCCTAGCAACAACAACATCATTTTTAAAAATGACCTCACCATCTAGAATAAAATCTGAATGTTTTAATAAAGGATGCTGTCTCCTGCTATACTTCCTTTGAGTTCAGCTTCAGTTCCCCAACGGAAGGCACTTTCCTTTCCAGGATCTCAACCTATGGGTTTCCTGATAGGAGCCCAGCCCATTAAGTCCCCTGGCACAGCAGGGTATAACAAGGATATGCCTTGCCTCTTTACAGGCTTAGGCGGACCTTTCCAATGACCTTCCTGCCTAGTCAGAGAGACAGTTGCTACTGTGCTAGGGTCTTTGAATCCATCATACACAGGCCACCCTGGGGAGGGGACTCACTTTCATTTTCACATCCAACATGGCAGTTGAGTGATGAAGAAACGGTTAAGTGGGTGTAAAACAAAGAGCTCTGTCAAAGGTTAGCTTGGGTCAATGTGCACATTTCAGTGCAATTGTTATTGAGTCAACTGAAGAAAGAAGAGCGCTTAAAGGGTTTGAGTGTCTGTACGAAAAACTATTGTTTAAACTTCAGCTCCTACCAGCTTTTGTATTTTTTTCCATTGAGCCAGGAAAAGTTTTAAATATTTTACCTGTTTGTCTTTGATTTAAAGTGTACTGGGGCATTCAAAACGTCAGAGGATTAATTTCTGGCTTGTAGAAAATGATAGTCCATGTAAACCTAGATTTGCTTCACTGTCTTCCCTCAGTCTATACCTGTCTGTAGATTGAACAATTGAATACTGACATTTAAAGATCTGTGGGGTTTTTTCTTGATTTGAAAAACTTCTATTGAAATCATAGGTTGCATTTAAAAATATCTTCCAGAGGCAACATTTTTTGTAAAATTTGAATTCTTAATAATATAGATACTTAAAAAAGTTTAAGTATTTCAAACTATTATGACTCTGAAATGTGATAGATGTTTTGCATCCTTTCTCAAAGTATTTATTTTCTCCCCTCCCCTTTTAAGGCACCCTCACCTAATATGAGTAGTTGACTGGCACCAGATGGTTGTCAATATCCCTCATGAGCAGCATGTTAGAAGATACTTGAGAACAGACTTGTCCTCTAATTTTGTTATCCTCCTTCTTGGGAAGTGGGTTAATTTTGGGTGGGACATTTTTCTGCCGTCTTTAGGGCTCAGGACTTTGCAGCCCAAAATTGGACCTGTAAAACAGGTGGAACGATGTCCAATTTCTACCTCAATATTTCCTTGAGTGATCCTATCATAATGTACTCTCTCAACTCGAACCTTTAAAATATTCTTATTTGTGCAAAATCATGTTTTAATGTAGATTGCAAGCAGGAAAGGAGGGGTACTGGGTTTATGAATAAATATCTGAAGAGGGGACAGAAACAGCAAAATACTTTCTGGGTTGTAAAATTATGAGTGCAAATACATTGGGGTTACTGGGGTAAATTTTTGTCCAGTGGAGTGGATCGACTGCTCATTGTAGTCCATTGAAATAAATAGAAAGAAAGAAGGACTTGTATTTATATAACGCCTTTCACAGGACATATCACAGCACTTTACAGCCAATGTAGTAGAGCCACTGTTGTAATGTGGGAAACGCGGCAGCCAATTTGCACACAGCAAGGTCTCACAACAGCAATGTGATAATGACCAGATAATCTGTTTTTGTTATGTTGGTTGACGGTTTAACGTCTCATCCGAAAGACGGCACCTCCAACAGTGCAGCACTCCCTCAGCACTGTACTGGAGTGTCAGCCTAGCATTTTTATGTGCTCAAGTCCCTGGAATGGGACTGTGAACCCACAACCTTCTGACTCAGAGGCAAGTGTGCTACTTACTGAGCCACAGTTAACACTGGAATGAAAATCGGGCAGGTTCTATGACGGATGGGTGGTGAAGACAAAAACTTACCCCACTGTGATCAAAAATCTGTTACATATAGCATTTATGACAAAAATAGAAGCTGTAAACACATCTCCAACATTGGAGCTCATTTGAGTATCCTGTACTCCGTACCTACTGAAAACTAGACTGAGACTGCTAGAGCTTAATTGATCTGTGTACTTCACATTAGTGAGAGAAGACCCATTTGTTTAAACAAACCTCCTCATGTTCTCTGTCCTGTCATTAGCCAGATGAATGTAATCCTATAAAACAAGTTGTACCACAGATGTCAGCTAACATTTCTGATATTCCTACCAAGCCATATTCTGATGCAGTTCTTTTCCCTTCTACACACATGTGGTTACTCAGCTGGAATTTCATTTTGGAAAACTGCTGGATATATAGTTCATACCTTGGCAATTGTAAAGGTAAGTGTGGATAACACAGTAGGTACCTTGGTATTTCAGTATTTGCTGGCGTTCAACAGTATGTTGTTATAGAAGTTTTTGTTTTGACCACATCTACGTTTGCTGATCGTATCACTTCTAGAACCATGGTTTACCACCTCCATGCAGCCTGCTCCATCTGGCTGAATGGTTTCTGGCTCCCCCAGCAACAACATCATGGAATAATTTCAAATAAAGTGTAGAGTTTTCTTCAAGGTAGAGCACTGCTTTTTTGATAGGTCCCACCAATTGATCCAGCTGACAACCAATTAAATTATAGCTGCTGCTTGGAGTTCTAGAATCCACTGTGTGCTTTCTGGTTTGGGAAAGTAATACTTGAAATTGGTCTGAAATTATCCTGGAATGAAATCATCTTATATTCTATAGCTGATTACCTCTATGACACGATTTACATTTGAAACAGGTCTTTTGTTAAATTATGAGAACGGTTTCTGTGTCCAAAAGGTTGATGTGGAATATAACTGATTCCAATCTTTTCACTGTTTAACCATTTATGTGTGAACAGCCCAAGTACATCTTAAATTTTGAACAGATTTATTTGAAAATCCAGCCTGGCACACACCGTGTTACAATTTGTTCTAATGGATATAAAATGAAACCTACATTATGAATGGTGCCATGAGATCTATTTTCTGTTTTTTTCCAACATTTAAATGGAAAATCCTCATTAAAATAGAGATACCAAAATTTAGTAATGTATAAAAAAGGCATACTTTGAAACATTTTTACTTGGAACAAAAGCATTAGATGCCATTTGTTTTTACAGGCAAAATAGCTATTCATACAATACTATAGCTCAGTGCATTAAGCTGTCAATGTCAGATACATAAGGCACTGATTGCATTAAATGTGTTTTCTTAATGAATAAAGTTAATTTTGTGTGGGATTAAACTTGCAAGATTTTAATCAAGTGACCGGCCAATTAAGTTTACTGAATCAATAACTAGGCTACACGATCTAGTTATTTATCAAGTGTGCAAAGTCTGCTTTCTTCAGAGCAAAATGCATCGCCATTATACGGTATTTAGTTTTCCTTGGGGAAGGAAGTTATGTTTTAGTCTTTAATGTTTTATTATTTTGTTAGAAGTTATGTTTGTGTATGAAAATTATGCTATCAGAGCCTTTGGGTAATAGTTTATTATACTATATTGCAATTTATTTAGCCTCTTTCAAGGAAAGCCATCTTGATGCTCCTTGTTAGCTCAACTGGTTGAGACAATGAGTAGCTAAGACCAAGAAGGTCCAGGTTTAATGCCTAGTTTGTGCTGAGTAAGTTGATTGTAGCCATGATGGTGGTAGGAATTTGCAACAGTGGGGAGGGAAATTCAGCAAAGGTTGCCATTCTTGATCATTACCAAGTTTTTTTTTGTTCCTGGGATGTGGGCGTCGCTGGCAAAGCCAGCATTTATTGCCCATCCCTAATTGCCCTTGAGAAGGTGGTGGTGAGCCGCCATCTTGAACCGCTGCAGTCTGTGTGGTGAAGGTACTCCCGTAGTACTGTTAGGGAGGGAGTTCCAGGATTTTGACCCAGCAATGATGAAGAAACGGCGATATATTTCCAAGTCAGGATGGTGTGTAACTTGAAGAGGAACTTGCAGATGAGTCTGCTGCCCTTGTCCATCTAGGTGGTAGAGGTTGCGGGTTTGGGAGGTGCTGCCGAAGAAGCCTTGGCGAGTTGCTGCAGTGCATCATGTAGATGGTACACACTGCAGCCACGGTGCACTGGTGGTGCAGAGAATGAATATTTAAGGTGGTGGATGGGGTGTCAATCAAGCGGGCTGTTTTGTGCTGGACGGTATTGAGCTTCTTGAGTGTTGTCGGACCTGCACTCATTCAGGCAAGTGGAGAGTATTCCATCACACTCAACAACAACAACTTGTATTTATATAGCGCCTTTAACGTAGTGAACGTCCCAAGGCGCTGCACAGGAGTATTTTAAGACAAAAAATTTGACACCAATCCACATAAGGATAAATTAGGGCAGGTGACCAAAAGCTTGGTCAAAGAGGTAGGTTTTAAGGAGCATTTTAAAGGAGGAAAGAGAGGTAGCGAGGTGGACAGGTTTAAGCAGGGAATTCCAGAGCTTAGGGCCTAGGCAACAGAAGGCACGGCCACCAAAGGTTGAGCGATTATAATCAGGGATGCACAAGAGGGCAGAATTAAAGGAGCGCAAATATCTCGGGGGGTTGTGGGGCTGAAGGAGATTACAAAGATAGGAAGGGGCGAGGCCATGGAGAGATTTGAAAACAAGGATGAGAATTTTAAAATCGAGGCGCTGCTTAACCTGACTTGTGCCTTGCAGATGGTGGAAAGTATTATGTCCGTGTATGATTGAGACACGGACAGCAGGAGTTGAACAAAACAAGTCTTTACTGAAAGGAGTCAATCGGGAAACTGAAACTACAGAGGCTTACTAGCGCCTTTTATACAGGGGTGGTCACTGCCGGTACTGCAGTCTGAGACCAGTTATTCTCTTAAAGGTACATACACAACAATTCCTCCCCTTTTAGATAAACAGCACATAACATTCATTTAACAACTAAATGATAACTAATTACAATCACAATTACGGTTGCTAGATACATTGGTTAAGTTTAAGCAATTATAAGTTCAGTCTTTGAGGAAGCTTCCTGATTCTGTCTGGATAACGCCTCTTTGGGGTATCAGGTTCCTCTGGCAAGGTTGAGTCGGGATCAATGTCGTTGTTTGGTTCATCTGCTTCCAATATCACCGATTCTGCGGTAGCTGCAATTGGTACGTCGATTTCATTACCAGGTGTATCAGATCGTGGTGTGGAGTTGACGTTTTCCAGTGACTCTAGAATCTGGTCAGCATGGCGTCTTACAATGCTCTCTCCAACGTCCACGGTATACATGAGAGGTCTTTGCCGTGTACAAATCATTCCTGGCTGCCATTTCTCAGTGCGGTAGTCCCGGGCCAAAACTGGTTGACCTATCTTAAAACTCCTGGTCGGCCTTTCATTCATATTCTGAAACTGCCTGTTCTCCACATCTCTTCGGACGTTTGGCTTAACCAAATCCAAGCGGCATCGTAGTCTCCGATTGAAGAACATCATGGCTGGAGTTTGGTTGGTAACCGCATGTGTCGCATTCCGGTAGGCAAACAAGAAGTTGTCCACCTTGTGTTGTAGGGGTATATCTTCATTACACATTGCCTTGATAGCCTTCTTGAATGTTTGAACAAACCTCTCGGCCAATCCATTAGTGGCTGGATGATATGGGGCAGATGTGTAATGCTTAACACCATTGTTCTTTAAGAACCTCCGGAACTCTTCAGACACAAACTGTGGTCCATTGTCAGAGCAAATCTGTTCAGGCAGCCGATTCCTGGCGAATATGGTTTGTAAAACTGTGATAGTTTTTTCCGTGGTGGTTGAGGACATTTTTATTACCTCTGGCCACTTTGAATGTGCATCCACCGCAATTAAAAACATCGAGTCCATGAAGGGACCAGCAAAATCAATGTGCACCCTTTGCCATGGAGATGAGGGCCACTCCCATGGATGTAGAGGAGCTTGTGGTGGGGCGTTTTGGACCTTCTGGCATCCTGCACAGCTCTTGGTCATCTCTTCGATTTCTCTATCGATTCCCGGCCACCACACAAACGCTCTGGCTAAGTTCTTCATTTTTACCCCACCCAGATGACCCTCATGAAGCTCATTGAGCACTCTATCCGTCAACTTAGGTGGAATTACTACTCTGGATCCACACATCAAGGTTCCTCTGCACACTGACAGCTGTTCTCTTCTCAGCGAGAATGCTGGCAGCAGTGGTTCGCCATGTGCTGGCCATCCCTTCTCCATTAAATCATAGACCCGTGATAGTGTCGGGTCATTCCGTGTTTCCTTTTCTATGTTTGCATTCGTCACAGGGAGACATTCGACTATGGTCGAGTGGAATAACTCCATTGGATCCATTGCAAGGTCTTCTTCTTCCACCGTCGGCAACGGTAGGCGTGACAATCCATCAATTCAATTCAATTCAATTCAAATCGCTTTATTGGCATGACAAGTTACATCTTATGTTGCCAAAGCATCGGAAAACATTCATGTTTGTTCACAAAAATACAGATCTATCCATACAGTGTATAAACAGATATATCCCTGAGTGTATAAATATATACTTTCATATAATTTATATATACTCTTTTCTTATATTTACTGGTTGTCCCTCTGTTTATGGCAAGCTGTAACATAGTATGCCGCTAGTGTTATGCAATTTCTCTCTTCCCCTAGTAGGTATGGGAGTTTTTGGTCGTCATTCAAATTTCTGAATTCCGGGCATATTTTTGTGAATTTTGGGTAGAAATTCTCCCTTATGCCCTGATATTTTCTACAAGCTGTGAGGAAGTGCATCTCTGTCTCCACCACTCCCTGACTGCAGTGAGAGCATATCCTGTCCTCTCTTGGTAGCCGGGTCTGTCTGTGTCTACCTTTTTCGATCGCCAGGTTATGTTCACTAAGTCTGTACATTGTCAAAGTTTTTCTCAGTTTGCTATCCTTTACCATGGTCAGGTAATCAGCCATGTTGTATTGTCTGTTTAGGGCCAAGTAGCAATTGAGTTTGCTTTGGGTTTTTGTTGTTTCTGCCCAATATGACAGATATTTTTCCTTTTGCTTAGTGACGATTGTGTTGGGTCGAATTCTTTGTGTTACGCTGTCACTGTCCTGGGGCTGGTTATTGTTAGTAGTGTTAGTAGTTACTTCACTGAGTCCCAGGACTAGTTGACTGAGGGTATTCTTCTTTATGGTCCTCTCTTGGCATTTCAGGGCTTCGTAGTGATAGCATTGGGGGTTGCCCATTTCTAGGTGTTTCCAAAATTTGGTGGCTCTTTTTTGGATAGTGATTATTAATGGATATTGGCCTAGTTCTGCCCTGCATGCATTGTTTATGGTTTTCCTTTGAGTCCGGAGTATACTTTTACAGAATTCTGCATGTAGGATCTCAACTGGGTGTTTGTCCCATTTTGCAAATTCTTGTTGTGTTAGCGGTCCCCACACCTCACTGCCATAGAGTGCAATTGGTTCAATTACTGATTTGAAAATTTTGAGCCAAATGCTAATTGGGATTTCTATTTGGATTGATTTTTTAATGGCATAGAAAGCCCTTCTTGCTTTCTCTTTCAGCTGTCATCATGGGTGACTTTAATTTACATATTGATTGGACTACCCAAATTAGTAAAAATTCTGAGGAGGAGGAATTCCTGGAATGTTTTTGGGACGGTTATCTGGACCAATATGTCGAGGAGCCGACTCGAGATCAGGCCATTTTAGACTGGGTATTGTGCAATGAGAAGGGACTTATCAGCAATCTTCTTGTACGAGGCCCCTTGGGTCAGAGCGATCATAATATGATCGAGCTCTCAGTCGAGATGGAGAGTGAGGAAATTGAATCAGAGACTAAGGTCCAGAACTTAAATAAAGGGAATTACGAGGGTATGAGACGGGAATTGGGTAAGATTGATTGGGTGGTGTTTCTGGGGGGATTGACAGTGGATAGACAATGGCAAGCATTCAAAGATAGAATGGAAGAATTCCAGAACATGTTTATACCGGTTTGGCATAAAAATAAACCTAAAAAGGTGACTCAACCGTGGATAACGAGGGAAATTAGGGACAGCATAAAATCAAAAAAAAGGGCATATCAACTGGCAAAAAAAAGCACCAGACCGGAAGATTGGGGGCAGTACAGGATACAGCAAAAGAGGACAAAGGGATTAATCAGGAAGGGGAAAATAGAATACGAAAGTAAACTTGCAGCAAACATAAAGACAGACTGCAAAAGCTTTTATCGGTATATCAGGAGGAAAAGACTGGTAAAATCCCAAGTCGGTCCCTTGCAGTCCGATTCGGGAGAATATATAATGGAGAATAAGGAAATGGCAGACCAATTAAACTCATACTTTGGTTCTGTATTCACAAAGGAGGACACAAATAACCTCCCAGGAATATCGGCAAACATAGGGACTAATGAGAGGGAGGAGCTGACAGAAATTAGTATCTCTAGGGATATGGTGTTGGGTAAGTTGAGGGGACTGAAGGCCGACAAATCCCCGGGGCCTGATAAACTACATCCTAGGGTACTTAAGGAGGTGGCCCTGGAGATAGCAGATGCTCTAAGGATCATCTTCCGGAACTCCATTGACTCGGGAACAGTACCCGTGGATTGGAGGGTAGCTAATGTTACCCCAATATTTAAAAAGGGGGGTAGAGAGAAAGCAGGGAATTATAGACCAGTAAGCCTTACATCGGTTGTGGGCAAAATGCTAGAGTCCATTATTAAGGATAAAATAGCGGAGCACTTGACAAATGGGGAAAGGATCGGACAGAGTCAACATGGATTTACAAAGGGTAAATCGTGTTTGACTAATCTGCTGGAATTTTTTGAGGAAGTAACTGGTAAAATAGATGGGGGAGAGCCAGTGGATGTGGTGTACCTTGACTTCCAGAAAGCCTTCGATAAGGTTCCACACAAAAGATTATCATGCAAAATTAAAGCTCATGGGATTGGGGGCAAAGTATTAACGTGGATAGAGAACTGGCTGGCGGATAGAAAACAGAGAGTTGGAATAAACGGCTCGTTTTCGGAGTGGCAGGCAGTGACCAGCGGGGTGCCGCAAGGATCTGTCCTGGGACCCCAGCTGTTCACAATATATATAAATGATCTGGATCAGGGAATTGGATGCAATATTTCCAAATTCGCTGACGACACTAAACTAGGAGGAGGGGTGGGCTCTGATGAGGATGTCAGGAGGCTACAGTGCGATTTGGACAGGTTGGGGGAATGGGCGGATACGTGGCAGATGCACTATAATGTGGATAAATGCGAGGTTATCCACTTTGGGGGTAAAAACAGGAGGGTAGATTATTATCTAAATGGCAATAGATTGGGAGATGGGGAAGTGCAGAGGGACCTGGGTGTTCTTGTGCACCAGTCACTGAAGGAGAGCATGCAGGTGCAACAGGCGATTAAGAAGGCAAATGGTATGTTGGCCTTCATATCAAGGGGGTTCGAGTATAGGAATAGGGATACCTTACTACAGCTGTACAAGGTGCTGGTGAGACCGCATCTGGAGTATTGTGTACAGTTTTGGTCGCCCCATCTGCGGAAGGATGTTCTTGCCATGGAAAGAGTGCAACGGCGATTCACCAGGCTGATACCTGGAATGGCGGGAATGACCTACGAAGAGAGATTAAATAGTTTGGGCTTGTACTCACTGGAGTTTAGAAGATTGAGAGGGGATCTCATCGAAACATATAAAATTATGGCAGGCCTGGACAGGCTGAATTCAGAGAGAATGTTTCCAATGGCCGGGGAGCACAGAACCAGGGGCCACAGTCTAAAAATAGCGGGCAAATCATTTAAAACAGAGATGAGGAAGAATTTCTTCACTCAAAGAGTGGTGAGCCTGTGGAATTCCCTGCCACAGAGGGCTGTGAAGGCTAATTCAATAAATATTTTCAAGAGAGAATTGGATATATTTCTGAAGGCTAAGGGGATTAAGGGTTACGGAGAAAAGGCGGGGACGGGGTACTGAACTGGTAAGATCAGCTATGATCTCAGACAAAGATCAGCCATGATCTCATTGAATGGCGGAGCAGGCTCGAAGGGCCGAATGGCCTACTCCTGTTCCTATCTCTATGTTTCTATGTTTCTATGTTTCATTCACAGCCAGTTTGAAATTTCCCGTAGAACTGATTTTTAAGCCCAAGTATGTGTAGTTAGTGGTTTGTTCAATTTTGGTTGTTCCTCGTGTGAAATTTATTTTGGGTCCCTGATGTCTGGATCTTTGCTGGAACACAAGGACTTTGGTTTTTTGGGGATTTATTGTCATGGCCCAAGTCTGGCAGTATGACTCCAGCAGATCCAGGTTCTGCTGTAGACCCTCCTTAGTTGGTGACAGCAGAACCAGGTCGTCTGCATAGAGGAGGAATTTAACCTTGGATTCATATAGGGTGAGGCCGGGTGCTGTAGATTGTTCAAGTAGTTTTGCCAATTCATTTATGTAAATATTAAAGCGTGTCAGTGAGATTGGCGAGCCCTGCATCACCCCCCGCCCCTGTGGGAAGTATTTTGTTTGTTTGTCTCCAATTTTAACTGCACATTTGTTGTTTGTATACATTGATTTAATTACATCATATGTTTTTCCCCCTACCCCGCTTTCGATAAGTTTCTTTGTACTCGATGTCATATTGGTGTGCCCCTAGGAAAAGGGACCATCTCTGCAGCCGTTGCGCTGTCATTATCGGTACGCCCTTCTGAGGGTTGAAAATGGAGACAAGAGGTTGATGATCGGTTAGTAGAGTAAATTTTTGACTGTGCAGGTAGTGATTGAACTTCTTCACCCCCCACACTAGGCTGAGGGCCTCTCTGTCAATCTGGGCGTAGTTACGCTCAGCAGAAGTTAACGAGCGTGACGCAAAAGCTATCGGCCTCTCTAAACCATCAAGGAATTTATGTGACAGTACCGCCCCAATGCCGTAGGGAGACGCATCACACGCCAGTCTGATCGGCAGTGCTGGGTTGTAGTGAGCCAATACTTCTCTTGAAGTGATTAAGTCCTTACTCTTTTGAAAGGCCCGCTTACAGTCATTGCTCCATTTCCATGCTACTACCATCGTAGCAGGGCGTTCAGTGGGTGCAGGATTGTCGACAAATTCGGCAAAAACTTATGCTAGTAATTCACCAATCTGAAGAATGACCTCAGTTGCGACACATTTTCAGGCGCTGGGGCCTTAACAACCGCTTCAATTTTGTCAGGGGACTTATGTAACCCCTCTTCATCAATCCCGTGGCCACAATACGATATCTGTTTCTTAAAAAACTCGCACTTGGGGCGGTTGGCTCGTAGCCCATGTTCCCGTAGTCTAGTAAGCACCTGTTCTAGGTTGTTAAGGTGTTCACTGTCATCTTCACCTGTCACAAGGATGTCGTCCAAGTAACACTGAGTCCCCGGAATCCCTTGCAGGACTTGTTCCATCACTCTTTGCCATATCGCTGGAGCCGATGCTACTCCGAATACCAATCGATGATACTGGTAAAGACCTTTGTGAGTGTTTATCGTGAGATACCTCCTAGAGGATTCTTCAACCTCCATCTGCAAATATGCTTGTGCTAGGTCAATTTTTGTAAAACGCTTCCCTCCAGACAGTGAGGCGAAGATGTCTTCTATCCTTGGAAGGGGATATTGTACTGTGTGAAGGACTGGGTTCACCGTCACCTTGAAATCCCCACAGATGCGAACCTTCCTTGGCTCCTCAGACTTATTGCTTAACATTTTCTTCATGACAGGAACGATGGGTGTCGCCCACTCGCTCCAGTCGACCTTAGACAACACGCCTGCCTTCTCCAGATTCTCCAGCTCTGCCTCGACGGCTGGGCGAATTGCATATGGTACCGGTCTTGCTTTGAAAAACTTGGGAATTGCATTTTCTTCTATTTTTATCAAGGCGGTTACGCCTTTAAGAGTGCCCAGTTCTTGTTGAACTACCTCTTTAGCGTTAGCTAAGATTGTTGACAATCGTCCAGGAGTGACGTCTTCATCTTTTTTACCGTCCACCGTCATTGCATGAATGGAGTGCCAATCTAAGCTTATCTTCCTGATCCATTCACGTCCCAAAAATGGTGGTCCACCATTTTGCAGTATGTAGAGATACAATTTCCATATTTTCTTGCCGTTGTATTCGACAGGCACCCTTATTTTCCCTCTGGGGTATACTTTTTGCCCCGTATACGTCGTCAAGACGATGGCTGTCTCTCTCAAGGGTATGTGTGAGAATAGCCGCTCGTAGTCTCGTCGATTCATGACGGTTAGCGCTGATCCTGTATCTAATTCCATTTTAACTTGGGACCCTGCTATCGTGAGGGTGACCCAAATGGTTTGGTGATCCTCTTTTGCGATTACATTGTGAAGTTTGAGACAGCTTAGTCTCCTGTTCCCGGATTCACTATCACTCATCTGGTCTTCGGAACTACTGTCTGTCATCTTTTGTACTTTCTTGTACGGTTCCTTAGTAGCCTTTTTGTTGTCGCTGGTCTTCTTCCCAGACCTGCAAACTCGTGCAATGTGTCCTATCTTTCCGCATTGCCTGCATATTTTATCCTTGGACCAGCAGTCCTTCTGGTCATGGTTTGTTCTGCCGCAGCGATAACATTTTGCAAATCCCCGTGTCATTTCGTGGGTGCCGTATTCCTGTGGCTTTTGTTGAATTTCTGCAGCTCTCCTGGCTGCTGCTTCATACGATACTGCCACGCTGAAAGCCTTATCTAGCGTCAGCTCTTTCTCTGAGAGTAACTTCTTCTGTGTTCCTTCACTCAGGAGTCCACAGACAAATTTGTCCCGTAGTATATCTGCCAGTCCTGCTCCAAACTGGCAGTGCTTTGATAGCTTGTGTAATTCTGTAAGGTACTCAGCATTGCTCTCATCTTTATGCTGAGTTCTCCTGTGGAATTTAAATCTTTCGGCTATCAACAGCGGTGCAGGGTTTAGGTGTTCCTGTAGGACAGCAACAATTTCGTTAAAACTCTTCGCCTTCGGTTTAGCTGGAGTAATCAGGTCCCGCAATAGGCCGTACGTTCTAGCGGCCATTAAGTTTAGCAATACCGATGCCTTTTTCTCATCGTCTATTTCGTTTGCCTCGCAATATACCTCGACTCTTTCCACATACGTGGTCCAGTCCTCTATTGTATTATGAAAGGCAGTGATACAGCCAGTCTTCGGCATCTTGAAAATCTAAAATGGCGCCTCCCGCGCTTTGCCTTCTTCCCCGATTTAACAAAATGGCGCCTCCCGCGCTTTGCCTTCTTCCCCGCTGATTAAGATGGTGCCTCCCGCGCTTTTGCCTTCTCCCCTGCTGTTGCTAGCGCTGCTTTCCGCGGTTTCCGTTGCAACCTGCAGCTCCTCACGGTTTCCTGCGCGTTTAATATTTCTTTTCTTTATTATTTTCCCATCGTGGAACAACCCTGCGGGACTCTTGCCTCCCTCTTCTCGGGTCTACACGCAGCCCGGCTTCGTAGCACTGGCCGCGCCCTGTGTGCTCCACCCTCTCTCTCTCCTCTTCCCGACAACGCTGCTCGGCCCCGTTGCAAGCCACCCGCTCGAGTTCGCGACCGCCGCAGCCCAGGAAGGATCAGTGTACTACCTGCCACAAGCCCGATTAGCTGAAGCACCGTCGACAGGAACCAGGCCCCGCTTTCGACAGCTTCTCCAGCAATCTTCAACTCCGCTAACACAGGGGCAGATGCCCATGGTCGACGCCCGTTTCTACTGCTTCTTTCTTCCTTCTGGCCTCGACCTCTGCTCACTTCACTGCAGGAATGGATCCCAGGAGGTGGTGCAGACTGTAGGTAAGTTCGTATCTGCTCATCGCCAGTATTATGTCCGTGTATGATTGAGACACGGACAGCAGGAGTTGAACAAAACAAGTCTTTACTGAAAGGAGTCAATCGGGAAACTGAAACTACAGAGGCTTACTAGCGCCTTTTATACAGGGGTGGTCACTGCCGGTACTGCAGTCTGAGACCAGTTATTCTCTTAAAGGTACATACACAACAGAAAGGCTTTGGAAAGTCGGGAGGTGAGACAATCATTGCAGAATAGCCAGCCTCTGACCTGCTCTTGTTGCCACAGTATTTATGTGGCTGGTCCAGTTAAGGTTCTGGTCAATGGTGACCCCAAGGATGTTGATGGTGGGGGATTCAGCAATGGTAATGCTGTTGAATGTCAAGGGGCGGTGGTCAGATGCTCGCTTGTTGGAGATAGTCATTGCCTGGCACTTGTGTGACGCGAATGCTACTTGCCACTTATCAGCCCAAACCTGAATGTTGTCCAGGTCTTGCTGCATGCCGGCACAGACTGCTTTATTAGCTGAGGAGTTGCGAATGGAACTGAACACTGTACAATCATCAGCAAACATCCCCACTTCTGACCTTATGATGGAGGGAAGGTCATTGTTGAATCAAACGAATTATGAGTGACCATTGTTGGAAGTTGATCTGCATGAATGTCTGATGAGGGCAGGATCAGTCTAGGCTATGATTCACCCCTGTGGCTGAATAGCTTGCTACCACTTAGTATCAAGGGCCAAATGTAAGAAGGCCACTTGGATAAAGAGCTGGAGGACAACCATTACCTAAGGGAAGAAAATAGGTGAAAAAATACTGGGCATAAAAAGTTAGGTGTGCTGTTTCACTTAAAGACCTACATGTGCTTAGTCTTCATTTCCCAGAACTTATTCACCCAGATATCTTTCAGACTGATTTTGTAATGATGGCTGCGAGTTTGCACATGGAGGTGGCTTGGGAGCGGGTCAGCTGGGATCCGGGTTCCAGTCCCGCCCCCAACTGCATCCGGCCCACGGACGTGATTTTACATCGATTGACCTTGTTAAACCCACCCTGCGGGCTTGCCGGCCAATTAAGAAGAAGCCGGTCAGATGATGTCATTTGATGATGCGTCATCTGCCGGTTTTCTTAAAGGGACCATGCACAATTTTTCTTTGATAGCTCATTTCTCAGTGTTTGACAACATTGAGGTGCTGCAAACATTGATAATCACTGTACAAAGGTGAGCTCTTGCACCCAGGCTCTCCAATGACTCCCTCCATAGGTTAGAACAGATGGCAGCTGCAGGTACAGAAGCGAACTGTCACTGGTGAGAGAGGTTCTCCCAATGAGGTGGGACTAGACATCTAATTCAAAACTTGTTACCTACAGAAAAGTGTAAATACATTAAAAATGATTTCCCCAACATTTTCTTACCTCTGAAACTCACTAGTGCACCATTGGATCCTTCGCACCACCTCTGTAGCTGTCATCAATGCAGAAACATTACAGCAGACTCACAACACGCCACACTTAACTGGTGTGGTATCCGGACATTGGGGACCCCGAGGCAAAAGTGGCAAAATTGAAAAAGAGCCTGTTAACAAGTATCAAGTACCTGTTAACAGGCAGATAAGTGGCTATAATCCTCTTCCCGCTGCTAGGTGTTGGGTCCATGCGCAAATCAGGGACCCGACACTTGGGAAGATTGATTGGAGGCGGGTTGACAGAGGGTTCCCTACCCGCTGTCAATCTTTGCGATTTTGACAGCAGTCCCGCCTCCAACCCCACACTCTGAGGATCGGCAACGTTCCGGCCGATGTATTTTTAAAACAAATTTGATTGTACAGTTTTGAATATTAGCTATCTGATCTCTGTGGTACAGTTTCTCATTGTTTCTTGTGTTCTAACAGGGATTATTCTGTTTGACTGATGTTAGGTTTTGAGTTTTGATTGGTCAGCTCTCTATCTGTTAAAATCTCCACCGATGCTGACTGATCTGCTGAGTGTTTCCAACATTTTCCTTTTTTTGTTCCAGATTTCCAGCATCTGCAGTTTTTTTTTTACTTTTCAGTAAGATTGTGAGAGTTCATACATTGCAAGTTTAAGAAACCTTAATACACATTGTACTTATCAACCTGAAATCTATAAACAGAGGATAAAAGGCCTTTTGTGTTTAATTCATAATAGAAATTAATTCTGCATCTTTTCAGGTCTTTACAATGTTAGCTGTCACTTTAAGAAGCAATCATGACCTTGCTTGTAAACTCAGAAATTCATGTTTGGATAGGGAGGGTGAAGAGGGTGATAACAAGAATGTCATGTGAGAAGTGCCTCTTACACTTCCGAGTGAACCTGTTCAACTAAAGAGCAGCAGTCTGGCTGAGCCTTTATACATGGCATTTGTTAGTCAGTTGGCCATTTCTAACCATTTTGAATAGCTGAAATGTGATTCAACAACAACAACTTGTATTTATATAGCACCTTTAACGTAATGAAATGTCCCAAGGTGCTTCACAGGAGTATTAGAAGACAAAAAATTTGACACCGAGCCACATAAGGAGAAAATTAGGGCAGGTGACCAAAAGCTTGGTCAAAGAGGTAGGTTTTATGAAGCGTCCTAAAGGAGGAGAGAAAGGCAGAGAGGCAGAGAGGTTTAGGCAGGGAATTCCAGAGCTTAGGGCCTTGGCAACAGAAGGCACGGCCACCAATGTTTGAGCGTTTGTAATCAGGGATGCTCAAGGCTAAACTGGGAGTACGGCGTCAAGCTTAATTTTTAATAATAAAATTTGGTAGTACAGAATCTTGTCTAAAAGCTATTAAAGAATTATTTCAAAGAATATGCCATTAAAGTTTCCCAATTTCCTCAGGCAGGCTTTTCCATGGTGCTTATGTTGCTTTAGCTGCAGTGGTCAAGCTCCATTGCAGCCCCACTTACATCAGCTGCCTGAAGTGCTCACTGAATTATGGACAGGCATATTCTAATCAGGTAGTAGCAGTGGAGTAACGTCATATGTCACATTTTCCGTCATTATTGCCTTGGCAATATTGGATGTTACTTAAGACAGCATTTAACCATTGTTGCTAAGGTTGGCGAAATGGCAGGAAAAAGGGAAAGATAGGATGACAAATGAACGTAGACATAATGGGCCATAATTTTCTGTCAAAATAACGGTGAGGCTAATGGCACTCGCCATTATTTATTTCTAAATGGAACAGCAACTTCAGGCGAGAGGCAGATGCGCGGTTAAACTCAAATATCCAAAAGTTGCTGCCCGAGATGTGCCACTTCACTGTTAGCTTCACAAAAATGGCATTTCACTGCCTGTCTCACCATTAAAAGGCATTGAATTGCGTGAAGTTGCTGTATTTGAGCAATAGGTACGAACTAAACTCGCCACAAAAAGTTAAGTCTAAGTACCTTTTTAATGGTGTGATAATTGCTAATTACTGCCAGTTAACCTCTCTAGCACTGAAAATGAACTATTACAAGTGTGGAGTCCCATTCCTTCAGGTTTTAAATGTTGTTGGAGATTTTAAAAATGTTAAACTTTAAATTACATTTTTGAAAAAATGTCCTTTTTGTCTCTTTTTCTCTCCTTAATCCAATCTTTCATAGAATCATAGAATCATAGAAAGTTACAGCACGGATGGAGGCCATTTCGGCCCATCATGTCCGCTCCGGCCATCAAAGAGCTATCCAGTCTAATCCCACTTCCCAGCTCTTGGTCCGTAGCCCTGCAGGTTACAGCATCCCAAGTGCACATCCAAGTACTTTTTAAATGTGGTTAGGGTTTCTGCCTCTACCACCCTTTCAGGCAGTGAGTTCCAGACCCCCACAACCCTCTGGGTGAAGATATTTCCCCTCAAATCCCCTCTAAATCTTCCATCAATTACTTTAAATCTGTGCCCCCTGGTTTTGACCCCGCCGCTAAGGGAAATAGGTCCTTTCTATCCACTTTATCGAGGCCCCTCATAATTTTATACACCTCAATAAGGTCTCCACTCAGCCTCCTCTGTTCCAAGGAAAACAGACCCAGCCTATCCAGTCTTTCCTCATAGCTAAGATTCTCTTCTCCTGGCAACATCCTTGTAAATCTCCTCTGTACCCTCTCTAGTGCAATCACATCTTTCCTGTAATGTGGTGACCAGAACTGCACGCAGTACTCTAGCTGAGGCCTAAATAGTGTTTTATACAGTTGAAGCATAACCCCCCTGCTCTTGTATTCTATGCCACGGCTAATGAAGGCCAGCATTCCATATGCCTTCTTGACCACCTTCTCTACTTGGCCTGCTACCTTCAGGGATCTGTGGACATGCACTCCAGGGTCCCTTTGTTCCTCTACACTACTCAGTGTCCTACCATTTAATGTGTATTCCCTTTTCTTGTTAGCCAGCCCCAAATGCATTACCTCACACTTCTCCGGATTGAATTCCATTTGCCACTGTTCTGCCCACCGGACCAATTTATTGATATCTTCCTGCAGTCTACAGCTTCCTTCTTCAGTATCAACCACACAGCCAATTTTAGTATCATCTGCAAACTTCTTAATCATACACTCTATATTCAAGTCTAGATCATTGATATATACCACAAAAAGCAAGGGACCTAGTACTGAGCCCTGCAGAACCCCACTGGAAACAGCCTTCCAGTCACAAAAACACCCATCAACCATTACCCTCTGCTTCCTGTCTCCGGGACAGTTTTGAATCTAACTTGACACTTTGCCCTGGATCCCATGGGCTTTTAACTTCATGACCAGTCTGCCATGTGGAACCTTATCAAAAGCCTTGCTAAAGTCCATATACACTACATCAAATGCACTACCCTCATCTACCCTCCTTGTTACCTCCTCAAAAAATTCAATCAAGTTTGTTAGACACGACCTTCCCTTAACAATTCCGTGCTGACTATCCTTGATTAATCCGTGTCTTTCTAAATGAAGATTTATCCTGTCCTTCAGAATTCTTTCCAATAATTTTCCCACCACCGAGGTTAGGCTGACTGGCCTGTAATTACTCGGTCTATCCTTTTCTCCCTTTTTAAACAAGGGTACCACATTAGCAGTCCTCCAGTCCTCTGGCATCACACCTGAAGCCAGAGAGGATTGAAAAATGATGGTCAGGGCCTCTGCTATTCCCTCTTTTGCTTCACTTAACAGCCTGGGATACATTTCATCCAGGCCTGGGGATTTATCCACTTTTTAAGCTGCTAAACCCCTTAATACTTCCTCTCTCACTATGTTTATTTCATCTAATATTTCACACTCCTCCCCTCTGATAGCAATGTCTGCTTCGCCCCTCTCCTTTGTGAAAACAGACGCAAAGTATTCATTAAGAACCCTCCCTATGTCTCCCGCCTCCACACACAGATTGCCCTCATGATCTCTAATAGGCCCTACCCTTTCTTTAGTTACCTTCTTACTCTTAATACATTTATAAAACATCTTTCTTTCCCTCCCTTTATTTCTCTTTCTGTACCTGATTTGACATAGAATTCACCCACTCTAACTTACAGTTCCTTCTCAGTCCTTGTGCCGTTAATTTCATAATCCTTCAATTTGATTGGTTAATGAGATACACAGTTGTTTGCCCTGTTCCCTCAGGTCCCAGATGCCCGGTTTCCCTCACTGCAACATTATCAGCTCGCACTTTCAACAACTTGCGAAGCAAAAATTGGAAAAACCTAAGCATGCACAGGCAAGTCTAACTAATGGCAGTTACAGTTAGATGCCCTGCCAAAGTAAATTATGGACGAATGAGTTGGCAGACATAACTTGGTAGATTTTGCCAATTCATACTTTGCATCTGTTTTCACAAAGGAGAGGGGTGAAGCAGACATTTCTATCGGGGGGGGGGGGCGGGGGGCAGGGTGTGAAATATTAGATGAAATAAAAATAGTAAGAGAGGAAGTATTAAGGGGTTTAGCAGCTTTAAAAGCGGATAAATCCCCAGGCCCGGATGAAATGTATCCCAGGCTGTTAAGCAAAGCAAAAGAGGAAATAGCAGAGGCCCTGACCATCATTTTTCAATCCTCTCTGGCTTCAGATGTGGTGCCGAAGGACTGGAGGACTGCTAATGTGGTACCCTTGTTTAAAAAGGGAGAAAAGGATGGACCGAGTCAGCCTAACCTCGGTGGTGGGAAAATTATTGGAAAGAATTCTGAAGGACAGGATAAATCTTCATTTAGAAAGACACGGATTAATCAAGGATAGTCAGCACGGATTTGTTAAGGGAAGGTCGTGTCTAACAAACTTGATTGAATTTTTTGAGGAGGTAACAAGGAGGGTAGATGAGGGTAGTGCATTTGGTGTCGTGTATATGGACTTTAGCAAGGCTTTTAATAAGGTTCCACATGGCAGACTGGTCACGAAGTTAAAAGCCCATGGGATCCAGGGCAAAGTCTCAAGTTGGATTCAAAACTGGCATGGAGACAGGAAGCAGAGGGTAATGGTTGATGGGTGTTTTTGTGACTGGAAGGCTGTATCCAGTGGGATTCCGCAGGGCTCAGTACTAGGTCCCTTGCTTTTTGTGGTATATATCAATGATCTAGACTTGAATATAGAGTGTATGATTAAGAAGTTTGCAGATGATACTAAAATTGGCTGTGTGGTTGATACTGAAGAAGGAAGCTGTAGACTGTCCGGTGGGCAGAACAGTGGCAAATGGAATTCAATGCGGAGAAGTGTGAGGTAATGCATTTGGGGAGGGCTAACAAGGAAAGGGAATACACATTAAATGGTAGGACACTGAGTAGTGTAGAGGAACAAAGGGACCTTGGAGTGCATGTCCACAGATATCTGAAGGTAGCAGGCCAAGTAGATAAGGTGGTTAAGAAGGCATACGGAATGCTTTTCTTTATTAGCCGTGGCATAGAATACAAGAGCAGGGGGTTATGCTTCAACTGTATAAAACACTAGTTAGTCCTCAGCTAGAGTACTGCGTGCAGTTCTGGTCACCACATTACAGGAAAGATGTGATTGCACTAGAGAGGTTACAGAGGAGATTTACAAGGATGTTGCTGGGAGTAGAGAATCTAAGCTATGAGGAAAGACTGGATAGGCTGGGTCTGTTTCCCTTGGAACAGAGGAGGCTGAAGGGAGACCTTATTGAGGTGTATAAAATTATGAGGGGCCTCGATAAAGTGGATAGAAAGGACCTATTTCCCTAAGCAGAGGGGTCAAAAACCAGGGGGCACAGATTTAAATTAATTGATGGAAGGTTTAGAGGGGATTTGAGGGGAAATTTCTTCACCCAGAGGGTTGTGGGGGTCTGGAACTCACTGCCTGAAAGGGTGGTAGAGGCAGAAACCCTAACCACATTTAAAAAGTACTTGGATGTGCACTTGGGATGCTCTAACCTGCAGGGCTACGGACCAAAAGCTGGGAAGTGGGATTAGGCTGCATAGCTCTTTGTTGGCCGGCGCGGACATGATGGGCCTAAATGGCCTCCTTCCGTGCTGTAACTTTCTATGATTCTATGATTGTATTGGAGCCTGGTAAATTTTTGTCAACCTCCAGGCGGCCTGTCCTTTTAACCTGCAGCAGATAGCCATTTTCTGCAGCGGTGATCATTTCTCATATCCCATTACGGTGAGCTCCCAAATGCAGATGGGAATCCTACTGGGAGTCCACAGCAGAAGTTTAACGAAACTTCGCCAGGACCATTGGCAGCTCAAATGGTCAACTGGAAAACCCAACCCACCACACGAACAGTATGGATTGGGCTTGGAATGAAAACCCGAGTAGCAACGATAGAAATTTTAAAATATCCTATTTCAGCATTAATGACATTAATGACCTGCTAAACTGTTCCCACACCTCTCGGCATCCTTGTTCCTAGCACATCAATCACTGACTTCCACCCCTACCTATCACCTAAAGTCAGAAGGATGCAAATTTGCACATAATTGGTGCATTACTGGTCTAATCATTCACCACCAGATATGACTCAACCACAGCAAGGACTAATGTATCTTGCTGTCCTCAGCCAAATTGCCCAATATTCCAGGATCATTCTGGAGGGCAAGAACAATCACAGACTTCTTTTTTCACTTCTTAAGTTCTTGATTCCACCCCCACTCAACTCCTAGTCACCCCCCCACCCATGCTAGTTGACATCATTAATAGTTCCCATTCCTCACCATATTTCCCTTTCAAAACTGCCATCATCAACCCTTCAAAAATCCACCTTGATCGATCCGCCCTCTCTAATCATCTTGAACCTTCCTTTCCTTTCTAAAGTCTTCAAATGTGCCATTGTCTCTCAGCTTCATGCCTATCTCTCTCAAATCTCCCTGTTGAAACTCTCCAATCTGGTATTTTTCTTCCCCATAGTGATGAAACTGCCCTAGCTAAAGTCATGAATGATATGCTCTGTGACTGTTAACATGAAGCATTATCTCTACTTGTACTCTTTAACCTTACCACAGCCTTTGATACATTTACCATATCTTTTCTTCATCATCTAGCTCTATGGGACTGCCCTTGTATAATTCCATTCCTGCCTGTCCAACTACTGGTAGTGGCTTCACTTCCCTCCCTCGTACCAACACCTTAGGAGTTCCATGAAGAGCTATCTATAGCCCACTCATATGGCCACGATTTTGCCGGCGCTCAGAGGGCAGGTTTGGGGGCAGGTCCGGAGTTAAATCAAAATGATTGACGGCGGGTTGCGAACCCGCCGCCATCCTGCCTCCATGCGACTTTCCAAAGTGTCGGGTCTGCGACTCCTGATCAGACCCGACACCAAGCGGAAGGACAAGCAGTTAAGGTAGTTAAGAGCTTGTTAACTACCTGCTTAATCCTATTTTTACAGGCTTTTTCAATTTTGCCACATTTTCAGCGTGTTCCATGTCGTTCGACAAACACGCCAGCTGATTGTGACGGGTATTTTAACAAGCTGAATAGTTCACAGCTGCAACTGCAGCATAAAAGCTAACCTGCCACATCAGTTCAATTTCAGATGCCAGAACTTTCTGGATTCAGGATTTGTAAGACATTTTTCAGGTGTATTGAGGCTGTAAGTGTTTGCTCTGAGATCTATTTGCACTGTGACCTCCTTGGAATAAGCTCTCTCCACATTGACTGAGCGCTTATTGTTGTGTATGTACCTTTAAGAGAGAACTGACTTTATACTGTAGTACCGGCAGTGACCACACCTGTATATAAAGCCATAGCAGACTTCTGTACTTTCAGTTTAAGTTTACCCTCTGTTCAGTAAATACCTGTTATTATTGTTCTCCTGCAGTCCGTGTATTATTGATACGCGGACACTACACTGGTGACGAGCAGGTTCGAACTCACCTGCAGTACTGCATCACCTCACGGGGATCTTTCCCTGAAAAGAAGCTTCTTGGAGGTCGAAGTCAGAGCAACAGGCGTCGACCGCGGGCAACCGCCCAGGGATCCATCGGAGTTCGGAGAATTGCAGGGGAGGCTGTGGAGAGCTGGGCTTGGCTCCCCAGTCAAGGTGTTCCAGCAAATCATGCTGGTAGCAGGTAGTGCGCTGACCCTTCCGGACTGCGGCGGGCTCGAGCTCGATCGAGCAGCTCTGCAAAGGGGCCGTGCAGCGTCGTTGGGAGGAAAAGAGAGAGAGAGAGGGTGGAGCGCACAGGGCGTGGTCGGTGCTCAAGAACCGGGCAGCGTAGAGAAAATAAAACGAGGGGAAGAAAAAGTGAGACGCGCCGAAGCCGGGGGTCGCCGCCATTACCCTGTAGAACGCTAGGAGCAGCATGGCAGCAAGGGGAAGAAGGAAAAGCGCGGGAGGCGCCATTTTAATCCATTGGGGAAGAAGGAAAAGCGCGGGAGGCGCCATTTTAATCCATTGGGGAAGAAGAAAAAGCGCGGGAGGCACCATTTTAAACCACCCAAGATGCCGAAGAGTGGCAGTATCACTGCTTTCGACAACGAGGTAGACTGGACCACGTATGTGGAAAGAATTGAAGTGTACTGCAAGGCAAATGAGGTGGCCGATGGAAAGAAGGCATCGGTATTATTAAATTTGATGGGCGCGAGAACGTACGGCCTATTGCGGAATTTAATTACCCCAGCTAAACCAATGGAGAAAAGTTTTGAAGAGATTGTTAATATCTTACAGGAACACCTAAACCCTACACCGCTGCTGATAGCAGAAAGATTCAAGTTCCATAAAAGAAACCAGCACAAAGATGAGAGCAATGCTGACTATCTTACGGAACTACGCAAGTTATCGAAGCACTGCCAGTTCGGAGCAGGACTGGCAGACACCTTAAGGGATAAGTTTGTCTGCGGGCTCCAGAGTGAAGGAACCCAGAAACGACTACTTTCGGAAAAGGACCTGACGCTAGAACAGGCTTTCAGCGTGGCAGTATCCTACGAAGCAGCAGCACGGGGAGCTGCGGAAATACAACAGAAACTACAAGAATACAGCGCTAACGAAATGGCGTATGGAGCAGAAAAGTGCTATCGCTGCGGCAGTACAACCCATGATTAGAAGGACTGCTGGTTTAAGGACAAAGTATGCAGGCAATGTGGGAAAATGGGACACATAGCAAGAGTCTGCAGGTCGGGAAAGAAAACCAACACTACAAGAACTACTAAGGAAAAGTACAAGAAAGTAAAAAAAATGACAGACGGTAGTTCAGAAGGTCAGGAGAGTGATAATGACTCCGGGAGCAGGAGACTAAGTTGTCTAAAGTTACACAGTGTGATCGCAAAGGAGGATCACCGAACCATTTGGGTCTCCCTCATGATAGCAGGGTCCCAAGAAAAGATGGAATTGGACACAGGATCAGCCCTAACTGTCATGAATCGACGAGACTATGAGCGGCTATTCTCACACATACCCTTGAAGGACACGTCCATTGTATTGAAGACATACACGGGGCAAAAAGTCTACCGCAGAGGAAAAATAATGGTGCCAGTTAAATACAACAGCAAGGAAACACAGAAACTGTATCTATATATACTACAAGATGGAGGACCACCATTATTGGGACGTGAATGGATCCGAAAAATACAATTGGATTGGCATTCCATTCAGGCGCTAACTGTGACTGACAAAAAGGATGACGACGTCACACCTGGACGACTGTCAAAAATTCTAACTGACGCGAAAGAGGTGTTCCAACAAGGACTTGGGACTCTAAAAGGAGTAACGGCAATGATAAAAATCGAAGATAACGCAAACCCAAAATGTTTTAAGGCCACACCGGTACCGTACGCGATCCGCCCAGCCATGAAGCAGAGCTGGAGAGTCTGGAGCATTCGGGTGTGCTGTCCAAGGTGGACTAGAGCTAGTGGGCCACACCCATCATTCCTGTAATGAAGAAATCATTGAGCAGCACGCCTGGGGAGCCGAAGAAGGTTCGCATCTGTGGGGACTTCAAGGTAACTGTGAACCTAATCCTGCACACAGTACAATATCCACTTCCACGGATAGAAGATATTTTTGCCTCACTATCTGGAGGGAAATGCTTTACGAAGATTGATCTGGCCCAAGCGTATCTACAAATGGAGGTGGAAGAAGCATCTAGGAAATACCTCACGATAAACACTCACAAAGGTCTTTACCAGTACAACCGACTGGTATTCGGGGTAGCATCAGCCCCGGCTATTTGGCAGAGGGCGATGGAACAAGTCCTGCAAGGGATCCCGGGGACCCAGTGTTATTTGGATGACATCCTGGTTACGGGCGAAAATGACAGTGAACACCTTGCCAACCTGGAGCAGGTGCTCACTAGATTACAAGAATATGGGCTACGAGCCAACCGCCCCAAATGCGAGTTCTTCAGGAGACAAATCTCGCATTGTGGCCACATGATTGATGAGGAAGGGTTGCATAAGTCCCCAGACAAGATTGAGGCAGTAGTCAAGGCTCCAGCACCGGAAAATGTGTCGCAACTGAGGTCGTTCCTCGGGTTGGTGAACTACTACCATAAGTTCTTGCCGAATTTATCTACAATTCTGCACCCACTGAACGCCCTGCTGCAAACTGGAGTAACATGGAAATGGAGTGATGAGTGTAAGCGTGCCTTTCAGAAATGTAAATGCCTAATCACTTCAAAAGAAGTATTGGCCCACTACAATCCAACACTACTGATTCGGTTGGCATGTGATGCGTCTCCCTACAGCATTGGAGCGGTGCTGTCACACAAATTCCTTGACGGTTCAGAGAGGCCAATAGCCTTTGCGTCACGCTCGTTGACCTTAGCCGAGCGTAACTACGCCCCCATTGACAGGGAGGCCCTCAGCCTGGTGTGGGGGGTGAAGAAGTTCAATCGCTATCTGCACGGGCAGAAATTCACCCTACTGACTGATCATCAGCCTCTGGTCTCCATTTTTAACCCAAAGAAGGGCGTTCCGGTGATGACAGCGCAACGGCTGCAAAGATGGTCACTTTTTCTAGGGGCACATCAGTATGACATAGAGTACAAGGGTACGAAACGGCATGGAAACGCTGATGGGCTGTCGCGCCTACCGTTGCCTATGGTGGAGGAAGCACCTGCAGTGGACCCTGTTGAGATATTCCATTCGACCATAGTCGAATGTCTACCTGTTACAAATTCAAGTATAGAGAAGGAAACCCGAAATGACCCGACACTCTCTCAGGTCTATGATTTGACGGTGAAGGGATGGCCAGCACATGGCGACTCACTGTTGCCAGCATTCTCGCCAAGGAGAGAACAGCTGTCAGTGTGCCGGGGGACCTTGATGTGTGGATCCCGAGTGGTAATTCCACCCAAGTTGAGAGATAGAATGCTCAATGAGCTTCATGAGGGTCATCTGGGAGGAGTAAAAATGAAGAGCCTAGCCAGGGCATTTGTGTGGTGGCCGGGAATCGATAAAGAAATCAAGGCTATGACCAAGAGATGCACAGGATGCCAGAAGGTCCAAAACGCTCCACCACAGGCCCCGCTACACCCATGGGAGTGACCCTCATCTCCATGGCAATGGGTACACATTGATTTTGCTGGTCCATTTATGGACTCAATGTTTCTAATCGCCGTGGATGCCCATTCGAAATGGCCTGAGGTCATCAAAATGTCCTCCACCACCACGGAGAAAACTATTGCAGTCCTATGGACCATCTTCACCAGGAATGGCTTGCCAGAACAGGTTTGCTCCGACAATGGGCCACAGCTTTTGTCTGAGGATTTCCGGAGGTTTCTGAGGAATAATGGGGTGAAACATTACACATCTGCCCCATATCATCCAGCCACAAATGGATTGGCTGAGAGGTTTGTTCAGACCTTTAAAAAGGCAATAAATGCGATATATAACGACGACATACCACTACAACTGAGGTATAGACCAGCAGAATGGGAACCATTTATATCCTCTCATCCTGGTCCTCAGATTCAGAGGAAGAGCAGCCGCGACAGCAGCAGAACCAGGCATACCAGCAACACCAACAACAGGAGCGGCAACCTTCTCCTAAGCCACCTGATGCAGCACAGGGCAGAGGGCATCAGCACAGGGCTACACCGCACCACAGGAAATACCCCAAATGCAGGGTTTACAGGCAGAGGATGAGCTTCCTCAACATGAGTGAGCAGCAGTGCCAAAGGAGGCGGAGACTTTCACGAGAGGTAGTCGCTGACATCTGCACAATGCTGCACCAACACCTGGAGTCCAGACGAGCGGGGGGATATTCCTTACCAGTGGCTGTCAAAGTCATCACCGCACTCAACATCTTTGCTTCAGGGTCCTTCCAGGGAACTATAGCAGACATCAGTCGCATCTCCCAGTCGGCCGTACACAGTTGCATCACGCAGGTTACCGATGCCCTGTTTGACAAGTCGCACAATTACATCCACTTCTCAGCGGATGAAGCAAGTGTTACCGCACGGGCGGTTGGGTTTGCCACTCTGGCTGGCTTCCCAAGGCTGCAGGGCATCACCGACTGCACATATGTGGCTATCAGGGCACCCCATAACAGCCCAACTGTATTTGTCAACCGCAAGGGCTTCCACTCCCTTACCATCCAGCTGGTGTGTAACCACAGGAAGAACATTATGCATGTTTGCGCCAAATTCCCTAGTGTTAGATCCGTGATTCTGAGAGTATGATGTTTTTCAATAACCACACGGATGCTGTAACTTAACAATCAACAGGTATTTACTGGAGTAGGGTAGTCTCAAGACTGGGGGTACAGAGGCATGCTCAAGGCTTATATACAGGTGTGGTCACTGCCGGTACTACAGTATAAAGGAGCTGTAAAAGTAGTTCTCTCTTAAAGGTACATACACTACAATTCCTCCCCTTTTAGATTAGCAGTACCCATAATATTCAAATAACAATGAACACTTTAACATGTACATTAAACAACAATAGTCCATTTATAGATTCAGTCTTTGGGGCGGCTTCCTGATCCTTTCGGGACAGCGCCTTTCCTGAGGTTCTTGTTCTTGGTGCGGAGGCGATTCTGGCCCCTTTTCGTTGGTTAGTTCATCGGTTTCCACTGCTACTGGTTGACTCGTTCCTGTGACGCTAAGATCTGATCGACGTGGCGCCTCACAATGTTCTCCCCGACATCCACTGTGTACATTAATGGCCCCTGCCTTGTGCATATCGTTCCGGGTTGCCATTTCTCTGTTCGGTAGTCACGGGCCAAGACTGGTTGTCCTACATTGAAGCTCCTTGTCGGCTTCTCATTGATGTGCTGGAATTGTTTATCCTCAACATTTCTTCGCACATTTGGTCTGAGCAAATCCAGACGAGATCTCAACCTTCGGTCAAAGAACATCATGGCCGGGGTCTGGTTGGTGACTGCATGTGTCGCATTTCTGTAGGCTAATAGGAAATTGTCCACCTTATGCTGTAGTGGAATTTCATCGTTGCACATGGCCTTTATCGCCTTTTTAAAGGTTTGTACGAACCTCTCAGCCAATCCATTTGTGGCTGGATGATACGGGGCGGATGTGTAATGCCTGACCCCATTCCTTCTCATAAATTTCCGAAACTCTTCGGACACAAACTGTGGTCCATTACCAGAGCAAATCTGCTCTGGCAAGCCATTCCTGTCAAATATGGTCCGTAGGACTGCAATCGTTTTCTCTCTAGTGGTTGAGGACATTTTTTATCACCTCAGGCCATTTCGAGTGAGCATCCACTGCTATTGAGTCCATGAATGGACCAGCAAAATCAATGTGCACTCGTTGCCATGGAGAGGAGGGCCACTCCCATGGGTGTAGAGGGGCATGTGGTGGTGCATTTTGGACCTTCTGGCATCCTGAGCAGCTCTTGGCTAGGTCCTCGATTTGTTGATCGATCCCCGGCCACCACACATAAGCCCTAGCAAGGCTTTTCATTTTCACCCCTCCCAGATGACCTTCATGAAGCTCATTTAGCACTCTCTCCCTTAACTTGGGTGGAATCACCACTCGGGATCCACACATCACTGTCCCCTGGCATACTGACAGCTGTTCTCTTCTGGATGAGAATGCTGGCAACAGTGAGTCGCCATGTGTTGGCCATCCCCTCACCGTCAAATCATATACCCGAGACAGTGTCGGATCATTGCGGGTCTCCTTCTCCATATCCGCGTTCGTTACTGGCAATCGTTCAATTATTGACGAATAAAATATCTCGATAGGGTCCACTGCTGGTGCTTCCTCCACAGTAGGCAGTGGCAAGCGTGATAGCCCATCAGCATTTCCATGCTGTTTCGTGCCTTTATATTCTATTTCATATTGACTCGCCCCTAGAAACAGGGACCATCTTTGTAACCGTTGTGCAGTCATCACTGGAACGCCCTTCTTAGGTTTAAAGATGGAGACAAGTGGTTGGTGGTCAGTCAGCAAGGTGAACTTCTGCCCATGCAGATAGTGGTTGAATTTTTTTACTCCCCATACTAGGCTGAGGGCCTCCCTGTCAATCTGGGCGTAGTTGCGCTTGGCTGAGGTTAGTGACCGAGACGCAAAGGCTACTGGCCTCTCCAACCCGTCTGGGAATTTGTGCGACAGCACCGCTCCAATACCATGGGGTGATGCATCACATGCCAAACAAATTGGTAGGGCTGGGTTGAAATGGGCCAACACCTCTTTTGACGTGATCAATTCTTTACACTTCTGGAAAGCTCGTCTACGTTCGTCATTCCACTTCCATGGTACCCCTGTTTGCAGTAGGGTGTTCAGTGGGTGTAATACCATGGACAAATTTGGTAAGAACTTATGGTAGTAGTTTACCAGCCCGAGGAACGACCTCAGTTGTGACACATTTTCCGGTGCTGGAGCCTTGACTACTGCCTCAATCTTTTCAGGGGACTTATGTAACTCCTCCTCATCGATGACGTGGCCACAATACGAGATCTGCTTCTGGAAAAACTCGCACTTGTGGCGATTAGCTCGTAGCCCATATTCCTTTAATCTGGTGAGCACCTTCTCCAAGTTAGCGAGGTGATCACTGTCATTTTCGCCCGTGACCAGGATGTCGTCCAAATAACACTGGGTTCCTGGAATCCCTTGCAGGACTTGATCCATCGCCCTTTGCCAAATAGCCGGAGCTGATGCTACCCCGAACACCAGCCGATTGTATTGATAGAGATCCTTTATGAGTGTTGATTGTGAGGTATTGTTTCGAGGCTTCTTCTACCTCCATTTGCAAATATGCCTGGGCTAGATCAATTTTGGTGAAGCGTTTACCTCCAGATAGCGAGGCAAAAATATCCTCAATTCGTGGAAGCGGATATTGTACCGTGTGAAGGACTGGGTTCACTGTCACCTTAAAATCCCCACAGATGCGGACCTTCTTTGGTTCCCCAGGCGTATGACTCAACGACCTCTTCATTACAGGAACGATGGGTGTAGCCCACTTGCTCCAGTCTACTTTGGACAGTACTCCTGAACGTTCCAACCCTTCCAGCTCTGCTTCGACGGCTGGTCTGATCGCATAAGGCACTGGTCTGGCCTTAAGAAACTTTGGGCTTGCATTTTCCTCTATTTTAATCGTTGCTGTTATGCCTTTTAGTGTTCCGAGTCCCTCCTGGAACACTTCTTTTGCATCAGTTAGCATTTTTGACAGTCGTCCAGGTGTGACGTCGTCATCCTTTTTGGCCTCAACCTTCAGTGCCTGTGTGGAATGCCAATCTAATTGTATCTTCCGGATCCATTCACGTCCTAGCAGTGGTGGTCCTCCATCTGGCAATACATATAAGTCCATTTTAGGTATTTCCTGGCCTTTGTATATCACTTTCACCCTTATTTTTCCTTTGGGGTAGACTTTTTGCCCCGTGTACGTCTTCAAGACAATCTCTGTAGCTTTCAAGGGTATATGTGAAAATAGCCGCTTGTAGTCCCTTTGGTTTATGACTGTTAGGGCTGATCCTGTGTCCAATTCCATTTTCACTTGGACTCCGTCTATCTTGAGTGTAACCCAGATAGTCTGGTGATCCTCCATTTTGGTTACCTTATGTAGTTTCAGACAACCCAGCTCCTTGCTTCTGGAGTCTGTGTCACTTTTCTGTTCGTCTGAACTACTGTCCATCACCTTGTGTACCTTTTTGTACTGCTCCTGTGGAGATTTCTTGCTGTTGGTTTTCTTCCCAGACCTGCAGACTCTTGCTATGTGTCCTGCTTTTCCACACTGTCTGCACACTTGGTCCTTGAACCAACAATCCTTCTGGTCATGTGTTGTTCTGCCGCAGCGATAACACTTCCCTGTTCCATAGGACATTTCATTGGTGCCATATTCTTGCGGTCTCCGTTGTATCTCTGCAGCACCCCTTGCGGCTGCTTCGTGTGATACTGCCATACTGAAAGCCTTGTCCAGCGTAAGATCCTTTTCTGATAGAAGCCGTTTCTGGGTTCCTTCACTTTGAAGCCCACACACAAACTTGTCCCTTAACGTATCTGCTAGTCCCACTCCAAACTGGCAGTGTTTCGATAGCTTGCGCAGTTCCGTTAAGTACTCAGCATTGCTTTCGTCTTTGTGTTGGTTCCTTTTATGGAACTTAAATCGTTCTGCTATCAGCAGCGGTGTGGGGTTTAAGTGGTCCTGTAGGATTTCTACTATGCTTTCGAAATTCTTATTCTGGGGTTATTAGGTTTTGCAGTAACCCATAAGTTTTTGCACCCATGGAATTTAACAAAACCAGTGCTTTCCTAGCATCTGGCACTTCATTCGCCCTGCAGTACACCTCAATACGTTCCACATATGTCGCCCAATCTTCGACTTCATTGTCGAACGTAGAGATACTGCCACTCTTCGGCATCCCTGGCTGTGATTTAACTGTCAAAAATGGCGTCTCCCGCGCTTTCCCTTCTTCTCCGCTGGCACAAAATGGCGTCTCCCGCGCTTTCCTTTCTTCCCGCGCTCGCCCTTCTTCTCCGCTGCGGCTTCTAAAAATGGCGTCTCCCGCGCTCTTCCTTCTTCTCCGCGGCTCAATGGCGTCTCCCGCGCTCTCCCTTCTTCTCCCCGCGGACACTGTTCAGCCCTTGAGCCCTGGCTGCGCTCTGCACGGTTTTTTTTCTGTGCGCCTTTCCCGTTTCCGCCGCTCGGTCCTGAACCCGGCTGCTGCTTTACCTTCTCTCTCCGTTTTGTTTTACCTCGACGCCGCTCGGTTTTCAACCCCTGGCTGCACCCTGTGCGCTTCACCCTCTACCTTACCCCATCAACGCTGCTCGGCTTTTTCTCTGCCGTCGGTCGGCTCCAGCTGCCGCTGTCCGGGAAGGGTCTGTGCTGTACCTGCTACCTGTCGTCAGTCTGTTGCTGATCGTCGTGGCTGGGGAACCAAGCCCGGCTCTCCACAGCCTCCCCTGTGATGTTCACTCTCTGCCGGACGACTGGGCGGTTGCTCGTGGTCGACGCCCGTGTTTCTGGCCTCGACTTTCTTCCACCGCCCTCCCGGAGCGAATCCTCGAAGGGAAATGCAGAGTTGCAGGTAGATTCGAATTGACACTCGTCGCCACTGTTAGATCCGTGATTCTGAGAGTATGATGTTTTTCAATAACCACACGGATGCTGTAACTTAACAATCAACAGGTATTTACTGGAGTAGGTAGTCTCAAGACTGGGGGTACAGAGGCATGCTCAAGGCTTATATACAGGTGTGGTCACTGCCGGTACTACAGTAGACAGGAGCTGTAAAAGTAGTTCTCTCTTAAAGGTACATATGCTACACCTAGCAGCTGCCATGACTCGTTCATCCTGCGGCAGTCTACTGTGCCTCAGCAGTTCAATCCGCCAACCCAACTTTCCAGCTGGCTGCTTGGAGGCAAGGGCTATCCCCTGAAAACATGGCTAATGACACCAATGAGGAGGCCATCAAGCGAAGCTGAGGAGCATTACAATGACAGCCACAATTCCACAAGAAGCATCATAGAACAAACCACAGGCTTGCTGAAAATGCGCTTCAGATGCCTCGACAGAGCTGGTGGAGCCCTACAGTATGCACCAGCCAGGGTGTCCAGAATCATTGTGGTCTGCTGTGCCCTGCACAACATCGCACAGCAGCATGGCTTACCGCTGCCTGAGGAACAAGTGGCACAGCGCACAGCCTCCTCAGAGGAGGAGGTGGAGGAGGAAGAGGAAGATGCGAATGAGGCTGCAGATGAGGAAGACATGGCAGAGGTGGCTGTCCTAGTGCCACCAGCACGCAAGCACATTGCTGGCCATGAGGCAAGGGATGCTCTAATCCATTTCAGATTTGCGTAACCTTACGCAGCAAAGACATGTGGCTGGCACATGGATATGAGTGTTTGCAGGACCTTCAGTGCACACCATACAGCTTCTGTACAATGAACTGTGCATTCCTATCACTCTCCCCACCATCGCTGCAGATGAAAAGTGCCCTCACCCCTCACTGTGCCACTTCCAATTCTGAGCACACATAGGCCCACTCTTTGAATCTTTGACATCGCATTTGTTTAATACACTAGAAATAAAGATGAGAAACATAACTTTGTATTGTATCAAAACACTATTTGTGTGTTAGCTTTCTCTTATGTGTGCTTCTATGTGGTGCTTCCCCTGTGGTTTCAGCAGATGTAGTGGCAGCGTGTTCACTTCCCTGCTGTGCCTGCTTAGAAGTCTTTGGCGGGTGTCCTCTGGGTTTGGGAGCCTGGGAGAGCTCCGCAACACTCTGCTCCTCCTGCAGCTGTGCAGGGGCAGAGAGGGCCATCTCAGTTGGGTGAGGAATCTGGGGCTCTGACCAAGGGCTCCGCAGTGGCATGGGAATGTGAGCACTTGCAGAGGAGCCTCCACTTCCTTGTTGTCGACCACCAAAATCCCTCTTTGCAGCAAGATGTTCTCCAGCTACTGCTAGCAAGTAGCTGGGGAGCACATTGCTGCACATTAGTGGGGCCATGAGGATCATTGATGTGCTGACATTCATCATAACAAGCGTGATGTTATACTCACTTTTGCTGAGTGTAGCAGACCATTGAACCTTTTCCTGCACTGAGCCCCGGTGTGTGAACACAAAGACCTGGCGCTCACCTCCTCAGCAATTTGCAGCCAGACTGCCTTTTTGTGCTGAGGAGGCTTCCTCTGCCCATTGGAAGGGAACAGAACCTCCTTGCGTCCTCTTACCCCTCCACAAGAACATGGAGGGAGTCATCATCAAAGCGGGGAGCAGCCTTTGTTCTAGGAGCAATCATCTCGCAAAGACTAGCACTGAGGAGCATCAGAAAATAAATTAAACCCAAAGGCTACATGGGCCCCTTAAATGCAGCTGAGTCAAAGACGTCAGCAAAGGCGAGCAGCAGACCCGCACCCACTGATTGGGCCAGGTAACACACACAGTGGGCTTAATAAGCCCAATCTAATGAAAATCATTATCTCAGTGTGGCTGGAACCGGCAGTGGGACCGAAACCCGCCAAACACCGAACCTGACGCGAACCCGCCTCTGCTGGGAAAATCCAGCCCATAGAATCACAAAATCATGAAATATTACCCCACAAAAAGGAGGCTGTTTTTAAGGGCTATCTGAAAGAGTTGTCCTCTTAGTTACTGACTCAATGGCCAATAGAAATAGTTTTTTTCTGATTTGTTACAAACACTAAATTTGTGTGCTTTCTTGCCCCACTGCCTCCCCCTCCCCCCACCCCTTCACTACCTTGGTGTATAAGAACATAACTTAAGAATTAGGAGCAGGAGTAGGCCATACAGCCCTTTGAGCCTGCTCCACTATTCAATAAGATCATGGCTGATCTTCAACCTCAACTCCACTTTCCTGCCCTATCCCTATATCCCTTGGTTCCTCTGGAGTCCAAAAATCTATCTCAGCCTTAAATGAACGAAAGAGCATCCACAGCCCTTTGGGGCAGGGAATTCCAATGATTCACAACCCTCTGAGTGAAGAAATTCCTCCTCATCTCAGTCTTAAATGGCCTACCCCTTATCCTGAGACTATGACCCCTAGTTCTAGACTCTCCAGCCAGGGGAAACAATCTCTTAGCATTTATCCTCTCAATCCCCCTCAGAATCTTATATGTTTCAATGAGATCACCTTTCATTCTTCTAAATTCCAGAGAGTATAGGCCCAATCTACTCTCTCTACAACTCTCTCCTTAAATCTTTCCGTCTCTCCAACTCTCCCTCCACCTTTTAAAACCTATTAAAACCCATCTTTTCAACTAACTTTTGCTGCTCTTAATCTCTTCATTCGTAGCTCAATGTCCAAATTTTTTCATTTATTCTACTGCATGAAGCACCTTGCATTAAGGCACTATCTAAGTGGAAGTTGTTAATGCTCCACCAACCCCTATGGACATTTAGGTTGCTTTATGAAAAAGAAATGCACATAGCAGGATTTTTTTTTAATTCACATATTCAATTTTTTTTTTTAAACGGTTTCTAGTGCTGGGAGTTTCTGTATCGGATTTAACAATGACTGGGAGATCCCATGTAGACAGCAGTCTCTCCTTCTCAGATGACAACACATGCATTTTGAGATGGCTAAAGCTCTGAAAACCATTGATTCTCAATCTGCTCTCCACTCCAAATTGATTTGTTCTTTAATGTTGTATTTGTTGTTTTAAACTAAAGCTAATTATTAATATATAACTGACAAAAATAGGTCAACTATCAAATTACTTTTTTGTTTAATTTGCCATTCAAAAGTTATCTGGCCCGCCGCAATTGTGAAAATAAAATAATCATATTTCAGGGCTTCCCATTGCACATCCGATACTATTATACTTCAACAGTGAATGTTTATATGACAACTGACTTTTTAAACAAAAGATTTGACCGAAGTAACATTAACGAATAAAGCTGGTGGACGGAGGGGAATTAGGGATTGACGACCACATCATTAGCCAATGGTAACTACAATCAAATAGTAGAAATTTTGAAAAGCAGCAGAAATGCTAACATTTTAAATATTCCTTCCAACAGACTTTGTTTATATAGGCTATACCAATTCATAGAAACCACAGATGTGATTTCTGCAGGCTGCATTACTGCACTGTATTTGTTTGTACAGATCCAAAGGCATTGCTAATTATGGAAGAGAAAAGGCAGCGCAGCAAAAGGAATTGCCCTTTTGGCAATTGAACACTTTCAAAAATTTGAATTCGAGATCCTGAGTGTGTAAAATAACTAACATAAAATAAATAACTAATGAAAATTAACCTGCTGTAAATCACTGTTTTATTATCCTGGAAAAATATTTGTGAAGCATTTACCATGTTCGTCTAAAAGTACTCACCGTCTGTTTGTATTTCTATATTAATGCTTTCAGACCTTCCAAGCTTAGAACTGCAGAGTTGCCTGCAGAATAGTATGAACTTTAAATTGTGCTGCATCAGGTAGTTCTCAAAGGATCTACATAAACTAAACACTATGGGCTCAATTATAATAGTCCTGAGGAGGTGGGTTTGGAGGCGGATCAGCTGCGAAAATCGGAAAAAATGGCTTCAGATACCCAACCCGCCTCCATCCCGCCCCCATGCGATTTTCGTGAGTGTCGGGTCAGCCGCTCCCAAACTAACCCGACTCTAACCAGTGGAATGGGTAGTTAAGGCAGTTAAGAGCCTGTTAACTGCCTTGATAATCCTATTTTGATCGAGGTTTCCCATTTTCGTGCCTCTGGCTCCTGTTTCCCGTCTTGTCAGAAACAGTCCAGCTGCAAGGAGATGAGTTGGTGGAGGACATGATATGTAGTCATTATTGGTGCAGCACTCCTGTAACATGGCTGGCATTCAAATGCAACAACTTTATGGTTGGAGGTTTGGGATAAGATTTTGCAAATTTACTAAGCTTGTGACTGGTCAAGCTGACACACATCTGCTGTTTGAACTGATTGGAATAATTTCAGGCCACTTTGAGGCCGCAATTTTCCGAGTGGAGGTGGGTTGGAGTCGGCTTCGATGTTTGGCAGGTTCCAATCCCACTGCCGGTTTAATCCGCTCTGAAATAACAATTTTTGCTTAAGTGGGCTGATTAAGCCTGTCATGCGTGCTACCCAGCCTAATCAGTGGGTTCGGGTCTGCTGCTCGCCTCTGCTGATGTCTGTCAGCGAGCTGCATTTAAGGGGCCCATGCAGCCTTGTTGTTGATCAATCCTATTCTGCTGCTTCTCGGTGTGGCACATATCAAAATGATTGCTGCAAGACCAAAGGCATCTCCAAGATTCGATGATGACTCCCTCCATGCTCTTGTGGAAGGAATGAGAGGGCGCCAAGAGGTACTGTTGTCCTTAAATGGACGGAGGAAGCCAACCAAGGCAGCCTGGCTGCAAATTGCTGAGGAGGTTAGCGCCAGGTCTTTGTGCTCACACACCTGGGCCCAGTGCAGGAAAAGATTCAATGATCTGCTACGGACAGCAAAAGTGGGTATAACATCACACTTACCTTCAATCTGCTCCGCATCTCCTCTCATCACCAGCACTCTGCATTGTCAACCTACTCCTGCACATCCCACTTTACCCTTACATTCCTTGCACCCTTAACCATCCCTCTCTCTCTATGTACAGACTCACTCCACCATTCTACTATGCACCCCTCACACTCGCTATCACTGTTATGCAATGACAACAACTAACAATGCACAGGGAGGGCCCTTGGTATTGGCAGCTCACTCCATCTTTGTTTCCCTCTAAGCATCTATGCTATGGATTCTCTACACTCACTCCAACATCATCCCTCAAACTCCACTTCTGTCCCTCATTGCAGGAAAAGAGAGCCCATAATAAGAGGGAGAGGGGGAGGACAGGAGGAGGGCCACCTTCAATTGTCAACTTGACCACCGCTGAGGAGGCTGCTCTCGACATCGTCGGATGTGCTGAGGAGCTGGAAGTGGGGGATGGTCAGACGGGCTGTGAAGGAATATGCCATATTCTGAAAAATACACCATCCTATGAACAGAATTTTGACTTATTAAAACATGATGACATACTGGGTTTGAAAATCTAAAAGCCTCAACAATGGAAAAGCTGTAAACAGCATACAAGCTTTTGAGATAAGATCAGTTGTTGACACTGAAACAATAGCCCTATTGAAGCAGAGGGTTAGAGCTTCCAGAAAGTCTGAGCTTTGGAGGGAACACAATGGAACCAGTTAAAAGTGTCATAAACCAACACTTTGAAATAAATCACATAAATTAAAGAAACATATGCCTTCATAAATATGACGTCAAATGAAAGACAGGAGACATAATTCTTAATACAACCAACTGAGGTGGCTAGGGGGACAATGGTGCATCCGGTTGAAGTGTTTTTAATTTACATGTTGTAAAAAGATACAAACAGAAGACATTTCATAAATATGACATCAATAGATGCACTAAGCAATCACATTGTTTTTGTGTTGAACCTGGAACACCTAGGAGACACAAAGTCTGCTTACAACCAACTGAGGTGACTTAAGAATTGAACAGGAGACCTTCATAAAAATGAAATTAAATAGAACCACTGCTGTCACATTGTTTTTATGATAAGCTTGAGACTCCTACACAGCAGACATAATTCTGCAAGCTAACAGCTGATCTGACAGTAAGAATAGAAAGAAGTCAACAGAAAAATGACTAGAGATAATTAGCTTACATCAGCAGAAAACTTCAAAGGATATACCACTGCAGAAAAAGTATAAATATAGAACTTTCAAATGGGAAGAGAGAATTCGCTGGAAAGGGCAAAGCAATTCTCGGCTTCAGAGGCTCTGTAAGCCTACAACTCTTTGAGTCTCGGGTAATCAAAGGTATTTGATTTTGGTGGATATCCTGGAATATAGACTAAGAAATGTAAAAATGTAACAATGTTAAGATTTGAGAATAAGGATCTCTGAGATTAAGAATTTGTTTTTGGAACTGTTAAAGTTGCGAATGAATTACCAGCTGTAATTACATGTCAGTTCTTTACTAAATCTATATATTTTTAGAATTGTCTCACATAGTACTTCTGTATCAAACTCGTGAACTCAATCTCTGTACACTCTTTGGTGAGGAGTTGCAGAATTCTGGGGGAGTTTTCCGGGCCCTCATAATATCTGGAAGGTTACAGTCTAATTAAACTTATTAAAAGTGCTATCTGGAGGACAGTAACATCTTCAGGTCATTCCTTTCCTTTAGGGAGAGATAGTCTGGACCTTTAGACCCAATTAAGCATCACTAGGATTCGACTACCTCTAACTTTAGTTGAAGGTGAACGTCTTGGGAATATGCCTGATCCGGGGTAGCCCGAAAAGGGCTAGGACTAGTAATAATCCTTTCAGGGCACAGTAGAGCAAGCTGGTGACAGAATAGATTTGCAACCCTTTCATTTAGATTGCATGAGTGACTGATATGGCATCTGATGTTCATACAGATTGAGTTCTGATCATCTGCACAATTCTATGTGCCTGCTACATTAATATCACATGTCTAACTCATGCCTTTACTCCCCCACAGGAGAGCCCTCTTCCCCACTATCCAGGAGGAAGAGCCAGAAGACTCATCAGAGGAAGCTGCAACTTCTGAGGGTGCAGTGTCAGCAGAATTGAGCGCAGCCACTCACACCTTGGTGGGACCTTCGGGAGATAGAATACTGTTGTCACCTGGTGTATCACAGCTCACAAGTGAGCATCAGCAGATGGTGGAGACAGGGACAGCAGTGGAGAGTCCTCGTCGGAGGCCGCAGAGCGTTCCTATCTCTGCTCAGCTGCATGTGGACCCTGTGCCTCTGGGGCCATCCAGAAAGACAACGGCGCTGGAGCTTCAGCAACAAGTGCAGGAGCCTCTGACAGGTTTTGCATCCACGGGAGCTGCGAGTATGCAGAGAATGGAGGAGTCAATCTCCAACATAAGCAATGCCATGGTGGAGGCAATGGCGCATAAACACGTCACCATGGAGAGGGTGGCAACCTCCTTAGAGGACATAAGTCGCCAGACTCAACAGAGTTTGGTGACTCTTCTAAATAGATGGTCTGCTATGGAGGATAGATGGGCAGCTATTGAGGAGAGACACCAGAGATACATGGATGTCCCCGTTATGATGACTGTCAGTACAGAGACGGGCCCTCATGGTCCCACTGATGTGCAGCAAGGTGCTCTCGAGCTACTTGCTAGCAGCGCAGTGCAGGCGACCCATGAGAGGGATGTTGGTGGTCGACAACATGAAAGTGTGGGCTCTTCTCCAAGCGCTCACACTCCCATGCCACTGCGGAGCCCTCGGTCAGAGCCCCAGATTCCTCACCCAACTGAGATGGCTGTCTCAGCCCCTGCACAGCCGCAGGAGGAGCAGACTGTTGCCAAGCCCTCCCAGGCTCCCAAACCCAGAGGACGCCCGCCAAAGGTGTCTAAGTAGGCACAGCATCAACGTGAGCAAGGTGCCTCCACATCTGCTGAAGCCACAGGGGAAGCACCATGTAGAAGCACGTGTAAGAGAAAGTTAACACACAAATAGTCACAAGGATAGTCACCTGGGTGTTTTGATGTAATACAAAGTGAAGATTATAATCGTCATTTCAGTTGTAATAAAGAAATGCGATGGCAAACATTGAAAGAGTTGGCCTATGTGTGCCCAGAAATTGAAGTGTCACAGTGAGGTGTCAGGACGCCTTTCATCTGTAATGATGGTGGTGAGAGTGATAGGAACCCACTGTTTATTGTACAGATGGTGTGTTAAGAAGGTGGCAGCCACATGTGTTTGCTTCATAAACTTAAGCGAATCTGGCATGGATTAGTGCATCCGTTGCCTCATGGCCAGCAATGTGCTCGCATGCTGGTGGAACTGGCACATCTGCCTCAACCGCAAGGTCTTCCTCCTCCTCCTCCTCCTCCTCCTCCTCTTCCTCCTCAGAGGAGGCTGTGCACTGAGCCACTTGTTCCTCAGGCGGTGGTAAGCCACGGTGATGCACGATGTTGTGCAGTGCACAGCAGACCACGATGATTCTGGAGTCCCTGGCTGGTGAGTACTGTAGGGCTCCACCTGATCTGTCGAGGCATCTAAATCACATTTTGAGCAAGCCGATGGTTTGCTCGATGATGCCTCTGGTGGAAATGTGGCTCACATTGTAGCACTCCTCAGCTTCGTTGGATGGCCTCCTAATCGATGTCATTAGCCACGTCTTCAGGGGATAGCCCTTGTCTCCAAGTAGCCATCCGGAAAGTTGGGTTGGCGGATTGAAGAGCGGAGGCACAGTAGACTGCCGCAGGATGAACGAATCATGACAACTGCCTGGGAACTTGGCGCAAACATGCATAATGTTCTCCCTGTGGTTACACACCAGCTGGACGTTAAGGGAGTGGAAGCCCTTGCGGTTGACAAATACAGATGGGTTGTGATGGGGTGCCCTAATAGCCACATGTGTGCAGTCTACGACGCCCTGCATCCTTGGCAAGCCTGCCATATTTGCAAAGCCAACCGCACGCGTGGTTACACTTGCTTCATCCGTGGAGAAGTGGATGTAATTGTGTGCCTTTGCAAAGAGGGCATCGGTAACCTGCATGATGCAAGTGTGTGCGGCCAACTGGGAGATGCCGCTGATGTCTGCTGATGATCCCCGGAAGGACCCTGAAGCAAAAAAATTGAGGGCGGTGGTGACTTTGACACCTGCTCCTCTGGGCTCCAGGTGTTGGTGCAGCATTGCGCAGATGTCAGCGACTACCTCTCGCAAAATTCTCAGCCTCCTTTGGCACTGCTGCTCAATCATGTGAGGAAGCTCATCCTCTGCCTGTAAACCCTGTGTTGGGGGTATCTCCTGCAGTGCGGTGCAGCCCTGCGCTGATGCCCTCTGCCCTGTGCACCATCAGGTGGGTGAGGAGAAGGTTGGCACTCCTGTTGTTGCTGCTGCTGTTGTGCCTGGTTCTGCTGTGGCTGCTCTTCCTCCGATTCTAAGGTAAAGGATGAGAGGGTATAAATGGTTCCCATTCCGCTGGTATATATCTCAGTTGAGGAATAGATGTTATAAGCACTCAGTCAATGTGGGGAGAGGGTTTTCCAAGGAGGTCACAGTGCATATGGATCTCAGCTTAACCACTTACAAGCTCAATAGACCTGCAAAATGTGTTCCAACACCTCAAAAAACAACGTTCTGCCATCTGAAAGTCAGCCATGTTACAGGTCCGCTTTTATGCTGCAGGTGCAGCTATCAAGAATTCAGGGACTTGCTGAACCTGGCACAATCAGCTGGCGTGTTTTGCCAACGGCATGGAAAATGCTGAAAATGTCGTAAAATGGGAAGAGCCTGGTAAAATGGGATTATGTAGGCAGTTAACAAGCTGTTAACTGCCTTAAGTGCCTCTCCCGCCGCTTGGTGTCGGGTCTGATCGGGACTCCCAGACCTGACACTTGGCTAAGTTGCGTGGAGGCGGGTTGACGGCGGGTTCTGAACCTGCCATCAATCAAAACGAATTTAACCTCTGACCCGCCTCCAAACTCACTCTCTGAGCACGGGCAAAATCGCGGCCTGAGTGTGCGCTTACAAGCTTCTTGCCTCAACTGAAATCTATAACAGTGGGATGGGAACCATTTACATCCTCTCACCCTGGTCGTCAGATTCAGTGGAAGAGCAGCGCGGCTTAGTGCTGCCGGCTGAACAACTGGCTCAGCACACAGCCTCCTTGGAGAAAGATGAAGAGGACGAGGAAGAGGACAAGGAGGAGGATGAGTTGGAGGACGGGGAGTGACGCCTTGTGGGGCCGGATGTGGCCAATCCAGCACCAGGCGACCACAATGATGACCGTCAGGCAAGGGATGCACTCATCCATGCCAGATTCGCATAGGCTAACGCTTCAACCACATGTGGCTGGCACATGGAGATGAATATAAGTCCGACATTCTCAAACCCCAGGCATCATCTGTCTACTAAAGCGCTCAGTGTCAGCACCAACATTACATAGAAACATAGAAGATAGGAGCAGGAGTAGCCACTCGGCCCGTCGAGCCTGCTCCGCCATTCAATTTGATCATGGCTGATCATCCAAATTCAGTACCCTGTCCCTGCTTTCTCCCCATACCCCTTGATCCCTTTAGCCTTAAGAAATATATCCAACTCCTTCTTGAATATATTTAAAGAATTGGCCTCTACTGCCTTCTGTGGTAGAGAATTCCACAGGTTCACCACTCTCTGGGTGAAGAAATTCCTCCTCATTTCTGTCCTAAATGGCCTACCCTTTATCCTTAGACTGTGACCCCTGGTTCTGGACTCCCCGACCATCAGGAACATCCTTCCTGCATCTAGTCTGTCCAGTCCTGTCAGAATTTTATAAGTTTCAATGAGATCCCCTCTCATTCTTCTAAACTCCAGCGAGTATAAGCCCAATTGACCCAATCTCTCCTCATACATCATTCCTGCCATCACAGGTATCAGCCTGGTGAATCTTCGCTGAACTCCCTCCAAGGCAAGAACATCCTTCCTCAGATAAGGCGACCAAAACTGCACACAATACTCAAGATGTGGTCTCACCAAGGCCCTGTACAACTGCAGCAAGACATCCTTGTTCCTGTACTCAAACCCTCTCGCTACGAAGGCCAACATACCATTTCTTCTTAACCGCCTGCTGCACCTGCATGCTTACCTTCAGCGACTGGTGCACAAGGACACCCAGGTCTCGTTGCACTTCCCCTTCTCCCAATCTATTGCCATTCAGATAATAATCTGCCTTCCTGTTTTTGACACCAAAGTGGATAACCTCACATTTATCCACATTATATTGCATCTGCCATGCTTCTGCCCAATCACCCAACCTGTCCAAATCATCCTGGAGTTTCTCGGCATCCTCCTCACAGCACACACGCCCACCCAGCTTTGTATCATCTGCAAACTTGGAGATGTTACATCTAGTTCCCTTGTCTAGATCATTAATATATATTGTGAATAGCTGGGATCCAAGGACTGATCCCTGCGGTACCCCACTAGTCACTGCCTGCCACTCAGAAAAAGACCCGTTTATTCCAACTCTTTGCTTTCTGTCTGCCAACCAGTTCTCTATCCAAGTCAATACCTTGCCCCCAATCCCAATTCCACATGGGAATCACCCTGAGCCCTCACTCTTGAACTTCCATTTCCCAGAACACAGAGGCCACACTTTAGGTGATCTCAGCAGATCATTAAACCTTTTTCCACACTGAACCCATGTGCGTCTGCACACAGACCTCGAGCTCACCTCCTCAGCAATTTGCAGCTAAGTTGCCTTGGTTTGCTGAGGAGGCCTCCTCCTTCCATTTCCAGGGAAGAGGAGCTCCTGCCGTCCTCTAACTCCCTCAACAAGAGCATGGAGAGAGCTCTCTTTGAACCTGGCTTCAGCCTTAGTTTTTGGGGCTGCCATTCCTGCAGCTCCCAGCACCTTTAAGAGAAAAAAGCATTAATATTACTAAGCAAATTACTGGAACACATCTGGCATCTTTTTCATTTCATGGTCAGATGATAAATTCATATGTCAAAAAATCATGAATCTCTTTCTGGAATAGTATGACCAGCAATATCATTCATTAAATTTTGCTCAGAACAGACGCTGTCAACTCCCCTTTCAAGATAATAAAGCACCAAGCCATCCCAAAGACACCTGTATGCAAAGGGGACATGGCCCTTTAAATTTTCAAAAAAACAACGCGTCATCAGACATGAGAAACTGGCATCCTCCAAGAAATTGCCTGGAGGGACCCGCACATTGGCCGTAACAAGGCCAATGACAAAATCGGAAGTGCTGGGAGGCGGCAGCTGGGTGTGGATCCAAAAGCTGCCGAGCAGCGGGCCTGCCCTCAACCCGCCTCCATTATTAAAATCGAGTCCTATGTGTCTAAGGCAGTGCTGGAAAAATATTTTACGAGCTGGCTTATAGATTGATGAGTAAAATATTTTTGAACTCAATCAAAATCATTTTTTTCTCTCAATAAAAACAGTTACTGAATTTTAACAAGAGGAAACCTTTTGGTACCAACCAGGAGCTATGTTAGTGAGATAGGGAAGAGCTATAATAGGATATAGAGGATCAGAAACAACAAGAAAACAGAAGGAAACCCTAAAGGGTTGGAGATGGTGGGATAAGTATATTAATGTTACTTCCTCTTTCCCAAGCTAGTTGACAAATGGAATTTCCCACTTCAGATTGGAGGAATAGTACAGCAGAGCACAGTACAGCAGAGGAAACTGTCCGGGATAAAGACTCAAATAGCACAGGGCTACATAAACATCATAACCACAGGCAGTGCTTCTGTAATTTTACATTGAATTACTTGCACTTGGTTTAGCTCTAGCCAGACTTCTTACATGGGGACTACAATTTCTGTAACTGCAGATTTGAATTCTCCCAGCCTTCATATCACATTAACGATTATTTTTGATTTTCTCTGCTTATTGTAAAAGGAAATAATTAACTAGTAGAAAGACCACTGGCATATTTTTGCACCAAAATATAATAATAATAACTTGCATTTATATAGTGCAATTAATATAGAAAATGTCCCGATCCGCTTTACAGAAGGGGGAACAAAAATAAAGCAGATAAGGGAAAAAATGCTAAACTATGGAAGGAAAGTTCAGAGAGATGATTGAAAGTTTGGGCAGAAAGAGAAGTGGAAAGGTGAAAAGGTTTAGGGAAGGAATTGCAGAGAGTAGGACCAAGATGGCTTAAGGCTCTTGAACCAGTGGTAGCAGGAAGGGAGGGAGGGTTTGGTGAAAGGCCAAAAACAGAAAACCAAAGGATTTGGGAGAAGAGATAAGACTGGACGAGGTTGCAAAGGCAAAGAAAAGGAAAGTATAAGAAAATCCATTCACCCAGTGAAGCTCAGACCCCTTGTATGCCAACTCTTCCACTGGAGCATTCAAATTTATTTGGAATTTCCCTAATATTTTGCTTTTAGTGAGATGGCGGTGGGAGGAACTGAGTAGAACATTCCAGAGAGCAAAAGCACCGTGGCTTAATGTGTGGTTGTCAATGGCGGGGCAAAGGGAGCAAGGGGTGAAAGTCTTGCAGGGATATTGGGCATGGGGAGGTAATACTTTGAAGAGATTTCGAGACAAGGACAAAAATTGAAACTTGACATGCTGGGGCATGGGAAGCCAGTGGAACTTGGAGAGGATGATAGAGGAAATGGGAGTGAGGACATGTTCTTTGACATTTTGGATGGGTTGAAGCTTGTGGTGCGTTGATGTGTGGAGGCTAGCTAGAAAGGCATTGGAGAAGTCAAGTCTTGAGGTGATGAAGGCATGGCTAAGGTTTTGTCAGTAGAATGGGAGAGATAAGAATGACATGGGCAACATTGCAGAGGTGGAAGAAAATGGCTTTGGTAATGGAGAGAATATGAGGGAGGAAGCTGAGCTTGGGTCGAGCAGAATGCTAAGGTTCAGCACTTACTGATTCAACTTGAGATGGTAGTCAGAGAGATTGATGGATTTGAGGCCGGAGGCTTAGAAATACTGATGAGAGTTGAAGAGAATGGGCTCAGTTTTTCTGACATTCAATTGGAGGACATTTTGGTTCATTGAGGTCTTGATGTCAGACAGGCAATTTATGGAGGAGGCAGCAAGCTAGAGCTCGGTGTCATCAGGACACATGTGAAAGCTGATCCTGCGCTTTCAGATACTGTTGCCAAAGTGTATCAGATCGATATTGGAGAGGTAGGGGCTAAAGATGGAACCCTGATGTACACTAGAGATGGCCATCTGAGAAAAAAAGGGAAAGCTATTGACAGGAATGCAGCGCCTGCATTGAGTCAGGAAACAGTGGAACCAGCAAAGGGCAGTGGATTGCTGAGGAGAGATATTGGAAGAATGTAGAGTGATCAAGGAGGATGAGGAGAAATAGAAAGGCATGGTCACAATCGCACAGGATGTTGTTTATGTCTTTGGCCAGTGTGATCTCAGTACAATGGGTGGGTGGAAGCCAGAATAGAAATACTCAAAGTCCATTAGGGCAATTTTTGTCTGCTGACCGCTCTGTTATTTGTTTGCAACAAATACAGTGCTGTAATTAACATCAGGTTACATTGTCACTGTGTCATAGAGAGCTCATTGTATTACATGTGTATGATGTGATCAAGATGTGCGATTTTTCTGGGCTGAAATGGTAACAATACATCTTTAAATTTAGACTCTACCATGCAGCAGCTGAAAAGAAAAGAGGTAACGTGCTCTCAGGCCAAAAGCCCACAGACCTCTATGTTTCCATCCTTCCTCCCTTCCTATATGGTATTCCATGTGGGAGAGAATCATGGGCATTACCACACAATTTATCCCTCCCTAGACAGTGCAGTATGACATCAGGTATTATATTTTTGGTTGGATTGCTTTCAAGACACACTCGCTCATCCCTCCTACAGATGTTAGTGGTTTTTAGTATCGATTTACTGCTACAAGGAGAATTGCATCATTTTAAATGCATTTTAATATTTTATTAAAAATATGTCTTCTGCCTCATATGTAATGATTTTAAGAGGCACATCAATTGCAATAGGAGTGATATGTTGGCTCTGAAAATCTGTGATAGGGCGCAGCTTGGCATAATGCCGCAAATCCTGATGGACTTTTCAGGATCAGGAGGAGGTTCCCTAATTTGGCTGCCAATGGTAGGCACCTATACCACTAGGTACACATCTCAAGTGCCTGCCTACTAAAGAGGCCAGAAAATCCAGACCCGGGGAATGTCATGTCCCACCCCCAAAAGAATAATCTGGTACCACTTAGTTCCCTTTGTAATGAGGCCACTTTTAAATTTTAAAAAAATCCACCTTTTTCAGGGATCCAGGCTGCAATACTGACCTAGGCCCTCACGTGTTCTCCATAACTGCCGATGGCCAGGGACGTAAGTCTGGTCTGATGAGCCATACCTCCAGCAATCCATACCGTGGATCCTATTGAAGGGCAGGGTACGTAAATTCTTGATGTAGCGAGTCTCCACTCCCCATTCTCCTATCCTTATCTAGCTGAGATAAGTTATCCACCTGGACATGCAGGTGCAGCAAGCAATTAGGAAGGCAAATGGCATGTTGGCCTTTATTGCAAGGGGGTTGGAGTACAAGAGTAAGGAGGTCTTATTACAATTGTACAGGGCTTTGGTGAGACCGCACCTGGAGTACTGTGCACAGTTTTGGTCTCCTTATCTGAGGAAGGACATACTTGCCTTGGAGGCGGTGCAACAAATGTTTACTAGATTGATCCCTGGGATGGGAGGCTTGTCCTTTGAGGAGAGATTGAGTAGATTGGGCCTATTCTCTCTGGAGTTTAGAAGAATGAGAGGTGATCTCATTGAAACATATAGGGCTAAAAATTGAGTAGCGCCCTATTGGGGCGCTAACTTCGCCGGGGCGTTAAAAGTAGCGCCCCGGAAAAATTACTGTCCCCGTGCCGGAAATTGAGTGGTGGCGCCACAAGAGGGAAGCGGGGTGCGAATGGAAGCGCTCCACATCCCTCTTGGGGCGCTGTGAGTCAATATTGCGGCATTATGTGCCGCAGCGCCACATGCTGCGGCACGTCGAACCACGGTATTGCAGGCCTTCCTCCCCTTCTTAAAGGGGAGGGGCCTAGTGCAGCGCAGCCTGGGGCCCAGCTGGGCCCCTGGGCATCGGGAGTGCAGGCAAAAGAGCCCAGCATCCAAGAGATGTGCCGGGCTCTTGGAGCGCAGCCAGCACTCCGCGGGGCGGGGGGCATTTCAGGAGGTCTGGGACGGGAGCGCAGGCAGGTGCTGGCAGGCGGCCAGCAACAAAAATGGCCGCCCCGCACCTTGCCTTTAAATTGCTCTTCCCCGGCCACAGGTACGCCCCCCCTGATCCCGTTGGACATAGCGTCTGGCGGTACGTCAGGGGGCGATCCCGAAGATCGTGGCCGGGGTGTGAGAGGGGCGCTGCGAGCAGGGCGCTGCGCACGCCAATGACATCATCGCCAGTGGCACAGCGCCACAGGGCGCTACCGGTTAGCGCCACCACTAACCTCCCGCTGAATTTTGCGGGAGGCGTGGGCAGTGCCGCACCCGGATGCTAGTTGCTTTGCGTCCCGTTAGCGCCCTCTTAAGGTGCTAACGGAAGGCGCAACCAACTGAATTTTTCCCCCATAAGATTCTAAGGGGGATTAACAGGGTAGACGCTGAGAGGTTGTTTCCCCTGGCTGGAGTGTCTAGAACTAGGGGGCATAGTCTCAGGATAAGGTGTCGGTCAGTTAAGAGTGAGATGAGGAGGAATTTCTTCACTCAGAGGGTTGTGCATCTTTGGAATTCTTTACTCCAAAGTGTTGTGGATGCTGAATCGTTGAGTATATTCAAAGTTGAGCTAGATAGATTTTTGGACTCTCGGGAATCAAGGTATATGGAGATAGGGTGGGAAAGTGGAGTTGAGGTCGAAGATCAGCCATGATATTATTGAATGGAGGAGCAGGCTTGAGGATGCGTATGGTCTACTACTGCTCCTAATTCTTATGTTCTTATGACAGAACCTATTCCCTTCAACATTCAAAATATGTCAATGAAATCACCTCTAAGTATATGGCCAGGAGTTTCCAGGGAGCTACCCCCGCTCCACTGCCATAACTTCTCCAGAAGTGTAGAGGAAACAGGGGGCTGGATTTTCAGTGTGCCGTGAGGCGGGCTTTTAGGTGTGCGGGGGGCTAAAATCCCAAATTCGGGGGTCCCGACACCATCCCGCCCAAAACCCGCCTCCACGTAAGTTTCAAAGGAGGTGGGTACCCACCCCGCACTGGGACCCGCCGACCCAAGGCAGGAAGAGATTAGTGCCAATTAACTGCCTGTTAACAGGTAGTTAACAGGCAGTTTTTAGCCTAATCCCTATTTTGAAGGTTGTCATGAGGGATTCCCGACGGCTCCAAACCACGCCAGGATAGATCAGGCTGGCCGTCGGGTTGAAGGACTTGGAGGGGTCGAAATGTCAGTGTTCAGGTGAGTGATGGGTGCATGAGTGCAAAGGTAAGTGTGTTTGGTGTGTCTAAAGTGTGTAAAGAAGTTTAAATTACCTGTACTTACCTTTACAGCCTTCCTTCCTCTAGGCTTCAGGAGTCCATCATTCAGCCGGCACTGAAAGCAGAATGGCCGCGAGCTGTCAAAAGTGACAGCCTTCAGCTTTCAGTGCCGGCGTGATTTCTAACTGAGTCTGCGTAGAAGGACTCAGGTTAGAAGTAAGACTTTCAGTGTTTGACAGCTTCAAACAGCTGTGAAACACTGATATTTCATCTGTCAGCACGTCTTGACAGATGAAATTTCAGTCTGTGACGTCACCTGTTGCCGGGTGGCCCTTAATTTGCCTGCTGAGCCCGCTGGGCGGGCTCAACAAGGTCAATCAAGGGAAAACCGCGTGGATTGGCTGCATCTCGATGGAGGCGGGACTAAAACCCGAAAGTTGTAGTCCCACCTCCTTCCCGACTGCTGAATGAAAATCCAGCCCAGGGTTTCTAATGCATGCTCAGCAAAGTGGGAGCAGCTCTGAACAAATTCCTGGCCAGTGTTTCTCCACTGAAAACAATCCCAATTTATCCTGATAGTTAAGAACCTTAAGACTAGGCTTTGTTCTGTTTGTCCTCCTCGGAATGTTCTCCAGGGCCTCAATATCTCCCATCGTGTGAGGGAATCAAAACAGGACACGCTCCTGTAATTGCACCAAGGTCTTGCATACATTTTGTGTTCTAAGTTTTATATTGTACTGTCCTAGCAATATCCTATTTGCTATCCCCATGGTTTGTTTACCTTCAATGTTTCATCACTATGTCCACCTGTTCCCTCTCCTGCTCCGCAACCATTAATGAGTAATAAAAACAGAAAATGTTGGGGATACTCAGCAGGTCAGGCAGCATCTGTGGAGAGAGAAACAGATTAACGTTTCAGGTCGGTGACCCTTCGTCAGAACTGAAACGTTAACTCTGTTTCTCTCTCCACAGGTGCTGTCTGACCTGCTGAGTATTGCCAGCATTTTCGGTTTTTATTTCAGATTTCCAGCATCCGCAGTATGTTGCTTTTGTATTTTTTTTACCATTAATGAGTATCCTTGCATGAGGCATATTATTCACAAAAAGTGCTGTATGTTAGCTCTTCTAATCTACTTTTTTTTAAAGTATGCATATAATACAGGGAAAGGGGGTGTTGTAGGGTAAGGCTGATATTTACTTTTAATACAAATTTTTCTACTTAGGTGCTGAGTATGTAATAAATATAACTGCAAAAGATAGTTTTTTTCTCGGAGGATTAAGGTTTAATTTGTTCATCAGTGTACAAAAAACCACCCACAGGCTGCGCGAATCCTGAAGCTGTGACCTGGATGGCCTGTTTATCCATCAGAGCAGTTTGGCACATTTTTCAATGCTGTCTTCTGTTTTTGTCCAACAGATTATGGACTCAGGGTTACTGTGAATGTTACAAGCCCAATATGTCAATGTTGAGAGTGTCCTGGCTTGAAAGTGCAACTCTCCGGAGCATGTTGCATTTTCTTGAAATGAATAGAAGCCTATTTGTCTAGTCTGAAGTGAAAAGAAGGCACAAACACTGATAAAGAGACGTTGGACATGTCTATGAATTGAGACACTCTTAAGTGTTTTGCTGTTTGATGTGTGTAGGGCTGATAAAACCCAGAGCACATACTAAAAGTATGCTGTTTAAAAGGTCTCCAGTACAAAAAAATGACACTTTGTAACTGTTCCAATGTTGGAACTGTGCTAAATTCCAAACCATGCAGCCATTCTGTCTCCATATGTGAACTCTCAACTTTCCTGCTAAATGAATTTAAGGGGTCAGATGCTTACATGCAGTGAATTATTAAACCTGTCATAATGCTAAGGATTCTTTAATTCAACTGTAACTAAGGTAGATGTGAAAGAGTTTTCCTCTACATCTACTGTAGAAGTGTGTTGCATGGTAGAATTATACAAGCATTGAATTGAAAAACTTCCTATTAATTTGTCCTTGTGTACTATTCAGTAGCAATATTATCTGAAACATTTTTATCGGTCAATTAAAATTGTTTGTTCAATGATAATTAATATGCACATGTGTTTGTTATCCTCTGTGTTTTTGTACACCAGAATGCAGCCTTGATAAATGGAATGAATGTTTCTCCTCTCTGACAGCTGATAGCAATCTTAAGTGTCACAGTCACACACCACTTTCCAAAAGACAGAATTTTATATGACATATAACTAATATTTGACACCCACTTTGCCAAGAACTCTTCGGACAGACAGTGTGGGAATTGAAAATATCTCACTGGTGTAACGGGGCTCTTGTGCGATTGCGGTTGAAACATATGGATGATATTTAACTAAAATTATTATTTTTTTATTTAATTAGATTAAATCTAGGCGATGAACAGGGAAATGTGTGATTCTAGCCTATTTAGATAAAACAGCTCTAACATGCTGTTTTGGCCTGTTCTGTGTTAGATCGGGGAGGGGTGGGGGGGGGCTGGCACCTTCTTCTGACCCACTGAGACCCCAGCCAAATAATTTTAATGTGATGGTAAAGAAGGCCAGTGCTGCCGCAACCCCATCTTTTCTGGTGTTATGCTTGCAATTCATTAGAGGTAAGTAGAATGAGAGATATAAGGTGCAGCTGCTGCCAGGATCAGCGTAGACAGGTGGAAGTGAGAAGTTTCGGAGCCAAAAAAAAATGGAGAGTTTGAGTAGCGATTATCGTAGCTGGAAGAATGGGTTTGGTATTCTGCCTATACAGCCTTGGACTTACTTCTGACTCCTGTGTGGGACCACTGGGAGATTTCGATATTCCCCACACTAGTGAGTGCTTCTCAGGAGCAGGTAAGGCATGCTCCTGAATTCCATTATCATGGAGGAGGAGGAGGAGCAGAGGATGGAGGAAAGGAGAGTCAGGCAGTATTTAAGGATTATGCACCTCATCAGATATTACCACCCCCCAAAAAAGAATATACAGGGAACACAGATTCTACGTGCACCTCACTGAGAACAGGAGATGTGGATTAGTAAAGTGTGCTTTTCGATTCAATGCGATTCCTAGGGCCCTCAGTCAAGGGTGGTACTTTCTCCGCTCTTCCAGGTCCTCATTCTTACTAGTATTCAGTGCATCACCCAGGGACAGCCTTTCTGACTCACCGAATACTTCTTCCTAGTTAGTGTCTTTGGCTGGTGCTTACACAAGTAACATGCCTTGATGGAGTTGGTGAGGAACAGTTGAGGCTGTGGTACCAGCATCTAATTCTCCAGTGGAAGTGCCTAGATGGTCATTTTCATAGCCAGTCTCTTCCGGGATGGCACTTTCTGTGATGTAAACCACAGGAAAACTTGTTCAGTTGACCACAGTGACATTACCCCTTGAAGAAATAGCTGTAGGCCATCTTTTCCTTTGGAGGGAACAAAGACAATGTTAAGGGTATGTGAGTCACATGGAGAGTTTCATAGGAATGTAAGAAATACAGAACACACGAACAGGAGTAGGCCATTCAGCCCCTTAAGCCTGTTCTGCCATTCGACTAGAACTTGCCTGATCTCTACCTCAATTCTATTTACCCACATTGGCTCTGTATCCTTTGGACCCTTACCCAACAAAAATCTAAGAATTTCAGTGTTATACATTTCAATTGGTGCAGCATCCACAGTTTTGGGGGAATGAGTTCCAGATTGACACTACCTTTTGTGTGGAAAAAATACTTCCTGATTTCTCTGATAAATGGCTTAGCTCTAATCTTTTAAACTCAAAGGAATACAAGCCAAGTTTATGCAGCCTGTCTTCCTAATTTAACTGTTTAAGCCACTGTATCATTCTGGTGAATCTACGCTGTGCCTTTTCCAAGGGATCTATGTCCTTCCTGCGGTGTGGTGCCCAAAACCAAATGCTGTGCTCCAGGTGAGGTCTGACCAAAACTTTGTACTACCTGTACTGCAGCATAACTTCCTCCCCCCTTTGTATTCCAACCCTCTTGAGATAAAGGCCAACACTCCATTAGCCTTTTTGATGTTTGAACCTGTGCACTAGCTTTTAGTGATTTGTTTACATGGACACCTTTGTCCTCCACAGTTCCTAGTTTTTCATCTTTAAAAAAATATTTTGATTTGTCTTTCATAGATCCAAAGTGGATGATCTCATACTTCCCCACAGTTTTGCCCACTCACTTAACTTGTCTATGTCCCTCTGTAACTTCCAGCTCTCAACTGCACAACTCACTGTGGCTCCTAACTTAATGTATTTTTTAAACATGGATATACAACTCTCCATACCTTCATCCAAATCATTGATACAAAGCTGAGGCAATTGACCCTGGGGATTTTATGTTGAGGCAAACTAGAATTCCCAGTCACAACATAGTTAAGTCTTCCTTAGAAACTAAATAGAATAGAAAATTCAACTAATTAGAAACTCTCTAGCTACAGCAGAACTGCATCTATGACTGAATGATAATGCTCAAAAGAGCAGCAAATAAAGGAAAGACGAATGGAAGAAATTTCAAATATAATATGTGGCAAAGATGTATTATTAACTTTTATCAATGAGGGTTACCCTATATTTCATACTTCTTCATATTTCAAAGCCCATCATGTAAAGCCAATAGAAAGGAAAATTGGGCAGAATGGACAAGGGGAGGCTGATCTGCTATCGCCAATTTTCCACCCAGTGGTGAAGGTTAAAATTGACCCCTCTGTGTTTGTATGTAGAAGTTGTATTTAAATAACATCTTTCACATCCTCATGACATCCCAAAGCATTTTACAGCCAATTTACTTCTTTTGAAGTGTAGTCACTGTAGTTATGTAAGCAAATGTAGTAGCCAAATTGCACATAGCAAGGTTCCATGAACTACAAATGAGATAAATGAACATAATTCTGACGAAAGGTTATCGACCTGAAACGTTAACTCTGTTTCTCTCTCCACGGATGCTGCCCTGACCTGCTAAGTTTTTCCAGCGTTTTCTGCTGTTATTTCGGATTTCCAGCATCCGCAGTATTTTGCTATCAGATAAATGAACAGTTCATCTGATTTAGTAGTGGTGGTTGTGGTGGATGGTTGGCCAGGAGACCAGCATGCTTTACATCCACCTGAACAGAGAGACAGCACCTTGCCTTAGCATCTCAACCAAAAGACAGCACTATTGACAATGGAGTACTCCTTTAGTATTATATACTGAAGTGTCAGTCTACATTATGTGCTGGAGTGTTGGAGTGAGGCTTGAACCCACAACCTTCTGACATGGAGCCAATGTAGTACTTTTGAGGCAAGTCGACATTTAAAGTGGATTTTTTATAGTGACTTGTTATGGAGAGGGGAGAGTATTAGACTAATAACCTATTATGAAACCACTGCAAACCAAGGTGCAAAATGTGAAAAGGTCAAGGGGAAAAATTCAGTGCCTTAGCACCTCCCATTAGTGCCAACAGATAGCGGTAACGGGGCGCTGATGCAGTAGCGCCGGGGCGAGGCGAATCCAGTGACACACAGCAAATCTGGCGCCCCCATTGTGCCGCCAGTATGAGGTACTGCCGGGGACTTCAACGCAGGCAGATCATGGCATCAGTGAGCATGCGACACTCACTGGCCACCCTATCTGGAAAATTCATTGTCGCCACTTACCTTAGCACCTTGACCAGTCAGCGACAGGGAGAGCTGGCATGCAGCTCCAGGAAGCCGGCTCCAGCGAAGTCATAACGGCACAGAAGAAGGCCATTCAGCTCATCAAGTCTGTGTCGGCTCTCTCTAGAGCAATCCAGTCAGTCCCGTTCCCCTGCTCTATCCCTGTAGCCCTGCAAGTTTATTTCCCTCAAGTGCCTACCCAGTCTCCCCTTGAACACATTGAATGTCTCCACTTCCACTGGCAGCAAGTTCCAGGTCCTCACCACTCGCTGCGTAAAAAAGTTTCCCCTCACACCCCCCTGTATCTCATGCCCAAAACCTTAAATCTGTGTCCCCTAGTGCTTTGTGCCTCCCGTTAGCACCCGCGAACCACCCTGCCGGTTTAGCACTGGCGCTAACACTTACCGCCTCGCCCTCTAGCGCTTCGCAGATTGTGACATCATAAAGTGCGCAGCGCCCCATTACTGCTCTGGATGTGAAATTGCCTCCCGCCCCCTGCTGTATCGCCGGGCATCAGCAACAGCAGGAAGAGGAGCCGTTGTCGCCTCGGCTGGCCGCTTGGGAGCACTAATTAAAGGCAGTGGTTTTCATGTAGGCCAAACTTTATTCTTTGCATCAGTCTTCGATGAAAGTTTTCGATGCTTTATTGCTGCGGGATGTCCGAGCCCTCCACTTTCTGAGAATGTTTGGGGCTGTAATGGCAGTCACACAGGTCGCCTGGTAACACAGAACTGAGCAGAAGTATGTTGTGCACCATCATTGGCCCTTCCCTTTAAGTGAGGGAAGCAGCCTCCAATGCCGGTATCTTTGCACTCCACATTGTTCGGCGCTCTGCTGCTACCACCCCGCTCTCACACTTTAGCGCCCTAAGAGAAGTGGTTAGCGCTTGATTTAGTGCTCCACTTTCCTCTTGGAGCGCTAAAGCGCAACTCCCCAGGACCAGAAAATGATTAGCGCCTGGCGATACTTTTCCTAGATTTCAAAAGTTATCGCCCCAAATGGGACACTACAGAATTTCTAGGCCTATGTGTCTTATTTTAAACCACTGAAAGTTTCAGTATTTGTTCTGTTGTAAATACACCGAAGAAAGTATTTGATATTGCTAAGCATGTACTTGTAACAAAATATACATTTAAAACCTTTAACACATACAGTATACAACTCACTGATCTTTACAGGGTTCAGGGGAAATACAAGAATGATTTTTAAAAATTGCTCCGTTAAAAGAATATTCTGAACAAAACAAATTTCTGCTTTTCTATTATGAAACAATGGAAAATTATCTGAAAAGATGTCTCATGGAAACTACTTGTCATTATCAGATTGTTCTAGCTTCTACAAAGATTCTGCTCATATATTATATTGTAGTTAATCATGTTGACACGATGCTCAGTGGAAGCCATCTCTGAGTCAATAGTTGCTGCTTAGAGCTAGCCAGTATTATCCCAAGCAGTTCCACACATACATCATGTTAATATAAACAACATTAGTTATCTATTCGGTCTAGTTCAATTCTCACACATTCTTTCTAGTTTCTGCCAAAGACAAAATGCCTTTTTCATCTGTCATATGTTTATTTTCTAATCATAGCATCTTATAACACAGAAGGAGGCTAGTTGACCCACTGTGTCTGTGCTGGCTCTTTGAAAGAGCTATCCAATTAGTCCCACTCCCCTGCAAATATTTCCTTTTCAAGTATATATCCAATTCCCTTTTGAAAGTTACTATTGAATCTGCTTCCGCCACCCTTTCCAGATCATCCAGATCATAACAACTTGCTGTGTAAAAAAATTCTCCTCATCTCCCCTCTAGTTCTTTTGCCAATTATCTTAAATCTGTGTATTCTGGTTACTGGCCCACCTGCCAGTGGAAACAGTTTCTCCTTACTCATTCTATCAAAACCCCACATAATTTTGAATACCTCTATTAAATCTCCCCTTAACTTTCTCTGCTCTAAAGAGAACAATCCCAGCTTCTCTGGTCTCTCGATAGAACCCCTTATCCCTGGTATCATTCTGGTAAATCTCCTCTGCACTCTCTCCAAGGCCTTGACATCCTTCCTAAAGTATGGAGCAACATATAAAAATAAAGAAACTTATTCAAGTACTTTTACTAAAATCTTTTTCCAATAATGCAATTAAGTACTTTTTAACTAATTAAGTGGTAATGGAATTTGTACGAGCCACCTGAAATGTTTTTGAATACTGTTTATTATATGTATGAAAAGGGGAAAATAAATTAATAAAAGCTTTTTTGTAAACAAAAACTAAAGGCCATTGTTAATTTCTTACTGCCTTTCATTTAATTTTACAATTTTTCTTGACTAGTTCCCTGGAGAATTTACTGATTACTGAAAGCTACCCTGTGGTGCTCAAAAATGAGACCCAGATACTCTGCTGTTGTCTTCAGACTTATCATAGCTTTTTATTATAATTTATTATAATTACTACCACAAGTTTTCTTACTGAAGGCGCATTACTTATGAGCCATAACATGTATTAAGTTTAAAAGCAACCCTGAGGATATTGTGAGGCAAACCAGTTACTTGATACAAATATTATTGCATAGTAAAGTGCGCATGTGTGGATGCGCATGCATGCATGTGTTTATGTGCAATGAAACAGTAACTCACAGTTGCCTAGAAAAAAATGAATCATTACAATGCTGTATTTCCTTTATTTCAATCAGAATTACACATTTTTCTACATGTACTTTGCATGTTTTCTTTACCTATGAAATGTTATAATAGAAATTTTCCTTCAGGTATCTGCAACTTTAAAAGCAAAACTAACATCGTAACATAAAAATGTTTTGTGCAGAACAACATTAATCCAACTAGCATTGGTCAAGGTCAATGAATGTATCTTCAAGAGCAGTCACCTACCAACTGAATCACTAGCCTCACACACTTCACAATGCACAACTCCCCCCACCCCCCAATCACTCACCTACCAGCAATCTACACCAATCACGAGGCACGCCTTTGATTCCTAGCCTCACCTCACCCCCTTGGAACAGACGGAGCTGGCCATCCTTGGCATTGGCATGGCTAAGCCCATGGCCAGCGGCGCGGCTGAAAGGATACAAGGTGCTGGTGTCCTCATACGTTATCCTCCTTCTGGCACCTCATGCTTTCCTCCCCCCCTCTCAACACAACTCCACACTTGTGTCTTCCTCATTTCACACACCCAAGAAATGCAGCCTGCCCAGCCAGTGGGTGACCGAGAAGAGGGAGAGGAGAGTGAAGAAGAAAAGGATGAAGAAGAAGAAGAAACACCGTCACTCGATTTCACACTCCCAGCCACCAGCTCCTCAAGGTCGACCTGCAAGGCCACTTGCAGTGTCCCCCACTGAAAATCAGCAGCCTTCCACCAGCCATGCTGCAGCCACTGGTGTAGCACTGCTAAAAAATCCAGTCCAAAAGCTTAAATGCAAACTTATCTGAAAGATGTGTGTGTCTCTTTAAGAGGTGCTGACAGTGGGGTCGATTTTCAGTGTGCCGTGAGGCGGGCTGTTAGGCGTGCGGGGGGCAAAAATCCCAAATTCGGGGGTCCCGACACCATCCTGCCCAAAACCCGCCTCCACGTAAGTTTCAAAAGAAGTGGGCACCCGCCCCGCACTGGGACCCGCCGACCCGAGGCGGGAAGGGATTAGTGCCAATTAACTGCCTGTTAACAGGCAGTTAACAGGCAGTTTTTAGCCTAATCCCTATTTTGAAGGGTGTCGTGTGGGATTCCCGACGGCTCCAAACCACGCCAGGTTAGAGGAGGTGGGCCGTCAGGTTGAAGGACTTGGAGGAGCCGAGATGTCAGTGTTCAGGTGAGTGATGGGTGCATGAGTGCAAAGGTAAGTGTGTTTGGTGTGTCTAAAGTGTGTAAAGAAGTTTAAATTACCTGTACTTACCTTTACAGCCTTCCTTCCTCTAGGCTTCGGGAGTCCATCATTCAGCTGGCACTGAAAGCAGAATGGTTGCGATCTGTCAAAAGTGACAGCCTTCAGCTTTCAGTGCCGGCGAGATTTCTAACTGAGTCTGCGTAGAAGGACTCAGGTTAGAAGTAAGACTCAGTGTTTGACAGCTTCAAACAGCTGTGAAACACTGATATTTCATCTGTCAACACGTCTTGACAGATGAAATTTCAGTCTGTGACGTCACCTGTGCCGGGTGGCCCTTAATTTGCCTGCTGAGCCCGCTGGGTGGGCTCAACAAGGTTAATCAAGGGAAAATCACGTGGATTGGCCGCATCTCGATGGAGGCGGGACTAAAACCCAAAAGTTGTAGTCCCGCCTCCTTCCCAACTTCTGAATGAAAATCCAGCCCAGTGTCTCTGTGAGCCTGCTGAACGCTGTGTTTTTGTGGTGAGCTTAGGAACCAGTGCTGAGGTTGCAATTTGCTGAGGTGAAATTAAGTCGGCGTTGCACGCCAACTGACGTCACCTTTCCCTCATTTAAATCGGCAGGGCCATCAATCTTACCAGTAGTGCTGTCGGGCCTCAGAAAATGGAGGTCGCCACGGGACCCGCCACCAACTTGCGAAAGAGCAGCGGCCGCCCTCTTTACATTATTTTTTTTGCTGGTAACGGGTGGCGTAAAGCTCCAAAATTTTTAGCCCAAAATTTTTAAGAAACTTTTCAAAAGAATTTTTAAAAATTGTTTTTTTTAAGTTTGTCCATCTTTATTTCAGGTTTGCCTTTTCCCCATGTGAGAGCCCCAATCTTTGTTTTGCTCTCTTTAACACTTTTAAAAAAGTTAGAATTTTAAGAGCTTACTCACTTCGTTGTCTTTGAGAATTCTGCATTTTGATTGGCTGCTTAGACAACCTGTTGACATCACAGCAGTTCACACAAGGGGATCCCCATTATACTTCATTTATTTGATTTGAAGGTTGGAAAACCCGAAGTTCTCGACACAGGGATTGCAAGATCCTTGTGCGGAGCATACTTCGGGGCCAGCAGCGAATGCCTTCGCTTTGTTGCTGACCGCAAATTCCGGGCCAATGTGTCTGTCAAGCTTAAATTTATTACCCCAATTTTACATGGCCATAAGTGCCCTCATGTGTTGCATTTATCTCGCATGCAAGAAATGTTACTATTTGAACATACAGTTAAAAGAACACATATGTCGCAGACTAGTGTTTGATTTTCTGCTTTGCACGCTCCCTTCCCCAACGTTCTGGTCTGAAGATCTATGTATGGTGCAGAAAGTCCTTCTAGTCATCTCTGGAACATAACTGACAGCTCTGGCAGCTGTTGACTGACAATGACTTTGTAACTTGGAGTTATTGTACAAAGGCTCAAATAAAGCTAAGAAAAACCTTGAGAGCATCAGTGAAATATGAATAGTAAAGTCTTAACATGTGGGTGAACTAAAACTATTCACCTGGAAAAATTATGTTAACATCATTAGAGTCTGCTTAAAGAGTAAAATAATGATATTAGTTGGTACATTGCAGATTTCAGGGATTTGATATTTTGGCTTCTTCACTTCAACCAGCACATATTTTAGTGTTTAAGCCAAGGACAGAAATGCTGGGGGTGGGGGGGCTAAGAGGTGAATATCTAGGGCTAGATTTTTTGCCTGTTCATAGTCAGTGGGTGAAAAATCTAGTCTTAAAGTCTAAGGTGAAAATCCATGACAAAGTTCGCAATGAAGGTAGTTTAGGCACCACATCAGTAGGAAAGCTCAAGGTATTTCTAAGGAAAAAAAGGTATTTCCTGAATAATCCTTCCCTACTCTGTTATACTGATAAGGTTGCTCTTGAGTCCCCCCAAGCTAAGGTACCAGAATTTTTGGAATGAGAAATGAACCTTCTTTCCAATCAAGCTCTCTTTGAATATATATATTATGGGCTAGAAATTCGTGGCCTTAGCACCACTCTGTAGTGCCATTAAATGTCGCTAAAATGGCGGCTGACACTCTTTCGCCAGCTGCTAGCAGTTCCCGCGGCAGCTGCCATTTCTGTCCCTACCTTTGCAGTGCCGGTAACTGGCAGCGCCATCCCCAACAAAATGACGGTGTTGTGCCGTGAATCGGCATGCAACACCGACTTTACGTCACAAGCGCGAACTTCAACCCGAGCGCTGAATTCAGCGCTGGGTCCTAAGCACGCCAGGTTAACCTGGGACACACACATCCTTGAGGTAAGTTTGGATTTAAGGTTTTGGACTTTTTGGGGGATTTTATTGAAGTGGTGGCTTGCTGCAATAGATGTGAAAAGTTTTAAGTGTGGTGGGAATGTGCTGGATGCTCGCAAGGGCTCGGATGGTAAATGAATGCCTTTGAGAAGACAGAACATGCTGTGAATACTCAGCAGGTCACGCAACACCTGTGGAGAGAAAAACAGAGTTCCCATCTCAGGTCGAGGTGCTGCCTGACCAAATGAGTATTTCCAGCATTTTATGCTGTCATTTCACATTTACAGCATCCACTTGCAAAGGGAAGAGGAAGACATGGAAGAGGAGGAAGCAGAAGAGGAGGAATCAGAAGGAAGGATGCATCCCAGACAGTCCCTTTGTTGTTGGGATATCCGGGATGGAATCATCCGCCTCCGGTCCCAGTGACCACAACCCCAATTTCCCTTTCAACATGAGTCCCACACCTTACCTTCCTGTTACTGACCATCACAACTTCCTCTTGGCCATGATGCTGAAATAAAAGCCACCACAAAGCAAACTTTCCAATCCACCTATATACGTCTATAGGGCTCAGCCATGCCCCTGCCAAGAATGGCCTGTACCGTGTCTTCCAAGGGGATGAGGTGAGGCTAGGAATGGGAGATGTGCCTCGTGATTGGTGCATATTGTTGGTAGGTGAGTGATTGGGGGTGGGGGTCGTGCATTGAGTGGTGTGTGAGGCTAGTGGTGCAATTGGTAGGAGACGGTTTTTGAAGATGCATTCACTGACCTTGACCACTGGTCTGAGGTCATGAAGCTTCTTTGGGCACTGGAGCCAGGTGGTGGGGGCGACACTGCTGGCAGTGATGGCGTTGGTGATGTACTTCCACATCCTTCTTCCTGGAGGGCCTCCTGGCCCCTGTGGGTAGAGGGCCTCTCTTGCAGTGTTGACACCCTGCACAAAGCTGGAGAGCAGCGTGCGAGACCCTGGGTGTCCCTCCTCTGGCTTGCTGTACCAGTTGTGTTAGTGCTGAGGCATTTTTCCCATTTTTTGAGGTTAGGACGGGAATTCAGCTTCAAGAGCTGAATATTCACATTTGGGACTTCCTTTTAATGTTAAATATATTTTTTTAAAGCAAAAAGGGCTGAAAACTGCATTGTCTCACTTCATTTTAATTTGTATTGATTCTGTGTGCATGGCCCCTTTAATTCTCAGACCTCTTCATTGCCCACAATTCCTTGCGAGCTCCACAGCCTCGATTCCAGAGACTGCGGGAAGCTGCAACGCCGCTCCTGGACAGGAATTTCATCTTGGATGCCTCCAGTAACACTACCAGGATGGCATTGCATGGAAGGTAAATGCTGCGCCAACAATCTCCTGCCCACCACCGCCCCCCCCCCCAGACAAATTTTGCCCCATCAGTGTTGCAGCCATTTTCAGTGGTCATTAACTCCAGTTGCTGGTGATACCAGAAACTTTACTGGCGAACATGAGTTTCTCCCCCTTAATTTTGTATGAGAAAGTGCTTAAGGCACAATGGGGGAAAGCTTTGGTTGCTTTGCGCCTCCCGTTAGCACCCTAAGAGGGCACTAATGGGGCGCAAAGCAACTAGCGCCCGGGCGTGGCGATGTTTGCGCCACTCGCAAAATTGACCAGACATTTTGCGGTGGCGCTAAACACTACTGCCACAATCTCCTGCGCCCACATTGTGACGTCAGTCGAGCGTGCAACGCCCCAGTTGCGCCCCGAACCAGATACTGAGTGGCGCCCCCTGCCTTACCGCCTGCCGCTAGCAATGACAGGTTGAAGGGAGCGTTTTGCAGTCGGGAAGGGACTGGGGGAGCACTATCTAAAGGCGACCGCTTCCTGCCTTTTTTTGTCAGCGACATTTTTGCACCACGCATTCTGAGAGAGATAGAGAGAGAGAGACTTCTGGAGAGATTCAATGCTGTGTGAAGGAGTTTTGGGTACTGAGCAGCACTTTGCAGGTTCATTTTGATTTGACCTTCCTTGCATCAATTTAGAAGAGACTATGGGGGCTGTACTCTGAGCTCTTTCCCTGGGCTTCTCCATTGTACTTTCCAGCAGTTTTGATGTACAGGTCTCTCCAGGCCGAGATTCAAGGCTGCAATGAGCAGGGTGTGGATGGAGAGCAAGATCGACCCTCCCCTTTAAGAACTGGCCAGCGCCAGTGCGTCTGTGTTCCATTGCTGACTGACATCACATGAGCTTCGCCAGCACTCTGTGGTAGTGCCTCGCTCCTCGGTGTTAGCGCCTTAAGAGAGGTGTGTAGCGCCTGATTTAGCGCAGCAATCACCTCCAGGGGCGATAGCAGCCAAGTTTGCAGTCGGAGGCGATAATTAGCGCCAGGCGCTAAACTTTGCGCCTGGCCGATAATTGCTCCCCAAATGGGGCGATACCGAATTTCTCCCCCAATCTTTTTAATTTTTTGTTTCTTGCTTCCTGAAGATGGTGTGGTTCTCTAGACAGCAGGTGCTCTGGTATATTACCCAAGTGTCCATCAATTATGTGTGAACTTTAACAGTGAGTGTCAGCAGGCAATTTAACTGTGGACGAGATTGCAGCTGATCTCATTCCTGTCCTTACCTGATGACCATACATGCATATTTCTACCAGGGTCAATGGATAATGGTTAAGAACAGGAACTATGGATGATCACTTTAGCTGAGATCTGCTAACTTAGCGCAGACAGTGATTGGTTTTGGATCTTCCTGCTCTGTGTGACTCTGCTACTCAATGGCTTAAACAGTTGAGGCACCAGGAAATACACATTCCTTATCAATAGTTTCAAAGTGCTTACAAGGTGGGCAAAGACCTTTAGTGGAAGAAATGGGGGTGGGACCTGTTTATGCCAGGTCACTGCCCTGTTGGAAATTATGCCAAGATTTCACGCGGGGATGAGGCTGGCAGTTGTTGTATCTGCCCCCTTGCAACCTGATGTCATTAATGTTGGAAGGACTAGTGGGATGGCGTCACCCACTAGAATACCCATAAGTACCCCCTTCCGTGTTCGTAGCATATGTGTCTTCTTGCAAGAAACAGGCAGCAGTGGGGACATTTTGTATTCTGACCTACCTTCTACCATTCCATAGCATGTATGTCATAACAAAGTGCATCATCCGGCCATCTGTTTTAGTATTTGTATGTATTTGTCATTTGTCATTTGCCGGAGCAAGGACTTTGGCGCCATAGATAGAGACACTATTACAAGGAATCAATTTTATGAGATAATTAAATCAAGGTGCAGTTGGTCAGAAATCTTTTTAGTCCATTGGAACCATGACCTGGAACACTCAAAAACTGTGCATTTGGCCCAATGAAATCGGGCTGCCGGTAACAGGGTCAATTTGAAGTTTGTTCCAAAGTTTCCAGCTGGACTTCCCAGCTTTGCATACATTGTTTGACCTCCTCATCGAATAACATATTGCCTATCTCTTTTGCTCTCAGTTTAGTACATGGATCACTACAGCAATGGTGAATAGTTAACTTTATCTTTTAATCATATGACATTATATATTTATTTTGTAGATTCATAATGGTGGATACTATAAGGTAGAAAATGAGAAATGCAAGAAATAGTGAATCTCAAACATTACTACGTATGGAATAAAGCATCCTGACCTATTTTATTACTTCTGTTCAGATAAAGGTGTCATCAACAAAGAAACAGTAATCTTTCTGGAGAAAAGTATCACTAAGGGAAATTTTCCCGACAGTGCGATCTAAATTCAGTTTGTAAACAACATATCATTGGTTATTTTAAGAGCTTGTTCTGTGATTGCCTGACAATTTGTATTGTTATCCTCAGGTGGGTGCTGAAATGTCTGTGTGATTGACATTACAAGACAATCAGGATGAGCACAATATTCTTATGTTCTTATGTTCTTGCTTCGGTCCTTCCAGAAATAGTGGTCAGAGTCTTCTGCCTTATTAAAGAGGCAATCCTTGGTTGTGAAACAAATATTTCTAATGGACTATAACGATTTCTGACCAACTGCTATGCTCCAGGCACCTTGATTTAATTATCTCATAAAATTGACTCCTTGTAATAGTGTCTCTATCTATGGCGCCAAAGTCCTTGCTCTAGCAAATGACAAATGACAAATGACAAATACATACAAATACTAAAACAGATGACCGGATGATGCACTTCGTTGTGAAATATATGCTATGGGATGGTAGGCGGCGGGTCGGAATCCAAAATGTCCCCACTTGATCTAATCTGAGACAGACTATTGAATGAGGGGGACAGGTGAGACACTTTTGAATATTGAGGGAGAAAAAAGCACAGTGAATCAACCCAGGCAGCTCTCACAGAGCTTTGATAGGTTTTTCATAAAGATGAATTGAGAGGTTTGTCATGTTATGGTGTGTGGTGAGGGATAATTAGAAAATGAATTAAATGTGGCAGGAAATAAATGCAGCATCTAGTTATTGGATTATTTTATTTAAGTTTACAATGATCACAATTTTCTATGCACTGGAAGTACCAGCACTGTTTCATAACATTTCCTACTGTATAATCACATCCTTGAATAATTTAAGGATCAAGGTTTTTTCCTGGTGTCCTCCAGCCATTCTGCCTCTGCCATAGTCTATGAATAAAGCACAAGATGTGGGAATGTTTCATGTTTTGTTTTTTCTTGCACTGAAGTTGCTAAAACTTATGGAAATGAATGAAAGTTAGTAAAATGTATTGAATATGTCACATACTGAATGTTGTACTAACTGGATTGCGCATAGAGAATGGGCATGATGTATACACAGTTAATAGAAATATCATGTGATTATTTGATTTCAAATTGAAGCCTGTAGATTTTTTCATGGAGCATATCAATGAACTTGGTTAAAAAATTATAATTGACATCTACTGTATGTTTTTATTTTGGTGATGAATAGGTAATACATAGAGGGGCGTTTGATTGCTGTCATCATTGCATGAATGATTGCACATTTTGGCTCTAAGAAAATATCTTTGTCATTTATATGTCTGATAAAACAAAAAAATGTTGAACTTAAAAAAGTAGCCTTGACCTCCATTCCAACTGTGAGATCCTGGTAATTACATGATCAAGACCTAATGGTGCAAAACAGAGATCAGCACCAATTGCAATCAAAATGCTTGCTTCAAGATTTCAATCTCTAGGACAAACATGGAAGAAAACATCTTCGATGGATTGCATTTCAAAATGTAATTTTTGTTGAGCAACCCATTTTAATTGTAAATTTAAAACCATTAAATTATGTTTTGCTATAATAGCAGAAACTCAAACAAATTGATGCAATTGTACTCCAGGACCAAGCCTATAAGGCTCCAAGGCTATTAACTATGAGCCAGGAAACTCACTATGACATTAAACATATACTAATAGCAATATGGTCAGAAATGCATTTAATAGACTGCAGATAAAACCAAGTCTTAGGAGAATGGAGAAGCAAGGTAAAGGCCTAACCAGGACCAGCAGAAACATAGAAACATAGAAGTCAGGAGCAGGAGTAGGCCATTCGGCCCCTCGAGCCTGTTCCGCCATTTAATGAGATCATAGCTGATCATCCAAATTCAGTACCCTGTCCCTGCTATGGGAATAGTTTACAGAGTAATAAACCACCAAAGGTTGCAAATATATCAGGAGTGTTTTCATTTTTGGGATTAAAACAGTTAATCTAAATAATTTTTTGAAATGAAACTGCCCTTTATTAAAATATTAGTTTGTATTGTAATTGTTCAAAGTTTGAAAAAAAACACTCATTACTATTTGGATGTTATGGTAATACAGACATCTGTTCAGTGATAGGGTCCACTGCCATGTAGACAAGCCATTATTTTTTCTCATCACTGTAAAATAAACCAGTGTATATTTTGCTATCAATATGAGCAGTTAGTTGGCACAAAGCTGATGATTAGTTGGCATTGAGCTTGATACTTGCTCTGATGCATCATTGTTGTTAATAACAGTGCCTAAATTGTGATCAATCTGTGTATTGTCTCCAGCATAAATGTGACAAGTGAAAAGATTTGGTGAAAATTCTAGTGAAATTATTTATTTATTCCTCACCCATTTATCTTAGCAATGCTATTTGCTAACACACTTTGTCCTAAAGGTAGTACAATAAGTTGGAAACATCCTGCCATCCCTACTATTCTGTGATTGTCCAACTGATAGCACTGTTCAAGTGCATCAAGCTGGTCTGTATCAGTTTTCCTCCCACTGAAATGTAACACCCCACCTTCACATATTGCTCTATATATCTGTTTTGTTGAGAACTAACAAACTTACCCAGATGAGACCCATCAGAGATAGGGAGTTGAACTTATGACCTCTAACTGCGAATCAACCTCTCTCCTAGCTCTACTGAACCACTTTGCTCTACTGCATTTGCAACAATTGCAGGTGGGTTTCAATCGACATTAACTAGGTTTCCATCAAACTCTACTGGTGCTGTATTGAACAAGATGGGGCTTGGGAGATCAGGGTAGTGGGAAAAGTACAAAAAGAGAAAGCAAAGTGCAAAAAGTTTTTTAAAAAACACCAAATAGCTAGCAATAGTAGAAAAGAGGAAAGTGATTTAAAAAATGGGAAAAGATGAAGTAAAGATACAAGACAAAGGAGAATTAATAGAAACAAAAGAAGAATAAGTGAGGAAAAAAGTTTGAAAAAATGCCAGAAGGGAAAAAATTTAAATGAAGAAATCATGGGGAGAATTTTGCCTGTGGTTGTGACTCTGTACTTTTGGTTACCATTAAAATGAGATAGCCTTTGTGTGGTATTAAACGCAGGAAAAGAAGCAATTATTATTTATGATTAAGTTATTGTTTGATCATTCGTTTTATGTGCATGATCCAAAAATGACTGCTGTTATGGCTATTCAGTCATTCAGCACTAAATTGGTACTGATTTAAATATGTGAATTTGTTTACCATTTGGATAAACAGCAACTTGTTTTCCAACATATGATAGCTTTCAGTAAAGTCCATGGTAATTACAAAGCAGGAAAAGGATATAGATAATATAAAGTATGGTCTTTATTAGAAGTGTTCTCTAGATAATGTTTTCTTTGCAAATCCTAACCCTTACTGAAGAGGAGCCAAGATCCCAAAATCCTCAGACGTAAGAAACATGCAAGTAGATATAAGTCAGTAAAAAGGAACCAGAATTGTTAGAAATTTTATAAATTACATATGTACAAACTTAGAAAATGATATTAGAAAATCCATTACCAGTTGACTATTCCATTGTGATCTGTCTCGAGTTCTTTGTGGTGGCCAGAACATGATCTGTAAGACATAAAACATAAAAAACAACCCTGTCTGAGGTTTCCCGGAAGCTTAACCCAGAAGCTTTTTGATAAAGCTGACTTATATCTTCACAAATCACTCTAATTAATGTTGGTAGACAAGCAGTCTGACTGTGACCTGCAGCTATTGAGACCCTCTGCCAAGAAATGGGCTCTGTTCCAAATAGTCCATACTGGTGCATTGCATATATTGGTAATTAGCATTGCATGCACATTGATCTGCCAGACTACTCATATTACAGAATCACGTTTAGTGCTTGCAATAGTCTTTGGAGTTTTAAAATCATACGACTGTGATGAATTACAGAATAATGAAACCACACACAGATTTATATGTTTTTATGAATTTTGCATTACTATAATAAAAAGTGGCATCTTTAGCAATAATTTTGGATACCGCCTGCTTGCTTGTCACTAACACTAGTGCTACATTAAGGCTTCTTGGAATCAGACAAAGGATTCTTGCAAAATTTTAAATTTAAATATTTTTTTCAAAACTTGTCTTTCCAACTGCTGCAAAAATAAATCAAATACAACGTATTTCAACTGTGTGGGGAAATGTTTTGTTTACTGCCTGCCTGTTACAGAATCCGCCTGATTTTCATCCCATTGAAATTAATGGAATAAAAATCAGGCTTGATCTATAAAGGGCATGCAATCCACTCCGACAGAGGCAGTGAAGGTAAAAATGTACCTGAAGGTATTTTCAGAGAAATAAAAAGAGTGTAGTTTGTAAGTTTGTATAGAGATCTAAAATGTGTCAAAAATGTCAGAGCTTCTGCTTGTTTGAAGTTCCTCTGACCAAAGCTTTCTTCAACATTCTTCAGATGGTGTCACTTTTGTTTCTCATACACAGTACTTTGGCAGTTACTTAAAATAACAGCTGTTGAATTAAATTGGAGTTTTAGATCATTAGTGAATTTACTGCTGCAGCACATAACAGATACCGTTTTCTTTTCATAGAAATTACAACACGGAATCAGGTTATTTGGCCCAACCAGTCCATGTCACCCTCCTTGTGAGAAAAGGGTTCTAATCACATTTACCCACCCTGTTCCCATATCCCTTCAACCCCTTTTCCTTCATCCACCTATCCAATCTAATCTTGAATGTTGACATAACTTCTGCCTCAATCACTAACCCTGGAAGTGAATTCCACAGCCTCACAACACCCTGTGTGAAGAAGTTTCTCCTGCTCTCTGTTCTAAATCTCTTATATTTAATCTGATATCTATGGCCCCTCGTCCATGAACCCTCATTTTTTTAAAATTTGTTTATGGGTTATGGGCGTCACTGGCAAGGCCAGCATTTATTGCCCATCCCTAATTGCCCTTGCGAAGGTGGTGGTGAGCTACCTTCTTCAACTGCTGCAGTCTGTGTGGTGAAGCTACTCCCACAGTGCTGTTAGGTAGGGAGTTCCAGGATTTTGACCCAGCGACGATGAATGATCGGCGATATACTTCTAAGTCAGGATGGTGTGTGACTTGGAGGGGAACTTGGAGGTGGTGGTGTTCCCATGCACCTGCTGCCCTTGTCCTTCTAGGTGGAAGATCTCGCGGGTTTGGGAGGTGCTGCCGAAGAAGCCTTGGCAAGTTGCTGCAGTGCATCTTGTAGATGGTACACACTGCAGCCACGGTGCGCCGGTGGTGGAGGGAGTGAATGTTTAAGGTGGTGGATGGGGTGCCAATCAAGTGGGCTGCTTTGTCCTGGATGGTATCGAATTTCTTGAGTGTTGTTAGAGCTGCACTCATCCAGGCAAGTGGAGAGTTTTCCATCACAATCCTTACTTGTGCCTTGTAGATGGTGGAAAGGCTTTGGGGAGTCAGGAGGTGAGACACTCGCCACTGAATACCTAGCATCTGACCTGCTCTTGTTGCCACAGTATTTATGTGGCTGGTCCAGTTAAGTTTCTTCTCAATGGTGACCCACAGGATGTTGATGATGGGGGAATTCGGCGATGGTAATACCATTGAATGTCAAGGGGAGGTGGTTAGACTCTCACTTGTTGGAGTTAGTCATTGCCTGGCACTTGTCTGGCGCGAATGTTACCTGCCACTTATCAGCCCAAGCCTGAATGTCATCCAGGTCTTGTTGCATGCGCGCATGGACTGCTTCATTATCTGAGGAGTTGTGAATGGCGCTGAACACTGTGCCGTCATCAGCGAACATCCCCAATTCTGACCTTATGTTGGAGGGAAGGTCATTGATGAAGCAGCTGAAGATGGTTGGGCCTAGAACACTGCCCTGAGGAACTCCTGCAGCGATGTCTTGGGGCTGTGATGATTGACCTTCAACCACCACAATCATCTTCCTTTGTGCTAGGTATGACTCCAGCCAGTAGAGCATTTCCCCCCCCGAATCCCATTGACCTCAGTTTTACTAGGGCTCCTTGATGCCACACTCGATCAAATGCTGCCTTGATGTCAAGGGCAGTCACTCTCACCTCAGCTCTGGAATTCAGCTCCTTGGTCCATTTGGACCAAGGCTGCAATGAGGTTGAGAGCCAAGTGGTCTTGGCGGAACCCAAACAGGGCATCAGTGAACAGGTAATCGGTGAGTAAGTGCCGCTTGATAGCACTGTCGATGATATCTTCCATCACTTGGCTGATGATTAAGAGTAGACTGATGGGGTGGTAATTGGCCGGGTTGGATTTGTCCTGCTTTTTGTGGACAGGACATAGCTGGACAGTTTTGCACATTCTCGGATAGATGCCAGTGTTGTAGCTGTACTGGAACAGCTTGGCTAGAGGCGCGGCTAGTTCTGGAACACAAGTCTTCAGCACGATAACCGGGATGTTGTCAGGGTCCATAGCCTTTGCTGTATCCAGTGCGCTCAGCCATTTCTTGATATCACGTGGAGTGAATCGAATTGGCTGAAGACTGGCTTCTGTGATGGTGGGGACCTCAGGAGGAGGCCGACATGAATCATCCACTCGGCACTTCTGGCTGAAGATGGTTGCAAACGCTTCAGCCTTGTCTTTTGCACTCATGTGCTGGGCTCTGTTGTGTATTTTGAATGTTACATTTGAATTGTCCCACATAGCTTACCATAGTTGTGATGTGCAATGCACTATGGGAAATAGAGTGCATTAAGTGAGAGATTCTTCTGGAAGTAAAGATGGCTGTTAACTGAACTCTGTCTCCTGCGTACACTTTTAATTGTTATACAAGCAAGGTTATTAACCTCTTGAGATATGACAGGCTCCACCATCATTGAGGATATTCATGGAGCCTCTTCCTCCCGTTAGTTGTTTAATGGTCGACCACCATTCACGACTGGATGTGGCAGGACTGCAGAGCTTTGATCTGATCCGTTGATTGTGGGATCGCTTTGCCCTGTCTATAGCATGCTGCTTCCGCTTTTTAGCCTGCATGTAGTCCTGTGTTGCAGCTTCCCCAGGTTGGCACCTCATTTTTAGGTACGCCTGTTGCTGCTCCTGGCATGCTCTTCTACACTCCTTATTGAACCAGAGTTGGTCCCCTGGCTTGATGTTAATGGTAGAGCAAGGGATATGCCGGGCCATGAGGTTACAGATTGTGGTGGAAAACAATTCTGCTGCTGCTGGTCCAGTTTTGAGCTGCTGGATTTTGTTCTGAATCTATCCCATTTAGCATGGTGGTAGTGCCACACAACACGATGGAGGGTGTCGACAGGACTTCATCTCCACAATGACTGTGCGGTGGTCGCTGCTACCAACACGGTAATGGACTGATGCATCTGCGACAGGTGAGGACGAGGTCAAGTAGATTTTTCCCCTTGTGTTGGTTCTTTCACCACCTGTTGCAGGCCCAGACTGCCAGTTACGTCCTTCAGGGGTCATCCAGCAGTGGTGCTACCGAGCCACTCTTGGTGATGGGCATTGAAGTCCTCCACTCAGGGTACATTCTGTGCCCTTGCTACTCTCAGTGCTTCTTCCAAGTGGTGTTTGTTGTGTTGGTACCTTTCTACCTAGACACAATTTAGGAATCAGAACTCAGAGATTCAAACATGAAGTGCATTATTCAGGAAGGAAAGGAAGTTCTGGAAAGTTCCGAACAAAGAGAGCTAAACTTAACCAAGAGAACACCCAACCATTTATCTGCTGTGACAGCGCCACCACAGGTGGGAGGAGAACACACAATACATAACATATTCCTCCCCTCTTAAATGAAAGGTCCACATTATTCCTCAACAGGTAAGTTACTTTCAATGCACTCACTAACCAAGGGTAGAGGTAGACTGCCTCAAACCCTGACTTTACCCTGGGGTTTATTCTGCCCCAGTCTTGTGGGTAAGTCACTAAGCCTACAGATCCAAGCGTCTTGGAAGCCACCGCTCCCTGACAGGATACCGGCGGTCTTCGCTGGCTTCCACAGCAGTAGGCATTGAAACAGGCCTGGATGGAGAAGGTGCCTGTGTCAGTCGAAAGTCAGGAGTTTGCAAAGGTGGAACAGTCTCTATGACTTCCTGTGTTGGAGAAGAGCACTGTGGCAAAGGATGCTGGTTTGCGGTATCATCCGTAAACAGTTCAGGCCAACCAGCCGTTGGAGCCTTTGTGGCTGTCTCTGCTCCTAGCAACAGTTGATCTGTGTGTCTTCTCCAGACGACGTCCTCGGCAGTCTCAACCGTGTAAGACACAGGGCCTGTCTGCGCGATCACCGTAGCAGGAACCCATTTCGGTCCAGTGTTGTAGTTTTGAGCTAGGACGTGCTCTCCAGGGTGAAACCATCTCTCCTTGGCTCTTTTCTCTCTCTTTTCAACTTGAGCTTGTTGTTGACAATGGACAACCTGTTCTGCCCTTGGAGGTTTGAGTAAGCCAAAACTTGTCCGCAACTGCCTCTTCATCATGAGCGAAGTGGGGGAAGTTTTGGTTGTGGCATGCGGCTCGTTCCTGTAGGACAACAGGAAGCTGTTCAGACATTGGTGGAGGGAGCCTTGACCTTGCAATGACTTCAAGGCGTGCTTCAAAGTTTGCACGAACCTTTCTGCCAGGCCGTTAGTAGAGGGATGATAGGGCGCAGACCTGATGTGTTGGACACCATTCACATGCAGGAAGGTTGCAAACTCCTGTGATACAAATTGTGGACCGTTGTCACTTACGAGTTGTTCTGGTGAGCCATAACGGCTGAACATCTCACCAAGTTTCTCAATTGTTTTCTCTGCCGTGGTAGACCTCATCATAGCGACTTCCAGCCACTTGCTATGAGCGTCCACAACCACCATAAACATCTTCTCTTCGAAAGGACCGGCGAAGTCCACATGTACTTGCTGCCACACATCTGCAGGTCAATCCCAGGAGTGTAGGGTTGCCAGCTGTGGAACATTCCGGACCCTTTGACATGGGGAACATGTTTTGGCTTTCTCCTCAATATTTCCATCAAGACCTGGCCACCAGAAGTAGCTTCTTGCCATTTCCTTCATCCGAACCATCCCACTGTGGCCTGTATGAAGTTGTTGCAGTATAGGTTCCCTCAGAGGTGGCGGAATGATGACACGGCGTCCCCAAAGAAGGCAACCTGCCTGGACGGAGAGCTCATTTCTTTTTGAAACGTAAGGTTTCAAACTAGGAGAATCTCCTATAGCTCTCCCTCGAATGACATTGTCCATTACCTCAGACAGGACTGGATCGTTGCGGGTGTACCTTCGCACCTGAACTGCCATGACAGGTGCTCCCTCCACTTGTCTAAAGTAGAAGATGTCTATCTGATGAGGCTCTGGGGGAGTAACAGGCAAGGGTAGCCTCGAGAGACCGTCTGCGTTGCCATGCAAGTCTGATTTGTGATATTTGATGTCGTATGTGTGTCCTGACAACAGTAAAGCCCACCTTTGCATCCTGCTTGCAGCAAGAGAAGGAATTCCGGTTTGGGGCCCGAAGATTGAAGTCAATGGATGGTGGTCCGTCAGGAGTGTGAACCTTCTCCCAAACAGGTACTGATGTAATTTTCAAATTCCAAAAACGATTCCCAAGGCCTCGTGCTCAATCTGTGCATAGTTACTCTCGGCCTTGTTCAAGGTGCGTGATGCGAAGGCGATAGGTTTCTCTTCACCAGAAGGCATGATGTGGGATATGACTGCTCCCACACCATATGGTGACGCATCACATGCTAGCTGCCCGGGTAGCTTTGGGTCGAACTGTGTCAGGATCTCCGATTTCAGCAATGCTTTCTTTGCTTGGGCGAAAGCTTTGTTGCACAGTTCAGTCCATTTCCATGTTTTGCCTTGACATAGCAACTGATGTAACGGCTTCAGCAATGTTGCTAAGTCTGGAATAAACTTCCCATAGTAGTTAAGTAGCCCCAGAAATGAACATAACTGGCTCACATTCTGGGGTGCTGGGGCCTCCACGATCGCCTTGACCTTTGATGGCGCCTTATGCAGGCCAGTAGCATCAATCACATGCCCCAGGTACTCAACTGAAGACTGAAAGAATTCACATTTGTCCTTACGAACTCTGAGTCCATAATCTTTCAGTCGTTGTAGTGTCGCATCCAAGTTCAGAAGATGATCCTCCTCATTTGTCCCAGTGACAAGGATGTCGTCCAGGTAGCACTGGACTCCTGGCAGTCCACTCAAAATCTGATCCATTGCCCTTTGGAATAGAGCAGGGGCCGACGTAATTCCAAATGGAAGGCGGCAGTACCTGTATAGCCCCTTGTGTGTCACAATTGTCAGCAGCTCCTTTGATTTGTCATCGACATGCATTTGTAGATAAGCCTGGCATAAGTCTATTTTGCTGAACTTTTGCCCTCCGGCCAGGCCCGTAAAAAGATCATCAATGAGGGGAAGAGGGTACTGTTCCGCAGACAGCACCGGGTTAATAGTCACTTTAAAATCCCCGCAGATTCGAACAGATCCATCCTTTTTCAGGACAGGAACAATGGGTGTGGCCCATTTGCTCACGCTCACAGGCTCCAGGACTCCATTCTCGACTAAGGCCTCCAAGTTAGCCTCAACTTTTGGCCTAATTGCATAGGGTACAGGTCGGGCTTTGTGAAACTTCGGCTTGCTGTCAGGTTAAATGTCCAGTGTCACGCTGATCTTTTTCATGCTCCCAAGTTCCCCATTGAAGAGTTCTGCATGTTTGTTTAACACTGCAGTCAGACCTGACTCCCCTTTTGACATCATGTGGACTGCAGGCCAGTCCAGCGTGATTTTCTCCAGCCACGCACGTCCCAGTAGCGATGGGTAATTTCCCTTTACCACATATAGTGGCAGTTTCACAGTCTGTCCGTTCAATTTAACTGTCACCTCAATGGCACCTCTCATGACCACAGGTTTGCCGGTATACGTCTTTAGCACAATGTTTGTTGGCTGAAGGGTAAGATGCTTTAGCATTTTGTTGTAGGCAGTGTCTGAAACAAGGGACACAACCATGCCTGTGTCCACCTCCATCCGCACTGATTGTCCCTCCACCAGTGGTGATACCCAGTAGCCATTTGAACCACCTGCAACCGTCAGTATGTGCACCTCTTCCTCCTCAGAGGTGTCGCTCCCCTCTGTTTTGCTTGTTCCATCATACTGCACTGAATGAACACTCCTTTTCCTCTCTTGTACAAATACAGACATTTTGCTTTCATGCTTCCCAGCTCTGTCGTTCTTTTTTTACCTCTACAGGCGCGTTCAATGTGGCCCTTTTTGCCACAATTTCAGCATTCCAGCTCCGTACACCAGCAGTCATTAGCATGATGGCCCGTTTTCCCACAACGGTAACATGTGCTGTTCCGTGCACCTTTAGGCTCAGGTGACACCTTGTGAACTCTCCCTGTTGAACTCAACTGGTGAGCCTCCTTTTCCACCATCTCCATGGAGACACTAACTTCAATGGCCTTTTCAAGAGTAAGGTTGTCCTCAGTAAGAAGGCGCTTCTGTGTGGCTGAATTTTGCAGACCACACACGAGTCTGTCTCTAATGGTGTCCTTCAGCACCTCCTTGAACTCGCAGTGTTCTGACAACCTTTTTAAAGCAGCAATAAACATCGTCACTGATTCCCCCTCCTCTTGATTCCGTTTGTGAAATCTAAATCTCTCAGCAATAACCAGAGGTTTTGGTGAAAAATGTGCTCCAAGAATTTCCACTAGTTGCTTATATGTTTTAGTTCCTGGCTTATCTGGCTACATGAGGCTGCAAAGTAAATTGAATGTCTTCGGCCCCATTTCACTCAAAAAGGTAGGCACGACCTTTTCGTTTGCCACCGCATTCGCCAATACAAAATAGTCAAAACATTCTGTATATGCGCTCCATTGCTCCACATTTTCATCAAAATCACCGATGTTTCCTAATATAGTAGCCATCTCACGTTTCAAATTAAAATTTCTGTTTACTCACTGCCGTAACGTTAATGCGATGCTGCAATCTCTGTTCTGAGTGTTTTGTAGTCGAAAACAAGAAAGTTCCCACAACGCAGATTCATCCGATCCTCGTCGCCACTTGTTGTGCCGGTACCTTTCTACCTAGACACAATTTAGGACTCAGAACTCAGAGATTCAAACATGAAGTGCTTTATTCAGGAAGGAAAGGAAGTTCTGGAAAGTTCCAAACAAAGAGAGCTAAACTTAACCAAGAGAACACCCAACCATTTATCTGTGGTGACAGCGCCACCACAGGTGGGAGGAGAACACACAATACATAACAGTGTTCAACGTGGATGAGTACTGATTCATCAACTTAGGGTGGTAATCAGCAGGAGGGTTCCTTGCCCATGCTTGACCTGAAGCCATGAGACTTCATGGGGTCTGGAGTCAATGTTGAGCACTCCCAGCACCACTCCTTCCCCGACGGGACAGGACATACCCACGAATGGTGATGGAGGTGTTTGGGATATTGGCTGAAAGGTATGATTCTGTGAGTATGACTATATCAAGCTGTTGCTTGACTAGTCTGTGGGACAGCTCTTCCAATTTTGGCACAAGTCCCCAGATGTTGGTGAGGAGGACCTTGCAGGGTCAATTGAGCTGGGTATGCCCTTTCCGGGTGGTCTGTCCAGTTTCATTCTTATTATTGTGTTTCATAGCGGTTTTCTACAACTGAGTGGCTTGCTAGGCCATGTCAGAAGGCAGTTAAGAGTCAACCACGTTGCTGTGGGTCTGGAGTCACACATAGGCCAGGTAAGGACAGCAGATTTCCTTCCCTAAAGGATATTAGTGAACCAGATGGGTTTTTACAATCCAACAGTTTCATGGTCACCGTTACTAGCTTTTTATTCCAGATTTATTTAATTAACTGAATTTAAATTCTCCAGGTGCCATGGTGGGATTTGAACTCACATCTCTGGATCACCCTTAGTGTTAGGGGGGATTAAATACGTGGGGTTACGGGGATAGGGTGGGATATGTGTTGGTGTAGGGGTTACGGGGATCGGGTGGGATATGTGTCGGTGCAGGCTCGATGGGCCGAAAATGGCCTCTATCTGCACTGTGGGGTTTCTGTGATCTGTGATTAGTCCAGGCCTCTGGATTACTAGCCCAGTGACATTATCACTACACTACCTTTCCCTCATCCACTGGAAACAGTCTTCTTCTATCTATCCTGTCCCATCTTTTCATAGTTTTTAAAAAGCTCTATCATATCCCCCCATAATCTGTGTTGTTCTAACAAAAAAAGGACCCAACTTTTCAAGTCTTTCTTCATATTTCTATCTCCTCATACCAGGCAGCATCCTAGTGAATCTGCACTGTAACCTCTCTAAGGCCTCAATATCCTTCCCATAGCATAGAGCCCAATACTGCAGGAAATATTCCAACTGTAGTCTAACTAAGGTTTTTATAAATATTCACCATTACATCTTGATTTTTATAGTATATAGTAGTATGGATAGAGGATTGGTTAATGGACAGAAAACAGAGAGTAGGGATAAATGGATCTTTTTCAGGTTGGCAGGCTGTAACTAGTGGGGTGCCGCAAGGATCAGTGTTGGGGCCTCAGCTATTTACAATCTATATTAATGACCTAGATGAAGGGACCGAATGTAATGTATCCAAGTTTGCTGATGATACAAAGCTAGGTGGGACAGTAAGCTGTGAGGAGAACACAAAGAGCCTGCAAAGGGATATAGATAGACTAAGTGAGTGGGCAGTATGGTGGCAGATGGAGTATAATGTAGGAAAATGTGAGGTTATTCACTTTGGTAGGAAGAATAGGAAAACAGAATATTTTTTAAATGGTGAGAAACTTTCAAATGTTGGTGTTCAGAGAGATTTGGGTGTCCTTCTGCAAGAAACAGAAAACTAGCATGCAGGTACAGCAAGCAATAAGGAAGGCAAATGGCTCATTGGCCTTTATTGCAAGGGGGTTGGAGTATAAAAGTATAGTAGTCTTGTTACAATTGTACAGGGCCTGGGTGAGACCACACCTGGAGTACTGTGCACAGTTTTGTTCTCCTTATCTAAGGAAGGATATACTTGCCTTGGAGGAGGTGCAACGAAGGTTCACTAGATTGATTCCTGGGATGAGAGGGCTGTCCTATGATGAGAGATTGTGCAGAATGGGCCTATACTCTCAAGTTTAGAAGAATGAGAGGTGATCTCATTGAAACATATAAGATTCTGAAAGGGCTTGACAGAGTAGATGCTGAGAGGTTGTTTCCCCTGGCTGGAGTGTCTAGAACTAGGGGGCATAGTCTGAGGATAAGGGGTAGGCCATTTAAGACTGAGATGAGGAGGAATTTCTTCACTCAGAGGGTTATGAATCTTTGGAATTCTCTGCCCAAGAGGGCTGTGAATGCTGAGTCTTTGAGTATATTCAAGGCTGAGATAGATAGATTTTTGGACTCTCGGGGAATCAAGGGATATGGAGATCGAGCAAGAAAGTGGAGTTGAGGCCGATGATCAGCCATGATCTTATTGAATGGTGGAGCAGGCTTGAGGGGCCGCATGGCCTACTCTTGCTCTTATTTCTTATGTTCTTATGTTTATATTCCATTACCGCCTGAGATAAAACATAGCGGCCTAGAAATTCGGTGGGCTGCGCCACCAATTAGCGCCCAAAGAGGGCACTTAGTGGTTTTAGCGCCACTGGCCACGCCTCCCACGAAATTTAGCAGAGCGCTAATGGCGGCGTTAGCCTGTAGCGCTGCGCCACCACCGATGACGTCATCGGTGTGCGCAGCGCCCCGCTACCACCCCGATCGCGATATTGGGTCACGCCCCCCGCTGTAACGCCGGTCGCAATTTGCAACCGGTTCAGGGGGGCCTACCTGCAGCGGTAGTGGCGCTAATTAAAGGGGAGGTGCGGGGCTGCCATTTTTTTTGCTGGCCGCCTGCCAGCACCTCCTCGCGCCGCCGTCCCCGGCCTCCTGAGCCCCCCCCCGGGGCAGTGCCGGCTGTGTCCCAAGAGCCCGGCACTTCTCCTCGGTGCTGGGCTCTTTTGCCGGCACTCGCGATCAGAGATCGCGCTGGTGCAGGCCCTTCCCCTTTAAGAAGGGGAGGAAGGCCTGCAGTACCGCAGCGCGCCGTGCCGCAGCGTTTGGCGCTGCGGCACTTTGCGCTGCGATATTCAGTTGCAGCGCCCCAAGACAGATGCGGGGCGCCTCGAGCAGTGCCCCGCTTCCGTTTGGGGCGCTGAAATGGAATATCGGGCTGGCGCAAGCGGCTCCGTCCGCAGCGGTAATTCTGGCGCCCAGGCGAGCTTGGCGCCCCGTTTTCTTTCTTGACCTGTTTTGGCCTGTGAAGAGGCAGGTGCACCACAGGGAAGGAAAGCTGTGTGCTGCTGCAGGCCTTAAAGATTTTCCAGTGCAAATTCCCACTGGATTGTGGACTTCCTGGCTGCTGTAAAAACTTTTCCTCCTTGCTGGCCCATGAAATGATGAAACTAACCTTTCTGAAGATCTGAGGAGGCTGGCTTGTAATATTCACTTTGTATGGGCGATCATCTGCTTAGGCGTCTGCCTGGCAGAATCTCAGAAAAACGCAAAGGAGGTGTGATGATGTTATTCCTGAGTCATTTACATAAAATGTAAAAGCTCCCACCTGTTCCATGCAGGAGCTTCTAACCCATGCCAGGGGATGCCCCAGGAAATGTGTACATGGGGACAAAGACCTGGTATTATGAGCCTCTGCTCAACTTTCATCTGCCTAATGCCCCAGAATCAAATGCTTATGGGAGTTAGACAGAGGAATATCAGCCCCAACAGTCATCAGGAGAGGAATAAAAGCAGCAAGTTGATGAGTAGGGGAATATAATATTTCAATTTACATTGCACACAGGCTAACACTTGTTAGAGAATCACTGTGGGAAAGTTCCTGACTCAGTTTTTGAACAGTGGGTTATTGTACAGTACCAATAACTGGTACAATGGGATAGACATCTAAATATAAATATTTTACCAAAACATTGGGACCAAATTAAAGGTGGACTCAGAATACAATAATATATTGTGTAATACCTTCTTTTAAGTTAACATTTAACGAATTAAAAGTTGTATTAAATTAGGGTGACCATATGTCCTCATTTTCCGTTGACAGTCCTCAGATGAGGCATTGTCTCCCCATGTAAACAATGTCCCAGGAAGAGTCCCCAGTTCACGAAACTCGTCCCCGTATATCTAAGCTGCCATTTTATTTGAATAAGCTCCATTCATCCTATTTACAGCTCGTGTAAATCCACGCCTGCACTCAGGGACTCAGAGACAGACCAATCAACAAGGCCCACTGTTGACTGACAGATACTCTGCCCATTGGCAGCAAAACACCAATGAAAGGACGGATCACCATTTGTTGTCTGCTGAATCGCTTTGACCGGATTGGCTTCGGTTTGGACAAATGAAAAGCCGGATCACGGTTTGTGATGACAATTTGGCTTTGACTGAATTGGCTTCAGTTTGGACCAATGAAAGAACAGAGTGGGGTGGGGGGTGGTGAGTGCTGGCCAATGGGGCAGCTGAGTTTGCACGGGAGGTGTGATGGCGATGTTGTCTGTGTGAGCCGGAGCCTGGGGACAGCTAACAATAAGGGTATGTTAATGCACGGGGTGAAAGGGTTTTAGTGTCTGCCTCTGTAACTCGGCAGCCAGGGCTCAGTACCTCAGTCTCACTCAGTCCTATGAGAACAGTGCCAGTCTGAGGCTAAACATGACTCAGTGTGTATGTGCATGTAGAAGGGGCTGTCTTTATGCCTGAGAATAGCAGAACTGCTGCAGGCAATTTCCATTATAATAATGCCATAGGCAAGCAGTATGGCAACCCCCACCATCAACCATCTCTGTGCCAGGACGACACCCCTCTTCCCCAGTCTGTTTATGACAGAAGGACCCTTTTTCCTCACTGTGCCAGGGTGATCCCCCTCCCCACTAATCTGTTTGTGCCAGGGTGACCTGCTTCCACACTCTTGTCTGTTTGTAGGTGTGGCCATCTGATGATTTTGACATAATTACTGTTTATATGTAATATAAACATACAAACTGTATAAAATCATTTTGTTTGTAGTATTATAATGTGCCACTAGGTGGTGAACATCATTTTTGTTAATTTTCATAAAAATTATAACTCTCGTTATAGCCACATTATCGTTGACTGCGTGATGGTTGATGGAGGTTAATCTCTACGTGTATTCCACTAGCAGATGCAATAAAATCGTCATGCCGGTTTTCTTGAAACACAGAGATAACACAGCAATCATTAATAAACCTGGGAAAAATAAATGACTTGGGCAGTGATATGAAGAAAGAGATTTTCTGAATAGGTCATATAGACAGTGGGTACGAAAAACTGATGTTACTGAAGAGTGTTATTTTATTATTTATAAACGGCATTTGAATGTCCTTCAATAGTGTGACATCACATCCATAGTAATTATATCCACATTTGTTTTGCATTTGTAGTGTATATGTACAACTGTTAAAATACAGGCTGCTAAAAAATTTTGCCTCGCTATGCTGCGCAACCTACCTTTTCCTTCCTGGCAACTTTGCTGTGTTCCCACCCTGTGTGTCCCCCTGGATTCGGTTTAGAAAATATGGTCACCCTATATTAAATGCCCTTTAGTTCAGAGGAGTAGCTTTTCGGTACTTCTACAATTACTTGTCACCATGATCTCTTGGCTGTATGGCAGGAATAAGTTCATTTGCAGAAAACCAGACTTAAAAGTTTGTGGAAAAAATTGACAATTTGAGCAAAATCAATGCGTACATAGTTATACCCTACAGTTTAGCAGCAGTGATTAGAAATATATTTTGTTTGAAGACTCACAGATATTCTACTTGTTATTTTCATTACTGTGTGCCTTTAATTTTCTTTATTAACTAAGAAATTCCCAAATCAATACCCTGGATTAGCAATATGGCGATGAGACTTTAAATTACATTTTTTCTAATGTGAAGCACAAATACAAAAGGAGAGTTATGTTGTGTTGAAGTTTAATACTGTATTTAGTAGAATAGATAAACTTCAGTTTAGCTGCAGTGAAGATGATCATAACCAATCATTTAGAAAACTCTGACTTGTAAATCACAAATATTTATTCTAGATTTTCAAGAAAGCATTACTTTAAGGGCAAAGTACAACTGATGTCATTTTGATGCCATTACTGGATGCCTATCTAATGGATTACAGATACCCTTTCGTACCATAGATTGGCAGAGGGGTCTCTTGCTGTTGCTACATCCCACACAACTGGTGATTAATCAAAAACTTGGTCTAGCCTTTGATTTTGACTTCGAACCTTGCAAAATCATTCTTCAAATTAAAACCAAGTAACAGGGAGAATAAAGAAAAGTAGGTAGTTCACATTGGTGGTTGACCTGGAGGGAGTTTCTACCATCGCTTAATGTTTGGAATTTAACTCTTTGAATTACTTCTGCAGCTTTCATCAGAATAATTCATCAATTATAATACTTCTGGCTTGCAGCCAATTTTTAAAACCACAGTGCATTAATATTACTTTTCTCTTAGTGATCTAGATTAAAATGTTACTTTGTAAATGAGAAATCTTTTAAAATATTCAATGCTGGTAACTTCTGTTACATATAGTCAAATGCACTTTAATGTATTCTAGCAAGTCCCCTTTCTTCCTTACTCCTTTAATGGTGCACTATTATGTGTTCATATTTGGAATGTAGATTAACATTGATTATTTTCATTGAGCCCGAATGTGAAAATCATGAAATCTTCAAATTTAAGTTTCCATTTGCAAATGTTTTCATCTAAAACTGTTATATAGAATGCTGCCAGTTCTCAGCCCACCACCATCTTAGACAGTGTTCACATCAACATTGCTATAGTTTGCAGCCAATCTGTGAACCTGTTATCAGAACTGTAATCATCCACACTCTCTTATTAGATGGTAATAGATCTTTAATATTTGAGTAGTTATCTTACTTATGTAAAACACTGATATAAGCCACTTCGCTAATAGAATCCCACAGTATATCCAACCACTTCAATTTTAGCTTAAACTATTTTGCAAAACTCTGCACAATTCTGAGTCCTTTGTTGTTAATTCCACCTCTTTTTCTTCCTTTGAAATCTTTGTTATGGCAGGCTTTTTTTCATTAGATCGCTAATCTCTAGCCAGCTGTCTCTTGCTCCTTGATGACTTACAGTTGGTTCTCTAATGAGGAGACTTGAGACGATGGCTGGCTGCCAGGTTAGGAGCTGCAGAGCACAGACTGAGAAAAGCAGTCGCTCAGTAAAGACATTTGGTTTCATTCATTGTAACCTGGAGTGCAAATCGGGATGTGCTAATGGATAGAGAGACTCTTAAAGAAAAATTTCCACCTGCTGTTTTTCAAGGAAATCCACAAAATAATATATTTTTGAAAACTGATCATTAAGCCCCTTCGTGAAAGGTTTTTAGTGAGGTGCAGTTTATTACATTTTAGAAACTCTGCAGATGTAAAATGCACAAAACATTATTAATTGTGTAAATGTCATTATTAATGCAAACAGTATCAGTTAATTTGGTTCAACAGTAGAACTAGATGTCCTTTACCTCTGAGACCTTATGTTCAAACCCAGCATATAGTGATAAGATGAAAGTCTCATCCATTTGTGGTTCTTAATGATCCTACTGTAAGTAAAGTGCATTTAGGCAATCTCAGTAGACATGGTTCCAGTGTGAAAACTGACCATAATTCAATGCTAATTAACTCTAATTGGGCAAATTCTCTCAGAGAGACCAAAAGGACAGCTGATAGTGGCATTAGAAATATGTGAACTTTTATATCCATTTAGCATTGGCAGCAGGGAGATACCAATATACTAACCTGCTGCCTGATTTTTCCTTTTGCATGGTGGTGCAACTGTTGATGGGAGATAAGGTGAGCTATAAGCTGGTCTAATTCTGAGACGTTATTCCAATCACATTTTTTTTTCAATTTTCTCATCTTTGTTTTACACCCTGCCCGATTTATTTGTTTTCTCCATTGAAGTCAATGGAAAAAAAAAATCAGGTGCGCTGTGAACCAGGCTGCTGATTCACAATGAGCCCGTTTTGCGGGACTGGCATGAACCAACTTCACTCCCATTGTGTTTCAGAGAGGTATGTTTCCAAGAATGCTAGCAGTTTTGTAGAATCTCACGCCAGTGATTATTCCTCATGTGGGAACCTCGACACTAATTGCCAGTAGGTGATTTGACCATTGAAGACATCATAGGCAAGGCTAATCCTGATCGGACACCAATCAGCCCTGGCTGATAATTCCCCCCCTTAGTCCTGGGGTGCCAGGGCCAACTGTAGCATCCAATACCGCTGAGCTGAAATCAGCTAACTCAATCAGACCAGACATTGAACTTGGGATGCTCTGTTCTATATCACCTAGTATTACACTGGATGGTGTCTTTACTCATTGAGCCACTGCGGAACCCCTGTCACGTGTTCTGATAACAATTGGAGATGTATAACCAAAAATGGGGATAAAACACATTTTTTTAAATGTATGAATAGCACACACCCATTAGCCAGACTTTCCAGAAACTGAGTAAAATGATATTGGCTGTTTACTAACATATTTTCTTTAAAAATAATGTTAAAGTCAGTTTGTTTAGGGTACCAGAGATTGATGCTGAAAAGGAAATACACAACCTTTGAGTGCTGCTATTTCCTTGTTGTACTGTACCAACATACCACTTATCCCCACAGAGGGCCAGTGGAATAGCACTGAGTTTTATGTTGGCTCTAATGGTCCCTCTTGGGACCCAGGAAAAGTTGGATTACAGACACTGTCAGAGACAACAATTTGTCTTTTTAGGGCACCTGCTGCCAGTAACCCGCTATCAATATAAATGTGCTTTACCAGAGAAAAGTTGTTGGAGTCATTTTCTAAGTTCATGCTGTTGGCAGGGAGCATTTCTTGCCTTTAGCGCATAATGAAAAATGTGAGCAGCACATGACCAGATTTCTGATATGTGCTGCCAGTGGACGAGGCTCCCGACTGAGAGCACAAACTCAAAGAATTACTCCCAAAGATTAGATAAGACCAGAGCTTTCAGTTAGTTACTCAGAGCGGAATACCTGTTGTTTCTCACTGAGAGGAAATTTCTCAATACAAATATTTAATCGGTGTGCACAGAATCATGATGTGCTTCCATTTAAACAAAAATCTTCTAAAACCAGTTGTTTGTAGCGGTAGATTCACAGTCTTTTGGCACTATTAATTGCCATGTTGTCCAGTGAATTATAATATTTATGTACCTGATAGTTACTGAAGTCCCTAAATGTTTTATAAAGATTCAAGTGAGGGTCATTGGACACCAATCAACAAAGGAACCCTTTGCTGGTATTTTGCCAGATATGAAGACAGATGTCCGATTATCACAATTCTCAATATTAATTTTGCTTTAACAATTTAATATCAATCAGTTGAAATGATTATACAAACAATACTGCAACACTAGGTAAATGGGAGTTTTTGGAACTATGATCTGGTTTTATTATTACCCAAGATTTTTTAAATTGTGATATTATCTGCACACTATAGTACTGAGCCATACAAAGTAGGAAGGTCTCAGATTTGGTGCCTGGTTTGTGCAGAGTTAGCTGATTTCCATCTCTGCCCCTGCCTCACTCCATCTGCTGCTGAGATCATCATCCATGCTATTGTACCTCCAGACTTGATTATTCCATAGCTGGGCTCCCATCATCTAGCCTCGATAAATGTAAGCTCATCCTAAACTCTGCTGCCAGCATCCTAACCTGCACCGTCCCACTCACCCATCACCCCTATGCTTGCTGACCTACTTTGGATCTTGGTCCACCAACGCCTTGATTTTAAAATTCTCATATTTATGTTCTAATCCCTCCATGGCCTTATCCCTTCCTATCTCTGTAACCCATTACTCATGCCCTTGCCAAACTCCACTGGCTTCCCATGTCCCAAAAGTCTTGTCATCACCTTCCAATCTCTCTATTTCCTTAACCCACCTTACCTGTGGGGTTTCTCCAGCCCTTTGTCTATTTGTGCACTCTCCAGCCCATTGACACTGTTGTGTATGTACCTTTAAGAGAATAACTGGTCTCAGACTGCAGTACCGGCAGTGACCACCCCTGTATAAAAGGCGCTAGAGAGCCTCTGTTGTTTTAGATTCGCTATGGACTTCCACCAGTAAACATCTGTTTGTGTTCACTCCTGCTAGTCCGTGTCTAAATCATTCACGGACTTAACACTGGCGACGAGTAAAGAAACGAACTTACCTGCAACTCAGCAGCAGCTCCGACGACGTTGTTGAAGGTCGGAGCCAGAAAAAAAAAATAGAGGCCATTGAAACTCGAGAAACGGGCGTCGACCGTCAATCATCGGGTTCAAGGCTTTGCAGGAGCGACTTTCCAGAGCCAGGCTGGGTTCCTCGGTCTGTGGTTTCCCAGCTAATCGGGCTGGTGGCAGGTAGTGCTCTGATCCTTCCTGGGCTGCAACGGGGCCGGGCAGCGAGTCGGAAAGCAAGGAGAGAGAGAGAGGGTGGAGCATACAGGGCGTGGCCGGTGTTTCAAAGCTGGGCAGCGTTCGGACCTCAGAAGAGGGAGGGAAGTGTCCCAGAGGGTCCGCTCCACGACGGGAAGATAATATAAGAAAACGAATTAATATTTAACGTGCAGGAAACCGTGGAAAGCAGCGCTAACAACAGCGGGGAAGAAGACAAAGTGCGGGAGGCGCCATTTTGTTAAATCGGGGAAGAAGGCAAAGCGCGGAAGGCGCCATTTTAGATTGCAAGATGCCGAAGACTGGCTGTATCACTGCTTTTGATAATACATTAGAGGACTGGACCACGTATGTGGAAAGAGTCGAGGTATATTTTGAGGCAAATGAAATAGCGGAGGGGAAAAAGGCATCAATATTGCTAAACTTAATGGGCGCTAGAACGTACGGCCTATTGTGGGATCTGATTACTCCAGCCAAACCGAAGGCGAAAAGTTTTAACGAAATTGTTGCTGTTCTACAGGAGCACTTAAACCCTGCACCGCTGTTGATAGCAGAAAGATTTAAATTCCACAGGAGAACTCAGCACAAAGATGAGAGCAATGCTGAGTATCTTACGGAACTATGCAAGCTATCAAAGCACTGCCAGTTCGGAGCAGGACTGGCAGATACCCTACGGGACAAATTTGTCTGTGGACTCCTGAGTAAAGGAACACAGAAGAAGTTACTCGCAGAAAAAGAGCTGACGCTAGATAAGGCTTTCAGCGTGGCAGTATCGTATGAAGCAGCAGCCAGGGGAGCTGCAGAAATTCAACAAAAACCACAGGAATACGGCACCCACGAAATGACACGGGGATTTGCAAAATGTTATCGCTGCGGCAGAACTAACCATGACCAGAAGGACTGCTGGTCCAAAGACAAAATATGCAGACAATGCGGGAAGATTGGACACATTGCATGAGTTTGTAGGTCTGGGAAGAAGACCAGCGACAACAAAAAGGCTACTAAGGAACCGTACAAGAAAGTGCAAAAGATGACGGACAGTAGTTCTGAAGACCAGATGAGCGATAGTGAATCTGAGAACAGGAGATTAAGCTGTCTCAAACTTCACAATGTAATCGCAAAAGAGGATCACCGAACCATTTGGGTCACCCTCACGATAGCAGGGTCCCAAGTTAAAATGGAATTGGATACAGGATCAGCGCTAACCGTCATGAATCGACGAGACTACGAGCAGCTATTTGCACACATACCCTTGAGAGAGACATCCATCGTCTTGACGACGTATACGTGGCAAAAAGTATACCCCAGAGGAAAAATAAGGGTGCCTGTCGAATACAATGGCAAGAAAATACGGAAATTGTATCTCTACATACTGCCAAATGGTGGACCACCGTTATTGGGACGGGAATGGATCAGGAAGATAAACTTAGATTGGCATTCCATTCATGCAATGACGGTGGACGGAAAAAAAGATGAAGACGTCACTCCTGGACGATTGTCAACAATCTTAGCTAACGCCAAAGAGGTATTTCAACAAGAACTGGGCACGCTTAAAGGCGTAACCACCTCATTAAAAATAGAAGAGAATGCAGTTCCCAAGTTTTTCAAAGCGAGACCGGTACCATATGCAATTCGTCCAGCCGTCGAGGCAGAGCTGGAGAATCTGGAGAAGGTGGGCGTGTTGTCTAAGGTCGACTGGAGCGAGTGGGCGACACCCATCGTTCCTGTCATGAAGAAAACGTTAAGCAATAAGCCCGGAGAGCCAAGGAAGATTCGCATCTGTGGGGATTTCAAGGTGATGGTGAACCCTGTCCTTCACACAGTACAATATCCTCTTCCAAGGATAGAAGACATCTTCGCCTCACTGTCTGGAGGGAAGCGTTTTACAAAAATTGACCTAGCACAAGCATATTTGCAGATGGAGGTTGAAGAGTCCTCTAGGAAGTATCTCACGATAAACACTCACAAAGGTCTTTACCAGTATCATCGATTGGTATTCGGAGTAGCATCGGCTCCGGCGATATGGCAAAGAGCGATGGAACAAGTCCTGCAAGGGATTCCGGGGACTCAGTGTTACTTGGACGACATCCTTGTAACAGGTGAAGATGACAGTGAACACCTTAACAACCTAGAACAGGTGCTCACTAGACTACGGGAACATGGGCTGCGAGCCAACCGCCCCAAGTGCGAATTTTTTAAGAAACAGATATCGTATTGTGGCCACGTGATTGATGAAGAGGGGTTACATAAGTCCCCTGACAAAATTGAAGCGGTTGTTAAGGCCCCAGCGCCTGAAAATGTGTCGCAACTGAGGTCATTCCTCGGGTTGGTGAATTACTATCATAAGTTTTTGCCGAATTTGTCGACAATTCTGCATCCACTGAATGCCCTGCTACGAACGGGGGTAGCATGGAAATGGAGCGATGATTGTAAGACGCCATGCTGACCAGATTCTAGAGTCACTGGAAAACGTCAACTCCACACCATGATCTGATACACCTGGTAATGAAATCAACGTTCCAATTGCAGCTACCGCAGAACCGGTAATATTGGAAGCAGATGAACCAAACAACGACATTGATTCTGACTCAACATTGCCAGAAGAACCTGATACTCCAAAGAGGCGTTATCCAGACAGAATTAGGAAGCCTCCTCAAAGACTGAACTTATAATTGCTTAAACTTAACCAATGTATCTAGCAACAGTAATTGTGATTGTAATTCGTTATCATTAGTTGTTAAATGAATGTTATGTACTGTTTATCTAAAAGGGGAGGAATTGTTGTGTATGTACCTTTAAGAGAATAACTGGTCTCAGACTGCAGTACCGGCAGTGACCACCCCTGTATAAAAGGCGCTAGAGAGCCTCTGTTGTTTTAGATTCGTTATGGACTTCCACCAGTAAACATCTGTTTGTGTTCACTCCTGCTAGTCCGTGTCTAAATCATTCACGGACTTAACAGACACCATCCTTCCTCTCTTTCTCTGCTCATCCATCGACAACTGTTCCTGTAGCCACTTTGCCCCTATTCTCTGGAACTCCTTCCTTCTACCTCTGTCTCGCCACTTTTCTTTCTGCCCTCAAAACTCTCCTCTTGGATCACATTTCTGCCTCTGCTGATGCTGCCAGACCTTCTATTTTTTTTCCCTCAGCTTAGTTTTGATTTACCATCCACCTCCCTGTAAAGCACTGTGAGATGTCTCTGTATGTAATAAGCCTGTGTAAGAAGTGTACATTGTTATTTCTTCAGCTGCTCCCTGCATGATGGCAAAATAGGAGCAAAATGGCTGCATAGTGGAAAAAGCTTGCTGTGTGAAAATTGCAGTCAGGGATTTAAGAGCAAAAGTTAGGGAGTGAAATGTTTCTTCCAAATGCTGTGCATCTGTTGCATTTTGAAGTTACCCTAAATATAAATGGATGCAGTGAAATTCATATGCTGAGCAGCCATCCTTTTAGAACCTAGGTTTTCAAATTGGATCCCTAGGCTCCAGGGATTCATGAGAGGATCAGATTTCTGTGCATCCATCATCAGATTTTTTTGTATTTGTTCATTTAATGGTATGTTGGTTCTATGTCTGTACACTGAAGAAAAAACAGTTTTGCATTGTGTATTGACATTACCTTTTGTGAAATAGGACAAGGGGTCCTCAGGATTGTGCCAGTATTTTCAGGGAATTCATCGCACAGAAACTCTTTGCTGCTGAAAGGGATTCAATAGCGACATTGTGGAGAAATTAATATTTTTAATATTTGCCGTCTGTATTATGTGCTGTAATTATGTTGAGGTACAGAAACAGAAACTGCAAATCTTCTTGACTTCCAGACACAGATTTGTCAAGTCTGACTTATTTCCAGTGACAGTTACTGTAATTTGTAAAGCATGTAACCTCTTTTTGTGAATTTTCCTGTAAAAAAAAAAGAAAAATTATCCCAGTTCTGTTCAGTTCAGTGGGTTTGTAATATGTCATTGTTTCCAGTAGTCTGACCCCTGGCAATACTGAGACAATTAGAAATTAATAGCAGCAATTGAGAACAAAAGATTCCTTTCACAGACAGGAGTTGCGGGGAAAGAAGGTGTTAATGGGTGAATTCGAGAGGATAGAACAGGGGGATTTGGTAAGAATTAGTGTTTTTTTCCCAGGACCTACCTTATTGGAGAACTGCTGCAGGAAGTGGTTCTCAAATACTGGCTCCATGTCCCACAGCTGTTCAAACAACTGCCCTGTTTATATTGCAGAGCACTTTCTGCAGCAGCTGAATAGACCTTTGGTATTTTTACATTGTCATAAGGGATCTCAGGGGAGCCTCAACCCAGCACAACCTTCATGTGCTGCTCTCCTCTGTTTACCTCACTTCCTGCCGTTGCTCCAATCAAGGTACATTAGAGTCCAAAGATCTATGATTTCCGTAGTTAAAAGGCAGAGAATCAGGCTCCGTGGATTTAATTGGAAGTGGACACGTATGGTTTTTACAATAACCTTTGATGGCACCGGGTCTTTGGAGGTAATATTGAATATCATTTGTCTGCCCTTGACAGCACTCCTTCAATGTAAATACTGCAGTTATATTCCATTTACCTTATAGGGTTGTATCGACTGGCAAGTATACCATTGGAAGTAACCCCACAGCATAAACAACATGAAGGCAGTGTAACTAAGACATTGAAACCATCCTATAGAGGTAGCTTCCATCAGCAGCTAAGGTGCCATTGTACATTGGCTCTGCCATTCTGATTCTGCCTATGGGTGGATTGATCTTTCACCCACATATACAGGCCAACAATACACTTTTGACATTGATGGCCTGTGCAATGTTTCTCCCAAAATTGCGGAAAGTCTGTAGCGAAAATAAAAACATTCACAAACAAGGCTTTGCTGTAAATGAGCATGTACAAATCTGGTGCCTTTCTGGTGTTGTTAATCCGCTCGGCAGTATTAACAGGGCAAATTTGACACCAACAGAATCGGCTCTGATGTGCAACTGCTTCCATTTGAATCGTGGTTTTGTAATATCATGGGGCACTACCCGTATATTAGAGTGCTGCCACTGAAGGCAGCAGACTGCCCTGACTGGTAGTGCCACAGTAATATATATATGCAGAGCCACGAACACCTTTGGCAACATGGGGAATTTTCTTAAGAGGTTGTTTCTTGCTGTATTGCGAGAGGAAAAGGGCACTGGTTGTGGTAAACAAACAGCCGCTTGCCACTGTTTTGTTCAGGGCATTTCTAAGGGTAAATTCTCAGAGATTCCAATCTTGGTGCAGAAGCTCACTCAATGGCAGCACTGATGGAGAAACAGGAGTAGAGGTCAGTGTTCCTTATTTGCAACATTCCTGATTTTAAGGTCATTCATTGTAACAGGACAAACTAGTAAATCTTACATATATAAATGCATGGTGTGGAGATGCCGGAGTTGGACTGGGGTGGACAAATGTAAGAAGTCACACAACACCAGGTTATAGTCCAACAGCTTTATTTGAAATCACAAGCTTTCGGAGCGCTGCTCCTTCTTCAGGTGAAGTGGAGAAATGCATAAAGACACAGCTTATATAGTCAGAGAATCATGTCAGATGTTTACAGGTAACCTTTCCAACTGCCATTTATCACACCTCGGCAGAGAGATAATCACAGCAGTCAAAGGTGTGAATGGTGTCCAAACAGGTCAGTCAGGGAAACATTACATCAAAGAACAATGAGGTGGGGTCACAAGGGGTCAAATATTGCAGATGCTGGGGTCTGTATGAAAAACAAAAAAACAGACAAAAAACATTTTTTTTGGCTGGAAATCACAGCAGGTCCGGCCGCATCTGTGTAGAGAGAACAAGCCAATGTCGACTCGAGTCTGGATGACCCTGCGTCAGGTGGGGTTACATGTAGCGTGACATGAACCCAAGATCTCTGTTGAGGCCGTCCTCATGGGTGCGGAACTTGGCTATCAGTTTCTGCTCGACGATTTTGCGTTGTCGTGTGTCTCGAAGGCCGCCTTGGAGAATGCTTACCCGAAGATCGGAGGCTGAATGTCCTTGACTGCTGAAGTGTTCCCCGACTGGGAGGGAACACTCCTGCCTGGTGATTGTTGCGCGGCGTCCGTTCAGCCGTTGTCGCAGTGTCTGCATGGTCTCGCCGATGTACCATGCTCCGGGGCATCCTTTCCTGCAACGTATGAGGTAGACAACGTTGGCCGAGTCACATGAGTATGTACCATGTACCTGGTGGGTGGTGTCCTCACGTGTGATGATGGTATCTGTGTTGATGATCTGGCATGTCTTGCAGAGGTTGCTGTGGCAGGGTTGTGTGGTGTCGTGGTCGCTGTTCTCCTGAAAGCTGGGTAATTTGCTGCGAATGATGGTCTGTTTGAGGTTAGGCGGCTGTTTGAAAGCGAGTAGTGGAGGCGTGGGGATGGCTGACACTGAGCAATCGTATCACGTCCGCACCCCAGAAGGACAGGTGTACCGCCGCAATCGCAGGCACCTCCTGAACACCAAGGAACAACACCATCATTCTGACGAGAGGATCAGTTCAACAGAGTGTGATGAACAGAGCAATACACAAAACACATCATACTTACCTGAACCTGAACCTGAACTGTTGACCGATTCAGGAGTATGCTCAGTTCCATACCACACAAGGTCAGGACGAGAGGTCAAGCCTAGAGTTATCCTTGACTTGTGAACTGTCAAAGGGTGTAGGCGGATCGCTGCCCTAAAAAAAAACTGTACATTGTTATTGAAACGTTGAGATGTTTTCAGTGCTAGTTAAATGTTGAGTTTACTTATATGTTGATGCTACTGAGAACATTATGTAGAAGAAAGGTTCAAAAGTAATGCATAACATTTTTCTTTTAAAGGAAAGGGGATGTAACATTTGCATACTGAATTATCATTGGCCCGTAGGCATCTATAAGGAATACCTATTATATTCACATGTGATCACATGCTGAGTTGTCATTGGCCTGCAGGCATCTGTAAGGACTGCTATTGTTTAGAAGGCCCAGGGGGTCCTGACTCCATCTTGTCCACATGGTGCTGGACTGCTGTGAGTCAGATCAGACCTGATGCTTCATTAAAAGAGTTTAAACTGTAATACTCCGTTGTCCTGCAATTTATTAGTTTTGTACAAAGTGTGCAAAACAAGACACCAGCCAGCCTCTCAAGCTGACTGGCTGCGGGCGGGAATCCGAGACCTCGCATTCAAATTAGGCCCCGTCAGTAAAATCGGCCGGAGCCTGCGGGAAACCTGCCCTCAACCTGCCTCCCCGAACAAAGGTCCAGCCTACATTTTTAAGCTGGGCCTCAAAGTCTAATGTACGTTGGCTAGGGGGTGACGCATTTTAACTGACCTATTTTGAATGATATGCATCATATTTACAGTTTGTATGAATATGGAAAAGAGTTACATATTGAAAAATTACAGAACTTCTCTCAAGGGACAAGCTTAGTGTAGTATCTTATAGGACAAATGTTTAAAAAAGAATTCCAAACTGAAGAAATTATGGCCTAGAAATTGGACCATGCCTGAATTAGGGGGCAATCCCGGTGCAGTGCATGTTGCACACGCCTAATGAGGTTGATGACAGGACCACGAGAAATTGGTCCACTGGCCTCATTTGTTTATTACTGGCGAGCTGCAGCTGGGAGTCATATTAGACACTTAGCCACCTGTTTTCTACCTGTAAAATGCTTATGGTGCCAATGAATTTCTAGGCCTATGTTTTTTATAAAAGGCCCATCACTACGGTAACTAATATTTAAATGAGTATGAGGAGGTTCTAGAATCTGCTAATAATGCTTTTGAGAAGCATCTGGAATAATAAAACACACATGTTGGATGGTGTTAAGTTTTTACATTGAAATTAATTATTTTATTTAATTAATCTCTGAATTAATTTAATCTCTATTTGGAGATGAGTGGCGCTAAGTTATTACTTTTGACTTGCTATTTTTTTCATCGCCCAAAGCTAGTTTTGCAATAGATTTTTTTCCTGCAGAATATTTTGAAGAAATGTAGTTGAGGAAGCGCTTGAGCTCTGTTCAATTTCACAAAAAGAAAGCAGAATGTAAAAAGCCCCCAAGAGAAACAATTTTCAAAACTTGGGATCTCCATAATTCAATTCTTTGAGGTAACATTTTCCTTTCGATAGCTTTTTGCTGTAGTAAGTACTGTTAGAAGTGATTTGATTGCATAGGGTGGTTCTGAATTTTTTTTTAGAGAACATTTTTGTGGCCTACTGCAGTTAACAGTCTCTAAACCTTTTCCATGGTCATTTGTTTCAAGCAGGATGTGCTGTGGCCATCCATGCCGCTGCTGATAGGAATGGTAAAGATGACAGTAATTGCATCATTGTCTATTTTTCTGAGGCATTAAAGTGAAGGGGCCAAGGCCCATCGTGTATAACACCAACAAAGTTGAAAAGAGTAAAAGTGAAGGGGAAGTAAAATAAGAAGTTGTTGAGATACCGCGGCAAACGTGGGAGTCGAGACCAGAGCTATTGAAAATACAACTGCTTTATTCTAACCACGTGACAAACAGGAACTAGAAAAGCCCGCGCATCCACTTAAATACTTCCCAGACAGGAAGTGCTCCCGGCAGCCTGTCCCTGCGGGAAACAAGTTGCTGGAGGAAAGGGCCCCCGGCTGGGGGCTTCTGCTTAGACTGTCTGTGCCGCCGTGAGCGGATTATGTCCAGTGGTGGCGTGTCGCCACAGAGCTCCCCCCAGAATCCGCTTAGGAGGAGTGGACGAGTCGTGACGGTGGTCTAATTGTTCTGCCGCAGCGGCTCTGAGTGGTCGCCGGTCTGGTTGGTTGGGTCGGGCGGTTCGCCGCCGGCTGTGCTGGCTTGCCGGGGGGACGGCCTCTAGTTGGAGGCTGGGCCACGGGGACCTGTTCCCCTGGTTCTGTGTGTGCTGGTTTGAGCCGGTCGATGGAGACTGTCTCAACCCTGTCGCCGAGTCGCAGCTTGAAGACCTTGTCCCCGGTTTGTAGTACCTCGTACGGACCGTCGTACGGGGGTCGCAGGGGCCCGCGGTGCGCGTCGTGTCGCACGAAGACGAAGCGCGCCTGCTGTAAATTTGGCGGGACGTGAGGTGTGAGTTCGCCGTGTCGGTTGACCGGAAGTGGGGCAAACTGCTGAGCGGAAGAGAAAGAGTCGAGCCGCTGCTGTTCGGCCGACCAAGGCTTGGTAGGCTCCGGAAGGAATTCACCTGGGACGCGCAGCGGTTGTCCGTAGACTAACTCCGCTGCCGAGGACTGGAGGTCTTCCTTGACCGCGGTGCGTAGGCCGAGTAGCACCCACGGTAGGCGGTCAGTCCAGGTACTGTCCTGCAGGCCGGCGCGGAGTGAGGCCTTGAGTGACCTGTGGAAGCGTTCACAAAGTCCGTTGGCCTGCGGGTGGTACGCCGTGGTGCGGTGGAGCGTCACCCCGAGGTTGCGTGCTGTGGCCGTCCAGAGTTCGGAGGTGAACTGGGCGCCTCTGTCGGAGGTTATGTCGGCCGGTACGCCGAACCTCGCAACCCAGGTGTTAACGAACGCCCTGGCGATGTCGGCTGTGGTGGTGGAGGTCAGCGGCACTGCCTCAGGCCAGCGTGTGTAGCGGTCGACCATCGTGAGGAGATAAGTTTGGCCTTGTGATGGCGGCAGGGGACCGACGATGTCGACGTGTACGTGGTCGAAGCGGCGGCTGGGTACCTCAAAGTCTCCCAGGGGTGCTTTGGTGTGCAGCTGCACCTTAGCCCGTTGGCAGGCGAGGCAGGAGGTGGCCCAAGTCCGAACATCTCTGCTGAGGCCGCGCCAGACGAAGCGCTTGGAGAGGAGTTTGACGGATGCGCGGGAACCCGGGTGAGAGAGCCCGTGGAGCGTGTCGAAGACGCGGCGCCGCCAGGTCTCAGGGACGACCGGCCTGGGTTGGCCGAGTGAGACGTCGCACGTGACTGCCGTGGCTTCGGGCCCGTGCGCGACCTTGGCTAGGCGTAGCCCTGGCAGGCTGGTAGCCGCCGAGAGGAGGTCTGGGTCCGTGAGCTGGGCCGCTGCTAGTTGTGCGTAGTCGACCGCGAGGTGATTCGCACAGACGGCGGGACGGGAAAGGCAGTCGGCGACCACGTTGTCTCTACCGGAGACGTGCTGAATGTCCGTAGTAAACTCGGAGACGGCCGCGAGCTGGCGTTGCTGCCTAGCGGACCAGGGTTCGGTGTGCTTGGCCATCGCGTATGTGAGTGGCTTGTGGTCCACATACGCGGTGAAGGGGCGGCCTTCCAGGAGGAACCTGAAATGGCGGACCGACAGGTGGAGTGCGAGAAGCTTGTGGTCGAAAGTGGAGTATTTGACCTCCGGGGGGCGCAGTTGGCGGCTGTAGAAGGCAAGTGGCTGCCACGCACCATTGACCCACTGCTCAAACACGGCCCCGACCGCGTGGTCGGAGGCGTCGGTGGTGAGCGCGACCCGGGCATCGGCCCTCGGGTGCGCGAGCAGAGTGGCGTCGGCGAGCGCGTTTTTGGTGGCGTCGAAGGCGGCTGCCGTGTCAGTGGTCCAGGCTACGTCCATCTTGCCGGATTTTCCTCGGAGGGAGTCGTATAGGGGCTTCATGAGGGCTGCGGCTCTGGGGATGAACCTGTTGTAGAAGTTCACCATCCCGAGGAACTCCTGGAGGCCCTTGATGGTTGTGGGGCGGGGGAATTGCTGGACGGCCTGCACCTTGTTGGGCAGGGGGACGGCCCCAGCAGGGGTGATGTGGTGACCGAGAAAATCGATCTCGGTTAGGCCGAATTGGCACTTCGCCGGGCTGAGGATGAGCCCGTGTTGGGCTAGGCGCCCGAACAGGATGCGAAGGTGTTCGAGGTGTTCCTGTTTGGAGGAGCTGGCCACGAGAATGTCGTCTAGATAGACGAATAGGAAGTTCAGGTCCCGGAGGACTGAGTCCATAAGGCGCTGGAAAGCCTGTGCTGCATTCTTGAGGCCGAAGGGCATCCTCAGGAACTCGAACAGGCCGAATGGGGTGATGACAGCTGTTTTGGGAATGTCCGCGGGGTGTACGGGGACTTGGTGGTAACCGCGCACCAGGTCGACTTTGGAAAAGACGGTTCATCCGGCCAGTCGGGCCGAGAAGTCCTGGATGTGTGGCACCGGGTGTCGATCGGGGGTGGTGGCGTCGTTGAGGCGGCGGTAGTCCCCGCAAGGGCGCCAGCCTCCGCCGGGCTTGGGGGCGATGTGGAATGTCGACAAGGAGGCCGTGGGCGCGTAGGAAGTCGGCGCCGATGAGTGGGCAGAGGACCTTGGCTGTGAGGAACTCCCAGCGGTAGCGACGGCCCGCGAGGTCGAGCGTGACCATGCGGGTGCCATATGTGCGGATTTCAGAGCCGTTGGCTGCAGCCAGTGTGATACCCCGTGTGCCGCGTTGGATCTCGAGGGCGGAGGCGGGGGTGATGCTGTGCTGGGCCCCTGTGTCGCACAGAAATCGGCGGTTGGTTCTGTCGTCAGTGACGTACAGTAGGGGCTCCTTCTGCCACGCAGCCATCGCGGGGGCCGGTGCGGGGGGGGGGTTTGAAGGTACACGGTGGCGTGCAGCATTGAGCCCTAGCGCCAAAACGGGTGTGGTAGTAGCAGTGACCCGGAGTGGTAGGGCGGTCGGGCCTAGCGGCCCGGGAAGACCGCGTGGTCGTTGCCGTGAGGTCTGGCGCGACGTCGCGAGTGGCCTGTGCAGAGAGCAGCCGGTCGGCCTTTTCGGCTATATCATTCAGGTCCGTGGAGTCAGACTCCACAATGAGCGGGCGGATGCTGGCGGGGAGCTGCCGAATGAAAAGCGTGTGAAAAAGGGCGCCGGGATTTTTGTCGTCTGAGAGGGACAGCATGTGGGAAAGCAGGTCTGATGGTGAAGCGTCACCAAGGCCGGGGAGGTCCAGGAGTTGGCAGTGGCGCTGGTAAGAGGACGTTTGAAATTTTTTAAGTAGCGCAGCCTTCAGATGTTCGTACTTGCCATCCGTTGGTGGATTCTGCAGCGCTGCCCAAACCTTGGGGACTGTAGCGTAGGTGAGTGAGGCGACGAGGTAGTCGTACTTCGTGACGTCGACTGTAATGCCTTTCAGCCGGAATCTGGACTCAGCTTGAACGAACCAGGCTTCGGCGAGGTTCTCCCAAAAGTCTGGTAATTTAACCGTGACTGCGTTTGTATCCGCCATGCTAGCTTAGGATTCGTCCTGAGCGTCGGGGTCACCAGTGTTGAGATACCGCGGCAAACGTGGGAGTCGAGACCAGAGCTATTGAAAATACAACTGCTTTATTCTAACCACATGACAAACAGGAACTAGAAAAGCCCGCGCATCCACTTAAATACTTCCCAGACAGGAAGTGCTCCCGGCAGCCTGTCCCTGCGGGAAACAAGTTGCTGGAGGAAAGGGCCCCCGGCTGGGGGCTTCTGCTTAGACTGTCTGTGCCGCCGTGAGCGGATTATGTCCAGTGGTGGCGTGTCGCCACAAAGTAATGGTTAGGTGGCCACATGCTTGAGTTTCAAAAGCCTGAAGATTATAGGAGTTCCACAGTTATGAGGTCTTGGGAAAGAATGAGTTATATTAAGAGACTGGTACAATGAGTCTTGCTTTAAACACAATGGAGATATAGACAGAAGGACAGAGAGCATGCACAAATAGACATCAATCTGAATAGTCAGGCACATGGCTTAAGATTTATTTCCCTTTAAAAATTAAAAGATTTCTATCCTTATCAAAGCATGAGTTCAGTGAACTAAATGTATAATTCTTGGATTGCTGGATTGCTTTACATACACTGATACAATTTAATGCTAATTCTACCTAGGGTTGCAAACCCTAGTTGGATGTATCCCTGGAGGTTTTATCACATGAACTCCTGTCTCCAACCAGTTGAATAAACGAAAGAAAATGGGGAAAAACACATTTTTTTAATGTTTCTATGATTTTCTCTTGGGTTGCTCACAGCAGTGTCCAGGAGATTAATCTGTAAATTCCTGGTGACGCCAGGACAATCCTTGAGGGTTAGCAACCCTAATTCTACCTGATTTTGTAGGAGGAATGTTTCAGTCCAAGTGCTAAAGCAGCAGGACCTCAGAGCAATGAATGTATCACTTACCAAAATTGGGGCCCATTCAGGTTTCTCAAGATCAGGCCCAGTACATACCCAGAACAAGTTCCACAGCACAAAGTGGGCCTGCTCTCTCCGTGGGAGCTCGCTGACATCAGGAGGTAGGACGTAACATGCAGCTTACAGCTTTTAATGGCTGCTATTTAAATGGCTGGTTATTGTTTGCTGACCCAGAAGAAGAAATAGCTACAGCAAGGAGCAGGCCAGCCCCATTTTCTGGTGGAAATTTAAAGTTTGATTTATATGAAGTACAGAAAATCCGGGCCACTCACTATGGCTACCCGGCACCCTCTCCCATGGAGAAATACACATATTACATACAGAGGTGCTGTTAGAGTAATTAATGTCTCAAACATATAGAGAATCTGGAGGCAGATAATAAAAAGGTTAATAGTCTCAGGAAGTCTGCCAAGTCTAGCCAGTATTACACTGTATCAGTTTATTAGGCAAATTATACAGGCCACTAATCGATTTATCTCGCCCAGTTACACCCTGACTGAGGCTGCAGGTTACGCCCTTAGATAGCAGCTCTTTCCGAACTTCACATGCACACCTGTCCATCAGTAAGGCTCTCATTGTTATTACTAATGAAAATTGAACTATTGTCACTTGAGTATTTAGAAAGGTGCCCTCACAAAGCAAGTTTATTACACAATTAACCTGCATGATATCTGTTCAATTATTCAGACACAAGCTGGGATGCAAGCTGTCATGGTTGTCACATATCAGTGTGCTTTATAAACGAACATTTCAGCATAACTTTTCTGCTTGTAGAACAAAGTCACACACAACAGGAAAAAACCTGACTAGAAAAACCCCTCTAATTTTAGACCCCTTACAGTTGTTCTGGAGAGCATTGCGGGAATGGGCAAGTGTGAAGGAAGCTGGAGATTTTGCTGAAGAACGGGGCAGGTATCATGCTTTTCTTGTATTCTTCTTCCCCTCATTCTCTTATTCATTGACTCACAGGCACACACAAACTATCACAATGGCAATTTTAACCTAACCCGCCCATGGGAAACTGGCGGGATTGGGTTGGCTGCCCTTTTTACACCCAGCCTGATTTTACTCCCCATTGAAGTCAATGAAGAGTAAAAGCGGTGGCTGACTTGATCCCGTCAGTTTCTTACCAGGCGGGTTAGATTAAAATTACCACCCAGGTCACCCACAACTAGCTATCGAAGCATTGTTTGTGCGAGTCAGCAGAGAGTGCAGTGAGTTTGGGTAAGTGTGTGAGTTCTTTAATTGTTATTTCTCTTTAAATCATTCTTGATAAGATTACTTAAGCAGTTTAAAGTAAAGGGGAAAAGTTAAATATTTGGGATTCTGTTGGTTTAAGAAGAGTAAAACAAGGTTACACTGCAGTAGGAGTAAATTGGCACAGCAGGCAGTGGAAACCAGTTTTCTAACCAATCAGCAGGGGTGACTCATTTGGCTGTAAACAAACAAACAGTATAAAAAGACTAGTCCTATTGCGAGTCAGCAGAGAGTGCTGTGAGTTTGGGTAAGTGTGTGAGTTAGGGTAAGTGGGGTGTTAGGTGCTCTTTTCAAACTTTAACTCTGTGGGTTGTAGTTAATAAGGTCTTTCTGGTGCAGAGTGACTATTGGTAAACCATTTAACTGGTGTAATTAGAGGGATTGATATAAATTAAATCCAATTAATTAAAGGGGATACTAGCATCTATAATCGGGCAGAGGGTGTCCATAACTAACAATAAAATTTTTTAATTAATTACATAGAATGGAGCAGGTGATGTGTTACTGTTGCGAGATATGAGAGCCGGTGACCCCCATTGAGGCTCACGGTGATTACGTCTGTGACAAGTGTCTGCTGCTACAGGAACTCCAGCTCTGTGTTGATGAGCTGGAGTCTGAGCTTCAGACACTGCGACACATCAGGGAGGGGGAGAAGTACCTGGACTCTGTGTATCAGGAGGTGATCACACCTATGAAGTTAATTAATTCAGATGTAGCCCATGGTCAGGGACAGGACGGTGTGACTACAAGTGAGGCAGGTACGGGGATCCAGGAGGTAGAGCTGGAGGAGCCGCAGCCCTTGCTCTTGTCCAGCAGGTTCGAGGTTCTTACTCCCTGTGGGGACGGGAGCAGGGACTGCAGGGAGGATGAGCAACCTGGCCACAGCACCGTGGAACCATTCAAGAGGGGGGAGTAACTAGAAATGTTGTAGTGGTAGGGGATAGTATTATTAGGGGGATAGATAGAGTTCTCTGCAGCCGAGAGCGAGAGTCCCGAAGGCTGTGTTGCCTACCCGGTGCCAGGGTTAAGGACATCTCCTCTGGGCTGGAAAGAAACTTGCAGTGGGAGGGGGTGGATCCAGTTGTCGTGGTCCATGTTGGTACAAATGACGTAGATAGGACTAGGAAGCCGGTTCTGTTAAAGGAGTATGAACAGCTAGGGGTCAAATTAAAAAGCAGAACCTCAAGGGTAATAATCTCTGGATTATTACCTGAGCCACGAGCGAATTTGGCTTGGACAAATAAAATTAGAGAGTTAAATGCGTGGCTCAAAGACTGGTGTGGGAGAAATGTGTTTTGCTTCTTGGGACACTGGCATCAGTACTGGGGCAGGAGGCAGCTGTTCCGTTGGGACGGGCTTCACTTGGCCAGTGCTGGGACTAGAGTCCTGGCGGATCATATAACTAGGGCTGTAGAGAGGGCTTTAAACTAACTAGTGGGGGGGAGGTTCCTAGAGAGCAAATAATAAAAATGACAACAGAGAAGGTCATAGACTTAGTTAGCAGTGGGGAAATTAAAAACCAGAGCGTGTCAGGAAGGGGCAGAAGGTATGGAGTAAAAGGTAAAGTAATAAAAAGGGCAAAAGCAGGAACTAAGTGTCACAAAACATATTTGAAAGTTCTCTATCTGAATGCACGTAGCATTCGTAACAAAATAGATGAGTTAATGGCACAAATAACTACATATGGGTATGATCTTGTGGCCATTACAGAAACATGGCTGCAGGGTGACAATGCCTGGGAATTAAACATACCAGGTTATTTAATGATCAGGAAGGACAGGCAGGAAGGAAGGGGAGGTGGGGTGGCTATGTTAATAACGGAAGGAATCACTGTAATACAGAGAAATGATATTGGGTCAAAAGATCAGGATAATGAAACAGTTTGGGTGGAGGTAAGGAATAATAAGGGGAAAAAACACTAGTGGGCGTAGTCTACAGGCCTCTGAACAGTTGCAACTATGTTGGACGGAGTATCAATCAGGAAATAGTTGAGGCTTGTAATAAGGGAACATCTATGATTATGGGGGATTTTAACTATCATATTAATTGGACAAATCAAATTGGGCAGGGCTGCCTTGAGGATGAGTTCATTGAGTGTATTAGGGATGGGTTTCTTGAGCAGTATGTAACTGAACCGACCAGGGGGCAAGCAACCTTAGATCTGGTCCTGTGTAATGAGACAGGGTTAATTAAAAATGTCCTAGTAAAGGATCCCCTTGGAATGAGTGACCATAACATGGTTGAATTCCATATTCAATTAGAGGGTGAGAAGGTTGGATCTCAAACAAGCGTGCTAAGCTTGAATAAAGGAGACTATGAAGGTATGAGAGCGGAATTGAGTAGAGTGGATTGGGAAAATAGATTAAAGGGTAAGACGATACATGATCAGTGGTGTACATTTAAGGAGTTATTTTACAACTTCCAAAAAATATATATTCCACTGAGAAGAAAAGGGTGTAAAAGAAAAGACAGCCATCCGTGGCTAAGTAAATAAATTAAGGATAGTATTCGACTAAAAACAAGGGCATATAAGGTAGCCAATTCTAGTGGGAGGATAGAGGATTGGGAAAACTTTAAAAGACAGCAAAAAATAACAAAAAGATTGAATAAGAAAGGGAAGATAGATTATGAAAGTAAATTAGCAAAAAATATAAAAACAGATAGTAAGAGTTTTTATAGTTATATAAAAAGAAAAAGGGTGGCTAAAGTAAATGTTGGTCCCTTAGAGAATGAGACCGGGAAATTAATGGTGGGAAATATGGAGATGGCAAAAACACTGAATGAATATTTTGTATCAGTCTTTACAGTAGAAGACACTAAGAATATCCCAACACTGGACAAACAGGGGGCTATAGGGGGGAGGAGCTAAACACGATCAAAATCACTAAGGAAGTGGTACTCGCTAAAATAATGGGACGCAAGGCGGATACATCACCTGGACCTGATGGCTTACATCCTAGGGCCTTGAGGGAAGTGGCGGTCGGGATTGTGGATGCATTGGTAATAATTTTCCAAAACTCCCTGGACTCAGCAAAGGTCCCGGCAGACTAGAAAACTGCTAATTTAACACCCTTATTTAAAAAGGGAAGTAGACAGAAGGCTGGAAACTATAGACCGGTTAGCCTAACATCTGTGGTTGGTAAAATTTTGGAGTCCATTATTAAGGAGACAGTAACAGGACATTTGGATAATCATCATTTAATAGGACAAAGTCAGCATGGTTTTATGAAGGGAAGTCATGTTTGACAAATTTGCTGGAGTTCTTTGAGGAAGTAACATATAGGGTGGATAAAGGGGAACCAGTGGACATAATGTATTTAGACTTCCAAAAGGCATTTGACAAGGTGCCACACAAAAGATTATTGCTTAAGATAAAAAATCATGGGATTGGGGGTAATATTCTGGCATGGATAGAGGATTGGCTATCTTACAGAAGGCAGAGAGTTGGGATAAATGGTTCATTCTCAGAATGGCAATCAGTAACTAGTGGTGTTCTGCAGTGGTCAGTGCTGGGTCCCCAACTCTTTACAATCTATATTAACGATTTGGAGGAGGGGACCGAGTGTAACATATCAAAGTTTGCAGATGATACTAAGATGGGAGGGAAAGTAGTGAGTGAGGAGGACATAAAAAACCTGCAAGGGGACATAGACAGGCTAAGTAAGTGGGCAGAGATTTGGCAGATGGAATACAATACTGGAAAGTGTGAGGTTATGCACTTTGGCAGGAAAAATCGTAGAGCAAGCTATTATCTTAATGGCAAGAAACTGGAAAGTACTGAAGTACAAAGGGATCTGGGTGTCCTGGTGCACGAAACTCAAAAGGATAGTATGCAGGTGCAGCAAGTGATTAAGAAGGCCAATGGAATGTTGGCTTTCATTGCTAGGGGGATAGAATATAAAAATAGGGAGGTATTGCTTCAGTTGTACAAGGTATTGGTGAGACCGCACCTGGAATACTGCATACAGTTTTGGTGTCCATACTTAAGAAAAGACATACTTGCTCTCGAGTCAGTACAAAGAAGGTTCACTCGGTTAATCCCAGGGATGAGGGGATGGACATATGAGGAGAGGTTGAGTAGATTGGGACTCTACTCATTGGAGTTCAGAAGAATGAGAGGCGATCTTATTGAAACATATAAGATTGTGAAGGGGTTGGATCGGGTGGATGCGGGGAGGATGTTCCCGATGATGGGTGAAACTAGAACTAGGGGGCATAGTCTTAGAATAAGGGGCTGCTCTTTCAAAACTGAGATGAGGAGGAACTACTTCACTCAGAGGGTGGTAGGTCCATGGAATATGCTGCCTCAAAAAGCTGTAGAAGCTACATCATTACATAAATTTTAAACAGAAATAGACAGTTTCCTTGAAGTAAGGGGAATTAAGGGTTACGGGGAGCGGGCAGGAATTTGGACATGAGTCTAGCTTCGGATCGGACATGGCCCTGTGGGTAGCGGAGCGGGCCCAGGGGCCATGTAGCCTGATCCTGCTCCTATTTCATGTGTCTAATTCTGTTAGATTCAGGAGATGGTTCTGTGATAGTAGATTGGCGGTTGGGATCAGATCAGCCTTGATCTTGTTGAATGGCGGAGCGGGCTTGAGGGGCCGATTGGCCTACTCCTGCTCCTATTTCTTATGTTCTTATGTTATGTTCTTATATTTCAGGAAGTGCTATTTAGGCACCATTGTAACATATTCTTCTTTGGAACAGAATATATAGAAACAGAAGAGGAAGCTGCAGGGTCAAGCCAACATCTCTCTGTATTCACTTTCATTCACTCCACCCATAGCAAGCACCAACACAGGTATGTCCACCCCAGGGCATTTCAGAAAGGAAGAACTTTCATTCGTATAGCACCTTATCAGAACATTCCAAAGCACAAATGAAGCTGCACTCGGGGTGATATAACAACAAGCTCCTTCATTCATTTGCATGATGCTGTTTTGAGGGTCACAGATGATCAACTTGTTGATGGGGTAAGGAATTTGTTGCTCACGAAGACAATGAAATTGTGTGCAAATGCCCATATTGCCACATGGGTGCCATCAGTGATATCTTGGACTTTAGGAAGTCCTGCTATCTTATTCTTCTACTGGTTGTCCATGGGAAAAGTGATAAGGTTGTTTGCCCTGTTAAACAACAGATTAGTCACCTACTTCATATATCTGTGAACTGCAGATTGATGTCCTCTGTTGTAGCTGAGGCATAAAGGTCTGGTGACATTGACAGCCATCACTGTAGTAGAGGTTGGCTCGAGGTTAGTTTCCAGGAGACAGTACAGCTCTGTCATTGGCTCTTGAGTGAAGTGCAAGCTGCAAAGACAATTTTCATGATGAAGACAGGTGCAGGGAATCTACCTCATATGCAATGTAATGTGCCTAGCATCCATCCTCGCATCCTCTTCTTCATCCTCCAAATAGAACAAAAATAATGGAATCCCCATTGGAGTGCCCACTTTCTAAATGATAACTGCAACAACACAATTCTCCAAGTCAAAACTCTTGATCGAAAGTCACAAAATAGGTACAGCCATAAATGAAATGTTTCAGTGAGATCTTTAAAGCCCTGCCTTAGGTTAGTGGTTGATGCAGGATGGGTTGCTTTCCAGCGATTAGGATCGCCAACCCATATTTTGACCCTTCAGCGCCAGCAAGGATGGGCAGCTGAAAATGTTCCTCATGACTAATGTTATGGTTAATGTGGTGATGGACAATAAAACTCTTTTATTATGACCAGGATACTGCATAGCAAAGCATTTGATAGGATTTTATCTGGTGAAAGAAAATCATATGTACAGTTTTATACAGAGCAAGAGTTTTAAAACAAGTAAAGTACATGAGTTCCCAAAAAATTTAAATACAAGCTCACAATGAATGTCTTCATGGTCAACAAAAGTCTGATAAATGTCTCTTTGCATATAAATGTTGTTTGTATAACAATGCAAGCTTGACTTCACAACTAGTAGTAGCTACAACAAAGGGGTAGAATCCTGTCTACCTTTTTAAGCATAATGGGACATAACACAACTGAACATAAGAGGTGAATTTCCTTGTGGCTTCTCCTGCTCAACTTCAGCACAAATTCGCCAGATACTCTGTTTACATCCCTAAACAGGGCGTCTGCCAATCTTCCATCAAAGTTACAGCAGCAGAGCAAGAGAGGCTCCAAGGAAATTCACCCCCAAAGTATGTCAGACTTGTTTTTTAAAGATCTTTTTCTGCATTTTCTTTAAATCTTATAAAAACAATACTGTATTACGCTAATAATTGTCAACATCACATATGGCATTATAATGTGTCTGAATAACAAGCCTTTACAGTAATAAACTCATTCTCAGTGTTTTTAATGTTCACACGATGCTATGACTGCGCTTGTTCAATAAGAAGGAAAAAGGTTTCATATCTGCTTAATTCTAATAAAGAAAGGGGGTGGAAATCCAGCAGATCCTGCAATTCCTTCTCTCTCATCTCCATTTAAAAGGTGCCAACTCATCCATATTCTGTCCTTTTCAGTAATACAATGAACAGATAATTTGAACTTTTTTGATATTAAGGAAGGCAGGTTTTTATTCTTTGATGTGTGTGAGTGCCTTGATGTCATATGACTTACTCTCCAAATTAAAGTGTGGAGTAGATTTTTCATCTTTACTGCCTGGGTATTAATTATCACCTGGACAGAAAGCAGAAAGGACATCGAGTGGGAGGATCGCATGCCCCTTACTGAATCCATCGGATTTTCCTTCCATTCATTTCAATGGCAGGAGAATTCAGCGGATTATTTGGGGCATAAGATGCTCCTTGTCAGATGTTTCTTTCTGTGCTCCATCCAGGTGATGATTAACACCCAGGCGGTAAAGACAACAGTTTATCCCAGTAAGTTTTTGATTTATTTTGTTCTAACTGCTCCTGTTTCTCTACTGCACTAGATAACAGACACAAAGGCCAGAATTTTGCCTACCTGGGTGGGTCTGGTGCGGGCGGTGTCCATGGCAGGTCGCGACCCCGCTGCTGACTCCATCCTACTGTTGAAAATGAACTTACCTTAATGAGGCCTATTAAGCCCACCCAGCACGTTACCTGGCCCAATGAGATGAAGCAGGTCTGGTGATGTCATTCATGACACATTTTAGCTGGGATCTTTAAAGTGACCATGGCCACATTAGATTTGAAGTTTAATCTAACATAGTGCTGTCAGTGCACTACAGCATTGGAGTGCTGCTAACACTGGCAATGACTGCACAGAGGCAGTGAGCTGACCCTGGTTCTCTGATGACTCCCTCCATATGCCTATGGAGGGAGTTAGAACAGGCAGGGATGTCCTCTTCCCTTCCGATGGGCAGAAGAGACCTCCCCAGGAGACCAAGACAGCCTGGTTGCAGATTACAGAGGAGGTCACAAGCAGGGATGTAGTCAGGAGGACCTGGATGCAGTGCTGCAAACGTTTTGATGATCTCTGTAGGTCAGGAAACGTTAGTACAAAGCCACACTCAACTTCATCCTGCTGTGCATCTCATCACATCCCCATCACTCTGCCTTCCCAACCCTACTCCTGCACATCCTTACTCACACCAACATACCTTGCATCACCACCCATACCTCTCTCTCTATCTACATTATCACATCACCATCTCACTAGCCACCTCTCACACTCACCCTCATCCTAGTGCAATCATACCAACTAACAACACACAATGGTAGCCACTTGGGTGTTTTATGCAATGTTTATGTAACGTTTCTGTTAATGTGGTGTCAAACATAAAAATCTTTATTTTCAACACTTCATCAGGTGATTGCGGAGAAGGTTGGTGTTATTGTTGGTGCTGCTGATGTGCCTGGTGCTGCTGGTGTTGGGGCTCATCGTGGTCTGATTCTGAGGACCAAGGTGAAACAGTATAAGCGGCACCCATGCTGATGGAATAGATGGCAGGTGAAGTAGAGATGACAGAAGTGATCTGTCAATGGTGAGAGAGGTTCTTCCAATGAGGTGACACTGGATAGAGACTTTGCTGGAAAGACTTGCAGCCTGCAGAATCTGTGCTGGAAATGAACTGAGCAACAGCTTCTGCCTGAGGAAAGTGATCATCTGTCAGGTGGGAGCTTTTACTGTACATTTGAAGCTGGAGCAATGGCCATGGAACCCCCGCCTTAGGTTGACAGACGTGGTTCCCGAGCTGTGTGAATCCTGTGGCCATGCAGGGAAATTTTAAAAGTAAGTGAAAAATGGCTCTTAAGTGCCTGTAAACTACCAGATAATTATTTCAATTGGATCGCCCGCCGCTGCCGGTCGGGTCAGCTCCGCGCCGCGATGACAGATGTAACTGGGGGAAAGACGTGGGGTGGGGAGGGGGGGGGTGCGCAGGATGACCGCTGGTTCCCAAGCCACTGTCAAAAATAACAACTTTCCCACCCGACCCGCCACCGATCGCGCCCACTTCCACCCCGGAAAAGTCTCCTACTGTTAAAACACAAGCGCTATGAATTTTCAATTTGAATGTGTGATTTTAGTTATTAGAAGAAAATCATAAGCATGGATGTGTTTTACATCTTAATAGCAAAAGTACATGTAAAAGATGGAGAACAAAGAAGAAAAATGTAATAGTGAAAGAAGACAAATGAAATAGAATCCTGTTGTATTCAATGGGGAGCACAGAAGCTAGAGTTATATGTAATCAGAATGCCTTTACCAGCAGCGGGCAGCCAAAGCAGTATATTAGCTGTAGCCTGGGTACATGATAGTGAATTAGACGGTTATATGAAAGACTGATTCATTGTATGAATAACCTCAAAGTTTTATACTTTCGAGAGGATTGCTCCTACATATTAAATGTTAATTATATTCATTAAGTAGATAAAGTGGTTGAGGATTACTCACACTTTCTGTGTGATAGAAAGAAACAAAGCAATGATTTGTACCTTGATCCAATGCTGTTGTAATGATGCTGCCATTGTTTTGACGCTGCTTTCGAGCACTGCAAGCTGCTGGAACTGAGTTGTACATAAGTTCCACACTACTGTCAGATTCGAGCAAAGCACAACATGGTGCATACATATTTAGATACAAGTGTACACCATGCCAACTTAAGGCCGTTAGGCAGGAGAAAGACCTCATAGTATATGAGTCATCAGTGTATGAATCTCTGAAAGATAATGACTAGTGCTGTGAGGCTATAGCAAAAGTAAATAGGGTGTACTACCAGGATGATCAAATATAAAGCAAAAATGACTATACTTTCTTGTGTAGGACTTTGGTTAGGCTTCATCTTGAATACTGTGCTCAGTTTTGGCCCCCTCACATAATGGGTGATATAGAGGCCCTGGAAAAGGTGCAGAGGAGGGCCATTACATTTAGACCTAGTTTAAAGGCCCTTCGTTTACACAATAGACTTGGAGAGCTAAAGCTTTGTATGCTAGAAAAGTATAGACTTCAAGGAGATTTGATTGCGGTCTCTAAATTATGGAAGGATTTGATTTGGTCCATTTGGATTGGTTATTTGAGTTAGTATGTTATGGAGAACCAGGGACATAAGTGTAAGTTATGTAAGTATAGAACTAGGTTAAATTGCAGGAAGTTTTTCTTTTCAGAGAGTCAGCCTTCTTAGGAAGAAGTTTACAGCTCATGCAGAGAGTCCAGATTCAATGCAAATATCCATAAGGGAGTTGGAGGAGTTCCTAACTGTAGCTGACATCACTGTTCATAAAAGGCAGGTGGGGTATTGGGGGACGTGGCTCCCAGTCACCATGGTGTCCTGGAACTTGTTTGATCTCCTTTGGGTTCAAAGAGGATTTTCCCAGAGACTTTTTTCCCTAAATTGGTCCAGGGTTATTTCTCTTTGTTTCCTCTCCCAGGAGATTGAGTGACTGGGTGTGGGGGTGGGGACTACGACCTGGTGGTGCTCTCATCCCCCGCAGTTGAAACCAGAACTGAAGCAGTTTTGTCTTTAGCTGGCCTAGGTTGTCCTAACATTATCGATAATGTAGTGGGGTGGGACATTCGCCTGCCCACATTACCTGCCGGCACCTGATTACATTTTCCTGGTGGAAGCTGAATTAATATGCAGGGTGGCATTTCAGCAAGAATCCCACTCCTGACGGAGAGGAAAACTGGGGGAGGCTGTAGCAGTAAGAAGCCTGCTGCAGCAGAAATAGCCACAAGCACAGCAGGTCACTCAGGGAGAGTGAGACAGAGCTGGAGCTGCACTTGAACAGTGAATATTGATGGAAGAAAGAGAAGCACCATTTGAGCAATGACTAAGGCCCCAAGATTCTCAGAAGCTACGGTAGAGATAACGTTGGTAGAGGGACAGAAGACAAAGGCTCTTCGACACCCAGAGAGTGATGCCCCAGTAAAAAGGATGGCCAGTAAGCCTGGAGGGAGGTGACACTGGTAGTCAACTCCACGACTTCACTAATAGCTATTCAGTGCCGGAAACGTTTTAATCAGCTCACCAGGCTGGCCAAGGTACATGAACGTACGATTGCTCATGCGGATGCTGATGAGATACTGCTGGAATCAAGATTCACCTGTGCACTACTCAGGACCACATAGTAAAAAAGGAGAAATAATTGAGACCCTTTGGTCGTTGGGGGAATTTTAACTTTCCCAGCTGTATGGAAGGGACCAGGCAAGCAAGTAAAATGAAATGGCTCCATTTCCCACTCCATTCTTGCTGATCTCCAATTACGCTGCTGTTGATTTTGGCAGTGGATGAGGCGCCCTCTGTACTCAGGTGGGAGCCTCATGCATAAATACTAATCCGGGTCCTATGACAGCAAGAGGGCTCCAGTGGCATTTTAACTGGGGCCTGAACGGGGAAGCCACTACAGCTTTCCCGCCGGGCTGAATGAAATCGCCAGCTGGTAGGAAGCACGAAGAGGCCCTCCAGGTAAGTGAAGAAATTTCCTTTGTGGGGCCAGAAGGAGCAGGAATGCTTCTTCGGGCCCCAATAGGAAAGTTGCGGTCTTCCCTGTCCCAGGCTCCCCACTTCCCTCCCGCGAGACCCTCTCAAAATCCCCTCCTGGCCATTTTCCTGCAAGCTAGTGGGTGGCCAAAGGTGACACGATCGTCCCTGGCGCTCTGCTCCTCTTCTTTTCCAGAATGGCAAGCTTAGGTAAACAAGTACATTTTGTACTTGTCCAAAACCTGCTATGGGTTAAAATCAACCCCAAATTGTGTTCTTTGCAAATGAGAAACATGAGCAACCAGATGCAAAAGACTTCTTCTTCTTAGGCAGTCCCTCGGAACCGAGGATGACTTGCTTCCACACTAAAAATGAGGTCTCAGGTGACTGATGAGTCCAATGCGGGACCTACAGTCTCTGTCACAGGTGGGGCAGATGGTGGTTGAAGGGGCGGGTGGGTGGGGTGCTTGGGTTGACGTGCGCTCCTTCTGCTGTTTGCGCTTGGCTTCCGCTTGCTCCCGGCAAAGAGACTCGAGGTGTTCGGCGCCTTCTCAGCTGTTTCTCCTCCATTTTATGCGGTCTTGGGACAGGGATTCCCAGGTGTCGATGGGGATGTTGCACTTTTTCAAGGAGGCCTTGAGGGTGTCCTTGAAGTGTTTCCTCTGCCCACCTGGGGCTCTCTTGCCGTGTCGGAGCTCCGAGTAGAGCGCTTGTCTTGGGAGTCTTGTATTGGGCATGCGGACGATGTGGCCTGGCCATCGGAGCTGATTGAGCATGGTCAAAGCTTCGATGCTGGGGATGTTGTCCTGAGTGAGAACACTGACGTTGGTGCGTCTATCCTGCGGTGCGTCTATCCTGCCAATGGATTTGCAGGATCTTGCGGAGGCAGCGTTGGTGGTTCCTCTCCAGTGCTTTGAGGTGCCTACTGTACATGGTCCATGTCTCTGAAGCATACAGCAGGGCGGGTATCACTGCTGCTCTGTAGACCAGAGCTTGGTGCTGGGTTTGAGGTCCTGGTCTTCAAACACTCTGTTCCTCAGGCGACCGAAGGCTGCACTGGCACACTGAAGGCAGTGTTGGACTTCATCATCGACGTCCTTTACAGGTGCTGCACATTTACAAAGAAGCATCTGATCAGCAAGCTGGCACCTCCAGAGGAACCCTTCCTCTACCTAATGTACTGACTCCATTATGGCACCTTACTTACTCAAGTAAAAGAAAGAACTTGCATTCATATAGCACCTTTCACAACATTCCAAAGTGCTTCACAGCCAATGAAGTACTTATGAATTGTAGTCACTGTTGTAACATAGGGAACGTGCCAGTGCCTGGGCCCACCTTCCTGAGCTTCTTCTTGTGAGCAGGGGATTGGTCTTCAGCATCTTCTTCTTCTTCACCTTCTGTGCTTGGAAGATGCAATAGCTTTGTAATGGCTAAGTAATGGAGGATGATGAAAGCCTCTACAGTTCTGAAAACATTTGCTGAACTACACTGCATGGCTCCCCTTAATCTGTCCAGTCACAGGAAGCAGGAGTTGATAATTCGGCTGGTCTGTTCCACAATGATCTTTGTAGTGCCCAAAGCCTCATTAACCTTGTTTTCAGCCTCTGTCTTTGCATTCCAAAGAGGTATCAGCAACTATGACTGAAGCGAGTACCCCTGGTCTCCTATCAGCCATCCTGTCACATTGTTGTGGTACAGCAGTGCAGTTATCCTGGGAATAAACAAATCATGTCTACTGCTGAGTCACTGGCCAGAATTTTCCCTACCTGGGCAGGTCTGGTATGGGCGGCCGCCATGGCAGATTGCGAACCCGTTGCTGGTTCCATCCCGCTCCAGAAATCGACTTTACGTTAATAGGGCCTATTAAGCCCACCCTGCGCATTACCCGGCCCAATTAAATCATGTGGGTCTGGTGATGCCATCAATGATGTGTTTTCAGCCGGGATATTTAAAGGAGCCATGGCCACATTGCATTTGAAGGTTCATCTAGGATAGTACAGACAATGCACTGCACAATCCTACGGCTGCCCAGACCAGCAAAAATGACTGCACAGAGGCAGAGGGCTGCACCCAGGTTCTCCGATGACTCCCTCCATATGCTTGTGGAGGGAGTCAGAGGATGCAGGGATGCATCTTCCCTGCTGATGGCCGGAGGAGACCTCCTCAGCAGACCAAGACAGCATTGTTCCAAATTGCAGAGGAGGTCAATAGCAGGGATATCGTCAGGAGTGCTGCAAATGTTTCAATGATCACATTAGATCAGGAAAGGTGAGTCCAAAGCCACACTCATCTTCATCCTGCTGTGCCCCTCATCACATCCCCATCACTCTGCCTTCCCTACCCTACTCCTGCAACATACCTTGCACATCCACCCATCCCACATAAGAGGTTAGTGTGCAAAATTAAAGCACTTGGGATTGGGGGTAATATACTGGCATGGATTGAAAATTGGTTAACAGACAGGAAACAGAGAGTAGGAATAAATGGGTCTTTTTCGGGGTGGCAGGCGGTGACTAGTGGGGTACCGCAGGGATCAGTGTTTGGGCCCCAGCTATTCACTATATATATCAATAATTTGGATGAGGAAACCAAATGTAATATTTACAAGTTTGCTGATGATGCAAAACTAGGTAGGATTGTGAGTTGTGAGGAGGATGCAAAGAGGCTTCAAGGCGATTTAGACAAGTTGAGTGAGTGGGCAAATACATGGCAGATGCAGTATAACGTGGATAAATGTGAAGTTATCCACTTTGGTAGGAAAAACAGAAAGGTAGAGTATTATTTAAATGGTGATGGATTGGTAAATGCTGATGTACAAAGGGGCCTGAGTGTCCTTGTACACCAGTCACTGAAAGCAAACATGCAGGTGCAGCAAACAGTTAGGAAGGCAAATGGTATGTTGGCCTTCATTGCAAGAGGATTTGAGTACAGGAGCAAGGATGTCTTACTACAGTTGTACAGGGCCTTGGTGAGACCACACCTGGAGTACTGTGTGCAGTTTTGGTCTCCTTACCTAAGAGAAGATATACTTGCCATAGAGGGAGTGCAGTGAAGGTTCACCAGACTGATTCCTGGGATGGCAGGATTGTTGTATGAGAGATTGGGTCGACTAGAGTTTTCACTAGAGTTTAGAAGAATAAGAGGGGATTTCATTGAAACGTATAAAATTATGACAGGGCTAGACAGACTGGATGCAGGGAGGATGTTTCACCTGGCTAGGGGGTCTAGAATGAAGGGTCACAGTCTCAGGATATGGGGTAGTACATTTAGGACTGAGATGATGATAAACTTCTTCACTCAGAGGGTGGTGAACCTGAGGAATTCTCTACCACAGAAGGTTGTGGAGGCCAAGTCACTGAATATATTTAAGAATGAGATAGATAGATTTCTAGACACAAAAGGCATCAAGGGGTATGGGGAGAGCGCGGGAATATGGTATTGAGATGGAGGATCAGCCATGAGCATATTGAATGGCGGAGCAGACTCAAAGGGCTGAATGGCCTACTCCTGCTCCTATTTTTCTATGTTTCTAAATGTGCAGAGAATGGAGGACTCCATCTCCAACAAGAGCACCACCATGTCGCAGGCGATGGCGACTGTAGGCTTCTCCATGGATAGGATGGCCACCTGCCTGGAGCAGCTGATGCCCCACTCACAGGAGCACATGGTCTCTATAGAGCATAGATGGCTATCTATGAAGGATGAAGAATAGATGGCAGAGGCTTATAGACCTCTTCTCTATGAGGTATGTCAGTGTAGATGTGGTTCCTCATGGTCCCACTGATGTGCAGCAAGGTGCTCTCCAGCTCCTTGCTAGCAGGTAGGTGTGGGTGGCCCATGAGAGGGATGATGGTGAGAGGGGACATGGAAGTGGGGGCTCCTCTCAAAGCGCTCATACCTCTCCCCTCAGTCAGAGCCCCAGATGCCTCCCCGGACAGTGATGGCAGTGTCTGCCCCTGCACAGTCGCAGAAGGAGCAAACTTTGGTGGGGCCATCACAGCTCCAAAACCCATAGGATGATCGCCAAAAGTGTCTAAGCAGTCGCAGCAAGCAACTAAGCAGGCTGCCTCTACCTCTGCTGAAGTCACAGGGGTAGCACCACGTAGAAGCATGCAGAAGAGGAAGTTGCCACACAAGTAGATTCACAAGGGTATCCACTTGGGTGTTCTAAACAACGTTAATGTGAAGTTTCAGTTAATGTGACATAAACCATAAATTTCTCTATTTTCCAAACTTTCTGGTCTTGGACAAAATTGTGTGTACCTTGGGAAGTGGCTTAGTTTGTTGGAGCGAAGGGTCAGACATAACATTACCTCCAGTAATGGTGGTGACTGTGAAAGGAATGGATTGGTCATTGTAGGGATGCTTTATGGTGTGACTGTGGGTTGTTGCCAACCTGGCAAAGCATGTGGCAGTCATATGGGAGTACTGCGTAAAGTTAAGTAAACCTGGCCATGATGAGGCCGCCCCTGGCCTCCCAGGCAACAATGTGCTCGAGTGCTGGTGCAATCTGCACCACAGGTTCCTCCAGCTCCTGCTCCTCCTCGTCTTCTAGCGGATGCTCCTCCTCCTCCTCCTGATCCTCCTCCTCTGAAGAGGCTGTGCGCTCAGCGCCTTGTTCCTCATGCAGCCCTAACCTCGCTGCTGCACTTATGTTGTGTAGGGTGCAGCAGACCACAACAATTCTGGAGATCCTGGCTGGTGCATACTAAAGGGCTCCTCTAGATCTGTCAAGGCATCTGAAGCGCATTTTCAGCATGCCTATTGTCTGCTCTATGACACACCTGGTGGAGATGTGGCTCTCCTCAGCCTCAGTACTTGGCCTCCTCAAGGGTATCATGAGCCATGTCTTCAGTGGATAGCCCTTGTCTCCAAACAGCCAGCCGGAAAGTCTGTTTGGAGGTGCAAAGAGCTGAGGGAGGGTGGACTGGCAAAGGATACACAAGTCATGGCAGCTGCCAGGGAATTTGGTGCACACATGCATAATGATCTTCCTATGGTTGTAGACGAGCTGCACATTGAGGTAATGGAAGCTCTTGCGGTTGACAAAGACTCCTGCCTTATGATGGGGTGCCCTGATGGCCACATGTGTGCAGTCGATTATGGCCTGCACCCGTGGGAAGCCAGCCAGAGTGGCAAAACCAAATGGCCGCTCAGTAACACTGGCTTCATCAGTGGCAAACTTGATATAATTGGCTGACTTGTCAAAGAGGGCATCAGTGACCTGTGTGATGCATCTGTAGGCAGCCGACTGCGAGATGCCGCAAATGTCTGCTGCAGATCTCCGAAAGGAGCCTGAGGCCAAGACATTGAGGGTGCTATTGACTTATACAGCCACTGGTAAGGCATGTCCATCTGCTCCTCTGGGCTGCAGGTCTTGCTGCAGCAATGTGCAAATGTCTGTGATGACCTGGCACGATACCCTGAGCCTCCTTTTGCACTGCTGCTCAGTCATGTTGAGGAAGCTCATCCTCTGCCTGTATACCCTGTGTTGGGGGTATCACCTCCGGCACGGTGCAGCCCTGCGCTGATGCCCTCTGTCCTGTGCAGCATCAGGTGGTTGAGGAGCAGGTTGGTGGTGTTGTTGTTGGTGCTGCTAGTGTGCCTGGTGCTGCTGGTGTTGGGCTCATTGTGGTCAGATTCTGAAGAGCAAGGTGAGACACTATAAATGGCACCCATGCTGATGGCAGGTCAAGTAGAGTTGACAGAAGTAATCTGTCAATGGTGAGAGAGGTTCTTCCAATGAGGTGACACTGGATGGAGACTTTGCTGGAAAGACTTGCAGCCTGCAGAAAGCTCAATCTGTGCTGGGAATGCAGTCAGCAACAGCTTCTGCCTGAGGAAAGTGATCAGCTGTCAGGTGGGAGCTTTTATAGTACATTTGATGCTGTCAACTAATCAGCTGGAGTAATGGCCACTTAACTTCCACCTCAGGTTGACAGACATGGTTCCCAAGCTACGTGAATCCCGTGGCCATGCAGGGAAATGTGAAATATAGGGGGGGAAAGGCTCTTAACTGTCTGAAAACAAGCTTAGAATGATTTTAATTAGGTCACCTGCCTCTGTCACTGCCGCACCGGCAAACACGCCCAAGAGAAAGGAGCATGGGGGCGGGATGACGGGTTCCCGACCCGCTCCGACTTTTTTCATATTTCGCACCTGACCCGCCTCTGATCGTGCTGGCACGGACCCCAAGAAATTTCGGCCACTCTCATTCTGGGATTTTCTATATAGCTTTGTAAAAGGTGGAATCTCAACCTACCCCTTGCAAGACCAATAACATCAGTGGGACACCCCGGCCTGGGGATTCCCCACCCTAGGAGTTCCTGCTTACCTAGTTCAGTCAGGAGCCGGTGTAGGACTGATGTCTGGTACATTGAGTGACTAGGCACCAGGGCGGCATAAGGGGACCTGATAGCTGGATCTCTGAAGATCAGGAATATATATTTTTTAAATCTGGATTGCCCCCTTACACAGGGTTGGTTTTGGGGGGATTTTCTAGCCGTTCACTGGTCCTGTTCAGTTGGATGAACATTGGAGAGTACTGGCAGACACAATCATCGTGTGACTGCTAGGATCATGGCCCATGGATTTTCAGGGCCATAGACATTTTTATTATTAAAAGTGTGACCAGAATTCCCTCTTTATTACAGGGGCACAGGATAGTTTGTTATGGTTGAGGAAACTTGTAGAAGGGAGGACCAATGAGAGTTCTGTAAGAAATATGACAGTAGTGAACAGGAGATGAGGTTTGGCCAAGGAATCAACATTTCCATGCTGTATCCCTAAAATGGCAGAGAGGAGGGAGAAAATTAAAATGGAAGAAAAATGAGGGGAAAATTGAAAACCATCATGGCTTTTTCAGATTTATTTTGGTGAATGTGATATTTTAATAGACAATAGAGTTTGAGTGTAGTATGTGTGAGTATTTAAGTATTTTTTGATTGGCTCAGATTTCAGTCACTAAGAAGCAACCAGTCAGCTTATGAACAGACTAAACATTTTCCCTTGCCTTACGGATACCAGGCAAACACGAGATGCAATACTTCTAATTATTTAGTTTGACAAGCAAAATTTGTGAAGCTTCATCCAACCCAGATTTTAAAAAGCCATTAACCAAATCTTATTTCCATAGAACAAAGAGAGCAATTCAGATTTCTGAAATCTGTGGTCTTGGATGCTCCAAAAGTTAGATGGCTATTTCTCAATAAATAAATTACTGTACTGGAAGAAGTGCTATGTATTATTTTTTGCACACAATTAAAATCTGGCAGGTAAACTTAATTCCTGGTTTACCGAGTGTGCTCATACATTGTTATTTTGGAAACTTCTATGGAAGAAAACACCGCTGACCCATATATTTTCTATATGCAATGCAGCTGAACAAACAGCTGCCACAACACTGTAAATATTAGTTCTGTGTTTGTTTTGACTGCATTTTGCTGCAAGTTTCATACCAAGAGATTGAGGTTAGAGCTTTATCATTAAAGTAAGATGTTAAGTCACAGTCGAGTAGTAAAATACAAGACAATCATGTAACATTTCTTCAGCACATCTGAAACAAGATGAAATGTGCTGTCTATACTATTTATTTATTTATTGGAGAAGAGGAGAAGGTACTGACATCATCAGTCATTATAAATCCTACTACAGTACTTCACAAATTCTTGTAGTTGGAAAAATATATACAGAATCAATGGTTAAATAATGTCAAAGCAGTACACATTTCATCAAATCACAAGTGATACACAGTGATACTAATGATGGATGACAACACCTCCATATGTAGCCATTTTCTGTAAATATCAGTTTGTGTTATTCACTGTCTGGAAGTGGTGTCTGCAACCACATGCCGCAGTCAGATGTTATTTATTGATCTTTGGCATTTGTGTTCTAAGTAAAGAAAGACTTAGGGGGAAAAATTGGGTTGCTTTGCGCCTCCTAACGGGGCGCAAAGCCCCTCGTGCCCGGGTGTGACACCGCTAACGCTTCCCACGAAATTCAATGGGAGGTTAGCAGCGGCAGTAGCTGGTAGCGCCCCGCTCGCCCCCCGGCTGCAAACTTCAGTTGCGCCCCCTGACCTATCGCCCGACGTTATGTCCGACAGGGTCAGGGTGGCGTTTTTGCAGTCGTGGCGGTGCAAGTTAAAGGGCAGGTGTCGGGCGGCCACTTTCTTTTGGGCTGCCTGCCAGTACCTGCCCCCTTCTCCTTTTTTATTCGGGGTGACGGCCACGATTGCTCAGCCCAGCACTCCTATTGTGTGCCGGGCTGCTTTCCCGACACTCTGCTCCCTAGTAGTCCACGCAGCATTGACCCCTACCATTTAATCAGGGGAGGGAGGCCTGCAATACCACGGCACTCCGTGCCGACGTGTGTGGCGCTGTTGCACGTAGCGCTGCAATATTCACTTGTATCGCCCCAGGAAGGAGGGGGAGTGCTTCCAGTAGCGCCCCGCCTCCTGCTTGGGGCGCTACCACTGAATTTACGGCGCAGGGGCTCTAACTTTGTCGGCGTGCTAAAAGTAGCACCCCAGCGAAGTTAACGCCCCAAAGGGGCCGCCACCAAATGTTTCCCACTTAAAGACTTACATTTACATAGCGCCTTTCATGACCACCGGACGTCTCAAAGCGCTTCACAGCCGACGAAGTACTTTTTGAAGTGTAGTCACTGTTGTAATGTGGGAAACAGAAAGTTAAACAGATGTCTTTTTGGTTGATACAATCAGATACTACTTACATTTCCCTCTCTAATTAACATTAGAACTGCCTCCAGTACAAATACAGTGCAACTGCTTTGTGTACATGCTGGGATGTTCAAGTCTTCGTTTTGCCTCAAGTGCTGACTGACATTTTTTTAAATTTAATTACGATGTACTGTTGAAGCACAGGTTGTTGGCCTTTATATCTGTGGGGCTTTCTTGTAACCACTGGCTTAAACTATACTTCCTATTGAGAGGCTGCTTTGTGCTTCCTAGAAGAGTTGTATAAAGTGCCTCTTGAAATAAACATAAACATATAAAGGATGGTGTTTCAGGTGTCAATTTTGACATCCATTTTACAAACTAACCCAGCAAACTCATAGACCCCCAAAATTCCTGAATCCTTGATGTGCAGTGGAGCGCGATTGTATGCCTACTGAAATCCGAGAAGGCTGACTTCATCAGAACTCCCAGGGTCAACTAACTTCCATAACATTGGTAGAACAAGGGCATGAATCGCACCAGCAGGAAGCCGAAGGGGTTGAAAAATTTGGGAATGGAGTGGAGCAAATGCATGGTATCATCATTTCAAGAGCTGCATGCAGTGAAAGGGCTGAACAGGCACTTGGAAGAGGGAGTGAAATGACTGTTGCAACAGAAGGGAAAAGGTGAGCCTCTAGCTTCTCAGAGGCTGTGATGTAAGTGCTGCTGTTCCAAATTAGAAAAAGGAGTGATGTCATTGTTGGAGTACCATGTACAAAAAACCACTGCATGCAGCAGCATGGAGCATGTGGAAAGAGCTGACTATGACTACGAGCGGGATCTCTATAACCCCACAGACCTCCTTGCAGTGTCTGAAAATTTTAATGGACTCTGTAAGGGGTGGTGTGTGTGGTCAGCTTCACCTCTGACTCCCTGAGCAGTTCAAATCGCTCCCACTCCCTTGGTTCTAGACTTTGGACTTATTTGGGGGTTGGAATGAACTTGCAACAGACACCTGAGTTGGTCAAAAGAATTGAGATTTTTATTTTGAGACAGGAAAATATACAATACAATAAAACTTATACTCTAAAAGGGGTAACACTTCGGAATCTGTGAGGGAGAATGACAATAGACAAAAATACCTTACCCTCCCAATCCCACTACACTAACTATGTTGAATTCCAGAGGACCAGGAAATGCTCACCAAACGACTTTCTTGACAGATTGTAGAGGTTCGCGATTTCAGGGTTTTCTTTAGTTGTGGCGGTTGGGGCCTGCTGTACCCCGGACGTGGTGGAAGACTGCACCTGCATTGGGTTTTCAGTCTTCGCCTGTCCGCTGATGCGGTTGGATGCGTAGTTGGATTTATCGAGTAAGTACCCAATTTCCTTTGGTTAGGTATAGTTTTTAGAGTCTTTTGTGTCAAATCTTACCCAGGGGTAAGTCAAGCTAGCTTGTAGAGTGGAAACAAAATTGCGAATTTTCGACTTCTTGTTGGTTGGTTTCTTGTTGGTCACAGTGGCCCAATATGACCTAATTGGTGGTAATATTGTTAGTTGTTGGTTTCTTGAGGCCTTTGGTTGCCATGACTTCCTTTTCCTCCCATTTCGTTTTTCCTTCCTCAAGTCTCCGATCCTCCGACTAAGTATGGTGATGATGAGTACTCTTTCTGAACCGTACTTTCTCTCTCCTGTACTGAACTTGAACCTTCTTGAGCTGTGTCCTCACGTGACTCTCAACATGGAACTGTACTGCCGAACTGTCTTCTTTCTCAACTGCTTGTTTCAACTCAACTGTCTTTTCTGAACAAACAGGCCTCAATTATACTGTGTTGAGGCCTGGCTTATCTGACCGACAAATCTCCTCCGGTCCATTGTTAATTTTGGCAGGCTCATTAATTTTAATAGGTTTAAATTCTCATCGAGTATCGGGGCTGGTCCCATCTATTTTTAATTGGCCTTTAACTGGTTTCAGGATTGCTTCGAAATCAGTTTAAATGTACAAAATGTTTTTGGAAATCTTTCTGAGTGGCTTTAAACTGTTGTTTGATTGTCTTTTTCCTGCTGGGGCCAGGGTCTCTTTTGTCGACATGGCCTTGTGCCATTACCTCCATGGTACAGTTCACAGGTTGCACGCCAGCAGCTTTAAACCCGCACTGTGGTCTCGAATAGGCATTCAAGTGCTGGGGACACAGTATAATGCCTTGTGCATTGAGTGCTACTGGAGTTTTGGTAAGTGGGAGAAAAATCATTTAAGAGTATTTTGTGAATTTTAGTTTGTTAAAAAGTCAGTTATTTGAAGTAAGTTTAATTTTTTAAGGGTATATTAAACTATTGGGCAGTTTAAACCGGAAGTAGAATCCGGGTATAAAAGGGGCAGGGCTAGTGCTGTGCACGGAGTGCTTTGTGCATTGAGTGCTACTGGAGTTTTGGTAAGTGGGAGAATTCGGGCAAGTGGGAGGTGAGGGTGTGTTTTTTGCTCTGTTTTTCCCCCCACTCCCAGGCTTAGACAGCACTGCGGAGGTGGAGCAGCGAGACGAGTCAACCAAACAGGCCCCCCAGACAGTATTCAAGGAGGAGGTTGGTGATCAGCTGGTTGGTTGGTTTTCTTCCTCCTCTTCTCTTTTATACCTTTAAGTTGGTAAGTCCTATTGAATAGTGGTGTGATATTATCATCTATATCTGGGCAGGGTCTTCATAACTAATAATAAGAAATTAATTAATTATATAGAATGGAGCAGGTGATGTGTTACTGTTGCAAGATGTGGGAGCCGGTGGACCCCATTGAGGCTCACGGTGATTACATCTGTGACAAGTGTTTGCTGCTAGAGGAACTCAAGTTCCATGTTATGGAGCTTGAGACTGAGCTTCAGACACTGCGACACATCAGGGAGGGGGAGAAGTTCCTGGACTCTATGTTTCAGGAGATGGTCACACCTATGAAGTTAATTACTGCAGATGTAGTCCGTGGTCAGGGACAGGATGGCGTTACTATGAGTGAGGAAGGTACAGGGATCCAGGATGTAGTGTTGAAGGAGACGCAGCACTTGCTCTTGTCCAGCAGGATCGATGTTCTTACTCCCTGTGAGGGCGGGAGCGGGGACTGCAGGGAGGATGAGCAACCTGGCCACAGCACCGTGGTACAGGGGGCCATTCAAGTGGAGGGAGTAAAAAGAAATGTTGTAGTGGTAGGGGATAGTATCATAAGGGGGATAGATAGGGTTCTCTGCAGTCAAGAGCGGGAGTCCCGAAGGCTGTGTTGCCTGCCCGGTGCCAGGGTTAAGGACATCTCTTCTGGGCTGGAAAGAAACTTGGAGTGGGAGGGGGAGGATCCAGTTGTCATGATCCATGTTGGTACAAACGACGTAGATAGGACAAGGAAGACGGTTCTGTTAAAGGAGTATGAGCAGCTAGGGGTCAAATTAATAAACAGAACCTCAAGGGTAATAATCTCTGGGTTATTACCTGAGCCACGAGCGAATTTGGCTAGGATAAATAAAATTAGAGAGTTAAATGCGTGGCTCAAAGACTGGTGTGGGAGAAATGGGTTTTGCTTCTTGGGACACTGGCACCAGTACTGGGACAGGAGGGAGCTGTTCCGTTGGGACGGACTCCACTTGGCCAGTGCTGGGACTAGAGTCCTGGCGAATCATATAACTAGGGCTGTAGAGAGGGCTTTAAACTAATTAGTGGGGGGGAGGTTTCTAGAGAGCAAATAATAGAAATGACAACAGAGAAGGTCATAGACTTAGGTAGCAGTGGGGAAATTAAAAAACAGAACGTGTCAGGAAGGGACAGAAGGTATGGAGTAAAAAGTAAAGTACTAAAAAGGGAAAAAAACAGGAACTAAGTGTTACAAAACATATTTGAAAGTTCTTTATCTGAATGTACGTAGCATTCGTAACAAAATGAATGAGCTAACGGCACAAATAACGACATATGGGTATGATCTTGTGGCCATTACAGAAACATGGCTGCAGGGTGACCACGACTGGGAATTAAACATACCAGGTTATTTAACAATCAGGAAGGACAGGCAGGAAGGGAGAGGAGGTGGGGTGGCTGTGTTAATAAAGGAAGGAATCACTATAATACAGAGAAATGATATTGGGTCAAAGGAGCAGGATAGTGAAACAGTTTGGGTGAAGATAAGGAATAATAAGGGAAAAAAACACGAGTGGGTGTAGTCTATAGGCCTCCGAACAGTTGCAACTCTGTTGGACGGAGTATTAATCAGGAAATAGTTGAGGCTTGTAATAAGGGAACGGCTATAATTATGGGGGATTTTAATTATCATATTAACTGGACAAATCAAATTGGGCAGAGCAGCCTTGAGGATGAGTTCATTGAGTGTATTAGGGATGGGTTTCTTGAGCAGTATGTAACTGAACCGACCAGGGGGCAAGCAACCTTAGATTTGGTCCTGTGTAATGAGACAGGATTAATTAAAAATGTCCTAGTAAAGGATCCCCTTGGAATGAGTGACCATAACATGGTTGAATTCCATATTCAATTAGAGGGTGAGAAGGTTGGATCTCAAACAAGTGTGCTGAGCTTGAATAAAGGAGACTATGAAGGTATGAGAGCGGAATTGATTAGAGTGGACTGGGAAAATAGATTAAAGGGTAAGACGGTACATGATCAGTGGTGTACATTTAAGGAGTTATTTTACAACTTCCAAAAAATATATATTCCACTGAGGAAAAAAGGGCAAAGAAAAGATAGCCATCCGTGGCTAAGTAAAGTAATTAAGGATAGTATCCGACTAAAAACAAGGGCATATAAGGTAGCCAAATCTAGTGGGAGGATGGAAGATTGGGAAGTCTTTAAAAGACAGCAAAAAATAACAAAAAGATTGATTAAGAAAGGGAAGATAGATTATGAAAGTAAATTAGCAAAAAATATAAAAACAGACAGCAAAAGTTTCTATAGTTATATAAAAAGAAAAAGGGTTGCTAAAGTAAATGTTGGTCCCTTAGAGGATGAGACCGGGAAATTAATGGTGGGAAACATGGAGATGGCAAAAACACTGAACAATTATTTTGTATCAGTCTTTACAGTAGAGGACACTAAGAATATCCCAACACTGGACAAACAGGGGGCTCTAGGGGGGGAGGAACTAAATACGATTAAAATCACGAAGGAAGTGGTACTTGGTAAAATAATGGGACTCAAGGCAGATAAGTCCCCTGGAACTGATGGCTTGCATCCTAGGGTCTTGAGGGAAGTGACGGTAGGGATTGTGGATGCATTGGTAATAATTTTCCAAAACTCCCTGGACTCAGCAAAGGTCCCGGCAGATTGGAAAACTGCTAATGTAATGCCCTTATTTAAAAAGGGTAGTAGGCAGAAGGCTGGAAACTATAGACCTGTTAGCCTAACATCTGTGGTTGGTAAAATGTTAGAGTCCATTATTAAGGAGACAGTAATGGGACATTTGGATAAACATAATTTAATAGGACAAACTCAGCATGGTTTCATGAGGGGGAAGTCATGTTTGACAAATTTACTTGAGTTTTTTGAGGAAGTAACATACAGGGTGGATAAAGGGGAACCAGTGGACGTAGTGTATTTAGACTTCCAAAAGGCATTTGACAAGTTGCCACACAAAAGATTATTGCTCAAGATAAAAAAAAGTCACGGGATTGGGGGTAATATTCTGGCGTGGGTGGAGGATTGGCTCTCTAACAGAAAGCAGAGAGTTGGGATAAATGGTTCGTTCTCAGATTGGCAACCAGTAACTAGTGGTGTTCCGCAGGGGTCAGTGCTGGGTCCCCAACTCTTTACAATCTATATTAACGATTTGGAGGAGGGGACCGAGTGTAACATATCAAAGTTTGCAGATGATACAAAGATGGGACGGAAAGTAGTGAGTGAGGAGGACATAAAAAACCTGCAAAGGGACATAGACAGGCTAAGTAAGTGGGCAGAGATTTGGCAGATGGAATACAATACTGGAAAGTGTGAGGTTATGCACTTTGGCAGGAAAAATCATAGAGCAAGTTATTATCTTAATGGCAAGAAACTGGAAAGTACTGTAGTACAAAGGGATCTGGGGGTCCTGGTGCACGAAACTCAAAAAGTTAGTATGCAGGTGCAGCAAGTGATCAAGAAGGCCAATGGAATGTTGGCTTTTATTGCTAGGGGGATGGAATATAAAAACAGGGAGGTATTGCTGCAGTTGTACAAGGTATTGGTGAGACCGCACCTGGAATACTGCATACAGTTTTGGTGTCCATACTTAAGAAAAGACATACTTGCTCTCGAGTCAGTACAAAGAAGGTTCACTCGGTTAATCCCGGGGATGAGGGGGTGGTCATATGAGGAGAGGTTGAGTAGATTGGGACTCTACTCATTGGAGTTCAGAAGAATGAGAGGCGATCTTATTGAAACCTATAAGATTGTGAAGGGGCTTGATCGGGTGGATGCGGTGAGGATGTTCCCAATGAAGGGTGAAACTAGAACTAGGGGGCATAATCTTAAAATAAGGGGCTGCTCTTTCAAAACTGAGTTGAGGAGAAACTTCTTCACTCAGAGGGTGGTAGGTTTGTGGAATTTGCTGCCCCAGAAAGCTGTGGAAGCTACATCATTAAATAAATTTAAAACAGAAATAGATAGTTTCCTAGAGGTAAAGGGAATTAAGGGTTACGGGGAGCGGGCAGGAAATTGGACATGAGACTAGGTTCGGAATGGTCATGGCCCTGTGGGTAGTGGAGTGGGCCCAGGGGCCATGTAGCCTGGTTCTGCTCCTAATATGTTCTAATTCTGTGTTAGATTTCAGGAGATGGCTTTATTCCTGTTCCTGGCTGGGGTGGAGATCGCCTTTACAGAAGGTAAGTACTGTAGAAAATATAGGGACAGAGTGATCTCCTGGAAGAATTTTGATCGCCTAGATGGGTCGGAGAGGAATTTCCCAGATTTTTTCTCCCAAATTGGCCATGGGGTCTTTTATCTGGTTTTTCGCCTCTCCTGGGAGATCACATGGGTTCGGGTGGATGCAGAGCGATAGAAGATTTGAGGTTAGGATCAGATCAGCCATGATCTTATTGAATGGTGGAGCAGGCTCGAGGGGTCGATTGGCCTACTCCTGCTCCTATTTCTTATGTTCTTATGTTCTTAATGTGTGCTCCCCGGCTCAGGCACCCGGAGAGGTCTGTACCTGTCATAGCATGCTCCCACTTTATGACATAAGGTGGGACCTCTGCAAAGCAGACGTGTGCACCCCCTTGAATGATCCCAATGTTCTCCACCCTGTATACCAGTGCGGGTCGGGCTGTCCCACCCATGACCGGCACCCTCACTACTATCCCCATGATAGTGCGATTGGAATGTCCACAATCCACTGGATTGTGGTGAAACAATATGTATTGTATTATTCATGTTCTTGATGGCCCTGTGGGTTTTCGGCGGGAACAATCCTCCCGTGGGCTTATTGTCTTTATGTAGAATAGCTGGGATGGCCCAGAACATTCTCAGACAAACTGGCCTTTCCAATACTCAAACTGTCTGTATTTCGGGGGCCCATCCCACCTCCTTTTGTCGCAGCTTTTCCACAGGCCTGAACATGCCTTTTAAACTAGCCAAATCTTCCTGGGGTTTTGATTTTCGGTCCCCTTTGGCCCAATATTATTTCAAACAATCCAATATCTCTTCTTTTCTTACTTTGGGGGAATCTGTATAATTTTGCGAGCCTTACACCCCCCCCTGTGATACTTTAAACACTATAGTATCATACAGTTGTGAGCAAAATTTTCTGATCCTCGGGAGCCAACCTTCCCCTGTATTATCTAAACTAAAACTTGTAGTGTATGTACCTTTAAGAGGAACTATGTTTTTCAAGCCCCTGTATACTGTAGTACCAGTAGTGACCACTCGGGTATATAAGCCTGTATAGCGTCTTGTGTAGTTAGTTCACCTCCAGACTTTGTTCAGTAAACACTTGTTAAATCAACTCCTGCTTGCCATGTCTCCATTAACACACGGATCTAACAATGGCGACGAGTTAGAAACGAACTTACCTGCAATTCGGCAGCACCTCAAGGAGATCGATACCTCAGATGAAGGTCGAAGCCAGAAGCAAGAAAAAAAAACTGTGGTTTCACCAGCTAAACGGGCTAGTGGCAGGTAGTGCACTGATACTTCCTGGGCTGCGGCGGGCTAGAGCTCGTTCGGGTGGCTCTGCAACGGGGCCGGGCAGCGAGTCGGGAAGCAGAAGCAAAGAGAGAGAGAGGGTGGAGCACTCAGGGCGCGGCCGGTGCTGCAAAGCAGGTCGGCGTTCAGACCGAGCAGAGGGAGGGGAAAGTCCCAGAGGGTCCGCTCCACGACGGGAACGGTTCTCCAAGTAACGGAGAAACTATTGAAGCGATATATATAAAAAAAAAATACAAATACCGCGAAAAGCTGCAGGTCGCAACGGGAACCGCGGAGAACAGCGTTGGCAGCAGTGGCAGTGGCGGGAAAGCGCGGGAGGCGCCATCTTAACTCGGCGGGGAAGAAAGAAAAGCACGGGAGGCGCCATTTTGATCCATCGGGGACGGAGAAAAAGCGCGGGAAGCGCCATTTTAGATTTTCAAGATGTCGAAGACTGGCAATATTACTGCTTTCGATAGTGATATAGAAGATTGGACCACATATGCGGAAAGAGTGGAGGTATATTGCAAGGCGAATGAAGTAGCGGATGATAAAAAGGCATCGGTACTTCTAAATCTGATGGGCGCAAGGACATACGGGCTGTTACGAAACTTGATCACTCCAGCCAAACCGATGGACAAGAATTTTAAGGAGATTGTTGATACCTTACAGGAGCACTTAAACCCAACACCGCTGCTGATAGCGGAACGATTCAAATTCTTCAGGAGGAATCAGCACAAGAATGAAAGTAACGCTGATTACCTCACCGAATTACGAAAGCTGTCAAAGCACTGCCAATTTGGGGCAGGACTGGCAGATTCTCTACGAGACAAATTAGTCCGCGGTCTCCTAAGCGAAGGAACACAGAAAAGACTACTTTCTGAGAAAGATTTGACACTGGACAAGGCTTTCAGTGTGGCTGTATCATACGAAGCACTGCTACAAATGGGAGTAGTTTGGAAATGGAGCGAAGACTGTAAACGTGCCTTTCATAAATGCAAAGGCTTGATCACGTCCAGGGAAGTGTTGGCTCATTACAACCCATCACTGCCAATCAGACTGGCGTGCGATGCATCCCCTTATGGCGTGGGAGCGGTATTATCGCATAGATTCCCTGATGGCTCGGAGCAGCCGGTAGCTTTTGCGTCACGCTCATTGAACTCAGCTGAGCGTAACTATGCCCAGATCGACAGGGAGGCACTCAGCCTGGTGTGGGGGGTGAAGAAATTCAACCATTACCTACACGGGCAAAAATTTACCTTGTTGACTGACCATCAACCCCTCGTCTCCATATTCAACCCTGAAAAGGGCGTTCCCATTATGACAGCGCAAAGGCTACAGAGGTGGTCCCTTTTCCTAGGGGCACACCAATATGACATAGAATACAAAGGAACAAAACAGCATGGGAATGCTGACGGGTTATCGCGCCTACCATTGCCAACGGTGGAAGAGGCGCCTACAGTGGACCCAGTGGAGATGTTCCACTCGACCATAGTGGAATGTCTACCGGTGACAAATTCTACCATTGAAAAGGAAACGCTAAATGACCCGACTCTCTCACGAGTCTACGATTTAACGGTGAAGGGATGGCCAGCACATGGCGAACCACTGTTGCCAGCATTCTCGCAAAGAAGAGAACAGCTGTCAGTGTGCCGAGGAACCTTGATGTGTGGATCCAGAGTGGTGATTCCACCCAAACTCAAGGATAAAGTGCTAAAGGAGCTTCACGAGGGGCATCTGGGTGGAGTGAAAATGAAGAACTTAGCCAGAGCGTTTGTGTGGTGGCCAGGTATCGATGGAGACATCGAAGAAATGACCAAGAGCTGTCTAGGATGCCAGAAGGTCCAAAACGCCCCACCACAAGCCCCTCTACATCCATGGGAGTGGCCCTCATCTCCATGGCAAAGGGTACATATCGACTTTGCTGGTCCATTTATGAACTCAATGTTCTTAATCGCGGTTGATGCACACTCCAAGTGGCCGGAGGTAATAAAGATGTCCTCCACCACCACGGAAAAAACCATCACAGTATTAAGGACCATATTCGCCAGGAATGGGCTGCCTGAACAGATCTGTTCTGATAATGGACTGCAATTTGTATCCGAAGAATTCAGGAAGTTCTTAAAAAACAATGGGGCTAAGCACTACACGTCCGCCCCATACCATCCCGCCACCAATGGATTGGCTGAAAGGTTTGTCCAGACCTTCAAGAAGGCCATAAAGGCCATGGGTAATGAAGACATAAATCTACAACATAAGGTAGATAACTTCTTGTTTGCGTACAGGAATGCAACACATGTGGTTACAAACCAAACCCCCGCCATGATGTATTTCAATAGAAGCCTAAGATGCCGGCTGGATTTGGTCAAGCCAAACGTCAGAAGGCACTTAGAGAACCGGCAATTTCAAAGCATGAATGAAAGGCCAACTAGAACCTTCCAGATAGGTCAACCAGCTTTGGCCCGGGTCTACCGTACCGAGAAATGGCAGCCTGGAACTATTTGCACATGACTAGGACCGCTGATGTATACCGTGGACATTGGAGAAAGCATAATAAGGCGCCATGCTGACCAGATCATAGAGTCATCCGAAAAAGGACAACCTACACCACAACTCTATGCGCTTAGTGATGAAGCAGAGATACCCATAGTATCTACCTTCTATCCGGTGATACTGGAACCAGATGAACCCGACACTGGCATTGAAGCCGAATCGACCTTGCCAAAAGAACCTACTACACCACCGAGGCGTTATCCGGACCGAGTCAGGAAGCCTCCAGAGAGACTGAATTTGTAATTGATTAACTTCAGCAAATGTGTATATTATTGTTCTTATAAAAATGTTATTTAATGATTACTTAAAATGTTATGTACTATTTATCTAAAAGGGGAGGAATTGTCGTGTATGTACCTTTAAGAGGAACTATGTCTTTGAAGCCCCTGTATACTGTAGTACCAGTAGTGCCCACTTGGGTATATAAGCCTGTATAGCGTCTTGCGTAGTTAGTTCACCTCCAGACTTTGTTCAGTAAACACTTGTTAAATCAACTCCTGCATTCCGTGTCTCCATTAACACATGGATCTAACAAAACCCAAAACAAAAAACACTCTCCTGTTCCCCTTTAGGTGTAGTCTTTACAGAGATACATACAAGGTACGAAAAATTCAATTACATTCACATCCAAGCACGGAGGGGGCCAACACCCCTGCACCGCTTGGCAAAATTACACATACATAGGAAAAATAATGACACATGCACTCATCAAACTTTATTTTTAATAACGGTCAAGGTTGGTTTTATACCTGGTCATAGACTTTATTTTTGTCCCATGCTCCCTCATGTTGAGAGCAGAGCATCCTGTCCCTTCCCTTGCACTTTGTGCACAACAAGTAGAAAACTATACCGAGCTGGCAAACCACTAAAAGATGTGAAGCCAGTCGAATCCAAGAAGGGACCTCTATACTTTCAAAAATGTCCCACCAGGGTGGAACTACAATATCCAAGATCTTGGCCCCTATCTCGACTGTCTTCTGCTCTAATGTATAGAAATGTTTCTGTGAGATGACCACTGCTTTTAATAGGGCGGTATGATGTTCTGGTTGAGGGGGAATTTCGTAGCCGAAATGTGTTATGTAATTTTGCAGGTTGGTAATGTTTTCCCTGACAGTGAGGTGAACAGTTGAGGGTTCAGGGGTGGGTACAATCCGTTCCTGGGCCACTTGAACTTCTGCCTCGGGTTTAAAACAGAAACTCACCAGACACCAGATGTGCTGTCCATGCCGGTAGTGGGGTGCACTTGTGGTGAAACAATATGTCCCACCCCCTATGAATGCTACCTGTGGGGAACATGGCCTTGTGCCATTACCTCCATGGTACAGTTCACAGGTTGTGCGCCAGCAGCTTTAAACCCGCACTGTGGTCTCGAATAGGCATTCAAGTGCTGGGGACACAGTATTATGTGTGCTCCCCGGCTCAGGCACCCAGAGAGGTCTGTACCTGTCATAGCGTGCTCCCACTTTATGACATAAGGTGGGACCTCTGCAAAGCGGACGTGTGCACCCTCTTGAATGATCCCAATGTTCTCCACCCTGTATACCAGTGCGGGTCGGTCTGTCCCACCCATGACCGGCATCCTCACTACTATCCCCATGATAGTGTGATTGGAACGTCCACAATCCACTGGGACAGGGTAGGCTTCAGAGGCTAGGCGGAGCTGACACGGGCTCAGCAAATTACTAAACGGGTGGAGGGCTGCGAGGTGCTTGTTGCTAATCCAGGAGGGGACTAAACCTTGTTTTAAATCCTCCAGGTTGCTGCGGCCCTTGCCCAGCAACCATGCCCCGTATAGCACGCACACCTCATTCTGTGCAGCTTGATCCGAAGCATTCCTGTCCTCCCGTATGAGTGCCTTTACTGCTTTGGCATGTCTCTCCAGCTCAGCTATTATCTCCTTTAAATGGACCGTCATAGCCTGGTCCTCATGTAGCTCTGAGCCCACCACTGTGTTCTCCTTTGTTAGGAGTTTTCTTAACTGGGTCTTTAAACTATTTATCTGCGTTCTAACTCTACATCGTCTAGGCTGTTTATCACTGAGGACCCTGTACTATAAGCTGTGAAAACATCATTCCAGGTCCCTCTTCTTTGTCTCCCCGCGCCCATATTATGCCCAGGGTGTAAACTGTACAGCTTCGCTTTGTCCACATTGGCAAAGTCGAATTCATAAAACTTCCTAAACATTTCCTTCAGCAGGGCTTGGTACAACTGTTCTGTCTCCTTAGGACACCACTCAGGTAAGTGCACCTCGGTCAGGTTCAGGATCACGGAGGCCACTGCATAGTGTACCCCCTGGTACAGCAACTTGTCAGTTGGCACTAGGACTAACCCATTCCCTGGTCCCTTGGTGGTGGTAGGACACCTCTGTACTATAGTCCGTGATGTCGTGGTCGTGGGCAGGGGCTTCCGGGGGTGGGTTACGAGTTTGGTGGCATTGACTGGGATCGGGGAGTGTGAGGCCGTGCATGCATGCAGGCTTGAATCCCACTCCATCCCCTCCCCGGCAGCTTGCCATTGCCGATGGAAAATGATGGATATGCCTGTGGGGCAGACTTTTTATGACCCCCACATACAGACATAAATCCCCTGATCCAGCTCCCACCACTTGTCCCAGCACACACTCAATCCCCCTCGGTTCCCTGTAATCGTCCACTGGGTATTGTTCCCCAATCATTCCCAATCGACTGCGGGGTTTCTTATATCCTTGCTCAGCTTCCTGAGCCACCACCACCTATCCAAAGGAATCTGTCCCTTGCATGTCAAACACACACGTTTCCCCTCGGTGACACTGACCCTTGTAGCAACGATCTGTACCCTGGGGCACGGGATGGAGGCCTCCCCGTATGTGAACCCAGTCTGGCTGGAGTACTGAGTCAAGTTGGACCCCAGCCACCCTGGCCACCTGCACTCGTGGAAGTAGATGGCGAGCTCCTCCACACCCCATTCGCCACCCCCTGTGGTAACGATCGGTGCTCTCTCTCCTGAGCACCCATAGATGTGGGAGTTCTCCACGTCTCCTCGGTCACCAATGCTCACCCCTACCAGAGCGAGCAGGAGCAGAACCTTTCTCATCCCGGTTTCCTACCTGCAGGGACACACAAACAAAATAGCCATGTCCCGAGAAGGTTCTCTGGCCTGACACAGTTATCAAAATTCAAAACTTAAACTTATCCTATACAAAAATTAAACTACTAAATTCCAAAACTTCCAAACTGTAAAACACACTTAAAATGCTTCAGAAAGCTATATACATCCGCCGCCTGTCTCCGGACGGCCAGGCTAATTCCTGTTAGGCTTCTGCCTTTTGTGGAATCTGGGCAGCTTGTACACCTGGGTGTAAGGTGGCCTGTGCCACCGGACTCGGAGAGTCCTCCTTAAAAGAATTGGGAGTTTCCCTGGCTCCCAGTTAATCAGGGAGTGTGCCCTCCTGTGCTGCAGCACACTGCCCCCTTCTGTGCGGCTGCCGAGTCCCTATCCTGTCCTGTGGGTTCCCCGCAGCCTGATGCCGCAGGCTGGGGACCCTTCTCTCTCTCTCTGCCTAACGCTACCTCTCCTGTGAGTCCCTCACCTTTGGAGGCTGTAGGCTGGGGATCCGTATCCCTAGACTTGTCCCTGACCTTGGTTTTTCCCTTTCTGTTAAGGGCTGTCCTGGAGCTGGACCGTTTAAAGTGATACTCGGGTGACCACGGTAGTTTAGGCCGTGGTATGCGAGGAGACCTTCTTAGGGCTCCGGCTACTGGGGGTGTACCTGAGTCCCACTTAATTGGTGGGAGGGCCTCTCCAGTCACACACTTCACTGCCCCCACCTTTGCGGTCTGTGAGTCTGCCACAGCTGCAGGCTGCTGCTCTCTAGCTTTAACACAGTTCGCCCTTGCTGGCCGTTCTCCACTCTCGGGTTTAAACAGTTTACATTGCTTAATGTAACTAGCAGCCTGTTTTAAAGTCTCGTCCGCTGCCCCGAACGGGCCTTCTACTTTCTCTCCTTTTGTGAGCGCGTTCAGGACAGCTCTGAGGATGGGATCCCGTACCTGGGCCAGCTTTAGGTCCGGGACCAAGGCTGCCCCTTGTGTACCTCCCTTGTCCTGGATTGCGGCTACCAAACCTGTCTGGTCGGTGTCCCAAAACTCTCCTTCCCTAGCTCCTTGCTTGACCAATTCATCTGCCCTTTGATTTCCCTCCCTCATGGGTTCTGTCTTCGAATGGGCCTTAACCTTATGGATATAGACCTTCCCTTCCTCCCCCACAGCTGTCATGATTTTCTCCAGCAGAGGCTTGATTGCCAGGCATCTCCCGTCGGCAGAGGTGTATCCCCGACGGGACCAGATGGCCAGGTATTCCGTACACGAATTGCACGTGAACATGCTGTCCGAGCAAATCGTGTATGGGGTAGGGAATTTCTCTGGGTGTGTAACCACGTACACTACCACAGACAGTTCAGCCTGCTGGGCGCTCATGGTGCTGGGGAGTTTAATTGCCAGGGCAATGTCTGCCCCTGGGTCATAAACTCCACACCCTGTGAGTCGTTTCCCAGCAGATACTGTGATGGAACTGTCCACATAGATTTTGCGACCTGTGGGGTATATCCCGGCCTGAAAACCAATGTTTACTTCCCATACTCCTTCAATGGAACACCGGTGGGCCGTCCCTGGATAAATCATGTTGGCTGCGAGTTTCGGCTCGCAGAGATCTTTCACCCTTAGGTCCATCTGGGAGAGAAGCAGGGTCCAGCGAGCAATGCCGGCACTGTTCACTGTCCCATCTTTAATTCTCCCATCTAGGAGCATCTGGGTGGGCGTGTGATGGGTGATGAGGGTGATGGGCGAGGTGCCTGTGAAGATCAATGATCTTTTCACAGCCCAGTGAATGGCGAGTGGGTGCCTCTCACAGTTGGGATAGCCCTTCTCCACATCCGTGAGTATCCTGGAGGAGTAAACCACCGGTCTCAGCTGACTGTGCCACTCCTGGAGCAGCACTGCACTCCGACTGTCCCAATTGGCTGCTACCTCCAAGAAAAACTCTTTCTCCCCATCAATGGCCCCTAGAGCTGGCGCGGTCTGCAATTTTGCTTGAGTTTTACAAATGCTGCCTCGCAACCCTCATCCCAAACCCACTCCACTCCCTTATGTAGGAGTCGGAGCAGAGGGGCTGCTGTGGCGGCGTAATCTTCAATAAAATCTCTGCAGTACCCGGTTAGCCCTAGAAAAGACCTCACTCCTGTCACTGTATTGGGGACTGGTAACATTTGCACTGCCTCCCTTCTGGCTTTATCTATGGCCCTTTCCCCTGCTCGTACAGCCAGCCCTAGGAACTTTACTTCCTTATGGCCAATCTGTACCTTCTTGGGGTTTACCTTAAAACCTTCCTGCCTGAGCAACTCCAACAGTTCAGCCAGGAGTGGACCGTGTTCCTCTCCTTCATCAGTGAATCGGAGCAGGTTGTCCACATACTGGACTAACTGTCGGGGTCGGCTGAAGCCTTTTAAGCAATCTGCCATACACTGGTGGAAGATGCTGGGGCTATTGTGGAACCCCTGTGGTAGGCAGTTCCAGGTGTACTGTTGGCCTTTAAACGTGAAGGCGAACTTGTACTCGTCCTCTCTCCGTAGAGGGATGGACCAAAACCTGTTGGAAATACCCAGCACCGTGAAGGTGGTCGCGGAGGCTGGAATACTTCCAATGAGGTCGGCGACAGCTGCGACCGTGGGTGCACAGGCGGGGATGTTCCTAGTGAGTACCCGATAGTCCACCGTGGCTCTCCAGGATTTGTCCGGTTTCCTAACCGGCCACAGTGGAGAGTTTACGTGGGTGGCTATCGGTCTCAATACCCCCTGTTTGACCAGAGAGGTCTTGGCCGTTTCCATGTCTGCCTCCGCCTTTTTGGGGAAATTATACTGCTTTTGTGGTCGGGTTATGGGGTCCCCATCTACACTTACTTCGACCCCGTTCACCCTCCCACAATCATGCTTGTGAGTGGCAAATGCACCGAGGTGTGCTCGCACAAATGCCTGGTACTCCACTGGAGTGTTACTGACCATTTGCTCGAGGTCGTAACCCTCCTTGGGTTTTAGGGTACACAAGGTCCCCTTGCCCTGTTTTTCTGGGATAACTGCCACTTTACTTTCTTTGTCGGTGCATGCTCCCCACAGACAGTGGTTCCTGAGATCCACTAGAATCCTGTGGCCTATAATAAAATCAGCCCCCAGGATCCCTTTCCCTTCCTGCTCCCACTTCATTAAAACACAAGTCCACTTGGTATGGAGTGCTCCTAAATGAATGGACAGCGGGATAGAGAACAAGCCAACCTGCTCGTTACCTGTGAACCCCACTAAGCTGTACGGGACACCGTTAGACAGAGGTGAGGCGACGGGGTTATCTGAGTAGACTATGGTGCTCGAAGCTCCCGTGTCCAACAGATAGGTCCCTTTCACCTTTTCCACTTCCATCTTAACAAGCGGTCTTTTCCATACATCGTACTCAAGGGGACACAGATAGACAGGCTGCGCTGGCTCTAGTCATAAGTCTGTGTTAGGTGGGGCAGATGGAGTTAAAGCACCCGTGGCTGTGGCTACCCTCCCTGGGCCAGCCAACAAAACTCGAAGTGCAGCTACTAACGAATCTACTTTGGGGGGAGAAATTGGTGTTTCTGTCTTTGAGGCAGGAGCTGGGGAGTTCTTTCCTACACTATCCTTCCAAGGATTTCTACAGTCCCTTCTCCAATGCCCACTTTTCCCGCACCCGAAGCAGTTATGCCTCATATCGGAAGGGTTACCCCCTTCCTGGTGCCATTCCTTCTTACTTTGGCTTGGTTTTAGCTCGTGAACCTTTTCCTTTTGTTAGTGGTTCTTCCGCCTCTCTGTGGTGTGGTAAGCCAGGGTCAGTTGTCTGACCAATGTCTCCTCGGTGACTAGGGGGCCCTTTGGGTCGAACCACAGCTCGGTCTTTGTTCTGATCCGTGGCAAGCTGTTTGCCACCAGACTTCGGAGCCAGTGAGCCAGCTCATCCTGGTTCAAGTTAGCTCGGTCGAGATCCCCATTACAGGCACTCCTGTACACAGGCCACAGCCTGTCTGCGAAAGCCTGTGGGGTCTCCCCTGCTAACTGATTAGTCTTCTCCACCTGGGAGAAAGGACTACCATCATTCATCCCCATTGCCTCCAGAACTTGCTCCCGGATGGCAGCCTACCCTTCCTGTCCCTTCTTGCACTCAGCAGAGAGGGACTGGTACAGCTTGCCATCCAAGGTGAACAGAAGCATCTTGGCCATTTCTGAGTCGTCGCACTCATTGATGCCTGCTGCTTGTTCCACTTCCATGAAGTGGACTGAGGGGTCTCCCTTGTGGGTGAGCTTGCTCAGGTGGCTTACCATAGCCCTAAGCTGTTGGGTCCCATGGGGAATCATGAATTGGGTTTCAAGGGGCCCCTGGCCCCCACCACCCACGGGTGGGCCAAACTTCTGCTGCCGAGCCGGGCACATCGGCCCCGGCTCCGACCTTTTCTGCATTTGTTTGCCCACTTCTGCCTGCTGCCAAACCGAGTCAAAACCCGCCGCCACAGGTGGTGGTGGTGTGCACTCCTCCCTGTCCTCCCTACAGATTGCTTGTCCCTCCTGCTGCCCAACCGAGTTGTTCCCCGGCACCACAGGTGACGTCTGAACAGTTTCTACTTCTACTTCTAGGTCTACCCGGGCTGCACCCGGGCTTACTAGGCATACCTTGCCTTTTGCCCTGGACAGAGCAAATTTTAAACAGTTGATCTGCTTTTGACAGGGGCCGTGATCTCCCGCTTCAAAATCCCTAGTGCTTGCTACTTTATAAGCTGCCTTCACATCTCTGAACTTTTCCTCCTGTTCCTTTAACTGTCTGGTTAGGCGAGCGTTCTCCTCTTTCAGTACTAGCTCATTGCTTTTTGCTTCGGTGACTTGACACCGAAAATACTCATGCCTGTTCCTGTGTTTCTCTACCAGCTGTAACGTCTCCTGACTTTTGGCCTGTAATTCCTGCAATAATCCTTCCCCTGCTATAGCTCTTGCTTGGGACAGTTTGGCTGCCTCCTGGCAGCTCGGCTGTCAATGCTTTAATGTGCTGATCTAAACGCTGGATCTGTCGTAGGGCCAAGACCAACCAGATGGCCTTCTCCACCGACTTCTTATGATCCTTGCTCTCAGTCCATTTGGCTGCAGCGTCCATGGGATACTCAGCACGCAACAGACTGGTCACCCATTTCTTGGTGATAGTCACCTTCTCAAAAATGTAAGAGGAAATCCTCTCTTCCATCTTCATTCTTTCATCAATCACAGGGTCTATTGCATTACATCCCTTTTGCCAAAGTCCTGCTGCGGTCGCCATTTTCTGTGCAGTTCGAATCACTCCCACTCCCTTGGTTCTAGACTTTGGACTTATTTAGGGGTTGTAATGAACTTGCAACAGACACCTGAGTTGGTCAAAAGAATTGAGATTTTTATTTTGAGACAGGAAAATATACAATACAATAAAACTTATACTCTAAAAGGGGGAACACTTCAGAATCTGTGAGGGAGAATGACAATAGACAAAAATACCTTACCCTCCCAATCCCACTACACTAACTATGTTGAACGCGAGAGGACCAGGAAATGCTCACCAATCGACTTTCTTGACAGATTGTAGAGGTTCGCGATTTCAGGGTTCTCTTTAGTTGTGGCGGTTGGGGCCTGCCATACCCCAGACGTGGTGGAAGACTGCACCTGCATTGGGTTTTCAGTCTTCGCCTGTCCACTGATGCGGTTGGATGCGTAGTTGGATTTATCGAGTAAGTACCCAATTTCCTTTTGTTAGGTATAGTTTTTAGAGTCTTTTGTGTCAAATCTTACCCAGGGGTAAGTCAAGCTAGCTTGTAGAGTGGAAACAAACTTGCGAATTTTCGACTTCTTGTTGGTTGGTTTCTTGTTGGTTGCGGTGGCCCAATATTACCTAGTTGGTGGTAATATTTTTAGTTGTTGGTTTCTTGAGGCCTTTGGTTGCCGCGATTTCCTTTTCCTTCCATTTCGTTCTTCTTTCCTCAAGTCTCCGATCCTCCGACTAAGTACGGTGATGATGAGTACTCTTTCTGAACCATACTTTCTCTCTCCTGTACTGAACTTGAGCCTTCTTGAGCTGTGTCCTTAACTGACTCTCTCAACTCGAACTGTACTGTCGAACTGTCTTCTTTCTCAACTGCCTGTTTCAACTCAACTGTCTTTTCTGAACAAGCAGGCCTCAATTATACTGCGTTGAGGCCTGGCTTATCTGACCACCAAATCTCCTCCGGTCCATTGTTAATTTTGGCGGGCTCATTAATTTTAATAGGTTTAAATTCTCATCGAGTTTCGGGGCTGGTCCCATCTATTTTTAATTGGTCTTTAACTGGTTTCGGGATTGCTTCGAAATCAGTTTAAATGGGCAAAGTGTTTTTGGAAATCTTTCTGAGTGGTTTTAAACTGTTGCTTGATTGTCTTTTTCCTGCTGGGGCCAGGGTCTCTTTTGTCGACTAGTGGCATGTATTGTATTATTCATGTTCTTGATGGCCCTGTGGGTTTTCGGTGGGAACAGTCCTCCCGTGGGCTTATTGTCTTTATGTAGAATGGCTGGGATGGCCCAGAACATTCTCAGACAACCTGGCCTTTCCAATACTCAAACTGTCTGTATTTCGGGGGCCCATCCCACCTCCTTTTGTCGCAGCTTTTCCACAGGCCTGAACATGCCTTTTAAACTAGCCAAATCTTCCTGGGGTTTTGATTTTAGGTCCCCTTTGGCCCAATATTATTTCAAACAGTCCAATATCTCTTCTTTTCTTACTTTGGGGGAATCTGTATAATTTTGCAAGCCTTACAACTCACAAGGTCAGCAAAGAGAAATGTGTTGTCAGATGAATAATAGGCCAACTAACTGAATGACATAGAACCAAATGGGTATTCCCTGGCATAATAGTCAAACAATACCTTTTGTGACAAGCAATGTATCATTTTGCTTGTCCCAGACTGACTAACTGTTGGCCCTCCATTTGCCATGATACCTCTGCAGCTATCTATTTTGCACCTTCATTTTTGATGCCCTTGTCCCCACCAAAATCTTCACGTTCTCCCATCTTGGTAGTTCCCCCTGGTGGATCCCCCATCTGCCTAAGCATTCTGCCTCGCCACCTCCCTCTTCTCCTTTAAGATGCTGTAGGATTTGTAAAATTGAACATTGTCCTATAAGGGTCCATTGGCAGAAAAGGCCTTAATTTTAAAGACTGTTTTAAAAGAAGCCCAGAAAAAGGGGCACACAAAATGGCCGCCAGACCCCGTGACCAGCTTTTTGGGACATTTTAAAATGGTTCCTGCAGTCCACAGACAGCTTTTGTGGATTCAGCCCACAGTAACTTCTGGAATGCAATTTCAGAGAATGCGAAACCAGACAGAACCCCATACATATGGATTGGATGCAGATCCAATCAGATCGGCCTGCAGATAAAGGCCATCAAAATGTTTACCCAGACAAAGGGAAACAGCCTCAAGTTCAAAGGGGGACATCAAGACCCATTAAAGACAATACAAGGTCATTCCAGACCAGAGATGGCAGTTACCGGCCATCCCGAAAGTACTTTAAACACCCCTCTGTGCTACAAGCCCACCAAAATTTAAACAAAGACTAACCTTGATATGGCGGGAGATAAGGGCCTCCATGAGAAGTATAACTGGAGACCTGGGGTAGCCATTAGAGAGTTCGGAGAGAGAGCAGTGCGGAAGAGCAAGAAGAGCATTGTAGAGATCATTTTTGAGAGATCATTCGGGGGTCCGAAGAAGGTGCAGTTCAGTTAGGAGTTCGGGTTCGGTAGAGAGGCCGCTCAGACTCGGAAGAAGAAGATGATTCGGTAGACGATTGGGATCGGAGACATTTTGAAGACTCAGAGTAGCCATTGGTGGTTCAGGTTGAGTCAGCGTCCAGACCCGGGGTAGCTATCGGGAGATCATCGACAAACCCCGGGCCATTGACGAGACGAGAAGACGACGACCCTCCAAGAGGAAACCTTATGAACATGGTCAAACAGATGGGCTCTCTCCACACTGACGTCCAGGCCTGCTAACATCCAGCCTGTCCGTGTCCATTACCTCGAGGGAGAAAAGAGTGTGTCGCAGCCTGCTGCGTTCCGCTGACCACGTGGAGACAGGACGCTTGAGAGGACCAAAACGCAGACTTCAAAACCTCTATTTTCTAACTGGGACTGGTGAGCATGTTTCTGGCCCCTCATAATCTAATCTAGCTAGGTTTAGGGGGTGGGCATTTTAGGGGATAATTAACAATGAGTTGTTGTCCCTCGATGTTCCGTGTGTTTCCCTATTTCATGGTGAACCTTGTAAAGTATAATATGCCTGTGGATATATTGGTTAGTACTGTATTATGATTTGTTTTTCCCTCCCATGTACCTTATTGGCTTACATTCAATTTTTCCTTTATGCCATAAAATTTCACTTTGTTTCATTAAACTTGGTCTACAGAGTATTCTCTGCATTGTAGTTCCTGCCTCAAAGTCCAGTGTACCTGCCTCAAAGTCCAGTGTACAGAACCTAAGGGGTGAGTGGGTCGAACCACTCGGTAAATTACTGTGCAAAAGAGAGAGAGGTCTCACCAGAGAGAGACCTAGCAAAAACCCCTTACAACGCTCCTTAAAACCCACTTCTTTGGCCAGTTGTTTGGTCACTCCTCTGAAGACCTCCTTCTTGGGCTCGGCATCCATTTTTAAAATTGAATATTTGAAGTCCTTTGGTATGTTTTGCTATGTTAAAGTTGCTATTTAAATTCTTGTTGTTGTTTTCATTCTCCCACTAATCACTGCTACCCAGAATCCTGCTCCTGGTGCCAGTGGAATAGCTAGTGTGCCTGCCTCAGAAGCTTCTTTCCCTCGTGGCAGCAGCACAGGTGAACACTTCATCAGCTCCCCGCAGAAGCCTTCATCGTTTCAGGACATAGGCTGCCAAGAAGCACTCTTACTTTCATCCACTCCGAGGTATTTATTCTCAGTATTGCTTATTGCTTCACCCAGTGACAACCTTCTAACTCACCAGGTACATCTTCACAAGAGGGTGTCTCTGGGCTGGTGCTTGTGCAGGTAAGAGGCCTGTGTGAAGCACAGAAGAACATTTGCCCTTAAAGAAATAGTTGCTATGTGTAACGTCATTAAAATACTTTGAGAAAGAGCATGAAGCTGAGACTACATATGCTGAGAGTTTCCTAGCCTTTAGAAACTTTCTGTTGCCACCTCACCTCCAGCCTCACCATCTTCCACAGCTTCTCTTATCTGCTTGCCTGTGATGTTTAAGACCTCCTGTTCCTGCAAACTTAAAGTGATGATGCTTCTTCCCTGGTTGCTTTTCTCATGTGGTGATTGTAGGTTAGCTTTTCCTTTAGACAGAGAGAAGCAAATGTTAAAGCAATGTGAGTGGTATGGACATTTGGCCCATATGAGTGCATGCATGCCATGATGATGAGAGAAACAGGGGCAATGTCCCTTTAAATGAAGTGTCCTAGAAGACTAGCCTTTGTGGCAGGCGATGTGAGTTGACAAACTGATTGTTAGTTAAGATGGCACGTGAGTGTTTTGGGAAGTTGCCATTTGCAGGAATGAGTTTCCTTGACATGCATTGGTTGAGTGAGAAAGTGAATGTTAGGTAAGGAAATGAGTGAAGGAAGTATGAGTGCTGGAAGATGTGTGTTGGTACCAGTGCTTAGACTTCCTTTAGCTACCCTTGATCACTGAACTTACTGCTGCACTGTATGGTAGTTCTTTGGTTGGTGAAGGTTACAATGACTGCATCTGTCCCTCCCTGCATTCAGCCCAAAACATTGTCTTATGGTGTTTTCTGCCCTCAATGGCTCTTCTGGCCCTCACTTTTGCCAGAAGGAAATCCACAGCTGCGTTTCAGAATCTGGGGATCCATTCAGCTGCCGGCACCTCCGAGGCTGCTACACTTTCAGTTAATTTGGCCAATGCTGTCTGCTGCTTTCCAAAAACACCTGTGTCCCTTTAAGTTACTGCAGCATTTAAAATGTTACAACTTTGTATTTCCCTCCCAGTTGCAGAAAGCCCATCAGAAGTGATATCATCACTATGAATTCATCCTCCAGCTCAAATGGGGGCCCCTGGATGAAATTGCAGCAGGTTAATAATGGAGTCACATGGGTGGGTGTTAGTTCTATTCTGACACTATCCCACCAATAGGAGGAGAAACCAGCACGCCCCTCTCCTTTTGGGTTAATCAGTTACCAACACAGTAGGGTAAGCGCATGCTTATCTGCAACTAGATCACCAAGAAAATGGAATGTGTTTAATAAAGGTCACTAACACCAAATTTATGGGTAAACCACAGACTCAAATAGGATCTCATTGAAGTATGCTTTAAATGTGGATGACCTGCACAGTTATGCTGTAAGCACTGAGCAGCTTTGTGTTTTATAATTAGAAATTATCTACTTTCTTGTTGTGTTTAGGAGCATGACCATTCTCTTAATTTTGACTCCACAGAATGTTCGACATCTTTTCTTTGTTCTGAAGCACTTGTGAGGGGGAACTCCAGGCCCAAAAGTTCTGGATACACATGATAAGTCACAATAACTTGCTGTGGTCACTTAAGCAATAAGCCAAATCACATACCAGAGTACTTTCACCAAATTAATGAGCTGAAGTAAATGCTCAGCTACTTTGTACCTTAATTGTTTCTTGCCTGCCTAATGAATTTTAGAAAGATTACAATCATTTTCCCTATGCTCCATTGTATTTTGCAAGACCTTTTGTAGGATTCCAGAAGTTTCAGTCCTTATGGGGTAGAAATTAGTTTACACGGCCTAGTGGCATGAACTGGGCACAGGAATCGATGAGTAGTCCTGAATGGGTAGGCCCAAGGCGCACCCGATATTGGATCTTGGGCCTCATTTAAATGACATCGCAAGCTGTGAACACTTACTTGTGGTCGCTTGCTGGCGAAGAGCCTTCAAATATCGCTCCACTGCATCATCGGAAGTGGCCCTCAGGTAAGTGCTTAAAGTGGAAGGTGATCAGGAGGAGGGCAACCTGGAGAGAAGGGCCGATCGTGAGGGGCCGGCCAGGAGAGGGGGCCGATCAAGATGGCGGAGACATGGAGAGAATGGCCAATTGGGAAGGGATGGAGGTGCGATCAGTGGGGTGGGGGGGGGGGTTGAGGTTACGATCCATGGGGTAAGTGGTGACTGACAGCGGCCTGTGTTTTGAATGTGGAGCTGGGAGGAACAAGCCTGCACCTCTCGGCTCCATATTCAGGTAAGTAGATCTGAAAAACGTACCTTTTTGGTGGTGACCTGCCAAGTGCCCTTTAGGGACTGCCCATTAGGCCACATGCAGACCTGGTTATCCTGAATGCAGCTGGCCCAGCACCGGCTGTGCCTGAACTAGAAAATTTCATTCACTTTGCTTCCAATTTCCACCCTTCCCTCACCTTCACATGGTCCATCTCCAACTCTTCCCTTCCCTTCTTCAACTTCTCTGTCTCCATCTCTGGGGATAGGCTATTGACAAACATTCACTACAAGCCCACTGACTCCCACAGCTACCTGGACTACACTTCTTCCCACCCCGCTTCCTATAAGGACTTTATTCCATTCTTCCAGTTTCTCCATCTCCACTGCATCTGTGCTGACAATGCCACCTTCCGTACTAGTGCTTCCGACATGTCTTCCTTTTTCCTCAACCGAGGATTCCCCTCCGGTGTGGTTGACACGGCCCTTGACCATGTCCATTCTATTTCCCGCACTTCTGCTCTCACCCCTTCCCCTCCCTCCCAGAACCATGATAGGGTTCCCCTTGTCCTCACCTTGCACCCCACCAACCTCCACATTCAACAGATCATCCTCCGCTATTTCTGCCACCTCCAGTGTGATCCCACCACCAAACACATCTTCCCCTCACCTCCCCTTTCAGCATTCCGAAGGGACTGCTCCCTCCGCGACACCTTGGTCCACTCCTCTATCACCCCCAACACCCCTTCCCTTTCACCTGGCACCTTCACGTGCAAGTGCAGGAGATGCAACACATGCCCTTTTACCTCCTCCCTTCCCACTGTCCAGGGCCCCAAATACTCCTTCCAGGTGAAACAGCGATTTACTTGTACTTCTTGCAATTTAGTATACTGTATTCGCTGCTCACAATGCAGTCTCCTCTATATTGGGGAGACCAAATGCAGATTGGGTGACCGCTTTGCGGAACATCTCCATTCAGTCCGTAAGGGTGACCCCGAGCTTCCGGTCGCCTGTCACTCTAATTCTCCGCTCCACTCCCACTCTGACCTCTCTGTCCTCAGCCTCTTACACTATTCCAATGAAGCTCAACGTAAGCTCGAAGAACAGCACCTCATCTATCGATTAGGCACTTTACAGCCTTCTGGACTCAACATCGAGTTCAAAAATTTCAGACCATAACCTCTGCCCCTAACTTTTTTTCATTTTTTTTTCTCTCTCACATGGCAGCTGTCGATCATTCTGCCATTGCCATTTACATTTCATCTAGAGTCATCTTTTGTTTCTTAACTTGTCCCATTACCATCTCCTTTTGCCTTGCACAATCATCCCTTTCATCTCTTAATCTCTCCTGCCTTCCATCCTATCACAGGCCTTCCCTTATGTTCTTTCCTCCCATCCCCTCTTTCCCTGCCTCTGCACTTGCTTAAAAACCTGTTCCATCTCCAACTTTTTCCAGTTCTGAAACGTTAACTCTGTTTCTCGCTCCACAGATGCTGCCTGACCTGCTGAATATTTCCAGCATTTTCTCTTTTTATTCCAGCTGTGCTCAGGTCAACCCAACCTTGCACAGGAAGCCTCAAACAAGTGTTGGCCCCTTATTAGCATATGCAAAGGGCCTAGAGCCTGTTCTAGGAGTGATGGGTGGATGCCTATTTTTTTCCTGTACTAATATGATGGCTAGTGGACGTCCAGCTCGTAATGAGTGTATGCTTCCTGACTGTCATATTGGAGGCTTAGATGCCCATTGTCTTTTTCCCTGGATCATATCCATTCAGCCTCCTTGGTGTCGCTGTGGGGTCCCACATCTCCCCCTTTTAATTATATTCTAAATTTTAAAACATATCCATGAGCAGTGTCATGGAAGATCTATTAGTCCTAAAAACTCTGGTGCCAAGACTGCTCTGAAACTTTCAGCATTTAAGTAGCTACAGGACTTTATTGTACAAATCCCAATGATTTGCAAACATGCTGCCAAACAAAATGCATCAGAATCACTATGAACATTCTTGGAGACATTGACAATGCATTGTTCAAATATTGTTCTTGTTGTGTCCGTGTATAATAAGACACAGACTGCGGAGAACGGTACAACAGGTGTTTACTCAACGTGGCTCACACTGCAACTGCCTGTACAGATTACTACTCAGTGCTATATACAGGTGTGGTCACTGCCGGTACTATAGTATACATGAGCTGTAAAAAGTAGATCCCCCCTTAAAGGTATATACATTACAATTCCTCCCCTTTTAGATTAACAGTACCATAACACTCATTTAACAATTAAATATCAAACTAATTACAATTAACACTTTTAACATGCAACATTAGCTGAAAATAGTCTATTTATATATTCAGTCTTTGGGGAGGCCTCCTGATCCTTTCTGGATAGCGCCTTTCCCGAGTGTCTTGCTCTTGGTGCGGAGGCGATTCTGGCCCCCTGTCATCGGTTGGTTCATCAGCTTCCGATGCTACTGTTTCTGGGTAGATGCGACCTGTACGTCGGGTTCATCACCAGGTACGTATGGGCGAGGCATGGGGTTGACTTGCTCCTGTGACTCTAGGATCTGGTCAGCATGGCGTCTCATGATGCTCTCCCCAACGTCCACTGTGTACATTAGTGGCCCCTGCCGTGTGCATATCGTTCCTGGCTGCCATTTTTCTGTTCGGTAGTCGCGGGCCAAGACTGGTTGCCCTACATTGAAGCTCCTTGTTGGCTTCTCATGGATGTGCTGGAATTGCTTACTCTCAACATCTCTTCGTACGTTTGGTCTGAGCAAATCCAGGCGAGATCTTAACCTTCGGTTAAAGAACATCATGGTTGGGGCCTGGTTGGTGACTGCATGTGTCGCATTCCGGTAGGCGAACAGGAAATTGTCCACCTTGTGCTGCAGCGGAATGTTGTCATTGTACATAGCCTTTATTGCCTTCTTAAAGGTTTGTACGAACCTCTCAGCCAATCCATTTGTGGCTGGATGATACGGGGCGGATGTGTAATGCCTTACCCCATTCTTTTTCAAGAACCTCCGGAAATTTTCGGACACAAACTGTGGTCCGTTGTCAGAGCAAATCTGTTCTGGCAAGCCATTCCTGGCAAAAATGGTCCGTAGGACTGCAATAATTTTCTCCGTGGTGGTGGAGGACATTTTGATGACCTCAGGCCATTTCGAGTGCGCATCCACGGCTATTAAAAACATTGAGTCCATGAATGGACCAGCAAAATCAATATGCACCCGTTGCCATGGAGATGAGGGCCACTCCCATGGGTGTAGAGGGGCCTGTGGTGGTGCATTTTGGCATTTCTGGCATCCTGAGCAGCTCTTGGTCAGGTCCTTGATTTGTTTACCGATTCCCGGCCACCACACAAGCCCTGGCTAGGCTTTTCATTTTTACCCCTCCCAGATGACCCTCATGAAGCTCATTGAGCACTCTATCCCTTAACTTGGGTGGAATTACCACTCGGGATCCACACATCAAGGTCCCCCGGCACACTGACAGCTGTTCTCTCCTTGTCGAGAATGCTGGCAACAGTGAGTCGCCATGTGCTGGCCATCCCTTCACCGTCAAATCATATACCCGAGACAGTGTCGGGTCATTTCGGGTTTCCTTTTCGATACAAGCGTTAGTCACCGGTAGGTATTCAACTATAGTCAAATGGAATATTTCGACAGGATCCACTGCTGGTGCTTCCTCCGCAGTAGGCAGTGGCAGGCGTGATAGCCCATCAGCATTTCCATGCTGTTTCGTGCCCTTATATTCAATCTCATAGTGGTGCGCCCCTAGAAAAAGTGACCATCTTTGTAGTCGTTGCGCAGTCCTCACCGGAATGCCCTTCTTCGGATTTAAAATGGAGACAAGAGGCTGGTGATCAGTCAGCAAGGTGAATTTCTGCCCGTGCAGATAGTGGTTGAACTTTTTCACTCCCCACACTAGGCTGAGGGCCTTCCTGTCAACCTGGGCGAAGTTACGCTCGGCTGAGGTTAGTGATCGTGACGCAAAGGCTATTGGCCTCTCTGAGCCGTCCGAGAATTTCTGCGACAGCACCGCTCCAATGCCGTAGGGTGACGCATCACATGCCAACCAAATTGGTAATGCCGGGTTGTAATGGGCCAATACCTCTTTCGATGTGATTAGTGTTTTGCTCTTCTGGAAAGCTCGTCTACATTCGTCACTCCACTTCCATGGCACCCCAGTTTGCAGTAGGGTGTTCAGTGGGTGTAGTATTGTAGACAAATTTGGCAAGAACTTATGGTAGTAGTTTACCAGCCCGAGGAACGACCTCAGTTGTGACACATTTTCCGGTGCTGGAGTCTTGACTACTACCTCACTCTTCTCTGGGGACTTATGTAACCCCTCTTTATCGATAACGTGGCCACAATACGAGATCTGTTTTCTAAAAAACTCGCATTTGGGGCGGTTAGCTCGGAGCCCATATTCCTGCAATCTAGTGAGCACCTGCTCCAGGTTGGCAAGGTGATCACTGTCATTTTCGCCCGTGACCAGGATGTCGTCCAAATAACACTGGGTCCCTGGGATCCCTTGCAGGACTTGTTCCATTGCCCTCTGCCAAATAGCCGGAGCTGATGCTACCCCGAATACCAGCCGGTTGTATTGGTAGAGACCTTTATGGGTGTTGATTGTGAGGTATTTTTTTGATGCTTCTTCTACCTCCATTTGCAGATACGCCTGGACCAGATCAATCTTAGTGAAGCGTTTCCCTCCAGATAGCGAGGCGAAAATATCTTCAATCCGCGGAAGTGGATATTGTACAGTGTGAAGGACCGGGTTCACTGTTACCTTAAAGTCCCCACAGATGCGAACCTTCCTTGATTCCCCAGGCGTGCTGCTCAATGACTTTTTCATCACAGGGACGATGGGTGTAGCCCACTCGCTCCAGTCTACCTTGGACAGTACACCTGAACGTTCCAGACTCTCCAGCTCTGCTTCGACGGCTGGGCGGATCGCATAAGGTACCAGTCTGGCCTTAAAAAATGTTGGGCTTGCGTTTTCTTCAATTTTAATCGTCGCTGTCGTGCCTTTTAGTGTTCCGAGTCCTTGCTGGAACACTTCTTTCGCGTCAGTTAGGATCTTTGACAGTCACCCAGGTGTGACGTCGTCATCCTTTTTGTCAGCCACAGTCAGTGCCTGTATGGAATGCCAATCCAGTTGTATTTTCCGGATCCATTCACGTCCCAGTAATGGTGGTCCTCCATCTTGCAATACATACAGGTCTAGTTTTGGTGTTTCCTTACCATTATATATAACGGTCACCCTTATTTTTCCTTTGGGGTAGACTTTTTGCCCCGTGTACGTCTTCAAAATAATTTTTGTATCTCTCAAGGGTATGTGTGAGAATAGCCGCTCGTAGTCCCGTCGGTTTATGACTGTTAGGGCTGATCCTGTGTCCAATTCCATCTTTACCTGGACTCCTGCTAACTTGAGAGTGACCCAAATGGTTCGGTGATCCTCCATTGTGATCACATTATGTAGTTTCAGACAACTCAGTTCCCTGCTTTCGGAGTCGTTATCACTCTTTTGTTCGTCTGAACTATTCTCCGTCATCTTATGTACCTTCTTGTACTTTCCTTTGGTAGGTTTCTTATTGCTGGTTTTCTTTCCCAACCTGCAGACTCGTGCTATGTGTTCTACTTTTCCACACTGTCTGCACACTTTGTCTTTGAACCAACAATCATTCTGGTCATGTGTTGTTCTGCCGCAGCGATAGCACGTCTCTGTTCCATATGACATTTCGTTTGTGCCATATTCTTGCGGTCTCTGTTGTATCTCTGCAGCGCCCCGTGCTGCTGCTTCATATGATACCGCAATGCTGAAAGCCTTTTCCAGCGTAAGGTCCTTTTCAGATAAAAGCCGTTTCTGGGTTCCTTCACTTTGAAGCCCACACATAAACTTGTCCCTTAAGGTATCTGCCAGTCCCGCTCCAAACTGGCAGTGTTTCGATAGTTTGCGCAGTTCTGTTAAATAATCAGCATTGCTTTCATCCTTATGCTGGTTCTGTTTGTGAAACTTGAATCTTTCTGCTATCAGCAGCGGTATGGGGTTTAAATGTTCCTTTAGTATCATTACTATGTCTTCAAAACTCTTTTCCATTGGCTTCGTTGGGGTTACTAGATTTCGTAATAAACCATACGTCTTTGCACCCATTAAATTTAACAATACCGACGCTTTCTTGTCATCTGACACCTCATTTGCCTTGCAGTACACCTCTATTCATTCGACATATGTAGTCCAATCTTCGACTTCATTGTCAAATGCGGTGATACTGCCACTCTTCGGCATTTTGGGTGTGTTTTAAAATGGCATCTCCCAATGGCTTAAAATGGCGTCTCCCGCGCTTTCCTTCCTCCCCCGCTGCTGCCAACGCCGCTCCCGGCAGTTCTCGTGGCAATGGTGGCGCCCTGTAGGTTTCGCGCGCTTCTCCTGCGCTGCTGCCAACGCCACTCTCGGCGGTCCTCGTGGCAATGGCGGTGCCTCACGGGTTTCTGCGCGTCTCTCTCTCCCTCTCTCTGATGCTGCTCGGCCCCTGAACACCAGCTGCGCCCTGTGCGCTCTGCCCTCTCTCTCTTTCCCCCGTCGACGCTGCTCGGCCCCTTGCTGTGCCACTTGGTTGGGCTCTAGCACGCCGCTGTCCGGGAAGGGTCTGCGCACTACCTGTTGCCAGCCCGTTTCGCTGGACCACCTCGACTGGAAAGCCAAGCCTGGCTCTCGACAGCCTCCCCCGCAATTCTCGAGTCACTGCTGGATGACTGGGCGGTTGCCCGTGGTCGATGCCCGAGTCTCTGGCCTTGACCTCCAATCCACTGATCTCCAGGAACAAATCACCGGGAGGTGATGCAGAGTTGCAGGTAGGTTCGAACCTGCCTCGTCGCCAATGTTGTGTCCGGGTATAATAAGACACAAACTGCGGAGAACGGTACAACAGGTGTTTACTCAACGTGGCTCACAGTGGAACTGATCTGTACAGATTACTACTCAGTGCTATATACAGGTCTGGTCACTGCCGGTACTACAGTATACATGAGCTGTAAAAAGCAGTTCCCCCCTTAAAGGTATATACATTACAGTTCTCAAGTGAGAAACATTAGCTTCTGTACATTATAGATTTTATAGTATCTTGACATAAAAAATTCAGCAGCAGCAGAATTATATTCCACCACAATCTGTAACCTCATGGCCCAGCATATCTCTCACTCTACCATTACCACCAAGCCAGGGGACCAACCCTGGTTCAATAAGGTGTGTAGAAGAGCATTCCAGGAGCAGCACCAGGCGTACCTAAGAATGAGGTGCCAACCTGGGAAAGCTGTAACACAGAACTACATGCATGCTGGACAACGGAAGCAGCATGCTCTAGAAAGAGCTAAGCGATCCCACAATCAACGGATCAGGTCAAAGCTCTGCAGTCCTGCCACATCCAGTCGTGCATGGTGGTGGGCAATTAAACAACTAACGGGAGGAGGAGGCTCCATGACTATCCCCATCCTCAATGAGGCCAGCATGTGAGTGCAAGAGACAAGGCTGAAGCGTTTACAACCATCTTCAGCCAAAAGTGCCGAGTAGATGATCCATATCAGCCTCCTCCTGAGCTCCCCACCATCACAGAAGCCAGTCTTCAGCCAATTCGATTCACTCCACGTGATATCAAGAAAGGACCGAGCGCACTGGATACAGCAAAGGCTATGAGCCCCGACAACATCCCGGCTGTCGTGCTGAAGACTTGTGCTCCAGAACTAGCCGCAGCTCTAGCCAAGCTATTCCAGTACAGCTACAACACTGGCATCTACCCGACAATGTGGAAAACTGCCCAGGTATGTCCTGTCCACAAAAAGCAGGACAAATCCAATCCAGCCAATTAACACGCCATCAGTCTACTCTCAATCATCAGCAGAGTGATGGAAGGTGTCGTCGACAGTGCTATCAAGCGGCACTTACTCACCAATAACCTGCTCATCAATGCTCAGTTTGGGTTCCACCAAAACCACTCAGCTCCAGATTTCATTACAGCCTTGGTCCAAACATGGACAAAAGAGTTGAATTCCAGAGGTGAGGTGAGAGTGACTGCCCTTGACATCAAGGCAGCATTTGCCCGAGTGTGGAATCAAAGAGCTCTAGTTAAATTGAATTTAATGAGAATCAGGGGGAAAACTCTCTGGCTGGAGTCATACCTAGCACAAAAGAAGATGGTTGTGGTTGTTGGAGGTCAATAATCTCAGCCCCAGGACATCGCTGCAGGAGTTCCTCAGGGCAGTGTCCTAGGCCCAACCATCTTCAACTGCTTCATCAATGACATTCCCTCCATTATAAGGTCAGAAGTGGGGATGTTCGCTGATGATTGCACAGTTTTCAGTTCCATTCACAACTCCTCAGATAATGAAGCAGTCTATGCCCGCATGCAGCAAGACCTGGACGACATTCAGGCTTGGGCTGATAAGTGGTAAGTAACATTCGCGCCACACAAGTGCCAGGCAATTACTATCTCCAACAAGCAAGAGTCTAACCACATCCCCTTGATACTCAATGGCATTACCATCGCCGAATCCCCCATCATCAACATCCTGAGGGTCATCATTGACCAGAAACTTAACTGGACCAGTCACATAAATACTGTGGCTATAAGAGCGGGTCAGAGGCTGGATATTCTGATGCGAGTGTCTCACCTCTTGACTCACCATCTACAAGGCACAAGTCAGGAGTGTGATGGAATACTCTCCACTTGCCTGGATGAGTGCAGCTCCAACAACACTCAAGAAGCTCGACACCATCCAGGACAAAGCAGCCCGCTTGATTGGCACCCCATCCACCACCTTCAACATTCACTCCCTCCACCACTGGCACACCGTGGCTGCAGTGTGTACCATCTACAAGATGCACTGCAGCAACTTGCCAAGGTTTCTTCGGCAGCACCTCCAAAACCCGCGACCCCTTCCACCTAGAAGGACAAGGGCAGTAGGCGCATGGGAACACCATCACCTGCAAGTTCCCCTCCAAGTTACACATTATCCTGACTTATAAATATATCACCATTCCTTCATCATCGCTGGGTCAAAATCCTGGAACTGCCTACCTAACCGCACTGTTGGGAGTATTTTCACCACACGGACATCAGCGGTTCAATAAGGCGGCTCACCACCACCTTCTCAAGGGCAATTAGAGATGGACAATAAATGCTGGCCTTGCCAGTGATGCCCACATCGTGGAGTGAGTGATAAAAATCTTACTGTATATGGTATACGTGCCAGAAACCTTGTCCGCTTTAAAGGGTGCAACTTTAGATAGAAATGGCTCAATGATAATTGACAACATCTCAAATTACCTACAAGATCTTGTTGAGGCATGTAGCAGCAGAAGCTCTTCTTCAACAATGTTTTAAAGTAGAGCACTGTACTGGCAGAATGTTTCTTCCATGTATGAGTGTCTCCACATTTCCTTATTTAAAAAGCAGAATCTGTGCTGCATGCTGTGTGTTTGTGTGACCGGGCTGGGTGTGGGGGATGAGGAGGGAATATGATGCAGGTATTGAATTTATTAAGACTTAGGGATATTGAGGATAAGTTAGAGATATTTGATTTGGTATAGGATTTCAGAACAAAGGGGCATAAGTATAAGCTGAAAAGGGATAGATTCAGCAAGTCATAAGAAAACATTATTTCACTAAGGATAGTCAGCATTTGGATTAGCTCACCAAGAGAGGTTGCAAGGGCATGTGAGTTAGATCTTCAAGGTCGAATTGGGTAAGTATGTTGAAGAAAGACACCTGTTTGGTTAAAACTGCTAGAACAGCTAGAGAGAGAGTTGGATGGACCTATGGAGACTGAACTTCCTCCCCACCCAAAGCGCACTCAGTCTGACCCGCCCTGACCTGACCCCGCTGTATTTGCAGGTTCACGTAATCTGCAAAGGTCCAAAAGCCCTGTGCCTAATAACAGGGTCAGAAGTCCAACTGCTGCTGCAGGCTTCTCTATCCTATAGCTGCAGGAATGTCTGACAGCTTCATGTCCAGAGACTACTTAGAGATAAACATACCATGTTTCATGCGCTGACATCTGTTGTCTACGAAATGATACCAGTCATTCAGTTGTGTGTTTCATGCTCCGCGGGGAACCTTGCAAGGATCTAGCACAGTTATTTGATTAGTGTAACTCCGCCCCCCCCCCTCGCTTCCCCTTGGGCAATCTCCTGGAAATCTCTGAACAACTGAGCGACAGGTCTCAACCCCTTTTTTCAATGCTTTGCGCAAGGAGAGAAAGTTCAGCCCCATGGACTTTTGTGACCTTAAGATTTTCTATGCTTCTATGCTAGAGCCCATATTTATAGATTTTAAAACAATCTACATCATTTGTGTATTTTCCTTTAAACGAATCAAATTACTGGGTTAACTCCTCAAACGGTCCCCAGTGGAGTGTGAAACACACCACTAAATGACTGACATCATTCCTTAGACAGTAATATCACAGCATGAAACATGCTTTGTTGACCTCGAAGTAGTCCCTGGACATGACCTCAGATGGTGGCAGGGCTGTCTGAAACAACACGATTCAGATTCGTATTTATTATGAATGACTGTGCTAGATAATTCTGACACAGGAGCAACAGAGAGGTAAGTGTGTTTTAGTATGAAAAGAAAACCTAGAACATCCTGACTGAAAGATAATGTTTCATAATCACATCATTGGAAAACATAGAAAATAAACTGCATTTGGACAGTACGTATGTATTTCATTACTGTATATCAGAGGATGTATAAGAATTTTTTGTTGTTGCATTTATTCCATGGTATCAATAGAAGATAGTTTAGTACTATGAAATTTCCTACACTACCAGGGGTAATCAGATGTATGGGGAGCATCCTGCTGGGTGGGACTGCACTCGCCTTGTCCCATTCTTATCTACCTAATCGTAGCCAGAGAATCACCTGCAACGGCTTCTCTTCCCGCTCCTGCATTGTCACCCCTGGTGTCCTCCAAGGATCTATCCTTGGTTCCCTCCTATTTCTCCTCTACATGTTGCCCCTTGGTGGCATATTTGACCCTGAAATGAGCTTCCGACCACATATCTGCAGCATAACGAAGACCGCCTATTTCCACCTCCATAACATTGCCCATCTCCTCCCTTGCCTCAGCTCATTCGCTGCTGAAACCCTCATCCATGCCTTTGTTACCTCTAGACTTGACTATTCCAACGCACTCCTGGCTGGCCTCCCACATTCTACCCTACATAAACTTGAGGTCATCCAAAACTCGACTGCCCGTGCCCTAACGCGCACCAAGTCCCGTTCACCCATCACCCCTGTGCTCACTGACCTACATTGGCTCCCAGTTAAGCAACGCCTCGATTTCAAAATTCTCATCCTTGTTTTCAAATCCTTCCATGGCCTCATGCCTCCCTATTTCTGTAATCTCCTTCAGCACCACAACCCCCCGAGATATCTGTGCTCCTCTAATTCTGCCCTCTTGAGCATCCCTGATTATAATAGCTCAACCATTGGTGGCCGTACCTCCTGTTGCCTAGGCCCTAAACTGTGGAATTCCCTGCCTAAACCTCTCCGCCTCGCTACCTCTCTTCCCTCCTTTAAGACGCTCCTTAAAACCTACCTCTTTGACCAAGCTTTTGGTCACCTGCCCTAATTAATCCTTATGTGGCCCCGTGGCAAATGTTTTGTGTTTTAATACTCCTGTGAAGCGCCTTGGGATGTTTTACTCCATTAAAGGCGCTATATTAATACAGGTTGTTGTTGTTGTTGTTGGATGTTGCAGTGAAAGTTTAAAACTTATAGCTGAATAGTTTTAACGTGTGTAAATCACAAAGAAGAAGTTGAAGTAGACAAAACAAATTGTTTACAGCTACAGCGTTTATGAAGAATTGCTGCTTGGTTGAGGTATTGACGGATTACTGCTGCTCATAGAAGGCAGCATGAATTGACCTCTTCAAGAGAGGAAAGAGGAGAGAAGATTGTAGGAGGAAACAAAATTCTCTTAACTAACCTTGCTTGTGTAGTACAAAGTTTATTTTACTTTGAAACTACCCAAGTGTATCATATGTGCAATGCGCCAAAATTTCTCTTTCATTGTCCCTTCCTATTAGATGACATTACCACTTTTGTTGCAACATATGTATTGGTCGCCTCTTCCTGTCACTTGACAACATAAAAGGTAAATAAGTTATGAAGGTAGGAATCGGTATGCAAACTGTCATGAATCTTATCATTCATGAAGAAATAACTCATGAAATAACACTGGGCGGCCAGCTGGTGGCTCCATCCAAGGAGTATAAATACTCGGGCGTGGGCCCAGCTTGCCCAGGACATTTTTGTAACCAGGAACTAGTGATGTAACTAGAATCTCATGGTTGTGAAACAGTTGATTAAAGCCTTGTTTTATACTCAACCAAGTGCTTAGTGAGTTATCTTACATCACAAACCACACTGATGGAAGATAGGGGAAGGAAACTAAACAGAAATATGTCATTTGTTGTAGAAGATATTCAAACCCAAGTGGAACAATTTTGTAATGGAATATACAATCCCAAAGTTTAGTAGGGTTAGTGGACGTTATGTACTTTTATGGTAAAACAGAACATTGAATCAATTATTAAAACAAATAATTAATGGATTGTGATATTTTCAGAAACCTAGTTTATAACCTGACTGGAATGAATTAGATCCCAACCAACTGCGACTTTACTATTTCACTCTATAGTATATACTCTCCAGTTACTTTATTTCACTCAGCTATACATGGTAAGATAGAAAATATTAATTAAACTCAAAAAAGTGCACCTTTAAGGTAGCAAAATGTCATCTACTATTGCATAGCTAAGTTTGAAGATTAATTTTGAGTTCTGTAGACCAACTGCACTTAATTTCCTACAAACTGATCTTAAAATCCTAGTTGCAACATTTGAATTTTGCCAAATATTTTGAAACCATGGAATTATCTAACAGAACACTTACGAATGAATATAAATTGATGTGTTGGTGCTGTTTGAATGTAACAATTATGGTTTAAAAAGATAAAAATATCCCCTTCCCATTGATGGGAAAAATGAACAGTGAGCTGTCAAAGGTGTCACTGCACAAGACAGATGTACAGTTTGTGCCCTTTACCTACACTCGGGAACTGACTTCAGACTTGCAGTTGGGATTTAATTATACTCTGTCAAATAATAACTGGAGCCTCAGTTAACACAAATCAATAATTAAAATAATTAAAGGTTTTTGCGCTTTCTAAAATATACTGTAAGACATGACCTGTTTCATGTTTACATTGGTGCAATAGCAGTCACCTTTCATTATGCATACAAATGTAGGAATAACGAAAGAAAGAACACATTTATATAACGCTTTTCACGACCTCAGGATGTCCCAAAGTGCTTCACAGTCAATTAAGAACTTTTGAAGAGTGGTCACTATTGTAATGTAGGGAAACGCAGCAGCTAATTTGTGCATGGCAAGGTCCCACAAAAAGCAAGGTGATAAATGACCAATTAACTGCTTTAGCAGTGTTGTTGAGGGATAAATATGGGACAGGACACTGGAAGAACACCCTTGCTCTTCTTCAAATAATGCCATGGGATCTTTTACATCCACCCGAGAGGGCAGACCAGATTTAATGTCTCATCTTAAGTCTGGCACCTCTGACAGTGCAGCACTCCTTCAGTACTGCACTGGAGTGTCAGCCGAGATTATGTGATCAAGTCTTGGCATGCAGCTTGAATCCATGACCTTCTGACACAGAGGCAAGACTGCAGACACTGAGCTAAGGCTGACAGTACAGCTATAGACATAAAAAGTAACAGCTAACCTATTGTGCATCCGGGATGGTTTCCCAGAACAGTATGTAATGGAACCATCCAGGAAGCAGGTTATCTTGGATCTGGTACTATGTAATGAGACAGAATTAATAAATGATCTCATAGTAAAGGATCCTCTAGGAAAGAGTGATCATAGCATGGTTGAATTTCAAATTCAGTTGGAGGGTGAGAAAGTTTTATCTCAAACCAGTGTCCTGATCTTAACCAAAGGCAATTACAATGGCATGAGGGCAGAACTGGCTAAAGTGGACTGGAAAAATAAATTAAAGGGTAAGACAGTTGAAATGCAGTGGCAGACATTTAAGGAGATATTTCATAACTCTCAACAAAAATATATTCCAGTGAGAAAGAAAGATTTTAAGAGAAGGGAGCACCATCCATGGCTAACTAAGGAAGTAAAGGATGGTATTAAATTGAAAATGAAGGTATACAATATTGCCATGTTTGGTGGGAGACCAGAGGATTGGGAATGTTTTAAAAACCAACAAAGGATGACTAAAAAAAAATAAAGAGAGAGAAGATGAATTATGAGAGTAAACTGGCAAGAAATATCAAAACATAGTAAGAGCTTCTACAGGTATATAAAAAGGAAGAGAGTAGCTAAAGTAAACATTGGTCCCTTAGAGGATGAGACTGGGGAATTAATAACAGGGAACGGGGAAATGGCAGAAACCCTGAACAACTACAGGAAACTTTGGTTTATCCGGAGGTTGTATGTCCGGAAACCTCGATCTAACGGCAGAAATCAGCAGCCGTTTTGGTTAGTTTTTTACTTCTCCTAGCATTTTTTTAACAGTCAGGCTCTGGAAAGCATCTCTGTAGCTTAGCAACAGCTTCAGAGACACTTCCAAGGTACGGGCCGAGTGTTTACAAGCTGTTGCTAAGCAACAGTGTTTGTTGTCAGATACGGAGATGAAAACCTCCGTATCCTTCAACATTAGCGCTGGTCTATCTGGAAGTTTTGATAGATCGGCAGCAGCTCGGTCCCGTCAGTGCCAGATATCGCGAAGTTTCCTGTATTTTGTATCTGTCTTCACAGTAGAATACACTAACAACATTCCACAAGAAGGGGGGGAAATAAAGACAATCACTATCACTGGGATCGGTGCTGAGGCCTCAACTATTTACAATCTACATTAATGACTTGGATGAAGGGACCGAGTGTAATGTAGCCAAGTTTGCGGATGATACAAAGATGGGTGGGAAAGCAAGTTGTGCAGAGGACTCAAAGAATCTCCCAAGGGATATAGACAGGCTAAGTGAGTGGGCAAACATTTGGCAGATGGAGTATAATGTGGGAAAGTGCGAGGTTATCCACTTTGGCAGGAAAAATAAAAAAGCAAACTATTATTTAAATGGAGAGAGATTACAAAATGCTACAGTTCAGAGGGACCTGGGGGTCCTTGTGTATAAAACACAAAAAGTTAGCATGCAGATACAGCAATTAATCAAAAAGACAAATGGAATGTTGGCCTTTATTTCAAGGGGGTTGGAGTATAAAAGCAGGGAAGTCCTTCTACAACTGTATAGGGCATTGGTGAGACCACACCTTGAGTACTACGAACAGTTTTGGTCTCCTTATTTAAGGAAGGATATACTTGCATTGAAGGCAGTTCAGAGACGATTCACACGGTTGATTCCTGAGATGAGGGGCTTGACTTATGAAGAAAGGTTGAGCAGGTTGGGCCTATACTCATTGGAATTTAGAAGAATGAGAGGTGATCTTATTGAAACATATAAGATACTGAGGGGGTTCGACAAGGTAGATGGAGAGAGGATGTTTCCTCTCGTGGGGAAATCTAGAACTTGGGGGCATAGTTTCAGAATAAAGGGTCGCCGTTTTAGAACTGAGATGAGGAGGAATTTCTTCTCTCAGAGGGTCGTAAATCTGTGGAATTCTCTGCCCCAGAGAGCCATGGAGGCTGGGTCATTAAATACATTTAAGGTGGAGATAGACAGATTTTTTACAAGATAACGGAGTGAAGGGTTATGTGGAGCGGGCAGGGAAGTGGCTTTGAGCCCAAGATCAGCCATGATCTTATTGAATGGCGGAGCAGGCTTGAGGGGCCAAGTGGCCTATTCCTGCTCCTATTTCTTATGTTCTTATGTTTAGATACATAGGGGGAGAAATTCGGTATGGCCCCGTTTGGGGCGCAATTATCGGCCAGGCGCAAAGTTTAGCGCCTGGCGCAAATTATTGCCTCCAACTCCAAACTTGGCTTCTATTGCCCCTGGAGGTGATTGCAGCACTAAATCAGGTGCAATACACCTCTCTTAAGGCGCAAAGGCCGAGGAGCGAGGCGCTAACTCATAGCACAGGTGAAGCTCAGGTGATGTCAGTTAGTTATGGAACACATAACTAGTTATGGAGGATGTTTCCGATGATGGGTGAAACTAGAACTAGGGGGCATAGTCTTAGAATAAGGGGCTGCTCTTTCAAAACTGAGATGAGGAGGAACTACTTCACTCAGAGGGTGGTAGGTCCATGGAATATGCTGCCCCAAAAAGCTGTAGAAGCTACATCATTACATAAATTTAAAACAGAAATAGACAGTTTCCTAGAAGTAAAGGGAATTAAGGGTTACGGGGAGCGGGCAGGAATTTGGACATGAGTCTCGGTTCGGATTGGACATGGTCCTGTGGGTAGCGGAGCGGGCCCAGGGGCCGTGTAGCCTGATCCTGCTCCTATTTCGTGTGTCTAATTCTGTTAGATTCAGGAGATGGTTCTGTGATAGTAGATTGGCGGTTAGGATCAGATCAGCCATGATCTTATTAAATGGCGGAGCAGGCTCGAGGGGCCGATTGGCCTACTCCTGCTCCTATTTCTTATGTTCTTATGTTCTTATGTACACTGGCCAGTTCTTAAAAGGGAAGGTCGATCTTGTTCTCCAGCCACACCCTGCTCAACGCAACCTTGAATCTCAGCCTTGTCGGATTCGCAAAATTTCCACATTTTCCCCGAAGTTATTAATAAAAGGGACCCTGCATAGACATTTTTAAAAAAGGGTACCCAAAAGATGGCGTCCGCACCTCGTGGCCAAAAGCCTGCAAGTTTTAAAGCTTGATCTCTGCAGCACAGAGCAAGCAGCTTGTGGGGAAATCGAAACCTAAAATGCAGTTTCTGTGAAAAGGATTTTGTGTTTTGAAAAAGCAGACAGCAAACATTAGAATATGCATTAAGCCAGATCGTAGACAGATCAGAACCAGTTGGGCCTATACTGAAGGCCATCAAGTGGTCTGCATAAATAATCGGAAACAGCTTAAGGAAGCCATCGAGGCCGGACAGGCCGATTAGAATGCATTAATAACAATACAGCTTGGACATCAGGCCATTAGGTGCGATAAACGGCCATCTAAAAACAGTTAGTTTAGATTGCTGTAATTATTTAAAACAGCCTGCCAAAATTGGAACAATGAACGAACCTGAATTGGCGCGCAGATAAGAAATGGAAATGACGGGTATAACTGCAGGCCCCAGGTAGCAATCTAGGCTCGCTCTGGCTCGCTCTCTCTCTGCTCTCTGGCGCTGGGCCCTCGCTCTTGGTTCCTGGCTCACTCATGCCCTGGCCTCGTGGCGGGTCTCTCCTCGCTCCCCGCGATGAGATTTGAGCAGCTAAGTACACCATACCAACTGCCAGGGAGGAGAACGAGACCCGAGTTCCTCGTCATCTGGGACGCCCAGGCCGCAAAGGGGGCGAGACAAATTCGAGCAGGTAACAGGTAGACGAGACGAGTAGAGACGAAGAAGACGATAAACTCGATAAACTAAGGGCAGAGCGAGGCAGCAAAAAACGTATCGAATAAAACCCCGAGCATCGAGTTATAAGCTGACGCTTGGGAAGACAAGCATCTTGGTGAACACTGTAACGCAGGTGCCTATGCTTCGACGAATAAACTGTCATTCGATGCATTGGTAACAAAATCTAAACGACAAAGACTGTTGACTGCCCGATAAATATAACGTTACCACCGACGACCGCCTGAGGGAGAAGAAGAGGAGTACCCATCGGGACAAGACGACGACGGTACCGGAGGAGAAGAAGGTGCGCCGCAGGAGCAGCCCTCGCACCGCGCCCCTGAAGACCACGTGGCGACGGGGTACCTAAGAGGACAGAAAACCAGACCTCAAAATCCGCATTTCGTTAACAGTTGGCTTTGCTTTGGATTGGTGAGCCTGAATTCTGGCCCCTCATAGCTTAATCTAGTTAGGCATAGGGGGTGGGATAAAGATAAGGGGATTGTTAATATAGTTTGTTTTTCCCTTGATGTGCCGTGTGTTCCCCATTCCCTGTATAAGTATAGTTATTTTGTATTTGCCTGTATTTTACGCTAGTAATTTCTCATAAGACTGTGTTATTCTCCGTTTTAATAAAATCTTGGTTTTCTTACATCCAAACCACCTGTCTACTCGAGTCTTTCTGTATCGCCGCCTGTACCTAAGTCCGGTGCCTAGAACCCAAGGGGCGTGGGAGCGATTCGAACCGCTCACCAAACAGTCAGGGGCATAACTGACTGGGCGCATGTGCCACACCCGCCACCCCCCTTACAGCCTGGACAGACCTCAACCTCAAAGCTGCTGCAAAGGACTATGTAAAGGGCCAGGGAACGAGCTCAGTGCTTCAGCTACCGGGCCTTGGTGGCTCTAATTGGCGCAGTGGAGCGCCGAAGATCAATACTACACCCAGAGAGTGGCAGGAGGCCATTGCCCTGCAACTATAGAAGAGCGTGGAGGGAGGTGTCTCCTCCAGGAGCATGGTGCCCAGGACCCATACACAATGTCGGAAAAAGTTCAACGACCTCTCTTGGGTAGTCAGGGTGAGTGACTGCTTTTCAATACCTCTCCATCCCTCCATCTCAACCTCACTCTGTGGCCAGAGGGTGTAAATACCCCAAATGTCCAACACTCATCCAAGACCTATGGCCATCTCATAAAACACACACGCACATTCCACACCTTGCCTTCATTAAGGACTGTTCAACTATGGGAGGCACATCAGGCAAGTACATGGCTGCATATTTACACAGACACCTTACTTTTTCCTGCAGGCCAAGCTATCTCACAACAGATGGCAGCAGCAACGGACAGGTGGAGGGCCGCCTCAGCTGCAAACCCTCAGCGATCTGGAGGCGCGCGTCCACAGGATCGTCGCTAGCCAGGTGATAGGTCCCGTCAACGCTGGAGAGTTCGAACCCCTTCAGGACAGCAATGGTAAGTTCATCAGCTTTCTCTCCTCTCTCATTCCACTTGTCCCTCACAACACCAGCCTTTTACACTTTTAATCCAACTTACTAAATTGCTCCAGTCCTTGCTCCCTTATTGACACCCTGTTGTGATGCTTAAGCCACTCTTGTACCTCCCTGCTTTCAGATGATGAACCACCAGCTGAGAAGACGGGGCCTCAACCAGCCAGTGGCAGCGACGCCACAGGCGAGGAGGAAGAGGAAGCCGGAGCCTCAGCGCCAGCGTCTCCCGAGGGAGCCCATGCCCACACTGGGACCACGTCTATAAAGGAGGGGAGCAGGGGGGAAGGGTCTGATGAGGGTGAAGCTCCAGGATCCAGCGGGCTGCAGCAACGCGATGGGGGTAGAGAAGTTCGGGGGCCATCTCCCCGGAGGGAGAGTAGGCCAGCGAGTCCTGCTGCACTGGACGCAGAGGGGGAGCAGCTCATTGCTGAAATGAACACCCAGGCGGTGAACATGCACACTCAGCTCATGGGTACAATGGGAAGGGTGCTCGAAAGCATTGGTGGACTGACAAGGAGTGTGGAGCACTCCGCTGCAGCACAGACCGACGCAACGCAACGGCTTAGTGCTGCAATTCAGTCACTGGCTGCTGTGATCCAATCTCAGACTGCTCTCATGCAGTCTCAGATTGAGGCCATGCAAGCACTGACTGCTGCCATTGTCGCTGGTTCGGACACATTGCCCCGGGGCTCTCACGACGCTACAGCAGACCAGCAATCTGTGCTCAAGCAGGTTGCTCCGGATGCTGAGGTATTGCCCTGTGGGAGTGCTAGTCTGTCGGTTGAGCAGGAAGGTGCTGTCGTCTCTCAGGATGACAGCATTCCTGCTCCCATCACTGGCACTTCCCCATTGCACTTGCCACCGCCTGCAACACAGGCAGCCCAGACTGCTGCCGCCTATGCAGAGTTGGTGCAGTCTGCAGCCGGGGCCTCCAGGCCCAGAGCTGGTCGAGGGCCACCTTCAAGGGCATCTGTAGTCTCAGGATCTGACATTCAGCAGCCTTCCACCAGCCTTGCTGCAGCCACTGGAGCCCAATTACGGAGGAGCAGTAGGGTGGGAAGGGGGGAAGTGCACAAGGGATGGAGATCACCCTCGAAGGGCAAAAAGTAGGAGGTCTGAAGAAATGTTGGGAATGTTTTTATTAAAGGCCAAGATTCGTCTGATAACTTTTGTTTAGTGTTTTGGCCATTATCTCCAGCTTGTGAGAACCAGTTATATTAATTAATGATTTGTTGTGTTTGTTTCTATTAGTTTGTCATGAATAAATGACACACACAGAGTTTGTAAAATAAAAAAGTTGTTGTATTCAAAATGTACATGTTTGGCCTTTGGAATCATTGCTGTTTGGCCGGCTATAGGGGTTGCGGGTTGCATGTTTTTCTCCATGCTAGAAGCCATCTTCTGAATAGGGCCCTAGCTTGTTATCAGCCGTTGACGGGCGGCCCTTGCAGTTTCAACATTGTGGGCCTCCCTCCCGCCTTGGTGCTGCTGATGATCATCCTCCTCCTCTTCTTCCTCCTCCTCCTGCGGTGGTGCACCAAGGCCTGGTGGCATTGGCTGGGTCCTGAGGATTGCCAGATTATGAAGAATGCAGCACACAACTATGAAGAGGTAGACTCACTCAGTCGAGTACTGCAGGACTCCTCCTGAGTGGTTCAGACAGCGGAACCGTTGCTTGAGCATGCCGATCGTCTGCTCAATTATGTTCCTGGTGGCGATATGGCTCTCATTATACCGCAGCTCAGCAGGGGTGTTGGGGTTACGAAGCGGTGTCATCAGCCAGGTGCAGAGTGGATAACCCTTGTCCCTGAGGAGCCAACCACTTGGCTGACGTGGTGCCTGGAAAAGGTCTGGCACAGCAGTCTGACGCAGGATGAAAGCATCGTGGCTGCTGCCAGGATAGCGGACATTGACAGTGAGTATCAGCTGTCTGTGGTCACAGACTAACTGGACATTTAAGGAGTGGTACCCCTGGCGGTTTCGGAAAACCTCTGCATTCTCATGTGGTGCCCGCAATGCCACATGCATGCAGTCAATGGCGTCCTGCAGCATGGGGAAGCCCGCTATCCTCGCAAAGTCAAATGCGCATTCATGCTGTTTGGCCCGGGCCATCGGGAAAGAGATGTACTGGCGTCTCCTTTTATAGAGAGCATTTGTCACCTCCCGGATACAGCAATGGACCGCGAACTGGGAGATACTGGCGATGTCCCCAGTAGCTGCTTGAAAGGCCGGTGGCATAAAAATTCAGAGCCACTGTGACCTTCACTGCCACCGACAGAGATGTCCTGGTCCTCAGTTGAGGCTGCAGATCTGGTTGCAGCAGGTGGCAGAGCTCAGTGACCACCTCCTTGCTGAAGCGCAGCCTGCGCAAACGCTGCTCCTCGGACAAATGAATGTAGGAGAATTGTTCCCGGAATACCCTGGGAGGGTAAGGTCTCCTGTGCAGAGGCCTGTTGGCCCTCCTCCCTCTGGACATGATTGCCACTCTCTCTCTGCGTCTCTGATGTCTCCGATTCTGCAGGCGCTGGATGACGCCCCGAATCAGTGCAGCCCCCATCGTCTCTTGACAATTGAAGCAATGAAGGTCAAATCCAAAAGAACCTGGAAAGTGCTGCTACATAGCCAAAACTACTTCACACAGCGTTGAATCTCTCCAGAAGTCTCTCTCTCTCTTTCTCTCAGAATCTCTCTCTCTCTCAGAATGAGTGGAGCAAAAATGTCTCCCACAAAAAATGGCAGGAAGAGGGCGCCTTTAACTAGTGCTCCCCCAGCCCCTTCCCGACTGCAAAACATTCCACTCTCCCTGTCGTTGCTTGCAGCAGGCGGAAAGGAAGGGCGCGCCACTCAATATCTGGTCCGGGGCGCCACCGGGGCATTGCACGCTCGACTGACGTCATGATCTGCGGGCGCAGGAGATCGTGGCGGTAGAGTTTAGTGCTGCTGCAAAAATTCTGATCAATTTCGCGAGCGGCGCAAACATCGCCGTGCCCGAGCGCTAGTTGCTTTGCGCCCCTTTAGCACCCTCTTAGGGCGCAAACAGGAGGCGCTAATCAACCAAATTTTTCCCCCTTGAGTCCAAGGTGCTTGCATTGACAGCAGCTTAATTGAAATATACAAATGAGACACCAAATGGCCTACATGCCATTTTCCAATATTCGTGCATGCAGGACACTCCACAATAATTCTGGCCATGAATAATGGGTGGCCAGAGTTGCTCGGGACTCAGCTGTAGCATTAGTTCATTTAAAAGGCATAGAAAGTAAATCGGTTCTCCAGTTTTAAAACCATTTCTTTACTGTTTTTCTTTTATTGTTTTATTTTCTGCTCTCACTGGTTCTCATGAGCCTTTTTTTGCCATTTTTCTGATGCCCACAGCGTCATTACTGGCACCAAGGTCTTCTCAATGGGAATGCCTTATATGAGGTGTATGGAATAAGATGATCAATGAAGGAATGTCAGGCAGTTTGGGTTGACTACCATCCCATCTCCAACCTCCCTATCCTCTCCAAAGTCCTTGAATGTGTTGTCACCTCCCAAATCTTTCCCGCAACTCCAGTTTGAATCGCTCCAATCAGGTTTCCGCCCTGCTACAGTACTGAAACAGCCCTTATCAAAGTCACAAGTGACATCCTATGTGACCGTGAATGTGGTAAACTATCACTTTTCATTCTTCTCAACCTGTCTGTAGCCTTTGACATGTTTGACCACATCATCCTCCTCCAACGTTTCTCCTCCGTCGTCCAGCTGGGTGGGACTGCCCTCGCCTGGTTCCATTCTTATTTATCCAGTTTTAGCCAGAAAATCACCTGCAATGACTTCTCTTCCCGCTCCCCCACCATTACCTCTGGAGTGCTCCAATGATCTATCCTTGGCCCCTTCCTGTTTTTCAACTACATGGTGCCTCTCGGCGACATCATCCAAAACCACAATGTCACATTCCACATGTATGCTGACAACACCCAGCTCTACCTCACCACCACTTTTCTCAACCCCTCCACTATTTCTGATTTATCACACTGCTTTGGTCATCCAGTAATGGAGGAGTAGAAATTTCTTGCAGCTAAATATTGGGAAGAACAGAACCATTGTCTCGGTCCCCACCACAAACTTCACTCCCTAACCATCGACTCCATCCCTCTCCCTGGCCACTTTCTGAGGTTGAACCAGACTGTTTGCAACCAAGGCCTCATATCTGACACAGAGGTGAGCTTCCAACCACATATCCACTCCATCACCAAGAACGCTTACTTCCAGTTCCATAAGGTAGTAATCTCTGAATTACTCCTGGTGACACGAGCTAGTGAGTATAGAAATAGGAGGATAGAGCAGGTAAATGTATGGCTGGAGAGATGGTACAGGAGGAGGGCTTCAGATTCCTGGGACACTGGGCCCGGTTCTGGGGGAGGTGGAACCTGTACAGACTGGACGGGTTGCACCTCCACACAGCTGGGACCAATGTCCTCGAGGGGGTGGGAGGGGGGGTGCGGGTGAGGGGGGCGGTGGTGAGCGGGTGGGGGGGGTTTGCTAGTGCTGTTGGGGAGGGTTTAAACTAATTTGGCAGGGGGATAGGCACCAGGATGTAGCATTAGAAAGGAGAAACAAGGTGCACAAAGGATTGGGAGAGACAGATAGCACTAGAGTAAGAAATAGTATGGTATTAGGTGGGGTCAGACTAAGAGAGAATACAGGAAGTTCTAAGATAGGTTTACAATGCATGTGTGTGAATGCACGAAGAGTGGTATATAAGATGGTGAGCTGCAGGCGCAAATGGACACATGGGAATATGATTTTGTGGCGATAACGGAGACTTAGCTCAAAAAAGGGCAGGATTAGTTACTAAATATTCCTCATATAAGGGGGGGAATTTTCCTAGCCCTGAGGAGGTGGGTTTGGAGACTGGACTGCCGGGAAAATGGCAGAAACTGGGAGCGGGTACCAACCCCGCTCTCAACCCGCCTCCGTGCCATCTTTCCGGGAGGCGAGTCCCCGAGTAGCACAGGGACCCATCTCCTTGAGGCGGGAAGGGGATCAGAGCCAATTAACTGCTAGTTAACAGACAGTTTTGAGGCTTTTCCCCATTTTACGCCTGCAATTGCGGGCTTCCCGATGGCTGAGAATCTCTCCAGGGTCAGCGAGGCGAGCAGTGGGTCTGCAGGGGTGAGAGGGGTCGAAATGTCAGATGTAGAGGTGAGTGATGGGTGCAAGTGTGGACAGGTAAGTATGAGAGGTGAGTATAAAGTTTTTAAAAAAGTTTCCTTACCTTTGCTTCTTTCTGCAGGCTTCAACCGTTGACGATCCGGAGGTTCCTCAGCTCAACAGCAGAGATGACAGAATGGCTGCTGCATTCTCAGATTCAGCAGCCATCTGCTTTCTGCTGAGGAGTGAGGTTTTGGTGAGTTTTTGTGCAAGGGCTCACCTTAAAACAGAGATTGTCAGTGTTTGACAGCTTCTCAAAGCCGTCAAACGCTGACAATTCATCTGTCAAAAGTTTTTCGACAGATGAAGCATCATACGCTGACATCATCTGTCACCGGCTTTCCCTTAATTGACCGGTAAACTCGCAGGGCGGGCTTAACAAGGCCAATCAAGGGAAAATAGCGTTGGTTCATCATATGTCGCTGGGGGCGAGACTAAAACCCGGAAGGCAGCAGTCCCGCCCCTAACTTGTCTCGGCTGGCAAAACCCAGCCCCGGTGTTCAGGAAAGATAGGGAAGGAAAGAAAGGATGTGGGGTGGCATTAAGGATAATATTACAGTGCTGGAGAGAGAGGATGTCCTGGAGGGGTCAAGTACAGAATCTACTTGGTTAGAGTTGAGAAACAATAGCGGTGCCATTACACTACTAGGTGTATTCCAAAGGCCACCAACTAGTGGGAAGGATATAAAGGAGCAAATTTGCAGGGAAATTACAGAGAGGTGCAAGAACTATAGAGTAGTGATAATGGGGGACTTCAACTATCCTAATATAGACTGGGATAGTAATAGTGTAAAAGGCAGAGAGGGGGAAGAATTTCTGAAGTGTGTTCAGGAGAACTTTCTTGATCAGTATGTTTCCGGCCCAACAAGGAAGGAAGCATTGCGGGATCTGGTTCTGGGGAATGAGGTGAGTCAAGTAGAGCAAGTGTCATTCGGGGAATATTTAGGGAACAGTGATCACAGTATCATAAGGTTTAGATTAGCTATGGAAAAGGACAGAGAGCAATCTAGAGTAAAAATACTTAATTCGAGGAAGGCCAATTTCAGCGGATGATCCATTCAGTTCAATGGATCTGGCCTGGGTAAATTGGAATCAAAGATTGGCAGGCAAAACTGTAATTGAACAATGGTCTGCCTTTAAAGAGGAGATGGTTCAGGTACAGTCAAGGGACATTCTCACGAGGGGGAAAGGTAGGGCAACCAAAGCTAGAGCTCCCTGGATGACGAACAAGATAGAGAATAAGATGAAGCAGAAAAAAGGGACACATGACAGATGTCAGGTTGAGAATACAAGTGAGAACCAGGCTGAATATAGAAAGTTCAGAGGGAAAGTGAAAAAGGAAATAAGAGGGGAAAGAGAGAGTATGAGAATATATTGGCAGCTAACATAAAAGGGAATCCAAAAGTCTTCTGTAGGCATATAAATAGTAAACGGGTAGTAAGAGGAGGGGTGGGGCCGATTAGGGACCAAAATAGAGACCTATGCATGGAGGCAGAGGGCATGGCTGAGGTACTTTGCATCTGTCTTTACCAAGGAAGAAGATGCTGCCAAAGTCATAGTGAAAGAGAAGGTAATTGAGATAATGGAAGGGATAAACATTGATAAAGAGGCACTAGAAAGGCTGGCTGTACTTAAAGTAGATAAGTCACCAGATGGAGAATGAAGTAGTTGACTCGGAGACTAGGGTCCTCAATTTAAATAAAGGAAACTATGATGGTCTGAGGAGCGAGTTGGGTAGGATTGATTGGGGAATGGCACTCAAAGGGTTGACGGTGGATAGGCAATGGCAAACATTCAAAGACCGAATGGATGAACTACAGAATTTGTTCATCCCAGTTTGGCATAAAAATAAAACAAAAAAGGTGACCCAACCGTGGCTAACAAGGGAAATTAGGGATAGCATAAGGTCCAAGGAGAGGGCATATAAATTGGCCAGAAAAAGCAATAATCCTGAGGATTGGGAGCAGTTTAGGATTCAACAAAGGAGGACAAAGGGATTAATTAAGAAAGGGAAAATAGAATATGAGAGTAAGCTTGCAGAGAACATAAAAACTGACTGTAAAAGCTTTTATAGATATGTGAAGAGAAAAAGATTGGTGAAGTCAAGCGTAGGTCCCCTGCAGTCAGAATCGGGGGAATTTATAATGGGGAACAAAGAAATGGCAGACCAACTAAATACATATTTTGGTTCTGTCTTCACAAAGGAGGACACAAATAACCTCCCAGAGATGCCGGGGAACATAGGGTCTGATGAAAGGGTGGAACTGAAAGAAATCAGTATTTGTAGGGAAATGGTGTTAGGAAAATTGATGGGACTGAAGGCCAATAAATCCCCAGGGCCTGATAATCTACATCCCAGGGTACTTAAGGAAGTGGCCCTAGAAATAGTAGATGCATTGCTGGTCATCTTCCAGAACTCGATAGACTCTGGAACGGTACCCATGGATTGGCGGGTAGCTAATGTTACCCCACTATTCAAAAAAGGTGGTAGAGAAAAGGCGGGGAATTATAGACCGGTAAGCTTGACATCGGTAGTGGGGAAAATGCTAGAGTCCATTATAAAAGATGTAATAGCAGAGCACTTGGAAAGCGGTGACTGGATCAGACAAAGTCAACATGGATTTACAAAAGGTAAATCATGCTTGACTAATCTACTGGAATTTTTTGAGGATGTAATTGGTAAAATAAATAAGGGAGAACCAGTGGATGTGGTGTATTTGGACTTTCAGAAGGCTTTCAATAAGGTCCCGCATAAGAGATTAGCATGCAAAATTAAGGCACATGGGATTGGGGGCAAGGTATTGACTTGGATAGAGAACTGGTTGGCGGACAGAAAGCAAAGAGTTGGAATAAACGGGTCGTTTTCCGAGTGGCAGGCAGTGACTAGTGGGGTACCGCAAGGATCGGTCCTAGGACCCCAGCTGTTCACAATATATATTAATGATCTGGACGAGGGAATTGGATGTAATATCTCCAAATTTGCAGACGACACAAAGCTGGTGGGGAGGGTATGCTGTGAGGAAGATGTCGTGAAACTCCAGCACGATTTGGACAGGTTGGGTGATTGGGCAGAAACATGGCAAATGCAATATAATGTGGATAAATGTGAGGTTATCCACTTTGGTGGCAAAAACAGGAAGGCAGATTATTATTTGAATGGTAATAGATTGGGAGAAGGGGAAGTGCAAAGAGACCTGGGTGTTCTTGTACACCAGTCGCTGAAGGTAAGCATGCAGGTGCAGCAGGCAGTTAAGAAGGCAAATGGTATGTTGGCCTTCGTAGCAAGAGGGTTCGAGTACAAGAACAAGGATGTCTTGCTGCAGTTGTACAGGGCCTTGGTGGGACCACATCTTGAGTATTGTGTGCAGTTTTGGTCGCCTTACCTGAGGAAGGACGTTCTTGCCATGGAAGGAGTGCAGCGAAGATTCACCAGGCTGATACCTGGGATGGCAGGGATGACGTATGAGGAGAGATTGTGTCGATTGGGCTTATACTCACTGGAGTTTAGAAGATTGAGAGGGGATCTCATCGAAACCTATGGAATTCTGTCAGGCCTGGACAGACTAGATGCAGGAAGGATGTTTCTGATGGCCGGGGAGTCCAGAACCAGGGGTCATAGTCTAAGTATAAGGGGTAAGCCATTTAGGACTGAAATGAGGAGGAATTTCTTCACCCAGAGAGTGGTGGACCTGTGGAATTCTCTGCCACAGAGGGCGGTGGAGGCCAGTTCATTAAGTATATTCAAGAAAGAGTTGGATATGTTTCTTAAGGCTAAAGGGATCAAGGGATATGGGGAGAAGGCAGGGACCGGGTACTGAATTTGGATGATCAGCCATGATCTCATTGAATGGCGGAGCAGGCTCGAAGGGCCGAATGGCCTACTCCTGCTCCTATCTTCTATGTATCTATGTATCTATGTAACTGGAGGGGATGCACCGTAGGTTGCTGAGGAAAGTAAAGGTGGAAATTGCGGAGGTACTGGCCATAATCTTCCAATCGTCCTTGGATACAGGGGTGGTGCCAGAGGACTGGAGAATTGCAAATGTTACACTATTGTTCAAAAAAATGGTTTAAGGATAAACCCAGCAACTACAGGCCAGTAAGTTTAACCACAGTAGTGGGGAAGCTTTTAGAAACAATAATCCGGGACAAAATTAGCAGTCACTTGGTCAAGTGTGGATTAATTAAGGAAAGCCAGATTGGATTTGTTAAAGGCAAATAATGTTTAACTAACTTGATTAAGTTTTTTGATGAGGTAACAGAGAGGGTTGATGAGGGCAATGTGGTTGATGTGGTGTACATGGACATCCAAAAGGTATTTGATAAAGTGCCACTTAACAGGCTTGCCGGCAAAGTTGAAGCCCATGGAATAAAAGGGACAGTGGCAGCATGGATACGAAATTGACTAAGTGACAGGAAACAGAGCAGTGGTGAACGGTTGTTTATCGGACTGGAGGACAGTACACAGTGCGGTTCCCCAGGGGTCGGTACTAGGACCACTGCTTTTCTTGATATATATTAATGATTTGGACTTAGGTGTACAGGGCACAATTTCAAAATTTGCAAATGACACAAAACTTGGAAGTATAGTGAACAGTGAGGAGGACAGTGATAGACTTGAAGAGGACATAGACAGGCTGGTGGAATGGGCAGACATTTGGCAGATGAAATTTAACGCAGAAAAGTGCGAAGTGATACATTTTGGTAGGAAGAACGAGGAGAGGCAATATAAACTAAAGGGTACAATTCTAAAGAGGGTGCATGAACAGAGAAACCTGGGGGTATATGTGCACAAATTGTTGAAGGTGGCAGGGCAGGTTGAGAAAGCAGTTAAAAAAGCATATGAGATCCTGGGCTTCATAAATAGAGGCATAGGGCAGGATTTTAACTCAGGTGCGGGATGGTGTCATGTTATCCGAATTTCGTGTTTCCCACACGAATCTAAATGGATGTGGGAGATTGATGCAATTTTAACTTAAGTGGTCAGTTGATTTCCAACGTGTGGGAAGCCTTTGTAAATGGGTTTTTCATGACTGAAAGTTCCCTCCGATGGCGTCATCATTGCTGCTGCATTTAAGGTCCACAGCAAGCCTTGCTTCTTCTGCAGGCTTCCAAGCTTTCTCCATTTGGTGTCAGAGGGACCTGCAAGAAAGATGACAAGCGGGAGGCCCAGATCAGCTCCTCGTTTCGATGAGGTGGCCCTGCAGGCATTGGTGGATGGGGCTAGGACCAACAGGGAGGTGCTCATCCCTTCCTCAGGGAGGAAGAGGCCTCCCAAGCAGACTGAGGCAGTGTGGATGCAGATGGCTGAGGAGGTCAACTCCTTGGGAGTCACACGGTGAACCTGGATTCAGTGCCGGAAAAGATCTCATGACCTTCAGCGCACTGGAAAAGTGAGTATGAATTTCTCATCACCCTCAATCTGACCCCCATTGCCTTTCCTCACCAGCACTCAGCTTTAGCAATCTCTTCCTCCACATCCCACTTGACATTGACATCCTTGCACCCTTACCCATTCCCTCTCTCTCTCTATGCTCCCATTCACATAACTATTTGACTATGCAGCCCTCACAATCCCTATCACTCTAATGCTATGAAAACAACTGACAACACACAGGGAGGGCCCTTGGTCTTGCCACCTCACTCCATCTTTCTCTCCTTCTAAGTATGTATGCTATGCAATCTCTACACTCACTCCTTCATTCTCACTCAACCTCCACTTGTCTCCCTCATTGCAGGAAAAGAGAGCTCACAACAAAAGAGAGTGAGCGAGGACAGGAGGAGGGACAGCCTCTATAGTCCACCTGATCCCCCTGGGAGGAGGCGGCACTCAAAATAGTGGGACTTGAGGATGATGCGCATGTGGGGGACGGACAGACGGGTGCAACACAGCAAGCTGGTGACAGAAAAGTTTCCCATCTCTCTCTTTGACATTGCATGAGTCACTGATAATTATTGTGAAGCTCTAACAGATGGACTTATGAGCATCTGTAAAAAGCAATGTGCATGTAGCCTTGGCATCACATCTCTGACTCTTTCCTTTACTCCCCCACAGGACCATCACAAGCATCTGTCCCCCCTAGCGAGGCTGAGCAGCCAGACTCCTCAGGAAGCTGCAACCTCTGAGGGCGCAGCATCACCAGAAATCTGCGCACCCAGCACCAGCACAGACACTCACACCTTGGTGGGACCTTCGGGACATAGAGTAGTGTTGTCACCTGGTGTGTCACAGGTCACAAGTGAGCATCAGCAGATTGTGGAGACAAGGACAGCAGTGGAGAGTCCTAGTCGGAGGGTGCAGGACTCTGCCAGCTCGGCTCAGCAGCATGTCGACCCTCTGCCTCTGGGTCCATCCATGAGATCAGCGGTGATGGAACTCCAGGAACAGATGCAGGAGTCTCTGGCAGGTTTTGTCTCTAGGGTCGCTGCGAGTGTGGAGCGAATGGAGGAGTCCATAGCGACCATGACCAGAGCCTTTGTGGAGTCATTGGCGCATGAACCCATCACCACGGAAAGGATGGCAATCTCCGTGGAAAGGATGGCTACCGTAGAGGAGAGGATGGCTACGGTAGAGGAGAGGATGGCTACGGCCATGGAGGAGCTTAGTCGCCAGGGTATGGAAAACATGGTCATTGTTCAGAATAGAATGACATCTCTTGAGGAGCGATGGGCATCTATTGAACAGAGAAACTAGACCTTCATGGAAGTCCTTCTGAGTAGGACTGCCATTGCAGATACGGGTCCCCATGGCCTCCCTGATGTGCAGCAAGGTGCTCTCCAGCCACTTGCAGGCGCTGAGGGGGACCTGACCCATGAGAGGCAGGTTGGTGGCAGACCTCAAGGAAGTGTGGGCTCCTCTCTAAGCGCTCACACTTCCATGCCACTGCAGAGCCCTCGGTCAGAGCCCCACCGGAGTCCACACCCAAGTGAGATAGGCATCTCAACACCTGCACAGCCGCAGGAGCAGCAGACTGTTGACGAGCCCTCACAGGCTCGCCACCCCAGAGGATGCCCGCCGAAGGTGTCGAGACAGGAGCAGCAGCAAAGTGAGCAAGGGGCCTCCACATCTGCTGAAACCACAGGGGAGGCACCACGTAGGAGTACGCGTAAGAGGAAAATTCTGCACAAATAGTCACAAGGGTAGTCACTTGGGTGCAATTTTTTGTTTACTGCAAAAATGCCATCACTTTGTTAATATACATAAAATTTCTGATGGCAAATGTTGCAGTTGTATCATCTGTCATTTCGCTAGTGGGACTTCCACATTGAGGGCTTAGGCATACTTGCAACTGTCAGTATGGTGGTCAGAGTGTTAGGAATCCTCTGGTTCTTGGCCATTGTCAATGCTCTGGTAAGAAGCTGAGAGGCAAAAGTGTTTGGTTGACTAGGCTAAGCAAATCTGGCTAGGATGAGTGCGTACCTTGCATCCCGGGCAGCAATGTTCTCACGTAATGCTGCCGCTGGTTGATGGGCCTCTGCAGGATGTTCGTTTTTGCGCTCCTCCTCCTCCTCCTCCTTCTCCTCCCCCTCCTCCTCGTCTGAGGAGGATATGTGAGGAGCCACTTGGTCCTCAGGAATCTGTAAGCCACGATGCTGTGCCATGTTGTGAAGTGCACAGAAAACCACAATGATTCTGGAGACCCTGGCTGCTGAGTACTGCAGGGCTCCACCTGATCTATCCAGGCATCTGAAGCGCATCTTCAGCAAACCGATGGTTTGCTCGATTATGGCTCTGGTGGACATGTGGTTGGAGTTGTAGCTCTCCTCAGCTTCGTTGGATGGTCTCCTCAATGGTGTCATTAGCCACATCCTCAGGGGATAGCACTTGTCTCTAAGTAGCCAACCGTTAAGTTGGTCTGGCGGACTGAATAGTGGAGGCACACTAGACTGGCGCAGTATGAAGGAATCTTGGTAACTGCCAGGGTACATGGCACAAACATGCAAAATTTCCTTCTTGTGGTCACACACGAGCTGAACGTTAAGGGAGTGGAAGCCCTTGCGGTTGACAAAAATACCTGGAATGCGATGGGGTGTGTTATATCTCAAGAGTTTATTAACCTTGCTTGTATAACAATTAAAAGAGTATGCAGGAGACAGAGTTCAGTTAACAGCCATTACTTCCAGAAGAATCTCTTCAACTTCATGCACTCTATTTCCCATAGTGCATTGCACATCACAACTACGGTAGCTATGTGGAACAATTCAAATACCACATTCAAAATACACATCATCTCCTTCCTTCTTACATTAGATGTCCCAATAGAACCACAAAATTTTTAAAACACAATAACCTGTTATACCCATGGGGATTATTCTGCCCCAGATAAAGGGTAAGTCTCTGAACTATAAGTTCAAATGTATAGCGGCCCGCTGCTCTCTGGTAGGATACCGGCGGTCAACCTGGCTCTCTAGTTCATTGTCTCTCACAGGTGACGTCAGCACAGGTGTAGGCGGCTGGGGTGCCTGTATACAGGTCTCCCTTGCTGATGAGATAGGGGCTGAAGCGGCTGCTTCCTCAGAAGGTGAGCCTCTCGGTGTAGAAGGCAGATGACCCACAGCGTCGCTGTTGCGTTTGCAAAGATAATCCAGAGACCGTAAGCAGAGTTCAGTTCATGTTGCTTTTTTAATGGCTGCCACACACACACACTTCCAGGCAAAAGCAATCGAATACCTATACACAATACAATGATAACAGCACTATCAAACTCCATGTGCTCAGGCCAAGGCAATCGAGTACCTATCACCAATGTCAGACATAACATTTCCTCCCCCCTCACAGAATTTCAAACATGAAATGTAGTGACAAAGTCCTGTAGGTGGCCAGGGTGAGAACGTGTACGAACAGGCCGAGGTGTGGACTGGTGAAGAGCAGGCCGAAGTGGGGACTGCTGAGGAGCAGGCTGAGGCACAACATCTGCTTGGGGGTTGGCTGGCTGAGTCACATGTGCATCCCGCCACTCTGGGGTTAAGGCTTGGGGATTAGGTCCGTATAATCCCACATCAGGGGATGCTGGCACCTTCCGAAAGTGGCTGGCATGCCACCGAGAGCCGTCAGTGAGGCAGAAAGTGGCTGGTCCAAGTTGGCGGCTGATTTGGAGAGGGGAGGACCAGAATGACGCCATCTTATTATTGCGGTGAGGCCTGCGGACTCTGACCCAATCGGAGACTGAGATGTTGGGTGCCTTGGCCCTCTTCGACTGGTCGAAGCGGAGTTTCATCTTCTCCTGCTGTCTAGCGACTGTGGCTTGAGCCGGTGGAGCAGGGCTCTGAGCTAGCGAGGGGCGGAGCCTGCCAAGGGGCAGCATGAGCTCACGGCCTAGCATGAGGGATGCGGGTGAGACCCCTGTCGTGGAATGCTGGGAGGCTCTGTAGTGCAGCAGTGTGTGGAGGAGGGCCTTGTCAAACGCACACCCCTGGGATAGGTGTGCTCTGAGGCCATTTTTCAGTGTCTGCTTAAAACGCTCCACCCCCCCATTTGACTCGGGGTGGTAGTACGCTGTGCGAATGTGACGGATGCCCTTGCTCTCAAGGTAAGAGGAGAGTTCCGAAGAGACCATTTGGGGGCCATTGTCTGTGGTGATGGCCTTTGGATGCCCCCAGCGGGAGAAGAGGGACTCAAGGATATCAATGATGACCCGAGAGGTGACGGAGCCCACGGCAGTGACCTCTGGCCATTTTGAGTGCAGGTCATAGGTCACCACTAGGAACCGTTGATGGTGGGGGACACCATGGATCTCCCCACAGACGTCCAGCTGCAGGTGCTCCCAGGGCTGAGAGGGCCAGGCAAGGGGTTGCAGGGGTGGGGGAGCTTGGTGGCCAGTCTTGCCACTTACAAGGCAGGCTGCACAGTCCTTGACCAGGGCCTCGATTTCCCTGTCGATACCCGGCCACCACACTAGGTCTCGGCATCGTTGTTTGAGCTTCACTATGCCCAAGTGGCCCTCATGTGCCATGGATAAAACACGCGCACGAAGGGCACTTGGGACCACAGTGCAGAGCCCACGTGCAACACAGGAGTCATTCCAGCAGGAGAGCTCCTCTTTAACTCTGGAGTAGGCAGACAGTTCCTCAGGCACCTTGCAAGGCCAGCCATCTCTGATGAAGGTGCACAGCTGGGAGAGGGCCAGATCCTGTTCAGAGGCCTCTTTGAGCTCCTGGAGAGAGACTGTGGTTTGGAGAGGTGTGTGCAGCATCTGGATGATATCCTGTTCCACATGTTCAGACCCGACGAATGGGGCTGGGGCAGAGACAGTGCGGGAGAGCAGATCTGCAACAACATTGTCACGTCCTGGTGTGAACTGGAGACTGAAATTGTATTGGCGGAGGTGGTCAGACCAGCGGTGTAGACGCAGTGGTCTGTGGCCCGTGCCGGATGTCAACAGCAGGGCAGTGAGAGCCTGGTGATTGGTTCGCAGGGTGAAGGCACGGCTATATATGTACAGGTGCCACCGCTCACATGCCCAGACACACGCCAGCGCCTCACGCTCGCCTACTGAGTACTTCTGTTCGGTGGGGCTAAGGGCTCAGGAGGCAAAGGCGATTGGTTTCTCCACTCCATTCTGCATCTGCGATAACACCGCCCCCACAGCTGCAGCGGACGCGTCGCAGGTGACGAGGGTGGGGCTGGTGACGTCAAAGTGATCCAACACTGGAAGTGACGTGAGCTGCGATTTGAGGAGGCAAACAGCTTCCGTACAGGCTTGTGACCACACCCAGGGCTCATCCTTTCGCAGGAGCTGGCACAGTGGGGCTGTGGTGGCTGAGTACTGGGGCAAAAACTTCAGGTAGTACCCAGTCATGCCAAGGAAGGAGGCAACCTGTGCTGCAGAGCTGGGTTCTGGGATGCTGTGAATGGCATCCACGTTTGACTGGAGTGGGGATATACCATCAGCCGACAACCGAAACCCCACAAATTCGATCTCTGAAACAGAAAAGACACACTTTTCGCCATTCAGTGTGAGCTTGTGTTCTGCTAGAGCTGTGAAAACTCTGTGAAGGCGTTCGTCGTGAGTGGAGGTCGAGGGCCCATGCACGACAATGTCATCCAGGTAGATGGCCACCCCAGGAATGCCCGCGAGCACAGAGGACATCACCTTTTGGAAGCAACTGGGTGCAGAGCTAAGTCCAAATGGCATCCTGGTGTACCGAAAGACGCCAGCATGTGTCACAAAAGCAGTGAGGTCCCTGCTGCTGGGGTGGAGGGGAACCTGTAGATAGCCCTGTCGAAGGTCCAGTTTCGAGAACAGGATGGAACCATAGAACCGCGCTGTGAGTTCCTCTGATGTGGGCAGTGGATACTTTTCAGGGATTACGGCCTTATTCACTGCTCGAAGATCGACACAGACGCGTAGACCACCTGACTTTTTCGTTGTGACCACTAGGTTGGAGACCCATGGGGAGGCATCCACTGGTTCGATGAGGCCAGCTTCCAGTAGCTGCTTTAGTTCAGCTGTGACCCCGTCACGGAGAGCAAGCGGGATGCGGCGCAGTGGCTGAATGACAGGGGTAACGGTGGAGTCAACCATGGGCTGGTGGGTGAAGGCAGTCAGGCAGCCCAGACCCTCGAAGAGTGCTGGCCATGTTTGGCGCCACGGTGAGGCGACGTGCAGAATCGCAGACCCGCCAGTGTCTAAGAGAGAAAAACCCAGGTCAGTGAAAAGATCCAGTCCCATCAAGTTAGCTCCTTGGCGTGCCACATGAAAACAAAAATCTGGCAAAACTTTTGTTCCATAGCGTACAGTGAGGTTGACTGAGCCCACTAGTCCAATTTTCAAATTACCATACCCGCAAAGGGTAGTGGAGGGCGCAGAGAGTGGCAGGGAGCTGGAAAAGCGTTTGAATGTGTCCACATTCAGCAGTGAGACGCTGGCACCGGTATCCAACAACAGCGGGATGCACACATCATTCAGTTTAATTGTGCATGACTTGAAAGCCACTACTGGCCCAGAGCTCACGTTGTGAATTATAGTGCTTGAGGACTGAGAGTGTTCATTTGTAGCAACCGGGGCAGAGTGGCAGACATTGGCAAAGTGATTTTGTTTTCCACAATTGCGACAGGCTTGGCCGCGCGCGGGGAAATTCTGCGCTCTGGTATCATGTGAACGAGATCCGCAGTTTCCACACTGTTGCCGCGGTAGCGCGCGTTGCTGCCGTCGCGCGAGCATTACCGTGTCAGAGCTGTCGGGGCCGAGGGCACTGTCACTGGGTGTGTGTGCTAGTTTCGCTGCACATTCGGCTGCAGACTCCACTTGAAAGGCAATGTTGACTGCCTGTGACAACGACAGATCGTCGGACTCGAGTAACAGTCTTTCACGCACTCTCACGTTGTTTGTGTGCTCTATTAGTTGATCACGCACCATCTCATCTTGTAGTGCACCGAACTTGCACGAGCTAGCTAACCCCCTCAAATTAGCCACGTATTGATGCACCGACTCGCCGAGGAGTTGGTGACGCTGTCTAAAAATGAATCGCCGCAGGAGGGCACTTTGTGGGGCAGAGAAGTGTGTGCTTAACAGAGCCACAGCCTCATCATATGTTTGAATTGAGTCTGCTGTGCATAATGTCCCAAGAACACGCTGGCCCTCCGTTCCCAAGCAATGGGATAACAGTGCCTTTTTCCGAGCCGTACTCACAGTTTCTAGTCCAAGAGCAATGAGGTAGGTTTCAAAGGACTGTAACCAGCGAACCCATGGGATCGGGGGCTCACCTGGTAGTGCAAGGAAGGGAGGAGGTGGTGGAAGAGAGATTTCAGCCATCCTTGTCGCCAAATGTTGCGTTTGCAAAGACAATCCAGAGACCGTAAGTAGAGTTCAGTTCATGTTGCTTTTTTAATGGCTGCCACACACACACACTTCCAGGCAAAAGCAATCGAATACCTGTACACAATATAATGATAACAGCACTATCAAACTCCATGTGCTCAGGCCAAGGCAATCGAGTACCTATTACCAATGTCAGACATAACAGTCACTCAATGGCAGATAAACTGCTGTTGGTGGTTCAGTGGGTGTTGCTGCACTTCGTAGAAGCTGATCGGTGTGTCTCTTCCAGACAATGTCCTCGGGTGTCTGTACAGTGTAGGATACTGGACCAGTCTGTGCAATGACAGTAGCAGGAACCCACTTAGGTCCACCACTGTAGTTCCGTGCCAACACATGTTCACCTGGACTGAAGACTCTGTCTTTGGAGCGTTGTTCACGTCACTTGATCTGCTTGTCCTGCTGATACTGTACCATGTCTTTCACCTTTGGCGGTTTCAGCAGGTCGAATTGGTTCGTAGCTCTCTTTTGAGCAGTAGAGTGGCAGGTGATGCTTTTGTGGTCGCATGTGGTGTGTGATATACCTATCAATTCATTCCATGAAAAGCGACGAGTTAAGATAGTAACTATAGGTTTTTATTGGCTAAATAACAGAGCCCACCCTCGTGGGTGATCGGTTCCAACAAGGAAGAATACTAGCCAAGCGGTCACCTTTATACCTGGGCAAGCAGGCGGAGCCATGGGCGGAGTCAGCTGAGGTATGCCTAGGTATAACAGCGTGCGTGGCAAGAGGTAACCTTGTGTAGTGATAACAACAGTGTAAACAATGATAACAACAGTGTAACAATAGTGAACGGTTGTGAACGATAACAGTGGTTTACCACATTCACCCCTTGTTTAAAATTGAGTCCGGCGGGGTGAAGTGTACTACCAGTTCGTGTATGTCAGTCTATCAGGAGGCCTCGTAAGCCTTTCTGACCGGCGCAGCAGCGGCGGCGGTGGTGCAGTATCCGATGTTAATGCTGGTGTCTGCGTGGTCGACGAAGGCCCCTGGGGTTCCGGCATGCCGCCTACAGGAGCTGAATTTGGGGGAGTGGTGGGGGATAACAGTGGTGTCTCAGGGGTGCCCGAGGGTGCGAGGTCTCGCAAGGAGACTGTGTCCTCCCGCCCGTCTGGGTATTCCACATAGGCATACTGGGGGTTGGCGTGCAGGAGGTTCACCCTCTCGACCAGGGGGTCCGTTTTATGGGTCCTCACGTGCTTCCGCAGCAGGACGGGCCCCGGAGAAGTCAGCCATGTTGGTAGCGAGGTTCTCGTAGTCGACTTCCTGGGGAAAACGAACATTTGCTCATGAGGGGTGGCGTTAATGGCGGTACAAAGCAGTGACCGGATGGAATGGAGCACTTCCGGGAGGACTTCCTGCCAGCGAGAGGTTGGGAGGCCCTTAGACTTTAGGGCTAAGAGGACGGCCTTCCAAACTGTCGCGTTCTCTCTTTCCACCTGGCCGTTCCCCCGGGGGTTGTAGCTGGTGGTCCTGCTCGCAGCAATACCTCTCGCGAGCAGGAACTGGCGAAGTTCCTCGCTCATGAAGGATGAGCCCCGGTCGCTATGTATATAGTTCGGGAACCCGAACAAGGCGAAGAGGTCGTTCAGGCATTTGATGACCGTGGTACTGGTCATGTCTGGGCAGGGGATGGCGAAGGGGAAACGGGAGTACTCGTCAATAATGTTGAGGAAGTACACATTACGGTCAGAGGACGTGAGGGGCCCCTTAAAATCGATGTTCAAGTGCTCGAAGGGGCGGGTGGCCTTGATCAGGCTTGCTCTGTCCGGCCTATAGAAATGCGGTTTGCATTCGGCACAGACTTGGCAGTTCCTGGTCATGGTCCTGACCTCCTCGATGGAGTAGGGCAGGTTGCGGGCCTTAATGAAGTGGTAAAGTCTAGTGACCCCGGGGTGGCAGACGTCGTTGTGGCGGGTTCGCTGTCTATCACCTTGCGCGTTGGCGCATGTACCTCGTGATAGAGCATCTGGGGGCTCGTTGAGTTTACCAGGCCGGTACAAGATATCGTACTCGTAGGTGGAGAGCTCAATTCTCCACCTCAAGACCTTGTCATTCTTGATTTTGCCCCTCAGCTTGTTATTAAACATAAAAGCAACCGAACGCTGGTCGGTGAGGAGGGTAAATCGTTTGCCTGCCAGGTAATGCCTCCAGCATCGCACCGCTTCCACAATCGCCTGGGCTTCCTTCTCGACAGAAGAGTGTCGGATCTCAGGGCCCTGGAGGGTCCTTGAGAAGAAGGCCACAGGTCTCCCCGCCTGGTTAAGGGTTGCAGCTAGGGCGAAGTCGGATGCATCGCTCTCCACTTGGAAAGGGATGGACTCATCCACTGCGTGCATTGTGGCCTTCGCAATGTCTCCTTTTATGAGGGAGAAGGCTGCGCATGCTTCTGCTGTCAGGGGGAAGGAGGTGGACTTCATGAGGGGTCTGGCTTTGTCTGCATAATTGGGCACCCATTGGGCATAGTAAGTGAAGAGCCCCAGGGTTCTCTTCAGTGCCTTTTGACAGTGGGGAAGGGGAAGCTCCATGAGGGGGCGCATTCTTTCGGGGTCGGGGCCGGGGCCGATGACTCCGTTCTCTACTACGCAGCCGAGGATGGCAAGGCGCGAGGTGTTAAACACACATTTCTCCTTATTGTAAGTGAGGTTCAGCCGTTGGGCCGTACGGAGGAATTTCTCCAGATTAACATTGTGGTCCTGCTGGTCGTGGCCGCAGATGGTGACGTTATCTAGATAAGGAAACGTGGCCTGCAGCGCGTTCTGGTCAACCATCCGGTCCATCTCCCTTTGGAAGACCGAAACCCCGTTGGTGACGCCGAAGGGAACCCTAAGGAAGTGGTAGAGGCGGCCATTCGCCTCGAAGGCGGTATACTGGTGGTCCTCAGGGCGGATAGGGAGTTGGTGATAGGCCGACTTAAGGTCGATGGTGGAGAATACCCGGTACTGTGCAATCTGGTTGACCATGTCAGATATGCGGGGGAGGGGGTATGCGTCCAGCTGGGTGTACCGGTTTATGGTTTGGCTGTAGTCGATGACCAGGCGGTTTTTATTGCCGGTCTTAACGACTACGACCTGGGCACGCCAGGGGCTGGTGCTCCCCTCGATGATGCCCTCCTTCAGGAGACGCTGCACCTCAGAGCTAATAAAAGCTCTGTCCCCGGCGCTGTACCGCCTGCTCTTGGTAGCGACGGGTTTACAGTCGCGGGTGAGGTTAGCGAACAAGGAGGGGGGCGGGACTTTGAGAGTGGCGAGGCCGCAGGTGGTATGCGGCGGGCGGTTTAAAAACTGCTGGTTGTAGACTGTGAGTGGGGGGAGGGGTCCACCGTATGCCAAAATGACACTTTGGAGGTGGCATTGGAAATCCAGCCCTAGTAGGACGGCAGCGCAGAGCTGGGGCAGGACGAGAAGTTTAAAGTTTTTATATTCCGTGCCCCTAGCCGACAGGGTCACCACACAGTATCCGCTGACGTCTGTTGAATGGGACTTCGACGCCATCGAGATCCGATGGTGCGTTGGCCGGACAGTGAGGGAGTAGCAGCGCACCGTGTCTGGGTGAATAAAACTCTCCGTGCTCCCGCTGTCGAACAGGCAGGTCGTGGCGTGACCGTTTACCTCGATGTTCATCGTGGACCTGGACAGATGATGCGGGAGAGCTTGGTCAAGCGTGACGGAGGCCAGTGTATGGCTGAGTGAGCTGCTGTCGTCGGCAGGTGAGGCGGTGGTCGGGTCTGGAGACAACATGGCGGCCGAGTGCGGCGAACAAAATGGCGGAGAAGATGGCCGCCCCCACGACTCACATGAGGCACTGCTGGCGTCTGTGGCCTTGATCAAAGATGGCCACCCCCACGACTCACATGAGGCACTGCTGGCGTCTGTGGCCTTGATCAAAGATGGCCGCCCCCACAACTCACATGAGGCACTGCTGGCGTCTGTGGCCTTGATCAAAGATGGCCGCCCCCACAACTCACATGAGGCACTGCTGGCATCTGTGGCTTTCCCTCTGCAGGCGTTCGCGAAGTGGCCTTTTTTTCTGCAGCCGGAGCAGGTCGCATTCCTTGCGGGGCAGCGCGCCCTTTGATGTCTCGCCTGGCCACAGAAATAGCAGCTGGCGGCCCAATTGCGGGGCTCCGCTGCCGCAGCAGGTCCCGGGGGTGGCGGTCCCGATCGATTCCGGGACACCGACGCCGTAGTAGGTCCCAGGGGCGGCGGTGCGAGGGGTATTGCGGCCGGAGTCGGGCCCGAGTCCCACGGTCGCGCAGCACTGTACCCGGAGTACGCCTCGAGGTCCCGATGGGCCACTTCCAGGGAGCGAGCGAGGGCTGTAGCTGCTTTCAAGTCGAGGTCCTTTGATTCAAGCAGTCTTTGCCGTGAGTAGTCGGACCGAAGGCCTTTCACGAAGGCATCACGGATATTTCCTTCAGCATGTTGTGCAGCCGATACAGCTTTAAAGTCACAGTCCCTGCCGAGTGTTTGTAGCGCCCGTAAAAACTCATCTACAGACTCTCCTGGCTGTTGCGAGCGGGATCTTAGGATATGTCTGGCATACATTGAATTTACTGGGCTCCGGTACTGCTCTTTTAGCAGGTCGAGGGCCTCCTCGTATGTATCAAGGTCCCGGATGAGTGCAAATACTTTAGGGCTCACCTGGGCGGTCAGAACTCTTAGTTTGTCGGCTTCCGATGGCACGCTGGAGGCCACCAGGTAGGATTCAAAGCAGCTCAGCCAGTGATCGAAGTCGAGGGCTGAATTCGCTGCCTGTGGGTTTAGATCCAGGTACGGCGGTCGGAGGGCTCGCAGCCAAGTCGGCTGCTGGGGCTGGTCAGCCATTTCAAAATTTAGCCAATAAAATTGATACACCTATCAATTCATTCCATGAAAACGACGAGTTAAGATAGTAACTATAGGTTTTTATTGGCTAAATAACAGAGCCCACCCTCGTGGGTGATCGGTTCCAACAAGGAAGAATACTAGCCAAGCGGTCACCTTTATACCTGGGCAAGCAGGCGGAGCCATGGGCGGAGTCAGCTGAGGTATGCCTAGGTATAACAGCGTGCGTGGCAAGAGGTAACCTTGTGTAGTGATAACAACAGTGTAAACAGTGATAACAACAGTGTAACAATAGTGAACGGTTGTGAATGATAACAGTGGTTTACCACAGTGTGTTCCTGTAACTCAACAGGATACTATTCAGGCGCTGATGAAGCGTTCCCTGGCCTTGCGATGCCTTTAGAGAGTGTTTCATGGTCTGAACAAACCTCTCAGCTAGACCATTGGTCGCAGGGTGGTATGGTGCAGCCCTGATATGTTGTACACCATTCACCTGCAGGAATGTAGCCATTTCTTGTGACACCCACTGTGGGCCGTTGTCTGAGACAAGTTGCATCGGAGATCCAAATCGGCTGAACACCTCACCTAACTTCTCGATGGTCTTCTCAGCGGTGGTGGACCTCATTATAACAACCTCTGGCCACTTACTGTGCACGTCAACAGCCACCAGGAACATTCTCTCCTCGAATGGACCTGCAAAGTCTACATGAATGCGGTGCCATGCTTCCACCGGAAAGTCCCAGGGGTGAAGAGGTGCAAGCTGTGGCACATTACGAACTCTCTGACATGAGGAACAGGTTTTAGCTTTGTCCTCAATCTGTCCATCCATACCCGGCCACCAGAAGTAGCTCCTCGCTATTTCTTTCATACGAACTATTCCGCAGTGTCCGGCGTGTAGTTGCTGTAACACTGGTTTCCATAGCGATGGTGGAATAACCACTCTCCTCCCCCACAGCAAGCATCCAGACTGCACCGACAGTTCGTTTCTCCTTAAGAGATATGGGCCTAGAAATTCAGTATAGCCACTTTTGGGGCGGTAAAGTCGGGCGGCCGCTAAAGTTTGCGCCCGCCGGAAAGTGGAGGGCAGTTCGCCGAAATTCAGTAGCTTTGGCCAATGAGTTTGCTCGAGCGCTAAAACTGGCGATGCACGGCTATCCTTAGGCGCTAAGCCGGCGGTGCAGACTGATACCGCCGAGGCCGGGCGCAGCGCAGGTGCGGTCATGTTTTGATTGACAGCAGACACCCTGGCGCCGGCCAGCTCTTAAAGGGGGAAGGGTCGACTTGGTCTGCTGCCACGCCCTGGATACTGCAGCCCTCCAGCTAGGCCTAAACACTGCTGCTGGAGAGAAATAGCGCCAGGAAGGATGCAGAGGGCCCGTGAGCGAGCGCAGCACTTCTCTGGCCATGATTTAAAGGTGCTGGTTAGGGCTTTGGAGAAGAGAAGCCATATCTTGTTCCCGGACAGTGGCAAGAAGCCTCCCAAGAGGCTGTACAGGAGAGCCTGGAGGGATATCGCCCAGAGGGTCACAGCCACCTGCGATGTCCCCCGGACTGTTGTCCAATGCCGGAAAAAGTTTAACGACCTCACTCGGATTGTCAGGGTGAGTACCCTTTCCAGTGTCCTCCTCATCCTTGCATGTGCACCTTACATTATGGGCAAAGGGACCTCAAAGGCCTAATGGCCAGCCCTCATCCAGCAGCTATGGCACTGGCATGAACATCAATTGCACTTTCTGCACTTTACACACTGGCCAAGCTATTCGACCATGGGAGGCAGTGCACAAAACAACAGGGCACCACACTGGCCAAGCTATTCGACCATGGGAGGCAGTGCACACAACAACAGGGCACCACACTGTACTTAGAGGCCGCCCTTTCTCTTGCAGGCCAAGCTGGCCCAGAATCTGAAGAGCCGGACTGTCACCGGGGGAGGCCGTCCCCAGTTCCAGCAGCTCAGTGACCTGGAGGAGCACGTGGGTCGACTCATGGGTGCCCGGGTGATTGGCCCCGTTGCAATTGGAGATGCCGACCCTGTGCTGGGCCCCAATGGTAAGGACATGACCTTTTGGACCTCTCTCGTTCCCCTTGCGCTTCAGATCTACATCCTTTGCCACTGTCCGACCAATGCGCAGAATGCCACCACTCATGCCTCCCTCGCTGACGCCCTGTCCTCACTCTAAAGCTACTCTTGTGCCTTCCTGCTTTCAGCTGGTGAGGAGGAGGTCCCTGAAGCTGCGAGTGTCAGTCCCTCGGAAGAGGAGGACGAGGAGGAGCAAGAGGAAGGCGGCCCATCGGGGGAACCCTCATCCGCGCCAGGGGATGGCAATGGAGGGGACACGTCTTCCCTGGAGGAGAGCCAAGGGGAAGTGTTGTAGGGGGGTGTAGCTCCTGTGCCCAGTGGCGCCCAGCCACGCGGGAAGGGTCGGGCAGCGCAGCTGCCTTCTCCCCAGAGGGGGGAAGTGTTGCAGGGGAGTGTAGCTCCTGTGCCCAGTGGCGTCCAGCCACGCGGGAAGGGTCGGGCAGCTCGGCTGCCTTCTCCCCAGAGGGGGGAAGTGTTGCAGGGGAGTGTAGTTGCTGGGCCCAGTGGCGTGCAGCCACGCGGGAAGGGTCGGGCAGCTCGGCTGCCTTCTCCCCAGAGGGGGGAAGTGTTGCAGGGGAGTGTAGTTGCTGGGCCCAGTGGCGTGCAGCCACGCGGGAAGGGTCGGGCAGCTCGGCGGCCTTCTCCCCAGAGGGAGAGTCCGGCCTCCAGTCCGGAGACGGTCCTCGCCCAGGAGATGCGCCTCCTTGATCAAATGTCCGCGGACTCGGATCGTCGGCACACCGAGTTCATGGGGGTTGTGGCACGGTTGCCTGAGGCCATTGAGTCCCTGGCTCATAGTGTGTCCGATTTCGGGGCCTCACAGGCCAGGGGTTTTGAACAACTCGCGGCAGCACAGGCCAGGGGTCTCGAACAATTCGGGGCATCACAGGACGCGAGTCGGGCCGAATTCGGGGCATCACAGGACGCGAGTCGAGCCGAATTGAGGGCAGCACAGGACGCGAGTCGGGCCGAATTCAGGGCAGCACAGGACGCGAGTCGGGACGAATTCAGGGCAGCACAGGCAGCGAGTGGACAGTTGATCAGTGGTGCCGTGCAGTCACTGGCTGGTCTGATGCGGGCACAGACCAGGGCAGTACGGGCACTCACTGCTGCCACACTCGCTGTGTCAGGCAGGTATCGCCAGGGCACCCGCCACGCTGCAGCAGCACAGCGGTCTGGCCTTCACCAGATTGCTGCGCTTGCTGCAGTGCCAGCCCGGCCGAGTGCCAGTGTCTCAGGCGAGCAGCGAGCGCCTGGCATCAGCCAGCTTGCCCCCCATTGCTGCAGCCGCCACTGCCACTCCCCCAGCGAAGCTGCGACGAGCTGCTGGAGGGACTGATGCTGCCCAGCCACAGCTGCAGCAGTCAGCAGCCGGCCCCTCGAGGGCCAGAGCTCGTCTAGGCCGACCCCCAAGGGCATCTGCCGTCACGCAATGTGCCCCTCAGGAGCCTTCCCCCAGCCTTGCAGCACCCATAGGGCCCAGGTTGAGGCGGAGCAGCAGGTCAGCCAGGGGCCGGAAAAGCCTGGACAAGGACTCGCCCTCTCGGCACACAAAGTAGAGTGTGTTGGCAAATGTTTTTTTATATGGGGGTGGTTGTGTTGTCTATGGGGGGGGTTCTTTTGGTAAGGCCGAGGATGAAGGCCATTTGGATGGACAAATTTTGTTATTCCTCCCCAGGTTGTGGGAGTGAGATATGTTTTTGACTGTTTTTTGGGGGTCTTGTCTGTTTTTGGGTTTCATGTGGGAAGGGCCCTGAGTTTGTTCAATAAAGCTTTTTCTTTATTCAGCTTGTCCATGTGTGGTATTTCAAGTGGTTGTTGCGTTAACCGGCTGAGGGCTTGCGGAGCAGCTGCATTCATGTGCCTTCATTGCCACAAGCCATTCCCTGACAGGGGGCCTAGAAGTGTCGTTCAATAAGCCGCCGACGGACGGCCCTTGGACCTTGTGGCTCCCTCCTGGGCTGGTACTCCTCCTCCTCCTCATGGTCCTCCTGCTCGTCCTCCTGAGGTGGTGGTCCAACGTGAGGTGGCAGTGCCTGAGTCCTGCGGATAGCCAGGTTGTGCAGCATGCAGCAAACGACCACGAACTGGGAGACTCTATCCGGCGAATACTGCAGAGATCCGCCGGTGCGATCCAGGCAGCGGAACCGTTGCTTGAGGACACCAATCGTTTGCTCTATGATGTTCCTTGTGGCTTGATGGCTTTCGTTGTATGCCTCCTCAGCAGGGGTCCTGGGCGCGCGGAGCGGGGTCATGAGCCATGTACACAAAGGATAGCCTTTGTCCCCGATAAGCCATCCTCTTGGGGGAGGCTGTGCCTGGAACATGTCAGCCACAGTAGTCTGGCGCAGGATAAATGCATCGTGGCTGCTGCCTGGAAAGCGGGCATTGACAGCTAGGATGCGCTGCCTGTGGTCACACACCAGCTGTACATTAAGGGAATGGTAGCCCTTCCGGTTGCGGTAATCCTCGGCATTGTCGATAGGTGCCCGCAAAGCCACATGCGTGCAGTCAATGGCGCCCTGCACCATGGGGAAGTCGGCGATCCTCGCAAATCCGACTGCACGCTGCTCCTGCCTCTCTAGGGTCATGGGGAAGGAGATGAATTGGTGTCTCCTTGTGAAAAGGGCATCGGTGACCTGCCGGATGCTGCGTTTCACGGCGAACTGGGAGATGTTAGCTATGTCCCCAGCAGCGGCTTGGAAGGAGCCGCTTGCATAAAAGTTCAGAGCCACCGTGACCTTCACTTCCACCGACAGAGATGTCCTGCACATCAGCTGTGGACGCAGATCTCTGTGAAGCAGCTGGCAGATCTCCGCAACCACCTCCCTTCTGAAGCGCAGCCTCTTAACACACTGCGCGGCAGTCATGGTGAGATAGGACACCTGCTGGCGGTATTCCCTGAGTGGGTAAGGCCTACGTTGCCGACGCCTGATGCCCCCTCTGCATCTAGGCATGGCTGCCCCTCTCACACAGCGTCTGCGAGCCCTTCGCACATAATGCTGGAACTGAGGGTTGGAACCCCATGCAGCCCCCATAATATACTTGCAAACAATGAAATCACAATGAGGCAAATTTCCAAGCTCTGGCCAGAAGCCAAAAATACCTCTCCTATGTTGGGCCAAATCAGTAAGGTCTCTTCCTTGGTCTCTGTCCAGAAATCCGTTGCAAAAAAGTCATTGCAGCAAAATGGCTGGCCTTTATAGTTCAGTGTAAGTGCCCTTTAATTAGCGCTCCCCGAGGCCCGCAGGGCCTCTGCTGCGTTCCACTTCACAGTTCTTAACACCGCCACACCCACATTGGGCGGGCGCGACTGAAGTTCCGGTTTGGGGCGCACAAAGGGCGTTGCACGACGAAATGACATCATAAGTTGCGCGCGCAGCTGAGCGCGCGCAAATACTTTGCGCCGGCGCTAAATGTCTACTGAAGTTGGGCGTAGGCGCAGATCGTCCTGCGCCCGGGCGCTAAGTGCCTAGCGCTCGAGATCTACCCCTCCTAAGGCGCTAACGGCTGGCGAACGCAACTGAATTTCTAGGCCATGGTTTCAGGTTTGGGTCATCGCTGTCAAGCTTGCCCCTGACGATAATGTCCAGCACTGCAGACAACACTGGGTCGTTTCTGGTGTTTCGTCGGAGTAACAGGCGCGTTCTCCACCTGCCTAAAATAGCAGATGTCCATGCTACTCGTCATAGGCTTGGTGACAGGCAGCGGCAACCTGGAAAGACCGTCGGTGTTGCCGTGCAGGTCAGACTTGCGATATCTAATGTCAAATGTGTGTGCAGACAACAGCAGCGCCCACCTTTGCATTCTGCTCGCAGCAAGTGATGGAATCCCTGTATGTGGCCCGAAGATGGTCGTGAGAGGGCGGTGATCTGTTAGTAGGGTGAACTGTCTCCCGTACAAATATTGGTGAAACTTGCGAATGCAAAAAACGATGCTCAGTGCTTCTCGTTCTATTTGGGCGTAGTTAGTTTCAGCTCTGTTCAAAGTCCTAGATGTGAATGCTATCAGCTTCTCTTCTCCGTTTGGCATGATATGAGAAACAACCGCTTCCACACCATATGATGATGCATCACAAGCTAACTGTATTGGTAATGAAGGGTCAAAATGTGTTAAAGCCTCTGACTTCAGGAGCATGTCCTTTGCTGTCATGAACGCCTCCTGGCACTTGTCAATCCATTCCCACTTCTTGTCTTTACATAGAAACCAATGCAGCGGCCTCAGCATCGAGGCTAGGTTTGGTATGAACCGTCCATAGTAGTTCAGTAACCCTAGAAAAGAACGCAGCTGGCTGATATTTTCAGGTGCTGGGGCATCCACGATTGCCTTGGTCTTGGACGGCGCCTTGAGAAGGCCTGTGGCATCGATCACATGACCGAGGTACTCAACTGATGCCTGAAAAAAATCGCATTTATCCCTGCGAACTCTGAGTCCATAATCCCTCAGTCTCTGTAGCGTTGCGTCCAAGTTACGCAGATGGTCTTGGTCATCACACCCAGTAACTAAGATATCATCTAAGTAGCACTGGACTCCAGGCAATCCACTAAGGATCTGGTCCATAGCACGCTGGAAAAGCGCTGGAGCTGATGTAATTCCGAAAGGAAGTCGACAATACCTAAATAAGCCCTTGTGCGTCACAATAGTCAGCATTTCTCATGACTGTTCATCCACATGCATTTGCAGGTAGGCTTGACAGAGGTCGATTGTGCTAAACTTCTGGCCCCCAGCAAGTCCCACAAACAAATCATCAATATGGGGAAGCGGATATTGCTCCACTGACAATACAGGGTTAACAGTTACTTTAAAATCTCCACATATCCTAACCCCACCCCCTTTCTTGAGCACTGGTACGATGGGTGTTGCCCATTCACTCACACTGACTGGTTCTAGTACTCCGCTTTCAACTAGGGCTTCTAAGTCAGCCTCGACGTTTGGTCTGATGGCATAAGGTACGGGTCATGCCTTCGTGAACTTGGGTTTGCTATCCTGCTTAATACGAAGCTTCACAGTAATATTTTTCATGCTACCCAGTTCTCCATTAAAGACTTCTGCATGTTTCTTTAAGATGGCGGGTAAGCCTGGATCATTGTGTGACATCATGTAGACTGATGACCAGTCTAATTTTATTCTCTCCATCCACGAACATCCCAGTAGGGAGGGGTAGTCTCCTTTAACTACGTAGAGTGGTAACTTCCTAGTTTGTCCATTCAACTGAACTGTGACATCAGTGATACCTCTCACGGTTACTCTTTCACCGGTATATGTCTTTAACGCTAGGTTAGCTGGCTGAAGTGGAAGGTGCTTTAATGTTGTTTTGTGGACTGTCTCTGACATAAGAGGTACTGCTGCCCCGGTATCGATCTGCATTCGCACAGGCTGCCCCTCTAGCAAGGGTGAGACCCAGGAGCCATGCGAATCCCCAGCTACAGTCAGCACGTTCAGTGATAGTTCCTCCTCTGAAGTGTCACTTGCCTCTGTTTTGTCCTGTTCTACAAAGCGGACATGCTTCTTTGTCTTTTGTCTGAATGTTTTTTTTCTTCCTTCTGCCTTTGACGTTTTCTCTGTGTCCTTTTTATTTCTGCATGCGCGCTAAATATGTCCCTTTTTACCACAGCTGTGGCAACCCATGTCCACACACCAGCATGGAGATGCAAGATGCCCCGTTTTGCCACAACGGAAACATGGCCCTTGACTCTCTGTTCTTACTTTGTGCACTTTTTCTGTTGCATCCAACTGTTGAGCTTCCTTAGCTGCCAATTCCATGGAAATACTGATTTCAATGGCCTTTTGTAGAGTCAGATTACTCTCTGTTAATAGTCTCTTCTGTATGGCTTCAATTCTCATACCACACAGTAGCCTGTCTCTTATAGTATCATTTAGCACGTCATTAAACTCACAGTGCTCTGATAGTCTTTTTAGTGCAGCTACAAACATGGTCACTGTTTCTCCTTCTTCCTGGTTACGCCTGTGGAACCTAAACCTCTCAGCTATGACTAGGGGTTTGGGTGAAAAATGCCCTTTTAGTATCTCCACAATTTCGCTATATTGTTTAGTCCCTGGTTTATCTGGATGCACTAAAGTACGCAAAAGATTGAAAGTCTTTGGTCCCATCACACTTAACAATGTAGGTACTACTTTGTTCCCTCTAATGTCATTTGCTTGTGTGAAGTATTCAAATTGTTCTGTGTATGAGCTCCATTGTTTGACATTCTCATCAAACGGTCCAATGTTACCGATAATTCCAGCCATTTTCCTTCTCTCAGGCTCCTAATTATCATTCACTAAGGATCCTTCCAATGTTGAACTCAACTAAAATCACTATCAGTTATTTAGTGCTTCAATTCACAGATCATTTCACAGTTGAATAAATGTCCTTCCCGATTTACTCACTGCTTTTCCTCCCCTTCCTCAAGTCGTTAGTACCTTATACGCTGTCTCGTCTTCCTGCCATTTCAAGCTCCTTTATCCTCGAGCCAGCCTCACTTTAATTAACTGTCCACGGCAAAAATAACAGTTTTAAACACTTAAAACCCGACTATCTTCCGCACAGCAGAGCCACGTAAGTTCAGACGTCCTCGTCGCCACTTTTGTTATATCTCAAGAGTTTATTAACCTTGCTTGTATAACAATTAAAAGAGTACGCAGGAGACAGAGTTCAGTTAACAGCCATTACTTCCAGAAGAATCTCTTCAACTTCATGCACTCTATTTCCCATAGTGCATTGCACATCACAACTATGGTAAGCTATGTGGGACAATTCAAATACAACATTCAAAATACACAACAGGGTGCCTTAAGGGCCACATGTGTGCAGTCAACGACACCCTGCACCCTTGGAAAGCCTACCAGGTGAGCTAATCCAACCGCTCGCGCCATGACACTTGCTTAATCCTTGGTGAAATAGATGTGATTGTGCACGAGGGCAAAGAGGGCATCGGTTACCTGTGTGATGCAAGTGTGTGCGGCCACCTGGGAGATGCCGCTGATGTCTGCTGCTGATCCCTGGAATGAGCCTGAGGCAAAAAAGTTGAGTGCGGTGGTGACTTTGACGGCCACTGGTAATGTTTGTCCACCAGGTCTTGCTGTAGCATTGCGCAGATGTCAGTCACTACCTCTCGCGAAAGTCGGAGCCGCCTTTGGCACTGCTGCGCAGACATGTTGAGATAGCTGACCCTGCATCTGCAGACCCTGTTTGGGGGGTATCTCCTGCACCGACGGGCTTCCAGGTGCTGGCCCCTTCTGGCCTGTGCAGCCTCAGGTGGGTGAGCAGCAGCCTGGCGCTCCTGCTGCTGCTGCTGTTGCTGTTGCTGCTGTTGTTCCTGGTTCTGCTGGTGCTGCGGCTGGTGCTCGAGCTCCTCTAATGCCCAGATGGGAAGGAAATAAATGGCTCCCATGCTTCTGGTATATGCCTCCGTTGAGGAAGCGCTGAGTGAAGGTGGCGAGAGGGGTTTCCCAGGATGTCACACTGGAGATGGGTGTGAGGCTCCAACCTTCCACAGGTGTGGTTAAGCCTTCTAAAAGTTGCCCCAGACCTGATACCACTAAGTCCTGCCACCTGCAAATAATGGCTGATCAAATCTCCTCTTTAATGGTTGACCTGCAGTTGATAGTCAGCAATCCAATAGTGCTCCCGCCAGGTTTCACATTCGTGTTTCCCACCAGGCGTGTTTCAAGTGGGAAAAGGGTTAAAATCGCAAAGGCCTTTTAAAAGAGGATTATAGAGGCCATTTAGTGCTTGTTAAGGGCCTTAACGACCAGTCCCGCCTGATGGATGCGGGACGGAGTTGGGACCATCAGACACGCCTGAGTTAAAATTGCCCGGAGTCGGGAACCAGGCGATGGGGGGGGGGGGTCCCGCACGCCAGATTTTGCGATTTTAACCCCCCACACGCCTCCAATCCCGCCTCCACGGCTCGATGAAAATCCTGCCCATAGAGTACAAAAGCAAGGAAGTTATGACGAACCTTTATAAAACACTGGTTTGGCCTCAACTGGAGTATTGTGTCCAATTCTGGGCACCGCACTTTAGGAAGGATGTGAAGGCCTTAGAGAGGATGCAGAAAAGATTTACAAGAATAGTTCTAGGGATGAGGGACTTCAGTTATGTGGATAGACTGGAGAAGCTGGGGTTATTTTCCTTAAAGCAGAGAAGATTGAGAGGAGATTTGATAGAGGTGTTCAAAATCATGAGGGATCTAGACAGAGTAGATAGAGAGACACAGAGCGTGATCTTGCCAGCCCTGGGGAGGCGGACATGGAGGCGGGACTGCCGGGAAAATGGCAAAATCTGGGGGTGGGTGCTCATCCTGCCCCCAATCCGCCTCCGTGTCATCTTGCCAGGAGGTGGGTAGCCGACCCACGCCAGGTCCCGTCTCCTGGAGGCGGGAAGGGGATTATAATCATTTAACTGCCTGTTAACAGGTAGTTAACAGGCAGTTAAGAGGGTGATCCCCATTTTTCCAACAGAGACGTGGGCTTCCCGACGTCAGGAAATCCTGCCAGGGTCACCGAGGCGAGCAGTGTGTCTGCGGGGGTCGGAGGGGTCCAAAAGTGCGCTGTGAAGGTAAGTGATGGGTGCAAGTGTGGAGAGGTAAGTATGTGAGGTGAGTGGAAAGTGATAGAAAATGCTTACTTACCTTTGTTTCTTCCTGCAGGCTTCAACAGTTGGGGATGCGGAGAGTCTCGCATCTCACCGGCAGAGATGACAGATGGCTGCTGCGTTCTCCGATGCAACAATCATCTAATTTCTGCAAAAGAAAGAGGTTTGATGAGTCCTGAATACAAGGACTCATCAAACAACACAGAATGTCAGTGTTTGACAGCTTCACAGAGCTCTCAAACGATGACAATTCATCTGTCAAAAATTTTTGACGGATGAAATGTCATATGCTGACGTTCTCTGTAACCGGCTTCCCCTTAATTGGCCTGCTAAGCCCGCTGGGCCGGCTTAACAAGGTCAATCGAGGGAAAATAGTGTGGGTTGGCCACAAGTTGATGGAGGCGGGACAACGACCCGACAAGCAGCAGTCCCGCCTCCAACGTGCCCCCATTGGCAAAATCGTCCCCACTGTTCCCATTGGCGGAAGGCTCGAGAACCAGAAGACACAGATTTACGGTGATTGGCAGAAGAACCAAAGGCAACATGAGGAAAAACTTTTTTATGCAGCGAGTGGTTAGGATCTGGAATTCACTGCCTGAAAGGGTGGTGGAGGCAGATTCAATCATGGCATTCGAAAGGGAATTGGATAAGTACTTGAAAGAACAAAAATTACAGGGCTACGGGGAAAGGGCGGGGAAGTGTGACTAGCTGAAGTGCTCTTGCAGAGAGCTGGCATGGGCTCAATGGGCCAAATGGCCTCCTTCTGTGCTGTAACCATTCTATGATTCTATGATTCTAACATCACCCAACTCCGCCCATGCTTCAGCTCATCTGCTGCTGAAACCCTCATCCATGCCTTTGTTACCTCTAGACTTGACTATTCCAATCATCTCCTAGCTGGCCTCCCATCTTCCACGTTACATAAATTTTAAGTCATCCAAAACTCTGCTGCCCGTATCCTAACTCGTACCAAGTCCCATTCACTGGCCTACAATGGCTCCCGGTCCAGCAATGCCTCAATTTTAAAAGTCTCATCCTTGTTTTCAAATCCCTCCATGGCCTCGCCCTTCCCTATCTGTGTAACTTCCTCCAGCCCTACTACCCTCAGAGATCACTGCACTGCTCCAATTCTGGCCTCTTGCGCATCCCCGATTTTGAACCACTCCACCATTGGCGGCCTTGCCTTCAGCTGCCTTGGCCCTAACTCTGGAATTCCCTCTTTCTCCACCTCTTTACCTCTCCTCCTTTAAACCTACCACTTTGTTCAAGCTTTTGTTCATTCGGCCTAATATCTCCTTATTTCGTTTGATAACGCTCCTGCGAAGTGCCTTGGGATATTTTTTACATTAAATGATCTATATAAATGCAAGTTGTTGTTGTTGATTGAATAGAGCTCTGTGCCACCCACTTATATCTGTAGTTACAGACAAAGGTGCGCATACCTCATTTCAGCAGATGATTAGTGCATGCAGAGGCTTCCGTTCCAAAGAAACCTCGATTGCACTATTAAGATATGTGAATGCCTGACGAACTGTAATGTTGGCTCCTTCCACCCAATCAAAATATGAAATGCTTCTGTGGCATTGCATGAAACAAAAGATAGACTTGCATTTATATAGCGCCTTTCACAACCACCAGACATCCCAAGGTGCTTCACAGCCAATTAAATACTTTTGAAGTGTAGTCACTGTTGTAATACAGGAAACGCGGCAGCCAATTTGCGCTCAGCAAGCTCCCACAAACAGCAATGTGATAATGACAAGATAATCTGTTTTTGTCATGTTGATTGAGGGATAAATATTGGCCAGGAAACCAGGGATAACTCCCTGCTCTTCTTCGAAATAGTGCCATGGGATCTTTTACGTCCACCTGAGAGAGCAGACAAGGCCTTGGTTTAACGTCTCATCGGAAAGACGGCACCTCCGACAGTGTAGCACTCCCTCAACACTGCACTGGAGTTTCAGCCTAGATTATTGTGCTCAAGTCTCTGGAGTGAGACTATGAACCCACAACCTTCTGACACAGAGGCCAGGGTGCTACCCACTGAGCCACTGGCTGACACTGGTATGAAAGAAGACCTGCATACCCTGACTGGCCACATTCATCAAGATGACACCAACCATATCTGCAGACTCTTAGCACACCTACCTGCCAATACCATGGATAATTGTTCTCACACAATCTGGGTAATCCAAGTGCCAGTTGCAGTGATAGTAAAAGGCAGTTGGAGCCTCAAACTTGGCTCTACATCCTTGCAAGAATGCTGCAATAATAACACATGCAGGTGGTTCCATAGAATGGCACAGAAGTCCAGTCTCCTTGCAACTATCTCATGCAGCACCACTTCCACTCCACTTCAGCAGTCATCAAACAGAGGATTGAATGCTAGACTTCTCTAACACGCTTGCCTGCAGACTCATGCCGGCACCTTGGATTTCCTTTTGCTTATTTTTGCCTATCACTTCTTAGTCCCTCCTCCTTCAGGTTTGGCAAAGACCCATTCTGACATTTCCTTTTAATTCTACCCATCCCTTTAAATTTCACTTACATGCAATTTTCCATTGAAATCAATGGAATGAAAATCAGGCGAACTCTATAAAGGGTGGGTGATCCAGTTCACTGGATTACCACCCAGTCAGCGAAGATGAAAATCTACCCCCTAGTCTGCTCAGTGCACTCATTTCAATCTGCAGCTGCAGCTACGTATAATTACAATAATGAGTTGACCTGGGAAAATTGAATGCAAATAATGTTCATTTCTGTGCAAAATTTACTTGGGTGTAAACAGCAGCCATATCCAAACATTTAGGGCTATTGTGTTGTGCTGAATGCCTTGAATTATTTTATGTTCCCTCAAGCTTTATTATCTTCATGTCATCTATTCCTTCAATGTTATACATTGCCTGCAGCCATGTGAATAAAAAAATCACATTCTTAAACCATGAGGGAAATTTTCCAAGTACAATACATCAGGATCACAAGATAATTATGGATGAGGAAGACCCCCATCCAACCAGAAGCACCCTGCAGTGCTCCCATTGTAGTATCTAAATGTTTCTTAAATGAGTCCAGATTTTCGCCATTCCAAGTGTCGATCATTCTCTCCATAAAGAATAACTTCCTGATACCAGTCCTAATGTTGCCTTCTACTAGCTTGAATTGAGGTGCCCTGTGGCTCAGTTGGTAGCACACGCGCCTCTGAGTCAGAAGGTTCAAATCCCACTCCAGGAACTTGAGCACATAAAGCTAGGCTGACACCCCAGTGCAGTACTGAGGGAGTGCTGCACTGTCGGAGGTGCTGTCTTTCAGATGAGACTTTAAACCAAGGCCCGACCTTGCTGTGCACAAATTGGCTGCTGCGTTTCCCACATTACAACAGTGACTCCACTTCAAATAGTACTTCATTGGCTGTAAAGCACTTTGAGACGTCCAGTGGTCGTGAAAGGCACCATATAAATGCAAGACTTTCTTTCTTTACTCCCATAATTTAATTTAAAGTAATATTCTGGGGTTTTCCATACCATTTATTATCTTATATACCTCTAGTAGATCACCTCTCAGACGCCTCCTTTCCAGGCTGAAAAGCTCAAGATTCTCCAGTCATTCCTCATATTTCAGACCCCTGACACCAGGGCTCTTCTCTGCACTGCCTCCAACACTTGAATGTCTCTTTTGTGTCTTGGTGACCAGAACTGAACCAGAGCTCTGAACTGTTCGATCATTAGCACCTCTGACTTATATTCTACTGCTTTGGCTCTGTAATTCAGAATTGATTGGATATGTTTTGTGTTCAGTCTACTCAGACTCCTAGGTTCTCTTTAATATAGTTTTAATTTGTTTATGAATCCATTTTGGATCATGTTTGTTTAGTCTGAGCTTATCAATTTTCATTATGTAATAATCATGCATTTTCAGTATTATATCTTTAAGATGTTATACTTGTCTTCTGCTGAAGTGTTGTTGAATGAACTCCAACAATCTATTCTCTTTAGTTATTCCTTATTTCGCTTTTGTAGCTTTTTTAATGTTTTATACCTGGCCATGGATGTTTCTGACTGCTGGATCATGTTAAACTTTATCACTGTCCCCTAGGAATACCAGGACTTCCATTTGTTGTACATTGGCTGGATCCTTTGTGTGAGGTACATGTTGCTGGTTAAAATTAAAATGAAAAAAGTTCAAATTATCCCCAAGGTTTACAGCAAGTGTGCTTTGGCATATGATGCTGGTGGTGATTTGAATGGGTGTGATGGCATAAAAGTTTAATGATAATTGCATCATTAGGAAAAGTCATCTCAAAGTAGAAATTGCCTGCAGGAGATGACAATACTATATGACAGCCTTCTGTAAAAAAAAATGCCAAAAGACTTCGGAGTTACTGCGGGAGCGTCAGTAAATGTGGTCCTGGGTTAAGGATGGGCGTGTATATAATGCCTGAAGTGTAGTCAATTTGCCTTTCTTCTCCCTTCAAGGACTGTTCTCCCTCCTCCAAATCTAAGAGCACATTGGATTCTCAAAAGCAGTTGCCATCCTGACCACTTTGGTTGCTGCAAATGAATTAGCAGCTGATAACAAGATTTTTCTCAAAAAAAGTTATTAGTAAAAATCTTGCGAGGTAAAAAATCAGGTAAGAAAAATTAATGCAGATAATTTTAAGTCTGAAAAGTGCTACATACCTTTAAGAAGCCAATGCTTAAAGACCAAGCCAACCAGATAGTAATTCAGCAATTTTAAATGGGCAAGCTGCACTATGGGGGAAGAGGATTGACATTCATCGCGACCTCAAGAATAGCAAACATTTTTGAATCACACAATGCAACATGATGTGATTCAAATGTATAGACCTTGCGTCTGACCCTGAGACCCACACTAGAAATCAATGAGGCTCTGCGCAGGGAGCAAAGCCTGGTAAAATTTACCCTCTAAAATGTCAATGCTAGATTTTTATATGCACTTATTATAGCCTCTGGGGTCCATGTTGATGAACTGTGTCAGATGACAGGCAGCTTTTGTCTATTTAAGCTTCTAAATTAACCTGTTGGCAACATTTTTGTTGCTTTTTTTTCTCACTGGTTGAATTTCCTTTGGGAAGTCATCTCTTTCAAAAGAAGACAGTTTTTACTATTTTCTTGATGGTAGCCCATTTATCCTATTCTACCACCTTCTTTCTAAGTTAGATTGGATATCAAGCCAAACAATTGGGTTAAGATCTGTGTAATCCTACCTTATGTTCTCATCAATTTCGAGGTCACCATTTCTATTGATACTGCCTATAGTCAGTTCTGAGCTATTCCATGTCAGCAATTAAGAACTTTATTTCATCCCAGACTGTTAGATGTGGCTCTAAACATAAACTCTGGATTACAGCTGAACTGCTGTATCTTATTAGGCTGAAAAATTCTTCTTTTCAGAAAGCAAAAGAAAACAAACAACATCTCAAATTGCACTAAATGTAGAATGATTAGAAACAAAGTCACTAATCTTTTTAGATTCACCAAAATAAATTGGTACAACCAAGCCATCAGTGAAAACAGATGACAAAAAACATTTTGGCCATTCTTATTTTCAGGAATCGTTCACTAGAGTCAGTAGTGACCAATTGCCAGCTGAAGTTGCACTGGTCAATGTTAACTTCTATAATTCTCCTACATTTTCCGCTTCAGTAATATATTTTCCCCAAAACTTCTTTTTTTGAACTTTCCTGTGATACACATTCGCAGTTTTGTTCCACAAGCGTCAGCAACCCTACAGATTTGTCTGAGCACCTAGACAATTGAGGCCTGATTTCACGAATGCACACAATTGTGAGGGAGCCTCTTCCACCTATCAGGAAATTGCAGGCTTACTGCCCATGATTTTTTGTCTATTAAAATTGATGGATGATAATATTGGGCAGCACACCATAGATTTCCCAATAAGCACAGCTGGGAGGCAAGATTCACTGCTGGAAGTATGCATTTGTACAATTGACTCTTCAGTGTTAGTGGGCTATTCGACTATCAGGACTGAGGGTATCATATCAAAGCCTGACCTCATTCTCACCCGACATTCATATGTGCACAGTTCCAGCATGAAGCATTGGATAGCAATTAGGAGTGGGAATATTAGCTGATTTTTTTTCCTTCCGAGCCCAGATCGGGCCCCTTTACAAGGGGGCCGATAGACCCATTGAAATCTTTAAGTTGGGTCGGGCAGGCAGGGAATTACCGAGCAGCTGGTCAGCCCTGACTGATGGGTGCCCTAGATTCACCTGTAGTGAATCTGCAGGTGAACTGAGGTCAATTGAACTGCCATCCCCATCACCCTGACTGAGGTCAGCTAACTTAGCACAGATCAAAGATAAAACTTGGCACCTTGCTGTTCTGCATGGTTCAATACCGCCTTATGCAGTTTGTTTATTGCCTGAATCATCTGGGGATTGTGGCCAAAAGTGTTGAGACCATTGATCCCTGTGTGATTGCTAGGATGCACCTGCTGGGAACTTCTGCCACTGACCCTGCTGATCTATCCATGATCGGGATATGTTATTTATATGTTATTGGTAGGTTCCAGCACCACTGCAGGTGAATCTTGGGCACCCATCAGGTCAGGGCTGGCCAGCTGCTCGGTAATTCCCTGCCTGCCCTACTCAACTTAAAGATTTCAATGGGCCTACCAGCCCCCTTGCAAAGGGGCCCGATCAGACCTGATTGTTGGCTGTCTATCGGGGGATCCTGGCCAAGACCATTGTTCTGCATATATCTGGGGATCCAGGAATGTGATCTCCCAACTCTCTTTACTCGCATTCACACAATAAGAAGACCTGTGTCACTTATAAACTCTTAAACTTGCAACTTTATACATGACGTGAAGAGAATAGTGTACCATAGGTCGAACGGTTACTCAGTGATTGCAGTCTAGCACGTTGTAGATTGCATGGGCTGTTTGCCACACCCTCCTATCTGCTTTACAAAGTAGAGAATACCACACTGTTAGATCATATTATTCAGCTTAAAACCCGAGCATAACTCTCCATGAGCAACCCACTAGTTTTTTAAAATTATATTGAGAGGAATAGACACATGCTGATGAGGTTTAAAACTTTTATCCGGTTTTCTGATCTTTTTACCACTCACAGCTACTTTTGTTTCCAATTCTGTAATTGTAATTGATTTATTTGATTTTAAATGTTACAATCTTTTAAGAAAATATTATTTCAGCCCATACAGAATGTATTAAAAACCATTTTTGTAAAAATTTGATGTTGCTGCTATAATGGGGTTTAATGTTTGGTTTAAATTAAAATCATGTGATGATGAAAACATGATGGTTCCAAGAAATATTCTTAGATGTTCATTCCAAAGGAGCTAAATACAGCTTTATTTTTTCTTATATTCCTGTAAAACAGCCAAGCATTGTTCATAATCGCTATACGTTCCTCATCTGCCAAACCTCCCCAGATTAGCATGACAACCTGAACAACTGTATGTCTCCTATTTCAGGTTGGGATAGGAAAAGATTGGAATAGTAGAATAGTTAGAATACTGTAGTAGGTTGGAATTGTAGAAGGATGAGGTGCTCTTCCTCAAGTTTGCTCATCTTTCTACTAAGCACTTTACAACCTTACAGTCTTATCATTGAGTTTAACAACTTTATGATCTTAACCACCACTCCCATTTTCTCTTGGACTTTCTGTAAACATTTGAACCTCCTCTGGACCATCTTTTGTTTCCATGTTGTAAGGCTCGCAAAATTACACAGACTCCCCCAGAGTAAGAAAGAAGAGATATTGGACTGCTTGAATTAATATTGGGCCAAAGGGGCTTAAAAATCAAAACCCCAGGAAGATTTGGCTAGTTTTAAAAGGCATGTTCAGACCTGCGGAAAACTGTGACAAAGGGAAGGTGGGGTGGGCCCTGAAACACAGACAGTTTGAGTATTGGGCCGTCTGGGAATGTTCTGGGCCACCCCAACCTTTACATAAAGACAATAAAAGCTGTTCCCGCCGAAACTCACAGGGCCACCAAGAACATGAATAAAACAATACATGCCAACAGCCAACAAAAGCAAACATGGCCCCAGCAGGAAAAGACAATCAAACAGCCATTTAAAACCAAACAGAATGATTTATAAAACATTTTACACATTTTAAACTGGTTTCAAGGCAATCCCGAAACCAGTTAAAGGCCAATTAAAGTTAGATGGGCCATCCCCGAAGCTTGTTAAAGGATTGGGAGCAGTTTAGGATTCAACAAAGGAGGACAAGGGGATTAATTAAGAAGGGGAAAATTGAATATGAGAGTAAGCTTGCAGGGAACATAAAAACTGACTGTAAAAGCTTTTATAGATATGGGAAGAGAAAAAGATTGGTGAAGTCAAGCGTAGGCCCCTTGCAGTCAGAATCAGGGGAATTTATAACGGGGAACAAAGAAATGGCAGACCAATTAAATACATATTTTGGTTCTGTCTTCACAAAGGAGGACACAAATAACCTCCCAGAGATGTCGGGGAACATAGGGTCTGATGAAAGGGAGGAACTGAAAGAAATCAGTATTTATAGGGAAATGGTGTTAGGAAAATTGATGGGACTGAAGGCCGATAAATCCCCAGGGCCTGATAATCTACATCCTAGGGTACTTAAGGAAGTGGCCCTAAAAATAGTAGATGCATTGCTGATCATCTTCCAACATTCGATGGAATCTGGAACAGTGCCCATGGATTGGAGGGTAGCGAATGTTACCCCACTATTCAAAAAAGGTGGTAGAGAGAAAACGGGGAATTATAGACCGGTAAGCCTGACATCGGTAGTGGGGAAAGTGCTAGAGTCCATTATAAAAGATGTAATAGCAGAGCACTTGGAAAACAGTGACAGGATCAGACAAAGTCAACATGGATTTACAAAAGGAAAATCATGCTTGACTAATCTACTGGAATTTATTGAGGATGTAACTGGTAAAATAGATAAGGGAGAACCAGTGGATGTGGTGTATTTGGACTTTCAGAAGGCTTTTGATATGGTCCCGCATAAGAGATTAGCGTGTAAAGTTAAGGCACATGGGATTGGGGGCAAGGTATTGACTTGGATAGAGAACAGGTTGGCAGACAGAAAGCAAAGAGTTAGAATAAATGGGTCTTTTTCCGAGTGGCAGGCAGTGACTAGTGGGGTACCGCAGGGATCGGTCCTAGGACCCCAGCTGTTCACAATATATGTTAATAATCTAGACAAGGGAACTAGATGTAATATCTCCAAATTTGCAGATGACACAAAGCTGGGTGGGCGTGTGTGCTGTGAGGAGGATGCCGAGAAACTCCAGGATGATTAGGACAGGTTAGGTGATTGGGCAGAAGCATGCAGATGCAATATAACGTGGATAAATGTGAGGTTATCCACTTTGGTGGCAAAAACAGGAAGGCAGATTATTATCTGAATGGCAATAGATTGGGAGAAGGGGAAGTGCAACGAGACCTGGGTGTCCTTGTGCACCAGTCGCTGAAGGTAAGCATGCAGGTGCAGCAGGCGGTTAAGAAGGCAAATGGTATGTTGGCCTTCGTAGCGAGAGGGTTTGAGTACAGGAACAAGGATGTCTTGCTGCAGTTGTACAGGGCCTTGGTGAGACCACATCTTGAGTATTGTGTGCAGTTTTGGTCACCTTATCTGAGGAAGGATGTTCCTGCCATGGAAGGAGTTCAGCGAAGATTCACCAGGCTGATACCTGGGATGGCAGGAATGACGTATGAGGAGAGATTGGGTCGATTGGGCTTATACTCGCTGGAGTTTAGAAGAATGAGAGGGGATCTCATTGAAACTTATAAAATTCTGACAGGACTGGACAGACTAGATGCGGGAAGGATGTTCCCGATGGTCGGGGAGTTCAGAACCAGGGGTCACAGTCTAAGGATAAGGGGTAAGCCATTTAGGACAGAGATGAGGAGGAATTTCTTCACCCAGAGAGTGGTGAACTTGTGGAATTCTCTACCACAGAAGGCAGTAGAGGCCAATTCATTAAATGTATTCAAGAAGGAGTTGGATATATTTCTTAAGGCTAAAGGGATCAAGGGGTATGGGGAGAAAGCAGGGACCGGGTACTGAATTTGGATGATTAGCCATGATCGCATTGAATGGCGGAGCAGGCTCGAGGGGCCGAATGGCCTACTCCTGCTCCTATCTTCTATGCTTTAAAATATATTAAAAATAATGAGCCTGCCAAATTTAACAAAGAAACCAGAGATTTGGCAGTCAGATAAGTCAGGCCTCAAACCAGTATAATTGAGGCCTGCTTGTTCAGTCAGCGCGTTCATGTTCAGTTCGGCAGAGATCAGGGCACACAGTCAGCGCATCAAGTTCAGTACAGGACAGAAAGTACGGTTCAGAAAAAATATATCATCATTACCGTACTTAGTCGGAGAATCGGAGACTTGAAGAAAGAAGGAGGAAAAGGAGATCGCGGCAACCAAAGGCCTCAAGAAACCAACAACTACCAATATTACCACCAACCAGGTAATACTGGGCCACCGCGACCAACAAGAAACCAACCACCGAGAATTCGAAAATCACGAACTTGTTTCCACTCTACAGGCTAGCCTGACTTACCCCTGGGTAAGATTTGACACAAAGGACCCTAAAAACTTTACCTAACCAAAGAAAATTGGGTTCTTACCCGATAAATCCAACTACGCAGCTAACCGCATCAGTGGACAAACCAAGACTGAAGACCCAACGCAGGTGCAGTCTTCTACCACGTCTGGAGAACCCTGAAATCACAAACCTCTACAATCTGTCGTTTGGTGAGCATTTCCTGGTCCTCTGGTTTTCAACCTAGTTAGGATAATGGGGTTGGGAGGGTAAGGGATTTTTGTATATTGTAATTCTCCCTCGCATATTCCGAGTGTTCCCCACCCTTTTAGCGCGTAAGATTTATTGTATTGTGTATTTTCCAGTCTCAAAAATAAAAATCTCAATTCTTTTGACCAACTCAGGTGTCTGTTGCAATTTCATTACAACCCCCAAATAAGTCCAAAGTCTAGAACCAAAGGAGTGGGAGCAATTCGAACCGCTCAGGGAGTCAGAGGTAAAGCTGACTACACACACACCACCCCTTACAATGTATGTCCCATTATTACCCCTTGCACCATCAATCCATTTGTCATTTAATCACTCCTCCCTATCACAGACCTTTTCCTTTTGCTCTTTCCCTGTGCCCCCCACCCCGCCCCCTTTTCCCTGCCTCTGTATTTGCTTATAAGCTGTTCACCTCTAACCTCTTCCAGTTCTGATGAAAGGTCATCGATCTAAAATGTTAATTCTGTTTCTCTCTCCACAGATGCTGCCTGACCTACTGAGTGTTTCCAGCATTTTCTGTTTTATATTTTTTAAATATATCTTTGTTTTTCAAAATCCTTTCTGTGGGAAAATAATTTTAAACTCCTGAAACATGACACTGTTATTTGTATCTAATTATAACACATCCATTCATATTTGGGCTGATGTATCATCTGCCCAACATCAATTCCAGCACAATATGCTAGAATTGCTGGGGTGAGTAGAGAACAGATGGAGTGGTTCCTAAAGAAGGTCCTTACTTACTCTATTTGAGTTATGCCCAGGAGCTGGCATAACTTACGTGGAAAATTTAGGACAATTTTTATGTGTCAATGTAATTGAAGCATTTCTAAGACTTCAGCAGAACAAGAGATGTATTAGACTCTAGAGGTTGAACAGAGAGCCCTTTTTACTATAGTCTGGCTTTCCAGAATATATCATGTGCCTCCATGTGAACTCCTGGATTTCAGAACACAAATGATGATGCACTCTTCCAGACCGAGACTCGGGCCATAAACCAATAGACAAATTTGTCCTTGGCCTCATACACAGTTCCAATGAAGCTCAACGCAAGCCAAGGAACAGCATTTCATCTTTCGATTAGGCACTTTACAGCCTTCCAGTCTCAAGATTGAGTTCAACAATTTCAGATCATAACCACTGCTCCCATTTTCTCAGTCATCAGGTGCTAGTAATGGTTCTGCTATAAACATTTACACCTCTTCTGGACCCATTTTTTTTTGTTACCACCCACGTTTGCCTTGCACCATCATCCCTTTTGTCATTTAATCACTGCTACCCTCCACCTTATCACAGACCTTCCCTTTTGTTCTTTCCTCCCCTCCCCCTCCTTTTTCTCTGCCTCTGTATTTGCTTATAAACTGTTAAATCTTGAACTTCTTCCAGTTCTGATGAAAGGTCATCAACCTGAAACTAAGGGCTGGATTTTGCAGAGGTCAGCAGGCACGATAAGTGGCGGGTCAGTTGGGAGTGTGTTTTCTTTCCCCAGTGGATTGGGACCCGCTGTGAACCCGCCTCCATGCGCCTTTACAAAATATTGGGTCTGTCAGTGCTGAGTAAACCCGACACACAGCGGCGGGGGAGGCAATTAAAATCATTAGTGGCTTGTTTACAGCCACTTAACAATGTTTTTTTCCCAGTTTTTTGGATTTGACGGGTCGCCTACTGGTTTCCCACTGTGCCTAGACCTCGTCTGTGAAGCTGAGGCAGGAGTTCAGTGGCTATTGAATCAGCTGATGAGTTGACAGCTTCAAATGTCAAGTCAAAGCTCCCAGCTAATTGAGAAATGTTCCATTAACCACTAGCTTCTCCAAACTGCATTTCCACTACAGATTCAGAATGCTGCAAGTCTTTACACAAGTCTCCATCCAGTCTGACCTCATTACATCTCCCACCATTGATAGATCGCTTCTGTCATCTCTACCTCACCTGCCATCTATTCCATCAGCATCAGTGCCCTTGAAACAATCTCACCTTGGTCCTCAGAATCCCACCATGATCAGCCCCAACACCAGCATCACCAGGCACACCAGCATCACCAGGCACACCAGCAGCACCAACAACAACACCAACTTTCCCCGCAATCTACTGATGCTTCACAGGACAGAGGGCATCAGCACCCGACCACATTGCTGCCTGGGAGGCCAGCAATGGTCTCACCATGGCCAGATTTATTTCACGAAGCTGTACACCCTGGCTGCCCCATGATGCGTCAGGTTGGCACCACCCCCCACTAACATCATAAAGCATCCCTACAATGCCCAAGCCATTCCTTTCACACTCATCACTATTGTGGGGGGTACCATTATGTCTCACCGTTCACTGCAACTCACTAAGCCACTTCCAAAGGTGCACACAAATCTGTCGAAGAACGCAAAGTGTTGAAAATAAAGGTTTCAATGTTTGACACCACATTAACAGAAACTTTACATGAACATTGGATAAAACACCCACGTGCCTACTCTTGTGTGTTGTTAGTTGGTATGATTGCATTAGGATGAGGGTGAATGTGAGGGGTGGCTAGTGAGATGGCACTGTGATAATGTAGATAGAGAAGGATGGGTGGAGGTGCAAGGTAGGTTGGTGTGAGTAAGGATGTGCAGGAGTAGGGTAGGGAAGGCAGAATGATGGGGATGAGGTTGAGTGTAGCTTTGTACTAACGTTTCGTGGTCTACTGAGATCATTGAAAGGTTTGCGGCACTGCAGCCTGGTCCTCCTGACCACATCCCTGCTTGTGCCCTCCTTTGCAATGTGCAACCAGGCTGTGTTGATCTCCTAGGAGGTCTTCTCTGCCCATGGTAAGGGAAGAGGACCTCCCTGTGTGCTGTGATTTCCTCCATAAGCATATGGAGGGAGTCATGGGAGAGCCTACCTGGGTGCAGCCCTGCACCTCTGTGCAGTGCTTGTCAGTGTTTGCAGCACTTCAATGCTGTAGAACACTGACAGCACAAATGTCAAATTAAAGTTGGCCATGGTCCCTTTAAGGAAACTGGCTGATGACGCATCATCAAATGACGTCACCAGACGCGCTTCCTCTAATTGGCCGGAAATGCACTGGGTGGGCTTAACAAGCCCAATCAAGGTAAATTCATTCTGCACAGCGGGCTGGAACCAGCAGCGGGGCTGGGACCCGCCATCGACATCGCCCCCCACGGACACATTGAGGTGCGTAAAATCCAGCCCATTAACTCTGTTTCTCTCTCCATAGATGCTGCCTGAGCTGCTGAGTGTTTCCAGCATTTTCTGTTTTTATTTTTATTTAACATGATACAGCATTCAGTATAAATGCTAGGGAATCAAGGGGTATGGGGATCGAACAGGAAAGTGGGGTTGAGGTGGAAGTTCAGCCATGATCTTACTGAATGGCGGAGCAGGCCCAAGAAACCATATGGCCTACTCCTGCTCCTATTTCTTATGTTCTTATGTTCTTTTAAACAGCAAATTGCACACTACTATTCTCCTTGAAATAAGAAAACAGATCTACTGAGATCATTCCTGTAATAACCTTAACTTAAAATGAATTCTTGAAACATGTTCACTTCTTGCATGCTACCACAGAACCATTGCCGAGCCTAGTATCTCTGCTAGCTTCAGATTTTGTGCTGAAGAAGCGAGATCTCAGCCACCAGAATGACCTGACATCAAATCTGAGATCAAAACCCAAAAACATAACAGTGCTCATTTCCACTTTATACAATGAAGTGTTTTCTTCAAATGGCCTGTACAGTACTTTCCCCAGCTATTGCAATTAATAGCAGCTCCCAATAAAAAGTTGCAATGATCCTAAAGCAAGTGCATGTGCACAGTTGAAGCCTGATTTAATGACATGTGTATGCATGAGTATAGGTAGTTGTTTTTATATGGACCTGGTACTATAGGAACCCATCCCACAATATTCGACCCCAATCTCACACCTGCACCGTAATGCATCCCTTTAACATCCAAGCCATTCCATTCACACTCATCACTATAGCGGGGTGGGGGGCGCGGGTGGGGGGGGTGGAGGGGCAAATTTATCTCAACATTCACTGGAACTTAGTAAGAAACTTCTCAAGGTGCGCACAGATCTGTCCAATAAGGTGAAGTGTTGAAAATATAGATTTTACTGTATGGCAACACATTACCAGAAACTTCACATGGACATTGGCTAAACCTCTCAAGTGCCTGCCCTTGTGTGTTGTTAGTTGTTATGCTTGCAGTAGGGTGAGGGTGAGTGTGAGGGGTGGCTAGTGAAATGGGGAAGTGATAATGTAGATAGAGAGGGATGGGTGGAGGTGGGATGTGCAGGAGTAGGGTATGGAAGGCAGATTAGTGGGGATGCGATGAGTGGCACAGCAGGGTGAGGTTGAGTGTGGCTTTGCAGTAACGTTTCGTGATCTACTGAGATCATTGAAAGGTTTGCGCCACTGCAGCCTGGTCCTCCTGACGACATCCCTGCTTGTGTCCTGCTGTTCAATGTGCAACCAGACTGCGTTGGTCTCCTGGGGAGGTCTCTTCCGCCCATGGGAAGGGAAGAGAATCTCCTGGTGTGCTGTGACTCCCTCCTTAAGCATATGGAGGGAGTCATGCGTGAGCCTGGGTGCAGACATGCACCTCTGTGCATTGCTTGTCAGTGTTTGCAGCACCTCAGTGCTGCAGAACACTGACAGCACAACTGTCAAACTCAATGTGGCCGTGATCCCATTAAGGAAACCGGCTAATGACGCTTCATCAAATGACGTCATCAGACCCGCTTCCTGTTAATTGGCTGGGAACCTCGCAGGGTGGGCTTAACAAGTCAAATCATTGGAAAATCGTTTTGAGAGAGCAGCTGCAGACGGGAGCAGGACCGGAACCCGCCAACCAGCTCTCCCGCCACCATCCCACCTCCACAGGGAAAAAACAGCTGGAATTGCCCGTTATACGACATGCCCGATATTCAGTTCGATTGAAGTCAATGGAACGGAATATGGGGCGGAGCATATAATAGGCGACCGATGCCATACTGGCTGTTTTGCGTCATCGTCCATGTCCAATTTTATACTGATTTTATCCTAAGAAATGTAATTTCTTCTCTGATAATACCAGGCGAATTATTTGCTGTTGCATTTAAAATCTACAGCTCTGCTCATTTTCAGTTCATTCTCTGACTGCCTTTATACATTTTTTTCAATATTCCTGTATTCTCCCCAGTAGTTTCACTGATTGTTCTCCCTCAGCTTGTATAGAATTTAATTCTCTTATTTATTTCACCTTATATTGTCCATTGGGCCACATTTGTTTAGTCTCTGCCTCCTGTTTCTTGGTATGTACTTATCTTGCATGCTCAGTAGTACGTCTTTAAAGTTGTATAACTGAGTATTGGTTTGTGGTGTCTAGATCGTGTCACTGCTGCTGCTCAAGAATGCTACCGCTTTCATTCCCAGTATGCTGTCCATTACCAAGTCGAGATTTGAGTTGCTTCTCGTGGCATCCTGCATGTACTTGACCAGAAAGCTGTATTAGGATCCTACCACATACTCTGTACCTGTGAAGTGAATAGACTTTCTCACCAGTGATAGTTCAATGTATGCATTCACTCACAAGAAAGATTGCCTTAATTCCCTCACACCTGCAGCACTTGTGGCAAGCTGCCATAATTTGTTGCCACTTGGGAAATATCTTCAGCTTTTATGTCAAGCCATAAAATTATGCAATTCAAATCTTCTGACACATGGCGATATCCACCAATAGGGATTATTTTGTGTGGATGGATCACTGTAAAACAGCTGTTCTGTTTCCAGATGAAATATGGACTCTGGTAAACACTGATAGGTTGAATTACCCTTGGGAACAGATATATTATACTCTTTACCAGATGGCATTTATTTACAGGCAATGCTATCATTTTTTAACTGCATCGAATAGATATCAGCCAATGACTTTTATCTCAACAGTGTAGATACAGAACCCAGATCTTTGAATTGGCTATAGTACTGTCTGGTTCTAGTTCAATTTATAGTTTTTCATATCAGAACTATGCTGTTTATAAACTGTTCCAGTGCAAGACTAGATATTAGATTTAAAACTTTTTTCATTTAATCATTTCAGTCATTTTGTATTTAAAATTTATATTTTGCTATATCATTTTGTTTAAACCATCTTCCATATTTTTGAAATAAAAACAGAAAATGCTGGAAATGTTCAGCAGGTCATGCAGCATCTGTGGAGAGAGAAACAGAGATAACCTTTCAGGTCGATGACCTTGTGGCAGAGCCACTAAGGGACTCAGACTAACTGTATATAATTCCCTTTAACAATATGTTACTACAGCCTGAGTCTGTATCTTTGTTTTTACTGTTTGCACGTACAGAGTGCGGTCCCTTTAAGAGCGTGGGCAAACGTGATGACGTCACGTCGTTCATCACGTGATCCCCCACCGGTGGGAAAAATGTGATGACGTCATGACGCCAACCACGGGACCGCCCTAGCAGTCCTCGTGGAGCCTCTGAACTGACAAGGCCTGTATACGTAGTTCTCTTGCATTTTGTTGTTAAACTCTGTTAGTTTTTCATTAAACATCGTTTGTTTGATCGTCTGAGTCGACCTCAGTCTCTTGATAGGAACTAAACATTCCTACATTGGTGACCCCGACTTTTGCGAACGTTTTTCGCAGAAGGAGCGAAGCATGGAAACAAACGCTGTTGCATTGAAGCTACCGCAATTCTGGGAACAACAAGCGGCCTCGTGGTTCATCCAGGTCGAAGCCCAGTTCGCACTACGAAACATTGTTGCGGATCAGACCCGTTACTTTTACGTGGTCTCCGCACTTGACAGCTCCACCGCCTCGCGGATTGTCAGCCTGCTCGAAAACCCCCCGGACGACGGCAAGTATGAAACGATCAAGGCGCGGTTGCTGCAGGTCTTCGGGCTCACGAAGTCAGAGCGCGCCCGCCGACTGCTCGCTATGCCTGGCCTCGGGGACTCCAAGCCGTCAGAACTCATGAGCCAAATTCTCATGCTCCTTGGCTCCGAACCGCAATGCTTCCTCTTCAGGGAGCTATTCCTCAGTCAGCTACCGGAGCAGGTACAGGCTGCCCTGGCCCGGTCCGAAGTCACAGACTGCACTGAGCTTGCAGCCAAAGCAGATAAAATTTTCACGGTGACGCAGCAGTACTGCGCTGCCACAAGGCGACCATCCCCCATGGACGCCGCCTCAGCCCCTCAACCTGCGGGGCTGTGCTTCTACCACGCGCGGTTTGGCGCGAAAGCCCGATGTTGCCGCCCTCCCTGCAACTTCGCTCCCCAAAAAAAAAAATCTCCAACTGCAACCCCGGCGACAGAAGAGCGGGTCTGGCGGGTGTCCTGCGGCTGCGATGGCAATTGGAAATTCTGGCAAGCTGTTGTTCATCACCGATTCCATCTCTGGTCAACAATTCCTATGCGACACCGGCGCACAGTGCAGCATTATTCCCGCGTTAACTGTGGAAGTTCAATCTGGGAGGCACGGTATCTCACTCGAAGCGGCTAATGGCGGAGCTATCCGGACCTTCAGCAAACGGTGGGTCCAGGTGTGTTTCGGCGGCCAGCGATTTGTTTGGGAATTTGTTATGGCCAGGGTTTCACAAGCCATCATAGGCGCAGATTTCCTGTGTGCCAACGGCCTCCTGGTCGATGTGCGGAGCCGGCTGGTCAACGCGGCCACGTTTCACTCCATTCCCTGTCACCGGGGCAACACCATGTCGCGCACCGTCTCCTGCGCTTTCCCAACCGCCTGCTCGGAGAATTTCCGGACCTGACCAGGCCTATGTTCTCCTCTACGGCCACGAAGCATGGTGTGGACCACCACATCACTACCACCGGCCCCCCGGTCCACACGCGGGCCCGGTGCCTTGAACCTGGCAAACAGGCGGTCACGAAGGCGGAGTTCGCTACGATGGAATGCCTGGGAATAATTCGCCGGTCCAATAGTCCCTGGTCTTCGCCTCTCCACATTGTACCGAAACCTGGCGGTGGATGGCGGCCATGCGGCGACTATCGACGGCTTAGCGACGCTACCACTCCTGATCGATACCCGATCCCCCACATTCAGGATTTCTCTGCCCATTTGGCTGGGAACACCGTGTTTTCAAAGGTGGATCTGGTCCGAGGATACCACCAGGTCCCGGTACACCTGCAGGACGTGCAGAAGACTGCAGTCATCACCCCATTCGGCCTGTTTGAATTCCTGCGGATGCCCTTTGGTTTGAAGAACGCTGCCCAGGCCTTCCAGCGTCTCATGGACTCTGTGCTGCGGGACCTCAAATTCATTTTCGTCTATTTAGACGACATCCTCGTGGCCAGTCGGAACAAGGAGGAACACATTGCGCACCTGTGCACTCTCTTTCGTCACCTCAGCCAACACGGCCTGATTCTCAACCCGGCCAAGTGTCAATTTGGTCTACTGCACATCAATTTCCTGGGGCATCGCATTACACCGGAGGGAGCAGTGCCTTTACAAGCAAAGATAGCGGCGGTGACATCCTTTCCGCACCCACAGACCATCAAAGCCCTGCAGGAGTTCCTCGGGATGGTAAATTTTTATCACCCTTTCGTGCCCAAGGCAGCTCTGCTCATGCAGCCCCTGTACGAGGCCCTCAAGGGCAAGTCTGGCAAGGATCCGGTTTGCTGGAAGGTCGACATGGACCGGGCGTTCGTGGACATGAAAGGCGCCCTCACCAACGCGACCATGCTGGCGCACCCGCTGCCAGGTGCCACCATCGCCCTCACCACCGACACGTCAGACTACGCCATCAGCGCAGTGCAAGAACAGTGGGTCCATGGTACGTGGCAACCGCTGGCGTTCTTCAGCCGTCAACTACGGTGCAACGAGCGAAAATACAGTACTTTTGACCAGGAGTTGCTAGCTCTTTTCCTGGCCATCTGCCATTTCCGGTTCTTGCTAGAAGGACGTCCCTTCACGGCTTTCGTTGACCATAAGCCCCTGACGTTCGCCATGGGCAAGACTGCCGAACCGTGGTCAGCCTGACAACAACGTCACCGTACGTTTATTTCAGAGTTCACCACTGACATTCAGCACGTGGCCGGTAAGGACAACCTGGTGACAGATTGTCTCTCCCGCGCGACCGTTCATGCAGTCCAGCTCGGCATCGACTATGCCCTCATGGCTGCAGATCAAGCCTCGGATCCAGAGGTGCAAGCTTACCGAACCAGCCCCTCTAGCCTCCAAGCAGCCGATGTCCAATTCAATGCCGCGGGCACCACACTACTTTGCGACGTCTCCGTAGGAGATCCTCGCCCTATCGTGCCGGTCGCCTGGCGCTGAAAAGTCTTTGACGCAATACACGGGTTGTCACACCCGGGCATGAAGGCCTCGCAATGGCTGATGTGGTCTAAATTCGTGTGGCGGGGCATGCACATGGATGTCCGCGACTGGGCCAACACCTGCGTGGTCTGCCAAAAGGCCAAGGTGCAGCGTCACGTCAAGGCTCCATTGGCCACCTTCGCTGTTCCAGAACGTAGGTTCAATCACGTGCATGTGGACCTGGTGGGGCCACTTCCACTTTCGCACGGGTTTACTCATCTTCTTACGATGGTGGACCGCACTACTAGATGGCCAGAGGCAGTTCGTTTGTCATCCACCACTTCCGCGGACGTAGCCAGGGCATTCATCTCCTCTTGGGTCACCCATTTCGGGGTACCGGCGGACATCTCTTCCGATCGTGGGCCGCAGTTTTCCTCTGAGTTCTGGAACGCAGTGGCTCAAGGGCTCGGCATCAAGCTACATCGCACCACAGCCTACCACCCACAGGCGAACGGCCTGTGCGAGCGATTTCACAGGTCGCTCAAAGCCGCACTGAGGGCCAGCCTCCAAGGCGCTGGTTGGGTGGACAGGTTACCATGGGTCATGTTGGGTCTTCGCACGGCACCCAAGGAAGATCTTCGCTCACCCTCGGCAGAGCTCGTCTATGGCCAGCCGCTCCGCGTGCCAGGAGATTTCCTTCCGACTCCAACAGAGTCATGGTCCACATCTAAGCAACTCATCAGCCACCAGGAGGCTGCCAGGTGTTTTGCACCAGTACCAACGTCACATCACGGCTTTCAAAGCTCCCACATCCCAGCAGAGCTGAAGAACTCTGAATTTGTGTTCATCTGCCACGATGCTCATCGGGATCCGCTCAAGGCCCCTTACACTGGTCCTTTCCACGTGCTGGAGCCAGGAGACAAAACTTTCTCGTTGGACATCGGGGGCAAACTGGACCACATTTCGGTTGACCGGTTGGAGCCGGCTCACTTGGACCTTGACCACCTGGTTGAGACCGCACAGCCGCCAAAACATGGCCGACCGCCCACAGTCACCGTGCCAGATCAAGCGCAACCGCCTGCCAACCCGCCCGCCGTCCAACAGCTTCCACTTCAAACGTACAGAAGTCGCTCTGACAGGCTTGTCAGGCCTCCTCGCCATTTCACTTTTTCTGTTAAAGACAATTCTGGGGGGGCGCATGTGGCGGAGCCACTAAGGGACTCCGACCCACTGTATATAATTCCCTTTAACAATATGTTAGCTACAGCCTGAGTCTATATCTTTGTTTTTACTGTTTGCATGTACAGAGCGCAGTCCCTTTAAGAGCGCGGGCAAACGTGATGACGTCACGTCGTTCATCACGTGATCCCCCACCGGTGGGAAAAATGTGATGACGTCATGACGCCAACCACGGGACCGCCCCAGCAGTCCTCGTGGAGCCTCCGAACTGACTCGACCTGTATACATAGTTCTCTTGCATTTTGTTGTTAAACTCTGTTAGTTTTTCATTAAACATCGTTTGTTTGATCACCTGAGTCGACCTCAGTCTCTTGATAGGAACTAGACATTCCTGCAACCTTGCATTTTCTGTTTTTATTTCAGATTTCCAACATCTGCAGTATTTTGCTTTTCTGTATTTTTGGTGTGTGTGTAGAACTTAAGCTAAATTGTCTCAAGATTTCGAATATTTTGAATTTTTAAATACATGAAAGAGTTTCTACATGGTGAATAATGAGGATGCATTGGAATGGGATAGTTTCCCCGACCCAGGGGTTGTTAGCATGGAAAAATGAGGGGGATTCCTTGTCCTGGGAAGGCTGTCAATTCAGAAAGAAAAAGGAATGAAAAACAAGAACAAAAACATAAAAAGTAGAGGAGAAAGAACAGAAACAACAATAGGAAATGTTAAGAAATAGGGAAAATAGAATAATAACAAAGAGCAACAGAAAAAAATAAGAAAAAATGCAAAAGGATATTGTAGTGTATGTGCCTTTAAGAGCCCCCTGTGTACTGTAATGCCGGTAATGGCCACTCGGGCTATATAAGCCTGTATATTGTGTTGTATCAGTTAGTTCCCCTCCAGACTTTGTTCAGTAAACACCTGTGAAACCAACTCCTGTCTTCAGTGTCTCTATTAACACACGGACACAACAGTGGCGACGAATTGGAAACGGACTTACCTGCAATTCGGCAGCACCTCAAGGACATCGATTCCTCTGGCGTCCAAAGTCGAAGAAAATCAAGAAAAAGAAAAAGCTGTGGTTTCACCAGCTAGCCAAGCTGGTGGCAGGTACGGCAATAATCCTTCCTGGGCATCAGGCTGGGGCTCCAGCGGCTGGCTCTGCAGCTAGGCCAAGCAGCGAAAGCGGAGGCAAGCAGTAACAGACGGGGAGGGAGCACTCGGGAGACGGCCGGCGCTGCAAGCAGGTCAGCATTCAGACCTAGCAGAGAGAGTCCGGTGGGAACGAGTCTCCACCTGTAAATAAATAAATAAAAAGAAGGGAAACCCACGGGAAACAGCGTTGTCATCGGCAGCAGCGGCGGGGAAGCGCCATATCTTTTCTGCAGAAAAGAAAGAAAAGCGCGGGAAGCGCCATTTTTTTTCTAGGATGCCTAAGTCTGGCAATATTGATGCTTTTGATAACGAGATAGAGGATTGGACCACATATGTGGAAAGAGTGGAGGTATATTGCACCGCAAATGGAATAGAAAATGAAAAAAAAGCGTCAGTACTTCTAAATCTAATGGGCGCAAAGACATACGGGCTATTACGAAACTTAATCACTCCAGCCAAACCAAAGGACAAGAATTTTAAAGAAATTGTTGATACCCTACAGGAGCACTTAAACCCAACACCACTGCTGATAGCGGAATGATTCAAATTCTTCAAGAGGAATCAACACAAGAATGAAAGTAACGCTGATTACCTCACCGAATTAAGAAAGCTATCAAAGCACTGCCAATTCGGGGCAGGACTAGCAGTTTATCTTCGAGACAAATTCGTCTGTGGTCTCCTAAGTGAAGGAACACAGAAAAGGCTGCTTTCTGAAAAAGATTTAACACTGGACAAGGCTTTCAGTATGGCTGTATCATACGAAGCAGCCGCAAGAGGAGCTGCAGAGATACAACAAAAGACACAGGACTTCGGCACCCATGAAATGACACAGGGTTTCGAGAGATGTTATCGCTGCGGCAGATCCACCCATGACCAGAGGAACTGCTGGTTCAAGGACAAAGCATGCAGGCAATGCGGAAAGATTGGATACATTGCACGGGTATGCCGATCTGGACAAAAAAAATCCACAGACAGGGAAAAAAAAATCAATAAAGAAAAGTACAGAAAGGTACAAATGATGACGGACAGTAGCTCCGAAGACCAGAAGAGTGATAGCGACTCCGAAAACAAGAGACTAAGCTGTCTCAAATTACATAATGTAATTGCCAAAGAAGATTACCAGACCATTTGGGTTACCCTCACGATAGCAGGGTCCCCAGTTAAAATGGAGCTAGATACAGGATCAGCTCTGACCGTCATAAATCACAGAATCACAGAAGAATCACAGAAACCCCACAGTGCAGATAGAGGCCATTTCGGCCCATCGAGCCTGCACTGACACATATCCCACCCGATCCCTGTAACCCCTACACCAACACCAACACATATCCCACCCTATCCCTGTAACCCCATGTATTTAATCCCCCTAACACTAAGGGTCAATTTATCATAGCCAATCAACCTAACCCGCACATCTTTGGACTGTGGGAGGAAACCGGAGCACCTGGAGAAAACCCACGCAAACACGGGGAGAATGTGCAAACTCCACACAGACAGTCGCCCGAGGCCGGATTCGAACCCGGGTCCCTGGTGCTGTGAGGCAACAGACGGGATTACGAGCGGCTATTTCCGCATATACCTTTAAAAGACACATCCATTATCTTGAAAACATATACGGGGCAGAAAGTATACCCCAAAGGAAAAATAAGGGTGCCTGTTGTATACAACGGCAAGGAAATACAAAAGTTGTATTTATACGTTCTACAAGATGGTGGTCCACCGCTGTTGGGACGTGAATGGATCAGGAAAATACGTTTAGACTGGCACTCCATTCAGGCACTGACGGTGACCAGTAAGGAAAAAAATGATGATGGCGTCATACCTGAACGATTAAAAGACATCTTGGCCAATGGCAAAGAAGTGTTTCAAGAGAAACTAGGAACCTTGAAAGGCATCACCGCCTCAATAAAAGTGGAAGATGCGGCAATTCCCAAGTTTTTTAAGGCAAGACCAGTGCCATACGCAATTCGTCCAGCAGTCGAGGCAGAGCTGGAGGATTTGGAAAAGGCAGGCGTATTATCCAAAATAGATTGGAACGAGTGGGCAACACCCATCATCCCAGTCATGAAGAAAGCGTTGAATAATGATAAATCTGAAGAACAGAGAAAAATTTGCATCTGTGGAGACTTCAAGGTGACTGTAAACCCGGTCCTTCACACGGTACAGTATCCTCTTCCGAGGATAGAAGATATTTTCGCCTCACTATCCGGAGGGAAACGTTTCGCCAAAATTGACTTGGCACAGGCATATCTACAGGTGGAGGTTGAAGTGGCCTCTAAAAAGTATCTCACGATAAATACACACAAAGGTCTGTACCAGTACAATCGACTGGTTTTCGGAGTAGCATCCGCTCCAGCTATCTGGCAAAGAGCTATGGAGCAAGTCCTCCAAGGGATTCCGGGGACTCAATGCTACCTAGATGACATCCTTGTAACAGGAGAAAATGACAACGAGCACCTTGCCAATTTGGAGCAGGTGCTCACTAGGCTGAGAGAACGGGGCCTACGAGCAAATTGCCCCAAGTGCAAATTTTTCCAGAATCAAATATCATATTGTGGCCACATAATTAATAAGGAAGGGTTGCATAAGTCACCTGAAAAAATTGAAGCGGTCATAAAAGCCCCAGCACCTGAAAATGTTTCACAATTAAGGTCGTTCCTGGGATTAATAAATTACTATCATAAATTTTTACCGAACTTATCAACTCTTCTGCACCCTCTTAATGAACTGCTACAAACAGGAGTAATTTGGAAATGGAGCGAAGACTGTAAACGTGCCTTCCATAAATGCAAAGACTTAATCACGTCCAAAGAAGATTTGGCTCATTACAACCCATCACTGCCAATCAGACTGATGTGTGATGCATCCCCTTATGGCGTAGGAGCAGTATTATCGCATAAATTCCCTGATGGCTCGGAATGGCCGATAGCTTTTGCGTCACGCTCATTGAACTCAGCTGAGCGTAACTATGCCCAAATCGACAGGGAAGCACTCAGCCTGGTATGGGGAGTGAAGAAATTCAACCATTACCTACACGGACAAAAATTTACCTTGTTGACTGACCATCAACCCCTCATCTCCATATTCAACCCTAAAAAGGGTGTTCCCATTATGACAGCGCAAAGGCTACAGAGGTGGTCCCTTTTTCTAGGGGCACACCAATATAACATAGAATACAAAGGATCAAAACAGCATGGGAATGCTAATGGTTTATCGCGCCTACCATTGCCAATGGTAGAAGAAGCACCTACCGTAGACCCAGTGGAGATTTTCCACTCTACCATAGTCGAATGTCTACCAGTAACAAATTCTGCCATTGAAAGGGAAACTAGAAATGACCCGACTCTCTCACGAGTCTACGATTTAACAGTGAAGGGATGGCCAGCACATGGCGAACCACTGTTGCCAGCATTCTCGCAAAGAAGAGAACAGCTGTCAGTGTGCCGAGGAACCTTGATGTGTGGATCCAGAGTGGTGCTTCCACCCAAACTCCAGGATAAAGTGCTAAAGGAGCTTCACGAGGGGCATCTGGGTGGAGTGAAAATGAAGAACCCAGCCAGAGCCTTTGTGTGGTGGCCAAGTATCGATGGAGACATCGAAGAAATGACCAAGGGCTGTCTAGGATGCCAGAAGGTCCAAAACGCCCCACCACAAGCCCCTCTACATCCATGGGAGTGGCCCTCATCTCCATGGCAAAGGGTACACATCGACTTTGCTGGTCCATTTATGGACTCAATGTTCTTAATCGCGGTTGATGCACACTCCAAGTGGCCGGAGGTAATAAAGATGTCCTCCACCACCACGGAAAAAACCATCACAGTATTAAGGACCATATTTGCCAGGAATGGGCTGCCTGAACAGATCTGTTCTGATAATGGACTGCAATTTGTGTCCGAAGAATTCAGGAGGTTCTTAAAAAACAATGGGGTTAAGCACTACACGTCCGCCCCATACCATCCCGCCACCAATGGATTGGCTGAAAGGTTTGTCCAGACCTTCAAGAAGGCCATAAAGGCCATGGGTAATGAAGACATAAAACTTCAGCACAAGGTGGATAACTTCTTGTTTGCATACAGGAATGCAACACATATGGTTACAAACCAAACTCCCGCCATGATGTTCTTCAATAGAAGCCTAAGATGCCGGCTGGATTTGATCAAGCCAAACATCAGAAGGGACGTGGAGAACCGGCAATTTCAAGGCATGAATGAAAGGCCAACTAGAACCTTCCAGATAGCTCAACAAGTTTTGGCCTGGGACTACCGTACCGAGAAATGGCAGCCTGGAACTATCTGCACATGACTAGGACCACTGATGTATATCGTGGACATCGGAGAAAGCATAATAAGGCGCCATGCTGACCAAATCATAGAGTCATCCGAAAAGGGACAACCTACACCACAACTCTATACGCCTAATGATGAAGTAGAGATACCCATATCTACCTCCGATCCGGTGATACTGGAACCCGATGAACCCGACACTGGCATTCAAGCCGAATCAGCCTTGCCAAAAGAACCTACTACACCACCAGAAACTACTACACCACCGAGGCGTTATCCGGACCGAGTCAGGAAGCCTCCAGAGAGACTGACTTATAATTAATTAACTGCAGCAATGTGTAGATTATTTTTCTTGTAACATGTATTTAATGATTACTTAAAATATTATGTACTGGTTAGCTAAAAGGGGAGGAATTGTAGTGTATGTGCCTTTAAGAGCCCCCTGTGTACTGTAATGCCGGTAATGGCCACTTGGGCTATATAAGCCTGTATATTGTGTTGTATCAGTTAGTTCCCCTCCAGACTTTGTTCAGTAAACACCTGTGAAACCAACTCCTGTCTTCAGTGTCTCTATTAACACATGGACACAACAGATATGAATCAGGAAAATGCACAAAACCAGGAAAGGGAACTGATGTCAAGCTGAAAAAAAAACTAAAAAGAAAAAGATTTTAAAAATATAAATGATTGTAAAATTGAAAAAAAAAAGCAGAAGGGCAAGTAACAATGAGAATGAATTAGCAAAAAGGTAAACATGATCACTCAGAATTGAACAAAAAGGAAAGTGTCAACAATAAAAGGAAAAGAAAGAAGCAAAAATTGAATTAAAAGCAAAGGCATCAACAAAAACAAACGTGACAGTTTTCACCCAGCAGCCTGAGGTCAAAGGTCATAAATTCGGGTTACTCACCAGCACTGGAACCATTCCAAGCTTAATAATTTTAATGTGCCATCAAAAATATGTAGGCAATCACCTGAAAGATTGTCTTCATCACATAAGATTTTACAGATCTTAATGTTTAGTGGTGCCAATAATGCAGCCCCACTTGGATAAACTATAACATCCTCAAGGGAATGGGATTCTGCTTCAGGAAATTCCTCATGTCACTATTGAAAAATAGGGAATATTTAAAAATTACATTACAGAAATGCTAAAACTAGGTTCACTTTATTGATACTGTAATAATATCACAGATGAACTATGAATAAATACTTCCAGTGTGGTCTTTTTTAGTGGTACAGTCTCATGCAATCAGATATGATTAACATTTCAAAATATTAACACTAACATTCAATCAGTTATGTTTGTTTGAAAGGTGTCTATAATGATATTAAAAGTGCATAGATTTTTAATTCTGGCTTTAGAATCTTTGTTGATGAAATCTGTGTATTCCTGTTGCCAAGACTGGGGTCATCCAGGCAAATGCCTGATGGCCGATTTAATGTGAATTGCTGGTGCATGAACTGTTTTCAGCTGACGGTCCCCAGTGTTTAACTCCTGAAGTAGTTAGAACTTTGCAATTTTTGTTGTAGGGTTTGCAGCGCTAGCTTAGGAAATATATAAATATGGAATTATGCAGGCACTACTGGTAGTTGCCAATTATGCGGTAGCAAGAGATCCTTCTTGAATAGGCAACTAATTAGGTTTGTGGCATTCGTGGAAAGGCCCTTTGCTGAGCTGTAAGATCTTCAGTCTGCTTTAGGCGGGTGCCTCATCCACCTGCAAAACCCTGTAGATTAAAGTTTTTAATGGTGCAATAGGGTCAAGTTATGAACGGGTAAGTAACCTACTTGTTTTTAACTGCTTACCCACCAGTTTCTGCCAGGGCACGTTTTCAGGTACAGTTCAACTTTGGTTAATTGCAAGAATGGCAATATAAACCAGGAGTCAGATTGGTGATTTTGACTGCCAAGTGCACTGAAAGCATTTGGTTTGAGGTCATCTCCAGTAGATATTCTTACACAATTGTACGGGCACCATCAGCACAAGAACTGCAGCAGCTCAAGGAGAAAACCCACCACCACCTTCTCAGGGCGCCTAGGGTTTGCCAATGAATATGGCCTTTCTTGCATTGCCCACATTCTAAGAATAATTTTTCTAAAGTTTGCCTTGGATACATTATGACTCCAGACCAGTGCAAAGCCAGATTTTTAAAGTTCCTAGGTGATCCTTGTGAACATTGTTGGAACTTAATGTTAAGAGAAAGTGAGCATTCCTGCCCATACTCTCCAAACATTAAAAAGTAGGTGCTTGTACATGCATCCAAGCACCCATGAACTGAGTCTGTTATTGATGGGTTCAGTGCAAGTCAAAATCGTCAATATAACTGGTTTGCCAGTTGAATATTTCATTACCAGTCTTAAACTGAAGACCGAAACATTTGAAGCACATAGTTTTGGAAATGATTTCAGTTTTTTGACCAGTATTTAAAACAAGGATCCAATACCATTTGAAGACTACAAATGCTGGGCAGTAAATGCATTTAAAAGACTTGATACTACAGATAAGTATGTGTAAGTTGTTACTGATGGATCAATATTTGGCAGGACTACTGCACAGATTGACCTTTTTTGTTGCACAGAAATATTTTCTATTATGCTAGCAAGTCAAATAAACAGTGCAAATGTGACAAAGAAACAATAAAACTGAGAACGGTGCGTGTTGCATAAGTAAGAGGGTTAGGGGTTACACTACTGTACTTAAATTCATAAAACAGGATAGATTGACTGCTCTGTCAACAGTGTGACTCTTTGAATCCTCAAGAGTCCTCTCAAATTTTGCTATCATTTTTGCATAGACCATAATATTGTTTTAATATCCCAGACTGTTCCTACTGCCCAAGAGACTTTTTAATGCAGTTGCTTTTAAATACTGAATGAGTCACCATTTTTCAAATTCCAAGGAGCTGAAGGCAGTGGTGATCTGAATTTTTAATGAAGGTTCTAAATCCATTTAAAATGTTCTGTTAGCCGGACCCACCCAGAACCTGCTTTAAATATTAAAAGGATTGAATATAGAAAATAGAATAATCATTCCTCAGTTTTTTACTCTTATCAGCCCACTTATGTATATCACAAAAACAATTTACAAAATTATCATATTTAACTATTGCATTACTAGAGAATAGAATATCTTTGCTTTACATTTGGTGATTATATTGAGCAAAGTTGGAGATAATATAACACGATTCATTGCTCTCCTAGGTTGTTTTGGAAGTGCTCTGAGCCCAGTTATCTCAGCTGCACGAAGCTGCCATTTCTATTTTCCACAGTTTTAGTCCTAGGTCTCTCACAGACATATAAGCCCAGACATTAACCTGGTGAGGTTTGGATGAGCTGGGTGCGGGGCACCCCATTGTGTGGCCCAAGCCATTTTAACTCCTAGGCCTCATTTAAATGTGTCTACATTGTCTCTCGCCCAAAGCCAGCAGGAATGACGTAAGAGCCGATGGGCAGGAACCCAAGGAACTGGTCCCTGGCACAAGGTTAGTGCTGGGAATAGGGTCTCCAAAGAGCTGCAAGAGGGAATGCTGGGGCTGGGGACGCTCAAGGAGTCTTTGGGGGCCTCAGAGGAGCACTCCTGCTCCTCCTGGCCCACAAGTAATCCAAACAAAAATTTTAATAATGGTCTTTCCTTGACCTCTTCTGGGAATTCTGCTGCCTCCTCCTGCCAGGTTTCTGGTACCATGCGGGCTTCCCAATTTCTGCAATTAAAATCGTATCGCGGCACTGCTGACATCATCGGGCCCCACCTGTCTGGGGTGAGCTGCCTTCTCTAAAAAAGGCGTAGAATGGGAATGCGCTGGGAATCCCCTGACAGTCATTTAAAGTATATACCCGCCTCATTCCTGCCAGGGTTAAAATCAGGGCTATAATGTGCATTTGGAACAATTCTCTGTAGTAAACGCATATGTATTAAGATTTGGAAAATAAGTTATTTTAACCTGTCACGCTTGCCAACCATTAGAAGGTAGAAACCACCCTTCACTTTTCCTTGGCTGCATTTGAGGCCAACTATCTAGAGATGGACTCAGTTGGATAATAAGAGAAAGTAATCTATCCCAAACAACTTCTTTTATACAGAGTATATGATGTATTTAACATGACCAAAGCCAATGGGTTGCAATGCATGAATGGATCAGAATAAGCAGACTACACAGGAAAGCAGAGAGAGATGATGGTGTCTGTAACTAAAAGCAAAGGGTGAATGACATCAGAGGATGGAAATTATCAGTATCATGTTCTGACTTCAGAATGGAAAAAAATATAAGGTTTGCTTTTACCTTTTTATTCACACAGAAACAGGAGCATTTAATAAACATTGCACAATACACTTGAAGCATACCTGTGAACATTGCTCATTATAATCTATTGTGCTATACCAAAAGAAGTTATTTTAGGGTAAAAACTACTGTTTTAAGTTTACACCAGCAGGAGAATTTGCATAAATTAAGCATGAGATTCACACTGTAGCGGGTTCTGGTATCTGCTCTAGATATATAAATCGGTCCTTCTGTCTGTCCTTCTGTCTGTCTGGCTGGCATTCTGTCATTCTGTCTGTCATCGCGTGTGTGTCTGGCGGGCTATGCGCTTGAAAGTTACAGGGCGTACCTACGCGCGCGTTACCTCCAAAGAAAGCTTACGCTTCCGAGACGGTTTTAAGCGTATTTACGTTTCGGCCGGGCTAAAATCACGCCCGCGGTATCCCAAAAACCTTCAACATTCCGCTCATTAGCATCTCATTATCCGCTCATTAGCGACAGAGTGACCTCGAGGTCGACCAATCGTACGGCGGCTTGCTGCTGTGTGCGGCCGGGCCCTCCTACGGTCGAGTGACGGGACGATTGACCAATCCTACGCTTTGGTGACCTGACGGTCGACCAATCGGTGCGTGTGTGGGCGGGCCTTATCGTTCTGAACCGAGGTGAGTCGCCGCCATCTTGCTTCCATTCTTTTTCCTGCTTTCTGCGTCTTTCTTTTCAAATATACATTTCCACCAAAATAAAATTGAATTTATTAAATTGTTTTTAAAAAAATCACTCATTTGTAAATATTTTCTCTAACCTGAACATTCTTTTTCCTACCTTTCCCCGTTTTTTTCTTAGGCCTGAAAGCCTGCACCTTTCTTGCCCAGCCACGCCCGAGCTAGGTGATTGGGCTTCTGCTAAGCTCCTCACCGCCGCCCCCACCCCGTGTCACGTTACCCAGGGCAACGGCATCAGCCACGAGGGTCAGGGTGTGCGCGCAGCAGGAGCAGGTGAGACGCGGCGTCTCTGTTCCGCGCTCGGCTCGGGCGGGGGGGGGCGGGGCTCTCGACAGTGCTCTCGGCCTTGGTGAGTGTTCCGCGCTCGGGTCGGGCGGGGGGGGCGGGGCTCTCGACAGTGCTCTCGGCCTTGGTGAGTGTTCCGCGCTTTGCTCGGGCGGGTGGGGGGCGGGGCTCTCGACAGTGCTCTCGGCCTTGGTGAGTGTTCCGCGCTCGGCTCGGGCGGGGCTCGGGGGGGCGGGGCTCGGACAGCGGGGCGGCTGGGGCTTGGAGAGCAGGGCTCTCGAGAGTGCGGGGCGGGGGCTCCGAGAGCGGCCCCTTCCCCCCCCGCCCCCTTCCCCCCCTTCCCCCCCGCCGCTTCCCCCCTCCCCCCCGCCTCCCCCTTCCCCCCCGCCCCCCCTCCCCTTCCCCCGCCTCCCCTTCCCCCCCGCCCCCGCCCCCCCTTCCCCCTGCCCCCCCTTCCCCCCTGCCCCTTCCCCCCGCCCCTTCCCCCCCGCCCTCCCCCCCACCCGCCCTCCCTTCCCCTCCCTTCCCCCCACCCGCCCTCCCTTCCCCCCACCCGCTCTCTCTCTTCCCCCCAGTCGCTCTCTCTCTTCCTCCCAGTAGCTCTCTCTCTTCCCCCCAGTCGCTCACTCTCTTCCCCCCAGTCGCTCTCTCTCTCTCTTCCAACAACAACATGCCCTCGAAAAAGCCTCGGCACCGCCGGGCACTTCAGCTAGTTTAATGAATAAATGGATGTTAAGATAACCCATGTAGGAGAACAGTTAGCAGTGTAACATTTGCAGAATTCAGAATTTGAGCTCCATAACTGAGCACTCTGTGTAGGTACTCTAACTGTATATAATGAAATTAAAATTCGCCTGAGAGTAACATTATTCCTCAAAAAGAATGAGGGAGATTTAGGTTTCTAAAGTATGTGCATGTATAAATTTAAGTGGAGTTAATTTAATTGAACATGAACAGCTAATTAGAAATTCACACCTATCCATGATAACAACAACAACTTGTATTTATATAGCACCTTTAACATAGTAAAATATCCCAAGCACTTCCCAGGAATGTTATCAAACAAAATTTGACACCGAGCTAACTAAGGAAATATTAGGGCAGATGACCAAAAGCTTGATCAAAGAGGTAGGTTTTAAGGAGCGTCTTAAAGGAGGAGAGAGAGGTGGAGAGGTTTAGAAAGGAAATTCCAGAGCTTAGAGCCAGGTAAAGGTTTGGAGCTATTGCATAGATTATACACAATGCATCAATGGACAATCTAGTTTTCTTCACAGTTAAAGGGCAGTATGACTCATGAGTGACAATAGGCGTTGATGCAAGTGAGGAAAGAGCTATAGACTCCCCGTCACACTATGGGTACTGCCTCATATTGCTCTCCAGATAAGACTTGCCATCAGTTTGTCATGGCCATCAGTGAGGCATTAAATTCATAGGCTCATTTTGGGCCTAAATGCTGCCACATTAATGTATAAGTAACAGAGATAGAGCGAATATTTACGTTGCCAGTGGGAAAATATAGCAAAAGAAATGCCATTTCAGTTCCATACAGCAGTTTTCTATTACTGCTGGTGAAGTGTCTGAACACAGCAACTTTATGGTGAAAGTGACAGAAGGAAAATAGTTCACATCAGTGAAATGTGATGATTCTCATTAAAAAAAAATATCATCACATTTACTGCACAAAATCAAACACTTTAATGGGTCAGCTCCTTGAGCTGCTGCTTCCAATCTTATATCTTCCTCATCTCCCGACAGCTGTTCCTCGGGGCAGCTTTCACTTCTGCACTCATCCCGTGGCTTTACCTTTCAACTGAAGGGATATTTACTAGTCCTAGGGGGCTACCCCAGATCAGGCATATTCCTCAGACGTTCACTTTCAAATAAAGTTTGAGGTAGCCGAATCCTAAAGACATTGAATTGGGTCTAAAGGTCCGGACTATCTCTCCCTAAAGGAAAGGAACAACCTGAAAATGTTACCGTCCTCCAGATAGCACTTTTAATAAGTTTAGCTAGACTGTAACGTTCCGGATATTATGAGGGTCCGGAAAACTCCCTCAGAATTCTGTAACTCCTCACCAAATAGTGTACAGAAATTGAGTTCACGAGTTTGATACAGAAGTCTTATGTGAGACAATTCTAAAAATATATAGATTTATTAAATAACTGACATGTAATTTACAGTTGGTGAGTCAATCGCAACATTAACAGTTCCAAAAAGAGAAAGCTTTACAATCTTATTATCAGAGGTCCTTACTCTCAAATCTTAACTTTGCTACAGTTTTACAGTTCTTATAGTTTTATTCAGGATATCCACCAAAATCAAATACAGTACCCAAGGTACAAAGAGTTGGAGACTTACAGAGCCACCTCTGAAGCCGAGAATCACTTTGCCCCTTTAAAGCGAGTCAACTATCCCATTTGAAAGTTCAATATTTATACCCTTTTCCAGTGGTATTTCCTTTAAGGTTTTCTGCTGATGTAAGCTAATTATCTCTAGTCATTTTTCTGCTGACCCCTGCAATTCTTACAGTCATCTCAACTGGTAGCATTACAGAATTATGTCTCTCCTCTAGGTGTTCTAAGTTTATCATAAAAAACTTGATGTCATTTTTATGAAGGCAGATGTTTCTTAATTTTATGTGCTTCTTTATGAAGTGTAAATTAGAACACATTAACCAGGGTGAATCATTGTCTTGTTCCCAAAGGTCAGCTGTCAGGAGCCTTTAACCTTCTGTTTCAATAAGGTTATTGATTCAGTGTCAACAACTATCTTATCTCAATAGCCAGAATGCTATCACTGCTTTTTCATAGTTGGGTTTCTAGATTTCCAGACCCAGTTTGTCATGTTTTAATAAGGCCAGAATTCTTTCATATTTTTCTGAATAGGTTATATGGCTTATTCCTTCACACACCCTCTCCTGGCTTCCTGGACTTCACTGCTGTTGGTATCTGAATTTCATTCACAATGCTCCTCACTCATCTGCTCGTATATTGGATCCGCTGGTGTGTACTGCTAACACCTGAGGTCATTACACATTCCTGCTGGGTCTCTGGACCAACTTCTGCTGGCTCATTGTGAACTCTCCACTCCTCCTCAACCCTCTGCTTTCCACTGGACAATCTCCAGCAGTGCGTGCAATAATTCTCTGCACCTTTAACAGCTTCTGGATTCATTCCATCGCCACAACTGTGTCCGAACCTGGACATTTGTCCATCAATTCTGCAATCTGACTCCACCATGTCTATATGTAAACTTCATCCCACTACAGGGCCTTTGACTTTTAACTTTCATATGATCTTCTCCCTATCATAATGGTCTTCTCCCTATCCTCTGTTTATTACCAAGGCTGGTCTCTCCTAATCTTGGAAATGCCTATGTAGCCTGAATTCCCTCTGTGTCCATTTGCATGCATATTTTGTCTGTTGCTTCAGACTTGAGCCCATTACTTCCAACTCACTTCTTTTTCCCCTCAGTCCCTTTCAGGCCCTTCTCTCCTCTCGTTCCTGTCAGCCTGTCATTCCACTTTTTATTTCTTCCCTCATGAGTACGTTCCCTCCCCAACTCTTACCCTGGCCCACCACTATACTTCTGCCTTCCTGCTCCCACGCTGCTGTCCCAGGCTTGATAAATCCACAGCTATTCTCTGTGCCTCTCTTGGAATTTTATGGAAAGCCCATTGTAGGACCCATAGCTGCCTCTTTATGAGTATTAACCCCAACTGCCCCATCCTCCTCTTTCATCAACCTTCCCATCCAGCATGCACTGCGGGCTAATCTCGCCAACCACCTTTCTGGCCCACTCATCCCACCCAACGGTGTCCCCTTGGACAATCAACAATCACTGCCCTTCTCCACATTTCACTCTAGAATGTCCATTCACTTGCAAACAAGCCCCTTGCCTTGTATTGACATCCTGGCTTTGATGAAAACTTGGCTCATGGGTGATGTCACCTTGACAGAAGCTTCCTTGCCTGGCTATACTTTCCACTATCAGCCACACTCAAACCATTGTGGCACCAGTGTTGCCCTATCATTAAATCACACCTTGGTCTTTCCCTATGTTCCTCAGGTACCTTCTCCTCCTTCGAGCACCTCAGCTTCTTCTACCTCTCTCATCTCTCCTGTAAAATTCTTGGCCTAGATTTTAACTGCCAGTGGGTTTCTGGTGGGAAACTGTGCTGGCAACTTAATTTCTTGTCCACCTGCAGCAGAATGCGACCTGGCTGATTTTAACAGCCGGGCTCAGTTAAAGCCCGCTGGTTGTTCTTGTTTTTAAATCAGCAGGAAGCAGCAGAAAATCATGCACCCAGAGGCCTCCCGCTAACACCGGGTAGGTGACAGGATCGGCTTCAAGCACCATCTCGAATTTGGGAAGCAGGGGGTGAAGGGGTGGAGAGTCTGCAGCAGAGGGGGGCATAAGGTTTCTTCATGGGGTTTGGAGGAACAGTCCTGAGACTGTTCATTTTGCCACCTCTGCTGCTTTCCCCTTTCCCCTTTCCCCTTTCCCTCCAAGGCAAACCTCCCCTAGGCTCGCCCCTGCCCTAGCCCTGAACCTGCATCTTTCTCTAGTTTCTCTCCTGTCTCCCCTCATGTCCTTTCAGACAATGCATATGTCCCTGACCACCATTAGTTGTGAGGCCCATCTATTCTTTGTTGGTGTAAAATTAATTAAAAATACATGACAGGAAAATTTAGAGACTAAATGATGTCAGATCATATAACCTCTACCTCAAAAAGGACATGAATGATGTGGTATAGTACCTGTTGCTGATTTAACTTTCAGCCCATTGCAGCTCCCTTTTGGTTTCTAATTTAGGTCACACTTTATGGGATATTGGCATTAAACCTTTCAAATATCAGCTTTTATGAGATTTGTAATGTGTTTATCATATTTTTTATTATTGTGTTGAGCAAAAAGTTTACAGACATTCCCATGTCATGGTTTGATACAGATATATGCTACATTACAGATTATACGATAATTCCAAGATCATTTATAATTTATTTTCTCTTGCAGACAAAGGAAAATTGCTGGGTAATTTAGGCTTATTGTATGTGGAAAAAAACTAGTGGTTCTGTCAGTGGTTGATACGGCTGGGGCAATGTGGTATAGTTTATTCTTATTTTGGCATTTTGTGTGTGTGTTTTTTTTTTAAAGATCTTAATGGCTACTATGGATTTGAACATTTCAATTTTTAAAGTTAAAATTAGTAGGGTATCCACACTACAATACGTGGCTATATGGGCTTAGAAAACACTGCTGAATCAATTCTATTCATGCTTACATTTTTTATTCTGTTGTATTTTTCTGTTTGAATTTTGATGTCTGAAGGTTTATAAAGGGTAATTGTGACAGCAAATTTTGAGAATTTTAATCGACAGCATCAACACATTGCCAGCTTGAAATATATGCATGTTTATGGGAACATTGATTTAAGATTTATACATGTGACCCACAATGCTCTGTGGTATGCACTAAAGTGGCACACAAAGGCAAAAAGGTTTCCACTATAACACTCACTCATACCTTCTTAATCATTCCTGCAACCACAAATTCTACAGTCAATTAAGTCTTCAAATATAATGTGAACATTTAAGGCTGGATTTCCATATATTGAACCTAATAAAATCATATTTCTATCCTGGACCCTTATTGTGAATTTTGTGCCAACCTTCAACCTGTCCACCAAATCTTTTTATAAAAAAAAATAAAAGAACAGTTTCCTTCCTTGTTCTCCTAAAGATGGTGATTTGTATTAGATTATGATTCCATGGCATCAGCAGCCCTCATGTGTCTCACTCATACACTGTTCTTTATGTGTGACCCTATAGACAGAAAATGCCTGCAGGCTATTCACAGTTGAGTTTGCTCATGTACTCCCTCAACACCTACATATACATTTTCAGCATGAATTACTGGAGAATGATCAGGAGTGGAAACCATGGATAACTTTTCCCCTTGCCAGCCCAGTAACACTGAGGTCAATTATAGCGCTCCACCACTTCCCCTGCTAAGATCAGCACTAGGCAGGGATTAAGTCTGGGACCAATCTGATTCAATACCACATTGGGCAATCATTTACCAAATGAGCCATTGGGGACTGTATGTAATGACGTTATAATATATGTTAACTAATACATCATTCAATCGTAAACCAGACAAAGGATTTTATTTCTTATCTCTTGCCCTGCCAGTACACTTTACAGCTAATCTCAGCCTATTACCATCTCGTCTAGCTCTTTTGTTTCTTTCACTTCTTTTGTCCGATCGCAGTCCTGCCTTCGATCTATTTACTTTTCTTTCCAGTTTTGAAGAAGGGTTTGACCCGAAACGTCAACTCAAATTTCTCTCCACGGATGTTGCCTGACCTGCTGAGTTTTTCCAGCATTTTCTGTTGTTATAAAGGATTTTATTTAGTCTGGTATATGGACTTTGAGTCAGAAATTCGGGTCCCAACGCGTGAGTACACACTGGGTACTCACGCATAGGCCCAACGAAAGTGCCGGTTTCGTGCATGCACTGCGCATGCGCGGGAAACCGGCACTTCCGTTCCACTGAAAGAAGGGGCTCAGAAGTGGAACGCGTGCGCCGGAGAGGCAGCGCGTGAGCATCGAACTTACGTTTTTTTCCCAGGTTTTTCCGGGAGGGTAAGTCTCCAGCAGTTACACTTTTAAAAAGCAAGCGCAAGGCCTGCTTTTAACAAGGTAAGTGGTGAATTAATTAACATTAAAACATTTTTTCCACAGGTTTATTATTTTTAAATACTTTAAAGAAAGGTAAGTTTATTTTTAGCCCCGTTACAAAATGTAATTAATTTTTCAAAAATTTAAATTATTGTTTAAAATAGTTATTTCATGTAATTTATAGTTATTTTAAAAATGTGATTTAAAAAAAAATTATTTGAAGTTTTAGTGATGTCTTGGGGCTTATAGTATTTATAGGTTTGACAGCTCTTCCTGTCAAACTTATGAATGAAGCATTCCCTGCTACCATTGGCTCCCCATGGCCCACATGATCCCAGGGGACACATCAAACTAACTGCGCCCCTGGGATACGCAAGCACAGCGCGCCGGCAGTTGGAGGAGGCCCAGGATCGTAAACCCACGCGGGCCCACAGCTCAACGGCCGGTGCGCAAGGTAAGTGCAGGTCGGGGGCTTGCACCCGCGGGAAGCCCCCGACCCGAATTTCTGGGCCAATAACCCAATGAATGATAGGTCAGAATATGGCAGCATATTGGAAAGGTTGAGAGTAAATTTTGAGCACTTTATTGATTGCATGATGATGTTGGACGTAGTGAAATATTTCAACAGCAATATGTTAGTATAATTTAGAAGTGCATTGAGCCATTTCCATTTTATCACTGGCATTTATATATTAATAAGTTTGCTGGAATGAGTGTTGGCAGGCTACTCAACTATGGGAGCATTACAGCCAAACCTAATCCTGTCAGCCAATGTCAACACTTTCCAGCAGGGGTCAATGGATAGCAATCCGTTTGGGGAACTCAATTTGATTTTTATCCTAGTTGGGAAACAGTTGTATTGACTCCCAATTCCACCCTGGCTGAGATCAACTGACTCAGCACAGAACAGGGATCAAATCTTGTACCTTCCTGGTCCGTGTGCTTCAACACATGAGGCAGTGCATGTATCCACTGAACAACTGGAGAAGTCCCAGCAAGTCCCTCTAATTACTTTACAGTTCTGAGGTTTAGAACAAGTAGAATTTTTGCTCTGTGAAGAACAACTCAGAGCACTTTAATTTTTTTTAAACTCTCTGTTATGATATATTGGTATTGGTCCTGTAAATCCTATTCTGGATACTTTCATCAACAAAGGCACTGAAATTGTCATAATGTATGGGCCTTTCTGATCTCCCTCTCCGTGAAGACTGAAGCCTGCAGCATCAACAGACCAGGATAGGTTCCAGAACTGAATATTAAAGGAAGTTAAATAAATCTCAGATTCGCACATGAAAGTAATGACATGAGGGGTCCTAAACACAGGGCAGAGCATTCTGGCTTTTTTTTTGTTTGTCTGGCTTCTGCTCCCTCTGCTTCAGTAGTGGGATCAAAGTCCATGGCAATGCTATAATTTTCAATCCATTGGAAAGCACAGCAGATGTGGACAATATTGGAAATGAGCAGAGCCTAGTGTGCAACATTGTTTTTTTCCCTAGTTCCCATTCAAGTGAGAATTTAAAAAGTAGCGATATGGAAGTATAAAATATGGATCCTGCGCTGCATTATACTATCCCAGCACATTAACAGGTAGAAAGTTGACACTAGGTGCACTACTGAGAAGCGGAAAAAAGGGAATACTTGATACAGCACTAAGAAACCAATAATGCAACAAAAAGAGTTATAGAGAAGAGACATGGGAAAGATGTGAGAAACATTAGAAATGCTGCATTCAGCAGAGGAGGGAGGAAAGGGCAGGGAGAAGCAGGAAGAGTAGAGGTGAGGAGGGGGGTCTAAAAATAGATTAGATGGCATGAAACGAGAAGAACGGATGGGAGAACTGGGATAGATAGATCAGAAAAACTGAGGAGAGGAGGGGTAAAAAAAACAAGATCAAAACATGGCTATGCTGTAACAATGAAATCCGTCCAAGTGGAAAGATAAACATCAGACCACATGTTCACTTCAGTATAACATAAAATAAAAGGCTTAACCAAAATATAATCACTGGGAAATAAATCATTATTTATTTCACAGTATAAAGTAATAAAAATTCTGATGAGTAAAACCTGGGTAGAGCTGTGAAAAGGATGTCATCGTTTTATGGGTTAAAGAATGTAGAGAATCTACTGTTGCGTTCCCAGGCTGATTTATGAGCTGAAACCTGAATCTAGGCATTACTTGCAGTATTGTGGAGGCCAGTGTGACTGCTGAACCCTCCAGGAACTGCACAAAGCCGCTCTCATCCACTGTTTTCTTAAGTGTTGCTGCCAACTTCCCGATTTGATAGGAAAAAGGAGGATGAAAGTGACAATGTTTTTCTAAGAAAAATAGAGGGAAAAAGCCATTTTATCCAAACAAAATCTTCCACTTTCAGTTTATGTACTCCAGTGGTGATGGTGTTTATTTCCATGTCATGTTAGGTTTTATAGTACAATTAACCCTACAATCACTGGAAAAGTTATGATTCATAATGGTGGTGGCATTAACCACTTGGTCACTGACTTTTTTCCAATTCTTAGCTAAACCTCTTAAATAGATTTATAGAACAGAGACGTAGGGCAGGATTTTCATTCAGGAGTCGGGTTGGAGGTGGGACTACAACTTTCAGGGCAAAAAGCCCTCAAGGCAACACCCGAGAAAGCAGTGGGAAAAGATGTCTGAAGAGGTGAATGCCAGGAGCTTAGCTCCCAGGGCATGGCTGCAATGCCGCAAAAAGTTCAAGGACTTCAGCAGAGTTGTCCAGGTAGGAATTCTTCCTCTCACCTCAAATACTCTCCCTTCACACCTGCAGCCCCACCCTTACTTCATTATAATGTGCTTCCTGCATAGTTCTGACGCATGCCCTACAGAGGAGCTCAATCCAATATTATTGATGGCTCACCTCTGGTGTGGGACGGGCGCTCATGCGCTGCCCAGCATATTGGAACCTTAGTGTAAGAGTCATGAAAGCGCCACTACACTTAGACTGAAGTACCCAAACTATGATACTGAAGTCTGGGTAGTTTTAGTGTTAACTGGCCCCAGCGATTAGATTGAAGTCTTCAATTCCCTCACAGGTATTTAGGATATTTATTTATTTATTTATATTTCTCTTCAATTGATGATTTAATTTTTTTTCCTATTCATCAGTTTCTCCCTGACACCATTCCCTAACAGAAGACCTAATCCCCAAGCACAAAGGCAATGTTTCAACCTTTGATTTTGCTTTCCTCCTTCGAGAAAGTGCCTCACCTTCTGTTGGCAGCTCGCCAGATGGACCAATTGAGATTAGGAGCACACTGTGTATAAAGCCCTAGATTGTTGTGCTACACAGTATAACACATAGGCATACTACAGAAGCAGAATTGATAGGTGTGTATCACCTTTCTAATATCTATCCACAAGATGCTAGGAATGAGTTTTGGCTCTGCCTTAGATACTCTCTTGGCTACAGTGGCATTGGTCACTCCTCTAAATGGTCTAAGCATCTTACAATCAGGAGTCTGCCCATACTGTCCAACATTTGTTCGTACCCTAGTATAGCCTGGGGGTGTAACAATAAGACCCTTTTGTAATCTGAACTGGATATTCTGCCTTTCACATGTACTCTTATGTGTGTTTGTCCAATCTTTTCAAAGGCAGTCTATGAGGCCAGGTATGGATTATTAAGATGCTTTATTTCACAGACAGCAAGTGAACATACAGAGTAATTAAAAAAATTACACTTACTTCATCTAATTTCACTTTTCTCCTCGAACAGTGAAAAAATATAATAAAGCTGCAATGCCAGCAGGTTTCCTAATTTTTTATCAGTTTTATTCAAGTATATAGCAGACTATTTTGGATTCTAACAACTGGCTTACACTAATACTATTGACCACAGTATTTAGTTAACATTTAATCTCTTTGATTGGCACGAATATCCATTTGAAATTGAACCCTGTATATTGGATCACCCAACAATCCACCCGCCTCATCCCTTCTACTTCAAGGTGTCAAAAATTAGAAAAGTAGAAAAGACATTTGCCTTTGCACTATGACTGCAGCTGTGGATGACAGTCAGTTAACCAACATTTACTGTTACAGCGGGAGAAACGTGCCGTTAGATAAGAAAATAGTGGCTTGCATAGCACGGTCGCCAGTTGGTCTTTTTTGACATAGAAACTCAAGCTGTTGGGCAACGTTTGGGTATTCAATGGATTAACTTGGACTTGGAGTTCAATATAACAGCTCATCCTTAAAGTCATATCAGAGGAACTGCACAAGATTATTTTTTCAGCATGTTCTCAGGAAATAATATGCCATGTAAGTTGTTATAATGCTGCAATAATAACCAGGAAATGCTATAAAACTAGGAGTCGGTTTAACAGCAGAGTGGTATTTTGCCAAGTATTGAGAACTCCAGCACATTACATGGTTGGCACGACGATTGTGGAACTTGGTCTATGTTATAAAAATTGGGTCTTGGACCAAACCAAATTTAACCTCAAATGTGACTCAAATTAAGTTGTTACAGGTTAATTCACAAAAACATGAATTTGGCTTCTTTAAGGTAGTTTTGGATTGTAGTTAGAATTCTATTTTATTTTTTGACCAGTTATTTAAAATGCACCTCTGTGCTTCCATTCCCCAACCATTTTGAGCTGTCACTGGTAGATGTGGTATTTTAGGTGTGTTTTTTTTAAAACTTGGAACAGTGGAGATTTGAGGATAGATGAATATTCTAGATTGTGCAATAAGCCGTATTGTTAGTTTTTGCATTTAGTGCATAGACTTAGAAGCCAAAGGGCTATAAGGGAGCACAGACTACATAGAATCCTCACAGCTGCAAGCATCTTGGAGACAGAGCTTGGAAACAGAGCTGGGAAATTCGCAAACGGAGTGATTCGCAAGCAGAGTGAGGAATTTTGTGAGCGCTGGAATTCGGTGGAGAGGAGGAAGGCGGTGGAGACATCTGACTGAAAAGGGGGAGTGGAGCCACAGAACCCAAGGTCACTAAGTCAATAGACACGAGTGTAGACCTGAGGGACAGTGAGAGGAGCGACCACAGATAAAGGTAGGCCCAAGAGCCCGGAGTGGGTGCGAGTGTCAGGGAGCGAGGTAAGTGACATCAGCGCAAGGGAAGGAGCTAATTGGTGAGTAGTTGGTGAGTAGTTGGTGTTTTTTTTTAAAGTCATAAGTTTATTTCTGTTAAGTTACTTAAAAAAAAGAAGTGAGTTAATAGTCGAATAAATAAAGGCATAGCAGGGCAGCTCGGTCCAGCGGAATGCACATCCTGTGCCATGTGGAAACTCCAGGACGCTTCCTGTGTCCTGGACAACCATGTGTGCAGGAGGTGTCATCAGCTGGAGGAGCTCAAGCTCCGGGTTTCGGAGCTTGAGCAGCAGCTGGTGTCACTGTGGTGCATCCGCGAGGCTGAGAGCTACGTGGATAGGACATTTCAGGAGGTGATCACCCCGCAGCTAAGGAGTGCACGGGCAGAGAGGGAATGGGTGACTGCCAGACAGAAGAAGAGTACCAGGCAGGTAGTGCAGGAGTCCCCTGAGTGCATCTCGCTCTCCAATCAGTATTCTGTTCTGAGTACTGCTGAGGGCGATGGTTTCTCTGGGGAGTACAGCCAGAGCCAAGTCCATGGCACCACAGGTGTCGCAGCTGTACAGGGTGGGGGGCAGGGGGTAGCAGGAAAACAGGGAAAGCAATAGTGGTAGGGGATTCGATAGTCAGGGAGGCAGACAGACATTTCTGCGGCCGCAAACGTGACTCCAGGATGGTATGTTGCCTTCCTGGTGCCAGGGTTAAGGATGTCACTGAGCGGCTGCAGAACATTCTGAGGGGAGATGTCAGGTCGAGAATCAGGCTAAATATAGAGAATCCAGAGGAGAAATGAAAAAGAAAAGAAGAGGGGCAAAGAGAGGGTATGAGAATAGATTGGCAGCTAACATAAAAAGTAATCCAAAAGTCTTCTATAGGCATATAAATAGTAAACGGGTTGCAAGAGGAGGGGTGGGGCCGATTAGGGACCAAAAAGGAGACTTACGCATGGCAGCAGAGGGTATGGCTGAGGCACTAAATGAATACTTTGCATCAGTCTTCACCAAGGAAGAAGATGCTGCCATAGACATAGTAAAGGAGGAGGTAGAGAAGATACTGGATAGGATAAGAATTGATAAAGACAAGGTACTAGAAAAGTTGGCTGTACTTAAAGTAGATAAGTCACCACGACCGGATGGAATGCATAGGATGCTGAGGGAAGTGAAGGGAGAAATCGCAGAGGTACTGGCCATAATCTTCCAATCCTCCTTAGAAATGGGGGTGGTGCCAGAGGACTGGAGAATTGCAAATGTTACACCCTTGTTCAAAAAGATAAAACCAGCAACTATAGGCTGGTCAGTTTAATCTCGGTAGTGGGGAAGCTTTTAGAAACAATAATCAGGGACAAAACTAACAGTCACTTGGACAATTGTGGATTAATTAAGGAAAGCCAGCATGGATTTGTTAAAGGCAAATCATGTTTAATCAACTTGATCGAGTTTTTTGATGAGGTAACAGAGAGGGTTTGATGAGGGCAATGCAGTTGACGTAGTGTACATAGATTTCCAAAAGGCGTTCGACAAAGTGCCACATAATAGGCTTGCCAGCAAAGTTGAAGCCCATGGAATAAAAGGGACAGTGGCAGCATGGATACAAAATTGGCTAAGTGACAGGAAACAGAAAATAGCGAACAGTTGTTTCTCAGACTGGAGGAAGGTATACAGTGATGTTCCCCAGGGGTCGGTACTAGGACTACTGCTTTTCTTGATATATATTAATGACTTGGATATAGGGCACAATTTCAAAAGCTGGAGATGATACAAAACTTGGAAGTATTGTGAACAGTGAAGGGGATAGCGATAGACTTCAAGAGGACATAGGCAGGCTGGTGGAATGGGTGGATAGGTGGTAGATTAAATTTAATGCAGAAAAGTGTGAAGTGATACATTTTGGAAGAAAGAATGAGGAAATATAAACTAAAGGGTACAATCCTAAAGGTGGTGCATGAAGAGAGAGACCTGGGGATATATGTGCACAAATCGTTGAAGGTGGCAGGGCAGGTTGAGAAAGCAGTTAAAAAAGCTTATGGGATCCTGGTTTTCATGACTAGAGGTATAGAGTACAAAAGCGTGGAAATTATGATGAACCTGCATAAAACATTGGTTCAGCCTCAACTGGAGTATTGTTTCCAATTCGGGGCACCGCACTTTAGGAAGGATGTGAAGGCCTTAGAGAGGTTGCAAAAAGATTTATGAGAATGATTCCAGGGATGAGGGACTTCAGTTATGTGGATAGACTGGAGAAGCTGGGGTTGTTCTCCTTAGAGCAGAGAAGATTGAGAGGAGATTTGATAGAGGTGTTCAAAATCATGAGGGGTTTGGACAGAGTAGATAGAGAGAAACTGTTCCCATTGGCAGAAGGGTCAAGAACCAAAGGACACAGATTTAAGGTGTGATGCGCTATCAATTACTCATAAAAGACGGAGAGTTAGGAGAGTAACTAAAAGGCTTTTATTAACAAAGAACAGAGCATGCCTCTTGTGGTTGACTGGTTTCCAAGAAGGCAGGGGGCTGCAGAGCAGTCACCTTTATACCTGGGCCTGTGGGTGGAGCCAGGGGCGGAGCCAGCAGAGGCATGCTGAGGCATGCCTAGATACAACAGTGTGCAACAACAACAACAACGGTGAACAACAATAACAGTGGTTTACCACAAGGTGATTGGCAAAAGAACAAAAGGCGACATAAGAAAAAACTTTTTTAACTCAGCGAGTGGTTAGGATCTGGAATTCACTGCATGAAAGGGTGGTGGAGGCAGATTCAATCACAGCTTTCAAAAGGGAGTTGGATAAGTACCTGAAAGAAAAACATTTACAGGGCTACGGGAGTGGAACTAGCTGAAGTGCTCTTGCAGGAGAGCTGGCATGGGCTCAATGGGCTGAATGGCCTCCTTCTGTGCTGTAACCATTCTATGATTCTATGATCATACACCCACGGGGTCACACTGCGCAACAGCCTGGAGCAACAACCTGAATATAACTGCAGCGCAGTGCATGAATCACCCGTGGTTACTTAGGGAGATGGTTATTGACTTGTGCCATCTTATGCACCCCAGTCAGTGGGCAATCCATCATGAGTACATCTCTCTCTGTCTTTTACAGAGTCATAGCCCTGAATTCTAGTGCTTCAGAGTTTATTCAAGCTGCCGCAGGGGATTGGGCAGAAATAAGCCACACAGTGTGAACAATGCATCCAAAATATAATTGAGGCCCTGCAAAGGCACACACTGCAGCACAGATCCAGGGAGCACGGCCTCTTTGATATTAACGATTTCCCAAGGGTGCAGGGCATCATCAATTGCACATGTGCTTATCTGAATCTACATCACGTCAAGTTGTGCCATACATGAACAGAAAAGGATATTACTCAGTCAATGTGCAAACAGTGTGTGATGTCAACCTGTACATCCTCCATGTTAATGCCAGGTATCTGGGGAGCTGATAGGTATATATTCTGAGACAATTCAACATTCACGACCTGCTTCAGCAAAATTGTGGGTTAGATGGATAGTTCCTGGAGGACTCCAGATATCCTCTTCAACCTTGGCTGATAATACCAGTTGCCATGACAACCAATAGTCTTCAGGAGTGCATACCAAAACCAGATGTTCATTGAGCAGTGTTTAAGAAATATTGAACCATTCAATTTACAGTGCAGAAGGAAACCATTTGACCCATTTATGTCTGCAGTCTTGAAGCAACAATTCCATTATCTAGATCACTTGGGAGTGCTGCATGTACACTCCAGAGAAGATGTCCAAAATAGTGATACTGTAGTATGTTCCATAATGTCACAAATGAGAGAGAGATTAGCATGCAGGAGGCCAAAATGCTGCAGCCTTCAGGAGATGAACTGGACACAAAGGGACTTGAGGTGGCTGATGTGGACTAAATGTTACTTCCAGGTAGTTAGCAGTATCAGTAGATCTTCAACTGAGTTCCACAAATATCACTGTCAAAATATTGTAAGGACCATCCTTTCTGCTGGTACTGCCTTGCAGTTTAAGTGAAAAATATTGTTCTCATTGAAGCTGATGGCTGTGTTTCCCAAAGATTGAAGGCAATATTCCTATGGTGTAGCACTGATCTTCTTGTTGGCTTTTCCATGTAATAGCTCAGCCAGCTTGCTGTCTGTAAAGATCAACCAGTGCCTTTTTTGTGGCTCACAAAACCGTCATACAGATTACCATTCATGGTGACCATGGAGGAAATGCAGGCACTAGAGTGTGTTAAAGAGAGAATACCAAGGCCTAGAAATTCAGTTGCTTGCGCCACCAGTTTGCGCCCAAAGAGGCCACTCAGAGGCTTTAGCGCCACTGGCCGCAACCACCGCGATATTTAGCGGGGCGCTAATGGCGGCGTTAGCCTGTAGCGCTGCGCCACCACCGATGACGTCATAGGTGTGCGCAACGCCCCGCTACCGCCCCGAACGCCATATTAGGTCACCGCTGCCTCTTCCGCGCCGGCCGCAAATAGCGACCGGTACACAGGGGCCTACCTGTGGCGGTAGTGGCGCGAGTTAAGGTGGAGGTGCGGCCGGCCGCTTTTTCGGCGGCCGCCTGCCCGCACCTCCGTCCCCGGCCTCCTACACCCCCCCCCCCACGGCATTGCCGGCTGTTTCCCGACAGCCCGGCACTTCTCCTTGGTGCCAGGCTCATTTGCCGGCACTCGCGAGCGTGGATCGCGCTGTTGCAGGCACCTCCCCCTTCACAGTGGGAGGAAGGCCTGCAATACCGCAGCCTGCCGTGCCGCAGCGGGTGGCGCTGCGGCACATTGCGCGCCGATATTCAGTTTCAGCGCCCCAAGCGGGGCACCAAAAGCCTTGTTTAGCGGCCGGCTTCCACTTGGGGCGCTGAAACTGAATATCCCGATGGCGCAAGTGGCTCCGCGCGCAGCGGTAATTCCTGCGCCCAGGCGAGCTTGGCGCCCCAAACTGAATTTTTAGCCCCAAGTGTTTAAGGTACAGTTCTTTTAATATAAAGGACCATTTTGTGTGCTTACCCTCTGTGGCGTGTACTCCTTTTTAAAGTGTTCCTCTAGTTCCATCTCTGCTGCTGCCTCGAAGTGCTTCCCAGAACTAGGACTTCCCTGTGTGTGGAGGCGGAAGACATGGGTATGGTTCTTAATGAATACTTTGCGTTTGTTTTCACAAAAGGAGAGGGACGATGCAGACGTTGCAATCAGGGAGGAGTAGTGTGAAATATTAGATGAAATAAACATAGTGAAAGAGGAAGTACTAAGAGGTTTAGCATCTTTGAAAGTGGATACATCCCTAGGCCCAGATGAAATGTATCCCAAACTGTTAAGAGAAACAAGAGAGGAAATAGCAAAGGCTCTGACCATCATTTTTCAATCCTCTCTGGATACAGGTGTGGTGCCAGAGGACTGGAGGACTGCTAACGTGGTACCGTTGTTTAAAAAGGGAGAAAGGGATAGACCGAGTAATTACAGGCTAGTCAGCCTAACCTTGGTGTTGGGAAAATTATTGGAAAAAATTCTGAGGGACAGGATAAATCTTCATTTAGAAAGACACGGATTAATCAGGGACAGTCAGCATGGATTTGTTAAGGGGAGGTCGTGTCTGACTAACATGATTGAATTTTTTGAGGAGATAACAAGGAAGGTCGGTGAGGGTAGTGCGTTGATATAGGCTATATGGATTTTAGCAAGGATTTTGATAAGGTCCCGCATCGTAGACTAGTCACAAAAGTAAAATCCCATGGGATCCAGGGCAAAGTGGCAAGTTGGATCCAAAATTGGTTCAGAGGCAGGAAACAAAGTGTAATGATCGAAGGGTGTTTTTGTGACTGGAAGGCTGTTTCCAGTGGGGTTCTGCAAGGTTCAGTACTGGGTCCTTTGCTTTTTGTGGTATATATCAATGATTTGGACTTGAATGTAGGAAGTACGATTAAGAAGTTTGCAGATGATACAAAAATTGGCCGTGTTTGATAATGAAGAAGAAAGCTGTAGACTGCAGGAAGATATCAATGGACTGGTCAGGTGGGCAGAACAGTGGCAAATGGAATTCAATCTGGAGAAGTGAGGTAATGCATTTGGGGAGGGCTAACAAGGCAAGGGAATACACAATGGCCCAGAAATTTGGGTCGGGGGCTTCCCGCGGGTGCAAGCCCCCGACCTGCACTTAACTTGCGCACCAGCCGTTGAGCTGTGGGCCCCCATGGGATGTCGATCCTGGGCCTCCTCCAACTGCCGGCGCGCAGTGCTTGCGTATCCCAGGGGCGCAGTTAGTTCGATGCGTTCCCTGGGATCACGTGGGCCATGGAGAGCCAATGGTAGCAGGGAATGCTTCATTCATAAGTTTGACAGGAAGACCTGTCAAACCTATAAATACTACAAGCCCCAAAACATCACTAAATCTTCAAATAAATTTTAAAAAACCATCACATTTTTAAAATAAACTATAAATTACATGTAATAACTATTTTAAACAATAATTTAAATTTTTGAAAAAATTAATTACATTTTCTAACGGGGCTAAAAATAAACTTACCTTTCTTTAAAGTATTTAAAAATAATAAACCTGTGGAAAAATGTTTTAATTTTAATTAATTCACCACTTACCTTGTAAAAAGCAGGCCTTGCGACTGCTTTTTACATGTCTAACTTCTGGAGACTTACCCTCCTAGGAAAACCTGCAAAAAAAACATAAGTTCGATGCGCACGCGCAGCCTCTCCTGCGCACGCGTTCGACTTCTGAACCACTTCCTTTAAGGGAACGGAAGTGCCGGTTTCCCGCGCAGGCACAGTGCATGCAGGAAATCGGCACTTCCATTGGGCTTACGGGTGAGTACCCCGTGCGTACTCACCCGTGGAGACCCGAATTTCTGGGTCATTAAATGGTAGGATACCGAGAAGTGTAGAGGAACAAAGGGACCTCGGAGTGCATGTCCACAGATCCCTGAAGGTAGCAGGACAGGTAGATAAGGTGGCTAAGAAGGCATACAGGATACTTGCCTTTATTAGCCGAGGCATAGAATATAAGAGCAGGGAGGTTATGCTTGAACTGTATAAAACACTAGTTAGGCCGCAGCTAGAGTACTGTGTGCAGTTCTGGTCACCACATTACAGGAAGGATGTGATTGCACTAGAGAGAAGGTGCAGAGGAGATTTACGAGGATGTTGCCTGGGCTGGGGAATTTTAGCTATGAGGAAAGATTGGATAGGTTGGGATTGTTTTCTTTGGAACAGAGGAGGCTGAGGGGAGACCTAATTGAGGTGTGTAAAATTATGAGGAGCCTAGATAGAGTGGATAGGAAGGACCTACTTCCCTTAGCAGAGTGGTCGATAACCAGGGGGCATAGATTTAAAGTAATTGGTAGGAGGTTTAGAGGGGATTTGAGGAGAATTTTTTTCACCCAGAGGGTGGGGGGGGGGGTCTGTAATTCACTGCCTGAAAGGATGGTAGAGGCAGAAACCCTCAACGCATTTAAAAAGTACTTGGATATGCACTTGAAGTGCGATAACCTACAAGGCTACAGACCAAGTGCTGGAAAGTCGGATTAGGCTGGATAGCTCTTTGTCAGCCGGCACGGACAAGATAGGCTGAATGGCCTCCTTCTGTGCTGTAAATTTCTATGATTCTATATCTGCGGCCACTGCCATATTTGCTGCAGCCCGAGAACTGCTGGATAAAGAAGGCCTGCTGCCTCTATGCGCAACCAAACTGGAAATCCATGCACTAATTACAGGATTGGTTGCAGCATTGCCCCTCCTTACAAGGATACATAGCTGTGCAAACCAAACACTATCTCAAAACCTTGCAGGTACCAATTGTGACACCCTGTGAGGAGGTATTGCTCTGCAAACTATAGGACAGGGATTCAGACTGTGCTTGGACCTGCATCAACAAACACCTATGCAGCTATACAAACTCTTGCATTCCCTTCCTGAAGCTCTCCACCAAAGAGTGCAAACCATGACAGTTTTGTGCATTGATACCCAGTGCATCCAAAACAGCTGTGTGTACATGTGTTAAACTCGCACATACTATGGCTATGTACTTAGAGATTGCAATGTGCACCATATCAGCATAAATATGGGAGAACTTTTGTTTCACGGCTCTAGCCTGTTGAGCTATATTGGTGAACATCTGAGTTCTGGACTCCTGCATGACACCTTGACTAGCCTTCAAACCGTTTTCCATGGAGGTGAGTGACCATTCTGCACCCACACATGTTCCAGCATCCTCCAATCCTTGGGATCTGAACAGAGGTTTCCAACCCTGGGCAACACAGGAATGGCAGCAGGCAAAAGGACCTCTGCAAGGAACTTGATACCCTCTTTGCAGACTGTCCCAGCTCCACTCACTGACTTAGGCTGGAATTTTACCTTGGAGTCGGGTTGCGTGGGTGCGGGCGGCATAGCGGGTCAGGAGCCCGAAGATGTGAACAGCGCGTTCCCCACTGTGACTTTCAGTTAATGGCCCCTATTAAACTAGTCGTGCGCATTTGCTGGCCCTATTAAAGGTATTGTAGGAATTAGCACACACACACGCTAGCGGGGTTGGGGTTATTGTCTCTGGCCAGTCAGAAGCCTCTGAGCTGCTCCAGGGACCCCCGTGCGGTTTCGAAGCGCTCCCCTATTCCTGGTTCTGACCGCCGGACTTATTCGGTAGCAATGTAGACAGAAAACATGACTCGTGGTTTGGGTGCAAAATAGACCAGCATTTATTGAAACAAAAAGAAAGAAACAACTTAAAATAATCGATACAGCACACCTGTGCCTGGTACAGCACTTTTGCTTAACGCAGTACATTTAGTGTCCACTAGAGCGCTCTTTGCTCAGTGCAACATTCCTTTATTTAAATACAGCACTTTAAATACAGCTACTTAGTGTCCACTGAAGCACCTCTCTGCTTAGTGCAACACCCTTTTAATAGCACTTTCAATATAGAAACACCTTGCTCACTACAGCACCTTTGCTTAGTGGCTTTTACTTAAAAACAGCACTTTAATACAGCTACTTAGTGTCCACTGAAGCACCTTTCTGCTTAGTGCAACACCCTTTTAATAGCACTTTCAATATAGAACTCTTAGCGTACACTACAGCACTTTTGCTTCGTGGCTTTTACTTAAATACAGCTACTCTCAGTGTTCACTACAGTCTTATCTGCTAGTGCAACACTGTTACTTAAATAGGGGAGGAGAGAACGGACACAACGAGGGAAAATCGACTAAAATCACAGTTCTAACACAAAATTCCCACTTAATTCCCACCCCATACCTATTCTAAGTTGCCTTGTAATGGGCCAGAAAAATATATGCTCACCAATGAAAAACGCCTGCTCCGTGCCCTGCGATCTTTGATCTTCACTGCCCCAGAGTAAAAACACCCCAGTATTTTAAAAGTAAACTGCTGGTGTTCCACTCCTTTAGGCAGGCTCCCACGTTGTAGAGGGAACGGATGCGAGGCCACAGAGAGCGAGAGGCTTCTGAGAAGCTATCTTTTATACCCCATTTGGGGCCGAACCCTTCCCGCCCAAATCCGGATGTATCTGGGCTAAACAAAAGTGATCCAAACTGTCCCCATTGTCTGTAATGGGTTTGGATGAATTACCCATTCATTTAAACAGTTTTTTTTCCTCATTGTCTGTGATGGGCTTTGAATAAAGCTGCAGTTTAAATGTGTCCTCATTGTCTGTGATGGGCTTTGAATAAAGCTGCCGTGGTTTGAAAAAAAGCATGTCTATTTCCTTGATTGCTTGAGTAAACAGAAACAAAAGTCATTGTCCTTGTGGTCGGACTGAAACTGCAGTCTCAAGTGGTTAATCCTTTGTGTAAACATTGTAGCAGTTTCTGTAAACACATCGATTGTCTGCTGCAGGGAGGGGAACTCCCTGAACTGCTGTTGATTGGCAGTTTGACTGCTCCATTGAACCTTATTCACAGACACACCAGGCTGCCTTTTCAAGTCCTTGTCTTCTGCCACACGGTCTGGGGGCCATTTTGATCCCTGGTTTTTTAAAGGTATATTACCCAGGTATTCTTTAATCCAAAAAATCAATCTTCGGAACTGTAGGAAATTTCAAAATTATTGCGAAATCCCTACAGTATAGGTCTGATGATGTCATCGATGACTCATTTCCAGTGAGGATATTTAAAGCAGCCTTGACCACATCACATTTGAAGGTTCATGTAGGAGTATGGAGGGAGTAATGGAGAGGAGTGTGTTCTTGCTGAGAATTATAAAAACTAGTTCAAAGACAGAGGGCTGCACCCCGCTTTTCAGATGACTCACTACATATTCTTGCGGAGGGAGTCAGAGCACTCAGGGAGGTCCTCTTTCCTGTTTATGGTCAGAAGAGACCTCCCCAAGTGACCCAAAAGGCATGGCTCAAAGTGGTTGAGGAGGTCAGCAGCAGGGATGTTGTCAGGAGGACATGGGTATAGCACAGGAAGAGATTCAATGATCTGATGAGATCAGGAAAGGTGAGTGCAAAGCCACACTCACCTTCATCCTGATGTGCCTGTCACCACATCCCCATCACTCTGCCTTCCCAAACCTACTCCAGCACATCATTCCTCACACCAACATACCTTGCACATCCACCCATCCCTCTCTCTCTATGTACATTCTCACATCCCCGTCTGACTAACCACCCCTCACATTCCCCCTCATCCCAATGTAATCTTACCAAGTAACACCACAGAAGAAGGCCATTTGGCATTGGCACCACACTCCCTCATATTCACCCTCTACAGATGTAACCCACACATTCCTTACACTCATTCCATCACTCTCACTCAAACTTCTCTTCTTTCCCTCTTTGCAGGAGAAGAGAGCCCACAACAACCGGGAGAGGGAGAACACCAGAGATGGCCCATCAGCCTTCAGTACTTTAACTCCAGCAGAGGTGGCCCTGGAGGTGCCGAGAGTTGCAGAGCTGATGGCGGTGGGAGACAGAGAGAGGGAGGACCTCTCAGCAACCTGGTGACAGAATTACATCTCATACAGCCACATGGCATACAGCAGTCACTCATATGGTGAATGATGTCAGGAGCCAGTGAATGTTCATCATGTGCATAATGTTTTCATTATCCATTCTTAATATAACATTTCTAATTCATCGCTTTACTCTCCCACAGGTTCATCAAGAGCCCCTCACCACTATCGAACTAGAGGAGGAAGACGACTCCTCAGATGAACCTTCAGCCTCTGAGGGCGCACCGTCAGCAGACCCAAGCGCACCCAGCACCAGCGCATATACGCACACCTCGGTGGATCCTATACGAGATAGAATAGTGTTGTCACCTGGTGTCTCACACTTCACAAGTGAGCAAGAACAGATGGTAGAGTCAGGAACAGCAGTGGAGACTCCTCTCTGAAGGGCGCAGGATGCGCCAAGCACTGCTGAGCTGCATGCAGACACTGAGCCTCGGGGGCCATTGAGAAAGAGGGTGATCCTGGAGGGGCAGCAAGAAATGTAGGAAGCTCTGGGTGCCAATATGCAGAGAATGGAGGAGTCCCTCTCCAACATGAGCACCACCATGTCGCAGGCAATGGCAATGATGTGCTCTTCCATAGAAAGGATGGCCACCTGCATGGAGCAGCTAATGCGCCACTCACATGAGTGCATGCTTGCTATGGAGAACAGATGGCAGAGGCTCATAGACCTCCTCTCTAGGAGGAATCTAAACATTGACTTGGGTCCTCATGTCCCCACTGCTGTGCAGCAAGGTGCTCTCCAGCTCCTTGCTAGCAGGGAAGTGCGGGTGGCCCATGAGAGGGATGATGGTAAGAGGGGACATGGAAGTAGGGGCTCCTCTCAAAGCGCTCCCACTTCTCCCCCATTGCTGCCGCTGCCCCCCCGCCCCTCAGTCAGAGCCCCAGATGCTTCCTCGGATTGCGATGTGTAAGGAATTAGCACACGCAAGCGGGGCTGGGGTTATTTGTCTCTGGCCAGTCAGAAGCCTCTGAGCTGCTCCAGGGACCCCATTGCGGTTTCGAAGCGCTCCCCTATTCCTGAGTTCTGACCCCCGGACTTATTCGGTGGCGATGTAGACAGAAAACAACGTGACTCGTGGTTTGGGTGCAAAACAGAGCAGTATTTATTGAAAACAAAAGAAGGAAACAACTTAAAATAATCAATATGGCTCTTATGCCTGGTACAACACTTTTGCTTAAATGCAGTACACTTAGTGTCCACTAGAGGGCTCCCTACTCAGTGCAACTCTCCTTGTTTAATACACGCAGTACACTCAGTGTCCACTAGAGGGCTCCCTGCTCAGTGCAACACTGCTTTTATTTTAAATCCAGTACTTTTTACTTAAACGACCCTTTACTCACTACAGCACTTTAGCTTAGTGGCTTTTACTTAAAAACACAGCACTTTAATACAGTTACTTTAAAACAGCTAACAGCGTTCACCACAGCACTCCTTTGCTTGGTGCAACACCCCTTTTAATACAGTTTTAATACAGTTTTAAATACCGAATTCAGTGTTCACCATCGCACTTCTCTGCTAGGTGCAACACTGTCTTACTTAAATAGGGGAGAAAAATGGACACAACAAGGGAAATCGACTAAAATCAGAATTCTAACGAAATTCCCACTTTACTCCCACCCCATGCCTATCCTAAGTTGCCTTGTGGAAGGCCAGAAAAATATATACTCACCACTGCAATGCCAGCTCCGTGCCCTGTGAACTTAGATCTTCACTGCCCCGAAGTGAAAAACACCCCAGTGTTTTAAAAGTAAACTGCTGGTGTTTCGCTTCCATAGACAGACTCCCACGCTGTAGAGGCACATGGAGGCAAGGCCAGAGAGAGAGAGAGCTTCTGTGAAGCTATCTTTTATACCCCCTTTTGGGGCCCACCCAGCTCCAGATGTTTCTGGGCTAAAACAAAAGAGATCCAACTGCCCCATTGTCCAGTAATGGGTGATTCATCCAAACCCATTCATTTTAAACTGTTCCTTTTCTTAGTTCAAATGTCTCTTCTGTGCTGAGCTTTGAATGTAAAGCTGCAGTTTAGATGTGTCTTCATTGTGTGTGATGGGCTATTGAACCATTTCCATTCATCCTGATGGGTTTTGAATGGAGCTGTATTACTATGTAAACAGCTTGGGAGGAGTGTAAACAGAAGGCCATTGTTCTGAGGTCACCCGAAACCGCAGTCTGAAGTGAATAATCCCTTGTGTACACAAAGTAGCAGTTCCTGTAAACAAACATCGATTGTCTCTGCAGGGAGGGAACTCCCCGAACTGCCTTTGATTGGCAGTTTAGTCAGCCATCTTTGATCCTCCTTTTTCATGTCGATTGCCTCTGTGTCCTGACACGAGGTCGGGCAGCCATCTTTGATCACCCCTTTTTCACTGACACACTCACAAGCTGCTTCCAAGTGCTTTTGCCTTCGGCCATGCGGTCTGACGGCCATTTTTATCCCTGGAAATTTAAAGGCACATCGCCCAGGGATTCTTTAATCAAAAAAATTAATCTTCAGAACTGTAAATTATTGCGAATTCTTACAGATGGCAGAGTCTGCCCCTGCACAGTTGCAGGAGGAGCAGACTTTGGCGGGGCCCTCACAGGCTCCAAAACCCAGAGGATATCTGCCAAAAGTGTCTATGCAGTCGCAACAGGGAAGTGAGCAGCCTGCCTCTACCTCTGCTGAAGCCATAGGGGTTGCACTTCATAGAAACACATGCAAAAGAAAAATGAAACAAAAGATGAAACAAAAGTAGATGCACAAGGGCTAAGCACCTGGGTGTATAAAGAAATGTTATTGCTAAGGTTCCGTTACTGTTATCACACATGTAAACGTAACTATTTTCACCACTTTCTGGTCATGCCCATTTTTGTCTGCTACCTTGGAAGTGCCTTTGTGAGTTGAAGTTAATGATGAGAAATAATGTTGCCTCCAGCAATGGGGGTCAGTGTGAAAGGAATGGCTTTGTCTTTGTAGGGGTGCTTTATGGTGTTGTTGGGGCAGGGAACGTGGCACAGCATGTGGCAGCCAAATGGGTGCATTGCAGGAAGTTAAGTAAATCTGGCCATGATGTGGCCATCCTTGGCCTCCTGGGCAGCAATGTACTCCGCTGCTGGTGCCATCTGGACCTCAGGTTCCTCCTGCTCCTCCACCTCCTTTTCTTCTAGATGTTGCTCCTCCTCCTCCAAAGAGGCTCTGGGATGTGCGCCTTGCTCCTCATGCAGCTCTAATCCTTGCTGCTGCGCTATGTTGTGCAGCGCACGATGATGATTCTGGAGACCCTGGCTGGTGGGTACTGAAGAGCTTCTCCAGATCTGTCAAGGCATCTGAAGCGCATCTTCCGCATGCCTATTGTTTGCTCTATGACACATCTGGTGGGCATGTGGCTTTCATTAGAATGCTCCTTGGCCTCCTCAAGGGTGTCATGAGCCATGTCTTTAGTGCATAGCCCTGGTCTCCAAGCAGCCAGCCGATAAGTCTGTTTGATGGTGCGAAGAGCTGAGGGAGGGTCAACTAGCGCAGCACGAAAGAGTCATGAGAGCTGCCAGGGAATTTGGCCCACTCATGAATGATGATCTTCCTATGGTTGCAGACTAGCTTCAAATTGAGGGAGTGGAAGCCCTTCCGGTTCACAAACGCTTCTGGGTGATGTGGAGGTGCCCTGATGGCCATGTGTGTGCAGTTGATTATGCCCTCCACCCATGGGAAGCCAGCCAGAGCAGCAAAGCCAAGCTCCCGCTCAGTAACACTGGCTTCATCAGTGACAAAGTTCACATAATTGGCTGCCTTGTTAAACATGGCATTGGTGACCTGTGTGATGCACGTGTGTGGCCGACCACGAGATGCCACCAATGTTTGATGCAGATCCGTGGAAGGAGCCTGAAGCGAAGAAGTTGAGAGTGGTGGTGACCTTGACAGCCATTGGTAAGGCATGTCCACCAGATCCTCTGGGCTGGAGGTCTTGCTCCATTAAGCTGCAAATATCTGCGATGACCTGGCGCGATAGCCTGAACCTCCTTTGGCACTGCTGCTCACTCATGTTGAGGAAGTTCCTCCTCTGCCTGTATACCATGTGCTGGGGGTAACGCTGACCCCCTCTCTCCTGTGCAACATCAGTTTGTTGAGGAGAAGATTTTTGGTGTTGCTGCTGCTGCTGCTGCTGCTGGTGGTGGTGCTCATCTTGGTACGATTCTGAGGAATGCTGATGTAATAGATGGCAGGTCAAGTAGAGAATAGAGGAGCAATCTGTCAATGTTGTGATATTTACTAGCAATGTGGTGAGAGTGGTTTCTGAGGTTGCAGAAAAGACTTGCAAACTCTAGACACCTAAATCTGTGCCCAAAATGGAGTCAGCAAGAGCCTTTCCCTTAGGCAAGTAAGCAGCTGTCATGTGGGAGTATTTATTTGAATTCCATGCTCTCCATTAATGACCTCGCACAATGGCCACTGAGCTTCCGCCTCAAGTTGACAGACAAGGTTCCCGAGCTGTGTGATTCCCGTGGTCATCCAGTAAAAATCAAAAGCTCTGGTTACAAACCCTGTTAAGGGTCTCACAAGAAGCACTTAATTACTTCTATTAGGTCACCCACCTCTGTTGTTCGGGTCCATGGTGTCCTAGGAAACGCGCATGAGTAAAATGTGCGAGGCGGCGGGTTGACAGCAGATTCCCGACGCACTCGCAATTTCGGCAACTTTTACTGCCGACCCGCCTCCAAACCAGCATGCCCAGTAACGGTATAATTCTGGCCTTAGTCTTATGTTACCATCATTGAGTGAAGTGTACATCTGACTACTCCAATACCATTGATATAATAAAAATCCAGAATAGGTCTGACGGCTGAGTAGACAAGCAATAGTCCTAATCTATTTGTCCCTTACTCCTTCATTCTCTTTTCCTTCACTCACCTATCTAGCTTATTCTTAAATGTTGACATGTTCTCTGCTTCAATCATAAACTCCAGTAGTGTATTCCAGAGCCTCAAACCCTATGGGCTAGAAACTCGTTATAGCCAAGGAATGGGCAGTGTCAGTAGGAAAGTTGGAGAATTAGCGCCAGGCACAAATGCTTTAGGCTGCACGAAAAATTTGTGCTCACTGCTCAATAAAATGATTGGAATCCTAAATCAAGTCTTAAAACCCAAGCTCAATGGCGTTACACTTAAAGGGTGGACCAATATTGGGTGCAGTCTAATCGCAACTCATCATTGCCACAGGCTTTTTTCACTACTTAAGGGGGAGGTTCATTGATGCTGCAGCACCTCATTTTCATGTTGCTGGTTTTGCAACTGCCTCAGCAAGCAGAAGCAAAAGCAAAACAAGGAGAAGGAGCCAGAGGACTGAACCAGATGTGCTCATGGCAGGTCCACGCCCCAGGGAGAGAGCCCGCAGATTCTCCGATGAAGCATTGGAGGCATTGCTTTTCGCGGTGGAGAGATGGAGGGCGGTGCTCTACCCGCCAAGTGGCAGGAGGCCCTCGCCACAAGTCATCCACACCATATGGAGGGAGGTAGCACAGCACGTCTCAGGTAGCACTGTGGTCCCCAGGACCCACACACAGTGCAGAAAGAAATTTACCGACCTCACTCGGGTGGTCAGGGTGAGTGAATGCTTCAACAAATGCCACATACCACCATCTGTACCACAATCTTCACACACTGCCCAAAGCACCACAACTCCAGCATTCACCCACCAACAATCTCTACCTACCAACACTCACACCCAGATCTCACACCTTGCACACAATGACAGCTATTCAACTATGGCAGGCACATCACCCAAACACATTGCTCCACACTCATTCACACATTTTCCTTTCTCTTGCAGGCCAAGGTAGCACACAACAGGAGGGAGCAGGAGTGCACAGGTGGGTGACAAGCCGACAGCCAATCACTGTCTGCGTTGGAGAATCAAGTGCTGCAAATCATTGGGTGCCAGGTGGTGGGCGCTGTGACCACCGGCGACGTTGACCCCCTTGGGGACAACAACGGTATGTTCATCCCTACTCCTTCTTCTCACATCCCACTTCCCCCTCACCCCACAAGCGTGTCGCACTTTCCAGCTAATCATGCTGTATGCATGCTTTTCTCCCTTCCTGCCCCGCTCCCCTCACCTTAACCCGACTCTTGTGCCTTTATACTTTCAGATAATCAGCAAGTAACTGAGCAACCTGTCCCTGAGGGCACGGTAGAGAGTGAGGCGGGAGAAGAGGAGGAGGAAGAACACACTGCGTCACTGCATCTCTCACCCGCAGACACCAGCTCAGATACTGGCACTATGCATTCATTAGAGGCTAGCATAGTCGCGGGATCTGCACAGGGTGAGGCACTGGGGATGACTGGGCTGCAGCAAGGCCAGGGGAAAAGGATAGCTCAGGGGCCAGCTCCCCGGAGGGTGTGTTCGTGCAAGTTCTGCTGCAAAGGACTCAGATGAGGACCTCAGTGTGGAGGCCTTTAGAAGAAGGGTGATGGGCATGCACAAAGAGATGATAGGTGCAATGGCAAGGGTACCCGAGAGCCCCTCGGCAATGGTAAGGAGCATGGAGGAGTCCGCCTCCAACATTGCACAAGGCTCTGCGCACACCATGGAGTCCATCATTTCCAGTCTGCAAAGGATGGTAGACTCCCAGAGAGACCATGGCGACCCAGACCTGATGCCACGTGTGATGGGCGAACTGGCAGCTTCCATTGCAGCACAGGTGGAAGCGACAACGTCTTAGAGCTGTAATGCAGTCTATGCTTGGTGGCATTCAATCTCAGACTGCTCTCATGCAGTCTCAGCTTGAGGCCACACAAGCTCTGACTGCTGCCATCATGGCTGGGCATACCACTGTCGACCGGGGCTTTCACAGTGTCTCAGCAGGCCAGCAATCTGTGCTCCAACAGATTGCTAGGGATGTTGAGGTGCTGCCCCGGGGGAGTGGCAGTGGGTCAGTGGAGCAGGAACCTGCTGTCCTATCTCAGGATGACAGCATTCCTGCTCCCACCACTGTCACTCCGCCATTGTCCTTATCGCTGCCCATCATCCAGCCATCCCAGACTGCTGCCGCCCATGATGAGGTGGTGCAGTCTACATGGGCCACTGGCACCAATACTGGGGAAAGAGGGAGCTGTTCCGTTGGGACGGGCTCCAATTAAACCGGGCTGGAACCAGTGTCCTGGCAAATCGAATAACAAGGGCAGTAGACAGGGCTTTAAACTAATGAAGGGGAGGAGGGAGGATTCAGGAAAGAGTAAATTTAAAAGCAGCAAGGGAAATGTCAAGGCTCTAGAGCAGAGCAGAGCTTTGGGTCAAAATAAGCAGAATGGGTCAGGAAGGGACAGAGAAAGTAACAAAGGTAATAAGGGATCAGTGACTAAGGTGTCATCAGGGGAAAATAGAAAACCAAAGCTAAAGACACTATGGGGGAGAAATTGGGTATAGCCCTGTTTGGGGCGCTAGAATTGGTGCTGCGCAAATTTTAGCGCCAGGCGCAACTTATCGCCACCTCGAGCGATATTGGGTTGCTGCGCCCCTAAAGGTGATTGCGGCGTTGATTAAGGCGCTGCACGGGAGTCTTAAGGCGCTAACCCGGCGGCGTTACTCAATATGTTGGCGGCCGGGCGCAGCGCAGGTGCTGTCAATAATCGATTACCCCGAGACATGCTGGTGCCGGCCAGCTCTTAAAGGGGCGGGTCTGTGGCGTTCCAGACTTTGAACATATGGAGAGGGTGAGGCAGAGAGCGGAGCGCTTTACCGATAGGGCATTGGATGCTTTGGTTGGCGAAGTGGAGCGCCGGCGAGCTGTGCTGTACCCCGACAATGGCAGGAGGCCTCATCAGAGCGAGTACCGCAGGGCTTGGAGGGAAGTTTGTCAAAGAGCCACCTCAAGCAGCGTGGTGCCCAGGACTCCTGTGCAATGCAGGAAGAAGTTCAACGACCTCACTCAGGTCGTTAGGGTGAGTGCCTTTTTCGCCATCTTCTTCATCCCTCCATCTGCACCTGACATTATGACCAGAGGGTGCGCGAAGCCCCAATGGCCATCTGTCAGCCAGCACCCATGGCCCTTTCTGGAAACACACACGCACATTCAGCTCAATGCATAATGGAAGGGCTATTCTACCATGGGGGGCATGTGATGTCAGCTCAATGCATAATGGAAGGGCTATTCTACCATGGGGGGCATGTGATGTCAGCTCAGGCCAGCATGTTTCATCACTTCCCGTCCTTTCTCCTGCAGGCCAAGCTGGCCAGGAACCGGAGGGAGCAGCTTCGTACCGGAGGAGGCCTTCCTCAGCTGCAGACACTGACGGACCTGGAGGAACGAGTCCACCAGATTGTTGGAGGCCGGATGATTGGTCCTGTCACCACTGGAGCTGCCGACCCCATTGTGCACAGCGATGGTAAGGTCATCATCTTTTTGAACTCTCTCCTTCCACTTGTTCCCCCCACCAGCATGCTTTTTCACTCTGGACCCATGTCAGAGCATTGCAGCACTCATACATCCCTTGCTGCCACCCTGTCCTTTCGCTAAAGCCACTCTTCAACCTCCCTGCTTTCAGATGCTGCATCACCAGCTCGGAAGCCGGGCCCTCAAGCTGCCACTGCCACTGACTCCGGAGGCGATGAGCAGGAGGAAGCCGGATCATCCTTGCCATGCTCAGGCGAGCCTGCCCCTCTGCAGACTGGGGAGACTACTTCCCTGGAGGGGAGCGAGGGGGAATGCTCTGAGGAGGAAGCAGTTCCAGGAACCAGCGGGCTGCAGCAACGCGAGGGGGGTAAGGAAGCTTAGGGGCCGTCTCCCCGGAGGGCGAGTCAGGCCGTGAGTACTGCTGCACAGAGCGCAGAAGAGGTGCGCTCCCTCGCAGAAATGAGCACCCAGGCTCGGCTCAGGCATGCTGAGCTCATGGCTACAGTGGCAAGGATGCCTGAATCCATCGAGACACTGGCAAGGAGTGTCGAAGACTTCGGAGGAGGGGCAGCACAGGCAAGGAGTGCGCAGGACTTTGGGGCAGCACTGGAACGGACTGTCCAGGACTTCGGGGCAGCACTGGAAAGGACATTCCAGGGCATCGGGACATCACTGGAAAGGACTGTCCACTGCTTCGGGGCAGCACTGGAAAGGACTGTCCAGGGCTTCACCGAAGCACTGGCACCTGCCACGCAAGTGCTGAGTGCTAACACGCAGTCACTCGCTGGTCTCATGCAGACGCATATTGAGGCCACGCAACGAATGACTGCTGCCACCCTCGCTGGATCAGGCGGGATTACCCGGGGCCCTTGCAGCACCACAGCAGGGCATCAATCTGTGGACCAGCTGATTGGGGCGCATGCTGCGGTGCTGCCCCGTCAGAGTGCCAGTGTGTCGGTCGACCAGGGAGCTGCTGTCCGCTCTCAGGATGTCAGCATTCCTGATGCCACCGCTGGGACGTCTCCACTGCAGCTGCCACCACCTGCAGGACAGACTGCTTCCACCCATGCACAGTTGGAGCAGTCAGCATCCGGGCCCTCCAAGGCCAGAGGTCATCCAGGACGTCCCTCAGGGGCATCTGTGCTTTCGGACAGCCAGCAGGCCTCCCCCAGCCTTGATGCAGCCACTGGGGTCCCATTACGGAGGAGCTGCAGGGAGGGAAGGGGCCGATCTCGCAAGAGAAGTAGATCACCATCAAGGGGGAAAGAGTAGAAGGTGCAGCTGAGACGTCTTATTTGTAGAAATCAAGGCCATGGATGCTGGTCTGAATGTTAGTAATGTTTTGGATAGTCTCCCGGGTGTGCGAGCCACTTATGTGTTAGTGTGTTAGTTTTGCTTTCTGTAGCCATTGCTTTGTCATGTTGGAAGGAAGCACATTTTGCAAAATAAACAACTTTTTTAATTTACATTGGCCATGTCTGCTAGTTACATTCACTGCCTTTCATAGGCTTTGGGTTATCCGGATGGTTCCATTCCTGCTCTTCGAATGGCTCCAAGCATTCCGTCAGAGGGGCCTAGAAGCGGCTTGTTATCAGCCTCTGATGGACGGCCCTTCCAGTTTGTACCTCCCTCCCGTCTTGGTCCTCCTCCTCCTCCTCCTCCTCCGCTGGTGCTTCAATGTCTGGTGGCATTGGCTGGGTGTGTAGGATGGCAAGGTTATGCAGCATGCAACAGACAACCACGAAGTGGGCGACTCGCTCTGGTGAGTACTGCAAGGCGCTTCCGGAATGGTCGAGACAGCGGAACCGCTGCTTCAGCACACCGATTGTGTGCTCCACAATGTTCCTCGTCGCCTGATGGCTCGCATTGAAGCGCTCTTCAGCAGGAGTGCTGGGCGAACGGAGTGGGGTCATCAGCCATGGGCACAGAGGATAGCCCTTGTCACCGAGAAGTCAGCCTCCTGGGTGAGCCGGGGCCTCGAATAGGTCTGCAACTGAAGTCTGTCGCAGGATGAAGGCGTCGTGGCTGCTGCCAGGGAACTGCGCATTGACTGCGAGGATCAGCTGTCGGTGGTCACAGACCAGCTGAACATTCAAGGAATGGAACCCCTTGCGGTTGCGGAACTCCTCCGGATTCAAAACAGGCGCCCGCAAAGCCACGTGCGTGCAGTCAATGGCGTCCTGCACCATGGGGAAGTCCGCTATTGCTGCGAAGCCCTCTGCGCGCTCCCGCTGTTTCTCCAGTGTCACAGGGAAGGAGATGCACTGCCGCCTCCTTTTAAATAGGGCATCTGTTACTTGACTGATGCAGCAATGCACCGCAAACTGTGATATGTTGGCGATGTCCCCAGTTGCGGCCTGAAAGGAGCCGCTCGCATAGAAATTCAGGGCAACAGTCATCTTGACAGCCACCGACAGAGAGGTCCTGCACCTTATCTGAGGCTGCAGATCTGGCTGAAGCAGGTGGCACAGCTCAGTCACCACCTCCTTTCTGAAGCGCAGCCTTCTAAGACACTGCTCCTCTGACATGTTCAAGTAAGAGAACTGCTGTCGGAAAAGCCTGGCAGCGTAATATCTGGTGTGGCGACGTCTGTTGGCCCTCCTCCGTCTGGCCATTCCTGCCCCTCTCTCCCTGCGTTTCTGTGCCCTTTCCCGATGGTTCCGCAGCAGGACATTCCCCTCCAATGCAGCCCCCATAATAATAGCGCACAAGAAATTGTTAACATTGTAAATGCTCACCAGCAGCAAGGTGATGGTCAGAAGGCTGAAGTTCCTCTGGCCAGCGCTGGCTCACTGGTGCAATGGCTCTCAGAGTGCAGCTCAGCAACTCTGTGAAAGTCTCGAGGAAGTTGTGCTCCCAAAATGGCTGCCGCTTTTATACCAGTGCAGTCCCCCTTTAAAGAGCACCCCCCCCAGCCCGAGAGCAACTGGGGAACGTTCCAGGTAAGCAGTCCTTATTAGCGCCAGGCGGAACGGAGGGACGCAACACTGAATTTCCGGTCCGGGGCGCCCAAAAGGCGTTGCACACTGAAATGATGTCATGACCTGCCTGCGCCCGCGAGCGGGCGCTAAGGTTTAGTGCCGGCGCGAAATGCCCACTCAATATGGGAGGAGGCGCTGGGTTCACTGCGCCTGGACGAAAATTGGCTAACGCCCCACTTCTCGGCCTCTTTAGGCGCTAATTGGAGGCGCTGCCAACCGAATTTCTCTCCCTATATGTGTATGCGCGAAACATTCGCAACAAAATAGATGAATTAATAGCGCAGATAGAAGTTAATAGGTGAAGGGACTGAGTGTAACATATCCAAGTTTACTGATGATACAAAGTTAGGTGGGAAAGTAAGCTCTAAGGAGGATGCAAAGAGGATGCAGAAAGATATAGACAGGTTGATTGAGTGGGCAAGAACATGGCAAATGGAATACAATGTGGGGAAGTGTGAAGTTATCCACTTTGGTAGGAAAAACAAAAAAGCAGAATATTTTTTGAATGGTGAGGACTGGGAAATGTTTGCACTCAGAGGGACCTGGGTGTCCTTGTACATGAATCAGAGAAAGTTAACATGCAGGTACAGCAAGCAATTAGGAAAGCAAATGGTTTGTTGGCTTTTGTTACAAAGGGGTTAGAATATAAGAGAAAAGGGAGGGGAAATTCAGTTGATTTGCGCCTCCAGTTAGCACACCAAGGGGGCTCTAACGGGCTGCAAAGTGCCTAGTGCCTGGGCGCAGCGCCGCTAACGCCTCCCGAAAAATTCAGCAGGAGGTTAGCGGCGGCAGTAGCCGGTAGCACCCCGCGGCGTTGCGCCTCCAGCGATGACGTCATGGCCATGCGCAGCACCCCGGCTGCAAACTTGGCTCGCGCCCCCTGACCTGGTGCTGGACACTGGCCTAGAAATTCAGTTGCGTTCGCCAGCCGTTAGCACCATAAGAGGAGTAGATCTCGAGCGCTAGGCACTTAGCGCCCGGGCGCAGACCGATCTGCGCCTACGCCCAACTTCAGTTGACATTTAGCGCCGGCGCAAAGTGTTTGCGCGCACTCAGCTGCGCGCGCAGCTTATGACGTCATTTCGTCGTGCAACGCTGTTTGTGCGCCCCAAACCGGAACTTCAGTGGCGCCCGCCCAATGTGGGCGTGGCGCTGTTAAGAACTGTGAAGTGGAACGCAGCAGAGGCCCTGCGGGCCTCGGGGAGCGCTAATTAAAGGGCACTTAGACTGAACTATAAAGGCCAGCCATTTTGCTGCAATGACTTTAGTGCTATGGATTTCTGGACAGAGACCAAGGAAGAGACCTTACTGATTTGGGCCAACATAGGAGAGGTATTTTTGGCTTCTGGCCAGAGCTTGGAAATTTGACTCATTGTGATTTCACTGTTTGCAAGTATATTATGGGGGCTGCATGGGGTTCCAACCCTCAGTTCCAGCATTATGTGCGAAGGGCTCGCAGACGCTGTGTGAGAGGGGCAGCCATGCCTAGACGCAGAGGGGCCATCAGGCATCGGCAACGTAGGCCTTACCCACTCAGGGAATACCGCCAGCAGGTGTCCTATCTCACCATGACTGCCGCGCATTGTGTTAAGAGGCTGCGCTTCAGAAGGGAGGTGGTTGCAGAGATCTGCCAGCTGCTTCACAGAGATCTGCGTCCACAGTTGATGTGCAGGACGTCTCTGTCGGTGGAAGTGAAGGTCACGGTGGCTCTGAACTTTTATGCAAGCGGCTCCTTCCAAGCCGCTGCTGGGGACATAGCGAACATCTCCCAGTTCGCCGTGCATCGCTGCATCCGGCAGGTCACCGATGCCCTTTTCGCAAGGAGACACCAATTCATCTCCTTCCCCATGACCCTAGAGAGGTAGGAGCAGCGTGCAGTCGGATTTGCCAGGATCGCCGACTTCCCCATGGTGCAGGGCGCCATTGACTGCACGCATGTGGCTATGCGGGCACCTATCGACAATGCCGAGGATTACCGCAACCGGAAGGGCTACCATTCCCTCAATGTACAGCTGGTGTGTGGCCACAGGCAGCGCATCCTAGCTGTCAATGCCCGCTTTCCAGGCAGCAGCCACGATGCATTTATCCTGCGCCAGACTACTGTGGCTGACATGTTCCAGGCACAGCCTCCCCCAAGAGGATGGCTTATCGGGGACAAAGGCTATCCTTTGTGTACATGGCTCATGACGCCGCTCCGCGCGCCCAGGACCCCTGCTGAGGAGGCATACAACGAAAGCCATCAAGCCACAAGGAACATCCTAGAGCAAACGATTGGCGTCCTCAAGCAACGGTTCCGCTGCCTGGATCGTTCCGGCGGATCTCTACAGTATTCGCCGGATAGAGTCTCCCAGTTCGTCGTCGTTTGCTGCATGCTGCACAACCTGGCTATCCGCAGGACTCAGGCACTGCCACCTCACGTTGGACCACCACCTCAGGAGGACGAGCAGGAGGACCATGAGGAGGAGGAGGAGGAGGAGGAGGAGTACCAGCCCAGGAGGGAGCCACAAGGTCCAAGGGCCGTCCGTCGGCGGCTTATTGAACGACACTTCTAGGCCCCCTGTCAGGGAATGGCTTGTGGCAATGAAGGCACATGAATGCAGCCGCTCTGCAAGCCCTCAGCCGGTTAACGCAACAACCACTTGAAACATCACACATGGACAAGCTGAATAAATAAAAAGCTTTATTGAACAAACTCAGGGCCCTTCCCACATGAAACCCAAAAACAGACAAGACCCCCAAAAAACAGTCAAAAACATATCTCACTCCCACAACCTGGGGAGGAATAACAAAACTTGTCCATCCAAATGGCCTTCATCCTCGGCCTTACCAAGACAAACCCCCCCATACAGAACACAAGCACCCCCATATAAAAAAACATTTGCCTTCATCTTCGGCCTTACCAAAATAAACCCCCCCCATACAGAACACAAACACCCCCATAGAAAAAAACATTTGGCAACACACTCTACTTTGTGTGCCGAGAGGGCGAGTCCTTGTCCCGGCTTTTCCGGCCCCTGGCCGACCTGCTGCTCCGCCTCAACCTGGGCCCTGTGGGTGTTGCAAGGCTGGGGGAAGGCTCCTGAGGGGCACAATGCGTGACGGCAGATGCCCTTGGGGGTCGGCCTAGACGAGCTCCGGCCCTGGAGGGGCCGGCTGCTGACTGCTGCAGCTGTGGCTGGGCAGCATCAGTCTCTCCAGCAGCTCGTCGCAGCTTTGCTGGGGGAGTGGCAGTGGCGGCTGCAGCAATGGGGGCAAGCTGGCTGATGCCAGGCGCTCGCTGGTCGCCAGAGACACTGGCAGTCGGCCGGGCTGGCACTGCAGCAAGCGCAGCAATCTGGTGAAGGCCAGACCGCTGTGCTGCAGCAGCGCAGCGGGTGCCCTGGCGATGCGTGCGTGACACAGCGAGTGTGGCAGCAGTGAGTGCCCGTACTGCCCTGGTCTGTGCCCGCATCAGACCAGCCAGTGACTACACGGCACCACTCGTCAACTCTCCACTCGCTGCCTGTGCTGCCCTGAATTCGGACCGACTCGCGTCCTGTGATGCCCTGAATTCTGCCCGACTCGCGTCCTGTGATGCCCCGAATTGTTCGAGACCCCTGGCCTGTGCTGCCGCGAGTTGTTCGAAACCCCTGGCCTGTGAGGCCCCAAAATCGGCCACACTATGAGCCAGGGACTCAATGGCCTCAGGCAACCGTGCCACAACCCCCATGAACTCGGTGTGGCGACGATCCGAGTCCGCGGACAATTGATCAAGGAGGCGCACCTCCTGGGCGAGGACCGTCTCCGGACTGGAGGCCGGACTCTCCCTCTGGGGAGAAGGCCGCCGAGCTGCCCGACCCTTCCCGCGTGGCTGGACGCCACTGGGCCCAGCAACTGCACTCCCCTGCAACACTTCCCCCCTCTGGGGAGAAGGCCGCCGAGCTGTCCGACCCTTCCCGCGTGGCAGGATGCCACTGGGCACAGGAGCTACACTCCCCTGCAACACTTCCCCCCTCTGGGGAGAAGGCAGCCGTGCTGCCCGACCCTTCCCACGTGGCTGGACGCCACTGGGCACAGGAGCTACACCCCCCTGCAACACTTCCCCCTGGCTCTCCTCCAGGCATGACGTGTCCCCTCCATTGCCATCCCCTGGCGCGGATGAGGGTTCCCCCGATGTGCCGCCTTCCTCTTGCTCCTCGTCGTCCTCCTCTTCCGAGGGACTGTCAGTGGCAGCTTCAGGGACCTCCTCCTCACCAGCTGAAAGCAGGAAGGCACAAGAGTAGCTTTAGAGTGAGGACAGGGCGTCAGCGAGGGAGGCATGAGTGGTGGCATTATGCGCATTGGTCGGACAGTGGCAAAGGATGTAGATCTGAAGCGCAAGGGGAACGAGAGAGGTCCAAACGGTCATTTCCTTACCATTGGGGCCCAGCACAGGGTCGGCATCTCCAATTGCAACGGGGCCAATCACCCGGGCACCCATGAGTCGACCCACGCGCTCCTCCAGGTCACTGAGCTCCTGGAACTGGGCACGGCCTCCCCCGGTGACAGTCCGGCTCTTCAGATTCTCGGCCAGCTTGGCCTGCCAGAGAAAGGACGGCTTCTAAGTACAGTGTGGTGCCCTGTTGTTGTGTGCACTGCCTCCCATGGTGGAATAGCTTGGCCAGTGTGGTGCCCTGTTGTTGTGTGCACTGCCTCCCATGGTCGAATAGCTTGGCCAGTGTGTAAAGTGCAGAAAGTGCTATTGATGTTCATGCCAGTGCCATAGCTGCTGGAGGAGGGCTGGCCATTAGGCCTTTGAGGTCCCTTTGCCCATAATGTGAGGTGCACATGCAAGGATGAGGAGGACACTGGAAAGGGTACTCACCCTGACCAACCGAGTGAGGTCGTTAAACTTTTTCCGGCATTGGTCACCAGTCCTGGAGACATCGCTGTTGGCTGTGACCCTCTGGCCGATTTCCCTCCAGGCTCTCCTGTACAGCCTCTTGGGAGCCTTCTTGCCACTGTCCGGGAACAAGATATCTCTTCTCTTCTCCAAAGCCCTAACCAGCACCTTCAAATCATGGGCAGAGAAGCGCTGCGCTCGCTTACGGGCCCACTGCATCCTTCCTGGCGCTATTTCTCTCCAGCAGCAGTGTTTAGGCCTAGCTGGAGGGCTGCAGTATCCAGGGCGTGGCAGCAGACCAAGTCAACCCTTCCCCCTTTAAGAGCTGGCCGGCGCCAGGGTGTCTGCTGTCAATCAAAACATGACCGCACCTGCGCTGCGCCCGGCCTCGGCGGTATCAGTCTGCACCGCCGGCTTAACGCCTAAAGATAGGGGTGCAACGCCAGTTTTAGTGCTCGAGCAAACTCCTTGGCCAAAGCTACTGAATATCGGCGAAGTGGCCTCCACTTTCCGGCGGGCGCAAACTTTAGCGCCCGCCCGACTTTACCGCCCCAAAAGTGGCTATACTGAATTTCTAGGCCACTATGTCCAACAGGGTCAGGGTGGCGTTTTTGCAGCCGGGTCGGCACAAATTAAAGGGCTGGTGCTGGGTGGCCTTTTTTTTTGGGCCGCCTGCCAGCACCTGCCACCTCACCCCGCTCTCGCCTCCTCTTGCGGGGTGCCAGCTCTTTTGCCGGTACCCCGCTCCCCGGTGGTCTAGCATGGCCCCAGTGCGCGCTGCGCTAGGCCCTTCCCCTTTAATCAGGGGGGGGAGGCCTGCAGTACCACAGCGCTACATGTGGACGCGCGATGCGCTGCTGCACGTAGCGCTGCGATATTCAATGGGAGTGCCCCAAAAGGGAGGGGGAGCGCTTCCAGTAACGCCCTGCCTCCAGTCAATTTTGGGCGCAGGGGTGCTAGCTTTTTTGGGGCGCTAAAAGTAGCGTCCCGGTGAAGTTAGCGCCCCAAAGGGGGCGCAAGCCAATTTTTCCCCCAAGTAGTCTTATTACAATTATACAGGGTATTGGTGAAACATAGAAACATAGAAGATAAGAGCAGGAGTAGGCCATTCGGCCCCTCGAGCCTGCTCCGCCATTCAATGCGATCATGGCTGATCATCCAAGTTCAGTACCCGGTCCCTGCTTTCTCCCCATACCCCTTGATCCCTTTAGCTTTAAGAAATATATCCAACTCCTTCTTGAATATATTTAATGAATTGGCCTCTACTGCCTTCTGTGGTAGAGAATTCCACAGGTTCACCACTCTCTGGGTGAAGAAATTCCTCCTCATTTCTATCCTAAATGGCCTACCCCTTATCCTTAGACTGTGACCCCTGGTTCTGGATTCCCCGACCATCGGGAACATCCTCCCTGCATCTAGTCTGTCCAGTCCTGCCAGAATTTTATAAGTTTCAATGAGATCCCCTCTCATTCTTCTAAACTCCAGCGAGTACAAGCCCAATCAACCCAATCTTTCCTCATACGTCATTCCTGCCATCCCAGGTATCAGCCTGGTGAATCTTCGCTGAACTCCTTCCATGGCAAGAATATCCTTCCTCAGATAAGGCGAGCAAAACTGCACACAATACTCAAGATGTGGTCTCACCAAGGCCCTGTACAACTGCAGCAAGACATCCTTGTTCCTGTACTCAAACCCTCTCGCTATGAAGGCCAACATACCATTTGCCTTCTTAACCGCCTGCTCCACCTGCATGCTTACCTTCAGCGACTGGTGCACAAGGACACCCAGGTCTCTTTGCACTTCCCCTTCTCCCAATCTATTGCCATTCAGATAATAACCTGCCTTCCTGTTTTTGCCACCAAAGTGGATAACCTCACATTTATCCACATTATATTGCATCTGCCATGCTTCTGCCCAATCACCCAACCTGTCCAAATCATCCTGTAGTTTCTCGGTATCCTCCTCACAGCACACACGCCCACCCAGCTTTGTGTCATCTGCAAATTTGGAGATATTACATCTAGTTCCCTTGTCTAGATCATTAATATATATTGTGAATAGCTGGGGTCCAAGGACCGATCCCTGCGGTACCCCACTAGTCACTGCCTGCCACTCGGAAAGAGACCCGTTTATTCCAACTCTTTGCTTTCTATCTGCCAACCAGTTCTCTATCCAAGTCAATACCTTGCCCCCAATACCATGTGCCTTAACTTTACACGCTAATCTCTTATGTGGGACCTTATCGAAAGCCTTCTGAAAATCCAAATACAACACATCCACTGGTTCTCCCTTATCTATTTTACTAGTTACATCCTCAAAAAATTCCAGTAGATTAGCCATGTTGACTTTGTCCGATCCTGTCACTGTTTTCCAAGTGCTCTGCTATTACATCTTTTATAATGGACTCTAGCATTTTCCCCACTACCGATGTCAGGCTTACCGGTCTGTAATTCCCCGTTTTCTCTCTACCACCTTTTTTGAATAGTGGGGTAACATTAGCTACCCTCCAATCCATGGGTACTGTTCCAGATTCCATCGAATGTTGGAAGATGATCAGCAATGCATCTACTATTTCTAGGGCCACTTCGTTAAGTACCCTAGGATGTAGATTATCAGGCCCTGGGGATTTATCGGCCTTCAATCCCATCAATTTCCCTAACACCATTTCCCTACAAATACTGATTTCTTTCAGTTCCTCCCTTTCATCACACCCTATGTTCCCCGACATTTCTGGGAGGTTATTTGTGTCCTCCTTTGTGAAGACAGAACCAAAATATGTATTTAATTGGTCTGCCATTTATTTGTTCCCCATTATAAATTCCCCTGATTCTGACTGCAAGGGACCTACGCGTGACTTCACCAATCTTTTTCTCTTCACATATCTATAAAAGCTTTTACAGTCAGTTTTTACGTTCCCTGCAAGCTTACTCTCATATTCTATTTTCCCTTTCTTAATTAATCCCTTTGTCCTCGTTTGTTAAATCCTAAACTGCTCCAAATCCTCTGGATTACTGCTTTTTCCAGCCAATTTATATGTCCTCTACTTGGATCTTATGCTATCCCTAATTTCCCTCATCACCTTTTTTGTTTTATTTTTATGCCAAACTGGGATGAACAAATTCTGTAGTTCATCCATGCGGTCTTTGAATGTTTGCCATTGCCTACACCGTTAACCCTTTGAGTGACATTCCCCAATCAATCCTACCCAATTCACGCCTCAGACCATCGTAGTTTCCTTTATTAAATTCAAGACCCTAGTCTCTGAGTCAACTACTTCATTCTCCATCTTAATGAAGAATTCGATCATATTATGATCGATCCGACCCAAGGGGCCTCGTACAACAAGATTGCTTATTAATCCTTTTTCGTTACATAATACCCAGTCTAAGATGGCCTGATCTCTGATTGGTTCCTCGACATATTGGTCCAGGAAACCATCCCGTAAACACTCCAGGAATTCCTCCTCCACAGTATTGTTACTAATTTGGTTAGCCCAATCTATATGTAGATTAAAGTCACCCATGATGACTGCTGTGCCCTTTTTGCACGCTTCTCTAATTTCCCTTTTAATGCCATCCCCAACCTCCGCATTACTGTTTGGAGGTCTATATACCACTCCCACTAACGTTTTCTGCCCCTTGGTATTTCTCAGTTCTACCCATACAGATTCCACATCATCAGAGCTAATATCCTTCCTTACAATTGTGTTAATCCCTTCTTTAACCAGTAATGCTACCCCACCTCCCTTGAGGCTACACCTGGAGTACTATGTACAGTTCTGGTCTCCTTACCTCAGGAAAGATATACTTGCTTTAGTGTGAGTACAATGAAGGTTCACTAGACTGGTTCCTGGGTTGAGGGGATTGCCCTATGAGGAGAGATTGAGTAGACTAGGCCTATATTCCCTAGAGTTTAGAAGAATGAGAGGTGATCTAATTGAAACATATAAAATTCTGAAGGGGCTTGACAGGGTTAATGCTGAGAAAATGTTTCCCCTGGCTGGGGAATCTAGAACACGGGGTCAGTGTCTCAGAATAAGGGGTCGGCCATTTAGGACTGAAGTGAGAAATTTCTTCACTCAGAGGGTGGGGAATCTTTGGCATTCTCTACCCCAGAGACCTGTGAATGCTCAGTCGTTGAGTATATGCAAGACAGAGGTTGATAAATTTTTGGGAACTAAGGGAATTAAGGGATATGTGTGATGTAAAAAGATTACTGAGCACTTGGTTTGAGTATAAAACAAGGCTTTAATCAACCGTTTCACAACCATGAGATTCTAGTTACATTACTATTTCTTGGTTAGAAAAACATCCTGAACAAGCTGGGCCCACGCCCGAGTATTTATACTCCTTGGACGGCGCCACCAGCTGGCCGCCCAGTGTTATTTCATGAGTCATTTCTTCATGAATGATAAGATTCATGACAATGTGCATAGTGCGGGAAGGTGTAGTTGAGGTAGAAGATCTTGTTGAATGGCAGAGCAGGCTCGAAGGGCCAAATGGCCTACTCCAGTTCCTATTTCTTATATTCTTATGTTATATTCTTATGTATAGTCGGGCCTTCCAGGTCCAGAGCTGGTCGAGTACATCCTGCAAGGCCATCTGAAGTCTCCCGCACAGACACTCAGCAGTCTTCCACCAGCCCTGCTGCAGCCACTGGGCCAACACTTCATCGGAGCACTACAGCAGGAAAAGGCACAGTAACGGCAGACACTAAGTGATTGCACAAGGGTGAAAAGTAAATTTTTTGGTGTAAGTATGGGTCCACTACTTTTTGATAAATTTATTACTTCACTTACCATTCTTTTGTGGCATCTCTCATTTCAGCTGTGTGCTGTGATATGGCCTGTGAGAGGGATGGAATGATGTGGTGAGAAAAAGGGGATTTGGGGTTTAAGTCATCTTGGTGTGAGGCTGGAGGTCTGTTTGGAGGAGGTGGCAGAGTTCTGTGACCACTTCCTTGGTGAAGCAGAGCCATCTAATACACTGCTCCTCGCTTAATTGAAGGTAGGAGAAGTACTCTCAGAATACCCTCGGAGGGTAAGGCCTCCTAGTGAGAGCCCTGATGTCCCTCCTCCTCTCTCTGCGACCATGTTCCTGTATTTCTCACTGCGTATGCTCCCCATCCACCGTAGATCCTGGAGGGTGAGGTGGCATGCCAGTACAGCCCCCATTAATGTTACCAAGTGTAGCAGTTTGAATCTTTGAAGAATAAATGTAGCTACTTTTTAGTTGCCAGAAGACTCCTGATACAGAAGAACCTTGAAATCAATGAATGAAATTTTTGTAGTGGATAAAACTAACAAAAAACCATTAAAACTGCACTAGCCTGACAGCTGCAAGCGATTACTGATGATCCCTTTAAATAACATCCCTGGAGCCAGCTTCCTGGTGCTGCATACCAGCTCTCCCTGTCGGTATTTACTCCGGGTGGTGAGGTAAGTGGAGAGAATCAATTTTGCAAATCGGGCGGTCAGTGAGTGTTACACACTGATGGCGGTAATGGGGCGCTAGACCAGTATTGCCGGGGGCGTGGCAAGCCCAGCACCCCCTGTAGCGCAGCCGGTAAGAGGTATCGCCAGGAACGTCAATACCAGGTAGATCATGACTTCAGTGAGTGAATGTTACACACTCACTGATATCATGATCGACCTGGTGTTGACGTTCCTGGCGATACCTCTTACCGGCTGCGCTACAGGGGGGCTGGATTTGCCACGCCCCGGCAATACTAGTCTAGTGCCCCATTACCGCCATCTACTGCCGCTAATGGGAGGTGCTAAGAAGACAAATTTTCCCCCCTCTGTGTAGAAACATTTTTCCTGCTCTCTATCCAAATCTCTTACACTTAATCTTATATCTATGTCCCCTCGTTCTAGACCTCTGAACTACTTGAAACTGTCTGTTTCTATCTATTCTGTTATAATTATTCCCTTTATAATTTTAAACATCTCTATCAAAATGTACCACCTCACATTTACTGACATTGAATGCCATTTCTTGCCCTTTCCACCATCTTATCAATATCTCCTTGCAGCTTTCTTCACTCAGAGATTTCTTCACTCAGAGGGTTGTGAATCTTTGGAATTCTCTACCCCAGAGGGCTATGGATACTCAGTTGTTGAGTATATTCAGGACTAAGATTGATAGAATTTTGGACACTAAGGGAATCAAGGGATATGGGGATAGGGCGGGAACATGGAGTTGACATAGAAGTTCAGCCATGATCTTATTGAATGTGGAGCAGGCTCTGTGGGCCATGAGGCCTACTCTTGCGTCTCATGTTCTTATGTTCCTGTGGTCCTCAGAATTATTTACTCTCTCCTATTTCAGTATCATCTGCAAATTTGTGCACCGCTCCCTCTAGTCCTATATCCAAATCTGAGCCGAACCTGAACTGAAACTGTCCCATAACAGAGCCCTGTGGAACACTGCTACCCACATTCAACTACTCTGAGAAACAGCTCTTAACTCCTGCTCTCTGTTTCCTCCCTTCCAACTAGTTTTTAATCCAATTTGCCATTATCCCGCTAATTCCATACCCCTTAATCTTCTCCAATTGTCTCATGTGTGGTACCTTCTCAAAGCCTTTCTGAAAGTCCATGTATATCACAGCCACTACATTTCCCCATCTACCACATCCATCATCTCTTCAATGAACTCTATCATGTGACCTTTCTGTTCACTCCTGTAACTCCAAGTATATCAAACAGTTTGGGGATAAAGAATCTTGCAGTAATACTGCCAAGGCCCTAGGCCCTGGAATTCCCTTCCTAAACCTTCCCGCCTCTCTACCTCTCTTTCCTCCTTTAAGACTCTCCTTAAAACCTACTTTGACCAAGCTTTTGGTCACCTGCCCTAATATCTCCTTTTATGGCTCGGTGTCAAATTTTATTTGATAACGCTCTTGAAGCACCTTGGGAGGTTTTACTACATTAAGGACGCTATATAAATAAAAGTTATTGTTGTTGATGTTAGATCTTGCAGTGGTTCAGCACACTGTCTTTTAATACATGGACTTTTTTTTAAACTTTTTTTACGCAGCGAGTGGTTAGGATCTGGAATGGACTGCCTGAAATCGTGGTAGAGGCAGACACAATTGTGGCTTTCAAAAGGGAATTGGATAAGTACCTGAAGGAAAAAAAAATTCAGGGCTATGGGGAAAGGGCAGGGAGTGGGACTAGCTGAAGTGCTCTTGCAGAGAGCCAGCACGGGCTTCACGGGCCAAATGGCCTCCTTCTGTGCTGTAACCATTCTATGATTCTATGACTTGCACAAATCCATCATTATAACCAAAGTCTACTGTAATCCACAAACCAAATATCCAACTAAATGCAGTATAAAAACACTACAGACTGACGTGAGAAAAAGAAAAACCACAAATGCTGTAAACCTGAAATAGAATCAGAAAATACTGAAAATGCACAGTAGATCTGTCAGAATCTGAAAAGATGGGTTACTGTTTTGGGTGCAGACCCTACATTAGAACTGGAAACTGGAAGAGTAGAATAGCCATTTTAACAGATTTTATACTCGCACTGTTTTAGTTTGGACTTTGGGAGCCCGGCACCCATGAACTGGCTCTGAAGATTGCACTGCATTCCATCTGCAGCTCCTTTACCTCAGCAGTAGAATTGTAAACCCATGAAAAACTTATGCCGGGAATTTCCTCGGAGCTGCTTCAAATCTGCCACTGTGACTTCACCATAAGTGCGGCGGAGATCAGGTTTACGTGAATAAATTGAGTTTCTGCCACACTTCTGATGAAGTTACAGAGCAGGAGTAACTCTGAGGAAACCCCTGGCATTAGTCTCCAAGTCTACTGGCACAGTAAGGGATTTAGCAGTGTAAAAGCTGGGAGCCGGCTCACGTATAGTGTTCTACCAGAGTTCAAACTAAAACAGCTCCTCTCTGAACGTGGCTTTATAGGACTAAACACAACAAAAGGGGTAAGGGATGGAGAACAACTGGTAAAAGTCAAGCAAGTCAGGCACAGCATCTGGAGAGAGAAATGACAAGTTAACAGTTCAGGCAAAACCCTTCATAAGAACTGTTTTTGTTTAAGATTTCCAGTAGCTGCAGTATTTTAGCCCAGAATTTGCTACATTGTCGATATTGACACCAAACACCATAAATTAGACCACTGTACTCTCCAATCTTCCAGTGGTGAATTCACGCCACAATTTAAATACACCGCAGTAAGCATAGTGGCGGATCATGAGTGGCGCAGCCAATGGCCAGCGTTTATCTGGCTTTGGTACTTCCAGTTACAGAACACAGAAGTGTCAGATGTGTGATCACTGAATGAAGCAAAAATAAATGTTCAGTCTTGCACTTCTATTCAGCGCTCTTTACATTGTTCCCCCAACTATAAATGAACCTTGCTTCTGTGCCTGAAATGCTTGACTCTAAAACCTTCCACAGTCATGGTCAACTGTAGAATGCAGGCAGAGTAAGAAATGGCTACAAACTAACCTTACCGACTTTATGTCTGAGTGTGGGAAAACATAATAAAGTAAGTTATGGTTTGACTGATGCTGCTTCTGTGACATAAACCAAGTGGATGCCCTGTGACAGCTGTGGGTAGGCTCATCTCTCTTTTACAGTGAAGACCTTTGCTCCCATGGTAGTGAAGATCCTGGCAGTGATGCTACCCAAATGTTCACCTCGCTTGGATGACCCAGGTTTAGAGACAGGATGAGGTCAGCACTGCAGTCCAGGAAATAGCTAAAGAAGCAATCAGGTCAGCAGCATTTTTAAAACTCACCCTGACCCTACCAAGAAAAAAAATGGTTTCAATCATTATCCCCTAATATAACTAAATCATTCCTTTCACTAATTTTTTATTGCCTTGTAAATCATTGAAGTTGCACCCATATAAAGCTTTCTTGCATTTCAACTGATCAGTTACAAAAGTCTTCAGGAATCCGAGGATGTGTGTGCCTGTAATTATTTTTAAACACAAAATTGGAAAATTTCAAATTGAACTGCTGCTGGATCCTTCACACAGCTGCCAGATCACCAGCGCTGTTCTGTATCAGTCTAAGTGGCAGTGGTGATCGAAGCAGGGTTAATCCAGCAAATTGAGCATTTGATTTTATGGGGGGGGCGGGCGGCGGAGCTATGATAATGTACTTCTCACTGTTTTGGCGAGGTTCATGGCAGAGCGATGCAGAGGGTTCCAAGAAACTTTTGCGTGGCGTAAGTAATGGTCGGAGTCACTCGGGCATAATTTTCTGGAAATAGTGATGATGCATGCCGTAGATGGTGCACGTTTTCAGCAAATTATGACCCTTTGTTATTTTGTGGTAAAAGTGAATTATTGGGAATGCTGGTTCCTGTCACAAAAAGGTAGTCAATTGGTTCAATGGCCTGCAAACACAATTATTTTAAAAGCTGGAAGGTAAAAAACTGCTGAATGACTACAGAGTGAGGTGCAACTTTGGCGAGGGAAAATTACTGAAGCAATGGTATCAAGATCTTTATAGCACAAACTTCCCTTTACTGCTAATGCACCTTGGTTAGTATTTTGTTAATTATCTGCATCCTTAGTTTCTCTTAATAATCGAGGCTACTATTCAGTCTATTGATAATAAACAAATAAGCTGTGTCCACATAATTAAACTTTTTCTATTCTTAAGAGAAACCTACAGAAGCTTTTCCAGGGGGCAAGGAAAGGTCCCCGCAGAGTCCATTTTGAAAATATTTTACTTTATGTAGCAGAAATCAATGTTAGTAGTGCTCAGTTTGTATACTTACATTAATGCCCTTTGCACCTTGCCCCTGGGTTCCTGCCAATCACAGAGCAAGAACCCAAGGGAAGAACAGAGGGCAGCGCCATAAGTATGTACAGTCCACATTACTGTTATTGATCTCTGCTGTAAATCAGACCAAATAGCATTTTTCCCAGAAAGGTTAATTTAACCAGTAACTGAATGCGAGGGGGAGAAATCATAATGAGACATTGGAGCTCGAAAGGCAAGATGTCATTTTGCAGCCTATCATACAATTTACACTTAGGAGTGTCGCTAATGGTCCTAACCCTCGCCATTTACAAAGTCCAATCCATGAATTGGTCTGCTAAGTACTCAATTTAATGCCTCATTATTTCTCAGCCACCAGAGCCCAGGAGATAGAAGTGACATTTTGAATTTCTAAAAAGACAGGAGTCGCATCAGCAATATTCCTAATTATTAGTTACAAAAGGATAAAAATTCAACATCGTTGTGCCTGTTCAGGATCCAGCCACAAAATTCTTCTGGTCTGACCAATGGTTGTTATAGGGATCACTAGCGACCGCCCCCAAAAATGTAAGTCATTTTTTCATACTAACCTTGTTGAGGAGCCGAGGGAGCAGGAGTGCTCCTTCTGGCTCCACAGCACTGCTGAGGGCTGCTGCTGGCCTGCACTTAGCCACCCTCCCATAGAAACATAGAAACATAGAAGATAGGAGCAGGAGTAGGCCATTCGGCCCCTCGAGCCTGCTCCGCCATTCAATGCGATCATGGCTGATCATCCAAATTCAGTACCCTGTCCCTGCTTTCTCCCCATACCCCTTGATCCCTTTAGCCTTAAGAAATATATCCAACTCCTTCTTGAATACATTTAATGAATTGGCCTCTACTGCCTTCTGTGGTAGAGAATTCCACAGGTTCACCACTCTCTGGGTGAAGAAATTCCTCCTCATTTCTGTCCTAAATGGCCTACCCCTTATCCTTAGACTGTGACCCCTGGTTCTCCCATTCCCTCTGCACCCCCCCCTGCCCCCAGCGCTTACCTGAGGTCCATGGCCAGCGAGGCAAGCAGCCCAAATTCCATTCAGCCACACAAACAGGCTGCCTCTGGATGAGTGACAGGCACTGGCAGCTCGTCCTGATTTGACAATGAGTTCCAAGGAGCAATTTAGGATGGTTGTTGGGCCTCTTGATTCTGGTTCACGCTACATGTGCGCCATCTGTGTGGTGCCAGGACGTCAGTGGAAAGTGGCTGCCTGGCCGTTAAAATCAGGTGTCTCGACGGCGGTTAGCTGGGCTCAAGGTAAGTGCTGGGGCAGGGATTCCAGGATAGTCAGCAGTATGGGAAGGGGAGCGGGGAGGTCTACACTTTCCTTGTGGGGCCTGAAATAGCATTCATGCTCCCCCGGGCCTCGCAAAGGAAAGAAATAAATGTACCCGCGGGAACCTCTTCTCCTGCTTGATTCAGCCTATTGGGAAAGCCACAGCCACTTCTCTGCTCAGGCCAATGTTAAAAGGGCAGTTGGGTCCGATCATCAGAGCTACAAATTTAAAGAAGGACCTCGCTGGCCTTGAGTGGATGTCCTTTGGCACCTGCAATTTAAAATTGGATGGTTGTGCTTCCCCCTGGAAGTTATTGGGGAAATACGTCAACTGCTGGCTGAAGACCTGCAGCCCACTTCCACCAGGGGACCAGCACTGTCTGAACCAGTCAAGGTTACCACGGCTTTGAATTTATTTGTGTCCGAATCCTTCCAGGCAGCAGCAGGTAACTGTAATGATCAATAACATGTCATTCTATAGTGGACACTAGGTGGAGCCGTAGAGCTGTGTAGAGCTGTATATATAAGACTACACTACCTAGCTGTATGTATATTAAGACTACATTACCCATGAGGCACTAGGCCACCCACAAGGCAGCAGTCAAGATGGAAGCCTCTACAGATACTGTACCTAGTCCACATGTGCTCAATAAAGTAACTAGCAAAAGCTAGCTGTGTTCATAATAAGAATGTCTATTTATTAATGAACATAAGTGTAACCAGTGCCACATTTGTCAGGCAGTTGCTCACCTCTGCACCAAGCTCATCGCTAAATGCTCCATTCAGGACAGCTGTGCAATTTATATCTTTCCCAATGGAACCAGAACAAAGGAATAGGGCTTACGCACAGTTTGTTGCTGACATTGTCATTTGGGTATCCACCATGAGCTTAGAGCTATCAGAAAAGCTACAGAACTATCTGAGTGATCTGGAGGAATGGGCATGCCAATTGTGAAATGTGCTGAACCCTAGAAAATCACCGTGCATGCCACTAAGGTGGAGGGCCCACTCCAACTCTTTCACCCCACCACATTGGACTGGAATTTAAAGGGCCACAGAAAATGGGGTGCAATCCTGGCATAACTGGGTTCTACCCCAAATTCCTGGCTCCCAGATGGAGGTTGGGCATTCTTCCCGCTCAAACCCCAGGAATATTGGGGCCTTGGTTCTAACTTCTCATGTCCGATGCTCTGTGCAATCAACTAGTATTGTATATACTTTTTTTCCCCGGCAAAGCTCGTATGTTTATGTGATAAATTCTAGATATAAAATAATGATGCATGTGGAAGAATTCTGAATTCCCCTGTGTGATTATCACATGTGATATGCTGTATTTCAGCACCAGTGCTATTATTAGCAACACATTGTTCATACACAGATGGAAAAAGAACAGTATCCAGGCAGAACCAGGGCCGATTGTGAAACCTGAGGCTTCACAGAAAGTGTCTAACAATAACAACTTTACACAATATGGACACAAGGAGGATTTAGCAAAAAACAAAGGGAAACTTGTTACCAGAACTGAGTAGCTGGAGGATAACAATAGAACTACAGTAATTTGTTTCATAGAGATTATCCTATAAAAGAGTGTGATATTGATCATTAAATATTTCTATGACATCCCTTTGCCCACTACTTTAACAAAGGTATTTACTCATCCATTATAAATGGGTGAACACCTTTGTCAGAATGCCAGATGGGAAAATTCCAGAGGAATGTGTTAATAGATTTGTTACTATATTGTACAGCACAGTTTTAATCCCTACACTCTGAATTAAACTAGTAATGATGTGAAACGAAAAACAAAAACTGCTGGACGTACACAGCAGGTCCAACAGTTTCTATAAAGCAGAAAGACAAGTTCATCTTTCGGGGCAACACAGGCATTTCACGTTTCTGTTTCTCCCCTCAGCCTCTACGGTGATGCCTGTATAAACAGCATTTTCTGTTTTTGCTTCAGGTTTCAAACAGTTGCAGTTTCTTTTGCCTTTTTTTAAATCAGTAACAATGTGAATTTCTTCAAAGGGTCACGAAGTTATCTAATATTGAGACATTAGCGATGTATTAAGGTGAGAGTATATTCTTTAGTTCCAAATGTTAAATATTTATCATAAAATGAAATCATAATATAAATAATTCTGATGATTAAAACTAACTGTTGTATAAAATCAGACACAATTCATCCCACTGGAATATACTGGTTAATTAAATTATCTGGCACATAAGGTCAGAAATTAGGATGTTCACTGATGACTGCCATTCACAACTTCTCAGATAATGAAGCAGTCCATGCCCACATGCAACAAGACCTGGGCGACGTTCAGGCTTGGGCTGATAAGTGGCAGGTAACATTCGCGCCACAGAAGTGCCAGGCAATGACTATCTCCAACAAGCAAGAGTCTAACCACCGCCCCATGACATTCAACGGCATTACCATCGCCATATCCCTCACCATCAACATCCTGGGGGTCACCATTGACCAGAAGCTTAACTGGACCAGCCACATAAATACTGTGGCAACAAGAGCAGGTCAGATGCTAGGTATTCAGTGGCAAGTGTCTCACCTCCTGACTCCCCAAAACCTTTCTACCATCTACAAGGCACAAGCAAGGAGTGTGATGGAATACCCTCCACTTGCCTGGATGAGTGCAGCTCCAACAACACTCAAGAAGCTCGACACCATCCAGGACAAAGCAGCCCACTTGATTGGTACCCCATCCACCATCTTAAATATTCACTTCCTCCACAGCGTACCATGGCTCCAATGTGTACCATCTACAAGATGCACTGCAGCAACTCGCCAAGGCTTCATTGGCTGCACCTCCCAAACCCACGACCTCTTCCATCTAGAAGGACAAGGGCAGCAGGCGCATGGGAACACCACCACCTCAAAGTTCCCCTCCAAGTCACACACCATCCTGACTTGGAAATGTATCACTGATCCTTCTTCGTCGCTGGGTCAAAATCCTGGTACTCCCTATCTAACAGCACTGTAGGAGTACCTTCACCACATGGACAGCAGCAGTTCAAGAAGATGGCTCACCACCACCTTCTCAAGGGCAATTAGGGATGGGCAATAAATGCTGGCCTTGCCAGCGATGCCCACATCCCGTGAATGAATAAAATAAAAATAGATGCTGACCAATTTTTTTTTTTAATTTATATTACAATATCATCTGTAATAGAGATATCTGAGAAAGTAAGCTCTATCTTTTTCAGCCTTCCCACATACCTTCGGACCGGGACCCTTCGTGTTCTTATTCTTCAGCAGCAGTCAGAAGGCCCCAAGATCAGTGGCTAGTTCTGCAGCTGTGGAGGTGTCCAGCCCCATTACACCCATTTCCAAGCAGAAGGCCCTTCTAGGGGACAGGTCTGCTTAGGAGGGGTTGGGGTGGGGTGGGGACGCGCAATCACACCACGCAAAAAACACAGCCCACCAAATTTAGTTGCTCTGAGACTTGCACAGGTACAGGGCACATTGGATGGGCGGGGAGGGTAGAGAGAATATCAGGGTTGTGGAGTCTTTGATTAAAATATTTTCAACTATTTCTCAGAATTCCTTTTGTGTATTATTTTAACATAGTGATTAACCGGTTTTAAATTAATGACTTAATGACTGCAGTAATGAGACACATAAGGCGATAAATTGATGTCCTTACTGCCACCTGGTAGCTCCAGCAATGCGTGAAAAAATGGCGACTGCCGCTCTTGCACCAGCTGGAGGCGGTCCCGGTGGCAGCCACCATATTGGTCGCCCCGTTTGCACTGCCGGTAACCGGCAGCACCCTAAAAAAAAATGGCAGGGTGGTGACGTCAGTCGGCGTGCAACACCAACTTAAGTCACCTATGTGAACTTCAACCTTAGCGCTCAATTCAAGTTAACCTGGCGTGCAAGCAGGCTGACAGGGGCGATAGCTGCAGCTGTTAAAGGGACACATACATCAAACAGGTAAGTTTGAATGGAAGGGTTTGGACTGGGTTCTTTTATTTTATTGAAGTGGTGGCTTGCTGCAATACATGTGAAAAGTTTTTTTTAAGTGTTTAGGGAGTGCTGCTGGATGCTTGCAAGGGCTTGGATGGCAAGTGAACGCCTTTGAGAAGACAGAACATGCTGCAAATACTCAGCAGGTCCTGCAACATCTGTGGAGTTCACGTCTCAGGTCGACATGCTGCCTGGCCAACTGAGTATTTGCACCATCTTATGCTGTCATTTCACATTTACAGCATCCGCTTGCAGCGGGAAGAGGAAGACGCAGAAGAGGAGGAAGCTGAGGAGGGGCAATCAGATGGAAGGATGCATACTAGACAGCCCCTTTGTGGCTGGCATATCCGGAATGGAATCATTCGCCTCTGGTCCCACTGGCTGGACAGGATGCATTTCTTGGGTGTGTGAAATGAGGAAGGCACAAGGGCGGAGTTGTGCTGATGGGAAGGCGGGAAGCCTAGAGGTGCATGCCAGAAGGAGGATAACATATGAGGATACCCGCATCTTGTATCCTTTCAGCCCCGCCTCTGGTCAAGGGCTCAGCCACGCCCCTGCCAAGAATGCTAGGAATAGGAGATGTGCCTCGTCATCGGTGCAGATTGTTGGTAGGTGAGTGTTTGGGGGTCCAGCATTGAGCAGTGTGTGAGGCTAGTGGTTCATTTGGTAGGTAACGTCTTTTGAAGATGCATTCACTGACCTTGACCAGTGGTCTGAGGTCATGACCCATTTTCAGAAGGCATTCGATAAGGTGCCACACAAGAGGTTATTAAAAGCTTCTATAGGTGTGGTAAACCACTGTTATACCTGCCTGTGTGGGTGTTTGTATTCCACTGTGTACATGTCTGTACATGCCTCGGCTGACTCCTCCCACGAGTCCCGGTATAAAGGTGACTGCTCCACAGTCCCTCTGTATTCTGGACTGGTCGACCACTCGAGGCACACCTTCATTCTCTTGTTAATAAAAGCCTGTTAGTTGCTCGCTTAACCTCAGTCTTTTGAGTAATTGATAGCGCATCAATTTTATTAACAAGATTTTTTTATAATGGAGAAGATCCTCACACCAGCATGCCTGGACTTAGACCATCGGGAGGCGGACGCATCCACCAAGTTTGCTCACTGGCTTAGGTGCTTTGAAAGATTCCTGATCGCCTCCGCTGCAACGGTCAAATCGGATGAGGACAAACTGGATGTCCTGACCTCCAAAGTGAACCACCGAGCGTACTCGGTCATCCAGGACGCGACCTCGTACACGGCTGCTCTCAAGCTCCTCAAGGACCAGTACACGCGCCCAGTGAACGAGGTGTACGCCAGGCACCTCCTGGGGAGTCGTAAACAACAACCTGGGGAATCGACCGAGGAATACCTTCAGGCACTGTCTGTGCTTGGCCGGGCCTGTGGTTGTAAGGATGTAAAGGCCGCCGTGTACACAGAGGAACTTATCCGGGACGCTTTTGTAGCGGGCCACAGGTCCAATTACACCCGACAGCAACTGTTGGAGCAGAGTGACCTCGACCTCAACAAGGCCTCTGAACTCGCACTATCATTGGACGCAGCCTACCGGGGCATGGATGCCTACTCCTCTGCACCGTGGACGCCGCGGGGAACGACAGCCTGGGACACGGTAGGACCGTCTCATAGCGCCGTGCCACCCCAGCCACATCCCAGCAACGGCCCAACTACCGCAGCAGCGTCCCAAGGCCAGAAATGCTACTTCTGTGGCCAGGCCAAACACCCCAGAGCGCGCTGCCCGGCGAAAAATGCGATCTGCTCGGGCTGCGGGAAGAAGGGACACTACGCCAGTGTCTGCAGGGCCAAAGCCACCCCGAACCCCAGCAGCGCCGCGTGTGGGCCGCCATCTTGGGCCTCCCGAGCCATGTGCAAACCACCGGAACAGCAGCCATTTTGGACGCCTCCAGCCACATGGGGATCATGGACACCGCCATCTTGGATGCCAGCCGGGATGCAGCAGGCCCCCAACACCGCCTCATCTGATACCCGCAGCGACACACCGACCCCTACGCTGGCCTCCGTTACGCTGGACCAAGCGAGACCACACCAACTGGCCCGGTCCACAATGGACATTAAGGTAAATGGTCACGAAATAACCTGCCTTTTTGACTCTGGGTGCACGGAGAGCTTCATCCACCCCGACATGGTGCGGCGTTGCTCTCTCCCAGTCCTGCCTGCGCACCAGCGGATTTCTATGGCCTCCGAGTCCCAGTCGGTGGACATTGGCGGCTACTGCGTGGTGACACTCTTAGTAGACGGGACTGTGTACGATAATTTTAAACTTCTGGTCCTGCCCCACCTCTGCGCTGCCGTTCTACTGGGGTTAGATTTTCAGTGCCACCTTAAAAGTGTTACGATGGCGTACGGTGGACCCCTCCCCCCACTCACAGTCCGCAGCCAGCAGCTTCCAAACTGCCCGCCGCGCACCAGGTGCAACCTCTCCACACTCAGAGTCACCCCCCCCCAACTGTTTGCTAACCTCACCCCCGACTGTAAGCCCATCGCCACAAAGAGCAGGCGATACAGTGCCGGGGACAGGGTTTTCATTAAAACCGAAGTGGGGCGGCTCCTGAAGGAGGGGATTATTGAGGGTAGCACCAGCCCCTGGCAAGCCCAGGTTGTGGTCGTTAAGACCGGCGAGAAGCAGCGCCTGGTCATCGACTACAGCCAGACAATAAATCGCTACACCCTGCTGGACGCTTACCCACTCCCCCGTGTTAAGTCTGTGTGTTATATTGCGAATTACTACACAGACCACAAAAGTAAACTTTAACAGGTCTTTACTGGTTGAAGGTCAGGGCGGAACTGCCCAATAAATCATTACACAGCACTTATATACCGGTGTGGTCACCGCCGGTATTACAGTATACAGCAGCCAAGATAAAGTAGTGCAACACTTAAAATAGTTCTCTTAAAGGTGGAACGGTTACAAAATAGCTCTCTTAAAGGTGGAACGGTTACATACACTACAATCCTCCCTTTTTAGCTTAAACGTATATATTCCCCATTAAACATAATATCATAACATATATACACGACTTCATGTAAAAACAGTTCACAGATTCAGTCTCTGAGGCGGCGCCTCCTGCGCCTCCTGACTCGGTCTGGATAACGCCTCGGTGGCGTAGTAGTTTCTTGTTGTTGTTGGGGTGACTCATCTAATAGTCCTTCACTGGACTTAACAGCTTGAACTTTCGTAACTGCAGAACCAGCATTGCTGACTTCTAAAGGCTCGAGTACCTTGGGAAGTTTTTCTTCTTCCAGCCTGATTTGGCTCAGTTCGGAGGGACCACGTGCGTGACAGCTCAAAGTAGCAGACTGCTTCTCTTCCACTGTAATGTTCTGTAGTTCTTTGACTACCTTTGACGGAGGCTCTTTAATAGTCAGCCTCGCCTCAGATGTTGATTTCCCTGCGATAAACTGCAGCAAGCCGGTCATCTTACAAGTTGTTTGTTTCAGAGTGAGACGATGAATAGTGCCATGATGCTCAATGTCCACATCTTCAGAAGCATGAAGAATTTCACCATTTAGAATCCATTTTGGAGGCTTCACGTCCGCAACTGAAAGCTCACACTCAAGAATGGCGTCACTTGGCTCTGTCACTTCCACATCACATATGGGTTTAATGATGACAATTGATTGCTCTTCTACATATAACTTTGCTGTGCTTTGGTCATCTATGGCATCGCACATGTAGTTGCCTTCATCTTCAAAAGCGACATTATTAATAACGAGCTTCCTGTACACATCTTCACGCACAATCTCATATTTATTACTGGGATGAATCTCTTTGTCTTTGTAATACCACTTGACAGCAGCATTTGGCCTGGAAACCTTGCATTCAAAAATGACACGATGTTTCTTTATGCCAATCTTCTCTCTTACGGGTTTCACAATTTTAACTGGTAATTCTTTAATTCGAAGCAAAGCTTTGGAAGTAGTGCTTTCAGCAACAAACTTGATCTCTGCAGCATCTTCAGTTTTTGCCTCTGCCACCACTTCCCTGAGTGGCTTATTACTGTTGACCCTGCTCACAAAAGGGTGCTCTTTCTTCTTAGCTTTCAACTGATCGATGAATTTGACATATTCCCTTTCTTGCTCAGATTTGATTCGTTTGGCCTCCTCGCGCAGACGGTTTGTGTGTTCCTGTTCCATTTCCTCAATCAGCTGCTTCTGCTGTCTTCCCAGATTCTCCAACTCTGTGTCAAAGAACTTTTTCTTTGTATTCATCTCTTGCTCAAAACGGCGAATCATTTGCTCTAATTGCTGTTGTAATTTGAAATTGAGTTGAGTTCGAGCCCGGTGTTCCTCAGAAATGTGCATGTCTGTAGACTGGACAGACTCAGAATTCTCTGTCAAACTATGTTGTTGTTGTTCAGTGGAATTCTGTTCTGATACTTTGTTCTCTCCTGAAGCATTTATGCTTTCCTTCGTTTTTCCATCATTAGGCTGCAAGTCCATTTTAGACTTGTCTTTTGCACCTGGGCTGATCTTACCATCATCAGTTCCAGAGTCTGAGCTGATCCTGGGTAGGCGGCAATCTTCCTCGCCGTCAAAGAAACTGCATGGCTCGAGTCTTCCCTCGCGATCGGACGTGATGACAGTTCTGGTGACATTGTAGTAGTATTCCATATCCTCGTCAGAAGACGTGCTTGGATCATCGGCTCCGTCTACCTGCCCTTGAGTTGACTGCTCTCCTCTTTTCTTCCCCGAAGGATCTCGGTAGAATGGAAAATCCTCTTACCATATGACTTGCCACCATAACAGGGAGTCAACCCGAAAAATGTAGTTGAGTGGGCCCGGGCACTGCGTCGGGGGTACCTCCTTTTGTTTGAATCATTATCCTGAGCTTTGTTCCCGTCACCATCCTCCTGTGAAGTCTGGTTTCCGCACTGCAGCACGTGCTTCTGAAACAGGTTTCTCACCCTTTGTTTGTAGACTTTGTTGCACGTTGGACACCTCAGGACTCCCCGCTCATTTTCTGGACTTTCCGTCATTGCTTTTAGGGGGTGCCAGTCCATATTGATTTTCCTGATCCACTCCCGTCCCAGAAGTGGTGGACCTCCCTGAGGTAGTACATATATGTCCATTCCTTGTTGCTCTTTGCCCTTGTGTCTCACCTTGACTGTTATCTTTCCGATGGGGTATACTCTTTGCCCCGTATATGTCTTTAATACTATCTTCGTATTCCGTAGGGGAATATGTGTGAATAACCTTTTGTAATCTTGCTTATTCATGACCGTCAACGCCGATCCGGTGTCCACTTCCATCTTCACCTGGACCCTTGCTATCTGAAGTGTGACCCAGATAGTTTGTCGGTCAGCTTCCTTACTCACATTGTGAATTCTCAGACTACCCAGTTCCTTGCTGTTGGAGTCTGAATCCGAATTCTGTTCATCCGAACTCTTCTCAGCCACCTTGTGTACCTTGCTGCACTTTTCCTGCGGTGACTTTTTGTTGCTGGTCTTCTTTCCTGACCGGCATACTTTAGCTATGTGACCAAGCTTGCCACATTTTCTACATTCCTGGTTTTTAAACCAGCATTGGTTCTGATCGTGTGTTGTCTTCCCACAACGATAACATTTCATTGTACCCATAGCCATTTGATCTACGCTGAGTACCGCTGCCTTCAGCTGCATTTCCGCAGTGCCTCTCGCTGCGGCTTCGTGCGATGCTGCAATAGAGACAGCCTTGTCAAGTGTAAGATCATTCTCTTCAAGTAGCCGCTTTTGTGTTCCTTCTTTCGACAATCCGCACACGAATTTGTCTCTCAGTGCCTCTGTCAGTCCTTCCCCAAACTGACAGTATTTCGCTAGCTTACGCAGTTCAATTAAGTACTCCGCGTTGCTTTCCTCTTTCAGTTGCGTTCTCGCATAAAATTTAAATCATTCCGCTAACATCAGCGGTGTGGGGTTCAAATGATCCTTCAGGACAGCAACAATATTAGCGAAAGTCTGATCCGCCGGTTTAGCTGGTGATAGAAGATTCTTCAGTAGCCCGTATGTCTTCGCACCCATTGAGTTTAGTAAGGTTAATGCTTTATCGTCATTTGATATTTTATTTGCCTTACAATATATCGCTATGCATTCTACATACGTGGCCCAATCTTCTACATCGGGATCGAAATCGTTGATGTTACCACGCTTAGGCATCTTCGCAACCTTCTTGAGAAACAAAGAATTATATATTTTTTTTTACTAAATGGCGGTTTCCCGCGCTTGTCTTCTTCCCCGCCTCCGAAAATGGCGGCTTCCCGCGTTTGCCTTTCTCCCCCACTGACTGTCTCTTGTCACTCCCGCTCGCTCGGTCTCGGTCTCCCTCGCTCGCTCGGTCTCCCTCGCTCGCACGGCCTCCCTCGCTCGCTCGGTCTCGTTCCCCCTCGCTCGCTCGGTCTCGTTCTCCCGCGCTCGCTCGGTCTCCCTCGCTCGCTCGGTCTCCCTCGCTCGGTCTCCCTCGCTCGCTCGGTCTCTTCTCTCTCCCGCTCGCTCGGGCTCTGTCTCTCCCGCTCGCTCGGGCTCTGTCTCTCCCTCAGCGGTTTCCAATCGTGCCTCCCAGCCCCTCTTGCAGTCCGGTCCTTCCCCCCCCCCGGCTGCGGCTGAGTTCTCCGCGGTTTTTTATTTTCTCCCACGCCTTACGATCCCGGTCGCTGCGCCTCGCGGCCTCGGTAGCTGCCCGGCCTTTTTCACCAGTCGCGGTCGAGCTCTCTCTCGACGCTGTTGCGCCTCCCAGCCCGCTTGTAGCCCGGTCTCTCACACCGGCTGCGTTCTCGCTTGTAGCCCGGTCTCTCACACCGGCTGCGTTCCCGCTTTCACTGTGGCTTCCGTGCCCTACGCTGCCCCAGTCTCAGCGCCTCTGGCCCCGACTTCTGTCCGGCTCTTTTCCCCGGCCGTGGTCGAGTTCGCCGCCCTTATATCCTCCGTTCTTTTGTTATTTTCTCCCCTACTCACAGTCAACGTGGCCGACTTGCTTCTCGTCGTCGATCGGCTCACCCACCACCGTGATAGAAGGGACGATCACTGCCTGTTGCTGATGGAAGGCTTCGTGTCAGAATTCTTCCTTCTTCCTTTGCTCTGCAGACCCGAGTCTTCTCCCAGCAGAATGATGAGGGCGGATGCCTCTTCTCGACGCCCGTTAGACTGCCTTGGATGTATCCCTGCCGCAGGGTAAGACCGAACTCGTTGCCACTGTTAAGTCTGTGTGTTATATTGCGAATTACTACACAGACCACAAAAGTAAACTTTAACAGGTCTTTACTGGTTGAAGGTCAGGGCAGAACTGCCCAATAAATCATTACACAGCACTTATATACCGGTGTGGTCACCGCCGGTATTACAGTATACAGCAGCCAAGATAAAGTAGTGCAACACTTAAAATAGTTCTCTTAAAGGTGGAACGGTTACATACACTACACCCCGCATAGCTGATATGGTCAACCAGATCGCGCAGTACCACGTCTTCTCGACCATTGACCTGAAATCAGCGTACCACCAGCTCCCTATCCGCCCTGAGGACCGCCAGTATACTGCCTTTGAGGCAAACGGCCGCCTCTATCACTTCCTTAGGGTTCCCTTTGGCGTCACCAATGGGGTCTCCGTCTTCCAAAGGGAGATGGACCAGATGGTCGATCAAAATGCGTTGCAGGCCACTTTCCCATATCTGGACAATGTGACCATCTGCGGCCATGACTTGCAGGACCATGACGCAAACCTCGAAAAATTCCTCTGCACCGCCCAACTCCTGAACCTGACGTATAACAAGGAGAAGTGCATATTCCGCACAACCCGCCTCGCCATCCTTGGCTGTGTTGTGGAACACGGACTCATCGGTCCCGACCCCGGCCGATGCGTCCCCTTATGGAACTCCCACTGCCCCACTGCCTCAAGGCCCTGAAGAGATGCCTAGGGTTTTTCTCCTATTATGCCCAGTGGGTCCCCTACTATGCGGACAAGGCCTGTCCGCTGATCAAGTCCACCTCTTTTCCCTTGACGGCAGAGGCCCGCTTAGCCTTCCACCGTATCAAGGAAGACATTGCCAAAGCCACCATGCACGCAGTGGACGAATCCATCCCCTTCCAGGTGGAAAGCGATGCGTCCGACTTTGCCCTGGCTGCTACCCTTAATCAGGCGGGGAGACCCATGGCCTTCTTTTCACAAACCCTCCAGGGCCCGGAGACCAGACACTCCGCTGTTGAGAAGGAGGCCCAGGCTATTGTGGAGGCTGTGCGTCATTGGAGGCACTACCTGGCCGGAAAACGATTTACCCTGCTCACTGACCAGCGTTCAGTTGCTTTTATGTTTAACAACAAGCAGAGGGGCAAAATCAAAAACGACAAGATCTTGAGGTGGAGAATCAAACTTTCCACCTACAATTACGAGATCTTGTACCGGCCCGGGAAGCTCAATGAACCCCCGGATGCTCTATCGCGTGGCACCTGCGCCAGCGCGCAGATCGATAGACTGCGGGCCCTCCACAATGACCTCTACCACCCGGGGGTCACCAGGTTCTTCCACTTCATCAAGGCCCGCAACCTGCCTTACTCCATTGAGGAGGTCAGGACCATGACCAGGAACTGCCAAGTCTGCGCTGAGTGCAAACCGCACTTTTATAGACCAGACAGGGCTCACCTGATAAAAGCCACTCGCCCCTTCGAGTGCCTGAGCGTTGATTTTAAAGGGCCTCTCCCCTCCTCCGACCGCAATGTGTACTTCCTCAACATTATTGATGAGTACTCCCGTTTCCCGTTCGCCATCCCCTGCCCGGACATGACCAGTGCCACGGTCATTAAATGTCTGAACGACCTCTTCACCCTGTTCGGTTTCCCCAGCTATATCCATAGTGACCGGGGCTCATCGTTTATGAGCGACGAACTCCACCAGTACCTGCTCGCTAGGGGTATTGCCACAAGCAGGACCACCAGTTACAACCCCCGGGGGAACGGACAGGTGGAAAGAGAGAATGCGACAGTTTGGAAGGCCGCCCTGCTAGCCTTAAAGTCTAGGGGCCTTCCGACATCCCGCTGGCAGGATGTGCTCCCCGATGCGCTCCACTCTATTCGGTCACTGCTCTGCACTGCCACTAACGCCACCCCTCATGAGAAAATGTTTGTCTTCCCAAGGAAGTCCACATCGGGGACATCGCTACCGCCATGGCTGACATCCCCAGGGCCGGTCCTACTGAGAAGGCACGTGAGGACCCATAAAATGGACCCCCTGGTCGAGAGGGTTGACCTCCTCCACGCCAACCCCCAGTATGCTTACATTGCGTACCCGGACGGGCGGGAGAACACAGTCTCCATACGAGACCGCGCATCCTTGGGGGCCCCAGTAACCCACTACCCACTACCACCCCCCCCACGATCCAATATCCAACCCCAGCAGATGGCACGCCTGGGCCCCGCGACCCGCTCGACACCCACGAGGACTACACACCAGTGCCCCAGCCTACGCGGGACTCGACGCCGGAAGCTTCACTACCCCTGCCGTCGCCACGTCGATCACAGCGGCAGACAAGGCCTCCGGAGAGACTCCAATACACAAACTTTTAATACACTTCACCCCGCCGGACTCATTTTTAAACAAGGGGTGAATGTGGTAAACCACTGTTATACCTGCCTGTGTGGGTGTTTGTATTCCACAGTGTACATGTCTGTACATACCTCGGCTGACTCCTCCCACGAGTCCAGGTATAAAGGTGATTGCTCCACAGTCCCTCTGTATTCTGGACTGGTCGACCACTCGAGGTACACCTTCATTCTCTTGTTAATAAAAGCCTGTTAGTTACTCGCTTAACCTCAGTCTTTTGAGTAATTGATAGCGCATCAATAGGTATGTTAGAAAGGAAAAGATTAGCAAAAGTAAATGTGAGTCCCTTACAGGCTGAGAGGAAAAATTATAATGGGGAATAAGGAAATGGCAGAGAAATTAAACAAATACTTTGGGCTAGAATTTCCCAGGGCCGTGGAGGCGGGAATGGAGGCGTGTGAGGTGTTAAAATCATGAAATCGGGGGGCACGAACCCATCCCACCCCCAACCCGCCTCCATGCCTGTTTCCCAGAAGGCGGATACCCGACCTGTGCTGGGAGCCGCCTCCCCAAGGTGGGAAGGGGATTAGTGCCAATTAACTGCCTGTTAACAGTTAGTTAACAGGCAGTTTTTAGCTTAATCCCTATTTTTATCCCTGAAGTGTGAGCTGCCCGACGGCTCCAAACCATGCCAAGTTAGCAAGGCGGACCTTCGGGCTGAAGGATTGGAGGGTTCGAGATATCAGGTGAGTGATGGGTGCATGAGTGCAGAGGTAAGTGTGTTTGGTGTGTGTAAAGTGTTTAAATAAGTTTTACTTACCTTTACTTACTAATGCAGGCTTCCTTCCTGTCAAAAGTTGCAGTATTCTGCTTTCTTTTCTGGAGAGATCTCTAAATCAGCCTGAGAGGAAGGAATTAACTTGGAGTACAGATTGTCCGTGTTTGACAGCTTCAAAGAGCTGTCAAATGCGGATATTTCATCTGTCAAATGCTCTTGACAGATGAAATGTCAATCTGTGACATCACCTGTTGCCGGGTGGCCCTTAATTGGCCTGTTGAGCCCGCTGGGCAGGCTCAACAAGGTCAATCAAGGGAAAATCGAGTGGGTTGGCCACAACTCGATGGAGGCGGGACTACAACCCCGAAAGTGAGAGTCCCGCCTCCTACTCGTCTCCATTGATAAAATCCAGCCCTTTGTGTCTGTCTTCATGGAAGAAGATGCAAAATACTTCCCGGAAATAGTCGAGAACCAAGGGTCTAGTGTGAATGAGGAACTGAAAGAAATTAGTATTAGTAAAAAAATAGTACTGGAGAAATTAATGGGATTGAAAGCAGATAAATTCCCTGGACCTAATGGCCTATATCCTGGGTTTTGAAAGAAGTGGTTGTCATTTTCCAAAATTCCATAGATTCTGGAACTGTTCCCATGGATTGGAAGGTAGAAAATGTAACCCCACTATTTAAGAAAGGAGGGAGAGAGAAAACGGGGAACTACAGACCAGTTAGCCTGACATCAGTAGTAGGGAAAATGCTAGAATCTGTTATTAAGGACGTGTAACAGGGCACTTAGAAAATAATAATAGGATTGGGCAGAGTCAACATGGATTATGAAAGGGAAATCGTGTTTGATGAATCTGTTAGAGTTTTTTGAGGTTGTAACTAGCAGAATAGATAAGGGGGTGAGGTGTATTTGGATTTTCAGAAGGCATTCGATAAGGTGCCACACAAGAGGTTATTAAACAAAATTAGGGCTCATGGGATTGAGGGTAATATACTAGCATGGATTGAGGATTGGTTAACGGACAGAAAACAGAGAGTAGGAATAAACAGTTAATTTTCGGGTTGGCAGGCTGTAACTAGTGAGACACTGCAAGGATCAGTGCTTGGGCCTCAGCTATTCACAATCTATATCAATGATTTAGATGAGGGGACCAAGTGTAATATATCCAAGTTTGCTGATGATACAAAGCTGGGTGGGAATATAAATTGTGAGGAGGATGCAAGGAGGCTTCAAGGGGATATAGACAGGCTAAGTGAGTGGGCAAGAGCATGGCAAATGGAATATAATGTGGAGAAATGTGAAGTTATCCACTGTGGTAGGAAAAACAGAAAAGCAGAGTATTTTTTAAATGGTGAGAGATTGGGAAATGTTGGTGTTCAGAGGGACCTAGGTGTCCTTGTACACGAATCACTGAAAGTTAACATGCAGGTACAGCAAGCAATTAGGAAAGCAAATGGTATGTTGGCCTTTATTACAAGAGGATTTGAGTATAAGAGTAAAGACGTCTTACTGCAATTATATAGGGCCCTGGTGAGACCACACCTGGAGTATTGTGTACAGTTTTGGTCTCCTTACCTAAGGAAGGATATACTTGCCATAGAGGGAATGCAACGAAGGTTCACCTGACTGATTCCTGGGATGGGGGGATTGTCCTATGAGAGATTGAGTAGACTAGGCCTATATTCTCTGGAGTTTGGAAGAATGAGAGGCGATCTCATTGAAACATACAGAATTCTTACAGGGCTTGACAGGGTAGATGCAGGGAAGATGTTTCCCCTGACTGGGGAGTCTAGAACCAGGGGTCACAGTCTCAGAATAAGGGGTCGGCCATTTAGGACTGAGATGAGGAGAAATTTCTTCACTCAGAGGGTGGTGAATCTTTGGAATTCTTTACCCCAGAGGGCTGTGGAGGCTCAGTCGTTGAGTCTATTCAAGACAGAGATTGATAGCTTTGTGGCTATTAAGGGAATCAAGGGATATGAGGATAGTGCAGGAAAGTGGAGTTGTGGGAGAAGATCATCCATGATCTTATTGAATGTCGAAGCAGGCTCGAGGGGTCAAATGGCCTACTCCTGCTCTTATTTCTTATGTTCTTATGAGGCTTCTTTGGGCACTGGAGCCAGGTGGTGGGGGCGACACTGCTGGCAGTGACAGCCTCGGCAATGTACTCCCACATTGTTCTTTTTGGAGGGCCTCCTGGCCCCTGTGGGTAGAGGATCTCTCGCAGTGTTGAACCCGGCACAAAGCTGAAGTGCAGCATGAGAGACCCTGGGTGCCCCTTCCCTGGCTTGCTGAGCCAATTGTATTAGTGCTGAGGGAGTTTTCCCATTTGTTGAGTTTAGGAAGGTAATTCAGCTTTAAGTGTTGAATATTGACATTTGGGATTTCTTTTAAATATTGATTATTTGTTAAAAGATAGAAAAGGCTGAAAAATGTATTGATTCAGTGCAATTTATTTTGTCTTGCTTCAATGGCCCTTTAAATTTCAGAGGTCCTCAGTCCCCATAATGCATTGCGAGCTTCACAGCCTCGCACACAGATGCTCGGGGAAGCAGCAACGCCGCACCAGGACTACAAATTGGTCCCAGATCCCTTGTGCAATGCCACCACGACAGCACTGCGCCACCTACCACCATACCACAATTTACCTCATTTAGTGCGGCAGCCATTTTGGCGAGGACACTGACTGCTTTCTGGGCGAGAACAAATTTTTTCCCCAAAGCAATTTCATGAGAATGCATTAAGCAGTACATTACAAAAGATTAAACCAAGCAAAATACAATTATAATTTACACTCTTCGACACCACCTCCTATCTCCGCCTGGACCATGACCCCACTACCGAACATCAAGCCACCGTTTCCAAGACCATCACTGACCTCATCTCCTCTGGAGATCTTCCCTCCGTGGCTGCCAACCGCATAGTCCCCCAATCCCGCACAGCCCACTTCTACCTCCTTCCCAAGATCCACAAACAGGACTGCCCTGGTAGACACATCGGGCTGGATTTTCCTAAGCCCCTGGAGTCGGGTTGGAGGCGTGCGGGCGATAAAAATCGGAGATCCAGGGGTCCCGACCCCATCCCGCCTCCAACCCGCCTCCATGTCAATTTCATAGGAGTCGGGTTGCCGACAAGTGCTGGAACCCAACTCCCAGAGGCGGGAAGGGATTAAAGGCAATTAAACTGCCTGTTAACAGGTAGTTAACAGGTAGTTTTTTGCCTATTCGCGATTTTTATTGCTGGTTTGTGGGCTTCCCGACAGCTCCAAACCACGAAAAGTTTGAGAGGCGGGACGTGGGTCCGAGGTCTTGGAGGGGTCGAGATGCCCAGTGTTCAGGTGAGTGAGGGGTGCAGGAGTGCAAAGGTAAGTGTTTTGCAAGTGTTTAAAGTGTTTAAATAAGTTTAACTTACTTTTACTTACCTTTACAGGAGTCCTGCATTCCGGTGTCGGGAGTCGGCTGCAAGAACCACAGAAGCTCCGATTTAAAAAAAAAAATCAGCTTCTTGGTTTCTGCAGCAAAATGATTTTAAAGTTATCCTGAGAAAGGACTGAGGCTGAATTAGCAGTTTTTCAGTGCTTGACAGCTTCAAACAGCTGTTAAACACTGATCTTTCATCTGCCAAAAGCTTTTGACAGATGAAATGTCAATCTCTGACGTCACCTGTTGCCGAGTGGCCCTTAATTGGCCTGCTGAGCCCACAGGGCGGGCTCAACAAGGTCAATCAGAGGAAAATCCAGTGGGTTGGCCACATCTCCATGGAGGCGGGACAACAAGCCCGAATGTGGGTTTCCCACCTCCAACCCGCCCCCGTAGCAAAATCCAGCCCATCGTTTCAGCCTGTTCTTGCCCCACGGAACTTATCTCTTCCTATCTCGACTCTATCTTATCTCCCCTGGTCCAGTCTCTTCCCACCTACATCCGCGACTCTCCCGACGCCCTCTGCCACTTTAACAGTTTCCAGTTTCCTGGCCCCAACTGTCTCCTTTCCACTATGGACGTCCAATCCCTCTACACCTCCATCCCCCACCAGGATGGCCTGAGGGCACTCCACTTCTTCCTTGAACAGAGGCCCGACCAGTCCCCATCCACCACCACCCTCCTCTGCCTGGCTGAACTTGTTCTCACATTGAACAACTTCTCCTTTGACTCCACTCACTTCCTCCAAATTAAAGGTGTTGCTATGGGAACGTGCATGGGTCCTAGCTATGCCTGCATTTTCGTGGGATATGTGGAACATTTTATGTTCCAGTCCTACTCAGGTCCCCTCCCTCACCTCTTTTTTCAGTACATTGATGACTGTATCGGTGCTGTTTCCTGCTCTCACCCTGAACTAGAAAATTTCATTCACTTTGCTTCCAATTTCCCCCCTTTCCTCACCTTCACATGGTCCATCTCCAACTCTTCCCTTCCCTTCCTCGACTTCTTTGTCTCCATTTCTGGGGAAAGGCTATTGACAAACATTCACTATAAGCCCACTGACTCCCTCAGCTACCTGGACTACACTTCCTCCCACCCTGCTTCCTGTAAGGACTCTATTACATTCTCCCAGTTTCTCCATCTCTGCCGCATCTGCTCCGACAATGCCACCTTCCATACTAATGCTTCCAACATGTCTTCCTTTTTCCTCAACTGAGGATTCCCCTCCACCGTGGTTGACATGGCTCTCGACCGTGTCCGTTTCATTTCCCGCATTTCTGCTCTCACCCTTTCCCCTACCTCCCAGAACCACAATAGGGTTCCCCTTGTCCTCACCTTTCACCCCACCAGCCTCTACATTCAATGGATCATCCTCCACCATTTCTGCCACCTACAGCGTGACCCCACCACCAAACACATCTTCCCCTCCCCCCCCTTTCAGCATTCCGAAGGGACCGCTCCCTCCGCGACACCCTGGTCCACTCCTCTGTCACCCCCAACACCCCTTCCACTGTGCCCGGCACCTTCCTGTCCAAGCACAGGAGATACAACACATGCCCTTTTACCTCCTCCCTTCCCACTGTCCAGGGCCCCAAACACTCCTTCCTGGTGAAACAGCGATTTAATTGTACTTCTTGCAATTTAGTATACTGTATTCACTGCTCACGATGTGGTCTCCTTTGCATTGGGGAGACCAAACGCAGATTGGGTGACCGCTTTGCAGAACACCGCCATTCAGTCCGTAAGGGTCACCCCAAGCTTCCGGTCGCCTGTCACTTTAATTCTCCGCTCCAGTCCCACTCAGACCTCACCTTCCTCGGCCTCTTACACTATTCCAATGAAGCCCAACGTAAGCTCGAGGAACAGCACCTCATCTTTTGATTAGGTACTTTACAGCCTTCTGGACTCAACATAGAGTTCGACAATTTCAGACCATAACCTCTGCCCCTATCTTTTTTTCCATTTGTTTCTCTCACATGGCAGCTTTCTTTCATTCTGCCATCATCATTTACACTTCATCTAGAGCCATCTTTTGTTGCTTAACTTGTCCCATTACCATCTCCTTTTGCCTTGCACCATCATCCCTTTTGTCTCTTAATCTCTCCTGCCTTCCATCCTATCACAGACCTTCCCTTTTGTTCTTTCCTCCCCTCCCCCCTTTCCCTGCCCCTACACTTGCTTAAAAGCCTGTTCCATCTCCAGCTTTTTCCAGTTCTGACGAAGGGTCATCGACCTGAAACATTAACTCTGTTTCTCTCTCCACAGATGCTGCCTGACCTGCTGAGCATTTCCGGCATTTTCTGTTTTTATTTCAGATTTCAAGCATCCGCAGTATTTTGCTTTTGTATGATAATTTACACTCTCCTTTGAGTTATCAGTAAACAGGAATGGGGTAGAAATTGGTATGTGTTACGCCTGTTTTTTGGACATAAAATGGGTGCAAAGCCTACCAATTTAGCAGTGGGACAATCTGCGCCCAATCTGTGCAAGTATTGGTTGCACTGCTGAATTTGTGGGGCCTATTTCGAAACAAGCAATGGGACATTTGAATATGTTAATGAAGGGCTTAACATCTGTTGAGTGACACTTTTACAAAATTAGTCCGGCTGCCAACTAAAGGTAAGCTTTTTTTTTTTAAATGTTTAAAACTCTTTTTGTGGAGCAGGGAGGAGCAGGAGTGCTCCCCAACTTCACAGGCGTCATGATCGCCCCCACCCCCACCTCACCACCGGAACTTAACAGAGGGCTGCTGTCAGTGAGCAAGCAGCCCTAATTGTTTTTTCCTGTTGGGCAAGCTGCCAATGGAGCCACAACCAGCAGCTCGCACTAAATGTACAGATGGGGCCTGAGGACCAATTTCTATCAACCCATGGGCCACTTATTTCGGGCGTGTGCTGTTCGCTCAGCACCGAGTTTGGGCTCCAATTTTTCTTGCAAGGGCTAAATGTTATTCACCTTCCACAATTTCTACACTCACTAGTTCTCAACATTAGGTTTTTATAGTCTTGACCAGACCAGCATTGTGCAATAAGCTAAAGTAAGATACAAGTCCAGTCTAAGCTTTGGGATACTGCTTCCATATTTCAAAATTTTGTACAATAAACCTCTATTAATAGCGACACACAATGTTACCTCTAATTCTTTTGGTGGGGGGGTGCGTGGCCTATTTAACGGGCTGCGTGGGCCGCTCAATGCGCTGCCAGTACACTTTACACCTAATCACAGCCTATTACCATCTCGTCTAGCTTCTAATCTCTTTTACTTCTTTTGGTTCTTTTATTCTTTTGTCCGATCGCAGCCCTGCCTTCGATCTAGTTCCTTTTCTCTCCAGTTTTGAAGAAGGGTCAAACCCGAAACGTCAACTCAAATTTCTCTCCACGGATGTTGCCTGACTTGCTGAGTTTTTCCAGCATTTTCTGTTGTTATTTCGCGAAACTTCACATTGGAAAAGCCTGTCCCGGGCTGCGCAAGACCGGTCAATAGCTGTGCAGCCTAGAGGGAACGTTGGTAACGCAGTGGTATAAATGCACTGCACAGTGAAATAGTGGGATGCATGTACTTGCCAATAATGCTAAACATACAAGTCTCAGCTGTAAGGGGTTTTACTGTGTGGGTGTCTTGGGTTCGTCAGTTATGCCTCTGACTACCTCCTTTGAGCGGTTCGAATCACTCGCCCCTTTTGAGTTCTGACCACTGGACTTATTTGCAGGTAGCGATATAGAAAACGAGCAGACCAGTGGTTTGGTGCAAAGAAAAAACAAGATTTTATTACCAGAGAACGATTCCATACAAAGGATAATATGGATGCAGTACACTTACACTTAACAGGGATGGGAAATAAATGGCACATCGAGGGAAAATGACTAAAATGACAATTTTAGCAATCCCCTTAACTCCCACCCTCTAAACCTCGCTAGGCTCTCTTATGAGGGGTCAGAATTCCATGCTCACCAGTCCGAGTCATTTAAACAGACGAGAATCTTGCTTCTTTGCCCTGCTGCCTTTCGATGCCACATGGTTTCAATGCTGCACAGGGTACCATCCAAGTGAAAATACCCCAGTAATAAAATAGTCTCTGGCAGGGTATTTCACCTCTCGGGACGGGCTCTTCTTCGTAGGTCCTCTTCCTGGGGTGGTGGCAGGCGAGGAGAGAGAGAGAGAGCATGGCTTCCTGAGGGGCTATATTTATACTCCTCTCGGTAGCCCTTATCTCACGCGCTAAATCAGCTCATCCTTTGTATGATTTGAGCTCGCTTAAATGTTTAAAAACGTTTATAAAAATGACCTGTACAGTGATAGTCATTATGTCTAAAGTAGCCTCGAAACCCTGGCTGTTGTTAAAGACAAGTTGTGAATTGCTCCCATTCAGGCTTAATGTCTCTGGTGAGCGGTTCCTGATTTAAAATGCAGAGAGCCTAATGGCTTGATGGAGCCCATTCCCACTTGAGGACTGGAATGTTACAGTCTTTTGTCCATTTCATCAGTCTTTACAAAATCTTTGATTAGTTTAAAACTTGAACTCCTTGACCTGCTTACTTTGCAAAACCTTTGTTTTAAAATCGCATTCGGCCTGGTCACGAGGTTTACCGCAGTCATTTTGGGTGCCCTGGTTTTAAAATCAGTCCAACCAGGGTCTCTTTTAATTAAATAATCTTCAGGGGGGAACTGCCTGAATTTTGTGAAATTTACAAGCTAATCTCAAGGATTTCAGATGATTTTTAACAGGCAAGAAGGAAAGATTGGAGACGGAGTTGCCTCAGTTTTTGTGCACTTTCTAGCAGTTAACTTTAGAATGATATTACATAGAACTATGCCAGATTTGTGCTCCACACGAACCTCCTCCCACCTTATTTTATTTCATCCCATCAACATATCCTTCTAAATAACAACAGAAAATGCTGGAAAAACTCAGCAGGTCAGGCAACATCCGTGGAGAGAAATTTGAGTTGACGTTTCGGGTTTGACCCTTCTTCAAAACTGGAGAGAAAAGGAACTAGATCGAAGTATCCTTCTATTCCTTTCTCCTTCATGTACTTATCTAGCTTCCCCTTAAATGCATCTATGGTGTTTGAGTACAAAGCATAACAACTTGCAATTACTAAGAATATAATGCAAGTATAACAGAAGCAAAGACAATATCTGTCTGTAATTAGTTAATTACCCTTAATAAGCACAGTTTATGATTTTGTTTAAATATCTGTCAAATTGATGAACAAAAATCTTGTGACTACACTGTAGATTCAGTCTCTGTTTTCAGCTCCCATGCAATCTTCTGTGTCAAAGAAATCCACAATCTTTCCAGACCAACAACTTCTAAAATAACTTCCAGAAGACTTGCTTTTAACTCAATAGGTGCCAAACTTTGGGGAAATTTCAGTAGTCACCTTTTCAAAATCAAATAATGTCTCATGATATTTTTTGGTTGACATGGCGGATTGCTTATAGATTGTTGCCTGAACACGTAGCGCAATACTTTCTGCATTATCCTTGGCTCATTGGTAGCACTCTCACCTCTGAGGTAGAATATTGTGGAGTTAGCCCATTCCAGAGGCTTGAGCACATAACCAAGGCTGAAACTTCAGTGCTGCACTGTTGAAGGTGCCGTCTTTCCGTTGTGATGTTAAACTGAGGCCACATCTGACCTCTCAGGTGGACGCTAAAGATCCCATGGCACTATTCAAAGAAGAGCAGGGGTGTTCTCCCCAGTGTCCTGGCCACTAATTATGCTTCAACCAAATCATTTAAACAGATTATTTGGTCATTATCTCATTGCTGTTTGTGGGACCATATTGTGTGCATTTTCCAACATTACAACAGTGACTACAGTTCAAAAGTACTTCATTGGAGATAAAGCGCATTGTGACATCCTGAGGTTGTGAAAGTGTTATATAAATGCAAGTCTTTCTTTATCTGTGCAATTAAAGACAGCAGATGGTTGGTTCAATGTGCCAGCTTTTTTAACAAGAGGCCAAAAAGCAATTTGCATGTGTCAGTCCAAAAATCTTGTCAGTTAATTGTTCAACATATTCACCATTGGGAAGAAAAGTTCTTTATGCAAAATAACCTCCTGCTAATTAAATAAACAAAGCTGTCTGCAGTTTAGACACAGACAATTTGAATGTTACAATCAAAGAATTGAACTATTCAGACTCTCACATTTATCTTGTTATTTCTTTTTCTAGCTCTCAATGTTTACTTTGGAACCAGGAGAATTTTTTTTTAAACGGGGTTTCCATTGGCTGAAATTCCATTGGCTCTTAGTTTTAGAGCTTGAACCAGTTGAAAGCCTAGACTTAGAGGATTGATCTGGTCCCATCATAGACAGTAAAGCCCCGATTCTAACCCTGCAACACTCGACGGGAACAGAGCGGGCAGGTGGTTAAAATGTCAGTTGGGTGCTTCCTGCTGCGTTCCCGACAAACTCCAATGTGCTGCCATTTTACCCGTGTTGTTTGTAGTTTCGGGAAAGGTGTCTGCCACAGGCGGGCGGGGGCCTCATTAATATGTAAAAGTCGGGGTCCTGTGATGCTGATGCAATTTTAACTGTCAATCGTGCAAGTTGTGCATGGTGCCGGACCCACTATTGAAACCTGGCAGCAAGCATAACTGCGGCTAGAAGAGGCTTAGGGAGGTATGTCATTTTAATTATTTCATGGTCTTCTTATGGGCCAGGAGGAGCAGGATTTCCAGGATTTTGACCTAGTGAAGATGAAGGAACGGCAATATATTTCCAAGTCAGGGTAGTGTGTGACTTGGAGGGGAACTTGGACGTGGTGGTGTTCCAATGCACCTGCTGCCCTTGTCTTTCTAGGTGGTAGAGGTCATGGGTTGGGAGGTGCTGCCGAAGAAGCCTTGGTGAGTTGCTGCTTTGCATTTATAGATGGTACACACTGCAGACACGGTGCGCCGGTGGTGGAGGGAGTGAATGAGGTTTGGTTAATGGACAGAAAACAGAGAGTAGGAATAAACGAGTCATTTTCAGGTTGGCATGCTGTAACTGGTATTTAGAGGTGGGAAATTATTTGGGTTGGAGGGCCACTTAACAAGTTTTGGTGAGCTGTTGAGTGCTGCACACCAATGTTTCCCCCAAGGTGTGCGGCCGCACGGTCGCACAGTAACTGCAAGGTCCCACGCAGGCCGCTCACCAGCTCCCGCCACTGGAAGAGATACCGCGCAGCACATTTAAAGGGACTGCACACATTGGTGAGAGCAAAGTGTTAAATTGATAAATTTGAAACAGGCCAACTCATAGTGTTGCTCACCACCCTCACTTCTACCCTCCCAATAATTTATAAACATAAATTCAAATAGTAGCCAACACTATCTTAAATACATAAAATGTAGTGTAAAATAGTAAAATCTTCCGTTACTAAATGAATGAAATGATTGATTAATCGATCGATCATATGTTGTACTGAAAGTCTATGGGCTGGATTTTGCCAGCCCTGGGGAGGCAGGACAGTTGGCAAAATGGCAGAATCTGGGGGCTGGTGCCCAACCCGCCTCCGTGCCATCTTGCCAGGAGGCGGGTAGCCATCCTGCGCCGGATCCTGTCTCCTTGGAGGCGGGAAGGGATTACAGCCTGTAGGGGTTTGCAAAATCCCCTAAATCCCTGAAGATTGGAAAATATTGGTCCACATCGTGGACGAAGAATTGCGTGATTTGAATTGTCTCTGGGTAGGTCGATGTTTTAAAACATGCCCAGAACCACAAAGGGCTGCATTGCAGCATGTGGACAACACCGGAATCGAGGAACTTCATGGTAAAATTCGCACACTTTAAGACAGTACATTTTAATAAAATTGTTCCCTGGAATTTGGTAATTGTAAAGGGGTTTAAAAAATGGCCGTCAGAAAGCATGGCCAAAAGACAAAAGCAGCTCGCAGCTCATGGATGTCTGTGTAAGTGGGAGGATCAAGCAGTGGCAGTCAGACCTGCCAATCAAAGGGAGTTTCCCTTCTCAGAAGCAATCGATGTTTGTTTATTGACTTAAGGGATTATCCACTTGAGCAGCAACCGCAGAACAATCGGTTTCTGTTTACACAGTAATCCAGCCCCATTCAATGCCCTTACACACATTGAGACACAATGAAACTCCAGAAAAGGATTTTTGAAAGAGAACAGTTTGGATTGAATGGGTTTTTGAATCACCCATCACTGACCAATAGGGCAGTTGGATTCCCTTTTGTTTTAGCCCAGGTGAACTCCGGATGTGGGTGGGTACACTTTGGCCCCAGAAGGTAGACACATCCAAACCACTCCAACCACTTTGAATCAGCCAATCACAGCCTTTCTCTTGTGTATTCGGACTTTGGGTGCGAATTTTGCACACAGACCTTTTCAGCGCCAAACAGCAGGAGTTGGCAGGATATAAAGGTAGCTCCTGAGAAGCTAGCTCTCTTTTTTCTTCCTTGGACCCCAGGTGAGCAGGTTTCTGACTCCTCAGCAAGGCAATCTAGTAAGGAGTTAGGGGCTGGTAATTTAGGGGAAATTGCTAATATTGTTTAATTAACATTGTAGACATTTATCCCTCGTTTTGCAGTCTGCCTTCCCCTGTTAAGCAATTTACTGTAATTACTGTTCGTGTGGTATAGTTTAAAATTTGATTATCGTTTCTTTAATTTAATAAAAGTTGACTTTCTCACATCCAGATCAGTTGTCCGTTTTTAATATATCATTAATTATAAGTTCCTCCAGTCAGAACTGGAAGGTGGGGTAGCGATTCGAAACCGCTGTTTAAATTGGTTTACAGTGTAGCAGCAAAAGGCTGCCTGACCAGGTGAATTACCGTAAACCAGGTAAAAGGTTGGAATTGGTCAGAGTGCAGGCAAAGGCTGCTGACCAGGTAAATTACCGTAAACCACGGAAAAGATGCCCCCCTACAAGCCACTTAATTGCCTGTTAACAGGTAGTTAACAGACAGATAAGAGGATTATCCCCATTTTGCCCACACAAGTGTGGGCTTCCTGAAGGCTCCGAAACCCGCCAGGGTCACAGAGGCGAATAGTGGGACTGTGGGGGTCGGAGGAGTGCAAAAGTGTGCTGTGAAGGTAAGTGATGGGTGCAAGTGTGGAGAGGTGAGTATCTGAGGTAAGTGGAAAGTGTTAAAAAAAGATTACTTACCTTTGTTTCTTCCTGCAGGCTTCAATCAGTGGGTATGCGGAGAGTCTCGCACCTCCGTGGCAGAGAACACAGATGACCATTGCATTCTCCAATGCAATAACCATCTAATTTCTGCAAAAGAAAGAGGTTTGATGAGTTCTTGTAATCGAGACCTCATCAAACTACAGAGAATGTCAGTGTTTGGCAGCTTCACAGAGCTGTCAAACGATGACAATCCATCTGTCAAAATTTTTTGACAGATGAAACGTCATATGTTAACATTCTCTGTAACTGGCTTTCCCTTAATTGGCCAGCTAAGCCCGCTGGGCAGGCTTAACAAGGTCAATCAAGGGAGAATAGCGTGGGTTGGCCAGAAGTTGATGGAGGTGGGACTGAAACCCGACAAGTGGGTGTCCCACCTCCAAAAGCTCCCCATTGGCAAAATCTAGCCCTACGTGGCTGTTTGGCAGAGCCGTCATACTCTGAGTACCGGGAGAGGAAAGATGCAGCAATAAAAGAGTCATCGAGATGAGCAGCCATGACTCGACTCAGACTAATATATAACTCGAGCTCGTGTTCTATTTCTGTCCTGTCCGGCGAGCCGGATAGAATGAACTAGCGGGCTGGATATGGCCCGTGGGCTGTATTTTGCCCACCACTGGGCTAGATGCTCCCCCGCTCTTTACTGAGGAAACTTCCAGAAATGGCATGGACTCGACATAACTGGGTCTGTGCCAGAGTTACACCGGGAGACTGGCGGTGCCCCCGCACCAATTAAAAAAATAGCATTTTATAACTCACTGGAATGAAATCAAGCCCAGGAGTAATTTTGAATTAGTCGCTAAAATTCCTTCAGCGAAGATTTGAGACTAAAAACTTACTGCAAGTTTTATTAAAAGTTCTAAGTAAACAATCTTCTAATCGATTCGATTGTGTCAATTCTGAGTCATGTTGCCAATGGCGTTATTTTATATATTTAAAGTATTTGTTATCGTGCATTTATCTGGAAAGTTTGCACAGATTTGTGGAAACTGAACCCACAAACTGTGAGTAACTCACCTTTCACGTTGCAGTGACAGAGCAGAAATTGAGGTTTCGGGTGTGATAACGACGCATTGATGCAGCAAACGGCAGATTCGATTTGCCCGCCTCTGTTTTTGGTTATGACTCCCCTGCTGCCTCAGAGACAATGACCCGACTACCGACATTATGTGGGGTGGGGTCAGGCTAGGAGTCAGGTGCGGCGGACATTCGGCCTCGAAGCCAGGCCTTGGCGGGCCGGACTGAATCCATTGGCGGACCAAAGCCGTATTTTGCCCACCACTGTTGTACATGAATCACAGAAGTTTAACATGCAGGAACAGCAAACAATTAGGAAAGCAAATGGTACGTTAGCCTTTATTACAGAGGGATTGGAGTAGAAGAGTAAAAAAGTCTTACTGCAATTACATTGTAAGGCTCGCAAAATTACACAATTTCCCCCAAAGGAAGAAAGGAGAGATATTGGACTGTTTAAAGGAAATATTGGGCCAAAGGGATTTTAAAAATCAAAACCCCAGGAGGGTTTGGCTGGTTTAAAAGGCATGTTCAGACCTGCGAAAAGCTGTGACAAAGGGAAGGTGGCATAGGCCCCCGAAACAGACAGTTTGAGTATTGGGCTGTCTGGGAATGTCCTGGACCACCTCAGCCTTTACATAAAGACAATAAAACCTGTTCCCGCCGAAACTCACAGAGCCCCAAAGTACATGAATAAAACAGTACATGCCCACAACAAAACAAAAGCGGACATGGCCCAGCAGGGAACAACAATCAAACAGCAGTTCAAAACCAGAGAGATTTCCAAAACGTTTTACATTTTTTAGACTGGTTTCAAGGCAATCCCGAAATCAGTTAAAGGCCAATTAAGAATAGATGGGCCATCCCCGAAGTTCGTTAAAGTTTTAAAACATATTAAAAATAACAAGCCCACCAAAACTTAACAAAGAAACCAGAGATTTGGTGGTCAGATAAGCCAGGCCCCAAACCAGTATAATTGAGGCCTGCTTGTCCAGTGAATCAGTTCAGTGCAGTCAGCTCAGTTGGTTCCAGTAAGATCGGAGAAGAAGTTCAGTTCAGTTCAGTCATCCAACAGTAAGATCATCATCAGAGCACGAGTTCAGTACAAGAGAGAAAGTCAGAGAATCGGAGACTTGGAGGAAGAAGAAGGAAAAGAAAGTTGCGGCAACCAAAGGCTTCAAGAAACCAACAACTACTAATATTACCACCAACCAGGTAATACTGGGCCACCGCAACTAACAAGAAACCAACCACCAAAAATTCAAAAGTCAAAACTTGTTTCCACTCTACAGGCTAGTCTGACTTACCCCTGGGTAAGATTTGGACACAAAAGACCCTAAAAACTTTACCTAGCCAAAGAAAATTGGGTACTTACCCGATACATCCAAACTACGCAGCTAACCGCATCAGCGAACAAACCCAAACTGAAGACCCAACGCAGGTGCAGTCTTCTACCACATCCGGGGTACGGCAGGCCCCAACCGCCACAACTAAGGAGAACCCTGAAATCGCGAACCTCTACAATCTCTCAAGAAAGTCGTTTGGTGAGCATTTCCTGGTCCTCTGGATTTCAACCTAGTTAGGATAGTGGGGTTGGGAGGGTAAGGGATTTTTGTCTATTGTAATTCTCCCTCGCATATTCCGAGTGTTCCCCACCCTTTTAGAGCATAAGTTTTATTGTATTGTATATTTTCCTGTCTCAAAATAAAGATCTCAATTCTTTTGACTAAACCAGGTGTCTGTTGCAAGTTCATTACAACCCCCAAATAAGTCCAAAGTCTAGAACCAACGGAGTGGGAGTGATTTGAACCGCTCAGGGAGTCAGAGGTGAAGCTGACCACACACACCACCCCTTATAATATAGAGCCTTGGTGAGACCACAGCTGGAGTATTGTGCACAGTTTTGGTCTCCTTACCTAGGGAAGAATATACTTGCCTTAGAGGGAGTGCAACAAAGGTTCACTCGACTGATTCCTGGGATGTTGGAATTGTTCTATGCAATGTTCTTTTTAAGCTGTGCAACGCTCCAGGGGTCCCTTACAGCTAGCTTGCCGGCTTTTAAATAGAAAAACCGCGTATGCGCGGTATTTTGAATGGGCCGCGTAATCTGTAAAAGTGGCTGCGCGGCCCCCAAAAAATTACAGGGAACATTGGTCCTATAAAGAGAGAGAGAGTAGACTAATGCCATATTCCCTAGAGTTTAGAAAAATGAGAGGTGATCTCATTGAAACATAAAATTCTTAAGGGGCTTGACAGGGTAGATGCTGGGTAGATGTTTCTCCTGGCTGGGGAATCTAGAACCAGTGGTCAGAGTCCCAGAATAAGGGGTCAGCCATTTAACACTGAAATGAGAAATTTCTTCACTCAGAGGGTTATGAATCTTTGGAATTCTCTACCCCAGAGGGCTGTGGTTGCTCAGTCATTGAATATATTCAAGACAGAGATCGATAGACTTTTGGATATTAAGGAAATCAATGGATATGGGGATAATGCAGGAAAGTGTAGTTGAGGTAGAAGATCAGCCATGATCTTATTGAATCGCGGAGCAGGCTCGAAGGGCCAAATGGCCTACTCCTGCTCTTATTTCTCATGTTTTTATGTTTTTATGAGACCAGACGGAGCAGCACCAGCTGTTGCAGGAGAGTGTGACAGGAGGGAGCGGTCCTTCCCCCCTGGATACAGGACATCCGTCCTCCTCTGGATCTCCGCCACCAAAACCTCCAGTGCTGCATCCAAGAACTCGTGCACTTTCTCTCTTGGTCCCTGAGCCATCCTGAAATGTCCCGTTGTGTGCCAGCCAGCACACTCCACACCTTCAGTGGAAGTGGGTGCGTGGAGGCTACATATACCGTTCCATGAAAATTGCACCTGTCAACACTTGAGTGCTAAACCTGCATTGTCTGGTTCAGCACCTGCAGGCATGTTCAAGTCATGGTAATCACCAATTAGCCCCAAAATTGCAGGCTAAAACCAGACTAGCACAGCATCCACTTACCGCTTGCTTTCACCCTTTCACCAAAATAACCCCCTTATTTTTTGGTTGCATTCTCTTTATGATGTCACCCCTCCATCAGCAGTAAATTTGCCTGAGTTTTATTACTTTTTTTTTAAATTACAATATTCTAACACAGCACCCATGGTACAAACAGGAAACATGTTGCCCATTTCATATCTGGTGGGTCCCTGATACCTGTCATTTTATATTTATTCAAAGTAAAGATTTGCCTTCCTTACAAAACAGTCAATTGCAACATAATCATATAATGTCATTAATGGAGTATTATTGATGTACAGTATTAAAAACTCTTCTAGCTTGTGGGTATAACTGACAAGGCTACATGTCATTAAACTAATGTACAGAAGAAACCACAGTAAATGGATAACTATGGAATAAGTTTAATTTCATAAATGGGTTATGGGGAAATGGCCTTGTACATCTCTCTGCATAATTGGAATGACAAATAGGGGCATTTAGAGCGTAATAGATTGTGGAATAATTGTACCATAACTTAAGGCGGCATATGTCTGATGGAGTAAAGTAACCTGAATTTTCCCAAATTGGATCCTGCACCACTGATCCTTTTTTTATTACAATCCACAACAGATGAACTGATATCAGTTTTCTTTTTATTATGGCAACATTTAAAAACAAAAATAAAAGCTTTTAACTCATTCTCTCTCCATTTTACTCTCTATTTTCTCCCTTCCAATCTCTGAATCTTACAGGGATATGATTCCACAAACTCTTGGGTATTTTACCAAAGTGGCTTTTCCTAATGTGCGAGTCTGGACAGTGGGATTAATACGTGAAGGCCAGTGTGTTATTGTGCAGTTGGTGCTGGGTCCTTGGATTATCAGACATGGAAGCCTGAAGCCTACTTTTGCGCCGGATGACCTAATTGTGCACAATAAGCCCAAAGATTGTAATAGTCACAAAATCTAATTAAATGCGTCACCAGGTGCTTCATCCTGCAACTCACAAACAAAATCCCTGGAGCCAGAATGGATATCTCTAGGTTAGTGTTTGCCACGGAGTGTAGGAGTGGGTGGTGCGGAGTGTGGAGTGCTGAGATACTAGGCTCAGGCTGTCCAGTTTGCTGAGTTTTAAGGACAACCAGAATCCTTTTAAGAGTTACTGGCACTGGAGATCCTGTAATTACAACTCCCAGTGCTTCATGTAGTACATGCTGGGAGTGCTGTCAAAATATGATAATAAACTAGCTTTGCATTATGGATCAAGGTCACCTCGTACGTGCACAAATGCATGGTGTATTTGAATAACGCTAGATGAGGCCAGAGCTGCACGTGGACTGCATTATCAGCCACACCGAGTGTTGGTAGGCTATTTGAAAGTGGAGGGCATTACACTCTAGCTCAAAGCTCACCCCTTATCTTTTTCTGACATCCAGACAGATTATTTATTTTGCGAGCTAATGTTCAGCTTTTCAGCCAACTCTTCCAAAGCGGTCTATGAGCTTTTGGATTTGATGAATTTGTGATACTTTCAAGAATGGAAGCCCTTTTACACAATCAGTACTACCTCCTGCTCAGTAAGTCTTGGCTGCCTTGTTGAATGCGAAGCCCAGGTATTCCACTCCAGGCATAGGATTAGCAGAGGGATCAGAATTTATGACCGAACCCAATTCTGCCAGATTTACACCACATTGATGCTTCATGGGCAAATATTCAATCAGGGAGGCATAGACACTTCTTTTGCTTAGCCCCCACCCACCATTCAAGTCCTGAATGCAGTTTGGTGGTGGTGGGGGGTGGGTGTCTGGGGCATTCCTGGGCCACCAAGGGAATCCCGCCTGATATGCTGTCAATTAGCTCAATGCCATCTACGTCTGGGTCATTCAATTCCAGACTTGTCAGTGTGGGATTAGGAGAGGAGCAAGAAAATTTACCTGTCATCTTCAGCCCATCCGCCCTGCGGCGTCCTTCTCGAAAGGCAGGGTGCCGCGTGTCAGATTTTAACTCCTCCACTGGACGGTTGTCACTGTTGCGCTGCTATAGGCCGGATGACTGCTCCCAAAATGTTAATGGCCTCAACCCTAGAATCTGAGATGAGATCACAGAAAGAATAAGGCAGCAGACAGAGGTTTTACCCTTCACACTTCCAGCAGCTCAGTATCACTGGTGGAATTTCTGCCCCGAATTGTGCACAATGTTATGATGGGAGTATTAATACATAGTAAGTTATGGAGGTCGTGGGCCTCATTTGTAGCTCGGTAACCTGCATAAATCAATTTGTGACAAACTGTTTTTATTTGCTGGATTACTCATCATCTGTGGTTAAGAGGTCACAGTTACTGCTCAAGTACCCTTAATGCCTAAAGACAGGGCTATTCTGGCCTATTCTTTTATAATCAAGAAATAGTTGAATGTAGTAATAGTATTTCATTCTAAACAAGATTTTGTAACAGTGAGACAGAAGGTTATGTCATACTTCACCTACTAACTTGCAAGTAAATGTAGAGTATCATCCAAACTTTAAATAATTTTTTAAAAACTCAGCTTTATAGTGCAGTGGTTTTCCAAAAAGACAAGGAATAGTCTGGCCTACCGTTAGTGGGCTTCAAGTGATTTATGGCAGTGCGTATGTAAGAATTTCCTGAATTTGTAATATGCACTTTAAAAATGTTAGCAGTATCCCAGATGAATAAATTCAAAGACTTAGCACATTGTTAGCATCTGTTTTCAATGAAGTACAATTAACAGTGTCGTTTTTGTAATTTTCCACTCTGTGGCCTATAGGGAAGGGTCTTGCCATTACTGCCTAAAGTATTTTTTTTTAAATTAACTCAATCTGTATGTCCCAAAGGGATGACAATTCCTTATTAATACCAAACTGTATAATGAGCCTCGCTTAGTTGCTATTCTGTGTGCTATTTTTCATCATTACACGTAGATGAGAGACAGTATTAGAATTATCACAATTTTTTATTGTATCTTGCATTCTTCAAGTTCACTTTTTGAAAGTGTGTACAAATGTTTATGTGCATAAGAGTATGTTTAGATTTTGAATTGCAATTTCCTTTTCCCCATAAGCAGATGTGTTTTAATTGTGTAGAATGGTAAAGCACTTGTGGTTGCACACCTTAGTCAAGGATAATCCCAAGACACACATTTAATATTCCCTGATATGAAAATAATGTACTATACCCAAAATATAAAAAGATACAATCAAGTAAAGTTTTATACTATTATTATTTTCATTATTATAAACAAAAAGGATTTTTTTTCATTTTCAGACTGAGGGAAATTTCACTCCACAATCCTGACTGTTTTGGACAGGATCATGGCAGAGAATGTTGGAAAATTTAGACAGTGAGGCCTACTACTACTTCATCGCCCTGACTGGGATTTTCTTCTCCTTGCCCAGACTGGGGCTGCTGCTGGTCACTCCTTCCCCACTGACCACATGTAAATGGAACCAAGAAGGGTGTGTCTGGGGCCCTGGTGAATTTCCTTCCCTTCTGCCCCCGTTACCACTGCCTCTTGGGGCTTCCATGTGAAAGGAGGTGGTAAAGGCCTGGAGCTCTCCTTCAATGGAAGCTTTCCTTCCAATCTTTGGGTGCACTATTGCTCCTTTAAGGCCTGTCCCATCCTCTTCTGATGCTACAGCAGCTTCTCTGCTGTAGCACTGCCAGAGTTTCCTTGCTTGTGCTTGGGGGTTCCCGCTTGATGCTGGGAATCCAGCCAGGAGCCCACTGTGCTTATGTAACGAGACCCTGACCGTGCTGTCTGTCTACTGTAATGTTTCTTCATTGATGACAGCTGCGGAAGTGGTGTGAAGGATCCAATGGTACACTGGTGAGTTTCAGAGGTAAGAAAATGTTGGGAAAATCATTTTTAATGAATTTAGACTTTTCTGTAGGTAACAAGTTTTGAAGTGTTTGTGTAGTCCCACCTCATTGGGAGAACCTCTCTCACCAGTGACAGATTGTTTCTGTGACCTCACCTGCAGCTGCCATCTATTCTAGCCTAAGGAGTGAGTCACTGGAGAGCCTGGGTGCAAGGGCTCACCTTTGTACAGTGATTGTCAGTGTTTGCAGCACCTCAATGCTGTCAAACACTGAAAAATTAGCTGGCAAAAAAAATTGTGCGTGGCCCCTTTAAGAAAACCGACAGATGACGCAATATCAACTGATGTCATCTGACACCGGCTTTCTCTTAATTGGCCGGCAAGCCTGCAGGGTGGGCTTAACAAGGCCAATTGATGCAAAATAGCGTCTGTGCGTCGGACATCGTTGGGGGCAGGATCGGAACCCGGAAGGCAGCTGTCCCGTCCCCAAGCCGCATCAAAAGGTAAAATCCAGTCCGTAGACTAGAGCTTAATGTTCAAAACAAGTGAGGGTTTAGTCACCCACCGCAGTTATGTCTCAGTGCAGAGATGAGCAAAACAGTAACACACCCACTCTTCACTCTTTCTGCTCTCAACTGTCCCTGCCTTTTATCCTTCCAGGCTGGGAGTCATTCCTGATTGACCTTAATTGTTTTTAAAGATTTCTTAAAGCTATACTGCCTTGTCTTGGTCGTTCTGACATTTTAGACAATTTCTTAAAGCTGTACCCCTATAGTGGATACAGAGCTCTCAAAAGCCTATGGCTGACTCACTCTCTCTCTCTCTCTCTCTCTCTCTCTGTTACACTAGTAATTGTCATCAGTAATTCTGTCCCCATCCCCAAGGATTTATATAAAATTTCCCTTTGTATTAGAACGTAAAGTATAAAAAGTAATATTTTGCACTCTATATTCAGAATTTAAATATTGAATTGAAGGTATAAAATGATTTATTTTGTATTGTACAAAAGAGAAACTATTGGTTTCAGCACCAATGGGCAGCAATGACTCACTACAGGCAAATCCCTAGCCATTCGTGTCTCTGTAGCAATACAGGAATATGCAAGACCAGAAGAGAGCATTGCAATCCCAAAGTTCCAAAAAGAGCGTACTAAATTCTAACTCTTCCACCTCTCAATACAGGAAACTTTGTGCTATCCGGCACTGATGGGACCGAGCTGTTGCCATTTCCTCAAAACTGCCGGACACTCCAGCGTTAATGTTGAAGCATACGGAGTTTTTCAGCTCCATATCTGGCAACAAACACTGTTGCTTAACAACAGCTTCTAAACAGTTGGCCGTACCCTTGGAAGCGTCTCTGTCACTTAGCAACAGCTTCAGAGAGACTTTGCAGAGCCTGACTGTTGAAAAAAAAGCCACAAGAAGAAAAAAAACCTAACAAAACGGCTCCTGATTTTTGCCGGTGGCTCGAGCTTGCCGGACATTTAGCCTCCGGATAACACAAAGTTTCCTGTACATCCTTTCCACACAAAAATTCAGCTCCCCCATGAACTTTTTGATACTGTCATTTTTAGAATTTTCTTTTCTATCCACTCGATTTGTTCCATTGCCTTCTAAACTAGTGAATTCGTTTTATCTAAACTGCAAGTTCACCTTTGCTCTTCTAAGCTTGAGTCAGTCCACATTAAACAATATTGGCCACTTAGTAGTCCAGCTGCAATCTAGTCAGATCCCTCAGCATTTAGTCCACTTGTTCCCTTATTTGCCACCCCATTTCATAAAATCACCAAACTTAAACAGCTTTATTTCTGTCCCTATCCCCAAGGATTTATATAAAATCTGTTTTTAAATGTCTTGGGTAGCATTGGGAAAGAGAAAATTGTCCATTTTAGGGGTTTGCACTAAAATAAATTGCTGACTAACTGCTTCATGAGTATGTTACCCAAAGTGTGACCATGGGCACCATGGAAATTCTGTTGTAATAACTATGAAATATATTAAAGAACCTCAGTGAAGCAACAGGTGCCCTTCCTACAACAAAACAATAGCAAAATACTGCGGATGCTTGAAATCTGAAATAAAAACAGAAAATGCTAGAAACACTCAGCAGGTCAGGCAGCATCGCAGAGGAGAGAAACAGAGTTAATGTTTCAGGTCGATGACCCTTCATCAGAACTGGAAAATGTTAGAGATGTAACAGATTTTTAAGCAAGTGTAGTGGCAGGGAAAGGGAGGAGGGGAGGATAGAACAAAGGGAAGGTCTGTGATAGGATGGCAGGCAGGAGAGATTAAAAGACAAAAGGGATGATGGTGCAAGGCAAAAGGAGATGGTAATGGGACAAGTTAAGAAACAAAAGATGACTCTAGATGGGATGTAAATGGCAATGGCAGAATCATCAACAGCTGCCATGTGAGAGAAAAAAGAAAGAAAAAATAGGGGTCAAGGTTATGGTCTGAAATTGTTGAACTCAGTGTTGAGTCCAGAAGGCTGTAATGTGCCTAATTGAAAGATGAGGTGCTGTTCCTTGAGCTTAGTTGGAGCAGTGCAAGAGGTCAAGGAAGGAGAGATCCGAGTGGGAGTGGAGCGGAGAATTAAAGTGACAGGTGACCGGAAGCTCAGGGTCAAACATACGAACTGAACGGAGGTGTTCCGCAAAGCGATCACCCAATCTGCGTTTGGTCTCCTCAATGTAAAGGAGGCCACATCGTGAGCAGCGAATACAGTATACTAAATTGCAAGAAGTACAAGTAAATCGCTGTTTCACCTGGAAGGAGTGTTTGGGGCCCTGGTCAGTGGGAAGGGAGGAGGTAAAAGGGCATGTTGTTGAGATACCACGGCAAACGTGGGAGTCGAGACCAGAGCTAGTAAAACAGAACAGCTTTTTATTTCAGCCTCATGGCAAAACAGGAACTGGAAGGGCCCGCGCCTGACTTAAATACTCCCCAGACAGGAAGTGCTCCCGGCAGCCTGTCCCTGTGGGAAACAAGTTGCTGGAGGAAAGGGCCCCCGGTTGGGGGCGTCTGCTTAAACTGTCCGTACCGCCGTGAGCGGATTGTGTCCAGTGGTGGCGTGTCGCCACAGAGCTCCCCCCAGAATCCGCTTAGGAGGAGTGGACGAGTCGTGACGGTGGTCTGATGGTTCTGCCGCAGCGGCTCTGCGTGATCGCCGGTCTATTTGGCGGGAACTGGCGGTTCGCCGCCGGCTGTGCTGGCTTGCTGGCGGGACGGCCTCTAGTTGGAGGCCGGGCCACGGGGACCTGTTCCCCTGGTTCTGTGTGCGCTGGTTTGAGCCGGTCGATGGAGACTGTCTCGACCCTGTCGCCGAGTCGCAGCTTGAAGACCTTGTCCCCGGTTTGTAGTACTTCGTACGGTCCGTCGTACGGGGGTCGCAGGGGTCCGCGGTGCGCGTCGTGTCGCACGAAGACGAAGCGCGCCTGCTGTAAATTTGGCGGAACGTGAGGTGCGAGTTCGCCGTGTCAGTTGACCGGAAGTGGGGCGAACTGCTGAGCGGAAGAGAAAAAGTTGAGCCGCTGCTGGTCGGCCGACCAAGGCGTGGTAGCCTCCGGAAGGAATTCGCCTGGGACGTGCAGCGGTTGTCCGTAGACTAACTCCGCTGCCGAGGACTGGAGGTCTTCTTTGACCGCGGTGCGTAGGCCTAGTAGTACCCACGGTAGGCGGTCAGTCCAGGTACTGTCCTGCAGGCCGGCGCGGAGTGAGGCCTTGAGTGACCAGTGGAAGCGTTCACAAAGCCCGTTGGCCTGCGGGTGGTACGCCGTGGTTCGGTGGAGCGTCACACCGAGGTTGCGTGCTGTGGCCGTCCAGAGTTCGGAGGTGAACTGGGCGCCTCTGTCGAAGGTTATGTCGGCCGGTACGCCGAACCTCGCTACCCAGGTGTTGACGAACGCCCTGGCGATGTCGGCTGTGGTGGTGGAGGTCAGCGGCACTGCCTCAGGCCAGCGTGTGTAGCGGTCGACCATCGTGAGGAGATAAGTCTGGCCTTGCGATGGCGGCAGGGGCCCGACGATGTCGACGTGTACGTGGTCGAAGCGGCGGCTGGGTACCTCGAAGTCTCCCAGGGGTGCTTTTGTATGTCGTTGTACCTTAGCCCATTGGCAGGCGAGGCAGGAGGTGGCCCAAGTCCGAACATCTCTGCTGAGGCCGCGCCAGACGAAACGCTGGGAGAGGAGTTTGATGGACGCACGGGAACCCGGGTGGGAGAGCCCGTGGAGCGCGTCGAAGACGCGGCGGCGCCAGGTTTCAGGGACGACCGGCCTGGGTTGGCTGACTGTGATGTCGCAAGTAACTGCCGTGGCTTCGGGCCCGTGCGCGACCTTGGCTAGGCGTAGCCCTGGCAGGCTGGTAGCCGCCGAGAGGAGGTCTGGGTCTGTGAGCTGGGCCACTGCTAGTTGCGCGTAGTCGACCGCGAGGTGATTCGCGCAGATGGCGGGATGGGAAAGGCAGTCAGCGACAACGTTGTCTCTACCGGAGATGTGCTGGATGTCCGTGGTAAACTCGGACACGGCCGCGAGCTGGCGTTGCTGCCGAGCGGACCAGGGTTCGGTGTGCTTGGCCATCGCGTATGTGAGTGGCTTGTGGTCCACGTACGCGGTGAAGGGGCGGCCTTCCAGGAGGAACCTGAAATGGCGGACCGACAGGTGGAGCGCGAGAAGCTCGTGGTCGAAAGTGGAGTATTTGACCTCCGGGGGGCGCAGTTGGCGGCTGTAGAAGGCAAGTGGCTGCCACGCGCCATTAACCCACTGCTCGAACACGGCCCCGACCGCGTGGTCGGAGGCGTCGGTGGTGAGCGCGACCCGGGCATCGGCCCTCGGGTGCGCGAGCAGAGTGGCGTCGGCGAGCGCGTTTTTGGTGGCATCAAAGGCGGCTGACGTGTCAGTGGTCCAGGCTACGGCCATCTTGCCGGATCTACCTCGGAGGGAGTCGTATAGGGGCTTCATGAGGGCTGCAGCTCTGGGGATGAACCTGTTGTAGAAGTTCACCATCCCGAGGAACTCCTGGAGGCCCTTGATGGTTGTGGGGTGGGGGAACTGCTGGACGGCCTGCACCTTGTTGGGCAGGGGGACGGCCCCAGCAGGGGTGATGTGGTGACTGAGAAAATCGATCTCGGTTAGGCCGAATTGGCACTTCGCCGGGCTGAGGATGAGCCCGTGTTGGGCTAGGCGCCCGAACAGGACGCAAAGGTGTTCGAGGTGTTCCTGTTTGGAGGAGCTGGCCACGAGAATGTCGTCTAGATAGACGAATGGGAAGTTCAGGTCCCGCAGGACCGAGTCCATAAGGCGCTGGAAAGCCTGGGCTGCATTCTTGAGGCCGAAGGGCATCCTCAGGAACTCGAACAGGCCGAATGGGGTGATGACGGCCGTTTTGGGGATGTCCGCGGGATGTACGGGGACTTGGTGGTAACCGCGCATCAGGTCGACTTTGGAAAAGACGGTTCGTCCGGCCAGTCAGGCCGAGAAGTCCTGGATGTGAGGCACCGGGTATCGGTCGGGGGTGGTGGCATCGTTAAGGCGGCGGTAGTCCCCACAAGGGCGCCAGCCTCCGCCGGGCTTAGGAGCGATGTGGAGGGGCGAGGCCCAGGGGCTGCTGGAGCGGCGGATGATGCCGAGTTGTTCCATGGTGGTGAACTCGGCCCGCGCGATTTCCAGCTTGGCCGGGTTGAGCCTGCGGGCGTGGGCAGAAACTGGAGGGCCGGTGGTGGGGATATAGTGCTCCACCCCATGTTTGGCGGCTTTGGCTGAAAAGGTCGGGTTGGTGAGGGCGGGAAACTCGGCTAGGAGTGCCGAGTAGTCGTCCACGGCCCTGGCGAGGCAGTAGGTCGTCAGGCCGGCCGAACGGTCCGTGGTAAAGGCGCCGGGGATGGTGGCCATAGTGTTGGCGTCGACGAGGCGGTGCCTCGGAATGTCGACAAGGAAGCCGTGGGTGCGTAGGAAGTCGGCGCCGATGAGTGGGCAGAGGACCTCGGCGGTGAGGAACTCCCAGTGGTAGCGGCGGCCCGCGAGGTCGAGCGCGACCATGCGGGTGCCATATGTGCGGATGTCCGAGCCATTGGCGGCGGCCAGCGTGATACCTCATGTGCCGCGTTGGATTTCGAGGGCGGAGGCGGGGGTGATGCTGTGCTGGGCCCCTGTGTCGCACAGAAATCGGCGGTTGGTTCTGTCGTCAGTGACGTACAGTAGAGGCCCCTTTTGCCCCACGGCCATCGCGGGGGCTGGTGCGGGGGGGGGAATTGAAGGTACACGGTGGCGTGCAGCGTTGGGCCTTAGTGCCAAAACGGGTGTGGTAGTAACAGTGGCCCGGAGTGGTAGGGCGGGCGGGCCGGGGAGACCGCGTGGTCGTTGCCGCGAGGTCGGGCGTGACGTCACGCGCGGACTGTGCAGAGAGCAGCCGGTCGGCCTTTTCTGCTATGTCATTCAGGTCCGTGGAGCCGGACTCCACAATGAGCGGGCGGATGCTGGCGGGAAGCTGCCGAATGAAAAGCGTGCGAAAGAGGGCGCCGGGGGGCTTGTCGTCCGCGAGGGACAGCATGTGTGAAAGCAGGTCTGATGGTGAAGCGTCACCGAGACCGGGGAGGTCAAGGAGTTGGCAGTGGCGCTGGTAAGAGGACGTTTGAAATTTTTTAAGGAGCACAGCCTTCAGATGTTCGTACTTGCCAGTCTGTGGTGGGTCCTGCAGCGCTGCCCAAACTTTGGGGACGGTAGCGTACGTGAGCGAGGAGACGAGGTAGTCGTACTTTGTGGTGTCGCCTGTGATGCCTTTCAGCCGGAATCTGGACTCGGCTTGAACGAACCAGGCTTCGGCCAAGTTTTCCCAAAAGTCTGGTAATTTAACCGTGACTGCGTTTGTATCCGCCATGCTAGCTTAGGATTCGTCCTGAGTGTCGGGGTCACCAGTGTTGAGATACCGCAGCAAACGTGGGAGTCGAGACCAGAGCTAGTAAAACAGAACAGCTTTTTATTTCAGCCTCATGGCAAAACAGGAACTGGCAGGGCCCGCGCCTGACTTAAATACTCCCCAGACAGGAAGTGCTCCCGGCAGCCTGTCCCTGTGGGAAACAAGTTGCTGGAGGAAAGGGCCCCCGGTTGGGGGCGTCTGCTTAAACTGTCCGTACCCCCGTGAGCGGATTGTGTCCAGTGGTGGCGTGTCGCCACAATGTGTTGCAAATCCTGCGCTTACACGGGAAGGTGCCGTGGGGAGGAGAAGGGGTGTTGGGGGTGATAAAGGAGTGGACATGGGTGTCGCGGAGGGAGCGGTCCCTTCAGAATGCTGAAAGGGGAGGGGAAGATGTGTTTGGTGGTGGGATCACGCTAGGGGTGATGGAAATGGTGGAGGATGATCCGTTGAATGCAAAGGCTTGTGGGGTGAAAGGTGAGGACAAGGAGAACCCTATTGTGGTTCTAGGAGGGAGGGGAAAGGGTGAGAGCAATGAAGTTCTAATGCTGATTACTAGAAGGTGTGTTAGAGTAAGTCATTTGCTCTCCAGTATTTCCCCACCTTCTTGTAGGAAACTGGCTGGTGGGGGGATCATTATCTCCCATTATTCCATGGCATAATGTGTTGGAGCTCTGAAACACATAACCAACCCACCCCCCTCTCTAGAATTTTTTATCTTGTAATCACAAGACAAGAAGTTTACTCTTTTGACTCCTGTACTGAGATTTCATATAAAGACATGGATCACCCTAGCATGTTACATTTCCTGCATTGATAACATTTCCTGAAACAGCAGATCTGAAGCCCACAGGCACGTGGTCTAAATTTTTAATTGACTCGCTTCAGGCATTGGTTTGCTAATACTTAATTTATACTTACTGTTGCACACTTTACGTTTCCAGGAAGCATGACCAATCTGCAAGGAATTTTAACTTCAAATTCTTTGATTTCCTCTGCCCCTCCCAAATCTGTTGTTGACTTTTGCAATAAAAAGCTCCTATTGTTGAATAAATAAAATATCTTAACAATTCCAGATGAATTTTCATTCATTTGTGAAAGTTAAACATAACCTTTAGCATTTGCGAGTTAAACCTGTAGGTGGAAAGAAAACATTCATCTAACACTGGGGAGTTATCCTATATATGCCTGTAAAAGATGTACTGAATTTGTAAGTGATGCCAAGGACTGTGGGCATTTTCAGACCATTAAACATTAAAAGGGAGTGCTGATGGAATAATTGTTCCAGCAAAACAGAAAGCAATTTCCTTCTCAGAGGGTTGATTTTTGCAGTCAACAGCAAGCTCCGACCTTTCACACTTTATAGAACTGCCAAATGTATTCCCAACTTACATTTCAAGCATGTGTTGAGTAGAGTAGAGTGTTTTTGCAAACTTTCAATGCTGCACCATCATTCTGCCAAGTTAAGAGACACTCCCATTAAATTAAAACAACTGTGCTTTAATGTTAGGCAAAACCTCTCTTATGGTAGAGTTTCCACTTTGAGTGCAATCGACGATCTGGGTACAAATTGTGCTAGTACTGTACTGAAGTTTTTGTTCCAAGTTTATGCTCGAACTTATTTGCGTATCATCAAATGAAAAATCTGCCATGATCCAGTGCAATCGGGCAGCGTTTTAGAACTGATTTTTAAAAAAAATTTTGCTTTAAAAAATATTACTTGATATATTTAAGAGTGGTAACTAGATGCAGTTTGATTAATACAGCTGAAAATGAGTTTATCACAAAAATTAAGCATTTTAATCAGAGTCTAGTCCACCACCTGTGAGTAACCCGATTTTAAATAACTGAAAATGACTCAAAAAATTATACAGAACCATTTGCTAGTTATATTGGGGTACAGTAGTCAGTTGCTTGGTAAATTAAAAAATATATATTCAAAAGCTTTTAAAACGTGTTAGTGTCCTTGCGCCCAAAAGATCCAGCTTAATTTTTAGAGCCTTCTTGAAGACCTGCAAATGAGCACAATTAGCAGAAACTCCCAATGGTGATTAATTCACCCTGGGGACGGGGACGGTTTTGTGGGCAGGGCTGGCTTCTAGCGGGATTTTGGGTGAATTGCACCGAAAAATCCAACGCAACCGAGCGGAAACACCAGGCCAATGTGTATTGTGAAGAAAGTTGTATCACTTTCAGGCCTTACTGTAAAATATATAATAAAATACATAATACTAAAATAAACTAAAATTGAAAAATTAAAAATTCATCACTTTTGAGGCACCAGCACAGATTGTACGAATATAAGAAATCTGATTTTTTGTGTGTCAAACACAACCAATGGTGTTTTGATATCATTCCTGTGCTGTGCATGCTGAGTCTTTGAGTATATTCAAGGCTGAGATAGATAGATTTTTGGACTCTAGATGAATCAAGGGATATGGCGATCGGGCGGGAAGGTGGAGTTGAGGTCGATGATCAGCCATGATCTTATTGAATGGCGGAGCAGGCTCAAGGGGCCGTATGGCCTACTCCTGCTCTTATTTCTTATGTTCTTAAGTTCCTCTCTCCTTAATTTCTATATTAATTCATTCATGTCTCTACATTCCTGCTGTGAGGATGAGGAGACCATCCATGGACTGACTCCTCCAAACCTCTAACACCAAGGCTACTTTATAATTAGCTAACTAGAAGTTTACTCTTCATAGAATAAGAGGAATGTCAAATCTGTGCTTGGGCTGATGTGGGGTTCACCATTTAACACTCTAGTTGTTAACATTCACATAATGGTTGTAAAATTTGTCTTCGGCACTAGTGCAAAATGGGTGATTGTGAATCAGCGGCCTGTTTTACACATCGCCTGGTTTTCTTTTCCATTGAATGGAAACAATAATCAATTTTACATTAATGAAACAATTCTATGTGTAGTTCGTTTGGGCACTTATTTATATTTTAAATATTAAAAAGTTTTACTGATTATACTTCCTTTAACCAGTTGGCTTGTGACAGAGTGCAGCTCTCTGAATTCCTCCATATTTATGAGATTTGCAATTTTAACATATGGGGGGAGGCATCGCCTAGCAACCTAGCTAGAGCTGATGAAACTCAGGAGATGCACAGGGGATTCAGGAGTCAGTCACAGCTGGTACTGGAACTTAAAACCCCAGCAAAGTGAAAAAAGCTTTAACACTGCAACACATATAGGCCACCCTAGGACTGAAAGACTACATTAAAGACAGAAATTGTGAGCACAGTTCGTTTGATTTTAGAGCAACAGTAAAATTCCTCTCATGAAAACCAATAAAATGACATGGTACAGAAATAAATACACAATGTGCTCAAATATATTGTGCACTTTGGAATTGGCTTTATTTTCTATGGAGTCAGAGACATGTGGTTTTGTTTATGAGAAATAGATACAGGAGCTTTTGCACTGGAAAATAATAAGAGAAATATGGAATATAACAGTCTAACAGTACGGTTTTGCCAGATACCATACTACAAAAACATTTCATATCTAATCATTCATTTGAAATATATTTATTAGGAAAAACAACATAAAAAGAGTTAATTGGTTATTTGATAGGGTCGCCATCAGTAACTAGTGGACTGAAATTTGTAGGAAGACAACAAACAAATATCCTATTTTGTTGGCTTCAAGGCCAGTTTTCAAACTGGATTATGAATATCCTTCCCAACACAGATTTCTTTCTCGCTATACTCCTCAACTATTTTTTGACATTTTCAATGACAGAAGGATAAAGAAAATCATATGATATGTACCAACCATTTCAGTCATATTTTCTTTTTGGAGTTGGCACTCTCTGGGCTGAATTTTGCCAGCGCTCAGAGTGCTGGTTCGGAGACGGGTCTGCTGTCAAAATCAAAAAGATTGACAGCGGGGCGGTATCCCGCTCTAAACCCGCCTCCTTGTGAGTTTCCCCAGTGCCGGCTCTGCCTGCGCTTTGCATGTCCAGATTTACTTCACTTAACACTGTACACCCTGGCTGCCACATGAGCACCAGGTTGGCACCATCCCACACCAGCACCATAAAGCATCTCTACAATGTCCAAGCCATTCCTTTCACACTCGTCACCATTGTGTGTGCGGTGGGGGGGGGGGGGGGACGACGTTATGTCTCACCATTCACTGCAACTCACTAAGCCACTTCCAAAGGTGCACGCAAATCTGACCAAGAAGGCAAAGTGTTCAAAATAAAGATTTCAATGTTTGACAGCACATTACCAGAAACTTCACATGAACATTGGCTAAACCACTCAAGTGCCTACCCTTGTGTGTTGTTAGTTGGTATGCTTGCAGTAGGATGAGGGTGAGTGTGAGGGGTGGCTAGTGAGATGGAGAAGTGATAATGTAGATAGAGAGGGTTGGGTGGAGGTGCAAAGTAAGTTGGTGTGAGTAAAGATGTGCAGGAGTATGGTAGGGAAGGCAGAGTGATGGGGATGTGATGAGTGGCACAGCAGGATGAGGTTGAGTGTGGCTTGGCAGTAACATTATGTGATCTACAGAGATCATTGAAAGGTTTGCGCCACTGGAGTCTGGTCCTCCTGACGACATCCCTGCTTCTGCCCTCCTGTGTAATGTGCAACCAAGGCTGCGTTGATCTCCTGGGGAGGTCTCTTCTGCCTATGGGAAGGGAAGAGAACCTCCCTGTGTGCTGTGATTCCCTCCATAAGGATATGGAGGGAGTCATAGGAGAGCCTGGGTGCAGCCGTGCACCTTAGTGCAGTGCTTGTCAGTGTTTGCAGCACCTCAATGCTTCAGAACACTGACAGCGCAACTGTCAAAATCAATTTGAACATGGCCCCTTTAAGGAAACCGGCTGATGACGCGTCATCAAATGACATCATCTGACCCACTTCCTTTTAATTGGCCGGGAACCTTGCAGGGCAGGCTTAGCAAGCCCAATCAGGGCAAAATCTCTTGGAGGAGGCGGGATGAAGACAGGAGCGGGGTTTGAGGCCGCTATCTGCTCCAGCTGCAACAGACTCGCCCTGGCTGGTGAAATTGCAGCCTGTGTTCTTATTTCTGACACTAAGAACTTATCACCTTATGCTCGTACAATGTTGAGTTTTAGTTTCACAGATTTTACTTGGAATCTTACAAAATAAAAAGGCTCACCCTGAGAACTACAATGAACATTAAAGTAAATAATTGTCTTGATCTTGGTTTGCGGTTACGTTCAGTTGCAGTTTGTACAATTCACTGTGATGAGTTTCTTCGTACTTCAACATCCAATTAACTGGTTTACAGAAATTTTCTTGGTCCGCAGAAAAAAATACAACCTGGTGGGAATGAACCATCTCACAGAATTTTAGACATTGACTACATTAGGCTAATTTTATTGGATCATTTGCGAGAGATTTTCTTTCTTCCCCAATTCCTTTAATCCACCCTTGTCACTGGGGAAGCAAGTTGTTTTTGTTTAGTTACTGGATGATTTAGTAGTATGCAAAGATCATGCCTACCTCAGTTGGTCCAGCTTGATTAATACACCTAAGAATTAGTTCATTACAAAAAATAAGCATTTTTAATCACAGTGTCAATCCACCACCCGTGAGTAACCTGATTTTAAATTACTGAAAATGACCTTAAAAAACAGAACCATTTGCTAGTTATATTGGGGTACAGTAGTCAGTTTCTTAGTAAAATAAAAAAAAATTCAAAAAGTTATTTAAAACGTTCTTATTAGTGTCCTTGTGGCCTAAAGTTCCAGCTTAATTTTGAGAGCCTCCTCGAAAGCCTGCAAACTAGCGCAATTAGTGGAAACTCCCAGTGATGATTAATTCATCCTGGGGCGTGGCCTGCTTCTAGCGTGATGTTTTTTAAACTAGCGGGAAAAAATCACGGAAAATCAGCTTGGCAGGGAAATCAGAGTAATCCTCTGCCTTTTCTAGATAATAAATTGAGCTTAAAATTCTGCGATCTTTTGCTGAGTTTCGCCAATTTTGGGCGTGTTGCACCAAAAACACCAGCACAAATCAAGCAGAAACTCTACCACCAGGAGAACTCCACCTTTCTCTTAGAATAGTGCCATGGGATCTTTTACATCCACCTGAGCAGGCAGGCAGGGCCTCAGTTTAATGTTTCATTTGAAAGACGGCACCTCCAACATTCCCTCAGAACACATAATTAAGCTAGCTTATGTGCTCCAGTCTCTGAAATGGAGCTTGAACCCGTGACCATCTGACTCAGAGACAAAAGTGTTACCAGTACTATTTAGAGCAGGATTTTGTCCTTGAGGACTGCTTAGGTACATACTATGGAGCCTTGCAGACCCCACGGAATGTTTAGTCATGGTGGTGAGCCCATCACATCTGTCTGTGTAGTACATCCTGAGGAAATGGGGTCATCCAGTGGGAGGTGTGAGTTCCTTTATAACAGGGATAAAGCTTGGCAGGGAAATCAGAGTAATCCTCTGCCTTTTCTAGATAAGTTTCTTTTAATATTTATTTTAAAATTTAAAATTTTGTGTTTAGCATTTATTCTTTCATAGTTAACTGATAGATCCCCTCATAAACCTCCACAGATCTTTTGAATGTGCTTATTGTGACGTATGGTGAAACTGCATAGAACTTTTTCAAGTTTTGGGTTTGGAATTATTTCTTTTTTTTTTCTTATCTATTTATTCTTCTGGCTGTTCCTTCTGCTCCATAATTATCCCCCAAAAACTCACCCGCAGAGTATGTACGATGTGGTGAACTTTAGATTACTTATAAATGAATTCTCTATATAGCTCAGTTGGATGGATGTACTACATGGTTTGGCACTAGGCAATATGGACCAAGAAGCTCCCAAACTTGAACCTTGGTAAGTATTATTTCAACTGATCTCATTGAGGGTGGCAGTGGAAGCACTACAATTAACTTTATTGCTCCCAGGAAGGCAAAACTCAGCCAGGATTTCCACCTCTGAACCTTATCCAGTGACCTCTGCTGTGCATGTGGGGCTTGACTGTGATGGACATACAATCAAATTACCTGTCAACTCTCACTCTCCAGGCTCAAAGATTAAAAAAATGTCGAGGTATGAAAGGCCTGCAACCACTGTAGAACCTAAAATGAGCCACAGACAGAGTAATTATTACCATTCAACCCTGCCTTTTTATTGCGAGGAGTTTTGGATAGAATTGAACATTGCTCCGGAACTAGCCACGCCAAGCTGTTCCAGTACAGCTACAACACAGGCATCTATCCGACAATGTGGAAATCCGCCCAGGACAAATCCAATCCAGCCAATTACCGCCACATCAGTCTACTCTCAATCATCAGCAAAGTGATGGAAGGTGTTGTCAACAGTGCTATCAAGCAGCACTTACTCACCAATAGCCTGATCACTAGTGCCCAGTTTGGGTTCCGCCAGGACCACTCGGCTCCCGACCTCATTACAGCCTTGGTCCAAACAAGGACAAAAAAAGAGCTGAATTCCAGAGGTGAGGTGAGAGTGACTGCCTTTGACATCAAGGCAGCATTTCACCGAGTGTGGCATCAAGGAGCTCTGGTAAAACTGAAGTCAATGGGAATCGGGGGGGCGGGGGGGGAATCTCCACTGGCTGAAGTCATACCTAGCACAAAGAAAGGTGGTTGTGGTGGGTGGAGATCAATCATCATAGCCCCAGGACATCGCTGCAGGAGTTCCTCAGGACAGTGTCTGAGGCCCAACCATCTTCAGCTGCTTCATCAATGACCTTCCCTCCATCACAAGGTCAGAAGTGGGGATGTTCGCAGCGTGTGCAGTGTTTAGTGCCATTCGCAACTCTCTCAGATAATGAAGCAGTCCATGCTAGCATGCAGGAAGCCCTGGACGACATTCAGGCTTGGGCTGATAAGTGGCATGTAACATTCGCACCACACAAGTGCCAGGCAATGACTTTCTCCAACAAGTGAGCATCTAACCACCGCCCCTTGGCATTCAACGGCATTACCATCGCCGAAACCCTCACCATCAATATCCTGGGGGTCACCATTGACCAGAAACTTAACTGGACCAGCCACATAAATACTGTAGCAACAAGAGCAGGTCAGATTCTGGGTATTCTGTGGTGAGTGTCTCACCTCCTGACTCCCCAAAGCCTTTCCACCATCTACAAGGCACAAGTAAGGGGTGTGATGGAATACTCTCCACTTGCCTGGACGAGTGCAGCTCCAACAACATTCAAGAAGCTCGACACCATACAACACAAAGCATTCACTCCCTCCACCACTGGCGTATCATGGCTGCAGTGTGTACCATCTACAAGATGCACTGCAGCAACTCGCCAAGGCTTCTTTAGCAGCACCTCCCAAACCTGCGACCTCTACCACCTAGAAGGACAGGGGCAGCAGACGCAAGGGAACACCACCACCTCCAAGTTCCCCTCCAAGTCACACACCATCCTGACTTGAAAATATATCGCCATTCCTTCATCGTCTTTGGGTCAAAATCCTGGAACTCCCTCCCTAACAGCACTGTGGGAGTACCTTCACCACGCGCACTGCAGCGGTTCAAGGCGGCAGCTCACCACCACCTTCCCAAGGGCAATTAGGGATGGGCAATAAATGTTGACCAAGCCAGCAATGCCCACATCTCATGAACGAATAAAGAAAAAAATTCAGACTTTGGTGTTAAATTCCAGCCACTGAATGCTCCTGCTGGATGCAGTAATAAGCTGAGTCTAATCATCGCTTCCAGTCTACATTTCTTGAGAGTTGTAGTGTTATTTTTCATGTGAGGTAAAGAATATTAAGTGTTTCCTTTGTGGGTCTTGAGCACTGAGGGATTCTCATTGATGGACAGAGATTTTAAATGTGAAAATGAAGGCTAGCCATGCAAGACCATCCATGTCAGTTGGTGAGGGTTTTATAGTGTGTTGAAGAGTGGTCATATGAGAGTAGACGTGAATCCAGGATGGTTTGTTGCCTCCCTGGTGCCAGGGTCAAGGATATCACTGAGCGGCTGCAGGGCATTCTGGAGGGGGAGGGTGAACACCCAGAGGTCGTGGTCCACATTGGTACCAACGACATAGGTAAAAAGAGGGATGAGGTCCTGCAGCAAGAATTTAAGGAGCTAGGTGAAGGATTAAAGAGCAGGACCTCAAAGGTTGTAATCTCTGGATTACTCCCCGTGCCACGTGCTAGTGGGTATAGGAATAGGAAGATAGAACAGATGAATGCGTGGCTAAAGGGATGGTGCAGGGGGGAGGGCTTTAGTTTCCTGGATCACTGGGTCTGCTTCTGGGAAAGGTGGGACTTGTACAAGTCGGACGGTTTACACCTGAACCAGAGGGGAACCAATATCCTTGCGGGGAGGTTTGCTAGCACTGCTGGGGGGGGTTTAAACTAACTTGGCAGGGGGATGGGGTACAGAGTGGAGCTATAGTAGGGGGTGATTTACAGCCAAATACAGAGGAAAAAACAAGTCAGCTGGGAAGGCAGAGCAAATATGTAAAGGCAAAAGGGAATATGGCAGGGCTGGAAGGCATTTATTTTAATGCAAGGAGTCTTGCAAATAAGGTGGATGAACTGAAGTTGTTGTTGAACACATGGGAGTACGATATTGTTGCTATCACGGAGACATGGTTGAGGGAGGGTCAGGACTGCCAGCTCAATATTCCGGGGTATAGAATCTTCAGGCGAGACAGAGGGGGGTGTAAAAGGGGAGGGGGTGTTGCAATATTAATTAAGGAGTCAATTACTGCTGTAAGGAGGGACGATATATTAGCGGGTTCCTCTAATGAGGCCATATGGGTAGAACTTAAAAACAAAAAGGGGGCAAGCACTTTGCTGGGAGTGTACTATAGGCCCCCAAACAGTCAGGGGGAGATAGAGGAACAGATATGTAGGCAAATCTCAGAGAAGTGCGAAAATAATAGGGTAATAATAGTGGGGGATTTCAACTTCCCCAATATAAATTGGGATAGTCAGAGTGTGAAAGGCTTAGAGGGTGCAGAATTCTTAAAGTGCATCCAGGAGAGCTTTTTGAGCCAACATGTAGAAAGTCCTACAAGAGAGGGGGCGGTACTGGACCTAATTCTGGGGAATGTAGCCGGGCAAGTGGTGGAAGTATCAGTAGGAGAGCATTTTGGCGACAGTGACCATAATTCGGTGAGATTTAAGGTGGTCATGGAAAAAGACAAAGACAGCCCGGAAATAAGGGTTCTAAATTGGGGGAAGGCCGATTTTAATATGATAAGGCAGGATCTGGCCAAAGTGGACTGGGAGCAGCTACTTATAGGAAAATCCACATCAAAACAGTGGGAGACTTTCAGAAGGGAAATAGAGAGAATACAGCGCCAACATGTTCCTGTAAAGGTCAAGGGTGGGACCAACAAGCAAAGGGAACCTTGGATGACAAGGGATATACAAAAATGCATTAGAAATAAAAGGGGGGCTTTTGGCAGTTACAAAAGACTAAAGACGAAAGAAGCCCTAGAGGAGTATAAAAAGTGCAGGGGCATACTTAAAAAAGAAATTAGGAGGGCGAGGAGGGGCCATGAAATAACACTGGCGAGCAAAATAAAGGAAAATCCTAAGATGTTTTATAAGTATATTAAGGGCAAGAGGATAACCAGGGAAAGGGTAGGGCCCATTAGGGACCAAAGTGGCAATCTGTGTGTAGAGCCAGATGATGTAGGCGGGGTTTTAAATGAATTTTTTGCATCTGTGTTCACTATGGAGAAAGACGATGCAGACATAGAAATCGGGCAAGGGGACTGTGACATACTTGAACATATTAGCATCGAGAGGGAGGAGGTGCTAGCGGTTTTAGCAGGCCAAAAAGTGGATAAATCCCCAGGCCCGGACGAGATGTATCCCAGGCTGCTGTGGGAGGCAAAGGAGGAGATTGCAGGGGCTCTGACACAAATTTTCAGAACCTCTCTGGCCACAGGGGATGTACCAGAGGACTGGAGAACAGCTAATGTAGTACCATTATACAAGAAGGGTAGCAGGGATAAACCAGGGAATTACAGGCCAGTGAGCCTAACATCTGTGGTAGGGAAATTATTGGAAAAAATTCTGAGGGACAAAATTAGTCTCCACTTGGAGAGGCAAGGATTAATCGGGGATAGTCAGCATGGCTTTGTCAAGGGTAAATCATGTCTGACAAATCTGATTGAATTTTTCGAGGGGGTGACTAGGGGGGTGGATGAGGGAAATGCTGTGGATGTGGTTTACATGGACTTCAGTAAAGCCTTTGACAAAGTCCCGCATAGGAGACTGGTCAAGAAGGTAAGAGCCCATGGGATCCAGGGTGCCTTGGCGCGTTGGATCCTAAACTGGCTGAGTGGCAGGAGGCAGAGGGTGATGGTCGAAGGTTGCTTTTGTGACTGGAAGCCTGTGTCCAGTGGGGTACCTCAGGGATCGGTGCTGGGTCCCTTGTTGTTTGTGATCTACATAAATGATTTGGATGAGAATGTAAAAGGTATGATCAGCAAGTTCGCAGATGACACGAAAATTGGTGGGGTGGTCAATTGCGAGGAGGAAAGCCTTAGGCTACAGGACGATATAAACGGGTTGGTCAGATGGGCGGAAAAGTGGCAAATGGAATTTAACCCTGAAAAGTGCGAGGTGATGCATTTTGGACGGACAAATAAGGCAAGGGAATACACAATGAGTGGTAGGACCCTAGGAAGTACAGAGGGTCAGAGGGACCTTGGTGTACATGTACATAGATCCCTGAAGGCAGCGGAACAGGTAGATAAGGTGGTTAAAAAGGCATACGGGATACTTGCCTTCATTAGCCGAGGCATAGAATATAAGAGCAGGGAGGTTATGATGGAGCTGTACAAAACGCTGGTGAGGCCACAGCTGGAGTACTGTGTGCAGTTCTGGTCGCCTCACTATAGGAAGGATGTGATTGCTTTGGAGAGGGTGCAGAGAAGATTCACCAGGATGTTACCTGGGATGGAGCGCCTCAGCTATGAAGAAAGACTAAACAGGCTGGGGTTGTTTTCCTTGGAGCAAAGAAGGCTGAGGGGGGACCTGATTGAGGTATACAAAATGATGAGGGGCATAGATAGGGTAGACAAAGAGGAACTTTTCCCCTTAGTAGGGGGGTCAATAACAAGGGGGCATAGATTCAGGGTAAGGGGCAGGAGATTTAGAGGGGATTTGAGGAGGAACTTTTTCACCCAGAGGGTGGTTGGAATGTGGAACTCAATGCCCAAAAGGGTGGTAGAGGCAGGAACCCTCACAACATTCAAGAAGCATTTGGATGAGCACTTGGAATGCCATTGCATACAAGGCTATGGACCAAATGCTGGAAAATGGGATTAGACTGGACAGGGATGGATGGGCGGCGCAGACACGATGGGCCGAAGGGCCTCTTTCTGTGCTGTAAAACTCTATGACTCTATGAGTATCATCAAGAGTTCTGAATGAACAACCAATAGCATCAACTATAAATATTTAGCAGCTGTGACCAAATGGTTTGTAAGATAGCTTGTATAAAAGTCTTTAGAAAATTGAATATATATATTCTAGATATAATGAAAAGATGTTGCAGTTCACTTAACTAAAATAAAATCCATCTGAGAAAAGAAACTCAAAAACCTTCAGATTCTGGAGATCTTACCTGAAAGAAGACCTATTATTCATACATATTTTTTTATTCGTTCATGGGATGTGGGCGTCGCTGGCAAGGCCAGCATTTATTGCCCATCCCTAATTGCCCTTGAGAAGGTGGTGGTGAACAGTCTTCTTGAACTGCTGCAGTCCGTGTGGTGAAGGTACTCCCACAGTGCTGTTAGGGAGGGAGTTCCAGGATTTTGACCCAGCGACGATGAATGAACGGCAATATACTTCCAAGTCAGGATGGTGTGTGACTTGGAGGGGAATTTGGAGGTGGTGGTATTCCCATGCGCCTGCTGCCCTTGTTCTTCTAGGTGGTAGAGGTCGCGGGTTTGGGAGGTACTGCCAAAGAAGCCTTGGCGAGTTGCTGCAATGCATCTTGTAGATGGTACACACTGCAGCCACGGTACGCCAGTGGTGGAGGGAGTGAATATTGAAGGTGGTGGATGGGGTGCCAATCAAGCGGGCTGCTTTTTCCTGGATGGTGTCGAGCTTCTTGAGTGCTGTTGGAGTTGCACTCATCCAGGCAAGTGGAGAGTATTCCATCACACCCCTGACTTGTGCCTTGTAGATGGTAGAAAGGCTTTGGGGAGTCAGAAGGTGAGACACTCGCCGCAGAATACCTAGCCTCTGACCTGCTCTTGTTGCCACAGTGTGGCTGGTCCAGTTAAGTTTCTGGCCCCCAGGATATTGATGGTGGGGGATTTGGCGATGGTAATGCCATTGAATATCAAGGGGCAGTGGTTAGACACTTGCTTGTTGGAGACAGTCATTGCCTGGTACGTGTGTGGCATGAATGTTACCTGCCATTTATCAGCCCAAGCCTGAATGTCATCCAGGTTTTGCTGCATGCGGGCATGGGCTGCTTTATTATTTGAGGAGTTGCAAATGGCACTGAACACTGTGCAGTCGTCAGCGAACATCCCCACTTCTGACCTTATGATGGAGAGAAGGTCATTGATGAAGTAGCTGAAGATGGTTGGGCCTAGGACACTGCCCTGAGGAACTCCTGCAGAGAGGAGCCCCTGTGTCTCCAGGACCACTAAAAACCAACCTGTTTGACACTGCTGGGGTGCCTACCTGCCTTGTCTGTCATTTATATTCTACATATCAACTCGTCAAGAATTATGTGGTGGCAATGCTAAAGAACAATGGCAATACATTTGTGCAACACCAGAAACTCGCACACAATGTGCGTTGCGACTGGAATGCACGGCTGAAGATGTTGGCTTGAGGCTTGCTGGAAATTTGGCCTTGGGCCTTATCTGCATAAAACCGGTATGCTGCAGATGTCAGTTGGGTGTTAATATGTATTGACCCAATTACAAATGGTCATGCTTTAGATACTGATGCAACACCTAGTTTACTAAATACAATGGATCAGCTGAAATGTCTGATTTTCCATCACCTCTGATTTAGCATCCATTGTTTATGGTAGTTTTATTAATAGAGAAACTTTGTAAAGCACTGCTGTATAGCACACTCTGTATAGCTTAGAAATTGCTGTCAGTACATTATTCAGGGGTTAACTGAATAGTAAAAAAAAAAATTGGGGGGGGTGGGGGAAAATTCTTTCATGTACATTAACTCTTTTTATTTCTGTTTTTAGCAGCATGAGTAAATCTGACACACTCTTGCATGCACAGTGGGCTGTCCAATGGAATTATACTAATTTAGCAGCACCAACAAGCAAGCACTTAAGTAGGCATTTAAACTCCTGCATTTGTACAGGGTTAGATCAATCCAGAGGTTAGGGCTGCAGCATTCCTCTGCAATGGAGGCTATCAGAGCAAAAACCTCTCGATTTCAAAACCAAGGCAGGAATCTTTACCTTGGAGTCGGGCTGCGTGCATGCCGTGTAGCAGGTCGGGAACCCAAAGATTTGAACAGCGCGTTCTGCACTGTGCATTTAACTCAATGGCCCCAATTAAATCAGTCATGCGCATTTCCCCGCCCAATTAAATGGAGCAGGTCTGATGACATCAACGATGACATCACTGATGATGTGTTTTCAGCCCAGATATTTAAAGTAGCCTTGCACACATCTCATTTGAAGGTTGATGTAGGCGTGCAGAAGGTGTTTTCCAGAGGCCTCAATAACGCAATAAAACTGACAAAACTGTGTGTCATGGAGACAAGACAGAGGGCAGTGCTAAGATTCACCAATGCCTCCCTGGAAGTTCTGCTGCAGGCACTAAGAGCACACAGGGAGGTCCTCTTCACTGGTGAGGACGAAAACGAGACAGAAAGTGCACGGTTGGAGATCACAGAGGAGGTCAATAGCAGGGATGTCATGAGGAGGACATGGATCCAATGCCGGAAAAGATTCAATGAGCTCATGAAGTCAGGAAAGGTGAGTGCAATTCTGTTGTGTATGTACCTTTAAGGGAAGAACTGGTTTTAGACTGCAGTAGCGGCAGTGACCACCCCTGTATAAAAGGCCCTAGCAGGCTTCTGTATTTCAGTCTGACGTTACCCTCCGTTAAGTTCGGGCGGCTGGCGGAGGGCAGGGCTGTGTCTGGCAAGGTGACCAGAGTTGGGGACCTGCTCAATGGCGGAGGAGCGGGCTGGATGGCGCCGGAGGAGCTGGCGCGGCGCCTGTCCTGGGCGAACGTCCGGCTCGAGGTTGAAGCCATCGAGTCGGTGAAAGTGGCACTGGGCCCCGACTCCACTAGGTGTATCGAGGCGGCTCAAGCACGTGGGGCGATCCCGTCCGAGCTTACCCCCGTTCGGACGGAATTCCTCATCGGCGCCCAGCCCCGAAACTCCCCTCGGGAACCGGCGCCTCACAACTTGAGACGTTTCAAGGAAATACCCTCCGTGCCTTTTCATTCCGCGCGGAGGGGTTTCCTGTACGGGCTGCTCCTGCACACTCTCCACTTTGCCATCTTTGTCTGCCATCCGGACACGCCTTGGCGTGTCGTCTTGCCGACCGGCGGAGGCGGAAGTCCCCAATGGAGGGCTCTCTACGCGGGAGTCCTCCCTTGTTCCATCGGGGACTTGGCCTGGAGGGTGTTGCACGAAGCGGTCCCGTGCAATATGGTTTTAAGTAGGTTCACGGACTCCCAGGCCGCCTGCATTTTTTGCAGCCTGGAGGAGTCCGTGTTTCACGTTTATGTCGAGTGTGAGAGGTTGCAGCCCCTCTTTCACTACTTGAAGGGGCTGCTCCTTGATTTTTGGTTGCACTTCAGTCCCACGCTCTTGATCTACGGTCACCCGGTGCGGAGGGGAGCGGGCAGGTTGGAGGACCTCCTTGTAGGCCTGCTCCTGGGCCTGGCTAAAAGAGCCATCAATTGGTCCAGGCAGTGGGCGGTCGAGGGGGTCGTCCGGCCGGATTGCCTGCCTCTCTTCCACGGCCATGTTCACGCCCGGGTGGCCCTGGAGATGGAGCACGCAGTGTCCGCCGGCACGCTTGAGTATTTCCGCGACCGGTGGGTGCCGTGGGGACTGGAGTGCATCATCAACCCGGAAAACCAAATTTTAATTTGATTTGTTAAGTTTTAGTTGAACTTTTGTTAATTTACAGTCCAATTTGTTTTGGGGGGTTTTTGGGTCCAAACAAAAGAGTACCCTCCTGTTCAGACCTCATTCTCAGCATTGCTGGCTGTGCAGCTGCCTCAGTCAGCAGGAGGAGAAGGAGCAGCCAAACCAGGAGAGTGGAGAGTGGAAAGTGGTGGTCTCCTGACCAGGAAGAGGAGGAGAACGTTAGGCCACCACCACCACCTCCACCATCATCATCACCACCACCACCTCCACCATCATCATCACATCAACAGGGGTGCCTGGAGAGAGAGGACAGAGGAGGAGAAGGAGAAAGGAGGCCAGCAACAACATCAACCAGGGGAGAGGAGAGGCCTTTCCTATCACTGCCTCCCCAAATTGGCCTCCACTTCAGGAGAGGGAGAGAGGGGAGAGAAACCACCATCAACAGAAAACAACCAACTGTTTGGAAGGAGGGAAGGAGAACATCTTTCTGAACATCTACAGGTGGGTGTTATTTGGGGCACTCTCCCAAAGACTTTGTATTTTAGGTGGGGGGAGAAAAGAAGAAACAAGGCCGGATCATCAAGGGGTGTCTGTGTGTGTGTGTGGCTCTTGTTAAAAACTAGGCCACACACACCACTAATAAGCACCCCTTCTATTGCCTGACCTGGGACAGCTGGAGCTGCCTAGGTGAAGTCCAATTTCATTAATTACATCGTTAAGACCTGGTGTGGGACTGAGCCTGGGGCATCTCCAGCTTTCCCAGGCGAAGACATCTTCTCCCCCTGCCAGAAGACCACCACCATCAAAGACTTTTAATTTTCCATCGGAGAGTGCACCCCTGCCAACACCCACCCACCTACCATCCTGAGTGGCAAACCTGCCCTTGCGGCCTCCCTCCTTCCCACCCCCCTCTCTCTCTCTCTCTTTGTCTCTCTCTGCCTCTTTCTCTAGGCACTTCAATTTCATTTCATCTTTATTGATTAATTGCCTATTGAGCAGAGGGGAGAAGGCCCCTCTCCCAATTTCAATCAATAAGGGGAGAGGAGTGCTTTCATTTTAAGCAGCTCCCTTTGCTCAATAGAGGAACAAAAAAAAATACCTGAGGCCATTAACACCTTCAGGCCTGTGACTTGGGGTGAGTGTAGCCCTTATAAAAACACCCCATAATGGCGACTGCATCTTCACCGGTGGCGGGGCCAGCCAGGACTTATGCGGGAGTGGCAGCCACAGCCACAGCTGCTCCCGCTACTTCTGCTGCCCCGTCACCTTTTAAACTTATGACAAAAAAGCTTGGGGTGAAGAGCTACACTCACCCCACTATGACCATTGAGGCCTGCGTTAAAGCCATGGCTGGGGTTGTCGGCCCCTCAGCCATCGTCGCGGCCTCAAAAATGTATGGGAAGGCTGTGTTCTTCCTGGGGTCGGAGCGGGCGGTGTCCCTGGCCGTCGCCATGGGGCTCACCGTGGGCGGGACCTTCCTGCCGGTGGATCCTCTTGAGGCCACCGCGCAGAGGTTCGTCATTTCTAACGTCCCGCCCTATGTTCCTGGTGAGCTCCTCCTCCCCCATTTACGCCAACTTGGGGAGATGAGGTCAGGGATCACACCCATCCCGCTCAGCTTCCGGGAGGCCAGCCTTCACCACGTCTTCTCCTTCCGGCGCCAGCTGTTTATCCAGCTGGCGCGGGAGGAGGACACTGACGGGGCGTTCATCGTCCTCCACGAGGGGACCGCCTATCGCGTCTTCTGGACGTCGGACGGTGTGCGGTGCCACGCCTGCAAGGAGGTGGGGCACATCAGGAAAAACTGCCCCGCCTCCAAGGCTGCCAGATCGTCTAGTGCGGCCGAGGCTGGCGCTGCCGTCGCTCTTCCCCCCGGGTCTGCCCACGCATCCCGAGTAACCGATGCGCGGTCGACGCCGGAGGCCGATGCCACCAAGGCCTCCGGCGGGGGGGAGGGAGCGCGTCCGGCCGGAAAGAAGGCGCGGAATAAAACTAAACACCTTGGGGCAGGTCCCCCCATGGAGGGCCACCCCTTGCTCCTTGGGCCCCTTACACCCGCGCTCCTCGCGGAGTTGATCGGGGCAGACGCGAGTGGGAGGGGCCTCGTGCCCGAGCCTGTGGCCGCAACTGCCATAGCGGTAACGCCAAAACCTGCGGCTGGGCTCGGGCCCGAGGAACCCGACAAACCTGCTCCGCCGGAGGGAGCAGAGGAGGAGGCCTTTGCAGACATGGAGGTCTCCCTCGCTCCCTCCGTGCTAAAAAGAAGGCGCGACCCCCTGGAAGAGGAGGAGGACCGGGAGGAGGAAGGTCCTTCCGAGCAGGGGGAGTCGTCGCCCGCCGCGGGTACTGCGCACCCCCCCCCCCGCTGTCATCATCACCAGCGATCGGCAGGGGTCGCCTGTCTCTCGGGAGGCTGAGGCAGATGGGTCTGTCCGGCACATGCCTCCCGGGGATGGGGATGAGACCCTGCCCGTGGGGGGGGGTCGCGGATCAACCCGCGGAAATTGACATTTTATATGTACCATTACCCCTCGCCGGGTCGGTCGGCCTGGGGTCCGGGTCGGGCGAGCTCGAGGAAAATGAGCTCGCCCAATGCGACCTGGACATCTCCCAGGGGCTGCTCGTCCCGGTCGAGGTTTTAATTCAAGACACCCCATCCGCTGGGTCGGAGGTTGGTGGCGGGGAGGAGGATGGCCCCCTGGCTGCGTCTCTGGTGCCGGATGTACTGGAGGAGCTGGAAATTGTTCTCTCCCCGGTTTCTCCGATCGTTCTGGCGTCTGAGGCGGGGGGGGGGGACTCCGAACTGCCGCTGTCTTCTGGCCCGGCGCCCCTAGAGGAGCCCAGGGAGGAATCTTCTGCCGCCGATCCTGGGGGTGGGATCCGGGTGGAGGTGGGGCCGGCTGGTACGGCCGAGCCGTTCGCTGCGCACTGCGCAACGGACGGGTCAGCCGCTGGTGACGACCCCCTGGAGGAGGATGGGGACTCGGTGATGGGCACGGAGGATGATTTTGACTCCACCGTCAACGAGGCGCTGGATGACCTCATGCCCCTCGCCGAATCTCCCCTCATTCCCGTAAGGGAACTCTGGGACTTTATGGCCACGTGCCTGGGTCGGCACAATAAGATCCGGCTGGCCCTCGACAGGTGGTCGGAGCTGGCGCTGCTCATCATGTCTGTCCGCGCCGCCGTTAAAATCATGGGCGCGGACGAGGACGTGAACCCGCTCGAGCTGCGTCGGCTCAGAACGTTCCTCACTGGGCTGCTGAGGAAGTGGCGGCTGACCAGCGGCTGCGCTCCCTCCCCCCGTTAAGTGTAGGTAGAGGTTGCACTATGCTTCTGACATGAAGATAACCATAGCCAGCCTCAACATCAATGGCAGCAGGGAGGCGCGCCACAGATTCAATAATTTCTCGGTCCTTCGGGACGGGAAGTATGCGGTGTGCTTCCTGCAAGAAACCCACACCGTTCCGGGAGACGAAGCCACGTGGCTCCTGGAGTGGCAAGGAGGGGTCAGCATGAGTCACCCCTCCAACAATTCCAGCGGGGTGGCTATCTTGCTGGCCCCGCATTTTCAGCCGGAGATCTTGGGGGTCAAGGAGCACGTGCCGGGCCACTTGCTCCAGGTCACTGTTCGCCTGGGGGACGTGCTGCTCCATCTAGTGAACGTGTGCGCCCCTCAGACCGGTGCGCAGCAAGTGCACTTCTTCGAAGAAGTGTCCGCTCTTTTGGGCTCCGTCGACGTGGGCGAGTGCGTCATCCTCGGGGGGTGGATTTTAACTGCACCCTCGAGGCGAGGGACCGTTCGGGTCCCCCGCGAAGCCCGGCGGCGATGGAGAAGTTGAGGGACCTGGTCGGGTCCTTCAACGTGGTGGACGCCTGGCGAAATCTCCACCCCGACTCCAGCGCCTTCACTAGCGTGGGGTCTGGGGGAGGAAGGTCCAGAATCGACCGCCTCTACATTTCCCAGGCGTACGTCTCCTGCGTTCCGGCGGCTTCCATGCGGCCAGTGCCATGCACGGACCACCATCTGGTGTGGGCGGAGCTCGCTCCGCTTCGCGCGCGCCGGGGGGGGGGGTCCACGTACTGGCATTTTAACAACCTGCTGCTGGAGGACGTGCGGTTCCGGGATTTGTTTCGTCGGTTCTGGGCCGACTGGAGAAGGAAGCTGGGGGGCTTCCCCTCCTTGAGGCTATGGTGGGACGTGGGCAAGGCTCACGTCCGTCTCTTCTGTCAGGAGTACGCGAAGAGGTCGACCAAGAGGTGGGAAGCCCGGGTCGGGCGGTTGCAGAAAGAGGTGCTCGACCTGGAGTCCCGTCTCGGTCAGATCGTCGAGGACCCGGCCCTGCGGAAGGTGTACGAAGAGAAGAAGGGCGCGCTGAAGGACCTGCAGCTCGTCGGGTCCCGAGGCGCGTACGTGAGGTCGCGGATCCAGCTCCTGCGGGACCTGGACCGCGGCTCCCCCTTCGTCTACTCGCTGGAAAAAAGACGGGGGGTCCGTAAGCAGCTCTTGGGGCCGACGACGGATCTCTGGTCTCGGATCCGGAGGGAATCAGTGCGGAGACCCGCGCCTATTACGGGGCTCTGTTCTCTCCGGATCCGCCGAGCGAGGATGTGCGCAGAGTTTTGTGGGAGGACCTGCCGAAGGTCAGCCCGGAGGGCGCCGAAAAATTGGACGCTCCGCTAAGCCTGGCGGAGCTGACGGCGCCCTCCGCCAGCTCTCCAGGGGAAAGTCCCTGGGGCTGGACGGGCTGACCGTGGAGTTCCACGGGGCGTTCTGGGACGTCTTGGGGGGCGACTACGCGCGGGTCCTGGGGGAAAGTTTGGCGACCGGGGAGATGCCCCTCTCTTGGCGCAGGGCGGTCATTGTCCTGCTGCCTAAGAAGGGCGATCTCCGCCTCCTTAAGAACTGGCGCCCAGTCTCCCTCCTCAGCACGGACTATAAAATCTTTTCCAGGGCCATGTCTGCTCGCCTTGGCACCGTGCTGGCCCACATGATCCACCCCGACCAGTCCTACACGGTCCCGGGCCGGACCATCCACGATAACATCCATCTGGTCCGGGACCTGGTCCACCACTCCCAGAGGGCTGGTCTGTCGGTCGCCTTCCTTTCCCTGGATCAGGAGAAGGCGTTCGACAGGGTTGATCACGAGTATCATTTCGGGACTCTGCGCGCATTCGGGTTCAGGACGCATTTCGTCGCCCAGATCTGACTTCTGTACGCTGCCGCAGAGTGTCTGATTAAAGTTAACGGGTCCTTGACGGCGCCCCTTCGCTTCGGGAGGGGATGCGTCAGGGATGCCCCATGTCCGGTCAGTTATACGCCGTTTGCGTGGAGCCTTTCCTGCGTCTCTTGCGGAAGAGGTTGATGGGACTGGCTCTGGAAGGGCCGGGCGTGGAGGTGGTCCTCTCGGCTTACGCCGATGACGTGCTCCTCGCGGTCACGGATCCCGCTGACTTGCGGAGGATGGGGAATGCCAGCAGATTTACTCAGACGCATCCTCCGCCAAGATCAACTGGGAGAAATGTTCCGGACTCCTGGTGGGTCAGTGACGGGTGGACTCCCTGCCAGAGGAGTTCAGGCCTTTCGCCTGGAGCACCACGCACCTCCTCTATTTGGGAGTCGACCTTAGCCCTGCCGAGGACGCCTGGCCGGCGAACTGGCAAGAGCTGGAGGCCAAAGTCACCGCTCGCCTAGGACGCTGGACAGGACTGCTCCAAGTGTTGTCCTACAGGGGTCGAGCGCTGGTCATAAACCAGCTGGTGGCCGCCATGTTGTGGTATTGGTTGGTCGCTTTGATCCCTCCCCCTGCGTTTGTCACCAAGATGCAGAAGAAGCTCATCGACTTCTTCTGGGACAAAAGGAAGCACTGGGTCTCTGCCGCGGTTCTGAGTCTCCCACTTAGGGAGGGCGGTCAGGCGCTGGTGTGACTTCGCACCCAGGCTGCGACTTCCCGTCTTCAGACGCTGCAGAGATACCTGTACGTCGAGAATCCTCTGAGATGGTGTGCGCTGGCGACGTATTTCTTCCGCCAGCTGCACGGCCTCAATTACGACGCGCAGCTCCTGTTTGTGAAAGTGGGCGGCAGGCGTGCCGGCCTGCGGGAGCTGATTGTCTTCTACCAGGAACTGCTATGGGTTTGGAACTACGTCGCTTCCAGGCAGAGCTCTCCCCCGTCAGGAGCGGCAGCTCTCCTTCGGGAGCCGCTGCTCAGGAATCCGCACCTCCATGACTGCGGGTTCGGGCGGCTGGCGGAGGGCAGGGCTGTGTCTGGCAAGGTGACCAGTGTCGGGGACCTGATCGATGGCAGAGGAGCGGGCTGGATGGCGCTGGAGGAGCTGGCGCGGCGCCTGTCCTGGGCGAACGTCCGGCTCGCGGTCGAAGCCATCGAGTCGGTGAAAGTGGCACTGGGCCCCAACTCCACTAGGTGTATCGAGGCGGCTCAAGCACGTGGGGCAATCCCGTCCGAGCTTACCCCCGTTCGGACGGAATTCCTCATCGGCGCCCGGCCCCGAAACTCCCCTCGGGAACCGGCGCCTCACAACTTGAGCCGTCTCGAGGAAATACCTTCCGTGCCTTTTCATTCCGCGCGGAGGGATTTCCTGTACGGGCTGCTCCTGCACACTCTCCACTTTGCCATCTTCATCTGCCGTCCGGACACGCCTTGGTGTGGCATCTTGCCGACCGGCGGAGGTCCCCAATGGAGGGCTCTCTATGCGGGTGTCCTCCCTTGTTCCATCGGGGACTTGGCCTGGAGGGTATTGCATGGAGCGGTCCCGTGCAATATGGTTTTAAATAGGTTCACGGACTCCCAGGCCGCCTGCATTTTTTGCGGCCTGGAGGAGTCCGTGTTTCACGTTTATGTCGAGTGTGAGAGGTTGCAGCCCCTCTTTCACTACTTGAAGGGGCTGCTCCTCGATTTTTGGTTGCACTTCAGTCCCACGCTCTTGATCTACGGTCACCCGGTGCGGAGGGGAGCGGGCAGGTTGGAGGACCTCCTTGCAGGCCTGCTCCTGGGCCTGGCTAAAAGAGCCATCAATTGGTCCAGGCAGCGGGCGGTCGAGGGGGTCGTCCGGCCGGATTGCCTGCCTCTCTTCCGCGGCCATGTTCGCTCCCGGGTGGCCCTGGAGATGGAGCATGCGGTGTCCGCCGGCACGCTTGAGTATTTCCGCGACCGGTGGGTGCCGCGGGGGACTGGAGTGCATCATCAACCTGGAAAACCAAATTTTAATTTGATTTGTTAAGTTTCAGTTGAACTTTTGTTAATTTACAGTCCAATTTGGGGGGTTTTTTTGGGGTCCAAACTAAAAGAGTATCCTCCGTTCAGTAAAGTACCTGTTAATCTGTTCTCCCGAAGTCCGTGTATTATTGAGGCGCGGACTTTACAAAGTCCGCATTCACCTCCATCCTGATGTGACTGTCACCCCAACCCCATCACTCTGCCTTTCCAAGCCTACTCCTGCACATAATTCCTCACACCAACCTACCATGCAGGTCCACCCATCCCTCACTGTCTATGCACCTACACACATCCCCATCTGACTAACCACCACTGACACTCATCCTCATCCTAATGCAATCATAGCAAGTAACACCACAGAAGGAGGCCATTTGGCATTGTCACCCCACACCCTCATAATCACCCTCTACAGATGTAGCACATCCATTCCATCACTCTCACTCAAATCTCTCTTCTTTCCCTCCCTGCAAGAGGAGAAGAGTGCACAAAAATAGGGAGAGGCAGAGAACCGGAGGTGGCCCTCCAGTCATCAGACTCCAGCAGAGGAGGGGGCCCTGGAGATTTCTGGAGTTGCAGAGTTGCTGGCAGTGGGAAATGGAGAGAGAGGGACCTCCCAGCAACCTGGTAACAGAATTAAATCTCATACAGCCATATGGCTTACAACAGTCACTCATATGGAGACTGATGTCAGCAACCAGTGAAATGTTATCATGTGCATAACGGTAATGTTACCCATTCTCATTATAACACTTCTAATTCATCTCTTTACTCTCCCACAGGTCCATAAAGTGCTTCCCCACCCACCCCCCCCACCACTGTCCAGCCGCAAGAGGAAGCCGTCTCCTCAGAGGAAGCTCCATTCTCTGAGGGTGCACAATAGCAGACCCATGAGCAGCCAGCACAGATACGCACACCTCAGTGGGTCCTGTGCGAGATAGAGTAGTGTTGTCACCTGGTGTATCTCACATTACAAGTGAGCAAGAGCAGATGTTGTTGACCGGGACAGCAGTAGAGGCTCCTCGCCGGAGGGCACAGGCCGCTCCAAGTTCTGCTAAGCTGTAAGCAAACGCTGAACCTCGGGGCTATCGAGAAAGAGGGTGATCTTGGAGGGGCAGCAACAATTGCATGAGGCTCTGGCAGCTTTTGCAGCCGCGATGTGTGCAAATGTACAGAAAAATGGAAGAATCCATCTCCAACTTGAGCACCACCATGTCACAGATGATGGCGACGATGTGCTGTTCCATGGAAAGGATGGCCACCTGCACGGAGCAGCAAATACACCAGTCCATCGAGCACATGCTTGCTTTGGACAACAGATGGCAATCGCTCATAGACCTCATCTCGAGGAGGCATATAAACATAGACTTGGGCCTTCATCACCTCACTGATGTGCAGCAAGGTGCTCTCCAGCTCCTTGCTAGCAGGGAAGTGTGGGTGGCCCACGTGAGAGATGATGGAGAGAGAGGACATGGAAGTGGGGGCTCTTCTCAAAGCGCTCACACTTCTCCCCCATTGCCTTCCCCTCAGTCAGAGTCCCACATGCTTCCTCAGATCCCGATGGCCAACTCTGCCCCTGCACAGTAGCAGGAGGAGCAGTCTTTGGCGGGGCCCTCACAGGCTCCAAAACCCAGAGGACATCTGCCAAAAGTGTCAAAGCAGTCACAGCAGGGAAGTGAGCAGCCTGCCTCTACCTCTGCTGAAGCCACAGGGGTTGCACCTCATAGAAACACTCGTAAAAGAAAAAAGACACAATCATAGATGCACAAGGGTAAGCACATGGGTATATGGAAAAAATGTTAATGATAAGTTTCAGTTCTATTCATGACGCACATAAATTTATTTCTTTGCACCACTTTCCCGTCTTGTCCATTGTTGCCTGCTAGCTGGGAGGTGGCCTTGTCACTTGGAGTGAATGGTGAGACATTACTTAACCTCGAGCTATGGGGAGCTGGGAGAGAGGAATGGCTTGGTCAGTGCAGGGCTCCTTTGTGGTGTTGTTGGGGCGGGGTGGGGGGGTGCGCAGAAAACTTAGTACAGCATGTGGCAGCCATATGGGTGCACTGGAGCAAGTTATGAGGCCATCCCAATCAGCAATGTGCGCCACTGCTGGTGCTATCTCCACCTCAAATTCGTCCTCCTCCTCCTCCGAAGAGGCTGTGTGCTCAGAGCCTTGCTCCTCCTGAAGCTGCACTATGTTGTGCAGCACACAGCAAACAACAATGATTTTGGAGACCCTGGCTGGTGCGTGTAAGTGCAGGGTTCTCAAAATTCCCACACTCCCCAAATTATGGATCAAGGGGACCCTGTTTGGACAAGTTATTAAAAACAGGGTACCCAAAATGGCTTCTGTAACATCGTGACCAAAACCGACAGGATTTTAAAGCAAGGCCCTGCAGACAGGCAGGCCCGGAGACGAAACGTAAAATGCAGGAACCTGTGAAAAAGACTCTGGAGCCAGACAGCCAAAGTAAACACAGAATATGCATTCATTCGACTTGAAATAGATCAAGCTAGAATGGGCCTAGAATCGAGGCCATTAGGTTTCTGCATTTTTAATCGGTAACAGCTCACAGTAGCCATCAAGTCAGGATGGGGACAATTAAGTTTTATCCATGACAAACAACCAGGACACCGGGGCCATTAGACCCGGAGACAACCACTCCACAAGTCGTTAAAATAAATGGCTGTTATCATTTTAACGAGCCCGCCAAAAGTTAGACAAAGGACTGACCTGATTTGGCGCGCAGATAAGGGATTGAAGAATGGGTATAATTGTAGGCCCATTAGTGGCAATCCCTCTCTCTTGACTCTTGCTCTGGCCTCTCATCGTTTGTCTTTTGGCCTGCTGCCGCTCGCTCTCGTGCCCTGGCCTCGTGGCGGGCTCTCTTCTCGCTCCCCACGCCGCTCAACAACCAAGGACGCCCATTACACCGGGGCCAAACGTGGGAGGAGAACGAGACCCGAGTTCAAAACCACACAGGACACACAGGCCACAATCGGGCAGATGAGACGAGACAAGACGAAGAAGAAGGTAAACCAGTAAAAGGCAGAGAAGGGCAGCGGAAAGACGCATTTAGAGACAAACAGCCTAGTTATAAGCTGGTGTTTGTCACATAGCCCGGTTAAAGAATAAGCTGGCGTTCAAAGAATGATTAGCAGTGCCCGTGACGAATAAACTGGCGTTCGAAGCTTGGATAGTGAAATCATTCAGACGGTAAAGACCGCCAATCGACTCTGACTGTAACATTACCGCCGACGACCGCCCGAGGGAGAAGAAGAAGAAGACCCATCGCGGCCCGACGATGACGCTAGCTGAGGAAAAGGGAGGGTACCTCGCATCAACAACTTCAGCGCCGCGCCCTGAGACCACGTGGCGATGGGATACCCCAAAGGACAGCAAGAACGGACCCCAAAACTCACAACCGTTAAGACAACAGGTTTTGGATTGGTGAGCATGAATTCCTGGCCCCTCATAGCTTAATCTAGTTAGGTATAGGGGGTGGGAGAAGGATAAGGGGATTGTTAATGTAGTTGTTTTCCCTAGATGTGCCGTGTGTTCCCCATTCCCATGTAGTGTCATTGTTTATGCCAGTAATTTCATACCAGTAATTTTCATAAGATTGTTGTATTCTGCTTGTAATAAAATTCTGGTTTTCTCACACCAAACCACTTGTCTACTCGATTTTCTATATCGCCGCCTGTATCTAAGTCCGGTGTCTAGAACCCAGGGGTGTGGGAATGATTCGAACCGCTCAAGGGACAGTCAGAGGTGAAGCTGACTGGGCGCACGCCACCCCCTATATGCGTACTGAAGGACTCCTCCAGATCTGTCAAGGCATCTGAAGCGCATCTTCAGCGTGCTGATTGCTTGCTCTATGACACATCTGGTGGACATGTGGCTCTCATTATAACACTCCTCAGCCTCAGTACTTGGCCTCCTCAAGGGTGTCTTCAGCCACATTTTCAGTGGATAGCCCTAGTCTCCAAGCAGCCAGCCAGTAAGTCTGCCAGGAGGTGCGAAGAGCTGAGGAAGGGTGGATTGGCGCAGCATGAAAGAGTTATGACAGCTGCCAGGGAATCTGGCACACACATGCATGATTATCTTTTTATGGTTGCAGAGGAGCTGCACATTGAGAGAGTGGAAGCCCTTGCGGTTCACCAACACTCCTGGGTGATGTGGGGATGCCTTAATGGCCACACGTGTGCAGCCGATGATGCCTTGAACCTGTGGGAAGCCAGCCAGAGCCACAAAGCCGAGCGCCCACTCAGTTACACTGGCCTCATCAGTGGCAAAGTTTATATAATTGGCTAACTTGTCAAATATGGCATCGGTCACTTGGGAGATGCATCTATGGGTGGCCAACTGCGAAATCTTGCAAATGTCTGCTGCAGATCCCTGGAAGGAGCCCGAGACAAAGAAGTTGAGGGCAGTCGTGACTTTGACAGCTATTGATAAGGCATATCCACCAGGTCCTCTGGGCAGCAGGTCTTGTTCCAGCAAGCTGCAAATGTCTGACGACCTGGCACGAAAGCTTGAGCCTCCTGAAGCACTGCTGCTCAGCCATGTTCAGGAAGTCCATCTTCTGCCTGTATACCCTGTGTTGGGGGTATCACCTCCAGCACAATGCAGCCCTGCACTGATCCCCTCTCTCCTGTGGAGAATCAGGTCGTTGAGGAGAAGGTTGGTGTTGTGGATGCTGCAGGGGCTCACCTTGGTCCGATTCGGAGGTCCGAGGTGAGACAACATAACGGCACCCATGCTGATGTAATAGATGGCAGGTAAAGTGGAGATCAGAGGCCCAATCCCTCAATATTGTGATACTGATTAGCAATGTGGCGAGAATGGCTTCAGAGGTTGCAGACCTGCAAACTGCTAACAGCTAAATCTCTGCACAAAATGGAATCAGCAAGAGCCTTTCCATTAGCCAAGTGATCAGGTTTAATGTGGGAGTACTTATGTGTTTTTCCCAGCTGTCAATTAATGGGCTCGCACAATGGCCACTGTGCTTCCACCTCCCCTTCACAGGCGAGGTTTCTGAGATGCGTGAAACCCGTGCTCAAGAAGTTAATCCAAAACCTGATTTTTTATTTCTATCAGTATTTTATCATTGTTATGCCATATTTATTCCAATGTTGGGAGGACTCGTAAAAATCAACATTTCATTGTGCAGTACACACATCTGCTGCATACATGACAAATAAAATTGAATTGAATTGAATTAAAAAACCTCTTAAGGGTCTCTCAACAAGCATTTAAGTAACTCAATGAGGTCACCCACCTCTCCTGAGCGGGTCTGTGGTGCACTGGGAAATGCGCCCGAGTTTAATGCGGAAGTTGGTGGGATGACTGTCAGTTCCCGATTTTTACCGCTGACCCGCCCCCAAACCCACACGTTCGGGACTGGGAAAATTCCGGTCCAAGTGTTGGAGATCTCCATCCTATATGGGACAAAAGACCAACCTCCCCAAGTAATATTGGTTCCGCAAGCAAGTTAAGTGCCTGATTCCAGGACCCAATAGACCTCAACTGGCATTGTTCGTAGATGAATGCTTGATATACTCATTTTAAATTTATCTGTGAATATTTACCGCACAGAGGAATTTAGTGCTAGTACATTGAGCAATTGCACAGAAACAGTGCTGGTTGGAAAATATGTCTTTGTATAATTTATGTTTTGCTGAAATCTCTAATATAGGATTGATCTATTATACAGTGAAATGCATAATTTTTCTTGGCCTTGTGTGTCTGTGTTATTAATTAGCTCTCTCTTGAAAATGCAGTGGTGTTTAAAATGTGTCATATTTATGGCTATAATCTATATGAACTGTGCAGAGCTGAATATTTCAACAGTCTTAGATGAACTTTCAATTGTGCTATACAATAGAAGATGGAGGCCTAGAAATTCAGTATAGCCGCGTTTGGGGCGCTAGTCCTGGCGATGCGTAAAGTTTAGCGCCAGGCGCAGTTTAGCGCCACCTAGCGCGATATTGGGTTGCAGCGCCCCTAAAGGTGATTGCGGCGCTAAATCAGGCGCTGCACGCTACTCTTAAGGCGCTAACCCAGCGGCGCAACCCAATTTCGCGGCGGCGGGACGCAGCGAGGGTGCTGTTAATAATCACTTTCCCTGAGACACACTGGCGCCGGCCAGCTTTTAAAGGGGCAGGTCAATTGGCATCACCAGACACACTCACTGCCTTGTAGGCCTTCAAAGCGGTGGGAGCCTACCTGTGGCGCACCAGCCTAGCAAGACATGGAAAGGGTGAGGCAGAGGGTGGAACGCCTCACTGATGGGGCATTGGATGCTTTGGTTGGCGCAGTGGAATCAAGGCCAAGGAAGATGGTCGGAATGTGATTTATGTTTTGGACAGTCTCCCGGGTGTGAGAGGCAGTTATGTGTCAGTGTATTAGTTTTGCTTTCTGTTGCCATAGCTTTCTCATGTTTGAAGGAACCACATTTTGTGTAATTAAACACTTTCTTCATTTACAATGGCCATGCCTGCTATTTACATGCATCTTGCCCTTCACAGGCTTGGGGGTATCAGACCGGTTCCATTCCTGTTCTTGGAATGGCAGCAAGCATTCCGTGAGAGGGGCCTAGAAGCTACTTCTGATCAGCCTCTGACGCGCAGCCTGAGAAGAGCCGCTCGCGTAGAAGTTCAGGCCAGCAGGCATCTTCTCAGCCACCGACAGAGATGTCCTGCACCTTATCTGAGGCTGCAGATCTGGCTGAAGCAGCTGGCACAGCTCAGTCATCACCTCCTTTCTAAATCACAGCCTTCTGACATGCAGCTCCTCCAACATGTTCATGTAGGAAAACTGCTGTCGGAAAACCCTGCCAGTGTAAGGTCTGCTGTGGCGACGTCTGCTGGCCCTCCTCCATCTGGCCATGCCCGCCCCCCTCTCCCAGCATCTCTGTGCCCTTTCCAGATGATTCAGCAGCAGGACATTCCCCTCCAATGCAGCCCCCATAATAAGTGCCCACAGGAAGGTTCCCCGTTGTCAAGGCTCACCAACAGCAAGGTGATGGTCAGAAGGCTGAAGATCGTCTGCCTGCGCTGGCTCAGTGGTCAAATGGCTCTCAGTGTGCAGCTCAGCAACTCTTTGGAGCTCTCGAGGAAGTTGTGCTCCAAAAATGGCTGCCGCTTTTAAACCACACCAGTCCCCTTTAAATAATGCTCCTCCAGCCCGAGAGTGACTTGGTAAGGTCCAGGTAAGCTGTCACTATTAGCGCCAGGCGCTACGGAGTGGGACGCCACTGAATTTCCGGTCCGGGGCGCCCAAAAGGTGTTGCACACTCAAATGACGTCATAATCAGCCTGCGCACATGAGCGGGCGCTAAGATTTAGCGCCGGCGCTAAATGCATGCTCAATATGGGGCGAGGCGCTAGGCGCCCTGCGCCGCCCGGAAATTGGCTAGCGCCCCACTTCTCGGCCTCTTTAAGCATTAATCGGTGCCGCTAGCAACCGAATTTCTCCCCCGGAGTGTTTAACTCAAAGGGGGAGAAATTGGGTGAGTAGCGCCACCTGTTAGCGCCTAAAGAGGCAGTCAGTGGCTGTAGCGCCACTGGCTGCGTCTCCGGCGATATTCAGTAGGGGCGCTAATGGTGGCATTAGGCATTTGCGCTGCGCCGTCACCGATGACATCATCGGTGTGCGCAGCGCCCCATTCGTGCCCCGTTCACGATATTTGGTAGCGAACGCCGCAGTTGCGCCGCTCGCTACCCGCGCCCGGTTCACGGGGCCTTACTGTGCCGGCTGCAGCGCAAGTTAAGGTGGAGGTGCGGGGCGGCCGCTTTTTCGGCGGCCGCCTGCCAGCACCTCCGTCCCCGGCCTCCTAACCACCCCCACCCCCCGCGGCATTGCCAGCTGTTTCCCGAGAGCCCGGCACTTCTCCTTGGTGCCAGGCTCATTTGCCGGCACTCGCGATCGGGGATCGCGCTGTTGCAGGCACCTCCCCCTTAACAGTGGGAGGAAGGCCTGCAGTACCGCAGCGTGCCGTGCCGCAGCGTGTGGCGCTGCGGCACGTTGCGCTGTGATAATCAGTTTCAGCGCCCTAAGAGGGACGCGGAGCACCTCGAGCCTCGCCCAGTCTCCCTCGAGGGGCACTGAAACTGAATTTCTGGTGATCGGTAACACACCAATCGCTGCGCTAAATCCTGTACTTAGCCGACTTTTGCACCACTTTGGCGCCCCAACCCAATTTCTAGGCCAATGTCTGGTATGGTGATAATTCATCATTGCTAAAATGATAAGCAGCATCCTACCTAGTTACCATGTTAGATTTGACCATAATATCAAGATTGTGTGGGACTGTAAAGTTATATAATACCATGGATTCTTACTATGCATAGTTTCCAGATGCAAATTGTCTCCTAAATTAAACTAATGTTCATAATTCTGCATTAATGTTCCACGTTACCTTTTAAATAAATGGGCCTTGCTGGCCAGTGGGTAATGACACTGCACCTGTGATAACACTAACACTCCAGCGCTGAGGATGTGGGTCCCCAATTGCCTTCAATTACAAGTACTCCATCAACACCCAGGCACAGACAACAAGTTAAAATCTGGATCCCATTGGGGTTCTAACCCACTACTGCAGGAAAGACATCACCGTTAAGGCCACCTGTCTAAACTACAGAATTAATTTGATTATAGAGTAAATACAGAGACCTTCTGCAAAGTTCTTGTTACCATATTATATTTTACTGACTTCAACAATGCCAATATTTTACTACTACCTGTAATACAGATTGCATAACTATTATTTTTATTATGTGGTCTTTGAAAAATGCAATTCCTCCTTGCACCCTTAATTTTTTAATCACACTTTTACTTCCATGTTTGTCCCCTCGGTTGCCATTATTTTTTGCTGTATTTAATAATTCAATAAATAAAGTGTAAAAATAACATTTATGTCTCTTAGCTCTGAAGTCCATGAGATTACATCATTGCTTCATCATATGAATGGAATAACCAACAGTCTTCACGTATGATGCAAAAACAGTCAACTTGTTGAAAAGCAACAGAAGTTAGAATGAGAGGGGTGCATGAAAGAGCTTTTACTTATAAACTTGTATCACAATGAAATAATTTACACAAACCCAATACAAACTTTTACATAATTAAATCAATGTACAACAAATTAAATCAACATATAACAAGCCAAAGGGTCAACCAAAGGGACCTGGCAGGTTCTCTTGCATTCTGCACATACATTTTTTATAAATCAGCTAACAAAGGCATTGCCTGTAAACTCAAGATAATCACTTCCATTATTTTGGATTTAGTTTACCTGCTATAAACAGGTTAATATTAGCATTGGTCTTACCACGGATCGAGAATTTTGCATGCAAAGTACAGCAAAAAGTAACGTCTAGTTTCAGTTGCATACACATTAGTGTCGAGAATCGATCTGAATATATTATGATATTAGTAGATCCCATGTGTTTACTGAAGTGAATTATTGTGCAGCTCACTAGTGAGTAGTTTCCACATAAAACTTACCATTTCTAAAACATACACAAATAAAAAGGAATATTTTCATAAAGGACTTTAGTGCATTCCAGCAAATAATATTCTCACATGATTATACCAACTAAAATATGGAATTTCATTTCAAGAAGTTCAATGATTTGTGAAAACATGCACTGCACCATGTATGACATACCTCATCCTGGTTGTTATTGCAGTTTTAAGTAATTAGGTAACTTGCTGCCTGACCGTCACATTTGATACGTCACTGTATGTAAGCAGCTGTCTCCTTGTGATGAAAAACAGGCTGTGTGCTGACTGACCATGAAGTGAAGATGAAGCAGTTCATTCAATTATGATGAGTCTCACCACCATCAAGACATCGTTGTCCAAAAAAGTTTTTTTTTTTTTAAATTTCTGCTCATTTCTTTGGCATTCTAAGTGAAAGTACGAGTATTTCTTCATGACTAAAATGAACTAATTCAATTGGAATAAAGGCACTTTTGTTGGGGAAAAGAAGAAAAGACGGAAGAAGAGGCAAAAGGTTAAGTCCCACCATTTGCCCAGTAGAATGTATTGAGTTACCCCTAATTAATTTGGCATTTAAAACCACACTAGCTTTCAATGCTTCACTGTCAGGTGAATGGATGAAGACATCAGTGAAGCATTATGTCTGTCTGATGTTTGAGTCATATATTTTAAGTTCAGTGGCAACTTTTCTTAAATTATTCTGCAGCAAGAATTGCACAAGCATTTTCCTGTTCATCCTCTGCCACTGGGCCTCCGTGTGGGTAGCATTTCCCTTTTAAGTACATTCATTCACTTTTCATTTGTATTACGTGGACAATCTTAGTTCCCTAGGTCATTTATCACTTAATATTATGTGTAATGGTTACTACAAAAATTACATGTTCTTAAATGTATAAATTACATTATTTATCAGAGTTTTATTATATTTTAATAATGAAGCAGGTGCACAACAATGTGCTATTTAAGTTGTTACATTAGTTTTATATATGGTATATTTAAAAACTTTGCTCTTTAGAATAAAATGAGAGCACTTTTCTCTTGTATTGGAAGCTGTATACCATTGCCAACCCGTAGGGGGTGGTGTGTGGTGCCCAGCCAGCTTCACCTCTGGCTGTCCCCTTTTTGAGCGGTTTGAATCGCTCCCACACCCCTGGGTTCTAGACACCGGACTTAGGTACAGGCGGCGATACAGAAAATCGAGTAGACAAGTGGTTTGGTGCAAGAAAACCAAAAGTTTATTAAAGGCAGAATACAACAATCTTAAGAAAATTACTGGTATGAAAATACAGGCATAAAACAATTACACTTATATGGGAATGGGGAACACACGGCACATCGAGGGAAAACAACTACATTAGCAATCCCCTTATCCTTATCCCACCCCCTATACCTAACTAGATTAAGCTATGAGGGGCCAGGATTTCATGCTCACCAATCCAAAACCTGTTGCTTTAACGGTTGTGAGTTTTGAGGTCTGTCCTCCCTGTCCTTTGGGGTACCCCGTCGCCACGTGGTCTCAGGGCGCGGCGCTGAAGTTGTTGATGTGAAGCACCCTCCCTTTTCCTCAGCTACCGTCGTCGTCTCGTCGCAATGGGTTTTCTTCTTCTTCTCCCTCGGGCGGTCGTCGGCGGTAATGTTACGATCAGAGTCGATTGGTGGTCTTTACCGTCTAAAAGATTTTACTACCCATCCTTCGAATGCCAGTATATTCGTCACGGGCACTGCCACCCACTCTTCGAACGCCTGCTTATTTGCAATGTTCAAACGCCAACTTATTCTCACTGTCCATACATGTGCTGCCAATTTCTTCACCAAACACCAGCTTATAACTAGGCGTTTGGGTTTTTAACCAATGCGTCTTTCGCTGCCCTTCCAATGCGTCTTTTGCTGACCTTCTCTGCTCTTATCAGTTTACCTTCTTCTCCGTCTCATCTCATCTCATCTGCCCCTTTGTGACTTGTGTGGCTTTGAACTCGGGTCTCGTTCTCCTCCCACGTTTGGCCCCAGTGTAATGGGCGTCCTTGGTTGTTGGGCGATGCGGGGAGCGAGAAGAGAACCCACCACGAGGCCAGAGCGCGAGTATGAGCGGCAGCAGGCCAAGGCCACAGGCAAGAGGTCAGAGTCAAGAGCGATAAGCCGCCGCGTGATTGCTACTGATGGGCCTGCAATTATACCCATTCTTCAACTCCTTATCTGCGTGCCAAATCAGGTCAGTCCATTGTTTAACTTCTGGCGGGCTTGTTTAAATGATTACAACCATTTACTTTAACGACTTTTGGAGTGGTTGTCTCCGGGTCTAATGGCCCTGATGTCCTGGTTGTTTGTCATGGATAAGACTTAATTGTCCCCATCCTACCTTGATGGCTACTGTGAGCTTTTACCGATTAAACATGCAGAAACCTAATGGCCACGATTATCGGCCCATTCTAGCTTGATTGGATTCAAGTCGAATGAATGCATATTCTGTATTTACTTTTTCTGGCTGGCTCCAGAGAGTCCTGTTTCACAGATTCCTGCATTTTAAGTTTCGTCTCCGGGCCTGCTTGCCTGCAGAGCCTTGTTTTAAAAATCCTCTCAGTTTTGGTCATGAGGTAACAGAAGCCATTTTGGGTACCCTGGTTTTAATAACTTGTCCAAAACAGGGTCCCTTGATCCATAATTATGGGGAGTGCGGGAATTTTGAGAACCCTGCACTTACAAACCTTAATTACAAGCGTACAAAAGGTACTATTTATTTCCATCCCCCAAAATGTGCTTTAAAGTTTTTTTTTTAAATTCATTTATGGGATGTGGGCATCGCTGGCAAGGTCAGCATTTATTGCCCATCCCTAATTGCCTTCGAGAAGGCGGTGGCGAGCTGCCTTCCTGAATTGCTGCAGTCCATGAGGTGAGGATGCTCCCACAGTGCTGTTAGATACGAACTTCCAGGATTTTGACTAAGCGACAATGAAGGAATGGTGATATATTGCCAAGTTAGGATGTTATGTGACTTGGAGGGGAACTTGGAGGTGATGGTGTTCCCATTCGCCTACTGCCCTTGTCCTTCTAGGTGATAGGGGTCACAGGTTTTGGAGGTGCTGTCAAAGAAGCCTTGGTGAGTTGCTGCAGTGCATCTTGTAGATGGTATACATTGCAACCACGGTGATATCTTCCCTGCAATCTGTTTACTCTTCCTGCAATAGTCTTTGTTTTTTTGCTAGATTTTCTCCATTGTTCTCTTCATCTGTTATTCCTCTTTAACGATTCAATCTGATATTTTTACTTACTGTTAAAATGACCTTGATAATCAGAACCATTAAATTTTGTTACTGTTAATCTTTTCTTCTTGAATCTCTGCCTTCTTCTCACGCCTTCTCCTATCCGTCTTAATTACTGGCCTATCACCATTTTTCTTTTTTTTTCCCCCAATACTGCCACTATTGATTGAACTTTTTCCCACCTCCCTTTCTTAATCTCTCACCTAAAAAGTTTCATCTTGTCTTTTCACCTCTTTTTGATCTAATTTCTTCAGTTTCTCCCTGGCTTTTTCTCTCCATCTTAATTTATCCCTTAGTGCCTTTCTTTTCCATCTTCTATCATAAAAAAAATCACTTTCACACCAGCTGCCACCCATATTTTATCCAGTCCATAAACCGATTTTACTATCCTGCTAAACATTCATCTGGTGGGAATGGTGAAGCAACAATCTTCAAGATCCAACCTCACAGTGTCAAGCAAGTAGGCTCATGAGAATTAACTTTGTGATTTTCCAATATGATACCATTGTGTAAGATATTGCATTGGCTTGGACCATGTACCAACAGCTCCCAATTCATTCAATCTAATGACTTTGTGCTGGACATTGGGGTGATATAGATTATGACCCAACAAATTCCAGAATCCTTCAGTCTGACTATTTTCATGAGAGACCTCGGGTGGCCCAGCATATGAAACAGCAAACTCCGTTGAACAAAATACAAGGCTGATGAGGATCATGCACGGCAAACATTGTGGCAAGTTTATTAAAATAATGTAAAGGAATGGCAGATCTCCAGGACAGGCTTGTGTTCTGATAATTTAATTTCAAGCATGATTGCTATATGGAATGATATTTGTCAAAAGTGGGAGAACATTTTGGTGGTAGTGATCATAATTCAGTTAGATTTAGCATAGTTATGGAAAAGGACAAAGATAGATCAGGAGTAAAAGTTCTCGATTGGGGAAAGGCCAATTTTACTAAGCGAAGATGTGATTTAGCAAAAGTGGACTGGAAACAGCTACTTGAAGGTAAATCAGTGTCAGAGCACTGGGAGGCATTTACAGAGGAGCTAGTGAGGGTTCAGAGCAAATATGTTCCCACAAAGAAAAAGGTTGGACTCCAAAATCTAGAATGTCAAGGGGCATACACGGTAGGATAAGGCAAAAAAGGAAAGCTTATGTCAGATACAGAGAGCTTAATACTGCAGAAAGCCTAGAGGAGTATAGAAAGTGAAGGGGTGGAATTAAATACAAAATTAGGAAAGCAAAGAGAGGGTATGAAAAAATATTGGCCAGTAAAATCAATGAAAACCCAAAGATGTTTATAAATGCATAAAGAGAAAGAGGATAACTAAAGAAAGAATAGGGCCTATTAGAGACCATAAGGAAGCTTGTGTGTGTGGAGGCGGAAGACGTGGGCATGGTTTGTAATGAATACTTTGCATCTGTCTTCACAAAAGTGGGGGATGATGCAGACATAGTAGTTAAGGAGGAGTGTGAAATATTAGATGAGATAAACAGTGAGAGAGGAAGTATTAAGGGGTTTAGCATCTTTGAAAATAGATAAATCACCAGGCCCGGATGAAATGTATCCCAGGCTGTTAAGAGAAACAAGAGAGGAAATAGCAGAGGCTCTGACCATCATTTTTCAATCCTCCCTGGCTACAGGCGTGGTGCTGGAGGACTGCTAACGTTGTACCATTGTTTAAAAAAAAAGAAAGGGATAGATTGAGTAATTACAGGCCACACAGCCTAACCTCGGTGGTGGGCAAATTGTTGGAAAAAATTCTGAGGGACAGTATTAATCATCATTTAGAAAGGCACGGATTAATCAAGGACAGTCAGCATGGATTTGTTAAGCGAAGGTCATGTCTGACTAACTTGATTGAATTTTTTGGAGGAGGTAACAAGGAGGATTGATGAGGGTAGTGCATTTGATATAATCTATATGGATTTTAGCAAGGCTTTTGACAAGGTCCCAGATGGCAGACTGGTCAGAAAAGTAAAAGCCCATGGGATCCAAGGGAAAGTTGCAAGTTGGATCCAAAATTGGCTCAGTGGCAGGAAGCAAAGTGTAATGGTTGACAGATGTTTTTGTAATTGGAAAGCTGTTTCCAATGGGGTTCCGCAGGGCTCAATATTAGGTCTCGTGCTTTTTGTGGTATACATCAATGATTTAGACTTCAATGTAGGGGGCATGATTAAGAAGTTTGCAGATGATACAAAAATTGTCCGTGTGGTTGACAGTGAGAAAGAAAGCTGTAGACTGCAGGAAGATAATCAATGGACTGGTCAGGTGGGCAGAAAAGTGACAAATGGAATTCAATCTAGAGAAGTGTGAGGTAGTGCATTTGGGGAGGGCTAACAAGGCAAGGGAATACACAATAAATGGTAGGGTACTGAGAAGGGTAGTGGAACAGAGGGATCTTGGAGTGCATGTCCACAGATCCCTGGAAGTAGCAGGACAGGTAGATAAGGTGGCTAAGAAGGCATAAGGGATACTTTCCTTTATTAGCCAAGGCACAGAATATAAGAGCAGGGAGGTTATGTTTGAACTGTATAAAACACTAGTTAGGCCACAGCTAGAGTACTGTGTACAGTTCTGGTCACCACATTATAGGAAAGATGTGATTGCACTGGAGAGGGTACATAGGAGATTTACAAGGATATTGCCAGGACTGGAGAATTTTAGCTATGAGGAAAGATTGGATAGGCTGGGATGAGAGGATGTAAATGGTTCCCATCCCATTGTTATAGATTTCAGTTGAGGCAAGAAGCTTGCAAGCACACACTCAAAGTGGCCTGAAATTATTCCAATGAGGTAACACTGCAGATGGGTGTCAGCTTGAACAGTCAAGGTCAGTAGATTTGCAAAATCTTATCCCAAACCTCCAACAACAAAGTTGTTGCATTTGAATGTCAGCCATGTTACAGGAGCGCTTTTAAAGTGCTGCGCCAATGACTACAAATCATGTCCTCGAGAAACTCGTCTCCTTGCAGCTGGCCTGTTTCTGACAAGATGAGAAACAGGAGCCAGAGGCACGAAAATGGGAAACCACTATCAAAATAGGATTAGCAAGGCAGTTAACAGGCTGTTAACTGTCTTAACTACCTGTCCCACCCGTTCCAGTCGGGTCAGTTTGGGAGCGACTGACCCGACACTCACGAAAATCACGTGGGGGGGCGGGATGAAGGCAGGTTGGCAGTCTGAAGCCATTTTTTCCAATTTTTGCTATGATCCGCCTCCAACCCGCCTCCTCAGGGCTATTAAAATCAAGCCGATTGGTCAAATGGCCGTAAATTTCTATGATTCTATGAAATAATGCACAATGAATTTTCAGAAGTCATTTGTATTTGAGACTTTATTTTTAAAAGATTTATGCATGGTAAATCAACTAGCTATATTTAAAACTGGCTTAGCAATAGGAGTCAGAAGGTGAAATCAATGGAAAGCGCTTTAGAGTCATAGAGTCATAGAGTAATACAGCACGGATAGAGGCCCTTCGGCCCATCGTGTCCGCGCCGGCCATCAAGCCCTGTCTAATCTAATCCCATATTCCAGCATTTGGCCCGTAGCCTTGTATGCTATGGCATTTCAAGTGCACATCCAAATGCTTCTTAAATGTTGTGAGGGTTTCTGCCTCCACAACCCTTTCAGGCAGTGAGTTCCAGACTCCAACCACCCTCTGGGTGAAAAAGTTTTTTCTCAAATCCCCTCTAAACCTCCCGCCCTTTACCTTGAATCTATGCCCCCTAGTTATTGACCCCTCTACTAAGGGATAAAGCTCCTCAGCATCCATCCTATCTATGCCCCTCATAATTTTGTATACCTCAATCATGTCCCCCCTCAGCCTCCTCTGCTCCAAGGAAAACAAACCCAATCTGCCCAGTCTCTCTTCATAGCTGAAGCGCTCCAGCCCTGGTAACATCCTGGTGAACCTCCTCTGCACCCTCTCCAACGCGATCACATCCTTCCTGTAGTGTGGCGACCAGAACTGCACACAGTATTCCAGCTGTGGCCTAACCAGTGTTTTATACAGCTCCATCATAACCTCCTTGCTCTTATATTCAATGCCTCGGCTAATGAAGGCAAGAATCCCATATGCCTTTTTTACCACCTTATCCACCTGTTCCGCCGCCTTCAGGGATCTGTGTACTTGCACACCCAGGTCCCTCTGATCCTCCGTCTTGCCTAGGGTCTTTCCATTCATTGTGTATTCCTTTGCCTTGTTAGTCCCCCCAAAGTGCATCACCTCGCACTTTTCCGGGTTAAATTCCATTTGCCACTGTTCCGCCCATCTGACCAACCCATCTATATCGTCCTGCAGACTGAGGCTACCCTCCTCGCTATTTACCACCCTACCAATTTTTGTATCATCCGCGAACTTACTGATCATACCCTTTACATTCATATCCAAGTCATTAATGTAGACCACAAACAGCAAGGGACCCAGCACCGATCCCTGTGGTACCCCACTGGCCACAGGCTTCCAGTCACAAAAACAACCTTCGACCATCACCCTCTGCCTTCTGCCACTAAGCCAGTTTTGTATCCAATGTGCCAAGGCACCCTGGATTCCATGGGCTCTTACCTTCTTGACCCTGTGCGGGACTTTATCGAAGGCCTTACTGAAATCCATGTATACCACATCCACTGCATTACCCTCATCCACACACCTAGTCACCCCCTCAAAAAATTCAATCAAATTAGTCAGACATGATCTTCCCTTGACAAAGCCATGTTGACTATCCCTGATTAATCCTTGCCTCTCCAAGTGGAGACAAATTTTGTCCCTCAGGATTTTTTCCAATAATTTTCCTACCACTGATGTTAGGCTCACTGGCCTGTAGTTCCCCGGTTTTTCCCTACTACCCTTCTTGAATAATGGTACTACATTAGCGGTTCTCCAGTCCTCTGGCACATCCCCTGTGGCCAGAGAGGTCCTGAATATATGCGTTAGAGCCCCCGCAATCTCCTCCTTTGCCTCACACAGCAGCCTGGGATACATTTCATCCGGGCCTGGGGATTTATCCATTTTTAGGCCAGCTAAAACCGCCAATACCTCCTCCCTCTCGATGTTAATATGTTCGAGCATATCACAGTCCCCCCGCCCTATTTCTATGTCTACATCGTCCTTCTCCATAGTGAAAACAGATGCAAAAAATTCATTTAGAACCCCTCCTACATCTTCCGGCTCCACACACAGATTGCCACTTTTGTCCCTAATGGGCCCTATTTTTTCCCTAGTTATCCTCTTACCCTTAATATACTTATAAAACATCTTCGGATTTTCCTTTATTTTGCTCGCCAGTGTTCTTTCATGGCCCCTCCTTGATCTCCTAATTTCTTTTTTAAGTATCCCCCTGCACTTTTTGTATTCCTCTAGGGCTTCCTCCGTCTTTAGCCTTTTGTATCTACCAAAAGCCCTCCTTTTTTTCCTAATCCATTCTCGTATATCCCCTGACATCCAAGGTTCCCTGTGGTTTTTGGAACCACCCTTGACCTTTACGGGAACATGTTGCCATTGTATGATCTCAATCTCCCTTCTGAAAGCCTCCCATTGCTCCGATGCGGATTTTCCTACAAGTAGCTGATCCCAGTCCATTTTGGCCAGATCCTGCTTTGTCTGATGTCAGTGACTAGTGGAGCTCTACAGTATTGGTTTTGTTTCACTGCTGTTCAAACTGTTAATTTAAAAATTACTAAGTGCTCGGATGGCTCAATGAGTTTATTCAGTGAACAGTTGAGCCCTCACCAGAAAGGTCCTAAGTTCAATCTGGAGTCTTTGCTGCATGAGCTGCTCTCAGCTGGGATGGCGGTATCAGAAGGTGTTACAATTAACCTCCGTGATCCTTGATTAGGATGGAGGAACTAAGCCAAGCGTTTTGCTCCTAATTGCTAACTGCTGGAAGTACAGGTGGACATTTATTAGACAAAAATGCTTCAAGTCTCAGGGTGGGTCTTCAGTGATCAAGGCTATGCAGGAAATACAAAGTAGGTCAGTCAGCATCTGTGAAAGAAAAGACAGGTATGGTGTTTCAGATGTGTAACCTTCATCAGAATAACGGATCTGATATTAAAACAGAAAATGCTGGCAAAAGACACTGGATCCATCAGTCTTTAGAAGAGAAAACAGGCCAACACCATGGGCTCAGATCCCCTGCCAACACTATTATGACAAATGGTATCTATCCCAAATGTCAACCTGCTTCCTGTCCCCTTGGATACTGACAACTTATTATCTTCCTCTCTGTAATTGGTGTATCAGTTGTTTTTCTCACCTTTTCTTCCCTCCCCCTTTTCCTCTCTGTTTTTCTAACCTTACTAAAATGCCTGCTTATCTTTTAGTCTTCAGTTCTGATGAAGGGTTACACACCTGAAATGTCCAAACCTGTCGTTTCCACTTACTGATGTTGACTGATCTGTTGTATAACCTCTGGAACCATGACTCATGACATTCCTGTGGTATCCCAAGATGAATACAAGTGTAACAAGCGCATGCCACCTAACTAATTATCTAGTACACCACATGAATCTTGAAAGCAGTGCTTAAATAGATAGATCGAGGGCGTGCTTCAATACTGCCTGTCTAAAGTTTCAAGGATCATGGTAGCGTGCTGTATGCTGCCCAACTTTGTGCTACAAAGAGCTACCATCTTGGAGGCCTATGAGGATCAAAGTTTTCAGATGCAGTAACAGGACCAAGACCACCAGTAGGAGCCAGTACAGAACTTATTGCCAGTAGTGAGAGCTGTTCAATAACCCTCGTACAGGAGACCTACTCTTAGCTTGGAAATGTGCCCGCTGATTTAATAGTCCTACATCTTCCCCTGCTTCCACAAATATGCCATCACCTACAATGCCTAAATCTTCCAGGCAACTCATAAATCTCCAATTCTGCCACCTGATTAAACATGTTTGCAAATGTTCGCAAAAATCTACTCTGCATTCACAATAACTTCAGAGCAACCATAATTTTAATAACCAAAATATGTCATTTGTGTGAGCCCCTAGTGTTTTTTTCTACTGTTCTTTCTCTTGGTAGCAGTATGTGATGTATGTGCTCTTAAACCTAGTCTTGTGCTTTGTCTAGTTGCTACCCGAGTGGTTGGAGTAGGTTAGGTGGCAGACGACTGTGCAAGAAGTGGTCCTCACCTTCCAACAACAGAGTCCTGACATGGACCAGATGCAGACTCCACCACTTCTGCAATTGCATGGGCAGCCTCACCTTGGTCACTTTTTGCCATGTGTCCAACCATCAGAGAGTGCTGGCGATGGGAGGTGTTACCGTTCTGAGAGGCAACACCTTCATCTATGTTCATTCAAGCCAGGACTCTGCTGCTGGGCACTCCCTCACCAAAGTCACTGATCAGCATGTCAGCAGAACTAATTCTACCATTGGTTCTCGCTAGCTGATCTTCAAACCTATCAAAGCTGGAAACTTTGCTTTATCCACCGTGAAACTACAAACCTCCATGACAGCAGTGTGAACTTATTGGAGAATTACTGACTGTCCTTAGAGCCTTAGAATTGCCACATTCTTCATGGTGGACTGCTGTGTTGCAAAACCATCAGGCAAAGTTGCGTATATACGGCTAGTGGGTTCCTTCATACGATCTGCCATCTCCAGTGTGCTGCATGGCAGGGTACTGAATGACTGCAACAATGCATGATACTCAGAAAGCATCCTTCTTTTGACTAGCAGTCTTGTGAGATTCAGATCCCATCAGCCAAGAAGCAATAGGAACTAACTCCCCAAACAACAGGTTCCTGCTCCTCCTCTGCCATCACCAGCTGCTCCTGCTCACTTGTGCTATATGTCTCACTCAGTGCACTCCCCTCTACCTTGCTATATAAATCTCTTAGGGTACATGTATAGGAGATGATGCTTGGGACGGATAGGGCGAGTCATCCCAGTACCTTCTGGCACATATAAGGAAAGAGAAGAGGGAGATCGATTACAATGTAGGAGTTATTATTGCACACAGTGTGAGTTACATTGAGGCCATTCAAGGGCATAAAGGGAGGAATTTCCAAAGGAAGTCCAGGAGTTCCCCCACCCTCCCCCCCCCCCGACATGGGAGTGGGGGAGGGGGGTTTGGCGGGCCGAAGATCTGTCACCAGATTCCGTGGCCGCCTTGACGATTAGTTTGAACTCAATTGCATTCTCAGAAAAACAAAAGGTTAGAAAATTAAGCAGATTTAGCAAGAAAGAAACTTTATTCCTTGCCTATATCTTAGCTTTCATAGAAAACCCATTCAATTGAAATTAGGATGAACCTCCCAGATTGTGAATGCCCAGGATTTATACATTTCAGTTGCCAACCTTTCAGTTCATGCACTGAATGGTATTAAATGTGCTCGATCTTGCACACTTATCCTTTCCTGCCTGAAAGAGAACATTTGCACCAAACTAGTATAATTCCCTGATGCAATTTCCTGTTTCGTAGCTGAGGCCAACGTGAAGGTCAGGAATTGAAAGTTTTTACTTCAAACTGAATAAAATAAAATAACTCTATAGCATTTATACTTAAAATATTTAGTCAATGTCTGCTGCAATTTTACAAAAGCTACGTATGTGTAGTAATAATCTAAACAGGGCTTTAATTTCCTATAGGAACAGTGGAGGTACATTTTAAATTGCTGTATCATTTGAAACTCTCGCTGAGGACTATACAATCCAAATTTGTACAATAAGGAAATAGTATGAGACACCCATTTCTAAGCATGCATCTCACATCTGGTAGCATAATTTAATATGTGTATATTTGTACCTTTGTGATTTACCCTTAGCATTGAATATGTATTAAAGGTGTGGAATTATATTTTATGAAGGTGGCAGAAAAATTAAAACTACGTGACATTAATCATAATATCATCATAATAAGCAGTACAATGATTGGAAATGTTTACTTTTGTAAAGCCAAATTCAGTCCAAGTATAGAAACTTATGTATAATTAACTAGCTTGGTCACCCATAAACTGCACTCATTTGTCCGCTACAATTATTGATTCTCTTATTTTAGATTTGTGTTAAAAAGGAATAATTTACTTCCAATAATTTAATTATGCAAGAAAATGTACAAGCATGTTTATCCAAGAAACTGAGCAGATTCATGTTAAATTAGGCATGCAACTAGGAAAGGTTCAGTAAATGGGGCAGTACTCCTCAGTTGCTCTGTAATAGCATTTTCTGACACATAGGTGGTGCTAGGCACTGACTTGCTTTTACCTGTCTACCGTCCCTTACGAATATACTCACAATTTTGTACTGCAGGTCAATTTTCGGATTGAGCAGTTTATGTAACTGATGACCTGTACTATTCGTCCCTGGGATCCTGCTAATCACAAAGCTGGAACTCAGAGCAAAGAGCAAAGGTCAGTGCCAAAAGTAAACAAGCTACGTATTACTAAAATTGATCTCAGCTGCAAAAACTTCTACATAACGGATGGTACTAAGATGAAAATGTTTTAACAGCTAGGCTTGCTTAACTCCTATCTGTACATTGGAACAATGCTGTTGCAGGTCAGCTGTGGGACACTTGCAATGTAAAATTGAAGAAATAATTTAAAAATGTGTTCATCATTTTGACATTGTGTTCTCTGAAGCAAATGCACAATCAAAATTATTGTTATAAATAGATAATTTTTGAAAACACTGCACAAATGTAGTGATTTATTGGGAAGGACACAGGGATGTGCCATTGATGGGAAGAAAGTGATGACTATGAGTTGAACTACACATTCGTTAATACTGGGCAAATAAATTGATCATTATTTAGAGATTTAAGAATGCAAGATTCTTCATGATTCATTACCCACAGAGTTTTATGTCAATAATGATACATTCCAGAGTTTCATTCATGGGTGTGAAAAAATCCATAAGCAACAAGTGCCATGAGCACCACAGTTTAGTGATGTTCTTTGGAACAAGTGACTAACTTAAGTAGCACATTGCCAATGGTGGGTTGTCCTAACTTGCAATTAAATATTTTGGAACCTAAATTCAACAGCGCCCGACAATGGGTGTGAAATGATCGGCGTGCTAAATTCACGCACCAGAAGAGAGAGGCCAGAGGGCCATCCTAAATTCATCCTTGGGCATCATTGTAATACATAAAGCGAGCTGCGGGCATCCATCAGGCAGCTCGCCAGTCTGGGCTCGAATGCCAAGCCAGCCCACAGGTAAGATGGGGGGGCGGGGTGGTTGTGGAGTGGGGGAGGTGGAGGCAAACAAGAGGTAGACAAGTGCGGGTGGTTAGCAGTCCATAGTATGATTGTGGAGGCAGGAGGAACACACCTGCTCCTCCTGGCTCTACATTAAATTAAGTTAAAAAACTTACCTCACTTACCAGTTTCTTCAATGGCCCTTTAAGGACTGGAGATTAGGCCATTGCAGAGCCTGCAAAACTAGTCGAACTAGTCTTAGCACACTTCCTGAAAATGTGCACAGTACCCTCATTTCAATATTGAGCGTCTTCCTGCACTGTGTGGCAGTTATTGGGGTGGTGGAGATTGTACTGACTGCCTCTGCCACCTCCCTCCATACAGCCTAAACCACCATTTAATGGGACTTCCTGCTCCAAGCATCCAACAGTGTTGCTGTTATGGCCCTGGCTTTAACCAGCAACATCTCCACGGTTGCATCACTATCTCTCAGCTCTGCATCCTGCCGACGGTCGGTAGGTGCACGTACTAACTACGTTACTAAGATGGCGCGCTGTGCACTTCCCATCGGAAGTGTGCACATGCATCTTGGACGCCATTTTGGGACTATAGGTGGCCACTTAGCGCCTGATAAACAAGCGCTACGTGGCCCATTTTGGCCCCTGTTGTCTGCAGGATCAGAGACAGTGTATTGGTAAGAAAGTTAAGATTCAAGAAGTAAACATCCTGATTAGGACTAGCAGACTGAAATCTGGTCTGTTTAGATTCGGTCATAGGATAGGGCAATAGTTTCAGAGAATATTAAATATGAGTCTTATTTATAAGCAAACATGCACTTCTACAATCCTTATCCACAATTTACTGATCAACCCTGAGGTCATGTGTAAATTCCAGTTCACAATCGAAGAGCCACAAACCTCCCGGAGTACTTGCTAATACATTTTTGATTTGCTGTCTTGCATCACAGACCACTTACCTACTTAGTGAATGTTTCCACTTATGATTGCAAAATGAGTTACATTCATGCAATCAGTGGCTCTGGTGACAATTGGGAATGTAGAAGTAACATACTACACACACAGTTTCCATCTGTTATTGCTATGGCACAATGGAAAAGATGTTAATATACTGATCATAAAAAATGACAATCTCTCCTTACTGGTATAGTAGTGATACCAGATACACAAGTCACTGAGCACTGGGACATACCTGCAAGGTTGCCTGTCAGGGTATTAGAAGTGTCCTGGTGGAAAAATGGGATGCCAGCCGTGACCTTATCTCCAACAGTTGAAGTATGCCATCTGCCTGTTGAACATTCCAAATCCTTTCAAATCTCCTAATATCAATCAATAATTACTTGTTTACTTATATCTCATGTGAAGTCCAAGAAGGAATGTTAGGCTGATATCCATGGCCTCTGGACCATTCTTTTATTTGACTTTTGTGTGGAGGATTTGGAAATTTAACAGGCATTCTGGGTGTATACTGGAATGATGCTACAAACCTGGATTCATTCTAACTGTGCCAACAGGTACTTTAACCAAAACCTGGTAAAATTGCTTGAAACATTGAGTAGCCTTTTGCACGTTTTAAATTTTAAAATGCCACTCTCGAATGCAGTGGAGCAGGAATGATCTCATAGAGCAGGAATGATCCCACAGGGCATACACAAGAGTGAGGCATTGTGTTCAGTATTGCACTGTTTTACATTCTGAAAATTGATCGTAACTTAACAGGTGCGGGCTGTGTGTTAACATCCTGCAGAAATACTGGCACACTGCCACATTTTAAAATGTAGGCCCTTTGCTTCAATGACTGATCATACAAATAGAATTATGACTGCCATTAATATAATGTGAATCCAAATACAGAGGAGCAGCTGCTCAGCTGAATTTATGCTGTAGCTACAGTTGTTCCTCACCTGTCACTGTTCAGTGCTGGAGAAACAAACTACAGCAGGGTTTAACAAGAAGCAACATTTGGAGGATGAGTGCTCACTCTCCTAGAGAGTGACTGATGGCAAGCGATTTGATCCCGGGGGCAGCACAGCTGTATCCGATCTGCGCTCACCCTACATGAACATTTTCTAACAAGGGTCCTGGACAGTGATGAACAAGAACCACGATTGAGTGTTTCCCCTTCCTTAGCCTGGAGACACCAAAACCAACTGTATAGCCCTCAATGTTTCCCAGTTAACTCAGCACAGACTAGGAATTGTACCCAGCATCGTGGATGACATGGCTCATTACCTCATTATTTAGGTGACTCACTGAGACTCTTAGGCATATGAGGGAAGGAAACAGATTTCAACCATTTATGCACAATAATTGAGTTATAAAGCATTGTGCAGTTAAAAAAGTGAGTTTTCTTTACATTGGTGGTAGCCGAGAATGGTGATATTGCCAACAGTAAATTCATTTTGCACCTGGCTGCAATGCTAATCAAGGGCTATAACCAGGAATCTTGATTTTCAATGTAGGAACAGATGGGTCAGCACAATGTCTCCATGATGGAGACGGGAGCAGATCAAGTTAACGTCACCTCCACTACAACAATTAGCTCCCTGGCCAACAAAGTCACAATTATGGCCTCAGCCTGGAGTTCTGTCCTCACTGCTTCCATTGCTCTTGAGCACTGACTGAAAAAAGTGGTCGCTGTAGTCTATTAGTTCTGCTCATGGCATAGGGGACGTTTATTTTTGAGAGAGAGCATTTTCCCTGTCAGAACCAAATAGAAAATATGCTACCCCGCCAGGAAAACTCACACGCACTATGTTTTATAGTTACTACAACAGGACTGTTCAATGACCCTAGAGGTTTGACATTTACACTGGCTGGACTCCAGAAGTTATAAATGATGAGAAGTTAAACTGAAGTAATCAGATTTGTGTTTTGTTAATGCGAGAATGGGTCCATTATCTGTTGTAGGAAGTGTGTAAATGTGAAATAATTCACTGAAATAGAAATATCTCAGCCAAATAAACACAAATATATGAAGGGAAATTTGCCTTAAATATGATGTACGCTCAACTGATATTGTACTTAGCTGTACACATACATTGAGTAGACTGCAGTAATGCAATTAAAGGATTAAATCAGCTAATAGAGTCAGGCTGCTTACTGTACATTCACATGATATAAAGTTACAAAAATTAACTTTTCTTCATTCTAGCCCTTTAAAGTTGCAGTAACTCAGAGATTAATATTATTAAAGTTATATAATTTATCTGCCTAAAATCTTTTTGAATCTTCTTCATACTTTTTAGAATACATTAAAGGAGAATGACTTTCTACTGGGATGTACTTGCAATGAGAAGCTTTTCTTCCTTCAATGCTTTAATATGACTTTTCATTAAAAAAAAAACTAATAGCATATGTATAATGTGCATAATAATCTGCCTTTGGAGCAGATGGTTGTTTCTTTGCATTGTGTGACAGGATGATAGGATTTTTACACTACTTATAATGTTAGACCTGCTTTACATCAACATCAAGTGACAAGAGAATGCTTTATTGAAAATCGTACAATCTGTTACTAATATATCAAAAATCTCTGTATATATTGTACAGAAGAATACCAGTAGCTTGGAGTGTGATATTATAAACCACAACAGCAAACCCTCAGTGTCTTATGCTTATCGAAACCCTGGAAGTGTGTTGTCTAGAAAACACTCCCATGTTTTAAAACATTGGCCCAGAAATTCGGGTTGGGGGCTTCCCGTGGGTGCAAGCCCCCGACCTGCACTTACCTTACGCGCCGGCAGTTGAGCTGTAGGGCCTCGTGGAATTCCACTCCGGGGCTTGGCCCAGCTGCCGGCGCGCTGTGCTTGCGTGTCCCAGGGGCGTAGTTAGTGCGATGCATCCCCTGGGATCATGTGAGCCATGGGCAGCCAATCGGAGGAGGGAAAAGCCCATTCATAAGATTGACAGGAAGACCTGTGAAAACTTATGAATACTATGGGCCCCAAAAAAGCAGTAAACCTTCAAATAATTTTTTCTTTTTAAATCACACTTTTTAAATAAACTATAAATTACATTAAATAACTATTTTAAACAATAATTTAAATTTTTGAAATTTTTTTTTTTTTTATTGGGCCAGAAATTCCAGAACGGGGCTTGCAGCGCGTGCAAGCCCCGTATTTGCACTTACCAAGCGCTCCTGCCGATCAGCTCCAGGGACGCCTGCACTTGCAGAAACTGAAAGAAGAATCCCGGGCAGCGTATGACGTCACGCCGCCCAGGAGTGCAGCCAGCGCGGAGCCAGGAGTGTGCAGTGCAAGTGAGACACGCCCCTTGAGGTCTCAGTTTCACTGGACACGCCCCCAATGTTTCTGTCAAGCTGCTTTGCTTTTTTACATGCAAAGCAGCAGTTTAAATAGGTTTTTGGAAGTTTTTTGAAGATTTTGGTAACTTCTATAAACTTTTTTAAATGTTTACATTATTTTGAGTAATCTGAAGTAGTTTTAAAGAGAATTAAAGCAATTTAAAGACTTTTAAAAGCCCTAAAAGAATTTTTTTAATTCCATTTATTTATTTAGCAATGTCGTCGTCATACGTGTCTTCACACTGTTCCCTTTGGGGAACTGTATGAAGTGGTGGAAGGATTTATGGCTGTGATTAACGCTCATTCCGTGACCATAACCATCTTTGAACCAGCCATTAGGGCGGTTAGTCCTATGGCGGGAGGGTTTTACGGGCTCCCACAAGCTATACAAGGAGGGGGGGCCACCCACACCCACGGACGCAAATATCCCACTGGATGTCAACCCAGAATTTAGAGGCGGAGCTCCGACTTCACTTGCCGGGACTGTCTGGAGCGGGGTTCGAAACCCTACCCTGATCTGGCCCAGCGGCGGGGATCCTACCGCTATGACAAAGGCCCAATCTGATTAGCAACGTGAAATGGCAGCATAGGGCTCCAGTCACGGGGAGGGAAAAGGCGCAGGAAACGTATGGGTGTCACCTTTTGTGCGGAGTGGGCCTTTTGCGTAGCAGTAAGCATCCCCGCCGCTGGGCCAGAAGGAGTAGGGTTTTGAACCCCACTCCAGACAGTCCCGGCAAGTGGAGTCGGTGCTCCAACTTTAAATTCTGGGTGGACATCCAGCGGGATACTTGCGTCCGTGGGTGTTGGTGGCCCCCCCCCCTCAGATGGGTTGTGGGAGCCCGTAAAACCCTCCCGCCATAGGACTAACCACCCTAATGGCTGGTTCAAAGATGGTTACGGTCACGGAATGAGCGTTAATCACGGCCATAAATCCTTCCACCATTTCATACAGTTCCCCAAAGGGAACAGTGTGAGGATACGTCCGATGATGACCTCTTGCGCAATGCACCTCCTTGGACCCTCCGTCGCAGATGCGAGGGGGCAAGTCGTGCAATTGTTAAATTTTTTATTTTATTGACATGTAAAATGTTGGCCCAATAATTCCCTTCCAAATGCGCTAGTACGGTCGGGGTACTTACGCATCTGGCCGGATGAAATGCCGGTTTTCAGCATGCACAGTGCATGTGGGGAAAACCGGCATTTCCTGTCCTCTGAACGAAGGGGTTCAGAGGCAGAACGCGTGCGACTGCACAGGCAGCGCGTGCGCAGTATAATTCGCCGCTTTCATTAATGCTTTCAGTGAGGTCCAGTCATTACAACTTACACATGAAAAAAGCATGGGTACAGTTGCTACAGAGGCTGCGGAGGAAGATATTTCTTATCGTGGAGCTTCTGAAAGTATGTATGTCTGTATATATTCCTTTGCGTGTTATGTATATATTCCTTTACTTATGTGTATGAATGTATTATTTAATTATGACTTTCAGAGAAAGTAACTTATTGGAAAATCATAATTAAAAACATACATTCATACACATTAGTAAAGGAATATAAAACATACATACATATACGTAAAGGAATATATGTGGACATACATACATAACTCATTCTCACATTCCATTCACACAGCCACAATTGCTCCTTCTACCTACCGTTCTGAAAACCCTTTTTAAAAAAAAATTTAAACTTTTAAACTTACTTAAAATTTCTTAAAATAACTTCCCTCCCTTTCCCAAACAAAAATATTGCATTTCAAAAGCTCCACGATAAAATATATCTTCCTCCGCAGCCAATGAACAACTTTACACTTGCTTTTTTCAAATGTAACTTCTGAGGACTTAACCTCACGGATTTCATGAATGAAATCCACGAAGTTCACTGCGCAAGCGCTGCCTGTGCAGCCGCACGCGCTCGAGGTCTGGAAATGCCGGCGTTCCCCGCATGCGCTGTTCATGCTGAACGCCGGCATTTCCAACGGCCAGAAGCGTGAGTAAGCCAACCGTACTCACGCTTCTGGCCTGGAATTTCTGGCCCATTAAAAAACAGGGCTAAAAATAAACTTACCTTGCTTTAAAGTATTTAAAAATAATAAACCTGTGGAAAAAATGTTTTAATTTTAATTAATTGACCACTTACCACTTACCTTGTAAAAAGCAGGCCTTATGCCTGCTTTTTAAATGTGTAAATCCTGCAGGCTTAACCTCGCGTGAAAACCTGCAAAAAAAAACTAAGTTCAAAGTGCACGCGCAGCCTCCCCTGCGCGCGCGTTCGACCTCTGAACCCCTTCTTTCAGAGGATCGGAAGTGCCGGTTTCCCGCGCATGCGCAGTGCATGCAGGAAACCGGCAGTTCCATTCAGCCTACGGGCGAGTACCCCGTGCGTACTCACCCATGGAGAGCCGAATTTCTGGGCCAATGCTTATAGTACATGTAGGCACAAATTTATTTTACATTGATGCGCTTTCCTGTTTGCGTTTGACCATTACAGTTCATGTATTCTATTAAGTCTTCTAACCGTTGCTATTGTGTAATATTTCTACGTGGTTTCATATCATGTGGTAACAAAAAGGGAATAATGAAACTAGATCAATAAGTTTGCTTTGGTGAAAGAAAGAAAAATAGAAAGAAAGAATGTGTGTAATCAACAGAGATCTCAGCCGAGAAATTCGTTTGCGTTACCCTGCCCGGGAGTGATCCCTGCGTCTGAACTGGTAGGCCCGAGGGGAAGAAAAATTGGATCTCGAGCCTCATTTTAAATGAGATGGGCAAGTTGCAGACATCTGCTGGGCATCCCCAGGCAGTTCGGCAGCAAAGAGGCTTTGGGGTCGATTTTAACTCGGGTGCGGGGAATTGTCAGGTTCCCCGAATTTGGCATTTCCCACACGAATCTAAATTGGTGTGCGAGATTGATGCAATTTTAACTCAATTGGCCAATTGATTTCCAACGTGTGGGAACCCTTGGCAAATGAGTATTTCCAGTCAGAAAGTCACATAATATGACATCTTTATTGCTGCTGCATTTAGGGTCTGCAACAAGCCTTGCTTCTTCTGCAGGCTGCGAACCTTTTGGCATTTGCTGATTCTCTGGCCATTCTGCTTCTAGCTCAGTGTAAGACCGAGGTCTGCACCCCGTTTTGACGACATTGCCCTGCAGGCTTTAGTGAAGGGGGCAAGAGCTCACAAGGAGGTGCTCTTCCCTTCATCAGGGAGGAAGATGCCTCCCCAGCAGACAAAGGCTGCGTGGCTGCAAGTGGCAGAGGAGGTCAACTCCTTATCGGCTACCCGCAGAACCTGGATACAGTGCAGGAAGAGATTTCATGACCTTCAGCACACTGGAAAAGTGAGTATGAAGTTCCCATCACCCTCAATCTGATCTCCATTGCCTCTCCTCACCAGCACTCAGCTTTAGCAATCTCTTCCTCCACATCCCACTTGACACTGACATCCATGCACCCTTACCCTCTTTCTCTATGCTCATATTCACCTAACTATTTGACTATGCAGCCCTCACACTCCCTATCACTCTGATGCTATGAAAACAACTGACAACACACAGGGAGGGCCCTTGGTCTTGCCACCTCACTCCATCTTTGTCTCCTTCTAAGCATCTATGCTATGGATTCTCTACACTCATTCCTTCATTCTCACTCAAATTCCACTTGTCTCCCTCATTACAGGAAGAGAGCTCACAATAAAAGAGAACAGGCGAGGACAGGAGGAGGGCTACCATCAGTAGCCCACCTCACCCCCCTGGGAGGAGGCGGTCCTGGAGATCGTAGGACTGGAGGTTGAGGCGCAAGTGGGGGACGGACAGACGGGTGCATCACAGCAAGCTGGTGAAAGAATAGTTATCCATCTCTCTCTTTGACATTGCATGAGTCGCTGATAATGATTCTGAAGCTACAACAGATGGACCTATGATCATCTGCAATATGCAAGGTGCATGTAACCTTGACCTCACATCTCTAACTCTTTCCTTTACTCCCCCACAGGACCATCGAGAGCCCCCATCCCCACTGTCCAGGAGGAAGAGCCTGAGCTTCCAGACTCCTCAAAGAAATCTGCAACCTCTGAGGGCGCAGCGTCAGCAGAATTCAGCGCACCCAGCACCAGCACAGACACTCACACCTCGGTGGGACCTTTGGGACATAGAGTAGTGTTGTCACCTGGTGTATCACAGCTCACAAGTAAGCATCAGCAAATTGTGGAGACAGGGACAGCAGTGGAGAGTGCTAGTCAGAGGGCGCAGGTCTCTGCCAGCTCAGCTCAGCTGCATGTCGACCCACTGCCTCTGGGTCCATCTACAAGATCAGCGGTGCTGGAACTCCAGGAACAGATGCAGGAGTCCCTGGCAGGTTTTGTCTCCAGGGTCGATGTGAGTGTGGAGCGAATGGAGGAGTCCATAGCAAACATGAGCAGAGCCTTTGTGGAATCATTGGCGCATGAACGCATCACCATGGAAAGGATGGCAACCTCCATGGAGGAGATAAGTCGCCAGGGTATGGAAAACATGGTGAGTCTTCATAACAGAATGACATCTCTTGAGGAGCGATGGGCATCTATTGAGCAGAGAAACCAGACCTTCATGGAAGTCCTTCTGAGTAGGACTGCCAGTGCAGATACGGGTCCCCACGGCCCCCTGATGTGCAGCAAGGTGCTCTCAAGCCACTTCCAAGCGCTGGCCCCTTCTGGCCTGTGCAGCTTCAGGTGGGTGAGCAGCAGCCTGGCGCTCCTGTTGCTGCTGCTGTTTTCCTGGTTCTGCTGGTGCCGCGGCTGGTGTTCGAGCTCATCTAATGGCCAGAAGGGAAGGAAATAAATGGCTCCCATGCTTCTGGTATATGCCGCCGTTGAGGAAGCGCTGAATGAAGGTGGCGAGCGGGGTTTCCCAGGAGGTCACACTGGAGATGTGTGTGAGGCTCCAACCTTCCACAGGTGTGGTTAAGCCTGGTAAAAGTTGCCCCAGGCCTGAAACAACAAAGTCCTGCCACCTGCAAATGATGACTGATCAAATCTCCTCTTTAATGGTTGACCTGCAGCTGATAGTCAGCAAGCCAATAGTGCTCACGCCAGATTTCACAGGCGTGATCCCCACCAGGTGTGATCCCCACCAGGCGTGTTTTATGTGGGAAAAGGGTTAAAAATGCAAGGGCCTGTTGAAATGGGATTATAAAGGCCAATTATTGCTGATTAAGGGCCTTAAAAACCAGTCCCGCCTGTTGGAGGCAGGACTGATTCTGGACCATCAGACACGCCGGGGTTAAAATGGCTCGGGGTCAGGAACCAGGCTGGGGGGGGTCCCAACCCCTCCCAACCCCCAGTTTTTGCAATTTTAACCCCCCACACACCTCAAAGCCCGCCTCACGGCTGAGTTAAAATCGACCCTTACGTATTTCGGTCCCGTGCGTCGACAGTAGCAGCCCTCAGGTAAGCTGTTAAAAGGGGAAGGAACTGCGATTAAGAGGGTGGCGACCGGGAAATGGAGAGCGACCCGGAGGGGGTAGGGCAACCAGGAGGGGGGTTGATCAGGTGACCAGGAAAGGGAGGCCAACTGGGAGGGGGTTGATTAGGCAGCCGGGAGAGGAGGTGATTGGGCAACTGGGATGGCAGTCAACTGGGGTGGGAGTGCGATTGGGGTAGAGGATGATCGGGACTGGGGGATTGAGACAGTGGAGTGAGGGGTGGTCATCAGCTGTTCTCTTAATGTAGACCCTGGAGGAGCAGTCTGGCTCCACATTAACGCAAGTATTTTTTTAAACTTACCTTTTTGGTGGAAGCCTCTAGTTGCCCCATTAAAAACTGCCGACTAGGCTGTGTGTAGACCCATTTTCCTCTAATTTTTTGGGGCTTCACTGCCCCTTTAATGGGCTGCGTGGCCAATTCAAATTTCCGCGCCTGTGCAGTTTTTGAATTGTAAAGCCGGCGAGCGGCCTGCACGGGACCTCCAGTGCTCTGACTTCTCGGTGTAGATGTTCACAACCATCAGCAATCACACAGTTTAATTATTATTTATTTCTGCTCACTATTAGGGCTCTCTCACTGAGCTGCTGTTAGTACAGAGCAGCAGCAAGTTCACTCTATTCATAGAAAACAAATAATGAACAGCACAGCTAAAAGCACTGACTCAATGGGGGTGATTTTCATTCAGAAGTCGGGAAGGAGGCGGGACTACAACTTTCAGGGTTGTAGTCCCGCCTCCATCGAGATGTGGCCAATCCACGCAATTTTAACTTGATTGACCTTGTTGAGCCCGCCCAGCTGGCTCAGCAGGCCAATTAAGGGCCACCCAGCAACAGGTGATGTCACAGACTGAAATTTCATCTGTCAAGACGTTTTGACAGATGAAATATCAGTGTTTCACAGCTGTTTGAAGCTGTCAAACACTGACAGTCTTACTTCTAACCTGAGTCCTTCTACACAGACTCAGTTAGAAATCTCACCAGCACAGAAAGCTGAAGGCTGCCACTTTTGACAGATCGCAGCCGTTCTGCTTTCTGTGCCGATTAGATGATGGACTCCCGAAACCTAGAGGAAGGAAGGCTGAAAAGGTAAGAAAAGGTCATTTAAAATTCTTTACACACTTTATACACACCAAACACACTTACCTTTGCACTCATGCACCCATCACTCACCTGAACACCGACATCTTGACCCCTCCAAGTCCTTCAACCCGACTCCTCTAACTTGGCGTGGTTTGGAGCTGTCGGGAATCCCACACTTCAAGCTTTAAAATAGGGATTAGGCTAAAAACTACCTGTTAACTACCTGTTAACAGGCAGTTAATTGGCACTAATCCCTTCCCGCCTCGGGTAGGCGGGTCCCAGTGTGGGATGGGTACCCGCCTCCTTTGAAACTTACATGGAGGCGGGTTGGGGGCAGGATGGTGTCGGGACCCCCGAATTCGGGACTTTAACCCCCTGCACGCCTCCAATCCCAATTCCACGGGTCAATGAAAATCGACCCCAATGTTTTCAGTAAATGCTGAAATCAGCAAGTGCACAGTGGTGGTCAGAGTCAATGATGCCAGCTAAAGAGAAATGTTTGGGTCTTTTCAAGGTTTCAGCTTCAAAGATCCTAAAGTCTTGCTAAATGTAGACCCAGATTGGCATGCGAGACACTTGAGACCATCAACAAAGACAGATTGTTCCTCATTAAAACTTCCAGGCATCAGTTGTAGACTCCCTCAACTGCTGAGCCTACCAATGAAAGTGGATATATGCGGATCGTTAAATGACTAGTAGACCATCACTAGGCCACCAGGAATCAAATATAAGGCTATTAGATACTTATGAATGAGGAAAGCAATTCAACCTATCTTAATTTATCCAACTAGAAAAGCCCTACATTGCCTCCATTTCACCATCTAATTGTTTCCTAGGTGATTTTAAAGGTATTTGCCTCCCCTACTCTATCTACAAATCCATTTCAAGTATTAATCACTCTTCATGTAAAGAAGAATCTCCTGCTATCATTGCTAAAATTACCTTACACTAGTTTGAACTCTTGACCCTTTATTCTACTCCCACAGTTTAAAGTAAAGTAGTATTCTGGATTAACCTTTTCCATAAAGTTTACTATCTTATATGCCTCTATAATATCACTTCTCAGACACTTCCTTTCCAGGATGACAAACCCAAGAATCTCCAGTCTTTCCTCAGAGCCCGAACACTGGGGATAAACCTTTTGGCTCTTCTCCGCACTGTCTCCAGTGCTTGAATGTCTCTCTTGTTTCTCGGTGACCAGAACCGGATACAGTATTCAAGGTGCGGTCTGACCCGAGCACTGTGCATGTTTGATCACAACTTCCTCTGATTTGCTCTTTACTGTTTTGGCTTGTAATTCAATATTCTATTGGCTTTGTCCCTTGCCACATATGTACACACATATATTTGAGCTCCAGGGTGTAAATATTTGTTGATTTAAAAGGTTTTAAAAAGGGAAGAAAAGTGACTAGACACATAATTGGATGCAGATACAGCTAGAATGTCAGGAATCACACTCCCCCACCTCCTGACACTGGTCTGCCAGAGATTTAAAAAAATTATTTTGTTATAAAATAAAAAACAATTGGATGCATATGTTGCCAATAAACTACTGAGAACCAGACACAGACCACCAGAAATCAAACAGCTTTTCTGGCCCACCAGGTACAGATAATTAAAAAAAATGTTACTTACTTTTTTAAATTGTGGTTTCAGCTACAGATTCCAGTCAGTAGAATCTAGAAATTGCTGTTTTTGTACTAATTGGGAGTTTACTGTGGGTTGCTAATAGTTTTGGGGAGAATGCTCACTTGGTTACACAAGATTTGCTGTTTTCAATCTGTGCAATTAAATGTGGGCATTCGCTCCCAAACAGTTGACCAGCCAATGAAAAAGGATGAGCAATAAATCTTCTAAAGGAGCTGAAAACTACAATTAGGAGACAGTTAAGTACCTATAATAATACTGGTAAGGCAAAAATGGCTGATCGAGTGTGGAAAATCTAGTTTAGTTGGCTATGAACTGCAAACCCTTCTGCAAGGGCCCAGTGAAAGAAGGCTCAAATTTAAGGAATTGATGGCCATCCTTCTCCCCTGCCAATATTACTGTAGTGTATGTGCCTTTAAGTCAGAACTACTTTTACAGCTCCTGTATACTGTAGTACCGGCAGTGACCACACCGGTATATAAGCTTTGTGCATGCCTCTGTACCCCCAGTCTAGAGACTACCCTCCTCCAGTAAAGACCTGTTATTTGTTAATGTACAGCATCCGTGTGATTATTTAATAATAGCATATCCACTGAACCACGGATCCAACAGTGGCGACGAGGATGGCAAATATGGTCCGTAGGACTGCAATCGTTTTCTCTGTAGTGGTTGAAGACATTTTTATCACCTCAGGCCACTTTGAATGAGCATCCACTGCTATTAAGAACATTGAGTCCATGAATGGACCAGCGAAATCAATATGCATCCGTTGCCATGGAGAGGAGGGCCACTCCCATGGGTGTAGAGGGGCATGTGGTGGTGCATTTTGGACCTTCTGGCATCCTAAGCAGCTCTTAGTTAGGTCTTCGATTTGTTGATCGATTCCCGGCCACCACACATAAGCCCTAGCAAGGCTTTTCATTTTCACTCCCCCCAGATGACCTTCATGTAGCTCATTTAGCACTCTCTCCCTTAACTTGGGTGGAATCACCACTCTGGATCCACACATCACTGTCCCCTGGCATACTGACAGCTGTTCTCTTCTGGATGAGAATGCTGGCAACAGTGAGTCGCCATGTGTTGGCCATCCCCTCACCGTCAATTCATATACCCGTGACAGCGTCGGATCATTGCGGGTCTCCTTCTCTATATCCGCATTTGTTACTGGCAATCATTCAATTATTGACGAATAAAATATCTCGATAGGGTCCACTGCTGGTGCTTCCTCCACAGTAGGCAGTGGCAGGCGCGATAGCCCATCAGCATTCCCATGCTGTTTCGTGCCTTTATATTCTATTTCATATTGATTCGCCCCTAGAAACAGGGACCATCTTTGTAACCGCTGTGCAGTCATCACTGGAACGCCCTTCTTAGGATTAAAGATGGAGACAAGTGGTTGGTGGTCAGTCAGCAAGGTGAACTTCTGCCCATGCAGATAGTGGTTGAATTTTTTTACTCCCCATACTAGGCTGAGGGCCTCCCTGTCAATCTGGGCGTAGTTGCGCTCGGCTGAGGTTAGTGACCGAGACGCAAAGGCTACTGGCCTCTCCAACCCGTCTGGGAGTTTGTGCGACAGCACCGCTCCAATACCGTAGGGTGATGCATCACATGCCAAACAAATTGGTAGTGCTGGGTTGAAATGGGCCAACACCTCTTTTGATGTGATCAATTCTTTACACTTCTGGAAAGCTCGTCTACGTTCGTCATCCCACTTCCATGGTACCCCTGTTTGCAGTAGGGTGTTCAGCGGGTGTAATACCGTAGACAAATTTGGTAAGAACTTGTGGTAGTAGTTTACCAGCCCGAGGAACGACCTCAGTTGTGACACATTTTCCGGTGCTGGAGCCTTGACTACTGCCTCAATCTTGTCAGGGGACTTATGTAACCCCTCTTCATCAATGACGTGGCCACAATACGAGATCTGTTTCTGGAAAAACTCGCACTTGTGGCGATTAGCTCGTAGCCCATACTCCTTTAATCTGGTGAGCACCTTCTCCAAGTTGGCGAGGTGATCACCGTCATTTTCGCCCATGACCAAGATGTCATCCAAATAACACTGGGTCCCTGGAATCCCTTGCAGGACCTTCTTTGGTTCCCCAGGCGTATTACTCAACGACCTCTTCATTACAGGAACGATGGGTGTAGCCCACTCGCTCCAGTCCACTTTGGACAGTGCTCCTGAACGTTCCAACCCTTCCAGCCCTGCTTCAACAGCTGGTCTGATCGCATAAGGCACTGGTCTGGCCTTCAGAAACTTTGGGCTTGCATTTTCCTCTATTTTATTCGTTGCTGTTATTCCTTTTAGTGTTCCTAGTCCCTCCTGGAACACTTCTTTTGCGTCAGCTAGCATTTTTGACAGTCGTCCAGGTGTGACGTCGTCATCCTTTTTGGCCTCAACCTTCAGTGCCTGTATGGAATGCCAATCTAATTGTATCTTCCAGATCGATTCACGTCCTAACAGTGGTGGTCCTCCATTTGGCAATACATATATATCCATTTTAGGTATTTCCTGGCCTTTATATGTCACTTTCACCCTTATTTTTCCTTTGGGGTAGACTTTTTGCCCCGTACACGTCTTCAAGACAATCTCTGCAGCTTTCAAGGGTATGTGTGAAAATAGCCGCTTGTAGTCTCTTTGATTTATGACTGTTAGAGCTGACCCTGTGTCCAATTCTGTTGTATCCGTGTGTTAATGGAGACACGGAATGCAGGAGTTGGTTTAACAGGTGTTTACTGAACAAAGTCTGGAGGTGAACTAAAAGATACAAGACACTATACAGGCTTATATAGCCCGAGTGGCCACTACCGGCATTACAGTACACAGGGGCTCTTAAAGGCACATACACCACAATTCCTCCCCTTTTAGACAACCAGTACATAACATTTTAAGTAATCATTAATTAACATGTTTACAAGAACAATAATCTACACATTTGCTGCAGTTAATCAATTATAAGTCAGTCTCTCTGGAGGCTTCCTGACTCGGTCCGGATAACGCCTCGGTGGTGTAGTAGTTTTCGGTGGTATAGTAGGTTCTTTTGGCAAGGTCGATTCGGCTTGAATGCCAGTGTCGGGTTCATCTGGTTCCAGTATCACCGGATTGGAGGTAGATACTATGGGTATCTCTGCTTCATCATTAGGCGTATAGAGTTGTGGTGTAGGTTGTCCCTTTTCGGATGACTCTATGATCTGGTCAGCATGGCGCATTATTATGCTTTCTCCAATGTCCACGGTATACATCAGCGGTCCTAGTCATGTGCAAATAGTTCCAGGCTGCCGTTTCTCGGTACGGTAGTCCCGGGCCAAAACTTGTTGACCTATCTGGAAGGTTCTAGTTGGCCTTTCATTCATGCCTTGAAATTGCCGGTTCTCTACGTCCCTTCTGATGTTTGGCTTGATCAAATCCAGCCGGCATCTTAGTCTTCTATTGAAAAACATCATGGCGGGAGTTTGGTTTGTAACCACATGTGTTGCATTCCTGTATGCAAACAAGAAGTTATCTACCTTATGCTGTAGATTTATGTCTTCATTACCCATGGCCTTTATGGCCTTCTTGAAGGTCTGGACAAACCTTTCAGCCAATCCATTGGTGGCGGGATGGTATGGGGCGGACGTGTAGTGCTTAACCCCATTGTTTTTTAAGAACTTCCTGAATTCTTCGGACACAAATTGCGGTCCATAATCAGAACAGATCTGTTCAGGCAGCCCATTCCTGGCAAATATGGTCCTTAATACTGTGATGGTTTTTTCCGTGGTGGTGGAGGACATCTTTATTACCTCCGGCCACTTGGAGTGTGCATCAACCGCGATTAAGAACATTGAGTCCATAAATGGACCAGCAAAGTCGATGTGTACCCTTTGCCATGGAGATGAGGGCCACTCCCATGGATGTAGAGGGGCTTGTGGTGGGGCGTTTTGGACCTTCTGGCATCCTAGACAGCCCTTGGTCATTTCTTCGATGTCTCCATCGATACCTGGCCACCACACAAACGCTCTGGCTAGGTTCTTCATTTTCACTCCACCCAGATGCCCCATGTGAAGCTCCTTTAGCACTTTATCCTGGAGTTTGGGTGGAATCACCACTCTGGATCCACACATCAAGGTTCCTCGGCACACTGACAGCTGTTCTCTTCTTTGCGAGAATGCTGGCAACAGTGGTTCGCCATGTGCTGGCCATCCCTTCACCGTTAAATCGTAGACTCGTGAGAGAGTCGGGTCATTTCTCATTTCCTTTTCAATGGTAGAATTTGTTACTGGTAGACATTCCACTATGGTTGAGTGGAACATCTCCACTGGGTCCACTGTAGGTGCCTCTTCTACCGTTGGCAACTGTAGACGCGATAAACCGTCAGCATTTCCATGCTGTTTTGATCCTTTGTATTCTATGTCATATTGGTGTGCCCCTAGGAAAAGGGACCACCTCTGTACCCTTTGCGCTGTCATAATGGGAACGCCCTTTTTAGGGTTGAATATGGAGACGAGGGGTTGATGGTCAGTCAACAAGTTAAATTTTTGTCCGTGTAGGTAATGGTTGAATTTCTTCACTCCCCATACCAGGCTGAGTGCTTCCCTGTCGATCTGGGCATAGTTACGCTCAGCTGAGTACAATGAGCGTGACGCAAAAGCTATCGGCCGCTGCGAGCCATCAGGGAATCTATGCGATAATACCGCTCCTACGCCGTAAGGGGATGCATCGCACGCCAGTCTGATTGGCAGTGATGGGTTGTAATGAGCCAAAACTTCCTTGGACGTGATCAAGCCTTTACATTTATGGAAGGCACGTTTACAGTCTTCGCTGCATTTCCAATTTACTCCCGTTTGTAGCAGTTCGTTAAGAGGGTGCAGAAGAGTTGACAAGTTCGGTAAAAATTTATGATAGTAATTTATCAATCCCAGGAACGACCTTAATTGTGAGACATTTTCAGGTGCTGGGGCTTTTATGACCGCTTCAATTTTTTGAGGTGACTTATGCAACCCTTCTTCGTTAATTATGTGGCCACAATATGATATTTGTTTCTGGAAAAATTCACACTTGGGGCGATTTGCTCGTAGGCCCCGTTCTCTCAGCCTAGTGAGCACCTGCTCCAAATTGGCAAGGTGCTCGTTGTCGTTTTCTCCTGTTACAAGGATGTCGTTTAGGTAGCATTGAGTCCCCGGAATCCCTTGGAGGACTTGCTCCATAGCTCTTTGCCAGATAGCTGGAGCTGATGCTACTCCGAAAACCAGTCGATTGTACTGGTACAGGCCTTTGTGTGTGTTTATCGTGAGATACTTTTTAGAGGCCTCCTCAACCTCCATCTGTAGATATGCCTATGCCAAGTCAATTTTGGTGAAACGTTTCCCTCCGGATAGTGAGGCGAAAATATCTTCTATCCTCGGAAGAGGATACTGTACCATGTGAAGGACTGGGTTTACAGTCACCTTGAAGTCCCCACAGATGCAAATTTTTCTCTGTTATTCAGCTTTATCATTATTCACCGTTTTCTTCATGACCGGGACGATGGGTGTTGCCCACTCGCTCCAATCTATCTTGGATAACACGCCTGCCTTTTCCAAATTCTCCAGCTCTGCCTCGACTGCTGGACGAATTGCGTATGGCACCGGCCTTGCCTTAAAAAGTTGGGAATTGCCGCATCTTCCACTTTTATTGAGGCGGTGATGCCTTTCAAGGTTCCTAGTTCCTGTTGAAACACTTCTTTGGCGTTGGCCAAGATGTCTTTTAATCGTTCAGGTATGACGTCATCATCATTTTTTTTCTTACTGGTCACCGTCAGTGCCTGAATGGAGTGCCAGTCTAAACATTTCTTCCTGATCCATTCACGTCCCAACAGCAGTGGACCACCATCTTGCAGAACATATAAATACAACTTCTGTATTTCCTTGCCGTTGTATACAACAGGCATCCTTATTTTCCCTCTGGGGTATACTTTCTGCCCCGTATATGTTTTCAAGATAATGGATGTGTCTTTCAAAGGTATATGCGGAAATAGCCGCTCGTAATCCCGTCGACTTATGACGGTCAGGGCTGATCCTGTATCTAGCTCCATTTTAACTGGGGACCCCGCTATCGTGAGGGTAACCCAAATGGTCTGGTAATCTTCTTTGGCAATTACGTTATGTAATTTGAGACAGCTTAGTCTCTTGTTTCTGGAGTCGCTATCGCTCTTCTGGTCTTCGGAGCTACTGTCCGTCATCACTTGTACCTTTCTGTACCTTTCCTTATTGATTTTTTTTCTGTCAGTGGATTTTTTGTTTCCAGATCGGCATACACGTGCAATGTGTCCCATCTTTCCACATTGCCTGCAAGCTTTGTCCTTGAACCAGCAGTCCCTCTGGTCATGGGTGGATCTGCCGCAGCGATAACATCTCTCGAAACCCTGTGTCATTGCATGGGTGCCGAAGTCCTGTGTCTTTTGTTATATCTCTGCAGCTCCTCTTGCTGCTGCTTCGTATGATACAGCCACACTGAAAGCCTTGACCAGTGTTAAATCTTTCTCAGAAAGTAGCCTTTTCTGTGTTCCTTCACTTAGGAGGCCGCAGACGAATTTGTCTCGAAGAGAATCTGCCAGTCCTGCCCCGAATTGGCAGTGCTTTGACAGCTTTCTTAATTCGGTGAGGTAATCAGCGTTACTTTCAATCTTGTGCTGATTCCTCCTGAAGAATTTGAATCGTTCCGCTATCAGCAGTGGTGTTGGGTTTAAGTGCTCCTGTAGGATATCAACAATTTCCTTAAAATTCTTGTCCATCGGTTTGGCTGGAGTGATTAAGTTTCGTAACAGCCCGTATGTTCTTGCGCCCATTAGATTTAGAAGTACCGATGCCTTTTTATCATCCTCTATTTCATTCGCTGTGCAATATACCTCCACTCTTTCCACATATGTGGTCCAATCCTCTACATCACTATCGAAAGCAGTAATATTGCCAGTCTTAGGCATCCTGAAAAAAAAATGGCGCCTCCCGCGCTTTCCTTTCTTCCCTGCCGAGAAAAAACGGCGCCTCCCGCGCTTTCCCGCCGCTGCCGCTGCTGACAACGCTGTTCTCCGCGGTTTTTATTTACACAGATATTTTTAATAGTTGGAGACTCATTCCCGCTGGACACTCTGGGACTTTTCCCTCCCTCTGCTTGGTCCGAACGCCGACCTGCTTTGCAGCGCTGGCCGTCTCCCAAGTGCTCCACCCTCCATCTCTGTTTGCCTCCACCTTCGCTGCTCGGCCCCGCTGCAGAGTCAGCCGATTGAGCCCCAGCCCGCCGCCCAGGAAGGATTATTGCAGTACCTGCCACCAGCCCGGCTAGCTGGTGAAACCACAGTTTTTTCTTTTTTTTTTTCTTCGACCTTCGTCTGAGGAATCAATCTCCTTGAGGTGCTGCCGAATTGCAGGTAAGTCCGTTTCCAATTCGTCGCCACTGTTGTATCCGTGTGTTAATGGAGACATGGAATGCAGGAGTTGGTTTAACAGGTGTTTACTGAACAAAGTCTGGAGGTGAACTAAAAGATACAAGACACTATACAGGCTTATATAGCCCGAGTGGCCACTACCGGCATTACAGTACACAGGGGCTCTAAAAGGCACATACACCACAAATTCCATTTCCACTTGGACTCCGTCTATCTTGAGTGTAACCCAGATAGTCTGGTGATCCTCCATTTCGGTTACCTTATGTAGTTTCAGACAACCCAGCTCCTGTATACTGTAGTACCGGCAGTGACCACACCAGTATATAAGCTTTGCGCATGCCTCTGTATCCCCAGTCTAGAGACTACCCTCCTCCAGTAAAGACCTGTTATTTGTTAATGTACAGCATCCGTGTGATTATTTAATAATAGCATATCCACTGAACCACGGAATCCAACAATTACCTAGTGCATCAGATATGGAAGGTGATAGCTTAAAATCAAGCAACATCAGTGAACCACCACAGTCCCAGAACTGGGTTTCATGTAAGCTCTGGTGGTGCACATTTCCAGCAATCAGTCAGTGAACTCTTTGCACTCAGCCAACTTACTTATTTCTTCCACAGGGGATTCACTTAGAAGGAGTGGCAGATTAAATGCCACACATCTGCAACAAACCCCAAGCACACAGCACCATGACAGCACAAACTGCCAATATTCACACATCACACAATCAAGGAAATGTGCTCTGCAGTAAGCCATAGTAATGTCAGAGAAGAGATGAAAGCTGATTTTTCTCTCACAGCCAAACGGCCACTGTGAACCTGAGGGGTGCTGCATCTGTTGAGGGTGCAAAGGAGTGGAATTTGTTGCCTGGGTGCCCCTGACAGGGGTTTGCGTTAGGAATGGGGGGGGGACATAAACAGGAAAAACAGTTGGAGGCCTTAGAGGCCTGTAGCTGTGATCCCGGCCTCGGGCCCTTCTGGATGCTGCTGAAGACCAGCAGTTAGAAGTGCCCAAAGCTCGAAGATCCTGCTGTGTAAGAAATATGAGAGTTTACCATCAGGGCTGCATCTTCAGGATCTTCATAGGACCCCCGCAGATCCTCCAGTCTATAGAAGCTCCTGGCGCAAACCTCACAACCAGCCTTTTGAAAGCCCTACATGGGGTACGGTAGCGTAGTGGTCATGTTACTGGACAAGTAATCCAGAGGCCTGGACAAATGATCCGGAGACATGAGTTCAAATCCCACCATGATAGTTGGGGAATTTAAATTCAGTTAATTAAGTAAATCTGGAATAAAAAGCTAGTATCAGTAATGGTGACCATGAAACTACTGGATTGTCGTAAAACCCATCTGGTTCACTAATGTCCTTTAGGGAAGGAAATCTGCCGTCCTTACCTGGTCTGACCTATATGTGACTCCAGACCCACAGCAACGTGGTTGACTCTTAACTGCCCTCTGAAATGGTGGTGCACCACCACCTTCTCAAGGGCAATAAGGAATGGGCAATAAATGTTGGCCTTGCTAGTGACACCCACATCCCGTGAATAAAAAAAATGTGGTCATCCATGAATGGACACAGCAGAAAGTAAAGTGGGAAGGCTAGGAATGGCCCCTTAATACTAACAGCAAATTGGAATTCCCCTGGAAATCCTGGGGCAGCATAATAAGTGTGGAGGCCTGACATAACGGGTCTGAGCCCAATTTTTCCTTTTCACACCTGGGAGTGGGATCTAAGCATTCCCCAGGCTTAGCAAAGTGGAAAATCTACCCTGTGGTATCTGCTAAATAGTAAAACTGCTATTTTTTTCATTTATGGGATGCGGGCATCATTGGCAAGCCAGTATTTATTGCCCATTCCTAATTGCCCTTGAGAAGGTGATTGTGAGCCGCCGCCTTGAACCACTGCAGCCCATGTGGTGAAGATAAGGTAAGGAGTTCCTGGATTTTGAACCAGCAACGATGAAGAATGGTGATATATTTCTAAGTCAGGATGGTGTGTGACTTGGAGGGGAACTTGGAGGTGGTGGTGTTCCCATGTGCCTGCTGCCCTTGCTCCTGACTTCCCAAAGCCTTTCCATGGTTGTGCTATGTGGGTCCAGCCACATGAATAAGGCCATAAGTAAAATTATACCATGTGAAAAGTCTTTTGCAATATTTTAAAGCTTGGTTGTCATAGTACACCATCGGTTCAGTTGATGAGAAGCAAATAATTTTAAGATTCTGTCTCCTTCTTCTCCTTACCATACTAGAATGTCACAATATATATTAATGATCTGGATGAGGGAATTGGGTGTAATATCCAAATTTGCAGACGACACAAAGCTGGGGGGGAGGGTATGCTGCGAGGAGGATGTCATGAAACTCCAGTATGATTTGGACAGGTTAGGTGATTGGGCAGAAACATGGCAAATGCACTATAATGTGGATAAATGTGAGGTTATCCACTTTGGTGGCAAAAACAGGAAGGCAGATTATTATTTGAATGGCAATAGATTGGGAGAAGGGGAAGTGCAAAGAGACCTGGGTTTTCTTGTGCACCAGTCGCTGAAGGTAAGCATGCAGGTGCAGCAGGCGGTTAAGAAGGCAAATGGTATGTTGGCCTTCGTAGGAAGAGGGTTCGAGTACAGGAACAAGGATGTCTTGCTACAGTTGTACAGGGCCTTGGTGAGACCGCACCTTGAGTATTGTGTGCAGTTTTGGTCGCCTTATCTGAGGAAGGACATTCTTACCATGGAAGGAGTGCAGCGAAGATTCACCAGGCTGATACCTGGGATGGCAGGAATGACGTATGAGGAGAGATTGTGTCGATTGGGCTTATACTCACTGGAGTTTAGAAGATTGAGAGGGGATCTCATTGAAACCTATAAAATTCTGTCAGGCCTGGACAGACTAGATGCTGGAAGGATGTTCCCAATGGTCGGGGAGTCCAGAACCAGGGGTCATAGTCTAAGGATAAGGGGTAGGACATTTAGGACTGAAATGAGGAGGAATTTCTTCACCCAGAGAGTGGTGAACCTGTGGAACTCTCTGCCACAGAGGGCGGTGGAGGCCAGTTCATTAAATATATTCAAGAAAGAGTTGGATATATTTCTTGAGGCTAAAGGGATCAAGGGATATGGGGAGAAGGCAGGGACAGGGTACTGAATTTGAATGATCAGCCATGATCTCATTGAATGGCGGAGCAGGCTCGAAGGGCCGAATGGCCTACTCCTGCTCCTATCTTCTATGTTTCTATGTTTCTATGTTTCTATGTCACTATCTGATGTTCAAAGAGTCAGCTGCGGTTTTCATGAAGGTGATGTTGAGGCATCAACAGATATTGCTGCAGCTGCTGTGGCATTTCACCCTGAATGTCCTGTTATGGAGGATATCTCCACCGAGGATTCCTTACAAAGCCCAGACAGTGACGTTTGAAATAAATATAAAATGTGCATAGTGTTACTGCAACCTGATTGCCATATTATTTTCATTTATTTAGTCTAAAATTAATGCTTTCAATTATGTATCTATAGTTCAGATTTTCAACATTCATATCGCATTAGTTTATATAGTAGTGGTTTACCTCTTTAAAATAATGTTAGTGATTGGGTAGTTTTTGCAGAATATTTGAGTTTTAAGATTAAAATTTAATATGGCCAGAATTTCCTGGATGGTTTCATGTAAGAACAGAGTTAGGTCATTTATTTCCGAGGATTTGTGCTGGTTTTATGCCAAAACATTGCTCCGAGCAAATTTCCTCAATCCTGAGTTACGTCCGCTGAACGCCACCCCCCCCCCAGCTCATTATCATAGCTCCATTCCCCGCACAAAGAACCAAAGAACGTGAGATTCCTGCAGTTACCCCTGTCCTGAATGAGTGTAAATTTACACCCAAAATTTTAGGTGCAGCAGGACCTGAAGTCACTGTTTCTGGTGGTTTTTAGATTTGTTTTTATTTCCCCTCACTGAAACAGGTTACTGAAACCTGCACTGTATTTTCTACATCTTTGAGTGCTTTTTTTTATGGCACCAAAATCTGTTACATCGAAAAGAGAAAAGCATCCACAATTGCATTTTCTTAAACATGCAAGTTTCCACTCGGTTGCGTTGTTTTTTTCCAGCGTAATTCGGCCAAAATCGTCGTAACCGGCGCAAAAGATTGTGGAATTTTGAGCGCAAATTACGTTCGGCACAACTCGAGTTTCCACCATTTTTTGCGCCAGTTTAAAAAACGTCATGCCAGAAGCTGGCCCCGCCCACAAAACTGGCCCCGGCCCCAGGATGAATTGGGTATTTCCGCTAATTGTGCTCATATGCAGGCCTTTGAGGAGGCTGTAAAATTTCATAGGATCATAGAATCATCAAAAGTTACAGCACAGAAGGAGGCCATTTTGGCCCATCATGTCCGCGCCGGCCAACAAAGAGCTATCCAGCCTAATCCCACTTCCCAGCTCTTGGTCCGTAGCCCTGCAGGTTAGAGCATCCCAAGTGCACATCCAAGTACTTTTTAAATGTGGTTAGGGTTCCTGCCTCTACCACCCTTTCAGGTAATTTAAGCTGGTTCTTTTGGGGTGCAAGAACACTAATGGAATGTTTTAAAAACTTTTGAATGTAATGTTGTTTTAATTTGCTAAGTAATTGACTACTGTACCCCAATATATTTAGCAAATGGTTCTGTATATTTTTTTTAAAGTAATTTTCAATAATTTAAAATCAGGTTACTCATAGGTGGTGGATTGACGGCGATTAAAAATGCTTATTTTTTTGTGATAAATTCATATTCCGCTGTAATAATGAAACTGTGCCTAGTTACCACTCTTAAATATATCAAGGAATATTTTTTAAAGCAAATTTTTTTCTAAAAATTACCTTTTAAAATACTGTACGATTGCACTGGATCATGGCAGATTCTGTGCATGGCGATATGCAAATGAGTTTGAACGGAAACTCATAAAAAAACTTTTCAAGACTTTTGGCCGCAATTTGTGCCGGGATCACCGATTGCGCCCAAAGTGGAAACTCTACTCCGCTGTGCTGAATCTGCATAATTGATAGTTTGATGACTTCAAACTTTAATTTTCATAATATTTATAAGACGAAGAAGGACTTAAAGAAGTAAGATGGTATATGTTCCACATTTTCCTCAGGCCCCGATTGTTTACACAGATTTATATTTCTTTTATGCCAGATTATACATTTTGGCGCATGCTAATGATATTCTCAGGAAATGCTGGCATAAGCTGCCATCGGAAAGATTGACATAGAAACCAACATAAATGTTGGCGTAATTTCAGCCTAAGTGCGATCAAGGAAATTCCGGGGAAAGTCCTTATTATGGATGGACATGTAATTTCAATATTCTCTTTAATATGAACAAAATTCTTGCTCTCTGAGTATCAGTGATAGGTTGTAGGCTTGAATCTCCTAACAGGACCTTTTAGTCTTTCGAGTGAAGCTGTTTCCCACATTGTGATACTCGTGAAATTTTTTAGTAATACTATACTATGGGGGAGGGTTTGAAGCACCATAGTGAGTGTTACTATATAGACTAGTTTCCTCTATAAAAGAGGCCTTTTGCTTTATGTGACTATACTGCTGCCTTTGTCCATATATTTTTTCAAACATGACCCAAACACAAGATGCAGTCATCTTCGGGTGAAAAGTAAAAAGACTTCTGTACTGCAGCATCCCCAAAACTCCTGTGTTTCTTTCAATATCCATTGCATTGTAATGTTAAATCAGTGATACACTGCTATTTACACAATAAATAATGGCGTGGTGGCAGTAAATAAAAAGGAGCTCACTAACTTGTGGGGTCATTAATCTTTTAATCAATTGCTGATGCACTGCAACCAACAAAAGAATAGAACTGTACTACTTCAAGCAGGGAGACTTGATTTATATTGCTTTGTCCATAAGTTTTAAGATTGCAGTTTGCTTCTATTGTTTTCCCCTTTTTCCATGACATTAATTGTGAAAAAATTATATTAAAATTCTTTCTTCTGATCATACAGTACTTCATATGGAGCGACCATCTTTAAATAGAGACTATCTACTGTTTCAAATGTATGAAAACAATGGATGGATATTCAGATCGATGTTAGTTAAAATGATTTATATTTACTGCCGCAACAAGTAGAAATTAGTCACTTTATCTGTGCAAATGAAAGCTGGAAAATGGAGATGAGTAATAAAGCTTAATGAAGACCACACTTTATCAAAACATAAATGTTATTAATTAGAAAACAGGACATCAAGCTCAAACATGCTTTTTTTCAGCATCAAATAGCAATGCCCTTAACAGAAGATCATTAAAAAGCTTGTCTTCATCATGTAAAAAGTTAACAAAAGTTGTTGTTATACTTGGAAATGTCCTTGAACCAATACGGCTATAGATCCAACACCAAATTAGTATATAACAGCAGCATAGGCCAGGCTATTAGATATCACAGGGCTGTCCTGTAGTTCGGTCCTCTCTTGGCAGAATGAACATTTGAATTTAGGAGCAGTAGGATGCACATGGTCCAGAGGGTAGCATTTTTCCAGTATAAAATGCCTTTGATAATAACTAACTATGAAACAAACAACATGTATTTATTATTTTGTAAAATAGCCCTGCAGTTGTGGCATTTCCAACTTTATTAGGCTGTGTTTAATTTTTTGATAGTATGGAGATCGATTTTTAAAGATACACAGGGGCACAGATAAGCCTTTTTGTTAAAAATTGAACAGGAGCTGGGAGAGATGAAAAGACTCATCCCAATCAATGTGTGTAGATCTGAAATAACTGCACCAAAATCTCAATGCTTGAACAGGAGCAGATAAAGTGGCATTATGCTACGCCCATTAAATATAATAGTCATTATGTTTCCATGAGCTTAGGAAGCAAATTATGGTGTTAAAATTATTCAATTATGATACAGACACATTTGAGCAATTACCTGTTTAATATGGTTATATCATGAAAGTTTTATGTTTTAAATTACTCAGACATGGCAAAGAGCCCAATCCTGAAATCCATTTATATTGTGTTATTGCACTTGGTGCCAAACCCAGATACACTCTTTCTTTTCTGTCTATATAGCTTTGTCTTTTCAAAGATTGATTATTAATTGCATCGTTTCTGTGTTTATTAATAAACTGTGACGTTACAGAACCTGTATATTGATTGCTGGCTGTTAACAGTCTGCAGGAAACAAGCTTCAAAGGGAATGTAGTTCTCAAGGAGTTAATAGGGCACATGCATGCTGTAAATTTCTGAATGAGTAGTTTCCTGTGTTTTTCCTTGCCAGAAAGAGGTTGAAGAATGAAACTCTAATGAGGAGCTGTTAGCACACAACAGCTACAAATCCATTTTGAAAAGATCCTCACAGAGAGAGTCCATCATCACACCTCAGAGTTACACATGCAAATCACCACACCTGCCACCACCGAATGTCACATACTCATGTATTGACAAAAGAATTCTCACTGTTGGAGCGATAGGAAATAGAGCTAACAGAGATTTTACTACATTTATGTTTAATGTGTTGAGGGAAATCAGTTTGAAACATTGTGTGAAGTGTATCATTCCAACAAAGGGTGTCTGGACAGAGGCAATCAAGATATATATTGGACTGAAATACATCAAGCTTGTGATTTCAAATAAAGCTGTTGGACTATAACCTGGTGTTGTGTGACTTCCCACATTTGTCCACCCCAGTCCAACACCGGCATCTCCACATCACATCTTTTTGAGTAGATGTGTTTATTTTGAAGCTAGTCTGATTTTTTCCAGCTTTATATAGTTAGAAATCAAAGTGCAATAATTGGTCCTGACAGTTAATAGGAAACATTTTAGTATTTTGTTCATTGTATTAAGTATTTATTTGAATTGGGGATGCTTTTAATTTGAGGTTGTTACTTGTACTTGGTAATTTATAAAATATTGTGTGGAGAGAGTTCAAATTTACACACATGTCATAATTTATCTGAGTGCTTCTCTACAGATGCAACATACATCGATACATAGAAGATAGGAGCAGGAGTAGGCCATTCGGCCCTTCGAGCCTGCTCCGCCATTCAATGAGATCATGGCTGATCATCCGAATTCAGTAACCGGTCCCTGCCTTCTCCCCATATCCCTTGATCCCTTTAGCCTTAAGAAATATATCCAACTCTTTCTTGAATATACTTAATGAACTGGCCTCCACCGCCCTCTGTGGCAGAGGATTCCACAGGTTCACCACTCTCTGCGTGAAGAAATTCCTCCTCATTTCAGTCCTAAAAGGCTTACCCCTTATCCTTAGACTATGACCCCTGGTTCTGGACTCCCCGGCCATCAGAAACATCCTTCCTGCATCTAGTCTGTCCAGGCCTGACAGAATTTTATAGGTTTCGATGAGATCCCCTCTCAATCTTCTAAACTCCAGTGAGTATAAGCCCAATCGACACAATCTCTCCTCATACGTCAATCGTGCCATCCCAGGTATCAGCCTGGTGAATCTTCGCTGCACTCCTTCCATGGCAAGAACGTCCTTCCTCAGGTAAGGTGAACAAAACTGCACACAATACTCAAGGTGTGGTCTCACCAAGGCCCTGTACAACTGCAGCAAGACATCCTTGTTCCTGTACTCGAACCCTATTGCTACGAAGGCCAACATACCATTTGCCTTCTTAACCGCCTGTTGCACCTGCATGCTTACCTTCAGTGACTGGTGTACAAGAACACTCAGGTCTCTTTGCACTTCCCCTTCTCCCAATCTATTACCATTCAAATAATAATCTGCCTTCCTGTTTTTGCCACCAAAGTGGATAACCTCACATTTATACACATTATAGTGCATTTGCCATGTTTCTGCCCAATCACCCAACCTGTCCAAATCGTGCTGGAGTTTCACGACATCCTCCTCACAGCATACCCTCCCCCCCAGCTTTGTGTCGTCTGCAAATTTGGAGATATTACATCCAATTCCCTCGTCCAGATCATTAATATATATTGTGAACAGCTGGGGTCCTAGGACCGATCCTTGCGGTACCCCACTAGTCACTGCCTGCCACTCGGAAAACGACCCGTTTATTCCAACTCTTTGCTTTCTGTCCGCCAACCAGTTCTCTATCCAAGTCAATACCTTGCCCCCAATCCCATGTGCCTTAATTTTGCACGCTAATCTCTTATGCGGGACCTTATCGAAAGCCTTCTGAAAGTCCAAATACACCACTTCCACTGGTTCTCCCTTATCTATTTTACCAGTTACATCCTCAAAAAATTCCAGTAGATTAGTCAAGCATGATTTACCTTTTGTAAATCCATGTTGACTTTGTCCGATCCAGTCACTGCCTTCCAAGTGCTCTGCTATTACATCTTTTATAATGGACTCTAGCATTTTCCCCACTACCGATGTCAAGCTTACCAGTCTATAATTCCCCGCCTTTCCTCTACCACCTTTTTTGAATAGTGGGGTAACATTAGCTACTCGCCAATCCATGGGTACCGTTCCAGAGTCTATCGAGTTCTGGAAGATGACCAGCAATGCATCTACTATTTCTTGGGCCACTTCCTTAAGTACCCTGGGATGTAGATTATCAGGCCCTGGGGATTTATCGGCCTTCAGTCCCATCAATTTTCCTAACACCATTTCCCTATAAATACTGATTTCTTTCAGTTCCACCCTTTCATCAGACCCTATGTTCCCCGACATCTCTGGGAGGTTATTTGTGTCCTCCTTTGTGAAGACAGAACCAAAATATGTATTTAGTTTGTCTGCCATTTCTTTGTTCCCCATTATAAATTCCCCCGATTCTGACTGCAAGGGACCTACGCTTGACTTCACCAATCTTTTTCTCTTCACATATCTATAAAAGCTTTTACAGTCAGTTTTTATGTTCTCTGCAAGCTTACTCTCATATTCTATTTTCCCTTTCTTAATTAATCCCTTTGTCGTCCTTTGTTGAATCCTAAACTGCTCCCAATCCTCAGGATTATTGCTTTTTCTGGCCAATTTATATGCCCTCTCCTTGGACCTTATGCTATCCCTAATTTCCCTTGTTAGCCACGGTTGGGTCACCTTTTTTGTTTTATTTTTATGCCAAACTGGGATGAACAAATTCTGTAGTTCATCCATTCGGTCTTTGAATGTTTGCCATTGCCTATCCACCGTCAACCCTTTGAGTGCCATTCCCCAATCAATCCTATCCAACTCGCTCCTCAGACCATCATAGTTTCCTTTATTTAAATTGAGGACCCTAGTCTCCGAGTCAACTACTTCATTCTCCATCTTAATGAAGAATTCGATCATATTATGATCGCTCCGACCCAAGGGGCCTCTTACAACAAGATTGCTAATTAATCCTTTCTCGTTACATAATACCCAGTCTAAGATGGCCTGATCTCTGGCTGGTTCCTCGACATATTGGTCCAGGAAACCATCCCGTAAACACTCCAGGAATTCCTCCTCCACAGTATTGTTACTCATTTGGTTGGCCCAATCTATATGGAGATTAAAGTCACCCATGATGACTGCTGTGCCCTTATTGCACGCTTCTTTAATTTCTCTTTTAATGCCATCCCCAACCTCCGTCTTACTGTTTGGAGGTCTATAAACCACTCCCACTAACGTTTTTTTCCCCTTAGTATTTCTCAATTCTACCCATACAGATTGCACCTCATCAGAGCTAATATCCTTCATTACAATTGTGTTAATCCCTTCTTTAACCAGTGATGCTACCCCACCTCCCTTTCCTTTTTGCCTATCTTTCCTGAATATCGAATGCCCCTGGATGTTGAGTTCCCAGTCCTGGCCTTCCTTGAGCCACGTTTCCGTAATCCCAACCAAATCGTATTTGTTTACTTCTATTTGCGCAGCCAATTCATCCACCTTATTACAAATGCTCCTCGCATTAAGACACAAAGTCTTCAGGCTTGTTTTTTTAACGCTCTTAGACCTATTAGAATTATTATTTACTGTGGCCATGTTTGATTTAAACCGTTGATTTCTCTGACTGCCACTTTTGTTTTTCTCCTTCCTATCTTTTGCTTTTATCCTTGTTTCCCTTTCCTCTGTCTCCCTGCTCAGGTTCCCAACCCCCTGCCATTTTAGTTTAAACCCTCCCCCACAGCACTTGCAAACACTCCCCCTAGGACATTGGTTCCAGCCCTGCCCAGGTGCAAACCGTCCGGTTTGAACTGGTCCCACCTCCCCCAGAACCGGTTCCAATGTCCCAGGAACTTGAATCCCTCCCCCTGGCACCATTCCTCTAGCCACATATTCATCTGAAGTATCCTTCTATTTCTACTCTGACTAGCACGCGGCACTGGTAGCAATCCTGAGATTACTACCTTTGAGGTCCTGTTTTTTAATTTATCTCCTAACTCCCTATACTCCGCTTTTAGGACCTCATCCCGCTTTTTACCTATATCATTGGTGCCTATATGCACCACGACAACTGGCTGTTCACCCTCCCCTTCCAAGATGTTCTGGAGTCGCTCGGAGACATCCTTGACCCTTGCACCAGGGAGGCAACACACCATCCTGGAGTCTCGTTTTGCGGCCGCAGAAACGCCTATCTATTCCACTTACAATTGAATCCCCTATTACTATAGCTCTACCCCTCTTTTTCCTCCCATTCTGTGCAGCAGAACCACCCCTGGTGCCAACAAGATCTTATATTTTCCTTATAAAAGGTGTGAAACTATAATTATTTTAAGAGTTATAGGAAAATGATTTCAGAGATTAAGGCTACCATTTTTACACAACCTACCACACGATTGTTTCACACTAATAATAATTGTAATGCAGAGTTGCTTTCTACTGTTTCTGACCTGAACACTGATACTGATACGAAGCTGCTTTCTCCTGGTGATAATGCTAACCTGGATTCGGGTGGTCAACTTTTGCCTGGTCCAAAACGGGATGGGGCTGGGCACTCCGCTCACTACTGTAATTAAGATTTTGAAAATGATATAGTTCGACAGAAAGATTTGTAAAATAAGACAGCAGAAGACAGCGCCTACAGCCCCCACCCCGCTACCCCTTACTAATTACTTCCTTGGTGGTTTCTATTCTGTCCTTTAGGGGTTTTTTAAAGTTTGGTGTCAGTAAGGAAGCACTGATGAATACAATGGCATGTGCCTGAGATGGCAGATGGTTGTGTGGTGACAGTAGGTGGACAGCTTTTACAGGCCAAATATAACGTTAGTCAAAAGAGCCATTGGAGGAATGTGCCACTTCAGAGTCAGAACAGACAGCAAATCAGCTTCTAGTTGAAAGAGAATGGAAAGAATTTGAAACATAAGGTGCTGCCTACACATAAGTGTAAACTTCAGTCTGCATTCCATCCCTGTGTGGTGTATGTGTGGGCAATATAGTACAATGGATTCAATTTACAAACCTTAGATCTTCCTCCTATTGTTTGGTGAAAACTGTGCCTTTCAACTTCTTTTTTAACCTCTACTGAAGTAACAACTCATGGTTTATTTACACTGGTTACACCAAACATCAATCCTTACCATAATCAATACATATGCTCAGTACACAGTGCAATACTCCACGGAATGATCTGAACAATCAGCAGTACCTGTTCACTCCATATTTTAACAAAAAACTGGACTGGAGTGAAATGGACTGTTTTGCGCAGGAGGCTTGTAATATGTGAACCATTATTTCTCAATGTGTTCAGCAATTTTAAAGCCATGTTGTTTTCTGCCCAGTTTATACCATGCAGAATTTAACTTTTTCTTGACAATTACACATCCAAATAATAAGTGAAAAATGGAGAACCTTTGAAGGAAAACAAATTGAAGACTACGTTTAAAAAGTGTGTCAGTTGCTTGATGAATATATGCCCAGACGGCACCCTGGATGATATTAAACACACATGGTTAATTGAAATGAACCAGTAGCATTAAAGTTGAATGTAGTTGTCATTTTAAAACAGCCACAGGCCGAGCTGTCTGGGAAGGTGATCATGGCCACAGGGTTTCATGCATAGCTCCCTATTGCCTCTTTGTAAAACACAGAGCTCCTGAATAAGATCTTCATTTTATCCATTTGGCCTGTAAGTTGATTGGGAGTGCCGGTAATAACTTGAAGGGTGCATCCTTCTCAAACACTGCCTCACTCTCCTTTCTTCCATCATGCACTCCTCCTCCTCCTCCATTATAATTGCAAACAAGGAAATGTCCATTGGGAATCTCATATATGGTACTCAGAACTTCTTCGTTTGGTGGGGGTGAAATTTTTTCATTGATCTCACATGCCCCCTGTGGTAAACCACTGTTATTGTTGTTCACCGTTGTTGTTGTTGTTGCACACTGTTGTATCCAGGCATGCCTCAGCATGCCTCTGCTGGCTCCGCCCCTGGCTCCACCCACAGGCCCAGGTATAAAGGTGACTGCTCTGCAGCCCCCTGCCTTCTTGGAAACCAGTCAACCACAAGAGGCATGCTCTGTTCTTTGTTAATAAAAGCCTTTTAGTTACTCTCCTAACTCTCCGTCTTTTATGAGTAATTGATAGCGCATCAATTTTATTAACAAAAACAAAATGTCGGCACCAAACGCTGAGCAGCAGGAAACGATGGCACCAAACGCTGAGCAGCAGGCGCTGCAGCAAACGACGGCACCAAACGCTGAGCAGCAGGCGCTGCTGCATGCCCTCAGACCAACATGCCTGGACCTAGACCCTCAAGAGGCGGGTTCATCTACCAAGTTCGCACAATGGCTGCGTTGCTTCGAAGCTTACCTGGAAGCCTCAGCCGTGACACTAGATGGAAACAAACTAAAAATCCTGGCCTCCAAGGTGGGCCACCAAGTCTACACGCTCATCCAGGACGCGACTACCTACACGGCGGCTATCGATCTGCTAAAAGGACAATACACACGCCCGGTAAATACGGTTTATGCCAGACACCTCCTGAGATCCCGCAAACAGCAGTCCGGGGAATCGTTGGAGGCGTTCCTACGGGCACTACAGATACTCGGCCGAGCCTGCGATTGTAAAGAGGTATCGGCCGCGACACACGCGGAGGGACTTATCTGAGATGCTTTCGTTGCGGGCCTCAAATCCGACTACTCCCGGCAGAGACTGCTGGAGAAGGGCGAAATCGACCTGAAGAAGGCAGTGTCCCTCGCGCTCTCGCTAGACGCGGCCCACTGGAATATGGACGCATTCTCCCCTAACCGCTCCGCACCGTGGACGCCGCAACCTTGGGTCATGGGACCGCCACCCCCGGCACCAACTGCTGCAGCGATGCCCAAGGGCCCGAAATGTTACTTTTGTGGCCAGGCAAAACACCCCAGAGCACGCTGCCTGGCGAAAAACGCTACCTGCTCTGGCTGCGGGAAGAAAGGACACTACATCAGCACCTGCAAAGGTAAAACCGCTAACGCCAGCAGAGCCGCGTGTGAACCGTGGGGGCAGCCATCTTGTCCGCCATCTTGGACACCTCCAGCCGCGTGGGGATCGGGATCATGGGCGCAGCCATTTTGTCCGCCATCTTGGATGCCTCCAACTCCAATCGCGGGTGACCCGGACTCAACCACCGCCTTGTCTGACGACCACAGCGACTCACTCGACCATACGCTGGCCTCCGTGACGCTGGACCAATCTCTCCCTCACCAACTGTCCAGGTCCATGATGGACATTACTGTAAACGGCCGCGCCACTACCTGCCTTTTCGACAGCGGGAGCACGGAGAGCTTTATCCACCCCGACACGGTGCGCGGTTACTCTCTCCCGGTCCTGCCAACGCGCCATCGGATCTCTATGGCTTCCAAATCCCATTCAGCAGACGTCGGTGGCTACTGTGTAGTGACCCTTTCAGTAAGGGGCACAGAATACAAAAATTTTAAACTTCTTGTCCTGCCCCATCTCTGCGCTGCCATTCTACTGGGGTTGGATTTTCAGTGCCACCTTAAAAGTGTCACATTAGCGTACGGCGGACCCCTCCCCCCACTCACAGTCTGCAGCCAGCAGCTTTTAAATCGCCCGCCGCGCGCCATTTGCAGCCTCTCCACGCTTAAAGTCTCCCCCCCCTACTTGTTCGCTAACCTCACCCGCGACTGTAAGCCCATCGCTACCAAAAGCAGGCGGTACAGTGCCGGGGATAGGAGCTTCATTAAATCCGAAGTAGCAAGACTCCTGAAGGAAGGGATTATTGAGGGTAGCACTAGCCCATGGCGAGCACAAGTGGTGGTAGTGAAGACTGGCGAAAAACAGCGCCTAGTTATTGACTACAGCCAGACGATCAATCGCTACACCCAGTTAGATGCATACCCACTCCCCCGCATATCTGACATGGTCAATCAGATAGCACAATACCGGGTGTTCTCGACGATTGATCTGAAGTCGGCATACCACCAGCTCCCCATCAGGGCTGAGGACCGCCAGTACACAGCTTTTGAAGCTGACGGTCGTCTCTACCACTTCCTCCAAGTCCCCTTCGGCGTCACCAACGGGGTTTCGGTCTTCCAAAGGAAGATGGACCGAATGCTTGACCAGAACGCGCTGCAGGCCACCTTCCCCTATCTAGACAACGTCACCATCTGCGGCCACGACCAGCAGGACCATGACGTTAACCTAGAGAAATTCCTCCGTTCGGCCCAGCGGCTGAATCTAACATACAACAAGGACAAATGTATGTTTCACACCACGCGCCTCGCCATTCTTGGCTGCGTAGTGGAGAACGGAGTCATCGGCCCCGACCCCGACAGAATGCGCCCCCTTATGGAGCTCCCCCTCCCCCACTGCCAAAATGCACTGAAGAGATGCCTAGGGTTTTTCTCTTACTATGCTCAGTGGGTGCCCAACTATGCGGACAAAGCCAGACCCCTCATCAAGTCCACCTCCTTCCCCCTGACTGCAGAGGCATGTGCAGCCTTCACTCTCATAAAAAAAGATATTGCGAAGGCCACAATGCACGCAGTGGATGAGTCCATCCCTTTCCAAGTGGAGAGCGACGCATCTGACTTCGCCCTAGCTGCAACCCTTAACCAGGCGGGGAGACCCGTGGCCTTTTTCTCAAGGACCCTCCAGGGCCCCGAGATTCGACACTCCTCTGTCGAAAAGGAGGCCCAGGCCATTGTGGTAGCGGTGCGACATTGGAGGCATTACCTGGCCGGAAAACGATTTACCCTGCTCACTGACCAGCGTTCAGTAGCTTTTATGTTTAATAATAATCAGAGGGGCAAAATCAAGAACGACAAGATCTTGAGGTGGAGAATTAAACTCTCCACCTACAATTACGATATCTTGTACCGGCCCGGGAAACTCAATGAGCCCCCAGATGCCCTATCACGTGGTACATGCGCCAACGCGCAGGTTGATAGACTGCAGACCCTCCACAATGACCTCTGCCACCCGGGGGTCACCGGGTTCTTCCATTTCATCAAATCCCGTAACCTGCCCTACTCCATCGAGGAGGTCAGGACCATGACCAGGAACTGCCAAATCTGTGCCGAGTGCAAACCGCATTTTTATAGGCCAGACAGAGCAAGCCTGATCAAGGCCACTCGCCCCTTCGAGCACCTGAGCGTCGATTTTAAAGGGCCCCTCCCCTCCTCTGACCGCAACGTGTACTTCCTCAACATAATTGATGAGTACTCCCGTTTCCTGTTTGCCATCCCGTGCCCAGACATGACTAGTACCACGGTCATTAAATGTCTGAATGACCTTTTCGCCTTGTTCGGCTTCCCTAGCTATATCCATAGCGACCGGGGCTCATCCTTTATGAGCGACGAACTCCGTCAGTACCTGCTCACGAGAGGTATTGCTACAAGCAGAACCACCAGCTACAACCCCCGGGGGAACGGCCAGGTGGAAAGAGAGAATGCGACGGTTTGGAAGGCCGTCCTCTTAAACTTAAAATCTAAGGGCCTTCCGACCTCTCACTGGCAGGAGGTCCTCCCTGCGGCGCTCCACTCCATTCAGTCACTGCTTTGTACGGCCACCAATGCCACCCCCCATGAAAAAATGTTCACATTCCCCAGGAAGTCCACATCGGGGACCTCGCTACCGACATGGCTGACGTCTCCAGGACCCGTCCTACTGCGGAAGCACGTGAGGTCCCATAAAATGGACCCCCTGGTTGAGAGGGTGAGCCTCCTCCACGCCAACCCCCAGTATGCTTACGTGGCGTACCCGGATGGGCGGGAGGACACAGTCTCCATACGAGACCTCGCACCTTCGGGTGCCCCTGAAACACTACCATTGCGGGAGGACACAGTCTCCATACGAGACCTCGCACCTTCGGGTGCCCCTGAAACACTACCATTGCCATCCACCACTACCCACAACCCAACCCCGGTAGACGGCATGCCGTAGCCCCAGGACCCGTCATTGACCACCCAACCACTCAATGAGACACCAGATTCAACGTTGGATGCTGCACCATCACCGCCGCCACCACGACGATCAGGACGGCATACAAGGCCACCTGATAGACTTACTTACACGAACCTTTAGTACACTTCACCCCGCCGGACTCAATTTTAAACAAGGGGTGAATGTGGTAAACCACTGTTATTGTTGTTCACCGTTGTTGTTGTTGTTGCACACTGTTGTATCTAGGCATGCCTCAGCATGCCTCTGCTGGCTCCACCCCTGGCTCCACCCACAGGCCCAGGTATAAAGGTGACTGCTCTGCAGCCCCCTGCCTTCTTGGAAACCAGTCAACCACAAGAGGCATGCTCTGTTCTTTGTTAATAAAAGCCTTTTAGTTACTCTCCTAACTCTCCGTCTTTTATGAATAATTGATAGCGCATCACCCCCCAAGCTTTCAGAACCAAGCCCAGTTCAATGCAGGTGGAAAAAAAAACACTTCAAGAGTTCTGTAACTCTGACTATCTCTCTTGAAAGTTTCTTCAGGCTACAGGAGAGAGGCTCCAAATTAAAGCACTTCTGCCAATCTCAGCTGATACTGGCAACCAGTGTGTATCATTTATACCATTCCAACTTACTTCTGGTACATTGTGAGGGTAACTTCCAAGATTTTGGTGTCCTAATGTCAGATTCCCTCAATTATATTTATTTAAAGTAGCTGCCTGCAGAATTGGCGGGTGTACCATGTGGAACTGCCAGGTGCAATCGGAAATTATGTCACAGTCATTACGGGGTGGAAAGCAACAGAATAGGGTTAGGGTTAAAAATCCGCCACTGAAAATGCTATTGTGCTAAAATAGAGCCCCAGAAATGAAATAAAAATGCAAATAATTTTGGGGTCACTGGCCAGGAAATTAGAATCATTTGCACCGGCCATTAAGGCCGGTTTGGAAGAAAAATGGCAGCTGCCTCGCTTCCACCCGCTTCCGGTGTGGAACATGGTGGCCACCATTTTGGGCCGGTCAGCAGTGCTGCCGTTGCCTGCACTCTCTTCACGTATTAAAATGATCCAGATCGTGACGTCAATCGGTGTGCAATTGGGATTTTGGACATCGCCGCTCTTAATAATGCCCTCTCCAAACCACGCATGGAAGAACGTGTGTACAGCAGTACAATGGAGCCGCTGCTGATGCTTCTTAAAGGGACACACACAACTTTCAGGTGAGTTTAGATTTTTGCTTTTGTACTGATTTCTTTATATTTTATTGGAGTAGTGGCTTGGTGTAATATATTTTAAAAGTTGTTAAAGTGTGAAGGCGTGCAGGGAGTGCTGCTGGATATTTGCAAGGCTTTGGCTCTTAAAGGAAGGCCTCTGAGAATACCACTTGCTCCCAGTCCTGGGGGCTGTAGTTGCAGTCTCCCTTGAGATGGAGCAGAGGCAGCAAAGGGGACAAGCTGCTCATGGAGGGAGGAGAAGGAGGAGGAGGAAGAGGAAGAGGAGGAAGCAGAAGAGGAGGAAGCAGAAGAGGAGAAAGCAGAAGAGGAGGAAGCAGAAGAGGAGGAAGCAGAGGAGGGGGAAGCAGAGAGGAGGAAGCAGAAGAGGAGGAAGCAGAAGAGGAGGAAGCAGAAGGAATGAGGCAACCCAGACAGCCCCTTTCTGACCGGGATATTTAGGATCGAATCATTCGCCTGTGGTACCAGTGACCACAACCCCAATTCCCCTTTCAACATTTGTCCCACACCTCACCTTCTCTCTGTTACTGACCATCACAGCCTCCTCTTGGCCACAATGCTGAAATAAAAGCCACCACAAAGCAAACTTTCCAATCCAACTTTATCCATATATGCATCCAATATTACATCAAACATAAACTAATCACCCTTGTGCACTCCCTTAGTGACTGTCTTGCATGTGCCTTTGCCTATCCTAGTGCTCTTACACAGTGCTACCCCAGTGGCTGTGCATGGCTGGTGGAAGGCTGCTGACTTTCAGTGGAGGAGACAGCAGATGGCCTTGCAGGACGAACTCGAGCAACTGGCGGCTGGGAATGTGAAACGGAGTGGCGGTGTTTATTCTTCTTCTTCTTCACTCTTCTCTCCCTCTTCTTGGTCAACCACTGGCTGGGCAGGCTGAATTTCTTGGGTGTCTGAAATGAGGAAGGCACAAGGGTGGAGTTGTGGTGAGGGGAGGTGGGTAAAGCAAGAGGTGCATGCTTACATCATGTGCAGCTTTTAAATAAAAAGAGATTGTGGGATAAGGGAGAAGTGGGATGTGAAAAGGAAGATAACATATGAGGATACCGGCATCTTGTATTCTTTCAGCCCCGCCGCTGGCCAAGGACTCAATCATGCTCCTGCTAAGAATGGCCAGCACCGTCTCCTTGGTGAAGCTAGGAATGTGAGGTGTGCCTTGTGTTTGGTAGAGATTATTGGTAGGTGAGTGATTGGGGGTGTTGTGCATTGAGCAGTGTGTGAGGGTAGGGGTACAATTGGTAGGAGATGACTTTTGAAGATGCATTCACTGACCTTGACCACACGTCTGAGGTTATGAAACTTCTTTGGGCACTGGAGCCACATCCTGGGGTGACACTGCTGGCAGTAACGGCCTCGGCGATTTGGTCCTACATCCTTCTTTCTGGGGGCCTCCTAGCCCCCTGTGGGTAGAAGACCTCTCTTCCAATGTTGATACCCTGCACAAAGCTTGAGTGCTGCATGCAAAACCCTGGGTGCCATTTCCCTGGACTGTTGAGCCACTTATGTTCATGCTGAAGTACTTTTACCATTTTTGATCAGCAGAAGGCAGCTTACCTTTTAAAGGTGCAAACCTGCGAGAGGAGAGGCGGGAGAGGCTGATTTAAACCAAGCTCCGAGAGTGGGAGAGGCAGACCTGTGAGAGGAGAGGTGCGAGAGGCTGATTTAAACTGAGCTCCGAGAGTGGGAGGGGCGGACCTGCAAGAGGAGAGAGAGAGAAGTAAAAAATAATCGAAGTGTGACATCACCAGAAAGCAGGTGAGTGAGTTGGTGAGTGTTTCTCTCTTCCTCACTTTTTTCCAAACTTAAATTTTGTGGTTTATAGTTTCTAAGGTCTCTGTTGTGTAGCAGGGACTGCTGGTAAACAAGGGCCCTTGAGTATATCATTTAATTATAGTGTATTTGGTGGGATTGATTTGATTTAATTTAATTTGAATTAATTAAAGGGTAAGTCATGGCAGTAAAGCTCGGCGCCGTGGTATGCTCCTCCTGCACTATGTGGGAAATCAGGGACACTTCCTGTGTCCCTGACGACCATGTGTGCGGGAAGTTTATCAAGCTGCAGCTACTGGCAGACCACATTGTGGCACTGGAGCTGTGAATGGATACATACTGGAGCATTCACAATACTGAGGACATCGTGGAAAGCACGTTTAATGAGCTGGTCACACCGCAGGTAAAGGCTGCAGAGGCAGGAAGGGAGTGGGTGACTGCCAGGCAGAGTAATAGGCGCAGGCAGGTAGTGCAGGGGTCCCATGTGACCAGCCCCCTCGCAAACAGATATACCACTTTGGATATTGTTGGGGAGGATGGCTTATCGGGGGAAGGCAGCAGCAGCCAACTTCCTGGCACCATGGGTGGTTCTGCTGCACAGGACAGGAGCAAAAAGAGGGGTAGAGCTATAGTAATAGGGGATTCTATTGTAAGGGGAATAGATAGGTGTTTCTGCGGCCGCAAACGAGACTCCAGGATGGTATGTTGCCTCCCTGGTGCAAGGGTCAAGGATGTCTCAGAGCGGCTGCAGAGCATTTTGGAAGGGGAGGGTGAACAGCCAGTTGTCGTGGTGCATACAGGTACCAACGATATAGGTAAAAAATGGGATGAGGTCCTAAAAGCTGAATATAGGGAGTTAGGAGGTAAATTAAAAATAGGACCTCAAAGGTAGTAATCTCAGGATTGCTACCAGTGCCATGTGCTAGTCAGAGTAGAAATAGAAGGATATTTCAGATGAATACGTGGCTAGAGGAATGGTGCAAGGGGGAGGGATTCAAATTCCTGGGACATTGGAACAGGTTCTGGGGGAGGTGGGAACAGTACAAACTGGACGGTTTGCACCTGGGCAGGACCGGGACCGATGTCCGAGGGGGGGTGTTTGCTAGTGCTCTGGGGGAGGGTTTAAACTAAAATGGCAGGGGGCTGGGAGCCTGAGCAGGGAGACAGAGGAAAGGGAAACAAGGATAGAAGCAAAAGACAGGAAGGAGAAAAGCAAAGGTGGCAGTCAGAGAAATCAAGAGTTTAAATCAAACATGGCCACACTAAATAATAATTCTAAAAGGTCTAAGAGTGTTAAAAAAATAAGCCTGAAGGCTTTGTGTCTTAATACAAGGAGCATTCGTAATAAGGTGGATGAATTAGCTGCGCAAATAGAGGTAAACGAATATGATATGATTGGGATTACAGAAACATGGCTCCAGGGTGACCAAGGCTGGGAAATCAACATCCAGGGGTATTCAATATTCAGGAAAGACAGGCAAAAAAGAAAAGGAGGTGGGGTAGCATTGCTGGTTAAAGAGGGGATTAACACAATTGTAAGGAAGGATATTAGCTCTGATGATGTGGAATCTGTATGGTTAGAACTGAGAAATACCAAGGGGCAGAAAACGTTAGTGGGAGTGGTATACAGGCCCCCAAACAGTAATGCAGAGGTTGGGGATGGCATTAAATGGGAAATTAGAGACGCGTGCAATAAGGGCACAGCAGTTATCATGGGTGACTTTAATCTACATATAGATTGGGCTAACCAAATTAGTAACAATACTGTGGCAGAGGAATTCCTGGAGTGTATACAGGATGGTTTCCTGGACCAATATGTCGAGGAAGCAACTAGAGACCAGGCCATCTTAGACTGGGTATTATGTAATGAGAAAGGATTAATTAGCAATCTTGTTGCGCGAGGCCCCTTGGGGCAGAGTGATCATAATATGATAGAATTCTTCATTAAGATGGAGAGTGAAGTAGTCGATTCAGAGACTAGGGTCCTGAATTTAAGTAAAGGAAACTACGATGGTATGAGGCGCGAGTTGGGTAGGATTGATTGGGGAATGTTACTCAAAGGGTTGACGGTGGATAGGCAATGGCAAACATTCAAAGATCGCATGGATGAACTACAGAATTTGTTCATCCCTGTTTGGCATAAAAATAAAACAAAAAAGGTGACTCAACCGTGGCTAACAAGGGAAATTAGGGATAGCATAAGATCCAAGGAGAGGACATATAAATTGGCCAGAAAAAGCAGTAAACCTGAGGATTGGGAGCAGTTTAAGATTCAGCAAAGGAGGCCAAAGGGATTAATTAAGAGGGGGGAAATAGAGTATGAGAGTAAGCTTTCAGGGAACATAAAAACTGACTGTAAAAGCTTTTATAGATATGTGAAGAGAAAAAGATTGGTGAAGTCAAGCGTAGGTCCCTTGCAGTCAGAATCAGGAGAATTTATAATGAAACAAAAAATGGCAGACCAATTAAATACATACTTTGGTTCTGTCTTCACAAAGGAGGACACAAATAACCTCCCAGAGATGTCAGGGAACATAGGGTCTAATGAGAGGGAGGAACTGAATGAAATCAGTATTTCTGGGAAATGGTGTTAGGGAAATTGATGGGATTGAAGGCCGATAAATCCCCAGGGCCTGATAATCTACATCCTAGGATATTTAAGGAAGTGGCCCTAGAAATAGTAGATGCATTGCTGGTCATCTTCCAAAATTCTTTAGACTCTGGAACAGTTCCCATGGATTGGAGGGTAGCTAATGTTACCCCACTGTTCAAAAAAGGTGGTACAGAGAAAACGGGGAATTATAGACCAGTAAGCCTGACATTGGTAGTGGGGAAAATGCTAGAGTCCATTATAAAAAATGTAATAGCAGAGCACTTGGAAAACAGTGAAAGGATTGAACAAAGTCAACATGGATTTGCAAAAGGTAAATCATGCTTGACTAATCTACTGGAATTTTTTGAGGATGTAACTGGTAGAATAGATAAGGGAGAACCAGTGGATGTGGTGTATTTAGACTTTCAGAAGGCTTTCAATAAGGTCCCGCATAAGAGATTAGCGTGTAAAGTTAAGGCACATGGGATTGGGGGCAAGGTACTGACTTGGATAGAGAACTGGTTGGCAGACAGAAAGCAAAGAGTTGGAATAAACGGGTCTTTTTCCGAGTGGCAGGCAGTGACTAGTGGGGTACTGCTAGGACCCCAGCTATTCACAATATATATTAATGATCTAAATGAGGGAACTAGATGTAATATCTCCAAGTTTGCAAGATGACACAAAGCTGGGTGGGCGTGTGTGCTGTGAGGAGGATGCCGAGAAACTCCAGTATGATTTGGACAGGTTGGGTGATTGGGCAGATGCATGGCAGATGCAGTATAATGTGGATAAATGCGAGGTTATCCACTTTGGTGGCAAAAACAGGAAGGCAGATTATTATCTAAATGGCAATAGATTGGGAGAAGGGGAAGTGCAACGAGACCTGGGTGTCCTTGTGCACCAGTCGCTGAAGGTAAGCATGCAGGTGCAGCAGGTGGTTAAGAAGGCAAATGGTATGTTGGCCTTCGTAGCGAGAGGGTTTGAGTACAGGAACAAGGATGTGTTGCTGCAGTTGTACAGGGCCTTGGTGAGACCACATCTTGAGTATTGTGTGCAGTTTTGGTCGCCTTATCTGAGGAAGGATGTTCTTGCCATGGAGTGAGTGCAGCGAAGATTCACCAGGCTGATACCTGGGATGGCAGGAATGATGTATGAGGAGAGATTGGGTCGATTGGGCTTATACTCGCTGGAGTTTAGAAGATGAGAGGGGATCTCATTGAAACTTATAACATTCTAACAGGACTAGACAGACTTGATGCAGGAAGGATGTTCCCGATGGTGGGGGAGTCCAGAACCAGGGGTCACAGTCTAAAGATAAGGGGTAAGCCATTTAGGACAGAGATGAGGAGGAATTTCTTCACCCAGAGAGTGGTGAACCTGTGGAATTCTCTACCACAGAAGGCAGTTGAGGCCAATTCATTAAATATATTCAAGAAGGAGTTGGATATATTTCTTAAGGCTAAAGGGATCAAGGGATATGGGGAAAAGGCAGGGACAGGGTACTGAGTTTGGATGATCAGCCATGATCTCATTGAATGGTGGAGCAGGCTCAAGGGGCCGAATAGCCCACTCTTGCTCCTATCTTCTATGTTTCTATGTTTCTATGACTGCCTAGTGCTGAAGCATTCTTAAATGTTTTTATCTGCAGAAGGCTGCTCAACTTTATGAGCTGCAGACTGCCTTTAAGAGGAGCAGGCTATCTTTAAGTAAAGCTAGCCTTGCTCCAGCAATGTGAACTTCGGCTCCCTGCAGAGTGCACAGCCTGTCAGCAACACATTCAGTGTGAGCTTGTGCGCTGCAATCATGATAATTAGAAGGCAGCACAAAGTTGACGTGCTGCCTGCAATTTTTGAACGGGCATCGGCATATCTCGCATTGCGATGCCTGCACCCATTTTTTGCCAGTATTGAATTTACCAACCACTGTCTTTAGTTAATATCTTACCGATGTTAAAATTTGGAGGCACTTTGGTGAGGAAAGTTGTATTATTGGGATTTACATTAAATGTTTCTCACAGTTTCTTCCACCAGTATCTCAGGGCATGGACCAGGTTCATTTAGTGAGATAACAGCATGAAATGCTTTTGTAGGTTGACTTCTGTCAGAATGTCGTTGCAATGTATTTGCCTGAAGAATTTTGTGTAAGTTCAAATGTTTCATCAGGATAGAAAAAATACAGAATATAAAAACATCTGAAGGCCTTTGAATTGATAAAACCTTTATTTCCTCTGCCTGTACTTTCCTACTCCCTTTTGGTTTCTTTCTAATACATATGGATTTTTTTTGCTGCACAACAGAAACAATTTTTTAATGTTGACTAATCAAACTGAGCATTATTCTGGGTGATTTTTCATTTTAATTTTCAAGAAAAAAGGAGCAAAATTAATTCCCATCAAATCAGTAATGCTGTTCTCAGAACACAATTTGTTTGTATTAATATAATTTCTGCAACACGCTCCACGCTGCTTCACAAAATATGGAATTGATGTTTCATGCTTGGCATTTAAAAAATTACAACCCCTTAGTTTAATTACTTTTCTCTCTCCCACAAATTGAAGTTTACAACCGGATCTATAAAGAAGGCAGTGTGCTGAGGCACTGGTACACTGTTACTGATCTGGACACTGTTCAAGTTCAAACTAATAAAGTGCAGCACACAACCCCCATCCATTGGTAGGTATTTTGAGAAGAACTAGTTGTTCTCACCTTGCATGAGATTGTGTTGCTTTGTTGGATATTTCATGTTCTACTGAGATTATTTTAGATTTACAGACTTGATTAAAATTCCATTGTCTTTTGTTCTGTAGTATCGGACAGCAAGTGTGCCCCTTTTTTCATCAGTATCCAAAGCTGTTGCTTTTGTATCATATTTGTATGAAAGAAACACTTCTCTCCCTATTTCTTTGAGCTGTTACTTTATATTACAGAAATATTAAAATAATCCATCTGTTGGTCTTCAGTTTTAGTGCCTTCAAACAATTCTCCGGTCTCCAGACTCTGGTCAAGGTCTCCTGGGCTGTGAAATCACATTGAAAACAATCTACTTTTCACAGTTAATATGGAGAAGCATTTAAAATGTTTTTTGAAGTATTATATATCAGAATAGTGCAAATATCTCTCATTTCTCCCTGCTCAATGAGTAGTAGCTGTGCTTTAACTAACAAGTAGATTTTGTATCTACTGAAACTTATGATCTCCCACATGCCCCATACAACATCCAGTGACAGAGTTCTGATTGAAGAGTGGCACCCAAAATGTCTATTTTTTTTTAATGTGAACTTCCCTCCTTTTCTGTTATTATATTTTGGTACAACTGGATACTTGAGATGACTAAGGATGTCCTGTGAGACAGGCTGTGCCTCTCACTACCATGTTTTCAACAATACGTAAACTGTAATTGCCTCGGAATACACAAATAGGATTATTTCCTTCATGAAAGGGTCATTTGTTCAATATTTTGAAGGTGTCATTCAATTTTTAAAATAATGCTGGGGAGAGACAAGTTAGGAAAGTGTTTGAACTACTTGGTCTTGCTTTGGCCAGCTGATTCTCATATAGCATGTACAGTACTTACATACAGCATGTTACTATGAAAGGTTACAATATTACTTCAGATACCAACCTCAGCGTAGTGAACCTAAATCTATGCATGCAAAGCTCCACTCCCCAAGTGGTGTTTTTTTTTCATAACATTGAAAATGGCAGCACAACTGCAGCCCAAATGCTCAATTGAGATGGAAGCAGGGAGAGAATTTGAAGTAATTGTGAATATGCAGTAGTTCTCTAATTTGATACAAGTCATTATATGAATGTCCCAGTTATGGCAGTGTAGTGGTTGTGGTACTGGACTAACAACCCAGAGGTTGTGCGTTTGTTTGGTTAGTTATGGGCTAGAATCAGGAAAAGATTGACCATCAAAGATTGTTGTAAAAAGAGGGAAGGCAATCCGTCACCCCTACCCCTAACTAGTCTGGCCAACATTGATTCCAATCCCACAATATATGGTTGACTCTTCTCTGAAGCCTCTTACTAATCACAATAAAACAAAATCATAAGAGAAATATCAGATGGGCATATCGTTAATGACCCAGGCATCAAATCAGGAGAAAACTCAGGTAATCCCAGCCCGGTTATCCCTGCAAAGTCCTGAGACTTGAACAAAATCTCATTGAAACGTATAACATTTTTAAAGAGCTTGATAGGGTAGATGCTGGGAGGATGTTTCCCCCTGGCTGGGGAGCCTAGAACTAGCGGTCGCAGTCTGAGAATAAGTGGTCGGCCATTTAGGACTAAGATGAGGAGAAATTTCTTCACTCAAAGGATTGTAAATCTTTGGAATTCTCTACCCCAGAGAGCTATGTCGTTGAGTATATTCAAGACAGAGATCAATAGATTTTTGGGCATTAAGGGAACCAAAGCATATGGGGATAGTGTGGGAAGGTGGGATAGTGTGGGAAGGTGGAGTTGAGGTAGAAGATCAGCCATGATCTTATTGAATGGCGGAGCTGGCTCAAAGGGCCGAATGGCCTACTCCTGCTCCTATTTCTTATGTTCTTATGTTCTTAAAATCAGGCTTGACTCTCATAGCCTTTTCCCCCATATAAGTCCTTCCACCTTGCTAAAGGCAGATGCTAATTAGGAAGCTCTGAGGGTTTGGATTCAAGGTGTTACCTGGAGATCAGGTAACATATCCAGGGTTTGGTGCATACCTCAATTGGTTTGCAGAGAGACAAGCAGCTGCTACTGAAACTCTACATCTCCAGTTGGTAGAAACACCATTTAGTAGGATACGTTGTGTGCTCATGCTGTGAACTGGAAGATGGTACCATGCAATTCTGAATCACAGCAAATGAAAATCAAACTAACCTCAGGGTTTAGGTCTCATGCTGACACCCAATCAGACACACATGAATGAAATGCAATGTAAACTGGTAGTCGGCTCACGGCAACATCCCTCCTGGCCACCTGTTGCATTCCTTCACCTATTGTAGTATTACCTACCATATTACATCTGTAAGCCATCCAATTCTCACTATCATCTTTGGCAGCTGTCTCCAATTAATTGTGGGAATAGGCACATGCATTTCAAGTATGCATGAAACATCCGACATAAGTACAAAATGCATATGCATGTTCAAAGAAATTGAGAATAAATACAGCCACGGAGATGTTCAGTGACATAAACAGTATTCTTCCACTCAGTCAAATTGTGTGCCTTCTGGTTCTGAGCCCAGAAAATGGTTTCTGGTCTCAGCAGAAACAATACATTTTATACAGTGGGGGGGGTCAAAAGATATTGATGATGTATGTTGCATCCTCTCTCCTAAATAGGTATTACTGTTAGCTGTATCGCTGTAGAGGGTTTAGCAAAGCCAATTGACCTTGTCTATTAATTTTGTTTTTAAACTTATTATCATAATGTTGTTTCATATCTTTGCATTCTTCCCATGGGGAATAGTGCGAAGTAGTGGAAGGATTCACAGGATGATTAACACTCTTTCCATAGCTGTAATTGTCACAATAAGATGATTTGGGCTCTGGTATGTTATTAGTTGTAGAGTCCATTACATGAGGTTTTCATTATTATGCATAAATCAAATTGATATACGAATGCCAAACGTGCGATGAGAAGATAAAAGGCAGAATTTTCCATTTACAGACTTGCTGTTTACACACAAATCTATTCTTATGAAAGAAAAAAAAATCTTACATTTATAAAGCACCTTATTGCATAACTCAGGAATGTCTCCAAGCCCTTCAATTACATTTAAGCGTAGTGAGTATTCCTATGGAGGGAAATGCAGCAGCCATTTTGCATACAGCAAGATTTGGCAAAAAGTAATGATATGAATGACAAGTTGTTCTGTTTTGGTTGAGGGAAGAATATTATCCAAGAAAATGGGAGAACTCTGTGTTCTTTTTTGCATTGTTCCAGGGATATTTAACATTCAGCTAAACATACAAATAAGGCTTTGGTTGAATGTCTTATTTGAAGGATGGTACTCCCTACAATCCAAGTACTCCATCAGTACATCAGTCTAGATTACGTGCTGAAATACTGGTGTGGGACTTGTACCTACAAGCTTCTAACTCAGAGGTGAGAGACCTACGAACTGTGCCAAGGTGACATGAAGAGTAATTAACCCATTAACCCTTTTCTAGTTGCACTCATGATTTATATTTATACTTTTTAGTATTTGCCAAATGTTTTATACTTCGCATTTCCATTTTATTTTTAAATGAAAATATTGGTCTGATTGTAATACCCATTTGACATGGGTGCAATAACATAACATGGGGCTATGTTTAATTGTCACCATAATCTATATCTGTTCCAGGCACTTTTTTCCTCAAATCAGTGATGATTACCCCCAGGGTCACAATCTATTGATATTCAGGAGTCTGGAAGGGCCCAGTACATTCCTGGGATGCCCAGCTTCTGTCTGTGTTTCTGGGTCTTCAATGGGGGGGCGGGGGGAACACTACAGATGTGCTACATACTGCCAAAGTCCTGCTCCTGGAGGCCTTTGCCTTTGATCCATTGAATTCATTGGGGGTGAATGGCACATTTGCAAAGCAGGTATAGTCCCAGCATAACTACTGGAATCACACCCCCATAGATTATTGGAGTCCATGTGTTTCACCTGACATATGGGCAAAGGAATTTGAGCACGCTGGGGGCACATAGAATGATCCCTGTGCCTGAATAGCGGGACTGAGGCACACCCGATATTGTGCCTTGAGAAATTACAATTGAGCTAGCGGGCTTTGGATACTAACAGGCAGCTAGCCAGCGAAGCAGAATGGAAAATCAAGCTGCTGCAATGCCAGTGGTTAGAGTGGAACGGGGCAACCAGGAAGGTGGGGGGGGGGGTGCGGTGGTCAGGTTGGGAGGTAGCGTAGCAATATGCTTATATGAAATTCCTTTGTTCCTTAAAATAGTGGAGACAGCAGTTTGATACAAGCTTGTTAAATGTTCGAATGATAACCTTGCCTACAATTCTTATAACTCAGTTATGTTGAAGACTTAGGGGGAAAAATTCAGTTGTTTGCGCCTCCCATTAGCGCCTTAAGAGGGTGCCAAGTGGGGCGCAAAGCAACTAGCGCCCAGGCGCAGCGATGCTTGCGCCGCTCACGAAATTAACTAGGCATTTTGCAGCGACGCTAAACACTACCACCACGATCTCCTGCGCCAGGAGATTGTGACGTCAGTCTAGCGCGCAACGCCCCGTTAGTGCCCCGGACCGGAAATTGAGTGGCGCCCCCTGCCTTACCGTCTGCCGCTAGCAACGACAGGTTGAGGGGAGCGTTATGCTGTCAGAAAGGGACTAGGGGAGCGCTATTTAAAGGTGACCACTTCCTGCCTTTTTTTGTCGGTGACATTTTTGCACCACGCATTCTGAGAGAGAGAGAGAGAGAGACTTCTGGAGAGATTCAACACTGTGTGAAGGAGTTTTGGGTACTGAGCAGCACTTTGCAGGTTGATTTTGATTTGCCCTTCCTTGTATTGATTTAGAAGAGACTATGGGGTCTGCACTCTGAGCACTTTCCCTGGTTCTCTCCATTGTTCTTTCCAGCAAATTTGATGTACAGGTCTCTCCAGGCTGAGATTCAGGCTGAGATTCACAGCTGCAATGAGCAGGATGTGGATGGAGAGCAAGATCAACCCTCCCCTTTAAGATAAAAACAGAAAATGCTGGAGAAACTCAGCAGGTCAAGCAGCATCTGTGAAGAGAGAAACAGAGTTAACGTTTCAGGTCGATGACCATTCGTCAGAACTCCCCTTTAAGAATTGGATGGTGCCAGTGTGTCTGTGTTCCATTGCTGACTGACATCACATGAGCTTCGCCAGCGCTGTGAGGTAGTGCCTCGCTCCTCGGCCTTAGTGCCTGAAGAGAGGTGTGTAGCGCCTGATTTAGCGCTCCAATCACCTCCAGGGGCAATAAAAGCCAAGTTTGCTGTTGGAGGCGATAATTAGCGCCAGGCGCTAAACTTTGCGCACCGCCAATAATGGCGCCCCAAATGGGGCGATACCGAATTTTTCCCCCTTAGGGTTATGTGTTGCTATATTTATTTATTTTAGTGAAAATGTAGATGAGATTATAGATCAGGGAATTTTGTTTTATACGCTCACCTTTTTTTTAACTAAAATGAGTGCACAGATCAAAATATACCTATTAATGGCAGACAGGAAGCCTTATCTAAAATACTGCAAGATTGTTTTTTTGACTATAACACCACTTTGTTCCCTCCCCCTACCAACCACCAACTTTCAGTCTACTACTTTAAAATTGCCCTTAGCAGGAGTAAATAATGAAACACATATACAGTCATTTGGATCAAAATTGGACAATGAATGTTTACAGTTTTTGAGTACTGTATAATTTAAGACCAATGCCTGCTTGCAACAATACTGCTGACTGCATCAGTCTCAAGGCAAAAGCTCTGTGTGCATGTTTATATATGTTCAGAACTTTGTTCGTCAGTGTCCAAATACTGATTTTTAATTTGAGCAAAGTTACAACATTCATTTCATCTTAAAACTGAGGTTTCAAATGTTCTAAGTTGATTATCTGCAAACTTTTTAATATTCGCTTTACTTCAGTTTCAGTTACATTGCAACCGGTGCAATCAGTAACTAGTGGTGTTCCGCAGGGGTCAGTGCTGGGACCCCAACTCTTTACAACCTATATTAACGATTTGGAGGAAGGGACTGAGTGCAACATATCCAAGTTTGCCGACGATACAAAGATGGGAGGGAAAGCAGTGAGTGAGGAGGACATAAAAAACCTGCAAAAGGACATAGACAGGCTAAGTGAGTGGGCAGAGATTTGGCAGATGCAATATAATGTTGGAAAGTGTGAGGTTATGCACTTTGGCAGAAAAAATCAAAGAGCAAGTTATTATCTAATTGGAGAGAAACTGCAAAGTGCTACAGTACAAAGGGATCTGGGGGTCCTGGTGCATGAAACACAGAAGGTTAGTATGCAGGTACAGCAGGTGATCAGGAAGGCCAATGGAATCTTGGCTTTTATTGCAAGGGGGATGGAGTATAAAAACAGGGAAGTCTTGCTGCAGTTATACTGGGTATTGGTGAGGCCACACCTGGAATACTGCGTGCAGCTTTGGTTTCCATATTTAAGAAAAGATATACTTGCTCTCAAGGCGGTTCAGAGAAGGTTCACTCGGTTGATTCCGGAGATGAGGGGGTTGATGTATGAGGAAAGGTTGAGTAGGTTGGGACTCTACTCATTGGAGTTCAGAAGAATGAGAGGCGATCTTATCGAAACATATAAGATTGTGAGGGGGCTTGATCGGATGGATGCGGTGAGGATGTTTCCACTGATGGGTGAGACTAGAACTAGGGGGCATAATCTAAGAATAAGGGGCTGCCCTTTCAAAACTGAGATGAGGAGAAACTTCTTCACTCAGAGGGTAGTAAATCTATGGAATTTGCTACCCCAGAGAGCTGCGGAAGCTGCAACATTAAATAAATTTAAAATGGAGATAGACAGTTTCCTAGCAGATAAGGGAATTAGGGGTTACGGGGAGAGGGCAGGGAAATGGACGTGAGTCTAGATTCGGATCAGCCATGATCCTATTGAATGGCGGAGCAGGCCCGAGGGGCCGTATGGCCTACTCCTGCTCCTACTTCTTATGTTCTTATGTTCTTAAAGCCGCTGTGGTGTGAGACTACCGTTTTGACTGCTTCTGTTAAACTAAATCCAGGCTGAAGCAGCCGAAGGTGCACTGTAGATTCTGTAGTAATTCAATGTGATTTTCACATTGAATCAATGTTAATTGTTAGGAACAACTGGCCTATTAGAGAGTTCAGAATGACCAAAACCATTGTTTTGGCAGGTTTCACTTATTCCAAAATTTCTACATGCAGATTTCTCACCAATGTAAAAGTTTGGTTGCTCCATATATGAATTTGTAGCCAGTCACTATCCAGCTATCTCCTGTTTTTGCCCCAGCTGTAATTCAAGTGGTTTCAATGGGACTTGCCTTATATGTTTCCCTTTGTGTCAGCCTCTGAGTCAGAAGGTTGTGGGTTCAAGGCCCACTCCAGAGACTTGAGCACAAAATCTAGGCTGACACTCCAGTGCAGTGCTGAGGGAGTGCTGCACTGTCGGAGGTGCCGTCTTTCCGATGAGGCGTTAAACCGAGGCACCGTCTGCTTTCTCAGATGGATGTAAAAGATCCCATGGCACTATTCGAAGAAGAGCAGGGAAGTTATCCTTGGTGTCCTGACCAATATGTATCCCTCAATCAACATAACAAAAACAGATTATCTGGTCATTATCACATTGCTGGTTGTGGAAGCTTGCTGAGCACAATTGGCTGTGGCGTTTCCTACATTACAACAGTGACTACACTTCAAAAGTACTTCATTGGCTTCAAAGTGCTTTGGGATATCCTGAGATCATGAAAAACACTTTCTAAATGCAAGTCTTTCTTTCCTTGTACTTGATGTCCAAAAAGAAGCTTAAAGTAGGGGGGAAAATGAAAAGTGTTATGGTCTTGCCAATATTAAGGAAGCATCTAGAATGAGATTTGTTACCAAAAAGATAAGACTGATTGGAAATTCACTTTTTCATATGGAGTTGTGGTTAATTCCTACAATACATCAAAATAGGTTGTACTGGCCGCGCTAGACGTGCTCCTATCTAGTTATCCAGCAAGTTAAACACTTATTCAAAAATAATTCTTCGTGAAGCCGTTTGCTGTTTTGAAGCTTTACTTGAACAAATTTTGTGAAACTGTAAACAAAGACAAAGTATGTTTTGTACATAAACTGAGTACTATACATTCGATATTACATAAGATATAAACATATTTACAACAGTAGAATAGATTAATTGTATAACTAACTAACATTTGGACTCACTTCTGTAACTATCAAATATTAACCTTTTATAAACATTTTATTGTCAAAATACTACTCTGACAACATTGCTATTATGCTAACAAACAAAGATACTCACAGATATTGCGCTTGGCCTAACATATGAAATCAGATTACATTGGATTGTGAGACCCTCATGGAATCCTCCATTACTGCCAGGTTCTTCCTGGAATTCTACTTCCTGGGATTCTACTTCCTGGGTTACACAGGAAGAAAGGTACGAAGGTCAAATGGCCTCTCACAGGAAGAAAGGAACAAAGGTCAAATGACCTCTGTTTCATACAAACACACTGCTAACACAATGACCACCACCAGAGGGTGCTACTGCATGTAAAAATGTCCAGAATGTCACATAATGTCCAGAACATAGGTCACAAGCTTACACCATAATGAATGACCATCATGCGAACTGAGTGAAATGTCACAGGTCTAAAATCCATTAGGCAGCATTGGTGAGCGAGGCACAGCTTTATTTTAAAGCTTCCTTTTTGAGCAATGTCAATAACAACATATAGAGTAACCTGAAACCTTGGGGCTGGATTTTGTCAATGGGGTGCGTTGGGGGTGGGACTGCTGGTTTTCAGGTTTCAGTCCTGCCCCCAACTGAATGACCTTGTTAAGCCCACCCTGCGGGCTTACCGGCCAATTAAGGGAAAGCCGGTGACAGAGGACGTCAGCGTATGACGTTTCATCTGTTGAAAATTTTTTGACAGATGAATTGTCAGTGTTTGACAGCTTTGAGAAACTGTCAAAACACTGACAATCTCTGTTCTAGAGTGAGCCCTTGCACAGAAGGCTCACCAAAACCTCTCTCCTTAGCAGAAAGCAGATGGCTGCTGCATTCTCCATTCTGTCATCTCTGCCATTGAGATGAGGCACCTCCAGATCCTCAAAGGTTGAAGCCTGCAGGAAGAAGCAATGGTAAGGAAACTTTTTCCAACACTTCACACTCACCTCTCATACTTCCACACTTGCACCCATCACTCACCTCTACAGGGGACTTTTCGACCCCTCTCACCCCCGCAGACCCACTGCTCGCCTCGCTGACCCTGGCAAGGTTTGCAGCCGTCAGGAAGCCCGCACTTACAGGGGTAAAATGGGGATAGGCCTCAAAACTGCCTGTTAACTACCTGTTAATAGGCAATTAATTGGCTCTAATCCCCTTCCCGCCTCAAGGAGACAGGTCCCTGCGTGACTCAGGGACCCGCTTCCCGGGAAGATGGCACAGAGGCGGGTTGGGAGCGGGGTCTGTACCCACTCCCAGTTTCAGCCATTTTCCCGGCAGTCCCGGCTCCATACCCGCCTCCCCAAGGCTGGGGAGATTCCCCCCTTAACACTATTTCTCTCTCTACAGATACTGCCTGACTTGCTGAGTGTTTCCAGAATTTTCTGTTTTATTTCAGATTTCCAGCATCCGCAGTATTTTGCTTTTGTTTTAACATATAGGGTAAGTTCAATTAAAACTATTGGAAATCTACCTAGGGTAGAAGCAGGAAGCTCATAGGCAGGTGTGCTGGTAGTGGTTTGTCTGGGTTGGTTGCCTTCCATGCTGTTAATGAAACTGCCCTACAATATAAATGGGGTTTTCTCAACATAAGGGAGAGAACTGAATCATCAGTGCAGCAATATGCAAAAATAGGGTATAATTATTCATTCCTAGTTAGTTAAGAGAGTTTTCAAGACAAAGACCATCCAGTCTCCAGTGAGATGAAAGGTGTGTTGAAGAAAGTAAAGAAATCTTAAGTTGTTCTTTAAAAATGTGGGCATAAAATCTATTTAATTTTTTAAAATAAATAAGCCAAGTATTATTGGGAATGGTGGGATTCCAAATTTAGACCACTCTGGGAAAGTTTTGAATACTTATGTCTTCCTTATTCATCAATTAGCTATTTTCCTCCCTATTGAAATTCTGCATCCCATTTAATATCATCTTTTCTACAATTTGCTACATGAGGTCCCTGTATATGATAGATGCTTTTAACCCATTCGCTTACTATTAAAGGTCTATTTAGGGAATTTATCATTTGATCCTCAGTGGTAACAGGATTATGCAAGAATGCATATTTAAACTCTAAGGCTGTGTTCATACTGTGGCTATCCTCAAACCAGAATGCATATACAGCATATAAAATCATAGAATGGTTACAGCACTGAAGGAGGCCACTCTGCCCATCGAACCTGTGCTGGCTCTCTGCAATAGCAGTTTAGCTAGTCCCACACCACCGCCCTTTCCCCATAGCACTACAAAATGTTTTCCTTCAGGTACTTATCCAATTCCCCTTTGAAAGCCACGATTGAGTCTGCTTCCATCACCCTTTCAGGCAGTGAATTCCAGATCTTAACCACTCGCTGTGTAAAAAAGGTTTTTCTTGCGTTGCCTTTGGTTCTTTTGCCAATCACTTTAAATCTGTGTCCTCTGGCTCTCAACCCTTCCGCCCATGGGAACAGTTCCTCTCTATCTACTCTGTCCAGACCCCTCATGATTTTGAACACCTCTATCAAATCTCATCTCAACCTTCTCTGCTCTAGGCAAAGCTTTGCTCCTGGCTGCTGTAAGGGGTAGCATGTGGGTTGTTTGTCAGCTTCACCTCTGACTCCTTTGAGTGGTTCGAATCGCTCCCACTCCCTTTTGTTCTAGACTTTGGACTTATTTGGGGGTTGTAATAAACTTGCAACAGACACCTGGGTTAGTCAAAAGAATTCAGATCTTTATTTTGAGACAGGAAAATATACAATACAATAAAACTTATACTCTAAAAGGGTAGGGAACACTCAGAATAAGCGAGGGAGAATTACAATATACAAAACCCCTTACCCTCCCAACCCCACTACACTAGCTAGGCTGGAATCCAGAGGACCAGGAAATGCTCACCAAAACGACTTTCTTGACAGATTGTAGAGGTTTGCGATTTTGGGGTTCTCCTTAGTTGTGGTGGTTGGGGCCTGCCGTACCCTGGACGTGGTAGAAGACTGCACCTGCGTTGGGTCTTCAGTTTGGGTTGGTCCGCTGATGTGGTTAGTCGCTCTGTTGGATGTATCAGGTGAGTACCCGATTTTCTTTGGTTAGGGCTAGTTTTAGGGTCTTTTGTGTCCAAATCTTACCCAGGGGTAAGTCAGACTAGCCTGTAGAGTGAAAACAAGTCCTTGGTTCGTGAGTTTTTCGGCGGTTGGTTCCTTGTTGGTCGCGGTGGCCCAATATTACCTGGTTGGTGGTAATATTGGTGGTTGTTGGTTTCTGTAGGCCTTTGGTTGCCGCGATCTCCGTTCCTTCTTTCTGTTTCTTCAAGTCTCCGATGACGATCTCCCTCTCTCTCGAACTGGCTGGCTGAACTCTGAACTGCTCCAATCTTGAACTGACTCGAGCTGCCTGACTGTTTAACTGAAAAGGCAGGCCTCAATTATACTACTTATCAGACTGCCAAATCTCGGGTTTCTTTGTTAAATTTGGCGGGCTCGTTATTTTTAATAGGTTTTAAAACTTTAACGAGCTTCGGGATGGCCCATCTAAACTTAACGAGTTTCGGGGATGGTCCATCTAACTCTTAATCGGCCTTTAACTGGTTTTGGGATTGCCTTGAAACTAGTTTAAAAATGCAAAACGTTTGTCAATCTCTTTAATTGGTTTTGGACTGTGGTTTGTTGTATCCTGTAGGGCTATGTTCTTTCCTTTGTGTTGCTGGGGACATGTACTGTTTTATTCATGTACCTTGGCTCTGTGAATTCTTGGCGGGAACAGGTTTCATTGTCTTTATGTAAAAGGCTGAGGTGGCCTAGGACATTCTCAGACTGTCCAATATCCAAACTCGGGGGCCCACCCCACCTCCCCTGTGTCACAGCCTTTTGCAAGCCTGAACATGTCTTTTAAACCAGCCAAATCTTCCTGGGATTTTTATTTTAAATCCCTTTGGCCCAATATTCCTTAAAACAGTCCAAAAACTCTTCCTTCCTTACACTTTGGGAAAATGTGTCATTTAACTCTTTGAATTCTCCTGTTAGGCCCAACCATACATTTTATCTTTTACAGATTTCTTCTGTAATGTTCCAAAGTCATTTAAAATAAGGTTATTCTTCTGTTCTGGGGTTTTTGCAGAAATTTTCGAAACTTACACAGATAAATGTTAAATGTTTTGAAAGCATGGATAGGATCATTGGCACTCTCAAAACATTGGAAACACCCCTGGGTGTGATTTCTTTTTGGGGGGTGTACTTTTTAAACTCAGTTTGAGACCACACTGAAGTTATACACCACGCAGTGTCAGGCCCAAAGGGTGCATGATGGCTACCTCCAGGCGGCCTCCTACCGCACCAGCCCACAGTCAGCTGACTTGAATTGAATTGTCATTTTTGCATGGCTGCGAAACAGGGACCACGTTGGAACGCCGCTAAAACGACAGAAATGCATTACTGCACTCGTGTTCAATCTCATTAATGTAGAATAATCCTGTTGTTTTCGGTCTCTTGCAATAACATAACTTTGGAATTTTTTTAACAACGCTTTTCTGATAGTGTGCTTCGATGCTGTAATATGGCTATTCATCAACCCGTAGGTGGCGCAAGAGGCTTAGCATTGAACTGGTGTTTCCTTCCGCCCCCTTCTCATGAACTGGACTTCAGGACACAGACACGAAATAAATAAAACGGTTGGCAACACGTTGACAACATGCTCCGGATGTAACCTGCCCCTGTGTTCCAGATTCCTTTATACTGTAGTCCCTACCCTATCGCCTGTGTACGAGTTACTAACGATGACTCACCTATCACCTATTACCAACTAGGATTAGCATGCAGATTGCTGTACACACACAAGTGAGAGGATTTTGCGTTCATCGCACATAGCTAACTAGCTGTGAATAAACTGTTGGAACAATAGTCCAGTACACATAAGTCTTCCCCCCCCCCCCCCAAGTGTCATTAGAAATACACCTAAAGATGTGCTTTGCTAAAAGGTTCGCACTGTGTTGTACCACATTTTTCACAACCATTTGTTTTCTCCTACATACAACACATATGTCGACGCCTATAACAAAGAATTACTATTCAGTATTTTAGAAGCAATTTCACTTCGTCTCAGCAACCTGTTTACAGAGAATCCAGGTGTTCAGTACAGTGATCAGAAGTAACTAGAAACTGAAAGAAGCCGTGTTGTTAGATCTCTGTGCTTGGTTTATTATTCCTCCTTAATCACTGCTCAACTTAGGAGAAATATTGACCTTCAACTGTATCATTAAACTATTGACTGGGGCAAGAAAGAGAACACAAACTAAAACTGGGTTATTTTCATTTAATTCAGACGCCGAACAAACATGACCTTTCAACTTTGGTTACCTTCTACCTTTATTCGTTGCAATGTTTAGTATCTTTAGTTTAAAATTCCTTGGCAGAAACCTTATAAAGTGCCTGAACCGCGTATCGAGAAATTAACCGAGAACAGAGTTGCTTTGATGTCAAACCTTTAGCTGAAAACCGCATATTTTAAATTTCCCTGGAGCCATTTAATCGATAGTTGGTCCCTGTAATCTTATTGCACATCATCCGATCAGAGAACTCATGGCTACCGAATTATTCTGATCGAAAGTTGAGCAACGATCGTGACTATGAAGATGAACTTTATTTCCCCCAGACCTCCAGACCTTAATTGCTGTAGGACACAGAAGTGGTTGAAGTGAAAATCAGATTGGCAGTAAGACATTTCCCAGAGCCAGCGTCGCCACAGCTCGCTTAACTTAAAGTGGATTGTACATTTAACCCCTTCAATTCATTTTTCCATTAGAGAGATTAGACAATTCTAAGGGTTTAAAGGTTGCTGCTCAAAGCTCGTTTTCCTCAGCTTCCGTGAAAAACGTTTCCCCTACCCGAAGAAAATGACCTGATTTAATTTACCCGTCTCTGCAACATCTCAGACCGCTCAATTCATTAACTTTCAGTTCATCTCTACCTGACATTGACTTTCAGCTGGGCAAGATGACGGCTTGATAACAAATGGCGCGTTTACTTGCTGGATATGGTTTAAAGTACACGGGCCTGTTTTATACAGAAAGAATACATTTGTCTTTACTGAATATCAGAATGTGAATACAGCTAACACGCCTCACAGATGTTATTCGTATATACACTTACACACAAACAAACATGCCATTCATATGTATGGAGGAATGCTGAAGTCGCCTATTTTGGTGTTTATATATTGTCCTTTGTTATAATTAGTTTTGTTATGCTTTATTTTCCTGCTATGTAAATGACACGTTATGCATGAGTTGTTACTGCCTGTAAACTGTTGAATGAATGCCGGGGTGTGGGTGCGTTGTCGGGTAGCGACTTGTTCTGGAGCGACAGATGCGCCAGCAGAGAGGGGAAGGGCGGGGGGGGGGGGGAGAGAGAGAGAGAGAGAGAGTGGAGAAAAAGTAAACCAAAGGAGGAAGAAACGTCACTAGAGTTACCCTCTCAGTCTGTAGTATTAACACTATCAGCGAATGTTCAGCGTTATCTTTCCTTTATAAAGACTGCAACACTACTGATATAAATTAACAGGGAACTGGAATGGGGAAACTATTACACACCCATATTATACATTCACAAGCCTCTGTATAACCAGTAAAATTGACATGCACACGGTATTTAAGCACTCTGTCTTATCTTTAAAGCGTGTATGCTACTATATATTTTAATAGTAAAGTGTCAAATTATCAGTTGTTACATTCGACGCATTACATTTATGCCTTTAAAATGGTTGAAATCCGGCTAGAGACTATGTAGGCGGATTGCCTTGTTTGGTGGAAGAATACAGCTTTCAGGTGACTCATGTGGTTCCAAATGATGAGTCGCTTCCAGGTTGTGGCTCACCTGTCTGATTCATTCCCAGAATCATGTTAGAAACCGCGGTGACATCAGATCATCGGAAGTAGAGAATTTTTTTAACAATTCATCTCTGTTACATAGAACAGCATCTCTTATTGGAAATAAATGTGGAAATATAAGTGTATACGTATAATATTGCATATTGCAAATAATAGCGCAGCTTATATGCACATGATCACGAATATAACAATTATAAAACAATGCCACCCATTGATAATAATTGTAACATAATCTAAAATAATAATCTAGTATTGGGTGTTCCTGTAAAAAACTATATGAATATATCTTCTAGAAATGTATAACTTACAGTACTGATAATAACAGGGCCATATTTTGTACCTGTGTGTGGATAATGTCATACTTTTCCCTAAGAGAAAATTAATGCTAGGGTGTATTAGTTTTCACGACCCTTCCAGTTATTTATATATAATTTCTTTTTGTGCTTTTCAGTGGGCCTTTGCTTCGATTTTTACCCCTCCTTGTAAGGCAATCCTTTTTAGGTGAGGGAAATATATCCGCGCAGTCTGCTTTGAGTTTTTTTTTTGCTTTCAAGTCTTCTGCTGGATGAATATATGAAGTCTGTTTTTAACAGCAAAACACTATTTCCATTTTCTGTTTTAATTAGTTAAAGGAACAATCATCTCCATGAGAGTATACGGTGACATTTCAACAGTTCAAATTAAAGCATAAAAAAGAAATGCCATGATACAGTCAAGCTACGAGCTACTCTAGTGAACATTCCCCTCGGTGTCGATTCTAATGCAAAAGGAGATGTGAGTCAGCGGATGAGCAAGAGATGCAAGGAACACTACTCTGAGCCTCCCTCCCATTCTCAAATGTGTGAAAAGAAACAGGCAAGAAGAAAATGCCTGTTAGGGCCTATTAGGATTTTGCTAAAGGCCAATGAAGAGAACGTCATGCAGCATTGCATTGGCCTGTGTGGGGGAATTAAAAAGAGAAGTGAGTTTTTAACTCGAATTTAGAATTGCGTCAGCTTTGAATTATACGAATTTAGAATAACATCACGGCGATGCAGTTGAAGTCAGAGATTGTTTATTCTTTTGATATATGTTTCTATGCAATGATACATTAGAAAAACCAAAAGCAGCTAACGTATCGAGATGTCTTCATCATTCAAGGTCATTACATTTAAATTAAACATTAGATGCATGATTTATAAAATCAACCTTGTTACATGAAATGGCATCCGTGATACATTAAAGTGGGAGAAAAACAATATTGATATGATGTAGTGTGGAGCATATATAGCATGGAACGTTTAGGCGGATTAGGTTGGGATGAGAAAAACATGCGTTTAAGTAAACTTACTAGTGTATAATAAGGATGGATGCGACCATGCTTGTGATAGCACTGCACTTAATAAATTGAAAACAAATTGAAAGTTGCTGTAAGTTGTTTGTTCAGCCGACTGCACTTAAGTATGTGCCCATTAAACATGTACTTTTAAAACCCAAATCTGCCTCTTTATTATTTCTATAAATTCCCATTTGTTAATTAAATGTTTTAATAAAATGGTTTTTTTTCTACTGAAGTATCATTTTGCTGCCAAGCTCTGACATTTGTTTTACATTCTGATAGTTTTCTACCTGCCAAACGTCAGCCAGACTCAGTATCATCCTCCAGGATTCATGTTCTACACTGTCCCCATTGTTAACATGAAGCAATACGGGTCTGAGTCCTTTATTTGCTCAGGCGAATTTACTGTTTGGAATGTTTACAAATAAATGTCCTTGTAATTTTTGTGAATATTTACTGAATTCAGCAAGGCGCGTAATGTGCTTAGTGTTGAACGGCAGTATTGTTCCATGCGCAAATAGTTTGCAGACAGTTTACAGGGAAATTGGTACATCAGGAAATATCGAAACTGTCCAAATTATGACCAGATACCAGTAAAGCTTGCATTCCTCAGTGCAGCACACACACAACCAACACCGGTTGAATTAGCCGAACTCTCAGAAGTCGATAAGGAGATCAAGACAAGTATCGTGGAATTCTTACTACAGGCGGGAACTTAAGGGCGAATCGACATGTTCTCAATTTTTGCAGAGCCATTATGTACAAGTAAATCACAGTCCACCGCGGGACCCTGAATGTTTCATCAGTTATCCCAATTAAGTCAAGTTTTTAACTGTTTCGGAAGTGCGAAAGGACCATTATTATAGGTGTAATAATGTGAGCTGCAGGCTTTCTATTGTTCCTGCTAATGAATTAGGATTTTACCAAATAGTTCTCAGGAGTATCACACTCAATCACTGTTTCGATTCTTGATCGTTACATTCTACAAAAAAACTTTTTAACGTATTTTCTGTAAAAAGAGGAAACATGAGCTGTGAACAGTCAAAATAAAGCCAATTATAAACAATGTTCTGTGTCCCTCAATGAAAGACGCAAAATATTGTGGCAAGGATAATGCATTGAACAGTTTAAAAAAGTTAATTTTCAGTTCTTGCGCTATTTTCTGTTGTGCGGTTTTCATCTATTAAAGACTATAATTAAATCGAGTCAAAGACCGACAAGTCTGTTTTACACCTGAACAGATGTGCGTTCCTTGTTAAAACAGCACTTTTTGTATTTTACAGTAATCACAACCTTCAGGTGCGAGGTCTGATTATTGTCAACGATATATATATTTCAGAAAAATACCGGTTCTTTTTTAAAATCGCGGGCTATGTAATTTTTATATGAGTAAAACGGTGTAACACTTTAGAGAAGCAGCGGCTGGGCTTTGAAGATTCGAAACTTGGTGAGATACCAATATGACAAGTAGACTGATGAGATCGATAAACAAATTACCTGTATCCCTGTGTAATGACCTATTTGTCAATACGGTTTATACACTGCGCTGTAGTCAAGAAATCAGCAATATCTGTGTGACCGTCAGTGATTTGAATAATAAAATCAATAAATCCGGGTGAAACCCCGCAGGTTTCTCTTTTGCTAAGGAGCTGGTGTCCATTTGTCCGGTTCTCCTTCAGTTTGCGGTGCCGCTTGGGTGCCGAGGGTGGTGGCGGCCGGTAGGAGGCGCTCAGTCCACACTGTCCGGGCCTGGGAGCGGCCTCCCAGGCGCAGCGATGAATTCCCTGAGCCTGTGGGCGGACCGGCCTCTCTGACTGACAGCCCGAGTGGCTTTCCCAGCAAGCCGCACTCATTCACTGGTGATTCCTGACGAAGTGCCAGAGCGGTCGAGAGAGCGAGCAGTGTGAGCTCAGCACTGGAATAAGACGAGTCTAGGAGAGGGGAAGTGGCCAACGTTAACATTATGGATATCTCGGTGCTTTTGTACTTCTGCTTCCCGCTAACGATGGCTGTTGAAGGTAGGGCAGCCTGTCTCTTTCAGAGGTCCCATTGCTCTTAACAATTGATGAAAGGCAGCAATTGCCATTGGATTCATACAGGGGCACGGAGAAGGCAACAGGATCGCGGCAGCTACATGCAAGTCTCTGAGTCCACCTGATAGGAAAACAGAGCGATCCAGATATTTTCCCTTATGTTTTACGAGTAATTCCGTCTATTCAAACCAAGCCACCCTGTCACGGACGTATAGTTTATACGGAAACAGTTGCTACATAAACTTGTGTCTTGGAGTTCATTACTTCGCATTTGCTGGTTTCTGGTATCTTTAGGAACGATGCATGTAGGTAACGTTTAGGTAGTTGTACAGTATGTATGTTATACTCGGAAGAAATAGTCAGGTTGAAATTTCAAGTATAAAGAACATTTTTTTGGCAAGAGTGCTGCCGATCGGGGTGCAGCCGAGAATGACTGGAATATACATTCTGAGGATTGCAGCTTGTGCTTTTGCGAGGCTGAGAAAATCTTGTGCACGAAGTTTGCGATCGGCTCTGACGATCGGCCAAACCTGCCTGTACCTGGCAGTTAAAACCCACCTCCTGGAGTTTCTCTTCCATGTCGAGGCCACTAGTCAGTTTGCAGTAACAGAGGCCACCGCATTTACACGAGAACGCTGAGCTGCCCCCTACACTGCACCATTGTTCAGTCGGTGCAAATTTAAACAAGATAAGATCGTGATAAACAGGGAACCCGGATTCTTTGGAAAGACGATGTAGTTCGGAAGTGCAGGGGGTTTTTTTCATTGCCGAGTTTAGAAGCCACGGCAAACAAAGTAACAAACAACTTCTTGCGACGGAAGATAAGGGAAAAAAGTTTGGTGAGGTTTTATATGGGGATTAGCTGCAAGCATCAGCGGCCCCATCCCCTTCAGATTTACTGAGACGGTTTAGAAATCCGAGTCATTTTGAATCCAAGTGTTCAGGGTTTGAGAGTATTTTAACTCATTGTGAATCGGCCACCTATGAATGCCAATCAAAGTTTGGTATCCGTAGAAATGAGTATTCATTAATGACAGGTCTCGTCTCAGTTGGCCTTGTTTTGGAGAAACAAGGTTGACTGGAATTTGTATCGACTGGAAGTAGGTGGCTGCCAGACGTATGTAGGAGCTGCAGTTGCCTCTTACAGCCGAGATACAAGGGCAACTTTGGGGACATTATAGGCAGTTACAGTTACTGCAACTTGCGTGCAGTGTGAGGCGAGTTTACATTTCGTCTGCGTACGCCGAAAAACTGGTCAGAATGTCTTTTAACTATTTGTTGCCCCCAAATCAATTTTGACTTGGCGTCCATGATGCTTTCGATAACCCTTCAATTGGTCTCAAGCTTTCAACTCGACAGTATGTAAAAGTTATTCAGTTAGCCTGTAAACATGGAACTTCACAGGGAGATTTACTCAATAATGGGATTTTACAGTTACAGAGTAACGTCAGCGGTTCTAGATTTCCACAGAGTGCCATTGATGAGAGCTACAGCATAGATTGTAATTCTCTTCTAAACATCCAACACATTAACCGGCTATATTTAGTAGCTGACTGTGACAGCTAGAAATCGTGGGATATAATATCATATCTTCATCTACGTCAACGAGCAGTATGTCAATTCTTGTAAATTCTCACTGTTTTAAACGGTTCTGTTCTGTATCTTATATTCAGTTAAACCGTCAGAATAATCACAGCGCGCTGGGCCGTCGGTTAACAGGGTACAATTAAAATTCTCCCCACGAACAGGATCACAGCAGTTAGAGCAACGTTTTCTGCGCTAAATTCGCCCCTGCCGCCTTTCGAACATGTTCCGAATACAAGAGCCCAAAGAACTGCATTTGCCAGAGCGATCGAGCTGCGACCAGACACAGGCTATTTGTTCCGAAGCGACGGTAACAAGGCGAGGTTGTCTCACTTTCAGAAAATTGCTTTACTTCAAATCATAGCTCAGACTAAATATTCCCATTATAAGCCCTGCGCCAAATTCAGCATCATGTCGGTTATGTATCGCTCTGGCAAACCGATGGGGCGTTTATTTTCATTGTTTGATCTTCTCTAAAACTTCATAAAACAACACCCGGCTTTCCCGGGCGAAATCGTGTAATTAGACAGCTTCAATGTTACATTGCCAGGAGATTCACAGAACGTATGTACAGTTTGAGTGTTTAACCCCAACATATCATTTTCATATTTGTTCAAACTGAGTCAACCGTAAAAAAACCTGCATTGTCAACTTTTGCATTGGGACCTAACTTGTATAAATTATGTCCCACATGCGTATTTGGGGAAATATATTTAAAAAAAAGGTTGCCCGGTGAATTCTCCAAATCTAATATATGCCCATTTAATAAAATTGTTAGAATTCACATTTATGAGCTATTCTGACCCCATCATAACCGTGAATTAAAGAATTTGATATACATGTTAAAAATATGTATTATGCAAAATGAAACCATATTTAATCATTGAAGCACTTTTGATCAGTTATATTGCATCCAGTAGTAAAACCAGAAAATATACCATTCAGGACGTTTCAGAATTTTATTTTGTAAAACTGAAAACTTCAATGTCCTTGTTTTTACTGCAGCTGACTGAAAGACGTCCATTTTTGTGAGGAATCCTAAAATGGGATTAATCTTTTTTACACAAATGTAATAGTGTTTTGTTTAAATTTATATTAATTATGCTTTTATTTTGATTCTGGAATTATAAATTCCTGTGCAGCGCGCCATAATGAAATTGATAAATGCACAAAATATATATAAAGCATCAGTTTCACATTAGTACCATCCATTTCCATTCCCTGCACAGATAAAGCACTGGACTTTGGCAATATAACTATTAGCGATATTACTGAAATTCCACGTACTGATTTTCCTTATATTTGCGAATCAATACTGTGAGCAATAATGGCCGGTACACATCAGCAGGCGTTAAGTGCTTAATGAGCGTTTTGTTAACGGGAGCCGGACTGGCATGTTGCACGGTATGGGTCACTCGCTATAAAGAGACGGAGGTTACACGTTGAGCTGCGGCCCTGGCCTGAGCTGTGCAGTGTCGGGACTGTAGCCCTGCGCCCCGTGTCCCGACAGCACGATTAGCTGATGGCGCGCCCCCGCAGAATTCCCTCATCCAAGGCAGACATGGAAGGAGGCCGAACGGTGTGAATTTCAGTATGCTCCTGGGATCCTTTTGTCTGAAGTGAATTTCGCACATTACTGTTGGCTTTTACCCCCCTTCCCTTCCCTCTACATTTCCATAAAGGAAGCCGATCTAAAGAATGAAGGATGGTTAAAAAAAAACCTGCTCATGTGGCAGCCCGGTGTAGATTCTGCATTCAGAGTTGCATGCCTTCTTGTTCTGGCGTTTTCAGCACAAGGGCTGGCGGATTCAGTTCCTTTCAGTGGATTTTTTTAAAAAGGAAGCAAATCCCCCAGATACCATGACAGCACATTAAGTAAACAACTGCAAGAAGAATTGGTGTTTCACTGTTTTCCTTTTTGAGGAGTGTTTTTTGCCTCATTATAACCAATGGGTTGTGGTTCGGTTTACAACTCTCGGGAGTACTATGCAAGGCAAAGCTTCCAGTTACTTATAAACAGCTCATCTCTAATCCAGACATTTGATAATATTTTTATTATGGGGCGCCACAAAGTAAATGGTTCCTTGCTTGCAACTCGATACATTTCGTGTAACTAAAAAAAACCTCGAAGAACTCGATCTATTCCTCCCTGTCTGTATCTCTCTGTGTGAGGTGTGTATAATGTCTGCACTGTAGATTGCCACACAAGTGAATGGAACAAACATTTCAGGGTTGGTGATTAGACTGGTGGTATGTATGTGTGGACAGATAATGAAAACCCAGGCCGCTGTAAAGGAAGACTTACCACAGATAAAAACAAAAGGAAATTGTGCACTTTTAGGTTGCTTCTTCAAACTAACAACACCCACAAAATCGATTGCACCTGTACCTGGTTTCAATAACGTTCAGGCTGTAGTCAGGACAGTAATCTGGAGACAATGTTAATGAATGAATAATAACAGAAATACATTAGGATGGAAGGATCACATACATCTGTGGTTCCTTGATTTAAGTCTGCCTTGGATGTCATGTTCCCTTTGCTATTGAGCAAGGTTAACTTTGAGTATTAACGTGAGGCTGAGTGTTGGGAACCAGTTCTGCAGCATCTACAAGGGTGTCCTTGCACAGAAACTGTCCTTTTGCACTAGAATGATGAATTGCAGAATTAATGCACTGAGAGCTTGCAGTTTTTAATCCTGAGGCATGAACTGTCATCAAGAGGGCAGGAAGAGGTCGTGAACTTGCTGATGGAAAAGCAGAAATAGCATTGGCGCAATACCGAAAGAGCCTTATTGGGAAAACGACAGGCAAATTGGATTACATTTGAAATGTATGATGAGTCCTGGCAGTGCAGGACACTGCTGCAAAAGGTCACATTAATTTCCTCCACAATTTGGTTTAAAATCTTGAGGACCTCTTGCTCGTGCTTTGTTAATTATTTGTGTCTTCTCAGTTTTAGTGCCATGTTTTCTTAACCAGTTTCTGCCATTCTGATCCCTTGCTTTTAAATGTGTAATAATTCGTGTCAATTTATTGCATCATTACATGGGGTTTGTAGGCCATACATTCTTGATTAAAACAACCATTTGGTTGAGTAAGGTACTACATGCAGAAATAGTGTACATTTTAGTAAGTTATTTTAGGAGATGTAAATACTAACAGCCGAAAGAACTGTAGTGAGCGGGACCGAGTATCATACTTTAGGTGAGAGGGGGAGCTGTAGGTTAAGCAGCTGTAGGCTAACCAACAGCACAAACATTAACTAAAACCTTAGGTAGCTTTGAATAGTAACATAACATTTTTTTTAAATGACTATGTAAACTTTGACCCTCAAATATAAGCAAAATGCAAATACTGTACTGCCTTTAAAATATAGCAAAAAGTACTGAAATGTGTTGGGTGTTCCCTTGGTTCCATAAAATACTAGGGTTGATATCTTTTCCTCTAGCTGGTTCAAAGACTGCCTTGTTCTAAACTGAATTGGATTCAGACTGCAGTGAATATTAAAGAAACATTTACACTACATGAATCAAAGACCAGAGATCATGACTTACAATCTGATTGGAAGGAAAGCGCCATGATAATGAAAGAAATTCTAATTTGAGCCCTCACATGCCACCTTTGATGAGCTGTGAGAAAAATACGTATCAAGCTTGTTCCTAATCCTGATGCCTGGCATATTTGTTTCTCAAATAAATTGTGTGGCAATAAGCATATCTTTTGTTGCTCACTTTATATGGCAAGTCAATAGATCTAAATGATAAGAACTGCATTAGGTAAAAAGAAACAATTTTCAATGTGATTGACTTTTTTTCAAATTGCCTTTGTTCAAATTGATGTTTAATACAATTGGAGATGGGCTTTTTTATTAATATGGAGCACTAGAACATAGTGGGTCATAAATGTATAAATGCCAGAATGGAATATGTAGCTTAATATCTTACAGATAGATGAGAAAGAGTGTGAGAAAACCCTAATTTCCCAAGGCTGGCTGTGAAATCTATTTTTTTGATTAGTCAAAGGGATCACGTTTAAACATCAACTATACACATGCACAACCAACGCCTTGATAGCACTTCACACAGCCCACTCTGCAGGCAAGCCTGTGAAAAAAGTCAATGACTCCCTCTGTCAAGGGCCTTCCGAGACAACAATGAGCATGAGTGTGCTTCACTGAGGAAGGGGAGACACTCCAAGCACTAATGGAGCTTTTGATTCCTCCCTTTGCAGGGCAGCAATTAGTGATTGGTGGTGTGTGCAGCTGGCCAGATGTTTTACAGTCAATGTCTGCTGCTTTTTGATAAACAATTTTAGGCAGTGAGAGTTTGAAGTTAATGCAGGAAGAATGAACACAACATTGTGATAGTTTGATTTAAAATAGAAAGGATTCGGAAGAGAATTAATGAAAGAGAAGGGACAAATACAATGGGATCTGAAAAGAGGGAGTGCTGATCTGGAATACAGCATCTGATGGGTGGTACAATGGGTACTAAAATAAGCTAGTATCAAGAACAGTTTTCAGTAACTACATGAAAAATTATGAAAAAATCAAAGAGAAAATGAAATAATAAGAAGCAGGCTAGGAGGGAAAACAAGAGAGGTGTCTGGTCAATGCAAACAAAAATATCAGTATAAACCGATAGTTTTATTCAACAAACCAATTTATTTTTAATTGCACAAAATACTTTTATGTTGGTTATGAAAGTGAGGATGGAAGGTAAATTTGCAAAATTATAACACACTAAACGTACTTATCAAGTGGGTTCAATTTGTCGTGTCCAGCAGCCCAGCACGGGATTATTACAATTTAATTTTGTGCATTGCATCCTCTCTCTCTAGATGGGAATAAAGGTTTTTGTTTGTTAGAATCCCATTATTATATCATGTATCCTTTCTCCTTTGTCTGTACCTGCCCCTACTCTGGGAAATTGTATAGCGCTGCCGTGCTGGCAGTTTGTTGAGACTTGTGACTGACAGTGCAGACAGTCAGATCCAGTAAAATCTTGCTAACATTCACTGGCTTCCAACCTCAAACATTACTAAGATAAATGGAAAAGATTAAAGAATGAATGCTGTGAGTCTAAAACCCCCAATAATTCCCAATTAGCACAAATTACTTCATTTGAAAACAAATCACTCAATACCATCACAGAACGGTTTAGCTTCGAATCAAAGAGTCATTTTTTTAATACTTAATTTATTACCCCTACAGTTAGTACTGAGAGCAAGTTTGTGTTGTGAAGCATCACTTCTTTGTAATGAATTGCATGAGCTAGGGTTTGTGTATGTGTGTACATATTCTGTGTGTATGTGTATATGTGTATATGTATGTGTGTACGTATGTATGTGTGTGTATATGTATACACGTGTGTGTGTGTGTGTGTGAAGGGAGTTCATTGAAGTTGGAGACAAATATGGCTCAACTCAAAACTACAGATGAGAAAATGGAGTTTGGTACTCGTACTAAATATGTTTGGTTCTCTGTGCTGTCAGATGATGTGTGGATTGGCTGGGCACTAGAACAGTCATACAGTCTGTATTTGTGTGTGTGGGGCAGGGGGGTGGGGGTGGTGGTGTGCTGTGCTGGGACATTAGGTGTCACTCTGGGGCTGCTTCACTCTAAGCATCCCCCAGAGCCTCAATATACATGTATTGTAATCTTTCTTGTCTATGTGTGTGTGTTTGGTTTTTGTATAGGATCTATACTGTGGGCAATTTTATCTGGGAGAGGATGCTCAATAGCAAACCATTGATTACAGAATCTGGTCTAGGATAGAAGGGAACAAATAATTCATAAGTATTTCATGTACAAGTGAGTTCTGTAAGTCTCTAAGTTCTGTAAGTTCTGAATAGAATAACTTATATATTCAATGAATTATCATCCAGCATTCTGTTTATATCACATGTATGGTATCAAATATGAAACTAGAAGAAAATGTTATTTCTATTAAATATTTGATTTTAATCTTGGCTATGTAAATGTGGCAGCACCTCAATACTTACCACATCTTTATGCAAAATAACTTTAATCTCCAGAAGGTTTTAGTCACCATCTTGAAAGTGGCGTTAGCAGAAGTTAAAATGCTAAATTTAGGGCAAAAACAGTCCCAGTTTCCACAGTTATTAAATAATTTAAAGCTACTGTTTTCAGAGTATCAACTGAGGTAGAACACTAAGAATACCTTTAAATAAAGCATTAAAAAAGTTTGTGCTGCTATATATAGTCTACTCCACTGTGAACATGCTGCAGCAGACAAAATGGCAGCATAGCAACGGAGGTTTCAAAGCGACCTGTCCCAGAAACTGCACCTGTTCAAAAAGCCTGTTTTAATTTTAGTAACCAGTGCTCCATGATTCTTAAGTTCAGAATTCTGGCATTTTTTTGAGTATTCACAAAAAATAGTAGTCTAACTAGTCAAGGAATATTCCGGAATCAAGGCTACAATGGCATTATCCTTGTTGTCTGGAAAATTTAAAAAAGAGTTATAACAGGTGATTTGAATAATAATAACTCATAATGTTTTCGTTTATAGGGCCCTTATCCCTTAAAATAATCTGTGGTTGGTTTTTAAGTCTTGTCCAAAATGTTAATGTTTCCAAGGTATAGAAGTATAACATTTTGTTGCTTGACCTGAGCTTCTAACCTTTATTCCTCCCCAGCCCCCATAAAGTAGCTAGCATTGGGGATCCTGGTCGCTGATGCTACATGCTGAAAAATATGCTTCTGCAAAAGTAAATATTCAAATCTTAATGTAGTATTACTCAGTGACTCATAATGATCAAAACGCTACTGCATAAAGGCTGCATGAGAGATCTCCCATTTCAGTACCTGCAAAGGTGTAAATTTTTCTTGATGGTAAGAGAGGGTCATAGTTTATGTATTTTACAGTGCTGATGTACATGCTGCAAGAAGAGAAAAAAAGCTTAACATCAAGCTGATTCTGAAGGGGTCTGCCCCTCCTTGTGCCACCCACTGAGTCTACATCTATAAATATGAGGCCTGTGTGCAGCCTTCCCATCGCAGCATAGACTCTATATCTAACTGTACTTCTGTTTTTGTTTAATCAAATCTTTTAAGATTTTTTCTAAAAGGAAAATGGTAAATGAGAAAATAAATCTAATCACAGAAATCCCAAATGCACATACAGGTAATGTAGTTTTATAATAATTAATTAAGTGAGTTAAAACAAGGTATTTGGTTGGAATTAGAACATGGTTACAACATTTTTGTATTTTCTCTTTACGTTCGGAAGAAAAAACAATATTATCCAATATAATCTTTGTGTGGAATTGAGAATGCACCATTGCAAACGAACATTGATGGTGTATTCTAAATAGGATGTCAGAAGAAGTCTTATTGAAACATTAGAGACACTTTTTATGTGCCTGATGGTCATTTATTGTGGAGAGGCTGCTCGCCATTTTGTGAGGTGAATACCCATTTTATGTCAACTACAACTTGCCCGACACTCATTAGACTAGTTGATTACCACTTAATTTCAGGTCATTTCCCTATTCAGTAAAAAATTTAAACTAGGGTGTGGTAAATTCAGTTTAATATTAGTAAAAGGTATATCATTGGCTATGGAATTTAAAAAGAAAATTTCAATTAGGCTAATACTTTTAACTGAAAACTTTTAGTACTTTGGCAGCTAAAATGGTTATCTATGATACATTTATTGTAGTGCATTGTATATGATACCTTTATTGTGGTGCTTTATGTATGGTACATTTATTGTGGTTAATTTATTGTGGTGGGTTATGTATGGTATATTTATTGTGGCGGGTTATGCATGGTACATTTATTGTGGTGCGTCATGTATGGTACATTTACTGTGGTGGGTTATGCATGGTACATTTATTGTGTGTTATGTATGGTTCATTTATTGTGGAGTTGTGCAGAGGAATCTAGTATTTTCAGTTCATTGGAAAGAATTTGGACAAGTGCAGGAATACTGTGCTGTGAAAAATCTGCTGCAATATCATCATGTTGCCCATTGGAACACTATCGCAACAGATGCTATATTTTCTTCAACGCAAGAATTTTGCAATGCCATTTTCACATTACTAACTATGCTTTACATTTTTTGTGCAGTTTGTGCATTCAGTGATAGAATTTCACCAACACTGATGATAGTGTGCTGGCTAAATTGCCTTGCAAGACAGTTTACTAAATAGCAAACCCCCTTTAAGGAACAGATACCATCTGGGCTTTACTGAGAAGTTAAACATCAATGTGTTGAGAGGTTTTGTACTTTGCTGAGATCATGAAACAACCCATGAGGTAAAACCAATTGTAACAGTTGTAGTAGACGCCTGTTAAACCACAGGACTATAATTTTTTTATGGATGAGACAGAAGATAAGAACAGTCAATAAAGATAATAGAAGAAAATTACAAAACTCTTGTAAAATGTCTAGGTAACAGCAAACACAGCTGGCCTCTGGCCCCGGGCTAAAAAAATGTAAAATAGTCTAAGCAACTGTACATAGATGAAACAAAAATACATTCAGCACTCATTGCAAATGTAACTCTTACTACTTTTAGTAAAAGATTCAGCTATTGTTTTTACATACCATAGTGAAGATTTAACAGTTGCTGCATAACCTGGGTACATAAAAGTAAGCCATGCAAAGTGGAAGGTAAGATGTGTGCATTAATAAAACAGTACAAAGCGTGAGAAAAGGTTTCACAGAGTGTGATTTTTTTGCCTGGGGCTGCCTCTGTGATCAGGAACTGGTTAGTGATTGTGCATTTCAGAAAGCCAATGCCAAACTTAGACAGTAGTTTCTTTGTTACTCCACCACACCATCACCCATACCTAACCAAATTAAGTCGATTCATCCCTTTCTGACGAAGGAGCAGCGCTCCGAAAGCTTGTGATTTCAAATAAAGCTGTTGGACTATAACCTGGTGTTGTGTGACTTCTTACATTTGTCCACCCCAGTCCAACTCCGGCATCTCCACACCATCTTTAATTTCTGACTAAGTTCTAGGGTGTATATTCAAACACTGCAGTCATTTTTACGATCTTGCAGAATATGTATATGTCAGTTTCACTGGTTTAGTGTAAATCCACTTCAACCTGTTTATTTTAAATGCAAACATTTTGACTTGTTGACAAGAATAAGAAGCACTTAGTTGAATGTTGTATTGTAATAATTTTGTGTCAGCAGGAGCCAGAAAGAGGCTCCTGATACTTAGTTTTTTAACTACATCCCAACTTAATTGATATTACAGTACAGCTGGGTAAGTAGTTTCAGAAAAGGACTTCTTTGGACTTACGTTCGACTTTAGATGTTAATTAGTCCATGGTTAAATCACAGTTGTGTCATTTAGCAAGAATTCCCATTGTACCATTGGCAATCGTATTGTAATGTCTGTGAAAAAAATCCAGACAGACCTCACCATTGTAATAAATCTACAGTAGATTTACTTCATTGCGATATGAATAAATTGGGGAGGAAGAAAGCGTTGGTTTGTAAGTTTCCCATTGTCTGTTTAATTATTCACACTTATGCAATGACAATAGGAGAACAGTTTGGCCCTATGTGCACTGACTGCAGTGCTTAAGATTTATGAATGACTGACTTATAGGGTGTGTGACTGTGACAGGATGTAGCCTAGGAAATAGGACCTCATTAGGAAAATGCAAAGTTGTTATTCAGGTTATTGGTCAATCATGGATAGAAGAGATATCTATTTGTGCATTTTATGGGAGAAATAACTGGCTACTGCTCAACCAAATGAAGATTTTATATATTATATATATATATATATGTATATAATTTTGTTACATTTTAAAGTTACTGGAGGTTAAGACATTACCCAAAGTTTGCTCATCCCTTTGAATTCAACAGTCTTCTATTGATAAAGAAACATATCAAGGCAAGCAAGGTGACTGGAATACTTTTTCCATTTTTAGCATTTGATGTCAGCATCAAGCACTCCAAGATCAGGTATATAGCATAGAATAGATGCATAGCAAAGCCTCCTGAGTGCTTGTTGCAAGAATGTACGTTAACACCAATCTCAAACGCGCACTTCCTTTTGCACCAGTGTGAATTTTTTATTTTCAACGCCAGCCACCCCTTGGGCCTTTCTGAGTGAGACAGTGAATGAATTGTGAACTTGGTTAAGATTGTCCAGATTTCTTTCATTTTAGACCTTAATTGCCATCAGACAGAGACTTACATCATCGATTCGAGCTGGATTCAGATCTTGGCCCCAGGGATAAGTCCAGTGTTCTGATGTATTGGACCATCCAGTCCCTAAAAATACTGTAGTATTTAAAATTTATGGTACTGAAGACATTAATATTTTAAACCAAGTGAAACTAGTTTGAATAAATTAGTGCCAGATAATTAAACTTCTTGTGTGCGCAAACAGAGCCAATTTGTTTTGAATTCAGATATGCTCCCGCATATGCTGCAGCTTAACAAAGCCATGTTCCAACATGATGGTTTCATATATGCATTATTGTTATGGTATGGGCTATGGTAAATAACTGTTTACATTAATGAAAAGCATATCTTAGTGAAGGAAATTTTTTAATACATTTTATCAAATACTCAGTTTTTATTCAATCTCATAGAAATACCCAACAGGGATCTAGAAGTCTATTGCTACTTTTAGCATGCTAAGACCTACTGCATGGCTTGACTATACTGTGATTTTCATTCTTCTCAGATGAATTACTGCCTGCTGAGATGTTGCTCAAGTTCTCCTGAACTCTGCGGCATTTTCTTTCATTTGAGTCAAGGCTCACTGCAGATTGGTAGGCGAGAGACAAGCAGGGCAGCCTGTAGCTCATTAGCTGGTGAAATTACCATTTTCACAGTTTTTTTTCCCCTTGGCATAATTGTTCCTTCAGAATAGTTTTGTATAACTGACTGCACTCTGCATGCAGCAACTGAAGCAAGGGGCTGCTGTGTTGTAAAAAAAAAATCTGTCTTGTGCAATTAACTATCAACTTTCTTTAGGAGGTGGATGATGCCATCATTGTTAACCCCTGTCAGATGCTTTTGTTCCAGGCCAGTGGATGCCTGAGTCCATTCTCAGAAGTCAATGCGCAATTTTTTTCCCTGGCCCATAGTTCTCTTTTGCCTTCATAGAAGTTCATGCCTTATTGTATTCTGTTACGATACAAGCAAAACGTTAGAGTAGCAGAGGCCACACACAGAATCATTGCCTACATTCTATCCATGCCCACCCTCGATACTTTTAAACTGAACAGTTTTATGTTGCTTTTGGAATACTTTAAAATACTATGGAACCAATGCTGAAGTGTGAATCTGAGGGCACGGTCATCAGTTCAACTGAATTTGCTACTGGTTTCAATTATTTTAACAAACCTATAGTTATGGAGAACACTTAAAGTGATTAAACTAACTGACTTAATGGTTTCAAATAAAAGAAAATCAACATTCTAAAGTACTGACTGCGCAGTCTTTGGGAAATAAAGACCACAATGTATTTGCAGAACTTGTAGTCATGGATAGAAGTAAGTAAATCAGTAAATTTGTAATACTATGGATACTACATAATATGAGGTTTTCTAAATATGCCAGTTAACTGTACATCTGATCTGAATCCTGCTGTTTGATATATGGATTGGCCTGGCCCATATTCAGTTTTTTTCAAGCTAATTTACAAAGTGTGGTTTGTTCCAAACTAGTGGGGAAAAGTGTAGCTATAGAGTATTCCTTTACTGGTACTCAAGTGGCAGTGCTGCACAATGTGGGAGGCAAAGATGACTACCTTGCAAACAAGTCATGGCCACTCACTCATCTGGTTTAAAGTTTTAGTAGCAGAGATTACGTTCAGTAAGTGTGCATTATGCTACTGTGCTGCCATATCTGTTGCTTGCCAGGGATTGAAGATTGAAGGGTGGAGATAATGACAAAAGTATATGAACCAGGAGTAACTAAAATTGATCTCCACTGAACACATTTAAATGATTTGAAAACAATTTTTTTTTCTCTTCAATTTTTTTGCCAATTTTCTCCACATGGTAGAAGAGACTAGATAATTTAGACTGGAGATCAAACTTGGTACCTTCCTGGTCTGTTTGACTCAATACCACATCAAGCAGTGCAGTGAACCATTGAGACATTAGGGGAGTTAAAAGCAAATGATTTTGACTTTTTTGGCTTAAAGAGCCTACACATAATGATTAAAATCGCTAAACTGTAGTTATGTGTTGTCCAGATTCTGCCTGAAGTATCTTGTATCAGAATATTGCTTTACTTCCAGTAATTAATAATACATCTAGTATATATATATATATACACACACACATACATATATATATATATAAACATACACACAATAATACTTTAAACATGTAATACACTCAAGTTAAAAGTGTCCTGCAAGACATTTTGACATATAAATAGAAAAGAACATTGCCAAAACCACTATTTCGTAAACAATTTTCCAAACAGCTGACTAACTAAACATGCATTTAGTGTAGTGTTACAGTAACCTATTTTTTAAATTAAAAATCATATTTATAGAATTGTTGAAAGAGGATCCTGATTATGGAAAATGCAAATAGGAAGCATCTCATTGAAACCTTTAGTTTCAAAATAATAAGACCAAAATTAAATCACATCACTCCTTCAAGGTGTCTCTATGTAGAGAAAGGCTCAAAATGGGCCAGCTCTGGCACATTGGTGCTTAAAGCAACAATAAAGACGTTACACAATATGGGGCTGAACATTCGCGGCACTTCATAACCGCTGGCTAACTCTAGCTAGAATGCGGCAGGATGACTGCAAATTAGATTGAAATCAGGCGTATGCTCTGGAGTTTCTATCTGGCCTCATGGGGAAAGAGTCTCTTCCTGGCCTAAATGAGGCAGTTGATACATGAGAGGGTAAGTATGACCAGTGGCAGAATGGCATATCAGCCCATCAGATGGCAGTAGTGAGCTCCACCTTGGGATTCAGGCCAGATGATGGCCTGGACCTCACTTCCCACACAAAGAAAAAGGACAATTCTTAATTATATAAATGCGTCCTCTTACACTGTGGGAACCTCAAAATTCTTTCTGGGGAGAACCCAGCACCCCCTAGAATCAGCAAGTTATACTGGAAATTGTGGCCTCTGGTCCAGGTAGGCACCCTAGATGTGCCCATGGTGACTTGGGAACTTGCCATTCACATGCAAATGAAGGGATCACCTCCTAATTGTGCTAACTTTGGTAGGGTCAGTGGTGGAGGTTCAGAGGAGCACATCCTAGCACTTTCACCAGGATGCACGCCCTCGACCCATGAAAGTTTGGGCCCAATATTTTTATCTGGATAGAAGTAGGAGCTACAGAAGCAAACTCCATCCTATCCCCCTTCTGTCAAAAAGGTCCTTTTTATCTCCATGCATTACAAAGACTAGTTTTAAGACTGTTATTTTGACAAGAGCAATAAGCTTGAAATTAATAATTGGCATTATTAGCAGATAAGTGCATGACATGCCTCTGTGTGTTACTTTAATGTAAGCGTTCACCTGCAGGCATTAATCTACTAAATTTTAAATGAGTCAATGCCTCTGTTAAAATCACAGATTGAGGAATGTCTTACGGGCGTGTGAAGTGTGGCCCATTAATATTGGCAACTGTCATTTCCAGGACTAAAGCGTTTAAAACATGATGGGATAAATATGTGCGCCAATTCTCAAAATATACCCTCAGCAGGTGACAGTCTGCCAGGCATACTGCAGTTGAAAATTTACCCCTGTGTATTCAGATCAGCTTGTTGCCACAGCTGGTTGGATACAGATAGACAGAGAGGTTGGATACAAGTTCAATTTCCAACATGGTGAATTTCCAGTCTCTCTGGACCATCTGGATAAGATGAGGCCCAACCCACCACCACCACAACAACCCCCCCCCACCCCGCAAAGAAAGAGACAGAAAATTGAAAGTGAGACACTATCAGTAAAAAGCAAATACTGGAAATCTGAAACTAAAAAAAAACTGGTAACACAATAGGATAGTCAGTATCTGCAAAGAAAACACAAAATTGATGCTTCTGGTTCATACCCATCAGAGTTTTGATGAAGGGTAAGACCAAAATGTCAACTGTTCTTTCCACAGATGCTGATTGACCTTGCTGTGAGTTTCCATCTATCCCTCTGCCAGATGGAAATTGATACCTTTGCCTCGTTAATCTATAAGTATGGTTCAGATAGAGAAGCACAGTTTGTTTTATTCGTTATGCCTGGTAAATATATTATTCAGTTTTGTCCATTCAATTTCTGTATATTTTGTACTTAACTTTAGTGATATAACCCCAGCTTCAAGTTTATACAATGTCATAATAATTACAGTCTGATTGCACAGCCCAGTTATTTCATTAGGATCCTTAGACCGTTACTTGCTAAACAGTATCGGGGATAATACTGTTATTACTTGCGTTGTAAGAATTAATTAGCAAAGGCTACTCAACTACCATATGATATAAGAATTTACACAACTTTAGTTGCAAAGTAAATCCATTTAGATTTGGTACACTTTTAAAGAGATCATGCTAATTCAGTCTTATTAACATATGAAAGATGTTGCTGGGGCTTACAAAAGGTCCGGACTATGTCTTCAATCTAATTCTGCTGTCCTTATAAAGTGACACTGAACAATACGATTAATAAAATTTATCTACATCATAAACAGCTGAGCATAGCTTAAGGGCCTTCAAAATATAACCCCATTAGGTACGAGGTGTAAAGTTTCACCCAAATCTACCCATGGCATCTGCTTTATTTCTATCAGCAACTATTCTGCAGAGAATATTTGTCAAGTCCTTCTTAAATTAGAGCACATAGTTGTTAGATATCTTTTACACAAGTCTCATTATATTTTTCCTCGCATTTTCAACCTTCTGACGCCTTTGGAGACACATGGTAAGTATAATCAAGAGTCAGGGATCATTTCATCACCTCTGATGAAGATAAATGACTTCCAGTACAGGAACTGAACCTTGTCACAAACCATTTGCACAAAATGGCACACTTGGGTTTTACATAAATCTTTGGGGAATAAGATGAAAACCACAGGACAGCTCCTTGCAGGACGTGCGTAGCTGTTTTTATTTTAACTCTTTCACAGATTTTGGTACATTGGCAAAAGCCCAGTTTTGCCACTGCAGCAACGTTGGAATGTCCGCATCAAGTTTGACCTATAGCAGCCACTAAAGTGGTTATGACTATAGTCTTACCATTTTAAAAGAAATACTCCCTGGTCTACCTATTGAATGGGCTACTGTGCACTTTATAACAAAATATGCTCTGCACATGCCTTGGTGTGTTGTGCTAGGTATGCAGAGTAGCAAGATAAAGTCAAAGATAAATTTGAAAATTATGCAGGGCAGATTCAGAGAAAAGATATTGCAGAGAGGCTTTGGAGAACACAAGCAATCTGTTTATACATTCCTGAACTGAAGTAAATTGAAAGATTACCAAAGAAGAAGGTAAAGGCAAAAAAGGCAATGAAAAAATGTAATCTAGATCTCAGGAGGAAGAGAGAGAGTAACAAGTGAGGAGAGGAGAGACAGAGGCATAGCCATAACACTTCACAAAAGCATTGTATAGACCTGATGAGTTGCACTGTAATGCAGCAATCAAAAGGTGAATGTAACTTTGTGGAGTACATTGTCAGCTTTCTATTATCACGGTGAGAAATTACATCCACCTCTCCAATTCTGTTTTCTCGCCCTCTTAACTACTGCCCACAATATCCATCCTCTTCAGCAAAGGGCACAGTCTGCAAGGCCACCACTAGTCTCTTTTTGCATGCAATACACTAACATTCAGATATGTAGATGTTTTTAGTTAGTTCTGGCTTTTGTTAAATTTGAAAATTCATTCCAAAGCTACACAGTTTCTAGTTGTGACTAAACGGATTACTAAAGATTAACCAAAGATGTTATTAGCTGAAATCAATGCTTCAATATTTTTGGTCAGTATGGGAAATATTTAAGATAATTTGATCTAGCGTATTATTTTTGTCAGAAATCATGATCCCCATTGGTCACTTAAGTCTCCTTCCCACACAGACAAAGAGAGCCTAAGAAAATCCTAGCACCTGCGACCTGCATCCAGTTTTTAAAATAATTGATATTTGTTCTAATCCCCCGATATGCAGTGGAATGACTTTGTGATTGACAGGCTGGCCTATAGCAGCATAGAAATAAAAAATGATCACTTTAAATTCAATTTAGTCAACTTTCCAGTTCAATATTTCAAGAAGTAAATGGTTTTTGAATTGTGATTTGTGCAGCAGCTACTTCTCTTGAGGGTGAAGGTTATTGATTCAAACTAAACAAATTGTCAGGCATGCAGCTTTAAATTCTATAGATCAATTTGATATAAGTAACTAAAAGAAGATGGTGGCCAAATGATTCGGCAACTTTGATTATTTGTATTAATACCTAGAACTTGTGGTTTCTAAAAGAGACTATGGAATGGATCTGCTTTGGAATGCATTTTAAATCAGGGATCATACTGTAGCAATATCATAGGTCACTGTCATGTGAAAACCAACAGGCAAAGGTATTGGTCGTACATTTTATGACATTTCTATGCTTGAGTGTCTTAACACGATTCATGTTTCCATTTTATTTCAATAATACTGTGAATTAAAGCATGTTTTGTAGTGTAGCTTATTTCTCCAATTCTGCTTTCTAGTATTCATCATTAGGAATTTGAAAGAAAGTTATTTTTTGTTGAAATTATTTGAAAGAAAATGGTATAAACAGATGTTTTTCAATCTCACACAGTTAATAGTTACATATTTTAAGAGATCTGGTGCTAATTGGCTTGATTCATCCTTGTTCACTTTCGCCAAGATTTAAGCTAAAAGGGACTGAAATTAAGAGCAAATTTCAGGACATCAAAAATGCCTGCTGGGAATTCCTTAGTTAGCACCATTATGCCTTATACTAAACAACATATTATGCACACCCACAAAGGCAGCCTAATGTTTATGGCTTTGAAAAATGCAGATGCTGTACATGTTAAAGCTGACTTTAATGACAATATTAATTTTCTTGAAAATTCCATTTCTACTTTAAATTCACTAGAACAATCCAGAAACATTTATTTTCTGTCATCCATGCTTTGTATTATCTGTATTGTTTGAGCAAATGCTGAGCAAACAGGCAGCAGCAGCCTGATCGACTCAAATTTGCTTACACTAGCATGTCACTTGATCCCACTGACCGAGAGCTCCTGTTGATTTACATCTCATTATGGCACTAATTGATTTGTTTAGGCAACAAACAAATTTGGCAAGAGCTTTTTTATGAGTTACCATCCATATGTAATTGGACAGTGCGTTTGTTAATAATTGAACTTTTGTCATCCTTGTTCCTTGGTTTTCAGATATTGCTCAATGGTGTAATGGCACAATTAATTACCTATAATCTCAAACCCAGGAACTGACCAGTAGTGGTGTGCTTTTTGCTTTAGGGCAAAATAACATTGGAAAACTTTAATTCTAGAATGAACTAAGGTGTGTCTCTTCTGTGAGTCAGCAAATTATTCACTTTTACCTGCAACTTGAGTGTGATATGGATTCTTACCTCAGTTTACATTGGTGTAAATAATCAGATCAGATTCAGATTCAGATTAGATTTATTTGCCATATGTAACAAGTACAATGGAATGTTTGTTCCCCATAGGGACGCGTCAGCTATACATACAGCGCTGCGTTCAGAGTCAATACAATGGCTTCTCGTGGCAGTGGGAGCATAATGTCCCTCAGCCGCTCCGTCCTCCTCTTCACCGCGGCCTCCTCCTCACTGTTGCCGGCTCCATGTGTGGTGGCCTGCTTCTCCCGCTCTGGCCACCATGCCCGGCTCCCATCCGGACTGCGAGTTACCCGAAATGGAGCTGCCGGCCGACGTGCTGCAGCTTGTCGTTGAGTCTGCTGCTGCTGCTTGTTGCGCTGCGCTCCTCTGCCCGACTCGCCGAACACATCGTCGGGATGTGAATGCTCCAATGCGGCCTCCTCTTCACCGTCGCCGGCTCCACGGCCCAGGGCCTACTTCTCTCTCTCCCGGGTCGGCCTATGGCCGCCATGCTCGGCTCCCCTCCTCCCAGTCGGAATTCCTTCCCGCCGAGGAGCTGCTGGCCGATGTGCTCCAGCGGGTCGGCTTGGCTGCTGCTGCTGCTCACCGCGCTGCGCTGCCTCTGCCCGACTCGCCAAGCACCTCGCTCCGGTTGCGGGAGCGAACGGCGAGAGCTGGCCGCCCGAAACAGTGAATTGTTTCTGATATTGTTTCAATACATCAACTATTTTTCTGCAAAAATTTTGAATAACTCCATTTCTTTATTGAGGTATAAAGGCATATGGACACACATATACATTTGGCTGTATATGCACAAGCAAATACACACAATGAGAAAAATTAAATGGCAAAATATGCTTAATTATTTTACTTTAGATTGTGTATTTTACCACAATTTGCAATTGATAAATACTAAGGAGATTTGTAAATTGTGCTTTGAAATCTATGCGGTAAAAATGTACGGCATTATATAATCATAGAATCAATTACAGTGTGCAGGACAGAAATAGGCCATTTGAGCGATCAAGTCTGCCCTGGTACCTTTTCCCCATGAGTCACCTAGTCTAACCCAGTCTCATACTCACTCTCCATACCCTTTACTATTCCTCTTTCATTGGCTCAACCCCACAGACTTGAGCACATAATCTAGACCAACATTTCATTGTTGGAGGGGCTGTCTTTTGGATGAGAGGTCAAACCGAGGTCCCACCTACCAGCTTAGGTCAATGCAAAATATCCAATGGAACAATTTGAAGAGGAGCTGGGAATTGTCCTGCCAACACTCCTGCCTCAACCAACACCATCAAAAACAGATGAACTAGTCACTTGTGGGACGTGTGTGCAAATTGGCTGCCACATTTGCCTACATAGCACACGTGTCCTTCAAAAATAATCCATTGTTTGTGAAATACTTTGAGGTCTCCTGAGGATGTAAAAGGTGCTACGTAAACGCAAGTTCCTTCATTCAAACAACAAACTAATTCCCCTTTTAAAAAATTATGAACACTGTTTCAACAAAAGTTTATGCCAAATAATTTCATATTCTAACCACTGTCTGTATAAAGAAATGTTTTCTAACTTCACTTCTTTTTGTCTTAAAATTGTGTTCTCTTGTTACTGTCTCATTGGTCAATAGAGAAAAACTATTTACTCTATCTTAACTTTTCAATATTTTGAAGACCCCCAGCCTTTTCAGTTCCACTAAAAAATATTCTAACTTCTCAAGTTTTTCTTCATAACTGTAACCCCTAATCCCTGGAAACATTTCAGTGGCTGTACATTCTACTTTTCTCATTGCTTTTATGTCCTTTCTGTCCAACTGTAATGTAAATAAGGTTTTGCTCAAGTTTAATATTATCCCCTTTCACTTGTTATTACTTCTTTTTATTATGTGCCTGTAGATACAATAGCAATAATTTAAAATGTATTTTTATGCCCTTATCTATTTGTGTTGCCACCTATAATGACCTATGTATCTGTGCACCAAGGCTTCTTTACCCCATCTAAAATCTTACAATTAAAGGGACACCTCATTCCCTTATTCTTACTTTCAAAATATATTACCAAGCATTTCTCTACATTAAACTGCATCTGCCACTTATCTGTCCATCCTGCTAGCTTATCGCTGTCCCCTGTGGTCTTTCAGAGTCCTGGTCATAGTTTCTTATAATCACAAATTGATGCCATCAACAAATGTTGATATTGTTTCCTTAATTTCTATGTCAAGATCATTTATACGTATAGAGTAAATAACAGCAGTCTCAACACAGGCCCCTGTGGAACATTAATTACCATATCTTTACCATCCAAAAAACTTCCCTTTAACTCTAACCTTATCTTTTGCTCACTAGTCATCACTCCACCTATTTGTCTTCTGTACAGAACAAAACTGGCAATTTATGCTCAAAGTATATTTTGGGAAATCTTATTTATTTACACAGATTTAAGTTAGCAGTAGCCCTTTATAATGGTCAAGCTGGTGAGCAGCTGTTCTTCCTCACATATGGCTACAAAAATCATCCCCGGTTTCACTGATTTGTAACAGTCTTTCTCTGCTGTAGGGCATGTTTAATGTGAATTACCCTGATCTATTTTAAAACCCCTCTGTGCTTTTGACCCTGTCCTCCCTCCCAAGCAATTTGTGCCTCTGGTTTCCTTAACCTTTGTCTTTTAAAGTGTCGATTTATGTGCTGAGACCCCCAGGTTGTAGTCTGCATAAATCAAAAAATGCTGTGGATATAGCACAAAACATTTGTTTCAAAAGAAGTAAATGTACCTTTTGCACAGTTACTTCTCTATGAGTGAATGGCATATTAGAGTTATAAAAGCAGGCAACCAAACTCATATTATATTGTATGCAGCAGCTATATTTCTGAGGAATGGGTACAATGGGTCAGTAATGAAATTTTGCTATGCTTTATTCTTCTGACTCTGTGTGAATATGTGAGTTATTGTGGATACTACTTTGTATTTTTATAGCTATTTTTTCATTATTAGATCTTACATTAATTTTGCCTCCATTTTGGTCCACAGAGACTCTTATGGATTCAAGATGGGCGACTGCCGAGTTGGGATGGACTGCACACCCAGAATCGGGGGTAAGGACAATTTACACAATATATTACTGGCTAACAAAATTAAAATGATAATAAAAACAGCTTCTAACAAATCATTTTAGTGCCGTAAGCTTTGAGCTGATCTCTTAGGCCGACATTCCAGTGCAGTACTGAGGGAACTGGGCATTGATGGAGCTGCTGCCCTTTGGATGAGACGTTAAGCTATTGCTCTGTCTACTAAAATTGTTAAAGATCCTTTAGACACTGTATAAAGAAGCGTAAAAAGCATATAAAGAACCTGATATTCTGGACAACTAATTTAGCTAAAAACACGACTATCTGATCATTCATCTCATTGCTGTTTGTGGAATGCTGCAGGTGCAGAGTGGCTGCTGCATCTGCCTACATTACAATACTCACTGCGCTTCAAAAGTAATTAGTTGTGTGAAGCGCTGGATCAGGACATCTATGTAATCTGTGAATGGTATGCGATTAGGTACATTGGAATTTAAATTTTAGATCAGATGTGCATTTATTTTTTCTAAATTAGGATGATTAAAATAAAGGGGCATGCTGCACCACATCTAACACCTCCTAGTATTTAGCTTTATCGATCCATTAAATGGCGTTGTGTGACACCATTGCTAAGAAATATTCAACATCGTATCTATGTATTGCTTATCCATGAGTGAATCAACAAAATTAGTTGCAATTTGCAACCAAATCTCAGATATCTTATGCCATGTCTTGGTGCTGGAGAATCTGGAACAACTCTGTTTTGCGTTTGATCCAATCAGGGTGGATACTGCACACCAGCACTGACTGCATGTCTGGGCAGATCTGCTTTCCTATGCAGTGTATTTCCACTTTTCAACACACTCTGGTCTACAATTATCAAAATGGGGTGAAATTGGTCTTGGGCAGTAGAATCAGCAGCTCATTTTATCACACCTCCAGATTTTCCTTTTCATTGAAGTCATTGACATATCAAAGCCCATGAGTGACAGATGGAGGGATAAGAGAACCAGTAGAAACTGCCTACCAATAAATATCTGAACCAAAAAATAAAATGTGAATTTTAACCTACAGAAGGTAAACTGTCTTCAAGTGAAAAAAGACAGCTCTGTGATTGATTAATGTCAATAGCATAAAATCCCTGAATTTGCATGTAAGGTATCATTGGCCACATATATTGTGCTGTCTTTGAAGTTTCATTTTTTACAATTTTCTTTGTTGGTGGTGGTAACGGGTGAAGTATTTACCATATACTTTAATAAGTAAAGGAATATTAGGATTAAACCTGTGGCATTGCAAAAAAAATTCTGTATGTTTAAGGCCTCAGCTTTAGTTGTTTAATGGAATATGTTACAGAACATTTTCTGCCAATGGCAATAAGGGGAGGAATATTTGAACCAGTGTGAAGCTTCTCAATAGAAGAAAAAGATTGGCCATTGAGTTGAAATATCTTTCATTATTTAATATGACAAAGATTGTGGACAATTTTCACCTCTGTATATAAAACTGAGTGCAATTATACATGTGTAAAGTATGTATTTACCCACTGTATTCATCATATGGCCTTTTTATATCTAATGTGCATGGTTTATTAGGGCTTTACACGTAACAAAGCAAAAATTCTCGTCATAAGTGAAGTCTGAGTTTGACTTGATTTTTGTTTTCAATAAATATTTTTCAACTGCTTTAAAAGGACACTCTTTACATCAAAGTCCCAGATGGGCAGTGGATGGATAAGATAACTGCATCAAAGGGCCTTCCTCAATTGTGTTTATCTTTGTGTAATCTATGTTCATAAATTAATAAGGAGACTCTTCAATTTAAATATGTGTACAAACATTCTAATAAATTGTTTTGAAATGGATTGTGGTTGTCAACTTTTTGGAAATGTACAGCAATAAGTAGCATGCACTGCAACCACATAAGTTATGTCTTAAGATGCGTTTGTGATAGGTGTGAAAGATAAACAGAAGAATGTATGAAGTGGAACAAGAAGAGGCAGTTTAACCTGTTGAACATACCTCATCCAGTTAGAAATGTTTGAATGGCATTGCATACCATGCCCTTCTTCCTCGTCCAGTTCCCTCATCCAAAGCTGATGATCATAATCAGTTTTACAATTTATCTCTACTCTGATATCATTTCCTTTTTAGAAAGACACAATTAACTGCACTGTGTGACCACACTCTATACTGATCATTTAAGTTAAATTATTTCACAAATCAGGAAAAAAATGAAATGTAATTAGATTCTTTGAAGTTGTTTTGGTGATTTAAAAATACTAAATTTGTTTGCAATTTGTGTGAAAACAATGGTTTCACATGTAAGCTACAAGTAACGTTCAGTATGCCTACCATTAATATTAGCCATACCTTTAAAAAGCATTTGCTCCCTCAACAAGTTTCAGTCCAGGCTCCTGAGAGAGGTCTGGATACATTAAAAAAAAGCAGCCTTGGGCGTTACATTGACGTGACCAAACCTGATGGGACCTTTAACCTTCAACAGCTATTAACTACTTAGTAAATCTAGCCGCCTAGACATCTATAATCACAATTTAGAAAATAAATCTTCACAGTTGATTTTAGTTTGCCTAAACCAGGAGCCTCCAATGTCAGTCTGTGTTCTCGGAAGTCAAGCAGCAAAGATTACACAAATTTGCAGTATGGATTTTCTAGTACACTATCATTTCTGTCCACAAAAAAAATGTTTATGTAAAACAAAAGCTGATTAGAATGGTAAATTAAATATTGTGTTGGATGTATGAAAATATTTTCTTCACGCAGGATGGCATTAAAATATGTATCGCAAATTGTGATCATATACATATGAACGCTTTTAGCATTTTACAGCAATATAGCCGGGATCGCAGTGGCAAGGAAATGTTTTTCTTTAAATGATTAAGAACCCTAATGACTATGACATCACCAATCCAGTATAATACTAATAGAGAACTTGAAGCTTTAGTCCCAATAGAACCATTTTTATAGTTAATATGTGGATAATATTATTAACATATTATTTGTAAAATGTTAGTGATTTCTTTTACTGTTACAACAAATATTCTTTGTTTTCTTTGTTCAGTGGGAAGAAGTAAGTGGATATGATGATGGAATGAATCCTATTCGCACATACCAGGTTTGTAATGTGATGGAAGCAAACCAGAATAATTGGCTTCGAACTACTTACATAGTACGTAAAGACGTTCAGAGAGTATACGTGGAGATGAAATTCACTGTGCGGGACTGCAACAGTATACCAAATATCCCAGGTTCTTGTAAGGAAACTTTTAATTTATTTTACTATGAGTCTGACACAGACTCAGCAACAGCATCTGCTCCATTCTGGATGGAGAACCCTTATGTGAAAGTGGACACCATTGCACCAGATGAGAGTTTTTCCAAACTGGAGTCTGGGAGAGTCAACACGAAGATCAGAAGCTTTGGTCCATTGTCCAAGAGTGGATTCTACTTAGCGTTTCAGGATCTGGGATCATGCATGTCAATCATTTCTCTGCGTGTGTTCTACAAGAAATGTCCATCTGAGATTGCAAATTTCGCAGTTTTTCCAGAAACAGTTACTGGAGCAGAACCTACATCACTTGTCATTGCTCCTGGTACCTGTCTCAGTAACGCTATTGAAGTATCTGTCCCCTTGAAGCTGTATTGTAATGGGGACGGGGAGTGGATGGTACCTGTTGGAGCTTGTACCTGCTCTGCTGGATATGAATCTGCTGAACAGAAGACTGCTTGCCAAGGTAGGAAAATGATCAAGTGGTTCAGGTATTTTTGACTCTTTCCACCCATGGCAGGGCAGAATGTTCATGGTCTAATAAAATAAACGGGCAGGAATGCCTTTTCCCATTCCGGGCTTTCTTATGTTCCTTTATCAAACCTGGCTACAGCTTTACCACAAATGATTTCAATAGAAACTAGTAATAAAATACTGATGAAGGGAAATCTGTCAGAAATTGATTTAGACTGTATTGGGAAGGATTTAAACTGGTTATACTGTCCTTTGGAACCTAGATTATGCTGGGAATTGAGACTGCTGTGGTTTGTAAAGGACTGTATAAGTGATGGATGAGACCCGTTATGTGTATATACTTGATGTATGCAGACTCAACAACCTAAGAAGCTTCTGCCAAGCTTTGCATATAGAACATCTCCCTCTACAAAAAAGGAACATTACCAGGAAGTAAAGACATGTTATTGTTTTTGGTAGGGAAATTAATTTTTCTAACTAGTTTTAGCAATATAAGAAATATGGATCAAAAAAGGCCTTTGAGCCCATCAAGCCCATTGCTTCCACAGACCATGTAAAATTCATCCTGACATGAGTTTCACCCAATCCATTCAGTCTCCTGAGGAAGGCAACTAAACAAAAGTAAATGTCCAGGAAGAGAAACCTGGATTAAATTTTCACTGATTCTCAAAGATAATTGAGTAAAACTCCAGAAAGTTAAATCAGTCTTACTTCTTAAATCTTCTGCAATGCATCATTAGCTTTTTAAAGTACAGGAAACTCTCGATTTACCGGCACCTATATAACCGGAAATCTCTGTTAACCGGCAAAATTCAGGAGTAGGTTCAGGTAAGTTTCACTTCATATTAGTGGCCGTTCCTGGAGCTGTGACTGTGTCACCAGGGTTCCTGCACTTGTTGCTAAGCAACAGGGATGCTTGGTCTGTGGCCGGGGTTCCTGCAGCTGTTGCTAAGCAACAGGGAAGCCTGGATTTGTTACTGTGTACGGAGCTCTCGTAACTTTTAACTATACCTCTCGGTAATCCAGACTTTTTGATAAACCGGCACCACGCCGGTCCCGTCGGTGCCGGATAAAAAAGAGTTTCCTGTAAGGTGCTTAAATTGTGCACAATAATCTAAATTAGTCTTAAGAATCAGTTATACTGGTGTAAATAATCTGTTTTAATTTATAATAGAGGTCCTTAAGATGTATCCCATAATGATTAGCAATGTTTCAGCTTCACATTGCCTTGACACTTTCAGTGAATTGCAGAAAGTTGAACTCATTCACTGTGTATCTATAATTCTTGCAATGTGTGTTACTTTACATTTATTTTCACATTAAAAATAAATATTATTCCAGATCCCATTGACCATATTCTTCTAATACATTCAAACTTCCTGCTCATATAGTTTGGTGTCATCAGAAAATTTTATACAGTCATCATTCTATAATAAAAGTACCTAATTGAGCACTGTTGAGTCAAAACACAAATGGACATTCCAGGTGAAGTTTGAAGATTAAACTCCGGAATTTTCTAGGAGTTGCTCCCGCTCCTCCACCATAAACTTCACTGGAAGTGCACCAGAAACCACGTCTACGCGTGTAAGTGGGGCTTTTGACGCACTTCCAGCCAAGTTACTGCCAGAGCAGATTCAGCTCCAAGAAATTTCTGGGTCTAAATATTTTTCTGTTCTGCACATCAATACTATTTTATTTACTTCTGAAGAATAGAGACTTTCATTAGTCATCTGGTAAAGAACATAAAATGGGATCTCTTCCTGAGCATGCACAGAATAATCTCATCAAGTTGAGGAATAAATTCTTATAGTACAAATGTAATTGTTTTCCACATAAAACTTCTAGATTTGCAGCATACCTCAGTAGCACTTTCAGGCTATTTCATTAGGAGGACTAAAAAAAATCTATATTTTATAAAACAAACCTTTATAAGATTATTTCTGGCACATCTCTACACTGCAAAATAACAAGTAAAGATCTCCTTGAGTGAATGTTTAAAGAATTGTTCTTTGGTGATTTTAGTATGTACATCAAATCCAAACTATGCAGCAGATTGTTTTGCCTGCCCTGATGTGATTTGCACAACCCACATCTAATTCCACAGATTATCTTTGCAAGAGTGTCTTGTTAAATGATGAAATAAGGAAACCAATCAGTCCATGCTGGAAGTTTTCAGTAAATGCAGGCAGTCACAAGCAATGGTCAGCCAAGCATGCTTTTTAAAATCCTTTTCATGTGGTCACCTATTTACATAGATTGCGGCACAGCATGCTGGTGCTGAAACACACTGGGGTAGAGTTTTGTCTTCACCACCTAGGTGGGGGCCCAAAACAAAAATCTACCCCTGTGTGTTTATATAGAGTCCACCTGATTTTCGTTCCATCGATTTCAATGAAATGAAAACCAGGCAGGTTCTATAAAGTGTCATCCGCACCAGCCAGGTGGTAAAGACAAAAATCTGCCTCACTGTGTCATACAGCAGAAATGCACAAGACTTAGTTGTTGTGTGGAGGTCAGAGCCTTTGTTACAGGTAGGGTAGGATTGCTTTTGTGGGAGAGTGACTCTGGCTGATCTTGTGCATCTCCTGGAGGCCAATAACAGAGGGAAGCCTTCTGGTATTGGGCATGGTGCAAGGAGACTAATAGAAAGAGAGACAATTATACCGTACCTTTAAAAAAACAATTATATTGTGATGTATATATAGTACATAAAAGGGCACATTTTGCCAGGTTGCCAGAAGCGTTGGTCTTCTCAGCATTCTATACTGCTTTTGTGTTGCTTTGAAAAAATCTTTGAGAACTTTAGGGTGGGACAGTTCTAGCCAAGGAGAAATAACTTTAAATTCTCTTTATCAGGCCTCACCTGTCATACCAGTTCTTTCTGTTTAGAATTATATAGTTACATGCAAATCTATTTATTTTACATCACTAGATTTTTTTGTTGTTTTATTCTTTTTACCAGACAAAGGGCACCTATGACTCTATAGAATATTAAATCCCTAATATTCAGCTATTTTGTAAATTATGAACCTGTTCATGCAGGTGAGGCATCCAAATATAAATCACATGCTTTCTTGGCACAGTTTTTTCACTACTGCATGATATAAATTACATTTAAAAAGAAGTACCGCTTTTAAAATGTACCTAGGCTTCGATTATATAGAAAGTCATAATGAAATGTCTGCTCTCTGAATGGCATTATCTTGATATAGCTTTTGTTTTTGTAACCAAGGTATACAAGGCTAATAAATAATAGAAATTACTGGTTGTTGATAGTAATTCAATAGTTGAAAGTTCATTTCACAATTTGTAAGGTATGATTTGACTATAGTCAATAGATCTAGTTCTTTCATCCGAGCACAAACTAGAGCTTTCATTGATCTTTATTAATATTCATTGTTCTTTATCATTCAATAGTCTGTACGACAAAAGGCCAGGTGATGTATACAGTTGGAGGCAGACACTTTATATGCAGCACTAAGCCTGTACTATAAATGATTTCCTGCATGTAAGGTTGCCCCAGTTACTGCCCTGCCATTTTATTTAAAACATTAATTTTCTTTTTATGTAAATTTGACCTTTTTATCTTGAAGGAATTGCCTATGATAAATATAGTTGGAGTATAAGATCACCTTATATTTTGTTAGGTGGCCACTATAAACCCTTATGGTGTCAACATCTGGCCTCAGTCATATATCATCCTCTCCCAGTGGTGGAATACACTTAATTGCATCAGAAGAGATGTCCCATATGCCCATTGTAGCAGAATATTGATTTTACTGTCCTGTGGATGCCTTGGACCTCCCACTACCCTGATTATACATAACTAGCATTCTCTTTAGGAAAGCAGATTTATACCCCTTGTTGTCTTGATAGATAACTTTCTGCCTGAATGCGCATTGATAAAATATTGACTGAGCTGTTGCTTGACTGAACATAACATTGATCACCCACAGAGGCTGATGAATTTGTTTACCAACTGCAAAAGAAATTAATTACTGCAAACACTTAAGATGGGTGCATTAAAGACAGAATTCAGCAGTCATATAATTATAGAATCCAGCAGTCATATAATTATAGAATCCAGGCATTACTCTCAAATGTAACAGATGGAGCCAGCTGCTTTTTCAGAGCTAACATTGGATTATGTGGATGCTGTGCAGATGTGACAGGTCGGTGTATATGTATGCATATTATATATATGTAGCATTGCACACGTGGAGTCTAGATTAGTTTTTGTATTGGGGCCAAACAGGGTTAGAAGATGGGGGAATAACGACCCAGGCATAGGAGGGAGGAGGAGAAGATGGGAGAGCAGGGTAAGAGAAGGATGGGGGAGGTAGATGGAGAGTGGGATGAGGCAAGTGGATGGGGAGGGAGTTGGGGAGCAGGAGATGGGGAAGAGAAGGGTGATAGGGAAGGAAGAAGAGTTGGGGCAATACCAGGTGGGTGGCACTGAGACACGGATCATTTTCTTCTTAATTGGAAGAGGGTGCAATAGGTCATCCTTCACAGTGGGGCAGGAGGGTGAAGATAGGGGTTATGGGCAGAGGAGGAAAGGGGAAGGGGAAAGATGATTGGGACAGGGCATGGAGCAGAGGGTACAACAAGGGATGGGGAAGTAGCGGGTGACCCTAGACTAATACTGACTTTCTTCCCAGTGAGGGAGGGTGCAGTGGACCAGAGTTAGTTTTCCTCACAATGGGGGTGGAGGAGTTGTATGGTCCAGGGCCAATTTCCATCTCTATGTAGGGTGGGGGGAAACAGTGCTGGTTTTCTTTACAGTAGGGGGGCTGGGGGACACAGTGAAGGTTTTCGGCTCAATGTGGTAGGAGAAATGGGCACGAGTTCTTTCCCAGGGCAGGGGGAAGGGGAAGTCATTGGCCAAGGGAGGTATTCCTTTCTGTTGTGGGGGGGAGAGATGGAGTGTGGGCAGTGAGAGAGGCCAGAGTTAGTTCTCTGAAAGGGGGGGGGGGGTTGGTGCGGTGGGGTTAGGAGAGAGTATAGTGTTGCTAGTCAGTTGGACACATGTATTAAGCTGCTTCTCAGCAAGGGAAAACTCTTATTGTGGCGACTCGAGCAGGCATCATAATTTCGTAGCCTGTGGTCCCATATAACAGAGCTCCATGCTAGAAGAGAAGGTTGCTAAATTGTTTATTGCGTGTTTAACCTGATTTTATTATGGACTTCAAAGGCAGCATGTAATTTAGGTCTGTTCCAATCTAAATTTGCATTTTGTCTTCATCCAAGTATTACCATGCAATACACTACCCTTTGTGTTGGCCGGGTAAATCCTGGTGGTCCCCCAAGGGAGCTGGGAATGCTTATGCCAATACAGGAGCAAGCATGGAAAACCTATGCAAATGCAGTGGAAATTACATCACAGTGCCTCCCTGCACATTTTCTTGAGTCCATGCCAGGCGATGCCCATTTACAGGTGCACTGACAGTAAATGGACTTTAGGCTTTGCACCCAGCCCCATTCAGGACAGAGGATCTGAGAAGCAACAGGTAACAAGTAGATGGAGGCCAAAAATAGGTAAATGGCCTTGATTTCCAAGTGCCGTACTGGACTTTTGGGGCCTAAGGCCCTCTGGCTGCTAGTTTTGGACTGACTGCCATTACAGCTGCTGCAAACCGGCGGTTGGCTTTGCTCCCCTGCTTCCAGGCATATGACCTTTTCAGGAGGCAGACCTACGCTGAGGGAATGCACAGTCCAGTAAAATGCCCTGAACCCAGAAATATAGACTGAAGGAGGAGGGGGAATGATTTCTGTATTCTCTTGCAATCTGCATCTTTGCTGAAGAGGTGCAGTAAAATGATTCCAGCCTCATTCTAAACCAATTCACTAACATGCAAAAGTTCAACATTATGGGGATAATTTTAACCTGAAAAAACATGTGGGTTGGGGGTGGGGGGGAAGTTAAAGTATTAAAAATCTAAACCCGACCCCAACCCGCCCACTTTTGGCTTTTACTCAGGTGGGACGGGGGACGGGCAGCCAACCCGCTGCCAGGAGACGGGTTGGCACTTTAAATATGATAATGAAGCTCTGAATCCTCTGATTTAACCTGCTGTGCAGGTTTAACTGCAGCCGACCGCGAGACCCGGGATTCCGAGTAGCTGCAGCGAGGAAAGGGCAGCCACGGGGAGCAATCCTTGTGGGCCAGGAGAAGCAGGAGTGCTTCCTCCAGGTCCCCCAAACTCACCAACCATCAGGCCCGCTCCATATAAACAACACCACCGCCCCCGGGTTGGGGATAGGACCCGGCCCCGCCGGGATAGGACCCGGCCCCCCTCCCCGGGATAGGACCCGGCCCTCCTTCCCGGGATAGGACCCAGCCCCCCTGGATTGGAACCACCCCACCCCCTGGGTCCGTCCCCACATCTACCTGTTGTGGCCTCCTGTCCAGCATTCCCATCCCGACTGGAAGCCAGCTTGTCAATCAGGCTGGCTGCCGGGCGGGGAACCTGTCCATGACGTCACATGCACGCAACTCCACAGCGTGCGCGCTTTACCAGACCCCCACTTCCGGGCAGGTTTTTAAAAATTCATTGATGGGATGTGGGCGTCGCTGGCTAGGCCTGCATTTAGTGCCCATCCCTAATTGCCCTTGAGAAGATGGTGGTGAGCCGCCTTCTTGAACCGCTGCAGTCCATATGGTGTAGGTACACCCACAATGCTGTTAGGAAGGGAGTTCCAGGATTTTGGCCCAGCGACAGTGAAGGAACGGCGATACAGGTCCAAGTCAGGATGGTGTGTGGCTTGGAGTGGAACTTGTAGGTGGTGATGTTCCCATGCGTCTGCTGCCCTTGTCCTTCTAAGTGGTAAAGGTCGCAGGTTTGGAAGGTGCTGTTGAAGGAGCTTTGGCGAGTTGCTGCAATGCATCTTGTAGATGGTACACACTGCAGCCACAGTGCGCCGGTGGTGGAGGGAGTGAATGTTGAAGGTGGTAGATGGAGTGCCAATCAAACGGGCTGCTTTATCCTGAATGGTGTCGAGCTTCTTGAGTGTTGTTGGAGCTGCACTCATCCAGGCAAGTGGAGAGTATTCCATCACACTTCTGACTTGTGCCTTGTAGATGGTGGAAAGGCTTTGGGGAATCAGGAGGTGAGACACTCGCCGCAGAATTCCCAGCCTCTGGCCTACTCTTGTAGCCACAGTATTTATATGGCTGGTCCAGTTCAGTTTCTGATCAATGGTAACCCCCAGGATGTTGATAGTGGGGGATTCAGCGATGGTAATGCCATTGAATGTCAAGGGGAGATGGTTAGAGCCTCGCTTGTTGGAGATGATCATTGCCTGGCACTTGTGTGGTGCGAATGTTACTTGCCACTTGTCAGCCCAAGTCTGAATGTTGTCCAGGTCTTGCTGCATATGGACACGGACTGCGTCAGTATCTGACAAGTCTCGAATGGTGCTGAACAGTGTGCAATCATCAGTGAACATCCCCACTTCTGACCTTATGATGGAGGGAAGGTCATTGATGAAACAGCTGAAGATGGTTGGGCCCAGGACACTGCCCCGAGGAACTCCTGCAGTGATGTCATGTGATTGAGATGAATGACCTCCAACAACCACAGCCAACTTCCTTTGTGCTAGGTTTGATTCCAACCAATGGAGATTTTTCCCCTTGATTCCCATTGACTTCAGTTTTGCTAGGGCTCCTTGATGCCACACTCGATCAAATGCTGCCTTGATGTCAAGGGCAGTCACTCTCACCTCACCTCTTGAGTTCAGCTCTTTTGTCCATGTTTGGACCAAGGCTGTAATGAGGTCAGGAGCTGACTGGCCCTGGCGGAACCCAAACTGGGCGTCAGTTAGCAGGTTATTGCTGAGTAAGTGCCGCTTGATAGCACTGTCGACGACACCTTCCATCACTTTGCTGATGATTGAGAGTAGACTGATGGGACGGTAATTGGCCGGGTCGGATTTGTCCTGCTTTTTGTAGACAGGACATACCAGGTCAGAAACTTCAAACTTCCGGCCTATATGTAGGCCTAGATTTTCTGGTCAAATGGTAAATTGGGCAAATCTGATGGGTAAAGTGTATAGAAATCTGTTGTGCTAGGTCTCTGCTCACTTTGTGTATTGCATACATTTGCGGGGGCAGGGAGCAGCTGTCGGAGACAGGTGGGAGCCTCATTAATATTGGAAGGAGTATCCGGTATGTAATTTTCCAATATTGGTACATGCTGGATGCTCATTCATATTCCCACCCATGAAAATGAGCATCTAGAATTAGTGCTGAGCTGAATGTGGAAGTCAGGTTAAAGAAGCTTAGCAAGAAAATTGTTTCTCAAATTGTGAGGTAATTTCAAAACTCTTGTTGGTTTCTTTGTTTTCTACTCTTGCCACTTAGGTATTCATCTTAGTTTGTGGCATTTGATGTGGAACAGACTTTTTTTATTCCTCCAGCTGCTACTGCGCAACATTCGGTTTCCCCTTGGGATCCCCTTATACCTCTGACTTCTAGAAGAAGATGAGAAGCAACGGAGGGTTGCCGGGAAGGCCAGGGTGCACCTCAGATGTTGAGGGCTCACCAATTGGTACACTCGTACCCACAAAGGATTAATTCATGCAGAGCCTACAGTTCACAAAGAATGCTATTATACCAAGTCCAACATATGTGTGAAAGCCTGACTAACTGTATGTGCAGGATGGTTCTGCAGAAGCATCCCAATCACAGTATGTCATGCATTAAGTGGCACTGCATGAAAGGCATGCTAGGGTAAACAATAGCCAACCGAGCCTGATTGGCTACTTCCAGCAAGGTGCCACCAACTATATCTGCAGGCCTTGGTACACTTACCAGGCAAGGACCATGGGGAGCTGTATTCACAGGGTATGTCTAAGCAGAGAGGCAGAGCTGTGCCATCTGCTGTAAGGACACCTTCCAGCTAACATGCAGCATAAAGTGGCAGCACCACTGAGGTACTGAGTGATACGCTTATCAATTACTTCATAAAAGGTGATGAGTCGAAGAAGAGATGATGAGTCGAAAGAAGAGATGAATAAGGCTTTTATTAGCTAAGAAGAGACCATGCTTCTTCGTGAGTGACTGAACAAGTCTGAACGAAACCCACACAGTGGTGGGTGGAGTCAGCTGAGGCATGCCTCCATACACAGCGCCACCCAGAGGTGGCAATATACAATACAGTGGTTTACCACATTCACCCCTTGTTTAATGTGAAGTCCGGCGGGGTGAAGGGTACTACAAGTTAAGTCTATCAGGAGGCCTTGTCTGACGTCCTGATCGTCGTGGTGGCAGCGGTGGTGTTGCAGCATCCGACGTCGGGTCTGGTGTCTGGGTGGTTGGCGAAGATTCCTGGGGCTTTGGCATGCCGTCTGCAGGGGTTGGGTTGGGAGGGGTGGTGGGGGATAACAGTGGTAAGGGGGATAACGGTGGTAAGGGGGATAACGGTGGTAATTCAGGGGTACCCGAGGGTGCGAGATCTCGTATGGAGACCGTGTCCTCCCGCCCGTCTGGGTATGTCACCCAGGCATACTGGGGGTTGGCGTGTAGGAGGTGCACCCGCTCGACCAGGGGGTCCGTTTTATGCGTCCTCACGTGCCTCCGCAGTAGGACGGGCCCAGGAGAAGTCAACCATGCCGGTAGCGAGGTTCCCGATGTAGACTTCCGGGGGAAAACGAACATTTTCTCATGAGGGGTCGCATTAGTGGCAGTACAAAGCAGTGACCGAATGGAGTGAAGCGCTGCAGGGAGGACCTCCTGCCAGCGGGAGGTCGGAAGGCCCTTAGATTTTAGTGCTAAGAGGACTGCCTTCCAAACCGTCGCGTTCTCCCTTTCCACCTGGCCGTTCCCCCGGGGGTTGTAACTGGTGGTCCTGCTCGTGGCGATACCTCTTGTTAGCAGGTACTGCCGAAGTTCGTCGCTCATGAACGATGAGCCCCTGTCGCTATGTATGTAGCTGGGGAACCCGAACAGAGCGAAGATGTCATTCAGACACTTGATGACCGTGGTACTGGTCATGTCTGGGCAAGGGATGGCAAAGGGGAAACGGGAGTACTCATCAACTATGTTGAGGAAGTACACATTGCGGTCAGCGGAGGGGAGGGGCCCTTTAAAATCGACGCTCAGGCGTTCGAAGGGGCGGGTGGCCTTGATCAGGCTTGCTCTGTCCGGCCTATAGAAGTGCGGTTTGCACTCGGCGCAGATTTGGCAGCTCTTGGTCATGGTCCTGACCTCCTCGATGGAGTAGGGCAGGTTACGGGATTTGATAAAATGGAAAAACCTGGTGACCCCCGGGTGGCAGAGGTCATTGTGGAGGGACTGCAGCCTATCACTCTGCGCGTTGGCGCATGTACCACGTGATAGGGCATCTGGGGGCTCATTGAGTTTCCCTGGCCGATACAAGATATCATAATTGTAGGTGGAGAGTTCGATTCTCCACCTCAAGATCTTGTCGTTCTTGATTTTACCCCTCTGCTTATTATTAAACATAAAAGCTACTGAACGCTGGTCAGTGAGCAGGGTAAATCGTTTCCCGGCCAGGTAATGCCTCCAGTGACGCACCGCTTCTACAATAGCCTGGGCCTCCTTTTCGACGGAGGAGTGTCTCGTCTCGGGGCCCTGGGGGGTCCTTGAGAAAAAGGCCACGGGTCTGCCCGCCTGGTTAAGGGTCGCGGCTAGGGCGAAGTCGGAGGCATCGCTCTCCACTTGGAAGGGGATGGACTCATCCACCGCGTGCATTGCGGCCTTCGCGATATCGTTCTTGATAAGAGTGAAGGCTGCACACGCCTCTGGTGTCAGGGGGAAGGAGGTGGCTTTGATGAGGGGCCTGGCTTTGTCTGCATAGAGGGGCACCCACTGGGCGTAGTAGGAGAAAAACCCCAGGCATCTCTTCAGTGCTTTTTGGCAGTGGGGAAGGGGTAGCTCCATTAGGGGGCGCATTCTGTCGGGGTCGGGCCCGATGACTCCGTTCTCCACCACGCAGCCGAGGATGGCCAGGCGCTTGGTGTGAAACATACATTTTTCCTTATTGTACGTTAGGTTCAGCCGTTGGGCCGTACGGAGGAAATTTGCTAGATTAACGTCGTGGTCCTGCTGGTCGTGACCGCAGATGGTGACGTTATCCAAATAGGGGAAGGTTGCCCGCAGCGCGTTCTGGTCAACCATTCGGTCCATCTCCCTTTGGAAGACCGAAACCCCGTTGGTGACGCCGAAGGGGACCCTAAGGAAGTGGTAGAGGCGGCCGTTTGCCTCGAAGGCAGTATACTGGCGGTCCTCATGGCGGATGGGCAGCTGGTGGTACGCTGACTTAAGGTCGATGGTGGAGAATACTTTGTATTGCGCAATCTGATTGACCATATCAGATATGCGAGGGAGGGGGTACGCGTCCAGCTGGGTGTACCGGTTTATGGTTTGGCTGTAGTCGATTACCATGCGGCGTTTTGCAGTGGTTTTAACGACTACAACCTGGGCTCGCCAGGGGCTAGTGCTACCTTCGATAATGCCCTCCTTCAAGAGCCGCTCCACCTCAGAGCTGATAAAAGCTCTGTCCCCGGCACTGTACCGCCTGCTTTTGGTAGCGATGGGTTTACAGTCGCGGGTGAGGTTAGCGAACAGGGGAGGGGGGGGGACTTTTAATGTGGAAAGGCTGCAGGTGGTTTGCAGCGGGCGATTTAAAAGTTGTTGGTTGCGGACTGTGAGTGGGGGGAGGGGTCCACCGTATGCTAGTGTGACACTCTTAAGGTGGCACTGAAAATCCAACCCTAGCAGGACGGCAGCGCAAAGACGGGGCAGGACTAGCAGTTTAAATTTTTGATATTCAGTGCCCCCTACTGACAGGGTCACCACACAGTAGCCGCTGATGTCCATTGACTGGGACTTGGACGCCATAGAAATGCGATGGTGCGTTGGCAGAATCGTGAGGGAGTGGCTACGTACCGTGTCGGGGTGGACGAAACTCTCTGTGCTCCCGCTGTCGATCAGGCAACTGGTGGCGCGGCCGTTTACCGCGATATCCATCATGGAGCTGGATAGATGGTGAGGGTGGCCTTGATCCAGCGTCACGGAGGCCAGTATGTGGCTTAGTGAGTCACTATAGTCATCCGCCGAGACGGTGGTCGGTTCCGGTGACGAAATGGCGGTTGAGTGCGTTGGATACGATGGCGGCGGATGCCATGCGGCCGGGGGTACACAAAATGGCGGATAAGATGGCTGCTCCCACGGCCCGCACGCTGCGCTGCTGGCTGGCTTCCCCTTGCAGGCGTTAGCGTAATGGCCTTTCTTCCCGCAGCCCGAGCAGGTAGCTGTCTTAGCTGGGCAGTGCGCTCTGGGATGTTTTAACTGGCCACAGAAATAGCATTTTTGGGCCTGGTTACTGGGCATCGAAGCAGTTCTTACCGGAGGCTGCTGTCTCGGTTGGGTCGCTGCAGCGGTTGGTGCCGGGGGCGGCGGTCCCGTGTCCCACGGTTTCGATTGCCATGTCTCGGCGCCGTTACGGGGGTATGCCTCGAGGTTTCGGTGGGCCTCCTCTAACGAGAGCGCAAGGGCAATGGCCGTCTTCAGGTCGGGTTCCTTGCTTTCTAGCAGTCTCTGCCGGGTGTGGTCTGACTGGAGGCCCCTGACGAAGGCATCACAGGCGAGTCCCTGCGCGTGCTCCACAGCCGTTACCGCTTTACAATCGCAGTCTCTGCAGAGTGCCAGTAGCGCCCGTGCAAATGCCCCTACCGATTCTCCCGGTTGCTGCCTGCGGGATCCCAAGAGGTGTTGGGCGTAAATTGTGTTCACTGGGCGCGTATATTGCCCTTTTAGTAGCTCGAGGGCCGCCACGTACGTATTAGAGTCCCGGATTAGCATATATACTTGATGGCTCACCTGGGCGGTCAAAATTTTCAGTTTGTGATCCTCCTCTGTAACCTGTGAGATTGCGAGGAAGGATTCAAAGCAGCTCAGCCAGTGTTCAAACTTGGCTGATGCACCCACATCTTGAGGGTCGAGGTCCAGGCGTGGTGGTCTGAGGGCTCTCAGCAATGTCTGCTGTATCCGTTGCTGTTGTTGCTCCTCAGGTGTCGCCATTTAACTTTTAGCTAATAAAATTGATACGCTTATCAATTACTTCATAAAAGGTGATGAGTCGAAGAAGAGATGATGAGTCGAAAGAAGAGATGAATAAGGCTTTTATTAGCTAAGAAGAGACCATGCTTCTTCGTGAGTGACTGAACAAGTCTGAACGAAACCCACACAGTGGTGGGTGGAGTCAGCTGAGGCATGCCTCCATACACAGCGCCACCCAGAGGTGGCAATATACAATACAGTGGTTTACCACACTGAGATCTCCAACCTGCCTCACCTCCCGACAGGCACACTGAATTGTAGAGTTACGAGCATGGAGTTGTGGAGTTGCAAACAAGGCCTCGCAACTATCTCAGGCAGCACCACTTCCAGTTCAGCAGCCATCAAACAGGGGAGGGTGTTGGACTGCTGTCACCTGCCTGTAGACTTATGCCTGCATTTTGGTTTCCTTTTACGTACTTAATTTTTGCCTGTCTCTTCTTAGCCTTCTTCCCTTTCAGCCAAAGTAAAGTCTGCTGGTGGGTTGAGGTGTGTATTGAAGCTTTCCTAAGGCTGCAATGATTTTCGTTTCACTATTCTGACAGTGAGTCGTCATACCCTTTAATTGTTTGCATCCCTTTCAATTTCACCTACAGGCAATTTTCAGCATGAAATTTGTAGTTCAAGCGGAAAAGTATTCTTGAGACGCTGTACTAGTGAAGGAAATTTTAATTGTAATTTGCATCTTGATGGTGTGCCCTGGTGCGGTGTGGATATGCATGAGGTGCAATGACGGAACTGTAAGGTTCTGTGAAGGTTTGTCAAGGGCAAGCAATGAAAGCTTAATACGTTGACAGGCAACATATAGTGCCATGTAATCTTGGGCCATTTACCTACCTGGTATGTGGTGTTGTTGAATAGTCTTACCTTCAGTGTGTTGTCTTCTCCCACATTTGTTCCCAGGTCCTGCAGGTACTGCCGTTAGCATTCAACCAGGTTGCCACTTCCTGCCAGGCATGCCTCCAGCCGATCTGAATGTAAGTCCCAAATTTCCAAAGTTCAGTTGGCTGTGATTCTGTTATGGTGCCCTCCTTGCACCAGTCCTCCTTGTACCAGTCCTCCTTGTACCAGTCCTCCTTGTACCAGTCCTCCTTGCACCAGTCCTCCTTGCACCAGTCCTCCTTGTACCAGTCCTTCTTGCACCAGTCCTCCTTGTACCAGTCCTCCTTGTACCAGTCCTCCTTGCACCATCCCTCCGTGCACCGTCCCTCCGTGCACCGTCCCTCCGTGCACCATCCCTCCGTGCACCGTCCCTCCGTGCACCGTCCCTCCGTGCACCGTCCCTCCTTGCACCGTCCCTCCGTGCACCATCCCTCCGTGCACCATCTCTCCGTGCACCATCCCTCCGTGCACCATCCCTCCGTGCACCATCTCTCCGTGCACCGTCCCTCCATGCACCATCCCTCCGTGCACCATCCCTCCGTGCACCATCCCTCCGTGCACCATCCCTCCTTGCACCATCGTTCCGTGCACCATCCTTCCTTGCACCATCCTTCCTTGCACCATCCCTCCTTCCACCATCCCTCCTTCCACCGTTCTTCCGTGCACCATCCCTCCGTGCACCATCCCTCTGTGCACCAGCCCTCCGTGCACCATCCCTCCTTGCACCATCCCTCCGTGCTCCATCCCTCCTTCCACCATCCCTCCGTGCACCATCCCTCTGTGTACCATCGCTCCATCCACCATCCCTCCTTGTACCATCCCTCTGTGCACCATCCTTCCTTGCACCATCCTTCCTTGCACCATCCCTCCGTGCACCATCCCTCCGTGCACCAGCCCTCCATGCGCCATCCCTCCGTGTACCATCCCTCCTTGTACCATCCCTCCGTGCACCATCCCTCCGTGCACCATCCCTCCGTGCACCAGCCGTCCATGCACCATCCCTCCGTGCACCATCCCTCCGTGCACCAGCCCTCCATGCACCATCCCTCCTTGTACCATCCCTCCGTGCACCATCCCTCCGTGCACCATCCCTCCGTGCACCATCCCTCCGTGCACCATCCCTCCGTGCACCATCCCTCCGTGCACCATCCTTCCTTGCACCATCCCTCCGTGCACCATCCCTCCGTGCACCATCCCTCTTTGCACCAGCCCTCCGTGCACCAGCCCTCCATGCACCATCCCTCCGTGCACCATCCCTCCTTGTACCATCCCTCCGTGCACCATCTCTCCGTGCACCGTCCCTCCGTGCACCATCCCTCCGTGCACCATCCCTCCGTGCACCATCCCTCCGTGCACCATCCCTCCTTGCACCATCCCTCCTTGTACCATCCCTCCGTGCACCATCCCTCCGTGCACCATCCCTCCTTGTGCCATCCCTCCATGCACCATCCCTCCGTGCACCATCCCTCTTTGCACCATCCCTCCGTGCACCATCCCTCCTTGCACCATCCCTCTTTGCACCAGCCCTCCGTGCACCAGCCCTCCGTGCACCATCCCTCCGTGCACCAGCCCTCCGTGCACCATCCCTCCGTGCACCATCCCTCCGTGCACCATCCCTCCTTGCACCATCCCTCCGTGCACCATCCCTCCTTGCACCATCCCTCCATGCACCATCCCTCCGTGCACCATCCCTCTTTGCACCATCCCTCCTTGCATCATCCCTCTTTGCACCAGCCCTCCGTGCACCAGCCCTCCGTGCACCATCCCTCCGTGCGCCAGCCCTCCGTGCGCCATCCCTCCGTGCACCAGCCCTCTGTGCATTTAGTACCAACAAGGTAACACTCAGCTGAATGTCCTCGGACTTTGGACAATACCATTATTCTGTGACTATAGCACCCTGTGGTGTGGACATGGCACAGATGGCTATTTCTCACACAAACTACTTCAAGCAGAAGAATCCTTTCCACATCAACAGTAACTTGTGACTAATTGCAGTCATCTGTTACCAGAGAATTCTTGCAGGTGTCACCCTTGTAAGGGATAACAGAAGAATTTGTTCCTGACAAATTAGGAGGCAAGCTAAAGCTAACAAATGATACAGCAGTAACTCCAGCAAGGGGCATGAATAGGAAAGTGTGAGGAATGAAAGAAATAAAGAAATTCTGGTCTATTAATTGCAGGAAGTTTTGGCAGGAACACTGAATAGTACCTCTTTCATTCAATTTTAATTGGATAAAAATAGGAAATGTTTTAATGCAGGTTTAGGTTAATGGGCGTGCAGTACTTTTAATATTTGAAATCGGACTCAATGTACTATAAGCATTACTACTACAACAATTTATATTTCTATAGCACTCCTCATGTAAGAAAGCATCTCAGAACACAATAGAAGAGAGATGGAGACTGAGCAGGAAATGAAGGGGCGAGACTGAAGGCACAGTTTAAGGGTAGGTTTTTTGGAGCCTTTGAAAAGCAATGGGGAAGTTGCAAGGAGAAATGTTTTTTGAAGGCATGTCTAGAGGACAGCAGTGTCGTGACTAAAAGATTAGCCTTCAGTGGTGGAGCAGCGAGGGAACGGGCATACAGTAATCCGGAGTTAGAAGAACTGAGGGTTTCAGGCTCAAACATATGGCTGAAGACGATTTCCTAAGTAGGGTGGGGTGAGGCCAGGAAGAGAATTAAAAATTCGGGCAAGTATCTTGAAATCAGTTTGCTGGGGCGCAGGGAACCAGTTAATCATGAAGGTGAAAGGAGTGCAGGAATTTGTGAGGGAGCGGAATTGGTTCTGGATCAGTTTGATGGTGGTGATGGTGAGGCCAGGAAAGAGAGCATTGGAGAAATAAGTCCTTGAACTGATGGATGAGGATTTGAGCAGTAGTCGGGTGGCAAGCAGGCGCAAATGGAGAAAGTTCTGGAGCTGGTGGTCTCAGCAATGGAACAGTTGTGGTGTTTAAAGCTCAGCTTATGATTGAACAGAATGCTGAGATTACACACGACTGGGCTCAGCCTGAGCGAGAAACCAAAGGAGGTAATAGATTTTAAACTAGAGGCTCAAAGTTACCGACATAGCAGGGTGGCTTCAGTTTTATTGATGTTGAGCTACAGGAAATTTCAACTCTTAAGCTAATACAGCAGCAGCCCTGGAGTCAGTGGTGCTGGCAGCGAGGTAATGTATGGGCACACAAACCATCAAAGAGTTGACTCAGTAAAATAGTTTGATCAAATACAACATATTTTATGGTGGATTTTACCCATGCATGCTCCTGCTGCAGGGCTTCACCTGTTGGGAGCATGTGTCAGGAATTCAAGTGGAGCGGTCAGCAGGCTTGCAAGATTTCCTGTCCATTCTAACGGGTGAAGCTCTGTGCCAACAGTAGGTATTTAATACCTTTGATTCAGATTGACACAACATCCTTGCAAAATGAAAACACATTGCTCTCTATCGACTAACAAATATTCCTCTCTACTCCCTGTTATTGCTTGGGGGAAGGGGAATTTGTTCTAATTAAGGTGAGGAATGATCATACTGTGAAATGCCTTTTTCCCATTTGTGCACAGTAGCCACATCAAGCATGCTTCCATCTCTGCCTATAGGTCGGCAATGTTGACAGTTTTCATTGCTGATTATAACTGACTTTTGTGTTTGTTTATTTATCAGTACCCGCCAAGGAGAAAATCAGTTATGAAAGGTTGCTTATCTAACATGGAGCTCGGTAGTGATGACGACAGTTTAGGCAGTAGCTATGTTTGCATACTTTGGACAAATAGATCGCTAAACCACCAATGGAGTGGATTCATTAGACACATAGCCAGCCACTAACCTATCAGATAAATCAAATGTAACAGATGGACACCTTAAAATTAAAATTGATTAAAAATACATACAAAAATTCTGCCTCTCTTCCAAATACCCGGAGGCAAAGATGGTAGCTAACGAGCTTTTTCTGCAATTCTAATAAAAAAATGATGTCAGCACTTTCACACAATAACCATTTTCATAAAGACCAGTGATATAAATCCAAATCTTTTGAATTGGGTTGGATTTTTACAATAAATGGGTGCAGATATAAGAAATCCTTAGTGTGAATTACAGTAGTACAGGAAAAAAAGTATTTGTTTTTCATTCCATTCAACTTATTGATGGAGGAGTGAGTGTCCTTTTAAAATTGCACAACCCCACATTTGTTAAATTTTAGTGGCTGCAAAAATAATATAATAAACTCCTGAAAGTAATGCAATACAGTACAGTAAATACAATAGAGTAAAGATATTCAATAACCATGACTTTCACTTGGGTGTAATCATGTCCCCAAGGGCAAACAGGTCCCTAGAGCTCACGAGCAGCTATAGGGTGGGGTCAGCTTGTCTAGATTGGGATGAGCATCTGCTTTTAGTGTAGTAGTAGACTGTTTTCATCTTAATCAAAACTACTTCTGTCGGCTTTTGTGGCTGCTCTTTCATATTTAAATGAAAGGAAACATTGTACAGAGCTCAACTGGAAAATATTGATTTTATCCAAAGGTAGTATTAATTCTGATTTCACATTATGTTGTGGTCATTTACACACAATATAAAAATCTGGAACAAAAAGAATGACTTGTTATTTATATTGCATATTTCATGACCTCAGTACATCCAAAGCCCTTTACAGCCACTGAAATACTTTTTGAAATGTAGTCACTGTTATAAAGTAGGAAACGCAGCAGTCAATATCACAAATAGCAATGAAATAATGACCAGATAATCTGTTTATTAGGTGTTGGTTGAGAGATTAATGTTAGCCAGGACACCAGGAGAACTCCCCTTCACTTATTCAAATAGTGCCATGGGATCTTTTGTAGTGTACCTGGGATGGCAGATGGGGCCTCGATTTAATGTCTCAACTGAAAGACGGCGCCTCCCGACAGCACAGCACATCCTCAGTACTACACTGAAGGCTGAAATTTTGCCGGTGCTCAGTGGACGGGATCGGTGGCGGGTTAGCAGTTAAATGTAAATTGATTGACAGCGGGTCATGAACCTGCTGTCAAATCGTGCGCACTTGCCTTTCCCGATGTCGGTTCTACCAGCGCAGAGCAGAACCAACAGGCAGTGTACATAGATCCCTGAAGGCAGCAGGACAGGTAGATAAGGTGGTTAAAAAGGCATATGGGATACTTGCCTTCATTAGCCGAGGCAGAGAATATAAGAGCAGGGAGGTTATGATGGAGCTGTACAAAATGCTAGTTAGGCCACAGCTGGAATACTGTGTGCAGTTCTGGTCGCCACACTATAGGAAGGATGTGACTTCATTGGAGAGGGTGCAGAGGAGATTCACCAGGATGTTACCTGGGCTGGAGTGCTTCAGTTATGAAAAGAGACTGGACAGGCTGGGGTTGTTTTCCTTAGAGCAGAGAAGGCTGAGGGGGGACCTGATTGAGGTGTACAAAATTATGAGGGGCATAAATAGGGTAGATAGAAAGGAACTTTTCCCCTTAGTAGAGGGGTCAATAACCAGGGGGCATAGTTTCAAGATAAGGGGCAGGAGGTTTAGAGGGGATTTGAGGAAAAACCTTTTCACCCAGAGGGAACTCACTGCCTGAAAGGGTGGTAGAGGCAGGAACCCTCACAACATTCAAGAAGCATTTAGATGAGCATTTGAAGCGCCGTAGCATACAAGGCTACGGACAAAGTGCTGGAAAATGGGATTAGAATAGACAGGGCTTGAAGGCCGGCGCGGACACGATGGGCTGAAGGACCTCTTTCTGTGCTGTATAACTCTGACTTCATCTATGACTCAGTGGCAGGGGAGCCAATTTAAATGATTAGTGGCTTGTTTACAGCCACTTAACAATGGTTTTAAACTTACCTTTTGAATTTGACAGCTCGCCCATGGGCTTCACGCTGTTGCTAGACCACATCAGTGAAGCTACTTCCAAAGGTGCACACAAATCTGTTCAAGAACGCAAAATGTTGAAGATAAAGGTTTCAATGTTTGACACCACATTAACAGAAACTTTACATGGACATTGCATAAAATACTCAAGTGCCTACCCTTTTGTGTTGTTAGTTGGTATGATTGGACTAGGATGAGGGTGAGTGTGAAGGGTGGCTATTCAGATGGAGATGTGATAATATAGATAGAGAGGGAGGGATGTGTGGAGGTGTAAGGTAAGTTGGTGTGAGTAAGGATGTACAGGAGTAGGGTTGGGAAGGCAGAGTGATGGAGATGTGATGAGTGACACAGTAGGATGAGATTGAGTGTGGCTTTGTACTAATGTTTCGTGATCTACTGAGATCATTGAAATGTTTGGGGCACTGCACCCAGGTCCTCCTGACCACATACATGCTTGTGCCCTTCTCTGCAATGTGCAACCAGGCTGTGTTGATCTCCTGGGGAGGTCTCTTCTGCTCATTGGCAGGGAAGAGGACCTCCCTCTATGGGAGAGCCTGAAGAGCCTGGTTGCAGCCCTGTGCCTTTTGTGCAGTCATTGTCAGTGTTTGCAGCACCTCAATGCTGTAGAACACTGACAGCACAAATGTCAAAATAAATTTGCCCATGGTCCCTTTAAATGATGTCACCAGACCCACTTCCTCTAATTGGCCGGGAAACGTGCTGGGCGGCTTAACAAGCCCAGTGAAGTGAAATTCATTTCAGACAGCGGGCTGGAGCCAACAGCAGGGTCGGGACCCGCCACCGACATCGTCCGCCACCGACCCGCCGAGGTCAGCAAAATCGCGGCCGTAGTCTTCGCCTAGATTATGTGCTCAAGTTTCTGGAATGGGATATGAACCCATGACCTTCTGACTCAGAGGTGAGAGTGCTACCATTGAGCCAAGGCTACCCCTTAGCCAAAGCACTTTTGTGTTGGAAGAATTACTTCTCAACATGCACCGTCTGTGATTTCGGTAGTAGCTTCAGATGAATTTGAATCTCTTTTACATATATATTTAGAGCTTCTCGAGGGTAAGCAGTCCGACTAGCTTCCAAATGAGATGTCTTAGCACTTAGGTTTGTGCTACTATCAACGATATTCAAAATTTTGTTGTTGTGTTGTTGTAGTGCTTAGATTCATCATCTGCTTAGATTAATACATTCATTTACCTTTTTTAACAAGGAAATTGTATTTCAGTGATTCTGTTCGATCAAAATTAAATTCTTGCAGGGTCATATTAAGATGAAAGTTTATTTTAAATTCTGCTGTAGAAACGGGTGACATAAATCTCTGTTTCCTCACAAATACTGGTACAATATTGATGATAGATTGTCCTTTTCTTGCCCAGGGAGTGATTACATAATATTTCCCATGTGGAATTTTAATCATTAGTTTTTAGGCTTTTTTCTTTCCAAAGAAAAAATAATTAAGAGCTGGAGTAGAATAGGAAGTTGTGTCTGATGGTGCGCTCTTCCAGTGTTGCTCAGTGCCTTTTCATAGCTTTGACCAAAAGTGGCTGTGGCAGAATTTCTTGGTCATGAATCATTGAAGCGCTTACAGATGGAAGAGTGCATAGAATAGTCTTGTCAGTAAAACGGGGCATTCAACCTGAGAGTTACTGTAACAATTTGACAATTTAAATCTGAGAATTGAGGAGAATGCAAAAGTGATGACATATGAGAGGGGAGAAGCACTATTCTACATATTAGAAGAGTCAAAGGAAGTGACATCAATTGACAGGTTATGTTACACATGAATTTTGGAGACATCAAATGTCACATACAACTGCATCTGAAAATGAAACATCTGAAAATGGCATACTTCTAGACAGAAAGAGTTCAGTTTAAGGATTCTCTCCATTTTTACTCACCATGTCTCCCTATACCATTCATTCCTCCAATTGATGATAAAAAGCTGAGGTACCAGCTGTCCAATCAAAGGATTATTTTTAATACTAAACTTTTGCAGCTTTCAAATGATTAGCCTGATTTTTGTTATTTAAAAAAATACCTAAATGGTAAAGCAGTATATTCAGTGGCATACCTCTCAAATTAGTTACTTTTTCTGACTGCTTCCTACAAACATGGGATATTAATGTCGGGAAAAAATCTTGGTTTCATAATTATCTTTATTAAGCAGACTGCAGTTGTTTTTATGGTGAATAACTGAATTCAAGTGTGGTCAACTAACAGTGAAGATAATTCAAAAGTCCTGGATTACTGCAACCCCTAACCATATGCATTTCAATCTATTTGGACTTTTGCCTTTAAGGATTAATCTTTTCAGGGTAGAAAGTTCATTGATCGCACTAATTGTGAATGATCGTATTAATGGTTCCTGTATCTGAAACCTATCTTCATGTTATAAATCCATTTTATGTTTTAATATAAACTTTTGAAGTGCCTAAATTAATTTATACATAATTGAACGTATTGCAGAGAATCTTGGAACTGTGATGGGAAGGAGAGTTCTTAGGCAGAAGCAGAGGGTCTTTAAGGTGGGACTTGAAGCTACTTCAGAGCAATCAAGATTTTCTGCAAAGGTGGATAATAATGCATCTTGAGGGAGATGAAGTGGGATAAGTAGGTTGCCTTGATCACAAAGGTTTGCAATTATTTTTTCCATTAGTGTCTGTTGTTGATCATGGATGAAAAGATTCCTATTGAAAAGGGAGTGACTTAAAATTGTCATTGGCACCCATCCTATTTGACATCATTATCAATTATGTGTTGGATAGCTTTGTAAGGGATAATCTCAAAGTGCCTGAAGCATTTCTGAAATAATTGTAGCACTTCCTTTTGTAAATGAAATGTTGCCAGGCTCATTTGAGAATCTAAGGGTTTTTCCAAGATAAGCTGAGTATAGATTGTAAATGTTCTTGCTCTATACTCCATTGCAAAGATTTATTATTGCTGACCCTATCTATCCTAATTAACTATGTTTACTACAAAACAGTAAATGCAAAACTTAAAAAAATGCAACAATAATTTTTGTGGTCTAGCAAAGTAGAATCATAGAAGAATCATAGAAATTTATGGCACAGATGGAGGCCATTCAGTCATCGTGTCTGTGCCGGCCAAAAAAGAGCTATCCATCCTAATCCCACTTTCCAGCTCTTGGTCCGTAGCCTTGTAGGTTACGGCACTTCAAGTGCATATCCAAGTACCTTTTAAATGTGATGAGGGTTTCTGCCTCTACCACTCTCTCAGAGAGTGAGTTCCAGACCCCCACCGCCCTCTTGATGAAAAAGGTTCTCCTCAACTCACCTCTAATCCTTACACAGTTAAGACTCCCCCTCCTCCATTCCAAAGAAAACAACCCAGCCTATCCAATCTTTCCTCATAGCTAAAATTCTCCAGTCCTGGCAACATCCTCGTAAATCTCCTCTGTACCCTCGCTAGTGCAATCACATTTTCCTGTAATGTGGTGGCCAGAACTGTATGCAGTAGTCTAGCCATGGCCTTACTAGTGTTTTATACAGTTCAAGCATAACCTCCTTGCTCTTATATTCTTTGCCTCAGCTAATAAAGGAAAGTATCCCGTATGCCTTCTTAACCATCTTATCTACGTGTCCTGCTACCTTCCAAGTCTTCCAAGAAGTTTACAATGGCCCAGAAATTCGGGTCAGAGGCTTCCCGCGGGTGCAAGCCCCCGACCTGCACTTACCTACCGCGCCGGCCGTTGAGCTGTGGGCCCGCGTGGGATTCCGATCCTGGGCCTCCTCCAACTGCCGGCGCGCCGTGCTTGCGTATCCCAGGGGCGCAGTTAATTCGATGCATCCCCTGGGATCACGTGGGCCGTGGAGAGCCAATGGTAGCTGGGAATGCCCATTCATAAAATTGACAGGAAGAGCTGTCAAACCTATAAATACTACAAGCCTCAAAACATCACTAAAACTTCAAATAAATTTTTTTTAAATCACATTTTTATAAAATAACAATAAATTACATGAAATAACTATTTTAAACAATAATTTACATTTTTGAAAAAATTAATTACATTTTCTAACAGGGCTAAAAACAAACTTACCTTTCTTTAAAGTATTTAAAAATAATAAACCTGTGGAAAAAATGTTTTAATTTTAATTAATTCACCACTTACCTTGTAAAAAGCAGGCTTTGCGCCTGCTTTTTAAAAGTGTAACTGCTGGAGACTTACCCTCCCGGAAAAAAAACGTAAGTTTGATGCACACGCGCTGCCTCTCGGGCGCACGCGTTCCACCTGTCAACCCCTTCTTTCAGGGGAACGGAAGTGCCGGTTTCCCACGCATGCGCAGTGCATGCACGAAACCGGCACTTTCGTTGGGCCTACGCGTGAGTACCCCGTGCGTACTCACGCGTTGGGACCCGAATTTCTGGGTCATTGTGCAGGAAACAGAATATCAAACCCAGAGAATTTGTACAATCAGAGATTTAATGGATTAATCATGAATCTTGCCCTTGCTCAGTAAGTTTTGGGGTAGAAATTTGACCGCATTACACCCGTTTTCCAGCTGTAACATGATTGCATTGAGAGCCAATTTCGGGGACCAAGGACGCCTGAAAAAAGTCCGACCTGAAATTTGGTCAGACAATTTTTCAGCCTTCCTATGCGGCTGCCTAAAACAGTCGTTAGCCTCCTTACACATGCCGGCGAGGCAAGCCACCCAAAATTCATCTTTATAAAATGGGCGAGCTACCTGTGAAGGCATGACAGGTACCGCCAGCTCGCCCAAGTTATGTTAATGAGGCCCAAGGCCCAATTCTGGGCCAGCCTTGATGTTCCCGGTTCGGGCACACTGCTAGTTAAGTGTCTGAAAATGGTTTATAACCAATTTTTACCCCCCTGCCTTTAATCTTCCCAATACCTGAGACTTCTGAAAACTAGGCTTTTTCTATGCCTATTAATCAGAACACTATTAGTTCGCCAACATCCTTAGCAAAAAAAGCCATCATGATTGCTCAACAATTTAAAGCTGAACTGGAAGATGTCACTTGCCTAATGGAGCTCAAATTTTCAAACAAGGAAAGAAAGAACTTACATTTATATAGCCTTTTTCACATTTTTAGGATATCTGAAAGTACTTCACAATTAATTACTTTTGAAGAGGAGTCACTGGGACAATTGGTTTCCAAAATGGAAAAATCAATGGGGACACCAACCTTTCCCTTTCCCCGAAGCATGATAATGAATTGGAGTTAAACAGACTAGTCTTCAGAGCACAAAATAAAAGGGCCCGCTTTCTGAATTATATGCTCCTTTTTAAACATATTTAGATTCCATTCCCGGTCAAACGTCAACTTTCCCATTCTAAGAATATATGCAATCAAAGAATGGGATTACATATTCTGTGAAAAATTGAGAGGATGTCCAACATAAGCTGATGATCTAAAAATGCTTATTACATCTGGAAGCTCCTCTATTTCAAGACATTATTGATGGAAAAAGCAGATAGTCTCACGCTTGTACTAATTACACATCTATCAGTATAAAAACCAGTGGATACATTTTCATCTTCAGAGCTCTTGGCACAGTTCTCCATACTCTGTGAGTACATATTGGGATTTCACCTGCATATTCCCCACATTTTTCCATCCAATAATGGTCAGGAAATTGTGTGGCGCTCCCCCAGATTCCTCATATGCGCTCCTAGCACATGAAACTCATGCCTGAAGTACAGGTAATGAAAATTTACCCCAAGTCTGCTGTTTACATGAACTCTACTGCTCAGGTTTATACTCTCTATTCTCAATTTCCTTTGGTTCTTCCTGTGTCCTCACTTCTATTTGATTACAGCTTTAATTAATGGTTTTAAATATTTAGGCCCCGAAAATCCATACGGCAGTTAGGCAGGGATTGCGTTCTCCAGTGCCCTCCAATGCTGAAGCCACCAGCGTTGCCGGGTCAATGCAAAGCACCTCATTTGCATGGGCAGGCATCTCTGGCACACGGTGGCTCCATGCAGCTGGAAAATCTGGCACCTGCCTGCCACTGGAGGTGGGGAGCGTCCAGGCCTGCCTGAGCTAAGTCATGACCCCTTTGGCCCCTGTGTAAGGTTACCGATCAACAAGTATTATTTTTTAATTGCCCATTCTTCAGGGGTTCACTCACTCTCATCTGGATGCTGGTATATCGCATCTCACTGGGAACACCAGGCTCCAGCATTATGCCAGATCCCAAATGAACCTGGAAAATGGTAACTCCCAGCATAGGAAGTCCCTCTCCCCAGGCCCAGCATCTTCCCCTCCACTCCCCCAACAGCAGTAAGGGGTTGTGCATGTTAAACACCTTAGAAAGCAGGCCTGAAAATCCAGAAAACAACAGACCAGGCACAACTAGGTCCCTGACATTTTCTGGTGGGTTCTGCTGGTCTCCTGAGGAGTTATGGTGGGAATCTGGTAGTACCCTGGAGGAATTTCAGGCCCTTATAAATTGTGCTAAATCTTCTACTTTGCAGTTACTATTATTAACATGTTCTAGTAATATTGCTTTGCCATCTACAGTAATTGCTTTGAAGCACTAAATGTGTGAGCCACTTTCTAATGGATTCTTACTTTAGCTTTAAGTAGCTGTACTGTAACTTAGAATTTACTGACTTCCTTAACATTCGAAAAACACTGCAGTTAGCTATACATTGTAATGGCTGGACTTTATGCGTTACAGGAGTACCACTCATCTGACTGTAACTAAGGTTAAAGATCTTCAAAGCCTGGGGCTCACTTACTGAATAATACAACAAGTTAAATGGAAGGCTTTGGTGAAAGAGTTCTTACTGAATAGAGCAGGCAGAACTGGTGCCTTTTCATTCTGCACCCTAAAAAACATACTGGTATGAAATAGCAGGAATATACCGTGCTCCTTTTCAAATAAGCCTAATTAACACTGGGATTTAATCCAAGAATGAACCAGGGGGTAAATGGAAAGTTACTGTGATCCCCTTCCATGTCTTCCCATTACATTTTTCTTTCTTTATTCTCAGTGCACTTTATTAATCCCACAGGCCATGGAACTGTAACAATTAACCCCACCTATGCTAGGCCTTAAATTAAACTGGCCTTTATTAGGTTTAGAGCCCCTGCTTCTCAGAAATCAGTTACGGACACAACTGGGAGTAATTTTAAACTAACCGGTGGAAAACTGACAGGATCTGATCAGACGCCCGTTTTACATCCCGCCCGATTTCCCTTCCATTGAAGTCATTGGAAAGTAAAATCAGGCGGGGTATAAAACTCCTGTCAGTTTTTTGCTGGGCGCGTTAGGTTGAAATTATCCTCAGCATATTTATCCTTAATTTAGAATTGTTTTTCCATTTAAGGAAAATTAAGGATTTCTTAGCTTTTATCTCACACAGTTAGAACAAGCAGCACATAGCATATTATGTTCATGATAGTTAATGTAGAGCAGCAGGACAAAGCTTTACTTATGGTAACCAAGTCAATGATTTTCAAACCTTTTGTTGTGTGGGACAGACCTACAAAATGTTAATGAGGGCAGGAGCACCTCGTCCCCGACCTTAATGGGTTCTTTGGCCTTTTTCAGCTTCACTTGCCTCCCTGTAAATATCGGGGCCAAGATGTTAGTAAGACAACAACTAAAGAGAAGTGCAGAAATCTGATGATCTATGGGACCCCTGGGATCTCCTCATAGATGCCCTCTTAGAGGGTCCAGAGGCCCCAGTTTGAAAACCAATGAGCTAAATGATTATTTAAATGCTATAAAAGATCTGGCTAACCAAAGAAAGGGAAATTTTAGTAATTTGCTTGTAAAGCTACATATTTTTATTTTCTTTATTATTTTCTGTTTTGTGAATAGGTACATTTGAAAGTATATCAAAATGTAAGTATACAGTATACGAGGAATCATGCAGCTTTACTCTCGTACAATTATTAAAGGAATTACTCATTTAAAATTCTTGTGGTGAGCTTGGCAATTAATGCTTAAGGGACATACTCGGTCAGTGTGAGTATAAAGTGGGGAATGGAGCCCTTAGGCAGCAAGAAATCACATACATGGTGAAACTGCACCAGCTCCACGTATTTAGTTCCACAGCATTGATAAAACCAGCTTCAAAATGAAGCCATTTAAACTCGTGCTTTAATTCAAAGGTTTGACAATACATTACTGTTTTTAGAGTTTTTTTTAAGGTTTGCTGATGAATTAATTTCCTGTTGATTTAAGAGAGCTGATACCGTGTGCAGCCCCTCTGTTTTTTGTTAATCTATAATATAGACGGAGACCACAAATTCACTATAACAAGATACACTGCCTGAGGCATTTTCTCCTCAACATGGCATACATATATTCATTAAACCATTTTATTACCTTTATTGTATTAAAATAACCAAGGGAACAGTTGAGATATTTTAATTACACTGCAGTATTCGAAAGTTATGCTTTTGGGCATATTTCAAAGACATCTGCTATTCATTAAAGCATCTATATGTCCTTATTAAACTGCAGGGCAGGACAGGTTAGGTTCAGGAACATCTACTTCTTTTAATGACATTGGCTAGAGATGAACTGTCCCGTTGTGTCCTTTTTTAAAAGACAAAAATGAAAAGTTACTCAGGCAGCAACTCCCAAGCAGCATCTCACTATTTCTGGACTTGAAAATACTGAGTTCATTATTTTAAATACAAAAAGACTTCTGCTGTGGTCTTTCAAGTGCTCACTTTTGGAAGAATGTAAGGAAAGGACTTTGAGTAACGTTCAGTGAAGCACATTTTACAATGCCACTGGCAGGCCTGAAGGGGATGAAATAAAAAAATGCGAATAACACCTCACAGAAAAATTAATTGTAACACGCCAACTGAATTGCATGATATAATAGCATACACTTATTCTGCAGTCTTAGAAAACCTTCTATAGCAAAAAGATACAAGATAATTGAATTGTATTCCATTGTTATAAGAAGTAATACGTTGTTTAGAGGAAGTTAAAGTCACAAAGTTAGTGTTGGAATTGAAATTACCTTTTTTTTTACTTTTTTCCTACAATTTTCTCTTCTCCTCCCCTGAAGGTGACAATTCTTGCTGGGTATTATCCCATGGACCATCCATTATGCACTAACCCAGACAATGAGAATCAGTAGATTCTTCGACCATGGAGGGCATGACAGCTAACCTCAACCTGGTTCTTAGCCAGCATCCACAAGCTTGCACTTTGCCTCAGGAGTCACTGGATAGAAATCAGGAGTGGGAACTCTCGTTAAACAAGGGAAACAAAGGCCAAGTGTAGCACCACAAGTGCTGCCCCGCTGAGATCAGATAACTAGGCACAGACCTGGATTAATATGCAAGATACTCTGGTATAAATGGCTTTGTGCCACACTAGGCAGTACAGGTACTTATATTCATCAGGCCATCGGTGGAGCAGCTGCAACAGAGCCTGCAGTGGCACAGGTCATAGAATCATAGAATAATACAGCACAAAAGGAGGCCATTCAGCCCATCATGCCTGTGTTGGCTCTTTGGTAGAGTTATCCAATTAATCCGACTCCCCTGCCCTTTCCCCATAGCCCTGTAATTTTTTTTCCCTTCAAGCATTTATCCAATTCTCTTTTAAATGTTACTATTGAATCTGCTTCATACCACCCTTTCAATCAGTGCAGGTCCTAGGTCCTAAGGCCCTAAACCTAGTCAAAATATCTCAACACAAAGAGCTACAAGCTTTACTCTTGTGGCTTAAACATTATTTGAGCCTCCTGAGATATAAAGTATTCAAATTCCCCTTCATCGTTTTCACTTCTCATCCACATTGGTCCAAAACTGCTTTCATGGAGGTCACATAATATGTGACGCCACTGTACAGTTCACAGTCTCAGCTGTCTTTCATCCATTGTCGCTCTGATAGAGTAAATCCAGTGCTTGCACTATCTGCTCTGGCTTCTAGTAGCATTGACAATGTACATGCTGGCAACCTATCTGTGAGTGTTTATTGCATGTATTAGCAACTTATCTGTGGCTATTTGTTGAACATACCTGAAGTGTTTTATTGTTCTTGTCTCAATTCTCTCAACAGCAAGTTGTTTTGACATTGGTTTGCCCTCATTTGTCATTGTCACAATCTGCTTATATCTTCCACAAGCAGAATAATTTAACTCAGATACTTCAATTTATCTTCTGCCTTTAAAGGTGGATTTTCTGAGTTGTGAGCACCCAGGGTAGGAACTGTATGCGGCAGGACAGCCACCCAATGCATTGTGAATGGTTGTTCCTGCCTGAACATCCAGGTTAGGGCCCTCATTCATTATTCATTGTGAACTCCCAATCACACAGGGGGTTGCCTCACAATGGCCATTTAAAGGAAATAGCCTTTGAGAGATGAAAAACTTTTCATTCACAAAGGGAATCTCTGTGCAATTCATGAAGTGCTGCAGGAACATAATCTCCAAATTTACAGATACAAGTTGAGCGTCCCGAACCCGGCAACCTTGGGACCGAGGCCGAGCCGGTTTTCGGGTTTTTCCGGACTTCGGAACGTGTTTTTGATGTCCGAAGTCAGGAAATGCCCGAGCCCAGGTTGTGATATTTCCGGACTTCGGACATCAGAAACACGTGCCGAGCCTGGAAATGCCTGGGCCCAGGTTGAGTTTTTGGTAAGCCTCCCTCAGGGAGTCCTGATTCCGGAACATTTTACGGATTCCGGACCCCTGCCACCAATCGTCCCGGATTCCGGAACTCCGGATTTGGGACGCTCAACCTGTAGTAAAGTGAAGGTGTTTCTGCATGAAATGAGTGCAAAGTGGGCCGCCTTTTTTGGCACTCATGCCACCATCCCTAGATAACACCAGTGTAGCATGTCTAGGAAAAGGCGACAGCCAATGTCATTGCTGTGTCCAGTATCCAGGCTGCCAAGGGTAAACCTAGCCAACAGTACTAAATATTAGCTTGCTGTCCTAAGTATGCAGGTAACCTCTTAAATCTGTTACACCTTTACTGCTGCTGCATCCAAAGCAATCGCACAACTTTGCAACTCTTTTATTGCTTACCATGCATGCCCATTTTACAGCAGGAGCCATTAGTGGTACAGGTCCTAACCCTAGTTAAGCATCTCAGCATAAGGAGGTGCCTCAATCCCAAGCAGATCCCAACAGCCAGCCACCTTCCATTGAGGAGTCATTTAGGAGTTATTACTGAGCAGGTTCACTAAGGGGAATCAATGGACCAAAAAATAGCAATATCTTGACCATGTAGCACAAAGTAGGCAAATGAAAGGCTCTATTTTGGCCCTCATCCAGAGAGTTTCTTTTCCTTGCCTCTAATGCCCACTTTGGATGGATAGACTTAATCAGAAAATGCTGTATGCATTCATAATGGGACTCTGTACATTCTGTGCCCTGGATACACTGCCGGGAATGCTTCCCTGCATCAGAATTTCTACCTTTTAATTAGTATCCATAAAGGGTGAATGGGATCATGAGACATTGATAAAGCTTTGATTTCAGTTACACTGTTACCATTTTATCAGTTGTTTGTGTGCATTGAAATTCTTCACTTGATGTCTCTTGAGTGTCATCCAGTCTCACTTAAGTAGACAAATGAATCTACTTTTTTTGCTAGTGATCCATTGTATGCCTAATGTCCATGTCTACTGTTTCTTTAGTAATGTACATTGGGGCAGTAATTCCTCCCCAAACGTGTGAGTACGGAAGGGGTACTCACGCGTCTGGCCGGAGGAAATGCCGGTTTTCAGCATGCACAGCGCATGCGCTGAAAACCGGCATTTCCTCTCCTCTAACCCAAGAGTTGAAGAGGCTAGCGCGTGCGCTGTAGGGGGCAGCGCGTGCGTCTTGGATTGCCTCTGTTTTGGGGGATTTGCGCATGTGTAAAGGCCTCCGGCCTTTACGCTTGTAAAAAGCACACGTAAGTATTTATTTTTACAGGTAAGTGGTGTTTTAGTGCAATTTAGAATTTTTTTTCCCCACAGGTTTATTATTTTAAAGAATCTACAATAAGGTAAGTTTAGTTTTAGACCCTTTTTATTAAAAATTTATTTTTTTCCCAAAAAAAAATTATTGTTTAAATTTTTTTTAAAACTTATTTATACTTAATTTAATGATTGGGATTTTTTTTAATTTTTATTTAAAGATTAAATAGTGTTTTGGGCCCCCGTAGTTTTCATGAGTTTGACAGTTCTTACTCTCAAACTCATGAATGAACCTTCCTCTCCCCTGATTGGTTGTACAGTGCTCACCTGATCCCAGCCGGCACATCGCACTAACTACGCCGCTGGACCAGGTAAGCACTGCGCGCTGACATCTGAACCGGGCCAGGGACAGGAAATGCAAGCAGGCCCGGGCTTCAGATGTCAGCGTGCAGGGTGAGTGCAGATCGGGGGCTTGCACGCGTGGCAAGCCCCCGATCCTAATTTCAGGACCATTATCTCAGTTTTTCTGACACTGTCATAGAGTCCAAATCCCACATAGATAAGCAAGAAACCATAGAAAAAGCAATCAAACATATAGAAAAATAAGGTTAAGAATTGGATTTTTTTTAGACTTCAGATTTAGATTATTTGTATACTACTCAAAGACTGAAATCTGTAAGTAAAAAGATAAATTGTAAGTAAAAAAAGAAAGACTTGCATTTATATAGCACCTTTCACGACCTCAGGATGTCCCAACGCACTTTACAGCCAATGAAGTACTTTTTTGAAGTGTAGTCACTGTTGTAACATGGCAACCTATTTGCGCACAGCAAGCTTTCACCAACAGCAATGTGATAACAACCAGATAATCTGTTTTAGTGATGTTGGTTGAGGGATAAATATTGGCCAGGACACTGGGGATAACTCCCCTGCTCTTCTTTGTTATAGTGCCATGGGATCTTTTACATCCACCTGAGAGAGCAGATGGGGCCTCGGTTTAATGTCTCATCTGAAAGATGGCACCTCTGACAGTGCAGCACTCTCAGCACTGCACTGGAGTGTCAGCCTAGATTTTTGTGCTCAAGTCCCTGGAGTGGGACTTGAACCCACAACCTTCTGATTCAGGGGCGAGAGTGCAACCAACTGAACCACAGCTGAGCAAGAGAACTGCTAGTGCTAGGAGCTGCTCACTTAGGTTACCAGCTAAATGGTTCACCTAGGCTTGCCAAGGCCACTGAAGCCTACAGCTCTCCCTCAACAGCCAGGATATCAGATTCATAATTCATAAAACATTGGGAGATGAATGCCTTGGATCAGAGGACTGTTGTACTTATCCATTTAGCAAGTACAGAACAACTAGCAGCATACAAACCTGTCAACAAGCCTCTGCCTCGACTCCCCCCTTAAAATGCTGCTTGTGCTCGAAGGGCAACCAGCAAGCCTTTTGACTAGCTACTGATGTCCAAAATTCTAGTGGCTCTCTGAATGGGTCATGGATTATGTGTTGGGAACATCATAAGATTATGCTCTTGAGCGATCCTTGTATTATGGGGTGAAGTCAGCTCACTCAGGGCAGGTGCAGCGTTCCTGGTACTGCATAGCTGGGATCGCATAATTGGCCCCAATGTGACAGGTAGCACTGGTAAAGTACATAAATCATACCATGCATGTGTTGTTTTCTTATGTGTTTCACTGCTGTAAGTGCTTCTTGTCATGAATCTTATCATTCATGAAGAAATGACTCATGAAGTAACACTGGGTGGTCAGCTGGTGGCGCCGTCCAAGGAGTATAAATACTCGGGCGTGGGCCCAGCTTACTCCGGACGTTTTTGTAACCAGGAGCTAGTGATGTAACTAGAATCTCATGGTTGTAAAACAGTTGATTAAAGCCTTGTTTTATACTCAAACCAAGTGCTCAGTAGTCTTTTTACATCACTTCTTTTGTCAGATTTTTGTACATCATCCCTATCATAGAGTCATTATGGCACAGAAGGAGGCCATTCGGCCCATTGAGTCCATGCCAGCTCTCTGTAGAGCAATCCAGTCAGCCCCATTCTCCCGCTCTATCCCCGTAGTCCTGCAAGTTTATTTCCCTCAAGTGCCTATCCAATTTCCTTTCGAAATCATTGATCGTCTCCACTTCCACCACTCTCGACGGCAGCAATTACCATTCGCTGCATAAAAAAGTTCTTCCTCACATCCCCCCTGTATCTCTTGCCCAAAACCTTAAATCTGTGTCCTCTAGTTCTTGTACCATCAGCTAATAGGAACAGTCTTCCTCTGTCTACCTTATCCAAACCTGTCATAATTTTGTATACCTCTATCAAATCTCCCCTCAAACTCCTTTGCTCCAAGGAGAACAACCCCAGCTTCGCCAACCTAACCTTGCAGCTAAAATCCCTCATCCCTGGAACCATTCTGGTAAATCTCCTCTGCACCCTCTCACGGACCTTCACATCCTTCCTAAAGTGTGGTGACCAGAACTGGAAGCAATACTCTAGTTCTGGCCTAACCAGCGCTTTATAAAGGTTCAGCATAGCTTCCCTGCTTTTGTACTCAATACCTCTATTTATGAAACCCAAGATCCCATATGCTTTGCTAACTACTCTTTCAATATGTCCCGCCACCATCAAAGATCTATGCACATGAACCGCCAGGTCCCTCTGTCCCTGCACACTCTGTGCCATTAAGTCTATATTGCATCTCCTATCCCTTCTGCCAAAATGCATCACCTTACCCTGCTCTGTATTAAATTCCATCTGCCTCTTATCTGCCCATTCTGCTAGCCTATCTATGTGTTGTTGCAGTCGATTGGTATCCTCCTCACTGTTTACCACACCTCCAAGTTTGGTATCACTGGCAAATTTTGAAATTTTAATCTGTGTTCCAATATCCAAGTCATTTATATATATCAAAAAAAGCAGTAGTCCTAGCACTGACCCTTGGGGAACACCACTGTCTACCATCCTCCAGTCAGAAAAACAACCATTTACCATGTCTTGCTGTTTTCTGTCCTTAAGCCAATTTCTTATCCAAGCTGACACTGACCCTCCTATTCCATGAGCCTCAGTTTTGTTAACCAGCCTTTTATGTGGTACTTTGTTAAACGCTTTCATAAAATATGTTTAGACAACATCCACTGCATTCCCTTCAATATTCTCTGTTACTTCATCAACAAATTCAATTAGATTAGTCAAACACGATCTGCCTTTTACAAATCCATGCTGGCTCTCATTAATTAACTTAAACCTCTCCAAGTGCCTGTTAATTTTTTCCCTGATTATTGTTTCTAAAACCATACCCACCACTGATGTTAAACTAACTGGCCTGTAGTTACTAGGATTGTCCTTACACCCTTTCTTGAACAAGGGTGTCACATTTGCCATTTTCCAATCCTCTGGCACCTCCCTCATATCTAGAAAAGATTGGAAGATTATGGCAGGCCCTTCCGCTATCTCCACCCCCACTTCCCTTAGCAACCTGGGATGCAAGCCATCCGGACCAGGCGACTTAGCTACTCTAAGCATATCCAGCCTTTCCAGTGCATCCTTCCTATCAATTTTCACCCCTTCCATTACCTCCACCATCTCCGCTTCTACCGATATTTTGTCAGCATCCTCAGTAAACACCGATACAAAGTACTCATTAAGTATTCTAATCTTGCCTTGTGCCTCTAAGCATATATCACCTTCTTTGTCCCTAATAGGCCCCACCCCACCTCTTACTACCTGATTGCTATTTACATGCTGGTAGAAGATTTTTGGGTTCCCTTTTATGTTCATTGCCATTCTTCTCTCATATTCTCTCTTTGCCAATCTTACTTTCCTCTCCACTTCCCCTCTCAACTTACTGTATTTGGCCTGGTTCTCACTTGAAGAATTCACCTGTCATGCATCATACACCCTCTTTTGTTTCATCATATTCTCTATCTCCCTCGTCATCCAAGGAGCCCTGGCTTTGGTTCCCCTACCTTTCCCTCTTGTTGGAATGTACCTAGCCTGTACCTGAAACATCTCCTCCTTAAAGATCACTCATTGTTCCGTTATCGTACCTCAATTGCTCCCTGTGGTAACGCATTCCATGCTCTCACAACTTTCTGTGTAAAGAAATTTCTCCTGTTCTCTCTCCTCACTCCCAGTGACAACTTTAAATAGGTAACCCCTGTCACTGACTGAAGACTGGGGGAAATAATCTGTCCCTATTCACCCTATCAAAATCTTTCATGATTTTAAACACTTCTATCAAATCTTCTCTCACACTTCTGTGTTCCAGTGAAAATAGTCCCAGTATCTCAAGTCTCTCGTTTCCATCCTTGTGAGATTTCATCTCTGCTTTGTGTAATGAAATCATAAATAATTTTTTAATAAACTGATTTATGATTTTATTAGACTTGGTGCACAGAGGTACTTCTACCCTCCCCATACCTGCTTAAATTAATAAATGCCCACTATCCATGGAAGATACAATTCCTAAAACTTCACATGATCGAATCTTGTAAATGCCCCCAATGTGTCCTCTCTGAAAATTATCCTTCTCTGTCTTGTTTTAAACCAACCTGTAGAACTAACATTTCCTGTCACGGGATTACTCTTCCTTTAAAGCATTCCCTGGGGAAATCTCTGCCCATGTTACCAGCAATCTGTTTTATTCAACTCAAGATTTTATAGAATATGTTTATAATTGATCTTCACCCAGGTTTCAGTGGAGAAAGTGAGCAAGTCGTTTCATAGCAATCCCTTTTGCTGATGTGGATTTTTTTTAAGCTACAGAAATACTTGCTGAAAAATGGTGCTTTCCCCTCAGATATTGTGAGCTCACTAGGTAGCAGAATACAGGCAAAATCTTTTTTTTAGTCATATCACTAAAGATGTTAGTTAAATCACTTTGACACTAAATTCTTTTGCTGTCTTGGAGTGTTCTGGAAGCAGTTTGCTGCAAGAGATCGGTGTTGACATTGGTCAGATTAGAAAGGAATGAGTTTCCTGTCAGATACTGCTTGCCAAGAGGCCCTTTGTAGATATAGTTTCACTACTGTGATAGTAGCTGGAGTGAGTCTCATATCATAGCAAAGCACTCATTAAGCTTTCACTGTCTAAATAAAACATGGAAGATCACCACCAAATTCGGGAGGTCTGACAAGGGCTGGCTGGCTGAAGCTAACCCACAATGTGCTGAGGTCACTGTACACAATTTTGCAGGGTCAGATCATTTGCCCAATTCCCAACAAAGCTTTGACCTTGTGCCAGCAGGTAGCCTAATGGGGGAATGCACAAAATCTGGGCAGCATCTCAAATTTAAAGGGTTATGCTCACTTAAAGGTAAATAGCTGCACATAGGGACAAATATTGTTTCAGCCTTCATGAATCTTCAAAATAATTTTAAAGTATTGGTTAGCCTTTGTCAGGGCTGGGGAGAGAGTTGAGAAAAGAAGAGCCAGGTAAAAATGAAGTGAATGAAAACTCGGGCCAGATTTTTCCCCTAAAAAAAATGGGTGGGTTTGGAGCGTGGGGGCAGTTAAATTGTTAAAAATGGGATTCCCGACCTGATCCTGCCTCCAACCCGTCCACCTCCGGTTTTAACGGGGAGCAGGGCGGGGAGGGGCAGGCGACCAACCCGCTCCCAGGGGGCGGTACGTCATTTAAAATATTATAATGAGGCTGAAAATCTAGCTGGCTGCGGGCGGGAATCCGAGGCCTCACATACAAATCAGGCCCTGCCATTAAAGTCGGCAGGGCCTGCAGGTAACCCAGCTCGGAGGCGCCCCCGCCCCCAACTTGCTTACCTTGAGAAAATTCTGGCCTTGATGTGGAGGCACAAAATGGAGGGGGAGGAATTGGTCCCCATTGTGCCCGATTTCTGGGTGAAAAATAGTTGTGGACACCAGATTCCGGGTGCGATCTCCCGCACCCGACACCTCCCGAAGTGCGCTGGTTGCCAAATTGGCACTTGGCAGCTTTCGAGTGCTCAGGACACCTACCTAACAAAGGTATTGGGCCCCTTGAATATGCTAATCAGGGGCTTAATGCCTGTTTCAGGACCCCATTGCCACATTTGGCAAAAACTGGGCATGCTTCGCTCAGTTTTTCTGTGTCTACTGCGGCCCAATCACTGGAATTTAATGGAACCGCTGCAGGCTGCTGAAATACAGACAAGTTTTTGTTTTCTTACATACCTTAATGTGGAGCCAGGACTTCTTGGACTTAACCTGTGGGCCAGCTTCACGTCAGAGGCAGATGCCCAGACTGGAAAGTTGCATCAGGATGGCCAGTTGCCGTCTACTGCTTGCCAGTGTTTTGTAGATGAAGCCCAAATTCCAGTAAGTCTCAGATATTCAGCTTTAGGCGTGCGCTGCAGGCACGCTGCCCATTTCGTGCCAGTTTTCGTCGTGAGACCAATTTCTTGTCTGGAGTCTTTAAGCAAGTGACAAAGGTGATACAGCATCCAACCCTCTATTTGATGATTAACAAAGTGGACATATTGTTGCATGAGTGTGAACAGAGTTGCCCTGCTTGGCACTCAAGGCTACCCTTCCCAGAAGACAGCATTGCAGCTCGCTTGTTAGAAGCTGTTGGGCATTGTCTAGTTTGCACGGTACATGGGTACTAACTATCCACTACAACCAGTACTCTTGGGAACCCTGGCACCTGGGAAGCATTCTGTGCCCTGGCAAGCTGCTGCCTTCTTTCCACAGGGAAAGTGGTGAAGATGCTGCCTCTTGAAAGCAAGGCCTCTGTCACTCGCATGATGGAACTATAGACAGAAGACTAACTGATTCGACATATGTTATTGGTGGTAACTTGGAAGGAGCCGGTGACAAAAATGTTATACATTCTTACGAGAAGAGTTATCCTTATTGCAGAAGTTGTCTGCAGATCAGCCTCCAAGAGATGGCACAACTATATGGTAGTCCTCTTGTGAAGCGGAGACGGTGAGACAGGTCTCCTTTGGCAAGACCAGAAATGACTGTCATGGCCAGTAAATGCAGTTGTTGCAATTGTTGAATTTGCCTTCCTCATTTAAACCACGTGGTGATATCGGAACGAGAAAGAAATGACTATCCTCAACACGTTGTTTGCTGTTAAATGAATTGTAGCAGCAAGCAATAGTACTGTAGGAAAGTACTACTGTACAAAAAAATGCAAAAATGGTAAAGTCTGCAGCAACAAAAACTAAACGCAGGAAGAAAATATCAATGAGAATTTTTTTTTTAAGTTCCCATTCGTGTTTTGTTACAGTAATCCAACTTCAGCAGGCTGGAGCAAAGGATTAGTCATGTGATCATTTTATAAGGTGAGCTTAGTGCTAGGGGCTTAGTGGGCCAGAATTTTTTTCTAAATAGCCATGAAATGTAGTGAGGGTTTTATATAAATAATGATCATGGCCTGTAATATAACGTATTTGGCAGCAGTGAAGCCTTTGGAACCTTCCCAGATTTCTTCACCACAAATGTAGCCGCTGTGCACACGGGCACAGTTTTACGATTTCCCCTCTCAGTTAGAGTGGCTTTGCGTTGATAGTGGAGCCAGGAAAAATCGGCTCTATTATCCAGAAGCATTCAGTTTAGGTGGAAAATAATTCTGTTTTTTGAATTACATTTTGATTTTAAGTGGGATTTCGCTTCAGTCATTTCTAATTACACTGGAACCTCGACCTATCTGTGAGAATTTTTACGGGAGTCAAAGTCAGGTGAGGAGCGCAGTGGGATCTATTACTGGGGGAGAGAACATTGGCAGTTGGGGCAAGGCCAGGGGAGGAGTGGTAGTCAGAGCTGGAGGACCAGCTGGAGTCAGGTTGGGAGAGGGACTTTTAACGGCCTTCCTGTAAAATATTACTTACACCAGTTTTTGCAAAGTTCAATAAACTATTACTCATGCAAAAATGTCAGTTAACCTCTTGGATCTACTCATTCAATCTGTGTCCTAAGGCTAACCTTTCAATTTTTGAAATTTAAAACATGAGGGTAATTTTCTCAGGACACGCTAGCAGTAGAGAACCTTGCCTGTTGCTCGTGCATTTTGGAAAATTGTGGCAACGCTCCTGTGATTTTCCAGTATGTGCTCGCAGCTGGTGCGGTTCCTTGCCACCAGCACATCCTCAGAAAATTACTCCAATGTTTACTTCATCCCGATTGGAAACAATTGCATTGTGTGCAGTGGAACATTGACGAACTTCCAGTTTCTGTTATTCATATGGCTGGGAGGTGTGCTGTCTCCATTATTTTGGGTGGCTTTAAACGATCACAGTTAACAGCATAAAGAGTAGAAATGTTTTCAAGTCGAATTTTGTCATATTGTGGGGGACTACGGTCTCCCGTGTAAAGAAATAGGCAACACAGCGAGCTACAAGAAATAGGTCTTTATTCCAACTCTCACAATACAGTACTGAATTTGTGAAGCCCGCGAACCTGTGATGACTCACGGATTGGTCACCTGCTGGAACCTGATTGGTTTTCCTTCTCTAAGCAGCAGGCAAGTCTGAACGTGCCTTATTCCTCTCAGCTTGCAACTGTCTTGCGGGGGGAGGGGAATACAGCAGTTAAAAGGGGATTATACAGGTTTATCTACATACACACAGTGTTTCCCCAATGTGGCAACGCCACATACGCCCCCCCAGAATCCTCGTTAACTGTAAAAGTCAGTCTCTGCGGAGGTTTGACCAAGCGGCCGTAGCGGCTGTAGTAGCCATCTGGCGTGTGAGGAGGGCTGTCTGGGAGGTCGGCCGGTTGGTTCGTCGGCTGGTCTGGCGGCTGGTCTGCCGGTGGGCTGGCTGGACGGGCTGCCGGCGAAGGTGGGGCGGCGGCCGGGAAGTAAGATTCTGGCGTGTCTTGGTCCTCTTGTGGGGCCGCCGCCAACGCGGGAGGTCTGCCCCGCCGTGGGGGAAGAGCCGGCCGAAACGGGAAGCTGAGGGCCAGGTGCACCGGTTTGAGGCGGTCTACTGAAATAAGGTCCGGCTTCCCGCCGACGTCGATAAGAAAAGCTTTGTCCCCCGTCTCCAATACTGGGAAGGGGCCGGTGTATGATGCCTGCAGCGGGCCTCTGTGCACGTCCCGGCGCACGAAGGCGAACTCCGCATGTCGTAAGTCTCGAGGCACGTAGGACGGCTGCGGGCCGTGTTGCGAAGTGGGCACTGGACGGAATTGCTGGGCCGCGTCCTGGTGCAGGGAAAGCTGTCTGGCGGCCGACCACGGCTCCGTTGTCAGGGGGAGGAAGTTGCCTGGTACTCTGAGCGGTTGGCTGTAGACCATCTCGGCCGCGGAGGTCCTCTTTGGGCGCGGAACGCAATCCCAGGAGAACCCAGGGTAGTTTGTCAATCCAGCTGGTGTCGGCCAGGCTGGCGCGGAGGGAGGCTTTCAAAGAACGATGAAAGCGCTCGCAGAGCCCGTTGGCCTGCGGGTGGTAGGCTGTTGTCCTGTGCAACTTGGTGCCGAGGCCGGCGGTGATGGCATTCCACAAGTGGGAGGTGAACTGGGGGCCTCTGCCCGAGGATATGTCGGTCGGCACGCCAAACCGGGCCACCCATGTCGAGACGAATGCTCGCGCGATGTCGGTCGTGGTGGTGGAGGCGAGGGGAACCACCTCGGGCCATCTGGTGGTGCGGTCGACGATCGTGAGCAGGTGTGTAAAACCATGCGACGGTGGCAAGGGGCCTACCAGATCGACGTGGACATGGTCGAAACGCCTCTCGGGCACCGGGAAACACGCCAATGGCGCCTTGGTGTGCTGCTGGACCTTAGCGCGCTGACATGGCACGCATGTGTTGGTCCAGTCTCTCACATCCTTGTGGAGTCCAGGCCAGACGAACTTGGCGGACATAAGTTTCTGAGACGCACGCATCCCTGGATGTGAGAGGCTGTGGATGATGTCGAAAACTCGCTTGCGCCAGGCGGATGGAACGACCGGCCTAGGCGAGGGGACTGAGATGTCGCACAGGAGGGTTGTGCCGGCTGCGTGGAAGTGGATGTCGGCCAGGGTGAGGCTGGTAGTTGACGTCCTGAGGGCCTGGATCTCCGCGTCGGCAGCCTGGTCTCTCGCCATGCTGGCATAGTCGACGCCCAGGTGCACTGCATGGAGCGAGGGTCTTGAGAGGCAGTCGGCCACCAAATTGTCCTTGCCAGCGACGTGGCGGATGTCCGTGGTGAACTCCGAGATGAAGTTGAGTTGGCGCTGTTGGCGCGCGGACCAGGGTTCGGTTACTTTGGCCATGGCGAAAGTGAGCGGCTTGTGGTCCACGAATGCGGTGAACGGCCGGCCTTCCAGAAGGAAACGGAAGTGCCGGATTGCCAGGAACAGGGCCAGGAGCTCTCTGTCGAACGTGCTGTAGGCCTGCTCGTTCTTGCGCAGCTGTCGGCTGAAAAATGCCAGTGGCTGCCACGCGCCTTCGACCCACTGTTGCTGGACGGCGCCGACGGCGTAATCCGAGGCGTCCGTGGTGAGGGCGGTCTTGGCGCCCGGGATGGGGTGGGCCAGTAGTGTGGCGTTGGCCAAGGCGCTTTTGGTCTGGTGGAAGGTTGTCGCCATCTCGTTGGACCAGGTGAGTTGCTCTTTGCCCGTTTTGCCCCTGGTGGCTTCGTAGAGGGGGCGCATGAGTGCGGCGGCCTTGGGCACGAACCGGTGATAGAAATTGACCATCCCCAAAAATTCCTGCAGCGCCTTAACCGAGGTGGGCTGGGGAAAGTCCACCACCGCCTGCACCTTAGAAGGTAGGGGAATGGGCCCCCTTGGCGAGATTCTGTGGCCGAGAAAGTCAATTTGGGCTGCTCCGAACTGGCATTTGGCCGGGTTGACAATTAGCCCGTGTTGGCTGAGGCGCTGGAAAAGGGAGCGCAAATGCGCAATGTGCTCGGCCTTGCTGGTGCTGGCCACGAGGATATCGTCCAGATAGACGAACAGGAAGCTCAGGTCCTGTAGGACGGAGTCCATGAGCCGTTGGAAGGCCTGTGCGGTGTTCTTAAGCCCGAAGGGCATGCGCAGGAACTCGAACAGTCCAAAGGGGGTGATGACCGCCGTCTTCTGGACGTCTGCGTGGTGGACGGGGACCTGATGGTAGCCGCGAATCAGATCGACCTTGGAAAAGACGGACTTTCCTGCTAGGTGTGCCGAGAAGTCTTGGATGTGCGGAATGGGGTATCTATCGGGCGTGGTGGTGTCGTTGAGCCGTCTGTAGTCGCCGCAGGGGCGCCAGCCACTGCCCGGCTTGGGCACAATGTGGAGGGGGGACGATCAAGGGCTGTTCGAGCGGCAGATGATGCCCAGTTTTTCCATCGTGGCGAATTCTTCCTTGGCCACCGCCATCTTGGCTGGGTCCAGGCGTCTGGCTCAAGCGAACACTGGTGGTCCCGTAGTGGCGATGTAATGCTCGACCCCATGCTTGGCTGCCGCGGCTGAGAAGGTCGGTTGTGTGAGCCTCGGGAAATCTGCGAGTAGGCGAGCGTAGTCGTCATGCGCCGGGGCGGAGCAAGACCCGACGAGGGCCGGGCTGTTGCTCTGCTGGCAGGCCAGTGAAGCGAAAGTTGCTGCGTCGATCAGGCGCCTGTCGCGAACGTCGACCAGGAGTCCGTGGGCGCAAAGAAAATCGGCGCCTAACAAAGGATGTGCCACCGAGGCCGTCAAGAAATCCCACGTAAATCGCTGGCCGTTGAAACAAACCTCGGCCCGTCGCTTTCCGAAAGTAGCGATGGCTGCGCCATTTGCCGCCACGAGGGGTGGGCCGCTGCGGCCTGCCTGGATGTCGAGCTGGGAGGCAGGAATTATGCTGCATTGGGCTCCGGTGTCGCAAAGGAATCTGCGCCCTGAAAGAGAGTTGGTTATGTACAGCAGTTTACCTGCGGTGCCGATGGCCATCGTGGCGGCGGGGGTGCGGTCGAGCGGGCCTAGGCGGCGGCGCGGGGCTGGTGCGTTGGGCCGGGCGGCCATCTTGGTTTGATCAAAAGAGCAGGGTGCTCTGCAGCGTTGGGCCTTGTGGCCGAAACGCACGTGGTAGTAGCATAGTTCTGCGGCCTGGCGTGGCGGCGCGCGCTCGGTGGTGTCAGGGAGCCTCGCGGCTGCACAGCCGAGTTGGGCGACGGCGAAAACTTTGTCCGCGGCGGCTGCCAGTTGTACGCAGTCCGTGATCGGGGACCCCACGAGGGCAGTCTGTACCTGCTGAGGAGGCAGGCTGAGGAAAAGGGCCCGAAACAAGAAGCACTGCGGTTCAGAGCCCAGGAGCGCAAGCATCCGGCTCATCAACTGAGTCGGGGTAGAATTGCCGAGGCCTGGTAGTGAGAGAAGCCTGCGGGCCCTCTCCTCCTTGGACAGGTAGTAAGCCTGCAGCAAGCGGCCCTTAATGGTTGAGTACTTGCCGGTCTGTGGTGGGTTCCCCAGCAGGTTGAGAACTTCGGCGGCGGTAGAGCTTGCTAGTGCTGAGACTACGTGGAGGTACCTTTCTTCATCATCGTGAACCCTGCGAAGGGTGAATTGGGCCTCCGAGTGCGCAAACCAAGCTGGTGCTTGGTGTTCCCAGAAGGTGGGGAGCTTCAAGAACGCGGCGCCGGCCGACATCAGGCTGCTGCTGGTTGCCATCGGGTCGTTGCTGGCCTCTGTAGGGCTGCGTGAGTCGGGGGCTTCGGCCGCCGACATTCGGGGTCACCAATGTGGGGGACTACGGTCTCCCGTGTAAAGAAATAGGCAACACAGCGAGCTACAAGAAATAGGTCTTTACTCCAACTCTCACAATACAGTACTGAATTTGTGAAGCCCGTGAACCTGTGATGACTCACGGATTGGTCACCTGCTGGAACCTGATTGGTTTTCCTTCTCTAAGCAGCAGGCAAGTCTGAACGTGCCTTATTCCTCTCAGCTTGCAACTGTCTTGTGGGGGGAGGGGAATACAGCAGTTAAAAGGGGATTATACAGGTTTATCTACATACACACAGTGTTTCCCCAATGTGGCAATGCCACAATATCTCATAGAAAGCAAAAGTGTCAAAATTGTAAAAACAGACACAGTGAGCACATGTTCGCCAATTTAATGGTCAGTGTTCAATGCTGAAGGTAGAATTACAATGGGCCAGAATTTGCTGTCAAAATAACAATGAGGCTATTGGCGCTCATCGTTATTTATGCGTAAATGGTACAGCAACTTCAGGCAAGGGACAGATGTGCGGTTAAATATGAATATCCAAAAGTTGCTGTCAAAATTCCTCCGATCGGCCGCTAACTTCACGTGAATGGTATTTCGCTGTCTGCCTCACCATTGACATGCATTGAATATCGTGAAGTTACTGTATTTGCACGGTAGATGCGAACTAAACTCGCCACAGATATTTAGGGCTAGTAATTAATAGCAAAAGTACCCTTTTAACGATGCGATAAGTGTTACTTACTGCCAATCAACCTCTGGTGCTGAAAATTAACTATTACAAATGTGGAGTCTCATTCCTTCTGGTTTTGAATTTTTTGAGTAATTTAAAAAATGTAAAATTTTAAATTTTAAAATGTTATTTCTTACTTTTCCTTTCTGTCTCTTTTTTTCTCTCTCCCTTAATCCAATCTTTCTCTCTCTTTATTTCTCTTTCTGTGCCTGATTTGACATTGAATTCACCCACTCTAATTCACCCTCCTTCTCAGCCCTTCCTGTGTTTATTTCCCAATTCTTAAATCTTATTGGTTAAGGAGATACCCTGTAGGCTGCCTTGTCCCAGATGCTCTGTTTCCCTCGCTGTCAACTCGCACTTTCAGCAACTTTGTGAGCAAAATTGTTTTGAGCTGAAGGGTGCAGGAGCAAGTCTAACTAACGGCAGACACCGTTAGATGCTCCGATACAGCAAAGTCTGGCCCATTAAATTACAACAGATTACCATCGTCAAATATTACTAGAAATCTGTAAAAAATTGATATTGCGTGCTGTATATTGCAATATAAGCCTGTGCAAAGCCAAAGAAAAATGTTATGTGGTGTGCAGATTTGAGGCGCCTCTTCAGATTCTTTTTGACCATTTTTAAAGTGTTCAGTGTTGGATTCAAGGAACAAAAGCATTTTGCCCTTAGATACTTTGCAAATATGCTTTGCAAATATGGTAGAATACGTTAAGTGTTAAATGTGCTAGTGACATCTAGCAGCAGGACATCAGAACACTGCATCAGCGTTATGATTCCATTATGCTGATACACTACCCACTTTGGACAATCTGAGTCCTGTTTGTGTTGTTTGACTGGAATGTTAACCATTTATGGTTTGATCTGCCATTGCTGCAGCTTGAATATCAGACATTTTTAGGATTATCTCTGGTGGGATCACTTCCTTCCCAAGTAAAATTTACTGATGTTCTTTCCAATTGTGGTTTTGTAAAGCGTTTATTCTTTGTTATAATTGACTTGCTTGCAATGTTTAAAAATCCAAATGTATTTAAAGATAAAAGTGTTGTGTTCCTAATTACTGTTTGTTCTTGGTTTTCAGCTTGTGGCCAAGGAACATTCAAATCCAAACAGGGGGAGGAAAGCTGCTCCCCTTGCCCATCTAACAGCAGGATCAACTCTGAAGCAGCCACCATATGTCCCTGCAGAAACGGATTCTATCGAGCAGACAGTGACCAGCCTGAGATGGGATGCACAAGTTAGTCACTGGCCCCTATCTCTTTATGTCAACAAGAAATGTAGCACATTCTTAGGACAGCATGCCATTCATATCAAGCTCTGTTGATTTCATAGCAAAGATCTATTCTCACCAGAATTGATTATGATTCCAGTACACTGTTCTGACCCATATATGTGTCTTAATCTCCTAGACTATTATAGAGCAATCATATTTCCTTTTTTTCTGCTGTTAGGAGTCCAACTGTGGTCTTTAAAACGTCAACACCACCGACATAGCAAATTTATTAATTTCCAGATCTCTGTTAAGTCTAATGACCCACCGAAATAGCTTTCTTTTTGCTATGTCCTCAGATTTAACTTTTTACCTCAGTGGAGCTTGTTTGTTTTTCAGTAAAATAGTTGAGTCTGAATTCTTCTTTCATATCTTAAAATAATAAATTAAATATTAGTATAATAATGAAATCAAACTAGGGCTAGACTATGTTGAAGGCACACATAAATCCTCACTCTCTTCATTGCTAAATTACACACAGCTGGTATTCTGATCATTTCTGGTTCCTCTTTAAGGCATTATTTTTTGCTTTTTCCTTCATTTCAAGCAGCTCTGTGCTTATTTTTCCGTTCAAATTAAAATGAGTGCAGTTCCTTTGACTTCCTAAACATTGATCAGTGGTGAACAGTCAGATCATCGGAAACCCATAAAAGCTTGACCTTGTCCACCCAAAGTCCAAGGTCCAAATACTCAAGACCACAGTGATCAAAAGCAGCCTTACTCTGCCATAATTTCACATTAATCGAAAAATCTTTAACAACAGATTTTCATACTATTTAACATTGTGCATGTAAACAGAAACACAGCCAAATGGACATGACCAGTGTAGTAATGGGTAACTTCAGACCCATCTGAAAAAATGACATTGCATCTAACCAATTTCCAAATATTTTAAACACTAATCAAGTCCAGTCTTCTCAGCATTGGTACAGTAATTGCATAACCTAAACTGCCTAAGCCAGGATATAATCTTACTCACAGAATATTTTACAGACCTAAATATCAGTTTGTGTTGAGAAGGACTTTAAAGCAGACAATGACTTACAAGAACAAAGACAGCAGTTTTTAAACCACTTCCAAGGCTTTTATAATCTTCTTTCTGTTTCCCCTGTGATCCCAAACCCATTAGTTTTTACTTTTTATGGCACTAGAGGGAACATGCCTGAGACAGATATATTTTTATAGTGCCATTGGGTTATTTGCAGTTTAATTATCTAGCATAGTAAAGGCACCTCTGACACATTAATGACCATGCTGCTAGTCTGTACATTTTAAGCAACCATGTCTGTGTGTAGTTACTGCACATTGATTGTAAACTTGAGCACTATTCAAATGTACATGCGTATTTTGTCCATGTTGGCAGCCTCAGTGCAGATTTGAAACGTTTAGCTGATAACTGAGGTTTTTTTACAATATCTAAGCAAGCCACTAGGTGCTTAGGCTCAGAAATTCCTCACCTTTGTGAAACCTGATCATATGTACTCCTATGAAATTTCTCGTGCAGTGTGCATTCTTTTCTTTTTTTAATCTATTTGTTGAAGTAAATAGCTCAGTACTATTAAAGCATACTGTAGGCACCTTTAAGATACAAGTACCGAAAGATGATTTTTATTGGCTTGACTGAATATTCATGTGAAAATATGTATTTCTTCTTTCAAAAAAGGAAACCTTACATATAATAATCAGTACACTCAAATTTCCCAAAAAATCTCATGTGAGGAGAAAAAATGGTTAAATAATCAAATTAAAACTTGATATATTTCATAGCAATGATTGTCAAGATCTTACTGAGGTACTTGCTGTCACTCATTGAATCAATTTCTATATTTCTGTTAAACAGTATTTTCAATGCTGTGCTTACTTCAAAACACAATAATGGTAGTTATTGTGTTAAATTATATCTGGGAGAGTGGACATGTCCTGCACAAACTCTGATGTGATCATTTGTATCTCACCAAGAGGATTGGGGGGGAAATGAATTCTTTCAGTGGATCAATGTACTGTACTGCATAATGTGACACTGAGCTATACCAGGAAGACTCCAGATTTGATCTCTTGCCTGTGCCAAAGAACCAAAATTGTCATCAAGATTCATGACTTTAAAGGGAAAAAATAAGCCAGAGCTCCTGTTACAGATGAGGACTGGATCAAACTGATCAAATTATTTACCAACACCTAGTGTTCAGCCTCAGATTATGAAAAGTAACTGCTATAGGAAGATACCAGAAGGCTTAAACTCACGGAACCATATGCAGCCATAAGCTTCAGGAGATGAGGGGGTAAAGATGAGGGTCTTTAGCAGTCCCAGTGTAGGGCTTAGCCCTCTGGGACAGCATATCAGGAATTCAGGCATGTACCCCAGGTATAAGGGGAGAAACTCAGGGGTGGGGATTTGAAAGCTCTATAATATTTACCTTAATTTCCAAAAGGCTGTTGATAAAGTTCCACATGAAAGGCTATTAGTTAAACTGTAGGGATTATGGGGAAGCCTTCACCATGAATAAGAAACCGATTTGAAGGGAGCTATGTTCGAGTGGGGGCTATACTGAGGGGGCAGCCTCGGAACACAGTGTTAGGACCACAGCTGGTTCTAATTTTTGTAACTAACCTAGATTCAGGAATCTAAAACAAAGTGGTAAAAGTTGCAGATGATACCAAACTAGGAGGGACAGTTGAATCAGAAGAGGCAGCTTAGAAATTATAGGAATTGGACAACATATGACAGATCAATGACAGATAAAGATAATGCAGACAAGTGTAAGGTATTGTACATAGGAAGGAAAAATAGATGACGCACATAATCAATAAATGGGGTTGAAATAGCTAAAGATGAAGCTGAGAGAGAGCTAGGAGTCTCAGTTGATTTGGCACTAAACATGTCCAATTAATGCAGAACAGCAATCAGCAAAGCCAATAGAATGTTGAACTATATAGCCTACACAGTAGAATATAAGTCAGAGAGAGTCATCATTAAACTGAACAGTGCTCTGGCTACATCCCACCTTGAATACTACATCCATTTCTGGTCACCAAGAGATTCAAGCGCTGTGGCAGTGCAGACAAGAGGCACAAGGTTTATCCCTTGTGCTAGGGGCCTGAGTTATGATGAAAGTCTGGAGAAACTTGGGCTTATCACCATAGAAAGGAAGCATTGGAGAGGTGATCTTCTAGAGGTACACAAAATAGTTAAGGGAATGAAAAAGGTAAATCCAGAATATCTGAATTAAATAGTGAAAATGGAACAATGGGACAGCAATCAACAAAGCCAATAGAAAAAGGTAAATTTTAGGTCTGATATTAAGGAATTCTTCAAATAGAGTGATAACAAGTGTTGAATAAATTTCTAGAATAATGGAGGCAGAAACCCTGAAATTATTTAAGAAACAAGTTGCATATTACAATGAGCAGACTTTAGGATCTTTCTGGATGGATGCATTAATATGGGCTGAATGGCCTTCCTCACCTCTAATTATCTTGTGATTTTGGGAAGAGATTTTTCTAAAAAGGAATACTTAACTCTGGATCGAATCTGCAATGTATCTCTGAAGATCTTAGTGCTAGAGAAAGAAGCAAGTCACTTTACTGTTTATGGGTTTGTCATATTTTTGTTCTGTATTGTGTACTTTAAGTGTTCATTGTTCCTAGGTGCTTCAGACCAAGTAAGTGCAGAATGAACTAAGATGTTAGAAAAACAAAGCAGGGAACCAATAGGTTTGGATTGCAGTTTCAGTTGCTTTTCTATAGGGCCAGTGTGTAGAATCCCTGCTTGATAGTGACCTTAGGGCTGAATAAACGGGAAGACAATTTGTTTTTTTATCTTCTTTCAGACTAGATGTTATCTTTTCTAGAAAGATTCTCTGCAAATAGTTTCCCCTAACACATTAGGTGAAAAAAAGCACTTTACAACATCTACCTAGTATTTAAAGGATTATCACTATCTCCGATGCCTTCCATTTCTTTTATCAGCACAATGCAGGCAACAGACTGGCTGTTAAAAGTACATCTGAAGTTGCTTTCTGACTTCTATAAAATTAGGGTCTCAGATGTTTCCATGGCCGGCTTATCAGTAAAAGCAGAACCCAACCCCAGATGCCTTCTCTGTGAACAGGCTTTAATTACATTTTATAACTTTCCCTTTTTAAAGGATAATTTGCCTTTCCAGTGACCTTCACAGACTGTTTTTAAAGCTGATAAATGTTAGACGTGCTGTGTATAATACCCCTGTTGTCTCATAATGCCAATATCTTTTAATTTAAAAAAGTAGTTCCAAATCTATTCTTATCTGATAATAAAGAAGGCAAGTAAATGTTGTAATCTTCTTCCTGCTAGTATATTTGAGTTATTTTATAGATTAATTAATTGAAATGATTGCTATCTATGAAATAGAATGTGAACAGGTGTTTGCAAGCCAATAATATATACATTGGACGTTCAACATACAATCTAACTTCCATTTTCAATTTCAATTTCAATTTTACTAAGGTGTGCCTTCAGCTGCACGTAATGTTATTTCAAATGTGAACGAGACCTCCCTGAGCTTGGAATGGAGTGAGCCCCGGGATACTGGTGGCCGTGATGACCTGCTCTATAACATCATCTGCAAGAAGTGCAGCGTAGAAGGCAAAATCTGCTCCAGATGTGATGACAATGTCGAGTTTGTCCCACGGCAACTGGGCCTGACGGAAAGGCAGGTGTTTATCAGCAATCTTTTGGCTCACACCCGATATACGTTCGAAATCCAGGCAGTAAATGGCGTCTCCAGCAAGAATTCACACCCTCCCCAGTTTACAGCAGTTAACATTACTACAAATCAGGCTGGTAAGTAGAGCAGTGTTTTAACATTTGAGATGATAATAGCCATATAAAATTGAAACATTCCCATACTTCAGCTCCCCAATAGTTCAGTGGATCAGTGCATTGTACACTGCCCAGTGTGGTACGGAGAACTATAGGTGAGCAAGGTCCTCGGTTCAGTCAAGGTCTGTGCTGAGCTAACTGTTCATAGACAGGTGGCAGTAGAGGTGCTACAGTTGGAAGAAGAAGCGGCCAGGATTCCTACTCTTGATCATTATCCAGTGACTGCTGTTTGACAGCGCATGTGTGTGGCTGTAGAAAGAGGGCAAGTAGGGAGAGGACAGGTTGGGAGAGGACAGGGTTGAACTGCATCCCAGCATGAGTGAGGAGGGGATGGGAGAGATTGGGAGCGAAGGAGGCGAGATATTTTATTTTATTAAAAATGTTGTTAAAAAAGCAGGTAAAACAGCTAAAGCTTATCAAGGAGATTCTGGCAACAAAAAAAAATCATTACACTTAGAGAGAGTGATAGATGACAAGGATTTTAAAGGAGAGGCCACAGGCTGGAAGAGGGTGATGCGCTCAAGCAAGGAAAAGATGTGAGAGGAGTAGAGGACAAGCCTAGAAAGGATTTGGCGATGATGGACATGCTGCCTCCACAACTGTTTGTTGTTTGGGTATGAGGTTGTGTTAAAACGTGTATCTAGATGGGATGGCTTTGGTAAGGAAAAGGGAGTCACTATCCATGAGCCAGATTACCGTCAAATCCTCAGTGAAATTGTGGCTGGGGAGTACCTTGTTCACAAGGGAGTGATCGATAGTGGAGGGCAACACAAAGCGGGCTAGAGTTTGGGGACCTACCGGAGAGCCAGAGAGGGATTGAATGGGGGACAATAGAGAGATGAGGAGGCTAGAAAGATTAACCACTGGTGAATGAGCTGGACGGGATGATTGTTTGGAAAGGGAGAAGAGGCAGTTGGGGCTACTGCTGTGGGAGACACAGTAATGGATACTATTGGTAGCCGTTGAGGAGAATGGATGTGATAGAACAGAGGGAAGTTAAACCTATAGACTGGAGTGACAACAGAAGATGTTGGCAAGGGAGAAGTGTGTAGGGTGGGGACTGAGAGGGGCATGTTGCAGATGACATAAAGAAAAACAATCTGGTAAACTATGGTTATATGTGCCAGCGAAATACTACATACTGTAATAGGTTCAAGGCATAGTCAGCAAATGGTTGGGGCCAAACAACTTCCATAATAAACTTTGGCTTTAATATGTTTGTCACAGTGAAGCAAAAAGATAAGCGGTGCTTATATTGACAGAGACAGTAGTGCCTCACTCTACCAAAGTAAACTGGGCCAAGAACAATTTAGTACAGTGGAAATTCAGTAGCACCAGAATTCTATAATCATTCTCCCCAGCTGTGGTGCAATGATACACACCCACCCCGACAATGGGATGAAAATCAGGCGGGTTCTCCAATGGGCGGACGATCCACTCCGCCACCTCACCAACCCAGGTGGGGAAGGTAAAAATTGCCCCTCATATTTTCTTTCTCAATTAAAGAAAACACAATTGGCACTATTTCTTTCTTCAAAACCATATTTTTACATTTAAAATAAGAGTTTTACTTACTCAGGTAGCTTTTCTTCTTTTTGAAGCAAAATTGTCCTTGGCCAAAGTCAAACTATAAAATCTTTGTATGTTTTTTAAAATTTATTCATGGGATGTGGGCGTCACTGGCGAGGCTGGCATTTATTGCCCATCCCTAATTGCCCTTTAGAAGGTGGTGGTGAGCCGCCTTCTTGAACCACTGCAGTCTGTTGTAGCAGTTTGGTACAACTGAGTGGCCATTTCAGAGGGCAGTTAAGAGTCAACCACATGGCTGTGGGTCTGGAATCATATATAGGGCAGACAGGATAAGGACAGATGATTTCCTTCCCTAAAGGAACCAGATAGGTTTTTATAACAATCCAGTAATTACATGGTCACTCATTACTGATACTAGCTTTCTATTCCAGATTTATTTAAGTAACTGAGTTTAAATTACCCATGCTGCCGCAGTGGGATTTGAACTCACGTCTCTGGATCATTAGTCCAGGCCTCTGGATTACTAGTCCAATAACATAACTACTATGCTACCGTTCTCTACTACTATGTGCTACAGAGCTGGAGTTAAAACTGTATTTACATGTGTTGGAAACTAAGCTTGCACTACTCCCAGCCAGATCTGTAAGCCTTTTGGGAAAAGCACCAGGAAGACTGGCCTGAATGCTTAGCAGCTACTAACCCACTCCTGTTTAAGTTTTTATGAAATGTCTTTTTTCGTTAACAAAATAATAAAGGATGTGGTAGTGTTTTTTTCTGTCAGAATAGTAGTCAATTTTCACACTGTTAATGATTACTAGCATGGCTCAAGTCAGGATGTAACAGCTGGCGATCTCCAATAAACCCTTTTTTTGTCACCTTCAGTTGGTTAATATCACGAATGCATGCGTACAGATATGTGAGAGTGGACCCCTCTTAGCTCTGCCCTGCTCCAATTTGGCCTGTCACTCCACTTCAAAAGCACTTTTGTACAGTCCCTGAAACTGGTGCAGGAAGGAACATTAAAATTCATTTCTTGCAGACGCCATGCTTGTACTAATGCACGTGCCAATGTGAATCATTTGTTGCAGGACAAGAAGCCCCATCAGTATCATTATGGGCCCTGTCCATGTGGTAAAAAAGCAACAAATGTATTTATTTTAATGTTAAAAAGAAAATTTAACTAAAGTATTGCAGCTTCTGGTTAGAAAGAAAACTTGCAAATTAAAAAAAATGTAGCTTTGACACACAATTGTTGCACTAATAAAAAAAATCATCCATTTGCTCTAAGTTTGTAATATCTGCATAGTTTTAGTTTTGATATGTTTTACAGACACACACACATCTGTTTAAAGATTATGTTCTGTTTGTTGAGTCTGTCACCACACAAAGGATACGTGTTGCAATGGCAACAATCCTGTAGATTCCTTAAACTCTTGATTCCAATTATTGAAAGCTCTCGACCCTTGAGAAGAGAGGATTTATTTGAGGGTGGCCATCCTTGGGGTTAGGACTTGTCTGACTTTCACATTAAGCTCCCCTTTTGTACTGTAGCTTATCTTCCCATGATTAGAGCCTGAATATTCATTCATTTGGCACTTTCTATATTATAAGTCTGACACAATGAAACGGTGTTAGGGGACCTGCTAAATCACAGCCTGAAGCAGCTGGTGGGATGCCATCAGGCTTTGTCAGACAGGAATTCACACTGGCAGTCCAGGTGCTGGATGGCGTAGCTGTAATTAGGCCCTGAGAGACGACTGTGTTCTGGGTTAGGCTGTTAAGGGAATCTTGCCTCCAGGCAGTATGTATGTAATTTGTCCATTGATTGGTGTTTAATGGATGGTATTAGCTTCTATTGTTGTGTGACTGGATTAGAGGAGTTGGGCAGCAGGAGCTGTAAATGGAGGAAATCTGAAGTCTTTCTATGGGTAAAACTTTTCAAATAGTTTGGGTTTAAACACTGTAACAGAATGGTGGAACTTGCTCTGTGTACTCACAATTCCATTGGAAACCTTGTATAGAAAGAGAAAGATATCCCTCTTAAAGCACATTGCTGTACAAAACCAGTAAATTAGAAAGCAAGTGAACACATTTGTTGTACATGTGTCTTAGATGAAACATAAACTGTTTCAAAATATTTTCTAATTAATCCATTGCAAATGGAAGAAAAGTTAATTTGTTTAATCTTTATTAATCTCACAAGAGTTTAGAATATAATTAATATAATTTGTACATATTGTGGGCTATAAAACAAGAAAAATGTATTTTTTTCAGTTGTAGCTGAAGTACGGGTGCTTTATAAATAGAATATGCCGTGAGTGCAATGAGATGTGATGAATTACTGCACTCACGAGACGGAACATAGCCTACTGCAGACTTCATCATTTTCGTCACTCACTCATGAAAGTATGCAGCTGCTTAGGACATGCTTTTAAATGAGCATCTCTCCTTGTGATTGATCAAATGAAACAGTACTGTAGAATTGTGGCTTTAAGCTAAGGGCAGGTTTGCACTTTAAGGTGTCAGCCTAGACTCAGTGGTAGAGGTTTGGAGATTTAATAGAGGTTTTTAAAATTATGAAAGATTTTGGCAGAGTGCATAGCAAAAGACTAATTCCTCTGATTGGGGAGGCAGAGAGTCATCAATTTAAAATGATCACTAAGAGATTGAGGAGAGTGTCCAGGAGATTGTTTTTTCTCAAAGGGTTGTTTGGAGTTGTGAATGCTTTGCCAATTCGGAGTGATTGAGGCAGTGACCATTGCATCTTTATAATGGAAAATTGGCTGCGTATTTGAAGCAGAGGAAGAGACAGTGCTATGGGGACAGAGCAGGACAGTGGAATTTGTTTTGGATTGCCATAGTAAAGAGCTGGTATAGATACAATGGGCCAAAAGGCCGCCTTCTGTATGGTTCTGTTGGTGGTGCTTGGTGGCGAGAACTCAAAAAAAACATTGGCAATGTTTAATGCTGTGTGTTCTTTGCAGCTCCTTCTCCTGTGCTCATGGTGCATTTACTGAGAGCCTCTTCAAATAGCATGACTCTATCGTGGCTTGCACCTGAAAAACCCAATGGCATAATTCTGGACTATGAGCTGAAATATCGTGAAAAGGTACAGTAATTCTGTGCATAGTTTAAGAGCCTTGCTGAAAAGATCAGGCATGATGGTACTTTGGTAACATTAATCCCAGACCACTAAGACATTGTCTTACCAATATTTATTTTCAATTCTTTTACAGGTTGAGCGTCCCAAATCCGGAGTTCCGGAATGTTCCAGAATCTGGACTCCGGGACGATTGGTGGCAGGGGTCCGGAATCCGTAAAATGTTCCAGAATCCGGACACCCTGAGGGAGGCTTACCAAAAACCGGAAATAGCGCAACCTGGGCTCAGGCATTTCCGGACTCAGCACGTGTTTCTGGTGTCTGAAGTCCGGAAATATCGCAGCCTGGGCTTGGGCGTTTCCAGACTTCGAACATCAGAAACACGTTCCAAAGTACGGAAAAACCCAAAAACCGGCTCGGCCTTGGTCCCGAGGTTGCCGGATTCGGGACGCTCAACCTGTATATGTGTCTCGTGCAGTTGATTACTGGAAAAAAATCAAATCTTTCAAATTGTGCAAAAGCAAATCTAATTTTGTCATAGCATTTGAAAGAATATGAACAACTTTTCAAAGATCACTTGTAGGTTAATACCCAGAGCATTTTGCATAATCTTTTCAATAATGCATGAAAGACATTTTTTTCACAAAAAATAAACTTCTTCTTAAACTTAACCTTTCTGAGTCATGTGGCTGCTGAGCTGTGGACTGGACAATATACTAGTGACCGTGTGCTGACATTTTTTCCCTCAATATATTTACATTTATTTCAATGCAGGACCAAGATGAATCAACAGCATCAACCATTACAAGTCAAAAAAACACTATTCGTATTGATGGGTTAAAAGCAACTGCTTTTTATGGAGTTCAGGTGCGAGCCAGGACAGTGGCTGGATATGGAAAGTACAGTGAATCTGTAGATTTCCAGACACAGATGCCAAGTATGTCAATTTTATTTAGAGCTTGGCTTTCTGTATTCAACAAAAGTATTTAGAGATATAAAATGAAATTAGTTGCTGATAAATTATTAACATTATGCTAGACGCACTGTTGGAGGAGATTTTAAAATGGCACCGTAGTGCCTGCTGAAATACTTGACATTCATTGACATTTTGCAGACACTGGCATAACAGACAGCTGACTTGATCTGCTTACACCAAACGTGTGATGTCACTTGTACAGAACAGTAATATAATTAAGTTGTTTGCTAACGGTATAACAATATAATCAACTTGTTTTTGACAGAATGTGATTAAGGGTTGCTAAGGTATCGGATTGGTCAAAGTTAAAGGATGCTAAAGTACCAGATTGGCCAAGGAATTAATGTAATATGGTATCTTTCCTGTTTTTAAATTGTATAAAAGGAGCGTGGCTGCTATTGTAAAGCTGAGAAGCTGGCGATTGCACCAAGGGGGTGTATAGCACTTCTCCCAGAGCGCTCTGTAAATAAAAGTGTACTCGCACATTCCAGCAAGGTCCGCAGTAGTCTGAGTTTATTGCTCTATAAGTCGAAGTTGGGTATACGTCGACCCTGTATATCACTGGGTCCGTTCAGGCTCCAATTCGGCGGTAACACGCACTATCAGTATTGCAAAAATATGAGTAATCTAAATCTCTTTTAATTTTTAGGCATTTGTTATAATCTAATAGTAACATTTGTCAAATTTTTTAAGAAAAACAATGAATAAATCCTTGAGAGGTCGGATACAGTGTAGGGCCTTGGGAAGGAAATAATTAGTTAAGACCAGAATTAATTGAAGTGGAGTGTACATATAAAAATATTCACAGATTGTTATGGGCTCTGCATTTCTTTGATTTTCTTCCTATTTGTGTAAAACCACCTTTGGGCTCTTAATTAAAACCTATCTTTTTCCATTTAGGTGAGAATGGGAAAAGCATCCAAGAACAACTGCCCCTGATTGTAGGTTCTGCCACTGCAGGCCTGGTTTTTATTGTAGCTGTGCTTGTGATTGCTTTTGTGTGCATTAGGTAACTAAATATTTTAATTTATTCAAATAAAGCCTTTTGTAAAAATTCTTATTGTGTGTATTTAATGCTTTAAGTATCACAGTAAAGGTTTTATGTATAATGATTTTTTTTCTTATTTTGTATGAAGGAAACGTGGAGGTGGCTCAGAGTCAGAATACACAGAGAAACTTCAGCAATACAGCACTGGCCACAGTAAGTTCTTTCATGAAACCTTTCCGTAAGAAATACATTGGGGTAGAAATTTGTCTAAGCCTGTTTTTAGGCCCGGAATCGGTGCTGTGTAGGCAGCATGTGGTCCAACCAGGTGGCCCAATCAGGAGGGCCAAAACCAGCCCAAAATTGGGCCTCAGGGCTCAGTTCAATAAGTTTGGCGAACTGCAGCACCTGCTGTACCTCCACAGGCATCTGGCACATTTCAGCTATTTGAATTTTGGGCTGCTTGCCTCAGTGGTAACGGCCCCTGGTATGTGTCAGAGGCAAGGTGGGATAGAGTTGCTTTGGGGTTGGGGATAAGGCACTCACGATACTGTGGAGTCATGGGAAGCATTCCTGCTCCTCCTGGCTCCACAGGAATGATTTTATAAAAGTTTTTTTAAAAACTCAAACAATTAGGGGGAAAAATTCGGTATCGCCCCATTTGGGGCGCCATTATTGGCGGTGCGCAGAATTTAGCACCCAGCGCTAATTATCGCCTCCGACAGCAAACTTGGCTTTTATCGCCGCTGGAGGTGATTGGAGCGCTAAATCAGGCGCTTCACACCTGTCTTAAGGCGCAAAGGCCGAGGAGCAAGGCGCTACCTCAGAGCGCAGGCGAAGCAAGGAAGGGCAAATCCAAATAAACCTGCAAAGTGCTGCTCAGTACTCAAAACTCCTTCACACAGTGTTGAATCTGCCCAGAAGTCTCTCTCTCTCTCTCTCTCAGAATGCGTGGTGCAAAAATGTCACCGACAAAAAAAGGCAGGAAGCGGTCGCCTTTAAATAGTGCTCCCCTAGTCCCTTTCTGACAGCATAACGCTCCCCTCAACCTGCCGTTGCTAGCAGCAGGCGGTAAGGCAGGGGGCGCCACTCAATATCCGGTCCGGGGCGCTAACGGGGCGTTGTGCACTCGACTGACGCCACACTCTGCCGGCGCAGGAGATCGTGGCGGTAGTGTTTAGCGCCGCCGCAAAATGTCCAGTTAATTTTGCAAGCGGCACAAACATCGCCGCGCCCGGGCGCTAGTTGTTTTGCGCCCCAATTGGCACCCTCTTAAGGCGCTAACGGGAGGCGCAAACAACTGAATTTTTCCCCCTTAATCTTTTGTTGGAGGCCGCAGTGGATCTTAATTGGAGCAGGCCCAACTTCTGCTCCACTCAGCCCAAAGCAATTTCTCCCATGGGGCCCAAACCAGGCGTTAAGCCCCTCATTTGCATATGTAAGAAGCCTAACGCCTGTTTTAGTCAGCTGCCAGGGATGACTGAAAAATTCCCCGAACCCGTCCCCAAAATCGACTTTCGTTGCTCCCATTTTATGACCGTAAAATGGGCACAACAACATCCAGTTTCTACCTCATTGAGATATTTTAGCTGACCATTGATCCAGAAAGTTGTTCCATTAATGCTATTTTTCACTTTTCTTTATGCACTAATAGTCACACCAGGAATGAAGGTGTATATTGATCCTTTCACCTATGAAGATCCAAATGAAGCTGTCAGAGAATTTGCCAAGGAAATTGATGTATCCTGTGTAAAAATTGAAGAAGTGATTGGAGCAGGTAGACTAAAAGGCATTGACAATCTCTTATACTAAAATATACCTCAATTTATTATGTTTTATGTAATGCTAAATTTGAAATTTAATTTGTGGTCTTTTTTTGTGCAGGTGAATTTGGGGAAGTATGTAGAGGACGCCTTAAACTTCCAGGGCGAAGGGAGATCTTCGTAGCAATAAAGACACTTAAGACTGGATATACTGAAAGACAGCGAAGGGATTTCCTAAGTGAAGCCAGTATTATGGGACAATTTGATCATCCAAATATTATCCATTTGGAGGGAGTGGTCACTAAAAGCCGCCCTGTCATGATTGTTACTGAGTTTATGGAGAACGGTGCCTTGGACTCCTTCCTCAGGGTAAGTGGAAGATTATAAGGCCTCTTATATATAATGGTGCTTTCTATCAAGTGTTCCTTCGCACTAGTTGAAGTAAATGGAAAGGAAAATTAGGTGGCATATATAACAGATGGCCAATCTGCTACTGCCCACTTTGTGGCCCCATCAAAGTTGAACTTTACCCCTATTATTATGTAAGATGCATTTTTCAGTACATGGCTTCCCTCTAAACTTAGATTAAATGTGACACAGCAATATTTAATTTTAATGGAATTTGATGATTTCCTAAGCGGAAGTGAAATGTTATGGTGACAGGGGTTAATATCCTCACTGAAGGCCTGTAAATAAATACAAACGCACTTGGCACATTTCTTTGTGTGATATAGTGCAGGTGTGTTCTTCATGGTCACCTGATTGAAGGGATTTCATTTTTTTCATCAGGGTTGTCTCAGGAATTTCAAAGAAACCTGAGCTCCTCTTTTGCTGCTTTTATAGAAACAGAATACCTAATACATTTTGTTCATTGAATTTCAGACCTTGTTGATTGTTATTTTGCTTGCTTTGCAGATGAATGATGGACAGTTCACAGTGATCCAGCTAGTTGGCATGTTGAGAGGGATTGCAGCTGGAATGAAATATTTGTCAGAAATGAACTATGTGCACAGAGATCTGGCAGCCAGGAACATTCTGGTCAACAGTAACCTTGTGTGCAAAGTGTCTGATTTTGGTTTGTCGAGGTTCTTGGAGGATGATCCAACTGATCCAACCTATACAAGTTCACTGGTGAGGGCAACAATGAGTTATGTTGTGTGTATTTTTTTGTCAAGTTGTGAAAACATTTGAGAAGTTTCAATGAAATAAGGTAGTTAAAGTAAAAAAAAATGTTGCAAATTTTATACTGGTTGCAAATGAATCATAAAAACTATTTGAAAATACAAATGATAAAACGATTCATTGTGTGTTATAACTTTCAGTTCAAGTCCTGTTTTAATATATTGGCCCAGAAATTCGTGTCGGGGGCTTCCCGCGGGTGCAAGCCCCCGACCTACACTTACCTAGCGCGCCGGCAGTTGAAGCCTGGGCCTGCGTGGATTTCCTGTCTGTGGCCCGGTTCAACTCCCGGCGCGCTGTGCTTGCGTGACCCAGTGGTGTACTTAGTGCGATGCGTCGGCTGGGATCACGTGAGCACTGGGCAACCAATCGGAGGATGCAAAAGTTCATTCATGAGTTTGACAGTAAGAACTGTCAAACTCATGAAAACTCCGGGCGCACAAAACAGTACTTAAACTTGAAATAAAATTTTAAAAAACATCACACTATTTAAATGAACTATAAATAACTAAATAACTATTTTAAACAATAATTTAAATTTTTGAAAAAAAGAATTTTATAAAAAATCAGGGCTAAAAATACACTTACCTTACTGTAAAGTCTTTAAAAATAATAAACCTGTGGAAAAAAAATTCTAATTTTAATTAATAGACCACTTACCTTTTAAAATTAAGTCCTTACATCTGCTTTTTTAAAGTGTAAAAAGTGGAGGCCTTCACGCACGGGCAAACCTGGAAAAAAAAAGGGAAGTTCAACGCGCACGCGCAGACTCCTGCGTGCACGCGTTCGACCTCTGAACCCCTTGGTTCAGAGGATCGGAAATGCCGGTTTCCCGCGCATGCGCTGTGCATGCAGAAAACCGGCAATTCCATCGGTCCCACGCGTGAGTACACGGTGCTTACTCGCGCGTTGGGACACTAATTTCTGGGCCAATGTTTTTAATTACCAACACACGGTTTGAAAGCACTCCAGTTTACTGTTAAAACTGCTCTGTGCCATTGTTTCTCAGTGTTATTTTTCTGCAGAACCCAAATGTATCTTTTTTATGGGCTATTGTTTTGGTGAATCTTGGTATTCAGGAGAGAGCTGAATGATCGAGAATCAGGGGGCAATTGAAAGTCAGGGGGGCGATCAGGAGAGGTCTGAGGCCGGTGTTTAGGCCGTATATAGACTTGTTTATCCTGAATGCAGCTGGCCCATTGGTGGGGAAGGGGAACTGATCTGGGTAGGGGGACAAGAAGAGGCTGGCAGCAGGCCGCTGTAGCTTTGTAGAGCTCACAGAATTATTCCCGCTCCTCTTAGTCCTACAAAAATTCTCCTCCATAGCTTGATATTAATGTGTTAAAAAGGAAGGGAGATTGAACAGAGCTTTCTCCTTTTACCAGGGTGGAAAAATCCCAATCAGATGGACAGCCCCTGAAGCAATAGCTTATCGCAAGTTCACCTCAGCCAGTGATGTGTGGAGTTATGGAATTGTCATGTGGGAAGTGATGTCATATGGAGAGAGACCCTACTGGGACATGTCAAACCAAGATGTAAGTATTTGAGCTGATATAAACAGATTGCATGACAAATTCATTTGAAATATTGGTAATAAAATGTTATAACTTTACTCACTTCTAATGAAATAAGGATTGGATTATTTTGAGTACCTTTGGGCGACTGGGATTTTGGCTGATTTGGATAATTCTCAAAATACTGATTAGGTGTAGGGACTTTTTTTTCCTTGGGCCAGCACTCGCATGAACATGCACTTTGATACCTAAAGCCCAATATTTACTACCAAATTCACATCAAATTAAATCTGGTAGAACTCCAATTCAGAGTGAAATGAATAGTAACTCTCTCACACTGGTCCAGAAACACAGCCCTGTAGCCATGAATCCAATTATTTGTATTAACAGAGTTCAGATGAATACCTGTGTAGCATCAGTGTGCCATATGGATTTACAATAAGTGTTTCTAGGTAATTGGGGGACCTGTGTGATGACTTGTTATGGGGATGTACTTGCTCCATATTTATACAATTGGATATAAAAGGTCACAGATCTATCTATAATAGAGTAAATGCTAGAGATTTGAAGCCTGTAAATGCAGTGCCTTGGAGCTGCTTCTTCTGAGGCTGGTAAGTAAAACTCTGAGACACACATACTTTCTATACTCCAGAATCCAGTTATGGTTTCTACCCACAATAATGGGAAATCTAGTGAGCCTGAAACCTGCCTGATATCTCACTAATATCCATGGTTCTTAAGATGGTTCCTTGGTTTGAAATCATGGCATGCACGTTGGATACATTAGAATAATCAGAAAGGGACAGGCTGCATTTTGCTCTCATGGGGAATGATGTGGGCAGGTTAAGGCTTTATACAAAATTGCAGAGTGTCATGCGGCTGAGGGGAAACCACTTACATGGCTTTCATCGACTTTTGCAAGGCTTTTGATCTTGTGCCACATGCAGCCTTCATGAAGAAGCTGGACTGTAGGAATATTGCCAAATTTTGGATTTTATCGAGGCTGTATATTTTGACTCGGAAGCCTGTGTATAGTTAGTTTAGAGACTCAACAAGTCTGTCTCTCTCAAAAGAGGCCAGTGTATCTTTCCTGAGGTTCAGTGCCCAAAACTGAACATAGTACTCCAGATGGGATCTAACCAAGACTATGTAAAATGGAAGTATTACTTCCTCACTTTTGTATTTCAACCCCCTTGAGATAAAGGACAACATTCCATTAGCCTTCTTGATTACTTTTTTTACCTGTGCACTAGTTTTTAGTGATCTGTGTACATGCCACCTAAATCCCTTTGCTCCTCCACAGCTCCTAGTCTCTCATGATTAAGATAATATTCCGATTTGTCTTTCTCGGATCCAAAGTGGATGGCCTCACACTTCCCCATATTGAACTTCATCTGCCATAGTTTTGCCCACTCAGTTAGTGAGTTGCCTTTGCAACTTCCTGCTCCCATACTGTGCCTCCTTAGCATCATCTGCAAACTTGGATATGGAACTCTCTATTCCTGCATCCAACATTAATACATATGGTGAAAAGCTGAGGCTCCAGTACAGATTTCTGGGGAACACCACTTCTCACATCCCACCAATCAGAGAACTTATCCCTACTCATTGTCTCCTACCTCCCAACCAATCACTGACCTATGTCACAAGGTTACCTCCAATTCCGTGCGCTCTCATTTTTGTTAATAATCTCTTGTGCAGAACCTTATCAAATGCTTTCTGGAAGTCCATATAGAAAACATACATAGACACTCCCCTATCTACTATGCTAGTGACCTCCTCGCAAAATTCAACTAGGTTAGTCAGACATCACCTACCCATCACAAGTCCATGTTGACTCTCTTTTATCAGCTCATACTTGTCCAAGTGCTCAGCCACTATGTGATGCTATATTCCAGTAACTTTCACACAATTGATGCTAAACTGACAGGTTTGTAGTTCCCTGGTTTCTCCCTCTCTCCCTTCTTACATAATGGAGTGTATTTGCAATTTTTCATTCCAAAGGCACAATTCCAGAATCTCGAGAGCTATGGAAAATGACTTCAGTTTATTTGCAGTCTCTCATAATGCTTTGGATTCCCTTGCAGGTTATCAATGCTGTGGAACAGGACTACCGTTTGCCCCCTCCTATGGACTGTCCAACTGCTCTACATCAGTTGATGTTGGACTGCTGGGTGAAAGATCGTAACAACAGACCCAAATTTGCCCAGATTGTAAACACACTGGATAAACTCATTAGGAATGCAGCTAGCCTGAAGATAGTCTCCATTGTGAATCCAGGGTATGTCTCATCACAAGGTGGAAATTCTGTTTCGAAGACCAGATAGAAATATTACTTTGGATTTTGACTAATTTCCTACCTATTAATGAGTTATAATACATAAGATAATGTAACCTTTGTTTATTCATATTATAAGGGTGCCATAGAAAGGATCTTCATTTGATCAAAGGGCATTTATTTCACAAACAAACAAAAATACTGACATTTTAAGTGCTCAACTTTAATATCTTGATCCTGGCGCCTGCTGCTCAAGCATGGAGTCTGTGCAGGTCATGACCCTGGTTATCTAATGGTCTTTGGTATAAATGCCTGTCATGTAAGGTGACCTGTGGGACCACAAAAAACAATATGGACTCTTCAGCAAATGGAGAGACACTGAAGTTATTTCAAAATGGATTGGAGCTTTTCTTTCTGTCTGCATCTAGATCCTTACTGATGAGTGATAGACAGGAAACAATAATGAAGTGACCTTTTTGTTTTGAACTAAAGGTCACAAGGTCAGGTGACCCTTAATTGATAAGATAGATAAGAAACCTAGCCAAAGAATGAAAGAAGAATACAAACAAAGGTGTGTTAGTTACATGAGTGGGTGCACAAAATTAAAAAATGCTTATCAGCACGATGGGAATAAACAATGAGCCTCTGGAAAGTTTTAGGTAGCATTAGACAAGCTAATAAAAAAATATATAATTCTAAGGGGATTATTAGATGAAGTCTGCTTCTGGTAATAGTGACAGAGATGAAGCCTTCAACTAAAAAAAATCTCCAATTCTACCTGAATCACATGTCAAAACTTAAATTAAACTTTCATGGTAGAATGATTAAGGAGTCCTGAGGAGTTTGAGATAATTAATTTCACTGTCATGGAAGCACTGAGGTTTTTTAAAAATCCCTTCACTGTGCATATATTAGAGTGAATAAGGAGGGTCGTGAAAGATATGAGAGTAACATTGATGACAGGACTGACATCAGGCCTACAGATAAAATTAATGAGCCAGGCTTCAGCACTGACTCCCTCAGATTTAATACAAGAAGCAAGGCTGCCTGACACTTTACTGCCATAAAATGTGATCAAACGGACAAGTGACATGTGGTTCAGTTGTTTCAGTGCTTGCAGCCTGCAACAAAAGAATGCTTTTTTGATACCATGTAGCCATGGTCATCAATTTCTTTTACCATAGAATGATACAGCATAGACGGATGCCATTTGGGCCATCAACCTTGTGCTGGCTCTTTGAAAGAGCTATCCAATTAAACCCACTCCCCTGCTCTTTCCCCATAGCCCAGCAATTTTTTCCCCCTCCAAGTGGTTATTCAATTCCCTTTTGAAAGTTACTATTGAATCTACTTCCACCACCCTTTTAGGCAATGCGCTCCAGATCGTAACAACTTGCTGCATAAAGATTTTTTCCCTCATGTCACCTCTGGTTCTTTTGCCAATTACCTTAAACCTGTGTCCTCTGGTTACTGACCCTTTTGCCACTGGAAACAGTTTCTCCTTATTTACTCTTATCAAACCATTCATGATTTTGAACAATCTCTATCAAATCTCTTAACCTTCTCTGCTCTAAGAAGAACAACCCCAGCCCCAGTCTCTCCACATAACTGAAATACCATTCCTGGTGCCATTCTAGTAAATCTCCTCTGCATCCTCACCAAGGCCTTGACATCCTTCCTAAAGTGTGGTGCCCAGAATTGGCCACAATACTCCAGCTGGGGCCTAACCAGTGTTTTATAAAGGTTTCTATGCCTCAATTGATAAAGCCAAGGCTCCCATATGCCTTTTCAACAGCTTTCTCAAGATGTCCTGCCACTTCAAAAACTTGTGTACATACACCCCCAGGTCTCTCTTTTCCTGAACCCCCTTTAACATTGTACCATTTAGTTTATATTGCCTCTCTTTATTGTTCCTACCAAAATTAATCAATTCACATTTCTCAGTGTTAAATTTCATCCTCACACTCATGTAACTAATACACGTTTGGTAGTATTCTTTCATTTATTCTTTTATAGCAAATATATTAATAAAGTTTATGCATGAGTCATTTTAGTTAAATATTAACAAAGTGAGCTTGGAGCTTACTAGATGACAATGTGGGTAAATGAACCATGAAAAGTAATACTGGGCCATGGAGAAAAAAATTATCTAAGCCTCGAAAGTGGTCCACGCAGCGCCTGTTTTTCGGACGCTGCTCGGACTACTAAAGTCCCAATATGGCGGGCAGGAAGTGGGTAAGGACAAACAACCAGGCGCCCTTTACCCACACCTGTGTATTTGCGTGCTCCTTATTTTGGGAGGAGGGGCATGAGCTTGGCAAATTTCTGTTTTCATCGTCTGCTAATTCTCACTGGCTATTTGTCTCGGGTTTTTTAATCTGTTTATGCGTTTTAAGTAATTTACCTGGATGTTTACATAAAGTGTTAGGCCCTTTGCAAATGCAATTCAGGGCCCTAACACCTGTTTGAGGTCCTTGCTCCAAGATTGGTTTGCCCTGAGGCAGCCTGCACCACTGCGAGCTGCATTCAGGGAAACCAGCTCTAGGGGTCACCTGCAACAAAGAAGCTAAGTAACTTACCTGAATGTGGAGCCGTGAGGAGCTAAAGTGCTCCTCTCGGCTCCACATTGAATGACCTGATCGCCACTCCAGACCCCATCACCACTGCTCCCTCCCCATTGTCACTGCTCCCGGCCCCGACCACCCCATCGCCAGCCACAATCTCCCCTTTGCTTCCGACAATGGCCCTCTGTGGTCCTCGACCCATGCTACCCTCCTGATCCCAAACCCCGATCCCAGTCTCGACCCCTGGCACTGACCCCGATCCCCGGTCAAGGCATCCCTCCCAATCCCCAACTCAGGCTCCAATCCCTGACCCTTGACAACACTTGCCTGAGGGCTGCTGGGATGCTAGTAGCTTTTCTGACTGGCAGGCTCTTCACTCTTTGCCGGGAACATTGAAATGAGGCGGTCCAATATATGGAGCGCCTCGGGCCTCATCATTCAGGCTGGGGAATGAACTATGTCCACCGCGCATCCAAAACATGAGTGCAGCTCCATTTCTAAGTCCTCACCTCCAATCCCTAGTCTGTGCTGAGTTAGTTGATTTTGGAGTACAGAGGGATAAGTAGCAGCTAGTGTTCCTAACACTGATCACTATGCATGCTGAAAAGTTTATGCACTTCTGAGCGCAGATGTTGGGTGAGAATTCTTGTGGATTTGGCTGTGATGCCCCCATCATTGAATTGTCTGCTGGAATTCACTGTCTAAGTTCATACTTGAAGAATAGCCACCTCGATGACGTACTGGGGGCTTGCGAGTGCCCATGGAACTATAATCAACATTGTTAGGAAAGCGGGTAAAACTGGTAGATGGAATGGAAAAGATGATTCTTAGATCCTGTTTAGTACTTGTTTGCTAATTCAAGAATGAAAGATTGAAGACATCTGTTCTTTTCCCTCCACCCTCTTTGTGTATAAGTAGAAAAGATGTACCAAATTAGATTCATATGATCCTAATTACGGTCTGTACACTGCTGGAGGTGGAAATAAATGAAACACATGCCCTGAATGGCCATTTCAGCTTTAGCATATGTGAGGAATGATATGTAGAGCGTCTGTCAGGCATTATTTCTCTCATTTTAAAAGTTTAAGGGAGAAAAATTGAAAAGACAACTTAAGAGGATTGGTGCCCCGAAAGGGACTGAAACCTTTTTCTTTATTCCATTAAATAAGGGCAAAAGCGACTTTGCCTGTGGGAAAATACTATTTGCCCCTGCTTGGAGGTACAGAAAAACAGATCCTCAAATGGTTTTATTTAAGTAACAGTACATCTGCTACAACCTTGACTCATTCCATACCTCTATTCTAGCTCTAAATTTTCAGCTGGTAATGATATGGTCCACTGTCCCAAATACCCAAAGGGGCTCATGCGTTTTGTGCTTTTTATCACATATGTATCATCAATGTCATCATCAGTTAACAGACTGATTCCAATATTGGCCCATGTGACAGGATGGGTCATTAACCAGGGCTGTCTAATCATGCCTGCTTGATCTGTTTCCTCAAAAATTCTCATCCTTTTCCTGTGCGGTCTGTTTTATATTATCTTTGAATCTTTTCTGTGGATGCCTTTGTAGGAACTTTTTGGCAATTGTCACTCATAAAACACTTTATGTATCCAAAGCAAGCTAACCTTTGTATAGTGTTCAACTAAACTGTGCCTCAAATTCTTTCCTGATGTCCTCATTGCTAGTTGTTCTCACTATACTTAACTGTAATTCTTTTATAGAACTAACTTCTTCAGGTTTTAGTACTTGTCATATGTATATCCCTTCAGCAATGCAGTCTGGCTTAACTATGTGCCTACGGGCATAAATATTACAGCTGCATTTTTATATATATTATTTATAACTACTGAATTTATACATTTTAATACTTTTAATACAAAGAAGCCAACTAGTTTTTTTATTGTTTTGTCATGAAGGAAACCCAATACAATGATTTTGGTTCCTTATGTAGAAAATCAAACACATCATAGTGAAGAATAAAACTGAATTCTCTTGAGGTAAAACTGCACAATCAGAACTTTGACAGAGAAGTCATTGCAAAGGATTTCTAGATAACAGCAACCAATATTTTTTGTATTGCATAACATTGTCACTCCAGCATAGACTCAGCTCCAGAATAAACCATGTAGGCCAACATAGAAACCCATGTCCCCAGGTGCAGGTTATAACATAAACATGAAGCTGGAAAATTCCACTTGCCAACTGGTACTTTCAGCCTTGGACAAAACTAAAACTAAAATAAAATAACTCTTTTTCTCCCCCCATTGCTTCTGTCTTTACTTCACCACTTTCAATTCTTTGAGGCCTGTTTCAGTTTTTCACTGTTCCATCTCACGCGTCATTGGTGCTGAAGAATTATTTTGATCCTTTTTAGTATTAATTTTGTCCAGTTAAAGTTCAATGCACAGTTCATGGTGAACAAGAGACATATATAAACAAGCCTTTTTAGTCAAGCGGCAAGTAACTTGTAAATGTATATTGAGCACTGCTTCAGAGTGAGGACCCTGCAAACAAAAGCTTGAAGTAATATTGGCACATTTGCTTTATGGTTACAAGCAATGCAGCTGGTAAACAGGAAACATCAGTAGCAGTTGATGTCACCCCTTTTGTCACATTACATCTTAAAGTAGTACAGACATACTCAGTCAATTATCAGTGGTCAGAACTGAACTGCTATGAGAAGTAGTGTAAACAGGGCATCTGTGATCCTTAATAACAACAGAAAATGCTGGAAAAACTCAGCAGACCAGGCAACATCCGTGGAGAGAGAAATAGAGTCAACGTTTCAGGTCGAAACCCTTCATCAAGACTGAAAAAGCACAGGAAATGAAACAGATTAAGAGGCCAGTTTGGGGGCTGGGATATGGGGGTGAGAGAACAAAAGAGAAGTGTTCTCTCATCCCCATTTCCCAGCCCCCAAACTGGCCTCTTAATCTGTTTCATTTCCTGTGCTTTTTCAGTCTTGACGAAGGGTTTCGATCTGAAACATTGACTCTATTTCTCTCTCCACGGATGTTGCCTGGCCTCCTGAGTTTTTCCAGCATTTTCTGTTGTTATTTCGGATTTCCAGCATCCGCAGTATTTTGCTATCGCATCATCTGTGATCCTTATCATCTTCAGTACCTGAAGTGACTTGTTCCAGACTCACTCTGGATACTGATGTAAGCAGGGCTTAAGATGTGGACTGATTTTGTCTTATCTTCCCCACAGCCCTTCCCAGCCTCTTTTGGACCGTACTGTTCCTGACTACACCACATTCACCACAGTGGGAGACTGGCTAGATGCAATTAAAATGGGTCGGTACAAGGAGAATTTTATTAATGCTGGGTTCACCTCTTTCGACTTGGTTGCTCAGATGACAGCAGAGTAAGTATTAACCCTCATCACTTTCTCCAGCCTGTTCATGGAATTTGGAATGAACTAAGGCTGAGACAAAAACATGTACAACTGGAGCAGCCATTTCAATCATGATATGCCTTCTACCTAAAGTGTAGACTCTGTCCCTAGAATACCAGGTGGAAGCCATTGGCTTCATGCTTGAGCTTTAGTGTACCAAATACTTACATGTATTTTTTTCCATCATTGGGATCACAGAATTAACTTGTAGAGCAGGAATATTATACAGTATTAATAAATGGGAAGTTGAGATTGAGAGATGACTTTTCCTGTTTCCAAAAAAAATCTTACTTTCTAATGTTCTTCGGACTTATGTTAATCAGTTGGATGGGATGCATTTAAAGGCTTCATTGGGCAATCCTACCCATATTATTTTTGTTAATAAATAATACAAAAGTCATTGCATTTATGTTCAAATAGAGAAATCTTGGGCGATGTGGCAGAAACAAATGCAGTTTAGTAAACCAAAGTCAGCAATTTCAACTTTGAAGGGCATTTGTGAAACATTGCTTTTAAATTCCTCAAACTTTTGGAAAATGCACTTTATTCATGGATTTGGAAGTAAAAAAGAACATTTTGAGGACATCAGCATTGAATTATTAAACATTCTTTGTTTTTTTTTATTGGAACACAGTCAAAATAACTTGCCAAAGTAAATGTAACAAATGTACATTCTGTTGCAGGGACTTGCTGAGGATAGGAGTCACGTTGGCTGGGCACCAGAAGAAGATTCTCGGCAGCATTCAGGACATGAGGTTACAGATGAACCAGACGCTTCCAGTGCAGGTCTGACAGCAAGAAACTCTGGAACTTATTAAGATTGAAGTCAAGTAGAATAATTGCGTGCAGTGCCTGGCTTCCAGTTTTTCCTGTGTGGAGCACCTAGAACTATTGTTTCGAGTCAACCCTCAGTTCAAGGATAATTGTAGCATGAATTGAAAAATGTCTGAAAGGGCTCCAAAAAGGAATGCAGTCTGAAATAGTTATTAAGTCTTTTGGGCAATTGGTTTGTTTCATGGAATTTTACTCCTATTGCACCAAACCTGTGACAATATCAAAGACTATCAAGCGTTGCCAAGGGAGGCAAGACCTGCCCAGAAGCCAGTACATATTAAGTCTTCATATTGAAGATATATTATTTAAATCGACATGTAAAGATACCACATGGAATATTGGATCACAGATTTGATATTCAGCTTGTGTGTTGCATTCCTTCAAAGCACCACCTATGAAAAAATAATAAAGAAGTTGAACAATTCTGTATATAGCGTGTCAACCTTGTAACTAGACTCTGAGCTAGTTCCTAATTCTCAACTTGCAATAAAGCCAGATTGGAATAGCTAAACATGAATGCCTTCAAGGTGTGCTCGCACCTTTTGGTCCAAAATGACCTTTCTTCACAACTTGTGTGGCACTTGAGTATTGAATACTGGCATCAAGATAATTATATCTTGAAAGGGAAATGAAAGTACACATGCCCAGCTAGCATGCATATAAGATTTCACTTGGAGTTCCCAGGTGTTCTTATAATTTATGGTTACTCTAAGTAAATGGATTACTGGATGTATTGGCTCTGCCTTTGCACTGGCATGTGAATTATTTGCTGTGCCAAGAATAGTATGAAGCAGCTCCTACAATAACACCTGGGCAAAGATGGATGACAAGAGCCTCAACAATGAACTGATTCTGACTGATTCAAAACTGCTGTAATGTAGGGCAGAGAGTCGTTCTTCTGGACTTTATTATTGGGATTCCTTTGGTTTCCATCTGAATTTATGAAGTCGTCACCTATGGGAGAAGAGTTGGACAGAACTTTCCAAGCTGTAGAAGCAGAGACTAAACCGCCAAAATGATTTAGAACCTTTAACTGTGAGCGCTGTCAAGAAAAGTGAGAGACTATACATGACCGAAGAAACTTCATGGCCATCTGTTTAATCAAGTGCTGTTAAATTTTGTTGTCATTGCCAAAAGACAGGAAATTTTATTTTTTCTAAAGAACAGATAAAACCTTTGTAAACAACTGAGTGCAGAGTGTCTGTAATTGTGAAACAAAATATGGAAAAGGCAATAAGCATTTTTAATTTAGTTTGTATTACAGTACATCATTCTTAGTTCATCTGCAAACCTCTCCTTACCCAATATTCCAAGAAAACATGGCAGAAGAGACTGTACATTTGTACATACTATCAGATACTTTCCTTTGTTAATGTGTGGGCTTTAAACAATAAATACAGACCGTGTATATTTTGCCACTCTAAATGGCACCTGCCTGTATTGTATATAGACAAGGCAACAATGTGCAGAATGCAACAGTTAAATTTGAATGTTCTGCAATCCTAAATCACAAAAGTAGACCCTTAATCCCAAGTTGTATTGTAAGATAACACTATGTTGTAAAAAATAATTTTGAACTATTTGTTGTGATAGGTTATTCAGTAGTAGTTCACGGTGTCTGTGCAGCATCTGTAACCAAGATAAAACATTCGGTTATTGTTGCTGTGAATTTGGTGCAAGCTTTAATAACCACGGCCCACCATTTCCTCTTGAGTAATCTTTCCCCTTAGTACTTCTGTAATAGCCTTACAGTGGCTAATCTTTTGTAGAAAGACCTAATGGCTGTCTTCCAGTTACTTTGGAAAACATACCTGTATAGTATTTTGCAAACTTTTTAAAATATTGAGATGTATTTAATGGTGAAAAATGATGCATTCTTGCATTTGTAGAAATATTTTTAAAAAACTCTTTTGCAATTAAATTATTTAAGAAGTTTATGGTATTACTTTGTGCCTGCTTCTTTTGTTTTATGCATCAAATTCAGTGTCATTGCCAGTGTTCAAAGTTGGCAACCATTAATACAAGGTTTTATGGTAGTGATTAATTGCTACAATTTGTTGGAAACACCCTTAGTTGAGAGTAGTGTTTGTTTTTGAAGAGTACTTTCTTGGCAATGCAGTCAATTTTAATAAATACATATATAAAAACAAGCCACAGTGGCCTGAAGCAGTAATGTAATACTGTAAAATGACAAAAAATCTTCTTTCCTAATGAAAAATAAAGTTTGTTACTAAAATTTAAATTTCAAATTCTTCTACTGGATACAGGCCAACTAGGAAGCTACTTTTACTATTTTAGTACTGACAGCTGATTGAAAAATAAATGTGCTGATTTGAGAATGTCTCTGAACTTGAGGACATCGTTCACAATGTCCTAATGCCATGTTAAGGAGCAGAAGGGCAGTACAAACATATTTAAGACTGAATACCAACAATGAATTTTCAGTCTCCTCCGTGAGTTGATAACTTGCCCTCAACTTGGTAAGTACATACTGGAGAATACCTAAATCTCTGATCATTTGAAGTAAAGTTTTAATCACCCCCAAATGGCTGCTTTCATGAAATTTCCTCGAGTTTGTAGAATAGCTTAGCCCATTTTGTACAGGAAACTTTTTTTTATCCGGCACCGACGGGACCGACGTGGTGCCGGTTCATCAAAAATTCCGGATAACCGAAAGCTATAGTAAAAGATACGAGAGCTGAGAGCTCCGTATAAAGCAACAAACCCTGTTGCTTAGCAACAGGTTCAGAACAATGGCCACAAGTTCCAAGCGTCTCTGTAGCTTAGCAACAGCTGCAGCCACACCCTTGCACAGCAACACATCGAGGAAGGCAGAAGTAAAACTTACCTGAACCTACTCCTGAATTTTGCCGGTTAACAGAGATTTTAAGGGTAAATCGAAAGTTTCCTGTATATTACTTTATTACCACCACCTGTTCAATGACTGGTCAACAGGAGGTGTTGTTGCAGTGGATCACTAGGCAAAGTTCAACCACCCCCAGAGAAATGGAATGCTCCAATACAATTAGGAGCCCTCGCAGCTTAAGCCTGTACTGGTAAAACTAACCACAATTGAAGTTGACGGATTCAACTATCCTACAACCTTTGGACTCAAATGTGTGACCTCTGCATTATGTAACTGCTTTCTTACCAGTACCTTGCTGGGCCCTCTGTTTCTTATTTCGGAAGAATTATTCTCATTTGTACAATGGGTTTCATGTCATCCTCTATTTATGATTTCCTTTTACTTGATGAAAGCAGTTTGGATTAAACCTGCATATTTAGAGGTTATTATGCTGATGCCAAAAATTCTGACACTTTGATAGAATAGCTGGATTTAATTTCAATTTGTATTGTTTTAAGTTTTTTTTCCACCAAAAGGTCCGTTGCTGTGTTCAGTGTGAAGTGATTTTATTCCTCTGACCTATTTTTCAATATGACAGTCTCTGGTACTAATTTAATGCTGCAGTTTTCAACTCAGATCCAACAAAAATAACTAACAGTGCATTTGACTAATTTTCCAAAGGGTCATTTTTACTGGTGAGTGGCACAAAGGTCTGCTCAGTTCACACATAACCCTTTAATTTCAGCCAACGCATAGAGGCTGGTTTAAGATGGAATAGCTGGTTGCAGTTAAAATTTGGCTGACGTTACCCAAAATAGTCAAGTATTTAGGCAAGTTCTGGCCTTTGTCTTAACGTGAGAATGCATTTCATTTGTTTCTTTTCAATCTTGCTGACAGGAAACTGAATTTAATACTCTGGAATGTTCGATGTTGAATTTAGAGTTCTGACCCTGCAAACATATTGAGTGAGGCGAAGACAGTTAATATTCTTATGCTCAAGGAAATTTAGAGGCAGCTGTAGTCCATAAAAGTTTTATGGTTTAATACCATGGTACATATTTCATCTTCATTGCTCAGGGCACTTTTATGGAAACTGGTTTCTTTTTTTACTTCAGTATTGATCTTTATTAAATCCTTGTTACAGAGTTGAATTTTAAGGGGGTCAGTAAATGGTTAGTTAGCATTCAGCAATTTCACTGAAGAAGGTAGAAGACATAGAAGTCTTAGTGTGACATGGTAGATTAGAGCACTTTTTAGGGCTGGGAGACAGGGCCTTGGTTTAACATTGCATCTGAAGGAAAGTGCCTGCAACAAACAATAATCTCAGAACTGCAATTCAGGGGTCAGTATAGATTATGTGCTCATGTCCTGTAGTAATCTGATTCAGAGGCAAGAGTGCTGTCAGCTGAGCCAAACAACAATTGCACTGAACATTTATACCTCTGGATCCTTCCAGGGACCTACACAGGATATTGGGTATGAGCCAGTATTCTGTCCAATGTTGCATCAGGAAGGTCATAGATGACACCTTTGAACATTGCACCCCAATTCCAATTCACCCAAACTTCTCAGTTCAATGTAATGGCTATTGTGGCTTCTTTAGAGTGTAAGATGCAATGACTGTGCACATGCTGATATTTTAACATCAGCATATTATAGAATAGAAAGATATTCCACTTCATGAATGTGCAGATGCTCTGAGACCGCACCTCAAAATCACACACTGAGCTGCATGCTTCCCTGGCAACCTTCGAAGAGATGTTTATGCCTCAACTTTTTCAAGGAGAGGATCAATTGGAAACTGGCTTGAGGGACTGGACTTAACTTTTGTAACTTGATAGATAGCCCTTAAACATAAGCACAGAACAGGTACACAAAACACATGTGGCTATCAGGTGTCTTATGCCTAAGATGCTTAAATGGCTCGGGGGTTGCAGGAGAGCCAATGCAGAATATTGCAGAAAGTGTTGGCAGACTAACAGTGAAGTGTTGGCAGACTAACAGTGGTGTGTTGCATGTTTCACAACTTAAAGAGGCCTGCTCTTGGACTTCTAAGAAGAACAACAAAAGCACATGGAGAGGAGGAAGATAAGGATATACTGCAGCCACTCTTCCAGCAGAGAGATTAGAGAGCGGGGCCAGGTTTGTACATCATGCTTTTATTAATAACTATTTCAATTGCTGTACGGATGTGGTCCTTCAATAGGAAAGGGTAAAGGAGGCATTACACCATGAGGGCACATAGTACACCTTCATGCGTGTTGCGCTTACTTTATTAGGAATATTAAGCCCAACAGTAATCCAAACAAAAAAGTTTACACACCAAGATACTTCAGCATTCTTCATTTAACAATTTCTTATATTGAACTTAGAGAACTAAAAATCACCCTTGTGCAAACCCTTAGTGCGTGGCTTCTGTGCTAATTTGGCTACTCTGGTGCTTCTATGATGTGGCTCCCCAATGGCTATGGCAAGGGAGGTGGAAGGCTGCTGATCTTCTACTATGGGCAGTTGAGATGGTGTATAACCTGGAGCGGGGTTGTGCATACTGGGGCTACAGGTGGTGCAGGGCTAAGCAGAGAGTAATGAGAGCTATGCGTTTGGGGTCTTAGCTTAGGAGTCCTTATTAGATTATTAAACTGCATTCTGCTTTGCAGCCAGTCCTGGGTGCAGCGATTCTAGTGTTGACCTGCTCTGCCACCTCTCACTATTAGTGCCTGGAAGCTTGCCTGGAGACCATACGGCCTCTGAGTGGAAAGAGAACCTCCCTCCTCCACCAGCAATTGCAATTCAGTTGGATGCAGCCAAAGTGCACCTTCACTTTAAGAGAGGCAGGCTGCTTTTAAGTTGTCTCCGTGACATCTGATTTTCCACACCATCATTCGGCAAGCTGCGAATGAACAGTGCGAGTAGCACTGGCAGCTCGACAATTTTAATCAAATGAGACACGAGCACCAACATGGCTCGTGCAACGTGTAATCAGGCGAGCTTACTAAGTTCCTAACCAACGATCGGCCTTAACCAATTTCTCCCCCATGCTCATTGATGGCACCCGTAAGGTTGGTCTTGGCCATAATGAGCTGGGTGCATGTTTCCTGCGCACCACTTATATCACTTTACAGCATGTCACAGTCCAGCGACACAGTTCTAGAGCTACTTGTTTTACATTTCTATTACTTCACTGGCCTAGTATTAGAAGCAGTTCTTCCAGATTTGCAGCTTCTCTGGGACCCAGGTCAAATGAAATAAAGGTCTAATCATGTTTGCACTGCAGGTTTTGTTCCAGTATAAATCTAATAAGAGATATTGAAGTCACAGTTAAAATCTCCCAACTGTTTATTCCCATCATAACTTCCACAGACCAGGCTTTGTGGGCCATTAGTGGTGTTGCACCAGAATATTGATAGTCTAAACAGAGTTTTGAGAGAAACTCAAGAAGTCACTGTCTTCAGGCAAAGGAGCTAACAAAGAGATGATGCAATTTCTGGCTTTTCTGCCACCATATTTTCAGTAACTTGCTCTGCTTAGTTTGTTCTTGGTGGCTTGCTTGGTTGTTTACGAAGATTCTTAGTCAGATGAACAGAAAGTCCCAACCTTCACACCAGCTTTTAAACAAAATACTGACAGCTGAAAGGTATAATTATGTTATTTATTGTGGAGCCACCACTGTATCTGAAGCATGAATAAGATGTTGTCAGTCTCAATAGTAGGCTGTGAAATTATTTTGAGATTTGTTAATATTAAAATATATAATCATCCCTTGATGAACTACAGTAATGCCTATTGGATGCATTCAATTCTCTATACATGGTTAGTAACACTATGCCACAGTCATAGAAGGAAATTTTCTATGCAGAGAACTTAAAGCTGCCATCCAGTTTCTGCTCATAAATCTTGGGCTGGTTATCCAAAATATTCCTTCTTAAACATAATTGCACAAAACTATTGTTGGTACACTACACCCACTCAACATATGTTCAGCCTTGTCTTCTTCCAATTTATTTATTAGCTCTCATGGAAAACTGTTTGAATTTTGAAAGACAATTTCATGTTTACATTTTTAAGATTATTTTTAATAATCAATTACATGCTGTTTATACAGCTTTTTGTTACTAAATTTGGCTGCTTAATTCTCCAGGCACAGTGAATGATTCCACTCTCACTATAATGGAGCCTATCCAACATTTGGGCTTTACACTGTTTACATGGAGTCTAACGGACTCTCATCTGAACTGCTCCCCTGTGACTGCATTGTAGCGGATTGTTATCTCAGAAAAATCTGGAGTTGTTCCAAGCAATATTGATGGGCTCTTCAATGGATTGCTAAGAACCCAACTGAAATGAGTTTGGACAGTCTAACCTAGATTTTCTGATCAGCATTATTTTAATGCTGGCAGTAAGCCATAAAGGGTTACCGCTGTCATTAAAATAACACTGATCAGAAAACGTAGACTCCCAAATCCAGATCATTCAAAACAAGTCCATATCATGTGAAAAAGATCAATACAGTTAGGCAGTCTCACTCCTAAGGATAGATTAGGCTAGATTTTCTGATATAGTTGAAATCTGAATGGCTAGAAGTAGGTTTGAGATCAACTCAAATGGAAGTGTACTGCTTACATCCAATTTTCTGAGGTCACCTCATTAGCATAGCTCCAGGTACAGATTTGAATGGGTGTATGGAGCACATTAGTGGCAGGAGTGGCAAACTGTATGCAAGTGTGATTTAAAGGGATGGGAACAATTAAAGGGAAGTGGCAGAGTAGAGTAACAAAAATGTAAAAGACTTTGGAAAGGCTCCAAAGGCATTTCAACCCATTACCAACTCTTGTTAAGTCTGAAGAGAAAGAGCACTAAGAAGCAGGCAAACCTAAATGGAACAGAAACTAACATGCAGGCATGATTCTGCAGGAAAGCGACATTGCATCTTAGCACCTAATCCTCTGCTGAAATGGAGGTAGTGCTCCACGAGATGGATGCAAGAACAGTGGTCCACATGGCATCATTTACAGAGGTCAGCATTGCAACATGCCTGCAAGGAGGTGGAGGCCGCAGGTGACTATTAGTCTGCAAGTGACCTGATTGTCATTGGCGGTGTCATCCTTGTACTTAAGGTAGTTGCAGATGTCCTAGCAGCAGGTGGCACAACTTTGCATCTGGTGCTCTGCTGACATAGACCCCCAAGAAGATAGCTTCCCATGGTTATCACTAGATAGGTGCAACAATGCCCGGAGATCAATTAGTGGCATCTTGGGGAGTACATGTTTACTAGCTGTTGATCAGCAGTTCTTTCCTGCAGTGCCACTCAAAGCAGGATATGCTGAAGTTGGGGTGGTTCTGAGGATGTATCCAACATCACTGCTAGTTAGGCCTTCACAGAACTTAGTGATGCCATCAATTCTGCTATCCCTTTAGGAAAAGGAGTTGCTGCATGCACTAATTGTCTGCCAAAGTGAGGTATGTTCACCTTTGTTTGCAGATGCGATGTGTGGATACTGGTGATATTCATTTATAAATGCCATGATATTTTTCTATGTATCTGGAAAAATTACACCACAATTTTCTGGAATTGCATTAATTGAATTTTGACATAAGCTCAGTATTCATTTAATCAAGGTTTTCAGTATTATTGGTTTTCAATAGTGCTGCTGATGAGGCATAAAATATACCAGAGCCCAATTGATGCAATACGACTAATTACAAGTTCCATGTAGTCTGGCTCCAGAACGGAATCAAAAATACTGTAGATGGTATGACTTTAAACGATGCAACACTGCCTGTTTAGGGAATCTGAAATGGCCACAATATTATTATAATATGGAAGTCATGTGATCAATTATTCTTTAATGTAGGGGACATGATTAAGAAGTTTGGAGATGATACAAAAATTGACTGTGCGGTTGATAGTGAGGAAGAAAACTATAAACTGCAGGAAAATATCAATGGACTGGTCAGGTGGGCAGAAAGGTGGCAAATGGAATTCAATCCAGAGAAGGCTGAGGTAATGCATTTGGGGAGGGCTAACAAAGTAAGGGAATACACAATAAATGGTAGGATACTGAGAAGGATAATTAGAAACTTCGCCAAAATATTCCATTGAATCAGATTCCCGTTTGTAATTGGCAACATATAGAATCATAGAAATTTACAGCATAGAAGAAGGTCATTCAGCCCATCGTATCTGTGTTGGCCGAAATACGGCTATCCAGCCTAATCCCACTTTCCAGCTCTTGGTCCGTAGCTGTTGTGTATGTACCTTTAAGAGAATAACTGGTCTCAGACTGCAGTACCGGCAGTGACCACCCCTGTATAAAAGGCGCTAGAGAGCCTCTGTTTGTTAGTTTTCACTATTGATTTCCACCAGTAAAGACTTGTTTGTTTTCACTCCTGCTGGTCCGTGTCTCAATCATTCACGGACTTAACACTGGCGACGAGTAAGAAACGAACTTACCTGCAACTCGGCAGCACCTCAGACGACGTTGTTGAAGGTCGGAGCCAGAAGAAAGAGAAAAAAAAATAGTGTCCAAAGTAACTCGAGAAACGGGCGTCGACCGTCGATCATCGGTTTGAAAACTTGCAGGAGAGACTTTCCAGAGCCAGGCTGGGTTCCTCGGTCTGTGGTTTCCCAGCTAATCGGGCTGGTGGCAGGTAGTGCTCTGATCCTTCCTGGGCTGCGGCGGGCTGAAGCTCGATCGGGTGGCTTTTCAATGGGGCCGGGCAGCGAGTTGGGAAGCAAAGAGAGAGAGAGAGGGTGGAGCACACAGGGTGCGGCCGGTGCTTCGAAGCCGGGCAGCGTTCGGACCTAAGAAGAGGGAGGGAAGTGTCCCAGAGGGTCCGCTCCACGACGGGAAAATAATAAAAGAAAAAGAATCAATATTTAACGCGCAAGAAACCATGGAAAGCAGCGCTAACAACAGCGGGGAAGAAGGCAAAGCGCGGGAGGCGCCATTTTGTTAAATCGGGGAAGAAGGCAAAGCGCGGGAGGCGCCATTTTAGATTTGCAAGGTGCCGAAGACTGGCTGTATCACTGCTTTTGATAATACATTAGAGGACTGGACCACGTATGTGGAAATAGTCGAGGTATATTTCGAGGCAAACGAAATAGCGGAGGGGAAAAAGGCATCGATATTGCTAAACTTAATGGGCGCTAGAACGTACGGCCTATTGCGGGACCTGATTACTCCAGCCAAACCGAAGGCGAAGAGTTTTAACGAAATTGTTGCTGTCCTACAGGAACACTTAAACCCTGCACCGTTGTTGATAGCAGAAAGATTTAAATTCCACAGGAGAACTCAGCACAAAGATGAGAGCAATGCTGAGTATCTTACGGAACTACGCAAGCTATCAAAGCACTGCCAGTTCGGAGCAGGACTGGCAGATACCCTACGGGACAAATTTGTCTGTGGACTCCTGAGTGAAGGAACACAGAAGAAGATACTCTCAGAAAAAGAGCTGACGCTAGATAAGGCTTTCAGCGTGGCAGTATCGTATGAAGCAGCAGCCAGGGGAGCTGCAGAACTTCAACAAAAACCACAGGAATACGGCACCCACGAAATGACACGGGGATTTGCAAAATGTTATCGCTGCGGCAGAACTAACCATGACCAGAAGGACTGCTGGTCCAAAGACAAAATATGCAGACAACGCGGGAAGATTGGGCACATTGCACGAGTTTGCAGGTCTGGGAAGAAGACCAGCGACAACAAAAAAGCTACTAAGGAACCGTACAAGAAAGTACAAAAGATGACGGACAGTAGTTCCGAAGACCAGATGAGCGATAGTGAATCCGGAAACAGGAGACTAAGCTGTCTCAAACTTCACAATGTAATCGCAAAAGAGAATCACCGAACCATTTGGATCACCCTCACGATAGCAGGGTCCAAAATTTAAAATGGAATTGGATACAGGATCAGCGCTAACCGTCATGAATCGACGAGACTACGAGCGGCTATTTTCACACATACCCTTGAGAGAGACATCCATCGTCTTGATGACGTATACGGGGCAAAAAGTATACCCGAGAGGAAAAATAAGGGTGCCTGTCGAATACAATGGCAAGAAAATACGGAAATTGTATCTCTACATACTGCCAAATGGTGGACCACCGTTATTGGGACGGGAATGGATCAGGAAGATAAACTTAGATTGGCATTCCATTCATGCAATGACGGTGGACGGTAAAAAAGATGAAGACGTCACTCCTGGACGATTGCCAACAATCTTAGCTAACGCCAAAGAGGTATTTCAACAAGAACTGGGCACGCTTAAAGGCGTAACCGCCTTGATAAAAATAGAAGAGAATGCAGTTCCCAAGTTTTTCAAAGCAAAACCGGTACCATATGCAATTCACCCAGCCGTCGAGGCAGAGCTGGAGAATCTGGAGAAGGCGGGCGTGTTGTCTAAGGTCGACTGGAGCGAGTGGGCGACACCCATCGTTCCTGTCATGAAGAAAACGTTAAGCAATAAGTCCGGAGAGCCAAGGAAGATTCGCATCTGTGGGGATTTCAAGGTGACGGTGAACCCTGTCCTTCACACAGTACAATATCCTCTTCCAAGGATAGAAGACATCTTCGCCTCACTCTCTGGAGGGAAGCGTTTTACAAAAATTGACCTAGCACAAGCATATTTGCAGATGGAGGTTGAAGAGTCCTCTAGGAAGTATCTCACGATAAACACTCACAAAGGTCTTTACCAGTATCATCGATTGGTATTCGGAGTAGCATCGGCTCCGACGATATGGCAAAGAGCGATGGAACAAGTCCTGCAAGGGATTCCGGGGACTCAGTGTTACTTGGACGACATCCTTGTGACAGGTGAAGATGACAGTGAACACCTTAACAACCTAGAACAGGTGCTCACTAGACTACGGGAACATGGGCTGCGAGCCAACCGCCCCAAGTGCGAATTTTTTAAGAAACAGATATCGTATTGTGGCCACGTGATTGATGAAGAGGGGTTACATAAGTCCCCTGACAAAATTGAAGCGGTTGTTAAGGCCCCAGCGCCTGAAAATGTGTCGCAACTGAGGTCATTCCTCGGGTTGGTGAATTACTACCATAAGTTTTTGCCGAATTTGTCGACAATTCTGCACTCACTGAATGCCCTGCTACGAACGGGGGTAGCATGGAAATGGAATGATGATTGTAAGCGTGCTTTTCAGAAGAGTAAGGACTTAATCACTTCAAGGGAAGTATTGGCTCACTACAACCCAGCACTGCCAGTCAGGCTGGCGTGTGATGCGTCTCCCTACGGCATTGGGGCGGTACTGTCACATAAATTCCTTGATGGTTTAGAGAGGCCGATAGCTTTTGCGTCACGCTCGTTAACTTGTGCCGAGCGTAACTACGCCCAGACTGACAGAGAGGCCCTCAGCCTAGTGTGGGGGGTGAAGAAGTTCAATCACTATCTGCACGGTCAAAAATTTACTCTACTAACCGATCATCAACCTCTTGTCTCCATTTTCAACCCTTAGAAGGGCGTACCGATAATGACGGCACAACGGCTGCAGAGATGGTCCCTTTTCCTAGGGGCACACCAATATGACATCGAGTACAAAGCAACTAAACAGCATGGAAATGCTGATGGATTGTCACGCCTACCATTGCCGACGGTGGAAGAAGAAGACCTTGCAGTGGATCCAATGCAGTTATTCCACTCGACCATAGTCGAATGTCTCCCTGTGCCGAATGCAAACATAGAAAAGGAAACACGGAATGACCCGACACTATCACGGGTCTATGATTTAACGGTGAAGGGATGGCCAGCACATGGCGAACCACTGCTGCCAGCATTCTTGCCGAGAAGAGAACAGCTGTCAGTGTGCAGAGGAACCTTGATGTGTGGATCCAGAGTAGTAATTCCACCTAAGTTGACGGATAGAGTACTCAATGAGCTTCATGAGGGTCATCTGGGTGGGGTAAAAATGAAGAACTTAGCCAGAGCGTTTGTGTGGTGGCCGGGAATCGATAGAGAAATCGAAGAGATGACCAAGAGCTGTGCAGGATGCCAGAAGGTCCAAAACGCCCCACCACAAGCTCCTCTGCATCCATGGGAGTGGCCCTCATCTCCATGGCAACGAGTGCACATTGATTTTGCTGGTCCCTTCATGGACTCGGTTTTTTAATTGCGGTGGATGCACATTCAAAGTGGCCAGAGGTAATAAAAATGTCCTCAACCACCACGGAAAAAACTATCACAGTTTTGCGAACCATATTCGCCAGGAATGGGCTGCCTGAACAGATTTGCTCTGACAATGGACCACAGTTTGTGTCTGAAGAGTTCCGGAGGTTCTTAAAGAACAATGGCGTTAAGCATTACACATCTGCCCCATATCATCCAGCCACTAATGGATTGGCCGAGAGGTTTGTCCAAACATTCAAGAAGGCTATCAAGGCAATGTGTAATGAAGATATACCCCTACAACACAAGGTGGACAACTTCTTGTTTGCCTACCGGAATGCGACACATGCGGTTACCAACCAAACTCCAGCCATGATGTTCTTCAATCGAAGACTACGATGCCGCTTGGATTTGGTTAAGCCAAACGTCCGAAGAGATGTGGAGAACAGGCAGTTTCAGAATATGAATGAAAGGCCGACCAGGAGTTTTAAGATAGGTCAACCAGTTTTGGCCCGGGACTACCGCACTGAGAAATGGCAGCCAGGAACGATTTGTACACGACAAGGACCTCTCATGTACACCGTGGATGTTGGGGAGAGCATTGTAAGACGCCATGCTGACCAGATTCTAGAGTCACTGGAAAACGTCAACTCCACACCACGATCTGATACACCTGGTAATGAAATTGACGTTCCAATTGCAGCTACCGCAGAACCGGTAATATTGGAAGCAGATGAACCAAACAAAGACATTGATCCCGACGCAACATTGCCAGAAGAACCTGATACCCCAAAGAGGCGTTATCCAGACAGAATCAGGAAGCCTCCTCAAAGACTGAACTTATAATTGCTTAAACTTAACCAATGTATCTAGCAATAGTAATTGTGATTGTAATTCGTTATCATTTAGTTGTTAAATGAATGTTATGTACTGTTTATCTAAAAGGGGAGGAATTGTTGTGTATGTACCTTTAAGAGAATAACTGGTCTCAGACTGCAGTACCGGCAGTGACCACCCCTGTATAAAAGGCGCTAGAGAGCCTCTGTTTGTTAGTTTTCACTATTGATTTCCACCAGTAAAGACTTGTTTGTTTTCACTCCTGCTGGTCCATGTCTCAATCATTCACGGACTTAACAGTAGCCTTAGCAGAGAGGTCAATAACCTGGGGGGCATAGATTACAAGTAATTGATAGAAGGATTAGAAGGGAGTTGAGGAGAAATTCTTTCACCCAAAGGGTGGTGGGGGTCTAGAACTCGCTGCCTGAAAGGGTGGTAGAGGCAGAAACCCTCATCGCATTTAAAAAGTACTTGGATATACACTTGAAGTGTTGGAACCTACAAGGCAACAGACCAAGAGTTGGAAAGTGGGATTACGCCGGATAGTGCTATTTCAGCCAACACAGACACGATGGGCCGAATGGCCCCCTGTGCCGTAAATTTCTATAATTCTATATGTTGACAATTACACACAGAAATCTGATTCAGTAGAATATCTTGGCATGGTTTCTAATTATGCCAAGTTTCTTTACTGTCTGCTACTTTTAACTCAAATTCTGTACCTAAGAAATTGTAACAATACTGACAACGTACTCAATTAAAATGTGCAAAATGTGTCACATGACCCAGACTAAACCTAGCAATATTAAACTTTTTGAAGCAGGTTTGATATCACATTCAACCTTAATCAAAAGTAAAATGAGCTTCAGGTAAAGTAGAGATTATCTTCATGTAATTTTACTTTTTTCTTAAATATTCATCATTTGCTTTGGTTACCTAGCTAATTACTGTTTTGTAATGGTTTCTAGTTTCCTGGTACAAAAGACTAAGGCCTGGATTATCCCTGATGAAACTGGTAGTGTAGCAAGGCATATGGGACAGAGAGACTTTCTGCTGAACCTGTGCCGCAAACAATTGCTGTCATGATTTTCCTCCGCTAATGTTGCTATAATCCTGATCTGCTGACCCTATGCATGCAGATGAAGTTGAGCATGTTCCTTAATAGTCCCTGGGATTTCCCCATCTTTCCACCCATTTACCGCTCCTAGAAAACACCACCACTCTAAAGGCGGCCCTCTTGGGGCCAGTACAGTACCCCAGAGGCAGGAAATAATCGAGAAGGGCATTGGTCACATTTTGGCTGGAAGATCTACATATAGACTGGGCAAACTGAATTTGCAGTAATAGTGTGGAAGATGAATTCATGGAATGTATGCAAGATAGTTTTCTAGAACAGTATGTTGAGGAACCACCTAGGGAACAGGCTATTTTAGATCTGGTAATGTGCAATGAGAAAGGGTTAATTAATAACCTTGTAGTAAAGCGGCTTTTAGGGAAGAGTGACCATAATATGATAGAATTTTATATTGAGTTTGAAAGTGATTTAGTTAAATCTGAAACTAGGGTCTTAATTCTAAACAAAGCAAACTACGTAGGTATGAGGGGCGAGTTGGCTAAGGTAGATTGGGAAACTACATTAAAAGGTATGATGGTAGACAAGCAATGGCTAGCATTTAAAGAATTAATACATAATTTACAACAAATATACATTCCTTTAAGGCACAAAAACCCCACAGGAAAAGTGGTCCAACCGTGGCTAACAAGAGAAGTTAAAGATAGTATTAGATCAAAGGAAGTGGCTTATAATGTTGCCAAAAAGAGTAGTAAGCCTGAGGATTGGGAGGATTTTAGAATTCAGCAAAGGAGGACCAAGAAATTGATAAAGAAAGGGAAAATAGAATATGAGAGTAAACTAGCAACAGACATAAAAACAGACTGTAAAAGCTTCTATTGGTATGTAAAAAGGAAAAGATTAGTGAAAATAAATGTGGGTCCCTTACAGACTGAGACAGGAGAAATTATAATGGGGAATAAGGAAATGACAGCGAAATTAAACAAATACTATGGCCGCGATTTTGCCGGCGCTCAGAGAGGTAGGTCAGAAGTTAAAGTCCTATTGATTAACGGCGGGTCCCAAACCCGCCATCAACCCACCTCCAAACAGCTTTCCCAAGTGTCGGGTCCCCGATTTGCAAATGGACTCGACACCTAACGGCGGGAAATGGATTAAAGGCAATTACCTGTCTATTAACTGGTACTTGTCAGCAGTTTTCATCCTGTTTTTCGATTTAAAGAGAAATCAACTGTCAAAATAAAATTGTGCATTGTCCCTTTAGGAACACTGGCAGATGACGCATCATCAAATGACGTCATCAGACCCGCTTCCTATTAATTGGCCAGGATCCTCGCAGGGCGGTCTTAACATGGTCAATCAAGGGAAAATCACGTCTGTGGAGCGGAGGCAGTTGGGGGCTGTATTGATTTCTTTGTGGGTTCAATGACGAGACATTTAACTGTAACACTTAATGAACTTACATTATCATTATCATGATCAAGGTTTTTTAACCTTGCTTTGTGTGTTCACATGAAATATGTCAATACACTAGAACTTGAAGAAAGAATAAGATAACATTACTGCCTTCTATAACAATAGTCCTTAAATTTGCTCAATGAGTCTCTCAGGAGGCTTCACGTGTCTTGAGGATTTTCTGATTGATTGTCCTTGAATCTGAGTTGTTGCCTCAGATGATTGGTTCTCAGCTGTGTGATCAGGTTGTTCAACAGTATCAGTCTCTTGACCTGCTGTGGCTGGTCCCATGAGAAGATCTCGACGATTTCTTCTCAGAACAGCACCCTCATCTGTCTGAATGGTGTATGATCTTGGTTGAACTTCACTCAGGACAGTTCCCTTCTGAGTCCATGTGTTTGTTTTGTCTTTGAACCTTACTTGGTCACCAGTGTGGAGTTCAGGTAGGTCTTGTGTTCCTCTGTCATAGTACAGGTAGACTATCTTTTATCCGAAAACCTCGGGACCAGCCGTGTTTCAGTTTTCGGAGAATTTCGGATTTCGGAAGGTGGGTCGGCGGGGGTCCGCGGGGGGGGTCGGCGGGGGGTCGTGCGCACGACTTACGCTGACGCGCAGCGTAAGTCGTGTGCATGACCCCCCGCCGACCCCCCCACGGACCCTCACGGACCCCTGCCGGCCCCGCCCCCCGCAGACCCCCCCCCGCCGACCCCCCCGCAGACCCTCGCCGGCCCCGACCCCCGCCGACCCCCCCGCCGACCCCCCCGCGGACCCCCGCCGGCCCCGACCCCCGCCGACCCCCCCGCTGACCCCCCCGCGGACCCCCGCCGGCCCCGACCCCCCCGCGGACCCCCCCCGGCCCCGACTGCCGCCGACCCCCCCGCCGACCCCCCCACGGACCCCCGCTGGCGCCAACCCCCCCGCGGACCCCCGCCGACCCCGACCCCCGCCGACTTACAGTTGGGGTCGGCGGGGGTCCGCGGGGGGGCTGGCGGGGGTCGGGGCCGGCGGGGGTCCGCGGGGGGGTCGGCAGGGGGTCGTGCGCACGACTTACGCTGACGCTCAGCGTAAGTTGGCGGGGGTCGGGGTCGGTGGGGGTCCGTGGGGGGGTTGGCGGGGGTCGGGGCCGGCGGGGGTCCGCGGGGGGGTCGGCGGGGGTCGGGGCCGGCGGGGGTCCGTGGGGGGGTCCGCGGGGGTCGGCGGGGGGGTCGGCGGGGGGGTCGGCAGGGGTCCGCGGGGGGGTCCACGGGGGGTCGTGCACACGACTTACGCTGGACTTACGCTGAACGAAAAAATCTTCGGTTTTTAGAGGGTTTCGGTTTTCGGAAGTTCAGATAAAGGGTAGTCTACCTGTAGTACTTTTGCTTTTCTTTCTGTTGTTCTTTGAACTTCCTCACTTTCTCCCCCTCTTTTGTTTTCAGGAGGTTCTCCGGGATGGGTAGGTTTGACCTTAGCCGACGTCCCATAAGGAGTTGGGCTGGTGACATACCACACTCGAGCGGCGTTGTGCGGTATACAAGCATGCTTTGGTAGAAGTCAGTTCCACTGTCTTTTGCCTTGTACATCAGTCTTTTCACTGTGTTTGCGGGCTCTCCTGGGTCAACAGCTCTGGACAACGTGTCTGCTGTATACATCAGCTTACCCGGTGTGTACGCAACATTCAGTTCATCATAGACTGTCTCTCCTTTGCTTTCCACAACGAGGACTCTCTTTACCAGGTTCAGTCTCTCACAGGCTTTTAAACCTAGTATGGCTTGCATATCCTTTGGCACCATGATTAATGCTAGCGTGTGCTCTCTGTCCTTGTGTGTTACTTTGACAATGCATCTTCCTTTCACTGGTATATCAGTACCTGAGTATCCTGTCACTTTCACTTTTATTCCATGTATCTTTGGTCTGGGTCTAATTTTCTTAAAATCAGTCTCTGATATCACATTAACTTGTGCTCCAGTATCCAATTTAAATGGAATGTGTATGTCATTCACTTTTAGTGTCAACATCCAGTCTCTTTTTTCTTCTTTGTTTTCAAACACAACATCTACATTGAACTCCTCTATCTCACTTTCATCTACTGTATGGACCTTGCTTTGTTGCGCTTGGTTCTTACAGCAACGGGCATAATGGTTGTTTTTGTTGCAACTATTGCATGTTTTTGGTGTATGCTGTGTACCGCATCGACTACATGACTTTCGATTGTCCCTTTCATTTTCATTCGCTGGCCACGCCTCTTTTTTCACATTGGCGCTCTTTTTGTTAAATGGTTTGTGTCCGTTCTTACTCACTGCATCCACGTTGCAGCTACTGTCACTGAACAGCTCCTTTGCCTGCAACTTCACAGTCTCTGTAGCCCTACACAGTGCTATGGCTTTTCCCAGGTCTAGATCTTGCTCTCTTAGCAGTCTTTCCCTTAGACCATTATCTGGAATACCACACACCAGTCTGTCTTTTATCAGCGAGTCTGTCAGTCCCCCAAATTCACACGATTTGCTTCTGTTTCTCAGTTCAGTCACATACTGATCAATAGTCTCACCCATTTTCTGTACACATGTGAAAAATCTGTGCCTCTCAAACGTCACGTTACGTTTAGGTATGCAGTAGGCCTCAAACTATTCCATTATTTTATCTAGCTTCATTTTGTCTCCATCAACAGCGAATGTGAAGTTATTATACACCTCCAGCGCTTCATCACCCACGACATGTAAGAACAGTGACGATTTCCTTTTATTACTTTTCTCGTCAGCTCCGATTGCCGCTAAATACAACCCCACACATTGTTTGAATCTCCTCCAATTTTCAGCCACATTACCTGTCAACTGAAGCGTCGCCGGTGGGAGTAAACCTTCCATTTTTCACTTTGTTTGCTATTCTCTAATGGTAAGTAACGATGTTCTCTTTTGGCTTGCTAATCTGTGGAGAGCTGATTTAACTTCAGATTTTTCCTCTTCATCTCTTTCAATCACTTCTGACACCATGTATTGATTTCTTTGTGGGTTCAATGACGAGACATTTATGAAAGAGAATGAGTTTTAATCTAAAGTCTGTTCAACTCTTTATACAGCATTTCAGGAGACACCCTGCTAGTGATGCATCTAGAACGAAACTGAAACTAAACTAAACTGCCTTGCTTGTCTCGGTCACATGCCCTCTGCTAGTCAGGCACAAGCAATCAATACATACAAACATGCTGTTAAGGCATCATGATCGAACAGGCAAATACCATCTCTATTTGCTGATATCATTACAGGGGCGGGACCAGAACCCGGAAACTAGCTGACCCGCACCCATCCCGACACCAAACGCAAAATCGCGGACTTTGGGCTTGATTTTGTCATTGGGGCGGGCTGGGGTCGTGTCATCCGCTTTTCATGTTATCTACCCGATTCCAAATCGATGTGGGAGAATGATGCGATTTTCACCTAATTGGGCAATTGAGTTCCAGCGTGTAGGAACCCATGGCCCAATTAGTTTTTTCAGTCTGAAACTTGCCTCTGATGACATCATCATTGTTGCTGCATTTAAGGTCTGCAAGAAGCCTTGCTTCTTCTGCAGACTGCCAACCTTTTGGCCTTTGCTGTGAGAGGGACCTGGAGGCAAAATGAGCAGCGGGAGAATTAAGTCTGCTCCCAGATTTGATGGCGTTGCCTTGCAAGCTTTGGTGGAGGGAGCAAGAGTTAATAAGGAAGTGCTCTTCCCTTCTTCAGGGAGGAAGAAGCCTCCCCAGCAGACGAAGGCTGTGTGGATCCAGGTGGCCCAGGAGGTCAGCTCATTGTCGCTGATCCACAGTGGCTTCAGTGCAGGAAGAGGTTTCATGACCTTCTGCGCACTGGAAAAGTGAGTATGACTTTCCCATCACCCTCAATCTGCTCTTCATTGCCTCTCCTCACCAGCACTCAGCTTTAGCAACCTGTTCCTTCACATCCCACTTGACACTGACATCCCTGCACCCTTACCCATTCCTTCTCTCTCTATGGTCACATTCACCTAACTATTCAACTATGCAGCCCTCACACTCCCTATCACTCTGATGCTATGAAAACAACTTACAAAACACAGGGAGGGCCCTTGGATCTTGCCACCTCACTCCATCTTTGTTTCCTTCTAAGCATCTATGCTATGGATTCTCTACACTCACTCCTTCATTCTCACTCAAACTCGACTTGCCTCCCTCATTACAGGAAAAGAGAGCTCACAATAAGAGGGAAAGAGCGAGGACAGGAGGAGGGCCACCCTCTGTAGCCCACCTCACCCCTTGGGAGGAGGCGGTCCTGGAGATTGTGGGACTCGAGGACGATGCGCAAGTGGGGGACGGACAGACGGGTGTATCAGGGAAAGCTGGTGACAGAATCGTTTTTCATCTCTCTCACTGACATTGCATGAGTCACTGATAATGATTCTGAAGCTCTAACAGATGGACTTATGATCATCTGCAATATGCAATGTGCATGTAACCTTGGCCTCACATCTCTGACTCTTTCCTTTAATCCCCCACAGGACCATCACAAGCACACATCCCCACTATCCAGGAGGAATAGCCTGAGCCTCCAGACTCCTCAGAGGAAGCTCCAACCTCTGAGGGTGCAGCGTCAGCAGAATTCAGCCAACCAAGCACCAGTGCAGACACTCACACCTCGGTGGGACCATTGCGAGATAGAGTAGTGTTGTCACCTGGTGTATCACAGCACACAAGTGAGCATCAGCAGATTGTGCAGACAGGGACAGCAGTGGTGAATCCTAGTCGGAGGGCGCAGGACACTCCCAGCTCGGCTCAGCTGCATGTCGACCCTCTGCCTCTGGATCCATCCAGAGTAACAGTGGTGCTGGAACTCCAGGAACAGGTGCAGGAGTCTCTGACAGGTTTTGTCTCCAGGGTCGCTGCGAGTGTGGAGTGAATGGAGGAGTCCATCGCGAACATGAGCAGAGCCTTTTTGGAGTCATTGGCGCATGAACGCAGCACCACGGAAACGATGGCAACCTCCATGGAAAGGATGGCTACAGTAGACGAGAGGATGGCTATGGCCATGGAGGAGCTAAGTCACCAGAGTGTAGAAAACATGGTGAGTGTTCAGTATAGACTGACATCTCTGGAGGAGTGATGGTCAGCTATTGAACAGAGAAACCAGACCTTCATGGAAGTGCTTCTGAGTAGGACTGCCTGTGCAGATACGAGTCCCCATGGCCCCCCTGATGTGCAGCAAGGTGCTCTCAAGCCACTTGCAAGCGCTGAGGTGGACCTGACCCATGTTGGTGGCAGAGAACAAGGAAGCGGGGGCTCCTCTCCAAGCACTCACACTTCCATGCCACTGCCAAGTCCTCAGTCAGTGCCCCACCAGAGTCCCCACCCAACTGAGATTGGCGTCTCAACCCCTGCACAGCCGCAGGAGCAGCAGACTGTTGCCGAGCCCTTACAGATTCGCAACCCCAGAGGACGCCCGCCAAAGGTGTCGAGACACGAGCAGCAAGAAAGCGAGCAAGGGGCCTCCACATCTGCTGATGCCAAGGGGGAACCACCACATAGGAGCACGCGTAAGAGAAAGATACTGCACAAATAGTCACAAGGGTAGTCACTTGGGTGAAATGTGATGCTTAATGTTGAAAAGCCAAGTTGGTTATTGTAAATAAAAATTCTGATGGCAACTGTTGCAGTTGTGGTGTGTGTCATTTCGCTAATGGGACTTCCACGTTGAGGGCTTAGGATTACTTGCAATTGTCAGTATGGTGGTCAGAGTGCTAGGAATCTGCTGGTTCTTGGCCATTGTCGATGCTCTGGTAAGAAGCTGCGAGGCAAAAGTGCTTGAATGGCTAGGCTAAGCAAATCTGGCCAAGATGAGTGCGTTCCTTGCATCCCGGGCAGCAATGTTCTCGCGTACTGCTGCCACTGGTTGATGGGCCTCTGCAAGATGTTCATTTTCGCTCTCCTCCTCCTCCTCCTCATCTGAGGAGGATATGTGAGGAGCCACTTGGTCCTCAGGAATCTGCAAGCCATGACGCTGTGCCATGTTGTGAAGTGCACAGCAAACCACGCTGATTCTGGAGACCCTGGCTGCTGAGTACTGCAGGGCTCCACCTGATCTATCCAGGCATCTGAAGTGCATCTTCAGCAAGCCGATGGTTTGCTCGATTATGGATCTGGTGGAAATGTGGCTGTAGTTGTAGCTCTCCTCAGCTTCGTTGGATGGGCTCCTCAATGGCATCATTAGCCACGTCTTCAGGGGATAGCCCTTGTCTCCAAGTCGCCATCCGTTAAGTTGGTCTGGCAGACTGAAGAGCGGAGGCACACTAGACTGGCACAGTATGAAGGAGTCATGGCAACTGTCAGGGTACTTGGCACAAAGATGCAAAATTTCCTTCTTGTGGTCACACACCAGCTGCACGTTGAGGGAGTGGAAGCCCTTGCTGTTGACAAAAATACCTGGATTACGATGGGGTGTCTTAAGGGCCACATGTGTGCAGTCAACGATGCCCTGCACCCTTGGAAAGCCTGCCAGATTAGCTAATACAACCGCACGCGCTGTGACACTTGCTTGATCCTTGGAGAAATGGATGTGATTGTGCGCGATGGCAAAGAGGGCATCGGTTACTGTGTGATGTAAGTGTGTGCAGCTGCCTGGGAGATACCGCTGATGTCTGCTGCTGATCCCTGGAATGAGCCTGAGGCAAAAATTTTGAGCGCGGTGGTGACTTTGATGGCCACTGGTAAGGGGTGTCCACCTGCTCCTCCGGGCGCCAGGTCTTGCTGAACCATTGCGCAGATGTCACCCACTACCTCTCGCGAAAGTCGGAGCCGCCTTTGGCATTGCTGCTCAGTCATGTTGAGGTAGCTGATCCTCTGTCTGTAGACCCTGTTTGGGGGGTAACTCCTGCGCTGACGGGCTTACATGCGCTGGCGCCTTCTGGCCTGTGCAGCTTTAGATGAGTGAGCAGCAGCCTGGTGCTCCTGTTGTTGCTGCTGCTGCTGGTGCTGCTGTTGTTCATGGTTCTGCTGCTGCCGTGGCTGGTCTTCGTCTGAATCTGATATCCAGGAGGAAAGGAAAGAAATGGTTCCCATGCTTCTAGTATATGCTTCAGTTGAGGAAGCGCTCAGTCAAGGTGGCGAGAGGGGTTTCCTAAGAGATCACACTGGAGATGGGTGCCAGGCTCCAAACTTCCACAGCTATGGTTATGCCTTCTAAAAGTTCCCCCAGACCTGAGACTACAAAATCCTGCCACCTGCAAATGGCTGATCAAATCTCCATTTAATGGTGGAGCTGCAGCTGACAGTCAGCAATCCAATTGTGCTACCGCCAGGTTTCGCTGTCGTGTTTCAGAGGAGGCATGCATCACGTGGGAAAAGTGTTAAAATCAGAAAGGCCTCTCAAAATGGGATTATAGAGGCAATTCAGTGGTTGTTAAGGGCTTTAAGGGCCTATCCCGCCTCTTGGAGGCGGGACGGAGACGGGATCAGAAACCACGCATTTGGGAAAATTGCTTGGAGGCGGGATGAAGCTGGGGTCGGGCGCGCCCGCCACTTTTTGCAATTTTAACACCCCACACGCCTCCATTCCCGCCTCCTCGGGCCTGGCAAAATCGAGCCCTTTGAGTCTGTCTTCACGGAAGAAGATGCAAAAACTTCCCGAATATAGTTGAGAACCAAGGTCTAGCGAGAATGAGGAACTGAAAAAAATTAGTATTAGTAAAAAAAATAGAACTGGAGAAATTAATGGGACTGAAAGCCGATAAATCCCCTGGACCTGATGGTCTACATCCTAGGGTTTTGAAAGAGGTGGCTATAGAGATAGTGGATGCATTGGTTGTCATTTTCCAAAATTCCATAGATTCTAGAATGGTTCCCGCGGATTGGAAGGTGGCAAATGTAAACCCACTATTTAAGAAAGGAGGGAGAGAGAAAACGGGGAACTGTTAGCTGACATCAATAGTAGGGAAAATGCGAGAATATTATTTAGGATGTGGTAACAGGGCACTAAGAAAATAATAATAGGAATAGGCACAGTCAACATGGATTTATGAAAGGAAAATCGTGTTTGACGAATCCAAGTTTTTTGAGGTTGTAACTAGCAGAATAGATAAGGTGGAACCAGTGGATGTGGTGTATTTGGATTTTCAGAATGCATTTGATAAGATGCCACACAGGAGGTTATTAAACAAAATTAGGGCTCATGGGATTGGGGGTAATATATTAGCATGGATTGAGGATTAGTTAATGGACAGAAAACAGAGAGTAGGAATAAACGGGTCATTTTCGGGTTGGCAGGCTGTAACTATTGGGGTGCCGAAGCATCAGTGCTTAGGCCTCAGCTATTCACAATCTACATCAATGATTTGGATGAGGAGACCAAATGTAATTTATACAAATTTGCTGATGATACAAAGCTGGGCGGGAATGTAAGTTGTGAGGAGGATACAAGGAGGCTTCAAGGGGATATAGACAGGCTAAGTGAGTGGGCAAGAACATGGCAAATGGAATATAATGTGGAGAAATGTGAAATTATCCAATTTGATAGGAAAAATAGAAAAACAGAGCATTTTTTAAATGGTGAGAGATTGGGAAATGTTGGTGTTCAGAGGGACCTGGGTGTCCTTGTACAAGAATCACTGAAAGCTAACATGCAGGTACAGCAAGCAATTAGGAAAGCAAATGGTGTGTTGGCCTTTATTACAAGAGGATTTGAGTATAAGAGTAAAGACATCTTACTGCAATTATATAGGGCCCTGGTGAGACCACACCTGGAGTATTGTGTACAGTTTTGGTCTCCTTACCTAAGAAAGGATATACTTGTCATAGAGGGAGTGCAACGAAGGTTCACCAGACTGACTTCTGGGATGGGGGAGATTGCCCTATGAGGAGAGATTGAGTAGACTAGGTCTATATTCACTAGAATTTAGAAGAATGAGAGGTGATCTCATTGAAACATACAAAATTCTTACAGGGCTTGAAAGGGTAGATGTAGGGAGGAGGTTTCCCCTGGCTGGGGAGTCTAGAACCAGAGGTCACAGTCTCAGTCTCAGAATAAGAGGTCGGCCATTTAGGACTGAGACGAGGAGAAATTTCTTCACTCAGAGGGTGGCGAATCTTTGGAATTCTCTACCCCAGAGTGCTGTGGAGGCTCAGTCATTGAATATATTCAAGACAGAGATCGATAGACTTTTTAATATTAAGGGAATCAAGGGATATGTGGATAGTGCAGGAAAATGGAGATGAGGTAGAAGATCAGCCACGATCTTATTGAATGGTGGAGCAGGCTCGAAGGGCCAAATGGCCTATTCCTGCTCTTATTTCTTATATTCTTATAAGAAACTTCCAATACATAAAAGCTATGAAGTCACTGCATTGAAAGGCATTTGCTAAATTTTAAAGGCAATTTAAAAAGAGTTTTGTTTAAAAAAATAGTGGATTTTCCTCTCAGGATTCTATTGCTCTTGTGCTTTGAGGAGAAGGATGGTGATGACATGGAGGAGAAGATGGAAGCCAGAAGAGTGTGGCATCGGGCAATATCTGACTCTTAGGTATCTACGGTCTACAGACTACAGACTAAGAAGGTTTTATCTGAATTTTTCCTATAGGCAATGTCTGAGAAGGCTGGCTACAATAACTGAAATGTGCCAGCTGTTGGAACCTAACTTGCAGCCCCTTTCCACCAAGGGCACAGTTTTGTCAGTAGCTGTAAAGGTGACAACAGCACTAAATGTTTCTGTATCCTGATGTTTCCAAGTGAACTCTGCTGACATCAGTCACACCAGTTAATCAGCAGTGAATTGATAAATTACACAGGTCATGGATGCCCTGTTCAGGTACACATCTCATTAATTTCCCCATGAATTGATAAAAGAGGGAGAGAGAGGGAGAGGGTGGGAGAAAGAGAATGAGGGGAGGCGAGAGCAATCAACTTCTTTCAAGTGGCTGAATTCCCCCAAGTGCAAGGTACCATTTATGCCACCCATATGGCCATATAGGCCCCCTCTGAAAGTACCATCAATTTCATTAACAGGAAGGGATTTCATTTACTGAATGTGCAGACAGTGAGTGATGCAAGTGTTAAGTCCGTGAATGATTTAGACACGGACTAGCAGGAGAGAAACAAACAGATGTTTACTGGTGGAAGTCCATAACAAATCTAAACAACCGAGGCTCTCTAGCACCTTTTATACAGGGGTGGTCACTGCCGGTACTGCAGTCTGAGACCAGTTATTCTCTTAAAGGTACATACACAACAATTCCTCCCCTTTTAGATAAACAGTACATAACATTCATTTAACAACTAAATGATAACGAATTACAATCACAATTACTGTTACTAGATACAGTGGTTAAGTTTAAGCAATTATAAGTTCTGTCTTTGAGGCGGCTTCCTGATTCTGTCTGGATAACGCCTCTTTGGGGTATCAGGTTCTTCTGGCAATGTTGAGTCAGAATCAATGTCGTTGTTTGGTTCATCTGCTTCCAATATTACCGGTTCTGCGGTAGCTGCAACGGGAATGTCGATTTCATTACCAGGTGTATCAGATCGTGGTGTGGAGTTGACGTTTTCCAGTGACTCTAGAATCTGGTCAGCATGGCATCTTACAATGCTCTCCCCAACGTCCACGGTATACATGAGAGGTCCTTGTCGTGTACAAATCGTTCCTGGCTGCCATTTCTCAGTGTGGTAGTCCCGGGCCAAAACTGGTTGACCTATCTTAAAACTTCTGGTCGGCCTTTCACTCATATTCTGAAACTGCCTGTTCTCCACATCTCTTCGGACGTTTGGCTTAACCAAATCCAAGCGGCATCGTAGTCTTCGATTGAAGAACATCATGGCTGGAGTTTGGTTGGTAACCGCATGTGTCGCATTCCGGTAGGCAAACAAGAAGTTGTCCACCTTATGTTGTAGGGGTATATCTTCATTACACATTGCCTTGATAGCCTTCTTGAATGTTTGGACAAACCTCTCGGCCAATCCATTAGTGGCTGGATGATATGGGGCAGATGTGTAATGCTCCACACCATTGTTCTTTAAGAACCTCCGGAACTCTTCAGACACAAACGGTGGTCCATTGTCAGAGCAAATCTGTTCAGGCAGCCCATTCCTGGCGAATATGGTTCATAAAACTGTGATAGTTTTTTCCGTGGTGGTTGAGGACATTTTTATTACCTCTGGCCACTTTGAATGTGCATCCACCGCAATTAAAAACATCGAGTCCATGAAGGGACCAGCAAAATCAATGTGCACTCTTTGCCATGGAGATGAGGGCCACTCCCATGGATGCAGAAGAGCTTGTGGTGGGGCGTTTTGGACCTTCTGGCATCCTGCACAGCTCTTGGTCATCTCTTCGATTTCTCTATCGATTCCCGGCCACCACACAAATGCTCTGGCTAAGTTCTTCATTTTTACCCCACCCAGATGACCCTCATGAAGCTCATTGAGTACTCTATCCGTCAACTTAGGTGGACTTACTACTCTGGATCCACACATCAAGGTTCCTCTGCACACTGACAGCTGTTCTCTTCTCGGCGAGAATGCTGGCAGCAGTGGTTCGCCATGTGCTGGCCATCCCTTCACCGTTAAATCATAGACCCGTGATAGTGTCGGGTCATTCCGTGTTTCCTTTTCTATGTTTGCATTCGTCACAGGGAGACATTCGACTATGGTCGAGTGGAATAACTCCATTGGATCCACTGCAAGGTCTTCTTCTTCCACCATCGGCAACGGTAGACGTGACAATCCATCAGCATTTCCATGCTGTTTAGTTCCTTTGTACTCGATGTCATATTGGTGTGCCCCTAGGAAAAGGGACCATCTCTGCAGTCGTTGTGCCGTCATTATCGGTACGCCCTTCTGAGGGTTGAAAATGGAGACAAGAGGTTGATGATCGGTTAGTAGAGTAAATTTTTGACCGTGCAGATAGTGATTGAACTTCTTCACCCCCCACACTAGGCTGAGGGCCTCTCTGTCAGTCTGGGCGTAGTTACGCTCGGCACAAGTTAACGAGCGTGACGCAAAAGCTATCGGCCTCTCTAAACCATCAAGGAATTTATGTGACAGTACCGCCCCAATGCCGTAGGGAGACGCATCACACGCCAGCCTGACTGGCAGTGCTGGGTTGTAGTGAGCCAATACTTCCCTTGAAGTGATTAAGTCCTTACTCTTCTGAAAAGCACGCTTCCAATCATCGTTCCATTTCCATGCTACCCCCGTTCGTAGCAGGGCGTTCAGTGGGTGCAGAATTGTCGACAAATTCGGCAAAAACTTATGATAGTAATTCACCAACCCGAGGAATGACCTCAGTTGCGACACATTTTCAGGCGCTGGGGCCTTAACAACCGCTTCAATTTTGTCAGGGGACTTATGTAACCCCTCTTCATCAATCACGTGGCCACAATACGATATCTGTTTCTTAAAAAATTCGCACTTGGGGCGGTTGGCTCGCAGCCCATGTTCCCGTAGTCTAGTGAGCACCTGTTCTAGGTTGTTAAGGTGTTCACTGTCATCTTTACCTGTTACAAGGATGTCGTCCAAGTAACACTGAGTCCCCGGAATCCCTTGCAGGACTTGTTCCATCGCTCTTTGCCATATCGCCGGAGCCGATGCTACTCCGAATACCAATCGATGATACTGGTAAAGACCTTTGTGAGTGTTTATCGTGAGATACTTCCTAGAGGACTCTTCAACCTCCATCTGCAAATATGCTTGTGCTAGGTCAATTTTTGTAAAACGCTTCCCTCCAGACAGTGAGGTGAAGATGTCTTCTATCCTTGGAAGAGGATATTGTACTGTGTGAAGGACAGGGTTCACCGTCACCTTGAAATCCCCACAGATGCGAATCTTCCTTGGCTCTCCGGACTTATTGCTTAACGTTTTCTTCATGACAGGAACGATGGGTGTCGCCCACTCGCTCCAGTCGACCTTAGACAACACGCCCGCCTTCTCCAGATTCTCCAGCTCTGCCTCGACGGCTGGGCGAATTGCATATGGTACCGGTCTCGCTTTGAAAAACTTGGGAACTGCATTCTCTTCTATTTTTAACGAGGCGGTTACGCCTTTAAGCGTGCCCGGTTCTTGTTGAAATACCTCTTTGGCGTTAGCTAAGATTGTTGGCAATCGTCCAGGAGTGACGTCTTCACCTTTTTTACCGTCCACCGTCATTGCATGAATGGAGTGCCAATCTAAGTTTATCTTCCTGATCCATTCCCGTCCCAATAACGGTGGTCCACCATTTGGCAGTATGTAGAGATACAATTTCCGTATTTTCTTGCCTTTGTATTCGACAGGCACCCTTATTTTTCCTCTGGGGTATAATTTTTGCCCCGTATACGTCGTCAAGACAATGGATGTCTCACTCAAGGGTATGTGTGAAAATAGCCACTCATAGTCTCGTCGATTCATGACGGTTAGCGCTGATCCTGTATCCAATTCCATTTTAACTTGGGACCCTGCTATCGTGAGGGTGACCCAAATGGTTCGGTGATCCTCTTTTGCGATTACATTGTGAAGTTTGAGACAGCTTAATCTCCTGTTCTCGGATTCACTATTGCTCATCTGGTCTTCGGAACTACTGTCCGTCATCTTTTGTACTTTCTTGTACGGTTCTTTAGTAGCCTTTTTGTTGTCGCTGGTCTTCTTGCCAGACCTACAAACTCGTGCAATGTGTCCAATCTTCCCGCATTGTCTGCATATTTTGTCTTTGGACCAGCAGTCCTTCTGGTCATGGTTAGTTCTGCCGCAGCGATAACATTTTGCAAATCCCCGTGTCATTTTGTGGGTGCCGTATTCCTGTGGTTTTTGTTGAATTTCTGCAGCTTCCCTGGCTGCTGCTTCATACGATACTGCCACGCTGAAAGCCTTATCTAGCGTCAGCTCTTTTTCTGCGAGTAACTTCTTCTGTGTTCCTTCACTCAGGAGTCCACAGACAAATTTGTCCCGTAGGGTATCTGCCAGTCCTACTCCGAACTGGCAGTGCTTTGATAGCTTGCGTAGTTCCGTAAGATACTCAGCATTGCTCTCATCTTTGTGCTGAGTTCTCCTGTGGAATTTAAATCTTTCTGCTATCAACAGCGGTGCAGGGTTTAAGTGCTCCTGTAGAACAGCAACAATTTCATTAAAACTCTTCGCCTTCGGTTTGGCTGGAGTAATCAGATCCCGCAATAGGCCGTACGTTCTAGCGCCCATTACGTTTCGCAATATTGATGCCTTTTTCCCCTCCGCTATTTCATTTGCCTCGAAATATACCTCGACTCTTTCCACATACGTGGTCCAGTCCTCTAATGTATTATCAAAAGCTGTGATACAGCCAGTCTTCGGCCTCTTGCAAATCTAAAATGACGCCTCCCGCGCTTTGCCTTCTTCTCCGATTTAACAAAATGGCGCCTCCCGCGCTTTGTCTTCTTCCCCGCTGTTGTTAGCGCTGCTTTCCACGGTTTCCTGCGCGTTAAATATTAATTCATTTTCTTTTATTATCTTCCCGTCGTGGAGCGGACCCTCTGGGACACTTCCCTCCCTCTTCTGAGGTCCGAACGCTGCCCAGCTTCGAAACACCGGCCGCGCCCTGTGTGCTTCACCCTCTCTCTCTCTCTCCTTGCTTCCCGACTCGCTGCCCGGCCCCGTTGAAAGGCCACCCGATCGAGCTTCAGCCCGCCGCAGCCCAGGAAGGATCAGAGCACTACCTGCCACCAGCCCGATTAGCTGGGAAACCACCGACCGAGGAACCCAGCCTGGCTCTGGAAAGTCGCTCCTGCAAAGCCTTGAACCCGATGATTGACGGTCGACGCCCGTTTCTCGAGTTTCAATGGCCTCTTTTTTTTCTTTCTTCTGGCTCCGACCTTCAACAACGTCGTCGGAGCTGCTGCTGAGTTGCAGGTAAGTTCGTTTCTTTACTCGTCGCCAGTGTTAAGTCCGTGAATGATTTAGACACGGACTAGCAGGAGAGAAACAAACAGATGTTTACTGGTGGAAGTCCATAATGAATCTAAACAACCGAGGCTCTCTAGCGCCTTTTATACAGGGGTGTTCACTGCCGGTACTGCAGTCTGAGACCAGTTATTCTCTTAAAGGTACATACACAACAGCAAGCCTCCTCATTCTACATGTCAATACACAGTACACACAGAGCTGCCATGATTCTATTATTCCCAGGCAATCCAGGATTCCTGCACTGCTTAGCCAGAGCAATGTGAAAGGAAGGCTCATTGGCGACCAGAGGTATTTGCCTCAGTCATGGCTAGTGACTCCAGTCCTCCATCTGACGACAGAAGCTGAAAACAGGTTCAGTAAAGCATTGAGTGCTGTGTAAATAATAGTTGAGCAAACCATTGGTATTCTCCCATTTTGCTTGCATGGATAGGTCAGGGGGAGGCCAACTCCACAGTTCAAAAAGTGTTTCAAAAATTATAGTGATTTGCTGCATCATCATAATTTGACCAAAGGAATTGGGCTTTCCACCCACAGAAGAAGAGGAGGAAGTAGCTGCAGATAACCAATCCCCTGAACAGGAAGAGTATGCAGAGGCAAACAGGAGGTAGCATGGGCCACACCACTATCATCAGCGGGAGTAGGACATTATTGCAAACTACTTCCAGTAAAAAGGCGCACTCCAAGTGTATAACACAAAATAAACCTTGATTATCCCCTGCCTTGCTCTAAGATGACCACTACCCAATTCTGCGATACCTTCAATATCCTGTAATATCTAATAGTTCTCCCTCAGTGACAACACTCCAAAAGTACTTCATTGGCTGTAAAGTGCTTTGAGACGTCTGGTGGTCGTGAAAGGCGCTACATAAATGCAAATCTTTCTTTTTTTTCTCAGTGTCAGGATATTGTGAGGTTTGTGGCTGGTACTGTATCGATGGAGCCTGAGAGGATTTGGGTGGCACTTGTCTCAGTGATGTCAATTTTCTTGCAGGGCCTGTTTCTGGTGTTATGCCACTTGCTAGATTTAGTCCAGAAGCTCCCTCCTGTTCTGCTATTGGAGGGGGCTGCATTGATGGAGCCACATAGTCACTAACAGGAGAAATGATGACATCTGTGATTAATTCTTGCAAGCCACTAGAGCTGGACATGAGCTCAATTAGGCTAATAGACTGCATTAGAGTGGGCCAAAATGTCCCAGTTACGTCTTGAACGCCCTGAGCTAGGGAAGCAAGTTATCTCTTGGAGTAGTCATTTCTGCCATTCTAGAAGGAACAGTTACCATTAGGACCACCTCCTGACTTCTTGATGTTCCAGAAATCTCTTGGCTTGCCACAGTTACCAGTGTGACCTTCATGTTCAGTGTGTCCTTCATGTTGCACCATACCTTCTTTTTCAGGGGAATGAGAGATGCAGCAGCTCCCTTTGTCAGCCTGGATTTTTATATAAAAGAATTGATTAAGAGAAAAGGCTTGTCTGTTCACCCACCTAACATTATTCTGTTCACAGTAACAGTGTATTTTCACACAAGAAGGTGGAGCAAATAAAACACTGTACCAAAATTTTTTAAAATAAAACAAGCAATAAAGTTTTTTCGAAGACGAGACTAAACAAAAATATTACACGTTAATAATTAATTTCAAAATATGTTTACATTTTGGTAAATTATTTAAAAAATCTCTATAAACAACTGCAAATGACTGAAAAATAGTGAAAGATGTTCATTCATGAAATACAACTTTAAGAAGAATCTAACATGTTTACTAAAACTAGTATAATGCTGGTGACTTCAGTTTGTCTGGAGTACCTCAGCAATAAACAATTCTTGCACTTTAATTAAAGTCTCTACCCATGTTCTCAGTACTCAATCAGTGCAGCGGTTGCTTTATTGTCTGGTATACAATTGACAAGCTAACCTTATCATTGAAATAACATTTTAGGCAATAGAGTGAGTGAAATGAAAGACTAACAGTCACCAGGTGCCTTATACTTTGATCATTGTATGATGCTTGTAAAAAACAAACACTGACTGTGGTAAGCTGTGATTCATCCCAGCATCCCATCTCCAGAGATCTACGCCATTTGATCACAGGTTTAAATGCATTGTTGTTCAATTTAATCGCAAATTACATTGCCAGTTTATTCACAATTTACTGCACTTTCTCCTGGGCAGGTCTCCAAGGGAGCACTGGGATGCAGTCCAGTGCAGACATTTACAGGTAAACCCAGAGGAAACGGTTTATGAATACCATCTGTGTGGGGTTTAAGTGCGTGAAAACAAGGTTGTTCATTAAGATTTACAAAGTCTGCTTTTCCTTTACAAAGAGCTACATTAAAAAGGAATCCAAATGCCTGTTCTGGAAATAATCTAATTTTATGCCAAAGTAAAAAGAATAGCCAGTTATTTTTTTATATCCCAAGGTACAAAGTCAGTATGAAGGAACTTTTTAATACATTGATGTTTATTTTATGCAAAAATTTGTAATGAGAAACACTCCTTGAGTTATGCTGTAGTTATACTGGCACAGAAAAGTTAGTCTGGCTCTTAAAAAGCCAAATTGGTTTCATTCTGGCACAACTGCCAAGTTTCACCTGCCACTAACTGTGCCTCATCTACATTTTTTGAAAAATGTAGCCATGTAGAGATACGCAACATACTGTTCACATGGACAAAGAAATAGAAACATAATTTAGTGTAGTTGTGCCATTGAGAGCATTAACTAAATCATTAATACACCCTGAAGGGCTTGATCTACCGAACCTACAGTAAGGAACAGGGACTAATAACTTGAGGTATTAGCATTGTAGTTATAGGATTGAAACACTTAGGAAGGATTTGAAGTATTATTTTAATTTGAATTGGGATAGTGGGGTGCCTCATCAATCTATGTTGAGACCTCTTTTGTTTTCTATTTACATAAATGATTTGGAAATTAGTCTAAGAGAAATTATCCCTAAGTTTGCTGATAAGAATATAGAAATAGGAGTAGGTTATTTAGCCGCTCGAGCCTATTCCACCATTCAGTTAGAGTATACAAGTGGAAGCAGAAGGAGGTACATTGATGTGTGTTGCTGTGATTGGAGGAGAGAGATGGAAAGCAGGAGTGACAAGGCTTGCTAGTACTGGGACTACAGAAGATTGGTGCATGGCTGTTCAGATTGAAAGAAAGATGTGAATGGGAGTATTACCTCAGCAGTTCTGGTCAGGTCATTGAATTTCTTCCTATATTTCTGCCGTATCTGTTGTATCAGACCTCAGGCAGTCACATGCACTACTATCTCTGCCCACTATTGCAGGGCTATCTGGCAGGGCACCCAGCGCCTATCTGCAGTGATCAACACCTCCTTCATCATGGTCATCTCCTCCACCAAAACCTCTATGGCAATGTCTGAAAAACGGGGTGGGGGGGGCGGAGTGGGGGCTCTAGCAGCAAACATTTTGCTTGCAGCAGCATTTCTGACATTCACCATTGACCACAGGCACCTCCCCTTTAAGAGGTGCAGGCTGCCTTTCAATCATGGGAGCCCCACCGATTTTCCACCCTCCAAATGGCGAGCTGCTTATTACAAGCGCAATTAGCACTTACAGCTCACCCTTATCATTATGGAAATGAGGCACACACCTCAAAATGATACACACCTCATGTCAGCGGCTTTGGGCTAACATAACGGATACCTTGCAACATGAAAATCACCCTCATGGAGTCATAGGCTGGAATTTTGCTCAGTGGACAGGATGGGTGGTGGGCCAGCTGTTAAATTGAAAATGATTGACAGTGGGTTGGGAACCCGCTGTCAAAACGCATACATTGGACTTTCCCGATGTCGGGTCTGCCAGCGCTGAGCAAACCGGACAGGCAGCGGCGGGGGAGGCAATTAAAATAATTAGTGGCTTGTTTATAGCCACTTAACACTGCATTTTCCACAACTTTTTGAATTTGACAGGTTGCCCATCAGTTTCTCACTGAGCCCTGACCTCGTCTGTGAAGCTGAGGCAGGAGGTCAGTTGCCATTGATTCAGCTGATGAGTTGACAGCTTCAAATGTCAAGTCAAAGCTCCCAGCTGAATCAGATATCTTCCCTTAGCCACTAGCTTCTCTAAACTGCATTTCCACTACAGATTCAGAATGCTGCAAGTCTTTACACAAGTCTCCATCCAATCTGAATTCATTACATCTCCCACTATTGACAGATTGCTTCTGTCATCTCTACTTCACTGGCCATCTATTCCATCAGCATCGGTGCACTTTATACTCTCTCACCTTGGTCCTCAGAATCCTACCACGATCAGCCCGAACACCAGCATCACCAAAGCACACCAGCAGCACCAGGCATACCAGCAGCACCAACAACACCACCGACCTTCTCCGCAATCAACTGATGCTGCACAGGACACAGGGCATCAGCATTTGACCACGTATGTGCCTGGGACATCAGGGATGGCCTCACTAAAGCCAGATTTACTTCACTTGATACTGTACACCCTGACTGCCACATGATGCGCAAGGTTTTCACCACCCCACACAAACACCATAAAGCATCCCTACAATGTCCAAGCCATTCATTTCACACTCATCAGCATTGAGGGGCGTACCATTATGTCTCACCAATCACTGCAACTCACTAAGCCACTTCCAAAGGTGCACGCAAATCTGTCCAAGAACGTAAAGTTTTGAAAATAAAGATTTCAATATTTGTCACCACATTAACAGAAACTTTACATGAACATTGACTAAAACACACAAGTGCATACCCTTGTGTGTTGTTAGTTGGTATGATTGGACTAGGATGAGGGTGAGTGTGAGGGGTGGCTAGTGAGAAGGGGAAGTGATAATGTAGATAGAGAGGCATGGGTGGAGGTGCAAGGTAAGTTGGTGTGAGTAAAGATGTGCAGGAGTAGGTTAGGGAAGGCAGAGTGATGGGGTTGTGATGAGCGGTACAGCAGGGTGAGGTTGAGTGTGGCTTTGCAGTAATGTTTCGTGATCTCATGAGATCATTGAAAGGTTTGCGCCACTACAGCCTGGTCCTCCTGACGACATCCCTGCTTGTGCCCTCCTGTGCAATGTGCAAGCAGGCTGTGTTGGCATCCACCCATGGGAAGGGAAGAAAACCTCCCTGAGTTCTATGACTCCCCCTCCATAAGCATTTGGAGAGCCTGGGCGCAACCCTGCATCTTTGTGCAGTGCTTGTGAGTGTTTGCAGCACCTCAATGCGGTAGAACACTGACAGCACAAATGTCAAAATAAATTTGCGCATGGTCCCTTTAAGGAAACCGGCTGATGATGCATCATCAAATGATGCCATCAGACCCACTCCCTTCAATTGGCCGGGAAGCTCGCTGGGCAGGCTTAACAAGCCTATTCAGGGGAAAGTCATGTTGGAGGCCAGGATGGAGACAGGAGCGGGGCCGGGACCCGCCACCGATGTCGCCTGCCACGGGCCCGCCAAGGTAAGGAAAATCGCACCCATACAATTTGAGAAGAACATTCAAAGGAGGTATGTCCTAAAATTGCTTAAGATAAAAAATCACGGGATTGGGGGTAATATTCTGGCATGGATAGAGGATTGGCTATCTAACAGAAGGCAGAGAGTTGGGATAAATGGTTCATTCTCAGACTGGCAATCAGTAACTAGTGGTGTTCCGCAGGGGTCAGTGCTGGGTCCCCAACTCTTTACAATCTATATTAACGATTTGGAGGAGGGGACTGAGTGTAACATATCAAAGTTTGCAGATGATACTAAGATGGGAGGGAAAGTAATGAGTGGAGGAGGACATAAAAAACCTGCAAGGGGACATAGACAGGCTAAGTAAGTGGACAGAGATTTGGCAGATGGAATACAATACTGGAAAGTGTGAGGTTATGCACTTTGGCAGGAAAAATCGTAGAGCAAGTTATTATCTTAATGGCAAGAAACTGGAAAGTACTGAAGTACAAAGGGATCTGGGGGTCCTGGTGCACGAAACTCAAAAGGTTAGTATGCAGGTGCAGCAAGTGATTAAGAAGGCCAATGGAATGTTGGCTTTCATTGCTAGGTGGATAGAATATAAAAATAGGGAGGTATTGCTTCAGTTGTACAAGGTATTGGTGAGACCGCACCTGGAATACTGCGTACAGTTTTGGTGTCCATACTTAAGAAAGGACATACTTGCTCTCGAGTCAGTACAAAGAAGTTTCACTCAGTTAATTCCGGGGATGAGGGGATGGACATATGAGGAGAGGTTGAGTAGATTGGGACTCTACTCATTGGAGTTCAGAAGAATGAGAGGCGATCTTATTGAAACATATAAGATTGTGAAGGGGTTGGATCGGGTGGATGCGGGGAAGATGTTCCCGATGATGGGTGAAACTAGAACTAGGGGGCATAGTCTTAGAATAAGGGGCTGCTCTTTCAAAACTGAGATGAGGAGGAACTACTTCACTCAGAGGGTGGTAGGTCCATGGAATATGCTGCCCCAAAAAGCTGTAGAAGCTACATCATTACATAAATTTAAAACAGAAATAGACAGTTTCCTAGAAGTAAAGGGAATTAAGGGTTATGGGGAGCGGGCAGGAATTTGGACATGAGTCTAGGTTCAGATCGGTCATGGCCCTGTGGGTAGCGGAGCGGGCCCAGGGGCCGTGTAGCCTGATCCTGCTCCTATTTCGTGTGTCTAATTCTGTTAGATTCAGGAGATGGTTCTGTGATAGTGGATTGGCGGTTAGGATCAGATCAGCCATGATCTTATTGAATGGCGGAGCAGGCTCGAGGGGCCGATTGGCCTACTCCTGCTCCTATTTCTTATGTTCTTATGTTCTTATGTTCTTATTAACAGACTTAATAATAGAGAGTCACGGGTGCAGATATATAGACCTTCAAAGGAAATTCTTCATCATTGTCTGGAAATGTTATAATTCCTAATAAATTTACTGTTTCAGTATTATTGCAAATTTACTGGTTATTGTGTTTGAGATAATGGGCATGATCTTGCCAGCCCTGGGGAGGTGGGTCTGCCAGGAAAATGGCAGAATCTGGGAGCGGGTACCCATCCCGCCCCCAACCTGCCTCCGTGTCATCTTCCCAGGAGGTGGGTAGCCGACCCGCGCAAGGGTCCCGTCTCCTGGAGGCAGGAAGGGGATTACAGCCACTTAACTGCCTGTTAACAGGCAGATAAGAGGATTATCCCCATTTTACCCACACAAGTGCGGGCTTCCTGAAGGCTGCGAACCCCGCCAGGGTCACCGAGGCGAGCAGTGGGTCTGCGGGGGTTGGAGGGGTGGAAAAGTGCACTGTGAAGGTAAGTGATGGGTGCAAGTGTGGAGAGGTGAGTATGTGAGGTAAGTGGAAAGTTTTAGAAAAGGTTTACTTACCTTTGTTTCTTCCTGCAGGCTTCAATCGTTGGGGATGCGGAGAGTCTCGCATCTCCGCGGTAAAGATGACAGATGGCTGCTGCATTCTCCAATGCAACAACCATTTAATTTCTGCTAAAGAAAGAGGTTTGATGAGTCTTGAATATAAGAACTCATGAAACTACAGAGAATGTCAGTGTTTGACAGCTTCACAGAGCTGTCAAACGATGACAATTCATCTGTCAAAAAATGTTGACAGAAGAAATGTCATACGCTGACGTTCTCTGTAACCAGCTTCCCCTTAATTGGCCTGCTAAGCCTGCTGGGCGGCCTTAACAAGGTCAATCAAGGGAAAATAGCATGGGTTGGCCAGAAGTCGATAGAGGCGGGACTAAAACCCGACAAGTGGGAGTCCCGCCTCCAAAAGTTCCCCATTGGCAAAATCCAGCCCAACAAATCAGATTAAATTCATTGCTTTTACAATGCTTTTATGGATTCAATTCCATTTTTCTTCAATATTCCAGCAAATTTTCTACAAAAAGAACATTTGCAGAAAACTAATGATTGTGGATTTTTGTGCAATTATGGAATCAGATTCTGGCAGATATACAGTGGCTGCTGAAATGTTGTGGAAAACCGATGTTAGATATTGATATATACCCATTAATGCTATTCAAAAGCTTTTGCTGATCTGTTTATTGCTATTGTGTAAGCTTTCCCAGGTTTTTTTTTGCTGATGTAATGTTCTTTTTACGTGTACCAAGATTTTTTTTAAATATCGTAGGTGAAACTAAAACAAAGAAAAGGTAAAGACAAATGGAACAAGAACAAATGTTTCATGGTGGTTACAGCACTATGGGAGGTGAAGAATATACCCAATACAGAGGATTCTCATAAAGTTGTATTGATTAATTTTGCAAACTGAAAAGTTAGGCAGATCAGTGCTGAGGAATGGAGTACATTTCCATTGAGGCAGCTAGTTTCAGGATCAAGAACTCTGAGGTCAGGCACAACACAAATGCAAAACAAAGCTCCCTGTACCCTACCTCTAAAGATGTACCTGATTTTCAGAAGAACATCTCCTATTGCCCTGGGCTGGATTTTGGGTCGGACTTTCACCTGGTCTGATGTCCCAGGCTCCAGATATCTAAACCTGGCTCTGCCACTCACACACATACAATGCTTCAGTTTCCCATAGCATCACCCATAGTGCTGCACAGTTCCCGAACAAAAACTTGAAAATACATATTTAATTTTCTTAAAGTTTGACATTTTGACAGGAGATTTTGAAATTGTATTTTTTTAAGTATGTGTGATAGGATTTAGAGGTGATTAGTCACTTACTGCTGGTCTACATACACTCATTTATCAGCAAAGTCAGCTGCTGACTCCTGAACAGCTGAAAGTAATCCCAGCAACCTGCTGATCACTGTGTTGTTATTGAAGGTCCCAGATTCTTTTCTGGATATCCACTACAACCTGGTCTAAGGACATAATGGCCCAGATTTTATGGTAGAAATAATGGTGAGGCTATCAACGCTCAGCGGTATTATGGAGTAAATTGGACAGCAACTTCCGGCGTCCTCACATGCGCAGTTAAACGCAGAAATCAGGAAATTGCTTTCTGACTTGTCCTGCTCCTTCACAAGCTTCGCTACAACAGTAGCTCACCGAGAGACTTGGCACTAAAACACAGGAAGGGAGTGAAGTTGCGGTACTTACCCACGAGATAGCCACTAAACTAGCCAGAAAAAGTTAGGGCTTGTCCATTCAAGTGTAAGTGAATTTTTAGCGGTCTTAATTGTTGCCGAACAACCTCTCTGGCACTGAAAAGTTACTTTTACAAGTGTGGCGTCTCATTCCTTCAGATTTTAATTATTGTTGGAGATTTTTTTTAATTAAAAGTTAAAATAAACATTTTTTAAAGCTTTTTTTTCTGTCTCTTATCTCTCTTAATCCCATCTTTCTTTCCCTCTCTTTATTTTGCTTTCTGTACATAATTTTACATTGAATTCCATTAAATATTCTAACTTACACTTCCTGGTTTAGAGTCTGCATGCCTCAGTAAGGATTTTTCAATCTGCTTGAAGAGATTATGCAGGACAAATTCCCTACCCTATTGCCACCAGTTTGTGCCCCTATTCTGGTGAAAAATGGCAGCCGCCATTCTAAGGCCCTTCTCTGGTGTGGGACTTGGTGGCCGCCATTTTGGTGAAGGCCTTAGCACTGCTATCACAGCACTGGCCCCAGGGATGCAAATGTGGAGAGCATAAAGTCAGTTGGCGTGTGAACTTCGATCTTAGCGCTGAGTTTAGCACTGCGTCCTAAGCTTGCTCTGAAAAGCGAACGTTCAGCAGACTGACAGAGAAATTGCCAACACTTCTTAAAGGGACACACACATCTTTTAGGCAAGTTTGCATTTCAGCTTTTGGGCTGGATTTTTTTTTATTTTCTTGAAATAGTGGCTTGGTGCAATACATGTTAAGAGTTTTTTAAGTGTGCAGGGTGTACTGCTGAATGCTTGCAAGGCCTCTGAGAAGACAGAAAATACTGGAAATACTCAGCAGCTCAGGCAGCATCCGTGGAGAATCAGAGTTCACGTCTCAGGTCAAGATAGTTCCAGCATTTTATGCTTTTATTTCAGATTTATAGCATTCGCTCGCAGAGGGAAGAGGAAGACGCGGAAGATGCAGAAGAGGAGGAAGCAGAAGGAAGGATGCAAACCAGACAGCTCCTTTCTGGCTGGGATATCCAAGATTGAATCATCCACCTGCCGTACCAGTGACCACAACCCCAATTCCCCTTTCAACATTTATCCCACACCTTACCTTCCCTCTGTTACTGACCATCACAGAATCCTCTTGGCCACAATGCTGAAATAAAAGCCACCACAAAGCAAACTTTCCAATCCAAACTTATACATTTATCCATCCAATATGACATCAAGAAATCAATTCATTCCCTTAGTGACTGTCTTGTGTGTGTGCCGTTGCCTATCCTGGTGGCTGGAAGTGTGAAATCGATTGACTGTGTTTCTTCTTCTTCCTCTTCTTTGTCACTCTCCTCTCCCTCTTCTTGGTCAACCACTGGCTGGGCAGGCTGCATTTCTTGGGAGTGTGAAATGTGAAAGGCACAAGGGTGGAGTTGTGGTGAGGGGAGGGTGGGAAAGCAAGAGGTGTATGCGAGAAGGAGGATAACATATGAGGATACCAGCATCTAGTATCCTTTCAGCCCTGCCACTGGCCAAAGGCTCAGCCATGCCCCCGCCAAGAATGGCCAGCACCACTTCCTCGACAGAGGTGAGGTGAGGCTAAGTATGGGAGGTGTGCCTTGTGTTTGGTACAGATTGTTGGTAGGTGAGTGATTGTGGTGGGGGGCAGGGTGGAGTCATGCATTGAGTAGTGTGTGAGGCTAGTGGTACACTAGGTAGAAGACGGCTTTTGAAGATGCATTCACTGACCTTGACCACTGGTCTGAGGTCATGGAACTTCTTTGGCACTGGAGCCAGGTTGTCGGGGCAACACTGCTGGCAGTGATGGGCTCGGTGATCTGGTCCCATATCATTCTTTCTGGAAAGCCTCCTGGCCCCTGTGGGTAGAGGATCTCTCTTGCAATGTTGACCCCCTGCACAACGCTTGAGTGCAGTGTGCGAGACCCTGGGTGCTCCTTCCCTGGCTTGCTGAGCCAGTTGTGTTCGTGCTGAAGCACTTTTCCCATTTTTTTTAGGTGTGGCAGGGAATTCAGCTTTAAGAGTTGAAGACTCCCATTTGGGAATTCTTTTAAATGTTATTTCTTTTCAGGAGGCAGTTGAGCTGTAAGGGCTAAAATCTGCCTATTTTTACATGATTTTTATTTTTCTCATTTCAGAAGGCAGTTCCCCTTTAAGAGACATAAATGCTTTCTGAAATAACAGCCTCATTTTAAGAGAAGGCTGTTCTTGCTGCAATGATGCTACAGCCACACTACATTGGGGCCTCCTGCTGAGACAAATGCCATCAGAATGGCGTTGCACAGTAAGTTTAGTGCTGGGCTAATGTTAATTAGCCACCAGCACCAATTTACTGGTCCTGCCAGCGCCACCATTTTCGGTGGCCGTTAACACTGGCCCGTTGTGGTACCGGCAGGTTTTTACTGCTATCGAATTTCTAGACCACAGGTCCCTAATCCCCTGTAGAAGGCGCCGTGCTGTGTCAGACTCCCGATGACTGTAAGTTGCCACGCAAAAGTCTGCAAAAAGTCTGTGGGCAACTATAAGCATAATGTACGGTGAGCACCATTCATTCACCCCTGACCGCTAATCCGGGCCAATACCTTCAAGGGAGGCAGGAAACTTTTATAATACCCCTGAAGTGTGATAGGAAGGGAGATTACATTCATCGGTAATGGTATCCTAGGCATTTTCCTTTTCACAAGATATACACAAATGAGGATGTCAATTTGGCCCATCTTGACTCATCATCCTGAAAGCCTCTACAATCCCCCCATCATGGCATTCAACTGATTCTTAAATGATTCCAAGATTTTTTCCTCCACCACTTTACCCAGAAGTTCATTACTAAATTTGCCTTATAGTAGTTTGAACCTATGGCCATTATCCTATTGTCACAGTTCGTTTTGAAGTAGCTTTTCAGATTCACCTTTTCCATATCATTTTCTATTTTATATAAGTCTACTAGATCATCCCTTAGTCATCACCCTTCAAGGCTTTCTCTTCAGTGAGTGAGCTCTACTAAAATCTAGCTCCCTAACTTCACCAAATACAGCCTATACAGTGAAAGCCTATTGCACAACTCTTCTGCTTGTATGGTTCTTCCATACTCCCACATGCTTCTTTACCAAGGGGTGCATCTTACTGCCAACCTAATTGACATTCTGACCTGGAGTTTTTACTGACCTTAACCATAATCATTTATTAATAAATCTGATCATGGTCTAGCCTCCCTCAATAAACATGTAGTCACAGCAGTCAACCACCTGATGTGTTGTCATGTGGTAATATGCCTAGTCGATTGAGGGAATGTCCTTTTATTTGAAACTGGGAGAGAAGGAGGTACGGCTGTGGTGTCAAAGGTAGACTTACAATGCAAAAAAAATTGGACAGTTTCTATAATGGACAGCCAATCTGCAATTGCATTTTAAAACCAGGTGGCAAGTTAAAAATCTACCGCCTGGTACCTGTAAGCAGAATGGCAAAAACACCAGCTGTTTTGAAGCTGCAGAAATCTGCATTCATAATCTTCAGACTCTTCTCTGTCAGGAACTCCTCACTTCCCTCTGTATCAGGTGATTCTGGCAGCTATTGCACCTCATAAATGTCAGTCTGTTACTCAGAGTGCATTACAAGTGCAAATCCAGGAAACTTGTAGCTGCTATGACAAGAGCTCTCACTTTGACATCTGCAAGATAGGCTGGTGGTTGCTCTTGACCAGTGGGATCGCACGAAGGCTAAAATATGAGGAAACTCGGTAGAAGTGTTCTAAAGGTTCACAAGCGGGGGAAACAACGCCAAACTGAATTTCCTCATGAAAAACGTTTTCTATGCCACTTATGCACTACTGTGCTGAAAATTTATTGCAAGCACCAGCAAATATTTTAGAATTCTGATAAATCAGTATTGTGGTGTAATGGAAGTTGGTTTCTAGCTTCGTAGTCCTGTAGGAACATTGGGGCAGAGTTTCCGCTAGCCTGAAATTGGCTAAACCAGTGCAAAAGATCGAGGAATTTCAAGCTCAAGTTACATCCAGCACAAATCGAGTTTCCGTGATCTTTTGCGCTAGTTTAAAAAGCATTGTGCTGGAAGCCATCCCCACCCACAAAACAGGCCACACCCTCAGATCAAATTAATCGGATTGGCGAGATTCTGCTAATCGGCTATTCCAGGGGGCTGTTAAACAGTTTTTTTTAGGCACAAAGGCACTAGCAGGTACCTTTTAAAAAAAATTTTGAAGATTAACAAGTATTTAATTTACTAAGAAACTGGTGTACACCGACGAACCTAGTAAATGGTTCTATATAGTTTTTTTAAGTAATTTTCAATTATTTAAAATCGGGTTACTCAGAGGTGGTGGACACTCTTATTAAAAATGCTTGGCCTAGAAATGGGACATCGGCAAAAACCTGCCGGTGTCACTGCAGCCTTGGGTTTACGGTCGCCGAAAATGGCCGCCGCGCTACCGGGCAAAAATTTGCGCTGGGGCTAAAGATTTTTAGCCCAGTGCCAACTTAAAGTGTAACACCCTCCTGGGGCATTAGTGAAGGCATCCAACCCGAAGTTCGCGTCCAGGTGTGGCGTTCCAGCTTCTTACAGCCTCTGGGAGCGAGGCTGTGGAGTTCGCAAGGAATTGTGGGCAATTAAAAGGGCTATAAATTAAAGGGGCAATGCGCTCAGCACTAATAAAAAATAAAATGAAGTGAAAAAATGCAGTTTTCAGCCCATATTGCCTTTAAAAAAAATCAACATTAAAAAGAAGTCCCAAATGAGAGTCTTCAGCACTTAAAGCTGAATTCCCTTCTGAACCTAAAATAATGTTAAAAGTGCTTCAGCACTAACACAAATGGCTCAGCAAGCCAGGGAAGGGGCACCCAGGGTCTCGCACACAGCTTTGTGCAGGGTGTCAACACTGCAAGACAGGCCCTTTACCCACAGGGGCCAGGAGGACCTCAGAAAGAATGATGTGGGACCACATCACCGAGGCCATCACTGCCAGCAGTGTCGCCCTACCACCTGACTCCAGTGCCCAAAGAAGCTTCATAACCTCAGACCGGTGGTTACGGTCAGTGAATGCATCATCAAATGCCGTCTCCTAACAACTGCATCACTAGCCTCACACACTGCTCAATGCACAACTCCCCTCCCCCCAACCCCCCATCACTCACCTACCAACAATCTGTACCAATCACGAGGCACATGTCCCATTCCTAGCCTCACCTCGCCCCCTTGGAGGAGACAGTGTAGGCCATTCTTCGCAGGGGCATGGCTGAGCCCTTGGCCAGCGGCGGGGCAAAGGGATACAAGATGCTGATATCCCCATATGTTATCCTCCTTCTGGCATGCACCTCATGCTTTCCCGTCCTCCCCTCACCACAACTCCACCCTTGTGCCTTCCTCAATTCACACACCCAAGAAATGCAGCCTGCCCAGCCGGCCAAGAAGAGGTAGAGGAGTGAAAGAAAATAAAGAAAAGAAAAAAAGATGAAGAAGAAAAAGAAGAAGAAGAAGAAACAAGAAACATCGTCACTTGATTTGATACTCCCAGCCACCAGCTCCTTCAGCTCGACCAGCAATGTCATTTACAGTGTCCCCCACTGAAAGTCAGCAGCCTTCCACCAGCCATGCTGCAGCCACTGGGGTAGCACTGCGTAACATCAGCAGAATAGGCGAAGGCACACAAAGGCAGTCACTAAGAGAACGCATAAGGGTGATGAGTTGATTTCTTGATGTCATATTGAATGGATAGATGTATAAAGTTGGATTGGAAATTTTGGCTTTTATTTCAGCATTGTGGCCAAGCTGTGACAGTCAGTAAGGTGTGGGACTAATGTTGAAAGGGGAATTGGGGTTGTTGTCACTGGTACCGCAGGCAGATGATTCCATCCCCAATATCCCTGCCCATGAGGAGCTGTCTGGTTTGCATCCTTCCTTCTGCTTCCTCCTCTTCTGCTTCCTCCTCTTCTGTTTCTTCCTGTTCTGTGTCTTCCTCTTCCCTCTGTGAGCGGATGCTGTAAATCTTAAATTACGGCATAAAATGCTAGAAATACTCAGCAGGTCAGGCAGCATCTTGACCTGAGACGTGAACTCTGTTTCTCTCTCCACGGATGTTGCCTGACCTGCTGAGTATTTGCAGCATTTTCTGTCTTCTCAGAGGCCTTCCTTTACCATCCAAGGCCTTGCATGCATCCAGCAGCACTCCCTACATGCTTAAAAACCTTTTAACATCTATTGCAGCAAGCCAGTATTTCAGTAAAATCCAAATTACCCAGTCCTAAAGCTTAAATGCAAACTTATCTGAAAGATGTATGTATCCCTTTAAGAGGTGCTGACAGTGCCTCTGTGAGTCTGCTTGCATGCTGGGTTTACCTGGTGTGCTTAGGGCCCAGCGCTGAACTCAGCGCTAGGGTTGAAGTTCGCCGTGGTGACGTTAAGTCGGTATTGCACGCTGACTGATGTCACCACTCCGCCATTATTCTTTTCAACGCGATACCTCTTAATGGCATTGCTACCAGGACCACGAGAATGGAGAATGCCGCAGGACCTGCCACCAGCTGGCGGAAGAGCGGCGACTGCCATTTTCTCGTCATTACGCCATGCTAATGGGCAGAGATAAGGTAGGGAATTTCTCCCCCCTTATGTTTTGTGATAAACCCACTTTCAGCTGTATTAATAAAACTGCACCAGGCTACCAATCTGAAATATATCAAGGAATATTTTTTAACATTTATCTTCTAAAAGGCTGCCCGATTGCACTGGTTTATGGAAGATTTTACGCTTGTGATGATGCAAATGGGTTTGAGCAGAAACTTGAACCATAACTTCACTTCGGAAAACTAGCACAATTGCGCCCAAGAGGAAACTCTACCCCAATGTATTCAGCGACCTCTGGCCTTCACAGTATTTTCTGGCCTTCACAGTATGTACCATTGCCATCATGACCTTTTAATAGTGTCAGTGCTTTCTGGGGCAGACACTTGATGCAAACACAACTAAAGTGGAGACTACCAGACCACGGCCTCCACTTTTATGTATATGCAGCAGGACGGGCTCAGGATGGGCAAAACTAGGTTTTTGTAGGGTCAGTGGAGGAAAATTGGAGTAGCCACTTTTTGGGGCAGGGTATTGGTGGAAAATACTCTGCCACATTACCCTTGCTAGACTGCCTCTATAGTGCCTGAAAATGTGTAGGTTTATCCGGGAAAACCTAGACCACAGTCTTGCAGGTTGAAATTAAAGGTCAAATGAATCCAAGGGTTTATTCCTATTATTGACTTTGACATGAACTGAATTTAAGATCTCACTTGCTCTAAGTATATTCTTACATGCATTGACCTTGAGCTTAACAGTTTCTTTGTTGCATTTCTTTGAGTAAGATATTAGAAAATTAAGCAAAACATCTACAAGTATCCCAGAGCCATGATACAGATGTCAGTACAGACTCCATGGAACTCGATACAGTAGTTATGAGTCTAGTAAATTAAAAACGTTCTCAGTTTGGAATGCTGAATAGTTAATTTGGAAATGAATTGAAATTCCATGACGTCCTATGACCTGTGAGTTTGTTGGAGTAATTCTATTCAGTAGCTCTCATTTCTGAATTCTAAATATGGTAGCCTCTGATTGTGGGAGGAATTCTGAATGTGGTAGCCTCTGTTTATTCTAGAAACTAATGCTGACTTCAATCCCATGGGAATTTTAATCCCTTTTGCCAAATGTTCATCTTAAAAAGCAAAGACAATACGAAGAGAAATGAGCAGAAGTGGCAAAACTCAGTGGGAAGTATTATTGCTTGAGTGATGTTAAAAATGGTTTCTACACTATTGGTACCAGAATTTTAAAAAAAGATAATAACATAATTAATTAAAAGTAATCATGATTTTGTTCATTGGTAATCTATTACTTCTATTATTTAAGTAGTTTCTGTAGTAGTCTTTTTCACAATTAAACATGCAACCGTAAGAATTTTATCATTACCTTTCCCATCTTTTAACTTTTTACCTTTTTATACCTTTTATAAATAAATCTTTAACTGGCATATTTAACTTGTTTTTGATGTCTCTCACTGAAATGTATATTAAAATAGCGTATTACATGAATTAAAATTTATTTTTCTTCCAAGATGAGATTTATTATATGGATTGGGTATTGCAAACAGAATGGAGTTTCCCTTTGTTTAAAAGCATTGTGTAAGCACAACCTTTATTCAAAATTAATTTGCTCAAATTAGCACTTGAATTTAAGAGAAGTCAATTAACTAATTGCACTTTGCTAGAGCTAATGATTTTACCACATTTTGAAGAGCTTAATTTATCTGCTGCAAACTGCGCTTCAAAAAATAAAACATTACTCTGCAAATGTTTATTTTGCAAACTATGCTCTTGGATCCTGGTGGCTGCTCCAAGGAATCTTCGGAACAAAGCTTAATCAAATGTCTCTTAACGATAAATTTATCCAACAGGAATCGTCTGTTTGAGCCTACTCTGCCATTTTGGTGGCTCTATCTTTTTAATCTTAATTCCCTGCCTTTTCTCTATATTCTTTAATCCCCTTGTGAAAAATTGAAGCATTTTTGTCTATGATATATTATGGTATTGGCTTCTTTCTGTCACGGTGCAGTCAGAACAGTAGAATGCCACTCAGAAAATCATGAACAAACTGCATAGTGTTCTGGTCAGACCAAACCGTGAGCACTGTGTCCAATCATGATCACCAAGAACTCCAAGAAGGGTGGTAGATAATTAAGCAACTAACAGGAGGAGGAGGCTCCATGAACATCCCCAACCTCAATGATGGTGGACTCCAGCATGTGAGTGCAAAGACAAGGCTGAAATGTTCACAACCATCTTCAGCCAGAGTTGCCAAGTGGATGATCCTGCTCAGCCTCCTCTTGAGGTCTCCACCAACACAGATGCCAATCTTCAGCAAATTCGATTCATTCCATGTGACATCAAGAAATGGCTGAGTACATTAGATACAGCAAAGACTACCTACCCCGACAATATCACGGCTGAAGTGCTGAAGACCTGGGCTCTAGAATTAGCCATGCACCCTTAGTTAAGCTGTTCCAGTATAGCAACAACACTGGCATTTACCCGACAATGTGGAAAACTGCCCAGGTATGTCGTGTCCACAAAAAGCAGGACAAATCCATCCCGGCCCATTACAGTACTATCTGCCTACTTTCAATCACAAGCATAGTGATGGAAGGAGTTGCCAATAGTGCAATCAAGCAGCACTTACTCACCAATAACCTGCTAACCGATGCTCAGTTTGGGTTCCACCAGAAGCAGTTGGCTCCAAACCTCATTATAGCCTTGGCCCAAACATTGACACAAGAGCTCAATTCCAGAGGTGAGGTGAGAATGACTGCCCTTGACATCAAGGCAGCATTTGACTGAGTGTGGCATCAAGGAGCCCTAGTAAAATTGAAGTCACTGGGAATCAGGGGGAAACTCTCCACTGGCTGGAGTCATACCTAGCACAAAGGAAGATGGTTGTCGTTGTTGGAGGCCAATCATCTCAGCCCCAGGATATCGCTGCAGGAGTTTCTCTGGGCAGAGTCCTAGGCCCAACCATCTTCAGCTGCTTCATCAATGACCTTCCCTCCATCATAAGGTCAGAAGTAGGGATGTTCACTGATGACTGCACAGTGTTCAGTTCCATTCGCAACTCCACAGATAATGAAGCATTCCATCTCCGCATATAGCAAGACCTGGACAACATTCACGCTTGGGCTGATAAGTGGCAAGTAACATTTGAACCACACAAGTGCCAGACAATGACTATCTCCAACAAGAGAGAGTCTAGCCACCTCCCCATGACATTCAATGGGATTACCATTGACAAATTCTCCCACCATCAATATCCTGGGGATCACCATGAACCAGAAACTTAACTGGACCAGCTACATAATTACTGTGGCAACAAGAGCAGGTCAGAGGCTGGGTATTTTGCGGTGAGTGACCCACCTCCTGACTCCACAAATCCTTTCTACCATCTACAAGGCACAAGTCAGGATGGAGTACTCTCCACTTGCCTGGGTGAGTGCAGCTCAAATAACACTGAAGAAGCTCGACACCATCCAGGACAAAGCAGCCTGCTTGATTGGCACCCCATCCACCACCTTAAGCATTCACTCCCTCCACCACTGGCACACAGTGGCTACAGTGTGTACCATCTACAACATTCTCTGCAGCAACATGTCAAGGCTTTTTCGACAGCACCTCCCAAACCCTCAACCTCTACCACCTAGAAAATCAAGGGCAGCAGGTGCATGGGAACACCACCACCTGCAAGATCCCCTTCAAGTCACAGAACATCCTGACTTGGAAATATATCGCCATTCCTTCATCGCCGCTGGCTCAAAATCCTGGAACTCCCTCCCTAATAGCACTGTGGGGGTACCTTCACCACAAGGTCTGCTGCGGTTCAAGAAGGCGGCTCACCACCACCATCTCAAGGGCAATTAGGGATGGGCAATAAATGCTGACCTAGCCAGCGACACCTACATCCCAGGAATGAATAAAAGAAATGGGTGAATGGGACTTGGTGCGATTTAAGATATGGGCAGCAGAGTTTTGGATGAGCTTAAGTTTATGGAGGATGGAAGATGGGAGGCCAACTAGGAGTGCGTTGGAATAGTCAACATAAGAACATAAGAATTAGGAGCAGGAGTAGGCCATACGGCCCTTTGAACTTGCTCCGCCATTCAATAAGATCATGGCTGATCTTCGACCTCAACTCCACTTTTCCTCCTGATCCCCATATCCCTTGATTCCCCTAGAGTCCAAAGATCTATCTACTTCAGCCTTGAATATACTCAACAAAACAGCATCCACAGTCCTTTAGGGTAGAGAATTCCAAAGATTCACTATCCTCTGAGTGAAGAAATTCTTCCTCATCTCAGTCTTAAATGGCCGACCCCTTATCCTGAATCTATGCCCCCTAGTTCTAGATTCTCCAGCCAGGGGAAAGAATCTCTCAGCATCTACCCTGTCAATCCCCCTCAGAATCATATATGTTTCAATGAGATAACCTCTCATTCTTCTAAACTCCAGAGAGTATAGGCCCAACCTACTCAATCTCAAATCAAATCAAATCAAATCAAATCAGCTTTTATTGTCATTGTTAGTGCACAAGTGCAGTACAACGAAATGTAGGCTTGCGGCTCCCGAGAGTGTACATTTGGATTAAGACATTTAAACATTCAACATACATTTGGCTTGTAGTATATTAACATAAACATAACCATAATAAAGTGCATTGGCAGATGTGCAGGCTTTAGAGTTTATTTGTGGAGTTCAGTAGGATGACAGCCCTGGGAAAGAAGCTGTTCCTAAATCTGGTCGTACGGGTGCGAATGCATCTGTAGCGTCTCCCAGATGGCAGGAGGGCAAACAGACTGTGGCTGGGGTGGGTAGGGTCTTTGATGATGGACCGTGACCTCCGTAGACAGCGTTTCTGGTATATATGCTCTATGGTCTCTTCTCATAGGATAACCCTCTCATCCCAGGGATCAATCTAGTGAACCGTTGTTGCATCGCCTCTAAGGTATGTATGTCCTTTCTCAGATAAGGAGACCAAACTGTGCACAGTACTCCAGGTGCGTTCTCACCAAAGCCCTGTACAATTGTAGTAAGACTTCCTTACTCCTTGCAATAAAGACCAATATGCCATTTGCCTTCCTAATTGTTTGCTGGACCTGCATGCTGACTTTCTGGCTAGAATTTTGCCTAGCTGGGCAGGTCCGGAGTGGGCGGTGGCCAGGTAGGTCACGACCCCACTGCTGGTTCCATCCGCTGCTGAAAATGACTTTCCCTTAATAGGGACTCTTAAGCCCGCCCTGCACGTTACCTGGCCCAATTAAATGGTACAGGTCCGGTGACGTCATGGATGACGCGTTTTCAGCCAGGATATTTAAAGGGGCCATGGCCACATTGGATTTGAATGTCAATGTAACATAGTGCTGTCAGTGCACTGCAGCATTGGAGTGCTCCAAACACTGTCAATGACTGCACAGAGGCAGATGCCTGCACCCAGGTTCTCCGACGACTCCCTCCATATGCTTACGGAGGGAGTCAGAGCACGCAGGAAGGTGCTCTTCACTTCCAATGGGCGGAAGAGATCTCCCCAGGACACCAAAACAGCCTGGTTGGAGATTGCAGAGGAGGTCACTAGCAGGGATGTGGTCAGGAGGCCCTGGGTGCAGTGCTGCAAACGTTTCAATGATCTCATTAGATCAGGAAATGTGAGTACAAAGCCACACTCAACTTCATCCTGCCATGCCTCTCATCACATTCCCATCACTCTGCCTTCCCAACCCTACCCCCCTGCACATCCTTACTCACATCAACTTACCTTGTACATCCAGCCATCCCTCTCTCTATCTACATTATCACATCCCCATCTTACTAGCCATCCCTCGTAGTCACCATCATCCTCGTGCAATCATACCAACTAACATCACACAACAAGGCCACTTTGGTGTTTTATCCAATGTTTATGTAAAGTTTCTGTTAATGCGCTGTCAAACATAAAAATCTTTATTTTCAACACTTTCTGGTGTTGGACAGATTTGTGTGCACCTTTGTAAGTGGCTTAGTAAGTTGCAGTGAATGGTGAGGCATAATGGTACCTCCAGCAATGGTGGTGAGTGTGAAATGAATGGCTTGGTCATTGCAAAGATGCTTTAAGGTGTTGCTGTGGGGTGGTGCCAAGTGTAGTGAAGTAAATCAAGCCATGGTGAGGCCATCCCTGGCCTCCCGGGCAGCAATGTGCTCAAGTGCTGATGCCGTGTGTCCTGTGCAGCATCAGGTGATTGCGGAGAAAGTTGGTGGTGGTGCTGTTGGTGCTGCTGGTGTGCCTGGTACTGCTGGTGTTGGGGCTGATCATGGTCAGATTCTGAGGACCAAGGTGAGGCATGTGAAGTAGAAATGACAGAAACAATCTGTCAATAATGAGAGAGATTCTTTCAATGAGGTGACACTGGATGGAGACTTTGCTGGAAAGATTGTAGCCTGCTGAATCTGTGCTGGGAATGCAGTGAGAAACAGCTTCTGTTGAGGAAAGTGATTATCTGTCAGGTGGGAGCTTTTATAGTACATTTGATGCTGTCAACTAATCAGCTGGAGCAATGGCCACTGAACTCCCGCCTCATGGTTCCCGAGCAGCGTGTTTCCTGTGGCCACGCAGTTAAGTTTAAAAGGTAAAGTTAAAACCACTCTTAAGGGTCTGACAACTAGCTACTAATAATTTATATTGGGTCGCCCACCTCTGCCGGTCAGGTCGGGTCTGCGCTATCAGACACACCTGGGGGAAAGGCGCGTGGGAGCGGGGTGGCAACGGGTTCCTGACCTGCTCCCAAAAGTAACAACATTCCCACCTGACCCACCTCCAATCGCACCTGCTATCACCCCAGAAAATTGCAGCCTCTGTTTCCTGTACAAGGATACCTACATCTCTTTGAACACCAACATTTAATAGTTTCTCACCATTAAAAAATATTGGCCCAGAAATTCCAGAACGGGGCTTGCAGCGCGTGCAAGCCCCGTATTTACACTTACCCCGCGCTACTGACGATCAGCTCCAGGGACGCCTGGACTTGGTGAATGAAAAAGAAGAATCCCGGGCAGCGTATGACGTCACGCCGCCCAGGAGTGCAGCCAGCGCGAAGCCAGGAGCGTGCAGTGTAAGTGAGACACGCCCCTTGAGGTCTCAGTTTCACTGGACACGCCCCAATGTTTCTGTCAAGCTGCTAAGGATTTTTACATGCAAAGCAGCAGTTTAAATAGGTTTTTGGAAGTTTTTTGAAGATTTTGGTAACTTTTATAAACTTTTTAAAATGTTTACATTATTTTGAGTAATCTGAAGTAGTTTTAAAGAGAATTAAAGCAATTTAAAGACTTTTAAAAGCCCTAAAAGAATTTTTTTAATTCCATTTATTTATTTAGCAATGTCGTCGTCATACGTGTCTTCACACTGTTCCCTTTGGGGAACTGTATGAAGTGGTGGAAGGATTTATGGCCGTGATTAACGCTCATTCCGTGACCGTAACCATCTTTGAACCAGCCATTAGGGCGGTTAGTCCTATGGCGGGAGGGTTTTACGGGCTCCCACAAGCTATACAAGGAGGGGGGGCCACCCACACCCATGGACGCAAATATCCCACTGGATGTCAACCCAGAATTTAGAGCCGGAGCTCCGACTCCACTTGCCGGGACTGTCTGGAGCGGGGTTCGAAACCCTACCCTAATCTGGCCCAGCGGCGGGGATCCTACCACTATGACAAAGGCCCAATCCGATTAGCAACGTGAAATGGCAGCATAGGGCTCCAGTCACGGGGAGGGAAAAGGCGCAGGAAACGTATGGGTGTCACCTTTTGTGCGGAGTGGGCCTTTTGCGTAGCAGTAAGCATCCCCGCCGCTGGGCCAGAAGGAGTAGGGTTTTGAACCCCACTCCAGACAGTCCCGGCAAGTGGAGTCGGAGTTCCAACTTTAAATTCTGGGTGGACATCCAGCGGGATACTTGCGTCCGTGGGTGTTGGTGGCCCCCCCCCCCCCCCCTCAGATGGGTTGTGGGAGCCCGTAAAACCCTCCCGCCATAGGACTAACCACCCTAATGGCTGGTTCAAAGATGGTTATGGTCACGGAATGAGCGTTAATCACGGCCATAAATCCTTCCACCACTTCATACAATTCCCCAAAGGGAACAGTGTGAGGATACGTACGATGATGACCTCTTGCGCAATGCACCTCCTTGGACCCTCAGTCGCAGATGCGAGGGGGCAAGTCGTGCAATTGTTAAATTTTTCATTTTATTGACATGTAAAATGTTGGCCCAGTAATTCCCTTCCAACTGCGCGAGTACGGTTGGGGTACTTACGCATCTGGCCGGATGAAATGCCGGTTTTCAGCATGCACAGTGCTTTTGGGGAAAACCGGCATTTCCTGTCCTCTGAACGAAGGGGTTCAGAGGCAGAACGCGTGCGACTGCACAGGCAGCGCGTGCGCAGTATAATTCGCTGCTTTCATTACTGCTTTCAGTGAGGTCAAGTCCTTACAACTTACACATGAAAAAAGCATGGGTACAGCTGCTCCAGAGGCTGCGGAGGAAGATATTTCTTATCGTGGAGCTTCTGAAAGTATGTATGTCTGTATATATTCCTTTGCGTGTTATGTATATATTCCTTTACTTATGTGTATGAATGTATTATTTAATTATGACTTTCAGAGAAAGTAACTTATTTGAAAATCATAATTAAAAACATACATTCATACACATTAGTAAAGGAATATAAAACATACATACATATACGTAAAGGAATATATGTGGACATACATACATAACTCACTCTCACATTCCATTCACACAGCCACAATTGCTCCTTCTACCTACCGTTCTGAAAACCCTTTAAAAAAAAAAAATTTTAACTTTAAAACTTACTTAAAATTTCTTAAAATAACTTCCCTCCCTTTCCCAAACAAAAATATTGCATTTCAGAAGCTCCACGATAAAATGTTTCTTCCTCCGCAGCCAATGAACCACTTTACACTTGCTTTTTTCAAGTGTAACTTCTGAGGACTTACCCTCACGGATTTCATGAATGAAACCTACGAAGTTCACTGCGCAAGCGCTGCCTGTGCAGTCGCACGCGCTCGAGGTCTGGAAATGCCGGCGTTCCCCGCATGCGCTGTTCATGCTGAACGCTGGCATTTCCAACGGCCAGATGCGTGAGTACCCCGAGTGCACTCACGCCTTCGGCTGCGAATTTCTGGCCCATTCTGTTTTCCTATTCTTCCTACCAAAATGAATAACCTCACATTTCCCCACATAATACTCCATCTGCCACCTTATTGCCCACTCACTTAACCTGTCTATATCCCTTTGCAGGCTCTTTGTGACCTCCTCACAGCTTACTTTCCCTAGAGTCTAGAGGTAACAAAGGCATGGATGCAGGTTTCAGCAGCAGATGAGCTGAGGCAGGGGCGGAGACAGGCAACGTTACAGAGGTGGAAATAGGCGGTCTGTTTTGGCACAGATATGCGTTCGGAAGTTCATCTCGGCATCAAATACGACACCAAGGCTGCAAACAGTCTGGTTCAGCCTCAGACAGTTGCCAGGGAGAGGGATGGAGTCGGTGGCTAGGGAAGGGAGTTTGTGCCGGGGACCGAAGACAATGGCTTTGGTCTTCCCAATATTTAGTTGGAGAAAATTTCTGCTCATCAAATACTGGATGTCGGACAAATAGTCTGACAATTTAGAGACACTGGAGGGTTCGAGAGAGGTGGTGGTGAGGTATTACAATGGATTACATTTTGAAACACCGTGACTGGTGTTATGTAGGCAAATAATCACTCAAATGTAGAAAATTCCTCTCCCAAGGATTGGAAAGAATTGAAAGGTTCCAGTTGTTCCAGTAATCACAGGGTAATGCGTACATGTATACATAGACTGCAGTAGCACTGTACTGAAAGGCAATTGCGTATCTTCTGTCTGAAAAGTTTCTTTATTCTGCTTCAGTGGGGCATGTTAGAACAACATATAAAGACAATATAGTAAAAGTTAGCTTTGTGGTCTGACAATGGGTGGGATCATAACCTGCAGACACCTCATTAAGCACTTAACTGAGAGCAGCTGTCTTGTCTCCCATGAGAATATGCAGATCCAGGTGCCCCCAAACCCATCAGTATCTCCACTGCTCTTTCATCTCAAAACTCTTGAAAATTAATGACTGAGAAGCTACTGCAACATCTCAATCATAACACAATAGCAAAATACTGCGGATGCTGGAAATCTGAAATAACAACAGAAAATGCTGGAAACTCTCAACAGGCCAGGCAGCATCCATGGAGAGAGAAACAGAGTTAATGTTTCAGGTCGGAGACCCTTCTTCAGAACTGGTAAAAGTTGGAAATGTAACAGATTTTAAGCAGGTGCAGAGGCAGGGAAGGAAGTAACTGAAGGGACGGTCTGTGTTAGAATGCAAGGCAGGAGTGGTTAAATGTTGCAAATAGGGATGGCAGAATCATAAACAGCTGCCGCCTGAAAAACTGGGGGGTTGTGGTAAACCACTGTATTGTATATTGCCACCTCTGGGTGGCGCTGTATATGGAGGCATGCCTCAGCTGACTCCACCCACCACTGTGTGGGTTTCGTTCAGACTTGTTCAGTCACTCACGAAGAAGCATGGTCTCTTCTTAGCTAATAAAAGCCTTATTCATCTCTTCTTTCGACTCATCATCTCTTCTTCGACTCATCACCTTTTATGAAGTAATTGATAAGCGTATCAATTTTATTAGCTAAAAGTTAAATGGCGACACCTGAGGAGCAACAACAGCAACGGATACAGCAGACATTGCTGAGAGCCCTCAGACCACCACGCCTGGACCTCGACCCTCAAGATGTGGGTGCATCAGCCAAGTTTGAACACTGGCTGAGCTGCTTTGAATCCTTCCTCGCAATCTCACAGGTTACAGAGGAGGATCACAAACTGAAAATTTTGACCGCCCAGGTGAGCCATCAAGTATATATGCTAATCCGGGACTCTAATACGTACGTGGTGGCCCTCGAGCTACTAAAAGGGCAATATACGCGCCCAGTGAACACAATTTACGCCCGACACCTCTTGGGATCCCGCAGGCAGCAACCGGGAGAATCGGTAGGGGCATTTGCACGGGCGCTACTGGCACTCTGCAGAGACTGCGATTGTAAAGCGGTAACGGCTGTGGAGCACGCGCAGGGACTCGCCTGTGATGCCTTCGTCAGGGGCCTCCAGTCAGACCACACCCGGCAGAGACTGCTAGAAAGCAAGGAACCCGACCTGAAGACGGCCATTGCCCTTGCGCTCTCGTTAGAGGAGGCCCACCGAAACCTCGAGGCATACCCCCGTAACGGCGCCGAGACATGGCAATCGAAACCGTGGGACACGGGACCGCCGCCCCCGGCACCAACCGCTGCAGCGACCCAACCGAGACAGCAGCCTCCGGTAAGAACTGCTTCGATGCCCAGTAACCAGGCCCAAAAATGCTATTTCTGTGGCCAGTTAAAACATCCCAGAGCGCACTGCCCAGCTAAGACAGCTACCTGCTCGGGCTGCGGGAAGAAAGGCCATTACGCTAACGCCTGCAAGGGGAAGCCAACCAGCAGCGCAGCGTGCGGGCCGTGGGAGCAGCCATCTTATCCGCCATTTTGTGTACCCCCGGCCGCATGGCATCCGCCGCCATCGTATCCAACGCACTCAACCGCCATTTCGTCACCGGAACCGACCACCGTCTCGGCGGATGACTATAGTGACTCACTAAGCCACATACTGGCCTCCGTGACGCTGGATCAAGGCCACCCTCACCATCTATCCAGCTCCATGATGGATATCGCGGTAAACGGCCGCGCCACCAGTTGCCTGATCGACAGCGGGAGCACAGAGAGTTTCGTCCACCCCGACACGGTACATAGCCACTCCCTCACGATTCTGCCAACGCACCATCGCATTTCTATGGCGTCCAAGTCCCAGTCAATGGACATCAGCGGCTACTGTGTGGTGACCCTGTCAGTAGGGGGCACTGAATATCAAAAATTTAAACTGCTAGTCCTGCCCCGTCTTTGCGCTGCCGTCCTGCTAGGGTTGGATTTTCAGTGCCACCTTAAGAGTGTCACACTAGCATACGGTGGACCCCTCCCCCCACTCACAGTCTGCAACCAACAACTTTTAAATCGCCCGCTGCAAACCACCTGCAGCCTTTCCACATTAAAAGTCCCCCCCCCTCCCCTGTTCGCTAACCTCACCCGCGACTGTAAACCCATCGCTACCAAAAGCAGGCGGTACAGTGCCGGGGACAGAGCTTTTATCAGCTCTGAGGTGGAGCAGCTCTTGAAGGAGGGCATTATCGAAGGTAGCACTAGCCCCTGGCGAGCCCAGGTTGTAGTCGTTAAAACCACTGCAAAACGCCGCATGGTAATCGACTACAGCCAAACCATAAACCGGTACACCCAGCTGGACGCGTACCCCCTCCCTCGCATATCTGATATGGTCAATCAGATTGCGCAATACAAAGTATTCTCCACCATCGACCTTAAGTCAGCGTACCACCAGCTGCCCATCCGCCATGAGGACCGCCAGTATACTGCCTTCGAGGCAAACGGCCGCCTCTACCACTTCCTTAGGGTCCCCTTCGGCGTCACCAACGGGGTTTCGGTCTTCCAAAGGGAGATGGACCGAATGGTTGACCAGAACGCGCTGCGGGCAACCTTCCCCTATTTGGATAACGTCACCATCTGCGGTCACGACCAGCAGGACCACGACGTTAATCTAGCAAATTTCCTCCGTACGGCCCAACGGCTGAACCTAACGTACAATAAGGAAAAATGTATGTTTCACACCAAGCGCCTGGCCATCCTCGGCTGCGTGGTGGAGAACGGAGTCATCGGGCCCGACCCCGACAGAATGCGCCCCCTAATGGAGCTACCCCTTCCCCACTGCCAAAAAGCACTGAAGAGATGCCTGGGGTTTTTCTCCTACTACGCCCAGTGGGTGCCCCTCTATGCAGACAAAGCCAGGCCCCTCATCAAAGCCACCTCCTTCCCCCTGACACCAGAGGCGTGTGCAGCCTTCACTCTTATCAAGAACGATATCGCGAAGGCCGCAATGCACGCGGTGGATGAGTCCATCCCCTTCCAAGTGGAGAGCGATGCCTCCGACTTCGCCCTAGCCGCGACCCTTAACCAGGCGGGCAGACCCGTGGCCTTTTTCTCAAGGACCCTCCAGGGCCCCGAGACGAGACACTCCTCCGTCGAAAAGGAGGCCCAGGCTATTGTAGAAGCGGTGCGTCACTGGAGGCATTACCTGGCCGGGAAACGATTTACCCTGCTCACTGACCAGCGTTCAGTAGCTTTTATGTTTAATAATAAGCAGAGGGGTAAAATCAAGAACGACAAGATCTTGAGGTGGAGAATCGAACTCTCCACCTACAATTATGATATCTTGTATCGGCCAGGGAAACTCAATGAGCCCCCAGATGCCCTATCACGTGGTACATGCGCCAACGCGCAGAGTGATAGGCTGCAGTCCCTCCACAATGACCTCTGCCACCCGGGGGTCACCAGGTTTTTCCATTTTATCAAATCCCGTAACCTGCCCTACTCCATCGAGGAGGTCAGGACCATGACCAAGAGCTGCCAAATCTGCGCCGAGTGCAAACCGCACTTCTATAGGCCGGACAGAGCAAGCCTGATCAAGGCCACCCGCCCCTTCGAACGCCTGAGCGTCGATTTTAAAGGGCCCCTCCCCTCCGCTGACCGCAATGTGTACTTCCTCAACATAGTTGATGAGTACTCCCGTTTCCCCTTTGCCATCCCTTGCCCAGACATGACCAGTACCACGGTCATCAAGTGTCTGAATGACATCTTCGCTCTGTTCGGGTTCCCCAGCTATATACATAGCGACAGGGGCTCATCGTTCATGAGCGACGAACTTTGGCAGTACCTGCTAACAAGAGGTATCGCCACGAGCAGGACCACCAGTTACAACCCCCGGGGGAACGGCCAGGTGGAAAGGGAGAACGCGACGGTTTGGAAGGCAGTCCTCTTAGCACTAAAATCTAAGGGCCTTCCGACCTCCCGCTGGCAGGAGGTCCTCCCTGCAGCGCTTCACTCCATTCGGTCACTGCTTTGTACTGCCACTAATGCGACCCCTCATGAGAAAATGTTCGTTTTCCCCCGGAAGTCTACATCGGGAACCTCGCTACCGGCATGGTTGACTTCTCCTGGGCCCGTCCTACTGCGGAGGCACGTGAGGACGCATAAAACGGACCCCCTGGTCGAGCGGGTGCACCTCCTACACGCCAACCCCCAGTATGCCTGGGTGACATACCCAGACGGGCGGGAGGACACGGTCTCCATACGAGATCTCGCACCCTCGGGTACCCCTGAATTACCACCGTTATCCCCCTTACCACCGTTATCCCCCTTACCACTGTTATCCCCCACCACCCCTCCCAACCCAACCCCTGCAGACGGCATGCCAAAGCCCCAGGAATCTTCGCCAACCACCCAGACACCAGACCCGACGTCGGATGCTGCAACACCACCGCCGCCACCACGACGATCAGGACGTCAGACAAGGCCTCCTGATAGACTTAACTTGTAGTACCCTTCACCCCGCCGGACTTCACATTAAACAAGGGGTGAATGTGGTAAACCACTGTATTGTATATTGCCACCTCTGGGTGGCGCTGTGTATGGAGGCATGCCTCAGCTGACTCCACCCACCACTGTGTGGGTTTCGTTCAGACTTGTTCAGTCACTCACGAAGAAGCATGGTCTCTTCTTAGCTAATAAAAGCCTTATTCATCTCTTCTTTCGACTCATCATCTCTTCTTCGACTCATCACCTTTTATGAAGTAATTGATAAGCGTATCAGGGGTTATGGTCTGAAATTGTTGAACTCTATGTTGAGTCCAGAAGGCTATAAAGTGCCTAATCGAAAGATGAGGTGCTGTTCCTCGAGCTTATGTTGAGCTTCATTGGAACAGTGTAAGAGGCCGAGGACAGAGAGATTGGAGTGGGAGGGGAGCAGAGAATTAAAGTGACAGGCGACCGCAAGCTCGGGGTCACCCTTACAGACTGAACGGAGGTGTTCCACAAAGCGTTCACCCAATCTGCGTTTGGTCTCCCCAATGTAGAGGACACCGCATCGTGGGTAGCGAATACAGTATACTAAATTGCAAGAAGTACAAGTAAATCGCTATTTCACCTGGAAAGGGTGTTTAGGGCCCTGGACAGTGGGAAGGGAGGAGGTAAAAGGGCAGGTGTTGCAACTCCTGCGCTTGCACGGGAAGGTGCCATGGGAAGAGGAGGGGATGGTGGGGGTGATTGAGGAGTGGACCAGGGTGTTGCGGAGGGAGCGGTCCCTTCGGAATGCTGAAAGGGGAGGTGAGGGGAGGATGCGTTTTGGTTGTGGAATCACGCAGGAGGTGGCGGAAATGGCGGAGGATGATCTGTTGAAAGTGGAGGCTGGTGGGGTGAAAGGGGAACCTTATCGTGGTTTCGGGAGGGAGGGGAAGGGATGACATCAGAAGTGCAGGAAATGGAACGGATACGGTCATGGGCTGTGTTAACCACGGTAGAGGGGAATCCTCTGTTGAGGAAGCACTGGTATGGAAGGTGGCATCGTCAGAACAGATGCGGTGGAGGTGGAGAAACTGGGAGAATGGAATAGAGTCCTTACAGGAAGCAGGGTGGGAGGAAGTGTAGTCCAGGTAGCTGTGGGAGCATTCCGAAGTTACCGCTCCCTCCGCAACACCCTGGTCCACTCCTCAATCACCCCCAACAGCCCCTCCCCTCCCCACGGCACCTTCCCGTGCAAGCACAGGAGATGCAACACCTGCCTTTTTACCTGCTCCCTTCCCACTGTCCAGGGCCCCAAACACCCCTTCCAGGTGAAACAGCGATTTACTTGTACTTCTTGCAATTTAGTATACTGTATTCGCTGCTCACAATGCAATCTCCTCTACATTGGGGAGACCAAACCCAGATTGAGTGACCTCTTTGCGGAACACCTCCGTTCAGTCTGTAAGGGTGCCCCTGAGCTTCTGGTCGCCTGTCACTTTAATTCTCCGCTCCACTCCCACTCTGACCTCTCTGTGGCCTCTTACACTGTTCCAATGAAGCTCAACGTAAGCTCGAGGAACAGCACCTCATCTTTCGATTAGGCACTTTACAGCCTTCTGGACTCAACATTGAGCTCAACAATTTCAGACTATAATCCCCCCATTTTTTCAGGCGGCAGCTGTTTATGATTCTGCCATCCCCATTTGCAACGTTTAACCACTCCTGCCTTGCATTCGAGCACATACTGTCCCTTCAGTTACTTCCTTCCCTCCCCGCCCTCCCCACCCCCCCTTCCCTGCCTCTGCACCTGCTTAAAATCTGTTACATTTCCAACTTTTACCAGTTCTGAAGAAGGGTCTCCGACCTGAAACATTAACTCTGTTTCTCTCTCCATGGATGCGGCCTGGCCTGCTGAGTGTTTCCAGCATTTTCTGTTGTTATCTCAATCATAACAATCTATTTGATATTTTGACTGTCTCTTGTATGGAGAAATTCAAATGTAGGGTGAACAATCACTTGATGAACTAGGGTTATTGGAGCATACTTTAGGCTGCAGAAAATCTCAACTTTTCCATTGGCATCTATCATATTTTGGGACTTTTTCTATGGAAAGGATTGAGAAGTTGGTTGTGTTGAAATGATTGTTTTAATGGGTTAAAAGTCCAGCTTGCGGCTAAGGCTAAAAAAGTTTTGTAATTAACCCAAAACAATTGAACCTACATTTCTTACCATAGAGGACAATAGGAGCAATTGTAGTCTCATGTCAAAGCTTCCAGCAAACATCCACAGCAATAATGTTGAGATTACTCTATTTGGCAGGGGTCAGTTGCCAGGGCAGCATGGTAAGAATCTGCTCTTTTGGAAGAGAGTATCAAACTTGACTTGGCAGCTCTGCTGATCAAGCTCTGAATAGGGACAGGGAGCCAAGCCCCACTTTCTGTGCTAAGAAGAATAAAATGCATTGCCAGTCAGTTTCACAAACAATTTGGCTTGGGCTAGAAATTGAAATATAGCTGGTCAGTTTTCACATCTAGAGACTGACCAGAAAGGAAAAATTAAGCGACTTTCCAGCATGCCATTCAAAATAGTTTTGTTGTCATGGAAGTATTATAGAAGTTTTTTAAAATTCTGGAAATACAACTTGCTCAGTCCTGAAAAATAAGCCAACTTCTTGATTTTACATTGATCTAATTTCACCAGAGTGTGTATCAGTTCTGCCTACTAGATGATTGGAGAAAGGCATGCATAATGCATATGTTATCTAGTTCTTATGACAAGGTAAATGCATTGTTAAATTTCATAGGTTATTCTATCATATAAATAGATATGGTGCAGTGCGAGTTAACTTCAGAACACAAAGAAACACAGGGTCTGCTTATGGCAGTGCCTATAGAATCATAGCATCATAGAAACTTACAACACAGAAGGAGGCCATTCAGCCCTTAGTGCTTGTGCTGGCTCTTTGAAAGAGCAGTCATCCTTAGCCCACATCTCTGCTTTTTGTCTATAACCCTGTAAGTTCCTCATCCTCAAGTACTTGTCCAACTCCCTTTGAAAATTATTTATGGAAACAGCTTCCACCACCTTTTCAGGTAGAGCGTGCCAGATCCCGACAACGCTGAGTGAAAAAAATTCTCCTCATCTCCCCTCTAGATCTTTATCCAATGTTTTTGAATCTATGACCTTTAGTTATTGACCCACTCCCCAGAGGGAATATTGTTTCCTTATTTACTCTATTCAAAACCTCCCATCATCTTGAAAACCTCTATTAGGTCAGCTCTTAACATTCTTTGTTCCAAGGGGAACAGTCCTAACTTTTCCAACCTCTCCTCATAATTGCAGTCCCTCATCCTGCTAACATCCTGGTAAATCTCTTCTGTACCCTTTCCAATGCCTTTACATCTTTCCTGAAGTGTGGTGCCCAGAATTGTCCACAATACTCCAGCTGAGGCCTAACCAGTGATTTATAAAGTTGTGGCATGATCTCTTTGCTTTTATATTCTATGCTTCAATTTGTAAACCCAAGTAACCTATACGCTTTTTTAACCACCTTATCAACTTGCCCTGCTACCTTTAAGGATTTGTGTGTATGGACAACACGGTCTCGCTGCTCATTACACTTCTCAAAATCATGCCATTTATAGTTTACTGTCTTTCCATATTAGTCCCCCCAAAGTGCCTCTTCACACTTCTCTGCATTGAACTCCATCTGCCATGCTTCTGCCCATTTCACCATCCTGTCTGTCATCCTGAAGCCTACACATATGAAGCACAAGTATGAAAGACACAAATATCAAGTTCATATTGCAAGGGTATACTATTTATATTATTTGATAATTCAATATGCAGCAGCATAGGCACACCGTTAAATGAAAAGACACTCAAACCATTCACATTGACCCTTGGAGAACATCACTGCAAACAACCTCCCAGTCTGGGAAAGATCCATCTACCACCACCCTTTGCTTCTTGTCACTGAGCAAATTTTGTATCCATTCCACCACTCTTTCCATTACTTTGATGACTAAGAATAGGCTGACAGGACGGTAATTGGCCGGGTTGGATCTTCTACATTCCTCATTGACTAGGGGTGGTCATCTGACTTGATGATGATGGAGGAGTGAGGGCCATGAGTTTACAGATAGTGGTGGAATACAATTCAGGTGCTGCTGATCTGGAATGCACTGCCTGAGAGGGTGGTGGAGGCAGATTCATTCATGGCTTTCAAAAGGGAATTGGATAAGTACCTGAAGGAAAAAAAATTGCAGGGCTACGGGGAAAGGGCAGGTGAGTGGGACTAGCTGAAGTGCTCTTGCAGAGAGTCAGCACAGGCTTGATGGGCCAAATGGCCTCCTTCTGTGCTGTAACCACTCTATGATTCTTTCCCCTTAATTCCATGGGCTTCCATCTTCTTAATAAACTACTGGTGTGGCACTTTGTCGAATGCCTTCTGAAAGTCCATATATAGAACATCTACTGCACTACCTTGATCAACCTTCTCTGTTACCTCATCAAAGAATTCAATCAAGTTAGTCAGACACAATTTACCTTTAACAAATCCATGCTGGCTCCCCTTGATTAACCCATGCCTTTCCAAATGAAAGTTTATTTTGTCCCTGATGATGGTTTCCGATAACTTCCCCACCACTGATGTTAGGCTGACTGGCCTGTAGTTTCCTAGTTTATCCCTCTCCCCTTTCTTGAATAGTGGTATAATATTAGCAACCTTCCAGTCTTCTGGCACTGCTCCTGTATCCAATGAGGATTGAAAGATTGTGACCAATGCCTCTGCTATTTCTAACTTTGCTCCTTTCAGCAATCTAGGATGCATTCCATTTGGACCAGGTGACTTACCAACTTTCAGTATTGCTAATCTTTTTAGTACATCTTCTCTATCTATTATTATCCTGTCCATAACTTTCCTCTCCTCTTTTAGTGTAACCTTCATATCATCCACTTCCTTTGTAAAGATAGGTGCAAAGTACTCATTTAATACTTTTGCCATGTCCTCTGCTTCTACATGAAGATTTCCCTTTGGGTCCTTAATAGGCCTAACTTTTTCCCTAGCAAACTGCTTACACTTCATATGTTTATAAAATGTTTTAGGGTTCAATTTAATGTTGCCTGCTAATCTTATCTCATAGCATATCTTTTTGCCTTTCATAACTTTTTCAATTCCCTCCTGTACTTTCCATAATCTTCCTGGTTATGAACTGAATTTTGCTCCTGACATTTGTCATAAACCTCCTTCTTCCAGGACCCATTAGCTTTGGATGCTCTACCTTTTCCCTTCAAAGGCATATGCCTAGTTTGTATCTGAACTATCTCTTCCCTGAAAGCCCTCCATTGGCCTGTTGCTACTTTACCCTGCAATTGCCTTTTCCAATCTACCTGTGCTAGGTCCCTTCTTATATCACTGAAATTAGCTCTTCCCCAGTTGAGCATTTTTACCTGATTCTGGTCTCTTTCCATAATTACTTTAAAGTGAATTACATAGGATAACCGAATGATGTTGTGGTCACTGTTAGCTAGATGATCTACTGTAACACACTCCACTTGCCCTACTTCATTTCCCAGAACCAGATCCAACACTGCTTCCTTCCATGTTGGACTGGAAACATATTAATCGAGAAAGTTCTCCTGTGCACGTATCAGAAATTTTTCTCCTTCCCTATGCTTAGCACTGCTTTCCCCAGTCTATGTTAGGGTAATTAAAGTCTCCTAATATTACTGCACTATTTTTGTTACACGCCTTTGACTTTTGCCAACAAATTTGCTCATCTATCCCCTTCTCACTGTTTGGAGCTCTATTAAAAAAAAATCACAAAAGAGTAACAGCTCCCCCTCTGTTCCTCAACTCAAGCCAAATAGATTCAGTCCTAGAACCATCTAGTAAATCCTTTCTATTTGGAACTATAACATCATCCTTAATCAATACTGCCACATCACCTCCTCTTTTTCTTTCTCTATCATTCCTGAATACTTGGTAGCCTTATTTGAGCCATGTCTCTGTTAATGCAACCACGTCATAATCCCATGTAGCAATTTGTCCTTGCAGCTCACCAACCTTATTAGTTACACTACGGACAGTGACTACCTAGAATTTAATACCTCCTTCGTCACATATGCCATTAAACTCAAGAGAATATCTACGGCAGACCTGAAACCTGTAACAGTATCTTCAGTCAATTTCATTATTACTTTTAATCAATCAGGTTCAGACACATGCAGAAATGCAGAAATCCATCACCATGTTTAAGAGTCTCCAGTACAAGCTATTCAGAAATTCTCACCTTCCTGCCTGGAGCAGCTTTAAGAAATTCAGCATGAATACCATCCACAATTGTTGCCTTATGATTAACTAGGCTATGTAGTGCGGAGTCTACTTCCTCTATTCAAACTATTCATCAAGGCTTTTGATCTGTGCAGCAAATTCCATGCAGATGGATCCTTGCTGCAGCCTATTGGGTGAGAAGCCAACTCACTCTCCAGACCCCAAGGATGCCCTCGAGAATTTTGGGAGGGCAGCAGACAAATCCGTCATTGGCAGTAGACCAGAAGAACACTTTTGACCATAATTGACATCAGTGCTCATCCTTACAGATGGCTGTAAACTATTGATCCATCTTCCCAATGTTCCTCCTAGCTTTGTGATGCAGTATATCAGGATCTACCTTTGCAGCAGCTCTTGGTTGTCCTGAATAGGCTTCAAGCACGACTATAAATACCCTGTGATCTTGCCTGACAGCTCTCGTTCTCTTTGCAGTTATTCTAACAGTATGCTGCTTAGTAGATGAGCAGCTGTCGGGCTTTTGGCTTTACTTTGTTTGACTTCAACTTCTGAGGAAATCATTGGCCATGTCATCTGCCATTGAGTCTGCACTATCGGCAGTAACACAGATCCAGTCCCAGCTTTGTGGTCAGCAATATCCTTGTGTTCCTTGCTGCTTGGAAGCGTCAGTACAGAACATTCAAAAAAATCTGGTATTTTACATTCTCAAAAAGCTTGTTATTCTTTAAGAAAATACTTTAAAAAGATTCTGCAGCTGCATATTCCCCTCCCACCCTTTTTTTCATGTAACCCTCTCTGAACAAGGGTTCATTTTATGAAGATAAATTCCTGTCCTCTGTTATTTTCTATGAATTGCTGAAGTTCTGCCATCAACAAGGGTTTCACTTAACTTCAAAATAAATTTAAAGGGAAATCAAAACACAAAATGTGGACAGTGGTTCTAAAATAGTAGGTGGAGCAACATCAGACTGTTTTTATTCAAGCAATGATCAAGTGAATAATTAAAGGCGAACGGATGACAGTCTTGAAAGAATAGTTCAAAGTATGAATATTTGTTTGAAGTGTGACCTGTGTATACCTGGGTGAACTATTGCTGGCAGTTGGCTTCCAATGAGATTCTTTCTTATCTTTATATTCCTTGGCCTAGAAATTCAGTGGGCTGCGCCACCCGTTAGCGCCCAAAGAGGGCACTTAGTGGGTTTTACACCACTGGCCACGCCTCCCGCTAAATTTAGCGGGACGCTAATGGCGGCGCTAGCCGTTAGCGCTGCGCCGCTACCAATGACGTCATCGGTGTGCGCAGTGCCCCGCTACCGCCCCGATCGCGAAATTTGGTAGCGCCCCCTGCTTTAGCGCCGGTCACAATTTGCGACCGGTTCAGGGGGGCCTACCTGCGATGGTAGAGGCGTGGAGGTGTGGGGTGACCATTTTTTTTGCTGGCCGCCTGCCAGCACCTCTTCGCGCCGCCGTCCCCGGCCTCCTGAGTTCCCCCCCCCCCGCGTTGTGCCGGCTGTGTCCTAAGAGCCTGGCACTTCTCCTCGGTGCCGGGCTCTTTTGCCGGCACTCGTGATCGCCGATCGCGCTGTAGCAGGCCCCTCCCCTTTAAGAAGGGGAGGAAGGCCTGCAGTACCGCAGCGTGCCGTGCCACAGCGTGTGGCGCTGTGGCACGTTGCGCTACGATTTTCAGTTGCAGTGCCCCAAGAGGGATGCGGGGCACCTCGAGTAGCGCTGCGCTTCCGTCTGGGGCGCTGAAACTGAATTTCCGGCGGGCGTTCGCGACTCCTTCCGGGGCGGTACTTCCAGCGTCCTGGCGAGACTGATTTGGGGCGCCAGTGAATTTCTAGGCCCTTGTGTCCAAAGCAGCTGTGTAGCCAAGGATATTGGTTTATTTATAGACTAACTGGACATTTGAGACAACTGGGACAATGCTGATTTTTGTTTTAGTCAATATGCCAGATTTATCAACAACAAAACATGTATTCTATTGCAACCTATATTTGACTAATGATGGTATGTAAAGTGCTATTAAAAACATATCCTGTTACTTGTAAATTGCAATTCAAAAGCACTAGCACAACTCTGACACCAGATCATTATTTGGCTGCTGTGTTTGCCTACATAATAATAGTGACTTCACTTTAAAAAATAATTAATTGGCTTGAGAATCACTTTGGGACACATGAGAATGTGAGAGGTGCTATACAATTGCAAGTTTGTTCCTCTTTACATTGAATTTCACTATTAGTGCCTTGACAAAAACATGATAAGCCATTTGAAACACATGGCAGACTATACTTTGTGGATCATTACACTGGTGAGGAGGCGTACTATTGTATTTTAATTAACCAGCTGTCCTTAATACTGACTGCAGCGCTGTCACCAATCCCTATAGTAGCACAGGTGTGCCTGCTGTATGTTAAATGAAGGGCTATCACAGAGGTTCTTTATCAAAAGCATCTTTGTGAAGCAATGATCCAGCAAGCTATGGAAGAACTAGATTATTGCATTACAAAGAGTACTTTCTGTGCCAGAGTTTATTCTTGAATCACAGTGCTGAGAAGTGCATGATTTGTATCAGTAACCTTCCAACAAAGTGAAGTGTAAACAGTATTTTGAAGTGAATCAATCCATCTCCGAGTTTTATTGCATGTAGGATTGGTGAGTAGGTATACAAGTCCTGGTTTATCTGAGTTTCAGTTTTGTATTTTGTCCACAAGGTCCTATAGTTTGAAATTGAACTTCAGCTTCAATAATCAAAGATATATATTTGAAGAGGCACTATCTCTATGCATCAGTACCTTCATAGTAATGTTGAATTGATGTATCTGAATTGCTGTATCTTGATGTAAATTACAGAAGAATTTGGCAAACATGAAAAAAATATTTGCAAAGTAACTTTCAGCAAAAATTGTGTCCTTTTAACAGAAACCCATGTTTATACTGTTTTGTGCTGAAAATATGTCTCCTAACACTTTACAAAGTGGAGAAGAAAATGGACATGGAATGGGAGAGAAAGAACAGGGCAGATGTTTTTAAGATTATGAAGGATTAGGATCTTGGGCCAAAAGAGCAGTTGAAGAGAAAGTCACCCTTTGAAAGCAGGAAGGTAGGAGGTAAGTTTACGTGAATTTGGAGAAGGATGTGAGAAAAGTTCCATTTGGTTTGGAACAGCAACTGTGAAAGTGAAATGGAGATGAGAGGGAATGAAGAATAGACCAGAAAGGAGCAAAGAGTAGGGCTGGCCAGCGATAGCCTCGGTGGAGGCCAGGGAGAGAAATCGTGTTGGGGTGGTAAGGTGACAATAGGCATCACTGCTCCATTCTCTTGCTGCTTCTGCCACAATCACATCTGATTTCAGGCAGGATCACAGAGGAAAAACAATGTAATTTGCTTTTCGTTGTACTTTGATTAATTAACACTGAAGGCGAGTGAGAATGGCCAGAATTTTCACATTGCAGATTGTGCAGGATTGGGAGTGGGTCGGCGGTTAAAAGCGCTGAAATTGGCAGCGCGTCGGGAACAGACCGTCATCCCGCTGATGTCTGCATTTAACTGGGGCGCGTTTTGAAGCAGGCCATGGACCCGCTCGGGAGAGGCGGGCGACCTCATTGAGGTACTTAACTGCACATTTAGAAACCATTAACAGCCTTTTCAATGTGAAGTTTCAACTTTAACTGGTTGAGCATGGGTTACACGGACCTCAGGAACTTCGCCTGTGAAGGGGAGGCGGGAGCTTAGTGGCCATTGTGCTACTTCATTAAGTGACAGCTGGAAAAAGCACATACATACACACAGCTTATACCTGCTTCCTTGCCTAAGGGAAAAAATCTTGCTGACACCATTTTGTGCAGAGATTTTGCTTTCAGGAGTTTGCAGGTGGTTACTGCAACCTCGGAAGCCACCCTCACCACATTGCAAGTCACTCTCACTACATTGGAGGATTGTGCCTCTGATCTCCACTTTACCTGGCATCTATCAGATCAGCATGGGTGCCACTTGTTCTGTCTCACCTTGGACTGCAGATTCGGACCAAGGTGAGCCCCAGTACCAACAACACCAGCCTCACCAGCAGAAGCAGCAACAACACCAGCAGCATTCTCCTCGGCGACCTGATGCTCCACAGGAGAGAGGAGATCAGTGTAGGGGAGCACCACGCCAGAGGCGGTACCCTCAACACAGGGTATACAGGCAGAGGGTGAGCTTCCTGGATGTGACTGAACAGCAGTGCTTCAGGAGGCTCAGGCTATTGCGCCAGGTCTACTGAGACATTTGTAGCTTGCTGGAACAAGACCTGCTGCCCAGAGTACATAGAAACATAGAAACATAGAAGATAGGAGCAGGAGTAGGCCATTCGGCCCTTCGAGCCTGCTCCGCCATTCAATGAGATCATGGCTGATTATCCAAATTCAGTACCCGGTCCCTGCCTTCTCCCCATATCCCTTGATCCCTTTAGCCTTAAGAAATATATCCAACTCTTTCTTGAATATACTTAATGAACTGGCCTCCACCGCCCTCTGTGGCAGAGAATTCCACAGGTTCACCACTCTCTGGGTGAAGAAATTCCTCCTCATTTCAGTCCTAAATGGCTTACCCCTTACCCTTAGACTATGACCCCTGGTTCTGGACTCCCCGGCATCAGAAACATCCTTCCTGCATCTAGTCTGTCCAGGCCTGACAGAATTTTATAGGTTTCGATGAGATCCCCTCTCAACCTTCTAAACTCCAGTGAGTATAAGCCCAATCGACACAATCTCTCCTCATACGTCATTCCTGCCATCCCAGGTATCAGCCTGGTGAATCTTTGCTGCACTCCTTCCATGGCAAGAACGTCCTTCCTCAGGTAAGGCGACCAAAACTGCACACAATACTCAAGGTGTGGTCTCACCAAGGCCCTGTACAACTGCAGCAAGACATCCTTGTTCTTGTACTCGAACCCTCTTGCTACGAAGGCCAACATACCATTTGCCTTCTTAACCGCCTGCTGCACCTGCATGCTTACCTTCAGCGACTAGTGTACAAGAACACCCAGGTCTCTTTGCACTTCCCCTTCTCCCAATCTATTACCATTCAAATAATAATCTGCCTTCCTGTTTTTGCCACCGAAGTGGATAACCTCACATTTATCCACATTACAGTGCATTTGCCATGTTTCTATCCAATCACCCAACCTGTCCAAATCGTGCTGGAGTTTCATGACATCCTCCTCACAGCATACCCTCCCACCCAGCTTTGTGTCGTCTGCAAATTTGGAGCTATTACATCCAATTCCCTCGTCCAGATCATTTATATTGTGAACAGCTGGGGTCCTAGGACCGATCTTTGCGGTACCCCACTAGTCACTGCCTGCCACTCGGAAAATGACCCGTTTATTCCAACTCTTTGCTTTCTGTCCGCCAACCAGTTCTCTATCCAAGTCAATACCTTGCCCCCATTCCCATGTGCCTTAATTTTGCACGCTAATCTCTTATGCGGGACCTTATCGAAAGCCTTCTGAAAGTCCAAATACACCACATCCACTGGTTCTCCCTTATCTATTTTACCAATTACATCCTCAAAAAATTCCAGTAGATTAGTCAAGCATGATTTACCTTCTGTAAATCCATGTTGACTTTGTCCGATCCAGCCACTGCTTTCCAAGTGCTCTGCTATTACATCTTTTATAATGGACTCTAGCATTTTCCCCACTACCGATGTCAAGCTTACCGGTCTATAATTCCCCGCCTTTTCTCTACCACCTTTTTTGAATAGTGGGGTAACATTAGCTACCCGCCAATCCATGGGTACCGTTCCAGAGTCTATCGAGTTCTGGAAGATGACCAGTAATGCATCTACTATTTCTAGGGCCACTTCCTTAAGTACCCTGGGATGTAGATTATCAGGCCCTGGGGATTTATCGGCCTTCAGTCCCATCAATTTTCCTAACACCATTTCCCTACAAATACTGATTTCTTTCAGTTCCACCCTTTCATCAGACCCTATGTTCCCCGGCATCTCTGGGAGGTTATTTGTGTCCTCCTTTGTGAAGACAGAACCAAAATATGTATTTAGTTGGTCTGCCATTTCTTTGTTCCCCATTATAAATTCCCCCGATTCTGACTGCAAGGGACCTACGCTTGACTTCACCAATCTTTTTCTCTTCACATATCTACAAAAGCTTTTACAGTCAGTTTTTATGTTCTCTGCAAGCTTACTCTCATATTCTATTTTCCCTTTCTTAATTAATCCCTTTGTCCTCCTTTGTTGAATCCTAAACTGCTCCCAATCCTCAGGATTATTGCTTTTTCTGGCCAATTTATATGCCCTCTCCTTGGACCTTATGCTATCCCTAATTTCCCTTGTTAGCCACGGTTGGGTCACCTTTTTTGTTTTATTTTTATGCCAAACTGGGATGAACAAATTCTGTAGTTCATCCATTCAGTCTTTGAATGTTTGCCATTGCCTATCCACCATCAACCCTTTGAGTGCCATTCCCCAATCAATCCTACCCAACTCGCTCCTCAGACCATCATAGTTTCCTTTATTTAAATTGAGGACCCTAGTCTCCGAGTCAACTACTTCATTCTCCATCTTAATGAAGAATTCGATCATATTATGATCGCTCCGACCCAAGGGGCCTCTTACAACAAGATTGCTAATTAATCCTTTCTCGTTACATAATACCCAGTCTAAGATGGCCTGATCTCTGGTTGGTTCCTCGACATATTGGTCCAGGAAACCATCCCATAAACACTCCAGGAATTCCTCCTCCACAGTATTGTTACTCATTTGGTTGGCCCAATCTATATGTAGATTAAAGTCACCCATGATGACTGCTGTGCCCTTATTGCACGCTTCTTTAATTTCTCTTTTAATGCCATCCCCAACCTCCGCCTTACTGTTTGGAGGTCTATAAACCACTCCCACTAACGTTTTTTTCCCCCTAGTATTTCTCAATTCTACCCATACAGACCTGGTGGACACGCCTTACCAGTGGCTGTCAAAGTCTACGTACCTGGTGGACTCGCCTTACCAGTGGCTGTCAAAGTCACCACTGCCCTCAACTCCTTTGCCTCAGAATCCTTCCAGGGATCTGCAGCAGACATTTGCAGGATCTCACAGTTGGGCACCCACAAATGCATCACCTAGGTGACCGATGCCACTCTGGCTGGCTTCCCACAGGTGCAGGGCATCATCGACTGCACACATGTGGCCATCAAGGCACCCCCAGATCACGCAGGAGTTTTTGTGAACCAGAAGGGCATCCATTCTCTCAATGTGCAGCTCGTCTACAACCATAAAGAGATCATCATGCATGTGTGTGCCAGATTCCCTGGGAGCTGTTATGACTCTTTAGTCCTGCGCCAGTCCACCCTCCCTCAGCTCTTCGCACCTCCAAACAGACTTACCGTCTGGCTGCTTGGAGACAAGGGCTATCCACTGAAGACATGGCTGATGACACCCTTGAGGAAGCCAAGAGATGAGGCCGAGGAGCGATATAATGAAAGCCATACGTCCACCAGATGTGTCATAGAGCAAGCAGTTGGCATGCTGAAGATGCACTTCAGATGCCTTGACAGATCTGGAGGAGCCCTTCAGTACGCATCAGCCAGGGTCTCCAGAATCATCATTGCATGCTGCGTGCTGCACAACATAGCACAACAGCAAGAATTGGAGCTGCAGGAGCAGCAAGGCGCAGAGCGCAGAGCCTCTTCGGAGGAGGAGAAGGAGGAACAGGTGGAACATGAGGAAGAGGAGGAGGAGGAGGAACCTGAGGTGGAGATGGCACCAGCAGCAGCGCACATTGCTGCCCAAGAGGTCCGGGATGTCCCCACAATGGCCCTGCTTACTTAATTTGCACCAATGCACCCATATGGCTCCCAAATGCTGTACCAACTTCCCACCACCCCACAAACACAAAGCAGTCCTAAAATGACCAAACCATCCCTGTCAACCAAACACCCATTGCTCAAGGGTCAGTAATGTCTCACCATTCACTGCAAGTGACAAAGCCACTTCCCAGGTAGCAGGCAAAAATGGACAAGACGGGAAAGTAGTGCAAAGAAATAAACTTGTGTGTGTCATAAATAGAACTGAAACTTAACACTAACATTTTGGCAAATACCCATGTGCATATCCTTTTGCATCTACGATTGTGTCTTTTTCCTTTTCTGAGTGCTTCTACGAGGTGCAACCCCTGTGGCTTCAGCAGAGGTAGAGGCAGGCTGCTCACTTCCCTGCCGCGAATGCTTTGACATTTTTGGCCAATGTCCTCTGGGTTTCAGGGCCTGTGAGGGCCCTGCCAAAGACTGCTCCTCCTGCAACTATGCAGAGGCAGACTCGGCCATTGGGATCCGAGGCACCCTCAGAGAATGCAACTTCCTCTGAGTAGCCATCTTCCTCCTCCGTCTGGACAGTTGGGGGGAGGGGGTCACTTGATGGACCTGTGGGAGAGTAAAGAAATGAATTAGACCTCTTATGATAAGAATGTGTAATGTTACCTATATGCACATGATGATATTGCACTGGCTACTGACATTAGTCACCATGAGTGACTGCTGTATGCCATCTGGGATATTTAATTCTGTCACCAGGTTGCTGGGAGATCCCCCTCTCTCCTTCTCCCACTGCCATCAGCTCAGTCACTCCACTTATTTCGAGAGCCTCCTCCTCTGCAAGTGTCGAATTTGTATATATTGCAGAGCCACCTCTGGTTCTCTCTCTTTCTCTCCTGTTCTGCGCTCTCTTCTCCTGTGTAAGTCATTTAAATTCACCCTTGTCCTTTAACCCGTGCAACAGTTTCCAAAGTTCAGACCCGTGGAACAGACAACGCAAAACACAAGGATTCGAGAATAACTTTCTTTTTACTTAAAATCAGCTGGAGGTTACAAGTAAGCTCACACAAAACTGTTGCATATAATACTGATTATATCTAAGCATACACAAGTTTATTCCCTTACTTAAAGATCAAACGATTATAAGCCAACACTATATACGTACTAACACCAGCGAGTGGTCAATTCGGCAGTGACTAGGTGTATGATTTCTGGCAACTGACCAGGTCGCCTCTGACTGCAGCAGCCCCAAGTGTCTTAAAACAGCATCTCTTATACCCTAAAAACCTGGGCAGGCTTCTCAATGCGTATGTGTCCCAACCTGTGTGACAAATGATCAGCAGTTGTTTTGCTCTTCTTATCAATGGGCCCCAAGGCCCTTCACAGAATGTGCCTGAAGATGTGCCTGTCTTTGTAACGCCCAACCATTTGTTCCTGCTCAGGGTCTGTCGCTTCCTTATCTGATTAACAGCTTTCGTACAAAGTTCCCAAAGGAACCAACCTCTCAACCTCCCGAAGCATGCTGGGATATTAAATTTGGTCAACTTTTTAAGTTTGGTCAAGTTATAGCAAATTCTTACAGCAAATAGTTTATTCTTACACCTGCAAGGAGGGAAAGAAGAGGAGTTTGAGTGAGAGTGATGGAAGAGTGAAAGGGATGTCTGGTCTACATCTGTAGAGGGTGAATTTGAGGGAGTGGTGTGATATTGCCAAATTGTTTTTAAAATTTGCTTATGGGATGTGGGCATCGCTGGCAAGGCCAGCATTTATTGCCCATCCCTAATTGCCCTTGAGAAGGTGGTGATGAGCCGCCTTCTTGAACCGCTGCAGTCTGTGTGGTGAAGGCACTCCCACAGTGCTGTTCGGTAGGGAGTTCCAGGAATTTGACCCAGTGACGATGAAGGATTGGCGATATACTTCTAAGTCAGGATGGTGTGTGACTTGGAGGGAAACTTGGAGGTGGTGGTGTTTCATGCGTCTGCTGCCCTTGTCTTTCTAGGTGGAAGAGGTCGCGGGTTTGGGAGCTGCTGCCAAAGAAGCCTTGGCGAGTTGCTGCAATGCATCTTGTAGATGGTACACACTGCAGCCGTGGTACGCTGGGCTTCTGCAGGCCTCCTTCTGTGGCACTGCTTTGCAGGCTGAAGGTGAGTGTCAGTGGTGGGTAGTCAGATGGGGATGTGAGTAGGTGCATAGACAGTGAGGGGTGGGTGAGCTTGCAAGGTAGGTTGGTGTGAGGAGTGACATGCAGGAGTAGGCTTGGGAAAGCAGAGTGATGGGGTTGGGGTGACACACACATCAGGATGTCGTTGAATGTGGTACTCACCTTTTCTGACATCATAAGATCATTAAATCTCTTCTGGCATTGAATCCAGGAGAAGCTGACAACATCCCTACTGCTCACTTCTTGGGCAATCTCCAGCCATGCCCTCTTGGTTTCTCTGGCTGCTCTTTTCCTGCCGCTGCCAGGGAATAGGACCTCCCTGCGTGCTCTGACTCCCTGGACTGGGACTTCCATGGAGGCATCTGAAAACCTGGGTGCAGCCTCCTGTCACTGTGACTCCATGTTGGCTTGCACCCATTACAATCTTTGTGATATAGACCAATAGCCACCTCTTCCAACCACCTTTATGCCTCCTCCAATAACCTTCAACTGGGATGTGTGCAAGGCTCCTTTAAATATCCGGGAAGCCTGCATGACCATTTCAATTGATGTAATTGAGGTAAACAGGCAGTGCAGAACGTGCTGTTGAAATCTTCGGGATGGCGACCCGCTACGCGGCCTGCAAGCACCCGCCCCGACTCCAAGGTAAAGATTCCGGCCAACGTCTTTCAGTATTTTGAGCTCTGTGGCATGCTTCACCACATTACTGACCAAGCTGGGTTATCTATGTCATATTAGGGTAGAAATTAGTCTGGACCCATTCTAAGGAAGAGTTCCGAGGAGCGATAAAAATTGATGTGCCAAGTTTTTTCCCCCTCCAATATTTACTGCCACCTCCAAAGTTTTCTCCCCTGTCCTGATATCTGATGCTGTTGCAAGGAACTCCTGGATTTGTCACCGATATTAAAACTAATTGGGGGTAATATATTAGCATGGATTGAGGATTGATTAATGGACAGAAAACAGTGAGTAGGAATAAACGAGTAATTTTTGGGATGGCAGGCTGTAACTAGTGGAGCACTGAAGGATCAGTGCTTGGGCCTCAGTTATTTACAATCTATCAATGGGCTGGATTTTAATACTGGAAGCGTGTAGGAGGCGGGACTACAACTTTCGGGGTTGTAGTCCCGCCTCCATCGAGTTGTGGCCAACCCACGCGATTTTCACTTGATTGACCTTGTTGAGCCAGCCCAGTGGGCTCAGCAGGCCAATTAAGGGCCACCCGGCAACAGGTGATGTCATAGATTGACATTTCATCTGCCAAGAGCTTTTGACAGATGAAATATCAGTGTTTAACAGCTCTTTGTAGCTGTCAAACACTGACAATCTGTACACTAAGTTAATTCCTTCCTCTCGGGCTGAGTTAGAGATCTCTCCAGAACAGAAAGCTGAATGCTGCAACTTTTGACAGCTCGCGGCCATTCTGCTTTCTGTGCCGGTGAGATGAGGGACTCCCGAGACCTGAAGGAAGGAAGGCTGTAAAGGTAAGAAAAGGTAAGTAAAACTTCTTAAAACACTTTACACACACCAAACACGCTTACCTCTGCACTCATGCACCCATCACTCACCTGAACATCAAACATCTCAAAACCTCCAAGTCCTTCAGCCCGCCGGTCCACCTCACTAACTTGGTGTGGTTTGGAGACGTCAGGAATCCCACACTTCAGGAATAAAAATAGGGATTAGGCTAAAAACTGCCTGTTAATTACCTGTTAACAGGCAGCTAATTGGCACTAATCCCTTCCCGCCTCGGGGAGGCGGGTCCCAGCACAGGTTGGGTATCCGCCTCCTTTGAAACTGGCATGGAGGCAGGTTGGGGGCGGGATGGGTTTGTGCTCCCCGATTTTGAGATTTTAACCCCCCACACGCCTCCACGACCCAATGAAAATCCTGCCCAATGACTTAGATGAGGGGACTGAATGTAATATATCCAAGTTTACTGATGATACAAAGCTAGGTGGGAAATTAAGCTGTGAGGAGAACGCAAAGAGGCTGCAAAGGGATATAGACCGGTAAAGTGATTTCGGCAAGAAGGTGGCAAATGCTGTATAATGTGGGGAAGTGTGAAATTATCCACTTTGGTAGGAAAAATGGAAAAGCAGAACATTTTTAAAAAGGTGCGAGACTAGTAAATGTTGGTATTCGGAGAGATTTGGGTGTCCATGTGCATGAATTACCGAATGTTAACATGCAGGTACTGCAAGCAATTAGGAAGGCAAATGGTATGTTAACCTTTATTGCAAGTGGGTTGCAAGACAAGAGGAAGGAAGTCTTGCTGTAATTATACAGGGCTTTGGTGAGACCACACCTGGAGTACTGTGTACAGTTTGGGTCTCCTTACCTAAGGAAGGATATACTTGCCTTGGAGGAGGTGCAATGAAGGTTCACTAGATTGATTCCTGGGATGAGAGGGCTGTCCCATGAGGAGAGATTGAGTAGAATGGGCCTATACTCTCTGGAGTTTAGAAGAATGAGGGGTGATCTCATTGAAAAGTATAACATTCTTAGAGGGCTTGACAGGATAGATGCTGAAAGGATGTTTCACCTGGTTAAAGAGTTTAGAACTAGAAGTCACAGTCTCAGAATAAGGGGTCGGCCATTTAGGACTGAGATGAGGAAAACTTTCTTCACTCAGAGGATTGTGGATCTTTGGATTTCTTTACCCCAAAGGGCTGTGGATGCTCAGTCATTGAGTATATTCAAGACTGAGATCGATAGATTTTTGGGCACGAAGGGAATCAAGCGATACGGGGATAGGGCGGGAAAGTGGAGTTGATGTAAAAGTTCAGCCATGATCTTATTGAATGGCGGCGCCGGCTCAAGGAGCTGTATAGCCGAATCTTGCTCCTATTTCTTATGTTCTCATGTACTAACCACTTTGCTATTTCAGCCTCCTCCAGGCCTTTGTACTTTCCAAGCACTAGTAAGACAAACCCTACCCCCAACTCTGGCCTCTCAACACTCTGTAACCTCTCCTTCACCCCAGGCCTCACCATACTCAGCTCTTCAATGAAAACCACCTCTTGTCCCTTGTCACTTTTGCAACTCAACTTCTGACCACTCAATTACTCCTCCTAAATGCTTGCTGACACCAACAATTCATTGCTTCCTCTCTATGAAATTCTCCACACTTTCAAAATGTTCATAATTACCCCATTCCTTAGAATGCTTATCCTCGACCCATCTGTCCTCTCCAACTACCATCTCATCTCCAACCCCCTTTCCCTCTCTAAGGTGTCATTGCCACCCAACTCCATGCCCACCTTTCCCTCACCCCCATTGCTGCTGAAACTCTTGTCTATGGACTCTGATATTTTCATTTTATTGATGTTTACCCTAATGTCTTTGGTGTTGCCTATCTCTCAGATAGATTAAGAAACTATTCCCTTCATGCCATTCCCTGTCTACTGCTATGGTGTTATTCTGCCAATCCATAATCTGTGAATCAATCTAGGGGGGAAATTCAGTTGGCTAGCACCTCCCGTTAGCGCCTGCAGAGCGTGGTAACAGGGTGCTGATGCAGTAGCACCGGGACGAGGAGAATCCAGCGACGTACAGCAAATCCGCCCCCCCCCCTCGTTGTGCCGCCGGGGGGTTCAACGCCAGGGAGATCGTGACATCAGTGAGCATGCAACACTCACTGGGTGCTCGATGTGCAGAATTGATTTTTGCCACTTACTTTTGCACCTTGACCAGACAGTGACAGGGAGAGGAAGTTCACAGCTGCAAGACGCCATCTCCAAGGACGTTATTTAAAGGCATCCGCACTAATTACTCACAGCTGTCAGGGCAGGTTAGTTTCAGTGGTTTCTTGTCAGTTTCAGCTAGTGGATCACTTTGTATGAGTAATTTCAAGGTTCTTTTTTATCAGCAGTGTTCTGGCAAGTGGAAAATGCCTACATTTATTGTTCAAAGATTCAAACTGCTACACTTGGCAACATTAATGGGGGTTGTACTGGCATGCCCCTTCGCCCTCCAGGAGCTATGGTGGAGGGAGCGTAGGCAGCCGGAAATAATGGAGCATTTGTGCAGAGGGATGAGGAGGGACATCAGGGCTCTCAGCAGGAGGCCTTACCCTCTGAATGTATTCCGACAGCACCTCTCCTACCTTCAATTAAGCGAGGAGCAGTGTACTAGATGGCTCCGCATCACCAAGGTGGTGGTCACAGCACTCTGCCACATCCTCCAAACAGACCTCCAGCCTCACACCAGGATGACTTAAACCCCCGATCCCTTTTGCACACCACATGCCCATCATACCATCCCTGTGTCATGCCATATCACAGCATCCTCCTGGGCACAAAGGTGAAATGAGAGATACCACAAAATATTGCAAACTCCATGAATAAATTTATGCACAAACATATCACACTTATCACATTCATTCTAACAACTAACGACCATTGTGCCTGCCATAGTTGAATAGCTGTCATTGTGTGCAAGGCATGAGATGTGGGTGTGAGTATTGGTAGGTAGAGATTGTTGGTGGGTGAGTGCTGGGGGTGTGGTGCATTGAGCAGTGTGTGAAGCTTGTGGTACAGATGGTGGTATAGAACATTTGTTGAAGCATTCAATCACCCTGACCACCTGATGGAGATGGATCTGCCATGAGCACACCTGCTTCAGTCCTCTGGCTCCCTCTCCTTGTTGGGCTTCTCCTTGTTGAGGCAGCTGCACAGCCAACAATGCTGAGAATGAGGTGCTGCAGTATCAATGAACCTCCCCTTTAAGTATTGGGAAAAGCCTGTGGCAATGACGAGTTGAGATTAGACTGCACCCAATATTGGTCCACCCTTTGCATGTAACACCACTGAGCTAATCCTTTAAGACTTGATTTAGCGCCCCATCATTTCTTTGAGCAGTGAGAATGAATTTTGCATGCAGTCTAAAGCATTAGCGCCTGGCGCTAATTCTCAAACTTTTCTAATGATACCTCCCATTCCTGGGCTATAATGAATTACTACCCCTGAGTGTTTAAATGAAAAATGACAAACACAGAATACAATGGTTGACAAGTTGAAGAATGAGACAGAATTCTCAACAAACCAATCATCGGCTAGATTCAATGTTACTTGTGTCACTAGTAATGTCCTGGAGAAGATACTGAAAATTGGTGCTCTTCAAAGCATGCACACTTGATTTATGCCTTTTCTCTGAAATGGAACGCTCCCACACTTGTTCTTAGTTCCTTGCAGCATTAATGACAGCCATGTACCCACTGCGGCCCTTCAAGGTAGTTTGGTGATGGTGGAATAATGATTGATGTTGGTAAATGTACAAGAATTGCATTGAAATTAAAGCTTCCCTGTCTGGACAGACAGCATACAGTTCATCTGTCAACTGTGTAGATGTGCACTGTGAAGTCCTTAACAGATCATGTAATGCTATTACAGTACCCTAGGGAACAAAGAAGGGTTCCACCTCTTCTTTGACTATGTAATGCAGCATATCAATTTTTGACTCCACTCTTTGTATTTGTTCAGCTTAATGTGCTATGGTTTAAGTTGTCATGAAGATTTGTGGCATTTGGGTCTTGCTGTAACTGATTATTTATAGATGATTTTGATGTCTCGGGTTGTTATCTATACAGACAATGCCCTAAGGCTAATGAAAAGAATACATCTTGTTTTTATTAAGGCTTGCAAAGTAGCCCAGTGATTTAAATAACAAGTTCAGACTCTTCCTTTAGCTAAAGGTTGACAAAGGATTAAACCTGTGGGCTTTTTTAAATGGTTGTTTTTAAATATCACAGGACTATGAACACCATTGAGAAATATGGATCTACTTTTTCATAGAATGACACAGCACAGAAGGGGGCCATTCGGCCCATCGTGCCTGTGCCGGCCCTTCGAAAGAGCGATCTAATTAGTCCCATTCTCCTGCTTTTTCCCCATAGCCCTGTAAATTTTTCCCTTCAAGTAATTATCCAATTCTCTTTTTGAAGTAATTATTGAATCTGCTTGCACCATCTACCTGCCTTGGTTCCGTAACCTTAAATACCCTTGCCTATCAAAAATCTATCAATCAATCAATGCAGGCTAAAGACAGGTGCAAATATAAGTGTAATTTTACAAATGACAGGTTGTTTTGGCGCCCAGATGCCTTCTGCAGACAGCAACAGGAGGCTGTGAGGTCCCTGGGCAGGCACACTCCTTTTTCCTGTAGCCTCCTCTATTGCCAGTGAAAAGCCTTGCCAGATGCAGACTTGCGCTAGGGCTGTGACTGCCAGATGCAGACTTGCGCTCGGGCTGTGACTGCCAGATGCAGACTTGCGCTAGGGCTGTGACTGCCAGATGCAGACTTGCGCTCGGGCTGTGACTGCCAGATGCAGACTTGCGCTCGGGCTGTGACTGCCAGAGGCAGACTTGCGCTCGGGCTGCGACTGAGACATTTGATGCAGTCCCACCTGGATAGGCTAAGCACACTTCAGGTTCATAGCATGTGTTCCGTGCCCTCAAGAGGAGGGAAACCAGAAAAATCGCCCCCCCCCCCCCAGTAATGAAATTCCAAATGTTTAAATGTTCACTCTGTTTTCTCCCCTTTTCTGTTATGGTGGTGATTCATGATAGATATGGTCCCCAGGCAGCAGCAGCCTGCCAGTAATTGGCTCAAATAGTCACGCTTCATGTGCAAGCCTAGACAGAAAGTCCTGGCAGACTATTCCATTACCGTCGAGTCAAATTGGTGTTCATCCGATGTCCATAGAGACACACTTCTAACAGAACAACACTAGACAATAATAGTGAGAAGCCTGAATTACATTCTCCCCACTCGCCCCCACCTCAACCGTGCCCCACTCCCCCAACCTCTGGGACACTGACGCCAATTTTCACATTCCACTATTACCACATTTGAGAAAAACATATTCAGCACAAACCAGGGATTTAACTGATATCTGCTGACCTCATTACTATATTGCACTGTGCATTTACTCACTAACCCACTTGGGGATGTGGTGGTGGTGGGGCAGGGGAGGGAGCGAGTGGGTGGGTGGGGGGAGATGGGGGTGGTGGGTGGGTGCAGTGCAGGAAGGGAATTTAAAGACCTGAAATAAATACATTGAAAATATCCCACAATTTTGGGGGTTATTTTGTAAGTGAGGCTAGCAGACCAGAAAGATATGCCACCAACTTTTAAAATCCAGGATAAATATTCTGCTGAGCCAATAAAACAACATTTACTAAAGTGACATAAAAACAGAAAATGCTGGAAATACTCAGCAGGTCAGGCAGCATCTGTGGAGAGAGAAACAGGCTTGATTTTCATTCAGGGGATGTGATGGAGGCGGGACTACAACTTTCGGAGTTGTTGTCCCGCCTCCATCGAGATGTGGCCAATCCACACGATTTTAACTTGATTGACCTTGTTGAGCCCGCCCAGTGGGCTCAGCAGGCCAATTAAGGGCCACCCGGCAACAGGTGACATCACAGACTGAAATTTCATCTGTCAAGAGGTTTTGACAGATGAAATATCAGTGTTTGAAAGCTCTTTGAAGTTGTCAAACACTGACAGTCTTACTTCTAACCTGAGTCCTTCTCCACAGACTCAGTTAGAAATCTCTCCTGCACAGAAAGCTGAAGGCTGTCACTTTTGACAGTTCGCAGCCATTCTGCTTTCTGTGCCGATGAGATGAGGGACTCCCAGAACCTAAAGGAGGGAAGGCTGTAAAGGTAAGAAAAGGTAATTTAAACCTCTTTAAACACTTTAGACACACCAAACACATTTACCATTGTACTCATGCACACATCACTCACCTGAACACCGAGATCTCGACCCCTCCAAGTCCTTCAACCCGACGGCCCGCCTCGCAAACTTGGCGTGGTTTGGAGCCGTCGGGAATTCCACACTTCAGCATTAAAAATAGGGATTAGGCTAAAAACTGCCTGTTAACTACCTGTTAACAGGCAGTTAATTGGCACTAATCCCTTCCCGCCTCGGGTAGGCGGGCCCCAGCACAGGGCGGGTACCCGCCTCCTTTGAAATTGGCATGGAGGCGGGTTGGGGGCGGGATGGGTTCGTGCCCCCCGAATTCGCGACTTTAACCCCCCACACGCCTTCAATCCCATCTCCACGGCCCAATGAAAATCCTGCCCAGCGTTTCAGGTCGATGACCCTTCTTCAGAACTGGTCAGATGACGCGGTTTCAGCTGGGATATTTAAAGGAGCCATGGCCACATTGCATTTGAAGGTTTATCTAGGAGTGTGCAGTCACTACACTGGAGGTTTGATTGCTCCACACACTTGGAGACATGACTGCAGAGGCTGCACCCAGGTTCTCTGGTGACTCCCTCCATGGAGGGAGTCAGAGCATGCAGGGAGGTCCTCTTCCCTTCCAATGGGCGAAAGAGACCTCCCCAGGAGACAAAAAGAGCCTGGCTCCAAATTGCAGTGGCGATGAACAGCAGGGATGTTGCCAGGAGGGCCTGGGTGCAGTGCCGGAAATACTTCAATGATCTCATTAGATCAGGAAAGGTGAGTACAAAGCCACACTCAACTTCATCCTGCTGTGCCTCTCATCACATCCCCATCACTCTGCCTTCCCAACCCTACTCCGGCACATCCTTACTCACACCAACATACCTTGCATGTCCACCCATCTCTCTCTCTATCTACATTATCACATCCCCATCTTACTAGCCACCCCTCACACTCACCCTTATCCTAATGCAATCATACCAACTAACAACATACAAGGAGGCCACTTGCTACCCCACTCCATCAAAGTCTACCTCTAAGATGTTACCCATCCATTCCTTACACCCATTCCATCGCTCTCACTCAACCTTCACTTCTTTCCCTTCTTGCAGGAGAAGACAGTCCACAATAAGAGGGAGAGGAAGGGAACCAATAGCGGAACCCCATCAATGGCTACCCTCACAACAGCAGAGGAGGCTGCATTAGAATTGGGAGTCGCCAAGCACCTGGAGGTGGGAGACAGAAAGAGGGGGACATCTCAGCAACCTGGTGATAGAATTATATATCATACAGCTACATGGCATACATCAGTCACTCATATGGGGACTGATGTCATCAGCCACTGAATGGTCATCATGTGCATAATGGTATGTGTACCCATTCTCCATATGGCATATCTATCTCATCTCCTTACTCTCCCACAGGTCCATCAAGCGCCCGCCCCCTCCCCCCACTGTCCAGGAAGAAGAGGAGGAGGATTCCTCAGAGGAGCCGCCAGCCTCTGAGGGAGCAACGTCACCAGATATAAGCGTGCCCAGCACCAGTGCAGATACGCACAACTCGGTAGGTCCTATGCGAGATAGAGTAATGTTGTCACCTGGTCTGTCACAAGTCACAAGTGAGCAAGAGCAGATGGTGGAGATAGGGACAGCAGTGGAGACTCCTCACCGGAGGGAGCAGGAAATTTCCAGCTCTGCTCTGCTGCATCTAGAAGCTGATCCTTGGGGGCCATCCAGAAAGAGGGCGATCCTGGAGGTGCAGGAAGAAGTGTAGGGTGCTCTGACAGGTTTTGCGATCGCGATGTCTGCAAATGTTCAGAGAATGGAGGAGTCCATCTCCAACATGAGCTCTCCAGCTCCTTGCTAGCAGGGAAGTGCGGGTGGCCCATGAGAGGGCTGATGGTGAGAGGAGACATGGAAGTGTGAGCTCCTCCATTGCCATCCCCTCAGTCAGAGCCCCAGATGCCTCCTTGGACAGTGATGGCCGAGTCTGCTCCTGCACAGTCACAGGAGGAGCAGACTTTGGCAGGGCCATCACAGGCTCCAAAACGCAGAGGACATCTGCCAAGAGTGTCTAAGCAGTCGCAGCAGGGAAGTGAGCAGGCTGCCTCTACCTCTGCAGAAGCCAAAGGGGTAGCCCCTCGTAGAAGCATGCGTAAGAGAAAAATGACACACAAGTAGATTAACAAGGGTAGCCACTTGGGTGTTTTATTCAATTTTAATGTCAAGTTTCCGTTAATGTGATCTCAACCATAAAAATCTTTATTTTCACCACTTTCTGGTCTTGGACAAATTTGTGTGCACCTTTGGAAGTGGCTTAGCGAGTTGCAGTGAATGGTGAGACATAATGGTACTGCCAGCAATGGTGGTCAGTGTGAAAGGAATGGCTATGTCATTGTAGGGATCCTTTATGGTGTGGCTATGGGGTGGTGCCAACCTGGCGCAGCATGTGGCAGCCGTATGGGTGTACTGCATAAAGTTAAGTAAATCTGGTCATGATGAGGCCATCCCTGGCCTCTCAGGCAGCAATGTGCTCGGGTGCTGGTGGGATCTGGGCTGCAGGTTCCTCCAGCTTTTGCTCCTCCTCATCTTCCAGCTGATGCCCCTTCTCCTGCTCCTCCTCTGAAGAGGCTGTGTGCTCAGTGCCTTGCTCCTCATGCAGCCTTAATCCTCGCTGCTGCGCTATGTTGTGCAGGGCGCAGCAGACCACACGATTCTGGAGACCCTGGCTGGTGCGTACTGAAGGGCTCCAGCCTTTGATCAAGCTTTTGGTCACCCCTTCTAATATGCTTCTTTGGCTCGGCATCCATTTATGATTAATGCTTCTGTGAAACATGCTGGGTAATGTTTCCATGTTGAAAAACAGTGTGGGCAGCTTTTAACATATATAAAGGCTGAAAACTGGGGGTATTGGATCAGCTGCCCATTATACACCCCGCCCAACTTTTCTACTCAATGGGCAGGATTTTCATTGTGCCGTGGAGTTGGGATTGGAGGCATGCGGGGGGTTAAAATACCGAAATCAGGGGTTCCGACCCCTTCCCGCACCCAAACCCGCCTCCATGCCAGTTTCAAAGGAGGCAGTTACCCGCCCCGCACTGGGACCCGCCTACCCAAGGCGGAAAGGGATTAATGCCAATTAACTGCCTGTTAACAGGTAGTTAACAGGCAGTTTTTAGCCTAATCCCTATTTTTGATGTTGAAGTGTGGGATTCCCGACGGCTCCAAACCACGGCAAGTTAGAGGAGGCGGGTCGTCGGGTTGAAGGACTTGGAGGGGTCGAGATGTCGGTGTTCAGGTGAATGATGTGTGCAGAAGTGCAAAGGTAAGTGTGTTTGGTGTGTCTAAAGTGATTAAATAAGTTTTACATACCTTTTCTTACCTATTCAGCCTTCCTTCCTTTAGGTTCCGGGAGTCCCTCATCTCACCGGCACAGAAAGCAGAATGGCTGTGAACTGTCAAAAGTGACAGCCTTCAGCTTTCTGTGCAGGAGAGATCTCTAATTGAGTCTGTGGAGAAGGACTCAGGTTAGAAGTAAGACTGTCGGGGTAGATTTTCATAAAGCTGTCGGGAAGGAGGCGGGACTACAACTTTCGGGATTTAGTCCTGCCTACATTGACGTTCGGCCAATCCACTCGATTTTCCCTTGATTGACCTTGTTAAGCCCACCCAGCGGGCTCAGCAGGCCAATTAAGGGTCACCCGGCAACAGGTGATGTCACAGACTGAAATTTCATCTGTCAAGAGGTCTTGACAGATGAAATATCAGTGTTTCACAGCTGTTTGAAGCTGTCAAACACTGACAGTCTGACTTCTAACCTGAGTCCTTCTACACAGACTCAGTTAGAAGTCTCACTGGCAATGAAAGCTGAAGGCTACCACTTTTGACAGCTCGCAGCCATTTTGCTTTCAGTGCCGGCTGAGTGATGGACTCCCGAAACCTAGAGGAAGAAAGGCTGTTAAGGTAATTACAGGTAATTTAAACTTCTTTACACACTTTAGACACACCAAACACACTTACCTTTGCACTCATGCACCCATCACTCATCTGAACACCGACATCGCGACCCCTCCAAGTCCTTCAACCCGACGGCCCGCCTGCTCTAACCTGACATGGTTTGGAGCCATCGGGAATCCCACACGACACCCCTCAAAATAGGGATTAGGCTAAAAACTGCCTGTTAACTACCTGTTAACAGGCAGTTAATTGGCACTAATCCCTTCCCACCTCAGGTCGGCGGGTCCCAGTGCGGAGCGGGTACCCGCCTCCCCTGAAACTTATGTGGAGGCGGGTTTTGGGCGGGATGGTGTCGAGACCCCCAAAATCAGGATTTTCCCCTCCACATGCCTGAAACCCCGCCTGACGGCTCCAGGAAAATCAACCCCTCAGTGTTTGACAGCTTCAAACAGGTCAATCAAGTTAAAATCGCGTGGATTGGCCGCATCTCGATGGAGGCGGGACTACAATGGTGAAAGTTGTAGTCCCGCCTCCAACCCGACTCCTGATGTAAATTCCTGCCCATTGACTTCAATTGGAATGAAAATCATGCTGCGTGCGCAATGGGTTGCTGATCCGATGCTGCCAGTTTACGTCCCCATTTAAGTTGAAAGTTATCTACTATGTAATTGCTGGAACCACAATTAAACATTGAAAATGTAATGGCAAAAGGTGGAGTACTATTTGAGAGGTCTGTAATGACTAATACTCTAAGCTTCTGAGAAGCTATAAAGGAGATAATGATGGCAGATATAAAGGCTAAAAGACAAAGAGGGAGAAATTGGGTACCTTTGCACCTGCCGTTATCGCCTCTGGGGGGTGATAATGGGGCGCTAACTACTTACCCCCTGGATGCGGCGAGAATATCGCTTCCTACGAAATTCAGCAGGAGGTTTGCAGTGCCGGTATGGTGTTGTGCCCCGATCTCCTTTGCCCGGAGATTGTGATATCATCGCCACGCGGATCGCCCAGTTGCGCCCCAGACCCGAACTTCGGTTTTGCCCCCTGCAGCATCACCGGATGAAAATAGCGGCAGCTGCAGGAGGTCAGGTGCTTCGGGGGCGATACTTAAAGGCGAGGTGGCCGAGGTAGGGGAAAAAATAATCAAATGCTCCTTCTCTGTTTTTTTTCTTTTTTCCCCAGTGATCGATCAGCCTGAAACTCTGCTGCAGTGTATCAGGCTGATCGGGCCAGATTGTGGCTGCCGTCGGGGACCAGGTAAGTTTTCCCCTTGCAGAGCCTGCAGCAATGACCCTTCCCTTTAAGGGAGGGAAGGAGCCTTCCAACACGGCAGCACTGCATGGCCCATTGTGGACCCGCCTGCTGCATGTTCCACTCCAGGAAGGAAATTGAGCGCTTGATTTAGCGCACCACTTCCTTCCTGGAGTGCAAAACCGAATTTTTTTAAAGTTGAGAAACATTAGCGCCTAGTGCTAATTTTTCAACTTTTAAAACTTAGCGCCCTAAACGGGGCTATAATGAATTTATCCCCCAAAAGTTCTTTGGCAGCCAGGAGTTTTTCCCCAGAAAATTGATGTGTCGGCAGTCTGGAAGGAGATGGCGCTGGTAGTCAGTGACAACTCTACAATCCCACAAACAATTAATCAGTGCCAGAAACATTTCACTGACCTCCACCAGCCTGGCCAAGTAAATTGAAGGCATGAGTACCCATGCAGACACTTGAGATACTGTTGGAATCGTGACTCGCCTCCACACTACCCACATAGTGTAAAAAAAAGAAATAAATGAGACCCCTCTTTAAAAAGAAAGAAAGACTTACATTTATATAGCGCCTTTCACGACCACCGGACGTCTCAAAGCGCTTTACAGTCAATGAAGTACTTTTGAAGTGGAGTCACTGTTGTAATGTGGGAAACGCAGCAGCCAATTTGCGCACAGCAAGGTCCCACAAGCAGCAAGGTCCCACAAACAGCAATGTGATAATGATCATGTAAAGTCTGTGGGTTGTACAGTTAATAACGACACAGACTTCAGGAGTAACAAACAAACAGGTCTTTACTATTCAGAGGTCAGGGCGAATCTGCCCCAGTTATCCTGCCACAACACTTATATACTGGTGTGGTCACTGTCGGTATTACAGTATACAGAAGCCAAACAAATAGTGCCACACCTAAAGTAGTTCTCTTAAAGGTGAACGGTTACATTCAATAGTTCCCTTAAAGGTAGACGGGTACATACACTACAGATCAGATCATCTGTTTTTGTTATGTTGGTTGAGGGACGAATACAGGCAAAAGAAACCTCCACTATCCCCCTCATGAGTACATCACCTCTCTTACCATTCCACTGTTCCAAATCACATTTTCTGGAATATTTGACTGTGAAATTAAGAGACTGCTGCATTGTTTGCATCTGAAAGCATGTTCACAAGGGAATGTCTGCAGACATCTGGGTGAAAAGACATGGTGAATTACTTTATAGCATGTCTAAATCTTTGTGTTCTTTGCAAAGGAGAAACATGCACACAACCAGAAGAAAATAATTGCCACAGAAGGAGGAATGGCTAGAATCGGCCTTCTCAGTAAGCATGAGGAGGAATATTCTGAAATTCCTGGGCAAACACACCAGGAGCCTGTGGGAGATGGAAAAGTTGGAGGAGAGCAATCAGGTTCAGGTTGGAACTGGAATGGAGCGTTTACACAATACCCTGACCTTTTGTTCAGGGTTTAGTGAAAAGTGTGCGAAATGCTGATAGCATCAATTTAAACCTTGTTTATATAATACATTTTGAGTTGAAAAACTGAATTGAATGGCTATGCTTTTAGTAACACTGAATAGCCAGCAAAATTATAGGAAAGCATAGGTCTGTAATTGCAGTAAAATGGAAATGGGCCATGTAAAAAGCAATTAAATATCATGGCATTTTACACTGTGATATCAGCAATTTGGCAGCAAACAAGTTAATTGGGTGTTTGTTTGAACAATCAATACGGATATTTATGTAGTAAATCTCATTTATTTACCTGTGAGCATACACAATTTGGAACTAATTTTTGACTTCAGCTGTACCAGTTCTAAATGTCTTTAAGAACTGGTGCAAATCCTACCTGAAAGAGTGGAGACAGTGTCAGCCAAGTAACCAGCTTACGTGACACCCAGTGTGAGTTTGTCAAAATATACCATGCAAGTTGTTTGTGTTGCAGCATGCTTGGCGCTCTTAATGTGCCAGATTTGTGTTCAGCAATACAAGCATATTTCAGCAACAATGGGCATGTGGGTACATGTGTCAGAGCTGAAAGGATGCCTGAGATGTTTTGCATTCTGGCCAAGTAAAGCTGCACCAAGTTGAGTTTTAACTCTTGTTGGTATTCATCCTAAGACCATCTATAAAAGGTAGGCAAATTATAGTTACTGTTACATTGGCAATCCTCCCAAATCCAGAAAATGCATTTTGCACTCATTTCCATGACCTATGGATATGGAGAACTGCAGATACTCTTTCCATTACCTCTAGCCAGGCATTCCATACATTGGTCCTGAGTATAGAGTGCGATCAACTCGCTTGCTGCATTTACTGCAGTGAGCACACAGCATACTTCCTGCACATCAGCTCATCTGTGCAGGGTGCATACGATTATTATTAATAAAATGAGCTGATCTCACAATTAAACACATCAGTTTTTTGTGCTCTTGCATGCAATGTGCTAATGTGTTTTGATCTGCCAGCACTGTGACTAGACCGGATAATCAGCCAGATGGAGCAACGGGCTATGCATCCTTGAAAAGACTCCAAAGTAAAGGGGGCATTTCCAAGATAAATAAAAGTGAAGTAATTCTTGCCTTGGAGTGAAAGGATATAAAGCTATGTGTCCCCAATGTTTTGTGAAGTGTTGGCGATGTAAATCTCATTCAGGTGAAAGTGTTTATTATTGTAAGTGAAGTGCAGCAGTGAATGGAACCACAATTGGTTCTAATTGAAATGGAATTTTAAGCGAATTTGAGGATTGCCTGTAAAGAAGATGGAAGCTGACTGACAAGACAATGCAGGGAATGATAGCCGTGGCTCTGAGAAATCTGCAGGTTAAACTTTCCTCGCTTAGACAGGCTGGTTTGCGTCATGCAGTATTTGGAAAGAGTATTCAGCAATGTGAAAAACAAAGCAAATTAAAGCCCAGAAGTGTATAAAATTAGGCCATTTGGGGTGAAGCGGTGCCTACATCTTAGCCTGTTCTGACCCTTACATTTTATATTAAAAAAAAACCCTGAAGAAAGTATGAATTTTTCATATCCTGCAGCTGGAGACCAGCTGTAATGAGGACTAGTTGGTGAGTGACCACCAAATATGTCTGGAGCCACAACAAAAAGACCTATCTCTCAAAAAAAAGTCCGGATTGCTTTTGTGGCTGTGGTGATGATGAAATCTCATAATCACACTTGCTCACGGTAGTAGTGGATCTGATCTGTGGAACCTTGCTCAAAAATAGTAGTGGTCTAATTATGCTTCAGGATGAAAAGAATTTTGGATGTAGTTGAAACAAAATTATAAAGAAAATCAAATTCTCTTCACTATTAAAAGAGGATCCTTGTTTCTTTCTCAAATCTTTCCAGCATTTGACTCTGAAAGTGAAGAACTTCAGCTTCCCCAATTGCTCAGTATGTGTATCCAATGAGTGGCTGATTATGCAGGCCTAGAAGCTCCCAGATTCAATCTTTGTCTGTGCCGAGTAAGCTGATCTCAAGTGAGCAGGCAATAGTCACACTACAGGTACATTTTGTGCCCCTTGGATTGAGGAGGGGAAAATCAGCTCAGCTTCCTACTCCTGATGGTTATCCAATGCCTATGCCAAGGATTGTGTGTGTGTGCAGGTGAGAACAGAATTGTACTCTGCTGTGATGTGAAAGCCCGTCAATGCTTATTGTTGGGGTTCCCACCTGAGTGAGATACCAAATGGAACTGTACTCCAGCAGGAAGTCAATGCCTTAAAGAATGGAGAAACTTAGCATGGATGGAGGGGGACTGGGTTCTTGGAGCTCCAAATTATGAAGGAGAATTGTTTGAACACACATCTACGCCATAATATTTTGCAGGATAAAAGATTTCTTCCTTTATCTTCCACTATTCACTGTTTCAATGCACATTAGATAAAGCTTGTGTGCTGCCTTAACAGATAATGGCCCAGAAATTCGGATCTCCACAGGTGAATACGCACGGGGTACTCGCCCGTAGGCCTGATGGAAGTGCCGGTTTCCTGCATGCACTGCGCATGTGCGGGAAACCGACACTTCCGTTCCTCTGAACAAAGAGGTTCAGAGGTCGAACGCGTGCGCGGGGGAGGCTGCGTGTGTGCATCGAACTTTGTTTTTTTTTACAGGTTTTACCGGGAAGGTAAGCCTGCAGAATTTAGAAATATAAAAAGCAGGCGTAAGGCCTGCTTTTTACAAGGTAAGTGGTGAATTAATTAAAATTAAAACATTTTTTCCACAGGTTTATTATTTTTAAATACTTTAAAGCAAGGTAAGTTTAATTTTAGCCCTGTTAGAAAATAACATTCTTTTTTCAAAAATTTAAATTAATGTTTAAAATAGTTATTTCATGTAATTTATAGTTTATTTAAAAAATGTGATTTAAAAAAAAAAATATTTGAAGATTTAGTGCTATTTTGGGGCCGTAGTATTTATAAGTCTTGACAGCACTTCCTGTCAGACTTATGAATGGAGCATTCCCTGCTCGGATTGGCTGCCCATGGCCCACGTGATCCCAGGGGACGCATCGAACTAACTGCACCCCTGGGATACGCAAGCACTGCGCGCCGGCAGCTGGACCAGGCCCCGGATTGGAAACCCACGGGAGCCCAGAGCTCAATGGCCGGCGTGCAAGGTAAGTGTAGGTCGAGGGCTTGCACCCGCGGGATGCCCCCGACCCGAATTTCTGGGCCATCAGTTTAATGGCTAAATAGTTGAGGTAAATGATATGAGTAAACAACTTGCTTGCTCTAAATCTTTTTTAAAACAATAAAATTCTACTCCCCATCACTCAACTTGCTCTTTTAACGAGGTTGCCTTTACTGTATACTTCTGTGATCACTACCGCTATTAACACAGCACGACAATCTGCCAGCATGAAGAGCATTTCTCTGGGGCTGAGGACTGTTCTTGGTTTAAATCATCAAACATCAGGGGGATGTGGGGGTAAAATTCAGCTTTGGCAGGAGCACATTGTGGAAAGGAAAATCGGGCGGTGTGTGTAACAGGCGGCCAAAGTGCTACCGCCTGCTTTCCATTCCCACCGAAGTTGAATTTTGCTCCCCTGTGCATTACCATTACAGCAATGAGACTATTGGATGTGATTAAATATTTTTGACAATTTACCAATGCAAGCATTACATTGGCATCACTGTTCTGATTTTCACTCGATGGCTTAGAAAGATTTCAAAATATACTTACCTGTATGTGGAGCCTGAGGAGCAGGAGTGCTCCTCTCGACCCCCATTCAAAGCACACGGACCACTGACGGCCACCACTCCTCCCTCCCCCTATCGCTACCGCTACCCCTCTTGGGCCACTGCTACCCTCCCGACTCAGTCGCCACCCCTCCTTCCCGGTCCTCATTAACAACTTACGTGAGGGCTGCTGGCATTGCAGTGGCCCAACCTTCCATTCCTCTTCACCGGCAAGCTGCCTTGGAATGTTTGTTAGGTGTCCGCAGCTCGCCGGTTCAATGATAATGAGGCCCAATATCAGGTGTGCCTCAGGACTCACTATTCCGGTTCAGGGATTAACCCCTGCGCGCCCAACATTTATTTTCTGAAGGCCAATACTTCTCTCGTGCTCAGTGCCAAGAAGCATTCCCATAAATAAGCCCTTGCTCCCTATGAATCAAAGTGTGACCTTATATAAAATGAATGGTCAGAAAATTGTGGAGCACAAATTAGACAAAAACTAATTTTGAAAAGTATTTGTATTTTCACCACATTATAATTAACCCATTCTCAAAGCCACACTATTGGGTTCTTGTTTACTAAAGGGAACAAAGACTAGATTTGCCATTTTCGAAACTCAAAAACAGTTTTATGGTACTAATCAATTTTATGCTGTGATTTTCAGCAAGACTGCGTGGAGCACTGAGTGTTCGATCTCTAGCAGTAACCATGCTTTCCTGCTTAGAAAACTACAACTCATTAAGCAACAAGCATTTGCTTCATATTAACAAATGCACATGCTCACTAGCTGTCTTGCTTGTTCGGTATCTTGCTTATCTTCAGGTTCCCTTTATAGCAGCCTGGTCTTTAGTTCTTCATTCAAAAGTAAATGGGGCATGAGCCAAGGTAGATAAACAAATTATTTTTCCTCGAATGATGGCATCTACTGTTGATTGTTTTAAAATCGGGCACTGTAATAGTGACTCATTTTGTAAGGAATGATCTCATTCAGGCTTTGTGGTACTGGCATCTTTATTCAGAGCCTGCTGGTTCAGATCAGATACTGATATTATTTTTTATTTTTTTTATTTGTTTTTTATGGGATGTGGGCGTTGCTGGCAAGGCCAGCATTTATTGCTCATCCCTAGTTGCCCTTGAGAAGGTGATGCTGAGCCGCCATCTTGAACCGCTGCAGTCCTTCTGGTGAAGGTACTTCCACAGTGCTGTTAGGTAGGGAGTTTCAGGATTTTGACCCAGCGACAATGAAGGATCGGCGATATACTTCTAAGTTAGGATGGTGTGTGGCTTGGAGGGGAACTTGGAGGTGGTGCTGTTCCCATGCGCCTGCTGCCCTTGTCCTTCTAGGTGGAAGAGGTCCCGGGTTTGGGAGGTGCTGCTGAAGAAGCCTTGGCGAGTTGCTGCAGTGCATCTTGTAGATGGTACACACTGTAGCCGTGGTACACCGGCGGTGGAGGGGGTGAATATTTAAGGTGGTAGATGGGGTGCCAATCAAGCGGGCTGCTTTGTCCTGGATGGTGTCGAGCTCCTTGAGTGTTGTTGGAGCTGCACTCATCCAGGCAAGTGGAGAGTATTCCATCACACTCCTTACTTGTGCCTTGTAGATGCTGGAAAGGCTTTGGGAAGTCAGGAGGTGAGACACTCATCGCAGAATACCCAACCTCTGACCTGCTCTTGTTGCTACAGTGTTTATGTGGCTGGTTAATGTTGACCCCCCAGCATGTTGATGGTGGGGGATTCGGTGATGGTAATGCCGTTGAATATCAAGGGGCGGTGGTTAAACTCTCGCTTGTTGGAGATAGTCATTGCCTGGCACTTCTGTGGCACGATTGATACCTGCCACTTATCAGCCCAAGCCTGAACGTCGTCCAGGTCAAATGGCTTAATGATCAGATGTTCTGAGAAGTGACGAGAATTAGAAGGCAGGTAAAACAGGAAGAGAATTATAAATAAGGTCAGACATAGTAATAAAAATTGCCACCACCTTAACTTCTCTGGCATCGCTGACACTCTATTCTTACAACTAAACTCAAGATCCTGGAAATGAAGATTGCATCACCATGTGAAACGCTAGGTAATTTTGTAAATCCCAAACTCTAGCTGTCAAATCAAGAAAGAATAATGTTTTGATCCATAAAATCCAGTATTTAAATATGTTGCCTGAAAGAAATTAATTTTAATATTCTGTGCTGTCATCCAGACATCCAGTATGGCCCATGATATGTGAAGAGAGTAAACTTTGTAAATACTGTGGCTGTACATTCTGTGCTTCCTGTGTTGGCACTGCTACTATAGTTGGTTATTATATAAAACACGTCTCACAAAACTGATTAGACATTTGTACTTTCTTACCTATGTACAAAGTCGTATCAGTACAGCTCAATGTGACAGCTTATTACCTAGAGAAGATAGAATTTATTTTCTGGGTGTTTTCTATTTTGAGAGTATCAGTTTTGTACACTTTTTTTAATAACATTTCCTCCCTCTCCTCAAAGGGAAAATGTAAGTTGGCTGAGCAAAATTTCATTCTCGCTCTCTCACTGCTAAACAGGAATACTGCCAGGATTTGGAGTACTTGGCATCACTCAAGGTTTATTGAATTCATTGCAATTGCAGTGGTATATTACATTTAATGAAAATAGTAAATACCACAAACCTTAATTTTTCTCCAGCTGGACGGGGTAGTATCTCTGAGAAGGGATGAGTCCATAATGTGGTGCTGCTATTTTCATGAGGTATAGAAATAATAATAAAAACCAAAAGCAATCGGGAAGCACAAATGCTACTTACGGTTTTTTCTTAAAGAAAACTTTCTATCATTTTCAGAACTCCTTGGACCATTCACATGTGACCACAGTCCTCTGACAAGGAGATATTTTGATGTGATAAACTGCTATATAAATTCAAGTATTATTCATAATCTCCATTATTCAAAGTTGGCTGCCAAGAATTCAGTTGAACAAGAGGAAGAGAATTTTAAAATCAAGGGCCGGGTGTCAGCGGGCGGGATCAGTGGTGGGTCGGGCGGGAAAGCTGTCAATCCGTCACAACGCGCCTTTCCCAATGTCGGGCCTGTCAGCACTGAGCAGACCCGACAGGCAGTGGCGGGTGACTCATTATAATGTACTTAACAGACCCTTAACAGGCCTTTTTACCTTACTTCTTAACTTTAATTTCATGGCCACGGGAACCATGCTGTTCGGGGACCACGTCTGTCAACCTGAGGTGGGAGATCAGTGGCCATTGCTCCAGCTGATTACTTGACAGCTTCAAATGTACAGTAAAAGCTCCCACCTGACTGATGATCACTTTCCTCAGCTACAAGCTGTTTCTCACTGCATTTCCACAACAGATTCACCATGCTGCAAGTCATTCCACAAACCACCATCCAGTCGCACCTTATTAATTCTCTCACCACTGTTTCTGTCATCTGTACTTCACCTGCCATTTATTCCATCAGCATAGGTGCCATTTATACTGTCTCACCTTGGTCCTCAGAATCCACCACAATGAGCCCCAACACCAGCAGCACCAGGCACACCAGCAACACCAACAACAACACCAACCTTCTCCGCAATCACCTGATGATGCACAGGACACAGTGCATCATCACCTGAGCATATTGCTGCCCGGGAGGCCAGGGATGGCCTCATCATGGCCAGATTTACTTAACTTTATGCTGTATACCCTGGCTGCCACATCATGCACCAGATTGGCACCACTCCACACCTACACCATAAAGCATCCCAAAATGACCTTCTTCTCCTTCTTAGGCAGTCCCTTGGAACTGAGGATCACTTGCTTCCACACTAAAAATGAGTTCTCAGGTGACTGATAAGTCCAATGTAAGACCTACAGTCTCTGTCACAGGTGGGGCAGACGATGGTTGAAGGGCAGGGTGGGTGGGGTTCTTGGGTTGATGTGCACTCCTTCCGTTGTTTGCACTTGGCTTCCACTTGCTCCCGGTGAAGAGACTCAAAGTGTTCGGCGCCTTCCCAGATGTTTCGCCTCCACTTTGTGCGATCTTGGGCCAGGGATTCCCAGGTGTCAGTGGGGATGTTGCACTTTTTCAAGGAGGCTTTGAGGGTGTCCTTGAAGCACTTCCTCTACCCACCTGAGACTCTCTTGCTGTGTCGGAGCTCTGAGTACAGTGCTTGCTTCGGGAGTCTCGTATCGGGCATGCGGATGATGTGGCCCGTCCATCAGAGCTGATCGAGCGTGGTCAAAGCTTTGATGCTGGGGATGTTGGCCTGCGCAAGAACACTGATGTTGGTGCATCTATCCTGCCAATGGATTTGCAGGATCTTGCAGAGGCAACGTTGGTGGTACCTCTCCAGTGCTTTGAGGCGCCTGCTGTACATGGTCCATGTCTCTGAAGCATACAGGAGGGCGGGTATCACTACTGCTCTTTAGACCATGAGCTTGGTGCTGGGTTTGAGGTCCTGGCCTTCAAACAGTCTCTTCCTCAGGCGACCGAAGGCTGCACTGGCACACTGAAGGCGGTGTTGGACTTCATCATCGATGTCTGCCCTTGTTGACAGTAGGCTCCCGAGGCATGGAAAGTGGTCCACATTGTCCAAGGCCTCATCATGGATTTTGATAATTGGGGGGCAGTATTGTGTGGCAAGGGCAGGTTGGTAGAGGACCTTTGTCTTACGGATGTTTAGTGTAAGGCCCATGCTCTCGTATGCTTCGGTGAAGGTGTTGACGATGGTTTGGAGTTCGGCCTCTGAGTGTGTGCAGACGCAAGCGTCATCTGCATACTGTAATTCGATGACAGAGGATGGGATGACCTTGGAGCTGGACTGGAGGTGATGGAGGTTGAACAGTTTCCCGTTTGCTCTGTAGATTAGCTCCACTCCAGCAGGGAGCTTACTAAGGGTGAGATGGAGCATTGCAGCAAGGAAGATCAAGAAGAGCGTTGGTGCGATGACACAGCCTTGCTTGACCCCGGTCCATACGTGAATTGGGTCTGTGGTGGATCCATTGTTCAGGATCACGGCTTGCATGTTGTCGTGAAGCAGACGGAGGATGGTGACAAACTTTTGAGGGCAGCCAAATTTGAGGAGGACACTCCATAATCCCTCATGGTTGACAGTGTCAAAGACCTTTGTGAGGTCAAAGAAGGCCATGTACAGCAGTTGGTGCTGTTCCCTGCATTTCTCTTGTAATTGACCCGTGGTGAAGATCATGTCCATTGTGCCCCTTAGTGGGCGGAATCCGCATTGCGACTCTGGGAGGAGCTCTTTAGCCACTGGGGGAAGGCGATTGAGGAGGATTCTCGCGATGACTTTCCCTGTGGCAGACAGCAGGGAAGCTCCTCTGTAATTACTGCAATTTGACATTCACACTCATCACCGTTGCGGATAATGTCTCACCATTCACAACTCACTGAGCCACTTCCAAAGGTGCATACAAATCTGTCCAAGACCGGAAGGTTTTGAAAATAAAGATTTCAATGCTTGACAGCACATTAATAGAAACTTTACATAAACATTGGATAAAACACTCAAGTGGCTACCTTTGTGTGTTGTTAGTTGGCATGATTGCACTAGAATGAGAATGAGAGTGAGTGTGAGTGGTGGCTAGTGAGATGGGGGTGTGATAATATAGATAGAGAGGGATGGGTGGAAGTGCAAGGTAAGTTACATAGAAGATAGGAGCAGGAGTAGGCCATTTGGCCCCTCGAGCCTGCTCCGCCATTCAATGCGATCATGGCTGATCATCCAATTTCAGTACCCGGTCCCTGCTTTCTCCCCATACCCCTGGATCCCTTTAGCCTTAAGAAACATATCCAACTCCTTCTTGAATATATTTAATGAATTGGCTTCTACACCCTTCTGTGGTAGAGAATTCTACAGGTTCACCACTCTCTGGGTGAAGAGATTCCTCCTTATTTCTGTCCAAAATGGCCTACCGCTTATCCTTAGACTGTGACCCCTGGTTCTGGACTCCCTGACCATCGGGAACATCCTTCCTGCATCTAGTCTGTCCAGTCCTGTCAGAATTTTATAAGTTTCAATGAGATCCCCTCTCATTCTTCTAAACTCCAGCGAGTACAAGCCCAATCGTCCCAATCTCTCCTCATACGTTATTCCTGCCATCCCAGGTATCAGCCTGGTGAATCTTCACTGAACTTCTTCCATGGCAAGAGCATCCTTCCTCAGATAAGGCGACCAAAACTGCACACAATACTCAAGATGTGGTCTCACCAAGGCCCTGTACAACGGCAGCAAGATATCCTTGTTCCTGTGCTCAAACCCTCTCGCTACGAAGGCCAACATACCATTTGCCTTCTTAACCGCCAGCTGCACCTGCATGCTTACCTTCAGCGACTGGTGCACAAGGACACCCAGGTCTCGTTGCACTTCTCCTTCTCCCAATCTATTGCCATTCAGATAATAATCTGCCTTCCTGTTTTTGCCACCAAAGTGGATAACCTCACATTTATCCACATTATATTGCATCTGCCATGCTTTTGCCCAATCACCCAACCTGTCCAAGTCATCCTGGAGTTTCTCGGCATCCTCCTCACAGCACACACGCCCACCCAGCTTTGTGTCATCTGCAAATTTGGAGATATTACATCTAGTTCCCTTGTCTAGATCATTAATATATATTGTGAATAGCTGGGGTCCAAGGACTGATCCCTGCGGTACCCCACTAGTCACTGCCTGCCACTCGGAAAAAGACCTGTTTATTCCAACTCTTTGCTTTCTGTCTGCTAACCAGTTCTCTATCCAAGTCAATACCTTTCCCCCAATCCCATGTGCCTTAATTTTACACGCTAATCTCTTATGCGGGACCTTATCAAAAGCCTTCTGAAAGTCCAAATACACCACATCCACTGGTTCTCCCTTATCTATTTTACCAGTTACATCCTCAAAAAATTCCAGTAGATTAGTCAAGCATGATTTACCTTTTGTAAATCCATGTTGACTTTGTCCGATCCTGTCACTGTTTTCCAAGTGCTCTGCTATTACATCTTTTATAATGGACTCTAGCATTTTCCCGACTACCGATGTCAGGCTTACCGGTCTGTAATTCCCCGTTTTCCATCTACCACCTTTTTAGTGGGGTAACATTAGCTACCCTCCAATCCATGGGTACTGTTCCAGATTCCATCGAATGTTGGAAGATGATCAGCAATGCATCTACTATTTCTAGGGCCACTTCCTTAAGTACCCTAGGATGTAGATTATCAGGCCCCGGGGATTTATCCGCCTTCAATCCCATCAATTTCCCTAACACCATTTCCCTACAAATACTGATTTCTTTCAGTTCCTCCCTTTCATCAGACCCTATGTTCCCCGACATCTCTGGGAGGTTATTTGTGTCCTCCTTTGTGAAGACAGAACCAAAATATGTATTTAATTGGTCTGCCATTTCTTTGTTCCCCATTATAAATTCCCCTGATTCTGACTGCAAGGGACCTATGCTTGACTTCACCAATCTTTTTCTCTTCACATATCTATAAAAGCTTTTACAGTCAGTTTTTATGTTCCCTGCAAGCTTAATCTCATATTCTATTTTCCCCTTCTTAATTAATCCCTTTGTCCTCCTTTATTGAATCCTAAACTGCTCCCAATCCTCAGGTTTACTGCTTTTTCTGGCCAATTTATATGTTGGTGTGAATAAAGATGTGCAGGAGTAGGGTAGGGAAGGCAGATTGATGGGGATGTGAGGAGAGGCTCAGCAGGATGAGGTTGAGTGTGGCTTTGTACTAACATTTCCTTATCTAATGAGATCATTGAAATATTTGCGGCACTGCACCCAGGTCCTTCTGACCACATCCCTGCTTGTGCCCTACTGTGTAATATGCAACCAGGCTGTCTTGGTCTCCTGAGGAGGTCTCTTCCACCCATCGAAAGGAAAGAGGACCACCCTGCATGCTCTGACTCCCTCCATAAGCATATGGAGGGAGGCATGGGAGAATCTGGGTGCAGTCCTCTGCCTCTGTGCAGTGATTGTCAGTGTTTGCAGCACTTCATTGCTGCAGAACACTGACAGCACAAATGTCAAAAGTAAGGTGGCCAGGGTCCCTTTAAGGAAACCGGCTGATGATGCATCATGAATGACGTCACCAGACCCGTTTCCTCCTATTGGATCGGGAAAAGCGCTGGGCGGGCTTAACAAGCCATATCAGCGTAAATTAATTTTAGACAGCAGCATGGAGCCAGCAGCGGGCCACGACCCGCCACCGATATTGCCCGCCCCGGATCCGTCAAGGTATGGAAAATCCCGGCCAAGGTGTTGGTGGACCGGGAGCCAATGTCGGTGAGTGAGCACAGGAATGATGGGTGAGTGGGATTTGGTGCAGGTGCGGACACGGGCAGCAGAGTTTTGGATGAGCTCAAGTTTATAGAGAGTGGAAGATGGGAGGCCGGTCAAGAGAGCACTGGAATAGTCGAGGCTGGAGCTATCAAAAGCATGGATGAGAATATCAGCAGCAGATGAGCTGAGGCAGTGGTGGAGATGGACGATGCTACGGAGGTGGAAGTAGGTTGGTCTTTGTGATGGAGAGGATATGGGGTCGAAGCCCACTTCTGGGTCAAATAGGTAGCAGAGGTTGCAAACAGTCTGTTTCAGCCTGAGACAATGGCTAGGGAAGGGGATGGACTCGCTGGCGAGGGAGCGTAGTTTGCGGCAGGGGCCATAAACAATGGCTTTGGTCTTCCCAATCTTTAATTGGAGGAAATTGCGGCTTATCAAGAACTGGATATTGGACAAGCAGTCTGACAACACAGAGGCAGTGGTTAGGTCTAGAGGGGTGGTGATAAGGTAGAGATAGAGCATGACATTGTTTGTGACACAAAAGATAAAAATTTAACCAGTGCTAAAATTAACTTCACATTGCTGAGTAAAATCCATATATAGATAAATATAATTATAATTCGTACAGTACACTGAAATGGTGTTCATATTGGTGTTAATCTTCCTTTTATACAATTTTAATCCTGTATTTGTCACAAATTTTCAGCTATCTAGAATTTCAAAGCATTTAGTGCATTTATATCAATATCTGAAGAGTATTTAATAATGTATTAACTACTGTGAATTACTTACCATGCTGACACTGAAGAAGACACCAACAAATAAAAATATTTCAACAAGCCAGTGATGTGTAACTAGCGGTCAGATTTTGAAGATAACTGTCCAAATATAAAACATTGCTGCAGCATCTTGCTGATGTTACGGCACCAATAATCAAAAAAATTATAAACATTTATTTCTTAATTTCTGTGAGAGACAGCCTATTTAGATTAATATTTCTGGTATTGTTTGTCAATTAGAATCTCTCTATTCACCAACTGCCTAATTAAGTCATTGCAAACTAGTATCTGTTTCACTTAATTTCCATGAAATAAATGGAAAGCATAGTCTTGTAAACATGTTACTAGATATGCTTCAGGCAGTACAGTTTCAGCCTTATTTTACCAGGATAGCTTCATTAGACTGAATGTTTCATACGTTTCAAGGGTAGGAAAAAGTGCTAAAACTATTACAGTCCTCCTACAGTCCCTTCGAACACCGAGGAAATCATGAATAATGTGGAACACCTGGTAATTTTCATTAAAGTGCCATAAAACTAAGCTTGGTGTATCTGTTGCACTGGTGTACTGTACCTCTCCAGTAGGTACACTTTTAGCAGACTCTATAAGCATTGCAATGAAAACATATTTTTTCAAAGTGGCTGCTTTAACCAAAAGGGAAATGCCTGTTTTAGGCTAGGATCGGTTATCAATATGAATTCAATACCCATAAATGGAGTTTCTTGTTAGTAGAAGGCAGTACTTTATTCAGGCGTTCAATATGGTTTAACAGCAACATTTGTAACGGAGAAGTCTGTGGGCAGCTTAGACAAATTAAATCATTTTGAAGTAGAAATCTCAAGTAATTCTGTGGAATGGTTCCTTTGGAGAATGCATGCTAACTGTTTGTAGAAGCTAAGGCATTGTTAAAAGCTACAATGACGTCATTGTTTAATTGGTTTCTTCTGCATAGCTGGTTCATGTTAGTGCATACATTGGAGCATGAACAGTAAGTTTGGTGCATACCTTAGGGCTGTGTACTCATTGTTAGTGATCCTCGATGAATGACAAACTGCTGCTGAGGACAAGATTTCTACAGCTTGATGCTGTGTGTAGTTGTCATAGGAACAGGTACCAGAATTGTCGTGCAAATTGGAAGAAATTCCAAGCACCTGGAACTGAGGGAGAATTGATCCAATTCAACAATAGCTTAAAGCAAATAATTTTTAATGATAAAAGAATGAGTGTGCTTTTGTTAGTAACTGAGTTATAGATTTTTGGATTATTAAAACACTAGTTGATACTGTACAAGACAAAAGATTAAATCATTAAATTAATTGCACACTACTTGACATTATTGACTGAGAATTTAAGCGATTGATGAGAGAGTCAATTTCACATAAGTTTGTAAGATGAGGGTAAATCTGTTGGTGTTTAAAGAGCTGCTCACGCACTGTAAATGTAGTGCATTTGTCTATGAAGGCCTATGTGATGGTGTTTATGTGATTTAAGGAATCCAATCAAACATGTCCAGATAACTTGATAAGTTACTTGGTGATAAAGCTGGCATGTAAGAATACTGTTGAGCTTAGAGGGAAGATGGTACAGCCCACAGCTATATGTAAACAATCTATCAGTACACAGGTATAAGCAAAATGCAAAGCCATTCATGTAAAGGACAAAAACACAACTGCTGTCAACTTTTCCAAGTCTGACTCCCGTACCTCAATAATGTGTTACATGCGAAGAGCACTTGGCAGCTCACAAAGACTTAAGTTCCAATCAACTAGGATGGAGTATGTTTCAAGGGTGTGTTGGAACAAAAAGAATATTCTCTATCAATTCACACGGCTGACAGATTTTCATTATGTTGTACTTGACACAGACTTAAGAGTTGAGTAATAAATCGAAATAATATCGGACAATAAACATCTACAAAGTATTGATCAATACCTATCTGCTCCCCACCATCTCCCAGTAGGTTGTAGGCCAGATTCTACAACCGGGGCATGCTGGCTGCTGCTTAGATAGCAATCTAATAATCATAAATCAGCAAAGGAACACTTGAGAACATTTGAGGAAATTCTGACTTCCCTGAACAAACAATATATATGGGTAAGCGGTTCAGGATGTTATGATTTCCTACAGCAGAATGTAAAATAGCTGGGCACATATCTGCAGGTCTACAGGCGGCTAGATTGCAGAAAATAGACCAAATGGCAAAACCACTAAAAGTATCCAAATTCATCTTTTTGAGCTATTTAAATGAGAAAATCTCTCTGCTGCCACTGCATGAGCTAATTAAGAGAAACACTGTGGAAATGGTCAGCAAAGAGCGGAGTAGCATTCATTAGACATAAATTCAGTTACTCCGCAGAATTAAAAATGATATGCAACTCTGTATGGCAGGGGCGTCCAAGCTTTTATCTTTGAGAGCTGCATATGTGCATCCCATGGAGCATTGGGTGGGGGGGCATATATAAGGACAGAGTCCCTGTGCTCCTGGCGTAGACTTATTCCCTCCAGGAATTCATCTTGGGAAATCGTGGACATGCTCCCCACAATTTTCCTTCATGTGGATGAGAAATGAGATAAATACTTGAAGCAGAGAAGGATATATGGTTTTGGTGAGAAAGCAGGGCAGTGGGATTAGGTTTGGATTGCACTAGCAAAGAGCCAGCACAGACACGATTGGCCAAATGTCTCCCTCAGTTGCTGTAAATGTCTACAGTTCTGAAATTGTATTAAGTGCACTCAGAATTTTCCAATATGCACTTCTGGCCTGGAGGAGCCCACACCAGGTTAATGCATTCAAAAGCCCAGCTCTATAAGGCATAAATTTAAGCTCCGATTTATCTCAAGCTGCTTGATGCTCTGATTTAGGATGTATTCACCAATGAGGCAACTTCCAGGCCCACAGAATTTGGGATAATCCATCAAATAAGAAATACAAGCGTAAATAGTACTGAGTTGCTTGAGAGTCAGTTTTCCAATGCTCAGGGCCATGTGTGACCAAACGGCTGCAGATTGGGCACCCAAGCTTTATTGGGTCAGGAATGTGAATCTGTGATTCACATCAAATGACAAGAAGGGAATGCTCAAGAGCGTTAACAAAAGCAAAGAGAATGTCAAATTGAGACTGAAAAGTAACTAATCATCTTTGGTATTTTATGATGGTTTGTTCTCTTAATGGAGCCATGACTCAGTGGTAGAACTCTTGCCTCTGAGTCACAAGGTCATGGGTTCAAGATCTACTCCAGAGACTTGACCACCTAATCTAGGCTGGCACTGCAGTGCAGTACTGGGGGAGTGCTGCATTGTCAGTGGTGCTGTCTTTTGGGCAGGGACACACTTTTACCCTATCCACTGCATTAGGCTAGCTTGGCTGGAGAGGTCAGCTAGTTCTATTGTGCAGGTCTTTAGAATTACAGCCAAGATGTTGTCAGGGCTCAGACTCTTTGCTGTGTCAAGTACACTCAGCCACTTCCTAATGTCACGTGGAATGAACTGAATTGACTGGCATTTATGATGGTTCAGCCTGTGCTGGCATTCTCTCCTGTAACCCCATTCACCCCAGGTCCTTTTACATTCTTCCTTTTCAAGTACTTTCCAGTCCCTTTCAAATTATGTTCTAGTCTTTGCCTCAATAGCCATTTGTGGTGAACCACCCCACAGTCTAATCACCCTCACTCGGTGGTAATATGGGGTGAGCTAGGCTGTTGTGATGCTAAAGTTAAAAGGCAAAGTTTTCCCTGGCTGCTTGGGAGATCTATACCCCATTCTGGGAATGTTGGCAATCCTATGTCAGAGGGCTTTAAGAGCCAATCTCATTTTATAGTTGTCATGAGGACAATAGAGAATCAGTCAGGGTTTTATGATGGCGCCAATCATCAATTATCAGATTTATTGAATTCAATTTCAGAACTTGCCATTGTGGGATTTGAACCCAAGCCCGCTGGGTTGTTTGTCTAGTACCTTAACCATTACATCATTTTGCATTAGAGTTTTATAAAGGTGAGCAATACTTGGGGATATGAGTACAGCGCAGTGAGACAGAACTTAGTTTTATTGTCATAGGTATATAAGTTGAACAAAGTATGTACATGGCAAATGCTTGTCCTAAAATAAGTCTGTAATTGCAGAAAGAGCAGGGGTAGAAGAGATTATGAATTAAAGACAATGGGAGTGAAATTCAATTGTGGCCAAGAGGATGCTGTGATGGTCAGGAATGGAGGGAAGGTAAGGTGTGGGACAAATGTTGAAAGGGGAATGTGTTCACTGGTACTGCAGATGGATGATTCGATCCCGGATATCCCAGCCAGAAAGGGGCTGTCTGGGTTGCCTCCTTCCTTCCACTTCCTCCTCTTCTGCTTCCTTCTCTTCTGCTTTTTCCTCTTCTGCTTCTTCCTCTTCCTCCTCCTCCTCCTCCCTCGGCGAGCAGCTTGTCCCCTTTGCTGCCTGTGCTCCATCTCCATGTCATTCTGTTGCCCAAGGGGAGCTGCAACTAGAGCTCCCAGGACTGGGAGCAAGTGGTGTTTTTAGAGGCCTTCCTTTAAGAACCAAAGCCTTGTAAATTCCCAGCAGCACGCCCTGCACTCCCTTCACACATTAACAACTTTTTAAATGTCTTACACCAAGCCACTACTCCAATAAAATACAAAGAAACCAGTACAAAAGCAAAAATCTAAACTTTCCTGAAAGTTGCGTGTGTTCCTTTAAAAAGCGCTGGTAGGGGGTCTGTCAGACTGCTGCACGTCCGTTCTGCACTTGCATGCTTTGGAGAGGGCATTAAAAGGACCGGTAATGTTCAACCCAAGCCCGCTGGGTTGTTTTTCTAGTACCATAACCATTACACCACTGTACAGTACATAATTTTGCATTAGAGTTTTATAAAGGTGAGCTATACTTGGGGATATGAGTATACTGCAGTGAGACAGAACTTAGTTTTATTGTCATAGATATATAAGTTGAACATGCTTTGTACATGGCAAATGTTTGTCATAAAATAAGTCTGTAATTGCAGAAAGAGGAGGGGTTGAAGGGATTATAAATTAAAGACAATGGGGGTGAAATTCAATAGCGCTGAAAAACAGGCATTGCAATGTGCGATATGCCTGTTCCCATTCAAGGAGTGCAGGAAGCATGTCAACTTCGTGCTGCCTGCTAATTATAATGATTGAAGTGGGGGCTGATGTTCGCGTTTTAGAGCGAGGCTAGCTTTACTTAAATCTAGCATGCTCCTCTTAAAGGCAGTCTGCACCTCTTAAAGGTGAGCTGGCTTCTGCTGAAGAAAAATGGTAAAAGTGCTTCAGCACTAACCCAAATGGCTCAACAGATCAGGGAAAGGGCATCCAGGCTCTTGGATGCAGGACTCGAGCTTTGTGCAGAGGGTCAACATGGGAAGAAAGGTCCTCTACCTACAGAGGCCCTCCAGAAAGAATGATGTGGGACCAGATCGCTGAGGCGGTCACTGCCAGCAGTGTCACCCCCAGGACCTGGCTCCATTACCCAAAGAAGTTTCATGACCTCAGACGAGTTGTCAAGGTCAGTGAATGCATCTTCAAAAGCCATGTCCTACCAACTGCAGCACTAGCCTCACACATTACTCCCATTACTCACCTACCAACAATTTCTACCAAACACGAGGCACACCTCACATTCCTAGCTTCACTACACCCGCTTGGAGGAGATAGCGCTGGCCATTCTTGGCAGGGGCATGGGTGAGCCCTTGGTCAGTGGCAGGGCTGAAAGAATACAAGATGCTGGTATCCTCATACATTATCCTCCTTCTCACATCCCACTTCCCCCTCATCCCACAATATCTTCTGATTTACAATCTGCACATGGTGTAAGCATGCACCTCTTGCTTTACCCCCTCGCTTCACCACAATCCTACCCTTGTGCCTTCCTCATTTCAGACACCAAGAAATACAGCCTGCCCAGCAGTGGTTGAACATGAAGAAGGAGAGGAGAGTGAAGAAGAAGAAGAAACACCGTCATTCGATTTCACATTCTCAACCACCAGCTTCTCAAGGTTGTCCTGCAAGGCCATCTGCAGCCTCCTCCACAGAAAGTCAGCAGACTTCCACCAGCCATGCTGCAGCCACTGGGGTAGCACTGCATAAGAGCACTAGGTTAGGCAAAGGCACAGGCAAGCAGTCACTAAAGGAATGCACAAGCGTGAGTAGTTGATCTTTTGATGTAATATTGGATGTCTATATGAATAAAGTTGGATTTGAAAGTTTGCTTTGTGGTAGCTTTTATTTCAGCATTGTGGCCAAGAGGATGCTGTGATGGTCAGTAATGGAGGGAAGGTAAGGTGTGGGACAAATGTTGAAAGGGGAATGTGTTCACTGGTACTGCAGATGGATGATTCAATCCCGGATATCCCAGCCAGAAAGGGGCAGTCTGGGTTGCCTCCTTCCTTCCACTTCCTCCTCTTCTGCTTCCTTCTCTTCTGCTTTTTCCTCTTCTGCTTCTTCCTCTTCCTCCTCCTCCTCCTCCCTTGGTGAGCAGCTTGTCCCCTTTGCTGCCTGTGCTCCATCTCCATGTCATGCTGTTGGCTGAGGGGGGCTGCAACTAGAGCTCTCAGGACTGGGGGGAAGTGGTGTTTTTAGAGGCCTTCCTTTGAGAGCCAAAGCCTTGTAAATTCCCAGCAACACGCCCTGCACTCCCTTCACACTTTAACAACTTTTTAAATGTCTTACACCAAGCCACTACTCCAGTAACATATAAAGAAACCAGTACAAAAGCAAAAATTTAAACTTTCCTGTAAGTTGCGTGTGTTCCTTTAAAAAGCGCTGGTAGGGAGTCAGTCATATTGCTGCATGCACATTCTGCATTTGCATGCTTTGGAGAGGGCATTAAAAGTGTGGTGTATGTGCCTTTAAGAGCCCCCTGTGTACTGTAATGCCGGTAATGGCCACTCGGGCTATATAAGCCTGTATATTGTCTTGTATCTGTTAGTTCACCTCCAGACTTTGTTCAGTAAACACCTGTGAAACCAACTCCTGCCTTCCGTGTCTCTATTAACACACGGATACAACAGTGGCGACGAGTTGGAAACGGACTTACCTGCAATTCGGCAGCACCTCAAGGAGATCGATTCCTCAGACGAAAGTCGAAGAAAAGCAAGAAAGAGAAAACAAAAAACTGTGGTTTCACCAGCTAGCCGAGCTGGTGGCAGGTACTGCAATAATCCTTCCTGGGTGGCGGGCTGGGGCTCCATCGGCTGGCTCTGCAGCGGGGCCGAGCAGCGAAGGTGGAGGCAAACAGAGACAGAGGGGGGGAGCACTCGGGAGACGGCCGGCGCTGCAAAGCACGTCGGCGTTCGGACCAAGCAGAGGGGGGAAAAGTCCCAGAGAGTCTGGTGGGAACGAGTCTCCACCTATAAATAAAAACCGCGGAAAACAACGTTGTCAGCAGCAGCAGCGGCGGGAAAGCACGGGAAGAGCCATTTTTTTTCTGCAGGGAAGAAAGGAAAGCGCGGGAAGCGCCATTTTTTTTTCAGGATGCCTAAGGCTGGCAATATTAATGCTTTCGATAACGATATAGAGGATTGGACCACATATGTGGAAAGAGTGGAGGTATATTGCGCAGCAAATGGAATAGAAAATGATAAAAAGGCATCAGTACTTCTAAATCTAATGGGCGCAAGGACATACGGGCTGTTACGAATCTTAATCACTCCAGCCAGACCAAAGGACAAGAATTTTAAGGAAATTGTTGATACCCTACAGGATCACTTAAACCCAACACCGCTGCTGATAGCGGAACGATTCAAATTCTTCAAGAGGAATCAGCACAAGAATGAAAGTAATGCTGATTACCTCACCGAATTAAGGAAGCTATCATTGCACTGCCAATTTGGGGCAGGACTGGCAGATTCTCTTCGAGACAAATTCGTCTGCGGTCTCCTAAGTGAAGGAACACAGAAAAGGTTACTTTCTGAGAAAGATTTGACACTGGACAAGGCTTTCAGTATGGCTGTATCATACGAAGCAGCAGCAAGAGGAGCTGCAGAGATACAGCAAAAGACACAGGACTTCGGCACCCATGAAATGACACAGGGTTTCGAGAGATGTTATCGCTGCGGCAGATCCACCCATGACCAGAGGGACTGCTGGTTCAAGGACAAAGCATGCAGGCAATGCGGAAGGATTGGACACATTGCACGTGTATGCCGATCTGGACACAAAAAATCCACGGAGAGGAAAAAAATCAATAAGGAAAAGTACAGGAAGGTACAAATGATGATGGACAGTAGCTCCGAAGACCAGAAGAGCGATAGCGACTCCGGAAACAAGAGACTAAGCTGTCTCAAATTACATAATGTAATTGCCAAAGAAGATTACCAGACCATTTGGGTTACCCTCACGATAGCGGGGTCCCCAGTTAAAATGGAGCTAGATACAGGATCAGCTCTGACCGTCATAAGTCGACGAGATTACGAGCGGCTATTTCCGCATATACCTTTGAAAGACACATCCATTATCTTGAAAACATATACGGGGCAGAAAGTATACCCCAAAGGGAAAATAAGGGTGCCTGTTGTATACAACGGCAAGGAAATATAGAAGTTGTATTTATACGTTCTGCAAGATGGTGGTCCACCGCTGTTGGGACGTGAATGGATCAGAAAGATACGTTTAGACTGGCACTCCATTCAGGCACTGACGGTGACCAGTAAGAAAAAAAATGATGATGATGTCATACCTGAACGATTAAAAGACATCTTGGCCAATGCCAAGGATGTGTTTCAACAGAAACTAGGAACCTTGAAAGGCATCACCGCCTCAATAAAAGTGGAAGATGCGGCAATTCCCAAGTTTTTTAAGGCAAGGCCGGTGCCATACGCAATTCGTCCAGCAGTCGAGGCAGAGCTGGAGAATTTGGAAAAGGCAGGCGTATTATCCGAGATAGATTGGAGCGAGTGGGCAACACCCATCGTCCCGGTCATGAAGAAAATGTTGAATAATGATACATCTGAAGAACAGAGAAAAATTCGCATCTGTGGGGACTTCAAGGTGACTGTAAACCCGGTCCTTCACACGGTACAGTATCCTCTTCCGAGGATAGAAGATATTTTCGCCTCACTATCCGGAGGGAAACGTTTCACCAAAATTGACTTGGCACAGGCATATCTACAGATGGAGGTTGAAGAGGCCTCTAAAAAGTATCTCACGATAAACACACACAAAGGCCTGTACCAGTACAATCGACTGGTTTTCGGAGTAGCATCAGCTCCAGCTATCTGGCAAAGTGCTATGGAGCAAGTCCTCCAAGGGATTCCGGGGACTCAATGCTACATAGACGACATCCTTGTAACTGGAGAAAACGACAACGAGCACCTTGCCAATTTGGAGCAGGTGCTCACGAGGCTGAGAGAACGGGGCCTACGAGCAAATCGCCCCAAGTGCGAATTTTTCCAGAAACAAATATCATATTGTGGCCACATAATTAACGAGGAAGGGTTGCATAAATCACCTGAAAAAATTGAAGCGGTCATAAAAGCCCCAGCACCTGAAAATGTCTCACAATTAAGGTCGTTCCTGGGATTGATAAATTACTATCATAAATTTTTACCGAACTTGTCAACTCTTCTGCACCCTCTTAACGAACTGCTACAAACGGGAGTAATTTGGAAATGGAGTGAAGACTGTAAACGTGCCTTCCATAAATGCAAAGGCTTGATCACGTCCAAGGAAGTTATGGCTCATTACAACCCATCACTGCCAATCAGACTGGCGTGCGATGCATCCCCTTACGGCGTAGGAGCGGTATTATGGCATAGATTCCCTGATGGCTCGGAGCGGCCGATAGCTTTTGCGTCACGCTCATTGAACTCAGCTGAGCATAACTATGCCCAGATCGACAGGGAAGCACCAGCCTGGTATGGGGAGTGAAGAAATTCAACCATTACCTACACGGACAAAAATTTACCTTGTTGACTGACCATCAACCCCTCGTCTCCATATTCAACCCTAAAAAGGGTGTTCCCATTATGACAGCAGAATGGCTACAGAGGTGGTCCCTTTTCCTAGGGGCACACCAATATGACATAGAATACAAAGGATCAAAACAGCATGGGAATGCTGACGGTTTATCGCGCCTACCATTGCCAACGGTAGAAGAGGCACCTACAGTAGACCCAGTGGAGATGTTCCACTCAACCATAGTGGAATGTCTACCAGTAACAAATCCTGCCATTGAAAAGGAAACGAGAAACGACCCGACTCTCTCACGAGTCTATGATTTAACGGTGAAGGGATGGCCAGCACATGGCGAACCACTGTTGCCAGCATTTTCGCAAAGAAGAGAACAGCTGTCAGTGTGCCGAGGAACCTTGATGTGTGGATCCAGAGTGGTGATTCCACCCAAACTCCAGGATAAAGTGCTAAAGGAGCTTCACGAGGGGCATCTGGGTGGAGTGAAAATGAAGAACTTAGCCAGAGCGTTTGTGTGGTGGCCAGGTATCGATGGAGACATCGAAGAAATGACCAAGAGCTGCCTAGGATGCCAGAAGGTCCAAAACGCCCCACCACAAGCCCCTCTACATCCATGGGAATGGCCCTCATCTCCATGGCAAAGGGTACACATCGACTTTGCTGGTCCATTTATGGACTCAATGTTCTTAATCGCGGTTGATGCACACTCCAAGTGGCCGGAGGTAATAAAGATGTCCTCCACCACCACGGAAAAAACCATCACAGTATTAAGGACCATATTTGCCAGGAATGGGCTGCCTGAACAGATCTGTTCTGATAATGGACCGAAATTTGTGTCCGAAGAATTCAGGAAGTTCTTAAAAAACAATGGGGTTAAGCACTACACGTCCGCCCCATACCATCCCGCCACCAATGGATTGGCTGAAAGGTTTGTCCAGACCTTCAAGAAGGCCATAAAGGCCATGGGTAATGAAGACATAAAACTTCAGCATAAGGTAGATAACTTCTTGTTTGCATACAGGAATGCAACACATGTGGTTACAAACCAAACTCCCGCCATGATGTTCTTCAATAGAAGCCTAAGATGCCGGCTGGATTTGATCAAGCCAAACATCAGAAGGGACGTGGAGAACCGGCAATTTCAAGGCATGAATGAAAGGCCAACTAGAACCTTCCAGATAGGTCATCAAGTTTTGGCCCGGGACTACCGTACCGAGAAATGGCAGCCTGGAACTATTTGCACACGACTAGGACCGCTGACGTATACCGTGGACATTGGAGAAAGCATAATAAGGCGCCATGCTGACCAGATCATAGAGTCATCCGAAAAGGGACAACCTACACCACAACTCTATACGCCTAATGATGAAGTAGAGATACCCATAGTATCTACCTCTGATCCGGTGATACTGGAACCAGATGAACCCGACACTGGCATTCAAGCTGAATCAGCCTTGCCAAAAGAACCTACTACACCACCAGAAACTACTACATCACCGAGGCGTTATCCGGACCGAGTCAGGAAGCCTCCAGAGAGACTGACTTATAATTGATTAACTGCAGCAATGTGTAGATTATTGTTCTTGTAACATGTTAATTAATGATTACTTAAAATATTATGTACTGGTTGTCTAAAAGGGGAGGAATTGTGGTGTATGTGCCTTTAAGAGCCCCCTGTGTACTGTAATGCCGGTAATGGCCACTCGGGCTATATAAGCCTGTATATTGTCTTGTGTCTGTTTGTTCACCTCCAGACTTTGTTCAGTAAACACCTGTGAAACCAACTCCTGCCTTCCGTGTCTCTATTAACACACGGATACAACAAAAAGGACTGGTAATGTTCAACCCAAGCCGTCTGGGTTGTTTTTCTAGTACCATAACCATTACACCACTGTACAGTACATAATTTTGCATTAGAGTTTTATAAAGGTGAGCAATACTTGGGGATATGAGTATAGTGCAGTGAGACAGAACTTAGCTTTATTGTCATAGATATATAAGTTGAACATGCTTTGTACATGGCAAATGTTTGTCATAAAATAAGCCTGTAATTGCAGAAAGAGGAGGGGTTGAAGGGATTATAAATGAAAGACAATGGGGGTGAAATTCAATAGCGCTGAAAAATGGGCATCGCAATGTGTGATATGCCTGTGCCCATTCAAGGAGTGCAGGAAGCATGTCAACTTCGTGCTGCCTGCTAATTATAATGATTGAAGTGGGGGCTGAAGTTCGCGTTTTAGAGCGAGGCTAGCTTTACTTAAATCTAGCATGCTCCTCTTAAAGGCAGTCTGCACCTCTTAAAGGTGAGCTGACTTCTGCTAAAGAAAAATGGTAAAAGTGCTTCAGCACTAACCCAAATGGCTCAACAGATCAGGGAAAGGGCATCCAGGCTCTCGGATGTGTTGAATCCGTGTGTTAATGGAGACACGGAATGCAGGAGTTGATTTAACAAGTGTTTACTGAACAAAGTCTGGAGGTGACCTAACTATACAAGACGCTATACAGGCTTATATAACCGAGTGGTCACTACCGGTACTACAGTTCACAGGGGCTTCAAAAAACATAGTTCCTCTTAAAGGTACATACACTACAATTCCTCCCCTTTTAGATAAATAGTACATAACATTTTAAGAAATCATTAAATAACATTTTTACAAGAACAATAATCTACACATTTGCTGAAGTTAATCAATTACAAATTCAGTCTCTCTGGAGGCTTCCTGACTTGGTCCGGTTAACGCCTCGGTGGTGTAGTAGGTTTCAGTGGTGTAGTAGGTTCTTTTGGCAAGGTCGATTCGGCTTGAATGCCAGTGTCGGGTTCATCTGGTTCCAGTATCACTGGATCGGAGGTAGATACTATGGGTATCTCTGCTTCATCACTAGGCGTATAGAGTTGTGGTGTAGGTTTTCCCTTTTCGGATGACTCTATGATCTGGTCAGCATGGCGCCTTATTATGCTTTCTCCAATGTCCACGGTATACATCAGCGGTCCTAGTCATGTGCAAATAGTTCCAGGCTGCCATTTCTCGGTACGGTAGACCCGGGCCAAAACTTGTTGACCTATCTGGAAGGTTCTAGTTGGCCTTTCTTTCATGCTTTGAAATTGCCGGTTCTCTACGTCCCTTCTGACGTTTGGCTTGATCAAATCCAGCCGGCATCTTAGTCTTCTATTGAAAAACATCATGGCGGGGGTTTGGTTTGTAACCACATGTGTTGCATTCCTGTACGCAAACAAGAAGTTATCTACCTTATGTTGTAGATTTATGTTTTCATTACCCATGGCTTTTATGGCCTTCTTGATGGTCTGGACAAACCTTTCAGCTAATCCATTGGTGGCGGGATGGTATGGGGCGGACGTGTAGTGCTTAACCCCATTGTTTTTTAAGAACTTCCTGAATTCTTCGGATACAAATTGCGGTCCATTATCAGAACAGATCTGTTCAGGCAGCCCATTCCTGGCGAATATGGTCCTTAATACTGTGATGGTTTTTTCCGTGGTGGTGGAGGACATCTTTATTACCTCCGGCCACTTGGAGTGTGCATCCACTGCGATTAAGAACATTGAGTCCATAAATGGACCAGCAAAGTCGATATGTACCCTTTGCCATGGAGATGAGGGCCACTCCCATGGATGTAGAGGGGCTTGTGGTGGGGCGTTTTGGACCTTCTGGCATCCTAGACAGCTCTTGGTCATTTCTTCGATGTCTCCATCGATACCTGGTACCACACAAACGCTCTGGCTAAGTTCTTCATTTTCACTCCACCCAAATGCCCCTCGTGAAGCTCCTTTAGCACTTTATCCTGGAGTTTGGGTGGAATCACCACTCTGGATCCACACATCAAGGTTCCTCGGCACACTGACAGCTGTTCTCTTCTTTGCGAGAATGCTGGCAACAGTGGTTCGCCATGTGCTGGCCACCCCTTCACCGTTAAATCATAGACTCGTGAGTGAGTCGGGTCATTTCTTGTTTCCTTTTCAATGGTAGAATTTGTCACTGGTAGACATTCCACTATGGTCGAGTGGAACATCTCCACTGGGTCCACTGTAGGCGCCTCTTCTACCGTTGGCAACGGTAGGCGCGATAACCCGTCAGCATTCCCATGCTGTTTTATTCCTTTGTATTCTATGTCATATTGGTGTGCCCCTAGGAAAAGGGACCACCTCTGTAGCCTTTGCGCTGTCATAATGGGAACGCCCTTTTTAGGGTTGAATATGGAGATGAGGGGTTGATGGTCAGTCAACAAGGTAAATTTTTGTCCGTGTAGGTAATGGTTGAATTTCTTCACCCCCCACACCAGGCTGAGTGCCTCCCTGTCGATCTCGGCATAGTTACGCTCAGCTGAGTTCAATGAGCGTGACGCAAAAGCTATCGGCCGCTCCGAGCCATCAGGGAATCTATGCGATAATACCGCTCCCACGCCGTAAGGGGATGCATCGCACGCCAGTCTGATTGGCAGTGATGGGTTGTAATGAGCCAACACTTCTTTGGACGTGATCAAGCCTTTGCATTTATGGAAGGCACGTTTACAGTCTTCGCTCCATTTCCAAATTACTCCCGTTTGTAGCAGTGCGTTAAGAGGGTGCAGAACCGTTGACAAGTTCGGTAAAAATTTATGATAGTAATTTATTAATCCCAGGAACGACCTTAATTGATGAGACATTTTCAGGCGCGGGGGCTTTTACGACCGCTTCAATTTTTTCAGGTGACTTATGCAACCCTTCTTCGTTAATGACATGGCCACAATATGATATTTGTTTCTGGAAAAATTCGCACTTGGGGCGATTTGCTCGTAGGCCCTGTTCTCTCAGCCTCGTGAGCACCTGCTCCAAATTGGCAAGGTGCTCGTTGTCATTTTCTCCTGTTACAAGGATGTCGTCTAGGTAGCATTGGGTCCCCAGAATCCCTTGCAGGACTTGCTATATAGCCCTTTGCCAGATAGCTGGAGCTGATGCTACTCCAAAAACCAGTCGATTGTACTGGTACAGGCCTTTGTGTGTGTTTATCGTGAGATACTTTTTAGAGGCCTCCTCAACCTCCATCTGTAGATATGCCTGTGCCAAGTCAATTTTGGTGAAACGTTTCCCTCCGGATAGTGAGGCGAAAATATCTTCTATCCTCGGAAGAGGATACTGTACCGTGTGAAGAACCGGGTTTACAGTCACCTTGAAGTCCCCACAGATGCGAACTTTTCTCTGTTCTTCAGATTTATCATTATTCAACGTTTTCTTCATGACCGGGACAATGGGTGTTGCCCACTCGCTCCAATCTACCTTGGATAACACGCCTGCTTTTTCCAAATTCTCCAGCTCTGCCTCGACTGCTGGACGAATTGCGTATGGCACCGGCCTTGCCTCAAAAAACTTGGGAATTGCCGCATCTTCCACTTTTATTGAGGCGGTGGCGCCTTTCAGGGTTCCTAGTTCCTGTTGAAACACTTCTTTGACGTTAACCAAGATGTCTTTTAATCGTTCAGGTATGACGTCATCATCATTTTTTTTCTTACTGGTCACCATCAGTGCCTGAATGGAGCGCCAGTCTAAACGTATCTTTCTGATCCATTCATGTCCCAACAACGGTGGACCACCATCTTGCAGAACGTATAAATACAACTTCTGTATTTCCTTGCCATTGTATACAACAGGCACCCTTATTTTCCCTCTGGGGTATACTTTCTGCCCCGTATATGTCTTCAAGATAATGGATGTGTCTTTCAAAGGTATATGCGGAAATAGCCGCTCGTAATCCCGTCGACTTATGACGGTCAGAGCTGATCCTGTATCTAGCTCCATTTTAACTGGGGACCCCGCTAACATGAGGGTAACCCAAATGGTCTGGTAATCTTCTTTGGCAATTACATTATGTAATTTGAGACAGCTTAGTCTCTTGTTTCCGGAGTCGCTATCGCTCTTCTGGTCTTCGGAGCTACTGTCCATCATCATTTGTACCTTTCTGTACTTTTCCTTATTGACCTTTTTACTGTCAGCGGATTTTTTTCCAGATCTGCATACACGTGCAATGTGTCCCATCTTTCTGCATTGCCTGCATGCTTTGTCCTTGAACCAGCAGTCCCTCTGGTCATGGGTGGATCTGCTGCAGCGATAACATCTCTCGAAACCCCGTGTCATTTCATGGGTGCCGAAGTCCTGTGGCTTTTGCTGTATCTCTGCAGCTCCTCTTGCTGCTGCTTCGTATGATACAGCCATACTGAAAGCCTTGTCCAGTGTCAAATCTTTCTCAGAAAGTAGTCTTTTCTGTGTTCCTTCGCTTAGGAGAGCGCAGACGAATTTGTCTCATAGAAAATCTGCCAGTCCTGCCCCGAATTGGCAGTGCTTTGACAGCTTTCGTAATTCGGTGAGGTAATCAGCGTTACTTTCATTCTTGTGCTGATTCCTCCTGAAGAATTTGAATCGTTCCGCTATCAGCAGCGGTGTTGGGTTTATGTGCTCCTGTAGGGTATCAACAATCTCCTTAAAATTCTTGTCCATCGGTTTGGCTGGAGTGATCAAGTTTCGTAACAGCCCGTATGTCCTTGCGCCCATCAGATTTAGAAGTACCGATGCCTTTTTATCATCCGCTACTTCATTCGCCTTGCAATATACCTCCACTCTTTCCACATATGTGGTCCAATCCTCTATATCACTATCGAAAGCAGTAATATTGCCAGTCTTAGGCATCCTGAAAATCAAAAATGGCGCCTCCCGCGCTTTTCCTTCTTCCCTGCCGAGTCAAGATGGCGCCTCTCGCGCTTTCCTGCCGCTGCTGCTGCTGCCAACGCTGTTCTCCGCGGTTCCCATTGCGACCTGCAGCTTTTCGCGGTATTTCTATTTTTTTTTTATTTTTTATTTACACATATATTTTAAACAATTTCTCCGTCACTTGGAGGATTGTTCCCGTCGGACCCTCTGGGACTTTCACCTCCCTCTGCTCGGTCCGAACGCCGACCTGCTTTGCAGCGCCGGCCGTCTCCTGAGTGCTCCACCCTCTGTCTCTGTTTGCTTCTGCTTTCCGACTCGCTGCCCGGCCCCGCTGCAGAGCCACCCGATCGAGCCCCAGCCCGCTGCCCAGGAAGGATCAGTGCACTACCTGCCACCAGCCCGTTTAGCTGGTGAAACCACAGTTTTTTTTTTTGTTTTTGTTTTTTTTTCTTCGACCTTCATCTGAGGAATCAATCTCCTTGAGGTGCTGCCGAATTGCAGGTAAGTTCATTTCTAACTCGTCGCCACTGTTGAATCCGTGTGTTAATCGAGACATGGAATGCAGGAGTTGATTTAACAAGTGTTTACTGAACAAAGTCTGGAGGTGAACTAACTATACAAGACGCTATACAGGCTTATATACCCGAGTGGTCACTACCGGTACTACAGTACACAGGGGCTTCAAAAAAACATAGTTCCTCTTAAAGGTACATACACTACAGGATGCAGCACTTGAGCTTTGTGCAGGGGGTCAACATGGGAAGAAAGGTCCTCTACCCACAGGGGGCCACGAGGCCCTCCAGAAAGAATGATGTGGGACCAGATTGCTGAGATGGTCACTGCCAGCAGTGTCACCCCCAGGACCTGGCTCCATTACCCAAAGAAGTTTCATGACCTCAGACGAGTTGTCAAGGTCAGTGAATGCATCTTCAAAAGCCATGCCCTACCAACTGCAGCACTAGCCTCATACACTGCTTCCATTACTCACCTACCAACAATTTCTACCAAACACGAGGCACACCTCACATTCCTAGCTTCACTACACCCCCTTGGAGGATATGGCGCTGGCCATTCTTGGCAGGGGCATGGGTGAGCCCTTGGTCAGTGGCAGGGCTGAAAGAATACAAGATGCTGGTATCCTCATACATTATCCTCCTTCTCACATCCCACTTCCCCCTCATCCCACAATATCTTCTGATTTACAATCTGCACATGGTGTAAGCATGCACCTCTTGCTTTACCCCCTCGCTTCACCACAATCCTACCCTTGTGCCTTCCTCATTTCAGACACCCAAGAAATACAGCCTGCCCAGCAGTGGTTGAACATGAACATGAAGAAGGAGAGGAGAGTGAAGAAGAAGAAGAAACACCGTCATTCGATTTCACATTCTCAACCACCAGCTTCTCGAGGTTGTCCTGCAAGGCCATCTGCAGCCTCCTCCACAGAAAGTCAGCAGACTTCCACCAGCCATGCTGCAGCCACTGGGGTAGCACTGCATAAGAGCACTAGGTTAGGCAAAGGCACACGCAAGCAGTCACTAAAGGAATGCACAAGCGTGAGTAGTTGATTTTTTGATGTAATATTGGGTGCCTATATGAATAAAGTTGGATTTGAAAGTTTGCTTTCTGGTAGCTTTTATTTCAGCATTGTGATGGTCAGTAATGGAGGAAAGGTAAGGTGTGGGACAAATGTTGAAAGGGGAATATGTTCACTGGTACTGCAGATGGATGATTTGATCCCGGATATCCCAGCCAGAAAGGGGCTGTCTGGGTTGCCTCCTTCCTTCCACTTCCTCCTCTTCTGCTTCCTCCTCTTCTGCTTTTTCCTCTTCTGCTTCTTCCTCTTCCTCCTCCTCTTCCCTCGGCGAGCAGCTTGTCCCCTTTGCTGCCTGTGCTCCATCTCCATGTCATGCTGTTGCCTGAGGTTGCTAGAGCTCCCAGGACTGGGAGCAAGTAATGTTTTTAGAGGCCTTCCTTTAAGAGCCAAATCCTTGTAAATTCCCAGCAGCACGCCCTGCACTCCCTTCACACATTAACAACTTTTTAAATGTCTTACACCAAGCCACTACTCCAATAAAATATAAAGAAACCAGTACAAAAGCAAAAATCTAAACTTTCCTGAAAGTTGCGTGTGTTCCTTTAAGAAGCGCTGGTAGGGGGTCTGTCAGACTGCTGCACGTACGTTCTGCATTTGCATGCTTTGGAGAGGGCATTAAAAGGACTGGCAATGTTCAAAATACTAGATCGTGCATCAATTCAGTGTTGCACGCTGATTGATGCCACAATCTGACTCATCTCCATATCTAGAGCACACGCAGACATTAACAGTGCTGCTGACCTACCTAAAATGGTGGTCACTGCGTTCTACACCGGAAGTGGGCAGAAGCAAGGCGGCCGCCATTTTTTCATCCAAACCGGCCTTAACAGCTGGCGGGAATGGGCTGAATTTCACAGCCAATCTGTCTCTTTAGAAAGGTAAAAATGAATGCTTCATTTTGCACATGGTTGGAAAAAATGCTCCTTTGCCCTGGATCAAAGAAATGATTGTTTGACTTTTAAGTTCTCATGTTGTACTTGCTATTTGATTTATGATTATGCTAATGTATGCTTGAATAGAACTGTAAGAAGAAATAAAAAACAACTTTTTCCTACATTTTACCTTATCAACACATTAAATGGAGCAGTGAGAAAAAGGTAATGTTATGGAAAATATTCTGGAATATGATCTGCCAGGATGGAGCAGAGATCTCACTGGGACCATTTGTAAGGCTGGAAACTAAAAGTAATCATCACCTTCTACAGCAAGGATGTTTGTTGGACATGGGGGAGGTGTGGAATCCTTACAAAATTATGTACAATATCACCCTACATTTTCCATCCACTGGTTTGAATGTGGAAATGTGATTTAATACTTTTTGAACAAAAGTTCTACTTCTGAGTGCATTCAGACATCTCTCATTCAGTTGTATATTAACATGAAAAATAAATAAATCCAGCAAAGTAGTATTTAAATCCTATTTATGGTCAGTAACAGAGGTTCATGTTCCTGTAATTTGATTCTTTGCAAAGTTTATTTTGTGAATGGATTCCAAACAGTAATTTGTACTTTTCGTGCCCTTATTTGAATGCTTAATTACAATATTCAGCAATGTTTCCTGCTCCATGTCTTCATTCAAATACTTAAGGCCAGTGCTGAGCAGCAGAATCTCATTTCTGAAATCCTACACTTCTTTAATACGTTCAACTGCAAAATTTCAGCAAATTGCTTTACCAGAGGCCATATTGAAATTTTATTGAAAACTTGATTTTATGGATTCGCAAGTTTGTGTAAATTGAGACCCACCTCTATTTGTGTGGTATGTTTCCTTTCTCCTCCTAATAGTCTAAATATACTGTTGAATTTATCCTATGAAATAAAAACTTCAATCCATTACATTTTTGAAAATGTACTTGGGTGTCAAATTATCACTAAGTTTATATCAAGTATGTGTTTTACTCTCTCTCTTTGCCAAAAACCTAATATGTTTTAGTTCTAAATTTCCTAAACCCATTTTGTTAAATAGTGTGGGCCTTGTTATATTCAGTAATTTATCTCTGTTGAAGTGCCTGGAGGAGTATGTTGCATGATGCACACAATGATCAGAAAATTATTGTTTACATTCTAAATTTTGGAATTATAATCGACTCTCAACCCAACAATGAAGAGCTACTATTTTACCAGTGTTGACAAGGGAAGAATTTGGCTTATATGCATTTATATCTCCATGTTGATAACTCAAATAATTTTCTGACTCACAATAGGAAGTTATATTTTAATAACCTCTTTGTGGGGATTTATACTAACCCCCTAGAGAATTGGTTCATAAAACATTGAATCTCATTGTTAGAGCCTGACAGATTCTACAAGAACATGGTTACATAAATAGTTGTAGTTATAAGATCATCCATTTAAAAGGTCCATTAAAACTAACATTAGCAAATACATGGGTTGAGATTTAGATTTTAAATGAAATTTGGCAGGAACAAATTTCCTGTACCAATAGTAAAATGCTAAGAACCTTAGTCGAGAAATGCCCTGAGGTGGATATGTTGTAATGGATAGCAATGTCAGCACTTGTATGTCATACCTGTCTATCCACTGCAAGCAACTATATGCAGCTGACAGGTGAAGATATTTCAGTCTGGTTTCTGTCAGTCCAGCTCACTTTGGAGTTTCATGTAAAAGTAATGAGGACTGAAATTGAGGATTCATATAGTGTGGCTATCACGTTGGCATTAGGCATAAGCAATAACTGCATACCCACTGTGGGACTGTAATGGGCCAGGAATATTACACGAGACATCTTTATTCATTAAGCTGCACTAGCATCACTTCATTAATGAGGCTTGTCTGTACAAGTACCATGTATTCTATTGTGTTTTCTCATCTCTCTCTTTCTCTCTATAACCAACACATCGTTTGTTAATGTTTTAGAAAAGTTATTCTCCTCCATGGAATGTCAACAGCACTCTGTCTTGCTAACACTGTCTTCAAAAAATAGAAATTAGCAGTTCCAACGTAAGCTGACTGATTTATTTGATGCCCTTGTCCTTTTCTTTTATCTGTGAATGTCCCATACCTATATAATAAAAGAAAATGAGCCCAATGGTGGAAGCCCATGTTCTGGGATCTGGTTGGTTCATGGTAAACAGGTGGTCATTGATTTGGTTCCTAATGGAATGGATCAATAAATGACAATACAAATGTAGCTCCCTGCACGGTGACAAGCTTAATCCGCTCCCTGGCTGATGTATCCAGTTCGGGTCCCATTCCTGAGCTTTCCTTCCCTAGCATTGGTTCTTTTACCTCCCTACCTCCCCACACCCAACAACTACCCCCCCCCCCCACCCCGCCATCCCCCCTCCCCCTCTCCTTCTCTCCCTTCCAACTTTTGTGTTTGTGCCTCTCAAGTGGACATCAACTCAGGCTGGAATATGATTTCATGTCAATCTTTCTTCTCTTGTGACCTTGAGTAATAGGAATTGGTGGGGTATTTGAGTGGAGCTATCACAGTTGAGCCTGTCCCAGGTTCCAGACATACCTGCACTTGTAGCAGGGACTGCTGAGACTGTTTAAGAGTATCTAGTATACTCCCTTACTAGCCGAGATTGGCTAACTCATCAGACCAGGGATAAAACCTAAAGCATGTTTGGTTTGGTTATTGCTCAGTACCATAACATTTATTATATTTTCTTGCGGAGCCATTTGAGGTTTGAGGTCTGTATCTTAACTTAGGTTGTTTGCACTCGTGTGTTCTATGTGCAAGACTTAAAATGACCGCCTATATATGCAAATTCACATATACTACTTAAAAAGGTACTATCAGGGTGACTGCCTGTTGAAATATGCATTCCATCTAAAAAAAAGTTATTGAAAACATTTCACAGTTCTTAAAAAGGAGCAAATCTGTCGATTTGCACATTATTCAGGCTTGTTTTGGCTTATACACAGTGAATGAAGGATTCGTTTCTAGGGCTTTGTAAAGGTATGTCCTTACTTCTTGCTTCACTATGATGGCAAGAAAATATTGTTGAAATAAATGAACTCTGTTTCTGAAGGTGCTATTGTATAAATAAAAGCACGCTCTGGCCAAATCAATGATTGGAGAACAATGCACAGATTGAATAATTGCTGTACACACGCATAGCCTAGCAACAATCAGAAAAGTAATGGTTGGGAAGTTTTTCTATCTGGACATTGTTCCCAGTAATTAATTTGGGCCAAAGGTGTTTTTATTTTTTGAAGGAGTGCCTCTTGAAAACATTTTGGAAAATTAAAGGAAATTGCACAGTCATACTTATAGTTCACTGATTTTTTATACAACCTTGCAGCCAAAATGTAAATCCAACCATTTACTTGTGTTTTTCCCAATTCCCAAAATGTTTATATTTTTATGTATTTTTCTCCAAATGTCCTTAGTCTATGTACTATTTTCCAGCTGAGGGGTCAGGCAGCTGACATACTCCCTGACATCTGCTAATGCTGCTGAACTGCCTGTTGGAAGGCATGTAAAAGTGTCAGCTGTGGCTCAGTTGGTAGCACACTCGCCTCTGAGTCAGAAGGTTGTGGGTTCAAGTGCCCACTCCAGGGACTTGAGCACAAAAAGCTAGGCTGACACTCCAGTGCAGTACTGTGGGAGTGCTGCACTGTCGGAGTGTGCCATCTTTCGGATGAGATGTTAAACCGAGTGGTGGACGTAAAAGATCCTGTGGCACTATTTAGAAGAAGAGTTGGGGAGTTCTCCCCAGTGTCCTGGCCAATATTTATCCCTCAATCAATATAACAAAAACAGTTTATCTGTTCATTATCACATTGCTGTTTGTGGGAGATTGCTGTGTGCAAATTGGCTGCTGCGTTTCCCACAATACAACAGTGACTACACTCCAAAAGCACTTCATTGGCTGTAAAGTGCTTTGAGATGTCCGGTGGTCGTGAAAGGCGCTATATAAATGTAAGTCTTTCTCTAAAAAGATGTCAACTGATTCCTTTCCCCTTGGGAAGTAGTTGGCTGCTTTTCCCAACTTGATCAACTATAAGCTGAAATCTACATTCTAGTAATGAATCAGAACACCAACATACTGCATCATCTATGACAGCAGTATGTAATGAAAAATATTAGGTTATGATGATATACTAACAAATAATACACTGCCTAGCAAATTGTATATTTTTTTAAAATCAGAAGTGCTCTGCTATATATTCCATTGCTGTCCTGTGATGTGCTGCACATAACCCCAGTAATTCTGCAAGTGTGCACTTGCTATAACTACAGAAACATATATTCAGATTGTATTGTTTTTTCTACACTGCTGTTTATTGCTCCTCTGATGGCTCAGCAAATTCACTCAGTGAGTAGTTCAGCCATACTAAGAAGGTGACCAGCTCAATCCATGGTCTGTACTGACTTAGCTGATCTTGCCTGAGATTCAGCCTGTTACAATTGGTTTCAGTGGCCTAGGGTTAGGAAGGGAAACATTTCCTCTCCTCACAGAATCACAGAAATCACAGAAACCCCACAGTGCAGATAGAGGCCATTTCGGCCCATCGAGCCTGCACCGACACATATCCCACCCGATCCCCGTAACCCCTACACCAACACATATCCCACCCTATCCCCGTAACCCCACGTATTTAATCCCCCCTAACACTAAGGGTCAATTTATCATAGCCAATCAACCTAACCCGCACATCTTTGGACTGTGGGAGGAAACCGGAGCGCCTGGAGAAAACCCACGCAAACACGGGGAGAATGTGCAAACTCCACACAGACAGTCACCCGAGGCCGGATTCGAACCCGGGTCCCTGGCGCTGTGAGGCAACAGTGCTAACCACTATGCCACCGTGCTGTGAGCAGTCCAGCGAGATCAGTTGGAGGTGTGCTTGTGTGGCTATCGGGTGCGAAGAGGATTAAGCTGTGTTGACCCATATGGTCAACTAACTTGCCGGCACTTACTGTCCAACCTCACAAATAAATAATAGTAACTTGGGTGAGGTGTTGGAGGGCAACTGATGCCCCCAAAAGAAATAGGTCTTCAGGAGACAAAGTATAGAGAAAGAAAATGTCAGAAGGCTGAGAGGGAGAAAATTAACTGATTATTTTTAATTTATCAATCACACCAAATTATGCTTGTAAAACTATGAGCCGGATTTTGTGGTCAGTGGTTAACATACTGCACCAGCTGTTCATTACACTAATACTTGCCCATAGACTTTCTGTGGGATTTTGCACTGGAACTTGCTGTGATTAGAGGGCCATTTCCGTGCACGCCCTCTACAGGGAATCTGGGACCTGTGCGAACCAATCAGATTAAAGAATTGTTACTGAGCAGTGCAAAGTCTGAATCAGGAAGTGTAAGTTAGAATAGTTAATTCAATGCCAAATCATGTAGAGAAAGCAAAATAATGTGAGGGAAAGGAATATAGAATTAAGAGAGAGAGATAAAAGAGACAGAAAGAAAATTAAAAAAAAAATATTTTATTTACATGTTTTTATTTTTTTAAATCTCCAGCAATAATTAAAATTTGGAGGAATGAGACTTCACACTTGTAAAAGTTAATTTTCAGTGCCAGAGAGGTGATTTGGCAGTAATTAAGTCTTATCCCAGCGTAAAATAATTAGTACACTGGAATGGACAAGGCCTAACTTTTTCTGGTGAGTTTAGTGTGTATCTATCACATAAGTACTACAAGTGAAGCTTCTGGAGGAGCAGGACAACTCGGACAGCAACTTCCTGATTTCCACGTTTAACTGTGCATGTGCAGTTGCTGGAAGTTGCTGTCCAATTTCCACTTTCATAATGGTGAGCGCCAATAGCCTCACCGTTATTTTTACCACATAATCCAGGCCTATGAAATAAGTCTGTTAAACTAACACCACTAATCTGTGTGATAAGATGATCAGAGTTTATTGTGAAGTTTACAATGTGATAGGATTTGATTTAAGTGGTCATTTGAGCCTGTCTTGTGTTATTTATATACTACCGTTTAGTATGAAAAATTATATATCTATATATTTGTTCTACAAGACTAAGCTCCTTTTGGAAACAAATGGATTTGAATTTAACATAAACAGTATGTCGAGCCTCATTTGCAGTTCAACCCCAAAGGAATCAGTCCAGTTAAAAACAAATGAATTGCAATCTCCCAGGATTTATAGAAGGGACTTCCCCAAATCTATTCACGTCCTTGGAGATATTTCCCTAACTTGTGTGTTGGTGTGTGACAGCTACAATCCATTGGAGATTTCCATCTAGTTGGTATGCTGTCCGAATATATGTGCCCTGCAATGCAGCTGGTCAGACAAACTAATAGTAGAGGTAAAGTATTTGCTACAGATCCAATTTTATACATAAAGTTCAGATGCACAACAATTTTAAATTCACTGGGGGGGAAATTTGTATTCACCAGTAAAGTTGCCGGTGTCACAGGTTACTAGAGTTAAAGGCTGCTGAAAATGGCCGTAAAGCTAACAGAGCAAAATTCATCTGGGGGATGGAGATTGTTGGTGCAACGCTTACCTGCCGTGCAACGCCATCCTGGTGGCATTACTGGAGGGATCCAGGACGAAGTTTGTGTGCAGGTGTGGCATTCGAGCCTCGTACAGCCTCTGGAAGTGAGGCTGTGGAGCTTGCAAGGAATTGTGGGCAATGAAGAGGCCTGAGAAATAAAGGGACCATGCACACTGAAGCAACACAAATTAAAATGAAGTGAAACAGTGCAATTTTCAGCACTTCCTGCCTTTTCAAAAAAGAAATTAACATTAAAAAGAAGTCCCGAATGTGGATATTCAGCTCTTAAAGCCTTCCTAACATCAAAAAATGGGGAAAATGCCGCAGCACTAACACAAATGGCTGAGCAAGCCAGGGAAGGGGCACCCAAGGTCTCGCACGCAGCATTCCAGCTTTGTGCAGGGGGTTAACACTGCGAGAGGTCCTCTACCCACAGGGGCCAGGAGACCCTCCAGAAAGAACGATGTGGGAGTACATCACCGAGGCCATCACTGCCGCAGTGTTACCCCCACCACCTGGCTCCAGTGCCCAAGGAAGCTTCATGACCTCAGACCAGTGGTCAAGGTTAGTTAATGCATCTTCAAAAGCCGTCTTCTACCAACTGCACCACTAGCCTTGCACACTGCTCAATGCAAGACCCCACCCCCAATCACTCACCTACCAACAATCTGCACGAATCACAAGGCACATCTCCCATTCCTAGCCTCACCTCACCTCCTTGGAGGAGACAGTGCAGGCCATTCTTGGCAGAGGCATGGCTGAGACCTTGGCCAGCGGTGGGGCTGAAAGGATACAAGATGCTGGTATCCTCATACATTATCCTCCTTCTGGCATGCACCTCATTGTTTCCCGCCCCGCCCATCATCACAACTCCAGCATTGTGCCTTCCTCATTTCACACACCCAAGAAATGCAGCCTGCCCAGCCAATCGGCCCCTTGAGCCTGCTCCGCCATTCAATAAGATCATGGCTGATCTGATCCTAACCGCCAATCCACCATCACAGAACCATTTCCTGAATCTAACAGAATTAGACACACGAAATAGGAGCAGGATCAGGCTACAAGGCCCCTGGGCCCGCTCCGCTACCCACAGGGCCATGACCGATCTGAACCTAGACTCATGTCCAAATTCCTGCCCGCTCCCCGTAACCCTTAATTCCCTTTACTTCTAGGAAACTGTCTATTTCTGTTTTAAATTTATGTAATGATGTAGCTTCTACAGCTTTTTGGGGCAGCATATTCCATGGACCTACCACCCTCTGAGTGAAATAGTTCCTCCTCATCTCAGTTTTGAAAGAGCAGCCCCTTATTCTAAGACTATGCCCCCTAGTTCTAGTTTCACCCATCATCGGGAACATCTTCCCCGCATCCACCCGATCCAACCCCTTCACAATCTTATGGCCTAGAAATTCAGTTGGGCGCGCCAGCCGTTAGCGCCTTAGGAGGAGTAGATCTCGAGCGCTAGGCGCTTAGCGCCCGGGCACAGCGCGATCTGTGCCTCGCCCCAACTTCAGTACACATTTGGCGCCGGCGCAAAGTCTTAGCGCGCGCGCCCTGCTGCGCGCGCAGATCATGACGTCATTTCCTAGTGCAACGCCCTTTGTGCGCCCCGAACCGGAACTTCACTCGCGCCGGCCCATTGTGCGCCGGGCGGCCCTAACGACTGTGAAGTGGAACAGTACACAGCCGAGGCGGGCCGCGGGGAGCGCTAATTAAAGGGCACTTACCCTGCACTATAAAGGCCAGCCATTTTGCAGCATTCACTCTTGCGCAACGGTTTTTTGGAGAGAGACCAAGGAGGAGAGCTTACTGGTTTGGACCAACACTAGGACAGGTATTTTTGGCTCAGGCCAGAGCTTAGCAATTATCTTTGCCTTCATTGAGAGCTCAGTGTTTGCCAGCATATAATGGGGGCTGCATTGGGTGCCAACGCTGACTTTCAGCCTTATGCCAGAAGGGCTTACAGACGCCGTGAGAGAGTGGCAGCCCTGGCTAGACGCAGAGGGGGCAACAGGCGTCGCCAACTGAGGCCTTACCCACCCAGGGTATACCGCCAGCAGTCCTCCTATCTGACCATGTCTGCCGCGAAGTGTGTTAGGAGGCTGCGATTCAGAAGGGAGGTGGTTGCAGACATCTGCCAGCTGCTTCACAGAGATCTGCAGCCACAGCTGACGCGCAGGACGTCTCTGTCGGTGGCAGTGAAGGTGACGGTGGCTCACAACTTCTATGCCACCGGCTCCTTCCAATCCGCTGCTGGGGACATCGCTAACATCTCCCAGTTCGCCGTGCATTGCTGCATCCGCCAGGTGACCGATGCCCTTTTCAGAAGGAGACATCAATTCATCTCCTTCCCCATGACCCTGGACAAGCAGCAACAGCGTGCAGTGGGATTTGCAAAAATAGCGGGCTTCCCCATGGTGCAGGGCGCCATTGACTGCACGCATGTGGCTTTGCGGGCACCTCTGGAGCATGCCGAGGATTACCGCAACCGAAAGGGCTACCATTCCCTCAACGTACAGCTGGTGTGTGACCACAGGCAGCGCATCCTAGCTGTCAATGCCCGCTTTCCAGGCAGCAGCCACGATGCCTTTATTCTGCGACAGACAACTGTGGCTGACATGTTCCAGGCACAGCCTCACCCAAGAGGATGGCTTATCGGAGACAAAGGCTATCCTTTGTGTACCTGGCTCATGACCCCGCTCCGCGCGCCCACGACCCCTGCTGAAGAGGCATACAACGAGAGCCATCAAGCGACTAGGAACATCATAGAACAAACAATCGGCGTCCTCAAGCAATGGTTCCGCTGTCTCGATCGCTCCGGGGGAGCCCTCCAGTATTCGCAGGAGCGAGTCTCCCAATTCGTCGTCGTTTGCTGCATGCTGCACAACCTGGCTATCCGCAGGACTCAGGCACTGCCACCTCACGTTGGACCACCACCTCAGGAGGAGGAGCAGGAGGAGCATGAGGAGGAGGAGGACGAGGAGTACCAGCCCAGGAGGGAGGCAGAAGGTCCAAGGGCCGCCCGTCGGCGGCTTATTGAACGTCACTTCTAGGCCCCCTGTCAGGGAATGGCTTGTGCCAATAAAAGAACATGATTGCAGCCGCTCCGCAAGCCCTCAGCCGGTTAAGGCAACAAACACTTCAAAGATCAAACATGGACAATGTTAATAAATAAAATGCTTTATTGTACAAACTCAGGGCCCTTCCCACATGAAAACCAAAAACAGACGAAACCCCCAAAAAACACTCAAACACATTACTCGCTCCCACAACCTGGAGAGGATTAACAAAACAGTGCAACTAAAATGGCCGTCATCCTCAGCCTTCGTAAAAAACAAACATCACATCCTCGGCCTTCAAAAAACAAACATCCAATTCTCGGCCTTCAAAAAACAAACATCCAATTCTCGGCCTCAAAAAACAAACATCCAATTCTCGGCCTCAAAAAACAAACACAACTGGCCACACATTCGACTTTTTGGCCCGCTAGGGCGATGCCTTGGCCATCTTTGTGCGGCCCCTGCCCGCCCTGCTGCTCCTCCTCAAAGTAAGGCCATTGGCTGCTGCAAGGCTGGGGGCAGGCTCCAGAGGGGCACATGTCGTGACGGCAGATGCCCTTGGGGGTCGGCCTAGTCGAGGTCTGGCCGTCGAGTGGGCGGCTGTTGAATGCTGCAGCTGTGGCTGGCCAGCATCAGTCGCTGCAGCAGCTCCTGGCAGCTCCACTGGGGGAGTGGCAGTGGCGGCTGGAGGAATGGGGGCAAGCTGGCGGGTGGCAGGCGCTCGCTGGTCGCCTGAGACACTGGCACTCGCCCGGGCCAGCACTGCAGCATGCGCACCAATCTGCCGAGGGACAGACCGCTGTGCTGCTGCAGCGCGCCGTGTGCCCTGGCGATGCCTGGCTGACACAGCGAGTGTGGCAGCAGTGAGTGCCCGTGTTGCCCTGTTCAGTGACCTCATCAGAGCACCCAGTGACTGCACGGCACCACTGATCAGCTGCCCACTTGCTGCCTGAGCTGCCCCGAATGCCGCCCGACTCGCTGCCTGATCTGCCCCGAATTCCGCCCGACTCGCTGCCTGCTCTGCCCCGAATTCCGCCAAACTGATGGCCTGTGAGGCCCCGACGTCGGTCACACTCCGAGAGAGGGACTCGATGGCCTCAGGCAACCGTGCCACTACCCCCATGAGCTCCGTGTGCCAGCGCTCCGAGTCCGCGGACAAGTCCTCGAGGCGTTCCATCTCCTCGGCGAAGACCATCTCCGGACTGGAGGCCGGACTCTCCCTCTGGGGAGAAGGCCGCCGAGCTGGCCGACCCTTCCTGCGTTGCTGGACGCCGCTGGGCCCAGCAATTGGTCTCCCCTCTGACCCTTCCCCCCTCTGGGGAGAAGGCCGCCGAGCTGGCCGACCCTTCCTGCGTTGCTGGACGCCGCTGGGCCCAGCAATTGGACTCCCCTCCAACCCTTCCCCCCTCTGGGGAGAAGGCCGCTGAGCTTCCACCCCCCCTCCCGCGTTTCTGCAGGCCGCAGGTCCCATGAGCTCCCCTCCCCCCGACACTTCCGCCACGCTACCCTCCAGGGAAGACGTGTCCCCTACATTCGCATGGGTTGCCGCGGCTGAGGGTTCCCCTGATGGGTCGCCTTCCTCTTGCTCCTCCTCCTCCTCCTCTTCTGAGGGGCTGTCACTGGCAAGTTCAGGGACCTCCTCCTCACCATCTGAAAGCAGGAAGGCACAAGAGTAGCTTTAGAGTGAGGAGAGGGCGTCAGCAAGGGATGCATGAGTGGTGGCATTCAGCGCATTGGTCGGACAGTGGCAAAGGATGTAGATCTGATGCGCAAGTGGGACGAGAGAGGTCCAAAAGGTGATGTCCTTACCATTGGTGCCCAGAACAGGGTCGGCATCTCCACATGCAACGGGGCCAATCACCCGGCCACCCATGATGCGCTCCACGCGATGTTGCAGCTCGGTGAGCGGCTGGATCTGGGGTCGGCCTCCCCCGGTCGCAGTCCGGCTCTTATTATTGGCCAGCTTGGCCTGCAAGAGAAAGGACGGCCTCTAAGTACAGCGTGTAGCCCTGATCTTGTGTGCACTGCCTCCCATGGTGGAATAGCCTGGCCAGTGTGTCGCCCTGATCTTGTGTGCACTGCCTCCCATGGTGGAATAGCCTGGCCAGTGTGTTAAGTGCAGAATGTGCAATTGATGTTCATGCCTGTCCCATAGCTGCTGCATGAGGGCTGGCCATTAGGGCTTTCAGGTCCCTTTGCCCATAATGTGAGGTGCACATGCAAGGATGAGGAGGACACTGGAAAGAGTACTCACCCTGACAATCCGAGTGAGGTCATTAAACTTTTTGCGGCATTGGACACCGCTCCTGGGGACCTCGCTGTTGGCTGACACCTTGCTGGCGACATGCCTCCAGGCTCTCCTGTAGATGCGGTCCGGCGCCTTCCTGCCATTGTCCGGGTACAAAATATGGCGCGTCTTCTCCACAGCACCAACCAGCACACTCAGATCAAGCTCTGAGAAGCGCTGCGCTCGTTCACGGGCCTTCTGCATGGCTTCAGGCGCTATTTGGGTCCAGCAGCAGTGTTCAGGCCTAGCTGGAGGGCTCCACTATCCAGGGCATGGCAGCAGACCAAGTAGACCCTTCCCCCTTAAGAGCTGGCTGGCGCCAGGGTGTCTGCTGTCAATCACGAGATGGCCGCACCTGCGCTGCGCCCGGCCTCGGCGCTCTCGCTCAGCACCTCCGGCTTAGCGCCTAAAGAGAGGCGTGCAGCGCCAGTTTTAGCGCTCGAGCAAACTCTTAGGGCGAAGCTAATGAATATCGGAGAAGTGGCCTCGATTTTGCGCCGTGCGCAAACTTTAGCGGCTGCCCGACTTTACCGCCCCAAAAGTGGCTACAATGAATTTCTAGGCCTATATGTTTCAATAAGATCGCCTCTCATTCTTCTGAACTCCAATGAGTAGAGTCCCAATCTACTCAACCTCTCCTCATATGTCCATCCCCTCATCCCCGGGATTAACCGGGTGAACCTTCCTTGTACTGACTCGAGAGCAAGTATATCCTTTCTTAAGTATGGACACCAAAACTGTACGCAGTATTCCAGGTGCGATCTCACCAATACCTTGTACAACTGAAGCAATACCTCCCTATTTTTATATTCTATCCCCCTAGCAATGAAAGCTAGAGGGAGAGGAGAGTGAAGAAGAAGACTGATTTGACACTCCCAGCCACCAGCTCCTCAAGGTCAACCAGAAAGGACATTTGCAGTGTCCCCCACTGCAAGTCAGCAGCCTTCCACCAGCCATGTTGCAACTATTGGGGTAGCACTGCATGACATCAATAGGATAGGCAAAGGCACACACAAGACAGTCACTAAGAGAATGCATAGAGATGATGAGTTGATTTCTTGATGTCGCATTGGATGGATAGATGTATATAGGTGGATTGGTAAGTTTGCTTTGTGGTAGCTTTTATTTCAGCATTGTGGCCAAAAGGACATTGTGATGGTCAGTAACAGATGGAAGGTAAGGTGTGGGGCTAATGTTGAAAGGGGAATTGGGGTTGTGGTCACTGGGACCGGAAGCGGATGATTGTAACCCAGATATCCCGAAAACAAAGGGGATGTCTGAGATGCATCCTTCTGTCTGATTCCTCCTCTTCTGCTTCCTTCTTTATGGCTTCCTCCTCTTCTGCTTCCTCCTCTTCTGTGTCTTCCTCCTCCCTCTGCAAGCAAATGCTGTAAATGGGAAATGACAGCATAAAATGCTAAAAATACTCAGCTGGTCAGGCAGCATCTCGACCTGAGATGTGAACTCTGTTTTTCCCTCCATGGATGTTGCCTGACCTGCTGAGTATTCACAGCATGCTCTGTCTTTTCAAAGGCCTTCATTTATCATCCAAGCCCTTGCAAGTGTTCAGCAGCACACCCTACGCACTAAAAAAAAAATTCAGATCTATTGCAGCAAGCCACCACTTCAATAAAATCAAAAAAGCCCAGTCCAAAACCTTAAATCAAAACTTACCTGAAAGATGTGTGTGTCTCTTTAAGAGGTGCAGACATCGCCACTCTCAGGCTGCTTGCAAGCCAGATTAACCTGGCATGCTTAGGACCCAGCACTGAATTTGTGACATAAAGTCAGTGTTGCACGCCGATTTATGTCACAATGCCGCCATTTTGTTGGAGATGGCACTGCAAGTTACTGGCAACACAAAGCTGGGGACCAAAAGGATTGCCACCGCAGGACCCGCCAGCAGATGCCACCATTTTAGTGCCATTTAATGGCGCTACGGAGTGGTGCTAAGGCCATGAATTTCTCACCCATTGTTTCTTCAGCTTTGTAGTCAGGGGTTGTAGAGTAATATGCATGATTGTGCAATGCAGAACTTTTTATTTTTGCAACTGATCTGAATAGACAGCACATGCCATTTTTAGCTTTGTATATGCATTAAAAAAAATCTCCTAACAAATAGGTCCCCCCTCCGTTCCAATAGCCACGTTCCCCTGGGTTGTGAGAATATTACGTGCACTGTTTGAATGTTGACTAGGTCCTTGAATTTGAGTGCACCTTAATTTAATCCTTCATAAGGAACTAGTCTAAGGCTAATCTTTTAGCAACTTCAGGGAAGGATTATTTGTCATAATGTTGTCCTTTCATACATAGGGTCTATACATGAGTCATATGAATCAGTTTATGATGTGTAAGAGATGTGCCTATGTTCTTCCCCAATAATGTGAAAGTGACTCAGCATTTCTGTCAGATAATTTTAACAGTGTTTTAAAAGTTCTTTGAAACCAAAACCTGAATACATTTAAGTGATTAAAGGTTATTTTAATATAGCCCTTCCAATATTTTGGGTTTGCTTTGTTTTATGTCAGGGGAATTTCTATGTCAGGCAGTCAATTATTTCAGGATGCAGCCAACTCTGGCTATGACTTAGAGTGCAGTATTTTGGGGTTGGGATATTCTATTTTAATGCAATTTTTTCACTTCATCCAGTTGCTCCAGGGATGGATTGCTAATCATGCAAGGTGCTGCTTTGGATGTTCACTCCTGGCCTCACTTGTGGGACAGATTCCTTAGAGGCCACATTACAGAAGCTTCCGCTCCCACTCCAAGACTTGAGCGCAGAATCTAGACTAACACCTTGTGCAGTACTGAAGGAGGGCTGAATTGTTAGTGCCTGTCTGTTCAGATGGATGTATAAGATCCCGTGGTACTATTTAAAGAAGAACAGGGAATTCTCCTGGTATCCTGACCAACATTCTTTCCTCAACTGACATCACTAAAAATAGATTAACTGGTCATTCATTTCAAAACTGTGAGGCCTTGAGGTGTGCATTGTCTACATGACACTTCAAAATGTAAGTCATTGGCAGTGAACTGCTTCAAGATGTCCTGAAGATTTGATAAAGCTATAGAAAAGCAAGTAGGTCCAATATATTGTTCAGGAGATTTACTTCAGAATTCTCTAAAACTAGATACATTCATAGAAATGTTCTGCCTTGGTTGCAAATATATATAGCAACTATTTTTGGCCATAATTGTCAGATTTGGCTTGAAATGCACAATTCTAAAAGTCTGATTTACATAACATGAGGGAATTCCTAGGCCATGAGCTTCATGCCTATTTCTCCCAAAATTCAGGTCTCGATTCTAATTGCGGACCAGTTTTCAGTGGGTGAGTTTGATTTCAGTTCGGAAATAACCCACTCTGGGGAGAAAAATGAGGCCCGGGATATTTTATCTTCCAGCTTCATTTAATGGCTGCCTGTAGACTTGCCACCCATCCACCAAGAGAAGGCAAGTCTGCGTTTTTTAAGCTGACATCAAGTTGTAGCCAGAATTTTCTCTAGCTGAACAGCGGGTAAACCATTTTTGTTTCAATCGCGGTCAGTAGAAGGAAGTCTGGGGCCATAGATTTCTTTATGTTGCCCGGAGGAACAGTCCTGTTCCTCCTGGCCTGAAAGGAATCATTTTTAAAACCTTTTTGGCTCATTGCTTCTTCACGCCCTGTGCTCCTGGTGCCTGGTGCCTGGCCGCCAACTGCAACTGTCTAGAGTTAAAATATCATTGGGGTCTGAATGTTCAGACCCTGACATTTGAATTTCAGTGAGGCACTCACCAGCCTGGTGCGAGGGCCTTGGCAGGCCAAAACATGCATGTTAAAATAAGCGAGGTCAGTGAGGATCAGGTTAGTAGGTCGCTGTGAGAATTTTAACCCCTGGCATGGCCCATGCTTGCTGGGCGCAGGGGGTGAGGGGTTAAAATCGGGGCTCATATCTATGACTAAGACTGCATACATTCATGTCCAAAATATTGCTCGATTCTTATTCTGCCTCACTTCTCTTAGTTATATAATTGAATTCCTCCAAGCAACAATGGTATCAAAAATGTTTGTGGTCTATTTGTATATTTTCCTTATTACAAGAAATATCTGTGGAAAAGAGAGAAATATGAAACACTACAAAAGCGTGGATATGAAGACTATGGGGTCGATTTTATCTCAGGTGCGGGGAATGGGCGGGTTCCCCGAATTTAGTGATTCCCACATGATTCCAAATGGGTCTATGAGATTGATGCAATTTTAACTCAATTGGCCAATTGATTTCCAGCGTGTGGGAAGCCTTGGCAATTGAGTATTTCCAGTCAGAAAGTTGCAGAATATGACGTCATCATTGCTGCTGCCTTTAGGGCCCACAGCAAGCCTTGCTTCCTCTGCAGGCTTCCAACTTTCAACATTAAGATGGCACAGGAGCCTGCAGGAGGAACGGCCAGCGGGAGGGCCAGATCTGCCCCCAATTTGACGAGGCTTCACTACAGGCATTACTGGATGGTGCTAGGGCCCACAGGGAGGTCCTCTTCCCTTCTTCAGGGAGGCCACCCAGCCAGACCAAGGCTGTGTGGCTAGAGGTGGCAGGTTAAGTCAACTCCTTGGGACTTAACATAGAGAAACATAGAGATAGAAACAGGAGTAGGCCATTCGGCCCTTCGAGCCTGCTCCGCCATTCAATGAGATCATGGCTGATCTTCGTCTGAGATCATAGCTGATCTTACCAGTTCAGTACCCCGTCCCCGCCTTTTCTCCGTAACCCTTGATCCCCTTAGCCTTCAGAAATATATCCAATTCTCTCTTGAAAATATTTATTGAATTAGCCTTCACAGCCCTCTGTGGCAGGGAATTCCACAGGCTCACCACTCTTTGAGTGAAGAAATTCTTCCTCATCTCTGTTTTAAATGATTTGCCCGCTATTTTTAGACTGTGGCCCCTGGTTCTGTGCTCCCCGGCCATTGGAAACATTCTCTCTGAATTCAGCCTGTCCAGGCCTGCCATAATTTTATATGTTTCGATGAGATCCCCTCTCAATCTTCTAAACTCCAGTGAGTACAAGCCCAAACTATTTAATCTCTCTTCGTAGGTCATTCCCGCCATTCCAGGTATCAGCCTGGTGAATCGCCGTTGCACTCTTTCCATGGCAAGAACATCCTTCCGCAGATGGGGCGACCAAAACTGTACACAATACTCCAGATGCGGTCTCACCAGCACCTTGTACAGCTGTAGTAAGGTATCCCTATTCCTATACTCGAACCCCCTTGATATGAAGGCCAACATACCATTTGCCTTCTTGATCGCCTGTTGCACCTGCATGCTCTCCTTCAGTGACTGGTGCACAAGAACACCCAGGTCCCTCTGCACTTCCCCATCTCCCAATCTATTGCCATTTAGATAATAATCTACCCTCCTGTTTTTACCCCCAAAGTGGATAACCTCGCATTTATCCACATTATAGTGCATCTGCCACGTATCCGCCCATTCCCCCAACCTGTCCAAATCGCACTGTAGCCTCCTGACATCCTCATCAGAGCCCACCCCTCCTCCTAGTTTAGTGTCGTCAGCGAAGAACGTGGTTGCAGTGCAGGAAAAGATTCCATGACCTTCTTTGCACTGAAAAAGTAAGTACTGTATGAAGTTTCCATCACCTTCAATCTGTTCCCCATTGCCTTTCCTCACCAGCACTCAGCTTTAGCAATCTCTTCCTGCACATCCCACTAGACACTCACATCCATGCACCCTTAGCCATTCCCTCTCTCTCTATGCTCACAATCACAGAACTATTCCACCATGCAGCCCTCACACTCCCTCTCACTCTGATGCTTTGAACACAACTGACAAGACACAGGGAGGGCCCTTGGTAATGCAACCTCACTCCATCTTTGTCTCCTTCTAAGTATCTATGCTATGCAATCTCTGCACTCACTCCTTCATTCTCACTCAACCTCCACTTGTCTCCCTCATTGCAGGAAAAGAGAGCTCACAACAGGAGAGAGCGAGCCAGGACAGGAGGAGGGCCGCCCTCATTAGCCCAGCTCACCCCCTGGGAGGAAGGCGTCCTGGAGATTGCCGGGGCTGACCGAGATGTGGACGTTGGGGAAGGACAGGCAGGAGCATCCGCGCAAGCTGGTGACAGAATAGTTTTCCATCTCTCTCATTGGCATTGCATGAGTCGCTGATGATGATTCTGAAGCTACATCATATGGACTTATGATCATCTGCAAAATGCAATGTGCATGTTGATGCGCTATCAATAACTCATAAAAGACTGAGAGTTAAGAGAGTAACTAAAGGCTTTTATTAACAAAAGAATGAAGGTCTGCCTCGAGTGGTCGACCGGTCCAGAATACAAAGGGGCTGGGGAGCAGTCACCTTTATACTAGGACTTGTAGGAGGAGTCAGCCGAGGCATGTCCAGGCATGTACACAGTGGAATACAAACAGTGGTTTACCACATTCACCCCTTGTTTAAAATTGAGTCCGGCGGGGTGAAGTGTATTAAAAGTTAGTGTATTGGAGTCTCTCCGGAGGTCTTGTCTGCCGCTGTGATCGGCGTGGCGATGGCAGGGGTAGTGGAGCTTCCGGCGTCGAGTCCTGCGTAGGCTGTGGCACAGGCGTGTCGTCCTCGTAGATGTCGAGCGGGTCGCGGGGCCCAGGCCTGCCGTCTGCTGGGGCTGGATATCGGGTCGTGGGGGGGGGGTGGTAGTGAGTAGTGGGTTACTGCGGCCCCCGAGGGTGCAAGGTCTCTTCTGGAGACTGTGTCCTCCCGCCCGTCCGGGTATGCAATGTAAGCATACTGGGGGTTGGCGTGGAGGAGGTCGACCCTCTCGACCAGGGGGTCCATTTTATGGGTCCTCACGTGTCTTCTCAGTAGGACCGGCCCTGGGGACGTCAGCCATGGCGGTAGCGATGTCCCCGATGTGGACTTCCTTGGGAAGACAAACATTTTCTCATGAGGGGTGGCGTTAGTGGCAGTGCAGAGCAGTGACCGAATAGAGTGGAGCGCATCGGGGAGCACATCCTGCCAGCGGGAGGTTGGAAGGCCCCTAGACTTTAAGGCTAGCAGGGCGGCCTTCCAAACTGTCGCATTTTCTCTTTCCACCTGTCCGTTCCCCCGGGGGTTGTAACTGGTGGTCCTGCTTGTGGCAATACCCCTAGTTAGCAGGTACTGACGGAGTTCATCGCTCATAAACGATGAGCCCCGGTCGCTATGGATATAGCTGGGGAAACCGAACAGGGTGAAGAGGTCGTTCAGACATTTAATGACCGTGGCACTGGTCATGTCCGGGCAGGGGATGGCGAATGGGAAACGGGAGTACTCATCAATAATATTGAGGAAATACACATTGTGATGAAATATTCCATTCATCACTGCCTGTGACTGTGGTCGGTTTCAGTTTCATTTCCCTTCCCCCAGTTCCGTTTCCTCACCATTGTATTGTATATTGGAATGTGTTGTGTGTAGGGCTCCGCCCATACCTGGCCCCTATGTAAGCAAGCTCAGTCTGGCCTCATATCCAGTACTGCAGCCCTCCGGATGGAAGATACCTCTCTCCACTACGTGTTACCTTCTAAGTTAATAAAAGCCTTGTTTTCTTTCGCTAACATCGAGTCTCGGAATTATTGAGGCACATCAATTTTATTAACTTATTTTTCAACACAATGGATCAACTCCTGAAACCCGAACGTTTGGATTTGGATCAGCATGCTCCGGACGCATCAGCACGCTTCGGACACTGGTTTATGTGTATGGAATTCTTCCTGGACAATTCCGCAGCCGTCAAAGACGCTACGGACGCTGCGAGTATGAAACTCGGAATTCTGCGGAATTGGGTAAGCCACCGGGTTTACCCCCTCATCCAAGACGCCGACACGTACCTGGCTGCCTGCGACATCTTAAAGGCGCATTACCAGCAGCCTACGAATGAGGTGTATGCTAGGCATCTGCTCGCTACTCGCGCACAGCGACCTGGGGAATCGGTGGAGGAGTTCCTAGGCACCCTGAAAATGCTTGGCAAAGACTGCAAGTGCCGAGATGTAAAAGCCGCAGTGTACACTGACGAGCTTGTTCGTGATGCCTTTATCACAGGCCTCAGCTCCACTTACATCCGGCAAAGACTGCTGGAAAAAACGGGATTGGACCTGAAACAGGCTGCGGGTGACCATGACTGGGAATTAAACATACCAGGTTATTTAACAATCAGGAAGGACAGGCAGGAAGGGAGAGGAGGTGGGGTGGCTATGTTAATAAAGGAAGGAATCACTATAATACAGAGAAATGATATTGGGTCAAAGGAGCACGATAGTGAAACAGTTTGGGTGGAGGTAAGGAATAATAAGGGGAAAAAAACACTAGTGGGTGTAGTCTATAGGCCTCCGAACAGTTGCAACTCTGTTGGACGGAGTATTAATCAGGAAATAGTTGAGGCTTGTAATAAGGGAACAGCTATAATTATGGGGGATTTTAATTATCATATTAACTGGACAAATCAAATTGGGCAGAGCAGCCTTGAGGAAGAGTTCATTGAGTGTATTAGGGATGGGTTTCTTGAGCAGTATGTAACTGAACCGACCAGGGGGCAAGCAACCTTAGATTTGGTCCTGTGTAATGAGACAGGATTAATTAAAAATGTCCTAGTAAAGGATCCCCTTGGAATGAGTGACCATAACATGGTTGAGTTCCATATTCAATTAGAGGGTGAGAAGGTTGGATCTCAAACAAGCGTGCTGAGCTTGAATAAAGGAGACTATGAAGGTATGAGAGCGGAATTAATGAGAGTGGACTGGGAAAATAGATTAAAGGGTAAGACGGTACATGACCAGTGGTGTACATTTAAGGAGTTATTTTACAACTTCCAAAAAAAATATATTCCACTGAGGAAAAAAGGGTGTAAAAGAAAAGATAGCCATCCGTGGCTAAGTAAAGTAATTAAGGATAGTATCCGACTAAAAACAAGGGCATATAAGGTAGCCAAATCTAGTGGGAGGATGGAAGATTGGGAAGTCTTTAAAAGACAGCAAAAAATAACAAAAAGATTGATTAAGAAAGGGAAGATAGATTATGAAAGTAAATTAGCAAAAAATATAAAAACAGACAGTAAAAGTTTCTATAGTTATATAAAAAGAAAAAGGGTGGCTAAAGTAAATGTTGGTCCCTTAGAGGATGAGACCGGGAAATTAATGGTGGGAAACATGGAGATGGCAAAAACACTGAACAATTATTTTGTATCAGTCTTTACAGTAGAGGACACTAAGAATATCCCAACACTGGACAAACAGGGGGCTCTAGGGGGGGAGGAACTAAATACAATTAAAATCACTAAGGAAGTGGTACTTGGTAAAATAATGGGACTCAAGGCGGATAAATCCCCTGGACCTGATGGCTTGCATCCCAGGGTCTTGAGGGAAGTAGCGGTAGGGATTGTGGATGCATTGGTAATAATTTTCCAAAACTCACTGGACTCAGCAAAGGTCCCGGCAGATTGGAAAACTGCTAATGTAACACCATTATTTAAAAAGGGTAGTAGGCAGAAGGCTGGAAACTATAGACCTGTTAGCCTAACATCTGTGGTTGGTAAAATGTTAGAGTCCATTATTAAGGAGACAGTAACGGGACATTTGGATAAACACAATTTAATAGGGCAAACTCAGCATGGTTTCATGAAGGGGAAGTCATGTTTAACAAATTTGCTTGAGTTTTTTGAGGAAGTAACATACAGGGTGGATAAAGGGGAACCAGTGGACGTAGTGTATTTAGACTTCCAAAAGGCATTTGACAAGGTGCCACACAAAAGATTATTGCTCAAGATAAAAAATCACGGGATTGGGGGTAACATTCTGGCATGGGTGGAGGATTGGCTCTCTAACAGAAAGCAGAGAGTTGGGATAAATGGTTCGTTCTCAGATTGGCAACCAGTAGCTAGTGGTGTTCCGCAGGGGTCAGTGCTGGGTCCCCAACTCTTTACAATCTATATTAACGATTTGGAGGAGGGGACCGAGTGTAACATATCAAAGTTTGCAGATGATACAAAGATGGGACGGAAAGTAGTGAGTGAGGAGGACATAAAAAACCTGCAAAGGGACATAGACAGGCTAAGTAAGTGGGCAGAGATTTGGCAGATGGAATACAATACTGGAAAGTGTGAGGTTATGCACTTTGGCAGGAAAAATCATAGAGCAAGTTATTATCTTAATGGCAAGAAACTGGAAAGTACTGTAGTACAAAGGGATCTGGGGGTCCTGGTGCACGAAACTCAAAAAGTTAGTATGCAGGTGCAGCAAGTGATCAAGAAGGCCAATGGAATGTTGGCTTTTATTGCTAGGGGGTTGGAATATAAAAACAGGGAGGTATTGCTGCAGTTGTACAAGGTATTGGTGAGGCCGCACCTGGAATACTGCATACAGTTTTGGTGTCCATACTTAAGAAAAGACATACTTGCTCTCGAGTCAGTACAAAGAAGGTTCACTCGGTTAATCCCGGGGATGAGGGGGTGGTCATATGAGGAGAGGTTGAGTAGATTGGGACTCTACTCATTGGAGTTCAGAAGAATGAGAGGCGATCTTATTGAAACATATAAGATTGTGAAGGGGCTTGATCGGGTGGATGTGGTGAGGATGTTCCCAATGATGGGTGAAACTAGAACTAGGGGGCATAATCTTAAAATAAGGGGCTGCTCATTCAAAACTGAGATGAGGAGAAACTTCTTCACTCAGAGGGTGGTAGGTTTGTGGAATTTGCTGCCCCAGAAAGCTGTGGAAACTACATCATTAAATAAATTTAAAACAGAAATAGATAGTTTCCTAGAAGTAAAGGGAATAAAGGGTTACGGGGAGCGGGCAGGAAATTGGACATGAGTCTGGGTTCGGAATGGTCATGGCCCTGTGGGTAGTGGAGCGGGCCCAGGGGCCGTGTAGCCTTGTTCTGCTCCTACTGTGTTCTAATTCTGTTAGATTTCAGGAGATGGTTTTATTCCTGTTCCTGGCTGGGGTGGAGATCGCCTTTACAGAAGGTAAGTACTGTAGAAAATATAGGGACAGAGTGATCTCCTGGAAGAATTTCGATCGCCTGGATGGGTCGGAGAGGAATTTCCCAGATTTTTTTCTCCCAAATTGGCCATTGGGTCTTTATCTGGTTTTTCGCCTCTCCCGGGAGATCACATGGGTTCGGGTGGATGCAGAGTGATAGAAGATTTGAGGTTAGGATCAGATCAGCCATGATCTTATTGAATGGTGGAGCAGGCTCGAGGGGCCGATTGGCCTACTCCTGCTCCTATTTCTTATGTTCTTATGTTCTTATGACACCGCGCGATCCCTGGATGTGGCCCAGAGAAACTCGGACGCCTACTCTTCAGCCCGCGCCGTCCACGCCGCCACGTGTGCACCAAGGGCGCTGCCATCTTGGAAGGCATCTTCCCCGCCCGGCAGCCCGACACCGTCGGGGCCCCGCTCTCCCCCCAGAAGCCCTACGACAGCCGCGACGCGTCGGGGACCCAACTGCTACTTCTGCGGGCAGCCAAAGCACACCAGAAACCTGTGCCCGGCGAAAGGCACCACCTGCTTTAAGTGCGGTAAGAAGGGGCACTTCGGGAAGGTGTGCAGAGGGAACCCCGCCGGAAAACCAACCGCCGGAAAACCCGCCACCGCCGCGTGCGCGCCGTGGGAGCGGCCATCTTGGACGCCATCTTGCTCGACCTCGTGGGGTCCGCCATCTTATGAGCAGACAGCGTGGACGCCATATTGTCTCGATCAGGGCCCTACAGTGGCATCGGTCACAGTGGACCAGACCAGGCCGCACCCGCTATCCAAATCAATGGTGGACATCGAGGTAAACGGGTGCAGGGTTAAATGTTTAATTGACAGTGGAAGCACGGAGAGTTTTATCCACCCTGAACTGGCACAACAACTCTCCCTAAAGGTGGTCCCTACTCAGGGTACCATCTCTATGGCTGATAAAACCCAGACATCGACCATTCTGGGTTACTGCATGGTACAATTGTCCGTTAACGGAACTGTATATGATAATTTTAAAGTATTAATCATGAAGAATCTATGCGCGAGCGTGATCTTGGGCCTGGATTTCCAGTGCAACCACCAAAGCATCACGCTCAAGTACGGTGGGTCCCAGCCGCCCCTCAGTGTGCGGTCTGGCTACCCTGAAGGTAAAGCCGCCTTCGCTATTCGCGAACCTTACCCCTAACTGCCGGCCAATAGCGACCAAAAGCAGGAGGTACAGCTGGGAGGACAGGCGGTTTATCGCGACCGAGGTAGACAGGCTCCTGAAAGAGCGCATTATTGAACGCAGCAACAGCCCGTGGTGCGCCCAAGTGGTAGTGGTAAGGGGTAGCGAGAAGAAACGGATGGTGATTGACTATAGCCAAACGATCAACAGGTACACCCAACTAGACGCCTACCCGCTACCCCGCATATCAGAAATGGTGAACCAAATCGCCCAATACCGGGTGTTCTCCACCATCGACCTTAAGTCAGCGTACCACCAGCTCCCTATCAGACCAGAGGACCGCCCGTACACCGCCCGTACACCGCCTTCGAGGCGAACGGACGCCTCTACCAATTCCTCAGAGTCCCCTTTGGGGTGATGAATGGGGTCTCGGTCTTCCAGATGACCACCACTTGCAGGCAACCTTCCCCTACCTCGACAACGTCACCATCTGCGGTCACAACCAGTAGGATCACGACTCGAACCTCGAGAGGTTCCTGGAAACCGCACAAAAACTCAACCTCACCTACAACGAGGACAAGTGCGTTTTCAACACCACGCGCCTCTGCATACTAGGCAGCGTGGTGGAGAATGGGGAAATCGGACCAGACCCCGACCGATTGCGCCCCCTACGGGAGCTGCCCCTGCCCAACACTCCCAAAGCCCTGAAAAGGTGCCTGGGGTTATTTTCTTATTATTCCCAATGGGTCCCCAACTACTCCGACAAAGCCCGCCCCCTCTTGAAAGCATCCTCTTTTCCGCTCTCTGCTGAGGCCCACGCCGCCTTCAAAAGCATTAAGCAGGATATTGAGCTCTCCACCGTCGAGTACGACATCATTTACCGGCCAGGGGCCCTTAACGAATCCCCTGACGCCCTCTCACGAGGGATGTGTGCCAGCGCCACCGGGGATCGGCTACAGACCCTCCACAACGACCTCTGCCACCCAGGGGTCACGCGGCTGTTCCACTTCATAAAGTCCCGTAACTTACCCTACTCGATTGAGGAAGTTCGGTCTCTGACCAGGAACTGCCGCACTTGCGCTGAGTGCAAGCCTCGGTTCTACCGCCCAGATAGAGCCCACTTAATCAAAGCTACACGGCCCTTTGAGCGGCTCAGCTTAGATTTCAAGGGCCCCCTCCCGTCAGTCGACCGCAATGTTTACTTCCTGAACATTGTGGACGAATACTCCCGGTTCCCATTCGCCTTCCCCTGCCCAGACATGACCAGCGCCACGGTCATTAAATGCCTCAACAGCCTGTTCTGCCTGTTCGGTATGCCGAGCTACATCCATACGGATAGGGGGGCGTCCTTCATGAGTGAAGAGCTACGCCAGTACATGCTGTCCAGGGGGATCGCCACGAGCCGTACCACCAGCTACAACCCCCGGGGTAACGGCCAAGTGGAGCGAGAGAACGGGACAGTATGGAAAGCAGTCACTCTAGCTCTAAGGACCAAGGGCCTCCCTATCTCCCGCTGGCAGGAAGTCCTCTCAGATGTGCTCCATTCGATACGGTCGCTATTGTGTACTGCCACTAGTGCCACGCCTCATGAACGAATGTTTGTCTTTCCCCGGAAATCCACCTCAGGCGTATCCATGCCGTCATGGCTCTCCACCCCAGGTCCGGTATTCGTGCGAAGGCATGTGAGGGGCCACAAGATGGACCCTCTCGTGGAGCCAGTGTACCTACTCCACGCCAACCCCCAATACGCATATGTCCGGCACGCCGACGGAAGGGAGGACACCGTGTCCATAAAAGACGTCGCCCCAGCCGGTAACGACAACAACCACGGCGATAGCAGCGACAACGATCGCAGCAACTCTTACCCACCCACTACTCTTTCATCACCCCCGGAAGAACATCGACCAACGGCACCCCCACCAACTACCCCTTCAACAACCCTGGCGGCACCCCCGGCAGAGACCCAGGAGGCTACCAGGGACACCCAGCCGACACCCGCGGCACCACAACAGCCACGTCGGTCGCAGAGGACTATCAAACCCCCGAACAGACTAAATCTATAGAAGGGGTGAATGTGATGAAATATTCCATTCATCACTGCCTGTGACTGTGGTCGGTTTCAGTTTCATTTCCCTTCCCCCAGTTCCGTTTCCTCACCATTGTATTGTATATTGGAATGTGTTGTGTGTAGGGCTCCGCCCATACCTGGCCCCTATGTAAGCAAGCTCAGTCTGGCCTCATATCCAGTACTGCAGCCCTCCGGATGGAAGATACCTCTCTCCACTACGTGTTACCTTCTAAGTTAATAAAAGCCTTGTTTTCTTTCGCTAACATCGAGTCTCGGAATTATTGAGGCACATCACACATTGCAGTCGGAGGAGGGGAGAGGCCCTTTAAAATCAACGCTCAGGCGCTCGAAGGGGCGAGTGGCTTTTATCAGGTGGGCCCTGTCTGGTCTATAAAAGTGCGGTTTGCACTCAGCGCAGACTTGGCAGTTCCTGGTCATGGTCCTGACCTCCTCAATAGAGTAAGGCAGGTTGCGGGCCTTGATGAAGTGGAAGAACCTGGTGACCCCCGGGTGGCAGAGGTCATTGTGGAGGGCCCGCAGTCTATCGATCTGCGTGCTGGCGCAGGTGCCACGCGATAGCGCATCCGGGGGTTCATTGAGCTTCCCGGGCCGGTACAAGATCTCGTAATTGTCGGTGGAAAGTTCGATTCTCCACCTCAAGATCTTGTCATTTTTGATTTTGCCCCTCTGCTTGTTGTTAAACATGAAAGCAACTGAACGCTGGTCAGTGAGCAGGGTAAATCGTTTTCCGGCCAGGTAGTGCCTCCAATGACGCACAGCCTCCACAATCGCCTGGGCCTCCTTCTCAACAGCGGAGTGTCTGGTCTCCGGGCCTTGGAGGGTTCATGAAAAGAAGGCCACGGGTCTCCCCGCCTGATTGAGGGTAGCGGCCAGGGCAAAGTCGGACGCGTCGCTTTCCACCTGGAAGGGGATGGATTCGTCCACTGCGTGCATGGTGGCTTTGGCAATGTCCTCCTTGATACGGTGGAAGGCTAAGCGGGCCTCTGCCGTCAAGGGAAAAGAGGTGGACTTGATCAGCGGACGGGCCTTGTCCGCATAGTAGGGGACCCACTGGGCGTAATAGGAGAAAAACCCTAGGCACCTCTTCAGGGCCTTGAGGCAGTGGGGCAGTGGGAGTTCCATAAGGGGACGCATCCGGTCGGGGTCGGGGCCGATGACTCCGTGTTCCACAACACAGCCAAGGATGGCGAGGCGGTTTGTGCGGAATATGCACTTCTCCTTGTTATATGTCAGGTTCAGGAGTTGGGCGGTGCGGAGGAATTTTTCGAGGTTTGCGTCATGGTCCTGCAAGTCACGGCCGCAGATGGTCACATTGTCCAGATATGGGAAAGTGGCCTGCAACGCATTTTGATCTACCATCCGGTCCATCTCCCTTTGGAAGACAGAGACCCCGTTGGTGACGCCAAAGGGAACCCTAAGGAAGTGATAGAGGCGGCCGTTTGCCTCAAAGGCAGTATACTGGCGGTCCTCAGGGCGGATAGGGAGCTGGTGGTACGCTGATTTCAGGTCAATGGTCGAGAAGACGCGGTACTGCGCGATCTGGTTGACCATATCAGCTATGCGGGGGAGTGGGTAGGCATCCAGCAGGGTGTAGCGATTTATTGTCTGGCTGTAGTCGATGACCAGGCGCTGCTTCTCGCCGGTCTTAACGACCACAACCTGGGTTCGCCAGGGGCTGGTGCTGCCCTCAATAATCCCTTCCTTCAGGAGCCGCTCCACTTCGGTTTTAATGAAAACCCTGTCCCCGGCACTGTATCGTCTGCTCTTTGTGGCGATGGGCTTACAGTCGGGGGTGAGGTTAGCAAACAGTGGGGGGGGGGTGACTCTGAGTGTGGAGAGGTTGCACCTGGTGCGCGGCGGGCAATTTGGAAGCTGCTGGCTGCGGACTGTGAGTGGGAGTAGGGGTCCACCGTACGCCATCGTAACACTTTTAAGGTGGCACTGAAAATCTAACCCCAGCAGGACGGCAGCGCAGAGGTCGGGCAGGACCAGAAGTTTAAAATGATCGTACACAGTCCCGTCTACTACGAGTGTCACCACGCAGTAGCCGCCGATGTCCGCCGACTGGGACTCGGAGGCCATAGAAATCCGCTGGTGCGCAGGCAGGACTGGGAGAGAGCAACGCCGCACCGTGTCGGGGTGGATGAAGCTCTCCGTGCTCCCAGAGTCAAAAAGGCAGATTGTATCGTGACCATTTACCTTAATGTCCATTGTGGAACTGGCCAGCTGGTGCGGTCTCGCTTGGTCCAGTGTAACGGATGCCAGCGTAGGGGTCGGTGTGTCGCTGCGGGTATCAGATGAGGCGGTGTTGGGGGCCTGCTGCGTTCCGGCTGTCGTCCAAAATGGCGGCGTCCATGATCCCCATGTGGCTGGAGGCGTCCAAAATGGCTGCTGTACCGGTGGTTCGCACATGGCCGGGGAGGCCCAAGATGGCGGCCCGCATGGCCCACACGCGGCGCTGCTGGGGTTCGGGGTGGCTTTGGCCCTGCAGACGCTAGCATAGTGTCCCTTCTTCCCGCAACCCGAGCAGATCGCGTTTTTCGCCGGGCAGCGCGCTCTGGGGTGTTTTGCCTGGCCACAGAAGTAGCATTTCTGGCCTTGGGGCACTGCTGTCTGGCCTTGGGACACTGCTGCGGTAGTTAGGCCGTTGCTGGGGTGTGGCTGGGGTGGCACGGTGCTATGAGGCGGTCCTACCGTGTCCCAGGCTGTCATTCCCCGCGGTGTCCACGGTGCAGAGGAGTAGGCATCCATGCCCCGGTAGGCTGCATCCAATGATAGTGCGAGTTCAGAGGCCTTGTTGAGGTCGAGGTCACTCTGCTCCAACAGTCGCTGGCGGGTGTAATTGGATCTGTGGCCCGCTACAAAAGCGTCCCGGATAAGTTCCTCTGTGTACACGGCGGCCTTTACATCCTTACAACCACAGGCCCGGCCAAGCACAGACAGTGCCTGAAGGTATTCCACGGTCGATTCCCCAGGTTGTTGTTTACGACTCCCCAGAAGGTGCCTGGCGTACACTTCGTTCATTGGGCGCGTGTACTGGTCCTTGAGGAGCTTGATAGCGTCCGCGTACGAGGTCGCGTCTTGGATGACCGAGTACACTCGGTGGTTCACTTTGGAGGTCAGGACATCCAGTTTGTCCTCGTCCGATTTGATTGCTGCGGAGGCGGTCAGGAATTTTTCGAAACACTTAAGCCAGTGAGTAAACTTGGTGGATGAGTCCGCCTCCCGATGATCTAAGTCCAGGCGTGCTGGTGTGAGGATCTTCTCCATTATAAAAATTTTGTTAATAAAATTGATGCGCTATCAATTACTCATAAAAGACTGAGAGTTAAGAGAGTAACTAAAGGCTTTTATTAACAAAAGAATGAAGGTCTGCCTCGAGTGGTCGACCGGTCCAGAATACAAAGGGCTGGGGAGCAGTCACCTTTATACTAGGACTTGTGGGAGGAGTCAGCCGAGGCATGTCCAGGCATGTACACAGTGGAATACAAACAGTGGTTTACCACACATGTAACCTTGGCATCACATCTCTAACTTTTTCCTTGACTCCCCCACAGGACCATCGAGAGTCCCTGTCCCCACTGTGCAGGAGGAAGAGCCTGAGCAGTCAGACTCCTCAGAGGAATCTGTAACCTCTGAGGGCGCAGCGTCAGCAGAAATAAGCGCACCCAGCACCAGCGCAGACACTCACACCTCGGTGGGACCTTCGGGACATAGAGTAGAGTTGTCACCTGGTGTATCACAGCTCAAAAGTGAGCATCAGCAGATTGTGGAGACAGGGACAGCAGTGGAGAGTCCTCGTCGGAGGGCGCAGGAGTCTGCCAGCTCGGCTCAGCTGCATCTCGACCCTCTGCCTCTGGGTCCATCCTTAAGTTCAGAGGTGATGGAACTCCATGCACAGGTGCAGGAGTCTCTGGCAGGTTTTGTCTCCAGGGTCGTTGTGAGTGTGGAGCGAATGGAGGAGTCCATAGCAAACATGAGCAGAGCCTTTGTGGAGTCAGTGGCGTATGAACGCATCAACACAGAAAGGATGGCTACCAACGTGGAAATGATTGCTGCCTCCGTGGTAAGGCTGGCTATGGTAGAGGAGAGGAGGGCTACGGCCATGGAGGAAGTTAGTCGCCAGGGTATGGGAAACATGGTGAGTGTTCAGAATAGAATGACATCTCTTGAGGAGCGATGGGCATCTATTGAACAGAGAAACCAGACCTTCATGGATGTCCTTCTGAGTAGGATTGCCATTGTAGATACGGGTCCCCATGGCCCGACTGATGTGCAGCAAGCTGCTCTCAAGCCACTTGCAGGCACTGAGGGGGACCTGACCCATGAGAGGGAGGTTGGTGGCAGGCCTCAAGGAAGTGGGGGCTCCTCTCCAAGTGCTCACACTTCCATGCCACTGCAGAGCCCTTGGTCAGAGCCCCGCCAGAGTCCACACCTAACGGAGGTCTCAACCCCTGCACAGCCGCAGGAGCAGCAGACTGCTGGCGAGCCCTCACAGGCGAGCCCTCACAGGCTCGCCATCCCAGAGGATGCCCGCCAAAGGTGTCGAGACAGGAGCAGCAGGAAAGTGAGCAAGGGGCCTCCACATCTGCTGAAGCCACAGGGGAACCACTACGTAGGAGCACATGTAAGAGGAAAATAAAGCACAAATAGTCACAAGTGTAGTCACTTGGGTGAAATGCTGTGTATTTTGTAAAAATGCCATCAGTTGTGTGTTTTTCATAAAAATTCAGATGGCAACTTTTGCGAATGGGGCTGGAGGTCCTCTAATGCCAAGAGGGGAAGGAAAAAAAGGCCTCTCATGCTTCTGGTAGGTGCCTCAGTTGAGGAAGCGCTGAGTGAGGGTGGCGAGAGGGGTTTTGCAGGAGGTCACACTGGAGAAGTGTGTGAGGCTCCAACCTTCCACAGGTGTGGTTAGGCCTGGTAAAAGTTGCCCTAGACCTGAGACAACAAAGTCCTGCCACCCTGCAAATGATGACTGATCAAATATCCTCTTTAATGTTGGACCTGCAGCTGATAGTCAGCAAGCCAATAGTGTTCACGGCAGGTTTCACAGGCGTGATCCCCACCAGGCGCATTTTACGCGGGAAAAGGGTTAAGGAAGATGCCGAGAAATTCCAGTGTGATTTGGACTGGTTGGGTGATTGGGCAGAAGCATGGCAGATGCAATATAACGTGGATAAATGCGAGGTTAACCACTTTGGTGGCAAAAACAAGAAGGCAGATTATTATCTGAATGGCAATAAATTGGGAGAAGGGGAAGTGCAATGAGACCTGGGCGTCCTTGTGCACCAGTCGCTGAAGGTAAGCATGCAGGTACAGCAGGCGGTTAAGAAGGCAAATGGTATGTTGGCCTTCGTAGCGAGAGGGTTTGAGTACAGGAACAAGGATGTCTTGCTGCAGTTGTACAGGGCCTTGGTGAGACCACATCTTGAGCATTGTGTGCAGTTTAGATCGCCTTATCTGATGAAGGATGTGCTTGCCATGGAAGGAGTGCAGCGAAAATTCACCAGGCTGATACCTGGGATGGCAGGAATGATGTATGAGGAGAGATTGGGTCGATTGGGCTTGTACTCGCTGGAGTTTAGAAGAATGAGAGGGGATCTCATTGAAACTTATAAAATTCTAACAGGACTAGACAGACTAGATGCAGGAAGGATGTTCCCAATGGTCGGGGAGTCCAGAACCAGGGGTCACAGTCTAAGGATAAGGGATAAGCCATTTAGGACTGAGATGAGGAGGAATTTCTTCACCCAGAGAGTGGTGAACCTGTGGAATTCTCTACCACAAAAGGCAGTTGAGGCCAATTCATTAAATATATTCAAGAAGGAGTTGGATATATTTCTTAAGGCTAAAGGGATCAAGGGATATGGGGAGAATGGAGGGACAGGGTACTGAATTTGGATGATCAGCCATGACCTCATTGAATGGCAGAGCAGGCTCGAGGTTCCGAATGGCCTACTCCTGCTCCTATCTTCTATGTTTCTATGTAAGAGGCAAGGGCCTGTTAAAATGGGATTATAAAGGCCAATCTGTGCTGTTTAAGGGCCCTAAAGACCAGTCCCGCCTGTTGCCGGCGGGACTGATTCGGGTCAATCAGACACACCTAGGTTAAAATGGCGTGGAGGCAGGAACCAGGCGCGGCGGGTGGGGGCGAATGGGGGGGTCGCAACCCCCAGGTTTTGCGATTTTAACCCCCCGCATGCCTAAAAGCCTGCCTCATGGCCCAATAAAAATCGAGGCCTATGTATGTATAGCCAGCATTTAAAATGCAGTACCTTCTGGTTAACTCAACATTGTGTGTAATGAGAACAAATTGGAGGAAATAATTCAACTAATTACAAATATTAGGAACCCCAGCTCAGGGAAGGCACTTGCATTGCAGAAAACCAGTTAGATCTTCTATATTAATACAGCTATATTAGCAGCTCAGTTTAGTGATTAGCAGCTCAGTTTAGGTTAATTTATTAATGTCAATTGTTCAACTGTCATTTAAATCTAAACATCAACTTTAATATCAATGAATTTCAAAATTACCCAAGGAAGCAAGACCTATGTGAATTATGAAAAATAGACAATAGTATAAACAGCATTGTTTCTTAGGAATCATTATTGTTTCTGATAGTTGCATTAGAAGAATGTCACTCTGTGGGTAAATCCCCGCAGGATGTGTTATGGGAATTGCCTTCTAAAGAGAGATTAGGTGAAGCATTATTTTTATTTGAGAGAGCAAAGGCACTGGACTGAACAATAGTACTGCTGTTCAAAATGTTTTTCAAAGTGAATGACATGAATCAGTCATTCATGAAAGAAAGACTTATGAAATAATACTGCGGGTGGCGCTGTCCAGGGAGAGTATAAATACTCGGGCATGGGCCCAGCTTGCGCAGGACATTCTTAACAGGAACTAGTGAAGGACACAACTAGACCTCCATGTTGTAAAACAGTTGATTAAAGCTTTGTTTCACGCTTAGACCAAGTGCCTAGTAGTTTTCTTATGTCAGTGAATTTTGGACTTTCTGGATAAGATAGGGTAAGGTTACCATTTACAGCGTGGAAAATGAGCTGGACTTGGTTTGGAATCAGCTGTTTAGTTTGGAATCAGATGTTCCGCATAGTCAGATTTTTCCTCAATCCATTAAATCCTCAATCTGTCTGAACTGCTAAAAGGTTGGCTTTGCTTCAAACCATTGCTTTTTCTTTAATCATGGAAATTCTCAGACAATGGATGTTTTTGTCTTTTTAGATTTGCATTTTGTTGCTAATTAAGCAAGCAAACGTTTTTGTACATGATTTAAAAACCCTTACTTGCTCTCTAATAGTTAATTAACTGAAAATTGTTGCTTTTTTTCTAGGTTATGGGACCATGAAGGAGGTATTGTAGCAGTTCGTGTAGATCGCCACTAAATAAGAGAGTTTGACTTCGACGAACTATAAATAAGTTGTTTATTTACAGGAACAGGCTAATTACAGCAGGTAAGATAGCAGGTAAGATGGCTGACTGTAGGAGCACCGTGGTGTAAGTCTTGTCCCAGCGGGGACTCCACGAGGACTGAGTTCGCAGTCCTGTGGGGAGCGTGATGACGTCATTGCGTTTGTGTTGTGATGTCATCACGTTGTTCGCATTTCCCGCGCTTAGGGCATCACGTGATGCGCGTCGTTGCGTCGCTGGCCGTTGAGGCCGAAGTCGGGAGGCCGGGCTGTGCCGGTGCTTGCCGCGGGAGCGGAAGATCGCGTTGCTCCCATCGGCTGGCCGTTGAGGCCGAAGACGCTAGGCCGGGCTGTGCCGGTGCTTGCCGCGGGAGCGGAAGATCTCGTCGCTCCCGTCGGCTGGCCGTTGAGGCCGAAGACGCTAGGAAGGGCTGTGCCGGCGCACGCACATCACGTTGTACGTGACATGACGTCAGCACGCTAGGGCGCGTCTTAAAGGGGCAATGGCCCCAACAGGTAAGTTAAAAGGGCAACGGCCCCAAAAGGTAAGTTAAACATACAGTAAGGTAAGTTAAAGGGAATTATGTGTCTCAATGTAAGGGACAACCAGTGGTACCGCCACATAGGCCCCCCCAGAATTCGCTTTAACGAAAGTCCAAGGATGAGATGGTCTGACGAGCTGGTGGTCACGGCGGTCATGCTGTCTCGACTTGGTAGGCGAGGTATGAAGATGCTGCTCGTGAGCGGATCCTTACGCGCGTCGTGGCGAATAAAACGTATCCGTCAGGCGAAGGACCGTGGAGACGTGCGAAACTGCAGGCCTTGTCAGAGTGACGGGCAGGTTGGGCGGACGCGGGCGATGTCTCCGTTGGCTGGTGAGCGAAACCTTCGGGAGGCTGGAACGCACGGAACGGTGCGTGCCATAGTGCTATGACGTGAACACAATGGAGGGTGAAGAGTTGCTGCGTTGATCAGTGATCGGTGAGGCTAGCAACTTTCACGTGGCTGATCGCGGCCGCAGGATGCCCGTTGGACCCGTCCTCGATGTGTGCAGCTTCAGTCGACGTTTGCGTTTGTTAAAGGGAAAACTGGAGAAAGGGTGGCAACGGTCCAGGTTGTTGTTGCTTTCAGGAGGGGTTAACTCTGCCTGGAGGGTGGCAACACTTGTAACAGTTGTAGATTTAGGAGAAAACAGCCGGGAGGGCGGCACGCTTTTGTTCACGCCGAATCGTGTAGTAGGTAACACAACCAGCAAGGGCTGGTGCGTCGTCGGCGGAGAAGGAGTCGTCGGTGTTCACGAGGGATGGGTTCTCGTGGTTCGCGAGGGATGGGTCCTCGTGCGCAAGGAGTGCGTCCTCGTGTTTTGTGGGGGTGAGTCCTCGTGGTATCCCCGCGGGGCACGCTCCGATCTTGTGGGCCCGAACATGCTGTACCCCGCACTTGGAGAGATGTATACTTGCTGTTGCTTTGGACGTAGAGGCGGACGATCCGTGTGGCGGTAGAAGAGTCGAATACGGAGACCGTGAGCACGTGCGTGGTCTGTGCCGCATCGATGTTCTCGGCGAACAGGGCTTCTACCTGCATAAAGCACGAGAGAGACCATGGCTCCCTGGATTGCGGTAGCGACAGCAGAACGGCTGATGCTTCCATAGCGTGCTTCGTTTGTGAAAGACGTTCACAAACCCACCAATTGTAGCGCTGGTGGATGAAGGTTGCCATTGGTCGTGCTCTACCTCTGTAAAATCGTTCGTGAAAAATGGGCTCACCTCCAAGCTGCGCTTCCGTTGCGAAGACGTTCGCAAAGATGGGGTCGCTTGTGGTGGAATCGATGTTAGGCGGTTGCTGTTCCGTGGTTGTTCGTCGGTTGTGCGTTGGTCGTCTTGAGTGAAGACGAGGTTCAGGCACGTGTTGCTACCGTGAAAATCGTTCACGGATATGGGTTCACCAATTGTAGCGTTGGAATTGATGAGCTCCCGTACTCACGTCGTGGGGTCACCAATGTAGCGGTTCGTGTAGATCGCCACTAAATAAGAGAGTTTGACTTCGACGAACTATAAATAAGTTGTTTATTTACAGGAACAGGCTAATTACAGCAGGTAAGATAGCAGGTAAGATGGCTGACTGTAGGAGCACCGTGGTGTAAGTCTTGTCCCAGCGGGGAATCCACGAGGACTGAGTTCGCAGTCCTGTGGGGAGCGTGATGACGTCATCGCGTTTGTGTTGTGACGTCATCACGTTGTTCGCGTTTCCCACGCTTAGGGCGTCACGTGATGCACGTCGTTGCGTTGCTGGCCGTTGAGGCCGAAGTCGGGAGGCCGGGCTGTGCCGGTGCTTGCCGCAGGAGCGGAAGATCGCGTCGCTCCCGTCGGCTGGCCGTTGAGGCCGAAGACGCTAGGCCGGGCTGTGCCGGTGCTTGCCGCAGGAGCGGAAGATCGCGTCGCTCCCGTCGGCTGGCCGTTGAGGCCGAAGACGCTAGGACGGGCTGTGCCGGCGCACGCACATCATGTTGTACGTGACGTGACGTCAGCGCGCTAGGGCGCGTCTTAAAGGGGCAATGGCCACAACAGGTAAGTTAAAAGGGCAATGGCCCCAAAAGGTAAGTTAAACATACAGTAAGGTAAGTTAAAGGGAATTATGTGTCTCAATGTAAGGGACAACCAGTGGTACCGCCACAGTATAATTAATACTGAGGAAGATTGCGACAAAATACAAGAGGACATGAGGTGTGAGGTGGTGCATTTTGGTAGAAGTACACATTCACAAATCATTAAAAGTAGCAACACATGTTAATAAGGCTATAAAAATGCAAAAAGCACTGGGGTTAATTTCTCAAGGAACAGAGTTGAAAAGCAGGGAAGTTATGTTTCTACTTGTGGGGGAGTCCAAAACATTTTTTTAAAATTCATTTCACGGGATGTGGGTGTTGGCAGCAAGGCCAGCATTTATTGTCCATCCCTATTTGCCCTCAAGAAGGTGGTGGTGAGCCACCATTCTTGAATAAATGACTTGCTAGGCCATTTCAGAGGGCAGTTAAGAGTCAACCACATTTCTGTGGGTCTAGAGTCACATATAGGTCAGACCAGGTAAAGACAGCAGATTTCCTTCCCTGAAAGACATAAGTGAACCAGATGAGTTTTTATGATAAATCTGGTCATTTCATGTACTAGTTTTTTTAAATTCCAGGTTTCATTTAAAATTGAATTCATATTCCCCAGCTACCATGGTGGGATTTGAACTCATGTCATTAGTCCAGGCCTCTGGATTACTAGACCAGTAACAAAACCACAATGCTACTGTACTATGCAACCATACCATACCTATCAGGCCATGAATATAAGATAGTCACCAATAAATCCAGTAGGGAATTCAGGAGAAACTTCTTTACCAAGAGAGTGGTTAGAATGTGGAACTTGCATAGAATTACATAGAATTACAGCACAGAAACAAGCCATTCAGCCCAACACTCTGTGCTGGTGTTTATACTCCACACGAGTCTCCTTCCATTCTATCTACCTCATCTCAGCCTTTCAGCATATCTTTTATATTCCTTTTTCTCTCATGTATTCATCTAGTTTCCTTGTGAAAGCATCTAAGCTATTTGGCTTAACCACTTCCTGTGGTAGCGCGTTCCACACTCTAAGTAAATACATTTCTCCTTTTATCCCTATTGGATTTATTAGTAACTATCTTGTATTTATGGCCTTTAGATTTGGATTCTCCCACAAGTGGAAACATTTTCTCACATCAAACCTGTCCACCGATTCATAATTTTAAAGACCTCTATCAGGTCTCCTCTAAATCTTTTTTCTAAAGAAATAAGCCTCAATCTGTTCAATCTTTCCCAATAGCTGTAATCTCTCAGTACTGGGATCATCCTTGTAAATCTTTTTTGCACTTTCTCCAATGCTTCAATCTGTTTTATAATATAGAGACCAGGACTTTGCACAGTACTCTAAGTGCAGCCTGACCAGGGTCATAGAGTCATAGGGCTGGATTTTGTCAATGGGGAGATTTTGGAGGCGGGACTCCCACTTTTTGGGTTGTAGTCCCGCCTCCATCGACTTGTGGCCAACCCACGCTATTTTCCCTTGATTGAACTTGTTAAGCCTGCCCAGCGGGCTCAGCAGGCCAATTAAGGGACACCTGGTTACTGGTGACATCAGCAATTGACATTTCATCTGTCAAGGGCTTTTGACAGATGAAATATCAGCGTTTGACAGCTCTGTGAAGCTGTCAAACACTGACAATCTGTCTTCTAACTTGAGTCCTTCTACTCAGACTCAGTTAGAGAGCTCTCCAGACCAGAAAGCAGAGGCTGCAGCTTTTGACAGTTCAGCGGCCATTCTGCTTTCTGTGCTGGTGAGCTGAGGGACTCTCGAGAACTGAAGGGAGGAAGCCTGCAGGAGAAGGTAAAGGTAAGTAAAACTTATTAAAACACTTTACACTTACCTCACACACTTACCTCTGCACACATGCACCCATCACTCGCCTGCACAACGGACATCTCGACCCCTCCAACCCCTTCAGACCGACAGTCCGCCTCGCTAACTTGGCGTGGATCGGAGCCGTCGGGAAGCCCACACTTCAGGGCTAAAAATAGGGATTAGACAAAAAACTGCCTATTAACTATCAGTTAACAGGCAGTTAATTGGCACTAATCCCCTTCCCGCACAGGTCGGATACCCGCCTCCTGGGACATTGGCACGGAGGCGGGTTGGGGGCAGGATGGGTTCCTGCCTCCCAATTCTGCAATTTTCCCACCACTCCCGCATCCAAACCCGCCTCCTCGGGCCTTGGAAATTATACAGTACAGAAAGAGGCCCTTTGGCCCATCGTGTCCGCATCGGCCATCAAGCCCTATCTCTTCTAATCCCATTTTCCAGCACTTGGTCCGTAGCCTTTTATGCTATGGCATTTCAAGTGCTCATCTAAATGCTTCCTGAATGTTGAGGGTTCCTGCCTCTACCACCCTTTCAGGCAGTGAGTTCCAGATTCCAACCACCCTCTTGGTGAAAAAGTTTTTCCTCAAATCCCCTCTAAACCTCCTGCCCCTTACCTTGAAACTATGCCCCCTTGTTATTGACCCCTCTACTAAGGTCATATACAAGTTTAACATAACTTCCCTACGTTTGAATTCTATACCTCGGAAATAAATCCCAGTGCTTTGTTAGTATTTTTAATTGTTTTGCTAACTTGTGATGCTGCTTTTAATGATTTGTTCACTTGCTACCACATGGAGTAGTTGAGGTGAATAGCATAGATGCCTTTAAGGAGAAGCTAGGTAAGTACATGAGGGAGAAAGGAATAGAAGGATATACATATAGGGTTAGACGGAAGTAGGGTGGGAGGGGGCATAGACCAGTTGGGCTGAATGACCTGTTTCTGTGCTGTAAATTCTATGTAATATTCACTCTGGTTTAATCTTATGTCATTGAGTTGACAAAGGGAGCTAAATGGAATATTTGAACATACAGTATTTTGCTTTTTACATTTGCCATTGGAACTTAACAGATTTCCTAAATTTCACTTTCATTTTATTGTTGGAAACAGATGTATGTGTACATGTATAGAACTTTATGTGTCTTGATAGACTTCCAACAGTATACAGAATAATTTTTAATCACCTTGTGTGAACATTACTGCAACTCAACAACAGGGTGTACTGACAGTCGCTGCCTGTGGTTCCAGCATGAAAATAGACCAAAAACAACAAAAAAATACAATTCTACCAATTAGCAATAATATATATATAAAATATATGACAAATTCTAGGAAGCAATTACAAGGTGGCAATCTTATCTCTGGATTCAAATGATTATATAGTCCGAGTCTCACATTCAAACTGTATTTTTAATATACTATAATCAGTTGTGCATCAGCAAAGTTTCTTTGTCTGAACCCTGGCACGTACTTGTTCTTAGGCATACAGGTATCCATTATTTACTATTTTGTCTCTCTATTACTTAGCTGGTGGAAAACTAAAATGGCAGGTTAAAGGATTTGATGGTGCAAAGCACAGATAGCTATGTCTCAAATTAAATATTAAAACATGTCATCAGTGTGACAGTTATATTCTTTTATGCTGCATGCATTGCATCACCAAGAAAAATATCCTTGTCTCCCTAATAAGTGAGGGAAGAAAATCAAGAGTGGAAACCTTACTGAGAAGCATAGCTCTTGCAATAAAAAAGATGGAAACAGACAGTCAAATCAAAAACCTCGCAGCATTCACATCTGCAAAAATATTTATTTCCTTCTGTTATGACATTTGAATGACCTATAATTCTCCACTGAGATCTGATGGGCTGGTTTTATTTGATGACGGAGTTGGCAGTTTCCCTGTTCTTGCTTCTTTTTGATGATACTAGTTGCCGAATTGGGTTATTAATCACATCCTCGCCACCAGATAACCAGAACTCTGCATTAATTTGCTGTAAATGTGAACTGCAAATCTCCTACATGTCGAGGGTGTGCAGTCACTCCATACAGATGCAAACAATTTATTTCAGTAAAATGCAATATCTGTTGATATTTATGGCTTGGATTGCCATTTTGCAACAGAATCAGAGCAACCTCTTATAAGCATACATCAAGGAAGGCTTTGCTATTGCTGTTCTATATTTTCATGCAGCAATGTTTAATAAAACATTTATGTAAGAAGTGTTGCAATTTAATGCAGAAATGTACAATATTTCAAATCTGCTTCTCTTTAAATTAAATTTTGAATTGTTTAACTGGTTATGAACCCTGCATATTACAACACATATTCTACCCTTTCATAGTTTTGTTTTGTTCAATATTAGTGTGCATACTGGAAACAGGTAGAAAACCCCATGGTTTCTGTTCTCTGATGATATATTATACTAGCTGTTGTATACAGTATATCAGCAGGCTAGAGAGCAGACAGACATCAACCATTTGGGCTCATTTCTGGATAGAGGAGGTGTCTGATGGGTAATGAACCATTTTAGCAGATTAGATGAAGTAATTCTGAATTTCATAGTGAATGTTAATCAGTCTAATACAGAATACAGATACAACAAGTATTACAGTTAATGCTAAGAAATTAGCTGCCGAATGGTTCCAATTCCAAAAACATCAAAAATGATTTAAGTATGTATTCCAAAGGTTGCATGCAAATAGCACTTTTACTGTTACCCTTGTCTGACACAATATTTATGAGATGAGCCAAAAAACATTCACAAAAGATATTAAGTGTTGCTGTGAAGATCGCACTATTGAAACTGCTCACAATATTATTTATTGGCAAATCACAGCTGAACTGATCTATCTGCCACTACTGCTGCTGTTAGTAACAAAGCAGCCTTGATGTTCTTGATCTTTTATCAGCAGGAATTTTTGCAAGTAAGACACAACTTTAAACATTAAAGTTGAAGACTGGATTCTTTGATGATCAAACACAAAGGAAAATAATGTACTCTGATGAATTCTTTAGTTTGATTCATGTCAACTTTTATCAGTTAACAAAGGGTATTGTCAAAAAAGGGCATCTGGAATCTGCCTATCTCACCTTCATAGGATTACACTCAACAGTACTCTATGGATATTCTGCTGGCTTTTGAGGTCTGTTAGAAAATGAAAAGCAATTTGCCACCTATGGATTAATCAGACAGTAAAGTCAAACCCCTGGCACATTGAGATTCAATACAAGCCCATTGGGAAATCAGCAAGCTTTCGATACTGGAGTGCATACTCCTGTTTACCCAATGGAAAAGGCTGAATACATTTCTCCATATGCTACTGTAATTCAGAGAAGTGCAAATGTTATAATAGCCACAGCTATGTGATGGACATCTAGCACACAAAAGCAAAACTGTGTGTGTCTTTGTTCAAAGATGAAATATCTGTACTGCAATGCAGCATATCAGCTTAAAAGCCTGAGGGTCATTTTATTGCTTAATGTAAACCACTTCATTTTGATTCTTAAAAATCTATAGCACTGAACTCCAAAGTAGTCTATTGAAAATTTCAAGTAATGTCCCCAAAAAAGGTCATTTTTGTTTTCTTACGGTAACAAAAGTCCATTAACATTGCGTGTGTGCGTTGATTCTGAAGACATTTATCTTCCTTTATTATTGATCTCAACAGGGAACTGAGGGATTAATAGAAATTATTTGACCGGGATTCCCAACACACAACTTGTGGAGCTGTTATATTAATAAAACTGCAAATTCTTGATCAAAAAAGACCAGTAAGACTACTTTCACCTACAGCATAGCTTAAGGGTTGTTTCAGTAATTAGTATTATAGAGATCCAGATGACTTTGTCTTTGATTAAATATGTATATTTTTGTATTATCATTTATTACAATTGTCAAATAACTATTTACTATATCAGAAATGTTTAATCCGTAAATATATTCCTTTTTAATTAGTCCATCTGTATTAATTTATATTCCTTTCCTCATTCTTCCTTTTTCCTCTTGTTTTTTTTTTGCTCTGACAGTGGTTACATTACTGGCTGAGTAATCCAGAGGCCTGGGCTAATAATCCAGCAAAAGTGAGTTAAAATCTCACCATGAGAATATGAATTCAGTTTTTTTTTTAATCTGGAAATAAAAAGCTGGTATCAGTAAAGTGACCACGAAGCTGTCAGATTGTTGTAAAAATCCAACTGGTTCACTAATGTGCTTTAGAGAAGGAAATCTGCTGTACTTACCCATCTGCTGGCCGATATATGACTCCAATCCCACACCAATCTGCTTGACTCTTAACTGCCCTCTGAAGTGGCCTAGCAAGCCACTTAGTTATATCAAATCACTTACCTTCACAAAATGGACTGCAGCAGTTCACTACCACCTTCTCGGTGCAACTAGGGTTGGGCAATAAATGCCGGCATTGGCAGCAACGCCAACATCCGGAGAACATATTTTTATTAAACACTAGCCATTTCAAGGCAATCTTCATTCCTCTGAAATATGTCAGTGTCAATTGTTCTCGAAGGGTTCAATTAGGAAGCACAGCTAAGAATATATCACAAATTATCAGTGAATAATTCAAAGCCTGGTTTACTTTTAGCTGTGGCTTGGTCTAGATAAAAAGAATGGGCTGAATAACTGCAGCCTTTCTAGCAAATTCCTGCCATAACTTTAGGGAGAGTGAGCCAGAAGTGCCAGGAATTAGTCTGGGATTCAGGTACACTGGGTTTTGGGGATGGCATGTTTGGAGCAGATTATCAGTTAACGAAGCTTGCTCCAAACAAGGCCATCAATGCAGAAGGGGGGTAGGACTGTGGGCAGCGATACCCTATACCGGGACTTCTTGCATTCTCAATCATAGAAACATAGAAGATAGGAGCAGGAGTAGGCCATTCGGCCCATCGAGCCTGCTCCACCATGCGATCATGGCTAGGGACCCATAATTTCGTCAGCATGAATCAGGCATACTGAGCCACTTAAGGATAGAAGGGGGCCTCACCTGAGAGTGCAGGCCAGGATCGTGGCCTGGACCCCTGAAGAGGAACTTTTTTTTATTTTTTATTTAAATGTAGTCCCTTACAAAGGGCAGTTTCGTTTTGTACTGGGGTGGGATCTGCTGGCCCCTACCCAGCAACCTTCACCTGACTTTCTGACCTGTTTCAAATGGTGGTCCCTGGATGTACCTCTCAAACTGTCCAAGCATGCCATTGCCATAGCATTGGGGATCACAAGCAGACACATCTTGGCAAGTATGCTGGGCTACATCCCCCACAGCATTTTGGGGCAAATGTAACTTACTCCAATAAAATGTTTGCACAGGATCAATGGCATTATGGCAGGGTTGAAATAAATTGCCCAACCATTTTTTTAATTTGTTCCTGTAATGTGGGTATTGCTGGTAAGGCCAGCATTTATTGCCCATCCCTAATTGCTCTTGAGAAGGTGTTGGTGAACCACCTCTTGAACCGCTGCAGTCCGCGTGGTGAAGGTACTCCCACAGTACTGTTAGGGAGGGAGTTCCAGGATTTTAACCCAGCGACTATGAAGGAATGCCGATATATTTCCAAGTCAGGATGGTGTGTGACTTGGAGGGGAACTTGGAGGTAATGGTGTTTCCATGCACCTGCTGTCTTTGTCTTTCTAGGTGGTAAAGGTCGTGGGTTTGGGAGGTGCTGTCGATGAAGTTTTGGCAAGTTGCTGCAGTGCATCTTGTAGAGGGTACACGCTGCACCCACAGTGCGCCGGTGGTGGAGGGAGTGAATGTTTAAGGTGGTGAATGGGGTGCCAATCAAGCGGGCTGCTTTGTCCTGGATGGTTTCGAGCTTCTTGAGTGTCAGAGCTGCATTCATTCAGGCAAGTGTAGAGTATTCCATCACACTCCTGACTTGTGCCTTGTAGATGATGGAAAGGCTTTGGGGAGTCAGGAGGTGCGACACCAGCCTCTGACCTGCTCTTGTAGCCCCAGTATTTATGTGGCTGGTCCAGTTAAGTTTCTGGTCAATGGTGATCCCCAGGATGTTGATGGTGGGGATTTCGGCAATGGTAATGCCGTTGAATGTCAAGGGGCAGTGGTTAGATGCTCTCTTGTTGGAGACAGTCATTGCCTGGCACTTGTGTGGTGCAAATGTTACTTGCCACTTATCAGCCCAAGCCTGAAAGTCATTCAGGTCTTGCTGCATGTGGGCATGGACTGCTTCATTATCTGAGGAGTTGCAAATGGAACTGAACACTGTGCCGTCATCAGCGAACATCCCCACTTATGACCTTATGTTGGAGGGAACGTCATTGATGAAGCAGCTGAAGATGGTTGGGCCGAGGACACTGCCCTGAGGAACTCCTGCAATGCTGTCCTGGGGCTGAGATGATTGGCCTCCAACAACCACAAGCATCATCCTTTGTGCTAGGTATGACTCCAGCCAGTGGAGAGTTTTCCCTGGATTCCCATTGACTTCAATTTTACTCGGGCTCCTTGATGCCACATTCTGTCAAATGCTGCCTTGATGACAAGGGCAGTCACTCTCACCTCACCTCTGGAATTCAGCTTTTTTGTCCATGTTTGGACCAAGGCTGTAATGAGGTTTGGAGCCAAGTGGTCCTGGCAGAAACCAAACTGAGCATCGGTGGGCAGGTTATTAGTGAGTAAGTGCTGCTTGCTAGCACTGTCGAAGACACCTCCCATCGCTTTGCTGATGATTGAGAGCAGACTGATGGGGCAGTAATTGGCCAGAATGGATTTGCCTTGTTTTTTGTGGACAGGACATACCTGAGCAGTGTTTCACATTGTCGGATAGATGCCAGTGTTGTAGCTGTACTGGAACAGTTTGGGTGGAGGTGCGGCTAGTTCTGGAGCACAAGTCTTCAGCAAGACAGCCGGAATTTTGTCGGGACCCATAGCCTTTGCTGTATCCAGTGCGCTCAGCCATTTCTTGATATCATGTGGAGCGAATCAAATTGGCTGAAGAATGGCTTCTGTAATTGTGGGGACCTCAGGAGGAGGCTGAGATGGATCATCCACTCAGCACATTTGGCTGAAGATGGTTGCAAATGCTTCAGCCTTGTTTTTTGCACTCGCGTGCTGGGCTCCGCCATCATTGAGGATGAGGATGTTCATGGAGCCTCCTCTCTCCGTCAGTTGTTTAATGGTCTACCACCATTCATGACTGGATGTGGCAGGACTGCAGAGCTTTCATCTGATCCATTGGTTATTGGTTGTGGGTTCACTTAGCTCTGTCTATAGCTTGCTGCTTCCGTTATTTAGCATGCATGTAGTCCTGCGTTGCAACTTCCCCAGGTTGACACCTCATTTTAGGTATGCTTGGTGTTACTCTTAGCATGCTCTTCTACATTCCTCATTGAACCAGGGTTGGTCATCTGGCTTCATGGTAATGGTAGAGTGAGGGATATGCCGGGCCATAAGGTTACAGATTGTGGTGGAATACAATTCTGCTGCTACTGATGGCCCACAGCGCCTCATGGATGCCCGGGTGGTCCTTCCGGTTTTATTCTTACTTTACCGGTTTGTTACAACCGAGTGGCTTTCAGAGGGCAGTTAAGTAGTCAACCACATTGCTGTGGGTCTGGAGTCACATTTCAACCTAAAGGACATGAGTGAACCGGATGGGTTTTTAACAAAAATCCAGTAGTTTCATGGTCACTATTACTAATACTAGCTTTCTCAATTCTAGATTTACCTAACTGAATTTAAATTCCACAGCTGCTGTGGTGGGATTTGAATTCCCTTCTGCTAGGATCATTAGTCTAGATCTCTGGATTACTAGTCCAGTAACATAACCACTATACTACCGTTCCCTTGCATTGAGTTGCAATCTCTTTGGTAAATTTGCTTGCTAAAAGATGAAGGATGTCTGAAAGCAACATCTATTCTATTTTGGTGCCCCAGTGTGAGCTTTCAGCATTCCCAGATCAGGTACAGAAAGAAAGAAAGAACTTGCATTTATATAGCACCTTTCCTCATGACATCCAAAGTACCTCATAGCCAAAGTGTAGTTACTGTTTGACATGAATCTTGTCATTCATGTGGAAATGACTTATGAAATGATACTGGGCGGCCTGCTGGTGGCACTGTCCAGGGAGAGTATAAATACTCGGGCATGGGCCCAGCTTGCTCAGGACATTCTTGAACAGGAACTAGTGAAGGACACAACTAGATCTCCATGTTGAAAAACAGTTGATTAAAGCCTTGTTTAATACTTAGACCAAGTGCCTAGTAGTTTTCTTACATCACTGCTGTAATGTAGGAAAACGCAGCAGCCAATCTGTTTGGTTGGTTGAAGAATAAATACTGGCCAGGACACCAGGAAAACTCCCTTGCTCTTCTTCGAATGGTGTCATGAATCTCTTACTTCCGCTTGAGGGGGCAGACATTGCCTCAGTTTAATGCCTCATCTGAAGATGGCACCTCTGACAGTGCAGCAGTCCCTCAGATGACGCTTGTGTCTGCGCTCACTCGAAAGTTGAACTCCAAACTATCGTCAACACCTTCACCGAAGCGTACGAGAGCATGGGCCTTACACTAAACATCCATAAGACAAAGGTCCTCTACCAACCTGCCCCCGCCACACAGTACTGCCCCCCGATTATCAAAATCCACGACAAGGCCTTGGACAACGTGGACCACTTTCCATACCTCGGGAGCCTACTGTCAACAAGGGCAGACGTCGATGACGAAATCCAACACCACCTTCAGTGTGCCAGTGCAACTTTTGGTCGCCTGAGGAAGAGAGTGTTTGAAGACCAGGACCTCAAACCCGGCACTAAACTCATGGTCTACAGGGCAGCAGTGATACCCGCCCTGCCGTATGCCTCAGAGACATGGACCATGTACAACAGGCACCTCAAAGTACTGGAGAGGTACCACCAACGCTGCCTCCGCAAGATCCTGCAAATCCATTGGCAGGATAGGCGCACCAACGTCAGTGTTCTTGCTCAGGCCAACATCCCCAGCATCGAAGCTTTGACCATGCTCGATCAGCTCCGATGGACAGGTTACATTGTTGGCATGCCCGATACGAGACTCACAAAACAAGCGCTCTACTCGGAGCTCTGGCATGGCAAGAGAGCCCCAGGTGGGCAGAGGAAATGCTTCAAGGACACCCTCAAAGCCTCCTTGAAAAAGTGTAACATCCCCACTGACACCTGGGAATCCCTGGCCCAAGACCGCACAAAGTGGAGGAGAAGCATCCGGGAAGGTGCCGAACACCTCGAGTCTCTTCGCTGGGAGCAAGCGGAAGCCAAGCGCAGGCAGCGCAAGGAGTGCACGTCAACCCAAGCACCCCACCCACCCGCCCCTTCAACCACTGTCTGTCCCATCTGTGACAGAGACTGTAGGTCCCGCATTGGACTAATCAGTCACCTGCGAACTCATTTTTAATGTGGAAGCAAGTCATCCTCGGTGCCTAAGAAGGAGAAGAAGACTCCCTCAGTACTGTGCTGAAGTGTCAGCCTACATTAAGTACTCAAGCCTCTGGAGTGGAGCTTGAACCCACAACCATCTGACTCCAAGGCAAGTGTGCTATCACTGAGCCATGGATGACACCCCAAAGAATAGAGAAATTAAAAATAATGTTCTTTATACTTTGTCTTGCTATGTACCTTGGGCTCAATCAGAATAGAGCTTCCCCTAGTACACTCAGGTAAACTTTGTACCATTAATAGCAATCGTGTTCTCCTTATGGCACCTTTAAGTGAGATTGCCAATTTAGGATGAACTGTGGCCATTTCTATACTGTGGAGCGGATCTCTTTCGGATTAATAATACCCTAAACTCATTACAGGAAAGATACTTAAAGTTGGCAGAGAGGACACTTTCATCTTGCCAGTTTGAATGGGATTTGAAACCAGAACCTAGAGATGAAAGAGCAGTATGCTAATCCACTGTATCACGTACTTCCACCCAGTGGCTATTTTATAGTCACCTCGAAAGACCTCATGAGTAGTACCTAATTCACTTGTACAATTTACAATCATGAATAGCTCTTCACTCCAAAGATAATTCCTTTATTTTTCTATGTGAATCCATATTCATATTAGGATCTACTATCAGTTAATCTTCGGTTTCTTCGGCAGCACCTCCCAAACCCATGACCTCTACCACCTGGAAGGACAAGGGCAGCAGACGCATGGGAACACCACCACCTCCAAGTTCCCCTCGAAGTCACACAACATCCTGACTTGGAAGTATATCGCCGTTCCTTCATCGTCGCTGGGTCAAAATCCTGGAACTCCCTATCTAACATCACTGTGGGAGTACCTTCACCACACGGACTGCAGCGGTTCAAGAAGGCGGCTCACCACCACCTTCTCAAGGGCAACTAGGGATGGGCAATAAATGCTGGCCTTGCCAGCGACACCCACATCCCATAAACAAATAATTAAAAAATAATCAATTGAGCGCTGTTGATATTTTCCATATTTTTTATCCCAGTCAGACTCTAATACTACTTCCGATGTAAGCACGTGCAAAGGAAAAAGTCAATTTTACACTGGTTTAGAGTCGCAAACTTTTGCAAGTGCCACTATCCTCTGGTTATTATATTGCTAGCTTTATGCATAATTTCACAACATTTAAATTTAACATGGTCATTAAAATGCTAGCACTGAAACCAAATGATAGCAGTACTACATTTCCCTGGTGTCTATGAATAAATTATAGATAAGGGCAGGACAAAATAAAATCAGGCTTGCTATTTCTGAGGAACTTGACATTTTTCATTGTTCTGTAATTATTTTTTCTTTCCTCCCTATCTTCATACTGTCTATTGCATTCACAATATAAGGGTCTTGTGTCACAGTATTCAGTATTAGAACATATTGATATTTTTTCATATAAGAGCATTCTGAAGACTATCCACAAGGCTGTCCTCCTAACCAGAGCTGACATGCTGAGGATGTCACGGCACCTAACCTAATGCTCATAGCCTTGCTTCCGACTGCTCAGAAAAAAAGCTAGGCCCTATAAGTCCTCTGGGGTTCTCCCAGTCTCATGCTTAAGTTATGCAGGAAATTGGGAGAACCCTCATGGAATTTTAGGGCCCTGGTATTTGAAAGTGTTCGTGTAGAATATGTGATTGGAAAGATAGCCATGAGTAAGAACATTTAAGGGAATAAAAGAACTTTAAAAGAAAAATAAATGAGAACATCTAGGTTGTGTTTTAATAAGGAGTTTGTATTGCCCTATTATGAAGTATCCCTTTAAGGTTTTAATGTTTTATGGAAAGACAAATAACCAAAATCCTGTAACTTTTTTGTGTAATTTAGAATAAAAATTCCAATCAGCAAATTTCATGTCCCAATGCTTAACACACTTGAGCAACATTGCTCTGTGCATTATATTTACACAGACATTAACCCATTTATTTTTAGTTAGTTAACTCCTGTGTAAAAATAGTACATTTAAGAATATGATGGAGCAAGCTAAGCATTTGCCGATCGGAACGTTATCCTTTTATCTTTTTCCCCCCTCTCACTTTTGTTTCCTTTCCTAAAGGTCCTGCCTCATTCTAGGGTGTGGTTCCAGGAGCAAAAGCAATCCTCTGATACTGTATGCAAGTGACCATTCATCATGTGCAAGCCTGTACAGAGAGTGTTGACAGGCTATTTGCCGATAGAAAACATCATAGCCAAGTCTGTTTTGTGTCCTCATCTGCCACTCAGACACATTTTTCCAGCATGGATCACTAGAGATTGATTAGGTGCATCTTTTTTCTCTCCTTAGCCTGGAGACACTGAGGCCATGCCATCGTCTCTAATACTGATGCTCCAGCTGAGATCAACGAACACAGTATAGACTCAGGATTGAACATAGGACCTTCTTGGTCTGTGCAGCTTTGTTACTCCCTGGATAAACCTTCTGGGCCATTGCGGGGAGTAAAATAAGGGAGTTATCGCTGCTTGGAATAGTCCTCTTGTGTTGAAGAGATTTTGTCCCATAAGAGTCTGGATTTAATCCATGGAAAATATAAAATTTGAAGGTTTAAAGCCATAAAATATTCTGAATTCTAACCTTTTCTTTTCTGTCCATTCCATTTTCTGTGGATGAAACCCATATGTATTAACACTGACAATAATAATTATTACACTGCAGTTTGACAAAGACATCACAACATCTGTGTCCAATACAGGTATACTTAGTGGAGGCATCGGTTAAGCTTACATTTCTTTAAAAATGATGGCACTGATGTTTATGCACAAATTATTTCAGTTTACTTGTACAGTATTTATATCCCCTCAAGAAAAATACCATATTATTCTGTGTTCAAAATAAGTTGGCTGAAGTATACAATGATTTTGCATTCAGTGGGCCAGACTTTACACTCGATTGGATACGAGTTAACAAAATTAAGATGAAAGGTTGAAGTTGTTCACAAGGGATAGAAGGGTAGAAATCAGTTGTCTTCAATGGAACGGTATAACAGGCGGCCTGTTTTGCTCTACCGCCCAAGGTGAATTTCTACCCCATAACAAGGACACCCAGGTCCCTCTGAGTGCAAACATTTCCCAGTCTCTCACCATTCAAAGAATATTCTGCTTTTTTGTTTTTTCTACCAAAGTGGATAACTTCACACTTCCCCACATTGTAATCCATTTGCCATGTTCTTGCCCACTCAGTCAACCTGTCTATATCTCTTTGCAGCCTCTTTGCGTCCTCCTCACAGCTTACTTTCCCACCTAACTTTGTATCATCAGCAAATTTGGATACGTTACACTCAGTCCCTTCATCTCAGTCATTAATATAGATTGTGAATAGCTGAGGCCCAAGCACTGATCCTTGTGGTCCCCCACTAGTTACAGCCTGCCAACCTGAAAAAGTTCAGTTTATTCCTACTCTCTGTTTTCTGTCTGTTAACCAATCCTCAATCCATGCTAATATATTACCCCCAATACCATGAGTCCTAATTTTGTGTAATAACCTCTTGTGTGACACCTTATCGAACGCTTTTTGAAAATCCAAATACACTACATTCACTGGTTCCTCGTTATCCATCCTACTAGTTGCATCTTCGAAAAACTTTAACAGATTTGTTAAACATGATTTCCCTTTCATAAAACCATGTTGACTCCGCCTAATCATATTATGATTTTTTAAGTGCCCTGTTACCACGTCCCTAATAATAGCTTCTAGCATTTTGCCTACTACTGATGTCAGGCTAACTGGCCTACAGTTCCCCGTTTTTTCTCTTCCTCCTTTCTTAAATAGCGGGGTTACGTTTGCTACCTTCCAATCCTTGGAAACTGTTCTAGAATCTAGGGACTTCTGGAAGATTAATATCAGTGCATCCACTATCTCTGCAGCTACCTCTTTTAAAATCCTATAGTCTGGAGAGAAAAAAAGCGATACATGTTAAGCTTCAATGAGCTAAATGGCTTTTTGCCATTTATATTTTAAAAAATTACAGATGTTAGAAATCTGAGACAAAAACTGAAAAATAATGAAAACACTCAGCAGGTCAGGAAGCATCTGTGGATAAAGTGGAGAAAACAAACTTAATGTTTCAGGTATATTGCCCTCTGTCATCCTGGTATTGTGTTCGACATTTTTTTGGTTATTTCAAGGTTACCAACCTTTTCCTGATGTGCACGTGCACTGAAGTAGTTATTTAGGAAAGCCTCATGTTCTCACTCTTGTCACAGTGTGCTGAAGTCTGCCATGTATTTCCCAGTTTTCTTGGAACTGATTTTCTATCATTATCCATTAAAGTATTCTGGTTTTGAAAATAACAGATGTTTTTAAAGAAATAAAAGCTGTAATGTTCCCATCTGTAGAATTCAGTCACTCCCCTGCTTGGTTGTGTTTATTTTATTTTTTTCTTCGGTATGCTCCGAAGTACTTGCCATAGGTGCTTTCAAATTCTAATCTACTGTATTTACCTTATTCCAGATTTTTTTACCCCCTAAAGCTAACTAAGTTACTGCTGGGATTTATAAATTCTGGCTTTTGTAGGATTTTTTTGTTTAAAGGTGGTATTGGTTCTAAATTGCTGTAAAAAGTCATGGTTAACAGAGTTTAACCCCTTGCCCCCCAACCCCACCCAGTTAGTGTTGATTTGGGTGTGGATTCTTATGAGTATCAGATGGAACTACAACAGAAAACTAATTTGCAGGTGGTGATCATATGATCAGCTTGTGTAGAGGGAACTCCCATGCATTTGATTTCCAAATGATTCATTGTTGGAATTCAGCACTCCAGAAGCTTCTGCCATCCTTCGTTCACTGGCCACCATAGACTTTAGGGATGAATTTTATCCAATAAGGCAGCAAATGACATATACCATCATCAGGTAGGTATAATAAAGCTCTAGCTATGTATAGGATCCTGGAATCAAAGTTTCTAGATAGTAGATATAGTATTTTATATGATGCTGAGTTCTTCCTCTACTATTTCAGGGTTTATAGTATGAATTGCTGATTTGTGGTTTTGCCTTCTGGTACTTTGCTAAACAGGTTTTTTTTTCTTATCATCTCTTACCAAAGGACTATGGTCAGTACTTTGGGACTTGATGTACTTTATTTTTTGTTTGCTTTGGTCCTTTTCTCGAATGATATTTGATATAGCTAATCCCTTTATGTAAGTTATATCAGTGCCAAATCATGAATAATGGGGTCTGAGTTGGATCTGATGGTAAATAAGCCCATCTCGGGGCTGATTTAATATTGGTTCCAATTTGAACAGATGCCAACCTGTCAGCAGTTTACTTGCTAAAATAACTTAATGTAGCCTGACCAAACTTGAGTCACATGAAATCTTTCAATGATTTCCAAACAAAAGTAATGAATTAAACAATAGAGCAAAAAAATACTGTATGGTGTTTCGTATTCTATATGACAGGCAAATGAGTCTGGAAACTGAACCCTTGAAAATGTGGTACATTGTGTCATTTCTGTAAACAATGGCCTATTGGGCAAATGCCCGACTGAACGTTTATGTCGGGTGAGGATGGGATAAAGCTCTGCTCTGTTGCCTCTCTCCCTCACTGACCACCGCCCCCCCCCCCACGCACACACACACACACACCACACTGGTCACTGGCATTTAGTGTCCACCTGAAGAATGGCCATTTGGATGAGGCATCAAAGGCCGATGCTCTTTAAGTTCTAGCATGAATCACTGCCTTTAGAAAAGAAATGTTGAAAGAAGAAAACTGGAAGCAAAAAAGAAAACTGTGCAAAAAATTAAATTGAAATGAGTGCTTCGCTATGGAAGACCAGATTAATTCCTTAGAATCTAGTGAATCCAAATTTGCACAATCACAACAAGACCTATACTGAGCCAAGTTTATAAGCCTGGAACAGCTGACTTCCAGAAACAATTGAAGAATGGTATAGGATTGAATTTTCACTCCCTCTTATTTGACAGCCGATGAAGCCTGAACCTGAGGAATTCACCTGTCCAGGTCACAAATGGTTGTAGAAATTGACTTTGGCATACTGCCAGGTGGCAAGTTGTTTTAACCGTGGAAATCAAATGCATGTTTCGATTTTATATGGTGATCATGTGAATGTTGCAATGGTTTGTCGTACTTATGGGTTGCAGAGATGCTGCTTAGAATAGTAAAGGAAACTGCATATCTTGGGTAATGTTAAACACCAGCTTAGGACATAATGAATAAGCAGTGGAGGGCAGGCCAGCACTCCCCAAAGATACATAAATAGTATCCTGCACTCCAAGTAAATCCATACTTACATTTTATAGTTTCAAGAAGAGTTTGAATTAAGTGAATCAGGGTTTTTAAGTTAATGGAACATCTGTTTTGACCACATAAGCACCTGGAAGTACTTTCTTTCTACCAATTTTCCCTTTTGATTTTATTCCCTTGCTCCTCCTGAAGGTGTTGGCTCACCCTGGGAAAATGCATTCAAACAAACTTAAACTTAGAATTAAGCTTTATTAGATGTCATGGGGGTGAGTTTCATCCCTATTTTCTGGCAGGAACGGGGTGGGGAGAGTGGGGGGGCGGGGATAGTTGGAGGTAACAGACCCATGGCACAGCCCACAGCCCCTGCCGTGGTGGAGCCCCGATTGGCAAATTGCCTGTCAGCGCTCATTCAGTGCTGGCATCATGCTATTATTATAATGAGGCCTGACCATGAAAATGGTTTGGGCCTCCTGCTGATGTCACTGGGCAGGTTGTGCAATCACTGTGTCCCACGGCTGGCCCAACAAACGCTGATATTGAAAATCAGCCCCAATTTACTTTGTGCTTTTTAAAGATGTAAGGGTAAATTTTGCAAGAGGCCCTGTGCCACCATCAGGGCCTCATATGGAGCCAGCACATATCAAGTAATAGTCGGCACACTGCCTGTAATTCTCCATTATTTGCTGGCTCTGTATGAAGTCCCTGGTGGTGTAGACCTTTCAGAATTTACATTGTAAAGTACAGCTTTGAAAGAAAATTGTTTAGAAAAAGTTTTGAAGACGTATTTAATTCTTATATTTTGGATAATGTGAGATTATGTCTCGTTGCCTGGCAATGTCCTGGAAAGTAATTGAATGGCCCTTCTAAGATTATAGTGTTAAAATTCCACTGAGCCTGCAGAGGTACCACGGTCTTCCTCAAATGCAACAATTGCTGCAGCAGTAAAAACCCTGTTAACCAAACCACTCCTTCTCAGCAGGTTTTGCTTTAGTTGTTCAATCCACTTGTTGACTCTTTCCTCCTGAACTACTAAGTGTTTCATCTACATCCAGTATTTACATTGCTCCTGGGGGACTTCATAATGGAATTCCCTGAGCTCATCCATTCCCCCGCCATGATTTGTCCTCTCAAAGCATGTTTCCTTTAACAGCAGGATTGACAGATACATGCTGTAGATGGAAACCTCATGGCTAATGAATGGTGAAATAAAGAAGTAAACAGAAATTAGCCAAAGGTTTCAATACCAAAAGGAGAGAAAACACCAAAGGAAAGAAAGGCATTACATTTGTTACACAACATTCTGAACAGTTCATTTAAAAAAAGGTATAAGTTACTGAGTTAATTGTTTCTGCTTAACATGTAAAAATTAACATTTTCTAAGATTAAAAAAGAACTTATAGGGGTGAGACATCATGCCAGTTTTTTGGACAATACATTTGCATTGGGGGCCCAATTTTGGGTCTTGATTTCTCAACGCTCAATCTCTCCTGGAAGCCAATGACATCCCAAGTGTCAAGGGTGTTCCACAAATATAGGCCGGAATTTTGCCGGCGCTCAGAGAGCAGGTTCGGAGGTGGGTCCGCTGTCAAAATAGATAAGATTGACAGCGGGTCGAGATCCCGCTGTCAACCAGCTTCCATGTCAGTTTCCCAAGTGTTGGGTCTGACTGCGCTTTACAGACCTGACACCAAATGGCAGGGGAACCATTTGACATAGTTAAGAGCTTGTTAAAAGGTACTTACCATTTTTCCAGCTTTTGGCGCTCGGGGATCACATCAGGTAAGTAGGTCAAGTTTTCAATGACTCTTCATTGCTCTGAATAGGTGGCAGCTTCAAAAGTGGTATAAAAACTACCATTTCACAGCTGTTCACTTTCCAATGCTAGAAGCTGGAGCTTTTCAGCTTAATGCAGGTTGGAAGTGTTTGGAATAAACTCTCTATCCACTGTCACCTCCTTGGAGCAACCTCTCTCACCACTGACAGATCGCTTCTGCCATCGCAACTTCAGTTGCCATCTATTCTAGCAGCCTTGGTACCCTTGAAAAAATCTCACCTTGGTCCTCAGAATCCCACCACGATTAGCCCCAACACCAACATCACCAGGCACACCAACAACAACACCAACCTTCTCCGCAATCACCTGATGCTGCACAGGACACAGGGCATCAGCAGCCAACCACATTGCTGCCCGGGAGGCCAGGGATGGCCTCACCATGACCACTTGATGCTGCACACCCTGGCTGCCACATGATGTGCCAGGTTGGCACCACCCCACACCAGCACCATAAAGCATCCCTACAATGCCCAAGCCATTCCTTTCACACTCATCACCATTGCGGGGGGTAACGTTGTCTCACCATTCGCCGCAACTCACTAAGCCACTTCCAAAGGTGCACACAAATCTGTCCAAGAAGACAAAAATGTGGAAAATAAAGATTGCAATATTTGGCAACACTTTACAGAAACTTTACATGAATATTGGCGAAAACACCCAAGTGCCTACCCTTGTGTGTTGTTAGTTGGTATGGTTGGACAAGGATGAGTGTGAGTGTGTGGGGTGGCTAGTGAGATAGGAATGTGATGATATAGATAGAGAGGGTTGGGTGGAGGTGCAAGGTAAGTGAATGAGGATGTGCAGGAGTAGGGTATGGAAGGCAGAGCGATGTAGATGTGTTGAGTGGCACAGCAGGATGAGGCTGAGTGTGGCTTTGCAGTAACATTCCGTGATCTACTGAGATCATTGAAAAGTTTGCACCACTGCAGCCTGGTCCTCCTGGCGACATCGCTGCTTGTGCCCTCCTGTGCAATGTGCAACCAGGCTGCGTTGGTGTCCTGGGGAGGTCTCTTCCGCCCATTGGAAGGGAAGAGAACCTCCCTACATTCTGTGACTCCCTCCATAAACATATGTAGGGAGTCATGGGAGACTCTGGGTGCAGCCGTGCACTTTTGTGCAGTGCTTGTCAGTGTTTGCAGCACCTCAATGCTGTCAAACACTGACAGAACAACTGTCAAAATGAATGTGGACATGGTCCCTTTAAGGAATCTGGCTGATGATGCGTCATCAAATGATGTCATCAGACACGCTTCTTTTTCATTGGCCTGGAACCCCGCAGGGAGGGCTTAACAAGCCCAATCAATGGAAAATTCTTCTCACAGAGCGGGATGGAGCCAGGAGCGGGGTCGCAACCCGCCACCTACCTCGGCCGCACTGAGCCCACCTCGGTAGGCAAAATTGTGGCCATAGTATGGGCTGCTGCCAGCCCGGGAACACCGCCTGAGAACTCCATCAAAATGTCTGATCGGCATTTGCAGCTAACAAGTTTTATTCCAATGAGGCCCAAGGCCCAATTTTCAATTAACCTCATTCAAGACCTCATCAAACTTCTTTCTTTTACAGATATGAGATGGTTGTTGCATCTGAGAATGCAACGGCCATCTGTCATCTCCAACATGAAGATCCGATACTCTCCGCATACACACCGACTGAAGCCTGCAGGAAGAAACAAAGGTAAGTACACTTTTACTAACACTTTGCACTTACCTCAGATACTCACCTCTCCACTCTTGCACCCATCACTTACCTTCACACCATACGTTTGCACCCCCACCCCGACCCCCGCAGACCCACTACTCACCTTGCTGACCTGGTGGGTTTCGGAGCCTTCGGGAAGCCCGCATGTGTGAGGGCAAGAAGGGGATAATCCTATTTTCTGCCTGTTAACTACCTGTTAACAGGCAGTTAATAGGTTTTAATCCCGTCCCACCTCCTGGCAAGATGGCATGGAGGTGGGTTGGGCACCCGCCCCCAAATTCTGCCATTTTCCCAGCAGTCCTGCCTCCATACCCGCCTCCCCAGGGCTGGCAAAATCACCCACTTTGTCTGCAATCTTTAAAAGAAATGGGAATGTAGCACGTGATAATTTAACTGAATTTCACCCTGATTCTTCTGAGTGCCATTAAACTACTGCAAAATTTTTCCAAATAACATGTTGCTTCTGTTTCCTGATTGGAGCACTGACCCACGTGGTCTCAGGTACGCTTATGCACACGGTGCGCTCCTGGGATCCGTGGGCCACTATGCTGTGCTCAACTCTGCAGCATCTGACAGCAACCTTTCATTCGGGGCCTCACAACTGGTAAGTGCGCATTTGGTTCAGATGCCGGTGGCGTAATCCTTAATTACGCTGTCGACCGCAAAATCCAGGCCGATGTTTTCCTTAGTGGTATAGAAATGCAAATTTTGCAGTAGATATTTCTTTTTTGCTCCATTCTTGTCAGATCTTTGCTCTAAGCCTACTAACACATGTATTATAAAAGAATATAAGAAATAGGAGCAGGAGTCCCATTCGCCCATCTCCCCAGTGCTCGCTGACCTACATTGGCTCCCAGTTAAGCAGCATCTTGATTTCAAAATTCTCATCCTTGTTTTCAAATCCCTCCATGGCCTCGCCCCTTCCTATCTCGGTAATCTCCTCCAGCCCCACAACCCCACCGAGATATCTGCGCTCCTCTAATTCTGCCCTCTTGAGCATCCCTGATTATAATCACTGAACCATTGGTGGCCGTACCTTCCGTTGCCTAGGCCCTAAGCTCTGGAATTCCCTGCCTAAATCTCTCCGCCTCGCTATCTCTCTTTCCTCCTTTAAGACGCTCCTTAAAACCTACCTCTGTGACCAAGAACCTGCCCTAATTTACCCTTATGTGGCTCGGTGTCAAATTTTTTGTCTTACAATACTCCTGTGCAGCACCTTGGGACTTTATACTGTGTTAAAGGCACTGGGCCCGATTTTGTGGCTTGTGTGGGAAATGGTTAGATTCCCCCGAATGTGGGGTTCTGACACACAAAAAAATGTCAGCCAGCTCCATGCAATTTTCCCTCAAGTGGCCAATTAATTCCCAGCATGTGGGCAGCCTTGCTAATTGTCCATTTCTAGTCAGAAAGCCCCACAGTATGATGTCATCATTCGTGGTGCTTTCAAGGCCCATAGCACGCACTGCATCCTCTGAAGGCTTCCAAACGAACCATACAGGATGGCAGAGGAGCCTGCAGCAGCTGTGGCCAGTGCCAGACCCCGAGCTGCCTCCAAATTCGATGAAGCTTCACTGCAGGCATTATTGGATGGGGTTAGGGCCCACAGGGAGGTCCTCTTCCCTAGGTCAGGCAGGAAGAGGCCTCCCACTGAGGCCAAGGCTGCATGGATGCAGGTGTCAGCAGATGTCAACTCGAATGTGCATGTCACCTTGGCATCACATCTCTAACTCCTTCAGCATGGTGGCATAGTGGTTAGCACTGTTGCCTCACAGCGCCAGGGACCCGGGTTCAAATCCGGCCTCAGGTGACTGTCTGTGTGGAGTTTGCACATTCTCCCCGTGTTTGCGTGGGTTTTCTCCGGGTGCTCCGGTTTCCTCCCACAGTCCAAAGATGTGCAGGTTAGGTTGATTGGCCATGATAAAAATTGGCCCTTAGTGTTAGGGGGGATTAAATACGTGGGGTTACGGGGATAGGGCTTGGGTGGGATGGATGTCGGTGTAGGGACCGGGTGCTAGGGTTTGGATGATCAGCCATGATCTCGTTGAATGGCGGAGCAGGCTCGAAGGGCCGAATGGCCTACTCCTGCTCCTATCTTCTATGTTTCTATGTTACTCCCCCACAGTACCATCCAGAGCCCCCGTCCTCACTGTGGAGGAGGAAGAGGCTGTGCAGCCAGACTCCTCAGAGGAAGCTCCAACCTTTGAGGGTGCAGCGTCAGCAAAAGTAAGCGCACCCAGCACCAGCACAGACACTCACACCTCGGGGGACCTTCGGGACATAGAGTAGTGTTGTCACCTGGTGTTTCACAGCTGACAAGTGAGCCTCAGCAGATTCTGGAGACAGGCACAGCAGTGGAGAGTCCTCGTCGGAGGGCGCAGGACTCTGCCAGCTCAGCTCAGCTGCGCTGCATGTCGACCCTCTGCCTCTGGGTCCATCCGCAAGAGAAGAGGTGATGGGTCTCCATGCACAGATGCAGGAGTCTCTGGCAAGTTTTGTCTCCAGGGTCGCTGCGAGTGTGGAGCGAATGGAGGAGTCCATAGCGACCATGAGCAGAGCCTTTGTGGAGTCATTGGCGCATGAACGCATTACCATGGAAAGGTTGGCAACCTCCATGGAGGAGATAACTCGCCAGGGTACGGAAAACATGGTGAGTGCTCATAAGAGAATGACATCTCTTGAGGAGCGTTGGCCATCTATTGAACAGAGAAACCAGATCTTCATGGAAGTCCTTCTGAGTAGGACTGCCAGTGCAGAAATGGGTCCCCATGGCCCCCTAAAGCGCAGCAAGGTGCTCTCAAGCCACTTCCAAGCGCTGGCCCCTTCTGGCCTGTGCAGCTTCAGGTGAGTGAGCAGCAGCCTGGTGCTCCTGGTGCTCATCATGCTGTTCCTGGTTCTGCTGCTGCCGCCTCTGCTGCTGGAGATCCTCTAATGGCAAGAAGGGAAGGAAAAAAAGGCGTCCCATGCTTCTTGTAGATGCCTCCGCTGAGGAAGCGCTGAGTGAGGGTGGCGAGAGGGGCTTCCCAGGAGATCACATTGGAGAAGTTTGTGAGGCTCCAACCTTCTACAGCTGTGCCTAAGCCTTGAAGAAGTAACCCCAAGCCTTCAGCAACAAGGTCCTTCAACATACAAATGCTGTCCCTTTAAATCGCAGCTTTTCCGAATGACCTGCAGCTGACAGCAAGCAAGCCGGCAAGCTTCACGCCAGGTTTCATCAGTGGGGTTCCCCGCAGGCGTGTTTGATGTGGGGAAAGCCCCAAAATCGCAACGGCCCCTGAAAATCGACTTAAACAAGGTAATAATTGCTCATTACTGTTCCGACGGCCAGTCCCGCCAGTGGCGGGTGGGACTGAATCGGGTCGTGGAGAAACGGCAGTCTGAAAGTCGGACGGGGTGGGGAATCAGGCGGGGGGGGTCGCGACCCGCTTTTTCGGCGATTTTCGGCCCCCGGCCGCCAGAAAAGCCGCCCGACGGCTGGCAGAAAATCGGGGCCACTATATAAATCCAAGTTGTTGTTGTTATTGACTCTGGTCTGACTCCCAGTATATCATCCAATGCTCTATGTGCTAGGAGCAGGACTTTTTTTCTCTCTCTCTCTTCACTTTATCTTATCTCACAGCTGACTTCAAATCTTTTAACTGTTTATGACTGGATCAAGGGAGTAGTAAATTACCTTATTTGCCAGTACCCTGAAAATACAAATATTAATCCTTGGCAACACTTGTCAAGCTCAGCCATCTCTTTCCACTGGCCTAGGTTTAAATGAGCATGTCTCCTACTCTTGTTTACTGTTAGTACTGCCTTCTCCTCACAAAGTGGGTAAATTTTCACTTTTACCCGTTTTACACAAGTGACTTCAATGGAAACAAAAATGGGTGGCTGATCAACTACTGCTTGGTTCTTGCCCTTGGTAAAAATGCAAATTCACCCCAGTGATACTGCTGACCTTGACCGTCGGTATTTTGCCCAACATATCTTGTGTCAGAAGTACAGTGCAGGGGATGGATGGAATATTATTTTGATGATTTGAGTTTATTAGCAAACTGATTTATGCAGCAAAGTGTAAAAGGAAAAACCCTTAACCTACACAAAGGTTTACCATCGGCCTTCAACAATATGGAAAATAAACGTTTCTCGTGAGGTGCCTTTTTAAAAAAAAAGAGAAGTAGATCACCAGTTCAATGTATTATCAATGTCATGATTTAAGATTTTAAATACTGCCGGTTCTACAACCTAATTCACTAATTTTTTTAGAAGCATTGGCAGCAGAAACCTGCGTGATGGCTATGTGGGTAAATACACTACCTGATATGTCACCTAGCCAAACAGATCAGAAACATCCCAGTTTCAATGCCTGGTCCATTCTCAGTTAGCCAGTGTCAGCTGGAGCAGCAGTGTGCCACTACAATTGGCCTTAACAACCTTGGAAGGGCAGGAGACAATCCAGCAGGCTCCCACTTCCGAGCTATCCAATCACTCCTGTTGGAAAGCCTGCATGTGTGACCCGCAGTGGAGGACATGCTTCGGCTCAGCTAAAATACCCCCCACACTTAGTTAGTCAGCTGGCATTCATTTAATCTCACACAGGTAATTGAGGGTGACTGAAGCCTCAGGAGCTGCATCACAGCATGAGCCATTGGTATCGGGAGAAGAAAGGAGAGAAGGAAAAATTATTGGCAACAGAAAAATGTATGTTTCTGATATAGTGTCATAGCTTGAAAGAATAAAGTAGTTTGAGGACAGAAGCCAATTGCCAAAGCACAGGAGCCATCTTGCTATTGAGCGTGACTAGAATTTTTAGGCTTTTGAAAATATTGGCCCTGAAATATTGTGGGGAACTGATGCCAGTCTCGCACCTGGACTTTCACCCACCAATCTTCTCCAGCACTGACGCGGGTGTAATTTGCGGGGTGGGGGAAGATCAGCTCATTTAAATATCCATTTGCGGTTCAATAGCGTTAACAGGAGTAGTGCACTGGGGAGAATTGGGTTGCATCCTTTAAAAAGTGATCAATGGCTGAAGATTGTAGCAGCCTGGGGAAGCAGCAGATAAGTGTCACTGGCTCAGCAAGTTGACCATTGGATTGCAAGAAGGCCAAACAAGCAGCAGACACTATGGGGAAGGGCAGAAAACCTGCAGAAATGGCTACTGCCTCAATTTGCAGGCCTGAAAATCCTGTTGTACCAATTCTGCCCCACTGAAATGCCAAAAACAGCAAGTATATTTGGGGTCATTGACTCAGAAACTTCCACCTCATTACTTTTAATTCCTCATTTACATATTGATGCCTTTACTGATTTATCAACACTATAATATTTGTCAGTTGTCATTTCTTGTTAAGTGATGTGGAGACACTTACTAAGTTAATAAAGGAGAAAACCAGTAAGAATTCAACAAGATGCAGAATTGTACCTACACTTACAATTATCGAAATATCCTTCAGCGCTTTATATTATAGATAGCTGCCATCGGATGATAAAATAACCCATATTTTTAGTTGATGAACTGAACATTTGAAATGGAACACAATCATTCAAAATTTTGATTCTTAACAGTTTTTATTTGTGGATAGGTTTTATTTGGGAAGTGCAGTTGTGTGTCACAGAGATACATTGATCAAAATACTTGCGTGTACTGAAATACCTGAAACCTCTTTTATAGTTTCCATCATATCTTATTTCCTCGATCATGATTTAACAGAATTTAAGTATTCCAGATGGGAACGCATTTGACACCATTCCCAGTCCACTGAGCAGACAGCTTAACCTTTGCCCTTGCTGTTCTGAATTCTGATACACAAAAGCAATGGGGTTTTGATGACGGGGCGGGGGGGGGTGCGGGGGCAGAAATTGGAAGCAAGTAACTGTTAGAGCTTCATGCACACATTTGTAGACATCACTGAAGGGTCTATGATCTGTCAGAAGTAGTATAAAATCATTAACAAAATATTTGTCATTACTTGTAAGGATGGAAGTGGACCATTAAGGCTAAAATGTGGCAACTTACTGAACTGTAAAGTTATTGGTTTGATTTTGTAATCGGTTATCAATATGTTCAGTCACTCAGCATATATGTTATTGTTTATCATTGTTATCTGTTTATCAGCACGGGTCTAGGACCAAAAGATACAAGCCCATGCTGCAACAGGTCCAGGACTGGTGCTGGTCAGCCACTAGTGAAAAAGTTAAATATCAGAACAAGAAGGCCCTTCAGTAGCCCAGAAAACACAGTTTGCTTCCAAATTCCAATAGCAGGTGGTGCTACATCGAACATACAGAGCTGAGCTGTGTGTAGGTGTCTGTTTGCCACAAAGAGGGATTAGCTGCTATGTGGACAGAAGCTATCTCAAAAGAAAAAATGCAACTCCAAAACAAGGACACACTGCTAATCTACAAAAGAGTGACAGACGGGTGCGTACGGGTCCCATGGAATCCCCATTTGTCACCAGCTCTGCATTAGAATGACTGAATCACTAATACAGGCCTTTGAGTGACTATTGTTTATCCTACAGTATGCATGAAAACTCCCTCAGAATTCAGACTGACGAAACAATGAAAGTACTTCTCTCTTTTATTTTAACATTCACTTTTACAGCCCAGCGATGTCAGGCCTTGTTGGCAACAACCTCTGAAGCTAATGCCGAACAGTTTTTAGAAGAACAATGAGTCTTTATTTTTGGCACATTTGCTAATTAGAGCTCTGTAGCTTCTCTGGGTCTGTTGCACATGTTATAATTACAGATTCTATAATTTTGCAGTTTTCATTTCAAGGTTGTTTGGGTAGTGTTGATTGCTCATCTTAATTTATTGCTTTACTAATTTCTGTCACATTGACTGCAACAATTAATCCCACTCTTGCTGAGATTGGAATGATGATGCATGGAAGTCATTTCTGGAATGGAACAAAAGTTTCAACCGTGCATGTTAGAAAATGATTCTTGATGTCTATGACTGATTACTCTGGACAATCAGTTGATAGATATTCTGAAGCACTGAGCTATTTTCAACCTAAAATGAAGTGTGTTAATTTAAAGGGTTTTGGTTGTCTTTAGCATTTGTACAAAGAAATGTGTAGCAGTTTGCAGTTTGATCATTTAGAATCTCATATTCTAGGAGCCCAAGCTTCCTGGAGGCCCGCTTCACTGGTTCAACTGTGGCAGAATGGAGCCCCCGAGTGCTGTAGTCCAGGCCAGAGAACCTGTCCCAAATTTGAGGAAAAGGACGTTCTTGCCATGGAGGGAGTGCAGCAAAGATTCACCAGGCTGATACCTGGGATGGCAGGAATGACGTACGAGGAGAGATTGTGTCGATTGGGCTTATACTCACTGGAGTTTAGAAGATTGAGAGGGGATCTCTTCGAAACCTATAAAATTCTGTCAGGTCTGGACAGACTAGATGCAGAAAGGATGTTTCTGATGGCCGGGGAGTCCAGAACCAGGGGTCATAGTCTAAGGATAAGGGGTAAGCCATTTAGGACAGAAATTAGGAGGAATTTCTTCACCCAGAGAGTGGTGAACCTGTGGAATTCTCTGCCACAGAGGGCGGTGGAGGCTAGTTCATTAAATATATTCAAGAAAGAGTTGGATATGTTTCTTGAGGCTAAAGGGATCAAGGGATATGGGGAGAAGGCAGGGACAGGGTACTGAATTTGGATGATCAGCCATGATCTCATTGAATGGTGGAGCAGGCTCGAAGGGCTGAATGGCCTACTCCTGCTCCTATCTTCTATGTTTCTATGAATGGAGTCATCTGCCTGGCAGGGCACAAGAGCAGCGCTTCCCATGAACCACCAGCAGAATGTCACAGTGGTGCTATGCTGTTCCGATAACAAAGAGGAGGCCCTAAAGAAACCTTTCCTTTGCAGCTCCTCTGCTCTCAGTGGAGGAAACAAGCTTCTTGAGCAAGGTAACCGATCCCAGAGGGGGTCGATTACCTATCCCTAGTAAAGCTTTGGCATTTTTTTTACAGGTCTCAGTGGGACTCATGCCAGCTCTCAGCATAAAGGTTGGAATTCCCAGGGGAGCCTGGGAGCTCCCTGAGACAGCTCCTTGGCATGGGGAGTCAGGTGGAAGATCCATCCTTGCTCCTCTCAAAAAATGGCAGATTAGAAAACAGAGGGTAAAATCCGAACAGAACTGGGTTCTGCCCCATTATTGCATTTGGTTACTCTTTCACTTTTTCATGCATTCCAATCTTTAAAATAAGTAACCTCTCATGCACCATAAATGAAATTGGATTTTTTTAAATTAAGAAATAAAGCATTTCTAAACAAGCCCTAAAGCTCACTGGTCTCTCAATCCAAACCAGACACGTTTTGTTGTTCAAATTCAATACCCACTAGTCTTCTGACCTGGCCTCGGGTTCTGCAGATAGTTTCAAGGATAATGGGAGTACAGTTAATAAAATGGGTATGGCTGATGAAGTTTTGGGATAGTAGAAACATCCTAGGTAAATTAAACCATTTCTTGTATCAGGAGAACCTTTAAAGTACATAGGCCGCGAATTTAATAGTGCTCAGAGGTCGGGTTTGGAGGCGGGTCCACTGTCAAAATAGCAAAGAGTGACAGCGGGTAAGAAACCCGCCGTCAACCCGCCTCCACGCGCGTCTCCCAGGTGTTGGGTCTGTCAGTGGAGAACTGACCCGATACCAAGCGGCGGGGGACACAATTCAGCTTGTTAAATGGCTTGTTAAGAGCCAATTTAAGACTATTTTGAGGCTTCCTTCAAATTTTACGTTCTCCACCACGGGTTACCCACTGTTCGGGGAACACGCCAGCTCAACCTGGCGTGTTTTGAGTCTGCTCTGATGTTTGTGAAAAGCTGACAGCTGCAGAAGTGGTGTAAAAGATGCCATGTTGCTGATGGTGAGTTTCAGAGCACAGAAAATGTTGGTTACTGCATTTTTAATACATATAGAGATTTCTTTAACTTACAGGTTTTTAGATCCAACTGTATGTCCAGTGCCACCTCATTGGGAGAACCTCTCTCACAGATCGCTTCTGTCATCTCACCTGCAGCTGCCATCTATTGCAGCAACATCAGTGCCCTTGAAACAATCAGACCTTGGTCCTCTGAATCCTTCCACGATCAGCCCCAACACCAACATCACCAGGCACACCAACATCACTAACAACAACACCAACCTTCTCGGCCATCACCTGATGCTGCACTGGACACATTGCTGCCCGGGAGGCCAGCGATGGCATCACCATGACCAGATTTTCTTCACGACGCTGTAAACCCTGGCTGCCACATGATGCACCGGGTTGACACCATCCCACACCAGCACCGTGAAGCATCCCTTTAATGTCCAAGCCATTCCATGCACACTCATCACTATAGTGGCGGGGGGGGGGGAGTTATGTCTGAACAATCACTGGAATTCAGTAAAACACTTCTCAAGGTGCGCTCAGATTTGTCCAATAAGGGGCAGTTTTGGAAAAATATATTTCACTGTGTAACAGCACATTACCAGAAACTTCACATGAACATTGGTTAAACCTCTCGAGTGCCTACCCTTGTGTGTTGTTAGTTGATATACTTGCAGCAGGATGAGGGTGAGTGTGAGGGGTGACTAGTGAGATGGGGAAGTGATAAAGTAGATAGTGAGGGTTGGGTGGAGGTGCAAGGTAAGTTGATGTGAGTAAGGATGTGCAGGAGAAGGGTATGGAAGGCAGAGTGATAGGGATGTGTTGAGTGGCACAGCAGGGTAAGGTGAGTGTGGCTTTGCAGTAACATTTCGTGATCCACTGAGATCATTGAAAGGTTGGCGCCACTGCAGCCAGGGACCCCTGACAACATCCCTGATTTTGCCCTCCTGTGCAATGTGTCCTGGGAAGGTCTCTTCCGCCCTTGGAAGGCAAGAGAACCTCCCTGCATGCTGTGACTCCCTCCATAAGCATATGGAGGGTGTCATTGGAGAGCCTGGGTGCAAGCATTCACCTTTGTGCAGTGCTTGTCAGCGTTTGCAGCATCTCAAAGCTGTTAAACACTGACAGAACAACTGTCAAACTCCCTTTAAGGAATCCAGCTGATGACGCATCATCAAATGATGTCGCATCATCAAATGATGTCATCAGACCCGCTTCCTGTTAATTGGCTGGGAAGCCCACAGGGTGGGCTTAATAAGGCCAATCGAGGGAAAATCCTGTTAACAGAGCAGTTGCAGCTGGGAGCAGGACCGGAACCCAGAACCAGCTCGCCCGCCACCATCCCGCCTCCTCCATTAAATTCGCGGCCATAGAATTACATTGAATATACAGCACAGAAATAGGCTATTCACCCAACTAGTCCACGCTGGCATGCATGCTCCTCTCGAGCCTCCTTCCATCCTTCCTCGGCTAACTCTATTGGCATAACCCTCTATTCCCTTCTCCCTCATATACTTGTCTAGCTTCCCCTTAAACGCATCTATACTATTTGTCTCTACCACTCCCTGCGGTAGCGAGTTCCACATTCTCACCACTCACTGGGTAAAGAAGTTTCCTCTGAATTCCCGATTGGATTTCTTGGTGACTATCTTATATTGATGGCCTCTAGTTTTGCTCTTTCCCACAAGTGAAAACACTCTGGGCTGGATTTTGTCAATGGGGACGTGATGGAGGCGGGACTCCCACTTTTTGGTTTGTAGTCCCGCCTCCATCGATTTGTGGCCAACCCACGCGATTTTCCCTTGATTGACCTTGTTGAGCCTGCCCAGCGGGCTCAGCAGGCCAATTAAGGGACACCTGGTTACAGGTGACGTCAGTTATTGATATTTCATCAAGAGCTTTTAACAGATGAAATATCAGCGTTTGACAGCTCTGTGAAGCTGTCAAACACTGACAATCTGACTTTTAACTTGAGTCCTTCTCCACAGACTGAGTTAGAAATCTCTCCAGAACAGAAAGCAGAATGCTGCAACTTTTGACAGCTCGCAGCCATTCTGCTTTCTGTGCCGGTGAGATGAGGGACTCCCGAGACCTGAAGGAAGGAAGCCTGCATTAGTAAGTAAAGGTAAGTAAAACTTATTTAAACACATTACACACACCAAACACACTTACCTCTGCACTCATGCACCCATCACTCACCTGAACACCAGACATCTCGACCTCTCCAAGCCCTTCAGCCCGATGGTCCGCCTCGCTAACTTGGCGTGGTTTGGAGCCATCGGGCAGCCCACACTTCAGGGATAAAAATAGGGATTAGGCCAAAAACTGCCTGTTAACTACCTGTTAACAGGCAGTTAATTGGCACTAATCCCCTTCCTGCCTCGGGGAGGCGGCTCCCAGCACAGGTCGGGTACCCGCCTCCTGGGAAATGGGCATGGAGGCGGGTTGGGGGCGGGAAGGGTTCATGCCCCCCGATTCTGCAATTTTCCCGCCTCCAAACCCACCTCCACGGGGCTTGGAAATTCGAGCCCTCTTTCTCTCTCTCTCTGTATCCACTCTATCAAAACCTTTCATAATTTTAAAGACCGCTATTAGGTCACCCATCAACCTTCTCTTTCCAAGAGAAAAGAAACCCAGCCTGTTCATCCTTTCCTGATAGGTGTAACCTCATAGCTCTGGTATCATCCTTGTAAATCTTTTTTGCACCCTTTCCAGTGCCTCTATATCCTTTTTATAATACGGTGACCAGAATTGTACACAGTACTCCAAGTGTGGTCTAACCAAGGTTTGATACAAGTTTAGCGTAACTTCTCTACTTTTCAATTCTGTCCCTCTAGAAATAAACCCTAGTGCTTTGTTAACTTTTTTTATGGCCTTGTTGACCTGCGTCACAACTTTTAGTGATTTGTGTTTTTGTACTCTCAGATCCCTTTGCATCTCTACCCCATTTACATTCTTAGGGGGGAGAAATTTTAACTTTTGGACCCACCAGGAGTGGGGTGGGTGGGGGGCCGGTAGCGTGTGGGCAACCCAGAAGTCCGAGTCTCCCTGCACGCTGTGGAGTTTTAACTCCACAGCGTATATGAGATGTCACTGACTGGTTTCCCCGCCTGGAAGTCAGCCTGATGGACAGGCTTGGCTTCCAGTCAAGTGGGGAATGCTGGAGAAAAGGCTTACAGTGAATCTATCTTCCTATTTGAAAGTCCAATTTTTATACTCTTTTCTCAGTGGTATATCCTTTGAAGTTTTCTGCTGATGTAAGCTAATTATCTCTAGTCATTTTTCTGTTGACTTCTTCTATTCTTACAGTCAGTTCAGCTGTAGCAAGCAGACTTGTGTCTCTACCTTTAGGTGTTCAAAACTTAGCATAAAAACAATGTGGAGCTGTGCATCTATTTGATGTCATTCTTATGAAGGTCTTCTGTTTGTATCTTTTGCATTTAGAACACCTCAGCTGGTTGCACCATTGTCTTTTAAGCTACCTCAGTTGGTTGCAACACATAATCGTGTCTCCGTGTTTCATTTGATGTTACTTTTATGAAGGCATATATTTCTTTAATGTTCTGTGTTTCTTTCCGAAGTGTTGGTTTATAACACTTAAACTGAGTATGGCTACTGTGTTCTTTCCGAGGCTTCAGACTTTTAGGAACCTCCAACCTTCTACTTCAATGGGGCTATTGCCTCAGTGTCAACAGCTTATCTTATCTAAATATCCTGTATGCTGTTCACAGCTTTTGATTGTTGAGGCTTCCAGATTTTCAAACCCAGTTTGTCATGTATTAAAGCCAGAATATTTCATAGAATGGTGTATTTTTCTGAATATGGCTATTCCTTCACAGGGGGGGGTGTCTGATCCCCAACCCCGGGGGATTTGTATGGGGGGGCTGATGGTGGGGGAGCTTGGGGCCTGGGACAAAGCACTCCTGCTCCTGCTGGCCCACAGGGAATGCTCCCCGAGCTGTCCTTACCTTGCTGCAGCTGCCAGGATTCCCAAGGCCCAGGAACCCTGGCCGGCCACAGTTAAACCTGTAAAAGGTTAAATCTGAGGTTTCCAGCCTCATTATCATATTTAAAGTATCACCCCGCCTCCTGGACATGGGTTGGCTGCCCGCACCCCCATCCCGCCTCCATTAAAACCAGATGTGGGCAGATTGGAGGGGGGTTAGGATTCAGATTTTTAACACTTTTACCTCCCACCTGACCCAAACCTGCCTATTTTTGGTGTTAAAATTCCCCCTGATTTTAATATGTGACCTCCTTATTTTTCTTACTAAAATGTAATTCCTCACACTTATCTATGTTAAAATTAATTTGCCAATTATATGCCCATTCTTCAAGTTTATGAATGTCTTCTTCTAATATGTTGCAGTCCTCCTCAGTGTTAACTATCCCTCCCAATTTGGTGTTGTCTGCAAATTTAGAAATTGTGTTTTTGATTCCAAAGTCTAAATCGTTAATATAAATTGTGAACAACAGTGGTCCCAGCACTGATCCTTGTGGAACACCACTACCTACCTTCTGCCACTCCGAATAGCTACCCTTTACCCCACTCTCTGCTTTCTGTCTTTCAGCCAGCTAGCTATCCAATCTGCTAATTGTCCCCTAACTCCGCAAGCTCTGACCTTATTCATTAGTCTATTATGTGGTACCTTATCGAAGGCCTTTTGGAAATCTAGATATATTACATCTATTGCATTACCCTGGTTACCTCTTCAAATAATTCAGTGAGCTTGGTCAAGCAAGACTTTCCCTTTTGAAATCCATGACTATTCATTATTATATTTTGCTTTCTAGATGTTTTTCTATTTTCTCCTTTAGTCGAGATTCCATTATTTTTCCTATTGCCAATGTTAAGCTGACTGGTCTATAGTTCCCTGGACATGTTCTATCGCCCTTCTTAAATGTAGGTGTAACATTAGCAATATAGGTATAAACTGTTTTAAGAAATTTTTTTTTGTAAAATCATTTTGATTAAGTATTTTTTTACTGGGAAACATATTCTTCCCCCATGCCCAAGGGAAAATAAACATTAGCTTGTGGTGCACCAGACTGACTATAACCTAGATTTCCATGCCCAGATGGCTAGCTTCTTTAGTGCTGATACATAGTTGACTCAATCGCTGCCTGAGGTGCTTAGAAAGCCACAAAAATCAAGTTTGCCTGTTCCTACTGTGATGTAGTATAGAAAAATATGTTGCCTGCTGACACAAGCTCCCTTAATACTGGCAACCATTGCAAATTTAACCTAAGTGCCATAAAATAAAGTTCAGCTGAACATCTGAAGAAACAACACTGAAAATGATCAAATTCCAAACTGGCATTTCTACTGTTCAAATCACAAAGCTGGTCTTAGAGCAAAGACACTTCCAAATACCTGCTGGCATTGGCATACAAACAGAAGAGCTTTTTGAGCATTAGCATCCTTTCAGTATTTCCATCAGTGGATTAGTATGAAATGAACATTGCATTACAGAGGGAAAGTTTAAGGATTCTACTGGAACTGATGAAAGTCCTTGAGAACAGCAATATCCAAGACATGATCCAGGGCTGAATCCAGCTGACCGCTCACATTTTTTTTCTTTGTGCGTTTGTTAGTAATGCGAACATTTAGCCTTGGGCATTTACACTTGTAGAGTTTAGAGGATTTGAATAGGTTTCTTCCTGGTTGGTGTAGATTCAGACCTATGAGCAGCCTTTTAGTACCAATAAGGAAATCAGCCTTTACCAGTCCTCCAGACCCAAGTTTAAAGAACTGGGGCTGAAGTTTGTAATATGAAAGATTGCAGAAGGCCCTCACCCTGCTAACCCCCTCCCTGCTCCCCCACCCCCTCTCCACCAGTGGCATCAGAAGGGGATGGAAAAGACAGCATATAAGCAATGAGGAGTGAACAGGTAGCATGGAACAGACCAAGCCAGGAAGTGGAGCAGAAAGATAAGTAAGGGTCAGATTCTTTGTGTCTTCTTCTTCTTCTTGGATTTTAAAAGTATGGGGGGTCTCTTCTATTTTTGCAAATATGAAGGCTCGCATGTTTTTAACAGAGTTTGCATCTTTGTGTAATCAAATGTGGCCCATTCACTGGTTGTGGCACATGCCAACAGCCCCCTGCTCTAAGTGTGGATACCCCTGTTTTAGAGAATAACCATGCATTACAAACAGAACCACCAAAATAAATAACCTCTTGCACACCCTTTCAGTGAAATGTTTCTAGTGAGTATAAGCATAGCAGATTGTAGGAATAAGAAATGTGATGTTGTTATGTGTAATTTACAGAAATAAAACTGCTTGGATTTGAAACAAATGAGAAAAGCTCACTGGCGGTAAGGTTGACTGGATGAGTTTTAGATTGCAGTGTTAATTGATAATACAGCATTGGCAAATTATAGTTTCTGCCAGCACTGTAAAAAATAAGCATGTTTAATAAGAACTAGTGGTTCTCTCATGGTGTTGCTCATAGTTAAAATTAAAATAGAAATAAATTGCGCATATAAATAGTGTGCAATACATTAAATTCCACAGTTACATAATTAAATCTTTGTGTGTCTCAGGGGGAGAAGGCATTCCTACTTTTCACTACAAAACCTGGCATTTGGCCTTCCACATGAGTTGCATTTCTGTAGCTCTTTCATTAACTTTATAAATATATATATGTATCTCTCTACCTCTCTCACAATTAGGCAGCAGTTCTCCAGACCCAAGTTTAAAGAACTGAGGCTGAAGTTTGCACCATGAAAGATTGCAGAAGACCCTCACCTCACTACCCCACTCCCTGCACACCCACCCCCCCCCCCCCCCAACTCCACCAATAGCATCAGAAGGGGATGGAAAAGACAGCAATATAAGCAATGAGGAGTGAACAGGTAGCAGTGGAACAGACCAGGCCAGGAAGTGGAGCAGAAAGATAAGTAAGGGTCAGACCAGGTGTAATTTAAAACAACTACAATATCAAATTGGTAGAAGGTCACATGTATAAATCTACATTCCTCTAACGTCTTTTACATAAACTAAAGTGCACAAACCAGTGTACAGCTTCCCATTTTAACCAACTGTTAAATATTTAAAATTTTCCTTCCGTGTTTCCTTCATGATCAGAGGTATAAAATAAAATGTTTTGAGTGAAAATAATAGAAATTATAATTCCTTCCAAAAACATCCCTTACCTACAAATAGGCAGGGTGTGATTTTTGTTTACATGAAGACAAAGAAATATGAAACTGAAGAGATTAAATCAATTTGCATGTTACCTCCTTTATCAATTATCTCTGGCATAGTTCTTAGTGTTACTATAAGGCTCTACTTAAATTAAACATGCTTAAATTCAGGACTTTCATTCAGAATCTCCCATTGAACTTGAATAATACAGTTCTTCTAGACATTATCATTGTTTCTTCTGTTATTTCTGAGTTTTCACTGAAGCAAGTACATAAAAGTAAGTGAGTGCTTCCAGCGGTTTCTGTTGTTATTTCAGATTTCCAGCATCCGCAGTATTTTGCTATTACTGTACATAAAAGTAATGCTGCTGTTCTAATCATTTATAAATCTGTTACAAAATATATAAAAGCAAATAATGCCAACATTTGTATCATTCACTGGTCACATTTGTAACATGCTGCATTTGCTAAACAACAGCTTTAATCTAGTAATGTACATTGACTTTGTATATAAATTACCTCAGACAATATTTCAAAGTTCATGCTTATTGTTGTTTTGATGATTTTATACAAGAAGTGCAAATTACCTTTACTGTTCTAATAATGGCTTCCCTGGGGGTGGGGGGTTTAACTATCAGTCTTTGTCCCTCAACGAACAGCAGGGAATGGGACACCACTTTCTGGTATGCTCTGTGAATGGCTAGTCTTGCCATCAATCATTTAAAAAAAGTTCTGGAAGATATAAAAGATGAGTCGAAATGCAGACCTTCCCATGGGATATAGTTTACATTGATGGTGCGTGGCTAAATGTTCACTCATGCTTGTAGTCTGCTTCAGTTCCAAGAAATACTGGCCCGGAATTTGTGGTGGGTAATAACAGCGAACGCACAGCGTTATTACCCCTTTGAAACTGACTGCGACTCCAGGATTTAGAGTATGTGCATCCTAATGCATAAATCTTGAAGTTGTGGTCATTCACTGCTCCGACACTGGCTGCACTGTGCCCCCCACCCCCAACCCCATAGCTAACAATCAGTAATCAGGGAAAGGCAGTGAAACTGACAAAAACGTCGGCTTTTCCGTGGCAATATCGCTGTTAAATACCCCGTTAAAAGCTAGGCCATGTTGGATTAGGTGTAACTGAGGTTTTGACAGTGTGTTGGCTGCTAAACAAACAATATGGCCCTGAAAAACTAATTTTAATTTTGTGGAGTGTCAAATTTATCCATTTTGATAAAAAATACAATTTTTAAGAAACTTTGAAAAGAAAAATATTTTTAAAAGTTTGTTCATAATTATTTCAGGTTTACCTTTTCCCTCTGTGAGAGACAAAATCTTTGCTTTGCTCTATATAACATTTTTAAAAAGTTAGAATAAAAAGAGCTTATTCATTTCCTGGTTCCTGGTCTGTGAGAACGCCTTTGCTTTGCTGCTGACCGCAAATTACGAGCCAATGAATTCCATCACTTAATAGCAGTGCTGATTTCCTCGTATGTAATGATATAGTGAGCTTTAGGAAACTTTTGGGAATCAGACCACGAGATGCTGTTTGGCATAGGCAAACACTATACCCATTTAAATTTTGTATTATCTGCATTTAGACATAGCAAGAGAGAGCATTTTACCCTATTACACTTTTCTAAACAGCTTTTGGCTGGAAGCAGAGGCTTCAGTAAAAGGTTTACCAATGGATTTTGGTTGATTTAGAAGCCATCTGTTGGGATTGAATCTTCTGGTATCATCTGTTGCTCCTGTCAGTCATTACCAGATGGATTTATTAATGATCACTGTGGAACTCAACACAATTGTTCAGCAATGGGATTAAGGTCTACAGGTTTCATTGAAGTAACAATGCAGCAAGATTTAAACACGTTTTATAATTATTCAGAACTAGTCTGACCAGATTAGTTCAATATAGCAACATCATTTCCTTTTCTTAAAAAAAAACTGTCTGCATGAGTAAATATGACGAGGCGGGGTTCCCTGGCACAAAGCCTCACTCGATGGGACTGTGGTTTGGAGAATTGGATGCAGAGGTGTGCACAATTAACAGGACTTAGTCATCAGAAAATTGGGCAGCATTGCGAAACAGGTGTGCTGACATCTGTACCCATTTCTCCAATATGCCCTCCCATCAAGTGGTGGAGCCAATATCTTGGGGATGAAAATCTACATGGGTGTATCCCTGTGTAAGGTAAGTGACAGGATGTGCCCACCAGGACCTTCCACTGTGGATGCTGGTAAACTTTCCAGGGTCAGGGGGAGGCTTCCTGCTTTGCCCGCTAATGACAGGAGACTGTGCCACTAGGGGCACACCTGCCCCTGGAGATTGCAAACTGCAGCAGGCTTTTCCGGGTCCAGAGGGATGTCAGGCCCAGCCCCCAGAAAGACGAAAGTAGTTTCCCCCTTGGCCCTATTTTGTAAGGCAGCTGCGTTAAAAACAATAATAAATTATTAACTTAATTCTTCAGGAATCCATTGCAAAACAGGTGTGCTGACATCTGTACCCATCTCTCCAATATGCCCTCCCATCAGGCGTGGACTTGGGCCTAGATCCTCAGATGGGGCCTAACTGCCATTCATCAGAAGTACCACCACTGATGAGCCATGTCCTCTGAGAGGCCAGGAACATGGGAGCTCCGAGTGTTGAGAGTCCCTGCCCCAGCCCTGCCCCCTCCAATGTTGCTGGCCAAATTTGACAGGCAGATTACAAGGGCCAAAGGAATCCCCAATGTAAAGCCAGGACCCAGCATATCTGGCCCTTTTGGCGCACTCCTGCTAGAGATAAAGTGGGAGAGTGCAAGAAGGGCCACAGATTTTTGACCCGCTTTATTCTAAAATTATTCAAACAGAACACAGATAGTCAATTGTAGTTTGGAGTTAGAATTAAAGCAGGTCAAATGGGCTATCAAAAATAATTCTGGAAAGCATAATATTCCTGTTTATACTGTAAGTAAATTACCAGAGTAAAAGTGGGTTCCCTGACATCTCAATGAGTTTATCCAGTCAGTAGCTGAGCTTAAAAACCAGAGGTTTCAGGTTCAAACCCTGGTCTATGCGGAAGTAACTAATCTCAGCTTTGTTAAAGATGGCCTCTGATTAGGGAGAGGGAAATTGGCCAGGGTTACTGTTCCTGATACAAAGTCAACAGCCACTTTCTGAAATGTGAGTGAACACTGGGTGAGTCTTTTCAGGAAAGCCCAATCTTATGAGCATAAGATTGGGCTTTGGTGAAAGGCTTGCAGAGGAATAATAGCCATTTGATCAAGGTACCACAGGGCAACCAGCAACTGTGAAAACATATGCCAACAAGAAGTCAACACCTTCATTCGGGGTGGGGGGGGAGAGAATTATCTGCTGTAGGAATGTTGTACAAATCTACAATATCAAAATGTTCATCTTGCATAAACTATGGCAACTAACTGGAATTGAGTTTCAGATTGTAACACACTTAAGGATTCAGGTTTCCAAAAGCATAAAAACACCTGAACAGTCCACAATATTCATCAAAACCCCTAGGGAAAGAAATTTGGTATTTCCCCATTTGGGGCGCTAACTTTAAAAAAAGTTGAAAAAATTAGCACCAGGCGCTACTGTTTTTCAACTTTTAAAAAATTCGGGGGAAGAAATTTGGTATTGCCCCATTTGGGACGCAATTATCGGCCGGGCGCAAAGTTTAGCGCCTGGCGCTAATTATCGCCTCCGACTGCAAAATTGGCTTCTATCGCCCCTGGAGGCAATTGGAGCGCTAAATCAGGCGCTACAAACCTGTCTTAAGGCACTAACGCCGAGCAGCGAGGCGCTACCTCGGAGCGCTGGCGAAGCTCATGTGATGTCAGTCAGCAATGGAACACAGACATTGGCGTCGGCCAGTTTTTAAAGGGGAGGGTTGATCTTGCTCTCCATCCACACCCTACTCATTGCAGCCTTGAATCTCGGCCTGGAGAGACCTGTACATCAAAACTGCTGGAAAGAACAATGGAGAGGCCCGGAGAAAGAGCTCAGAGTGCAGCCCCCATAGTCTCTTCTAAATTGACGCAAGGAAGGTCAAATCAAAATGAATCTGCAAAGTGCAGCTCAGGACCCAAAACTCCTTCACACAGTGTTGAATCTCTCCAGAAGTCTCTCTCTCTCTTTCTCTCAGAATGCATGGTGCAAAAATGTCACCGACAAAAAAAGGCAGGAAGCGATCGCCTTTAAATAGTGCTCCCCCAGTCCCTTTACGACTGCAAAACGCTCCCCTCAACCTGTCATTGCTAGCAGCAGGCGGTAAGGCAGGGGGCGCCACTCAATATCCGGTCTGGGGCGCTACCGGGGTGTTGCACGCTCGACTGACATCATGATCTGCGGGCGCAGGAGATCGTGGCAGTAGTGTTTAGCGCTGCCGCAAAATGTCTGGTCAATTTCACAAGCGGCGCAAACATCGCCGTGCCTGGGTGCTAGTTGCTTTGCGCCCCATTAGCGCCCTCTTAGGATGCTAACGGGAGGCGCAACGCAACCGAATTCTTCCCCCTCGGGGTTTGCGCTCCAAGAAGAAAGTTGTACACTAAATCAAGCGCTCCATTTCCTTCCTGGAGCGCACCAGGCAGCAGGCGGGGTGGTAGGTGTGCAGCGCTGCCACGTTGGAAGGCTCCTTCCCTCCCTTAAAGGGAAGGGCCATCGCTGCAGCCTCTGCAAGGGGAGAACTGACCTGGTCCCCGATGGCAGCCGCGATCCGGCCCGATCAACCCGATGCACTGCAGCAGAGTGTCGAGCGTATCGATCGCTGGAGAAGACAAATGAAAAAAAACCAGAAAGAGCATTTCACAATTTTTTTTACTTACCTCGGCCACCTCACCTTTAAGTATTGCCCTTGAAGTGCCAGGTCTCCCAATGAACGCCTCCTGCAGCTGTCGGTGTTTTCACCTGGCGATGTTGCAGGGGGCGAAACTGCAGTTCGGGTCTGTGGTGCAACCGGAGCGATGCGCACGGCGATGACATCATGATCTCCGGGTGCCGGAGTGCCGTCGCAAACCTCCCGCCGAATATAGCGGGAGTTGATCTCACCGCGCCAGGTCGGTAAGTGCTTAGTGCCCCATTATCGCCCCCCGGAGGCGCTAATGGGAAGCACAAAGGTGCCCAATTTCTCCCCCTTAATGTGTGTTTCAGGCTTCAAGACACTCCCTCATCTTTTCTTTGATTCTTTTTTATATATAGGCCCCAAATTCTATGCAGTGAATTACAGCGGATTTGCACTATTGAGTCTGGAGTTGCATCTGCTGACGCTTTGTTGAATTGCCAAAATTTGCTGGGTCATCTCCTGTAAATAAGAACATAAGAAATAGGAGCTGGAGTAGGCCATGCAGCCCCTCGAGCCTGCTCCTAAATCATCTCAGTCCTAAATGGCCGACCCCTTATTCTGAGACTATGCCCCCTAGTTCTAAACTCTCCAGCCAGGGAAACAGTCTCTCAACATTTACCCTGTCAAGCCCTCTAAGAATTTTATATGTTTCAATAAGATCACCCCTCATTTTTCTAAACTCGAGAGAATATAGGCCCATTCTACTCAATCTCTCCTCATAGGACAGCCCTCTCATCCAAGGAATCAAACTAGTGAACCTTTGTTGCACCCCCTCCAAGGCAAGTACATCCTGCCTTAGGTAAGGAGACCAAAACTGTGCACAGTATTCCCAGGTGTGGTCTCACCAAAGACTTGCAGCAAGACTTCCTTCCTCTTATACTCTAACCTCCTAGCAATAAAGGCTAACATTCCATTTGCTTTCTTAATTACCTGTTGTACCTGCATGTTAACTTTCTGTGATTCATGAATAAGGACTCCCAAAACTCTCTGAATACCAACATTTACTAGTCTCTCACCTTGTAAAAAAAAATTCTGCTTTTCTATTCCTCCTACCAAAGTGGAAAATTTCACATTTCCCCACATTATGCTCCATCTGCCACCTTCTTGCCACTCACTTAACGTGTCTATATCCCTTTGCAGCCGCTTTGTGTCCTCCTCACAGCTTAGTTTCCCACCTAGCTTTGTATCATCAGCAAACTTGGGTACATTACACTCGGTCTCCTCATCTAAGTAATTGAAAAGACTGCAACAGAAAATGGGGCCAAAACAAGGAGAAATGGTAAAAAGACAAAGTTAAAAGCCCTGTATCTGAATGCACGCAGCATTCGTAACAAGATAGATGAGTTGATGGCACAAATAGATACAAATGGGTATGATCTGATCGCCATTACAGAGACATGCTTGCAAGGTGACCAGGGCTGGGAACTGAATATTCCAGGGTATTGACAATTCAGAAGAATAGACAGAAAGGAAAGGGAGGTGGGGTGGCTTTGTTGGTAAAGGATGGGATCAGTGCAGTGCTGAGAAGTGATATTGGCTCAGAAGATCAAGATGTAGAATCAGTTTGGGTGGAGATAAAAAATAATAAGGGGAAAAAGTCTCTGGTGGGCATAGTCTGCAGGCCCCCGAACAATAGCAATACTGTTGGACAGAGTATAAATCAACAAATAATGGAGGCCTGTAAAAAAGGTACAGTAATAATCATGGGTGATTTTAATCTCCATATTGATTGGACAAATCAAATTGGCCATGGTAGCCTTGAGGAGGAGTTCATAGAGTGCATCTGGGATGGTTTCCTGGAACAGTATGTAATGGAACCAACCAGGGAGCAGGCTATTTTGGATCTGGTACTGTGTAATGAGACAGAATTAATAAATAATCTCATAGTAAAGGATCCTCTAGGTAAGAGTGATCATAACATGGTGGAATTTCAAATTCAGTTGGAGGGTAAGAAAGTTGTATCTCAAACCGGGTCCTGATCTTAAACAAAGACAATTACAATGGCATGAGGGCAGAACTGGCTAAAATGGACTGGAAATATAAATTAAAAGGTAAGACAGTTGAAATTGGGCAGAAGCATGGCAGATGCAATATAACGTGGATAAATGCGAAGTTATCCACTTTGGTGTCAAAAACAGGAAGGCAGATTATTATCTGAATGACAATAGATTGGGAGCAGGGGAAGTGCAACGAGACCTGGGTGTCCTTGTGCACCAGTCGCTGAAGGTAAGCATGCAGGTGCAGCAGGTGGTTAAGAAGGCAAATGGTATGTTGGCCTTCGTAGCAAGAGGGTTCGAGTACAGGAACAAGGATGTCTTGCTGTAGTTGTACAGGGCCTTGGTGAGACCACATCTTGAGTATTGTGTGCAGTTTTGGTCACCTTATCTGAGGAAGGATGTTCTTGCCATGGAGGGAGTGCAGCAAAGATCCACCAGGCTGACACCTGGGATGGCAGGAATGACGTATGAGGAGAGATTGGGTTGATTGGGCTTATACTCGCTGGAGTTTAGAAGAATGAGAGGGGCTCTCATTGAAACTTATAAAATTCTAACAGGACTAGGTAGACTAGATGTAGGAAGGATGTTCCCGATGGCCAAGGAGTCCAGAACCAGGGGTCACAGTCTAAGGATAAGGGGTAGGCCATTTAGGACAGAGATGAGGAGGAATTTCTTCACCCAGAGAGTGGTGAACCTGTGGCATTCTCTACCACAGAAGGCAGTGGAGGCCAATTCATTAAATATATTCAAGAAGGAGTTAGATATATTTCTTAAGGCTAAAGGGATCAAGGGATATGGGGAGAAGGCAGGGACAGGGTACTGAATTTGGATGATCAGCCATGATCTCATTGAATGGCGGAGCAGGCTCGAGGGGCTGAATGGCCTACTCCTGCTCCTATCTTCTGTTTCTATGTTTCTATGAAATGCAGTGTTGGACATTTAAGGAGATATTTCACAACTCTCAACAGAAATATATTCCAGTGAGAAAGAAAGATTTTAAGAGAAGTGAGCACTATCAGTGGCTAAACTGGCAAGAAATATTAAAACAGATAGTAAGAGCTTCTACCGGTATATAAAAAGGAAGAGAGTAGCTAAAGTAAACGTTGGTGAAGTAAGATTAAAAAATGAGCGTAACAGGGCACATTTAGTAGAATGCAATTGCGGCAGCAAAATGTGTAAAGATGAGGTGTACTAATCATTCTATGTTTAATTGCAGAAATGACCATACCAGTTTAGAGAAATGAAACTTACAAAAAGAGACACTGACATAACCCTTTTCTGGAAAACGAAACTTAGTCGTGGCCAGGAGAGGAATGACTCGTTTCTCAGGAATCACATGTCCTGGATGACTCATTTCCAAGAAATCAGAGGGTCTACAGGCCCCTTCAGTGAAAAGTGAAACTTATGTTATAGGTTATTTTGTATAAGTTAGACCCTCCTAGTTAGTGATTAATGTATAAACTTTTAAATCGATTGGATCTCTGAAGAAGGAGGGATTGGAAAATGTGTATAATTGTGTGGACTTTGAGAAGCTTGTTAGAGTTCGATTCAGACGTGATCTGGAGGCTCTCCTCAGGCCTGAGTAAACCGTTTTGACTTCAATTAGTGGTCTGTCTTTCTTTCGACAAGCTAGTGACATCGACCTTGTATATCACTTGGTCCGCACTTTGGGGGCTTACATCAGTTGGTCCCTTAGAGGATGAGAGTGGGAAATTAATAATGGGGAACAGGGAAATGGCAGAGATTGTGAACAAATATTTTGTATCTGTCTTCATAGTAGAAGACACTAACAACATCCCAATAATGGATAATCAAGGGGCCACAGGGAGGGGGGAACTAAAGACAATCACTATCACGAAGGAAATAGTACTTGGTAAAATAATGGGACTAAAAGACAACAAGTCCGCTGGACCAGATGTCCTGCATCCCAGGGTCTTAAAAGAAGTGGCTGCAGAGATAGTGGATGCATTGGTTGAAATATACCAAAATTCCCTGAACTCTGGAGAGGTCCCAGCGGATTGGAATACCGCAAATGTAACACACCTATTTAAGGAAGGAGGGAGACAGAAAGCAGGAAACTATAGACCAGTTAGCCTAACATCTGTCGTTGGGATAATGCTGGCATCCTTCATTAAGGAAGCAGTAGCAGGGCATTTGGAAAATCATAATACAGTCAAGCAGAGTCAGCATGGTTTTATGAAAGGGAAATCATGTTTAACAAATTTGCTGGAGTTCTTTGAGGATGTAACGAGCAGGGTAGATAAAGGTGAGTCAGTGGATGTGATGTATTTGGATTTCCAGAAGGCATTCGATAAGGTGCCACATAAAAGGTTACTGCATAAGATAAGAGCTCACGGAGTTGGGGGTAATATATTAGCATGGATAGAGAATTGGCTAACTAACAGAAAGCAGAGAGTCGGGATAAATGGGTCATTTTCCAGTTGGCAAACGGTAACTAGTGGGGTGCCACAGGGATCGGTGCTGGGGCCTCAACTATTTACAATCTACATTAATGACTTGGATGAAGGGACCGAGTGTAATGTAGCCAAGCTTGCAGATGATACAAAGATGGGTGGGAAAGCAAGTTGTGCAGAGGACTCAAAGAATCTGCAAAGGGATATAGACAGGCTAAGTCAATGGGCAAACATTTGGCAGATGGAGTATAATATGGGAAAGTGCGAGGTTATCCACATTGGCAGGAAAAATAAAAAAGCAAATTATTATTTGAATGGAAAGAGACCTGGGAGTCCTTGTGCATGAAACACAAAAAGTTAGCATGCAGGTACAGCAAGTAATCAAAAAGGTAAATGGAATGTTGGCCTTTATTTCAAGGGGGTTGGAGTATAAAAACAGGGAAGTCCTGCTACAACTGTACAGGGTATTGGTGAGACCACCCCTTGAGTACTGCGTACAGTTTTGGTCTGCTTATTTAAGGAAGGATATATTTGCAATGGAGGCAGTTCAGAGACGATTCCAGAGATGAGGTGGTTGACTTATGAAGAAAGGTTGAGCAGATTGGGCCTATATTCATTGGAATTTAGAAGAATGAGAGGTGATTTTATTGAAACATATAAGATACTGAGGGGGCTCGACAAGGTAGATGCAGAGAAGATGTTTCCCCTTGTGGGGAAATCCACAACTCGGGGGCATAGTTTCAGAATAAAGGGTCGCCCTTTTAGAACTGAGATGAGGAGGAATTTCTTCTCTCAGAGGGTCGTAAATCTGTGGAATTCTCTGTCCCAGAGAGCTGTGGAGGCTGGGTCATTAAATACATTAAAGTTGGAGATAGACAGATTTTTGCAAGATATGGGAGTGAAGGGTTATGGGGAACGGGCGGGGAAGTGGCTTTGAGCTCAAGATCAGCCATGATTTTATTGAATGGCAGAGCAGGCTCGAGGGGCCAAGTGGTCTATTCCTGCTCCTATTTCTTATATATTGTAATTAGCCGAAGCCCAAGCACTGATCCTTGCGGCATCCCACTATTTACAACCTGCCAACACGAAAATAACCCGTTTATTCCTATGCTCTGTTTTCTCTCCTTTAGCCAATCCTCAATCCATGCTAATATACTACCCCAATCCCATGAGCTCTAAGCTTGTGTAACAACATCTTGTGTGTCACCTTTCGAATGTCTTTTGAAAATCAACAATATCTAAAAGGTAAATCGTGCTTGACTAATCTACTGGAATTTTTTGAGGATGTAACTGGTAGAATAGATAAGGGAGAACCAGTGGATGTGGTGTATTTGGACTTTCAGAAGGCTTTCGATAAGGTCCCGCATAAGAGATTAGCATGCAAAGTTAAAGCACATGGGATTGGGGGTAAGGTACTGACTTGGATAGAGAACTGGTTGGCAGACAGGAAGCAAAGAGTTGGAATAAACGAGTCTTTTTCCGAGTGGCCGGCAGTGACTAGTGGGGTACCGCAGGGATTGGTGCTGGGACCCCAGTTATTCACAATATATATTAATGATCTAGATGAGGGAACTAGATGTAATATCTCCAAGTTTGCAGATGACACAAAGCTGGGTGGGCTGTGAGGAGGATGTAGAGAAACTCCAGTATGATTTGGACAGGTTGGGTGATTGGGCGGATGCATGGCAGATGCAGTATAATGTGGATAAATGCGAGGTTATCCACTTTGGTGGCAAAAACAGGAAGGCAGATTATTATCTGAACAGCAGTAGATTGGGAAAAGGGGAAGTGCAACGAGACCTGGGTGTCCTTGTGCACCAGTCGCTGAAGGTAAGCATGCAGGTGCAGCAGGCGGTTAAGAAGGCAAATGGTATGTTGGCCTTCATAGCGAGAGTACAGGAGCAAGGATGTCTTGCTGCAGTTGTACAAGGCCTTGGTGAGACCACACCTTGAGTATTGTGTGCAGTTTTGGTTGCCTTATCTGAGGAAGGGTGTTCTTGCCATGGAGGGAGTGCAGCGAAGATTCACCAGACTGATACCTGGGATGGCAAGAATGACGTATGAAGAGAGATTGGGTCGATTGGGCTTGTATTCGCTAGAGTTTAGAAGAATGAGAGGGTATCTCATTGAAACTTATAAAATTCTAACAGGACTAGACAGACTAGATGCAGGAAGGATGTTCCCAATGGTGGGGGATTCCAGAACCAGGGTCATAGCCTGAGGATAAGGGGTAAGCCATTTAGGACTGAGATGAGGAGGAATTTCTTCACCCAGAGAGTGGTGAACCTATGGAATTCTCTACCACAGAAGGCCGTTGAGGCCAATTCGTTAAATATATTCAAGAAGGAGTTAGATATATTTCTTAAGGCTAAAGGGATCAAGGGATATGGGGAGAAGGCAGGGACAGGGTACTGAATTTGGATGATCAACCATGACCTCATTAAATGGTGGAACAGGCTCGAGGGGCCGAATGGCCTACTCCTGCTCCTGTCTTCTATGTTTCTATGTTTCTATTGTCAATTTTATAGCATAAATCCTGTGTAAAATGAGAGAAATATGCTGTGGTGCCTGGATATTAGAGTGCAACCTATAAAAAGCCAAGTCTAGCTGATGATTGCAACAGCAGGCTAGGGAAGCAGCAGGAGTGTTTTGCTCACTGAGTTCACTGTCGGGCAACTTCACTGGCTCGCTTGTTATTTTGTCCCACTTTTCAAGAATATCTCCCGCTGGAGGATCTGACTTACAGCTGAAACAGGGCCAAGGGCTTTGCAAAGAGGAACCGAAGAGGAGCTGGCAATTTCAGTGAGGTTGACCCTCAAACCCTCGCTGAGGAGATTAAGCAGAGGAGAGGGACTGGTAAATTTCCATGCAATGAAGCCAAAAAATAGTGTCTCTCATGCCATGTGGAGGGAGGTGGCACTAGCACTGAGTGCCACTTTCTTATCCTCAGAACTGCAGACCAGTGTTTCAAGAAAATCAACGACCTGACCTGGGTAGGCAAAGTATCACACAAGCTGCTCCCTTTATTTCCTTGGGCACTCTGGGCACCAGCACACTCTTCATCCTATAAAGTTAAGGGGGGAATAATTCGATTGTGTCCCCTTTGGGGGCGCTAACTTCGCCAGGGTGCTACTTTTAGCGCTCCGAATAAATTAGCGCCCCCGCGCCCGAAATTAACTGGTAGCGCCCCAAGAGGGAAGCGGGGCGCTACTAGAAGCGCTCCCCCTTCCTCTTCGGTTGCTGCGAGTGAATATTGCAGTGCTACGTGCAGCAGTGCTGCAGGCCTTCCTCCCTTTCTTAAAGGGGAGGGGCCTAGCGCAGCGTGACCCAGGGCCCAACTGGGCCACCAGGGATCAGGGTGTCGGCAAAAGAGCCCGGCACTCAAGAGGGGGCTGCACAGGAGGCCGGGGACGGCAAAGGGGGCAGTTGCTGGCAGGCAGCCAGCAACAAAAATGGCAGCCCAGCACCTCCCCTTTAAATATCGCCACCCCAGCCTCATGTATGCCCTCCTGACCCTGTTGGTCATAGTGTCTGGCGGTAAGTCAGGGGGCGCTACTGAAGTTTGCGGCCGGGGCGCGAGCGGGCCGCTGCGCACGGCGATGACGTCATCGCCGGATGCGCTGCGCCACGGGGCGCGACCAGTTAACCCCACCGCTAACCTCCCGCTGAATTTTGCAGGCAGCTTTAGTGGCGCACGCCCAGGCGCTAGTTGCTTTGTGCCCCATTAGCGCCCTCTTAGGATGCTAACGGGAGGCGCAAAGCAACCGAATTTTGCCCCCAAGAGCTCAACAATTCGCACTGCAAACTGGTTGAGAGGGTTTTAACTCTATATCTTACAGTATGTGTCCCCATCTATCCTTGCAACACTTAGTTGCATGCAGAATCTTAAAACCCAATCAGGGCGGTACCAACAGAGCTCTTGCATCACCCATCTGATGCCACAGGGGAGACACCGTCAGTTGCTAGCCTTCACCTAATTCACTCAGTCATGTGGCAGGTGAAACTTGTGTACAATATTTATGAAAGACAGATCTATGGCCCAGTGGAATAGTGACAGCTGGAGGTGATCTGCCTGAAGCTACTGTTTCCAGGCATCTGGCCCATCCCCTAGGAGCACCATGCAAGTGACATGTAGGAGGTGACACCAAGTTGCTGATAGGAATAAGCTCCAGAGATGCAGCCTGCAGCGACTCCCTGCCAGGAGAAAGCTTTGATGAGAAAAAGTCCACCTCAATCTCAGATGCCTTTTGTAGCACTGAAGCCACCAACGGCCTCCTGTGATACCGGACATCAAATTGCACCAAGGGGGAGCACCAGAATAGGAGAAAAAAGGCATGTTTAGATGCCCGGGGAAGCGTGTTAGGAAAAAACAAGTTAGCTTCTGTTCGCTTTGGAATTTGTTGTGTTAAAACAGAATGTGCACTTACGATGTATTTTGTTATTCCTGGAGATTAGAGTCATACAGGAAAGAGTGCACTTATTTCATGCTGTCTTATTCAGTCAGGTGATGATTATTGGCATGGTCATGTAGGGTCAAAGAGGGCTGATGTGTTGTGATTTTCTAGAATTGGAACTGGATTGAAGATTTGATCCTTTATTTAAAAGTGGCAGAGAAGGAGTTGCGGCAGTGGCGACAAAGGCAGATTGTGCTAAACAGAAAAAAAGACTTTGGTGATCAGTTGTGCTCCGATGCCCCTTGCAGCAGTCACTGAGCAGCCCTCTGAGTGAGCCAAGGTGGCGCTTTCATCCATGTACTTTTACATTCCTCTGCTGCTGTCCGTGCAGCTTTTAGTGGGATCATTACCCATGGAAGCAAATGGGTATACCATGTTACCCACAAGCCATCCGTTGACCTGATTTTCTTCCATGAAGAGGTCAGGGAAGGCTGAATTCCAAAGGGTTAATGCATCATGACAACCTCCAGTTAATAGTCAAGACAATTTGCATGCTGTAACACATGATCTATGCACAATCTTTACATTTAAGGAGTGCAAGACCTTTCTGTTGAGGAAATATCAGTTTTACGAGCCGACTCAGGCATCACTCACTCCTAGACCTAGGCTGGTAGGTAAACCCCAGGCAGTTTCTAACGAGGATATTAAGGATTCGTCTGGTTCCCATGAATTTATTTCTCGGGATATCAAAAGCCAGCGTTTTTCTTCTTCCAAGATCATAGAAAGTTACAGCACGGAAGGAGGCCATTTCGGCCCATCGTGTCCGCGCCAGCAAGCAAAGAGCTATCCAGCCTAATCCCACTTCCCAGATCTAGGTAAGCTTTCAGTAATGCTTGGAAAATTAGCAGCAAAGCCCATTTTGGTAATTACTCTTAAGTACTGAACTATGTGTAAAATCTCATTTTAGTCTTTGAAAGTAGCAAAGTGTCATATCAAACCGCATGCTTTAGTTTAAGATATTGAGCAAATTTATTAAATAAACAATGAACAACTCAATAATTTAATACTTAGTTATGTATCTACAGCACAGAAAGTCTTTGAAGTAACTATCTTGAATAGACAAAATAATAAGTCACAATCTAATACTATGTTAACCTCTTGCAGATAACTTGCAGATTTTCAAAGCTTATATATTTATACATGAGGGAGCATCCCAGTGTAAGTGCTAGGAGGCAGCCATCAGGAACCTCCGCCGCTAATCAGTCCTCTACTTTGCATTGCAAAGGTGGGTGTGTGCCACTAGGGGAGTATCTAGGGTGCCTGTCATGATAGAAAGACCAACAGAAGTTGCCAATTCTGGTGGGGTGTCGGGTCCCTGATAAAGAAGCAATGGGTGCTCCCAGTGGCCCTTTTTGTAAGGGTACTGCTTTAAAGTAATTTTTTTGAAAAAAAAAGTTCTTCCTAGGTCCAGGCCATGATCCCAGCCTAGACCCCTAGGTAGTCCTTTCATTCATCGGTCATTGATGAGGTACACCACTTCTCACCAGACGTACCTTTACCGACCCTACATCCAATCCAGGGAAGTGCGAAATTCCAGTATAAAGAGTATGGGCTCAATTTTAACTCAGCCATCAGGCGGGCTTTGAGGCGTGTGGGGGATTAAAATCGCAAAACCTGGGGGTCGGGACCCCCCCGCCGCCTGGTTCCCGACACCTAGCCATTTTAACCCAGGCGTATCTGATGGTCCCAAATCAGTCCCACCTACAAAAGGCGGGACTGGTCTTTAGGGCCCTTAAACAGCACTCATTGGCCTTTATAATCCCATTTTAACAGGCCCTTACCTGTTTAACCCTTTTCCCATGTAAAACACACCTGGTGGGGATCACGCCTGTGAAACCTGGCGTGAACACTATTGGCTTGCTGACTATCAGCTGCAGGTCAACCATTAAAGAGGAGATTTGATCAGTCATCATTTGCAGGTGACAGGACTTTGTTGTCTCAGGCCTGGGGCAACTTTTACCAGGCTTAACCACACCTGTGGAAGGTTGGAGCCTCACACACTTCTCCAGTGTGACCTCCTGCGAAACCCCTCTCGCCACCCTCACTCAGCGCTTCCTCAACTGAGGCATCTACCAGAAGCATGGGAGGCCTTTTTTTCCTTCCCTTCTTGGCATTAGAGGACCCCCAGCACAATTCGCGAAATGACACACGCCAGAACTGCAGCAGTTGCCATCAGAATTTTTAATGCAAGACAAACAACTGATGGCATTTTAACAAAATACACAACATTTCACCCAAGTGACTACCCTTGTGACTATTTGTGCCTTATTTTCCTCTTATGCGTGCTCCTACGTAGTGGTTCCCCTGTGGCTTCAGCAGATGTGGAGGCCCCTTGCTCACCCTCGACACCTTTGGCGGGCGTCCTCTGGGGTGGCGAGCCTGAGGGCTCATCAGCAGTCTGCAGTGACATGGAAGTGTGAGCGCTTGGAGAGGAGCCCCCACTTCATTGAGGTCTGCCACCAACCTCCCTCTCATGGGTCAGGTCCCCCCTCAGTGCCTGCAAGTGGCTTGAGAGCACCTTGCTGCACATCAGGTGGGCCATGGGGACCCGTATCTGCAATGGCAGTCCTACTCGGTCCTCAAGAGATGGCATTCTATTCTGAACACTCACCATGCTTTCCATACTCTGGCGACTAACCTCCTCCATGGCTGTAGCCCTCCTCTCCTCTACCGTAGCCCTCCTCTCCTCTACCGTAGCCAGCCTTACCACGGAGGCAGCAATCATTTCCACGTAGGTAGCCATCCTTTCCGTGTTGATGCGTTCATGCGCCACTGACTCCACAAAGGCTCTGCTCATGTTTACTATGGACTCCTCCATTCGCTCCACACTCGCAGCGACCCTGGAGACAAAACCTGCCAGAGACTCCTGCATCTGTGCATGGAGTTCCATCACCTCTGAACTCACGGATGGACCCAGAGGCAGTGGGTCGACATGCAGCTGAGCCGAGCTGGCAAAGACCTGCGCCCTCCGACAAGGACTCTCCACTGCTGTCCCTGTCTCCACAATCTGCTGATGCTCACTTGTGAGCTGTGATACACCAGGTGACAACTCTACTCTATGTCCCGAAGGTCCCACCGAGGTGTGAGTGTCTGCTCTGGTGCTGGGTGCGCTTATTTCTGCTGCCGCTGTGCCCTCAGAGGTTGCAGATTCCTCTGAGGAGGTCTGGCATCTCAGGCTCTTCCTCCTGCACAGTGGGGATGGGGGCTCTCGATGGTCCTGTGGGGGAGTCAAGGAAAAAGTTAGAGATGTGATGCCAAGGTTACATGCACATTGCATTTTGCAGATGATCATAAGTCCATATGATGTAGCTTCAGAATCATTATCAGCGACTCATGCAATGCCAATGAGAGAGATGGAAAACTATTCTGTCACCAGCTTGCAGGGATGCACCTGTCTGTCCTTCCTCAACTTCCGCAACTCTGTCAACCCTGACAATCTCCAGGATGGCTTCCTCCCAGGGGCTGAGCTGGGCTAATGAGGGTGGCCCTCCTCCTGTCCTGGCTCGCTCTCTCCTGATGTGAGCTCTCTTTTCCTGCAATGAGGGAGACAAGTGGAGGTTGAGTGAGAATGAAGGAGTGAGTGCAGAGATTGCATTGCATAGATACTTAGAAGGAGACAAAGATGGAGTGAGGTTGCAAGACCAAGGGCCCTCCCTGTGTGTTGTCAGTTGTATTCAAAGCATCAGAGTGAGAGGGAGTGTGAGGGCTGCATGGTGGAATAGTTATGTGAATGTGAGCATAGAGAGAGAGGGAATGGCTAAGGGTGCATGGATGTGAGTGTCAAGTGGGATGTGGGGGAAGAGATTGCTAAAGCTGAGTGCTGGTGAGGAAAGGCAATGGGGATCAGATTGAGGGTGATGGAAACTTAATACAGTACTTACTTTTCCAGTGCGATGAAGGTCATGGAATCTTTTCCTGCACTGCATCCAGGTGCGCCATGTGAGCCCCAAGGAGTTGACTTCACCAGCCACCTGTAGCCACACAGCCTTGGTCTGACTGGGAGGCCTCTTCCTCCCTGAAGAAGGGAACAGGACCTCCCTGTGGGCCCTAGCACCATCCAGCAATGCCTGGAGTGAAGTCTCATCAAATTTGGGGGCCGCTCTTGCCCTCCCGCTGGCCGTTGCTCCTGCAGGCTCCTGTGCCATCTCAATGGTGAAGTTTGGAAGCCTGCAGAAGAAGCAAGGCTTGCCGTGGACCTTAAAAGCAGCAGCAATGATGACATCATATTCTGCGACTTTCTGACTGGAAATACTCAATTGCCAAGGGTTCCCACACGTTGGAAATCAATTGGCCAATTGAGTGAAAATTGCATCAATCTCACAGACCCATTTAGATTCGTGTGGGAAACACTAAATTCGGGGAACCCGACAATTCCCTGCACCCGAGTTAAAATCGACCCCTATGTGTCCCCTTCATTCTTCTTATTGTGCTCGCCTGGAAGACCTTTACATGGCCGAATGGGCATTCCTATGCAAGGCCAGGATTGGTATATTTGGTTGTGGCCTAAATTCCAGTCCAGCCGCTGGACACCCGTCAAAGTTACAGTGAAGGTACACTGGAAGGACTGTGGATGTTCAGGGCCATAGTCTGTTTCTTTCTTATAATCTTTTCTGACTGTGGGAGTGAGCTTGTCTCTTCCACAAGTTGCCATGGCTTATTTATATATTTCATATCTTTCGATCAGATCCAAAGTAGTTGGCTGTCATACATTTAACTGAACAAATTACACCATCTGTGTTTATTTAAAATTAGCTTAGTTCCTCCCTTCAAACCTGCAGTTTGAAAGCCACTTTGAACTGACGGTGTATCAAAATAAACTTGGTATAGGGATCTGAACTTAAGTTTTTTTTAAAATCTATTTTTGCACAATGACTGGAGTTAAAGAGGCAGCCATTGACTAAGACTAGGCAAAGTTTAGAGACACCTTCTAGAACTACGCATGATTTTCAGTTGCACCCACCTATCTGACAGCTTGGCTCACTAATAGCACTCGTGCTTCTGAATCAGAAGGTCATGGGTTCAAGTTCTGGTCTAGGACACAAGCACACAATATAGGCATTGTTGGAGGGGCTATTGGTCTGTTCATATGAATGTAAAAAAAATCCCCATGCCAGTATCCCTCAACCAACATCATTAAACCAAATTAACTGGTCATTTACCTCATTACTGTTTGTGGGACCATGCTGTGAGCAAATTGGCTGCTGAATTTACATAACAATAGTGATTACTCTTCACAAGAAATTTATTGGCTATGAGCGCTTTGCAACATCCTGGGGATGCAAAAGGCACTATATAAATGCGTGTTCCTTTTTGTCTTTTCTATATTTAATATTAAAAATTTCTGCGTGCAATACCTACCAGCATATTTTATTTCCTGTCTTGTACCTCACCATTCATTCAAATTATGTATTCATAAAAGATTATTAATCACAATTTATGAGCTTTGAATTCTACCAATCAGAATGAGAAAATTGGGAACCACTAAATATTTACACAATAACTAATCACTAGGCTACAAAGTCTGTAAAGACAAAAATGAGCTGTAGCTCAGCCAATCAAATCACTCAAAATCTTTTGATTTAAAAAAAAATCTGCCTGGTGAGTATGGGTTAAAAATAAAAGGCCCAAAAATCCACAGGGAGTCGATCCTGGTAGAAGTACAATGATTGGCCCCCGGGCATCTCCGACACGGAGCTGCTGGAGTGTTCGAGGTCGAGGGGAGGTACATTACAAAAAATGTCAGATTCAAACATTAAAAAGGCTCATAGCAACAACTTTTTGAAGTGAGGTCAGAGCAGTGCAGATTGATCTTCAAGCTATGTGTATTTAGTTCCAGTGCATACAATGTGAGTACACAGGTAATCCCTCTCCATGATGGTCCCTATGGAAGTCATACATAGTTTTAATATACTCTTATTCTCAGGGTATAATCAAGCTGTGCTATGTTGGAGATTATTGATCAAACACTGTTGTCATAAAAGTTTACTTGGATGTTTAATCAGTCATATTAATTACTGTTTGAAAAATAGTTTCAACGGTTATTTAAAACTTACCATATGTGTGGAGACGTGCAATTTTGTTTTGTCTGGGTTGCTTTTCAGGTAAATCATCATATGCAGTCGCCATTCCTTAGTGGACATTTCTGGTCCAACCTACTTTTAATGTAGGTATTTTTTTCTTATATTTCTGAAAATGTTCTAGTACTCCTATACCAAATGAGGATAGTATTACTTCTTTAAGTATGTTCAGGCTATAAGGTACCTAAACACCCATTCACTATTATACTGAACTGCATCACCGATGACCTTCAACATAATGGGAGCTGGCAGGGACCAAAATAATAGCTTTCCAGTTGTTCAGCCGACAGACTGTGAAAGCTGTAGCACAGTGTTTGCTGGGCTGACAACATGCAGTCCAAGACTGAACACACTAATTAATGTTTTACCTTGTAAGAATTTTCATACTATGTAATTACAATGCATAAAACATAGTCACAGGTTCAAACCCAATAATCTAAAAAAAACTCTACTTTTTTAGGCAACCATTTGCATTAAATTGAACTTTAAATTTTTATTAAGTAATAGATAATCTCTTGTTATGTTTAGCTTCTTGCCTTAGATAATCTGTCGTATACAGCGAGTGTGAATGGTTTGAGTGTCTTTTAATTTAACGGTGTGCCTACGTTGCTGAGTATTGAACTATAAAATAATATAAATAATATACCCTTGTAATCTGAACTTGATATTTGTGCCTTTCATACTTGTGCTTCATATGTGTAGACCTCAGGATGACAGACAGGATGGTGAAATGGGCAGAAGCATGGCAGATGGAGTTCAATTCACTTTGGAAAGACTAATATGGAACGACAGTATACTACACTATAAATGGCATGATTTTGAGAAGTGTAATGAGCAGAGACCTTGGTGTCCATACACACAAATCCTTAAAGGTAGCAGGGCAAGTTGATAAGGTGGTTAAAAAACATATAGGTTACTTGGGTTTATAAATAGAGGAATAGAAAATAAAAGCAAATAAATCATGCTAGAACTTTATAAATCACTGGTTAGGTCTCAGCTGGAGTATTGTGGACAATTCTGGGCACCACACTTCAGGAAAGATGTAAAGGCTTTAGAAAGGGTACAGAGGAGGTTTATCAGAATGTTACCAGGGATGAGGGACTTCAGTTATGAGGAGAGGTTGGAAAAGTTAGGACTGTTCTGCTTGGAACAGAGAAGGTTGAGAGGTGACCCAATAGAGGTTTTCAAGATGATGAGGGGTTTTGATAGAGTCGATAGAGAAAGGTTTCTCCCTCTGGGCAATGGGTCAATAACTAGAGGTCATAGATTCAAAATCATTGGAAAAAGATCTAGAGGGGAGATGAGGAGAATTATTTTCACTGAGTTGTCAGGATCTGGAGCACTCTACCTGAAGAAGTGGTGGAAGCTGATTCCATAAAAAAAATTAAAAGGGAGTTGGACAGGTACTTGAGGATGAGGAACTTACAGGGTTACGGACAAAAAGCAGGGATGTGGGACTAAGTACGACTGCTCTTTCATAGAGCTAGCACAAGCACGACGGGCTGAATGGCCTCCTTCTGTGCTGTAAGTTTCCGTGATTCTATTGTTCTTCAATCTCTTCTAATGTGAACCAAGGAAACTCTTGGTAAGACAAGATTGAATATGACAGTTAAGCTACTACATTTCACAGCAAGTGAACATATGTAGTAATAGTTATGATCAGACTCCATTCAATCAGTGCAAATTGTTTTTGTGTAATAATATAAAATAAGGAACCCTCATGTTTCCCCACATCAGTATGTTGTCTTACTTGATGAAAAATAACTCTTAACTAACCTCCAGCATTCTCTTTCTGAGTCTGGTCAAAGCTTGCCCTTGCAGCTTTCTGTTTTCAAAATCTTACTTACTCCACGACCTTGGCTGAAAGAAGAAAGAAAGACTTGCATTTATATAGCACCTTTCATGACCTCTGGACATCCCAAAGCGCTTTACAGCCAATGAAGTACTTTTTGAAGTGTAGTCACTGTTGTAATGTAGGAAATGCGGCATCAAATTTATGCACAGCAAGCTCCCACAAACAGGAATGTGATAATGACCAGATAATCTGTTTTTAGTGATGTTGATTGAGGGATAACTATTGGCCAGAACACCGGAAATAATTCCCCTGCTCTTCTTCGAAATAGTGCCCTGGGATCTTTTACATCCACCTGTTAGAGCAGACAGGACCTTGGTTTAATGTCTCATCTGAAAGACGGCACCTTCGGCAGTCCAGTGCTCCCTCAGTACTGCACTGGAGTGTCAGCCTAGATTTTTGTGCTCAAGTCTCTGGAGTGGGACTTAAACCCGCAACCTTCTGAGTCAGAGGCGAGAGTGCTACCCACTGAGCCACGGTTGGACCTGACTGGCTGCCAGGAGTAATTTTTGTCTTCACCACCTGGGCAGTACTCTGGCAGAACACATTGTCTGCCTGTTATAAAACCAACCTGATTTTCATTTCATATATTTCATTTATATACACTAAAAAATTTGGATGAGCACACACTATTATTTGGAAAAAAAATGATGGTGTTTGTGTTGTATTTGACTTTTCGTGAAAGTTGCTAACATATTATATAGCAGCAAGTGGCAGGAAATTATTTCTTATTAAAGTTGCACTGACTACATCCCAACTGATAATTCTTCTGTATTCTCATAACCACGAATCAGTGACACTGAGCTGAGGTTGACAATAAAACCTAAATAAACCTAATAATTAGGATTTTCAAAGCTGTAATCTTACCAAAACAATCAGAAGGTTGTAAACTGCTTCCATTATTCCATGTTCATTTTCTAATGTATTATATTCCTCCCTTTAAAAAAAAAATCACTTTTTCATGTTTTATTTTCTCTCTTCCCACTTACACTGCCAGACACCAGGGTGGGCTTGGCAGGAATCATGCTCTTAGGCCTTTTTCAAACCTTTCTTGCACTGGCCTATGGGAAGGATGCTTATGCAGTCCTGGGTGACTCATCCTAGAATTTATTTTTACCTCTTTCATATAGGAATGCTCCTCAACTCCAGTCAGTGCCTGTTTTGACATGAATGCAAGCTTGGGTACTGTTTGTGTGGGGAATTATGGGATTGAACCTGCATCTTCTCATTGCATTACAGTGTATTGCAACTTCAGATATTTGTTAAGTCCGTGAATGATTGAGACACGGACTAGCAGGAGAGAAACAAAGAGATCTTTACTGGTGAAAGGCATAAACGAAACTAACCAACAGAGGCTCTCTAGCGCCTTTTATACAGGGGTGGTCACTGCCGGTACTGCAGTCTGAGACCAGTTATTCTCTTAAAGGTACATACACAACACTATTGACGTCTTTTTATTCCCTCCAATTTTCTCCCATCTCCCAAAACAGTGATACCCCCCTCCGCCACACTGCAGTACAATTTCAGGGTGCCAGCTGCACTTTGGTACTTTATCCAAATGGCCATTCTTCAGGTGGTAGTGATTTTTTTAACCATGGAGGCTATCCCAACCGAGCTCGATCAGACTCACCTGGTGTCCACACATGAACATTTCTAGCACTGTTCACTGAATAATGATCAGGAGTAGAAACTGGAGAGATTTATAGATCCCACTTTCATAGTCTTGGGTCAGCACCATTAAGTAATCAATATATTGCAATACTACGGGGCACTGAGGCTATAAAGTGAAACTATCTGTCCTTTGAATTACATCCTGATCTATTGTTCTCCAGGCTAGCTCCATTCAAGGCCTTGGAATCATAAGTCACTCGTGAGTGGGGTGTTCTTTGTAGTCACCCCACCAGGTGAAGCTGTTGGAAAGCCAGTGGGCCCCACAGGGAAAGTCTGAACCGCTACTGTCTGTGCTCCCCCCACCCCCCAAACCCTCCAATCACTAGATCCTCACAACGCCCCTCCTCCCAGACTTCCCTTGCTGCCAACAGTCTTCCCCTTGTGATCTTTGTCGTCTCCCGCTACCACGTCCCATTGAAAAAAGTTGAGCATATGACTGGCAGCTTTTAAATAAGGCCTGGCAGTTATAATCTGCTGGGCCACCAACTCAAAGCTCCCGGGGGTGGGGGTGGGGGGGAAGGTGGAATTGAGATCTACTCCTGCCGAGAGTTAAAAATCGGCCATTTAGGTTCAGCAATGTGCCTTAGTGGGAGTGGGAGGAGCGACAGAAAAAGAATATTGAACATATAAACAATGCATTAACTGATGCAAAATACTGCTTTGCTATGTAGGTTTAAATTCAATCGCACTATTTGCATCACCTTGAATAATGCCATTGAGTTTCAGTCAGCATAACAAAGTAAAGGCACAACACTAATATATATTGGATTCAGTATAAGACAAGGATGTTACATTGAATGGAATTTTATTTTGAGTTCAATGCCCATGTTCCTGCGATCTATTCTTTTAATATATTACAAGGTTTTAGAGCCAATAGATGGGAGAAAACATAGCTGCCATCTTATCCATCCTTGTACAGCCAAATTATAACCCCGAACCCTGTTTTTTGACTTATCTACTTCAGCCACCACAAGGAGATCAGCTTGGAAAATTTAACGTTAAAAACAGTTCTCCTCATTCAGTGCCAAAACTTAATGGTGCAACATGTTATTGCAAAATCTTGCATCTTGAAAACAACGTAGTATTTTTGTTGCAGTGTTCATTATTTTGAGTATTCCTGAAATGGATATTATGGGGAATGTAACTAAGATAACCTCACTCCTCTCTGTAGTATTTCAGGATTCCTCTGCCCGATGTTTAATCTCCATTCAAATGCAATTACAGCAGTGATGTGATAGATTGAATTATCAGTTGAGAAGTTCTAGCCATAAAAAGAAAATAATTGTTGGAAATGTAAAATACAAACAGAAAATGCTGGAAAAACAAAGCAGACCCTGAAGAATTGTCCTGTAAAACATTAATAACTTACTTTTTTCAGATGCTATTAGATCTATGTATTTCCAGCAATTTCCACTTTTATTTGAGAAATTTGAGTCAATTGGGAGCCATTAGCAATTGATAGGAATCATTTTGAAATGTCATAAATTTGATGCCATTGTAATAGTTAAAAGTCTTCCCATCAAAATAGCATCATTTTGTAAACCTTTTGAGGCTGAGCTAAATGTCACATAGCTCCTCTCCAAATGAAGTGCTTGACATCTTGTCAAAAACATCTCAAACCTCAACTTGAAGTGAAGCTTTTTCTAATGTTTGTGAGAGCAGAGGGTAGGGCCTATGTAATTAGGTTAAGTTGGAGCTGTAGATTTAACATGTTCCTTCACAGGCATTGCTGTCTATCATAGATTTCAGTTTTTGCTTTCATTTGGAGGGAGAACAAGTGGAAGTAGGGCTATCTGGAACTCTCTCCCCCAAAAAAGTGGTTGAGGCTAGGTCAATTGAAAATTTCATTACTGAAATTGACAGATTTTTGTTAGGCAAGGGTATTAAGAGTTATCGAACCAAGACGGGTAGATGGAGTTAAGATACTGATCAGCCATGATCTAATTGAATGGAGGAACAGCCTTGAGAGGCTGAATGGCCTACTCCTGTTCCTATGTCCCTATTGTCATAAACTACTGGTATTGCACTGTCTAGTTTGTTCAAACTGCTAATATAGTTACATATTTATTATATTTACATTGGCAAATATTAGCAAATGGGAGCTGAATAAACACATCATTTGTCTCCATCTTGATGTTCTAAATGGCCTTATTATTTAAAATACGACTGTTTAGAAACCTACATTTTTGGTGGGTTTGCTAAAGTCAGAGGTGCCACGGTGAATCACAGATTTCACTTTCCTGCCATTGTAATTCACGGTGATGTGGAAAGTGGAAACAGCATCAGCCTGGAAGGCTGGTAGTGGCCACAATTTAACAAGCTGAAACCTTTCCAAAATGATGGGAGACCTTCAGTTCGTCAGGACGGGGCTGTCACTTTCACTCTACTGCTGGTAAAACCACTCTGCACCTTCAATGGGCAGTTCAGTCAGCAAGAGGGCAAACTGCTGAAAGTACAGAGCTATGTTTGGAAGTAGTTCTGTGCTATGAACCAGGGAGACAAATACTTGATCATTGTCTTTCAAAATATAGTGCTCTGATTTTTTTATTTTAAAAATTCTGCTCATTCAAATTCATTTGATGATCATCTGGTTTGATTGAAGATGTCCTCACACGCTGCTTTAACATGTGATATGGTACCAATCAATCATGCCTCCAGCAAAACATCGATAGCAAGGGAGAGTTATCTCAGCTGTGGATTTTTTGAGTTGAGGCGGAATCTTTTGAAAGCTGCAATGAGTCAGAAAAACAAAGTTATGACTAAAACTATGATTGAATAGTATTAATGTAATATACTGCTTCTGCAGTTTATTGAAGAACTAAAGATTGTAGTCTCATCATTTTTTTTGACCTGGTTATCCTCAACTTCTCAGCACAGTACAGGCAGGCAGCCAATATTATTTTTATAGCCCACATATGACCCCAACTCCAAACCTTTGGCTCATTCTTACTACTTAAATGCTAACTTTGCACAAAGTGCAATATGCAATTTCCATTAAATTTGAAAAATTTACACATAGACCTTTTGGTATTATTCCCTCTGTGAATTCACGTTAACTGCCAAGATTATATTAAACACAAAAAACCTGCTATCATCAGATAAAGAACACACTGGGAGATATCAGAATGCTTTGTAGTGTACTGTGAAACTACATCTTTTATTTGCTATATTTTCTAGAGATTATTTCCTTTCTCACTTTTGATTGAGGGGTTCCCCATTAATGATGCTGTTACTACAGCCAATACTTCCTACTGATGCCTTTTTATATATGTGTGTGTGTGTGTGTGTGTGTGTATCGGCAGGTATTCAGTTACACCTGGCAAAAACATGTGATATTGAGTTTGTCGCCTCACCAGAACTAATTCAGAAATAAACTGTCCAGTGCCATATGCACGAATATATGTAACCCTCCAGAAAAGTTCATTAGTTCAGATCATTTGACCATTTCTAGGAACAGAAGAACATAGGAACAGAAGTAGGCCATTTTGGCCCCTCACGCCTGTTCTGCCATTCAATGAGATCATAGTTGATCTGTGACCTAACTCCATATACCCGCTTTTGCCCCATATCCCTTAATACCTTTGGTTAACAAAAAGCTATCCATCACAGATTTAAAATTAATAATTGATCTAGCATCAATTGTCGTTTGCGGAAGAGAGTTCCAAATTTCTACCACCCTTTGTGTGTAGAAGTGTTTCCTAATTTCACTCATGAAAAGTCTGGCTCTAATTTTTAGACTATGCCCCCAAGTCCTAGACTCCCCAACCAGCGGAAATAGTTTCTCTCTATCTACCCTATCTGTTCCCCTTAATATTTTGAAAACTTCGATCAGATAACCCTTTAACCTTCTAAATTCTAGGGAATACAACCCTAATTTGTGTAACCTCTCCTCGTAATTTAACCCTTGGAGTCCGGGTGTCATTCTGGTAAACCTACGCTGCACTCCCTCCAAGGCCAATATATCCTTCCTAAGGTGTGGTGCACAGAACTGCTCACAGTACTCCAGGTGTGGTCTAACCAGGGCTTCTGTCAAAAAGCTGTTTTGGTTATATTAATTGAAATGAATCATTGGCAAAGTAGTATCCTCATGTGCCTCATAATTGCTGCACCTCTAGTTTAACTATAAAATGATTTCTTCCCAACATATTATTTCACATTGATGAGAACTATTTTAATGGAACTTGAGATGAATGTATGTAGTTTAGCTTATAGCAAAAACTGCTTACATCTGAAGCGATCTTAAAACGTATGTTTTAAGTAGGTCGAATACATTACTTTTTTTGATGAAAGGTCAGAGAACATGAAAGTGAAGCTATCTCCTGAAAACCCATTTCTTCAGGTTTTGCAGCGATCAAAAGAACCTTAATAATCTGCAATTTGCTTAATGCAGAAAGAAAATGCTGTGCCACATCAAACCTTACTTTACACTGTGCTTCCTGAAAGACGGAAGCCTGTCCTGCAGACTTGGAGATAACATATATGCTGTCACATAACTGTAAAATACTTTTCATATTTACTTCAAAGACCTACATTTGTTGGCTGGGGGAGGGGGTGGAAATCACAGCGCAAAAGTTGTTCTTAAAAATCAACTGAACAAGTTAGTGCTCATGTTCCATTCACAATAGGTCAGAAATAGCTATTGCTTCATCTCCAAATTATTTGGCGCAGATTTAGCCACTGATTATTAATTACTCTATTCTAAACATATAACATATGTAACCGTTCAAATAAATTTTAAAAATCAATTAATTTTAGACATTTTGATGACACTTTATTGGCAAATATCTCTTGGTTTATATACAAAAGTGCTTGCACACCCTTCGATTTAATGCTTATGTTTCTAAGGTAACTTTCCAACAGCAGTGCAGCTGCTCACAGCTCAGACAAAGAGACCAGTGTTTCCGTGTTAATTGGTACAACGCTTTGGCTGTGAGGTTGTTCACTTTTGCTTCATTAAATTACATCGCAGGTATGGTCCCTATTAATGAATGATTATGGTTCAGCGAACTTTCACAAAAAGTTTTTTCACGCTAGAGTTTGTGTAATATGGTTTGGATTCAAACACAAAAGGGCCACAACATATCTATCAGATTTAATTTGTTGCTGCTTCTTTTCATTTATCAAGGAGTGGCTGTGAATATGGTGCCATGCCTGACAACATATCACAGAAAAGATTGTGTTTAGTCACGATGCTTGTACTTGTGAAATACAAGTGGGTGGTCTGTTGCAACAGGTTTTTATGCTCTCACTACCGACTTAAATTTACGATGCTGTGTAATAATTTGGAATTATGGCCTCAAGATGGATTGAATTGCAGACAATCATTCTACAAACACTGTCTATTCCAAATAAGCAGCACAAGGGAAGTTTTTATTGAAATAATATATTTTGCTAATCACTTAAAATAATTGAATATCATATCATGCACTTTGAGAACAAAATGCCTTTGTTTTTGCTTCCTTGTATGGGCTGTGTTTTTACTGCCACCCTCCTTTAATGTTTCAGGTCACCTGTCACCTGTTGTGTAACAAAAGTAGACTTATGCTCAAAGTCAATGATACGATCTTATACTATGTTTCAGAAGAGAGCTGATAACACATGTAGCAGAAAGATGGAATGTGTGAAAAGCACCCGCAGTAAATAGGAACCTTTTTGGCTCATTTTGTCGATGGTTAAGAGCTGATATTCCCTCTCAGCATTGACAACTTAGCCTGCTCATTCAGTGTGTCCTGGCCTGTCATTTTAAGAAACTAGATATTGGGCTGCTTGCCTCGCTGGAAGTGGCATAGTCTAAAAATTAGAGCCAGACTTTTCATGAGTGAAATTAGGAAACACTTCTACACACAAAGGGTGGTAGAAATTTGGAACTCTCTTCCGCAAACGACAATTGATGCTAGATCAATTATTAATTTTAAATCTGTGATGGATAGCTTTTTGTTAACCAAAGGTATTAAGGGATATGGGGCAAAAGCGGGTATATGGAGTTAGGTCACAGATCAACTATGATCTCATTGAATGGCAGAACAGGCGTGAGGGGCCAAAATGGCCTACTTCTGTTCCTATGTTCTTCTGTTCCTAGAAATGGTCAAATGATCTGAACTAATGAACTTTTCTGGAGGGTTACATATATTCGTGCATATGGCACTGGACAGTTTATTTCTGAATTAGTTCTGGTGAGGCGACAAACTCAATATCACATGTTTTTGCCAGGTGTAACTGAATACCTGCCGATACACACACACACACATATATAAAAAGGCATCAGTAGGAAGTATTGGCTGTAGTAACAGCATCATTAATGGGGAACCCCTCAATCAAAAGTGAGAAAGGAAATAATCTCTAGAAATGGAGAGCGAAGAAATTGACTCAGAGACTAAGGTCCTGAATTTAAACAAGGGGAATTATGATGCCATGAGACGGGAACTGAGTAGGTCTGATTGGACAACGTTCCTGAGAGGACTGGAGGTAGATAAACAATGGCAAACATTTAAAGATAGAATGACAAAATTGCAAAAATTGTTTATACCAATCTGGCATAAAAGGAAATCTAAAAAGGTGACTCAACCGTGGATAACAGGGGAAATTAGAGACAGCATAAAATCCAAAGATAGGGCGTATAAAATAGCCAAAAAAAGCGCCAGAGCGGGAGATTGGGAACAGTTTAAGATAGAGCAAAGGAGGGCAAAGGGCATGATCAAGAGGGGCAAAATAGCTTACGAAAACAAGCTGGCGGAAAATATAAAAACTAACTCCAAAAGCTTTTATAAATATATCAAAAGGAAAAGACTGGTGAAAACCAAAGTTGGTCCATTGCAGTCAGATACGGGGGAATATATAATGGGAAATAAGGAAATGGCAGATCAACTAAATGCATACTTTGGGTCAGTCTTTACGAAGGAAGACACAAAAAACCTCCCTGGGATATCGGGAAAAATAGGGACATTGGCAAAGGAGGAACTGACGCAAATCAATATCTCTAAGGATATGGTGTTAAGGAAGCTAAAGGGATTGAAGGTGGACAAATCCCCAGGGCCTGATAACATGCATCCTAGGGTACTGAAGGAGGTGGCCCTAGAGATAGCGGATGCACTAAGGATGATTTTTCAGAATTCATTAGACTCGGGAACAGTGCCGATGGATTGGAGGGTAGCTAACGTTACCCCACTATTCAAAAAGTGGGGTAGGGAAAAAGCAGGTAATTACAGACCTGTAAGCCTTACATCAGTTGTGGGCAAAATGCTGGAGTCCATCATTAGGGATGAAATAGCGGAGCACTTAGCAAATGGGGACAGGATAGGACAGAGTCAACATGGATTTACAAAGGGTAAATCGTGCTTGACTAATCTATTGGAATTTTTTGAGGGAGTAACTGGTAGAATAGATGGGGGAGAGCCAGTAGATGTGGTGTACCTGGACTTCCAAAAGGCCTTCGATAAGGTCCCACATAAAAGATTAGCATGGAAAATTGAGGCTCATGGGATAAAGGGGAAAGTTTTGGCGTGGATAGGGAACTGGCTGTCAGATAGAAAACAGAGAGTTGGAATAAACGGCTCATTTTCTGAATGGCAGGCAGTAACAAGTGGGGTACCACAGGGATCTGTCCTGGGCCCCCAGCTGTTCACAATTTACATTAATGACCTGGATCAGGGAGTCGGATGCAGCATTTCCAAATTTGCAGACGACACTAAACTAGGAGGTGGGGTGGGCTCAGAGGAAGAGACCAGGAAGCTCCAGAGCGATTTGGACAGACTGGGCGATTGGGCGGATAAATGGCAGATGCACTATAATGTGGACAAGTGCGAAGTTATCCACCTTGGGTGCAGGAACGGGAGGGCAAATTATTATTTAAATGGCAATAGATTGGGAGAGGGGGAAGTACAGAGAGACCTGGGTGTTCTTGTACACCAGTCACTGAAGGCGAGCATGCAGGTGCAACAGGCGGTCAAGAAGGCAAACGGTATGCTGGCCTTCATAGCAAAAGGGTTAGAATACAGGAACAGGGATACCTTGCTGCAGCTGTACAGGGCACTGGTGAGACCACACCTCGAGTACTGTGTACAGTTTTGGTCGCCTCATCTGAGGAAGGATGTTCTTGCCATGGAGGGGGTGCAGCGGCGATTCACCAGGCTGATACCAGGAATGGCGGGAATGACCTATGAGGAGAGACTATGTAGTTTAGGGATGTACACACTGGAGTTTAGAAGATTGAGAGGGGACCTCATAGAAGTGTATAAAATTCTGACAGGTCTAGACAGACTGGATGCAGAAGGAATGTTTCCCTTGGCGGGTGAGAACAGAACTAGAGGACATAATTTAAGGATAAGGGCTAAACCATTTAGGACAGAGATGAGGGGGAATTTCTTCACTCAGAGAGTGGTGAACCTGTGGAACTCATTGCCACAGAGGGCAGTGTACGCCAGCTCATTAAATATATTTAAGAGGGAATTAGATATATTTCTACGGGCAAAAGGGGTTAAGGGTTACGGAGAGAAGGCGGGGACGGGATACTGAATTAAAGGATCAGCCATGATCTCATTAAATGGCGGAGCAGGCACGAAGGGCCGAATGGCCTACTCCTGCTCCTATCTTCTATGTATCTATGTATCTATGTAAGGGCGGTGGATGGTGGGGGGGTAGGGGACGGCGGGGGGTGCAGGAGTGGCAATGGGGCTGTTGGTGATAGGGATACCGTGGAGTTGGGGAAGCTCTTCCTGGCATCACAGGAACATTATTTAAACATTTTTTTTAATGACCTTTTGGTGACGGCTGCTGCGGGATATAACTGCTGGAGAAGGCCCGGCTCCTGCTCCACTCTATGATGTCCAATTTCTCGGAGGAAGCCTAAAACAGGTATTAGCCCTCTCATTTACATATGCAAGGGGCTTATTGCCTGTTTTAGGTGACAGCCAGGAGCGCCTGAAAAATGGTTCGACCAGTTTCGGTTTGGATGTCTTTCAGGTGCCTTTTGGGCGTGGGATGTTAGTCCCCAAAAATGTGCATAAAATGGATGGAACAAGGTCTAATTTCTAGGTCCAGGGCTGGAAACTTGGGCACTTTTTCCCCTCCTTTTTCTACCCAAGCACTGGAACCAATTGAAACACCTGATTGTACTCTGGCTGAGATCAGCTAACTCAGCACAGACTGAATCTGGGAAGTTCTTTATGGCTCAGCTACTCTGCAACTTGTGCACTGCCTACTCCTCCCTGTCCCAGTCTCATTCCTGTAACCACACTCTTGAACTTTTTCTCTCTCCCCACCCAACTTTTCAATTCATCAGCTTTTAATCCAATTGTCTTCCTTGCTCCACTTCCCTCACTGCTCGAGGTGCTAGATGCTGTTCTGATCAGTGTTGCAGTGAACTCTCCGGTTTTGTTTCACTGAATTTGCTGACCTTCACATTCCTCCCAACATTCCAGGACTTTGGGTCTGTGGCATTTTTTACTTTTGTTCCATTTTCCAACAATCTTCAGGCTCTTAATACACAAATGTTGCCTCACCTCATCCCTACTTGCTGATTTCCCTTCCCTTTTCTTTTACAATGATCAACGTTGATGTTTTGCACTAGGGCCTTATCCTTTCACCCTGATTTTTTTTTAAGGTGTGCCTGAGAGCTACCTTGAGCAAAGCAGCCAAAATTGCTGAAGGTTAATTTGCTAAAATACTTCTTTATGCAAAGCAAGAAACAAGGATGTGTCTGAGTAATTCAATGTTTGTAAATCACAATCATTTTAATACATGCCATTTCAGCCTTTTCATACAGTACTAAGAAAAGATGATTTGCAAAGATTTGGAATGACTAAGCTTTGAGAGGTATACTGAAAACTCCCCAGCAAAGTCCCCTTACAGACTGTCAACCAACGAAAGCTGTATTTGGCTTCCTATAACAGTCTAGTTCCCATGATATTTATATTGTATTATTCTTGGATGTAAATGGTCGAGATTTGCATCATGTGCACAGCTGCAGTCTTATTACCTCACTTATATAGAGTCTTGAATATATTACAGTACCAGTGTGTTGGAAAATTGTAGAAATAATGAGCATGATTGATTGTTGAGGGAAATGGAAGTAATAACCAAAATACAGTAAATGGTAATTGTACTGAATTGATGGTAATAATCAAATATGTCGTAGTTCTTATACAGTTGATTTATAATACATTAACGAAGTTGAAGTTAAAATTGTGCTTCTGGGAGGTATAAATGCTGAGGGTAATTCAGATTTTTGACTGGGACCACCTAAAGGTTTGATGACATGGATTCTGAAAACAAAATGTGCTTGTGCAAGAATATAAAGTGGTCAGAGAGCATCCCTTACCCACTGGGGACTGTCCTGGGATTCAATCCTCTCTCTAGCCAGGAAATCTATGGTCAATGCAAGTGCTTACACTGGAAGGAATTGTGCATATGGGGGCTGGAAAATTACACGTTTTGAACTCGCTAGTTTTCTGCCTGGTGAGGTGGAGCTTGAAAGCCCTGAACTGCTTCCTTGTCAGTGGTGTGGATTCTTGCACTGAATGTGTGATATTTACATTAACAATTCAGACCTGCTACTGAATACTGCCTAATGGGGGAAGGTGCAATTTGGTTGTTTTCATGCACTACATATGCAGTGCGCTGATCTAAGGGATCAAACATGTCAAAGGATGAAGTTGAAAGAGACCTTGAAGTTTTAGTGGAGTCAACGCTCAATATGTTCAATCAATGCACAGCAGCAAACAAAGCCAATTAAATGTTGAACTAGGTAGCCAAACCATAGAATACGTGTCATAGGAAATCACGATTAAACTGTACAATGTTCTAGTCAGGTCATACCTTGAGCACTGTATCTAGTTCTGGTCGCTGAGCAACAAGGGAGACATTCAAATGCTAAAGGCTGTGTAGAGAAGAACCATGAAATTGATCCCTAGTGTCAGGGTCTGAGTTACAAAGGAAGATTGAAGAGACTTGTTGGGTTTTTCAGCCTGGAAAGGAGATATCTGAGAGGTGATCTTATGGAGTTACAAAAGATAGTAAAAAGTATGGAAAAGTTTCATCCGGAATACTATTTTAAATTAAACTGTGGGAGAAGGACAAGACTGGCTCTTGGACAGTCATGGGTGCTGGATGGAAGAGTAGTGTGGAAGTGCTGCTATTTCTGTGACAGAGCGTCACCTTCTCTGGCCACATCCATTCCACCCCTTCTTGCCACTCTATCCAAGGGCATCTGCAGGTTCTACTTGGGTAACTGCTGGACTCCTCCATGCTAGTCACCATTTGTTGGCAGCTTCTGGACAGCTGCACCATTGACCCCATAATTCTTACAAAGCATCTTTCCCTTAAAACCTGGGTCATAGAGATCTGGTTCCTTGTCTTCAATAGCAGGAAAAACAAATGACCTCTCCTTCTGGCAATGGGCAACCTGCTTCTCTTCCTCCACTTGCTCCTGCTTTTGTCCACCCATGTTCTGTGACTCACCACTTGTGCTGCCCATCTAAAGCTTCCAGAACGGACGACTCTGAGTTTGTGGGCGGGTAAGTAATGGGCTGCCATGTATGTGGTTACTTCTCCTGGGCTGTTTTTAGTGAAGTCCCAGAAAGGGCTAGCTCTTGAAGCCTGAGGAGATCCTGCAAAGACACAAAAAGGAGAGAGTGACAAAAAGGAACTTAGAATAGTCATACTAATGTGGCATACACAAGCATTTTGGATGTTTTCAATGCTCCTGGAAAGATTGTGTGACAGTCCTTCTGATTGCATGTTTTGGAAGGAGTGTTGGGATACTATCCCCTTACTGGGATTTGTCCTCCTGATTCTCCATCTCTCACAAGTTACAGGACTTAGAATGAGATGGCCCACTCCTCAAAGATGATAAGGCCTCTTATGGAGACTTTCCCTCCTCCTTTTGCTTGCTTACTCCAGGAGAAAAATGAAACATGGATGAAGGTTATAACTTACTGAGAAGTAACCCTGAAGAAGCCCATATCAGAAGGGAGGCTGGTAAGAGAGGAAAGTATTTCATACAGATAAGGATACACATGCAGATATGGAGACATTCAGGTTTGGGAGTTTCTAGCAGTAGGCACACTTGTACTGTGAGAATGAGTGGTGATAAAAATAAATTTAGAGGAGTGAAGACAGGAGGCTTTCAGGTCACATGCAAAAGAAGAGATTGTAAAGGACAGAATATATTAAGGTTCTCTCAGCAAACCCTTTCACTTTAGTGAGGAGCATAGCTGGCCAGTGCCCTACCTTACCCCTCCTGACGAGGTCAGTGAACTTCTTTCGGTACTGTATCCATGTGTATTGAACAGTAAAGCTGGAGTTCAGTTCTTCTGGTATTTTCTGCCACGCATTGTGTCTAGTTGTTTTTGATACATTTTTGCCTGATGCAGGGTACAGCACTGTCCTCTGCCTCTCCACATCGTGCAGCACCAGCACTGTACTCACCTCGTCAAGCCACAGGCCCTTTGTCTGCCTCTTATTGTTGGCATCCTATCCAGTTAGAGAAGCAGAAAAACAGTATCAGGGGATTGAACTTGGGAAAAGCAGCAAGAGAACATACATACCAGGGCTGACTTCAGTCACTAATGCATTTTAAACTAAACATTCAGCTAGCTTCAAATTTGTAGACTTTAAAAACTATCAAAAGCAGTCAAAACAGTGACTCACCTTCCTGAAAGAACATCAGGGCCACTCAAAAACAATTGGTTTACTGCACTGCCTTACTCCCATGTCCTCTGTTTCTATTCCCCTTTAATCAGCTGCATGCATCCAAACTGTCTGTCACCTGGGTGGCCTGCTCCAATTATGCACCTCCATGCGCGCACAGAGTCAGCTCTCTCCATTCAAATGAGCACCTGCAGGAAATCAGGTAGTCCAGTTCTCTCCAGGGCATAGTGCCCTTCCAGGGTGCACACATTGCTCCTGGACAGTATTTGAGGGATTGCCTTCTCGGTCGTTCTTTTCAAACCGCTTTATTGATTAGGTGGGTGATTTTCTTTAGACTGAATTCAATTGATCTAGAGGATGAAGTAATTGTTGAAATAGTATCGTTTTGTATTGAGCAGAACTGTACTTCCCATTCATCCTAAACCTCCCAACATGGACATTTACCCTTGTAGTACTTTAACTAATACATTGGTTTCATCAGTAAAAGCAGCCCCATCAACTGCTTTAATTGCCATTGTAAATGCAGTAAACTAGGCATCCATCCAGGCAATAAAGTCAAGGCACCTCCGGGTAGGTTTTGGTGGTCATGTAATGTTAATTCTTGCTGAATTTGGCAAGTCTGTTTTGCTTGATCCAACCACTCATTATATTATTCCCACTATCTTCTATCCACAATCGGTGGAGGGGGATTGGCTCTACCAATTTGTATATTGCATTTGTTATATGCACATAATGATGCAACATGTGTTTTCACAAAAAAAATGATAGCCCTGAAGAGTCAGCAGAGCAAAAACAGCAACTTCATTCAGTCCCCAACATAAATTTGATTGTTGAGACTGGATTAAGGCACCAAGGGGTAGATTTTCATTCCACTGATTTCAATAGAATGAAAATCAAGCAGCTTCTACAACGGGTGGTCAATCCGTTCTGCCAGATTACTGCCCAGGTGGTGAAGAAAGGAAAAACTACTCCCAGGACTCTCTATAGAGCAGGTATAAATGAGTTGCTGTCTTAGGTAAGTGGGTTTTTGAGTGCAAATACTGACCAGCAGATCCAAGTGCAGCTATAATGGGTAATCTATGTTTATCCTTCCCTGAAAGTGGAATACCGTGAACAGCACTTTCAAAGTCCTTTACCTTGAAGTCAGGTACAGAACTGATGAAACTTTTAACAGTTCAAGTTGGGAGAGTCAAATGTTGGGAAATTGAAGACTTGAGCCTTCAACTTCTGGATTCCAAGACAAATGGTTTTACCATTGTGCAGATTATAGCTGTGATTTATGCCTTTGTTTGAATATTGTATGTCCATAAACTAAAGTATACCTAAACAATTACCTACTTTGTAATCGCCACTGATGGGGAATTTCTGGGAGTCTGCCTGTAGGGTTTTTCTTAAGTCGTTGACATGCTGTGTATATTGAACTTTTAATGGTTAAACAAAGTACTGGCGATTTGATAACTTTTTCATATTCTATTTTTTTTGTCAGTCATGCAGAGTAAAACTTGTCAATGAATTTAGAATAATGGACATTGATTTACTCATTTTATAATATATAGAATTCTATGTGTAAAAATTTGTATACCAAAAAAAAGCAGGTCTCTTACCCAGGTCCACCTCATCCTTTTGAAAGACATCAAACAAAGTAATAAAATTTAATTGGGTTTATCCTGACACAAATCTGCTTTTCTTCTACTCTGTTTATAAACAGCAGTAACTTTTATCAAGGCTTTATATGTTCAAGGAGGTAATGATGCTATCAATCCAAAGTTTTAGAACTTCTGCATTGTGTTTATGAGGAGGTTTTATTACAATAATGTATGAATTAAACTGAGGATGTGGTTAAATCTATCTAGAGATCAGTATTACAACGTGTCCAGGTGACAGAAAATACTGAGCAGGTGGTAGAACATAAAGTTTAATATTTTAATATTAAGCAAGAAAGAATCAATTTTGTTACAGCACACATCTCATTGGAATTAAATGCTGAGCTGGATTATATTTTTCCCTCAGGAATGAAAGGCAGAGATGGATCAAGCCCCTAGGAGTAAATAGTGCAGTAAATAAGCAGGGAAGATGGGCTTGAGTGTGTTCACAGTAAGAGGCTGGGAAAATGTATTTATTTTGGTATATTTTTACTATGTAAATTGCATTAAGTATACACAAAAGTATAGTTTCCTACACCTAATTTACAATGGGGCTCTGTTGGTGAGATCAAATACAGGCCACTTCACTTAAGCAAGTCTGATAAGAGCAAGTTTGGTTCTACTTAAGAGCCAGTGTGACACAAGTATGAATTTTTCCTGTTTATGTCCATGGCACTATGTTTCTGATAAGAGCAAGCAAACACTTATAATTCTCCAGCTGCCTGTATCTCAGTGGTTTAAGGTCACCTTGAATAATTCTGTAGTGGAGTCTGTAGTATTACCCACACATTAATGATTCATAATCATACAAGCCTTTGAATGTGTTACTAGTTCATTTATAAAAGGCAAGAAATACTTTTTGTGATCTTCAATCAGCACGTTGAATCTTGCCATGCCTCGAATTTTCCACAGCGTCTGTCAGCTAAAATCTAGCTTACACTGAGGCCTGGGGTGCCCGTGCTAAGCATTTGAACTGGCTGTGCTCACAAATTTGCCATGTTCTGTGGGCAGCTTTCCGAGTCAGGAGGTTTCCCAAACAGTATTTGCTGATGTTGCAGCCCTTCTGTCTATCACTCTTTTTTGCCTTTGTCTACCTGCTGTGCTTTCTGCTACCAATGGCTAAAAGTATTTAAAAAAATTAAACTCTATGAATGTACAAATGCCTGTACATCTGCAGATATTGTTTTAATAATTGAAATTCTTTCAGCTCATTCCTCAGTGGATGAGCACATTCTTATACTGCAGAAATATGCACCTGAATGATGCGCCTCTCTTGAGCGATGTCTGACTTCAGAATGGGAAAGTGGAGCATTGGGACACCATAGTCTGTTTCTATTGTGTTGCCTCCAATTTCACTTCACTTTCATATCAAGATGACTTTGAAATACATTACATTTGCAAAGTCCTGGGTTTGAATCATCAGTAAGAGCACAATATAAAGTCTCCTTCAATTAAAAGAATATTTTTTGCTTTTATAAACTACTTTACTGAGAAACAGATGACCACTATATAACAAGTTTGGGTTAATTAACACCAGGAAAAGCCAAGATTACTGGACTGGTCTCTGTAGCATAAGACTCTTATGATGTTTGTTTCACCAGTTGTATTAAAATTGAGTGCTCTGTTTTCTTTTTCATAGGATGACTCTAGACAGATGATTTAAGTATTTAAAGCTGCAGGAGCCCACAGTTTAATCTGTATGATTTGTGTCCTCCTGCTGCTAGCTTTTACCTTCGCTCTTTGTCTCCAGTTGTGGCTCTGAAGATGGTATAAGCACACACACCACTTGTTTCTGAAAAGACTTCTCACTGGTATAACTTCAATACAATCTAAATGGATGCTGTGAGGAGATCCGATTGTTACAGAAATGGTCTTACCTAGCTCCCAGCATTAGATGCAGATGTTTCTGTTGAGCTTTAAAACTTGACATTTTTTTGACCTTTGACAAGTGACTTAATAAGCAAAGAACTTCATTGGAAATAGTCCGAAAAGCACATGATTGCTACAGCCAAGGCTGTGCCATAAATATGTTCCTATAATGTAGGCAATTTCAGTTGAGAGTTGGGTCTTTAGTTGGAAAGTTCCATTTGCTCTTTAGGAGAATGGTACTGAAAACAATGGCCCAGAAATTCGGGTCGGGGGCTTCCCGTGGGTGCAAGCCCCCGACCTGCATTTACCTAGCGCGCCGGCCGTTGAGCTGTGGGCCCCTGTGGAATTCCGATCCTGGGCCTGCTCCGGCTGCCGGCGCGCAGTGCTTACGTATCCCAGGGGCGCAATTAGTTCGATGCGTCCCCTGGGATCACGTGGGCCATGGGGAGCCAATTGGAGCAGGGAATGCTCCATTCATAAGTTTGACAGGAAGAGCTGTCAAAACTTATCAATACTACGGCCCCAAAACATCACTAAATCTTCAAATAAACTTTAAAAAAACATCACATTTTTAAAATAAACTATAAATTACACGAAATAACTATTTTAAACAATAATTTAAATTTTTGAAAAAATAATTTTATTTTCTAACGGGGCTAAAAATAAATTTACCTTGCTTTAAAGTATTTAGAAATAATAAACCTGTGGAAAAAATGTTTTAATTTTAATTAATTCACCACTTACCTTGTAAAAAGCAAGCCTTACGCCTGCTTTTTAAATGTAAATTCTGGAGACTTACCCTCCCGGGAAAACCTGTTTTAAAAAAAAAAAAAAAGTTCGATGCACATGCACAGCCTCTCCTGCGCACACGTTCGAACTCTGAACCCCGTCGTTCAGGGGAACGGAAGTGCCGGTTTTCTACGCATGCGCAGTGCATGCAGGAAACCGGCACTTCCATTGGGCCTACGGGTGAGTACCCCGTGTGTACTCACCCATGGAGACCTGAAGTTCTGGGCCAATAGCAGCAGCAACAGCAGTTCATATCACATTTTATTATTTACCGCTGAATATATACAATGGCATGGAAAAGGCAACCAATGCAGAGCAATCTTAGCCTGTTGCTTGAAGGTTGGGAACAATTGGATGTTCAACAATAAGTTGTAAACTGGTGTTAACACTTTGCTGCCTCTACATTAATCAACCCTACAAAGTCAGTAACATCTGAGGACAGGTACTACAGTTGGGAGAGCTGTCCCATAGACTCTTCTTCTTAGGCAGTCCCTCGGAACCGAGGATGACTTGCTTCCACATTAAAAATGAGTTCTCAGGTGACTGCCTGGAGTGGAGCTAATTTACAGAACAAACGGGAAACTGTTCAACGTCCGTCGCCTCCAGTCCAGATCCAAGGTCGTCCCATAGATTAATCTAACAAAAGCCTGACATATTTATACTCACAGAATCATACCTATCAGCCAACATCCCAGGAACCTCCAGCACCATCAATGCGTATGCCTGTCCCACTGGCAGGACAGACACGTCACCACAGGTGGTGGCACAGTGGTATATTGTCAAGGGAGAATAGTCCTGGGAATCCTCAACTTTGATTCCAGGCCTCATGAAGACTCATGGCTTCAGGTCAAACATGGGTAAGGAAAGCTCCTGATTACCACCTACCACTCTCCCTCAGTTGATGAATCAGGATTTCTCCATGTTGAACACCTCTTAGAGGAAGCACTGAGGATAGCAAGGGCACTCAGGGTCTTCAATGTCCATCACCAAGAGTACCACCACTGACCGAACTGGTAAAGTCCTGAAGGACATAGCTGCCAGACTGGGCTTGTGGCAGGTGGTGCGAGAACCAGCACAAAGGATAACCACTTGATCTCGTTCTCACCAATCTACCTGTTGCAGATGCATCTGTGCATGATGGTATTAGTAGGAGTGACCACCGCACAGTCCCTTTGGAGTCCAAGTCCTGTCTTTACTCCATCATGTCATGTGGCACTACCACCATGCTAAGTGGGATAGATTAAGAACAGATGTAGCAGCTCAAAACTGGGCAGCCAGGAGGCACTGTGGGCCAACAGCAGCAGCAGAATTGTATTCCACCACAGTCTGTAAGCTCATGGCCCGACATATCCCTCACTCCTCCATCAAGCCAGACGACTAAGCCTGGTTCAATGAGGAGTGTAGAAGAGCATGCCAGGAGCAGCACCAGATGTACCTGAAAACGTTAACTGCATGGCTGCTCCATTCCCGTCGGCTGGGGTGGGTTAAATTCGCCCCACCGTATAGAACGAATCACTAACAAAGTTGGTAGTCCATTCAATCTAAAATCCTGAAATGAACTTGCTTCAATGAAAGATTGAGATGCACCAGTATGCATTCAAACTTCATTTTCTAGTATTTCATTGGAGTGAAGCACTTTCAAACAGCCTGAGGTCATGAAAAGAGATATTTTAATGCACACTTTTTTTTTTCTTTACTAATGAACAAGCTCCTAAATTATTGGTCAACAAGAGATGTGTAGGATATAACTGCTACATTATGTACTTTGTCCTGATGAGGTTGAAGATTGAGCTTATTCCTCACTTCATTCTTCCCTCCTTCTCCTTGATCTAGTGATAATGTTGCATTGTAAATTGGTGAGGCCTAAAGCATGAAGTGAAGCCAAGTGGAACAGCTTCTTTGGAATAAGAAAGACTACAGTGTTTCTCATTATCTTGCCTACATTTAGTTTTGTTTTCAACAGACTCCATTTGAGGACTGCAGTAATAGGCCTTTTGCACTGTAAAGCACTTGACCTAGAAACAGACAGTTGGTTCATGTGATGCCGTAATTCAAAGCGCTTTGTGCGAACACATGTTTTGCGAGGTCAAGTTCTGGTCATGTATACTGTCTGTGTTCTAGCTCCAATAATTTCAAACATCAAGTCTCATTCCTTGTCGTTCATGGCTAAAGTGCTCAGGCTAACAATCTGTGATCCTCATAGTGACCTGAATATTTCTTAAGCTTGTCTCTCAAGCACTGAATAATTTTTAAAAAATATTTGAAAGTTCATCTTATGGGGAATTGGTTAAAACTTAAGGGCCTAGAAATTCATTAAGGCGCTGCCAGCTTTGCGCCCAGTTAATGCCTAAAGGGTGATTTTGCGCCAAAAATGAGTTTGCGCAGATATTCAGCGCAGCGGTATTGGCGGCGGTAGCAGTTAGCGCTGCGCCGGCACCGATGACGTCATCGGTGTGCGCAGTGCCCCGGTTCCGCCCCGAAACCGCGCCCATCCCCATATTTAGTTGCGGCCGCCTCCTCCGAAGCGGCCGCAAACAGCAACCAGAAAATGGGGCCGTCCTGCTGCCTTAGTGGGGCGCTTTAAAGCGGAAGGTGCGGCCGGCCGCTTTTGCGGTGGCCGTCTGCCCGCACCTCCTTCCCCGGCCTCCTCCACCCGCCCCCCCCCGCGGCATTGCCAGCTGCTTTCCGCGAGCCCGGCACTTCTCCATGGTGCCGGGCTCATTTGCCGGCACTTTCCAGCGGCGATCTCCCCGTTACAGGCAGCTCCCCCTTAAGAGGAGGAGGCCTGCAGTACCGCAGCCTGCCGCTGCACAGCGCCTGGCGCAGTGGCGCCAAGAGCGCTCATATTCAGTGTCAGCGCACCAAGCGGAGGCGGGCACACCCTGGTATAGCGCCCGCTTCCGAATTGGGGCGCTAACAATGAATATCTGACGATCGCTATAGGCTTCCCGCCCAGCGCTAACTTTTGGGCGCTAGCCAGCTGGCGGGGCCAAAGTGAATTTCTAGGCCAAGGATTTTTCAAGGACCTTCTCAAGGGCAATTAAGGATGGGCAATAAATGCTGGCCTTGCCAGTGACGCCCACATCCCTTGAATTAATGTTTTTTTTAAATTCTGTTTTGTCCACAGCTTCAACATAGTTGTCAACTCCTTTTGTGCACTGAATTTTTAAACTATTTCTGGAGGAATTCAATACAATCAAATATAAGGCCATATTTTTCTTTCTTTCTTGGAAAGTGGGAGAAATTGCTCTTATTGTAATACATGGCATTTTATCAAAGTCCTGAAAATATGTGCTTTTACTTTGTGTGAGAATGAGGTTTTGTTCACAGTGAAAAAATCGCAGCCTATCATAGATAACTGGTAATCATGATTTTTTGTACATTTCTTAAGCAGCTAATAAGGCAATTGGCCATCATAAATATCAAAATTAATTAATAAAGCAGTATAGCACCCAACATTTGTATAAAATGATTCAAGAAAAATTGATTAAAAACACAATTTAGCCTCTAAACTCTGGGCACACTGATAGTTGTTGTCATGAAGAAAGTGAGCAGATTTTTGATGGGAGAGCCTGTGGGAGAGAATTTAACTCCCGGCATGTTTCTGCTGGCAGGAGGGATGTGTCTCATTACAGCCCCATGCCGCCGGTGAGCTGCACGCCCTGAATGGGCAGCCTGCTGCAGCTTGCTACTTCCAGGCCAGCACAATATCGGGCAGCTCTGATACTGAGCCGGCCGGTAGCCAGGTAGGTCTGGTGGGGGGAACCACAGTATTCTTGTGGAGCCCAGAAAAGAGCACACCTGCTCCTCCTGGCCCCACAAAAATGCTTCTGCACTTACCTTTTTGGGCCTTTTCTGTTTTACCGCCTAGTACAACTGGTCAGAATGTGTATGGAGGAGCCAGGATTGTCCCTTGTGTTAATCATTGTGGGCGGACTGTCTTTGGAGGCAATGCCTGCAATGACTTCTATGTGATGGCATCAAACCACCAGTAATATGAGTGTGAATTGGCTGCTCCTGTGTTTCTCTGAGTGTCATTGCTGTACGACATGCTCTGACAAGGCCCACTGATCTCTCTAAATGTTCAACAATGGGAAATACATAAATTGTGGTTGTTCCCCATGCAATTTGGAGTTGACCATAACTGCTTGGTGCAAACTATCCATACCACCTCCTGCTGCTGAGTGTAAGGCAGCCAGCGATTGATTTTATGATCCATGTATCATAATATCCTTTAATGGAGAGCAGGTGTCTAAAGGTTTGAATCATCAAACAATTCAGGAGGTAAATACAGCATCTGGGATCGCTATCGTGCAGCATTTTGCCTTTTGATCAACCTCACAACTTCCATCTTTTCATAACCAGAGATCCAAGCTTCAACATGTGATCTGTCATTCATATCACCAGATATTCATCACGAGGTGTGTTTATCTTTGCTCATGTCTACTTCAAGTGTAGGTAGTGATGGTTGGTGCTCTGAACTTCTGCTGCTGTTAAATGCTGCAATCCTACTTGATTCTCTTTTCTCAGTGCAGAGAGCAGAGGAAACATTATGAGTACTTAATACAATACCCAAATGGCTAAGTATGCTTATCATTACATAAACTATCAAGCACTTGTGCACAACCATTATGTATGGTGCAAATATATCGCCATTATGGTACATCCCGCTTGTTCTATACACTTACCCTTCCACTTGTCTTGCCCCTGCTCTGCCCAGCAGTTCCCATACCTGCTGAGAATAGGAGAGAATTTCATTTTATGCCTACAAAAGGCTCCAAAGATGTAAGTGAACAATTATATCAGTTGTGGATGATACAAAGATATGTGTGGGTGTAATGAGCTTAGATGAGAAAAGTAGATTACAGGCCGATCTAGATGTGATGGGGGAATGGGCACTTATCTGGCAGATGTCCTTTACTCTAGATAAACATGTGGTTATGCACATGGGTAGGGACAATGCCAAGCATGTCTACATCATGCAGGGTTGCATGCTCAAGGTTGCTGGACAGGATCAGGACCTGGGTGTTATAGTGTATGGATCTTAGAAGGTCCATGTCCAATGCTGTGAGGCTATTATAAAAGCAAATAGATTGTTGGGCTGTATTGCCAGAACAATGAAATACAAATCAAGAAATACTATACTGTCTTTTACTAGGTTCATGGAATTTCTAGTGTCAGTTCTAGTGCCAGAAAGAAGTAGCTCTTCCAAATTCTATTCCATGCATGTCCTTAATTCCCATATCTGTCCTTTGTTGTCGTGTTACAGTAACATTTTTGCCTTATCTTCAGAGTTATTTTCATGTTATGACACTTCTTCCAGACCTCTTTCTGGATCCTCACAGCATTGAATGCTGATTTTATCTGGTCTGTTACATGTGCCATGATATTTTTCTCAGTTGGAGATGGTAATGGTCTACCCTGCAGTTCCAAAAAGTAAATTTGTTTTCTCTATCAAACCATCTGCTATCATGTCCATGTCTGTCAGTAAATCAGGTTTCTCCATAGTTCACTGCTGGCTGAATGAACTTTTCATCATTATAATGATTAAATGAGTCATTAGCTGCTTGAAAAGTGTGAAAGGAGCATTATTATAGATATATTATGATGGACTAGTTCTTGCTATACACCTTAACTAATTCATGTTTCACTAAATCAACGGCAGAAAAATTGCTGCTAGCTGCTATTTTAATTGATGACTGTTAAAATCTACAAAAGTAGGGTAAGGAGGAAAATAGGTAGGAGCTAAAGAAACTTCATTTTTAGTGGGTGAGATTGGTCTGTGTACTTGCAGCTTGTGTACTTGCAGCTTGGAGTGACGTGGGGGAATGGAAAGAACAATCAGTGAGCCAGAGCCAAAGGGATGGAAAGCTTGGGTGAGCAGAAAAGGTATGGACACTGTGCATTACGAATCTTGATCTCTGCAGCAAAAAGATAAATATCTTTAAACCAGGTGATAATGTTTGAACAATGCAATTTTTTATAGGAAGTGCATCTTTATCTCCTGTATGTATGTATTATTTAATCATGGTACTCTGATCCTCCAAAGTCACTGATTAAAGCTAAAATGTCTTTCTAAAATGCCCTACTTGCTAATTTCTGGTTGATTTCATACAAAACTTAGACACATGGGGGATTATGGTAGCTTTCACTTTGAAGTCAATACATCTTTATCACACATCAAAGCTGGTTCACTTCAGGCCAATGCTTGGAAAAGTCAATATGGGATGTTTTGATTTGTTTAAATGCACTAAAGATACAGCAACGTGAAAAGCATGTTAATATATCTTCCTTATCCTTATAATACAGTGAACCTTGCAGCTGACCCAATTTAAATTTGTTACAAAGTGTTATGATCCTGCATTTACAACAAAGCTTGCTGCTGTGAAACTGTGTTTTCACATGTACGACTCACCCTGATTGTTCAACCTCAGAGAAGAGGATACAGATTTGATGGGTTGGGATTTAATTGACCTGCAAATCAAAATCAGTGCCAATTCTGGCACCCATCTATGTGATAAATACAGTTAATAGTGTATTACATTTGTATATTACTAGTGGTTGAGCACTTGGGTTCCAATGATCATTGTACTGTTGGATTTAACATTGTGATAAAGCTTAAGACTAAAAATAACACAGACATGCAAGATTTTAGAAGAGGCCTAAAGAGGATTAACTGAGAGGCAGCATTAGAAAATAAAACAGAAGGAAAATGGATTTTTAAAATGCTGCTTTATAGGATGCAAAATGAAAGTACATCCTTGTGTGAAAAAGGAAGAAAAATAATGAGATCAAACCAATTGTGGTTGAAACAGAAGTTAAAAATAACCTAAAAGGCTGTGATGAGAGAGAAAGAGTCAAAAAGTAATGAGGAATGGGAGTAGTGCAAAAATCAATCGGGGAATAGCTAAAATAAGTATTACAAGATGGAAGAGGGTTGATTTTATATAGCAGCAAGAGGGATCAAAGGTTTTACTCTCTCTGTAAATTAGAGTGTTAATAACTAGACAAGTCCCCTTAAGGCATATGTTTAGTGACTACACTTCAAAAATACTTCATTGGCTGTAAAGCACTTTGGGAAGTCCAGAGGTCATGAAAGACGCTATATAAATGCAAGTCTTTATTAGAAATATTATGGAGCGAGAGAAAATGGCTAATTTATTCAATGAAATATTTAGACAATTTTTCAAGACTGAAGATTGTGGGTGGATTCCAGTCAAATTGGGTCAAGAAGTCAACAAATATAGAGATTAGCAAAACATATGTTATGGTAAAATCTAAATGTCTAGAGAATAGCTGGAGCAGATGCAATACATCCAGGAATCCTTAAGGCAATCAGCGAGGAAATAGGCAAGACTTTTGTTAACGGATCTCCTGATCGTCCACTGTAACATTGGTTTAAGATCAGTGGAAACCCTGGAGAAGTGGCGTAAATGTCGTTTATGCCAGTTCCCTGGGGATTCTACGTGTGTTCCACTGAAATTGCGGCAGATGATTGGGAGAACACCCACAGATATTCAACCCCAATATCTCTAGCAGCTCCAAGTTACTCTAGGGATTTCTAACTTCCATATTTCAGACTACTTGGGTAGATGAGCCCTAACTCCCTATGTCCCAGAGAGAGTATTTTCACTTGCCCAGATATCTTGGGAAAATTTATAGCATGGCCAGGGAATCAACTACGAACCCCCTTCAGTTTATGTCAGCTATTGATTTTATTGCAAGCCTTCATGTAACCCTCCTGGAAGATAAATTTCACTTTCAGCGTGGGCATAAAATTGATAGTTACGGATCGGTCACCTGTCAAACACCCCACCCGATTTCCCCTTCCATTGACTTCAGTGGAAAGGAAAGTTGAGCAGGGTGTACAACAGGAAGGCAAGTTGCAACTGCCAGTTTTCTGCCCATGGCCAAAGTGAAAATTACTGGCCACCGGCCCCACCCACCTTTCTTTGGAAAATGGCAGAATAACAGTGACTTTAAATTAGGTTTAAACTGTCAGACAAATTTATTAATTACTGATCAAACAAGTGAATGTTAGTAGTAACGTAACATATCGTTTCACAGTAGTTAAGTTGAGCTAGCTCGTACTGTAGTAGAAAAAATAACTAGTTGCCCGGACATCTTGTTGAATTTATTGCATGGCAGTGATACATTATGATACAAGTAATTTTTACGTAGTGGTGTTTTCCCTTATCTTACCATCTATGAAAGCTCGCTGCCTGACTATCTCTCTTCAAAGGCTATGGATTCTCACATTTGAAAAAGTCAAGCTGATAAATATTTTCAAAAAATGACCAGAATTGCAAAAATTTAAATATTCCATTCAATTCAAAATAAAACATTTTGGCTCATAAAACATATATTTGAACAAATCTCAACAGGTATTTGTATTTGAATTCAATGTATTTGTCTCTCCCTTGCATCTGCCTTTGAAAAACTAATTGTTGCAAATTAGGCTGGGATATGACTTCCGAGAGAAGCTGGTGTTTAACCCTGTATGTGCTGTAACAGAATTAACAAAACTAATACCATGGTAAGAAAAACTTAGATGAAATGCTTCAGTTTTGCCATGGTCCATATTAAAAATAGTTGTAGCTGGAGATTAGAATAACAATTGTAATATAATTCAGCAAAATATACACTAGGCATTTTAACACTGGTTATGGGAAATACACAAAAAGATTTTGCTTCAAAGTTTGTCTAATCAGTATAGAAGGCAGAAAGGATTGTTGGCTATAGGTCGTATCTTTCAAATCTAATTAAATTCTTTGAGTAACTAGAGGGAGTGGATGAGGGCCATCCAGTAGATGTAATTTTGCTTATATTTTCTCAGGAATTTAAAAGCCACACCTGAGGATTTTAAAGAAGGTAAAGCAGATGGATTCAATAATATTTCAGCTGGCTGTGTTGATATTTAGCTTGGTAAAAGAAACCAGAAGATGGTAAAATATGTACAATACTCTTTTCTAGGGTGTAATAATTGAAGGAATTTGGTCTGAGTTTCTTCTGGGTTCCTGCTGTTCACACTACTCAGAGGATGGTGATACCTGTTTGTCTAAATCTTAATTTTTTTTTTTGCTGAGTTACAATGGATTTGGCAGTCCTTTACCCATCCTATGAGATACCCCTAAAATGATGCCATATCAAAAAGAACATAAAAATTAAATGATTTGTAAAAAAATCACAAATTTGCTCATTTCGCTTAACCATATCATCTTCTAGTTGCTCCAATAGCTTTCTCCCACACATATCAAGTCATCCTCCCTGGATCTCATGGACACCCCCAATATTAGGTACATCTCCCTAGGCATTTCGCTGCCCAGCCTAGCCTGCCCAGCTAAGTTCCAACTTGAGCAAAGCACGTACAGAGACCTTATTGTTCTCACTCCTAGTCACAGCCTGTGCAAACTCATAACATGTGAACAGAATACTCTCATGTTCACACCCATCTGAGTGACCTAGATTTCACTGCAATGACGACATTGGCAACGAAGACCATAAGTTCGACCGTTGTGCTCCCCGAACCTCCACAATTTGCTGGAAAAATAATTAGAATACATCACAGTGGGCAGAGTGGCAGATTTGAGCAATGGCCAAATAAAAATCCATTGCACTGTGATACTACAAACCAAGCACTAGGGTTTCTTTCTAGAGGGATGAATTTGAAAAGTAGAGACGATATGCTAAACTTGTATCAAACCTTGGTTGATTACACTTGGAGTACTGCGTACAGTTCGGTTCGCCATATTAGAAAAAAGGATATAGAGGCACTGGAGAGGGTGCAGAGAAAATTTACAAGGATGATACCAGAACTTCGAGGTTATACCTATCAGGAAAGGATGAACAAGCTGGGTCTCTTTTTCCCTCTTGAAAAGAGAAGGCTGAGTGGTGACCTAATAGAGGTCATTAAGATTATGAAAAGTTTTGATAGAGTGGATACACAGAGAATATTTCCACTTATGGGGAAGAGCAAAAGTAGTGGCCATCAATATAAGATAGTCAACAACAAATCAAGTAGGAAATTCAGAAGAAACTTCTTTACCCAGAGTTTGGTGAGAATGTGGAACTTGCTACCACAGGGAGTAGTTGAGGCAAATAGTATAGATGCATTTAAGGGGAAGCTAGGTAAGCCTATGAGGGAGAAGGGATTAGAGGGCTATGCTGATAGAGTTAGATGAGGAAGGATGGGAGGAGGCTTGAGTGGAGCATAAACGCCAGCATGGGCTGGTTGGGCCGAATGGTCTGTTTCTGTGCCGTATATCCTATGTAATCCTATGTAATACACAAGCCCGGAAGTATTTAAAATTGATGATTAAAGATTGAACTGATGGCCAGAAACAAGCACAAATATAGAGTTGATTCGCCATAAGGACTGTGTTTATATCTGATTGGTTAGTTCATTCGATGGAATAGTTATTTCCCCCCCCCACCACACTTCCCATTGAGGTTGTATGAACACGGAAACCAGAGACTTCAGTTTTCAGTTGCTGTCTGTAATCTCTGTGCTATTTTTGGCAGGGCCAGTGTAGAAGGTCACAGGAGGGTTTATCCTGGCAATTATGCCACGATGCTTGGACCACAGATATTGAGCCCTGTGCTGCAAATGGATTCAAAATAGCCCTCTCCTCCTTCAATTGCATCTCTCATTTCTCTTCAGTCTTTCCCTTTTTTCAATTCATTCTCTCTCCTCCTTGAGTTCATTCTCTTCCTTCCTTTACTTTAGTAGCTTAGTAGCTCTCTCTCTCTCATCTACTTCATCTCTCCATCTTGACTTCAGCACCTGTGTCTTCACCTTCACTTCTGATCTTTCGTTGACCGTATTCATTTCTGTCTCTCTCCTCATCCTTTATTACTGCCTCTCCTCTTATTTCCTTTTTTTTCTTTCCCTTTCTTACTCTTTTATTTTGATCAATCTCTCGGCAGCAGTGGGACTCAGACACGTGGCAGAGTTAGAGGTGGCAGTAGGTGAGGAGTGAGTAGAAGCAGCAGCATCAAGACCAGTGTATTTACACAGATTAGACGTGGCCACTGCATCTAATGTATTGTAGGAATGGATGCTGGGAGGTGGGCGGGGGATCTGAAGGGGGAGTTTTAACATGGGTGCGCGTGTGGGATTGGATGCGGGTTAGGGGTTAAATCGAGTAAAATTCCGACCACGTCGGGAAGCTGGCTCCAATCCGCCGCCTTCCGGGTTTACCGAGGCGGGACAAGGGGCGAGCAGCCAACCCACTCCTGGGATACGGGTTGGCATATTAAATATGTTAATGAGGCTCGCAGCATCTGATTAAACCTGCTTTGCAGGTTTCACTGTAGGCAGCCAGATTTCCCAGGCCTCGGGAACCCGGCAGCTGAAGCAAGGCGTGGACAGCTTCGGAAAGAAGATAAGTGACTTTACAGCACTGCTTGTGGGCCAGGAGGAGCAGGAGTGTTCCCTCCACCTAGCCCCCCAAGCTCTCCCCCATCAGACCACTCCGTACAAAGACCCCTGGGTTCGGGGATCGGACTACCCCAGGATCAGACCCCGCCCCCCACCCCCTATCCCCGGGGTATGGGATCAGACCTACCTGGTCCTGCGGCCTGCTCCGCGCCTGACTGGAAGCTAAGCCTGTCAATTGGGCTGACTTGCGGGTGGGGAACCTATTGGGGCCAAAAGACCCAGACTTCCAGGTTTCCCATCTGAAACTCCGGCCTATGTATCCCACCCCTGTTAATATCTGGGCCTGAGAGTCTCTTGGTTGGTGGCTGATTTTTAGGGCAGGGGTACCAACATCCTCAGCTTTGTAATCCTAAATCAGTCGGCTGAATGAAGATGTCCAATTCACTTTCACACCTGTTGTAGAGCCATCGATAAGTCAGGTGAGATGAGTTGAGCATTAATGAAAAGTGCTCATCTCTGATAACCCACTGGTAGAAACAGCTGATCTACCAGTAGTTATATTGAAATTTAAAACAAATAATCACAGCCAGCACTATTTGCTTTGTCAGCAGGAGGTCACTGAATTAACATCCACCTCTTGCTGCTCTCCTCCTTAAGTTGGGACCTGCAGTATTGTAGGTTCCTGAGCACAGCCTCTTCTAAACAAAATTCCCATGAACCCACCCAAAAAATCAGCTGTTCCCATTAGGGGCCAAAAAACAGAGCTCTGTGGATTGGAAAGTGGGCTGGATTAAGCCCACTGGCTGTGGGTTGGACAACCCCCATCGCAAAGAATCTAACAAATTCATCTTTGAGATCTGCAATGTTTTTAGTCCCTAAAATATAATTGGAGGAGTTTGGAACATGTACAGCATTGCTGGATAATAGGTGCAGTGCTGACGTTTGAGACCCCTAAATCAATGAACTTAATATATTGTTATAAACATCACACTTGTGGGATCAGTACAATTTTATAATATTGAGTGTTACATTGATAATGGAAATAAGTCTTTGTAACCTAATGAACTTAACATTAGGGAATGGTTGAAGATGGCATAAAGGTTTAAGTCAGTCAGAGTCTTACTGTGCCTGCTTTTAGAGATAGGATTAATTCAAGAAACAATTAACTTGCAAATCACATTGTGCAAATAAATGTTCATCAATATGTTTGGTGATTAGTTATTGCTGGGAAGTGCAATCTATTGAACAGTCTCTGTTCTACTTCCCAATAGACATGAATCCGCAGTTAAAAAAAATATATATTTGTGAGGTTAGCAATCACAGACCAATGATACAGGGATTCATCTTTTGGGTTTTTTTGGTGGGGAAGGGGGCAGTTTTGCTACTGTGCAACACCATAGCTTACCTTGAAACACTCTCAGGAAATTCAACAAACAAATGTTTTAAAAATGAAATACTAGAAAACATTTATGTTCTATAATAGATATAGGTAAGTGTTTCCAAATGGATAAATATAAACTTGTTCCAAAATCAAAATGTGCAAAAATAATCCTTGTTAAATCTAAATTAAAAGTTCATCCACCTCCAAAGTGCACTGACTGAGATTTAAATATGAATCATTTAATTTCTCTCAGTAAATTGGAAAATTTAAAGATCTCTAGTTTTTATTGTCTCCTTGGTCTGCCTTATTATGATAAGATCAATAGTTTTGAGTTCAATATTAAATGCACAGTATGAATCCAATGGTGCTAACACAGAAATATAAATGTGATTATCCTGAAATAAGTACCTATTTGAAGTGGAGTATATAATAGCTGTAATTACATTTTTGTGTGTTTTTATTGCTCGTGTTTAAATTTATATTAACTTACAGTTAAGAAAGCATTTTCAAAAGATCAAAGCTACAAGCACATACAGAGCACTGGCATTTCTCGGCCGTACGAGAATGTTATCTTGAATACTGGTGCACATGAAGCCATACCTGAGCTGTTTCTTGCAGACTAGTGCGAGATGATTTTCATTTATGTAGCAAAAAAATGGAAGAGCAGCGTACAGAAATGCATTCTAAACCTTTAAAATATTTCATAGATTGTGAGACTGGATGGTGAAGTCGATAAGAAGGTGACCTCTGGAACTAGTGTTTGAATTCATTTTGGACATTTGTCCAATCTGCAAAGTAGGAGTGTCAGGGAATGAGGTTTGAAGAGCCATAAGAACAATGCGGTGATTCTATACAAATGCAAAATACTGGCTGTTCTGACAAAAGGTCATCGACCTGAAACCGTTGACTCTGTTTCTCTCTCCATAGATGCTGCCTGACCTGCTGAGTAATTCCAGCATTTCTGTTTTTATTTCAGCTGTGATTCTACAGTCCACAGAGGTGCTGTGAATCACACAATGGTTGTAGTTGACAACAGGATGTCTGGAAGCTCTCCGAAGGGGCAATGGGGGAAAGAACCCACTCTTGAGCTGCACTTCCTGATGAAGGGTTTCGACCTGAAACGTTGACTCTATTTCTCTCTCCACGGATGTTGCCTGGCCTGCTGAGTTTTTCCAGCATTTTCTGTTGTTATTTCTTGAGCTGCACTTGTTGAGTTTGATTGACAGCCTAATGTATTGACTTAATAGATTTGCTTTCTTCACTACTGATTCATAAACTGAGCTATCTTTCCCTTCATCGCTCACCTGTTCCCTCACCCCATATATGTATTGACTGCTAAAATCTGAAGAATATTTGTTTGATTTGTTTGCTCCGTTGCATGCTGAGTGCATCCTTTTTAAAGTAGGTCTGATTTTGTGGTTTTGTTAATTGGAGCTAAAGAAAGAAAGACTTGCATTTATATAGCGCCTTTCACAACCACTGGACGTCTCAAATCGCTTTACAGCCAATGAAGTACTTTTGGAGTGCAGTCACTGTTGTAATGTGGGAAACGCAGCAGCCAATTTGTGCACAGCAAGCTCCCACAAACAGCAATCATTGGATAATCTGTTTTTGTTATGTTGATTAAGGGATAAATATTAGCCAGGACACTGGGGATAACTCCTCTATACTTCTTTGAAATAGTGCCATGGGACCTTTTACGTCCACCTGTGGGAGCAAACGGGGTCTCGGTTTAAGTTCTCATCCAAAAGACGGCACCTCCGACAATGCAGCACTCCCTCAGCACTGCACTGGAGTGTCAGCCTTGCTTTATGTGCTCGAGTCTCTGGAGTGGGACTTGAACCCACAACCTTCTGACTCAGAAGCGAGTGTGCTACCAACTGAGCCATAGCTGACACTGCTAGGAAGAAAATATAACCTTCTGTATTAATAAGTGTACCTGCTGTAAGAAATGAACCTATCTGGCACAGTAGATCTGTTTATTTGTTTGATCATTTGTCAGGCTCCAGGGGTCACTGATGAGAATACTCCTTGGTACAGCTTCTTATTTTGACGTGCAAAAAATTTATCAAATGTTGGTCTACGATGCAACCTTGCCAAACTACAAAGCCTGGGATTTGATTAGCTGAAAAGCTGGCCTTTACAGCATTTTGTAAACACGCTCCCACCTCCAAAATGGATAGCAGGAGTCAGAAAGAGGAAGGAAAGAAGGTTAAGCAAAAGAAATCAAACAATTACCACTCAGTCCCTTATGGTGTTTCTGACCAACAACATCAACTTGTATTTATATAGCGCCCTTAACGCAGTAAAACGTCCCAAGGTACTTCACAAGAGTGTTATAAAACAAAATTTGACACCGAGCCACATAAGGAGATATTAGGGCAGATGACCAAAAGCTTGGTCAAAGAGGTAGGTTTTATGGAATGCCTTCAAGGAGGAAAGAGAGGTAGAGAGGTAGAGAGGCAGAGAGGTTTAGGGAGGGAATTCCAGCTGAAGATTGCTGCTTGCAAGGCAGCAACGAGTGCCTTGATGGGCCCTTTGGAGGATGCCAAGAGAGGCACAGAGGGAAGCTGTAGGAATCAAACCTGGGATGGTGGCAGGAGAGCAGAAAGGTCGAGGAGTACTGAAGAGTTGGGGTAGGGATTTGGGAGGGCAGAGTACCCGAGAGGGGAGAAATGAAAGGAGGCATGACTAGGAGGGGTAGAGAGAAAAGAAGTAAAAAAGGGGGAGAAAAAAGTGGAATAGAAGTGATGGGTTCAGGTCTGTAGTGACAGCCAAAATGTGCATGTGAATAGACACAGGAAAAAACATATGCCTGGTTGCATAGCAAAAGAAAAATAAGAACAAAATTATCTTTTTTCCCCCCTCCGTGTGTCTCTCTTTCTTTCCTACTCTCTCATTCATTTGGTCACTACTTGGGAATTTTCCGGGGGGGTCAGAGGGCACGATCGGTGGCGGGTCGGGTGGGAAAGTGTGTTTTTTTTTTGACAGCGGGTCAGGAACTCGCTATCAACCCACTGCCACGCGCCTTTACCAAATGTCGGGTGTGTCAATGCTGAGCAGACCCGACATACAGCGGCAGGGGAGGCAATTCAGGTCATTATGATCTTATTAACAGAGGATTAACAACAATTTTGAGCTCACCTTTAGAATTTACCAGCTTGCCAATGGGGTCCACGCTGCTCGGGGATCATGTCTGTTAAGCTGGGCGGGAGTTGAATGGCCATGGAGTCACCTCGTTACTTGACAGCTTGAAGTGTGCTATAAAAGCTCCAATCTCACAGCTGTTTACTTTCCAAGCTCAGAAGCTGTTGCTTACTGCATTTGGAAGAGCTTTATGCAAGTGTTTGGAACAAACTCTCTATCCAGTGTCATCTCATTGGAACAACCGCTCTCACCATTGACAGATTGCTTCTGTCATCTCAAGTTCACCTGCCATCTATTGCATTGGCATGGGTACGGTTTATACTCTCTCACCTTGGTCCTCAGAATCTGACCACGATCAGCCGCAACACCAGCATCACCAGGCACACCTGCAGCACCAACAACCACACCAACCTTCTCTGCAATCACCTGATGCTGCACAGGACAGAGGGCATCAGCACCTGAGCACATTGCTGCCCGGGACGCATGGGATGGCCTCACAATGGTCACATTTACTTCACGTGACACTGCACACACTGGCTGCCACATGATGCGCTAGGTTGGCACCACCCCACACCAACAACATAAAGCATCCCTACAATGCCCAAGCCATTCCTTTCACACTCATCAGCATTGCGGGGGTGCCGTTATGTCTCACCATTCATTGCAACTCACGAAGCCACCCCCAAAGGTTCACACAAATCTGTCCAAGAACGCAAAGTGTTGAAAATAAAGATTTCAATGCATGACAGCACATTAACAGAAATTTTACATGAACATTGACTAAAACACAAGTGCCTACCCTTGTGTGGCATTAGTTGTTATGATTGTACTAGGATGAGGATGAATGTGAGATGTGGCGAAATTCAGCTGCCCTCAAAAGTTTGTCACCGTCCTCCGCCTGCTTCACGATGACATTCAAGCCGTGATCCTGACGGTTCCATCACAGACCCAATTCACGTACGGACCAGGGTCAAGCAAGGCTGTGTCATCGCACCAACACTCTTCTTGATCTTCCTTGCCGCAATGCTCCATCTCACCCTCAGTAAGCTCCCCGCTGGAGTGAAGCTAATTTACAGAACAAATGGGAAACTGTTCAACCTCCGTCGCCTCCAGTCCAGATCCAAGGTCACCCCATCCTCTGTCGTTGAATTACAGTATGCAGATGATGCTTGCGTCTGCGCTCACTCGGAGGTCAAACTCCAAACCATCGTCAACACCTTCACCGAAGCGTACGAGAGCATAGGCCATACACTAAACATCCGTAAGACAAAGGTCCTCTACCAACCTGCCCCCGCCACACAGTACTGCCCCCTGATTATCAAAATCCACGACAAGGCCTTGGACAACGTGGACCACTTTCCATACCTCGGGAGCCTACTGTCAACAAGAGCAGACGTCGATGACGAAGTCCAACACTGCCTTCAGTGTGCCAGTGCAGCCTTCGGTCACCTGAGGAAGAGAGTGTTTGAAGACCAGGACCTCAAACCCAGCACTAAGCTCATGGTCTACAGAGCTGTATGCCTCAGAGATATGGATGATGTACAGCAGGCACCTCAAAGCACTGGAGAGGTACCACCAACGCTGCCTCCACAAGATCCTGCAAATCCATTGGCAGGATAGATGCACCAACGTCGGTGTTCTCGCTCAGGCCAACATCCCCAGCATCGAAGCTTTGACCACGCTCAATCAGCTCCGATGGATAGGTCACATCGTCTGCAGGCCTGATAAGAGACTCCCAAAACAAGCGCTCTACTCGGAGCTCAGACACGGCAAGAGAGCCCCAGGTGGGCAGAGGAAATGCTTCAAGGACACCCTCAAAGCCTCCTTGAAAAAGTGCAACATCCCCACTGACACTTTGCAACCCCTGGCCCAAGACCACACAAAGTGGAGGAGAAGCATCCAGGAAGGAGCCGAACACCTTGAGTCTCTTCGCCGGGAGCAAGCGGAAGCCAAGCACAGGCAGCGCAAGGAGCGCACGTCAACCCAAGCACCCCACCCACCCGCCCCTTTAACCACCATCTGCCCCACCTGTGACAGAGACTGTAGGTCCTGCATTGGTCTCATCAGTCACCTGAGAACTCATTTTTAATGTGGAAGCAAGTCATCCTTGATTCCAAGGGACTGCCTAAGAGAGGGAGAAGAGACTAGGATGAGGGTGAGTGTGAGATGTGGCTAGCGAGATGGAGAAGTGATAATGTAGATAGAGAGGGATGGGTGGAGGTGCAAGGTAAGTTGGTGTGAGTAAGGATGTGCAGGAGTAGGGTAGGGAAGGCAGAGTGATAGGGATGTGATGAGTGGCACAGCAGGATGAGGTTGAGCGTGGCTTTGCAGTAACGTTTCGTGATCTAATGAGATCATTGAAAGGTTTGCGCCACTGCAGCCAGCGACCCCTGACGACATCCCTGCTTGTGCCCTCCTGTGCAATGTGCAACCAGACTGCGTTGATCTCCTGAGGAGGTCTCCTCCGCCCATTGGAAAGGAAGAGAACCTCCCTGCATGCTGTGACTCCCTCCATAAGCATATGGAAGGAGTCATGGGAGAGCCTGGGTGCAACCATGCACTTCTGTGAAGTCTGGTCAGTGTTTGCAGCATCTCAATGCTGTAGAACACCGACAGCACAACTGCCAATGTAAATTTACGCATGGTCCCTTTAAGGAAACCGGCTGATGACGCGTCATCAAATGGACCAGGAAACGCGCTGGGCAGGCTTAACAAGCCCAATCAGGGGAAAGTCATGTTGGAGGCCGGGATGGAGCCGGCAGCGAAGTCGTCACCCGCCACCGACCTCACCCGCCACTGACCTCACCCGCCACCGACCTCACCCGCCACCGACCTGCTGAGGTAGGGAAAATCGTGGCCCTTGTCTTTCTGTTCGTCCTCTCTTTCTTTCTCTGGCTCTCACATACGCTTCTCAATATGGTGTCTATCTGTCTTTTTGTCTCGGGCTCTCTCTTTATGTCTCATGACCTGTTTTCATAGCTTTCGCACATGTTCTTTTACCAATGTACTAACTTTCAAACTCCTTCCATCGTAAAGTTCAGAACATGCAGCAAGAAAGTAACTAACACATACCCTGTTGGTGGTGCTATCAGGATAGGTGGGACAATGCTATTGGAAGACGATGGATCACATGGAATTGAGAGAGAAAGTGGGAGAACTGAGGGCTCAAGCTGGAAAAGAATGGAAGGAGGACGGTGGGTCCCGAAAAAGCAGAAGTGGGGCCAGAGTGGAAAATCTGGGTGACAAAATGAACAGATTGAAAGTTTCATTTTAATGAATTAAAATAGATTTTTGGTAATTTAGAGTTGTTATTGTTTTCAATGTACACCTAACATGGCAATGATGTTTTACTGTAATATTAGAGTTTACTTCAATGTCACAATATAATACAGGAAACTTTGTGCTATCTGGCACCGACGGGACCGAGCTGCTACCGTTCCCTCAAAACTGCCGTACACTCCAGAGTTAATGTTGAAACATATGGAGATTTTTCATCTCCGTATGAATCAACAAACCCTGTTGCTTAGCAACAGCCTCTAAACAGTCGGCAAGCGTCTCTGTAGCGTCTCTAGCTGAAGCTGTTGCTTAGTTACAGACGTTGTAGAACTTGACTGTTCAAAAAAAAGCAAAGAAAAGAAACAAAAAGAATAAAAAACGGCTCCTGATTTTTGCCGGTGGCTCGAGCTTGCCGGACGGTTCGCCTCTGGATAACACAAAGTTTCCTGTACTTGCCTGCCTCAGCTCATCTGCTGCTGAAATATTCATCCATGCCTTTGTTACCTCTAGATTTGACTATTCCAATGGTCTCCTGGCTGACCTCCCACCTTGCACCCTCTGTAAACTTCAGCTCATGCAGCAGTCTGCTGCTCGTGTCCTAACTTGCACCAAGTCCCGTTCACCCATCGCCCCTGTGCTCGCTGACCTACATTGGGTCCCGGAATGGCAATGCTTCAATTTTAAAATTTTCATCCTTGTTTTCAAATCCCTCCATGGCCTCACCAGCTCTATTTCTGTAACCTTCTCCAGCCCTGCAATCCTCCGAGATCTCTGTGTTCCTCCAATTCTGGCCTCTTACGCGTCCCCGATTTTAATCACTCCAGCTTTGACGGCCGTGCCTTCAGCTGTCTAGACGCTAAGCTCGGGACTTCCCTCTCCGCCTCTCTCTCTCCTCCTTTAAGATGCTCCTTAAAACCTACCTCTTTGAGCTAACTTTTGGTCACCTTTCCTAATATATCCTTATGTGGCTCAGCGTCAAAATTTGTTTGATAATGCTCCTGTGAAATGCCTTGGATGTTTTAATACATTAAAGGCGCTATAAAAATACAAGTTGTTGTTGAAAGCGGCAAAGCTGTCTAATCCATAGAAACCGTCTTCAGTCTGAGGGTGAGAAATAATGATGACCATTTCAACTTTATACCCCTGTACAGCAAACTACAATTTTAAAAACCATGTTTTTCACTTCACAATGAGTCACAAAATTAAATACTTCAACATAGCTCCACTACTCACAGCTGCAGCCTGCTTTATTTTGGGCTGAAATTCTCCCATCAAAGTAATTCTTCCTCCACTGAGCAGGTTTTCAATCTGGTAAGCATTTCTTTCTGAATAGAAGTGAAAGGCAGGTCACATGTCCTATTGAGAAGTACTAAAACACCCTCTGTGCTCATTAAAGGTAAATCAAAAATGAACGGTACAAACCAAAGCCCCAGTGGAGAACTGACAAGGAAGAGGTTGATAACTCTCTCGTGACTTCATCACTCATGAACTATCAGGTTTTCCACACTTGTGGATAAATTCTATATGCCACAGTACCCATTTTTTTGTACATACATAAATCAAACTGAGCAGGTTGTCAATCACAGACAGACTAGGAAAGATTCATTATCATGATCCGTACTTTGAGGGCCTCCTGCTTTATAAAGCATCTGTGTTTTCCAGCTGAGGATTACTTTTGCTTGTGTTCATACATTCCATTGACATTAATAGACAGACTATTTGCAAATTGTATGGCTTTTCATTGTGACTGTAAACAATATTGCAAACAAATCACTGAGGGGAGTCTAAGAAGTGAAATTCTCAAATGGATTTGAAACAGTGAAGGATAAATGGCACGTTAATTAAAAGAAGAGAAAATTGCAATTCCTTCCCTGTTAGAATAGATGACACATTTCTGGAACGCCGACTGAGCAATGTGTGGCATTCAGAAATTATTGATTTGAGTTGTCATTAAACTAAGATGAGATCTTTAATTCACTGTGACGAGTGTTGTGTTCAATATTGCTTACATTGATATTTTACAAAACATAAATGCCACCAAATAAATGAAATCTCCCTGGTATTGAAAAAAGGCATTAACCACATATAAACAGTCTAGTCACAGTGAATATCTCCAGGTGGTATGATGGATACTTACAGAGCTCCAAAAGCACTTTAGCCACAGTAGTCTTGTTTGTGGTCGGCATTCACTTACAGATATGATCCAGTTATCTACAGTCATCTATCACTTCCTGGCGTACCACAAATACTTTAATGAATTTTAATCTTTTAGTGTAACTTCAATTTTGAAAGCATGCTGTGATGTGAGAAAAAGATTTGTGTAAAGCTGTTTGTATAGATTTGAATGGTAGCTGCATCATGTATGTGAACAGTCACCAGGGCCTAGAAATGACCCTTAAGCTGCATTTATATTAAGTGCCATGCATGAATTTTGCATGTTTATTGGCAACCCCAAAGTAAACTTGCTAGATTTTGTAAAGCTGATGGCCAGAATGATCCATTTTTTTCACCAGCAGCCCAGTTTTAAATCCAGGCCAGATTTCGGTGGATATGTAACTGTTAATTAGAAACTCACCCGCTGCTTCAGAAATGAGGCCTGGGGTATTTTAACTACGGGGCCACATTTAAATCTTGTTGTCCAACTTCCCACCCATTCCAGGCGGGAAGTCAGCAGTATGTGGCAGAGGCCACCAGCTTTGACCAGGGAAAGTGGCAGGATCAGCGGCCAGGGCTGTCCCATAGTAGTCTCGCAATTGGAAGGGGCGAGGTGGATCCGCAGCAGGGGAGGCCTAAGCTTTACTTGTGGGGCCCAGAGGAACAATTCTGCTCCTGCTCTTCCTGGTTCCACAAGTAAAAAAACCAAAGTTTAATAAACTTACCTTTTTGGGTATCTTGTCGCCCCGATCCTCTTCCCTGCTAGATTGGCCTGGTGGGAAGCTCACCCTGGTTTCCCGTTCAGTATATCGGGTTAAATTTACAGTCGGGTTCTGATGACATCATTGGGACCTGACCTGCACATGTAAAAACAGACCCCACCAGTCTTGGGTGGGTGTCCTTGCTACCTTCTCAGTTCAGCAGTTTAAAATCCCAAACGGTCAGCTCTCGGTGGCCTCCTGGTTTCCGCCAGGCGGGTAGAGTTAAAATCGTCCCTCAGGTCTTCAAGCTGGCTGGCCTGAGTGAGCCTGGCAAATGTACTTTGAAGTTGCCAGCAGCTGTAAAAGACCCACACATTAGAAGTCTGAGGTACTAAATTACACTTAACCCAAAATAAAAGCTGCATAGCAATGGACTCAGCATATTTTTCACCTACTAATTGAAATTGCTCTTGTACTCACAAAGTTGTACTTGCCTCTAATTTTGCTTTTGGCACTTCCAACGCCCTTTTCATTACAAGTAATTAGACTTTCAGCAGCCCAACTGAACACTGCTACAATAAGACTCCACAATCACCTGTTAAAGCAATAACCAGCACTTACTTGTATTTAACGCCAGAAGTTCCAAGAGTGAACAATACCGGCCAGTAATGGTAGCCACTAGGTAACATAAGCTGCGGTTCTTCCTCCAGGCACTTCTATCTTTAGTATAGTAGTACATTTGTGATATTGTTGGGGCAAGCAGCCAGAAGACAACACTGCAGCACAGACAGCAAACATAGGAGGCTATCACTGATGTTGAGAATGCTTTGTCTGGGATCAGGTGTACTTGGATTCAAGTGAAATAAAAGTAGCTGTGACCTAATAAAATACACCAAGATGAGCCATTAGCATTGATGTTAAGGGAACCAGTTCTACCATTTGTGGCATCTATTGCCATGTTAGCTGATAAAGAGTAAAGAGTTTTTTGCCAATGGAATAGTAAATATGCAGCACCAGAAACTGTGAAAGAATCTTATTTGGCACAGGATGCAAATATCCTTTGTTATAAGTTAAATATTCTCTATAAGGCAGTGCTGGTCATTCTGGTAAGTGGTCTGAACATTTTGCATTTAGAGGTATGCCCGTACTGCCCAAAATCTAACTTTAGAATGGTGAAATCCAGGGGGGAATATCGTGGCTGTCGCATGTGCTCTCACTTAAGCTTCTGCAATCTTTTCAAAGGCAGACTGAGAAACACTTGGTAAGATAAGGCCAGATACAAACGGTTTTATTTAGCAAGTGAACATACAGAGTAACAGTCAAAGCAAATTTTTCACTTACTTTGCTCATTCTCATTTCTCTCCTTGAAAACATGGGGAAAAAATGAACATCCTGGGGAGAAATTTATTATAGCCCCGTTTGGGGCGCTAAGGCCTAGAAATTCAGTTGCTTGCGCCAGCCGGTAGCGCCTTAGGAGGAGGAGATGTTGGGCACTAGGCGGCTAGCGGCCGGGTGCAACGCGATCTGCGCCTCTCCCCAACTTCACTAGAGATTTAGCGTCGACGCAAAGTCTTTGCGCGCGCTCAGCTGCGCGCGCAGATCCTGATGTCATTTCATCGTGCAACGCCCTTTGTGCGCCCCAAACCGGAACTTCAGTGGCGCCGCCCTTCTTTGCGCCTGGCGCCCCCAGCGACTGGTAGAGGGGAACGGTTCCCAGTCGCTGCGGGGTGCGGGGGGCGCTATTTAAAGGGGACTCCTCCTGCATTATAAGTGACAGCCATTTTGTGCCAATCCTTCTGTGTGAGAGACAAAGGCAGAGAGCTTTCTGCTTTGACTCAGCGCTCGCACAGGTACTTCTGGCTTCAGGCCAGAGCTTTGCACTTGGATTTCACTTTCAGTGCCATAGCCTTGAGTCGCCACATATACTGTAATGGGGGCTACAATGGGTGGAAACGTTGGCTTTCTGCATTGCATTCAAAGGGATCAGAGACGCCGTGAGAGAGTGCCAGTCATGGTCAGACGGAGAAGGGCCAACAGGTGTCGGCACAGGAGGCCTTACCCACCCAGGGTATACCGCCAGCAGTTCTCATATCTGAACATGTCTGAGGAGCAGTGTGTTCGGAGGCTGCGATTCAGAAGGGAGGTGGTCACTGAGATCTGCCACCTGCTTCGCAGAGATCTGCAGCCACAGCTGAGGAGCAGGACGTCTCTGTCGGTGGCAGTGAAGGTGACGGTGGCTCTCAACTTCTATGCCACCGGCTCCTTCCAATCCGCTACTGGGGACATTGCCAACATCTCCCAGTTCACGGTACATTGCTGCATCCGACAGGTGAACAATGCCCTTTTCAGAAGGAGACGTCAGTACATCTCCTTCCCCATTACCCTGGACAAGCAGCAAGAGCGTACAATGGGATTTGGAAGAATAGCGGGCTTCACCATGGTCCAGGGCGTAGAACTGATGAACCAGCATTGGTCAGGCCTTGCTTCAGGGCTGCAGTGCATGGCAGCCAGACAAGTCCACCCTCCCCCTTTAAGAGCTGACCGGCGCCAGAGTGTCTGCCGTCAATCAGCAACTCGCCGCACCTGCGCTGCGCCCGCCCTCGGGGGTATCGCCCTGGACCGCCGGCTTAGCGCCTAATGATAGTCGTGCATTGCCTGTTTTAGCGCAGCAGCAACCTCTTGGGGCGATGCGACTGAATATCGGCGAAGGTGGCGCGAACTTGCGCCGGGCGCAAACTTTAGCGGCCGCCCGACTGTAGCGCCCCGAACGTGGCTATACTGAATTTCTAGGCCTAAAACTTTAAAAATTGAGAAAATTAGCACCAGGCGCTAATGTTTCTAAACTTTAAAAGAATTGGGTTTTGTGCTCCAGGAAGGAAGTAAAGCACTAAATCAAGCGCTCCACTTCATTCTTGGAGTGCAGTCAGCAGCAGGCAGGGCAGAGACTTCAGCACCGCCGCATGCTGGGCCGTGCATCGCTGCCGCGTTCAAAGGCTCCTTCCCTCCCTTAAAGGGAAGGGCCATCGCTGCAGGCTCTGCCATAGAAAAATTACCTACCTGGACCACCAAAGCCGCGATCCAGTGTGATCAGCTCGGCACTCGAGCAGAGTGCCAGGCTGATCGATCGCGGGCAAGAACCCGTGAAAAAAATTTCAACAAGAAAGGTAAGTTTTTTTTTTACTTATCTCGGCCACCTCGCCTTTAATCATCACCCCCGAAGCGGCCGGCTGCCCGATGCACGCCTCCTGCAGCTGTCAGTGTTTTCGACTGGCGCTGCTGCAGGGGGCGAAAGTCAATTTTGGGTCCGGGGTGATGATGTCATGATCTCCGGGCGAAGGAGATTGGGGCGCAACGCCGTAGTGCCGTGGCAAAACTCCCGCCGAATATGGCGGGTGTCGATGTCAGTGCTGTGCCCGGTCGCAAAGATATTTACGCCCCGTTAACGCCCCCGGGGGGGCTAACGGGAGGTATAAAGGCACCCAATTTCTTGCCCCCTGTCTTTTTTGTGGGCTGACTTGCTTGCTTTTGGTGTTACCATTCTATTGGGCAACTTCTAACTGCAAAAACTGACCTCTTGCATTTTTAGCTTCCAGCTCCAGGCCAAGGGCTGTACCTCACAAACCTCTGTTGAAAACCTGACTGCCCTGTGCCCCTTTTCTTTGGTAATTCCGGCTCCAGAAGCAGAGGGATGGTGTCTCTGATACCTTCCAAGGCAGAGATTCACCAACAGGCCTTTCAACCAAGCCTCCTTTCCCAAGATCAAATCCTCCACGGACACCTCGCATCACACCGAAGTCAATGGAAATAAACATCAGGAGAGATGTAAAACGGGCGGCCGATTCACTATCACTCGTTTACAGTCTTGCGCAAAGTTAAAATTTACCCGAGAGTGTTAGCAAGCTAATCAGTAGGCATCATAACTGACTCGGTCCTATCCGCAACTTCACCCACTGCCCACATACGTGTACTTTCCAGAGGGGATCACTGGATAGCAATTAGAGGTGACTTTTCCTTTCCTGGCACAGGGTTGCTGGAGCCTTTCATAGCTCACCTACTGGCACCTTGGCTGAGATCAGCAAACTGAGCTTAGATTGGGAATTCTGGTCCAGGAGCTATTTATTCTGCCTTTAAAGGGTCACTGTCTGGGCAATTTATTTGGTTAATAAACAAAAGGAAAATGCAGTGATTGATCTGTGTGATGATGACCACTGTGCCTACTGTTCAGTTTTATTTCTTAGAAAAGTAAATGAAAACTAAAACTATAAAATGAAAGCTGCATAGCCAGAATATCTGGTTAATTCTAGCCACACTGCAATCATTCTGAAACAGACACTGGGAATAATGTCTTGTTTAGCTTTGGGGTTCAGTTCTGGTCAGATTCTAAGATCATAACTGAATTTGCTGTCCCTATTATTTACATTTGATCTCTTCCCCAACCAGGGCCAGATTTTGACAATAATTAATTTGAGTCTGATGCATGTGCTGGTCAATACTGCAGGCCTGGAGAAATGCTGAGATTTTTCATATCAACAAGAATCAAATCAATTTGCTTCGGAGCCATTTTTAATCAAACTTCTTGAAGTAAGATCTGCTCCACAGGATGACATTCCCTCTGGTATTGTTGTCCTGCAGTATAACCATTAATTGAAAAACTTCACTAAAGGAAATAAATTGCATTTGCGCTATTGCAGGCTGTTCTGCAAAGCTCAGATCTCCCCATTCCAGCTGGTGGGACAACACATCCCTTTTAACTTTGTGCACTTTATGTATGGTGCAGTCGCATTTCAATCTATAAAATGTGAATCTACAGCTGTAAATTAGACTTGAGTGAAGCACTGATATAAAAAATGGAGTTTTAAATGCATATTGTGACTCGGAACAGGATTAAATTTGTCCAAGGATCAGGCTTTCTCCAATAGGTCCTAACCCTGAACTCAACATGACTGGGTGCACTATAAATCTTTTCAAATCTTGTTCATCAAACTCAGCCATCAGGAATGGCTAAAGTTTCAGGTTTGGCTGGAGGACTACTAATGGGTGACCTCTTGTTAAAATGGTTCTGTGGTTCTTAGGAGGCATATTCTTTATGTCAACAAACTGAAATCTCCAGTCTTGTCATATTTACTAGCTATACGCATCAAGGCTCCCTTGGGACTTGATTCGTTTAAAGAAATTGCACAAAGAACTGTTTGTATAAAGGTGGGGACAGTGCACATTTTTCACAATGGGGTTTTCCGTAAATTCAGCCACAAGCTGATTAATTGCCTTGACGTTGGAGCTACTGATGTTCCAGAGAGGCAAAGAGCTCTAAATAAAGGCAGCGTGGTGATCTTCAATTAGCATTTATCACTGCTCAGTTAACAAACACAGCACTGCGTGTGGTTGCCTTGAATGTGACTGGTATTCAAAGTTTATTTCGGGATGATAAGGAAGCTTCAGATATGATAGGGAGCAGTGACAGCTCGGTGTTGAATGCTTCAATTAAGTACAAAAAGGAGTGACCCCATTAAAAATGGAGACAGCAAGGCTGCATTCTTAATTAATCAAACCCAGCCATCACTGAGGCTGCCATTGAATGAAAATGACCAAGATTTCATTCATCACATCATATATGAGATATATATGTACATCTGTGTGTGTGTGTATATATATATATTTAAATTTCCTTGAATAATTATCATTCATAAATATGTCTAATTGAGATAACTGTACACAAACACATTCACCTGCACAAGAGTTTTTAACTTTGCTAATAACTACTTTTATGCACTTCTTAAAAATAATAAGAGGTTGCAAGTCAATCGTGAAGTAGATGTCATGCTGCCCCTAATGGAAATTGCAGATTTTAACATTTTCAATTACTGTGGATAAATTGATAATTAGCTGTTATTATGAGAAGTTACAGTGTACTGAGGTGTCTCGGAACCTTGCTTGATTGTTTTAGGAAGTCGCAGAGAAATTTCCCAGAATCTTTCCTGAACTGGCTGCAAGATTTATTTTGTCCATTTTTTTTAAGCCTCTTTTTAGCATGGTTAGGGGTTAGGTCAGTTGTGTAAAAGATTGCATGTTGTCTGGATGAGGAAAGCTGAATAACCTGCTGACAATTAGTGCCCAAGCTCACACATGAAGAATTACCATATGAGTGAAGTACAGGAAAAATATTGCCAGCCATGAAACTGTACTCCAGCTTCCCACTAGCTTCAAAAGGGGAGTAAGTGGAGAAAATTAAAGAGTAACTGGAGGAGAAAGAAAATTGCTATTTTAGAGCATTCCTATTGTAGTAAGTTATACTTTAAGGGTAAATCCACCAGTTGCTTGCTTCTAGGAGACAGCTGTGCTCATAAGAAGCACTAAAGCTGTCCTTATAAGAAGAACTTGGTTGAAGAATAAACATGATATTGTTGTAGCTCTATCTCTAGCCTGAACTCCCGGCCATGAGCAAAGCTGTGGAAGATCTTATTAAATGACTGAAACTATAGCCCTAATCATTTTGAATGTGAACTTGTTGAGGGAGCAGTTTGTGTTTTACTGCTCACCTCAGGCCAACTCTTTTCCAGGCAGCACATGATAGATTGATGATGTGCTAGTCTTGAGTTTACATTTGGTATTCTACCTGACACTGACACTGCCAAAGTTCAGAGGGTCAGGGAGAGGAACCAGGAGGAACAGTCCTTTGGCAGGTTGGGGGCACATCTGTCTTGAAAGTTGCCCATGGAAACTGGGCTGTGTCATTAGATCAGTAGGCCCTTTTCCCTAACTCATCCATGCAGCAGGGCTGCACTGCAGGTGTGGAGGCAAGTTGACTGTTGTTTCTGACAGCAGCCACCAGGTGCTAGAAATTTACATTGGTACAAGCCATCAGAGCCTGTTGTGCACAATTTCCTGTTCTCAATTTGAGGCCAGTGATACGCTTATCAATTACTTCATAAAAGGTGATGAGTCGAAGAAGAGATGACGAGTCGAAAGAAGAGATGAATAAGGCTTTTATTAGCTAAGAAGAGACCATGCTTCTTCGTGAGTGACTGAACAAGTCTGAACGAAACCCACACAGTGGTGGGTGGAGTCAGCTGAGGCATGCCTCCATACACAGCGCCACCCAGAGGTGGCAATATACAATACAGTGGTTTACCACATTCACCCCTTGTTTAATGTGAAGTCCGGCGGGGTGAAGGGTACTACAAGTTAAGTCTATCAGGAGGCCTTGTCTGACGTCCTGATCGTCGTGGTGGCGGCGGTGGTGTTGCAGCATCCGACGTCGGGTCTGGTGTCTGGGTGGTTGGCGAAGATTCCTGGGGCTTTGGCATGCCGTCTGCAGGGGTTGGGTTGGGAGGGGTGGTGGGGGATAACAGTGGTAAGGGGGATAACGGTGGTAAGGGGGATAACGGTGGTAATTCAGGGGTACCCGAGGGTGCGAGATCTCGTATGGAGACCGTGTCCTCCCGCCCGTCTGGGTATGTCACCCAGGCATACTGGGGGTTGGCGTGTAGGAGGTGCACCCGCTCGACCAGGGGGTCCGTTTTATGCGTCCTCACGTGCCTCCGCAGTAGGACGGGCCCAGGAGAAGTCAACCATGCCGGTAGCGAGGTTCCCGATGTAGACTTCCGGGGGAAAACGAACATTTTCTCATGAGGGGTCGCATTAGTGGCAGTACAAAGCAGTGACCGAATGGAGTGGAGCGCTGCAGGGAGGACCTCCTGCCAGCGGGAGGTCGGAAGGCCCTTAGATTTTAGTGCTAAGAGGACTGCCTTCCAAACCGTCGCGTTCTCCCTTTCCACCTGGCCGTTCCCCCGGGGGTTGTAACTGGTGGTCCTGCTCGTGGCGATACCTCTTGTTAGCAGGTACTGCCGAAGTTCGTCGCTCATGAACGATGAGCCCCTGTCGCTATGTATATAGCTGGGGAACCCGAACAGAGCGAAGATGTCATTCAGACACTTGATGACCGTGGTACTGGTCATGTCTGGGCAAGGGATGGCAAAGGGGAAACGGGAGTACTCATCAACTATGTTGAGGAAGTACACATTGCGGTCAGCGGAGGGGAGGGGCCCTTTAAAATCGACGCTCAGGCGTTCGAAGGGGCGGGTGGCCTTGATCAGGCTTGCTCTGTCCGGCCTATAGAAGTGCGGTTTGCACTCGGCGCAGATTTGGCAGCTCTTGGTCATGGTCCTGACCTCCTCGATGGAGTAGGGCAGGTTACGGGATTTGATAAAATGGAAAAACCTGGTGACCCCCGGGTGGCAGAGGTCATTGTGGAGGGACTGCAGCCTATCACTCTGCGCGTTGGCGCATGTACCACGTGATAGGGCATCTGGGGGCTCATTGAGTTTCCCTGGCCGATACAAGATATCATAATTGTAGGTGGAGAGTTCGATTCTCCACCTCAAGATCTTGTCGTTCTTGATTTTACCCCTCTGCTTATTATTAAACATAAAAGCTACTGAACGCTGGTCAGTGAGCAGGGTAAATCGTTTCCCGGCCAGGTAATGCCTCCAGTGACGCACCGCTTCTACAATAGCCTGGGCCTCCTTTTCGACGGAGGAGTGTCTCGTCTCGGGGCCCTGGAGGGTCCTTGAGAAAAAGGCCACGGGTCTGCCCGCCTGGTTAAGGGTCGCGGCTAGGGCGAAGTCGGAGGCATCGCTCTCCACTTGGAAGGGGATGGACTCATCCACCGCGTGCATTGCGGCCTTCGCGATATCGTTCTTGATAAGAGTGAAGGCTGCACACGCCTCTGGTGTCAGGGGGAAGGAGGTGGCTTTGATGAGGGGCCTGGCTTTGTCTGCATAGAGGGGCACCCACTGGGCGTAGTAGGAGAAAAACCCCAGGCATCTCTTCAGTGCTTTTTGGCAGTGGGGAAGGGGTAGCTCCATTAGGGGGCGCATTCTGTCGGGGTCGGGCCCGATGACTCCGTTCTCCACCACGCAGCCGAGGATGGCCAGGCGCTTGGTGTGAAACATACATTTTTCCTTATTGTACGTTAGGTTCAGCCGTTGGGCCGTACGGAGGAAATTTGCTAGATTAACGTCGTGGTCCTGCTGGTCGTGGCCGCAGATGGTGACGTTATCCAAATAGGGGAAGGTTGCCCGCAGCGCGTTCTGGTCAACCATTCGGTCCATCTCCCTTTGGAAGACCGAAACCCCGTTGGTGACGCCGAAGGGGACCCTAAGGAAGTGGTAGAGGCGGCCGTTTGCCTCGAAGGCAGTATACTGGCGGTCCTCATGGCGGATGGGCAGCTGGTGGTACGCTGACTTAAGGTCGATGGTGGAGAATACTTTGTATTGCGCAATCTGATTGACCATATCAGATATGCGAGGGAGGGGGTACGCGTCCAGCTGGGTGTACCGGTTTATGGTTTGGCTGTAGTCGATTACCATGCGGCGTTTTGCAGTGGTTTTAACGACTACAACCTGGGCTCGCCAGGGGCTAGTGCTACCTTCGATAATGCCCTCCTTCAATAGCCGCTCCACCTCAGAGCTGATAAAAGCTCTGTCCCCGGCACTGTACCGCCTGCTTTTGGTAGCGATGGGTTTACAGTCGCGGGTGAGGTTAGCGAACAGGGGAGGGGGGGGGGACTTTTAATGTGGAAAGGCTGCAGGTGGTTTGCAGCGGGCGATTTAAAAGTTGTTGGTTGCAGACTGTGAGTGGGGGGAGGGGTCCACCGTATGCTAGTGTGACACTTTTAAGGTGGCACTGAAAATCCAACCCTAGCAGGACGGCAGCGCAAAGACGGGGCAGGACTAGCAGTTTAAATTTTTTATATTCAGTGCCCCCTACTGACAGGGTCACCACGCAGTAGCCGCTGATGTCCATTGACTGGGACTTGGACGCCATAGAAATGCGATGGTGCGTTGGCAGAATCGTGAGGGAGTGGCTACGTACCGTGTCGGGGTGGACGAAACTCTCTGTGCTCCCGCTGTCGATCAGGCAACTGGTGGCGCGGCCGTTTACCGCGATATCCATCATGGAGCTGGATAGATGGTGAGGGAGGGCTTGATCCAGCGTCACGGAGGCCAGTATGTGGCTTAGTGAGTCACTATAGTCATCCGCCGAGACGGTGGTCGGTTCCGGTGATGAAATGGCGGTTGAGTGCGTTGGATACGATGGCGGCGGATGCCATGCAGCCGGGGGTACACAAAATGGCGGATAAGATGGCTGCTCCCACGGCCCGCACGCTGCGCTGCTGGCTGGCTTCCCCTTGCAGGCGTTAGCGTAATGGCCTTTCTTCCCGCAGCCCGAGCAGGTAGCTGTCTTAGCTGGGCAGTGCGCTCTGGGATGTTTTAACTGGCCACAGAAATAGCATTTTTGGGCCTGGTTACTGGGCATCGAAGCAGTTCTTACCGGAGGCTGCTGTCTCGGTTGGGTCGCTGCAGCGGTTGGTGCCAGGGGCGGCGGTCCCGTGTCCCACGGTTTCGATTGCCATGTCTCGGTGCCGTTACGGGGGTATGCCTCGAGGTTTCGGTGGGCCTCCTCTAACGAGAGCGCAAGGGCAATGGCCGTCTTCAGGTTGGGTTCCTTGCTTTCTAGCAGTCTCTGCCGGGTGTGGTCTGACTGGAGGCCCCTGACGAAGGCATCACAGGCGAGTCCCTGCGCGTGCTCCACAGCCGTTACCGCTTTACAATCGCAGTCTCTGCAGAGTGCCAGTAGCGCCCGTGCAAATGCCCCTACCGATTCTCCCGGTTGCTGCCTGCGGGATCCCAAGAGGTGTCGGGCGTAAATTGTGTTCACTGGGCGCGTATATTGCCCTTTTAGTAGCTCGAGGGCCGCCACGTACGTATTAGAGTCCCGGATTAGCATATATACTTGATGGCTCACCTGGGCGGTCAAAATTTTCAGTTTGTGATCCTCCTCTGTAACCTGTGAGATTGCGAGGAAGGATTCAAAGCAGCTCAGCCAGTGTTCAAACTTGGCTGATGCACCCACCTCTTGAGGGTCGAGGTCCAGGCGTGGTGGTCTGAGGGCTCTCAGCAATGTCTGCTGTATCCGTTGCTGTTGTTGCTCCTCAGGTGTCGCCATTTAACTTTTAGCTAATAAATACCACAGCCAGTGCCGCATCTAAGGCCAACCCTGCCTGGAGCTCACCCAACTCATGTAAATAAGCTGAACCCTGAAAGCAGTTGGGTTCAACAGAGATTAAGTTGGGTTGGTGCATAAAGCATACCGCCCAATTTCTGCTGGGGCAGGGTTGTGGAAAATCAGCCAGAGTGTGTCTGTAAGCATATCAGGTAATTCAAGATCAGTTAATGAGTGAACTTGCATCAGCCTTCATTTTGTAATAAAGGCTTGGCAAAGCAACATTTAAATCAGCACAAGCCTCAAACTATCCTTAAAGAGTGAGCAAGCACCATGAATACTATAAGAATAATACAAATTGAATCTTAACGTATTTGTAACAAAGCACTGAGACAATAAGGGGGATTTGAACTGAAAATCAGGTGGGGCGGGATTTAAAATCAAGCGGCCCTACTTCCATCTCCGATACCGCCCTGCAATGATTTAAATGCCAGGCAGTTGAGGTGTCCACCTGATGCAGGCGGATGCCTTATTAATATATGCTAATCGCTCAGATCACTCAAATAGGACACTGAGGCAATTTTAATGACCAGTGAAACCTGCCGCACACCAAGCGGAGGCCCCAAAAGTTAATTAAAAAACTTTTCTTTGTGGGACCAGGAGGAGCAGGAGTTCTCTGGGTCCCACAAGGAAGGTTTGGACCTCTGCAGCCCAGTCTCCCCCTCCCGCCCCCCACTTGGGAAACCTCTGTGCTACCTGAACCTTGCCTTCCGACAGCCGGTCAGCCACCTCATCACAACCGTTTTGGGCGAGCGTAAGTCTGGCCACTCCCCACTCCGGTTTTCATCCTGGGAGTTAAAATCCATGCTTACGTTAAATGTTTAACAATTGATTTGATTTGTTGTTAATTATAATAACTCTTACCATTTAATGTGTATTTTATTTCCCTTTAATATATATTGAACTGCATCTGCCACTTATTTGCTTATCTTGCTAGCATATCTATGTCCTTCTGCAGTCTTGGCCATAATTTGACAAAGCTGTTTAATTTGATGTCATCAACAAATGTAGATGTTGTTCTTCCACTTCCTAAGTTTTGCCACCCGGGTGTAAAACTGGCATTGCACATTATAAAAACTGCCCGATTTTCATTTCTATAATGGGCGGCTGATGCACAACACCAGTGTTATACTCTGGAGGTAAGTTGAGAATCTACTCCCACATCTTTCTGGTTCAAGAACCTTATTTTTACACCTACCTTTTGATTTCTAGCCACCAACTACCTTCCTATCTGCGTAATAATATTCCTTTTTATTCCATGGACCGTTATCTTTGCCATTAGTCTGTTTTGTAGCTTATCAAATGCTTCGTATAAACTCCATCCACTACATTTTCTTTATCCATTCCCTGTTATTTCTTCAAAGAACCCTAGTGCTAGTCTGTTACAATCAAAGTTAATGGTCGACTGTTTTTGGTGTTTATGATCAAAATAGCACTTTTCTTTTTCACGTTACTCAGTAGTCTTTACATGTAACTGAATTCCTGATGCTCTGTTGGGAGAGTAAGTCATTGCTTTCCCTGGCAGTGTCAGGGAATCCATCATCCTGGAAGGGGGAACTGCATCTAACCCCTGCCGATGTAATGGGAAGTACACCTCTATTTATGCTTACATGTACTTGCATCTTAACTGGCAGTTAAGCAAGATTTGTGCCGGGCCAAATAAAGCACTAAACTTTTAAATAGCCAATTTAAAAGACCTCTGCATCCCAAAGACAGCATCCCCAAGCCATTCCCTTTTTTTTCCAAAGGGGGAAGTGTTGTGGAATCCTCTCGATTTTCACACTTCTGCACTTCTACCAACTACATGGAACCTTTTGAGAAACACATTTCTCCAGTTACCAGAGATAATGTTGGAATTTGTACATACATTGCAGCTTCTTCACTGTCACTAACTCCAGTTTATTTTGAGCATCTTACTGATGCAGAGTATTGGAGTAGACATTTTTGTCCTAACATATTTAAAGACTTGAACTATTCCTTCTGATCTTGGCATTCCAGTAGATTGGCAGTGTTCTGAAACAAGTACCAGGCCTGCAGGATAAGTTGTCATGAAAATCTCTGACCTCACTCATTACCCATATCTGATAAACGTAAGTCACATTTGTGTGAATGAAGTGCAGTCACCCCACTTGACTCCACTTGGCTGAACTTCTGAGGCCTACTTTGAAATCTTGCACTTCAGAGAAGTAAAACATGAATTGTCGTAGTGTGTGTGTGTGTGTGTGTGTGTGTGTGTGTGTGGCGGGTGCGGTGGGAGGGAGGTGGTGTTGGGTGTGGTGGTGGGTGCTGATATCACTGGGCTGGCATTTCTTATCACTTTGAAATAGGCCCAATCACTTTCAAAGCAGTTCTAAGGAATCATACCCACTCAAGGAGTCTTCAGGAGAGGACAATTGACAGAAAATAAATCTTTACACATATGGGAATGTCACTATTAGAATGTTATGAATTTCTAGGCTTTAGTTTCAAATGATCAGGCTTTCCTGCTTCCTGATGGTGCCAACCATTGGTTTCAAAGAGTACAGAACTTGCTGAGACAGCCACAAGTGCTCCCCTGATGGCTTAGCAAATTTATTCAATGAGACTGGAAAGGTGGAAGGTTCGATTCCAATCTGTGTTGACTTTGCTGCTCCCAGTTGGAGCAATGGTAGAGGGGCTGCAGTTAGCATTGTGGGTGAAAGCAAAAAGTCAACTTGGGTCCTTGCTTCTGATTGCTACCCAGCAAAACCCTGCTGGAATTGCACACGTGTGGATGTCAGGTGAGGACAGCAGTGGGCTCAGCTGTGATTTCTCCTCCTCTCCGATTGAAATAGCCTGCCAACAAACACTGTTACATCGCACACATGAAACATGGCCACTTGGGTGATGACCTATACCCCAGCAAGGAGTCCGCACCATCAGGAGAAGAACGGGGGGAAGTGTTTAGTGAGAAAGCAACATAAAGGAAACCAGAAGTTTAATTTTAGATTCCATTACACTAAAGATATATTCCAAGCAGAGGAACCAAAGCTGAAATCAAAATGATGAATCTTATGAAAGAAACCACAACAAAACTCCACAAACACATGGAAATCACTAAAATTGAAAGAAGTTTAACTAATTGGTATTGCACATGCACCCAAACTTATTGGCAGTGGCATCACTTCTTCGTTCAAGTTTCTAACAAGTTCACCTACAGTTCAAACATCACCACATGTTAACAGAGCTAGGGCCCACACACTGCACTGTTCCCCCAAACATCTGGGCACTGCTGCCAGTAAGTCTGGGGTTTAGTGCAGTCTAAAAATACTTCAGCAAATCTTCTTACTAACTGATCCATTTGTGGGGTTTTTGAACATTTATTTACTAATTTTCTCCCCTCCTCCTGTCCTGAAAACTTTCACTGATACCTTGTCTAAGTGGCAACTCTTCATGTTCAAGTTTAGACATTGAATGATGGCAGGCTATTTGACTGTGAAGGGCATCAGAGCTAAGACCATCCCTATCTTCAGCACATGCACCTTCTAGCACAGGTAAATAGATATTGTTCAGGATCCCTTAATTTCCTTCTTCCAATCCAGGGTCTCTGAGGCCAGTTGTAGTGCATATACTTCCACCCCAACCAAGGTCAACTGCCTCCAGACAGATCAAATTTGAGACCTCCTGGTATCGACAGCTCAGCTCCATGCTGTCTTTACTAATTGAGCCATCGGGAAAGCCATGTTTAAAATGTTTTATTGATTATCCTTGACTTTTGTTAAGTAAGTTTCCTTTGTTTTAAGATGTAAATTTTAAAGACTATTGTTCATCTTTAAGAGTGTGTAAAGAAATAAGTGTGTGTTACTTAATGGTGAACATTGCATATTTTGGCATGACATCCAAAATAGAATTCTTATGTTGTGGAACCCAAATTTTACAATGTGCTTTATTTTTAAAAGTGCCCTTAATTTGAAGTAAATTCACATTGCCTACACATGGGTGAAGTACAGTACATGTTGATAAGTTAGAAGTCTAGAATAGAAAGATTATTGATCATCTGTCTCCATGGTTTCTCAACATCTGCTATAACAAGCATTCGGTAATTCTCTGCTCTTTAGGCAGTAAATATCCACAGGGATAAACAAGGATGGGGAAGAACAAAGTTCTATTGCAAGCAATGTTACCCAGACCAAACATCCAGCTGACCTGTTACCTGTAGAGTGACAGATTTCAGTCTAAAAATCAAAGTCATGTGACCTGTAATTAAATGAAGGGTCATCTATAGTAATTACAGAAAATCATTTAAAATCTTTGAAAGAGATTTTGTAATGATATATCCCAGCATCCTCTGAGGTTTTGTCAGTCACCCTTTGAAATTCAAGATGGCTGCTGTTAATGCTTTTCCAATTTTCAGTGGATTAAAATATTTGTAAAATTAGTTATATTAATTCCAAATGGGTGGAAAAATCAGGTTTGGTTTTTGTTTCACTATCTTTTATATGTTAAAATTCTTATGTAGGTTGCACGCTCCATTGAAAACTGCTATGTGATTCCAGTGTAAAAGCTTCTCAGAGGGAAACTGATTTATAGATAAAGGTGGAAGAAAGAACAGAACAGAAACCGGTTGAGGGCAAGGATGAGGAGGGCCTGTGTACCCTCCTCACCACCCTTGGCGGGAGCAAATGGATGAAGGGAGAGTAGGTGGAGGATTAATGGTGAGCCGAGTGAGGGTGAAGGGAGAATACAAGGGTCTAGCAGGTAGTTGAAAGGGGAGTAGGTAGAGGTATCAAGAGGAGTGAAATGGTGGTTGGAAGGGGATGGGGAGTGGGAAGGCAAAATAGTATGTTGGGAGCAAAGGGGTGGAGGAAGCATGAGTGATGGGGCAGGAAATTGGAAGGAAGCAACCGAAGGCTACAAGCCACATTTTCCTTGCAAGTCCTAATGAAAAATATAGACTTAAGTCCTTGGTGCTCCTTCCCTGACTACACCACACCATGCCACCTCCCATCCAAAAGGAAAGAAGAAAAACAGAGGGCTGGATTTTGCCAGCTCTCAGAGTGCGGGTTTGGAGGCATGTCTGGCGGAAATCCGCTGTCAAACGCCTCCACGCGAGTTTTCCAGGTGTCAGGTCTGTCTGCGCACCAAGCGGTGGGGGAGACAATTTAGAACATTAACTGGCTTGTTAACAGCCAATTTAATGCTATTTTGAGGCTACCTTGTAATTTTACGTGCTCCCCCACGGGTTACCCGCTGCTCGTCAACACGCCAGCTCACCCTGGCGTGAGTTGAGTCTGCTTTGATTTATCTGATAAGCTGACAGCTGCAGAAGTGATGTAAGGATGCCATGTTGCAGATGTTCAGTTTCAGAGCTCAGAAACTGTTGGTTACTGCATTTGTAAGACATACAAAGATTTCTTTAGCTTGCAAGTGTTTAGAGCCAACTGAATATCCAGTGCCACCTCATTGGAACAACCAGTCTCACCATTGACAGATCGCTTCTGTCATCTCACCTATAGCTGCCATCTATTGCGGCAACATTGGTGCCCTTGGAAAAATCACACCTTGGTCCTCTGAATCCTTCCACGATCAGCCCCAACACCAACATCACCAGGCACACCAACAACATCAACAACCTTCTGCGCCATCACCTGATGCCCTGTGTCCTGTGCAGCATCAGCCCCTGACAACATTTGATGCAGCACTGGATACAGCAAAGTGCTATGGGCCCCGACAACATCCCAGCTATCGTACTGAAGACTTGTGCTCCAGAACTAGCTGTGCCTCTAGCCAAGCTGTTCCAGTACAGCTACAACATTGGTATCTATCTGACAATGTGGAAAACTGCCCAAGTATGTCCTGTCCACAAAAAGCAGGACAAATCCAACCTGGCCAATTACTGCCCCATCAGTCTACTCTCAATCATCAGCAAAGTGATGGAAGGTGTCATCAACAGTGCTATGAAGCGGCACTTACTCACTAATAAACTGCTCACTGATGCCCAGTTTGGGTTCTGCCAAGATCACTCGGCTCCCGACCTCATTACAGCCTTGGTCCAAACATAGAAACATAGAAACATAGAGATAGGAACAGGAGTAGGCCATTCGGCCCTTCGAGCCTGCTCCGCCATTCAATGAGATCATGGCTGATCTTCGTCTGAGATCTTAGCTGATCTTACCAGTTCAGTACCCCGTCCCCGCCTTTTCTCCGTAACCCTTAATCCCCTTAGCCTTCAGAAATATATCCAATTCTCTCTTGAAAATATTTATTGAATTAGCCTTCACAGCCCTCTGTGGCAGGGAATTCCACAGGCTCACCACTCTTTGAGTGAAGAAATTCTTCCTCATCTCTGTTTTAAATGATTTGCCCGCTATTTTTAGACTGTGGCCCCTGGTTCTGTGCTCCCCTGCCATTGGAAACATTCTCTCTGAATTCAGCCTGTCCAGGCCTGCCATAATTTTATATGTTTCGATGAGATCCCCTCTCAATCTTCTAAACTCCAGTGAGTACAAGCCCAAACTATTCAATCTCTCCTCGTAGGTCATTCCCGCCATTCCAGGTATCAGCCTGGTGAATCGCCGCTGCACTCTTTCCATGGCAAGAACATCCTTCCACAGATGGGGCGACCAAAACTGTACACAATACTTCAGATGCGGTCTCACCAGCACCTTGTACAGCTGTAGTAAGGTATCCCTATTCCTATACTCGAACCCCCTTGATATGAAGGCCAACATACCATTTGCCTTCTTAATCGCCTGTTGCACCTGCATGCTCTCCTTCAGTGACTGGTGCACAAGAACACCCAGGTCCCTCTGCACTTCCCCATCTCCCAATCTATTGCCATTTAGATAATAATCTACCCTCCTGTTTTTACCCCCAAAGTGGATAACCTCGCATTTATCCACATTATAGTGCATCTGCCACGTATCCGCCCATTCCCCCAACCTGTCCAAATCGCACTGTAGCCTCCTGACATCCTCATCAGAGCCCACCCCTCCTCCTAGTTTAGTGTCGTCAGCGAATTTGGAAATATTGCATCCAATTCCCTGATCCAGATCATTTATATATATTGTGAACAGCTGGGGTCCCAGGACAGATCCTTGCGGCACCCCGCTGGTCACTGCCTGCCACTCCGAAAACGAGCCGTTTATTCCAACTCTCTGTTTTCTATCCGCCAGCCAGTTCTCTATCCACGTTAATACTTTGCCCCCAATTCCATGAGCCTTAATTTTGCATGATAATCTTTTGTGTGGAACCTTATCGAAGGCTTTCTGGAAGTCAAGGTACACCACATCCACTGGCTCTCCCCCATCTATTTTACCAGTTACTTCCTCAAAAAATTCCAGCAGATTAGTCAAACACGATTTACCCTTTGTAAATCCATGTTGACTCTGTACGATCCTTTCCCCATTTGTCAAGTGCTCCGCTATTTTATCCTTAATAATGGACTCTAGCATTTTGCCCACAACCGATGTAAGGCTTACTGGTCTATAATTCCCTGCTTTCTCTCTACCCCCCTTTTTAAATATTGGGGTAACATGGACAAAGGAGCTGAATTCCAGAGGTGAGGTGAGAGTAACTGCCCTTGACATCAAGGCAGCATTTGACCAGATGTGGTATCAAGGAGTCCCAGTAAAACTGAAGTCAATGGGAATCGATGGGGTGGGGAGGGGGGGGGGAACTCTCCACTGGTTGGAGTCATACTTAGCACAAAGGAAGATGGTTGTGGTGGTTGAAGGTCAATCATCACAGCCCCAGGACATCGCTGTAGGAGTTCCTCAGGGCAGTGTCCTAGGCCCAACCATCTTTAGCTGCTTCATCAATGACCTTCCCTCCAACATAAGGTCAGAAATGGGGATGTTTGCTGATGACTGCACAGTGTTCAGTGCCATTCACAACTCCTCAGATAATGAAGCAGTCCATGCCCGCATGCAAGAAGATCTGGACGACGTTCAGGCTTGGGCTGATAAGTGGCAGGTAACATTTGCACCACAGAAGTGCCAGGCAATGACTATCTCCAACAAACGACAGTCTAACCACCTCCCCTTGACATTCAATGGCATTACCATCACCGAATCCCCCACCATCAACATCCTGGGGGTCACTATTGACCAGAAACTTAACTGGACCAGCCACATAAATACCGTGGCTACAAGAGCTAGGTATTCTGAGGTGAGTGTCTCATCTCCTGACTCCCTAAAGCATTTACACCATCTACAAGGCACAAGTAAGGAGTGTGATGGAATACTCTCCAATTGCCTGGATGAGTGCCGCTCCAACAACACTCAAGAAGCTCGACACCATCCAGGACAAAGCAGCCCGCTTGACTGGCACCCCATCCACCACCTTAAACATTCACTCCCTCCACCATCGGCATACCGTGGCTGCAGTGTGTACCATCTACAAGATGCACTGCAGCTACTTGCCATGCTTCTTCGGCAGCACCTCACAAACCCGCAACTTGTTGCATCTAGAAGGACAAGGGCAGCAGGTGCATGGGAACAGCACCACCTCCAAGTTCCCTTGCAAGTCACACACCATCCTGACTTGGAAATATATCGCTGATCCTTCATCGTTGCTGGGTCAAATTCCTGGAACTCCCTACCTAACAGCACTGTGGGAGTACCTTCTCCGCATGGACTGTGGCGGTTCAAGAAGGTGGCTCACCACTACCTTCTCAAGGGCAATTAGGGATGGGCAATAAATGCTGGCCTTGCCAGCTATGCCCATATTGCTGCCCGGGAGGCCAGCGGTGGCATCACCATGGCCAGATTTACTTCACTTGACACGGTAAACCCTGGCTGCCACCTGATGCGCCAGGTTGACACCATCCCACATCAGCACTGTAAAGCATCCCTTTAATGTCCGAGCCACTCTATTCACACTCATCACTATAGCGGAGGGGAGGGTGGAAGTTATGTTTCAACATTCACTGGAACTCACTAAGACACTTCTCAAGGTGCGCACAGATCTGTCCAATAAGGTGAATTTTTGAAAATATAGATTTCACTGTATGACAACACATTACCAGAAACCTCTCAAGTGCCTATCCTTGTGTGTTGTTAGTTGGTATGCTTGCAGTAGGATGAGGGTGAGTGTGAGGGGTGGCTAGTGAGATTGGGAAGTGATAATGTAGATAGAGAGATGGGTGGAGGTGCAAGGTAAGTTGGTGTGAGTAAGGATGTGATGGAGAAGGGTATGGAAGGCAGAGTGATGGGGATGTGATGAGTGGCACAGCAGGATGAGGTTGAGTGTGGCACTGCAGTAACATTTTGTGATCGACTGAAATCATTGAAAGGTTTGCGCCACTGCAGCCAGGCACTCCTGACGACATTCCTGCTTGTGTCTTCCTGTGCAATGTGCAACCAGATGGCATTGAGCATATGGAAGGAGTTATGTGTGAGCCTGGGTGCAAACATGCACCTTTGTGCAGTGCTTGTCAGTGTTTGCAGCACCTCAATGCTGTCAAACACTGACAGTACAACTGTCAAACTCAATGTGGACATGGCCCCTTTAAGGAAACTGGCTGATGACGCGTCATCAAATGATGTCATCAGACCCACTTCCTGTTAATTGGCCGGGAACCTCGCAGGGCAGGCTTAACAAGGCCAATCTACAGAAAATCTTATTGAGAGTGTAGCTACAGATGGGAGCGGGACTGGAACCCGCCATCCAGCTCTCACGCCGCCATCCCGCCTCTGCAAGGAAAATCCAGCCCAGAGAGAGTGGGAGAAGCAAAAAGAAGAGTTAGGGAGAGGGAAGTAGAAGAGAAGAGAAATAGAGACATAACAGAAGAGTTGAGACAGATGTAGAAACAGCAACACGAAGATTACCAAGAAAGGTGAGAGAGACCGTATTCTCCAACTTACTGTGCGTCTATGTAACATAAGATACTTTAGATGTTAGCAAAAACTGCGAGGGCAAAGGATACCTCAGATGAACAACTGCCGAACACCATGAAGATGATATAGATTGAATGACCACACAAAACCTATGGACAATATGTATTAAAATACATATTTAAAAGACCTCACAGTCATGCTACTAACACTATGAAACATGTGGATGGATAGATGTTGAGTCACTGCACAACTGTGCTTTTTGCACAAACAAGAAATGTAGCATCTCACTGTGCACACTTGCACTATTTCCTTGAAGAGCCAAAGTTTTGATGAGTCTAAATAAATTCAAATCAATTTAGATTTTTAAGATACTCAATTGAATGGGAGAGCAGAAAAAAAGAGAGTCTGGAGAGTCAGTTCAGGAATTAAAGTAATACATAAAGTGAGCCTATTTAAATCACTAATGTTGTTTGAACCATTAACTGATAATTCCTAACTAAGATTTAATCTGTTTCTTGCTGACATTCATGAAAAGACAAAACACTACAATTATGTGATTTACTGAGTTTTACAGTATTTTGAATCCACTGAATTGCGGTCACTAATCCTCGTCACAGCTGTGATCTGAAGATTTAAAAAAAAATTGTTTTCATTTCGACTCTCAAAAGATGACATCAGTTTGAAGTTGGAGTGTTACTTCCTTTCCACTTCATGGAATAATAGGGCAAATACAAATCCCATTGTTTTCTCTTTATCTGTGGGGTTCTGTGTACCGGAACCACTGATCACAGTGTGAAGTGCTCCACACTTTCTTAGGAAGACCTTGTTCTGTGAAATGTAACACTTGTGAACAATCATTGCTGTGCACAACCAACTGTGAAATCTGCTTGTAATTGAGGAAGGAGCTGGTGGCGAGACAATTGTCCCCTCGCTTTATTCTTCCCATGAAGCTTGGTTTGTTAAGCAACATCAATAGCAATAAATGCAGGGTGTAAAATGGGTAGTCACAAGTTTTGCCTATAAAGGTTTCAAGGACTTACAATATTGCATCCTGACTGGGATAAAGGATGCTTCTGATCCTTTGAGATGAATATGTGCCAATGATTCTTGCAATGTCATGGCTTCTAAAACTTGTATATTTCAGTCCATCTACAATGAGAAACCTTGTAAAATGACAGTTTGAAAATGCCTAAAATATGTGAAGATATGTAATAAATATCTGATGTGAATAACCTTGCAGCACACATGGCATTTTTCATAATGCAGTACTCAGCCAAGCATTTCAAGTGGTTTAACTAATTGCACCTTATATTGAATGTCTCATAAGATAACATTAATCTTTATGTTGTGTTCTTATTACAGAACTCTTTCAACTGCAACTGCAGCTACGTCAACTTTGTAGATCTGACCGGGACCTTTCCCAATGTTGGGTGAAGGTGATGCTGGTAAGCAATTTACTGTTTTGTCTTGGTCCACACCACAAACTCTCTTCCCTAGCCACCAACTCCATCCCACTTCCTGGTAACTGTCTGGGGCTGAACCAGACCATTTGCAACCTTGGTGTCATATTTGACCCTGAGGTGAGCTTCTGACCACATATCCGCTCTATCACCAAGACAGCCTACTTCCACCTCCGTAACATCGCCTGACTCCACTCCTGCCTCAGCTTATCTGCTGCTGAAATCCTCATCCATGCCTTTGTTATCTCTAGACTTGACTATTCCATCGCTCTCCTGGCCGTCCACCCATCTTACACCCTACATAAAATTGAGCTCATCCAAAAGTCTGCTGCCTGTATTCTAACTCGCACCATGTCCCGTTCACTCATTACCACTGTACTCACTGACTTACGTTGGCTCCCAGTCCGGCAACGCCTCGATTTTAAAATTCTCATCCTTGTTTTCAAATTCCATGGGGCCTCGTCCCTCCCTATCTCTGTAACCTTCTCCAGCCCTACAAAATCTCTGTGCTCCTCCAATTTTGGCCTCTTACGCATCCCCGATTTTACTCTCTTCATCATTGGCAGCCATGTCTTACGCCGTCTAGGCCCCAAGCTCTGGAATTACCTCCCTAAACCTCTCCACCTCTCTATCTGTCTCTCCTCCTTTAAGATGCTACTTAACACCTACCTCTTTGACCTAGCTTTTGGTCACCTGTCTTAATATCTCTTTATGTGGCTCTGTGTTAAATTTTGTTTAATAACGCTCCTGTGAAGCGCCTTGGGATGCTTTATTACATTAAAGGTATATAAATGCAAGTTGTTGTTGTTTGTGTAAATATATACTGAGAGGTCAGTTTACTCTTAGTCAAACCCAAAATGACAGATATAGCCTCAGCGTCAGCAGCAGGACCTATTGATATTATCCAGTGCCAGCACCCAGTAGTCAGAGCTATCAGGTGGAACTCCCTCCCAGAGGGAGTTTTGGTGTCTCCGATAGAAATAGGGGCATCAAACTTCATGCATTCTCCCAAATTTTGCATTTTACATTCTTAATCCCTTTGTATCCCACATATGAACCAATTATAGTGCAGTTCCAATTATATTCTTATTATACATGCTGCAATAAGGTACTGTTTGGATATAAGAATATCTACAACACAAAACTGCTCACAATTTGGCACACATTTCCCATTCTCATTCAGAAAGCCCTCAAGATTACTGATATTGTGGGAAATTGAAACTTTTTTCTGAGGTTATGGGATGCATATTCGGGGGGACCTTGAATCTGCTTCCAACATGGCTGTTCCTGACCTGAGCGTGCTTGATGCCAATACTTGATACCAGAATGGGAGTGGTCGATTTCTTTGTACTAATGTCCTTCATCAGAATAAATCAAGTGCACAAATATTCACCACACTTTTTTTAAATCAATGGTATAAATATGGTATGAAAATCGGAGTGTGGAACCACCAATCCAGACTGGCCTTGACTGTGTGAGCTCTACCAAGATCTATTCAACTTTGTGACCAACAGTGGGGTGGCATTTTGTGAGCAGCAACAACAACAACAACTTGCATTTATATAGCACCTTTAACATAATAAAACATCCCAGGTCACTCCACAGGCAAATTAGGCAAAAAATTGACACCAAACCAAAGGAGGTTTGTCAAAGCTGTGTCAAAGAGGTAGGTTTTAAGGAAGAGAAAGAGCTGGAGAGATTTAAGGAGGAAATTCCAAAGCTTAGGGCTTGGATGACTGAATGCACGGCCGCCAATGGCGGGGCGAACAAAGTGAGGGGATGCACAAGAAGCTAGACTTGGAGGAAAGCAGAGTTCTTGGAGGGTTGTAAGGCTGGAGGAGGTTACAGAGATAGGGAGAGGTGAGGCCATAGAGGGATTTGAACATGAGGAGCAGAATTTTCAAATCGAGGCGTTGAAATCCACACAATAGCCGATAGCCAATGATGCCACAACGCAATTAAATGTCATGCTTTTTTACTTAAGCTACTGACATGACTCTGACTCAAGGTGACAGGCAATGACAGAGACAGACAATGACAAACAGAGGTAAGCAAGTTTATGGATGACACTCAGTTTTACTGGGTGCACACAAAGGATGCTCCAGTTTCCTCTAAAACTCAGAGCACTACAAAGCATGTGCAATGATGTGTGGCTATGCCAGCACATATGTGATGGTGTGCTACACATCTGAATAAATTCAGTGCCATAGGCTATCCAGCTAGTATAGCCTGACTAGCACAACTGATGCCACCTTACTTAATGTGCCTTAGAATTGGGAGATTTGCTAACAGGTTAGGTACACTTGCTCTAAAGGGTTAATGTTTTTAGTTTGCATGCAAGCAGCATTAAATCAGGTGTCAAACCTTTCACTTTCCTTTCCTGCAGAAATGGCAAGAAGATTTGTATCTAATATTTCTTTGTATCAGCTGTTTCTTCAGACCTAAAGTTAATCCCAGTATCAAGAAATGAGGGCTCTTGCTCCAAAATATGATTGCAGTAAATAACTATGCAGTATTTACACTTGAACATTTTCCGTGAGTCAGCAGCGAATTTGCAATAATGAGTGACTCTGCGGCAGTGCAAATGGGGTGTTCAGTAACCTTGCACTATCTGGTCCCATTCCATTCCAGTAACATTTATTGAAGGTTAATTTTAATGAGTTTGTAATAGCTGCCAAATGGGTTTCCAAATGATCCCACTATATGCTTCGTTTCAATCTTGCCACACAAAAATTCACACATACTTCTGTTCGATTACCCTGACCATTATACTGGGGCTTGCAATTTGTTCATAAATTCAAGAGGAAAGACAGTTGTAATATTTTATGTTACATTATGGCCTTGTGAAACTTCTCTCCTAAGCCATGTTTTTTATTTTTAATGGCCCAGATATTCCGATCCCTACGGGTGTGTACGTGCTGTGTACTCATCCGTAGGGACATCGGAAATGCCGGTTTCAGGCATGCACAGCGCATGCGCTGAAAATCGGCATTTCCGATCTGTCAAGAAAGCTCTTGACAGATCCTCCGGCTGCCTGGGAGAAGGGCCTCTGCGGGCGGATAGTTCCGCTTTTTGGAGACCCTCCGCCCGCAGAAAACCCTTACAATTCTTGCGCCTGGTAAAAAGCAGATGTAAGGCCTGCTTTTACCAGGATAAGAGTTGAAATTTTTTTTTTCACTGAATAATCATTTAAAAATACTTTAAAAAAGGTAAGTTTATTTTTAGCCTGTAAAAAACTTTAATTATATTTTTCAAAAAATTAAATTTTTGTTTAAAATACATTTTTTTGTAATTTCAAGTCATTTTAAAAATGTGATTAAAAAAAAAAATTGTTTAAAGTTTTACTATGTTTTTTCATTGATCTCCATTCATATATTTGACAGGTCTTCCTGTCAAATGTATGAAGGGAGATTCCCTTCTGTGATTGGTTCCCCATGGCCCACGTGATCCCAGGGGCGCTGCGAACTATATGCGCCCCTGGGATACGTGGGCCCTGCGCACTTCAAGTTTGGAGAGGCCCAGCACTGGAAGCGTGTGCGTCCTGGGAGCCCTCAGGTAAGGGCGCAGATTTTTCTAGATCGCAGGCCTCCGCCTACGGGAGGCCTGCGATCGGAAAATACGGGCCATTGTGTTTAAGCAAATGAAATAGAATCATTCCACATGAGTCTGCTTCCATTCACTCCGTCAGTATTAGTTCCATGTTTATACTGAATAATCTGCCCAAGTGCACAGTGTGCAAGGTAGTGTGATGCCACCTCACCAGAGGTGTTTCATGCATATGGACAATGGATGTTTGCAGTAATTTCTTTCCACTTATATCATGCAGACACAGGAGTCGCCTTGACATTTCAGTTCCTAGGTATGCTGACTCCAAGTTTATTGCAGTACTTAAATGTTATGAGAATATTTGTATATATTTCTACATTACAACAGTGACTACACCTCAAAAGTACTTAATTGTCTGTAAAGTGCTTTGGGACATCCTGAGGTCATGAAAGGTGCTATATAAATGCAAGTCTTTTTTTCTTTTTACATAATAGAGGCTTCCTCTGAGAGGATGGCTGCATGGGAAGGCCCAACTTCATTCCTGCTAAACTTTTTTCAAACAGACATACAGAAGAGTCACCAGCACGAAAAGCATTTATTATCCAACAACATTTAAACTAACTACCTACTGAGGCACAACTAATACAGTGCACATGTGCACTGGGAAGATAAGAGTGCAGGCGGCAAGGACTGGAAATCTTTATCATGTTTTTTGGAGCTGCTCCTACTCTGCCGCCGTAACCTCGTCGGAGGTGCGGTGGCAACCCTTTTTAAGCAGGGCTGTTTCCGCCACTTTTCCGGTAAAGTTACGGAGGTGGAGCAGGAGCAGCTCCAATGAAATTCCCAGCATTTAAGTCATTCTGTCCTGGCCAACTCCCATTAAAATGTAATATTTAACATCTGTGTCCACTACTGTTGGGAGCAGTTGATTTTTAAAACTCCTTTGAATATTACCCAAGAAAATATGCCATTACAAAGACTACTTAGTGTATCTCTCCTGAGAATCTTTTCTGTTCTTCTCCTCTATTGAGGTATATTTAGGAGACAGAAAAATATGCGAAAAAGAGAGGAGACATGAGATAGAGATGTGAAGTGCAATACTCTGAACTAATTTGGGATCAGCTGTTCTTTCTGATGTAGTTTAGTGAACACCATAAGGTGGCCAGTAGCTAATTGGATTGTAATGGATTTAAAACCTAATACTGGCAATGGGGGTCTTGCCCTTGTGTCCAAAGCAGTGAACTTAACAGGTGGTGTGTTTAGTATATGCAAAATCATCACAATCCCATATATTCTGAGGTGTATTGAGATAAAAGAAATCAATAAACAATTTATGTCATCTGTTTTCTTATTGTCTTTGCTTTTGGTGCAGAAGATGAATCTTACGGAAACATTGTCAATTTAATTTATAATACTAAAATGATTTGGGGAAATTGTGAGTTTAAAATAACCGTATTGGAGATCAATAGATGTAAAAGTGTCACTGCTTGTGGTTGAAGATCATGCCATATGTAGATTATTATTTTGACATGAACTCCTACTTCAACACATTTTCAGAAGTGAAAGCTTTCCATGTAACAAGAGGGACTAGAATTTTAGAACATTTCTGGTACAACTTGTTATCATGTTACCCCATTTACATTTTCCTCATAGCTCCACAGTGTAGATCAAATTACATAGTTGGACTTCTTTGCTTATGGACATAGGTAATTCATAATACAGAAATCTCACTTCTGTTAGAACAATGGGGTAGATTTTCATCTTCACCACCTGGGCAGTAATCTGGTGAGGCAGATCACCCTCCTTTTATAGAAATTGCCTGAGTTTCATTCCATTGAAATCAATGGAATAAAAATCAGAAGGTTTCTATAAATGGTCGGTAATATGCCACAGTACATTACTACCCAGGCAGTGAAAACAAAAATCTATAAATATTATATCAATATACAGAAAACCTCAATAAAAAAACATCCAAACTGGGATTTTGGCACACAAGTGCCAGGCAATTACCATTTCCAACAAGAAAATACCCAACCTTCAACTCCACTGACCTTAAATGGCACCACCATCGCCGAATCCCCTACTATCACCATCCTTTGAGTCAACAGTGACTAGAAGCTTTAGTGGATCACCCATATCAACAACTTGGTACAAGAGCAGGGTGGAAGCTGGGTACTCTCATCTCCTCACCCCTCAATGCCTTTTCACCATCCACAACAGCTGTGTAATGGAATACTCACCAGTTTTTTTTTTTTTATTCGTTTATGGGATGTGGGCATTGCTGGCAAGGCCAGCATTTATTGTCCATCCCTAGATGCCCTTGAGAAGGTAGTGGAGAGCCGCCGCCTTGAACTGCTGCAGTCCGCGTGGTGAAGGTACTCCCACAGTGCTGTTAGGGAGGGAGTTCCAGGATTTTGACCCAGCGACGATGAAGGATTGGCGATATACTTCTAAGTCAGGATGGTGTGTGACTTGGAGAGGAACTTGGAGGTGGTAGTGTTCCAATGCGCCTGCTGCCCTTGTCCTTCGAGGTGGTAGAGGTCGCGGGTTTGCTAGGTGCTGCCGAAGAAGGTGTTGAGGCCATGATTGGATCAGCCATGATCTTATTGAATGGTGGAGCAGGCTCAAGGGGCCGATTGGCCTACTCCTGCTCCTGTTTCTTATGTTCTTATGCATTGGTGAGTCGCTGCTGTGCATCTTGTAGATGGTACGCACTGCAGCCACGGTACGCCGGTGGTGGAGGGAGTGAATGTTTAAGGTGGTGGATGGGGTGCCAATCAAGCAGGCTGCTTTGTCCTGGATGGTGTCGAGCTTCTTGAGTGTTGTTGGAGCTAGGCAAGTGGAGAGTATTCCATCACACTCCTTACTTGTGCCTTGTAGATGGTGGAAATGCTTTGGGGAGTCAGGAGGTGAGACACTCACCGCAGAATACCTAGCCTCTGACCTGCTGTTGTTGCCACAGTATTTATGTGGCTGGTCCAGTTAAGCTTCTGGTCAATGGTGACCCCCAGGATGTTGATGGTGGGGGATTCGGCGATGGTAATACCGTTGAATGTCAAGGGGATGTGGTTAGACTCTCGCTTGTTGGAGATAGTCATTGCCTGGCACTTCTGTGGCACGAATGTTACCTGCCACTTATCAGCCGAAGCCTGAATGTCGTCTAGGCCTTGTTGCATGCGAGCATGGACTGCTTCATTATCTGAGGAGTTGTGAATGGCGCTGAACACTGTGCAGTCATCAGCAAACATCCCCATTTCTGACCTTATGTTGGAGGGAAGGTCATTGATGAAGCAGCTGAAGATGGTTGGGCCTAGGACACTGCCCTGATGAACTCCTACAGCGATGTCCTGGGACTGTGATGATTGACCTTCAACCACCACAACCATCTTCCTTTATGCTAAGTATGACTCCAGCCAGTGGAGCATTTCCCCCCCCCCGATTCCCATTGACTTCAGTTTTACTGGGACTCCTTGATGCCACACTCGGTCAAATGCTGCCTTGATGTCAAGGGCTGTCACTCTCACCTCACCTCTGGAATTCAGTTCCTTTGTCCATGTTTGGACCAAGTCTGTAATGAGGTCGGGAGCAGAGTGGTCTTGACGGAACCCAAACTGGGCATCAGTGAGCAGGTTATTGGTGAGCAAGTGCCACTTGATAGCACTGTCGATGACACCTTCCATCACTTTGCTGATGATTGAGAGTAGACTGATTGGGTGGTAATTGGCCAGATTGGATTTGTCCTGCTTTTTGTGGACAGGACATACCTGGGCAGTTTTCCACATTGTCAGATAGATGCCAGTGTTGTAGCTGTACTGGAACAGCTTGGCTAGTGGCATGGCTAGTTCTGGAGCAGAAGTCTTCAGCACGATAGCCGGGATGCTGTCGGGGCCCATAGCCTTTGCTGTATCCAGTGCGCTCAGCCGTTTCTTGATATCACATAGAGTGAATCGAATTGGCTGATGACTGGCTTCTGTGATAGTGGTGACCTCAGGAGTAGGCCCATATGGATCATCCACTCGACACTTCTGGCTGAAGATGGTTGCAAACGCTTCAGCCTTGTCTTTTGCACTTACATGCTGGACTCCACCTTCATTGAGGATGGGGATATTCATGGAGCCTCCTCCTCCCATTAGTTGTTTAATGGCCTACCATCATTCATGACTGGATGTGGCAGGGCTGCAGAGCTTTGATCTGATCCATTGATTGTGGGATCACTTAGCCCTGTCTGTAGCATGCTGCTTCTGCTTTTTAGTCTGCATTGCAGCTTCCCCAGTTTGGCACCTCATTTTTAGGTACGCCTGGTGCTGCTTCTGTACACTCGGGTTGGTCCCCTGGCTCGATGGTAATGGTAGAGAGAGGGATATGCCGGGCCATGAGGTTACAGATTGTGGTAGAATACAGTTCTGCTGCTGCTGATTGCCCACAGTGCCTCATGGATCAGTTTTGAGCTCATAGATCTGTTCTGAATCTATCCCATTTAGCACAGTGGTAGTGCCACACAACACAATGGAGGGTGTCCTCAGTGTGAAGAAGCCAGTTAAGATTCAGCCACATTGCTGTTGGTCTGGAGTCACATATAGGCCAGACCGGGTAAGGATAGCAGATTTCCTTCCCTAAAGGACATTAGTGAATCAGATGGGTTTTTATGACAATCTGATGGTACCATGAAACTATTACTGGTACTAGTAATTATTCCAGATTTAATTAATTAATTAGCTGAATTTAAATTCCCCCGCTGCCGTGGTGGGATTTGATCTCACACCTCAGGATTACTAGCCCAGTGACATTACCACTTCACGACCGTTGTCTGGATGGGTGCTGCCACAACAACACATAAGCTCAACACTATCTAGGACAGAGCAGTCCAACTGGTTGGCACCCCTGCCACTCAACTCACTGGCCAAGATTTTGCTGTAATAATAACAGCGAGACTATCAGTGCTCGCCCTTATTACAGGGTAAATCTGACAGCAACTTCTGGCATCTGCACATGCACAGTTAAGTGCGGAAATCCAGAAGTTGCTGTCAGAGATACCCTGCTCCTCCACAGGGTGCGCTGTTGCAGTCCTCGCTGATAGACTTGGAACTGAAATCACTGTAATGGCGTGAACTTGGTGTACTCACCCACTAGTTCCACACTAAAAATGGCTGAAAAAGTTAGGATTGCTACATTTAGGAGTGAATGAGTTTTTAATGGCATAATAAATGATAATTACTTCTGAGCAATTTTTCTGGCCCTGAAATCTTAATTTAGCAAGTGTGGAGTCTCATTCCCTCAGAAGAAAATTAATGTTGCAGATTTTTTAAAAAATTAACTAAAAATTATTTTTTTAACTTTTTCTGTTTGTCTCTTATCTCTCCCCCCATCTGTGTTTCCCAATCTTTATTTAGCTTCCTGTACATGATTTAAATGTAATTTATATTTCCTGTTTTTTATTTGCTGGTTTAGACTCTGCATGGCTCAGTGAGGATACTTCAATCTGATTGGTTGAAGAGCCTCGCTGTTGCTTGTCCTGTTCACAGATGCCAGAGATCCGCTGTAGAGGATGCTGCATTGAAACAGATGGTGGATGACTGGAAGTTTCCGCTGACAAGCTCGCAAAATGCCTGTGGGCAACGGTACATGAGGTGAATGGCAAAAGCTATTCCTTCGCCACTGAGCAAAATCCGAGCCAATATACACCCTCTACACCACTGTGGCTGCAGTATGTAATATCTACAGGAAACATGGCAGCAACTTTCCAAACTTACTTTTAAAGCACCGCACAGCCCCACGACCTTTACCATGGAGGACAAGAACAGCAATGTCATGGAAACGCCATCACGTACAAGAGCCCCTCCAAGTCACACAACAGCCAGGTCTGTAGATGTCTGAGGGCAGTGGTTTGTGCAAGCTATTCAGAGGATTTGATTGACTGATATAATTATAGTTGAGACTTTCCTTTGTGCCCTCTCTGTGTGTATTCAACACTGTAGGGGGACTAATTCTCAAATGGTCTTTTATCTTTATTGGCCATTTTATATTCTAACTGATAACCATGTCTAAGTACTTTAGGGAATCAACTTATCTCAACTTCTTGATTTATCCTAAGAGGAAATAGGTTAGACTGCTGCCTTGCAAAAATCAAACACTATTTTCCTCACATTCTCTGTTAATCTTAACCTGGTGTGATGTATTAGGTTGTGTGATGTATTAGGTTTAACAATCTCATACTTGGGCTAGTTCTTTTAATGATCGGACTGGTTAGTGAGAATAACAAGCTCTCACTGACTAATTCGGCAATAAAAAATCAACAACATATGTAATTAACCTGTTAATAAGCAATGTAATCATTTGCAAATTAAACCAAAAGCATATCTTAACATCTTTGGTCACAGATAGTACTAATGAGGAAATAACTGCTGCCACTGATGATGCCATAAGTATCCTATGTTTTCAAACAACCACAAAACCTCAAGGGAATTAATTTTGAAGTAATGCCAACTTTGCCAATGGCTTGATTTCAAAATTCTATCAACAAGAGATCAAACTATTTGAATGTGGAATTTTGATTCCACCAGTGTTTTCCTTGTAACTTCTATCCAAATTTAATGGAATAAAGCTTGTAGTGTACAAAAGAGGTCATGTGTAAGGTGCAACCATGTAAAATTGTTCCAACCCTTTCAGTCTAATTCTAGAGCAGGACCATTTGGATGTCGATCACTTTCAGTGGTTAGTGGGAATGTTACAGGAGTATTCCTGTAAAGCTGGTAGTTTGAATTAATCACTCATTGGTGTTCATTTTTGTAAAATATATCTCAATTCCATTTTACATAAGAGTTTTACTGGCATCTTGTGTAACTCAATCATTACTTGTCCAGTTTCACATCTCGTCAAGCTACCAATCAGCAAGGCTGGTAGTGTGGTGATGTGATGTCACTGTCCTAACATCCTCTGTTGCCTAGAAACGCGGCACAGCCCTGCAGCGGGTAGTCAAAACTGCCCAATGCATTACCGGCACCCGGCTACCGACCATAGAGCACATATACCAGAAACGCTATTTACGGAGGTCACGGACCATCATCAAAGACCCTACCCACCCCAGCCACAGTCTGTTCGCCCTCCTGCCATCTGGGAGACGCTACAGATGCATTCGCACCCGTACGACCAGATTTAGGAACAGCTTCTTTCCCAGGGCGGTCATCCTACTGAACTCCACAAATAAACTCTAAAGCCTGCACATCTGCCAATGCACTTTATTATGGTTATGTTTATGTTAAGGTATTACAAGCCAAATGTATGTTGAATGTTTAAATGTCTTAATCTAAATGTACACTCTCGGGAGCCGCAAGCCTACATTTCGTTGTACTGCACTTGTGCACTAACAATGACAATAAAGTTGATTTTGATTAAAATCCAGTTTTGTGGCAGGTTAGCATTTTAAAAATGTCATACTAACAGGAAGAAAGTGTGACTAGTTATAATAGCAATACTGGGGATGAGCAATGAATTGAATTTAAAAGTAATTAATCCAAAATCAGGTCATTTGAATAATAGATCATTGAATGAAACAGCACAGAAGGAGTCCATTTGGCCCATCGTTCACATGCCAGCTCATTCAAAGAGCTATCAAATTAATTACACCCTCCTGCTCTTTCGCAATAAATTTTTCCTCTTCAAGTATTTATCCAATTCCTTTTTGAAAGTTATTATTGAATCTGCTTCCACTACCCTTTCAGGCAGTGCATTCCAGATCATAACAACTCCCCGCATAATTTTTTTCTTCCTCATATTACCTCTGGTTCTTCTGCCAATCACCTTAAATCTGTATCCTCTGGTTACCGACCCTTCTGCCACTGAAAACAGTTTCTCCATATTTACTCTATCAAAACCATTCATAATTTTGAATACCTCTATCAAATCTCCCCTTAACCTTCTCTGCTCTAAGGAGAACAACCCCAGCTTCTCCAGTCTCTCCCCATAACTGAAGTCCCTCATCCCTGGTACCGTTGTAGTAAATCTTTTCTGCACCCTCTCCAAGGCTTTCACATCCTTCCTAAAGTGTGGTGCCCAGAATTGGCCATAATACTCCAACTAGGACCTAACCAGTGTTTTGTAAAGGTTTGGCATAACTTCCTTGCTTTTGTACTCTATGCCTCTATTTATAAAGCCAAGGATCCCGTATACCTTTTTAACAGTCTTCTCAACTTGTCCTTCAAAGACTTGTGTACACAGCGCCCCCCCCCCCAGGTCTTTCTGTTCCTGCACCCCCTTTAAAGTTGTACTGTTTCGTTTATATAGTTTTGGAAATTCTGAAAAACCTGAATTTTTTCAGTTTGCATTGATTAGAAACAAAATCTTATTGCAAATACAGAGCAGTAAAAAGGAAAACTAGATTAATCTTTCCTTCTTTCAGATGTTAACAGACCTGGTTTGCATTTTCTGTATTTTTTTTACAGACTTTCAGCAAATGTGTTTCTTTCCTTTTTTACATTGTATTTTAAAGTTAAATCTAATCAATGTTCTGTTGTTTCTGAATGAAAATTGCTGTTTCTCCCCAGGAAACCACAGGTAAATCCATAATACTGAATAGTGTCAGCATGAACAATGGGGGATGAAGAGCAGCAACATAACGTGAGGGGGCTGCAGGTGCCAGCATGAACTGGGATGGGAGGGTGAAAGCTCCCCCCATGAACGGAGGGGGGAAAGAGGAGGATAAACTAGGAGGGGGGGAAAGAGGAGGATAAACTAGGAGGGGGGGGGAAAGAGGAGGATAAACTAGGAGGGGGGGGAAAGAGGAGGATAAACTAGGAGGGGGGGGAAAGAGGAGGATAAACTAGGAGGGGGGGAAAGAGGAGGATAAACTAGGAGGGGGGGGGAAAGAAGAGGATAAACTAGGAGGGGGGGAAAGAGGAGGATAAACTAGGAGGGGGGAAAGAGGAGGATAAACTAGGAGGGGGGGAAGAGGAGGATAAACTAGGAGGGGGGGAAAGAGGAGGATAAACTCGGAGGGGGGGAAGAGGAGGATAAACTAGGAGGGGGGAAAGAGGAGGATAAACTAGGAGGGGGGAAAGAGGAGGATAAACTAGGAGGGGGGAAGAGGAGGATAAACTAGGAGGGGGGGAAGAGGAGGATAAACTAGGAGGGGGGGAGGGGGGAAAGAGGAGGATAAACTAGGAGGGGGAGGGGGGAGGGGGGAAAGAGGAGGATAAACTAGAAGGGGGGAAAGAGGAGGATAAACTAGGGGGGGGAAGAGGAGGATAAACTAGGAGGGGGGAAGAGGAGGATAAACTAGGAGGGGGGAAGAGGAGGATAAACTAGGAGGGGGGAAGAGGAGGATAAACTAGGAGGGGGGAAAGAGGAGGATAAACTAGGAGGGGGGGAGGGGGGAAAGAGGAGGATAAACTAGGAGGGGGGAGGGGGAAAGAGGAGGATAAACTAGGAGGGGGGAGGGGGGAAGAGGAGGATAAACTAGGAGGGGGGAGGGGGAAAGAGGAGGATAAACTAGGAGGGGGAGGGGGGAAAGAGGAGGATAAACTAGGAGGGGGGGAGGGGGGAAAGAGGAGGATAAACTAGGAGGGGGGGAAAGAGGAGGATAAACTAGGAGGGGGGGAAAGAGGAGGATAAACTAGGAGGGGGGGAAAGAGGAGGATAAACTAGGAGGGGGGGGAAAGAGGAGGATAAACTAGGAGGGGGGGAAAGAGGAGGATAAACTAGGAGGGGGGGGGAAAGAGGAGGATAAACTAGGAGGGGGGGGAAAGAGGAGGATAAACTAGGAGGGGGGGGAAAGAAGAGGATAAACTAGGAGGGGGGGGAAAGAGGAGGATAAACTAGGAGGGGGGGAAAGAGGAGGATAAACTAGGAGGGGGGGAAGAGGAGGATAAACTAGGAGGGGGGGAAGAGGAGGATAAACTAGGAGGGGGGGAAAGAGGAGGATAAACTCGGAGGGGGGGAAGAGGAGGATAAACTAGGAGGGGGGGAAAGAGGAGGATAAACTAGGAGGGGGGGAAAGAGGAGGATAAACTAGGAGGGGGGGAAGAGGAGGATAAACTAGGAGGGGGGGGAAGAGGAGGATAAACTAGGAGGGGGGGAGGGGGGAAAGAGGAGGATAAACTAGGAGGGGGGAGGGGGGAGGGGGGAAAGAGGAGGATAAACTAGAAGGGGGGAAAGAGGAGGATAAACTAGGGGGGAAGAGGAGGATAAACTAGGAGGGGGGAAGAGGAGGATAAACTAGGAGGGGGGAAGAGGAGGATAAACTAGGAGGGGGGAAGAGGAGGATAAACTAGGAGGGGGGAAGAGGAGGATAAACTAGGAGGGGGGAAAGAGGAGGATAAACTAGGAGGGGGGGAGGGGGGAAAGAGGAGGATAAACTAGGAGGGGGGAGGGGGAAAGAGGAGGATAAACTAGGAGGGGGGAGGGGGGAAGAGGAGGATAAACTAGGAGGGGGGAGGGGGAAAGAGGAGGATAAACTAGGAGGGGGGAGGGGGGAAAGAGGAGGATAAACTAGGAGGGGGGGAGGGGGGAAAGTGGAGGATAAACTAGGAGGGGGGGAAGAGGCGGATAAACTAGGAGGGGGAAAGAGGAGGATAAACAAGGAGAGGGGGAGAGAGGAGGATAAACTAGGAGGGGGGGAAAGAGGAGGATAAACTAGGAGGGGGGAAGAGGAGGATAAACTAGGGGGGGGAAAGAGGAGGATAAACTAGGAGGGGGGAAAGAGGAGGATAAACTAGGAGGGGGGAAAGAGGAGGATAAACTAGGAGGGGGAAAGAGGGAGGATAAACTAGGAGGGGGGGAAAGAGGAGGATAAACTAGGAGGGGGGGAAAGAGGAGGATAAACTAGGAGGGGGGGAAAGAGGAGGATAAACTAGGAGGGGGGGAAGAGGAGGATAAACTAGGAGGGGGAGGAGAGGAGATAACTAGGAGGGGGGAAAGAGGAGGATAAACTAGGAGGGGGGAAGAGGAGGATAAACTGGAGGGGGGAAGAGGAGGATAAACTAGGAGGGGGGAAGAGGAGGATAAATTAGGAGGGGGGAAAGAGGAGGATAAACTAGGAGAGGGGGAAAGAGGAGGATAAACTAGGAGGGGGGGAAAGAGGAGGATAAACTAGGAGGGGGGGAAAGAGGAGGATAAACTAGGAGGGGGGGAAGAGGAGGATAAACTAGGAGGGGGGGAAGAGGAGGATAAACTAGGAGAGGGGGAAAGAGGAGGATAAACTAGGAGGGGGGAAAGAGGAGGTTAAACTAGGAGCGGGGGGGGGAAAGAGGCGGATAAACTAGGAGGGGGGTAAAGAGGAGGATAAACTAGGAGGGGGGGAAGAGGAGGATAAACTAGGAGGGGGGGGAAGAGGAGGATAAACTAGGAGGGGGGTAAGAGGAGGATAAACTAGGAGGGGAGGAGATGAGAGGGTGAAGATGCCAACTTAAAGTGGGGGGAAAAGGGCATGAATTGAGTGGAGAGAGAGGAGTGCCATTCTGAATTGAGAGAAGGGGGAAAAGACTGTCAGTATGAAATAATGGTGGGGGGTGGGCAGATTGTCAGCATGAACTCCAAGGGAGAGGCAGATAAATGCCAGCGTAAAGTGGCGGTGGTGGAGGAGAAAAGCCACAATGAACTGGGAGATTAGTGCCAGCATGAACTGAGGGGGTATAGAGTGGCATATAGAATTGAGGGGCGGGGCGGGGTGGGGTGAGACAACTATCAGCATGAACTAGGAAGATGAAGTCAAGGATGCCAGTGTGAACTGAGAGGTGATGTAAAAGGAGAGACGAGCACTTCTCTGAACTTGGAGACGTAAGGAGAAAAGTGCCTGCATGTCACTGTGGCAAAAATATAAACACATTTAAAACATTAATCATCAGGTTTAGTGACTGAAAGTACTATGAGGTATCTACATTAGCCCACAATTTCTCTGCAAGAATTGAAGGAAAATCTCTGTGATTTTTGCCACGATTTACCCCTCTACAAATGATGGAATATTGGGTAGCAACTGCAGGTTAAGAGATGGCAAGCCTGTGCCTCTGCATTGTCAGTGTAGCTGCACATCACAGGACTATTTATCAGGGCGGTTTTTGAAATGTTTTTTAAAACTATTGATCAGCTTTTACTAGTTTTCTGGGTTGGTGTTTATTGGGCTGGTCCTGACTGCTGCTTGTACCTGATACTGTTGCTTCATTCCACCACTTCACCCTATGATGCAAGTCAGAATGCCTAGTCTTGTGATCAATCAACAATTACACAGGCAATGTAGAATCCAATCCCTGAATGATCAGGTTGGATGCAGCCAGGACTAGCACTAAGCAGCATATTAAAAGAGTGTGTCTATGAATGAAGGGGGTGTGGAAGAAGATTGGATTAATTGATTAGCCTCTGTGAACTAAGTAGGTTAGAAGAAGGCACAATGATTGTTGAGGTGGCTTTTGGGGCATTGATGATCTAGTTGATCTATAGATAAATCCAAATGTTAGTTATTGTCCCATAATTTTTTGATTAAACATCTATCAATTGTGAAGTAAAATTGTTTAAATTAAATCACATTGCACTATTTTTAATGTAAAAATTCTAAACTAGCAGGGAGCATGCTCCAGACTCCCCTATGCACCAGTGGGTATATGAGTTGTCAGCAATTCTGTATAATTTTAAAGTTGCTGTCTCCAACCCTGGCTGAGTACATATGTACTGCTTATTCTCGTATTACTTCTTTTCTGAATCTATATTATATGGTAGGTCAGAATTAGTACTATCAATCTTCCCAGTGTTCTTCCTCATAGCAAGCAAATAAAAGACAGCTACATTGTGGAAAGACTGTCATTTATTTACACTTTTGAACATTCAAGGAAAAGAATCATTCAGTGGGAAATAAGGTTTTGAAGTGGTAGCAGTATTTCCATCAGTTATGGGTGCTGCTACCTGACTAAGGGCAAAGTGTCCTTGGTGATTAGTACATTGCCATCCAGATCAGTCTGACTGCTCACCTTTAACATAGATGAGGAGTCCATATCACAATGTCCCCTCCAAAGTGGAGTCCAGATTAAATTTACGTATCAATTTTGAAGTGTAAAAGAGCAGTAATGACATTGTTTATTCAAGATTGCAAGTCATATTGGCACATGTACATTGTAAGCCAACCTATGGACAAACACCATACATTTCATCAAATAACAGCTAAATGTGGGCAGTTTTATTTTTTGGCACGATGCTTTAAATTCTGCTGATTCCCTTTCATGAGTACTCTTATAATTTGGCATTTAGTTATGAGTGATGTTCCATGACTGGTTATAACAGTGGGGGATTCAAAGCCAGTTGCTTATATTGCATCTTGACTGAGGATTGATGTTGCTTTGAAGAAACAGGCTGAGTTTAAAATTTAATTGAGAGTTGCCAAATATGGTGACTGACTTTATGTACTTTTATAATTAGAATGGTATTTATTGTAGTGTGAAATGATACATAAATGATAATTAAAAAGGCTAATGGAATGTTAGCCTTCATCTCAGGGGAACTAGAATACAAAGGGGTAGAAGTTATGCTACAGTTGTATAAAGCTCTGGTTAGACTGCATCTGGAGTACTGCGCTTAGTTCTTCGCACCACACCTCAGGAAGGCTATATTGGTCTTAGAGTGGGTGCAGCGCAGATTCACCAGAATGATACTGGAGCTGAAAGGGTTAAATTATGAGGCCAGGTTGTATAGACTTGGCTTGTATTTCTTTGAGTATAGAAGATTAAAGGGTGGTCTAATTGAGGTGTTGAGGATGATTAAAGGAGTTGATAGGATAGATAGAGAAAAACTATTTCCTCTGGCGGGGAGTCCAGAACAAGGGGGCATAACCTTAAAATTAGAGCTAGTTTGTTCAGGGGTGATGTCAAGAAGCACTTCTTCACACAAAGGTAGTGAAAATCTGTTGATGCTAGGTCAACTGAAAATGTCAAAACTGAGAATGATAATTTTTGTTATGATGGAGTTAAGATACAGATCAGCCATGATCTACTTGAATGGCGAACAGGCTCGAGGGGCTGAATTGCCTACTCCTGTTCCTGTGATACAATGCGTGACATCACCACCTATTTATGAGAATTGTGACAGCCCAGTTTAGTTTCTATGCCTCTAAACTTACATGTTAAATATGGTTTACTTTTTAAGGGAGAAGTGGTATTGATATATAGAAGAATATCCGCTTGATACCATTTTATATTGCAATCCTTTCAGATTAAAATTTATGCACAGTGCCTGCTCTTTATTAAGACTGTACAGCTTGGTGTTCCTTACTATAAGGATAAAAATTATTTTAATTTGGACTTTCTGCTTACATAGGCCAAATCTTAATTAGAATCACTGAAAGCGGCAGCGCAGGGAGCAGACTTCATTCTTGTACATATTGTATTCATTTAGACTAAAATGGATGGTTACTAGTCACCAACTATGAGATTTTTTTCCACTGTCAGTATTACAACTGGAATAATTTAGTATGGGTCTGTTATTTTGAGTGGTTCACTCCACCTTGAACCTTGCGTTAACTGTGGCTCAGTTGGTAGCACTCTCACCTCTGAGTCAGAAAGTTGTGGGTTCTAGTCCCACTCCAGGGACTTGAGCACATTAAGCTAAGCTGACACTCCAGTGCAGTGCTGAGGGAGTGCCGCACTGTTGGAGGTGCTCTCTTTTGGATGAGACATTAATCTGTCTGTTCTCTCAGATGGATGTAAAAGATCCCATGGCACTATTTTGAAGAAGAGCAGGGGTTATCCCCAGTGTCCTGGCCAATACTTATCCCTCAATCAACATCACTAAAAACACCAGATTATCTAGTCATTATTACATTGCTGTTTGTGGGAGCTTGCTGTGTGCAAACTGGCTGCCGCGTTTCCTATATTAAAACACTGACTACACTTCAGATGTACTTAAGTGACTGTAAAGTGCTTTGGGATGCCCTGAGGTCATGAATGGTGCTATATAAATGCAATTTTTACTTCTTTCTTTTCTTTATGGTAAGCTCCCTGTTGCCACAAAGAGAAGATGGAACACCTGCCAGTGTTGCTAAATTTATACTGGGGGGTGGGGGCTGGAAATTCCATTAGCATATATTTTGGTTTGCACTACTAGTTATTGAATTTTATGCAATGAGTCAAATTTTACATTCAAATTACATGAAGATATGAACTAGATGGGATGCTCATACAAGTATCCAGTTTACAGGCAAAAACACTTTAAACACAATTTGACAAGGAGTAGAAAGCAGCTCCACCAATATAATATAATTTAGATAGATTGAATCTGATACTCAATGTGGATCCAACTTCAAACTTGGAGTGTAGTTTTAGATAACATCTGAGACCAGTACCTGAGAGTGCATTGCTTATTTGGTAGATCTAAGTTACACTGTCAAGCGCACCTCACTCTGAACTTAACACTAAAAGAGTACGGTTCATGCATACTTCAATGTTGTACAGGGCTCATGTTTCAGGTGTATACAATTTAATATTGGATGAGAATGGGCAAGAGCATCTGCTTTCTCATAATGTTAAAAGATTGTAAATTAAGTTTAGAAAGTCTCTATGATGTCCAATGCAGCTTTACTGGAGTTATATTTCTACAAATTGCAAGCAGTGTCAGACTACCCACTACAGGTAGTATACACAGGAGTCTAATTACTGACCTAACTCCCGAGTCATATTGTCCTATTGGCATGCTCAAAACCACTTTGTATGGCATGTATCACCCATCACCCCTATGCTCGCTGACCTACATTGGCTCCCGGTTAAGCAACGCCTTCATTTCAAAATTCTCATCCTTGTTTTCAAATCCCTCCATGGCCTCGCCCCTCCCTATCTCTGTAATCTCCTTCAGCCCCACAACCCCCCCGAGATATCTGCGCTCCTCTAATTCTGCCCTCTTGAGCATCCCTGATTGTAATCGCTCAACCATATGGTGGCCATGCCTTCTGTTGCCTAGGCCCTGAGCTCTGGAATTCCCTGCCTAAACCTCTCTGCCTTTCTACCTCTCTCTCCTTATTTAAGATGCTCCTTAAAACCTACCTCTTTGACCAAGCTTTTGGTCACCTGCCCTAATTTCTCCTTATGTGTCAAATTTATTGTCTTATAATACTCCTGTGAAGTGCCTTGGGAAGTTTTACTACATTAAAGGTGCTATATAAATACAAGTTGTTATATATTCAGCACCATAAAAATGCTTGTAGTATAAACTGTATGCACCAGAGTCACCATGAGGGTAATAGAATTTGTACAGGTATGACCTTGGGATCACTACAAACAGTGGCCTGTTGTTACATTGGAGCCGTTGTTTGATCTGAGTGCCTAGTCTATAGGGGATATCAGTGTGGTGTCACCACTCTGCTGTCTGTCCTGTTTGTCCAAGTAATTAGATTTTAAGGTCCAAAGTCTGCAGTTATATAAATACTGCAGATCACAAATGATGCCTTAAGTGCTGTCTGGAATGACTAGTGCTAGGGTCACTCTGAGTCCTGCAGCAAATAGGCCCCTAAAGGGTTAAGTTTACCTTAAACTGATATGAAATGGATGATTGTTAGGGGCAGGCATAACAATATGATGATTCTGTCCTGGAAAGGGCTCTTGCCGCCATCAATGATGGCTTCACATGGGTCACATTTAATCAAATTAAAAAGTAATTTCCATTGACTCCACTTTGGATAAACAATGCAAGATAAGTATCTATGGGGCAGAAAGCTCCAGGAGCCAGATTTGGCTAAATTGTCAATCTAACACTTTATCAGATTTCACATCAAACCAGTGTTGTTGATGTTGAACAGCCGATTGATCCAATTATAATCCCTCAATCTCTAATTCAGGAATGTAATAAATGAAAACAGAAAGGAGGAAGCTGATAAAGTTTGGATTTCACTCCATATCTTTTCAATCAGCAGATGCTCCTGGACTGTTATTGATCAGGGGTTCAGCTTTCAAAGCTTTCCTTGTCTGACAAACCAGCCTCATAAAGTTCTCAGTACACCATAGATCCTACTGCAAACTCACTCCCATCTCAAACTTGCTCCAAAAGTTTCCCTTTTTCTGAACATATCTATTTATACTTTTGCAATAAAATCCAACCTCTGTCCTGTGTCTTTTTAAAGTATGTTATTATCATAGCTTCATTAATAAATACATGAGAACAATAATATTTAAATAATATCGAGCACAAAAATAGTTGGACTCAAATAGTTTCATCACGCTAAAGGAAGAGCAATGTATGTTTGTGAAAAAAAGATAACAAGCTACTGAAACATTCAGGAACAGGATGATCGTTAACTTATGTTAACTTACATATTGATTACATAGATTTTGTTTGTTACATAGGAAATCTATTTAGTACAATTAAATTAATCTGGCCATCCACATACAGAGAGTAAGTTAGAGACAGCCAGTCTGTTAAAGTGGCCAGTTCACTAAAATGGTGCTATTTAATAGAGGCAACTTTAATGCTTTCTTGCACAGGCCATTTGCCAGAAAGTGCAAAAGACAAGGCTGAAGCATTTGCCACCGTCTTCGGCCAGAAGTGCCGAGTGAATGATCCATCTCGGCCTCCTCCTGAGGTCCCCACCATCACAGAAGCCAGCCTTCAGCCAATTTGATTCACTCCACATGATATCAAGAAACGGCTGAGTGCACTAGACACAGCTAAGGCTATGGGCCCCGACAACATCCCGACTGTCGTGCTGAAGACTTGTGCTCCAGAACTAGCCGCACCTCTAGCCAAGCTGTTTCAGTACAGCTACAACACTGGCATCTATCCGCCAATGTGGAAAACTGCTCAGGTATGGCCTGTCCACAAAAAGCAGGACAAATCCAATCTGGCCAATTGCCGCCCTATCAGTCTACTCTCAATCATCAGCAAAGTGATGGAAGATGTCGTCGACAGTGCTAATAAGTGGCATTTACTCACCAATAACTTGCTCATAGATGTTCAGTTTGGGTTCTGCCAGGACCACTCAGCTCCAGACCTCATTACAGCCTTGGTCCAAACGTGGAAAAAAGCTGAATTCCAGAGGTGAGGAGAGAGTGACTGCCCTTGACATCAAGGCAGCATTTGACCAAGTGTGGCATCAAGGAGCCCTAGTAAAATTGAAGTCAATGGGAATCTGGGGGAAATCTCTCCACTGGCTGGGGTCATACCTAGCACAAAGGAAGATGGTTGTGGTTGTTGGAGGCCAATCATTTCAGCCCCAGGACATTGCTGCAGGATTTTCTCAGGGCAGTGTCCTAGGCTCAACCATCTTCAGCTGCTTCATCAATGACCTTCCCTCCAACATAAGGTCAGAAGTGCGGCTGTTTGCTGATGATTGCACAGTGTTCAGTTCCATTTGCAACTCCTCAGATAATGAAGCAGTTCATGCCCGCATGCAACAAGACCTGAATGACATTCAGGCTTGAGCTGACAAGTGGCAAGTAACATTTGCGCCACACAAGTGCCAGGCAATGACCATCTCCAACAAGAGAGAGCCTAACCACTGCCCCTTGACATTCAACGGCATTCCCATCACCAAACCCCCCACCATCAACATCCTGGGGGTCATGATTGACCACTGGACCAGCCATATATATACTGTGGCTGCAAGAGCAGGTCAGAGGCTGGGTATTCTGCAACAAGAGTTTCACCTCCTGACTCCCCAAAGCCTTTCCACCATCTACAAGGCGCAAGTCAGGCATGTGATGGAATACTCTCCACTTGCCTGGATGAGTGTAGTTCCAACAACACTCAAGAAGCTCGACACCATCCAGGACAAAGCAGCCCGCTTGATTGGCACTCCATCGAGCACCTTAAACATTCACTCCCTCCACCACTGGTGCACTGTGGCTGCAGTGTGTACCATCTACAAGATGCACTGCAGCAACTCACCAAGGCTTCTTCAACAGCACCTCCCAAACTCATGACTTTTACCACCTAGAAGGACAAGGGCAGCAGGTGCATGGGAACGCCATCACCTGCAAGTTCCCCTCCAAGTCACACACAATCCTGACTTGGAAATATATCGCTGTTCCTTCATCGTCACTGGGTCAAATTCCTGGAAACCCTCCCTAACAGCATTGTGGGAGTACCTTCTCCACACGGACAGCAGCGGTTCAAGAAGGTGGCTCACCACCATCTTCTCGAGGGCAATTAGGGATGGGCAATAAATGCTGGCCTTGCCAGCGATGCCCATATCCTAGGAACAGGTAGTGGTCAACGGAAAGGATAACGAGTGGCTGATCCGATATTGCCCGTTTTACATCATCACCGAAAGCTAAAATTACCTCCAATGGCACTCTGGTCATCTAAAAGGATTACGGCAGTTCAGGATTGAAGCGGCCAGTTTTCCCATCTCCCTCCTCTGATGTATCCATTTTTGTGATCTGCTTGTCTACAAGCAGCCTGGTTTTAAAAAACTGTAAAAACGCTATTGCAGAGGGCAGACAAACTGGTTTAAATGGAACTGGAAAATTGGATTAGAACTAAACACTTTGGTTGAGATTCCAACACTGTATTGTCAGACTTAAGGGACTGCTGAAAGGCTGAGATGAGGTATATTAAATGGGAGGAGACTTGTGTGGAGTATAAACACCAGCACAGACTAGTTGGACTGAATGGCCTGTTTCTGTGCTGTATATTCTACATAATTCTATGTTTTCTATGTTGATAGCTATTTTCAACAGCAATGACTAACTTTCCTTATAGAACTGTTGGTCAATGGGGTTACCGCAGGTTAGAACAGCAAGTTACATGGTTAGAGACCACATTAAATATAGTGTTGGTCTGCTTTATCAGTGTATTAAAGTATCTTGATCTGACATTTAAACAGTTTACTTTCTGTATGTGGCCTCTCCAAATCTATCTCCAGGAAAAGCAGAAAATGGATTGTAAATTTCCAGTGATTCAATGACTTTTAGAAAACCATCTCCTGAGAGTGATTTTGTGGCAGTCGCCCTCCCAGCAGAATACCTCAGCTGGAGTCTAATTGCTTCCAGCTGAGGCCTAGCATACAGCTCAGTGATAGACTCGAGCTTTGGCACCGGCCCCTATGGCCTGTGGGCAGATGATTTATTTTTCTAACCTTAAAACATGGCCGAAAACAGTTTGAAGTAATTACATTTACACCGTGTTGTGGCTGCCCTCACACACATAGGAAATCCTAGAGAATGTGGACATTAAACACCATGCTGCATGCAGGAAGTAAATGGGATTACCCTGTAAACTACATCATAAACAACTATTCCTTTATTTACCCACAATTCACAAATGAGCTTAAAGTCATAAACGTCAAACCATGAAAATCATTGCTATGGTTTTGTTGTTTTAGAACTGCCCTCAAAGCACAATTAGTTCAAATCGCCCTTTGTAGGTTCCAAGAAAACAAGCTTCATCCAGCAGAACAGCTGCCAAAAAGATTTTCTGTAGACTTTCTGGTTCTGAATATTACAATTTTATCTTGGTACATAGAGTTCTTACTTCTGTGTTGAGCTTGTCTTCTTGAGGCTTCCTCCCAATCTGGAATGGAAAGGAGGGAGTCCTGGTGTGCATGCATGCTTCTGAGAAGCCTCACGGAGACAAGTATTTGTTATAATATTTTATTTTACCGTATTTACTTTTGTTCAAATGTTACACATGGAAGAAAATGTTTCTAGTTTGCTGAAATGTTTTCAGCCCTGGAAGCCAGCACCAAATACTTCAGAGAGAGTTTCTATGGTAACCAAATGTTGTCTCGTCAAAGGACTAAGTGGCAGATCCCTTTCTGCTCATTGTGATTGCCTTTTAAATTTGAGAAATGGCACTCCTGACTCTTCAGAACGATTAGAGTAATGGGTGCAACTGTACAAAACGCTTCGAAAGGGATGTCGTTATTTGGTTGTACAATTTTTCAAGTAGGCTCAGTTCTAGCAACAATCTGACCCCAAATACCAGCAATGACCACTGGGGAAAGTATAGGAGGTACATTGGGGTAGAGTTTCCGCTTTGGGTGCAATTGGCAATCTGGGCACAAATTGCACTTGAACTTGTCTAGTCCACCACCTGTGAATAAACTGATTTTAAATCACTGAAAATGACTTTAAAAAGAACTGTATTGAACCATTTGCTAGCTTCATTGGTTTACACTGGTCAGTTTCTTAGTAAATTAATATTTAAAAACTGTTAAAATATGCCCACTAGTGCCTTTGCGCCTAAAGAAAACAGCTGAATTTGAAGATCCTCCTCGAGTGTCACAAACGTGTGCAATTGGCAAAAACACGCCATGTTCATTATTTTGATTTGGGGGCATGGCCAGTTTTGTGGGTGGGGCCGGCTTCCAGTGCTATGCTTGTTGATCAAGCGTTAAAGATCGCAGAAACTCGATTTACACTCGACATAACTTGCGCTTAAAATTCCGCAATCTTTTACACTGGTTTGGCCGATTTCAGGCGAATTGCGCTAAGAAAACCTTTGCAAATTAATGGAAATTCTAGGCTAATATGTGATATGTTTACCTTAATGGCAAGGTTTGGGGCTAATTATATTCAGCTTACAAATGGATTTTGAGATGTACCCCTCATAATTCTTTTGAGGTCTGCTTGTTCATTAATGCGTATAATTATGATCTTACGTAACCCTTTACAAAAGCAGCCTTATTACCTGCTGCTAATGACTTACACTAGAGCAGTGGAGTTTAGAAACTAAAGTCAAGCAGGGAAATGTAACTTTCTACCATTGGGCCTCGGAAGCAGTAGAAAAACGTGATCTCATTAAGATGCTGGTAGACTTTTTTAACCCTCACTAAATGCTCACTGTAATGTATGTAATGTGTATATATACCTTAAGGGAGAGAACTACTTTTTACAGCTCCTGTATACTGTAGTACCGGCAGTGACCACACCTGTATATAAACCCTGAGTAGTGATCTGTACAGTTAGTTCTAGAGTAACCCTCATTCAGTAAACACCTGTTGATCGTTCCCTGCAGTCTGTTGTCTGATTATTGAAGGACACAACATTAAGATACACGGATGTAACATTGGCGACGACGCAGATTCGAACCTACCTGCAACTCTGCATCACCTCCCAGGGATTCGCTCCTGGAGAACGTGGAAGGAGGTCGAGTCCAGAAGCACGGGCGTCGACCACGGGCAACCGCCCAGTCATCCAGCGGAGATTTGAGCATCGCAGGGGAGGCTGTCGAGAGCCAGGCTTGGCTTTCCAGTCATGGTGGTCCAGCGAAACGGGCTGGCAGCAGATACTGTGCAGACCCTTCCCGGACAGCGGCGGCTAGAGCCGACCAAGCGGCACAGAAAAAGGCTGAGCAGCGTCGACGGGGGAGAGAGAGAGGGCAGAGCGCACAGGGCGCAGCCGGTGTTCAGGACCGAGCGGCGTCAACGGGGAGGGAGACGAGAGAGAGCAGAGCACAGCCGGTGTTCAAGGGCCGAGCAGCGTCAACGGGGGAGAGAGGCACGCAGGAAAATGCGAGATGCTGCCATTGCCACGAGGACCACCGAGAGCGGCGTTGGCAGCAGCGTGGGAGACGCCATTTTAAGCCGCAGCGGGGAAGAAAGGAAAGCGCAGGAGACGCCATTTTAAGCTGCAGCGGGGAAGGAAGGAAAGCGCGGGAGACGCCATTTTAAGCCAGTCTAACCACACCCAAAAATGCCGAAGAGTGGCAGTATCACAGCGTTCGACAATGAAGTCGAAGATTGGACGACATATGTCGAACGCATAGAAGTATAATGCAAGACGAATGAAGTGCCAGATGACAAGAAAGCGCTGGTATTGTTGAAGTCAATGGGTGCAAAAACGTATGGCTTACTACGAAACCTAGTAACCCCAGAGAAGCCAGTAGAAAAGGATTTTGAAAACATAGTGTCAATCCTACAGGACCACTTAAACCCCACACCGCTGCTGATAGCAGAAAGATTTAAGTTTCACAAAAGGAACCAGCATAAAGATGAAAGTAATGCTGAGTATTTAACGGAACTGCGCAAGCTATCAAAACACTGCCAGTTTGGAACGGGACTAGCAGATACTTGAAGGGACAAGTTTGTGTGTGGGCTTCAAAGTGAAGGAACCAAGAAACGGCTTCTATCAGAAAAGGATCTTACGCCAGACAAGGCTTTCAGCATTGCAGTATCACACGAAGCAGCAGCACGGGGTGCTGCAGAGATACAACGGAGACCGCAAGAATATGGCACAAATGAAATGTCATACGGAACAGTGAAGTGCTATCGCTGCGGCAGAACAACACATGACCATAATGATTGCTGGTTCAAGGACAAAGTGTGCAGACAGTGTGGAAAAGTAGGACACATAGCAAGAGTCTGCAGGTCGGGAAAGAAAACCAGCAGCAAGAAATCTCCACAGGAGAAGTACAAGAAGGTACATAAGGTGATGGAGAGCAGTTCAGACGAACAGAAGAGTGATACAGACTCTGGAAGCAAGGAGCTGGGTTGTCTGAAACTACATAATGTGATCAAAACGGAGGATCACCAAACTATCTGGGTCACGCTCAAGATAGCAGGAGTCCAAGTGAAAATGGAATTGGACACAGGATCAGCCCTAACAGTCATAAACCGAAGGGAGTCATAGTCATAGAGTTATACAGCACGGATAGAGGCCCTTCGGCCCATCGTGTCCGCGCCGGCCATCACGCCCTGTCTAATCTAATCCCATATTCCAGCATTTGGTCCGTAGCCTTGTATGCTATGGCATTTCAAGTGCTCATCCAAATGCGTCTTGAATGTTGTGAGGGTTCCAGCCTCCACAACCCTTCCGGGCAGTGAGTTCCAGACTCCAACCACCCTCTGGGTGAAAAAGTTCTTTCTCAAATCCCCTCTAAACCTCCCGCCCTTTACCTTGAATCTGTGCCCCCTAGTTATTGACCCTTCTACTAAGGGAAAAAGCTCCTTAGTATCCATCCTATCTATGCCCCTCATAATTTTGTACACCTCAATCATGTCCCCCCTCAGCCTCCTCTGCTCCAAGGAAAACAAACCCAACCTGCCCAGTCTCTCTTCATAGCTGAAGCGTTCCAGCCCTGGTAGCATCCTGGTGAATCTCCTCTGCACCCTCTCCAAAGCTATCACATCCTTCCTGTAGTGTGGCGACCAGAACTGCACACAGTATTCCAGCTGTGGCCTAACCAGTGTTTTATACAGCTCCATCATAACCTCCTTGCTCTTATATTCTATGCCTCGGCTAATGAAGGCAAGTATCCCATATGCCTTTTTTACCACCTTATCCACCTGTTCCGCCGCCTTCAGGGATCTGTGTACTTGCACACCCAGATCCCTCTGACCCTCCGTCTTGCCTAGGGTCTTACCATTCATTGTGTATTCCCTTGCCTTGTTAGTCCCCCCAAAGTGCATCACCTCGCACTTTTCCGGGTTAAATTCCATTTGCCACTGTTCCGCCCATCTGACCAACCCATCGATATCGCCTGCAGACTGAGGCTACCCTCCTCGCTATTTACCACCCTACCAATTTTTGTATCATCCGCGAACTTACTGATCATACCTTTTACATTCATATCCAAGTCATTAATATAGACCACAAACAGCAAGGGACCCAGCACCGATCCCTGTGGTACCCCACTGGCCACAGGCTTCCAGTCACAAAAACAACCTTCGACCATCACCCTCTGCCTTCTGCCACTAAGCCAGTTTTGTATCCAACGTGCCAAGGCACCCTGGATTCCATGGGCTCTTACCTTCTTGACCAGTCTCCTGTGCGGGACTTTATCGAAGGCCTTACTGAAATCCATGTATACCACATCCACTGCGTTACCCTCATCCACACACCTAGTCACCCCCTCAAAAAATTCAATCAAATTAGTCAGACATGATCTTCCCTTGACAAAGCCATGTTGACTATCCCTGATTAATCCTTGCCTCTCCAAGTGGAGACTGATTTTGTCCCTCAGAATTTTTTCCAATAATTTTCCCACCACTGATGTTAGGCTCACTGGCCTGTAGCTCCCCGGTTTTTCCCTACTCCCCTTCTTGAATAATGGAACTACATTAGCGGTTCTCCAGTCCTCTGGCACATCCCCTGTGGCCAGAGAGGTTCTGAATATGTGTGTTAGAGCCCCCGCAATCTCTTCCTTTGCCTCACACAGCAGCCTGGGATACATTTCGTCCGGGCCTGGGGATTTATCCATTTTTAGGCCTGCTAAAACCGCCAATACCTCCTCCCTCTCGATGTTAATGTGTTTGAGCATATCACAGTCCCCCCGCCCTATTTCTATGTCTACATCGTCCTTCTCCATAGTGAAAACAGATGCAAAAAATTCATTTAGAACCCCTCCTACATCTTCCGGCTCCACACACACATTGCCACTTTTGTCCCTAATGGGCCCTATTTTTTCCCTAGTTATCCTCTTACCCTTAATATACTTATAAAACATCTTCGGATTTTCCTTTATTTTGCTCGCCAGTGTTATTTCATGGCCCCTCCTTGATCTCCTAATTTCTTTTTTAAGTATCCCCCTGCACTTTTTGTACTCCTCTAGGGCTTCCTCCGTCTTTAGCCTTTTGTATCTGCCAAAAGCCCTCCTTTTTTTTCTAATCCATTCTCGTATATCCCCTGACATCCACGGTTCCCTGTGGTTTTTGGAACCACCCTTGACCTTTACGGGAACATGTTGCCATTGTATGATCTCAATCTCCCTTCTGAAAGCCTCCCATTGCTCCGATGCGGATTTTCCTACCAGTAGCTGATCCCAGTCCATTTTGGCCAGATCCTGCCTTATCCTATTAAAATCGGCCTTCCCCCAATTTAGAACCTTTATTTCCGGCCCATCCCTGTCCTTTTCCATGACCACCTTAAATCTCACCATATTATGGTCACTGTCACCAAAGTGCTCACCTACTAGCACTTCTTCCACTTGGCCGGCCACATTCCCTAGAATTAGGTCCAGTACCGCCCCCTCTCTTGTAGGACCTTCTACATGCTGGCTCAAAAAGCTCTCCTGGATGCACTTTACGAATTCTACACCCTCTGTGCCTTTCACAGAGGGTGTAGAATCGGCAGTACAAGCGGCTATTCTCACATATACCCTTGAGAGATACAAAGATTGTCTTGAAGACGTACACGGGGCAAAAAGTCTACCCCAAAGGAAAAATAAAGGTGAACATTATATATAATGGCAAGGAAACACCAAAAATGGACCTATATGTATTGCCAGATGGAGGACCACCACTACTAGGATGTGAATGGATCCGGAAGATACAGCTAGATTGGCATTCCATACAAGTACTGACTGTAGATGCCAAAAAGGATGAGGACGTCACACCAGGACGACTGTCAAAAATGCTAACTGACGCACAAGAAGTGTTCCAGCAGGGACTCGGGACACTAAAAGGCATAACAGTGATGATCAAAATAGAGGAAAATGCAAGCCCAAAGTTTTTTAAGGCCAGACCGGTACCTTATGCGATCCGCCCAGCCGTCGAAGCAGAGCTGGAAGGTTTGGAACGTTCAGGAGTACTGTCCAAAGTGGACTGGAGCGAGTGGGCTACACCCATCGTTCCTGTAATGAAGAGGTCGTTGAGTAATACGCCTGGGGAACCAAAGAAGGTTTGCATCTGTGGGGACATTAAGGTGACAGTGAACCCAATCCTTCACACTGTACAATATCCGCTTCCACGGATTGAAGATATTTTCGCCTCGCTATCTGGAGGGAAACGCTTCACTAAGATTGATCTGGCCCAGGCGTACCTGCAAATGGAGGTAGAAGAAGCCTCGAAATAGTACCTCACGATCAACACTCATAAAGGTCTCTACCAATACAACCGGCTGGTGTTCGGGGTAGCATCAGCTCCAGCTATTTGGCAAAGGGCAATGGAACAAGTCCTGCAAGGGATTCCAGGGACCCAGTGTTATTTGGACGACATCCTGGTCACAGGCGAAAATGACAGTGATCACCTCGCCAACCTGGAGCAGGTGCTCACAAGATTGAAGGAATATGGGCTCCGAGCTAATCGCCACAAATGCGAGTTTTTCCAGAAACAGATCTCGTATTGTGGCCACGTTATTGATAAAGAGGGGTTACATAAGTCCCCTGAAAAGATTGAGGCAGTAGTCAAGGCTCCAGCACCGGAAAATGTGTCACAACTGAGGTCGTTCCTCGGGCTGGTGAACTACTACCATAAGTTCTTGCTGAATTAGTCTACCGTACTACACCCACTGAACACCCTACTGCAAACGGGGGTACCATGGAAGTGGAGTCACGAATGTAAATGAGCTTTCCAGAAGAGCAAAGCATTGATCACATCAAAAGAGGTGTTGGCTCATTTCAACCCAGCACTACCAATTCGGTTGGCGTGTGATGCATCACTCTATGGCATTAGAGCGGTGCTGTCGCACAAATTCCCGGACGGCTCGGAGAGGCCAGTAGCCTTTGCGTCTCGGTCACTAACCTCAGCCGAGCATAACTACGCCCAGATTGACGGGGAGGCCCTCAGCCTAGTGTGGGGAGTGAAAAAGTTCAATCACTATCTGCACGGGCAGAAGTTCACCTTGCTGACTGACCACCAACCACTTGTCTCCATCTTTAATCCAAAGAAGGGCGTTCCGGTGATGACTGCGCAATGGCTACAAAGATGGTCCCTTTTTCTAGGGGCGCACCAATATGAAATCGAGTATAAGGGCACGAAACAGCATGGAAACGCTGATGGGCTATCACGCCTGCCACTGCCTACTGCGGAGGAAGCACCAGCAGTGGATCCTGTCGAAATATTTCATTCGACTATAATTGAATGCTTGCCAGTAACTAACGCTGGTATAGAGAAGGAGACCCGAAATGACCCGACACTGTCTCGGGTATATGATTTGACGGTGACGGGATGGCCAGCACATGGCGACTCACTGTTGCCTGCATTCTCATCCAGAAGAGAACAGGTGTCAGTATGCCAGGGGACCTTGATGTGTGGATCCCGAGTGGTAATTCCACCCAAGTTAAGGGAGAGAGTGCTCAATGAGTTTCACGAAGGTCATCTGGGAGGGGTGAAAATGAAAAGCCTTGCTAGGGCTTATGTGTTGGCCGGGGATCGATCAGCAAATCGAGGACCTGACAAAGAGCTGCTCAGGATGCCAGAAGGTCGAAAATGCACCACCACATGCCCCTCTACACCCATGGGAGTGGCCCTCATCTCCATGGCAATGGGTGCATATTGATTTTGCTGGTCCATTCATGGACTCAATGTTTTTAATAGCCGTGGATGCGCACTCGAAATGGCCTGATGTGATCAAAATGTCCTCCACCACCACGGAGAAAACTATTGCAGTCCTACGGACCATTTTTCCCAGCAACGGCTTGCCAGAGCAGATTTGCTCTGATAACGGACCACAGTTTGTGTCCGAAGAGTTTCGAAGATTTATGAAAAGGAATGGGATAAGGCATTACACATCCGCCCCGTATCATCCAGCCACAAATGGATTGGCTGAGAGGTTCGTACAAACCTTTAAAAAAGCAGTAAAGGCCATGTGCGATGATAACATTCCACTGCAGCATAAGGTGGACAATTTCCTGTTAGCCTACAGAAATGCGACACATGCAGTCACCAACCAGGCCCCGGCCATGATGTTCTTCAACCAAAGGTTGAGATCTCGTCTGGATTTTCTCAGACCAAATATACGAAGAGATGTTGAGAGTAAGCAATTCCAGCACATCAATGAGAAGCCGACAAAGAGCTTCAATGTAGGGCAACCAGTCTTGGCCCACGACTACTGAACAGAGTAATGGCAACCAGGAATGATATGCACACGGCAGGGGCCACTAATGTACACAGTGGATGTTGGGGAGAACATTGTGAGATGCCATGCTGACCAGATCCTAGAGTCACAGGAACGAGTCAACCTCATGTCTCGGCCATACGTACCTGGTGAGGAACCCGACGTACAGGTCGCATCTACCTCAGAAACAATAGCATTGGAAGCTGATGAATCAACTGACAACAGGGTGCTAGAATCGCCTCCGCACCAAGAGCGAGACACTCGGGAAAGGCGTTATCCAGAAAGAATCAGGAAACCTCCCCAGAGACTGAATATATGAATGGACTATTTTCATATAACATTGTATATTAAAAATGTTAATTGTTAAATGAGTATTATGGTACTGTTAATCTAAAAGGGGAGGAATTGTAATGTATGTAATGTGTATATATACCTTAAGGGAGAGAGCTACTTTTTACAGCTCCTGTATACTGTAGTACCGGCAGTGACCACACCTGTATATAAACCCTGAGTAGTGATCTGTATAGTTAGTTCTAGAGTAACCCTCATTCAGTAAACACCTGTTGATCGTTCCCTACAGTCTGTTGTCTGATTATTGAAGGACACATTAAGATACACGGATATAAAACTCACCTGAAGGTATTGAAGGAGATGTTGGTCTCTGCCAATAGCGCAAAATGGGCTCATAGCAGAATGGCAGCCCATATTAGCCCGCAACCGATTAGTCAATAAGAAAAAAAATTGGGCTTGATGTAAAGCAGGCTGTTGATTCACTGTGAACCCATTTTACACTACTGGCAAAGACCAATTTCATCTCCAGTGATTCCTTACTGAACTTTGTGGTACTCCAGGTATTCGTCACCTTCTGGAACCTTGCCCAAGTGGCCATTATTCATTTGTGAACTGGACAGCGAATATTGGCTGGCTATTTTGTCATGGGGGAGTTCACAATTGAGTGCTATCCTACCATCACCCAATGTTCACACATAACCACTTCCAACAGCGGTCGCAGGATAGAAATCAAGAAGTGGGCTCCAGGTTGATTTTTGTCTTCCTAATCCATGGACCCTGTCATGAATTGCAACACCCTTACTGCTACCCCAGCTGAGATTAACCACTGGGGATCTAGCCAGTCTATGCAGCTCACCTGCTTATTGGATAAGCCTGGTGAGCTTTTGGGGAATGGTGGCTGGTAAATTTTAAACAGATTTGTTAACATTTTTTTAAAATTTTCAATGGGCAGAGTGACTTTTCTACATGACTACTCAAAGATAAGGTTATTGTAAGTCTTAACCTGGCAAATTCCTTTAATTGAACTCCCTGCACTGCTGATTTTAGAATCTCCTCCCAGCAAATTCCTCTGATGCTTTCATTGCTCCTCACTGTTGAAACACAAAAAAATAAAAAAAATAACACAAATGGTCTGTAGAAGAAAAAAAAACTTGCAACTGATTTTAAAAGGTTCGCTGATGGTTAGATTTTTAAAAGTTGAGACATCTCTTAACTGCAGTAACTTTTTGAAGATCACTTTAAAATTCAAGAATGAAGATTTGTAATGGTTGATTTTGCTCTACCTGCCCTCCTCACACTAAGCACCAGACAGGCTCAGCATTACCAATGTGCATTCCACCTGTAACCATCTTGGGACTTTTACTAAAGGTGCTATATAAATGCAAGTCCTTGTTGTGAAAGCCACAGATTGCCTACATTTTGAGCATCGGGCCATTAACATGGCCTAAGACGCCTATTGTTGCACTCCTGGTTACCCGTCTCAGGATCTGGAGAGGTGCAAGCAGAGGGTCCTGAGGCTCAAAGATCATGCTGGTGAAAAATAAGAGGAACTTACCTGCTATCAATTAGCATTTTTGGGTTGTTATGGGCTATGACCAGAACAACCTAAAAATATCCCTAAATCAGTGGGATGAAAGTCGGGCCGCTCCGACAGATTACTTCCCATGCAGTGAAGATGAATAGTTACCTCACTATGTTCAAGCATTTTAATTGCTTCCCATTAATGTCCATGAGGCAGCATTTTGCCCTTGATACCCCTTGCCTTCACCTGAAGGTGTTTCCTCAAAGACTGGTGTGGGAGAAATGGGTTTCGATTTATGGGGCACTGGCACCAGTACTGGGATAAGAGGGAGCTGTTGCATTTGGACGGGCTTCACTTGAACCATGCTGGGGCTAGAGTCCTGGTGAATTGAATAACTATGGCTGTAGAGAGGGCTTTAAACTAAATAGGGGGGGGGAGGATCCAGGTGAGCAGGAATTAAAAAAGGCAATGAGAAATGAGAAAGCAATAGAGCAGGATAGAGATGGGGGAAATAATAACCAGAGTGTGACAGGAAGGGACAGGAGGTTTAAAAGTAAGAGTGCAACAGAAAATGGGGCCAAAACAAGGAGAAATGGTAAAAAGACGAAGTTAAAAGCTTTATATCTGAATGCATGCAGCATTCGTAACAAGATAGATGAGTTGACGGCACAAATAGATACAAATGGGTATGATCTGATCGCCATTACAGAGACGTGGTTGCAAGGTGATCAGGGCTGGGAACTGAATATTCCAGGGTATCTGACAATTCGGAAGGACAGACAGAAAGGAAAGGGAGGTGGGGTGGTTTTGTTGGTAAAGGATGGGATCAGTGCAGTGGTGAGAAGTGATATTGGCTCAGAAGATCAAGATGTAGAATCGGTTTGGGTGGAGATAAAAAATAATGAATGGAAAAAGTCTCTGGTGGGTGTAGTCTACAGGCCCCCGAACAGTAGCAATATTGTTGGGCAGAGTATAAATCAACAAATAATGGAGGCCTGTAAAAAAGGTACGGTAATAATCATGGGTGATTTTAATCTCCATTTTGATTGGACAAATCAAAATGGCCATGGTAGCCTTGAGGAGGAGTTCATAGAGTGCATCTGGGATGGTTTCCTAGAACAGTATATAATGGAACCAACCAGGGAGCAGGCTATCTTGGATCTGGTACTATGTAATGAGACAGAATTAATAAATGATCTCATAGTAAAGGATCCTTTAGGAAAGAGTGATCATAGCAAATTCAGTTGGAGGGTGAGAAAGTTGTATCTCAAACCAGCGTCCTGATCTTAAACAAGGGCAATTACAGTGGCATGAGGGCAGAACTGGCTAAAGTGGACTGGAAAAATAAATTAAAGGATAAGACAGTTGAAATGCAGTGGCAGACATTTAAGGAGATATTTCATAATTCTCAACAAAAATATATTCCAGTGAGAAAGAAAGATTTTAAGAGAAAGGAGCACCATCCATAGCTAACTAAGAAAGTAAAGGATGGTATCGAATTGAAAACAAAGGCATACAATGTTGCCAAGATTGGTGGGAGACCAGAGGATTGGGAAATTTTTAAAAACCAGCAAAGAATGACTAAAAAAATAATAAAGCGAGAGAAGATGAATTATGAGAGTAAACTGGCAAGAAACATTAAAACAGATAGTAAGAGCTTCTACAGGTATATAAAAAGGAAGAGGGTAGCTAAAGTAAACATTGGTCCCTTAGAGGATGAAACTGGGGAATTAATAATGTGTAACGGGGAAATGGCAGAGACTCTGAACAAATATTTTGTATCTGTCTTCATGGTAGAAGACACGAACAACATCCCAATAATGGATAATCAAGGGGCCACAGGGAGGGGGGAACTAAAGACAATCACTATCACTAAGGAAATAGTACTTGGTAAAATAATGCGACTAAAAGATGACAAGTCCCCTGGACCAGATGACCTGCATCCCAGGGTCTTAAAAGAAGTGGCTGCAGAGATAGTGGATGCATTGGTTGCAATATACCAAAATTCCCTAGACTAGAGAGGTCCCAGTGGATTGGAAAACTGTAAATGTAACAGCCCTATTTAAGAAAGGAGGGAGACAGAAAGCAGGAAACTATAGACCAGTTAGCCTAACATCTGTTGTTGGGAAAATGCTGGAGTCCTTCATTAAAGAAGCAGTAGCAGGGCATTTGGAAAATCATAATGCAGTCAGGCAGAGTCAGCATGGTTTTATGAAAGGGAAATCATGTTTAACAAACGTGCTGGAGTTCTTTGAGGAGGTAACGAGTAGGGTGGACAAAGGTGAACCAGTGGATGTGGTGTATTTGGATTTCCAGAAGGCATTCGATAAGGTACCACGTAAAAGGTTACTGCATAAGATAAGAGCTCACGGAATTAGGGGTAATATATTAGCATGGATAGAGAATTGTCTAACTAACAGTAAGCAGAGTGTTGGGATAAATGGGTCATTTTCCGGTTGGCAAACGGTAACTAGTGGGGTGCCACAGGGGTCGGTGCTGGGGCCTCAACTATTTACAATCTACATTAATGACTTGGATGAAGGGACTGAGTGTAATGTAGCCAAGTTTGCAGATGATACAAAGATGGGTGGGAAAGCAAGTTGTGCAGAGGACTCAAACAACCCGCAGAGGGATATAGACAGGCTAAGTGAATGGGCAAACATTTGGCAGATGGAGTATAATGTGGGAAAGTGCAAGGTTATACACTTTGGCAGGAAAAATAAAAAGCAAATTATTATTTAAATGGAGAGGGATTACAAAATGCTACAGTTCAGAGGGATCTAGGGGTCCTTATGCATGAAACACAAAAAGTTAGCATGCAGGTACAGCAAGTAATCAAAAAGGCAAATGGAATGATGGCCTTTATTTCAAAGGGGTTGGGGTATAAAAGCAGGGAAGTTCTGCTACAACTGTACAGGGTATTGGTGAGATCACACCTTGAGTACTGCGTACAGTTTTGGTCTCCTTATTTAAGGAAGGATATACTTGCATTGGAGGCAGTTCAGAAATGATTCACTAGGTTAATTCCAGAGATGAGGGGTTGACTTATGAGGAAAGGTTGAGCAGGCTGGGCCTATACTCATTGGAATTTAGAAGAATGAGAGGTGATCTTATTGAAACGTATGAAATACTGAGGGGGCATGACAAGGTAGATGCAGAGAGGATGTTTCCCCTCATGGGGAAATCTAGAATGCCGGGGCACAGTTTTAGAATAAAAGGTCGCCCTTTTAGAAGTGAGATGAGGAGGAATTTCTTCTCTCAGAGGGCCGTAAATCTGTGGAATTCTCTGACCCAGAGAGCTGTGGAGGCTGGGTCATTAAATACATTTAAGGTTGAGATCGGCAGATTTTTGCAAGATAAGGGAGTGAAGGGTTATGGGGAGCGGGCAGGGAAGTGGCTTTGAGTCCAAGATCTGCCATGATCTTATTGAATGGTGGAGCAGGCTTGAGGGGCCAAGTGGCCTAATCCTGCTCCTATTTCTTATGTTCTTATATCCTTAGCTGCATTCATGTCACAAAAAACTTTGCAAGGAAAGTAATTACTTGGTACATTCATCTATCATGTCAGAAGGTTGCGGGTTCATGTCCCACTTCAGAGACTTGAGCACAAAATCTGTGCTGACACTCCAGTGCAGTACAGTGTGGATGTAAATGATCTCATGGCACTACTTCGAAGAAGAGCAGAGGCGTTCTCCCTGGTGTCTTACCCAATATTTATCACTCAACCAACATCACTAAAACAGAGAATCTGATCATTATCACATTACTGTTTGTGGGATCTTGCTGAGCACAAATTGGCTGCCGCGTTTCCGACAGTACAACAGTGACTACGCTCCAAAAAGTACTTCATTGGATGTAAAGCTCTTTGAAACGTCCTGAGGTTGTGAAAGATGCTATACAAATGCAAGTCTTTTTTCTTTATAACACTAATTATGGGCTACATGCTAACAATTGAGTTTTACTGCATCTCACAGTGACCAAAGTTAAGTTTGCCCATAACCCGAGCTAAAAAACTGTGATAAGCAGCAACCTCTAAACCTGCGACATCTTAACCAGTATGAAGAAGAAGCTCTTTAAATCATGGGAAGCGATGTCAGAAAGTGTTAGAGATTGTAGGTTAATGATGAACTTCTGCTTCTCCTCTTTCTCACCCTGTTGTACATAGCAAACTACATCAAGAAACCCTCCAGTGTCACTCATTATGAGTAACATGTGAACTCTGTTCATCAGGAAACTATCATAACCTCTCTTTCTCCTCTAGCGTTGCCCAATACATCTGGTCCTGCCAACACTTCACAGCGCAATTCATCAGGTACACTATCCCTCCCAAGCTGAATTATGGCGACATAACCAAACTGCCTTTATAACCTGTGTTATTTTTTCTTTTGCCAATTAACCCTACCTACTAATTATTTGCACACTCAATGTTTAAGTTTCAGTGCTGCTAACTATGATTCTAAGATTAATAAACGATTGTTAATTCATGCCTTTGTTGTCTGACTCCTTTGATAATTGGCAAGAAAGGATTCATTAATTCACTGAATAGCTTGTGCATATCCTGATGGGAGGTTGGTAGTGTAAACGCAAATACACTCCAAACCAGTTGATGTAGGTCAGTTCAACAAGCCACATTTAGGCATCATTAACTCCTAGACAGATGCTTGCTTGATGAGGAGTTAAGGTAAAAGGCTCAACGATTCATCTGCTGCCCTTGATGAATATTCTTGTTCGGGTATAGTTCCCAGTGTTCTTACAATTGCCTCTTCCTGTCTCCAAAGGCTTGGGGTCGGGTTGCAGGCAAGCAGCACACAGGGCTTTACTGACCTCATTGGGATCTTTAAGTCTGCTTTCCTGTAGAGCATTAGCTACTGCTCAGTACTACTGCTTAGCAGGTATGGACACAGATTATAGTGCAGATTGGGCCCTCGCACCAGCTCTCTCTGGTGTTTGCATGTGTGACAGAAAGATTGCAGGGCCATGCTACCAATGCAGAAGCACAAGTGCTGCAGTTTGCAGCAGGTCCATCTCAGGACTTAGTTGTCCTGAGATGAAGGCTACTTCAGTCCAAGAAAGCTCTTATTGCTACATAGCAGCCAATTGCCGCATTCACTCCTGCAACTGAGCAGGTTTTTAAGGAGAAGAACAGGCACATATTCATACACTGGAACAAAGGGGGAATCACATGGTTAGAAATACCAGGCAGGCAAACAATGTGGTTAGTTGTGCGTACAGACACTGGCCCAGAAATTCGGGCCGGGGGCTTCCCACGGGTGCAAGCCCCTGACCTGCACTTACCTTGCGCGCCGGCCGTTGAGCTGTGGGTCCGCGTGGAGTTCCGATCCCGGGCCTGCTCCAGCTGCCGGCGCGCAGTGCTTGCGTTTCCCAGGGGTGCAGTTAGTTCGATGCGTCCCCTGGGATCACGTGGACCATGGGGAGCCAATCGGAGCAGGTAATGCTCCATTCATAAGTTTGACAAGAGCTGTCAAAACTTATAAATACTACGGGCCCCAAAACATCACTAAATCTTCAAATAAATTTTTTAAAAATCACATTTTTTAAATAAACTATAAATTACATGAAATAACTATTTTAAACAATAATTTAAATTTTTGAAAAAAATAATTTTATTTCCTAACGGGGCTAAAAATAAACTTACCTTGCTTTAAAGTATTTAAAAATAATAAACCTGTGGAAAAAATGTTTTAATTTTAATTAATTCACCACTTACCTTGTAAAAAGCAGGCCTTACGCCTGCTTTTTAAATGTGTAAATTCTGCAGACTTAACCTCCCGGGAAAACCTGTATAAAAAAAAAAAAAACAAAGTTCGATGCGCACGCGCAGCCTCTCCTGCGCACGCATTCGAACTCTGAACCCCTTCGTTCAGGGGAACGGAAGTACCAGTTTCCCGCGCATGCGCAGTGCATGCAGGAAACTGGCACTTCCATTGGGCTTACGGGTGAGTACCCCATGCGTACTCACCCGTGGAGACCCGAATTTCTGGGCCTTTGTATAGAAAAAAAAATTGTAAGTTGCTTTCATCGGGTTTCACGAATGGGGATTTGTGTATCTTGCATTACACTTGTTTACAGGTTGTCTTCATTGACACAGCAACATATTTCACATGACATTCCATTATTTCTATTGGGGAAATTAGTGCCAGATTCCTACCAGCATCACTTTAAAGTAGTTTTATTTAATTTTTTTAATTCGTTTTTTATGGGATGTGGGCGTCGCTGGCAAGGCCAGCATTTATTGCCCATCCCCAGATGCCCTTGAGATGGTGGTGGTGAGGCGCCTTCTTGAACTGCTGCAGTCCGTGTGGTGATGGTACTCCCACAGTGCTGCTAGGTAGGGAGTTCCAGGATTTTGACCCAGCGATGATGAAGGATTGGCGATATACTTCTAAGTCAGGGTGGTGTGTGACTTGGAGGGGAACTTGGAGGTGGTGGTGTTCCTACGCACCTGCTGCCCTTGTCCTTCTAGGTGGTAGAGGTCGTGGGTTTGGGAGGTGCTGCTGAAGAAGCCTTGGCAAGTTGCTGAAGTGCATCTTGTAGATGGTACACACTGCAGCCAAGGTACCCTGGTGGTGGAGGGAGTGAATGTTTAAGGTGGTGGATGGGGTGCCAATCAAGCAGGCTGCTTTGTCCTGGGTGGTGTCGAGCTTCTTGAGTGTTGTTGGAGCTGCACTCATCCAGGCAAGTGGAGAGTATTCCATCACACTCCTTACTTGTGCCTTGTAGATGGTGGAAAGGTGTTGGGGAGTCAGAAGGTGAGACACTCGCCACAGAATACCTAGCCTCTGACCTGCTCTTGTTGCCACAGTATTTATGTGGCTGGTCCAGTTAAGTTTCTGGTCAATGGTGACCCCCAGGATGTTGATGGTGGGGGATTTGGTGATGGTAATGCTGTTGAATGTCAAGGGAAGGTGGTTAGACTCTCGCTTGTTGGAGATAGTCATTGCCTGGCACTTGTGTGGCGCGAATGTTACCTGCCACTCATTAGCCCAAGCCTGAACGTCGTCCAGGTCTTGTTGCATGCGGGCATGGACTGCTTCATTACCTGAGGAGTTGTGAATGGCACTGAATGCTGTGCAGTCATCAGCGAACATCCCCATTTCTGACCTTATGTTGGAGGGAAGGCCATTGATGAAGCAGCTGAAGATGGTTGGGCCTAGGACACTGCCCTGAGGAACTCCTGCAGCAATGTCCTGGGGCTGTGATGATTGACCTTCAACCACCATAACCATCTTCCTATTTCCTCTTATATGTGCTTATCTGCATAATCTTAACCAGACAGTTACCAAGTTTTTTATTCTCAAAACCATTAATTGCCACAACACTAATTGTTTTATCTCCAGGCAATCTCACCAGCATGAGGGATCAATTGAAAGCTGAGGGTCAAATTGGAACACAGCTCTGCAGCTTAAATGGAATCTAATACAGAATCATAGATAGAAGCTCATCCACTCTTTAAATTGATGCCTTAAACATGTTGGCCTAGATTTTCCACTTCTGTGGAATTAGGGCACATTTCCAATGTGGCGCGTGACCATCTGCTTCAAAGATGTACCCTCAACCCTGATCGATCTTGCTATCTTGGGATCATTAACATATATTTGGCTGGCTGGGCCCACAGCTTCCACCATGCCTCCTGCTGGAGTAGGAGGGGGTAGTTTTGTTAAGACAGATTTAAGAGTCCTATTGCTTAAATTGGTACATTCTGAGTTCAATTAGAAGGTACATTCCATTGCTGAGGAAGTTTTTCTGTCAGTAAAACGCTGTTTTTATTTTTAATTCGGGTACACTGACCTGTGGAACCAATTGCTCTGTGATTGCTTGTGGAAGCTTACTGAATTAAACATATTAAGTACTCCTATCTGCTGCCATAGCAACATTGGACGCCCGGGACAAATGTATCAAAATGATGGGAAATAGTTAAAAGAATATATTTAGCTAATTTACATATTATTGTAAGTTATGAATGGGAGATTGTATGGGCGGGAAAAAGAGGGAAGGGAGTGTGTCCCCGTCCAATTTTCTGCACTCACCCACCTGAATTCCGTTCAGAAGTTTGCAGAAGGAGGGTGGAAGATTCTCATAGTATATTGTACAGATGTCTCACTATAAGTTGGAGGACAAGAGCCTTTATGTTAAAGGCGCTATATAAATACAAGTTGTTGTTGTTGTTGTCTGCCAGTGTCTATGCTGGTGCAAGCTCTGACTTTATAAAATTCAGAATAAACTATTTTAGTTATTCTAAATGAACTCCATCTGGAACAGTAAAATGGAGCCAAATTACTCAATTTGATGTGGCTCTAATTGCCCTTATAAATGAGTTACTGGTATGATTCAAATGAATCCATATAATTTAATCAGAACCTCGATTCAGGACACTGTTGTGTGTGTGTGCATTTGAGAGCAGGAGGAGTGCAGAGAAATCTGCCATTTTCAAAATGAATCTGAACTTAACTGTCCTAGTCAAGTCTCAATCTGAGCAGGCTGGCAAATAGCAAATTGAAATAGAGTTATTTTATAAAGGGTGGTAGTGGCTGAATCCTTACAAGCGCCTCAGCCCATTCCCTTCTGACATCAGAAATTGTGCATGCCTCGCTTGGCATGACGACGTATTTCTGGTTTAGCATGAATGCATGAGTGGGGCTGTAATTCTTGCGTCTCATGCGTGATGTGTGACACTTGACAGGCTTGGCTGTAGCTGAACAACTTAAACCTGGTTGTGACATGGCTGGATTAGCTTGAAAGACTGAGCATGTTTGGGTGAATGTAACTTTTTAGTCAGTGTTGCCATTCTCTACTCCAATATCTGTACTGAATATATAAAGAAAACAAAAACATTATACAACAACACAAGATAAAACTTTATTATGATTAACTGCTCACTTTAGTTCTGTTTTCTTCTTGGTGCTTATGACTGCACTAACTTTCTAGCACCAGCAGTGTAAACTACTGCCGATGTTTAGGAGGCGTGTGTCGACCCATATTGACAGTGGTTAAGGTCCAAGCAATCTGATGTTTTGTTCCTTGTAGAATCACAAAGAACATTAGAGATAAGTTCTGGTAAAAGTTTCAGTTATTTTCAGAGGAAAGGATTTTTGTAATAATTCTTTACCATATTTGAAAAATAACATCAACAATTAGACCCTCCCTACAGCAAGACTGCCAACCAAGCAACAGTGTCATAAAAATAAAATACAAGAAAAATAAATGTATTTTGAGGTTTTGGTGCTTGATGGCGATCACTGTTTCTAATCCTACTAAATGCAATGGCCACCTTAGTGCATTCCATGTTGATTTACAGATAATTAAATGATTTTTGAAATTATGGCTGCGATTTTGTCATTGGATGCAGGTTGGGAGCGGGTCAGGTGGTTTCCGGCTTCCAGTCCCGCCCCCAACTGCATCCGGCCCACGGACATGATTTCACGTTGATTGACCTTGTTAAGCCCGCCCTGTGGGCTTGCCAGCCAATTAACAGGAAGCCGGTCAGATGACGTCATTTGATGACGTGTCATCTGCTGGCTTTCTTAAAGGGACCACGCACAATTTTTCTTTGACAGCTCATTTCTCAGTGTTTGACAGCATTGAGGTGCTGCAAACATTGACAATCACTGTACAAGGTGCGCTCTTGCACCCAGGCTCTCCAGTGACTCCCTCCATAGGTTGGAACAGATGGCAGCTGCAGGTGAGGTGACAGGAGCGATCTGTCACTGGTGAGAGAGGTTCTCCCAATGAGGTGGCACTAGACATCGTTTTCAAAACTTGTTACCTAAAGAAATGTGTAAATGCATTATAAATGATTTTCCCAACAGTCAGGCAATGGGAAGTATTTTTCTTCACTAAGATATTCTGAGCAATTGACAACCTATGGATGACTGCTGATCTGATTTGAATATGAAAAATAAAGCTCTTTATAGCTTTGTTTCAGTCTCCGCAGGGATGTACACAAGTCATCTGGCCATAGATCAAAGGGGGGGCCCAACCTGGGGTGGTTTCTTTGTTTCTGAGACCTTTGAAAGGAGGGCAGGACCATAAATTGGTTAGAGACCTGTGTAATGGACTTCCTTTTATAGAATTATATTAGCAGTCAACAGCCAGTCTTCAGTCAATAGTCAATGGGTAAACCTCTCAGCCAAGTCTGCAAGCTATTTGCTTTTAAAGTCTTTCTAGCATTTCTAGCCTGGTAGGCAGGCTAGAGTGACCTTTACAGTAAGTTGACCTGTTTAAAGTTTATGTTTAGAAAGAAAGCGAGTTGTGTCTGCTGTCTTCTTTATCGAGGAGTGTGATTTTTTTCATCACTCTGTTAAATGACATATTGTTCATTCAACTGTTCTGAACTATTGGTTTTCTGATGACATGGTGCTTTGTGTAACCTTGGGTGTTAATTTTTTACATGCTGCTTCTGGCAATACAAAACATAAATTTAAAAAATTCAACCTGGGGGGGGAGAAATCAATTTTTGCCAAAGATATACTATATAAATTGGTTGTAGAGCTGTAGAAGCCTACAGCACAGAGGAGGCCATTTTGCACATCATGTCTGTGCCAGTTCTTTGCTAGAGCAATCCAAAACTAATCCCACTGCCCGCTTTCTCCCCATGGCCCTGTATCTCCCTTTGCTTCAAATATTTATCTAATTTTCTCTTAAAAGATGAAATGATCTCTGCCTCAACCATTCCCTGTGGCAAAGCATTTCATGCATCAACAACTCTCCATATAATGAGATTTCTCCTAATTGCTCTCCTTACTCTCTTAGTAACAATTTTAAACTGAAAATCCCTTGTCACTGACTCCTCAACCAGAGGAAATAACCTTTCTCTGTTTGCTCTACCAAAACCCTTCATAATTCTAAAATCTCTTTTGAATTTCCTCAGCTTTCTCTGCTCCTAGTCCTAACACCAATTCTCTCCTCATAACTGTAGTTTCCCACTCGTGGCACCATCCTGGTGAATCTATTGAGCAGGTTCTCTATGGTTCTAATATCCTTTCTGCAATGGTCACCCAAAACTGCACACAATACTGGAACTGGCCTAACCAATCTTTTATACAAATTTATCTTTTTTTTAACTCATGTATTCTTATGGCCCTATTTATAAAATCCAACATGCTGCTGGTCTTTTTTTATGTCTTTGTCTACCTGCACTGGCACTTTCAGGGAATTGTGTACTTGAACTCTTCAGTCTTTTTGTCCATCAACACCCTTCAGCATTTTTCCTTTAAAAATATTACTCCCATTCCTTGTTTTCCCTCCCAAAATATATGATCTCATAATTTAAAAATATTATTCATTCATGGGATGTAGGCGTCGTTGGCAAGGCCAGCATTTATTGCCCAACCCTAGTTGCCCTTGAGAAGGTGGTGGTGAGCCGCCTTCTTGAACTGCTGCAGTCCGTTGTGGTGAAGGTACACCCACAGTGCTCTTAGGGAGGGAGTTCCAGGATTTTGACCCAGCGATGATGAAGGAATGGTAATATACTTCCAAGCCAGGATGGTGTGTGACTTGGAAGGTGTTATGTCCGTGTATCTTAATGTTGTGTCCTTCAATAATCAGACAACAGACTGCAGGGAACGATTCAACAGGTGTTTACTGAATGAGGGTTACTCTAGAACTAACTATACAGATCACTACTCAGGGTTTATATACAGGTGTGGTCACTGCCGGTACTACAGTATACAGGAGCTGTAAAAAGTCGTTCTCTCCCTTAAGGTATATATACATTACATACATTACAATTCCTCCCCTTTTAGATTAACAGTACCATAATACTCATTTAACAATTAACATTTTTAATATACAATGTTATATGAAAATAGTCCATTCATATATTCAGTCTCTGGGGAGGTTTCCTGATTCTTTCTGGATAACGCCTTTCCCGAGTGTCTCGCTCTTGGTGCGGAGGCGATTCTAACACCCTGTCGTCAGTTGATTCATCTGCTTCCAATGCTATTGTTTCTGAGGTAGATGCGACCTGTACGTCGGGTTCCTCACCAGGTACGTATGGCCGAGACATGGGGTTGACTCGTTCCTGTGACTCTAGGATCTGGTCAGCATGGCGTCTCACAAAGTTCTCCCCAACATCCACTGTGTACATTAGTGGCCCCTGCCGTGTGCATATCGTTCCTGGTTGCCATTTCTCTGTTCGGTAGTCGCGGGCCAAGACTGGTTGCCCTACATTGAAGCTCCTTGTCGGCTTCTCATTGATGTGCTGGAATTGCTTACTCTCAACATCTCTTTGTACATTTGGTCTGAGCAAATCCAGACGAGATCTCAACCTTCGGTTAAAGAACATCATGGCCGGGGCCTGGTTGGTGACTGCACGTGTCGCATTTCTGTAGGCTAACAGGAAATTGTCCACCTTATGCTACAGTGGAATGTCGTCATCGCACATGGCCTTTACTGCTTTTTTAAAGGTTTGTACGAACCTCTCAGCCAATCCATTTGTGGCTGGATGATATGGGGCGGATGTGTAATGTCTTACCCCATTCCTTTTCATAAATCTTCGAAACTCTTCGGACACAAACTGTGGTCCGTTATCAGAGCAAATCTGCTCTGGCAAGCCGTTCCTGGCAAAAATGGTCCGTAGGACTGCAATAGTTTTCTCCGTGGTGGTGGAGGACATTTTGATCACCTCAGGCCATTTCGAGTGCGCATCCACGGCTATTAAAAACATTGAGTCCATGAATGGACCAGCAAAATCAATATGCACCCGTTGCCATGGAGGTGAGGGCCGCTCCCATGGGTGTAGAGGGGCATGTGGTGGTGCATTTTGGACCTTCTGGCATCCTGAGCAGCTCTTTGTCAGGTCCTCGATTTGCTGATCGATCCCGGCCACCACACATAAGCCCTAGCAAGGCTTTTCATTTTCACCCCTCCCAGGTGACCTTTGTGAAGCTCATTGAGCACTCTCTCCCTTAACTTGGGTGGAATTACCACTCGGGATCCACACATCAAGGTCCCCTGGCATACTGATAGCTGTTCTCTTCTGGATCAGAATGCTGGCAACAGTGAGTCGCCATGTGCTGGCCATCCCTTCACCGTCAAATCATTTACCCGAGAAAGTGTCGGGTCATTTCGGGTCTCCTTCTCTATACCAGCGTTAGTTACTGGCAAGCGTTCAATTATAGTCGAATGAAATATTTCGACAGGATCCACTGCTGGTGCTTCCTCCGCAGTAGGCAGTGGCAGGTGTGATAGCCCACCAGCGTTTCCATGCTGTTTCGTGCCCTTATACTCGATTTCATATTGGTGCGCCCCTAGAAAAAGGGACCATCTTTGTAGCCGTTGCGCAGTCATCACCGGAACGCCCTTCTTTGGATTAAAGATGGAGACAAGTGGTTGGTGGTCAGTCAGCAAGGTGAACTTCTGCCCGTGCAGATAGTGATTGAACTTTTTCACTCCCCACATTAGGCTGAGGGCCTCCCTGTCAATCTGGGCGTAGTTACGCTTGGCTGAGGTTAGTGACCGAGACGCAAAGGCTACTGGCCTCTCCGAGCCGGCCGGGAATTTGTGCGACAGCACCGCTCCAATGCCATAGGGTGATGAATCACACGCCAACCGAATTGGTAGTGCTGGGTTGAAATGAGCCAACACCTCTTTTGATGTGATCAATGCTTTGCTCTTCTGGAAAGCTCGTTTACATTCGTCACTCCACTTCCATGGTACCCCCGTTTGCAGTAGGGAGTTCAGTGGGTGTAGTACGGTAGACAAATTCGGCAAGAACTTATGGTAGTAGTTCACCAGCCCGAGGAACGACCTCAGTTGTGACACATTTTCCGGTGCTGGAGCCTTGACTATTGCCTCAATCTTTTCAGGGGACTTATGTAACCCCTCTTTATCAATAACGTGGCCACAATACGAGATCTGCTTCTGGAAAAACTCGCATTTGTGGCGATTAGCTCGGAGCCCATATTCCTTCAATCTAGTGAGCACCTGCTCCAGGTTGGCGAGGTGATCACTGTCATTTTCGCCTGTGACCAGGATGTCGTCCAAATAACACTGGGTCCTTGGAATCCCTTGCAGGACTTGTTCCATTGCCCTTTGCCAAATAGCCGGAGCTGATGCTACCCCGAACACCAGCCGATTGTATTGGTAGAGACATTTATGAGTGTTGATCGTGAGGTACTGTTTCAAGGCTTCTTCTACCTCCATTTGCAGGTGTGCCTGGGCCAGATCAATCTTAGTGAAGAGTTTCCCTCCAGATAGCAAGGCGAAAATATCTTCAATCCGCGGAAGCGGATATTGTACAGTGTGATGGACTGGGTTCACTGTCACCTTAAAGTCCCCACAGATGCATGCCTTCTTTGGTTCCCCAGGCGTATTACTCAACGACCTCTTCATTACAGGAATGATGGGTGTAGCCCACTCGCTCCAGTCCACTTTGGACAGTACTCCTGAACATTCCAAACCTTCCAGCTCTGCTTCGACGGCTGGGCGGATCGCATAAGGTACCGGTCTGGCCTTAAAATCTTTGGGCTTGCATTTTCCTCTATTTTGATCGTCGCTGTTATGCCTTTTAGTGTTCCGAGTCCCTGCTGGAACACTTCTTGTGCGTCAGTTAGCATTTTTGACAGTCGTCCAGGTGTGACGTCATCATCCTTTTTGGCATCTACAGTCAGTGCTTGTATGGAATGTCAATCTAGCTGTATCTTCTGGATCCATTCACGTCCTGGTAGTGGTGGTCCTCCATCTGGCAATACATATAGGTCCATTTTTGGTGTTTCCTTGCTGTTATTTATAACGTTCACCCTTATTTTTCCTTTGGGGTAGACTTTTTGCCCCGTGTACGTCTTCAAGACAATCTTTGTATCTCTCAAGGGTATATGAGAGAATAGCCGCTTGTTGCCCCTTCGGTTTATGACTGTTAGGGCTGATCCTGTGTCCAATTCCATTTTCACTTGGACTCCTGCTATCTTGAGCGTGACCCAGATAGTTTGGTGATCCTCCGTTTTGATCACATTATGTAGTTTCGGACAACCCAGCTCCTTGCTTCCAGAGTCTGTATCACTCTTCTGTTCGTCTGAACTGCTCTCCGTCACCTTATGTACCTTCTTGTACTTCTCCTGTGGAGATTTCTTGCTGCTGGTTTTCTTTCCCGACCTGCAGACTCTTGCTATGTGTCCTACTTTTCCACACTGTCTGCACACTTTGTCCTTGAACCAGCAATCATTATGGTCGTGTGTTGTTCTGCCGCAGCGATAGCACTTCACTGTTCCGTATGACATTTCATTTGTGCCATATTCTTGTGGTCTCCGTTGTATCTCTGCAGCACCCCGTGCTGCTGATTCATGTGATACTGCAATGCTGAAAGCCTTGTCCAGCGTAAGATCCTTTTCTGATAGAAGCCGTTTCTGGGTTCCTTCACTTTGAAGCCCACACACAAACTTGTCCCTTCAAGTATCTGCTAGTCCCGTTCCAAACTGGCAGTGTTTCGATAGCTTGCGCAGTTCCGTTAAATACTCAGCATTACTTTCATCTTTATGCTGGTTCCGTTTGTGAAACTTAAATCTTTCTGCTATCAGCAGCGGTGTGGGGTTTATGTGGTCCTGTAGGATTGACACTGTTTTCAAAATCCTTTTCTACTGGCTTCTCTGGGGTTACTAGGTTTCGTAGTAAGCCATACATTTTTGCACCCATTGAATTCAACAATACCAGCGCTTTCTTGTCATCTGGCACTTCATTCGCCTTGCAGTATACTTCTATGCGTTCGACATATGTCGTCCAATCTTCGACTTCATTGTCGAACGCTGTGATACTGCCACTCTTCGGCATTTTTGTGTGTGGTTAGACTGGCTTAAAGTGGCATCTCCCGCGCTTTCCTTTCTTCCCCGCTGCGGCTTAAAATGGCGTCTCCCGCGTTGCTGCCAACGCAACTCTCGGCGGTCCTTGTGGCAAATGGCGACGCCCTGTGGGTTTCGTGCGCTGCTCCTGCGCTGCTGCCAATGCCGCTCTCTGCGGTCCTCGTGGCAATGGCAGCGCCTTGCGTTTTCCTGCGTGCCTCTCTCCCCCGTTGACGCTGCTCGGCCCTTGAACACCAGCTGCGCTCTGCTCTCTCTCGCCTCTCTCCCCCGTTGACGCCGCTCGGTCCTGAACACCGGCTGCGCCCTGTGCGCTCTGCCCTCTCTCTCTCCCCCGTCGATGCTGTTCTGCCTTTTTCTGTGCCGCTCGGTCGGGCTCTAGCCCGCCGCTGTCCGGGAAGGGTCTGCGCAGTACCTGTTGCCAGCCCGTTTCGCTGGACCACCGTGACTGGAAAGCCAAGCCTGGATCTTGACAGCCTCCCCTGCAATGCTCAAATCTCCGCTGGATGACTGGGTGGTTGCCCGTGTTCGACACCCGTGCTTCTGGACTCAACCTTCTTCCACTGTTCTCCAGGAACGAATTCCTGGGGGGTGATGCAGAGTTGCAGGTAGTTTCGAATCTGCCTCGTCGCCAATGTTATGTCTGTGTATCTTAATGTTGTGTCCTTCAATAATCAGACAACAGACTGCAGGGAACGATTCAACAGGTGTTTACTGAATGAGGGTTACTCTAGAACTAACTGTACAGATCACTACTCAGGGTTTATATACAGGCGTGGTCACTGCCGGTACTACAGTATACAGGAGCTGTAAAAAGTAGTTCTCTCCCTTAAGGTATATATAGATTACATACATTACAGAAGGGAACTTGGAGGTGGTGCTGTTCCCATGTGCCTGCTGCCTTATCTACATAAACATGCATCTGCCATCTGTCTGCCCATTCCGCTAACCTGTCTATGTCTTCCTGAAGTCTTTTACATTCCTCCTCCCTGTTTGCCAAAATTCCTACCTTTATGTTAGCAGCAAATTCAATATTGTGCTTCCTATGCCCATGTCCAAAGGATCTACCTATACCGAGAACAAAAGTGAACCCAGCACTGATGCTTCAAGTGCACCACTTCCAACACTCTCCCAGTCTGAACAAAACCCATTTGCCTTAATTCAGTAACAGAAGCAAAATACTGCAAATGCTGGAAATCTGAAATGCTGAAAACACTCAACAGGTTAGGCAGCATCTGTGCAGAGAAAAACCAAATTAATGTTTCAGGTTAAATGATCTATCATCAGAACCTAAGTTTTTGTTTTCTACCTGTCAACGAACTTTCTGCCCACATGCCTGAATTTTATTAACCTTACTGAATGTCTTCTGAAATTCCATATACACATCTGCTGCATTTCCTTTATCTATCCAATCAATCACTTCTTCAAAAAACTCTATTAAATTTGTGAAAACACAAATTGCTTTTAACAAAGCCATGTCACTGTCCCTGATTTAACCCCTGATTTCTAAATGCTCACTAATAGGTTATATTCAAATGCGGGCTTTAAATGCCATGCCATAATATCGACAGTTACATTTCTATCAATATACCTTTTAAGGAATTCAAAATGTCTGTAAAACTTCATCTGTGCTAAAAATATTTTCACATAAAATAGCTAGACCTAATGTATAGAGCATGTTTAAACATTTGTACTGGATAAAATTTTAATTTAGTTTAAAAAACTTTAATAAGTTTGTAGTCTATTAGTAGTTGAGTTGTGTGCTAAACTCTCTGAGTAAATCTTTTCTTATATGATTTGGCAAAGTTCTGTTCTTTTGGTGTGGTACTGTGTTAGAGACCAAGAAGTTCACGGGTTCAATGAGTGAGGGGAAGTAGGCTGTGTTTTTTCTCCTACTAGATATGTTGGCAATAAGTATATACAATCTAAAGTTTTAATAAAGACATGCCTTTGTTTGCCATTAAAGCAGGTTTTTGAAGTGCATTTGAGTAATTGACTTTTATAGCAACATATTACCTACCTGCTACCAAGTATTTGTACAACCACATCTGAGACAAACTTGTCACCACATCAAGAATCAGCATTAACTAATCACAAAAGTAGGCTGTCAAGTATCTGAAAGAGAACATGTCTTATCTGTACTTTCATCTGGACATAGGTCTCAGACAACACACTTGCCACGAATGTTTTGTTTGTCCAAGGAACTCAGTTACAGAAGTAGAAAAGCAAACATTTTGGATAAAATTACACTCTAAGGTTACATCTATTTTTGAATTCTAGACTGAAGTCTGAGTGTGGCAGGGTGCCAGAAAGATTTTTTAAAAATAAATCTGATTACAATACTTGCAGTGAAAGAGCCAAAGACCTTTCTTTGGAACCTTCCAGTTTTATGTAAAGATACCTAAGTTTGTGATATCATGCGGTAGAAATGGGTATGCATTGCGCCTGTTTTTGTGCCGTATAACATGCACAAAGCATTTCAGTTTAGTAGTGGGATCATCTGCGCAGGTGTTAGTCCCAGTGCTAAATTCGTGGGGCCCTTAATTTAGGTGTTCCAGACGGAGCCTAAAATGGGTCTTAGGCCCCTCAAATCAGTAAATTAGGGGCCTAATGCCTCCTCCCTGGACTTAGCTGAGGGCCACTGCCAGTTGAACTATCTGATGAGCTGATGAGGCTCGAGGATCAATTTTCATCAATCCTCGGACCTCTTGGTTTGGGCGTGTGCAAGTCGCGCAGTGACGAGTCCGGATCCGATAATGGGTCCAAAGGGGTTAGCCAAAAATTGACCCACATTTCTCTTTGAAGTTAGTGTAATTTTTCTTCATGTTCAACAGACTTAGTGCTACTACTGAAATTAATGATTGGAACTAAGCACAAAGGGGGAAAAATTGGGTTGCTTTGCACCTCCCGTTAGCGCCCTAAGAGGGCGCTATCAGGGCGCAATGCAACGGGCGCCCGGATGCAGCACCGCCCACACCTCCCATGAAATTCAGCGGGTGGTTAGCGGCGTCGCTAACTGGTAGCGCCCTGCGGCGCTCCACCGCCGACGATGACGTCATCGACGTGCGCAGCGCCCTGCTCACGCCCTGGCCGCAATCTTCCGGAGCGCCCCCTGACTTACCACCGGACGCTATGTCCGACAGGGTCAGGGAAGCCTACCTGCAGCCGGGGAGGCACTATTTAAAGATGAGGTGTGGGACAGCCATTTTTGTTGCTGGCCGCCTGCCAGTACCTGCCTGCACTCCCATCCCCGGCCTCCTGAACCGCCCCCCCCCCCCCCGCGGAGTGCCAACTGCGCTCCAAGGGCCCGGCACTTCTCTTGAGTGCCAGGCTCTTTTGCCGGCACTCCCGATCCCCGGCGGCCCAGCTGGGCCTTGGGTCACGCTGCGCAAGGCCCCTCCCCTTCAAGAAGAGGAGGAAGGCCTGCAATACCGCGGCACATAGCACCACGATATTGACTCGCAGCACCCCAAGAGGGATGTGGGGCGCTTCCAGTAGTGCCCCGCTTCCCTCTTGGGACGCAACCACTCAATTTCCGGTGCGGGGGCGCTACTGAATTTTTAGCCCAAAGTCTCCTATTTGAATTTCTGTGACTGTATGATTATGAAATTATTTCAAATGTATTTAGATCATGATGCAATAACTGGTTAGCTTATGGGCTCATCTGTGTGAATGCTGAGCAACACCTGGGAGGGCGTAGAATTCACCTCTGTGCCAGTTTCAGTGACTGGAGAGGATTTAGTCATTGTGTAGGAAATTGCTGAGCAAAGCTATGGTAAACTGTTTTTTTTTTGCATAGCTCAAGAGTTTAGTTGTGATGTTCCAAAAGAGATTTTACGCACTGGTGAAATTTCTTTTTAAAAAATGGGGTACAGATAATATGGTCTTGCTAAAGACCAATTAAAGGTGAAAGTAAATGCACCACTTAGTAACTGATACAGGAAATCTCCCTGTAGGTGCCGAGAATGTACCAGTCATGTAGAAATTAAGCGGTGTGGTCTTGTGTTATTAACTGTATTTGCTGGGGTATAAGAGATGTGAAGGGCATATAAGGAAATTCTTCTAGCATTGTGAGTATGGAAGAGGGTCAGCATACTTGGCCTCACTGAGGAACAATATATCTGGAGGTTCAGGCTTAGCTCACTGACTGTCATCGAGATCTGTGGCCTATAATCAGCAGTTTTACTTCTGGCAGTTAAGGTGACTACACCACTTAATTTCGACATGACTGGTACATTCCTGGCACCTACAGGGAGATTTCCTGTATCAGTTACTTTGCGGTGCAATGTTGTGGAAGCAATGGCCGGAATTTTAATCTGGAGGTGGGTAGGGAGTGGGGGTGTTAGAAAGTGGTTGGGAAACCTGGGAGAACAGGTTTCCTGCAGGCCCTGCCAAATTTAACGGCAGGGACTGATTAACATTTCAAAGCTCTGTTTCCCGCCCGCAGCCAGACAAATAGAGAGGCTGGCTGGCTGTCGGGCAGGTAAGCCTGCGGCACTAGGGCGCAGAGAGGAGGGAGGGAGGGAGGGATTGGGGTGGAGTGAATTGGGGCAGGAGGATGCTCGGGGAGGGGGGAGGTGGAAGTTGAATCGAGGCCAGAGGAGGATCGGGTGGGGTGGGGTAAATCGGGGACGGAGGATGATCGGGTGGGGGCGGGAGTGTGAATTGGGGCCAGAGGACGATCAGGGGTGGGGGTGAATTGAGGCCAGAGGATGATCGGGTGGGGTGGGGTAAATCGGGGCTGGAGGATGATCGTGGGGGGAGGATGATCGGGTGGGGGCGGGGATGTGAATCGGGCCAGAGGATGATCGGGTGGGGGCAGGGGTGTGAATCGGGGACGGAGGATGATCAGGGGTGGGGGTGAATTGAGGCTGGAGGATGATCGGATGGGGTGGGGTAAATCGGGGCTGGAGGATGATCGGTGGGGGGAGGATGATCGGGTGGGGGCGGGGGTGTGAATCGGGACCAGAGGATGATCGGGTGGGGGCGGGGGTGTGAATCGGGGCCGGAGGATGATCGGGTGGGGACGGGGGTGTGAGTCGGGGACGGAGGATGATCGGGTGGGGGCGGGGGTGTGAGTCGGGGACAGAGGATGATCGGGTGGGGGCGGGGGTGTGAATCGGGGCCGGATGATGATCGGGTGGGGGCGGGGGTGTGAGTCGGGAACGGAGGATGATCGGGCGGGGACGGGGGTGTGAGTCGGGGACGGAGGATGATCGGGTGGGGGCGGGGGTGTGAGTCGGGGACGGAGGATGATCGGGTGGGGGCAGGGGTGTGAATCGGGGCCGGAGGATGATCGGGTGGGGGTGGGGGGGTGAATCAGGGCCGGAGGAGGATCGGGTGGGGGTGAATTGAGGCCGGAGGATGATCGGGTGGGAGTGAATTGAGGCCGGAGGATGATCGGGTGGGGTGGGGTAAATCGAGGCCGGTGGATGATCGGTGGGGGGAGGATGAATCAGGGCCAGAGGGCAGGGGGTGGATGGGAGTTGGAGGAGGATTGGGGCCAGAGGGGGCATCGCAGGCCGAGAGGTGGAGATCGGAGGCGTCTGTTGGGTGGGAGAGAGGTCGGGGAGGATCAGAGGCCTTGTTGGGTGGGGGAGGGGATCGGAGGCCTCGTTGCGGGGGGGGGAGATGTCGGGGGATCAGAGGCCTCGTTGGGTGGGGGGAGGGGATCAGAGGCCTCGTTTGGGGGGGGAGAGGATCAGAGGCCTCGTTTGGGGGGCGGAGGGGATCGGAGGCCTCATGGGTGCTGATCGGAGACCTCGGGAGGGGTGTCCGATCGCGGGGGCTGCGTGAGGCTGGATGCAGCAGACACTACCTCCTAGATCCAGCAGTCCTTGCCTCCCGACCAGCTAGAGTTAAATTTGCAATAGTGCATCACCACGAGGCACGCCAACCTCATTATAATATTGCAATGAGCGATCCTCCTCCTTTAATCTTCCACCCGACCCCAACCCACCTGCTTTTCTGGGGTTAAAATTCCCACCAATGTTACAGAAGGCATCGATCAGCTCATAAGGTGCATCAATTTTATCCAAAACCAAATTAACAAAAGCAGAGGAAAGTTAAGAAGCAGAAGTTAGTACAATTTTTTTTAAATGACTGGCTTCACCTTGAGCAGATAATCATAGGATGTACTCATAAAGGCATTCACACGTTCATCCATCCTGTAAAACCGGAGCGAAGAGGTGTAATTTCTACCCCTATGGTTACCCATGATCACAGAATCATAGAATGATACAGCACAGAAGGAGACCATTTGGCCTCTTGTGCCTCTGCCAGCAATTAATTCATGGCATCGGTCCACATGTTGGTCAAGGGTTCTAGTGTCTGGCTAACTTTTGCCATGTGCTGCATCAGCACTGTTTCAAATCAGGCCCACTCAGTCAGTCGCCCCTTGCACCTGCAGCTACGTCACTGGATGTACTTAACTGTAACCCCCTCCCCTACCCCTAATATATTCCTACATCCTTAAGAACATAGTTCTATGCAGTTCCTGAAAAGATCATTTCCATCCATTGGGCTGGTTCTAATAGTCACAGACTTCCTCTAGAGCTGTCAGAACAATGCCATTGCCGTTGCTGCTGCTTAGTCAGTAGAGAGTTACTGTACAGCCAGCTGTTCCTGTTGGACCTCTCTCAAGTTTAGAATACCAGAGTCCAGCTGCTTGGACGACCCCTGCAATTGATTCATGGTGTCTGCCAATATGTTGGTCAAGGATTCAACTGACTTGCTAACTTTTGCCATGTACTGTATCAGCACTATTTCAAATCAGGCCCACTGAGTCAGTAGCCCCTTACAACTACAGCTACACCCAAGGGCGACTCACCCTTTCGGATGAAACTCTGACCCCCTTCACTATTCCCGATCACTCCTGCTACTTCCTCATGAATACAGCAACTCCTGATTCCTGCAGTGTCTTAACATATAGGTTAGTCTTGGACGGAGTATCTGGTGCTGGAAGGGTGTTGGTGAAAGATTGTGTTTTTGCTGCACCTCTTCTGTGCCTATTGGGTGCTGGCCTTTTTTTGGCTCCGTGAAGAGAGCACATAGAATTGCAATCCAATACTTCAGAAATAATGTATTTCTGTCGCTGCCAACGGGTCAATGCAGCCCACCAAAACTGAGTTTCTGATACCATGCAACATCTTGGACCCCATTAGTTCAGCAAATTGCACTTCACGGGCAAGCTTTGCCCACAAACAGAGCAATGCATCGGCATTGTTCTCGGAATGAACTTTCGTACTTTGTTACAAATCTTTGCTACATCTTACTGCCAGAAGCACCAAACATCCATGTTACTCTGTTTACTTATTTAAGTTCTTCTGTAAGGAATTACAGTCTATATTCATGATCACTCACGTCAATGTTGGCGCAGAATTAGGGTCATACATCAGTTCTACAATGACATGGGCATGCTTCATAAGTGACACTTTTATGCATATTTTGACATTCGCTTTCTTGACAAACTGACATCTACTTCTATGCCTGTCACTATTCACACTATTGGAAGCTAAATAAGTTAAGATGCATTTTTTCTAATCCTCACTGATTGCCAACTGTCAGAATACTGTCAGAGTGCTCTTAATGGTTATTTCATGCAGACATTTAATGATTGCATTTATCTGCTTTTATATTTTTATATCATTTAGCACATTAGTACAATAACCAAAACCTATTTTCATGTCCTTTTTCAGATCATATAACTTCGTGCAGACTTCTTTCCAAGTCCTGCATGTAATGGAAAAGGTGATATATTGTCAGTCACCTGCTTCCGTGCTCTTCACCTCGTCAACCTCATGGTGACAACACAAACAAAGAATTGAATCTGACCATGACAAAATCCACCAGGGTGAAATGGGCCTTCTGACTTGAATGTGAAGATATAATGTTGCTGATTTGCTCACTTCACAGCTGCACCGGTAAACCTTTCACTTTCTAATCATTTTAATGGGCTGTTTAGCGATTGGAGCAATGTGAAATACTTATTGTTGCAGCTGTTTGCTGATTCATCGCTCCCTAGTCATAAATGGCAGTGAGTTTGTCATGTGAAAATTCCCCTGCTGTAAAACAGCACGCACGCACTGGCCATCTCTACAGCCTGTCACTATTTCACCACAGAAAATGGTCAAATTCTCAGGTTTCTACAGCCACTGTCCATTTTTCTGAGAATTGTGATCTGAAATTGACAATTAGACGATTGGAAAAAGCAGAAACATTTGGAATTGAAGGGAAGGAATTTCTTGGCCTCTGGTGATGTAAAGCCGCCTTTAATGGGCAGAGGAAGGGCAGAGAACTCGATAGACTCTGGATCGGTACCCATGGATTGGCGGGTAGCTAATGTTACCCCACTATTCAAAAAAGGTGGTAGAGAAAAGGCGGGGAATTATAGACCAGTAAGCTTGACATCGGTAGTGGGGAAAATGCTAGCGTCCATTATAAAAGATGTAATAGCAGAGCACTTGGAAAGCAGTGACTGGATCGGACAAAGTCAACATGGATTTACAAAAGGTAAATCATGCTTGACTAATCTACTGGAATTTTTTGAGGATGTAACTGGTAAAATAGATAAGGGAGAACCAGTGGATGTGGTGTATTTGGGCTTTCAGAAGGCTTTCGATAAGGTCCCGCATAAGAGATTAGCGTGCAAAATTAAGGCACATGGGATTGGGGGCAAGGTATTGACTTGGATAGAGAATTGGTTGGCGGACAGAAAGCAAAGAGTTGGAATAAACGGGTCGTTTTCCGAGTGGCAGGCAGTGACTAGTGGGGTACCGCAAGGATCGGTCCTAGGACCCCAGCTGTTCACAATATATATTGATGATCTGGACGAGGGAATTGGATGTAATATCTCCAAATTTGCAGACGACACAAAGCTGGGGGGGAGGGTATGCTGTGAGGAGGATGTCGTGAAACTCCAGCACGATTTGGACAGGTTGGGTGAGTGGGCATAAACATGGCAAATGCACTATAATGTGGATAAATGTGAGGTTATCCACTTTGGTGGCAAAAACAGGAAGGCAGATTATTATTTGAATGGTAATAGTTTGGGAAAAGGGGAAGTGCAAAGAGACCTGGGTGTTCTTGTACACCAGTCGCTGAAGGTAAGCATGCAAGTGCAGCAGGCGGTTAAGAAGGCAAATGGTATGTTGGCCTTCGTAGCAAGAGGGTTCGAGTACAAGAACAAGGATGTCTTGCTGCAGTTGTACAGGGCCTTGGTGAGACCACACCTTGAGTATTGTGTGCAGTTTTGGTCACCTTACCTGAGGAAGGATGTGCTTGCCATGGAAGGAGTGCAGCGAAGATTCACCAGGCTGATACCTGGGATGGCAGGAATGACGTATGAGGAGAGATTGGGTCAATTGGGCTTATACTCACTGGAGTTTAGAAGATTGAGAGGGGATCTCATCGAAACCTATAAAATTCTGTCAGGCCTGGACAGACTAGATGCAGAAAGGATGTTTCTGATGGCCGGGGAGTCCAGAACCAGGGGTCATAGTCTAAGGATAAGGGGTAAGCCATTTAGGACTGAAATGAGGAGGAATTTCTTCACCCAGAGAGTGGTGAACCTATGGAATTCTCTGCCACAGAGGGCGGTGGAGGCCAGTTCATTAAGTATATTCAAGAAAGAGTTGGATATATTTCTTAATGCTAAAGGGATCAAGGGATATGGAGAGAAAGCAGGGACAGGGTACTGAGTTTGGATGATCAGCCATGATCTCATTGAATGGCGGAGCAGGCTCGAAGGGCCGAATGGCCTACTCCTGCTCCTATCTTCTATGTATAGAGTCATAGAGTAATACAGCACGGATAGAGGCCCTTCGGCCCATCGTGTCCGCGCCGGCCATCAAGCCCTGTCTAATCTAATCCCATATTCCAGCATTTGGCCCGTAGCCTTGTATGCTATGGCATTTCAAGTGCACATCCAAATGCTTCTTAAATGTTGTGAGGGTTTCTGCCTCCACAACCCTTTCAGGCAGTGAGTTCCAGACTCCAACCACCCTCTGGGTGAAAAAGTTCTTTCTCAAATCCCCTCTAAACCTCCCGCCCTTTACCTTGAATCTATGCCCCCTAGTTATCGACCCCTCTACTAAGGGAAAAAGCTCCTCAGCATCCATCCTATCTATGCCCCTCATAATTTTGTACACCTCAATCATGTCCCCCCTCAGCCTCCTCAGCTCCAAGGAAAACAAACCCAACCTGCCCAGTCTCTCTTCATAGCTGAAGCGCTCCAGCCCTGGTAACATCCTGGTGAACCTCCTCTGCACCCTCTCTAACGCGATCACATCCTTCCTGTAGTGTGGCGACCAGAACTGCACACAATATTCCAGCTGTGGCCTAACCAGTGTTTTATACAGCTCCATCATAACCTCCTTGCTCTTATATTCAATGCCTCGGCTAATGAAGGCAAGTATCCCATATGCCTTTTTTACCACCTTATCCACCTGTTCCGCCGCCTTCAGGGATCTGTGTACTTGCACACCCAGATCCCTCTGACCCTCCGTCTTGCCTAGGGTCTTTCCATTCATTGTGTATTCCTTTGCCTTGTTAGTCCCCCCAAAGTGCATCACCTCGCACTTTTCCGGGTTAAATTCCATTTGCCACTGTTCCGCCCATCTGACCAACCCATCTATATCGTCCTGCAGACTGAGGCTACCCTCCTCGCTATTTACCACCCTACCAATTTTTGTATCATCCGCGAACTTACTGATCATACCCTTTACATTCATATCCAAGTCATTAATGTAGACCACAAACAGCAAGGGACCCAGCACCGATCCCTGTGGTACCCCACTGGCCACAGGCTTCCAGTCACAAAAACAACCTTCGACCATCACCCTCTGCCTTCTGCCACTAAGCCAGTTTTGTATCCAATGTGCCAAGGCACCCTGGATTCCATGGGCTCTTACCTTCTTGACCAGTCTCCTGTGCGGGACTTTATCGAAGGCCTTACTGAAATCCATGTATACCACATCCACTGCGTTACCCTCATCCACACACCTAGTCACCCCCTCAAAAAATTCAATCAAATTAGTCAGACATGATCTTCCCTTGACAAAGCCATGTTGACTATCCCTGATTAATCCTTGCCTCTCCAAGTGGAGACAAATTTTGTCCCTCAGGATTTTTTCCAATAATTTTCCTACCACTGATGTTAGGCTCACTGGCCTGTAGTTCCCCGGTTTTTCCCTACTACCCTTCTTGAATAATGGTACTACATTAGCGGTTCTCCAGTCCTCTGGCACATCCCCTGTGGCCAGAGAGGTCCTGAATATATGTGTTAGAGCCCCCGCAATCTCCTCCTTTGCCTCACACAGCAGCCTGGGATACATTTCATCCGGGCCTGGGGATTTATCCATTTTTAGGCCAGCTAAAACCGCCAATACCTCCCCCCGCTCGATGTTAATATGTTCGAGCATATCACAGTCCCCCCGCCCTATTTCTATGTCTACATCGTCCTTCTCCATAGTGAAAACAGACGCAAAAAATTCATTCAGAACCCCTCCTACATCTTCCGGCTCCACACACAGATTGCCACTTTTGTCCCTAATGGGCCCTATTTTTTCCCTAGTTATCCTCTTACCCTTAATATACTTATAAAACATCTTCGGATTTTCCTTTATTTTGCTTGCCAGTGTTATTTCATGGCCCCTCCTTGATCTCCTAATTTCTTTTTTAAGTATCCCCCTGCACTTTTTGTACTCCTCTAGGGCTTCCTCCGTCTTTAGCCTTTTGTATCTACCAAAAGCCCTCCTTTTTTTCCTAATCCATTCCCGTATATCCCCTGACATCCAAGGTTCCCTGTGGTTTTTGGAACCACCCTTGACCTTTACGGGAACATGTTGCCATTGTATGATCTCAATCTCCCTTCTGAAAGCCTCCCATTGCTCCGATGCGGATTTTCCTACAAGTAGCTGATCCCAGTCCATTTTGGCCAGATCCTGCCTTATCCTATTAAAATCGGCCTTCCCCCAATTTAGAACCTTTATTTCCGGCCCATCCCTGTCCTTTTCCATGGCCACCTTAAATCTTACCATATTATGGTCACTATCACCAAAGTGCTCACCTACTAGCACTTTTTCCACTTGGCCGGCCACATTCCCTAGAATTAGGTCCAGTACCGCCCCCTCTCTTGTAGGACTTTCTACATGCTGGCTCAAAAAGCTCTCCTGGATGCACTTTAAGAATTCTACACCCTCTGAGCCTTTCACACTCTGACTATCCCAGTTAATATTGGGGAAGTTGAAATCCCCCATTATTATTACCCTATTATTTGCACATTTCTCTGAGATTTGCCTACATATCTGTTCCTCTATCTCCCCCTGACTGTTTGGAGGCCTATAGTACACTCCCAGCAAAGTGCTTGCCCCCTTTTTGTTTTTAAGCTCCACCCATATGGCCTCATTGGAGGACCCTGCTAATATATCATCCCTCCTTACTGCAGTAATTGACTCCTTAATTAATATTGCGACACCACCTCCTCTTATACCTCCCCCTCTGTCTCGCCTGAAGATTCTGTACCCCGGAATATTGAGCTGCCAGTCTTGCCCTTCCCTCAACCATGTCTCCGTGATAGCAACAATATCATACTCCCATGTGTTTATCAACACCTTCAGTTCATCCACCTTATTCGCAAGACTCCTTGCATTAAAATAGATGCCATCCAGCCTTGCCCTTATATATTTGCCCTGTCTACCAAGCTGACTTGTTTTTTTCTCTATAATTGGCAGCACATCCCCCCCTATTTCAGCTCCCCTCTGTATCCCATCCCCCTGCCAAGTTAGTTTAAACCCCCCCCAACAGTGCTAGCAAACCTCCCCGCAAGGATATTTGTCCCGCTCTGGTTCAGGTGCAACCCGTCCGACTTGTACAAGTCCCACCTTTCCCAGAAGCAGGCCCAGTGATCCAGGAAAGTAAAACCCTCCCCCCTACACCAACTCTTTAGCCACGCATTCATCTGCTCTATCCTTCCATTCCTATACTTACTAGCACGTGGCACTGGGAGTAATCCAGAGATTACAACCTTTGAGGTCCTGCTCTTTAATCTGTTACCTAGCTCCCTAAATTCTTGATGCAGGACCTCATCCCTCTTTTTACCTATGTCGTTGGTACCAATGTGGACCACGACCATTGCCTGTTCACCCTCCCCCTCCAGATCTATGTATCTATGTATTTTGAGGCAGAACCCAGAACTGCTGGATCTCCACTCCTTTTTCGGCCTTTGCAAAACTCCTTTTTTCATGAGATTACTAAAGGAGAACTTAAGAGCTGGGTAAAGTTATCATCCTGATTCAGAGTGTTCAGTCCATTATATTTGGAATTCTAATGTCATCTATTTATTTTTGGAACATGAGGACGTAAGAAAATATAGGGCGTGAGTGTAAACATCGTATTCAGTGGTCATTTTCTGGGGAAAAGCATATCCACCATTTGGGTGTTGCCATTGTTTGCTTTGGAAGTACAGATATATAGCCAGAGCAGCACGCCAGCTTCTTGCAGCTGTGACTGGGGATAATAGAAGCAGAAAAGAAGGACAGGTGGTGGAGCAGAAGTCATCGACAGGTGTTCTTCAAAGTGTTTTTTCTTCAGTTTGCATAACTACTGAACTACAGACAGCATGCAAATGGTTTAGACAGATTTTGAAGTTGGTTTATGATATGGATGATTCGATAAGACTTTGGAATCATTATAATGGGTGTCTTTGATGAGAAGTGTACAGAAAATCCAGCCAATGACTCAGCGTTCCAGCTGCTGAAATGATAAAAAAAGGTTGGTCCTCGATGGAAGGTGAAATTCAACTGGATAGGGAAATGGGAGGGAGGTGGAAGAAGTGGTTACCCACTTGATTCCAGTAAAATGGAGTAAAGAAAAAACCACAAGGCAAGGGATTATGTGGTTAGTAGGTAGTAGCTGAGTATGTTGGACACACCTAAGATATTTGCCTTTCAACTTTAATTCCAAGGGCAGAATTTTGTGTGTGTGTGGCGGGGTGGGGGGGGGGGGGGGTCAGTGGGCACGATCGGTGGCGGGTCGGGTGGGAAAATGTTTTTTTTTGACAGCAGGTCGGGACCCCACTGTCAAGCCGCCACCACACACCTTTCCCAAATGTCGGGTCTGTCAGCGCTGAGCAGACCCGACACGCAACGGCGGGGGAGGAAATTTAAATCATTAGTGGCTTGTTTACAGTCACTTAACAATGCTTTTTCCCCCCAGCTTTTTGATTTTGCCAGGTCACCCACCAGTTTCCTGCTGTGCCTAGACCTCGTCAGAGAAGCTGAGGCGGGAGGTGACTTACCTTTCTTTCAGCTGATGAGTTGACAGCTACAAATGTCAAGTCAAAGCTCCCAGTTGAATCAGATATCTTCTGTTAGCCATTAGCTTCTCTAAACTGCATTTTCACTACAGATTCAGAATACTGCAAGTCTTTACACAAGTCTCCATGCAGTCTGACCTCATTACCTCTCCCACCATTGACAGATTGCTTCTCTCATCTCTACTTCACCTGCCATCTATTCCATCAGCATCGGTGCCCTTGAAACTATCTCACCTTGGTCCTCAGAATCCCACCACGATCAGCCCCAACACCAGCATCACCAGGCGCACCAACAACACCAACCTTCTCCGCAATCAACTGATGCTGCACAGGACAGAGGGCATCAGCACCCAACCACATTGCTGCCCGGGACACCAGGGATGGCCTCACCATGGCCAGATTTACTTCACTTGATGCTCTATACCCTGGCTGCCACATGATGTGCTAGGTTGGCACCACCCACACCAATACCATAAAGCATCCCTACAGTGCCCAAGCCATTCCTTTCACACTCATCACCATTGTAGGGGGTACCGTTATGTCTCACCATTCACTGCAAATCACTAAGCCACTTCCAAAAGATGCATACAAATCTGCCCTAGAACGCAGAGTTGAAAATAAAGGTTTCAATATTTGACACCACATTAACAGAAACTTTACGTGAACATAGCATAAAACACCCAGGTGCCTACCCTTGTGTGTTGTTAGTTGGTATGATTGCACTAGGATGAGGGTGAGTGTGAGGGGTGGCTAGTGAGATGGGGAAGTGATAATGTAGATAGAGAGGAATGAGTGGAGGTGCAAGGTAAGTTGGTGTGAGTAAGGATGTGCAGGAGTAGGGTAGGGAAGGCAAAGTGATGTGGATGTGATGAGTGGCACAGCAGGATGAGGTTGAGTGTGGCTTTGTACTAACGTTTCGTGATCTATTGAGATCATTGAAAGGTTTGTGCCACTGCAGCCTAGTCCTCCTGATGATATCCCTGCTTGTGTCCTCTTCTGCAATGTGCAACCAGGCTGTGTTGATCTCCTGGGGAGGTCTCTACCACCCATGGGAAGGGAAAAGGACCTCCCTGCGTGCTGTGACTCCCTCCATAAGCATATGGAGGGAGTCATGGGAGAGCCTGGGTTCAGCCCTGCAGCTCTGTGCAGTGCTCATCGGTGTTTGCAGCACCTCAATGCTGTAGAACACTGACAGCACAACTGTCAAAATCAATTTAGGCATGGCCCCTTTAACGAAACTGGCTGATGACGCGTCATCAAATGACGTCATCAGACCTGACTCCTTCATTTGGCCTGCAAATGCCCTGGGTGGGCTTAACAAGCCCAATCAAGGGAAAATCATTTTGGACAGTGGGCTGGAGCCGACAGTGAAGCCGTGACCCGCCACCGACGTCGCCCGCCACGGACCCGCCAAGGTTGGTAAAATCCAGCCCCAAGAGTTTTGGGCCTAGCAGATCCTTAGAAATGTTGGAAAGATAGCTTATGTTTCATAAATGTGGAACCAAGTTTAACTTTTGACAGAGCTTTAAATACCAATTAGCATTGTATTGCGGCGAAAGTCCTTCATTCTAGATTTAAAGTAATTGACTGGTTAAAACATGATTTTTAAAGACACATTATGTTACTTACTAGCTGTTTTGAAATTGAACTATAATCTGTAACTATCAGACTTACTTCGAATTCCACAACTCAACAGGACTGTAAGAAATGTGTTGTGGGCATCCATACAATGCACCCTGCATTCTAGAATAAACACAGTGCTGACATGGTGCTGACAGCGCTGACAGTTTGCTAACAGCACTTCAGCTGACTATTTTTTGACCACAGAGTAGATTTTAAATCTTTTGTCCCATCTGCTATTTCCACATCTTTCCTGTATCCAGTACTGTTAAGTGTCAAGACATATGTAACCATTTAGTCATGGTTTTCTATTTACTGCAAATGCAGTTGATTCCTATTAAGCAAGTACCCTTTGTGCCATTACTTTTTGTACATGTATTAGACAGAGATTCTTAACAGAAATCCACAATTATTAAAGACAAAAGTGCAAGTTGTATTTTTAATGCTTGAGTATTTCATATTTATTGTACAAAAATCAATAATAAAACAACTACAGTTTAAGAACGTCAAAATCATGATATTAAATATCACAAAGCACCCATGCAGAGCATAGTTCAAATCCCTGATGTATTCAGTCATGATTATATAAATGTTTAAAATAAAGCAACATATTTATGCATGCCTACGTCACTGTATCCATGCAATATGACTAGATATGGTACGGTACATAGCAAATAATTTTATAGTAAAAGTTTATTCATATTTGCTTTAAAAATATGAAAACAAATCTGCAAAGTTGACTTAAATTGTGATTTTATAATGTAAAACAAGGTACTTTCATTTTGTTCTGGTTATTTATAAAGGAAACACGATATAATTCTGGAAATTAGATCTAGGTCATTAAAAAATTGTAGACAAAATGGGCCCAAGATTGCATTTGGGCCCGAGGTACTTCTTCAGCATAACTATGAGACAGGTGCTGGAAAATAGGCCAGAACCCAGTTCTGCCAGGATTCTGCCATGTGGAAAGGAGGCTGGGGAATTCCGAATATTCCCCTCCTCCTCCCCCACACACACACAACCCTGCCATGTCAAATGGACCTCTCTGCACAGTTTCTGAGATACTTTGAGAATTTTACCCATTCCACCCTTATTATGCCTCAGTGGAAAGCCTCAGTGGAACTCTCATGAGGAACTCAATGGAACATACATGACGTATGAGGAGAGATTGTGTCGATTGGGCTTATACTCGCTGGAGTTTGGAAGATTGAGAGGGGATCTCATCGAAACCTATAAAATTCTGTCAGGCCTGGACAGACTAGATGCAGGAAGGATGTTTATGATGGCCGGGGAGTCCAGAACCAGGGGTCATAGTCTGGGGATAAGGGGTAGGCCATTTGGGACTGAAATGAGGAGGAATTTCTTCACCCAGAGAGTGGTGAACCTGTGGAATTCTCTGCCACAGAGGGCGGTGGGGGCCAGTTCATTGAATGTATTCAAGAGCGAGTTGGATGTGTTTCTTGGGGCTGGAGGGATCGGGGGATGTGGGGGGGGGGCAGGGACAGGGTGCTGGGTTTGGATGGTCAGCCATGATCTCGTTGAGTGGCGGAGCAGGCTCGAAGGGCCGAATGGCCTACTCCTGCTCCTATCTTCTATGTTTCTATGTTTCTCTCGCTAGCTGAGAGGTGGTGCAAGTACCATTGAGGCCTTTTAAAAGGCTTTAAACCCTCAACAATCAAACATTACTTTTAAAAAAGTAATCCTATTAGTGTTTGGTTCACTGCCACCTCTCTTTTAGGAATGCCCACCTTGAAGAAGTTCTGCTCTTCACTTTGACGGGATCTCTGTTTGGCTCTTCAACCTTGTTCATCTTCATTGCTTTCAGTTTCCCTTCTCGTGTTTGATCAGGTATCTGCAGAGTCCTGACGAAGGGTCTTCGACCTGAAACGTTGACTCTGTTTCTCGCTCTCCAGGATGTTGCCTGGCCTGCTGAGTTTTTCCAGCGTTCTCTGTTATTGTTTTAAAAAATGTCTGCTGGCTCCATTGGGAGACAAATATCAATAGCACTCAGCCGCTTGTTAGACCTTTCCAGCCCTCCTCCTCCGCTCTTAGACCAGCATGACCCCGCTCTGAATTTCTAGAGTGATATCAGGGTGGGCACCACTGAAGTGTTTTTTCAGTCACTATGGATCTCCTCATCCATGGAAATCACCATCTACAGGATTTAGGACAGCATCTGGGTCTGTTCACTTGGTTAAACTTAGGGTCCACTCTACCACACTTCAGCCAGTGGAGCAGCCCTACAGGAATTTCAGGACCAGTATACTTTTTTAAGATAACTACTGTTCTCTATTAATTAACTTTGTCTATTATTTCACTTTAAATAAGTAGCATTCTACAGATGTATTTGGGACATAATGTATAAAAGGTGTATGCATACAGCCAGGAATTTACCACCTTAGTGGTTGTTTTGGCTTGAGACAAAGGGCAACAGGCTTTGCTCTGGTTAAAAAAACAGGTCCTTCCACCATACTGAGGTAGATGATGAGGAAACCAAGACTTAGGACAACATTGGAAGGCTGGTATGAGTGCATGCGTTAATATATCCAGGATATGGTGCCTACTTTGATTGGGTTCATTAGAGGCAATCAGATGCTGCTGAATCATAGAATCATGAATAGTACAGCACAGAAGGAGGACATTTGGCCCATCGAGTCTGCGCCGGCTCGTTTGAAGAGCAATCCAGTTAATCCCACACCCCCACTCTTTCCCCATATCCCTGCAATCTTTTCTCCTTCAAGTACTTATCCAATTCCCTTTTGAATTATACTATTGAATCTGTTTCCACCACCCTATCAGGCAGTGCATTCCAAATCCTAACTACTCATTGTGTAAAACAATATTTCCTCAGGTTGCCTCTGGTTCTTTTGCCAATCACCTTAAATCTATGCCCTCTGGTTATCGACCCTTCAGCCATTGGAAACAGTTTCTCTTTATTTACTCTATCTAAACCCTTCATGATTTAAAACACTCTATCAAATTTCCTCTTGGCCTTCTCTGCTCTAAGGAGAGCAACCCCAGCTTCTACAGTATAACCACATAACTGTAATCCTTCATCCCTGGAACAATTCTAGTATATCTCTTCTGTACCCTATCTAAAGCCTTAGGCCTAGAAATTCAGTGGGCTGCGCCACCCGTTAGCGCCCAAAGAGGGCACTTAGTGGATTTTACGCCACTGGCCACGCCTCCCGCTAAATTTAGCGGGACGCTAATGGCGGCGCTAGCCGTTAGCGCTGCGCCGCTACCGATGATGTCATCGGTGTGCGCAGCGCCCCGCTACCGCCCCGATCGCCAAATTTGGTAGCGCCCCCTGCTTTAACACCGGTCGCAATTTGCGACCGGTTGAGGAGGGCCTACCTGCGGCGGTACAGGTGCTGAGGTGCGGGGCGGCCATTTTTTTTTCATGGCCGCCTGCCAGCACCTCTCCGTGCCGCTGTCCCCGGCCTCCTGAGCACCCCCCCCGCGTTGTGCCGGCTGTGTCCCAAGAGCCTGGCACTTCTCCTCGGTGCCGGGCTCTTTTGCCGGCACTCGCGCTCTTTGAGCGCGCTGCAGCAGGCCCCTCCCCTTTAAGAAGGGGAGGAAGGCCTGCAGTACCACAGCGCGCCGTGCCGCAGCGTGTGGCGCTGCGGCAGGTTGCGCTGCGATTTTCAGTTGCAGCGCCCCAAGAGGGATGCGGGGCGCCTCGAGTAGCGCTGTGCTTCCGTCTGGGGCGCTGAAACTGAATTTGCGGCGGACGGCCGCGACTCCTTCCGGGGTGGTACTTCCGGCGCCCTGGTGAGACTGAACGGGGCGCCAGTGAATTTCTAGGCCTTAATGTCCTTCCTAAAGTGTGGTGCCCAAAATTGGACAAAATACTACAGCTGGGGCCGAACTATTGTTTTATGTAGGTTTAGCATAACTTCTTGGCTTTTGTACTCTGCCTCTCTTTATAAAACCTAGATTGCTAATTATTAATTGCTTTGTTAACCTGTCCTGCCACCTTCAAAGATTTGTGCACATATACCCCATGGTCTCTCTGTTCTTGTACCCCCTTTAAAATTGTACCATTTAGCTTGTATTGTCTCTCCTCATTCTTCCTACCAAAATGTATCATCTCACACTTCTCTGCATTGAATTTCATCTGCCATGTGTCTGCCCATACCATCAGCCTGTCTGTGTCCTCTTGAAGCCTATTATTATCTTACTCACTGTTTACTACACTTTCAAGTTTTGTGTCATCTGGATATTTCAAAATTGTGCCCTATACCTCCAAGTCCAAGTCATTAATGTACATCAAAAACAGCAGTGGTCCGAGTACTGAACCTTGGGGAACACCACTGTATACCTCCCTCCAGTCTGAAAAACAGCCATTCACCACAACTCTCTGTTTTCTATCCCTTAGCCAATTTTGTATCCATGCTGCTATTGCCCCTTTTATCCCATAGCTTCAATTTTGCGAACAACTCTAATATGTGGTACTTTATCAAACACTTATTGAAAGCCCATATGCACAACATCAATTGCACTGCAACAACTGAAGCTCCATACTTATGAAGTCATCATTTAATGAAGTATGGTGTGTGTCCATGCTGTGATCAAGAGGATGGTAACAACGGTGAGTTGTGCTGCTGCAATAAACTCCTGATACCACGCGAGGACTCAAATGTGTGCTTGTCAATTATTTTAAAATGAACTAGTGACTATCCTTCAGTAAGCAAAGACTCTTTGTAGCCAATGTGACTCCAAGATGAGAAATCTTGTGATGGAGATTTGGAACCCATTCAACCCTCTATGGCAGATTTGATAATCTGAGTCAGGCAGGTGCACAGTACTCCAGGGCACTGTTGATGCTTGACCAGCCAGCTTGTCTCATTAATGAAACCTGGAGGGGTAGATAGGTCATTGGGGGCTAGGATTCTTCCCACTCATCTCCAGATAACCCTGCAAACCAATGCCCAATCGACAAAATGGCAATATAAGCAGCGAAAATCTCACCCGTGCATTGGCTGTGTGGTTTGGGCTGGTTAAACTCCAGCAGTACCCTGTATTATAATAATAATAATAATCAACTTTATTGTCATTGTTAGTGCACAAGTGCAGTACAACGAAATGTAGGCTTGCGGCTCCCGAGAATGTACATTTAGATTAAGACATTTAAACATTCAACATTCATTTGGCTTGTAATACATTAACATAAACATAATAAAGTGCATTGGCAGATGTGCAGGCTTTAGAGTTTATTTGTGGAGTTCAGTAGGATGACAGCCCTGGGAAAGAAGCTGTTCCTAAATCTGGTCGTTCGGGTGCGAATGCATCTGTTGCGTCTCCCAGATGGCAGGAGGGCGAACAGACTGTGGCTAGGGTGGGTAGGGTCTTTGATGATGGTCCGTGACCTCCGTAAACAGCGTTTCTGGTATATGTGCTCTATGGTCGGTAGCCGGGTGCCGGTAATGCGTTGGGCAGTTTTGACTACCCGCTGCAGGGCTTTCCGGTCATAGTAGCTACAGCTGCCATACCATACTGTGATACAGTTCGTCAGGATGCTCTCTATTGTGCAGCGGTAAAAGTTAGAGAGGATCAGGGGTGACAGGTTACATCCCTTCATCTCCTTAGGAAATATAGGCGCTGCTGGGCCTTCTTCACCAGAGAGGAGGTATTGAGGGACCAGGAGAGGTCTTCCGTGATGTGGACTCCAAGGAACTGAAAACTGTCCACCCTTTCCACCACAGCCCCATGGATGTGGATGGGGGTGTGACTTCCGCCTTTAGACTTCCTGAAGTCCACAATGATTTCTTTGGTTTTCTTGATGTTGAGGGCCAGGTTGTTATCGGCGCACCACTTCACGAGATGCTGGATCTCCTCCCTGTAGGCTGACTCATCGTTGTTGGTGATCTGGCCTACCACCGTGGTATGATCCGCAAACTTGATGATGGTGTTGGAACCATGAACAGCCACACAGTCGTGGGTGAAGAGGGAGTAGAGGAGGGGGCTCAGCACACATCCTTGTGGGGCCCCCGTGTTCAGGGTCGGGGGGGGGGAGGTGTGGTTACCTAATTTGACAGACTGGGGTCTGTTTGTTAGGAAGTCCAGGGTCCAGTTGCAGAGGGAAGTGTTCAGGCCAAGAGTGTGGAGTTTGGTGGCCAGCTTGTTGGGGACGATAGTGTTGAATGCTGAGCTGTAGTCTATGAACAGCATTCTGATGTAGGTCTCTTTACCGTCTAAGTGATTCAGTGCAGAGTGTAGAGCAGTTGTGATTGCATCCTCCGTTGATCTGTTTGCACGATAGGCAAACTGGTGTTGGTCAAGAGAGGCGGGAACACTGGCTTTGATGTGAGCCAGGACCAGCCTCTCGAAACACTTCATTATGATGTGTAAGAGCCATAAAAGCTTAAGAAAATACTTTAAATTAGTGGCTAAATGGCATAATACAGTTAATTTACCTGAACGACTTATTGTATTAAGAAACCCCCTATTTTCTTGCTCCAGTGGTATAGTCCGACACCCCCTTCATTCTTGCCACAATGGAACAGTCCCTAAGCCACACATTGGGTGCAGCCTTTTCACAGTTTAAACTGCACGTGGTGAAAGAGGCAGAAGCTGTGAGGTTTGGAGCAGTACAGTTTTTGACCGTGTTCGTTTATACGTGTTTGCTTTGTAATTCTGTTTGTTAAGTGTTATAGTAAACAGTTTAAAAGACAAAGCTACGTTTGGGAACGTTTTATTTCGACACGCGTCTACTCGTTGTTAAAGGCCCCACAGCTCAGTGGCTGCCTGTTTGGAAACTAAGAAGCGCCACTACATTAGTCAAAAACTAGCTCCCTAAGAAGGAAGGGACGGAATCGTCGGCGAACGTATACATGAGTGGTCACGGAGCCAGACGACAATTTAAGAAAGCGAAGGTACAGTGACTGTTACTTGCTTTGTTCATTCTGTTGAGAAGCTAAATAAGAGCTGCGGGTAAAATGGCCGAGGCCTTACGGAGCCAGGAGCTTCCCCCAGCCAGAAGGATTGCTGGCCAAAAGAGGGAAATAAAGCTCACCCCAAAGGCAAGGGAAGAGAAGTTACATAGAAGCATAGGTGCAAGGAAGGCTAAATTAGTTCAGATAACTGGAAAAATGAAGATAATTGATCGTCTCATGGAAGATAATGCTAATATTAAGAAAGCTGAAGACATGATGTACTACGATTTCTCCAAGCTGCATGAAGAATTTAATATACTCAATGAAGATGTATTAGCACTTCTGTCTGAAGAAGAGGGAAACACTGATCAGCACGACTGGTTTGATCCTAAATCAACCAGCATTAAGGACTATATCAAGGCCACGGAGCAGTGGATGTTAAAAATTCGTCAAGATGCTGATACAGCAGAGAAAGATAAGGTTGACGATGAAGTCGGACCAGACGATAGCATTTCAGAGACTTCCGCCAGACCGAGCAAAAATCGAAAAGAAGGTAGCTCTGTTTCTGGACGCAGGTCAGTCGCTTCTACCACAAGCTCGGCGCGACGCATGAGAGCGGAGGCTGAACGGGCGGCGTTGATGGCGCGCGCAGCATCTTTAGATGAGAAGCAAGCTCTTGAACGGGAAGAGGCCCAACTGCAGGTCCAAGAGGCCCAACTGCAGGCCCAACTGCAGGCCCAGCGGGCCCCGGTGCAGGCAAAGAAAGAACGGCTGGAGATGAAAACAGCTATCGAGGTCTCAGATGCCAGGTTGAGTGCGTACGAAGATTATGAAGGCTCACGGGACGGCGGGAGCCACTGCCAGTCAACGTTGCCACAGAGTTGGATCCAGGGCACCTTCAAGAGTTACAACAGAGCCCGAAAGCAATTCCCCGGCATTACAGCGTGGAAGAGTGGCCTCTCCACTAACAGGAGCACGTGATGCTACCCCAGACGTCAGACGGTCTAGACTAGGCCCTGCTGATGACCACCAGAGGCCTGAAGACACAGGGAGAAGCCTATACCGAGTGATGCAACGTCAGAACGAAATTACAGAGATGCTTGTAAAACAACAGAATCTGTTTCGACTCCCTCAAAGAGACATACCAGTGTTCCAAGGCGACCCACTCAAGTATAAGCCCTTCATCAGATCCTTTGAACAAGCCATTGACTCCAAGACAGAGAGCAGCAGTGATAAGTTGTACTACCTGGGACAGTACACCAGTGGTAAACCACAAGACCTGGTCAGAAGCTGTGAACACATGAGACCGGACCGGGGATACATAGAAGCCAGGAAGTTGCTGCAGGAGCACTATGGTAACGAGCTGAAGATAGCCACTGCATATATTGAAAAGGCTACCAAGTGGCCACAGATCAGATCGGAGGACGGAGAGGCATTGAACGCATATGTTCTTTTCCTCATAGGATGTCGCAACACCATGGAGGATGTTGAATTCATGGAAGAGATGGACAATCCTACGACTATGAGAATCGTCATCTCTAAGCTTCCTTACAGGATGAGAGAACAATGGAGAAGAACAGCCTTTGAGATAATGGAGAGATGGAAAAGTAGAGCCAGGTTTGCAGACTTAGTGAATTTCATAGACAAACAGGCTAAAATTGCTAGGGACCCATTGTTTGGAAACATCCAGGATGTCAGCCCGACCACCGATGGAAGAGTGAAAGCCAAGCCTGCTGAATCAAAGACTCTCAGGAAAGGTGGTTCCAGGGGAAGCAGCTTTGCAACTATCGTCACTCAGGCCGAGGAAGAAAGGCCCCAGAACTCATCTCCCAAAAAGAGCAGCACAGTGACGCCTGCTAATGCCTTTCAGAAGCCATGCTTATTCTGCCAGAAGAATCATACATTGGATTTCTGCAGCGACATCAAAGCACAGCCACATAAGGACAGAATCGAATTCCTGAAGTACAACGGCCTATGTTTTGGATGTCTCTCTCAGGGGCACCTGAGTAGAAACTGTAAGCAAAGAACAACATGCAGAGAGTGCACTCGGAAACATCCCAGTCTGCTGCATATCCATAAAGAAGAACAAGTCTCTAAGAAGAGTGAAGAAAACAATACCGACGAGAAGGTTGTTTCAAGTGCTCTGGTGTCGCTAGAACCAGAGACTTGTGGACTCACTGGGGCCGGTGACAGTGACTGTATTCTTGCCATCGTACCAGTAAGGATCAAGTCTAAGAGGAGTGAGAAGGTTGTGGAGACTTACGCCTTCATGGATCCAGGTAGTTCAGCAACGTTCTGCACAGAATCACTCATGCGACAGCTGAACGTTAGAGGCAGAAGAACAGAAATCCTATTACGCACCATGGGTCATGAGAAGTCAATGCAAAGCTATATCCTGTCAGACCTAGAAGTGTGTGGACTTGAAGAGAAGGACTTCATAGACCTGCCTAATGTTTTCACACAGAGGGAGATTCCTGTTAGAATAGGGAACCTAGCCCTGCAGAAGGATGTGGATAGATGGCCTTACCTAGAAAAGGTGCGTCTCCCATACATTGAAGCAGAAATTGGCCTATTAATTGGAACCAATGCCTACAAAACTATGGAGCCATGGCAGGTGATAAACAGCAAGGATGACGGACCCTACGCCGTCAGGACAGCCCTTGGATGGGTAATCAATGGACCGGTAAGGAGAGATGATGGCCACAAGTCGAACAAGGAGGAACGACAAAACGTCACAGTTAATCGCATCTCTATCGCAAGCATTGAAGAGCTGTTGATACAGCAGTTCAACGCAGACTTCTCAGAACGCAGCTGTGAGGAAAAGACAGAGATGTCACAAGAAGACCATCAGTTCATGGGTTTGATGACAAGGTCTACACAGTTCATTGATGGCCACTATCACATTGGTTTGCCACTGAGAAGACAGACCGCGAAGATGCCGAACAATCGCTGCATAGCAGAGCAACGCGCCATCAGTCTAAAGAGAAAGCTGAACAAGAACCCCGACTTTCACAAAGACTACAAAGACTTCATGAGAAACATCATAGCGAAAGGCTATGCTGTAAAAGTGCCCGAAGAACAGTTGAACAGAGACGATGGAAGGGTCTGGTACATTCCTCATCACGGGGTGTATCACCCAAAGAAGAAAAAGATCCGTGTAGTGTTTGACTGCGCCGCCTCATTCAGAGGAACTTCATTGAATGACCAGCTGCTTCAAGGTCCTGATCTTACTAATACCCTCATTGGCGTCTTGACTAGGTTTAGACAAGAGCTCGTTGCCATGATGGCAGACATAGAATCAATGTTCTACCAAGTCAGAATCCCTGACGAAGATGCTGATCTTCTGCGTTTCCTTTGGTGGCCAGATGGCGACGTTAGTGAAGCGATGGTGGAATGTAGAATGGCCGTACACCTGTTTGGAGCCACATCATCTCCCAGCTGTGCAAGCTACGCTCTCAGAAAAACTGCAGAAGATGGCAAGGGCAAAGCACCATCCGAGGCTGTGGAGACAATCTTCAGAAACTTTTATGTCGATGACTGTCTGAAGTCCGTGTCAACAGAAGACGATGCCATCGCACTGTCAAGAGACTTTAGAACTCTGTGTTCGAATGGAGGATTCCATCTGACTAAGTGGATAAGCAACAGCAGAGCAGTTCTAGCTTCTATCCCAGAAAAGGAAAGAGCCACTGAAGTCAAAGATCTGGACCTGAGCCACGATGTCCTTCCTATCGAGAGAGCTCTTGGTGTACAATGGTGCATCGAGTCAGACACGTTCAACTTCAGGATAATGGTGAACGAAAGACCATCCACAAGACGAGGGATTCTCTCCGTGGTCAGTTCCATCTACGACCCTCTCGGATTCCTGGCACCACTCATTCTGCCGGTGAAGCTGATGCTACGAGAGCTGTGTAGAGACAAGAGAGGATGGGATGAAGATATCCCAGAAGGTCAAGCTCAGAGATGGCACAGATGGCTGACAGATTTGCAACAACTTTCTAGCTTCAACGTCAGTAGATGCATCAAGCCCGCGAGTTTTGGAGTTACAAAGACGGCTCAACTACATCATTTCTCGGACGCCAGCGAGGACGGCTATGGCACGGCTACCTACCTCTTGCTGACAAATCAACAGGGCCAGAAACATTGTGCCTTCCTCATGGGAAAATCCAGGGTGGCTCCGCTGAAGCAGGTCACCATCCCGAGACTGGAATTGACGGCAGCGGTTGTTGCAGTTAAAGTTGACCAGGTGATGCGTAAAGAGTTACAGCTCCCATTAGAAGAATCTGTCTTCTGGACGGATAGCACGACGGTGCTGAAGTATATAGAGAATGAGAAGATACGCTTCAAGACCTTCGTAGCAAACAGAATCTCATCCATTAGAGAAGCTACACAACCATCTCAATGGAGGTATGTAAACACCTCATTAAACCCAGCAGATCAAGCCTCACGGGGATTGAAGGCTGAAAACTTCATGAGGAGTGAAACTTGGATACAAGGCCCAAGTTATCTGCTGGAAACAGAGAGATCATGGCCAGAAAGACCAGATATGCCAAGTCAGATTACTGAAGACGACGTCGAAGTCAAGAGATCAGTCACAGTAAATTTCATAACTACGAAAGAGAACTTTGACACAGTGAACAAGCTTGTTAACCATTTCTCAGGATGGCACCAGTTGAGGAAAGCAGTTGCATGGTTTCTAAGGTTGAAAGAGTTGCTGCTACACCTGAGCGGTAAGAGAAAAGAGTACCGAGCCACTATCAGTCAGTCTGAAAGTAACCCTGATAAGCAGAGAATGCTTCTACAGTATATGCATCAGCACAAGACCACATTGAGCAAGAATTCATTGACCGTGGAGGATTTGGCCAAGGCTGAGAAGGAGATAGTTTGCTTCAGTCAAAGACAAAGATACCCAGAAGAAATCGAAGCTCTACAGCGAAATACTCCAATCAAGAAAGGTAGTCATATCTACAAGCTGGACCCTACACTGCAAGATGGAGTACTGAGGGTGGGAGGGAGACTAAACAAATCTGCTATGCCAGAGGAGGCCAAGCATCCTGCTATCCTTTCTAAGGACCTCCGGGTTGCTACTCTCATTCTTCAGCATATACACCAGAGTATTGGACACAGTGGGAGGAATCACGTGCTTGTGAAGCTAAGACAAAGATACTGGATTCTAGGAGCTAATTCCGTAATAAGAAAAATACTCTCTGAATGCATTGTTTGCAGACGGTTACACGACCCTGGAAAGACCGATCACAAAGCTCTGCCTGCTATAAGAAGCAGCGTGAAAAGCTCCTGAACGAAAGAAAAAAGTGGACACTTATATTGTAAATATGTTGAACTCATTAGTTTATGACTCTTAATGTTTGAGTAATTGATATGCTTCATGTGCCTAGTCAATTAGGGGCCGGAATGTAAGAGCCATAAAAGCTTAAGAAAATACTTTAAATTAGTGGCTAAATGGCATAATACAGTTAATTTACCTGAACGACTTATTGTATTAAGAAACCCCCTATTTTCTTGCTCCAGTGGTATAGTCCGACACCCCCTTCATTCTTGCCACAATGGAACAGTCCCTAAGCCACACATTGGGTGCAGCCTTTTCACAGTTTAAACTGCACGTGGTGAAAGAGGCAGAAGCTGTGAGGTTTGGAGCAGTACAGTTTTTGACCGTGTTCGTTTATACGTGTTTGCTTTGTAATTCTGTTTGTTAAGTGTTATAGTAAACAGTTTAAAAGACAAAGCTACGTTTGGGAACGTTTTATTTCGACACGCGTCTACTCGTTGTTAAAGGCCCCACGGCTCAGTGGCCTGCCTGTTTGGAAACTAAGAAGCGCCACTGCATGATGGGTGTGAGTGCGACAGGTCGATAGTCGTTCAGACACGTCACAGCCGTTTGCTTTGGCACAGGAATAATGGTAGCGGTCTTGAAGCATGTAGGGACTACTGCCTGGGCCAATGACAGATTGAAGATGGCGGTGAAGACATCAGCCAGCTGATCAGCACATTCCTTGAGTACCCGTCCAGGGATGCTATCAGGTCCAGCAGCCTTACGTGTGTTCACTCCGCGTAGAACACCCCTTACGTCGGAGGTGGACAGAGTGAGCACCTGGTCTTCCGGGGGTGGCAAGGCTTTGGTAGCCGGCTCCCTGTTGTCCCTGTCAAAGCGAGCGTAGAAGTTGTTAAGCTCCTCCGGAAGGGAGGCATCGCTGACCGGGGGGCTGGTGTTTTTACTCTTGTAGTCAGTGATGGACTGGATGCCTTGCCACATGCGCCGGGGGTCCGAGTTGTTGTGGAAATGATCCTCTATCCGCAGTGTCTGTTTCCTTTTGGCAGTCCTGATACCCTTTTTTAGGTTGGTCCTAGCTGCACTGTAAGCCGCCGCGTCGCCAGATTTAAATGCTGCGTCGCGTGCTTTCAACAGCGAGCGAACCTCCCCGTTCAGGGTTTCTGGTTGGAGTATGTCCTGATATTTTTATGGGTCGTGACGACCTCGACGCAACTGTTAATGTAGAATAGCACTGTGGATGCGTATTCCTCGATGTCATTATGGGCAAACATGCTCCAATCAGTGCGTTCGAAGCAATCCTGAAGCTCCGAGACTGCCCCCTCTGGCCATACTTTCACTGATCTCACTGATGATTTCACTCTTTTGATGAGCGGTTTGTATGCCGGGGCTAGAAACAGGGAGAGGTGGTCAGACTTCCCAAGGTGGGGGCAGGGAATGGCCTTATAAGCATCTACAATGCTCGTGTAGACTTGATCCAGCGTGTTCTCCCCTCTTGTGGGGCAGGAAACATTCTGGTGGAATTTCGGGAGTACAGATTTTAGGTTTATGTGATTGAAGTCCCCCGCGACGATAAAAGCTCCGTCTGGGTGCGCAGTTTGTTGTTCGCTGATGGCCCTGTAGAGGTCCTTCAGTGCTAGTTTGGCATTAGCGTGTGGTGGGATGTAGACCGCAGTGATGATAACAGCCGTGAATTCCCGAGGCAGGTAGAATGGTCTGCACCTAACCATGAGGAATTCCAAATCAGCCGAACAGGATCTATCGATTATGTCCGTGTTAGTGCACCAGGCATTGTTAGTGTAAATACACAAACCGCCTCCCTTGCTCTTGCTCTTACCGGAGTCTGCAGTTCTGTCGGCGCGGAAGACCATGCGTCCTTCTAGCTGGATGGTGGTGTCGGGGGGGGTGGCTCTGATGAGGAACCAGTTCCAGGAACCAGCGGGCTGCAGCAACGCAAGGGGGGTAGGGAAGCTCGGGGGCCGTCTCCCCGGAGGGCGAGTCAGGCCACGATGACTGCCGCACAGAGCGCAGAAGAGGTGCAGTCCCTCGCTGAAATATCTAAGCTTTCTGTATTTAGGTAAGTGGTGTATGTCCTGACGAAGCGAGAGAATTTGCATTCCATATCAGGCAAACAGAAACTTTAGCTGTGTGGATTTCTCAGTAGAGATCATCAAATATACGGTTGGGTTTCTGCACATCAGACACTCGGATGACCAAACAAAATGATCTGCTCAATCCTCTGGATACATATCCTCCTTAGGCCAGCATAGTGAGTCAACTTTTATCTTCACCCACAGCCACAAATTGTTCTTGATTGGGCTTTCTAGTTGCAAGAGAACTTTAGTTCTTGGAAAAAAATACAGAGCTATAATATTCTGAACAGGATGTAGGTTTCAATATCTTATAAATACATTTAAAAGTAACACCTAAAAAATCATTTCAGCAGATGCAAGGTGGTCTTGATCAAGAACACTTTATCCTGAAGTCAAAAATGTTTCATATATAACCCTTTTGATTTTGGGATGAACTGGAAATGCTGGTGCCGCCATGCTGGTGTGATATATGCAACCACTTTCCTTGCTTGGTGCAGAGTGCACTTCATTTTCTCCATATACCATCAGGCAGCATTGATGTGTGGTCCATCTTCAGTTACCTGCATCACGTACAGATGGCTGAATAAATTTCCATGAAGGGCATGGCGCTAAGGATGCAGGTAATGCAGCTCCTTGCAGCATTACACTTTTTGAAGACAGTTGTAAGTGTTTATTATGTACTTAAAGGCCTAGAAATTGGGTATAGCCCCGCTTGGGGCGTTAGAATTGGCGCTGCGCAAATTTTATAGCCAGACGCAACTTATCGCCACCTCGCGCGATATTGGGTTGCAGCGCCCCTAAAGGTGATTGCGGCGCCGAATCAGGCGTTACACGGGACTCCTAAGGCGCTAACCTGGCGGCGCTACTCAATATCGGGGCGGGTGGGCACAGCGCAGGTGCTGTCAATAATCGATAACCACGAGACTTTCAGGCGCCGGCTAGCTCTTAAAGGGGTGGGTCAGTAAGGATCAGCAGCCACACTCTGCGCCTTGTAGGCCTCAAATTCGGCGCTGGGCATTCTGTGGCGTTACAAACTTTGAGAAGATGGAGAGGGTGAGGCAGAGAGCGGAGCGCTTTACCAATGGGGCATTGGATGCTTTGGTAGGCGCAGTGGAGCGCCGGCGAGCTGTGCGGTACCCGACAATGGCAGGAGGCCTAATCAGAAGGAATACCGCAGAGCTTGGAGGGAAGTTTCTCAAAAGGTCAACTTCAACAGCGTGGTGACCAGGAGCCCTGTGCAATGCAGGAAGAAATTCAACGACCTCACTCGGGTCGTTAGGGTGAGTGGTGTTTCAGCAATCTTCTTCATCCCTCCATCTGCACCTAACTTTATGGCCAGAGGGTGTGCGATGCCCCATTGGCCATCTGTCAGCAAGCAACCATGGCCCTTTCTGGGATCACACATGCACATTAAACTCAGGGCATCATGTAAGGGCTAGTCCATCATGGAGAGCATGAGATGACAACTCAGGGCATGATGTAAGGGCTATTCCACCATGGGGGGCATGAGATGACAGCTCAGGGCATCATGTAAGGGCTATTCCACCATGGGGGGCACAAAATGACAGTTCAGGGCATCATGTTTCATCACTTCCCGTCCTTTCTCCTGCAGGCCAAGCTGGCCAGGAACCGCAAAGAGCAGCTTCGGACCGGAGGAGGACGTCCTCACCTCCAGACCCTCACGTACCTCGAGGAGAGAGTTCACCAGATTGTTGGAGGCCGGATGACTGGACCTGCCACCAAAGGAGCTGCCGACCCCATTGTGCACAGCGATGGTAAGGTCATCACCTTTTTGATCTGTCTCCTTCTACTTGTTCCCCCCACCAGCATGCTTTTCAGTCTGGACCCATGTCATAGCATTGCAGCAATCTTGCATCCCTTGCTGCCACCCTGTCCTTGCGCTAAAGCCACTCTTCAACCTCCCTGCTTTCAGATGCTGCATCACCAGCTCGGGAGACGGGCCCTCAAGCTGCCAGTGCCACTGACTCTGGAGGCGACCAGCAGGAGGAAGCCGGAACATCCGTGCCAGCCTCAGGCGAGCCAGCCATCTGGAGACTGGGGATAGTACTTCCCTGGAGGGGAGCGGGGGGGGGGGGGTGGCTCTGATGAAGAACCAATTCCAGGAACCAGCGGGCTGCAGCAACGCAAGGGGGGTAGGGAAGCTCGGGGGCCGTCTCCCCGGAGGGCGAGTCAGGCCACGATGACTGCTGCACAGAGCGCAGAAGAGGTGCGGTCCCTCGCTGAAATGAGCGCCCAGGCTCGGCTCAGGCGCACTGAGCTGATGGCTGCAGTGGCAAGGATGCCTGAATCCGTCGAGACACTGGCAAGGAGTGTCCAAGACTTCGGGGCAGCACAGGCAAGGAGTGCGCAGGACTTCGGGGCAGCACAGGCAAGGAATGCGCAGGACTTTGGGGCAGCACTGGAAAGGACTGTCCAGGACTTCGGGGCATCACTGGAAAGGACTGTCCACGGTTTTGGGTCAGCCCTGGAAAGGACTGTCCAGGGCTTCACCAAAGCAGTGGAAAGGACTGTCCCGGCCTTCAGCGAAGCACTGGAAACGACTGTCCAGGGCTTCACCGAAGCACTGGCACCTGCCATGCAAGTGCTGAGTGCTGCCACGCAGTCACTTGCTGGCCTCATGCAGACGCAGATTGAGGCCACGCGAGCACTAACTGCTGCCACCCTCGATGGATCAGGCAGGATTACCCGGGGCCCTTGCAGCACCACAGCAGGCTGTCAATCTGTGGACCAGCCGATTGGGGCGCATGCTGCGGTGCTGCCCCGTCAGAAGGCAGAGAGTTGGGATAAATGGTTCATTCTCAGAATGGCAATCAGTAACTAGTGGTGTTCCGCAGGGGTCAGTGTTGGGTCCCCAACTCTTTACAATCTATATTAACGATTTGGAGGAGGGGACCGAGTGTAACATATCAAAGTTTGCAGATGATACTAAGATGGGAGGGAAAGTAGTGAGTGAGGAGGACATAAAAAACCTGCAAGTAAGTGGGCAGAGATTTGGCAGATGGAATACAATACTGGAAAGTGTGAGGTTATGCACTTTGGCAGGAAAAATCGTAGAGCAAGCTATTATCTTAATGGCAAGAAACTGGAAAGTACTGAAGTACAAAGGGATCTGGGGGTCCTGGTGCACGAAACTCAAAAGGTTAGTATGCAGGTGCAGCAAGTGATTAAGAAGACCAATGGAATGTTGGCTTTCATTGCTAGGGGATTAGAATATAAAAATAGGGAGGTATTGCTTCAGTTGTACAAGGTATTGGTGAGACCGCACCTGGAATACTGCATACAGTTTTGGTGTCCATACTTAAGAAAAGACATACTTGCTCTCGAGTCAGTACAAATCCTGGGGATGAGGGGATGGACATATGAGGAGAGGTTGAGTAGATTGGGACTCTACTCATTGGAGTTCAGAAGAATGAGAGGCGATCTTATTGAAACATATAAGATTGTGAAGGGGTTGGATTGGGTGGATGCGGGGAGGATATTCCCGATGATGGGTGAAACTAGAACTAGGGGGCATAGTCTTAGAATAAGGGGCTGCTCTTTCAAAACTGAGATGAGGAGGAACTACTTCACTCAGAGGGTGGTAGATCCGTGGAATATGCTGCCCCAAAAAGCTTTAGAAGCTACATCATTACATAAATTTAAAACAGAAATAGACAGTTTCCTAGAAGTAAAGGGAATTAAGGGTTACGGGGAGCGGGCAGGAATTTGGACATGAGTCTAGGTTCGGATCGGTCATGGCCCTGTGGGTAGCGGAGCGGGCCCAGGGGCCGTGTAGCCTGATCCTGCTCCTATTTCGTGTGTCTAATTCTGTTAGATTCAGGAGATGGTTCTGTGATAGTAGATTGGCGGTTAGGATCAGATCAGCCATGATCTTATTAAATGGCGGAGCAGGCTCGAGGGGCCGATTGGCCTACTCCTGCTCCTATTTCTTATGTTCTTATGTTCTTAAGTGCCAGTGTGTCGGCTGACCACGGAGCAGGTGTCCACTCTCAGGATGTCAGCATTCCTGATGCCACCGCTGGGACGTCTCCACTGCAGCTGCCACCACCTGCAGGAAAGACTGCTTCCACCCATGCACAGTTGGAGCAGTCAGCATCCGGGCCCTCCAAGCCCAGAGGTCGTCCACGCCGTCCCTCAGGGGCTTCTGCACTTTCGGACACTCAGCAGGCGTCCCCCAGCCTTGATGCAGCCACTGGGGTCCAATTACGGAGAAGCTGCAGGGAGGGAAGGGGCCGATCTCGTAAGAGAAGTAGATCACCATCAAGGGGTCAAGAGCAGAGGCAGCTGCTGAGACGTCTTACTTGTAGAATTCGAGGCCGTATACACCTGCTGTGAATGTTAGTAATGTTTTGGGTAGTCTGGCGGGTTTGTGAGACAGTTATGTGTTATTTCGTTAGTTATGCTTTCGGTTGCCATTGCTTTGCCATGTTGGAAGGAAGCACATTACTGAAAATAAAGAGAAGGGCCTAGAAATTGAGTGGGCTTAGCGCCCATTTTGCGGCGCTAGAGGGCATTGCGCTGGACTTACAGCCGGTTTTGAAATTGACTAGGGCCCAACATCGGCGTTACACCGGTAGCGCTGCGCCGGCACCGATGACGTCATCGGTGTGCGCAGCGTCCCGGTTGCCGTGGTGACGGGCCCCAGCGCCGAAATTCAGTTGCGGCCGCCTCGCCCGTGGCAGCCGCAACTAAGACTCTGGCAACAGAGTCTTACACGACTTTGCGCCGGCGCATAAAGGTGGAGCGGCGGCCGGCCGCTTTCCCGCCGGCCGCCTGCCCGCACCTCCCTCCCCGGACTCCCCCACCACCCCCCCGCGGAACAGATGCTTCTCGGCTGCGAGCCCGGCACTTCCCCGAGGTGCCGGGCTCATTTTTGTGGCGATTTAACCGGCCAGCGGGCGGGTGCAGGCAGCTCCTCCTTAACTGAAGGAGGAGGCCTGCACTTCCCAAGCCTGCCGCACCGCATCGGGCGCCGGAATAGCGCCAGTTTTCAGTAGCGCCGGCAGCCGTTTGGGCGCGGCGCTACTGAATTTTTGGCGCGCGCAGTGCGACTTAGCACCGGCGCTAAATTTCCGGCGTTAAGCCCCGGCGCAGCGCAAACTCAATTTCTAGGCCAAGGTTTTATTTACAATGGCCATCTATACTATTTACAATCATTCTGGCCTTCATAGGCCTTGGGTGACCCGGACGGTTCTCTCCCAGTGACACCAAGCATTCCATCAGAGGGGCCTAGAACCGACCCCTTATGAGCCTCTGACGGACGGCCCTTCCAGTTTCTGGAACCCTCCCGTCTTCCTCCTCCTCCTCCTCTTCTGCCTCCTCCTCCGCCTCCTCCTCCTCTGCTGGTCCTTCAAGGTCGGCTGGCATTGGCTGGGTGCGTTGGATGGCGAGGTTGTGGAGCAAGCAGCAGACAACGACGACGTGGGTGACTCGCTCCGGCGAGTACTGCAGGGTGCCCCCCAAATGGTCGAGACAGTGGAACCGCTGCTTGAGCACACCGATTGTGTGCTCCACAATGTTCCGCGTCGTCTGATGGCTGGCGTTGTACTGCTCCTCTGCCGGGGTGCTGGGTGAACGGAGCGGGGTCATAAGCCAGGGGCACAGAGGATAGCCCTTGTCTCCAAGAAGCCAGCCTCGTGGGTGAGCCGGGGCCTCGAAAAGGTCTGCCACTGAGGTCTGACGCAGGATGAAAGTGTCGTGGCTGCTGCCAGGGTATTGTGCGTTGACGGCGAGGATCAGCTGCCGGTGGTCACAGACCAGCTGTACATTGAGGGAGTGGAACCCCTTGCGGTTGCAGAACTCCTTGGGATTCTGTACAGGTGCGCACAAAGCCACGTGCGTACAGTCAATGGCGCCCTGCACCATGGGGAAGTCAGCTATTGCCGCGAAGCCCTGTGCGCGCTCCCGCTGCTTCTCCGGTGTCAAATGGAACGAGATGAATTGCCACATCCTCTTATATAGGGCATCTGTAACTTGGCGGATGCAGCAATGCACCGCAAACTGGGAAATGTTAGCAATGTCCCCAGTTGCTGCCTGAAACGAGCCACTGGCAAAGAAATTCAGGACTACAGTAACCTTTACGGCCACCGACAGAGAGGTCCTGCACCGTATCTTCGGCTGCAAATCGTCCTGAAGCAGGTGGCACAGCTCAGTCACCACCTCCTTGTGGAATCGCAGCCTTCTGACACACTGCTCCTCCGACATGTTGTGGTAGGAGAACTGTTGCCTGAAAACCCTCGCCGCGTAAGGTCTGCATTGGCGACGTCTGTTGGCCCTCCTCCGTCTGGCTACTCCTGGCCCTCTCTCCCTCCGTCTCTGTGCCCTCTCAACATGGTCGACCAGCAGGACGTTCCCCTCCAGAGCAGCCCTCATAATAAGAGCAAACAAGGTAAAGGTTGTAATGTCTCACCAGCAGCAAGGTAATGTTCACAGGGCTGACGGTCCTCTGGCACCGCTGGCTGAATGGCAATAAGGCTCTCCCACTACAGCCCTGCAACACTCTCAAACCAACCAACAAGTTGCGCTCTCAAAATGGCTGACGCTTTGACAACAGTGCAGTCCCCTTTAAAGAGCGCCCCCCTAGCCCGAGAGTGCCTGGGGAACGTTCCAGTGAGCTGTCACTATTAGTGCCAGGCGGAACGGAGGCGGGCGCCACTCAATTTCCGGTCCGGGGCGCCAAAAAGGCGTCGCCGCGGGCGCTAAGTTTTTGCGCCGGCGCTAAGAGCCCACTCAATATGGGACGAGGCGCTCGCCTCGTGGCGCCCGGCCGCTAGCTGCTTAGCCCCCCACTCCTCGGCCTCTTTCGGCGCTAAGGCCTGGTGCTACCAACCGAATTTCTCCCCCAAAGCGTCTTCCAAAATTGTTTAGCAGATTTATCTTGATTAAACCAGATGTTCTTTTGATTATGAACATTGGTTTTATTTCTGACATGAAAATGCATAAATGTGTTTATATCTGAATGCATCTAATCTTTTGATTTGAATTCAGGAAAAAAATAAAACCTAAAAACCAGACGGCCTATCGATATACAGATGGCTTCTCCGCTGTTCCCTACCTTCACCATAAGCATCTCATTCACTAGTTCCCATGGATGATTTACTGGCCTCCAAGTCCTAACTTATATAACTTGTAATAATTAAAATAATCAAGCTTGTTTGGGCACCAGTTTCACTCAATATGTAACGTCTGGCCACGCACATACACTAATTTCACCATGTACTTTAGAACTCTGGATTCTTAAAATGAACTTTAATTATTAAATAAAAAGAGATACCTCACAAAAACATGCACTGGATAATGGGACTACAGCAGTAACTGGCTGCTCTATTTTTGTTCTAATCTTCTAACTTAATGCACAAAGACAACTAGCCATCAATTAGCAAGTTCCATTATTAAAAATACAAATGATTACAGTTGTATGGATGAATCTGAGACTTTATTTATGACAAAGTTTGTTTATTAACAAACAGTAATGAAATACATTTAGTCTAAATTCACTCTTGCCATAATTACATCACCCTGGGAGACAAGATACATTATGATATTTTCTCTTTATTTGAATTAGAAATCTGTAAACACTAATAGAGGTGATTTTTAAAATTAATTTTAGCTTACAATTGTTTAATGACATCATTATTTTCATCCGGGACGTTGTTTTTTGAAGCATGTATGCAATTTTTCTGAAGCATCATTTAGTTGATCGTTACACTGCTACAAAAGGGCATAAGGAGGAAGACAATTTACTACTGATGATATAAAGCAAGTGGGACCAAATGGATGGATTGTCATGGTTACCCCTATAAGATTTCCCCTTCATTATTTCCCTTGAACTGGAAACTGCCCATGTAAGAAATTCCAGGAAAAAACCTGTCTGAACAGCTCCGCTGAGGAGAGTATTTCTGCATGGAAGCACTATTCTCCACTGATGTTTCTTCAACTGAATAGTTGTAGAGATCCTATGACTTATGCATAGTGGTTATTAGACCTGAAGAATTATTAAGATTATTTTAAGCCAAGACTTGCTGTTTACAAACTTTAATGTAAGTTTGATTAATTCTGTGAATCGTGACCAGTATGGCTGTTACAAAAAAATCTTTATTCATTGGTAGCTCCTTGTCCTTTAAAGCAGAATGTCAACTGAAACAACTTTGTATCTGAATCATTACTTTTTAATTTTCAAAACGATGCAGTGAGAGACACATTTTTACTTTCCCTTCATGGTCTTCTATTACTTTTTAAAATTCTTCCAATCTCATGTAAGTTTGTCTGACTATTAGAACACTTTGGCCAGAATTTTCTGTACCTGGGCGGGTCGGGTGCGGGCGGTAGCCGTGGTGGGTCACGACCCAGTTCTTCATTCCATTCCGCACCTGAGACCGACTTTCCATTAATGGCGCCTATTAAGGCAGCCCTGCCCATTACCCGGCCCAATTAAATGGTGCGGGTCTGATAACGTCATCGATGACGCGGCTTCAGCCGGGATATTTAAAGGAGCCATGGCCACATTACATTTGAAGGTTCATCTATGATTGTGCAGAGACTGCACTGCACCATTAGAGTGTTGCAAAGAGTGGCAAACATGACTGCACAGAGACAGAGGGCTGCACCCAGGTTCTCAGATGACTCCCTACATATGCCTGTGGAGGGAGTGAGAGCACACAGGGAAGTCCTCTTCTCTTCCGATGGGTGGAAGAGACCTCCTCAGTGGGAGTTTTTATTGTACTTTTCATGCTGTGCACGAATGAGGTGGATCAATGTCCACTCAACTTCCGCCTCAGGTTCATAGACGTGGTTCCCAAGCTGCGTGATTCCCATGCTCATCCAGGCAAATTTGAAAGGTAGGGTTAAAAAGATGCTTAAGGGTCTGAGAAGTATCTCATAATAATCTCAATTACCTCGGTCGCCTCTGCCGTTCGGGATGCTGCCACGCTGGCAAACGCGCCAGAGGGAAAAGCGTGTGGGGGCGGGATGATGGCGGTTTCCCAACCCGCTCCAAGGCATTTCAAATTTCCCTCCCGACCCACCTCCAATCATGCCTGCACAGACGCCAGACAATTCCGGCCTTTGATTCATATTACCGCTGCCATTTTGGAAGAAAATGTACTGCTGTGTGCTGATCACATTAGACACGGTGATATCTGTGAACAGTTTCTTTATGATACTAAAATGGAAGGTGGGGCCATAAACACATGTTTGTGGTCATGTTTCACAGGTTTTCTCACAATGCAAAACAGTGGGAATTTAATTCTGAGAACTTTTAGTTGACATTCCTGGGTGGTCCTTATTCATAGTGGTTGTCATTGTAAGTTTATCGGGTTACAAGACTATACTAATACATTATATAAGAATAGTTCAGAGGCCACAAAGTGTAGAGAGGCTATAGACACCAGACAGCATAGATTTAGAAGCAGACCAACATGGTGCTGAGCACGGAGAGTGGAATGTCTTTCTGTTATTAAAACCCATTTGTCCATTACCCCACAGTCTAGAGTTTGATTAAAACAATCTACTAGAGTAGTTAATATAGGTTTTACTGAAATATGACATGAACTTTAGTGAAACAAAGATGATGCACATTACTTTTTATATCTATCTTTCCTTCATTTAAAATATCCAGGAGCTGGCACACAAATATGTGCCATAATTATACTGACCGAAAGCATCTCCTTACAAAAGTACTTCAGGTCTCATGACATTTCAGATAAATATGAAAGACACACCCAATGGGCAATGTTCCTGCATTGTGAGAAATGGTTTGTAATATGAATCTCTCATGTACATACCTGGATGACACCAACCACATATCTGCCAACAAAAAGCAGCAGCATACCTGACACTCCCTCTCAATTACCAGTACTAGATTACAACACAGCTGCCGGGCAGTTCTCAGGATGATGGTAATAATTCCATGAGAACACCCTTTTATATATGAAATATTACCAGTTTAACATATTCTTTCACACTTGTTGAAGAACTTCTCTTTATTATCTTTTGATGGTTGCATTTGGAAGGTTATGTGCATAGGACTAGGAGTCGCAAAATCTGCAGCACAACTACTGATAACTAACTTCACTAATTTATTCCGTAAAGTAGTACATGTGTGAAAAATTAGCAGCTACTTCTGAGAAATATTTTAAACTTTGCATTTTATGATGATATTCTCTTCGGCTTCCCCCTGCCACCACTATTGTCCCTTTCACTTGTGCTGAGTTAGCTGGTCTAACACAATGCTCACTGTGTCATTGCAAGAATAAGGCTGAGAGGGAGCAGCAGCGGCAATTTTCAGAAAGGCAGGAGTGCTGAATGGGTAAAGTGGGTGTGGCAAAGTTGAAGGTTGCTAAAGGGAGGATTAGGGGTTTGAGCTGGAAGCACGCTTAGTAAGGGATGTGATAGCTAGCAGTGGAATTCAGATATGAAAGACAGAGGATTGATCTCAGAGGTACAAAAGAGAAGGGCACCTCTCAGATAAGGTGAGGGCAAAGGATTTTGATATTATTAAGTGGACAGGAATATCTAAGACATGAGCAGACTGGGATATCTCCAATTAACTAACCGAGCACATGGAGGGTTTTGGAGTATGAAACTAAAGTCCTGAAAATAATGAGCAGGTAGAGAGAATATTAGAAACATAGGATGATAATGTGGCCCCTATACAGCACCCCCAGTGCCGGCAATGGTCAGATGTTCTGCACACCTCTGCACAAGATGACACTGCCCCATAATATGTCAGCTCATTTAAAAAATATTCTAGTACTCCAGGGGTCAGAGTTTCAGGTACCAACAGTCGCTGAAGGGCTGCTGAATGTCAGTGGAGCATTGGCACTATTTTTTTCCACTGGGGTGGGAAAGGACCACAACAGTGCCAAAGCCTTTGAGTCCAATTTGCACAAGAAGAGGCAAGCTGATTAGCCTTAGAGAAAGGTAAGGGCCACCCAGGCAAAAACAATTTTTCCTTTCTTATCGGACTCGCCTTCAGCACCCATTGGAAATAGGTGCTCAGTGACTGGAGCACTGCTTAGGGGCACAAGTTGCATTATCAGGAGGTTCCCTAATTTGAATATTTCTGATGATCCTAATGAACCTTGTGCATAGGCTCCCAAAGCCCTTCACATGCTGGCCAGCTGCATTGAACTGCACTGGGCCCATTGGGGACAGGGTAGGCTCAGGCCTTCATGCTCGATAATATGGTGTCAGTGGAACATCTAGGAGACATGCAGCAGGGAGTCTGGGCTATCTTGCAGGCTTGCCGTGGATGAAAGATGGTAAAAGTGGCCTGCCTCATTGAGCTCGCCAGCTACTTTCCAGGGATAGTTGATTAGCTTTCACACTTAAGCTAAATAAAATAAGGTAATAGGTCAAAAAAGAAATTAATAATATCTGTAATATTGTGAAGATGATCTTTATTCCTACTTTGTCTGTAAAACGGTGGTGAGAGGGAGAAAAATGCTGAGCAGTGAGAGACTGTGGACAGAGCAGATGGCTATGTTTGGAATAACTAGGGTCAGCACATATTTTTCAGTTTATGAGCGAGTTTGGACTCTCAATTGATTATTGAATAAAATTGAATTACGGGCAGCCGATCCTATATTGCTCATTTTACATGATCAGCAAACGTTTAAATTACCTCCTATAATAGTGATGTTATCTGATAATTATTGATAGTGTATTCCATGTTAAAATTAAGCATAAAGCCAACGTAACTAAAAGAAACAGAATTTTCTCCAGCATGCCTCCAATCTCTCCCTCCCCACCACCTTGAACAGATTCTTCTAGCCACCTCTTCAAATGTGGACAACCCCTTCACACTGAGAGGTCCCCTGCCAGTAAGCATCCAATCACAATTTTGGTATGGGCCATACAGAAATATGCCCCAATAGTAAGATAATGTTTGCAAAGTAATGCTCCTGATATCACAAAACTACTTCCTCATTGGGTCCCAGTTTATATAGAACTGGGGACTGGATTCACTTTGTCCACTATCGCCATCCCAACATTTTTGACCTCTGCTCTGACAGGAGGATGGCCTTCTGTTCTTAATAGGGCCATCCTCCTTTGTTGTTTATCCTATAGCAGGATCCTCAAGGCATCTTAGTAAACGTAGGAGCTTTCCCAAATGGAAGTAAAATTTAAGCATAACAAATACTCCCTTTCTCTGTCATGGCAAACAGCAGCCCTTTAAGAGCTATTACCAATCACACTGCTAGCCAGACTCCTCACCCCATTTTTCATGTGCAGAAACCCAGCAAAATGAAGAGACGCAATATTCAATGAAGCCAGCCACCTGGCTACTGTCACAGGCTCCCAAACATAGTTGGTCATGGTGATTTTGCTGGCTTCATAAAACTGGGGCTACTGTGCATTCTAGACTATTAAGTAATGAAGAATAACAAGAGTCTAGGAACTGATATTAATGTTAACTAATATTTACGGTTGCCAATCAATTTGAATATAATAACAACGTTTAGAAATTATTTAAATATATTTTAACATGGTGGTTATTAATGGTTAATATCAGTTGATCTTTAGAAGCTTTGGGCAAGGGCTCCTATGTCTAACCTCTCTGGGCCCCCCATAAAGTTAAGGCTAGCTTTAGTAATAAGAAACCTCAATCCACCATCTGTGACTACTCGGTTATTATTACTCATGGTTATTATTATTTGTGGTTACTATATTGTTTCTCTCACTCCAATAAGCGGTCTTTGCAATTTTTTGAAATTAAAACACAGCCTTTAGGCCTAGAAATTCAGTCGCGCCACTTCTGGGGCGCTAAAGTCGGGCGGGCGCTAAAGTTAGCGCCCGCCGGAAAGTGTAGGCCACTTCGCCGAAATTCAGTAGATTTGGCCAAGGAGTTTGGGCGAGCGCTGAAACTGGCGTTACACTCCTATCTTTAGGCGCTAAGCCGGCGGTGCGGACTGATAACGCCGAGGCCAGGCGCAGCGCAGGTGCGGTCATGTTTTGATTGACAGCAGACACCCTGACGCCGGCCAGCTCTTAAAGGGGGAAGGGTCGACTTTGTCTGCTGCCACGCCCTGGATAGTGGAGCCCTGCAGCTAGGCCTGAACACTGCTGGTGGACCCAAATAGCGCCTGAAGCCATGCAGAAGGCCCGTGAACGAGCGCAGCGCTTCTCAGAGCATGCTTTGAGGGTGCTGCTTAAGGCTTTTGAAAAGAGAAGAGAGATCTTGTGCCCGGACAGTGGCAAGAAGGCTCCCAGGAGGCAGTACAGGAGAGCCTGGAGGGAAATCGCCCACAGGGTGTCATCCACCAGCGATGTCCCCAGGGGTGCGGACCAATGCCGCAAGAAGTACAACGACCTCACTCGGATGGTCAGGGTGAGTACCCTTTCCAGTGTCCTCCTCATCCTTGCATGTGCACCTCACATTATGGGCAAAGGGACCTCAAAGGCCTAATGGCCATCCCTCCTCCCGCAGCTATGGCACTGGCATGATCATCAATAGCACTTTCTGCACTTTACACACTGGCCATGCTAATCGACCATGGGAGGCAGTGCAGACAACAACAGGGCAACACACTGTACTTAGAGGCCGTCCTTTCTCTTGCAGGCCAAGCTGGCCAAGAATATGAAGAGCCGGAATGTCACCGGGGGAGGCCGTGGCCAGTTCCAGGAGCTCCGTGACCTGGAGGAGCGCGTGGCTCGACTCATGTGTGGCCGGGTGGTTGGCCCCGTTGCTATTGGAGATGCTGACCCTGTGCTGGGCCCCAATGGTAAGGACATGACCGTTTGGACCTCTCTCGTTCCCCTTGCGCTTCAGATCTACATCCTTTGCCACTGTCCGACCAATGCGCATAATGCCACCACTCATGCCTCCCTCGCTGACGCCCTGTCCTCACTCTAAAGCTACTCTTGTGCCTTCCTGCTTTCAGCTGGTGAGGAGGAGGTCCATGAAGCTGAGAGTGCCAGTCCCTCGGAAGAGGAGGACGACGAGGACCAAGAGGAAGGCGGCACATCGGGGGAACCCTCATCCGCGCCAGGGGATGGCAATGGAGGGGACACGTCTTGCCTGGAGGAGAGCCAGGGGGAAGTGTTGCAGGGGGGTGCAGCTCCTGGGCCCAGTGGCGTCCAGGCAGGCGGGAAGGGTCGGGCAGCACGGCTGCCTTCTCCCCAGAGGGGAGAAGTGTTGCAGGGAAGGGCAGTTGCTGGGCCCAGTGGCGTCCAGGCACGCGGGAAGGGTCGGGCAGCTCGGCGGCCTTCTCCCCAGATGGAGAGTCCGCCCTCCAGTCCGGAGACGGTCCTCGCCCAGGAGGTGCGCCTCCTTGATGAAATGTCCGCGGCCTCCGAGCGGCGCCACAACGAGGTCATGGGGGTTGTGGGACAGTTGCCTCAGGCCATTGAGTCCCTGGCTCATAGTGTGGCCGCTTTCGGGGACTCACAGGCCAGGGGTGTCGAGCAACTCGCGGCAGCACAGGCCAGGGGTGTCGACCAACTCGCGGCAGCACAGGACGCGAGTCGCGAGTTCATGAGTGGTGCCGTGCAGACACTGGCTGATCTGATGCGGGCACAGAACAGGGCAGTTTGGGCACTCACTTCTGCCACACTCGCTGTGTCACGGAAGCATCGACAGGGCACCCGCCGCCCTGCTGCAGCACAGCGGTCTGGCCTCCACCAGATTGCTGCGCTTGCTGCAGTGCCAGCCCGGCCGAGTGCCAATGTCTCTGGCGACCAGCGAGCGCCTGGCATCAGCCAGCTTGCCCCCATTGCTGCAGCCGCCACTGCCACTCCCCCAGCCAAGGTGCGATGAGCTGCTGCAGAGACTGATGCTGCCCAGCCACAGCTGCAGCAGTCAGCAGCCGGACCCTCCAGGGCCGGACCTCGTCTAGGCCGACCCCCAAGGGCATCTGCCGTTATGCATTGCGGCCCTCAGGAGCCTTCCCCCAGCCTTCCAACACCCACAGGGCCCAGGTTGAGGTGGAGCAACAGGTCGGGCAGGGGCCGGAGAAGCCTGCACAAGGACTCGCCCTCTCGGCACACCAAGTAGAGGGTGTCGGCAACTTTTTTTTATATGGGGGTGTTTGTGTTCTGGAGGCGGGGGGCTTATTTTGGAAAGGCCGAAGATGAAGGCCAATTGGATTGACAAGTTTTGTTATTCCTCCCCAGGTTGTGGGAGTGAGATATGTTTTTCACTGTTTTTTGGGGGTCTTGTCTGTTTTTCTGTTTCATGTGCGAAGGGCCCTGAGTTTGTTAAATAAAGCTTTTTATTTATTCAGCTTGTCCATGTGTGATGTTTCAAGTGGTTGTTGCGTTAACCGGCTGAGGGCTTGCGGAGCGGCTGCATTCAGTTGTGTTCATTGCCACAAGCCATTCCCTGACGGGGCCTAGAAGTGTCGTTCAATAAGCCGCCGGCGGACGGCCCTTGGACCTTGTGGCTCCCTCCTGGGCTGGTACTCCTCCTCCTCCTCCTCCTCCTCCTCCTCATGGTCCTCCTGCTCGTCCTCCTGAGGTGGTGGCCCAACGTGAGGTGGCAGTGCCTGAGTCCTGCGGATAGCCAGGTTGTGCAGCATGCAGCAAACGACGACGAACTGGGAGACTCTATCCGACGAATACTGTAGAGATCCGCCGGATCGATCCAGGCAGCGGAACCATTGCTTCAGGACGCCAATTGTTTGCTCTATGATGTTCCTTGTGGCTTGATGGCTTTCGTTGTATGCCTCCTCCGCAGGGGTCCTGGGCGCGCGGAGCGGGGTCATGAGCCATGTGCACAAAGGGTAGCCCTTGTCCCCAATAAGCCATCCCCTTGGTGGAGGCTGTGCCTCGAACATGTCAGCCACAGTAGTCTGGCGCAGGATAAATGCATCGTGGCTGCTTCCTGGAAAGCGGACATTGACAGCTAGGATGCGCTGCCTGTGGTCACACACCAGCTGTACATTGAGGGAATGGTAGCCCTTCCGGTTGCGGTAATCCTCGGCATTGTCGATAGGTGCCCGCATAGCCACATGCGTGCAGTCAATGGCGCCCTGCACCATGGGGAAGTCGGCGATCCTGGCAAATCCGACTGCACGCTGCTCCTGCCTCTCTCGGGTCATGGGGAAGGAGATGAATTGGTGTCTCCTTGCGAAAAGGGCATCGGTGACCTGCCGGATGCAGCGATGCACGGCGAACTGGGAGATGTTCGCTATGTCCCCAGCAGCGGCTTGGAAGGAGCCGCTTGCATAAAAGTTCAGAGCCACCATGACCTTCACTTCCACCGACAGAGACGTCCTGCACATCAGCTGTGGACGCAGATCTCTGTGAAGCAGCTGGCAGATCTCTGCAACCACCTCCCTTCTGAAGCGCAGCCTCTTAACACAATGCGCGGCAGTCATGGTGAGATAGGACACCTGCTGCCGGTATTCCCTGAGTGGGTAAGGCCTACGTTGCCGACGCCTGATGGCCCCTCTGCGTCTAGGCATGGCTGGCCCTCTCACACAGCGTCTGCGAGCCCTTCGCACATAATGCTGGAACTGAGGGTTGGAACCCCATGCAGCCCCCATAATAAACTTGCAAACAGTGAAATCACAAAGAGTCAAATTTCCAAGCTCTGGCCAGAAGCCAAAAATACCTCTCCTATGTTGTCCCAAATCAGTAAGGTCTCTTCCTTGGTCTCTGTCCAGAAATCCAAAGCACTAAAGTCATTGCAGCAAAATGGCTGGCCTTTATAGTTCAGTGTAAGTGCCCTTTAATTAGCACTCCCCGAGGCCCGCAGGGCCTCTGCTGCGTTCCACTTCACAGTTCTTAACAGCGCCACGCCCACATTGGGCGGGCGCCACTGAATTTCCGGTTTGGGGCGCACAAACAGCGTTGCACGACGAAATGACGTCATAAGCTGCGCGCGCAGCTGAGCGGGCGCAAACACTGCGCTGGCGCTAAATGTCAACTGAAGTTGGGCGTTGGTGCAGACCGGCCTGCGCCCGGGCGCTAAGTGCCTAGCGCTGGAAATCTACCCCTCTTATGGCGTTAACGGCTGGCGAACGCAACTGAATTTCTAGGCCTTAAACTTTGAAAAAAGTTAAGGAAAAAATGTATTTGGTCTCAGCCAAAGAAGTCAGACAGTCTGACAATGCTGAGCTGTAAGCAGATTGATGTTTGGTGAGTGCTTTATTTTTCTGAGTTTGTCTTGGCTGCTATTCATACCTATTGAAAACTTGTTCAACTGGAATAATTCACAAGCCTCTTTGCATTTGTTTGGCGATCAGCATACAGTATATTTTAAACCTCCTTTTAAATATTTGGCAAGTAGGCACCTCACTACGTTTAGGCTTTGCTGCCATTTATAATTTAAAATTATGTTAATGAAAATGCTTTTGAATTTACAATTTGCTCTATTAGTTCTTAAAAGCTATAAGAATGACTTACTGTTTATTTTGTTAGTTTAAACATCTTGTAAAATATTTTTGTAGGGCATAAAAGAAGATACTCTAAAATTTATGGGAAGTGTTCATTTTAATAGCTTTAACCTATATTGCAAGTAAGCATTTACTGACCTCTTTAGAGCTGGTGAACTTCATTGAGATGTATACATTCTATTATTCAAGTTGACCTTCAAGATCTCTGTTTGCTGTCCTTTGTCATGTGCTCTTGGTCATAAGGGCCTTAATTAATAGGAAAAATATGAATAGTGTTACATTCTTCAGTGGTATTGCTCAGCTTGAACCTGTGCCAAATGACAAACAGTAAGGCACATAAGTGAATTCTTGTCTTGGCTGAATTGAAAAGGAAATTCCAAAACAGTATTGTGTTTATACCACTTTAATTGAAAATTAGTGGTAAATTGATCAAATTACATATTTACCATCTAAGTTATGCAGCTTGTCTTGTGTATTAAATGAAGCAAGTCACCTGTTCTTTTTACAATTTCAAACCATAAATAGCAATGCAAGTAATACCTCATTTGCCAGCGGAAGCCCCAAAGATATAGAAGAGCCAGTGCTGCTGGAGGGGCCTGCATCATGAAAAGAGGCGGTGGTATTGGTCTGCACTTCTGATGGCAACATTATTGCTGTTAGGCATGCCGGCAGCCAGATTATTTTTGCCAAGATAGGCCACACAGCTGAAGCACTCACACTCGCACACATCCAGTACAGCCAACTCCCACTGACCATAGACCCGCCACAGCAGTTACTGGAGAAGGTATTTTGTCTTTGGTAAAGTTGATATTTGCTACTTTAGAATTGTGCATATTGCAAACTTCTGCATGTAAGGCTGTTAAATGTTTTAATTGGTACTTTAGAAACCATTCCACAATATAAACAGTGCAGCTTCAACAGCACCAGAAATTGACAAATCAGAACCATTCTTTGAATCAATTCAGTTTTATAAATGCAGCCATAAATGATTTACATATTGACTCTTCCATTACAAGTAGGTAAGAAATAGTGCATTGTGAATTCTTCAGAAGTTTTTTTTGTGGCAAACCAGTTAATCAGTTACCAAGACTTAGCTTTATAAAGATGCAGTCAGTATTTACATTATCGGGCTTAACAGTCGAATACACAAGTAATTTGTTGATCTTATAGAATTACACCCCAGTTAGAACCGTTCACATTCCATTAAAGTTTTTCAAGCTTTGTGTTTCTCTGCAACAGACTGAAGCTGCTGAGGTTACAAAATTAAGATTTTGTTTTAGAGATTAGAAACACCACTGTTGTTAATTATTAATGTGATTTGGGCTACAAGATGTCTGGAAAAAGTATTGAATTTACTGAACAGAACACCTTTAAAGAATAATGCTGGACCTATCTAAGATCAGCAAGCTAATGTAACCCTCAGTGGATGAACAAACAAATTAAAAATTAAATAAAGAAACAAAAAGAGGAAAATTTAACCCCAACAAATCCTGCAGGAAGAAAGGACAAGGGGCTCAGTGGGATGAATAGAGCATCACTCATTTAGAGGGCTCAGGCAATATTCAGGCATCTCATACAGCCACCTTAACCAGGTGCAAGGTGTCTTGCATATGCTAATGAGTGGCCTAATGTCTGCTTAAGGAATCCTCTTTAAAATTGATCAGCACTGAGCAGAGCATGCACTGGGCCTGATTGCTTAGATTTCGCAGCGATTGCTGCGGCCTAACCAGCGACCGGCAACAAAAAGATAATTTTTAATTTTTATTTTACCTTCATGACAAGCCAGGACCTCCCCCTCCTGTTCTCTTCCGCCTCCTCACATGACCTAACTGAGGACAACTGCTGGCGAGGCAGCCAGCCTAATTGGTCCACTTTTGGCTCTTTCCATTAGAACAAAGAAGGTTAAGAGGAGATCTAACACCGATATTCATAGTTATCAGAGGTTTTGATAAAGTAAGTAGAGGGAAAATTATTTTCACTGCTGGCAAGTTGGTAAGTCGAGAATATAAACATATCATCCCCAAAAGGATGAAAGGCAAGGTTAGGATAACTTTTTGATGCAGACAGTTGCTAGGACATGGAAGGCCATACCAGAAACTGCGTTGTAAGCAGAATCCATAATAAGGTTTAAAAGAGAAGTGGATAAATATTTGAAAACAAAAATGTAAAAGGGTATGGAAAAAGGACAGGGGAATGGGACTAAGTGAATAGCTCCTTCAGAGAGCTGGCACAAGTATGATGGACTGAATGGTGTTCCTCTGTGCTGTAAAATTCTATGGGGGAAAAATTGAGTTGCGCCCCCTTTGGGGCGTTCACTTCGGTGGGGCACTACTTTTAGCGCCCCTGCAGCCAAAATTCATCAGTAGCGCCCCAAGAGGGAAGCGGGGTGCTACTGGAAGCGCCCCACCTCCCTCTTGGGGTGCTGCAAGGGAATATTGCGGCGCTATGTGCTGCAGCACGACACGCTGCGGCACATCGCGCCGTGGTACTGCAGGCCTTCCCTTCTTAAAGGGGAGGGGCCTTGCGCAGCATGACCTAGGGACCAGCTGGGCCACTAGGGATCCAAGTGCTGGCAAAAGAACCTGGCATTCAAGAGAAGTGCCGGGCTCACGGAGCGCAGCCGGCACTCTGCGGAGGGGCTGAAGAGGAGGCTGGGGACGGCAACGGGGGCAGGTGCTGGCAGGCGGCCAACAACGAAAATGGCCACCCGGTCCCTCCCCTTTAATTAGCGCCAACCGGCCGCAGGTAGGCCCCCCTGATCTCATCGGACATAGTGTCCAGCGGTAAGTCAGGGGGGCTACCGAAGATCGCGGCTGGGGCGCCGCACACGGCGATGACGTCATCGCCAGCAGTGCAGTGCTGCGGGACGCTAACGGTTGCCGCTGCCGCCGCTAACCACCTGCTGAATTTCACGGGTTGCATTGGCAGCGCTGCGCCCAGGCGCTAGTTGCTTTGTGCCCCATTAGCGCCCTCTTATGGTGCTAATGGGAAGCGCAAAGCAACCAAATCTTTCCCCCTATGATGCCCAGTTGGTGTTTGAAGCTCCCAGCAAATATGCTGATGAGGCCCAAAGCACAATTTGGGGTGAGCCTTGCACTCTCAGCACCCCGTTGATTCTGCGTCCGAAAACGTGATGAGCCTGTATTGCATGTGTGTGAGTACTTCAGCTTAGTATTTCAAAATATTATTTATTGAGTCTTAATTATTTCAAGCTGCATGGCCCCACCATTTTTTTAAAAATTCTAAAGCAATTCCTAAAATTTTCCTAACTTTTAAAATCCATCCCTGTTTCCTTTTAATTACAATAATATAAAGTTTGTTTTATTTATTTATCTCTCAGTCAGCAGACATGATTCATATCTCTGACTTCAAGAGCCTCAGACTTGTAAAGTTAGAACGTAGAAGTAGATTGTTGCCTAGAAGCTGGTGAAACACTAGAGTTTAGTACTTACTTTACACTTTACTTAAAGTCACTTCCACTAGTGATACCCATTATTGTTAATAAGTAAACAAACAGTCAATAATGTTATAGGTGTTATTTACATAAAGATGTTATTTACATAAAGATCAATCACTGATAAGTGTAGGAATGAAACATAACATTATATTATGATGGTAGAAGGATATATATACATAGGTTATTGAATGTTTAAATTAACTTTTATCTACCAGTATAAACACAATGTTTAATATTAAAATTAAAATGTTATTATGTACAATTAAATTATTGAGGTGAAAGGAATGCAGAGAAAGATACTGAGCAAAAATTGCAAGGTTATGTGGTAGCTCTCTATAGAAGGCAGCATGTGATGAAGTGCAACTACTGCGGTTTACATTTTCATTGGTATTGTTCTTTATTAGATAGGGCAATAAGTTGATTTCTTCCTTGTTTCTCGTTACCAGCAATAGAACATTAATTCTATCTGGACTAATTCTTCAATTAATGCCTTCTATCTGTGATGGAAGCCATGTCAAGAATAGAAAATATATTTTTCATGCCTTGCCTGTTGTGAAAAAGACAAAAATTAATTTTAGTTTTTGCAATTGTCACTTTTAATTTCCTTTCAAAAATATATTTTGGAAAATACTTGTTGCTATTTGAGTCTGTTCCCCAGCCCCCATCCCCATCTTTCTACCTCTTCCTGAAGTCATTAACTGTTGCTGGGGTATGATTTCACTGGCGCTGGCAGTCCTCCAGTACCTTGTCCAACTGACTATTCTTCATGTGTCAGCTGTGGCACAGTTGATCGCACTTGCTTCTGACTCCGAAGGTCGTGGGTTCAAGTTCCACTTCTGAGACTTGAACACAAAAAAAATCTAGGTTGGCACTCCAGTGCAGTACTGAGGGAGTGCTGCACTGTCAGAGGTGCCGTCTTTTGGATGAGACGTTAAACCGAGGCCCCTTTTGCACTCAGGTGGACATAAAAGATCCCATGGCACTATTTCGAAGATGAGCAGGGGAGTTATCCCCGGTGTCCTAGCCAATATTTATCCATCAATCAACATCTAAAACTGATCATCTGGTTATTATCACATTGCTGTTTGTGGAAGCTTGCTGTGCGCAGATTGCTCTGCCATGTTTCCTACATTACAACAGTGACTACACTTCAAAAGCGACTTCATTGGCTGTAAAGTGCTTTGGGGTGTCTAGTGGTCGTGAAAGGCGCTATATAAATGCAAGTCTTTCTTTATGTGTGAGCCAGTGAGTGTTGGCAGGCTATTTTACCATGGAGGACTTTGTGCCTAAGCCTGATCCAGTCCCTGCCCAACATCCACTTAAGCACATTTTAGAGAGGGGCTCACTTCAGAACAATCAGGAGCAGGAATGCTGGTTGATTTATTTCCTCCTTCCCTAGCCCAGGTGATTTACGTTTGTCATAAAATCTTGCCATAAAACTCTGAAAAATCACACAACTTATGACCAAACATCATTTAGAAAAGAATTAATAGTGGCATCTTCATCTTCATATAATTGTGAACCCATTATTATGTTTTCTGGAAGTATGGGGGTGAATTTCTGCGGGGTTTCTGCTGCTCAACTGCTGTAACTTCGGTGGAAGACCTGCGGAAACTGTGACAAAACTGCATAAATGGCAATTAAGCCATTTTTCTGGAAGTTTCTGTGGCTCTTCTGCTGAAGTTATAGCAGATGAGTGGGAAAATCCCAATGGAAATTCACCCCCTATGCATTTTAAGATTTTGTTGACGTGGTTTGTCAACGGTTATTCTTACGTTGACTGAAAAACCCTGTTATATATAGTTTTTGCTCAATTAGTTTTGAACCCAGGGTAAAAATAATCATAGAGGTTTATCTTCATTGACATTTACCTTGGCTGTTCACCTACTTCAGGGGCAAATAAACAAGGGAATAGTACATGATGGTGAAGGTTGTACGTAGATTTTAAAAAATTGAACAAGTTTGTTGGGCTGAATGAAGTTTAGTTATTCTGTGTTTTCTTATTTTCTTATCTCTGAACCAGAAAAAAAACTCAATCTGGAGCATTTCAACTCTTGCCAAATGCTAACATCCCATTGAGGAGTTAAAATGGTAATGCATTGCTGGGTGCACTGTACCTCCGGTGAGCACTAAGTTGAGGCCTGTTTACCTGTCTTTGTGATGGTGAACATCCATGCTACTAACCAGAAAGATTAAACTATTCCCATGGCAGAATCCCCATTATTCTGTGAAGGACACTTTCCCGGTGTCATATTTATGCCCTATACAAATTAGATGTGCAATTTCCGTTAATATTCTCAAATTAACCCAATGAATGAAAACATGATTTATCCAAACTTTATGACAAACTTAGATAATACTTATCAATGCTGTATTCTGGTAAAAGTCATAACAATTTACTGAAGCCTCCAGCAAAAGAATACTTCATCTTCTGTCTAATCTGCACTGACTGGCTCCTGTTGAGAAATTTTAAGTCTTCAAAATGCCCTTGAATGAATACGAATCACAGGGTCATAAATTGGTTAGACTTCAACAGTATTTAATGTTATCAATAACTCTTCTTCTATACCAGAAGACATTTTTCATTGAAAACGTCTTTCATTGGAATCTGTCTCTTGTACTCAGACTCTCTGCACCTAAAGGCATGCAGGATACTGTGCAATTTTACTATTCCCAATTCCACACAACAGTTTTAGCTGCCACCACTTCAGTGCTTTTTTAAAATCTGTTCCAATTGGAAGCACAGAATTAAACATTTTTATTACCATTTAGAACATTCGTTATTAACTGGACATATAATTGCAATAAAAATCTAAAATGCAAAAATTACTTTACAGTCACTATCTATAATGTTATGGCCAGATAAATGTTTTTGGTTTGCCTTTCATCTAAGAATAAGTGGGCTTAATTTGATGAGGTAGATACAAGCATCACATTGTCAAGTTAGCATCAATAGATTTCTTTTTAAAGTGAGTGTTTGCTACAAGATGCTCAAGCGACTCGTCCTCCAGCATATATCTCCAGTAGTCAGTGCTGCACTGAGCCCAGACCAAGCTGGTTTCTATCATAGCTAGAGCACGTATGACCAAGTACTCAGCCTAACCACCATCAGTAAAACCTCAAGACTGGTGTTGTCTTCCTTGATCTAACAGCAGCTTTTGACACTGGTTTTCTGGCAAAAGTTGAGTCCTGCCATATTGGGCCATCTGCTTGGTTGAACTGATGTGACGTCTTCAACTAAGTACCATCAAGACTGTCATCTGTCTTTGAATTGCACAATGCTAGTGACTCTTGTGAACTCACCATCATTCTAAATGGTCAACTTCTCAAACATGATGCTTACCGTTTAATTAGGTGTGCCCTTTGACCAATGAGTAACCTACAAAAACCACCGACGGAAAACTACTAATAAAAATACAAATCTGAAATAACCTATTCACCAAATTTGTCGGCTCTGCCTGGATAAAAAACGCCTCCACTTTACGTTCATCTGCTCTTGCACTTTGCTATTCAGTTGCAGAATATTGCGCTCCCATTTGCACTCACCACACACTAGGCTGGTGGATACTCAAATGCATTCTACTATGCATTTTGTGTCAGGCACATTGCGCCCTATACCCCACCCGTGGTTACCAGCCCTCTGCAACATAGCTCCTCCACATTTTTATCATTCAGATGTGGTATCAAATTTAATGAATAGACTTTGTGAAAAAATCACATTGAAAATTCACTCTGAAGTGTTCTATCCACTAACAACTTTGAGACACTCAATATGGTCAACCTATCCTGATTCCTTTGACTTTTTCTTACCAATTCGCTGGTGTAAAGAGTGGACAGCGAATGCTCCTAGAAATCACCATATCTTCTCTGACCCTACAGACCATCAACCAGGATTCAACTGGCCACGTCATAGTTGGGCACTTCTTAATCACTTTCAAACTGATGATGACAAATGCCCTTGTGGACAAATACAAACCATGTTCCACATTGTGGAGGCATGCCCACTAACGGAACTATCTGATGGCCTATGGACTTTCCATGCTGGTGATGACAATACTCTAAGATGGCTGGAATTATATACTGAGTCTGCATACGCTAAATTGTTTTAAAATTTGTTTATGGGATGTGGGCGTAAGCCAGCATTTATGCCCATCCCTAATTGCCCTTGAAAAGGTGGTGGTGAGCCATCTTCTTGAACTGCTGCTGTCTGTGTGGTGAAGGTACTCCCACAGTGCTGTTAAGTAGGGAGTTCCAGGATTTTGACCCAGCGATGACGAAGGATCGGCGATATACTTCTAAGTCAGGTTGGTGTGTGACTTGGAAGGGAACTTGGAGGTGGTGGTGTTCCCATGCGCCTGCTGCCCTTGTCCTTCTAGGTGGAAGAGATTGCGGGTTTGGGAGGTGCTGCCGAAAAAGCCTTGGCGAGTTGCTGCAGTGCATCTTGTAGATGGTACACACTGCAGCCACAGTACGCCGGTGGTGGAGGGAGTGAATGTTTAGGGTGGTAGATGGGGTGCCAATCAAGCGGGCTGCTTTGTCCTGGATGGTGTCGAGCTTCGAGTGTTGTTGGAGCTGCACTCATCCAGGCAAGTGGAGAGTATTCCATCACACTCCTTACTTGTGCCTTATAGATGGCAGAAAGGCTTTGGGGAGTCAGGAGATGAGATACTCACTGCAGAATACCTAGCCTCTGACCAGCTCTTGTTGCCACAGTATTTATGTGGCTAGTCCAGTTAAGTTTCTGGTCAATGGTGACCCCCAGGATGTTGATGGTGGAGGATTCGGCATTGAATGTCAAGGGGTGGTGGTTAGACTCTCGCTTGTTGGAGATAGTCATTGTCTGGCACTTCTGTGTCGCGAATGTTACCTGCCACTTATCAGCCCAAGCTTAAACGTCGTCCAGGTCTTGTTGCATGTGGGCATGGACTACTTCATTATCTGAGGAGTTGTGGATGGCATTGAACACTGTGCAGTCATCAGCGAACATCCCCATTTCTGACCTTATGTTGGAGGGAAGGTCATTGATGAAGCAGCTGAAGATGGTTGAGCCTAGGACACTGCCCTGAGGAACTCCTGCAGCTATGTCGTCATCAATCATCACAATCATCTTCCTTTGTGCTAGGTATGACTTCAGCCAGTGGAGAGTTTTCCCCCCGATTCCTATTGACTTCAATTTTACTGGGGCTCCTTGATGCCACACTCGGTCAAATGCTGCCTTGATGTTAAGGGCAGTCACTCTCACCTCACTTCTGGAATTCAGTTCCTTTGTCCATGTTTGGACCAAGGCTGTAATGAGGTCGGGAGCAGAGTGGTCTTGGTGGAACTCAAACTGGGCATCAGTGAGCAGGTTATTGGTGAGTAAGTGCCACTTGATAGCACTGTTGATGACACCTTCCATCACTTTGCTGATGATTGAGAGTAGACTGATGGGGCGGTAATTGGCCCGATTGGATTTGTCCTGCTTTTTTGGACCGGACATACCTGGGCAGTTTTCCACATTGTTGGATAGATGCCAGTGTTGTATCTGTACTGGAACAGCTTGGCTAGAGGCGCGGCTAGTACTGGAGCACAAGTCTTCAGCACGATAGCTAGGATGTTGTCAGGGCTCATAGCCTTTGCTGTATCCAGTGCGCTGAACCGTTTCTTGATATCACAAGGAGTGAATCGAATTGGCTGAAGACTGGCTTCTGTGATGGTGGGGACCTCAGGAGTAGGCCGATACATCGAGAGAGACCGAGGGGAAACATCGAGAAAGACTGAGAGGAAACATCGAGAGAGACCGAGGGGAAACATCGAGAGAGACCGAGGGGAAACATCGAGAGAGACCGAGGGGAAACATTGAGAGAGAGAGGAAACATCGAGAGAGGAAACATCGAGAGAGACCAAGATGGAAACATCGAAAGAGACTGAGGGAGCACTTTATTTATTTAATTTTATTAATTAATTAAATTAATTAATTACATTTATTTAATTATAAGTTGTGAGTTCCTCACGATGCTCTCCCAGGGCGGCCACCCTGTAGCCAGAGATTATTCTAGAAGCCTGGGTAGAAATATCAATGTAATTACTGTAGAAATTACTTTTTTTACATTATTGCTTGTTCATTTTATGTGCTGTCTTTTTTTATGTCTTTTATTTATTTTATGTCTGCTTTATTTATATTTAAAGTATGCATGCGTGTATATGTCGGTATGTGTTTTTTTGTGATGGCGCCGATGAAGATGGCTGCCATCCTTGCGGGCTTCGTGCGTACCAGGCAGCTAAGTGTTCTTGCTGCTTGGTGCTCTCGGCTCGTCAAAAAAAAAGCATTTCACTGACTAGATTTCACTTCTTGTATTTAGTTATGTGATAAATAAAATTGAAATGAAAGGAAATGAAAATATGGATCATCCACTCGGCACTTCTGGCTGAAGATGGTTGCAAACGCTTCAGCCTTGTCTTTTGCACTCACGTGCTGGGCTCCACCATCATTATGGATGGGGATATTCATGGAGCCTCATCCTCCCGTTAGTTGTTTAATGGTCCACCACCATTCACAACTAGATGTGGCAGGACTGCAGAGCTTTGATCTGATCTGTTGATTGTGGGATCGCTTCGCCCTGTCTATAGCATGCTGCTTCCGCTTTTTAGCATGCATGTAGTCCTGTGTTGCAGCTTCCCCGGGTTAGCACCTCATTTTTAGGTATGCCTGGTGCTAATCCTGGCATGCTCTTCTACACTCCTTATTGAACCAGGATTGGTCCTCTGGCTTGATGGTAATGGTAGAGTGAGGGATATGCTGGGCCATGAGGTTACAGATTGTGGTGGAATACAATTCTGCTGATGGCCCACAGCGCCTCCTGGATGCCCAGTTTTGAGCTGCTAGATCTGTTCTGAATCTATCCTCTTTAGCACGGTGGTAGTGCCACACAACACGATGGAGGGTGTCCTCAGTGTGAAGATGGGACATCGTCTCCACAATGACTGTGCGGTGGTCACTGCTACCAATACTGTCATGGACAGATGCACCTGCGATAGGTAGATTGGTGAGGACGCGGTCAAGTAGGTTTTTCCCCTCACGTTTGTTCTCTCACCACCTGTCACAGGCCTAGATTGGCAGTTTTGTCCTTCAGGACTCAGGCCACTCGGTCATTAGTGGTGCACATTGAAGTCCCCCACCCAGAGTACATTTTGTGCCCTTGCTACTCTCAGTGCTTCTTCCAAGTGGTGTTCAACATGGAGACGTACTGATTCATCAGCTGAGGAAGGGCAGTAGGTGGTAATCAGCAGGAGATTGCCTTGCCCATGCTTGACCTGAAGCCATGAGACTTCATGGGGTCCGGAGTCAATGTTGAGGATTCCCATGGCCACTCCTTCCCGACTGTATACCACTGTGCCACCACCCCTGGTGGATCTGTCCTGCTGGTGGGACAGTACCTACCCAGAGATGGTGATGGAGGAGTTTGGGACATTATCTGAAAGGTATGATTCTGTGAGTATGAGTATGACTATATCAGGCTGTTGCTTGACTCGTCTGTGGGACAGCTCTCCCAATTTTGGCACAAGTCCCCAGATGTTGGTGAGGAGGACTTTGCAGGGTTGACTGGGCTGGGTGTGCCATTGCCGTGTTTGTAGCCGATGCCGAGGTCGATGCTGGGTGGTCCGTCTGGTTTCTTTCTTATTATTTTGTTTCGTAGTGGTTTGTTACAACTGAGTGGCGTGCTAAGCCATTTCAGAGGGCAGTTATGAGTCAATCACATTGCTGTGGGTCTGGAGTCACATATAGGCCAGGCCAGGTAAGGACGGCAGATTTACTTCCCTAAAGGACATTAGTGAACAAGATGGGTTTTTACGACAATCTGATCGTTTCATGGTTACCATTACTAGCTTTTTATTCCAGATTTATTTAATTAAGTGAATTTAAATTCCCCAGCTGCCGTGGTGGGATTTGAACTCCCGTCTCATGGGTCATTAGTCCAGGCCGCTGGATTACTAGTCCAGTGACATTACCACTACGCTATTGTTCCCTATTTTAAATTAAAAAAATCACAACCACATGAGCATTAATCTTTAAACATACTCTCTAATCTAATAACATATATTTTGAATAAGTGTTGTCAAGTATTTCCCTTGCTTGTTCATCACTGTTGCACTTGCTACTTCATAAATATTGTTTAATGCAGTTACGCATTCTGGTTGAAGCATTTTCCTAGACCAATCTCTTTCCCAATGTTTTTAATGAGTTGAACTAACTGAAATTAAATTATTGTTTGATATAAAACATCAATTTTCAAGTTCACAGAAAAAGAATCTGTGGACTAGAGACTTACTTTAGAGCTTAAGTTGCAATGCTATTATGAAAGGCAGTGGCTTGGAAAGCATGCTTAGTATCTCAGTATCTTAAATACATTACAAGAAGAGTAACCTCTTAGGATTAAAGAGTCACTGTTGTGTTGCAGAAATCATCTATTACAGCGCAGACCCTATTAGACTCTGAGTTGAAATGGTGAACTAAAATGTCAGAAGATGAAGGCCCTGAATTTCCTCGATGTCGGCTGCACCATATTGTGCCAGAAAGTTACGCTGATCATTAGCAGAGGGAGTTGCATGAAAATTTCCTGGGTGACTTAATTTTCATTTAAAATGGTCTGGTGTAATTGTGTCCGAAAAGCACAGTGAGCAGCTTAGGGCTCAGGGAACTTCAGTGTAGAAGCGCTGCAGCCTATCTAAAGACTACAGTCTTCATTAGAGCACTTAGCGACAGTAAGGGGATGCTGCAGAACTTCGTCCCCCTTTGCACCTTATCTAGTCAAGATAACTCCCAGGCTCATTTAATGTGCCTCTTGCCAGAACCATGAGCAGGCACTGGCCAGTTGTGCCCATGGTGCACCATGACAGAGTAGCATTTTTCCAAGGGTTGTGAAATTTTCACAGGAAGATCTGAGCCCCTCCTGGTAGAGGTGGAAGACAGGCAGGACAGAGACTTAGATGTGTCAAGCTGAAAGTCATCCAGGAATATCAGCATTTCAACCTTTGACTGAGGTACCTTTGGTGCTCACTGCCAACATATTCTGCTAGGCTCCATGGCTGCTATTTCTCCTCCTCCATTAGGATGGCATAGAGAGATATACCCATGGGGTATTCCATATCTTCTCCAGAGTGGTTTGGAGTATGTGGGGAGGCGGGGTGGGGTAGAAACATGTAGAGTTAAGGTGAGGCTATAGCACTGTGAGGAGGGGAACAAGAGCAAAACTGTGAACAAAGCAAATTGAAAACACATCTGTGGAGACTCTTCAAAGCTCTTAAAGTCCTCACTTCCACTCAAACCAGATGACTGGGGGAGCAGCTATGCCTGTTTTCTATGGGTCTAATTTTCTCAGAGTGGCGTAAAAGCAGTAAATTCCTGAATACAGTATCACCAGGTGAGTGGCATGAGTTCCGTGGAGCTTGAGCAGGTGGATTGCCAAATCTGCCAGAAAGATCGAGGAGACTTGAATCCAGCACATTAAAGACACATATGTGGCATAATGCACTAAACACAAGTTTCTTCAATCTTTCTAAACAGCGTAAGCGCTGAAGGTAGTGAGGAAATTCAAGATCATTCTCTATCAGCCTTATTACCAACAAAGATCTTAAACAGGGGAGAAAAGCCTGGACCCTCAGACCCAAGTGATTTTGAATATTGTTTGAAAAAAGTAGAAAGAGGTTTCCACATAAAAGATGTTGAGATATATTGGAGCCGGCTTCATCGATGATCAAGCAGGATATGTAGATTAAGGTTGCTTCCTATCCTGATGCTGAATGAACAGAGTTCTCAAGGAAAAGTGTGTCATTATTGAAGATAGAATTTTCTCTTAAAGATGAGGATTTATGTACATGATTACCAAAGGGATTGGGTGGTAGTGCATTCTGGAGATTTCTGATTCAATTGATTAATCTGGCAGACACAGTTTTAGAAAAATCTTTACTCTAATATGTGCTCTCTGCATTGACGTACTTTGCTTTCAAACGTGTTTGATTGTATATGCATATTAAATCACCACAAATGTAAACCATGCACAAAACATTGAGAAATTTATGGAATGCTCATTGGTTGAGTAGGATAGTAAAATCAATTAGTATTTTTCTACAGTAGCGCATTTTTCACTAAGATTGAAATGTCAGAAGTAAAGGAGAATCAATGCAGGGAGTACTTTTAGTGAGCAGTTAAAGTCTTGGAGGGAATCTTCAGACTGTGAATATCTACTGTACACTCTTTATGCAGTTTTGCATTGTCATTGTTGAATTTAGTCAAACTGATCACACCACAGTTTTGAGTCGCAACAATTCTGTTAAGCAGCAGTGAAAATTTAAGACATCCAACCAAATGATTCTTCCCCATATACAGATTGAATGGCCGAGAAATTCTTTGGCAGCGTGCCCTTTTTACAGGTGTAGAACAGCCCCCTAAGCATCTAATATGGTGGATGCTGTGCGCACATACATTCAACTATTCACAATATTTATTTATTAACGACTGAGATGATGACATAGAAAGTCATATATCCAAATTTGCTGATGATCCAAAGATAGGCGGCATTGTAGGCAGTGTAGATGAAAGCATAAAATTACAAAGGGATATCAACAGATTAAGTGAAAGCAAAACTGTGGATTTCACTGTAAGCAAAAGTGAAGTCATCCACTTTGGACCTAAAAAGGATAGAATAGGGTATTTTCTAAATGGTGAAAAGTTAAAAACAGTGGATGTCTAAAGAGACTTGGGGGTTCAGGTACATAGATCATTAAAATGTCATGAACAGGTACAGAAAATGATCAGAAAGGCAAATGAAATGCTGGCCTTTATATCCAGAGGACTAGAGTACAAGGGGGTAGAAGTTATGCTGCAGCTATACAAAACCCTGATTAGACCGCACCTGGAGTACTGTGAGCAGTTCTGGGCACCACACCTCAGGAAGGATATATTGGCCTTGGAGGGAGTGCAGCGTAGGTTTACCAGAATGATCCCCGGACTTCAAGGGTTAAGTTACGAGGGTTGTATTCCCTAGAATTTAGAAGGTTAAGGGGTGATCTGATTGAAGTTTTCAGGATATTAAGGGGAACAGATAGGGTAGATAGAGAGAAACTATTTCCGCCGGTTGGGGAGTCTAGGACATGGAGACTTATAGCCAGACCTTTCAGGAATGAAATTAGGAAACACTTCTACACACAAATTGTGGTAGAATTTTGGAATTCTCTTCCGCAAATGGCAATTGATGCCAGAACAATTGTTAAATTTAAATCTGTGATTGGTAACTTTTTGTTAACCAAAGGTATTAAGGGATATGGGGCAAAAGTGGGTATATGGAGTTAGGTCACAGATCAACTATGATCTCATTGAATGGCAGAATAGTCCCAGAGAGTGCTTTCACTTACCCAGATATCAAGTATCAAGGTACAGTAAGTTGTAATCTGCCCAGGGATCAAGCAGAGAACCCCCATCACTTTATTTCGGCTTACTGGTTTTATCACCTTCCCATACATGCTCTTCCTTGACTTTGTAAGACAGTGGAATAAAAAAAACAAATTTATTAAACAGTAAAAGAGGAAGTTGCAGCAACTTGATTTGTATTCCCTTGAGTATAGAAGATTCAGGTGCGATCTTATCGAGTTGTTTAAAATATTAAAATGATTCAATAGGGTAGATACAGAAAAGGTATTTCCTCTGGTGGGGAATCCAGATCAAATGGACATAGAATGATGGAATGATACAGCACAGAAGGAGGCCATTCAGCCCATTGTGCCTGTGCTGGCTCTTTGGTAGAGCTATCTAATTAGCCCCACTCCCCTGCTCTTTCCCCATTGCCCTGTAATTTTTTTCCCTTCAAGTATTTATCCAATTCCCTTTGAATGTTACTATTGAATCTGCTTCCACCACTCTTTCAGGCAGTGCCTTCCAGATCACAACAACTCACTGTGTAAAAAAATGTTTCCTCATGTCGCCTCTGGTTCTTTTGCCAGTCACTTTAAACCTGTGTCCTTTGGTTACTGACCCTTCTGCCACTGGAAACAGTTTCTGCTTAGTTACTCTATCATAACCATTCCTGATTTTGAATATCTCTACCAAATCTCCTCTTAACCTTCTCTGCTCTAAGGAGAAAACCCCCAGCTTCTCCAGTCTCTCCACATAACTGAAGTCCCCAATACCATTCTAGTAAATCTCTTCTGCACCCTCTCCTAGTCCTTGACATCCTTCCTAAAGTGTGGTGCCCAGATTTGAACATAATACTCCAGCTGAGGCCTAAGCAGTGTGTAGTAAAGGTTTAGCATAACATCCTTGTACTTGCACTCTCTTCCTCTATTAATAAAGCCAAGGATCCTATGTGCTTTTTTAACAGCCTTCTCAATTTGTCCTGGCACCTTCAAAGATTTGTGTATATACATCCCCAGGTCTCTCTGTCCTGCACCCTGTTTAAAATTGCACCATATATTTCATATTGCCTCTCCTCATTCTTCCTACCAAGAAGTACCACTTCACATTTATCTGCCTTAAATTTCATCTGCCATGTGTCTGCCCATTTTACCAGTCTGTCTATGTCCTCCTGAAGTCTGTTACTATCCTCCTCATTGTTTGCTACATTTCCAAGTTTCATATCATCTGCAAACTTTGAATTTATGCCCTGTATACCCAAGTCCAGGTCATTAATATATATCAAAAAGAGCAAAGGTCACAACGCCGACCCCTGAGGGACACCACTGCACATTTCCCTCCAGACTGAAAAACAACCGTTCACCACTATTCCCTGTTTTCTGTCCCTTAGCCAATTTTGTATCCATGCTGCCACTGTTCCTTTAATCCCATGGGCTTTAATTTTGCTAACAAGTCTATTATATGGTACTTTGTCAAACGCCTTTTGAAAGTCTATGTACACAACATCAACCATACTTCCCTCATCACCCGTCTCCTTTATTTCATCAAAGGACTTAATCAAGTTAGTCAAATATGATTTTCCTTTAACAAATCCATGCTGACTTTCAAGACTGAGATCAGCCATTTTGCGCAATCGCCCAAGACAAATTTCTACTACATTGCTTTTATTCAAACTGACTAAAATTGAGCAATTCCATTAGGAATGTGTAACTGAGCTATACAATCCAGTAAGTTTTCCAGCTTGATCCCTGATCTCTGCCATCAAATGGGGTTGTCTCCCTTAGCAACAGGTTCACCGCCTTAGGTACTGTTGTCGGGGGGGGTGACACATCGGGGGAAGGCACCAGCAGCCAGGCTCATGGCACCATGACTGGCTCTGTTGCAAAGAAGGGAGGGAAAAAGAGTGGCAGGGCTATAGTAATAGGGGATTCGATTGTAAGGGGAATAGATAGGGGTTTCTGTGGTCGCGACCGGGACTCCAGGATGGTATGTTGCCTCCCTGGTGCAAGGGTCAAGGATGTCTCGGCGCGGGTGCAGAACATTCTGGAGGGGGAGGGGGAACAGTCAGTTGTCGTGATACATGTTGGTACCAACGACGTAGCTAAAAAAAGGGAAGAGGTCCTACAAGTAGAATTTCGGGAGTTAGGAGCCAAGCTAAAAAGTAGGACCTCGAAGGTAGTAATCTCTGGATTACTACCAGTGCCACGTGCTAGTAAGAGTACAGAGAACAGGATAGTTAGGCTAAATACGTGGCTTGAGCAGTGGTGTAAGAGGGAGGGTTTTAAATTTTTGAGGCATTGGAACCAGTTTTGTGGTAGGTGTGACCTATACAAAAGGGACGGTCTACACCTGTGCAGAGATGGAACTGATGTTCTCGGGGTAATTTTTGATAAAGCAGTTCGGGAGCATTTAAACTAGTATGGCAGGGGGCTAGAAACCTATGTAGTGAAATAGAGGAAAGTGAAAGGCAGACAGAAATAAATGATAAAAGGGTGAGGAACAAAAAACAAAGGGCCAAACTAATTCATAAAAAATGTGAGCATAAAAAAAGCCTGAGGGTTTTATACCTTAATGCGAGAAGCATCAGGAACAAGGTAGATGAATTAGCTGTGGAAATAGAGGTTAATAATTATGACCTAATTGGGATTACGGAAACATGGTTGCAGGGTGAGCAGGGCTGGGAGCTTAACATACAGGGGTATTCAGTATTTAGGAAGGATCGACAAAAAAGAAAGGGAGGAGGGGTAGCATTGCTAGTAAAAGAGGGGATAAATGCAATTGAAAGGAAGGATATTAACTCAGTTAATACAGAATCTATATGGGTGGAGCTAAGAAATAGCGAGGGGCGAAAAACATTAATAGGAGTGGTATATAGGCCTCCAAATAGTAAAATAGAGGTTAGGGAGGGCATCACGAGGGAAATTAGAGAAGCGTGCAATAAGAGCACAGCTGTCATCATAGGTGACTTTAACTTACATATAGATTGGACTAGCCTAATCAGTAAAAATAATGAGGAGGAGGAATTCCTTGAGTGTTTGAGGGATGGTTATCTGGATCAATATGTCGAGGAACCAACTCGGGAACAGGCTATATTGGACTGGGTACTGTGCAATGAGAAGGGACTAATCAGTAATCTTGTTGTACGGGGACCCTTGGGTCAGAGCGATCATAACATGATCGATTTCTCACTCGAAATGGAGAGCGAAGAAATTGACTCAGAGACTAAGGTCCTGAATTTAAACAAGGGGAATTATGATGCCATGAGACGGGAACTGAGTAGGTCTGATTGGACAACGTTCCTGGGAGGACTGGAGGTAGATAAACAATGGCAAACATTTAAAGATAGAATGACAAAATTGCAAAAATTGTTTATACCAATCTGGCATAAAAGGAAATCTAAAAAGGTGACTCAACCGTGGATAACAGGGGAAATTAGAGACAGCATAAAATCCAAAGATAGGGCGTATAAAATAGCCAAAAAAAGCGCCAGAGCGGAAGATTGGGAACAGTTTAAGATAGAGCAAAGGAGGGCAAAGGGCATAATCAAGAGGGGCAAAATAGCTTACGAAAACAAGCTGGCGGAAAATATAAAAACTAACTCCAAAAGCTTTTATAAGTATATCAAAAGGAAAAGACTGGTGAAAACCAAAGTTGGTCCATTGCAGTCAGATACGGGGGAATATATAATGGGAAATAAGGAAATGGCAGATCAACTAAATGCATACTTTGGGTCAGTCTTTACGAAGGAAGACACAAAAAACCTCCCTGGGATATCGGGAAAAATAGGGACATTGGCAAAGGAGGAACTGACGCAAATCAATATCTCTAAGGATATGGTGTTAAGGAAGCTAAAGGGATTGAAGGTGGACAAATCCCCAGGGCCTGATAACATGCATCCTAGGGTACTGAAGGAGGTGGCCCTAGAGATAGCGGATGCACTAAGGATGATTTTTCAGAATTCATTAGACTCGGGAACAGTGCCGATGGATTGGAGGGTAGCTAACGTTACCCCACTATTCAAAAAGGGGGGTAGGGAAAAAGCAGGTAATTACAGACCTGTAAGCCTTACATCAGTTGTGGGCAAAATGCTGGAGTCCATCATTAAGGATGAAATAGCGGAGCACTTAGCAAATGGGGACAGGATAGGACAGAGTCAACATGGATTTACAAAGGGTAAATCGTGCTTGACTAATCTATTGGAATTTTTTGAGGGAGTAACTGGTAGAATAGATGGGGGAGAGCCAGTAGATGTGGTGTACCTGGACTTCCAAAAGGCCTTCGATAAGGTCCCACATAAAAGATTAGCATGGAAAATTGAGGCTCATGGGATAAAGGGGAAAGTTTTGGCGTGGATAGGGAACTGGCTGTCAGATAGAAAACAGAGAGTTGGAATAAACGGCTCATTTTCTGAATGGCAGGCAGTAACAAGTGGGGTACCACAGGGATCTGTCCTGGGCCCCCAGCTGTTCACAATTTACATTAATGACCTGGATCAGGGAGTCGGATGCAGCATTTCCAAATTTGCAGACGACACTAAACTAGGAGGGGGGGTGGGCTCAGAGGAAGAGACCAGGAAGCTCCAGAGCGATTTGGACAGACTGGGCGATTGGGCGGATAAATGGCAGATGCACTATAATGTGGACAAGTGCGAAGTTATCCACCTTGGGTGCAGGAACGGGAGGGCAAATTATTATTTAAATGGCAATAGATTGGGAGAGGGGGAAGTACAGAGAGACCTGGGTGTTCTTGTACACCAGTCACTGAAGGCGAGCATGCAGGTGCAACAGGCGGTCAAGAAGGCAAACGGTATGCTGGCCTTCATAGCAAAAGGGTTAGAATACAGGAACAGGGATACCTTGCTGCAGCTGTACAGGGCACTGGTGAGACCACACCTCGAGTACTGTGTACAGTTTTGGTCGCCTCATCTGAGGAAGGATGTTCTTGCCATGGAGGGGGTGCAGCGGCGATTCACCAGGCTGATACCAGGAATGGCGGGAATGACCTATGAGGAGAGACTATGTAGTTTAGGGATGTACACACTGGAGTTTAGAAGATTGAGAGGGGACCTCATAGAAGTGTATAAAATTCTGACAGGTCTAGACAGACTGGATGCAGAAGGAATGTTTCCCTTGGCGGGTGAGAACAGAACTAGAGGACATAATTTAAGGATAAGGGCTAAACCATTTAGGACAGAGATGAGGGGGAATTTCTTCACTCAGAGAGTGGTGAACCTGTGGAACTCATTGCCACAGAGGGCAGTGTACGCCAGCTCATTAAATATATTTAAGAGGGAATTAGATATATTTCTACGGGCAAAAGGGGTTAAGGGTTACGGAGAGAAGGCGGGGACGGGATACTGAATTAAAGGATCAGCCATGATCTCATCGAATGGCGGAGCAGGCACGAAGGGCCGAATGGCCTACTCCTGCTCCTATCTTCTATGTATCTATGTATCTATGTAAATGATTTCAATGGAAGCAGGGATTCTACAATTTGCCTCAGTCCCCCTAGTTTAGGGAAAAGTAAATCAGTCAGGGTTCCGACGCCTGATTGTTATCCAGTGACCTGTGCAAGAAAGTGGCCGTGTGTCAGGTGATGTCATCTATGGTTGAAAAGTCTTTCAGCCTTCACTTTTAAGGTTCACACATAAATAGTGGCTACTTGTGTGAGGTAACAGAGAGCACCCACAGCACTGCAACCCAGCATGAGTCAATGCCTTCAGGAGGGGAAGGGAGGTGAGAAAAATGAACGAATAAAGAGAACATTTAATCAAAATTCAATTGCCTAATTGAATTAAATAAAACAGCACAGAGTGCATTGGGATTGGAATGAGTGCTGAATAAATAGCCCCAATTTTAACTCAGGGTGGGAATCAGGCGGGCAGGAGCCAAGGCAGGTTGCAAACTGCCTTGACCTCGGCACCGTGAGGCCTGGGAGATTTTAACTCCTGGGCCTTGTTTGCAAGACCACGGTGAGTTTCTTGCCCAAAACCAGCGGGAAGCGGCAACTGGCCGGCAGGCAGGAGCACAGCATCAAGCAGTGGGAGGCTGCCACCGAGGACTAAAGGAAGAGTCCCCGACACTCGTGTAAGTCGCAGCAGGGCAGTTTCAGGAGGAGCACTCCTGCTCCCCCAGCCCCACAAAGAAAGTTTTAAAAAAAAACGTAAAAATAAAGTTACCTCTTTTGGATTATTGTGGCCCGGCTCCTCTTCCTGCTCGATTAACTCGGGAGGAAAACCAAAACCACTTGTCCGATCAGGCTCATGCTTAAAATAATAGTCAGGCCCTGATGATGAGAAACCTAAACCGCATAATTAAAGAAGGACCCCAGCAGTTTCCAGTGGGTGTTCTTCTCGCCTGCTTAGAGGAGCAAGTTTAAATCATTGCCTGCGGGAAGACAGTTGGACATCAGTGGGTGAGTCCCACAAGCAATTTTAACTGCCCGCCCCCCCCCACCGCACCCAGTGGAAAAACGGCATTAATATTTCTATAAAAAATGGTTTCGTCTGTATTGGCATTAAGAGTTTATATTGTTCAGAAGTGAACCAGCTAAAAGGGAGTGAATAGAATTTTCTAGCATTATAGTGTAAAATTTTGAATGAATGGAAAAAGCCATGTCTTTGCTAGTAAGTTAAGTGAAATGACATGGCCTCTGGTGAATATTGTATGTGTTGACATTGATAAGAAATAAATTTTACCTACATTTACACATAGCATTTAAGCATGTATTTCTACTCCAATGGAAGACCTTTATCTTTCTTTAAAATCAGCAAATGGAATGGTTATAATGCCATAGATTGAGAAGCGATTAGCTTTTCTGCCTTGTACAAACAATGTTTCACAGTGCATTATCACACAGAGACATGCAATAAGTCCTCCCCTTCACCTCCATTTGAATTGAGGAGAGGTGCTCTGACAAAACTTAATGGCATTCTTTTTGTTGTATTTACCATCTGCAGATTGTCTGTGTAACTAGTGATTTGAGGGCTCGGGGGTCAGATGAGCTTGCAGTGCTTGCAGGAAAACCATGAACTGCCAGAATGATACTGCTATTGTGGAAACAGAAATTCAGAAGAAACAATTGTGACTTTCAGGTATTTTATGTATATACCATCCCCAAGAAATTTGATCTCACACACCCGTTTTTCAGGCGTAAAACCCTAAGGGTCCAATATGGTGGAGAACGGAAGCGCATCCATTCTGCGCCGGAAGTGTGCCACCCACTATATTGGTTTGGGCTACTCTGTAGGCATCCATGGCGCCTGCTGGTACAAAACAGGAAGCTCAGTATAATACTTAAATAAGGGTCCTATGCTGGTTGAACATCTCTGATCCCCTCCGTACAGGTTTGTTGCTGATTTGTCCTGTTAGGCTACCAGTTAATTTGTGGGGGGATTTTGTGGCTATTTTCTGCATTCCACAAGTGAATTCTGATTTCTGGGAACAATTTTATGCTAGCGCTGGGTTGCTCTTGTCTGCTTTGCAAAGAGTTTATCCCAGTCACGGGTGGTTTGGTAGGGCTACCGTTTGGGCTGGTGGATGAGGGGGAGCAGCAAAAAAGACAGGAGAGAGCAGGAGGAACTGGGAGAATTGGGTGGAGGAAGGCATTATGTAGGAAGCCATAACTCACAGTGGGTCTTCAAGGAACACTTCTCATACCTGCACTTCACCAAGGAGGGTGTCACCAAGCTAGGTCACCTGTAGCCATGATTGGAGACCCAAAGCAGGGCACATACAGCTCTTCCTGTGATTGACAAGGTCACTGTGACCCTTACATTTCAGGGTGCAACAGGTAACATCAGTGACATATCACAGTTTGCTGTGCAGGGAGGTGACCGAGGCTCTCTACAGCAGGAGGAATCCATGCATTACATTTTCTATGGACAGAGTGCAGCAGGATGAGAGAGCATTAGGCTTTGTCTGCCTTTCAGGCTTTCCTGGATCCAAAGCGCCACAGACTGCATCCAAATTGCCCTGCATGTTTCCCATCACCAGTCTGGCATCTTCCTCAATAGTCTGACATCTTCCTTAGTAGAAAGGGATTCTACTCTCTGAATGTGCAGCTTGTTTGCGACCACAGGCAACGTATCTGTGCCCAGATTCCTGGCAGCAGTCATGATTCATTCATCCTGCGTGAGTCCTCTGTGCCACCTTAATATTTCACACAAGGTCAGATTACGGGCTGGCTACTTAGTGACAAGAGATATTACCTCTTGACATGACATGACTCCTATCAGAAACCTGGGTACAGATGCAGAGCTGGCCTAATGAGAGCCATGCCGTCACCAGAAATCTCACATGCATTGAATGGCGTGAAGTTACTGTATTTGCATGGTAGATACGAACTAAACCGGCTGCAGATATTTAGGGCTAGTAATTACAAGCGTAAGTACCCTTCTAATGAAGTGATAAGTGTTGAAGACTGCCAATCAACCTCTCTGGCACCGAAAATTAACTATTATAAGTGTGGCACCTCATTCCTTCAGGGAATTAATTGTTTTGGCATTGAATTCACCCTCTTTAATTCACCCTCCTTCTCAGTGATTCCTGTGTTTATTTCCCAATTCTTAAATCTCATTGGTTAAGGAGATATCTTGTTAGTTACCCTGTTCACTCAGGTCCCAGATGCTCTGTTTCCCTCACCGCGTTGTTATCAGCTCGCAATTTCAGCAACTTAGTGGGCAAATTTTTTTGAGCTAAAGGGTGCAGGAGCAAATCTAACTAATGGCAGACAGGGGGAGAAATTCAGTATCACCCTGTTTGGGGCGCCGTTATTGGCCGTGTGCAGAATTTAGTGCCTGGCGCTAATTATCGCCTCCGACGGCAAACTTGGCTTTTATCGCCCCTGGAGGTGATTGGAGCGCTAAATCAGGTGCTACACACCTCTCTTAAGGCGCAAAGGCCGAGGAGCGAGGTGCTACCTCAGAGGGCGGGCGCCGCGCAGGTGCTGTCAGTTAGCGATTGAACACAGACACACTGGCGCCAGCCAGTTCTTAAAGGGGAGGGTCGATCTTGCTCTCCAGCCATACCCTGCTCATTGGAGCCTTGAATCTTGGCCTGGACAGACCTGTGGCTAAATCTTGCAGGCAAGGACTATGGAGAGGGCCAGGGAGCGAGCACAGCGCTTCAGCGAGCCGGCCTTGGAGGCTCTGGTTGGAGCGCAGAAGTTCTATACTGTACCCAGAGAGTGGCAGGAGGCCTTTGCCATGCGAGTACAGAAGAGTGTGGAGGGAGGTGGCTCAGAGCATCTCCTCAAGGAGCATGGTGCCCAGGACCCATATCCAATGTAGAAAAAAGTTCAACGACCTTACTTAGGTCGTTAGGGTGAGTGGCTTTTTTTCTATACCTCTCCATCCCTCCATCTCAACCTCACTCTATGGCCATGGTGTGGAGATGCCGGTGTTGGACTGGGGTGGACAAATGTAAGAAGTCACACAACACCAGGTTATAGTCCAACAGTTTTATTTGAAATCACAAGCTTTCGGAGCGCTGCTCCTTCGTCAGGTGAAGTGGAGAGATGCATAAAGACACAGCTTATATAGTCAGGGAATAATGCCAGATGATTACAGGTAATCTTTCTAACTGCCATTTATCACACCTCGGCAGAGAGATAATCACAGCAATCAAAGGTGTGAATGGTGTCCAATCCAGTGGGAGTGTTTGGCCACCATTCACACCTTTGATTGCTGTGATTATCTCTCTGCCGAGGTGTGATAAATGGCAGTTAGAAAGATTACCTGTAATCATCTGGCATTATTCCCTGACTATATAAGCTGTGTCTTTATGCATCTATCCACTTCACCTGACGAAGGAGCAGCGCTCCGAAAGCTTGTGATTTCAAATAAAACTGTTGGACTATAACCTGGTGTTGCGTGACTTCTTACATCACTCTATGGCCAGAGAGTCTTAAAAGCCCCAATGCTCAACACTCATCCTACACCTATGGCCCTTTCATCAAACACACACGCACATTCCACACTTTGCATACAGTAAGGGCTATTCAACTATGGGAGGCACATCAGGCAAGATCATGGCTGCATACAGTAAGGGCTATTTAACCATGGGAGGCACATCAGGCAAGATCATGGCTGCATACAGTAAGGGCTATTCAACCATGGGAGGCACATCAGACAAGACCATGGCTGCATACAGTAAGGGCTATTCAACTATGGGAGGCACATCAGGAAAGACCATGGCTGCATATTTACTCAGACGCTGTTCTTTTTCTTGCAGGCCAAGCTATCTCATAATAGGAGACAGCAGCAACGGACGGGTGGAGGGCGCCTCAGCTGCAACCCCTCAGCGATCTTGAGGTGCGTGTCCACAGGATTGTGGCAAGCTGGGTGATCGGTCCCGTTGCCACTGGAGATGCCGACCCCGTTCTGGACAGCAATGGTAAGGCCATCACCTTTTTGTCCTCTCTCCTTCCATTTGTCCCTCACAACACCAGCCTTTGACACTTTCAATCCAACTTACTAAATCGCTGCACTCATTCCTCCCTTACTGCCACCCTGTCCTCACGCTAAAGCCACTCTTGTACCTCCCTGCTTTCAGATGGTGATTCAACAGCTGAGGAGACGGGCCCTCAAGCTGCCAGTGGGAGTGAAGCTGCAGGCGAGGAGGAAGAGGAAGCCGGAGCATCAGCGCCACCCTCTCCCGAGGAAGCCCATGCCCACACTGGGAACATGCCTTCCCTGGAGGGGAGCAAGGGGGAATGGTCTGATGAGGGTGAAGCTCCAGGACCCAGCGGGCTGCAGCAACACGATGGGGTAGGGAAGCTCGGGGGCCTTCTCCCCGGAGGGAGAGTATGCCAGCGAGTCCTGCTGCACTGGACACAGAGGAGGAGCGGCTCATCGCTGAAATGAACACCCAGGTGGTGGACATGCACACTAAGCTCATGGGTGCAGTGGGAAGGGTGCCCGAATCCATTGAATCATTGGCAGTAGGGTGGGAAGGGGGGAAGTGCGCAAGGGAAGGAGATCACCCTCGAAGGGCAAAAAGTAGGAGGACGCCCCCAATCAGTGCAGCACCCATAGTATCTTGGCAGTCAAAGTAATGAAGGTCAAAAATCAAAGTACCTGCAAAGTTATGGTCAGAAGCCAAAACTACTTCAGACAGCGTTTACTCAATGCAGAAGTCTCTCTTTCTCTCTCTCAAAATCTGTCTCTCTCAGAACGTGTGGTGCAAAAATGTCTACCACACAAAAAGCCAGGAAGAGGCTCCCTTTAAATAGCGCCCCCACAGCGACTGGGAAGCATTCCAGTCTACCTGTCGTTGGTTGCGCCAGGCGGAAAGGAGGGGGGGCGCCACTCAATTTCCGGTCCGGGGCGCCACAAGGGCGTTGCACGCTCGTATAACGTCAAGATCTGCTTGCGCAGGAGATCGGGTGGTATTGTTTAGAGCTGCTGCAAAATGTCCGGTCAATTCCGCGAGAGGCGCAGATATCGCCTCGCCCGGGCGCTCCTTGCTTTGCGCTCCATTAGCGCCCCCTTAAGGCACTAACGGGAGGCGCAAACCAACTGAATTTTTCCCCCACACTGTTTGATGCCCAACTACAGCAAAATCTGGCCCAATATAATTACACTTAAACACTTCTTTATCTGACCTTGCCACAATGTGACCACCAGTCCCATTGGATCTATGGTGATGGAACTGTTAAGTTATTGAGATCTGGTTGCTATAATGGCTCATCATTTCAAAAATGTATTTTGTTTAATGTTGTGCTTGGATTGTATCCCCTTTGCACGTACTTCCTACATAGAACACTATAAGCGTGACAACCTCAACTCACTGTACAACAGTAAGATTATATTGGAGCAAAGGGAAGTGGATGTTCTTACTATCCAGGAAGTGTTTGTTGAAACCTAAGTACAGGTCAGTGTCGGTGAAGAATTTGATAACTAGCATTTACTACAGTCAGAGAGTCTAGCTCACCTGAACAATGTATCAGTAGTTGACAACTGCCATTTATCTTTATGACCCAAAGGCTTATGCACGCAACTAGTTTTTCAATATTTCTTTTCCTGTATTCTCTGTGCATAAAAGCTTCTGTGTGGTCACGTCATTTCAAATCTGAGCACAAAACTTTCACTGAGGTGCAATTGTATACTTACAACTAAAGTTATTTTCCTGACACTACAGTGCCTTAACTTTTGTCTTAAATATTTGACTGAATCATCTTGATTTACTTGAGTCAAAAACAGCAAGGTTTTTGAAGTAGATGAAGCAGGAGACATTCTGTCTGTTAGTTAAAAGTGTCAGCCTTGAGTTCAGGCCACATTCTCTGATCTTTGTGATAGCGAGTATAATGTGCCATGATCTATGAGCTGAAAAATGTTCATCATTCAGCAAACTATAAATTACTGTTCTGACGAAAGGTCATCGACCTGAAAGGTTAACTCTGTTTCTCTCTCCACAGATGCTGCCTGACCTGCTGAGTATTTCCAGCATTTTCTGTTGTTATTTAATATTATAAATTACTATACAGGGATCCCTCCCCAACCGCAGGTTTGCCATACGCGGATTTCACGCATAAGCGGTTTCCACTCTGCAACAATTTTTGTCAATCGCGGCCGTGAAATTCGCATATCCGCGGTTATTCATTTAGGAATATGGTAAAAAAAAATGATTATTATGATATTTATAGGCTATTTATATGTGTTTATAGTGAATTTGCCAACCGCGGTTTTACTAACCACGGGGGTTTTCAGGGACGTATCCCCCACGGTTGGGGAGGGATTCCTGTGTGTGGAAGTGCTAAGAATTGGTACTTTGCTAAGGTGGTGGAAATGAAGATGTTCCAATTAGTTATAAAATATACTATGGAAAGTGTCACTCTTGCAAGCCTTCTGTAGAATTTGTATTGCTAAGCTTTGGCCCAACAATGCTTATAAAATCATCTACATGTACAGCATAGTGGAAACACAATGCCACCATATGTTACTTTTATGAATTTACTAGCTGGGGGGCCCGGCGTCGCCAGGGCAGTTTACAGGGCGGCGCAGTTCACGGCCGCCCGCTGCCGCTCCCCCGCTCTGTGTCTCGGACTGAGCAGTTGTGAGGCCTGGCCCGAGTGACCCCAACTCACCACCTGCTCCGGCGGGCTGACGCAGCTACCCCGCTCGCTGTTGAGGAAAAGCAGGGGGAAAAATGGCGGCTAAGTTTCGGGAGGCTGCAGGATTAGGTCCCGCCCGTGACGCACCGATTGGTCAACCATCAGGTCACTGAACTGTAGGATTAGTCAACCATCACGTCACTCAGCGCTAATGAGCGGTAGGATTGGTCAACCGCTAATGAGCGGATTTTTGAACGTTTTTTGTATACTGTCTGAACAATTTTTGTCTGACCAAAAAGTAAATAAACCTATGATACTCCCTTGATCATCAGCTTTCTTTTGATATAACATATGTGTAGGTATGCTCTATAACTTTTACATGTATAGCGGACAGACAGACGGACAGACACCACTATCCTTTTATATTATAAGCTGGGGGGGCCCCGCGTTGCCAGGGCTGCTTTGGGCCGGGCGGTTTAAATCGAGTCCCAGGCTTTCGGGCCTGTCTCTGTGTCCCTCCGTGAATCTGCTGCCGGGCAACATTTTAAATCGAGTCCCAGGCTTTCGGGCCTGTCTCTGTGTCCCTCTGTGAATCTGCTGCCGGGCAACATTTCTACCTTTTAATACCTTCAAAGATGAAAGTGAAAGTACTTATAAAACATTTTTGGTAAATCTTATGTTATTTTTAAAAGAGATACTAACTTTTTCGAAGCTGGATTAGCAGATTTTGAGCTGGAAGTAGCTGAAGCAATGGCTGGCCGATGCCTGAGTTCAAATCATTAGTCCCGCCCACAGACGCAGCGATTGGCCAACCATCAGGTGACTGAACTGTACGATTGGTCAATCATGACGGCACAGGATTGGTGAACCTTGACGTCAGTCACTCAATGCTAATTAGCACATAATGAGCGGAATTTTGAAGGTTTTTTGCATAAGGCGCGAACAATTTTTGTCCGAGTGAAAAGTAAATACACTTATGATGGTTCTGGAATCGTAAGCTTTCTTTCGATGTAACACACGTGTAGGTACGCTCTATAACTTTCGAGTTTATACAATACAGACAGACGGAATGACAGACAGATGTATCCTTTTATATACATATAATACTAGCTGGAGTGCCCGGCGGTGCCGAGGCTTTTTCGAGGGCATGTTGTTATTGGAAGAGAGAGAGAGCGCGACTGGGGGGGAAGAGAGAGCGCGACTGGGGGGAAGAGAGAGAGAGCAACTGGGGGGAAGAGAGAGAGCAACTGGGGGGAAGAGGAGGGGGGAAGAAGGGGGGGGAAGAGGGGGGAAGAGAGAGAGAGCAACTGGGGGGAAGAGAGAGAGCAACTGGGGGGAAGAGGAGGGGGAAGAAGGGGGGGGAAGAGGGGGGAAGAGAGGGGGAAGGAGGGGGAAGAGGGGGTGAAGGGAAGGGGGGAAGAGGGGGGAAGGGGAGGGGGGGAAGAGGAGGGGGGGAAGGGAAGAGGAGGAGGGGGGAGGGGGGGAAGAGGGGGGAAGGGGAGGGGGGGAAGAGGGGGAAGCGGGGGGGAGGGGGGGAAGAGGGGAGGGGGGAATGGGGGGAAGGGGAGGGGGAAAGGGGGAAGGAGGGGGAAAGGGGGAAGGAGGAGGGGAGGGGAGGGGGGAAGAAGGGGAGAGGGGGGAGGGGAGAGGCGAAGGGGAGAGGCGAAGAGGGGGGAAGGGGAGGGGGAAGAGAAGAGGGAGGGGGGAAGAGGGGGGAGGGGGGAAGGGGGAGGGGAGGGAGAGAGGAGGGGGAGCGGAGAGGGAGGGGGGGAGTCCCTGAGCCCCCCGATGTCCCCGAGCCCCCCGATGTCCCCGAGCCCCCCGATGTCCCCGAGCCCCCCGATGTCCCCGAGCCCCCCCGATGTCCCGAGCCCCGCCCTCCCGAGCGCCGATCTCCCGAGGCCCCCGATATCCCGAGCGCCGATCTCCCGAGCCCCGCCCCCCCCCTGATCTCCCGAGGCTCGCCCCCCGCCCCCCCCACATGATCTCCGGAGCCCCGCCCTCCCGCTGCGCTCTCCCAAGCCTCGAGCGCGAGCCCCGAGCCCCGCGCGCGCGCCCTCCCGAGCTCCGCCTTCCCGAGCACCGGCCTCCGGAGCCACGCCCGCCCGCTCTACCGCTCTCCGGTACCCCGCCCTCCCGCTGCGTTCTCCCGCCCCCCCGCGCGCGCGCGCCTTCCCGAGCTCCGCCTTCCCGAGCCCCGCCCCCCGCCCGAGCCGGCTTCAAGACCAGAGTGACGCCGCCACACAACCTACTGCGTGAGTCCCGGCTGGACTCAAGTCGCGCTCCGGGCGGAAGATGACGCGGACGCTGACTCCCGCCCCGCCCGCCTTTACTAAGATGGCGGCGGTGGCGATGCTCGGCTCAGGCCCGCCCCCTCCAGCCTTCACAAAGATGGCGGCGATCGCTGGCCTTTTGTCGATCGCAGACGGGAGGCGCCTAGCTCGGGCATGGCTGGTCAACAGACGCCCAGGCTTTTGAGGACTGGAAAAACGGTGAAAGGTAGGAAAATTATAGAGGTTAGACAAAAGATTTACAAATGAATTAACTTTTTTTAATAACAATTTGTCTTTTAAAAGCAACTTTTTTTTTGCTGGAAATGTAGATTAGAAAAGAAACACGCAGAAAGCGGGAAAAAGAAATGAAAAGTTTGGAATCAAGATGGCGGCGACTCACCTCGGTTCAGAACGATAAGGCCCGCCCACACACGCACCGATTGGTGGACCGTCAGGTCACCGAAGCGTAGGATTGGTCAATCGTCCCGTCACTCGACCATAGGAGGGCCCGCCCGCAGGCGCCAGGAACCCCGCCGTACGATTGGTCGACCTCGACGTCACTCGATGCTAATGAGCGGATAATGAGCGGAATGTTGAACATTTTTTGGATACCGCGGGCGCAATTTTTGTCCGGCTGAAACTAAATACACTTAGGACGGTTCTGCAATCGTCAGCTTTCTTTCGATGTAACACACGTGTAAGTACGCTCTATAACTTTCGAGTTTATTCAATACAGACAGACAGACAGACGGAATGACAGACAGACAGATGTATCCTTATATATATAGATAGACTAGCTGGAGTGCCCGGCGGTGC